>NC_141677.1:19536116-21946116 GCF_028749965.1 Puma concolor
CGAGTGGGAGCTCGCCTAGAGCTTCTTGTCACTGTCTGAGGACAGACCAGTTGCTCCTGAATCTGGCCCCTGATCCCAGTCTCTTCTTGACCCTGAAGTGAGGTGGGCTCTTTCCAGCACCACCTGCTTTGAATTGCATGAGCGTCTTATATTCTCTATTCTATTTAACATCTAACCTGATCGCTTTGCAGCATGACCGCTGTTTCTGGACTGCATTCACCACACAGGGACACATCACTGTGTGTTTTTATGTCTCGGGCCACATAGACTTTACAATAACCTATGTTGCTAAAGTGCAAAGTCTCCCAATGGTTGAGCTGTGAGTACTTCTGTGGGATTGCCAAACAGGAAAGTGATATCTGACAGAAATATAGAAATATCTCAATTCACTTGAAAGACAGTCTGTCAGTTGTGGTTCCTGCATGTGGTCACGTTCTCCTATCACCTAGAAATGAGGAGGTCGCATATTTAGAAACACCTGTGAGTAGAAAATGTCATAAAGAAACGTTGAATCTTCACGACAGCACATTCTTCTGTCCTATTTTCCTTCATGTATTCTAAATATCTGAGTGGCAACCATTAGATTTTATTCGACTACTGCTGAGGTAGAAGCATAAAGAGAAACTAAATAGAAATATTCTTGGAATAAGTGAGTCAGTCACAAGAAATCATTAGGCTTTTTGTTTGTTTTATTTCTTTTGTCGGTTTTCAGTCCTCTTTGTAATATGTCCACAACGATGCCTCCAGTTTTGCTTTGGTTTTTAGCATCGCTTTGTTTATTCGGGGACTTTTATCATTCCATACAAATTTTACGATCTTTTGTTCTGTGAAAGATGGTGGTGGTATTTTGATATGCATTGCGCTAACGTGTCGATTGCTTGGGGTAGTATAGACCTTTTAACCACGTTGTACTCCAAACCACGGGCATGGAGAGGTTTCCCATTTCTTTGTGTCCTCTCGCATTTCGTTCATGAGATTTCAGAGTACAGATTTTATACCTCTCCGTTAGGGTAATTTCTATGTAACTGACAAAGTATCTTTGGTGCAACTGGCAATAGCTTAAAGCTCTCCCATCACGTTTGCTCTAAAAATGAGAGGCAGATATTCCAGGAGAAATCATGTCAGCACTTCCTGTCCATTTGAGTTCACCTTGCCATCCTAATTCCCACATATGTACTGGCACACACACACACACACACACACACACACACACACACTGAACGGTGTTCAAGAGAGACTGGACACTGGGCAATAACAAGACAGAAGGAAGAAACAGGTGAGCGAGAGCTCTGCCATGGGGCAGCAGCATCCATTGTCACAGCTGCATGCACAAAGGCCCAAAGATGGGCAAGAGATTCTTAACGTATGTAGGTTTCTGCTGCACCCAGGACCATCCTTGACCCAGCCTCCAGAGGAAAGGACTAGGGTCCTACAGTCCACCTCTCTGGGCACCTGGAATTATGATGAACTAACTCCCAGTAGTTTCACAATAGCTAAAGAAGAAAAGGCTTTGGTGTTCTCCCATAATCAGTTGTGTTGCCAGTGGGTTTCTCCTGAGTTCCGTAAAATCATAAAGCGTCAACTGGCCTTGGTTCTCGATCAATGCCTCACTGTGTTCTGAGAGACTAGAGAAGGACTTGATACTTGCTGAAGCCTTTAGAGCCTAGAGAGGTTTGGGGACCTGGGGCGGTGAGGGGTGGGGATAGGGAGGGACATGTCAGAGCCCTGTACACTGACTCCAGAGCCCAAGTCCAGTAACAGTCCGGGGTCCCCGGGCTCTTCATTGGGAAACAGGGGGTTCATTTTGCTGGCCGACGGGAGGATGCCTCACGAGTCACGAGTATACACTGGGGGTGGACAAAGGGGAACGCCAGAAACCTGAGGTCCATAGCACAGCTCTTGGGCGTGTGGCTTATGAGCTTTACTCAGGGACCTTCGAGGGCCACGTTAGCTTAGGTTTAGGTCCGATTAGGTTAAGCTGGGGTCAGGGCGCTGATTCTGTTTGGTGGTCTTCATGCCTGCGGCTGCAGTGCTAGCGCCGGGCACCAGGGAACAGGCAGCCTCCTGTGTCCGTGGTGCACACTGAGACTTGCTGGAGGAACGGAACAAGGGAAAGTTCGTGCAGAGGTCATTCTGGAATCCCCCTGCCTCAGATACAACAGGAATCTCCCATGAGTAGCAGTTATCTCCACAGAGTAAGCCCATTAAATCTAGACACAGGGCTCCACAGTCCTTCGATTTCTTCATTCAGTAACTGCTCCAAGCACGCACTTTGCGCTAGGGGATCTGGCGGGCCTAACTGAAAGGCTGGCAATGACAAAGCGGTCCCCGCCTGCCAGGTCTCCACAGTCTGGTGGGGAGATGAACGAAGGTATGAGACACAAGAGTTGTCCCAATAAAAAGGGAAGGGGTTCAAGGACTGTAATAGTGAAAAAAAACAAGTGTGCTGTGAGGACAGCCTGGGGAGTCACTGGAGGTGACATCTGCTGGGACCAGAATGACAAGAGGGAACCACCCTGCCCGTGTCTACAACGTGTCAGGAGAAGATATTGCTGTGGCCAAGAATAGGAGACAGAATCGAGTTTGTCCAGACACATCAGAAAGGTGGATAATGTGGCTGTGGGATCCCGGGAGGGGAGAGGCAGAGAAGAGCCAGACCATAGACCAGATGCTGGGACCTGGTAGACTATTAGCTTTCCGTTCCTCCCTGACAGACTTGTCTAGCTATTTAGAACCTTAAAACTACAAATATTGAATAGCTCACAATTTTTGTAGGAGAGGAATCCAGTCACAGCATAGCTGTGTGACCATGCCTCAAAGTAAGTCTCTATGAAGCCAGGGTTGTGGTCTCAACGGAGACTCAAAAGGGCGATACTTCCCTTCCAAGCTCACTCACACAGACAGTGTCAGAACTCAGTTGCAACTGAGAGCCTATTTCAATCTTTTGCCTTGGAAACTTGCTTCTTACTCTCCTCTATCCTGTTCTCATATGGTATTCCCTAACTGAGGTGTTTGATTCCCTATTTGCAGGGTTAGCGGACAGACAGCGGGAGCAAATGAGGACAGAGAGCAGAGAGAGAGAGGGAAAAGGGAAGGAGAGAGAGAGAGAGAGAGAGAGATACAGAGAGAGAGAGAAAGAGGAGCAGACAGACAGAGAGAGATGGAACAAACACGGGACAAAGCAAGTCAGAAGCAAGTGACAGAATTTCTGTCCTGAAATCTGGAAACTGACCTCCCCTCACTAACAGCTTAGTGGTTTCACAAGGAGTGACGTTTCCTGACTGGACACAGATCACTGTCTGTGTCCCCGGGGGATGTCCGGGAGAGTGTGTTCAGCAGGCTCACCCAGAACTGAGAACGGTGGCTACATTTTGGAAATGGCAGGAAGTGGTAAACATCCAGCCTCACTCGTCATCAGAAAAGTGAACATAGGACGATGAGTTTGGTGTAATTTCTCATCCACAAAACTAGCAAAAATGACTCATCGCACTCCTGAAACCAGACCCCTTGTTGTGCATTAGAGATCAGGGCACTCATTTTTCAGTAGCGGGAGGGGCCTCGACTCTCTTACTGGAGGGTGATTGTTGCCATGATTTCAGTTGCCATCACCTTTGATTCCGGTGGGGAGGGGTCTGATTCTGGAGAGCAAAGACAGTGACTAGGGATTTGCACAGACTTTCATGTAGGCATGTGTCATCTCTGCTTTTGCTCTAAGAGCCCTGAATGGGACACCTCCTTCTCAGACAGAGAGGATCCGATTCCTCTGGCTACAGGACCATGATACAGCATCTAGAATGATGGTGCCAGAGAGAATGTCACACACTGTTGTCAAAACCGTTTCATGGGCCATGACCGAGGGAGTGGGCTGTTTAGATTTCTGTTTCTTATTTTAATTTAAATTTTAGTTAGTTAACGTACAGGTTTCAGAAGTCGAATTCCGTGATTCATCAGTTACGTACAACACCCAGTGCTCATCACAAGTGCCCTCCTTGGTACCCACCACCCATCTAGTCCATCTCTCACCCACATCCCTCCATCAACTCTCAGTTTGTTCTTTAGCATTAAAAGTCTACCTCTTTTCTAGGTCCACCTGGGTGGCTCAGTCGGTTGAGTGTCTGACTTCGGCTCAGGTCATGATCTCAATCTGTGAGTTTGGGCCCCGCGTCAGGCTCTGTGCTGACAGCTCAGAGCCTGGAGCCTGCTTCGGATTCTGTGTCTCCCTCTCTCTCTGCCCCTCCCCCGCTCATGCTCTGTCTCTCTCGGTCTCAGAAATAAATAAACATTAAAAAAAAAATTTTTAAGTCTACCTCTCTTCTCGTCCTCACCTTCTCATATGTTAATTGCCACATACTAGTGAAATTGTATCTTTGTCTTTCTCAGATGGACTCATTTAGCTTAGCACAATACGTTCTAGTTCCATCCACATAGTTTCAAATGGCAAGACTCCATGCTTTTTGATGGCTGAGTAATATTCTCATCAAGACAAAACCTTCTGCACAGTGGAGGAAACAATGAACACAACTAAAAGCAGCCCACAGCATGGGAGAAGATATTTGCAAGACACATATGTGAGAAAGGGTTAGGATCAAAATGTAGAAACACCTTATCAAACTCAGCACCCAAAACCAAACAGCCCAGTTATGAAATGGGCAGAAGGCATGAATAGACACTTGCCCAAAGAAGACTTCCAGATGGCTAACAGACATATGGAAAGATGCTCAACATCACTGTGCATTAAGGAATGCAGAGCAAAACCACGATGAGAGACCACCTCACACCTGCTAGAATGGCTAAAATGAACCACACAAGAAAGAACCGTTGTCGGTGAGAGTTGGAGAAAGGGGAACACTCTTGCACTGCTGGTCACAATACAAACTGGTGCAGCCACCCTGTTATGACTTTTTAAAGAAGCAACGTCAGCAAGCGCTCCCCCTTCTATGGCTACTTGTTGTTCCCATTTATGTGTACTCTTAAGGGCACTGGCAGCAGGCCAAGAGTTTTCCCTATGAGGAGTAGGGTAACAAAAAATTGAAAACCAATGTAAATGGAGATTTAAAGATACGAAGTAGGGTTTACCCAGTTGAAATGAAAATAAGAATAAAAACAGAAACAAAACAGTTTGCCCAACAAAAAAGCCAAACTCACACTGTGATTCCACTCTCTGAAAATAATGCTTAAGGTAGAAAAACAGTGTAGGCTGTGATTGCCCTTGAATGCCAGGATTCTTATTTCCTTCATCAGCCTTATTTTGTCTATCCAAAGAACACAGAAAGCTACCGGCAAACGTAACCTGGTTTGGTTAAGCTGCTTCCAAATCTAAGGAAAGTCAATCAGGAAGAGGAGCCAATGGAGGTTTCCAAAGAGCATGACTTGATTGTCACAGGAATGGAGAAGTCCTTGGAAAAACTAAAGAGGCCTAGGAGATTTCTGCCACAATGCTATAATTTGGTGAGACAAATTGCCAGATAGATACCCGATCCCCTCCAGTTTAAACCTACGTTCCAGGAATAAATACACAGGTGAGATGATAACACATCTTTTATTCAATATAAAACCACACTTTTCCAAAAGCTCTCATTCATTCCTTTCCGAGACCTTCGTGCCAAGTTTTCCTTTCGGAGGAAGTTTCCTTTGAAGTGCAGGTCTCTGCTCTCAATGACCCGTGCTGTTGTCTCCCATCCCTACTAACCACATGGACCCCCTTTTCACCTCTGTCTTCCTCATTGGCAGTGATCTCCACATGGGCACAGATCACATTTTGTCCCGGTCACTAATGAAGATATAGTGCTGGACCCAGAGGAAGGATGGGTGGCCTTTAAAGGAATTCATACAGAATGAACCTGTTATTTGACTTGCGTCATGAGCGTCAAAACTACAGGCCCAGGATGGCATGCACGGAGGATTTCCCACTAGCCTTCCATTGTTAAGCTGCCTTTGTCTATCTGTAAGACATTGTCATCCTCATTCTTCTTCAATACCTGCACAACTACTGCTAACTATTTCTGCACGGGAAAGAGAGGAGTCTCTATGCAATGTGACTTAGAGGACATTGTAACTTCTTCTAAGGTACTTCTTTTTTTTAAATTTTTTTCATGTTCATTCATCTTTGAGAGACAGACAAAGACACAGCATGAGTAGGGAAGGGGCAGAGAGAGAGGGAGACACAGGCTCTGAGCTATCAGCACAAGGCCCGACAAAGGGCTCGAACTCACAGACAGCGAGATCATGATCTGAGCCCAAGTCGGACACTCAACTCACTGAGCCACCCATGTGCCACCCCCAACGTAGTTCAGAACCCACAGCAGTCCTGGCAAGGGTGCCATAACTACAATCTCATGTAATTCACCTACTAAACGATTGGACAGGTACTCATTTCATTTTGTTTCGTTTTCAAATTGCAGTTTTTGTAGTCTCTTTGATTTCAAAAGGTTAATACAAAGAGTTAAGTAGTTTCACGGTCCAAATATTACCCAGTGTGCATTTTTGCAGGTACACATTTCAATCTCCTTCACGTGGTGCGAAAACTACCCCAGCAGCCACCTTCGCTCTAGTACTATCAAACTATTATCACAGTAGGGTCTGTTACTTGATACTCTACTCGCTCTCACTCTCTCCCTTTGTCTCTTCCTCACGATCTCGCTCTCTTATTTCCGGTGATTCTTTACTTCTAACCCGTGAATGATTACAATATTACATGGTACTTGTAGATTTCTGACTGACATAATTCACTTAGTCCGATAATCGATAGTTTCAACAAACCATTACAAGTTGAAACTTTACACTCTATCACTGGGCTGAAAAGTACATATCTTAGTGGCTGACCCAGGAAGGAAACACACCTGTGTCAAACCCATACAAAAAAAACAAGGCTGCTAATGTGGAACCAGGTCGCTGAAGAAGCGGCATAAGACCAGCCTTGCCTTCCAGCCCAGCAGATTCTCAGGCCCTCCTCCCCACCAAGAGGGCTAGCGCAAACCAAAACCTGGCCATTCTCTCCTGTCTGCCCCACCTGGCTCGAAACCAAAAGGAAGCCCCCCGAGCGTCCCCAGAGAACCTCACCAGCCCAAGCCCAATACCGTAGATGGGCCTCGTGAATTGACAGAGGCTCTGGGGATGAGGGCTGAGAGGCAGGGCAGAGGTAGAGGACCCAGGGAGCCCAGGACTGGGGCACAGTCAATATCTGAGAACTCACTGCGCCTCCCAGCCTCCTGGGTCCTTGTATAAATAGGCCCCAACCCAAACCTCCAACATGCGAACCCCTACCGAGACCCCAGCCCCGCCCTCTCTTCCTGCTCCCTGCACCTGTGGGTGGTGTGTCAGGGAAATTGCAAACCTGAGGAGTGGCCTCCAGCCAGTACAGAGGGATTTGGCCTGATAAGGGGAGCGGGTAGCAGGGAGCATGCCCCTTCTGACATGCGGTGGGGTGTGCCAGCCACGCCTGACAGGGCCGGACCAGGCCAGGCCAACTTGCTGACCCGGGAGGGGCTGGGGGAGCAGTGGCTGGGGTGTGTTTGGCCCCAGCAGCGCCAGCATGCCTGCAGCCGCCGCCGCCTCAGCCGCAGCCCACGCCGCCCCCGCCGCCTAAGCCGCCGCCGAAGCCGCCGCCGCCGCCGAAGCCGGAGCCACCGCCGCAGTCCAAGCCTCGGCGGCAGCCGCCGCCACCATCGCCGCCGCCGCCTCAGCCGCAGCCGCCGCCGCAGCCGCCGCCGCCGCCACCGTCGCAGCCTCAGCTGCAGCCGCCTCAGCCGCCGCCGCCGCCTCAGCCGCAGCCGCCACCGCCGCCGCCGCCGCAGCTGCCTTCGCCGCCCCCTCAGCCGCAGCCGCAGCCGCCACCGCCGCAGCCTCCACCGCCACCGCCTCAGCCGCAGCCGCCGCCGCCCCTGCCGTCGCAGCCTCCACCGCCCCTGCCGTAGCAGCCTCAGCTGCAGCCGCCGCAGCCGCCGCCGCCGCCGAAGCCGGAGCCACCGCCGCAGTCCAAGCCTCGGCGGCAGCCGCTGCCACCGTCGCCGCCGCCGTCTCAGCCGAAGCCGCCGACGCCGCCGTCGCACCCTCAGCTGCAGCCGCTTCAGCCGCCGCCGCCGCCTCAGCCGCAGCCGCCGCCGCCTCAGCCGCAGCCGCCACCGCCGCCGCCGTCGCAGCCTCAGCTGCAGCCGCCTCAGCCGCCGCCGCGGCCTCAGCCGCCGCCGCCGCTGCCGCCTCAGCTGCAGCCGCCGCCGCCCCCGTCCAAACCTCGGCGTCAGTCGCCGCCGCGGCCGCTTCAGGCGCAGATACCGGCGCCGCCGCCGCCGCCGCCGCCTCAGCCACAGCCACTGCCGCTGTCGCAGCCTCGGCCGCAGCCGCCGCCGCCGCCGCCGCCTCTGCTGCCGCAGCCGTCGCCGCCACCTCAGCCGCAGCCTCAGCTGCAGCCGCCGCCGCCGCCACCGCCGCCTCAGCCGCCGCCGCTGCCGCTGCCGCCGCCGCCGCCTCAGCCACTGCCGCCGCCGCCCCCGCCGTCGCAGCCTCAGCTGCAGCCGCCCCCGCCGTCGCAGCCTCAGCTGCAGCCGCCCCAGCCGCCGGCTCAGACGCAGCCGCCGCCCCCGCCGGCGCCTCAGCCGCAGCCGCCGCCTCAGCCGCAGCCGCCGCCGCTGCCGCCACCGTCCGCAGCCGTGGGGCCGCGGCGGGTGGCGGAGGCCGCGCCAGAGGAACCTGGCAACGCGCCGTGGCACAATCCCGGCGTTCTGTAACCCCGGGACTCTTGCAGGCAGCTCCCGGCTTGGCCGCAGGCCCGCCTCTGCATCCATCCCGCAGCGCACCGCACCGCACCTCGCAGCCCCGCACCACACCACGTTGGGCTGCTCACTGGGAAGAGGGCAGAAGCGAGCGTGGGGCATCAGGACGCTTGTGCCTTCGGGGCCCGCCCCGCCAGGTTCTCAGCGCTTCCTCCCCAGCGCTAGGGCGAGCGCAGCCAGCCACCAGGCCGTTCCCTCCCGTCTGCCCCACCTGGTGCAAACCCACCAGGAGCCCCCAGCGCCCCCAGACAGCAGCATCAGCCCGAGTCCGCTGCCCTAGCTGGGCCTCTTAAAATGCCAGGGGCCCTGTGGATGAGGGCTCGAGGGAGGGAAGAGATCCAGGACCCAGGGAGCCCAGGCCTTGGGGAAGTTGGAGGCTGGGGACGTGTTGCCCTCCCACATACCCAAACGCCCGCTCCTGGGTTCCTGTATCCACCCACCCAGCGCCCACCCTCCAGCCCCCAGGCGCCAGATTCCGGTTCCGCCCACATCACCCTCCCCCCGTCCGGGTGCGGGTTTGGGTGGTGTGTCAGGAAAGGTGCAAAGATGGGCTGTGGCTTCCAGTCGGTGCAGTGGGATTTGGCCCAGGCGGGGAGCGGGGAGCGTGCCCCTTGTGAAGTGCGGTGGGGTGTGCGGGGTGGGCCCCTGGGGGGGTGGGGCGGAGCGGAGCCAGGCCCTGCCAGGCCGTTTTGCTGGCCCGGGTGGGGCTGAGGAAGCAGTGGCTGGGGTGTGTTTGGCCCCAGGAACCATGCTCCCTGGGGAGACAGGGACAAAGGGAGGGAGGGGGGGGGCGGCGGGCGCCAAAGGAGAGGTCAAGGAGGCCAAGGCAAAAGGCAAAAGCCTACAGCACCCGGTGTTCCCAGGCGGTCTCCCATCCAAGTTCTAAGCAGGCCCGACCCTGCTTAGCTTCCGAGAGGAGACGGGGTCGGGCGCGTTCAGGCTGGTATGGCCAAAGACGCCAGGGGCTGCCGCTGTGCGCTTCAAGAGCCTGCTCCACGCGTCCCAAGCCCAGAGGGTTCCGCGCTGCACCCATGCACCTGCTTGACTGCCTGCCTGCCTGCCTGTCTGCCAGCCCCCCACCTGGCCATTCCCTCCCTTCTGCCCCAACTGGCTCAAACGCCAACCGGAGCCCTAACGTCCCCAGACAACATCACCAGACAAAGCCCGCTCACCTAGCTGGGTCTTGTGAATTGCCAGGGGCTCAGGGGTGGAGGGCTCCGAGGGAGGGAAGAGGCCCAGCACCCAGGCAGCCCAGGCCTGTGGCGTACACGGAGTGTGGTGTCTCTGTGTCCCTCCCGCCCCATTTTTGTCCTCGCGTCTACGCACCCCAGCCCCCACCCTCCAACCCAGTCCCCAGCCCCCACGCTCCAGCAGCCATCCCCAGGACCCCGCACCCCGGACCCCCAACTCCGGAAACCGGTCCCGCGTGCACTGTGCACTCCGTGCGGGTGTAGGTGGTGTGTCAGGGAAGGTGCAAAGCTGGGGTGTGTTTTCAGGCCCGTGCAGTGGGATTTGGCCTGGTGCGGGGAGTGGGGAAAGGGGAGCGGGCCCCTTGTGACGTGGGGTGGGGTGTGTAAGGCAGGCCAGGCCGCTGGGCTGAACTGGGAGGGGCTGAGGGAGCCCTGGCTGCGTTGAGTTTGGCCCCAGGAGCGCCTCTCCCTGGTCAGGAAGGGAGAGGGGGTGGGCTGGCGCCAATGAAGAGGTCAAGGAGGTCAAAGGCAAAAGGGAAAAGCCTCCAGTTACACGCATTCCCAGATGGTCTCCCATCCTAGTACTAACCAGGCCCGACCCTGCATAGCTTCCGACCCAAGAGGAGATCCGGCGTGTTCAGGTTCGTTTGTCCCCAAACGCTACCCGCTGCCGCTGTGCGCCGAAAGAGGCTGGTCCTCGCCCCCCAGGCCCAGCGCGTGCCCCCTTCACCGTGCACATGCCTGCCAGCCTGCCTGCCTTCTTGACTGCCTGCCTCCCGCTGCCGTCCTCCGAGGGGAGGGCCCCGGGTCGGTGGCGAGGGCCGCGCAACAGGCCCCTGGCACCCCGGAGTGCCACAAGCCCTTGCGCTCTCTGATCCCGGTACTCTTGCGGGCTGCTCCGGCTTGCTCCCACGCCAACCAGCCCCTCCATCCCACAGGTCACCGCACTGCATGGCACCGCACTTCGCAGCATCTCTGCACACCACCCCTCACCACCCCTCACCACACCACAGCGCACCACACCACACCCCACAGCACCACACCACCCCATGTCACGCTGCTCACTGCGAAATGGGTGGGAGCGAGCAGTGGCATCCGCCAGGCCAGGCCTTAGGGGCCCTCTGGATTCTCAGCGCCTCCTCCCTACCTTGGGCAGCCCCCCACCTGACCATTCCCTCCCATCTGCGCCTATTGGCTCAAACAGAATCCATAGCCCACAGCATCCCCAGACAACATCACCAGCCACAGCCCGCTGCCCTAGCTGGGCCTTGTGAATTCCAGGGGCTCTGGGGATGAGGGCTCCGAGGGATGGGAGAGTTCCAGGACCCAGGCAGCCCAGGCCTGTGGCATAGTCGGAGTGTGGTGTCTCTGTGTCCCTCCCGCCCCTTCTTTGTCCTCGCATCCACGCACCCTAGCCCCCACCCTCCAGCCCCAGGCCCCAGCCCCCACTCTCCAGCCCCCAGCCCCCAGCCCCCAGGCCCTAGCCCCCAGACCCCGGACCTCAGAACCGGGTCCCACCTGCCCTCAGTGCGTGTGTAGGTGGTGTGGCAGGGAAGGGGCAAAGCTGGGGTGTGGCTTCAAGCCCATGCAGTGGGATTTGGCCTTGTGCGGGGAGTGGGGAGCGGGGAGTGGGCCCCTTTGACATGCGGTGTGGGGTGTGCAAGGCAGGCCAGGCCACTGGGCTGAACTGGGAGGGGCTGAGGGAACCCTGGCTGGGTTGAGTTTGGCCCCAGGAGTGCACCTCACTGGTCAGGAAGGGTGGGCGGGTCGGCTGTCGCCAAAGAAAGGGTCAAGGACGTCAAAGGCAAAAGGGAAAAGCCTACAGCACCCGGTATTCCCAGAAGGTCTCCCATCCAAGTACTAACCAGGCCGGACCCTGCATATCTTCTGAGACACGAGGAGGTCCGGCGCGTTCAGGGCAGTATGTCCCTAAAGGCTACCTGCTTCCCTTGGGCGCCTAAAGAGGCTGGTCCTCGCCTCCCAAGCCCAGCATGTGCCCCCCTTCACCCATGAACCTGCCTGCCAGCCTGCCTGCCTGCTGGACTGCCTGCCTCCTGCCGCCGCCGTCCTCCGCGGGCTCCGGGTCGGTGGCGGGGGCCAAGCATCCGGCCCCTGGCACCCCGGAGTGCCAGAAGCCCTGGCGCTCCCTGATGCCGGTACTCTTACAGGATGCTCCGGCTTGGTCCCACGCCCACCACCGCCTCCATCCCACACCTTCCCGCACTGCACATCACAGGATCTCGCAGCACCTCAGCAGACCACACCACCCCACACCACACCGTACCACACCACACCACACCAAAACACAAAACACCACACCACGTCCCGCTGCTCACTGGGAAATGGGTGGGAGGGAGAAGCAGCGCCCGCCCGGCCAGGCCTTAGGGGCCCCCCGGATTGTCAGCGCCTCCTCCCCACCCTCGGGCATCCTCCCACCTGGCCTTTCCCTCACTTCTGCCCCATGTGGCTCAAACGCCAACCGGAGCCCCAGCGTCCCCAGAGAACATCACCAGCCAAAGCCCGCTGTCCTAGCTGGGCCTTGTGAATTGCCAGGGTCTCTGTGGATGAGGGCTCCGAGGGAGGGAAGAGGTCCAGGACCCAGGCAGCCCAGGCCTGTGGCATAGTCGGAGTGTGGTGTCTCTGTGTCCCTCGCGCCCCCTTCTTTGTACTCGCATCTACGCACCCCAGCCCCCACCCTCCAGCCCCCAGTCTCCGGACCCCAGACCCCGGACACCGGAGCCCGGAACTTGGCCCCACCTGCACTCCGTGCACGTGTAGGTGGTGTATCAGGGAAGGTGCAAAGGTGGGGTGTGGCTTCAAGCCGGTGCAGTGGGATTTGGCCTGGTGCAAGGAGTGGGGAGCGGGGAGCGGGCCCCTTGTGACCTGCGGTGAGGTGTGCAAGGCAGGCCAGGCAGCTGGGCTGAACTGGGAGGGGCTGAGAGAGCCCTGCTTTCTGGGTTGAGTGGCCCCAGGAGCGCCTCTCCCTGGTCAGGGACGGGGGGGGGGGTGGGGGGGGTGGGCTGGCGCCAAAGAAGAGGTCAAAGGTAAAAGGCAAAAGCCTACAGCTCCTGGGATTCCAAGAAGGTCTCCCATCCAAGTACTAACCAGGCTCGACCCTGCTTAGCTTCAGAGACAAAACGACATAGGGCATGTTCAGGGTAGTATGTCCCTAAATGGTACCTGCTGGCGGTGGGTGCCTGAAGAGGCTGGTCCTCGCCTCCCAAGCCCAGAGAGTGTCCCGCTTCATCCGTGAACCTGCCTGCCAGCCTGCCTGCCTGCTGGACTGCCTGCCTCCTGCCGCCATCCTCAAAGGGCCCTGGGGCGGTGGCGGAGGCCGCGCAACTGGCCCCTGGCACCCCAGAGTGACGCAAGCCTTGGTTCTCTCTGATCCCGGGACTCTTGCAGGCTGCTCCTGCTGGGTCCTACGCCCAACTCTGCCTCTGTCCCACACCTCACCGCACCGCACGGCACCGCACTGTGCAGCACCGCAGCACACCACCCCGCCCCACCCCACCCCACCTCACACCACACCCCAGCGCACCACACCACACCAAACCACACCAAAGCACAGCACACCACACCACGTCCCGCTGCTCATGCGAAATGGGTGGGAGCGAGCAGCAGCGTCCGCTCGGTCAGGCCTTAGGGGCCTCCCGGATTCTCAGCGCCTGCTCCCCCCCCCTTGGGCAGCCCCCCACTTGGCCTTTCCCTCCCTTCTGCCCCAACTGGCTCAAACGCCAACCGGAGTCCCCAGCGTCCCCAGAGAACATCACCAGCCAAAGCCCGCTGCCCTAGCTGGGCCTTGTGAATTCCAGGGGCTCTGGGGATGAGGGCTCCGAGGGAGGGAAGAGGCCCAGGACCCAGGCAGCCCAGGCCTGTGGCATAGTCGCAGTGTGGTGTCTCTGTGTCCCTCCCGCCCCTTCTTTGTCCTCGCATCCACGCACCCCAGCCCCCACCCTCCAGCCCCAGGCCCCAGCCCCCACCCACCAGCCCCAGGCCCAAGCCCCCACCCTCCATCCATCCCTAGCTCCCAGCCCCCTGCCCCTGCACCCTGGAACCCGGTCCCGCCTGCACTCTGTGTGGGTGTGGGTGTTGTGTAAGGGAAGGTGCAAAGCTGGGGTGTGGCTTCAAGCCCGTGCAGTGGGATTTGGCCTGGTGCGGGGAGGGAGGAGCGGGGAGCGGGTCCCTTGTGACGTTCGGTGGGGTGTGCAAGGTAGGCCAGGCTGCTGGGCTGACCGGTCAGGGGCTGACGGAACCGTGTCTGGGGTGTGTTCGGCCCCAGTAGCGCTGCTCTCGGGCCAGGGTGGGTGGCGGTGTGGGCAGGTGCCAGAGGAGAGGTCAAGGAGTTAAAGGCAAAAGGCAAAAGCCAACAGCAGCCGGTGTTCCCAGTTGGTCTCCCATCCAAATACTCACCAGGCCCGACCCTGCTTACCTTCGGAGATCAGAATAGATCTGGAGCGTTCAGGGTATTATGTCCGTGTACACTACCGGTTGTCGCTGGGCACCTCAAGAGCCTGGTCCTCACCTCCCAAGCCCAGCTCGTGCCCCGCTTCACCCGTGCACCTGCGTGCCCGCCTGCCTGCCTGCTCCCCTGCCTGCCTCCCACCACAGTCCTCCGTGGGGCCCGTATGGGTGGCCGAGGCCGCGCAACAGGCCCCTGGCACCCCGTAGTGGCGCAAGCTGAGGCGCTCTCTGACCCCGGGACTCTGGCAGGCTTCTCCAGGCTCGGTTCCACGCCCACCTCCGCCTCCATCCCACACCTCACCGCACCTCATGGCACGGCGCCTCGCAGCACCGCACCACACCACACCGCACCACACCAAAGCACACCACACCAAAGCACGGTACACCACACCATGTCCAGCTGCTCTCTGGGAAATGGGTGGGAGCGAGCAGCAGCGTCCGCCGGGTCAGGCCTTAGGGGCCCGTCGGATTCTCAGCGCCTCTTCCCCCTCTTACGGCACCCCCCCACCTGGCCTTTCCTTCCTGTCTGACCCACCTGGCACAAATGCAAGCCAGAGCCCCGAGCGTCCCCAGAGAACATCACCAGCCCAAGCCCGCTGCCCTAGCTGGGCCTCGTGAATTGCCAGGGGCTCTAGGGATGAGGGCTCCGAGGGAGGGAAGGGGCCCAGACCCAGGCAGCCCTGGCCTGTGGCATAGTTGGAGTGTGGGGTCTCTCTGTCCCTACCGCCCCTTCTTTGTCCTCGTATCCAGGCACTCCAGCCCACACCCTCCACCGCAGCCCCTAGCCACCACTCTCCAGCCCCAAGCTCCCAACCCCCAGCCTCCAGCCCTGGTCCCCAGCCCCCGGTCCCGGCCGCACTTTCCCTCTGTGCAGGTGTGGGTGGAGTGTTTCTGTGACTGACTGATTTCTCTCAGCTTACCACCTTCCTGTTCCATCCACATTGCTGCCAATGACATGATTTCACTCTTTCTCGTTGCACATAGGGCCGATTAACTCCCAGTGAGCATACGTGAAGGTTGTTTTCAACCCCCACCAACAACTAATTTCTGATGTCAACGAAAACGTGTTGTGCTCCTCAACACCTGGGGCATTGAAGTCTCTTGTTTGTGCAGTGACTATTACTGTGCTCTTTGACCCCGCCACAGACTGCCTCAGCATCCTGCTCTCGGAGACTCTCAGGGATATTGCATGCCCAGTCGTTTCGCCAGCAGGTGAACGTCAAAGAAGCGACTCAAAAAAACTAAACAGAATCAGAACCCAGTCCTACACACTTGGGCATCAGCTCGTATTGGGACTCTGCCCTCCAGATCAACAATGTTTTTACCTACGGACAGGAAAAGCTGCAAAGATGGCAAGTGCTCCCACCCCCCTACAGTGTGCGTTGACAGATGTAGGGTTTCTTTTGGTACACTCAGGCTCCTAGGTGTAGCTAAAATATGTTCCATTTCTCTATAACCCACAGATTTTCCATAGTCATAGGACACCAAGCTTCCCTGGGGAATCGTGCTCCCACTCTCCTCCCATGCTACCTGAAAGCAATCATTTGCTGATTTACAAAAGGATCCATTGACCTCCTGTCACTTATCGCTTGGGGCTCAAAAGGCCGCAGTTGGCATGGTGAGAATTATGACGGGGGAGCATGAGCCAGGCTGAGGGTAAAGTGCAAGTTAGAACCCCCCTTGCCACCCCATGGTGGATCTGAGGGATATCCCCTGGGCACCACTGCTACTCGAGAGCAAAGGAAAGGGGCTTAAGCCCTTGCCGTGCTAATGTGGGAAACTAAGGCACAGGAAAAATTAAATTCCCTTAATGCCTATAGGCCATTGACAACTCCTTGAAACCAGCACAATGACCTCCCTCTAAGAGCTCAGCTGCCTAGATGATGGCTCTTTGCTGGGGGCAAAAGAGAACTGTAGCTTAACATTACCGCAACCTCCAGGACCCTGTGAGTCCACTTCCTTTGTCTCAGTTTCGCCAAGATATATGCGGGCAATCATCCTCCAAGCTTATGGCCCCTGATCTACATTTAAAGGATCTCATGCCTCATGTTTTATTAAGGGGTCGTAAATAGTGTTTCCCTAGTAACAGTTAGCCCCTGAAGGTGCTGGAAACCTTGCTTCCAAAATTCCTTAGAGACTTATTCCATCCCTGACCTCCTGCCAACCTGAGGGAATATAATGATGAGTTAGTTGTAGGACCCCAGCACAGCTCTTCCAGGCATTAAGAAAACCACCTTTTTGCACCAAAGACGTCTTCCAGAATTCTGTGTTGGTCATCAGCTGTGGACCAGTCCACCATCATCCCCAAACATCATCATTTTGGCGTCCGAATGTGGGGCTTCGAATCTTCTCACCTTGACTCTGCGCTTCAGTGTCAATTTGGTGAGTATGTTTTCTCTTTCATTTACTCTCATTTCAGGGGATTTTTGAGAAGTAGGGTCTTATGGGAACACTTTTCTGGGGATTGCTCTGGCTGCAATCCTCTAGCCTGTGGCGACTCTACGGGGAGGAGAAAGCCTGCCTTTTGGTTGGAAGTTAGGACCTTGGCCAGAATGGTAGTGAGATGCAGAAACTTGATGCCCTCTCTTTATTCCTTTCCGTGTCTAAAGTTGTCTGTCTTGGGCAGTGGACAGCCACCTAAGTGACTACCATGTCTGCCAATCTTAAGACTCCCGTGTGTGAGGATTCCTCCTCATTGGTCTAACGTGACCCCCTCCATATCTCTGGGCTAGCCTCTTCTGCATGCCAGATCTCCACTGAGAGCTGACCGAAACCAGTACCTGACCGAATTCAACCCCAACAGGGCGCCATTTCCTAGCGAGGTTCGCTGTGAAGACTATGCGGGTTGGAATGTCACTTATATCACGATGGCTTTCTCTCTTTTCTGTTTTCCTTCAATGTCCTCTACTAACTACTACTTAAAATTGGGTCATTTCCCCTTGTCAAACTCTTCCAGTATTTTCCATGGGTTGAAACTGGCAGTTTCTTCTCTGCCTTCTCAGCAAGGGAGACGCAGGTCTGTAAGTCAGGCACCCATCTGTTGTCTAGAATGCAATGGGGAAGTCGGTGGGGGTGGGGAGGCTAGGGGCATCCCTCCTTCAGGAGCCCTTCGCCACCTGGTTGGCAGTCATAGTGATTTTGTTCAAGGGATGCCTCGGGTCACTTTGACACCTCGGGAACCCCTCACATATCCTGTGTGGGGGATGCTACTGGGGAGTCGGGATGGATTCTAGGGGTAATGGACCTTCTCTCTCTCTCTCTCTCTCCTTTTCTCTCTAGGTGGAACGTGGGAGTTCCTCTTTGGTCCGCAAAGATTCTCCCTTAGGATGCCATTTGAACCCACTGGAAACAGTTGGGTTTGCAAAATGTGGAAAGGACTGATCCTGTAACACTGCATGGCCGTACTAAACAGGGCAAATGGATGGCCGTGAGCCTAGGTTCGGCCCTTCAGGGCTACCCGGGCCCAGGGGCCTCGTGCAGGATGCGTTTGGTCCGTAACCAGGCCGGTGAGCTCCCCGCGGATACGTTGGATGACAAATGTCTAAACAGGCCTCCTCCTGAGAAAACTCAGTCACTGAAGGAAACGCAGGCCGTCCCTGAAAAGGGGACGCTGACTCTTCCTCTCTGTTCCTCTGCCTGATAGACGTGATGGCCTCTCCCTCATTCCTTTCGTGGGTTAAGGGCTATAACTGGAGCCAACTGTGCTCAGTCTACCTCAGGATGGAGACTTTAAGGAAAATTCCCAAGCAGCTGCCGAAAGTCCACTTGTTTCGGGGAAATTCCCTGTCTTCTCTGGCCTGACCTGAACTGCCTAATTCCACTTTGGTGGGACAAAAGATATGGTGTCTGCTCCTCTGTCCCAGCTGACAAGATTTTGTCCTTCTTGGAAGGAAATTCCGGGAAATTTTCCTTCTCTGCCTTCTGCTGGCACCTCCTTCTCACCTCTTCTGCCTTCCCCTCCCCCTCCACCTGTTTCTGCACCACCTTGGGTGGGGCCTATAGAACTGGTTCCCTTACCACCCTCAGCGCCTCAGGCACCATCGGCCCCTCTTCCCACCCTAAATGTCAAGGAACAAAGAGCACCCCCTTGGACCACCCACTTCAGATTCCCGGGGCCCACTGGCATCTCAGGTAAAAACTGATAATGGTGGAACAAATGGATGTAAGTCTTTCAAGCGGGTGTAGGTGAAACAATTCCGTGTTTAAACTAAATTCAGTTTGCTTGTTTAATAAAGATAGACGTGTCTTTAGAGTTATCAGCATTCAGTGTGAAACTTGTATTCTACCTAGGTTTATTAAAGGTCAAAAAAGCTCATTTGATCTCAGTTGCAGTTTGTTAGCATAACGAGGACTTGAAATAATGGTTAACTTCGACTGTCTCCAAGCGTTCTTGGGTAATTGTGAAGATAGCTTTCAAAGCCTTTGGAAACCTGAGACTTGAAAGATATGCTTTCAAGTTTGCACCGCGAGTGAGATGACATTCATGGGACCTCTAGGACTTTTCCAAACAGAATGCAGGGCAAAGCTTTGGCTTCTGAGCATAGATGTGTGGTTTTAACTTCTTAATGCAGACAAACTAAGGCTATTTGGGCCTATCGGAAACCCTGCCTGGTGCTTCACTGGTTCATTAATTTGCCATCTAACGAATTCTAGTGTGAACAGTTCGCAACTGGTTACTAAGTTTTCATTGGAGACTAAGGTTCTAAACGTTAAAATTCTGCTAAGTGTACTTAAGATGGATGGAAATAAGGAAAGCAGCTCTGTATGTTGGAAAATAGGAGGTATGTAAGAAAGATACAAAGAACGGAAATATATATTTCGTGGAGGGTAAAGGAAAGTAACTTTGTGCTGTCTTCGATGGGTTGTTTGGAGAGAAATGACTTGGGACAAAATCTGAAGGAAAGGAAAGTTGTAATAGTTTCACGAAGGGAAATCATTGGAAAGGAATTTTATGGGTGGTAAGGATGAACTAAGGTTGCCATGGATGGAGTTTACATCTACACTGGTATAAGATAATAATCCTGCTTTCCTCTCTTTTGGAAAGACCATGTTTTCTTGGATTGTTGATCTGGTCTTGATAAGATATGTACACAACATTTTGTTCTTTTGTTGGCTTTTTCCTTTGTCTTTTGTCTGCCAGGAAAACCAAAGCTTTAGGTATGGTCTTTGTCAAGACTTCGATGACTTAAAGTGAAAACTTCTCAATGGTAAAGGAGCTAGGTTTTGCTAACAACTATATAATTTTCCATACTTGCCTTTGGACTCTCTTCTTGCCATCTGGGTTAAATAAGTAATTTAAAGTTTAACATTTGTAATGATCTGGAATCCTATTTACAGTGTGCTCCATCACTTCCTAAAGCGTGAACAAACTTTCCCAAGATTTCCATTGTCAATGAAGTCTTTTGGCCAAGTAGGCCTTTTTATGTGGCATGTATGCTAAGTTACTTGGAGAAGCATTGTCAAGCAATGGCAAACCTTAGATACTGTTGCTTGGGTTAATGCTATAACTGCTCAAAGGTATATGCAGTTCCTAAAGTTTCAATTTGTTCTGCTCTAAGGTCCTCCCTTGATATTCTTTGTATCAAAGTGTTATGTGCCACAGAAATAACCCAATTCGCTTGTCAATCGTGTCAAGCTGAAGTCTCATCAGATCTTTAACAATGTCCATTTCTGGGATTTTATCACTTGGAATTGTTCTGATTCTCTCACAGAACATATTTCATCTTCTAGGAGATTCACAAAAAGGACTTTTAGGACAAATGCAGGTATTTGAGATCTTTCAGGTTCCTACTAAAAAAGGTAAGAAGTCAAATACTTGTCAATTAGCTACCGGTTACAAAATATTCAAATTTAATGTTTTGAATGTTTGTTTATTTTGGACAGAGAGAGAGAGAGAGAGGAGAGAATGAGTCTGGAAGGGGCAGAGAGAGAGAAAGGGAGAGAGAATGTGAAGCAGGCGCTAGGCTCTGAGCTTTCAGCACAGAACGTGACATGGGGCTGGAACTCAGGAACCCTGAGATGGTGACCTGAGCCAAAGTTGGAAGCTTAACTCACTGAGCCACCCAGGCACCCCAGGAAATTCTATGTTATCTGCCATCTCCTTCTCGACTTTGTTCCCCACATCACTATGGAGACGAGGGTGACGTTGGGGCACCAGGAAACTGAGTAGATAAGTTTCTGGAGATTAGGCTGTGGATACATTGCCTTTTCCTTGTAATTTACTAAGATATTGAGTGGGGTAGGATTAGGAAGGTTCAGCCCCCAAAGGGGGGGGGGGGCAAAACCTCCTTAGCCAAAGAACAACGTGCCTGCTGCAAGGAGAAAGGACATTAAAGTAGGAATATATTCAGATTGAGGGGAACCAGGCTCGCTTCTTCTTGGCCCCAAAGAGCCCACGGTCAAAATAAAAGTAGGAGGCCAAACTATGACTTCTATGTGAATTCAGGAGCCATGGTACACCATGAAGCGGCCTTCCCGAATTCAGGACTGCCTTCCCCAGTGTATGGGCTGAGGACAATCCCCCACCCCAGACTTGCCCACAGCCGGGCCCCCGTCACTGTAGCCAAGAAATCAGGCATTCTGGCTGAATGCCAATCACCCTGGCAAACCCCACTCTTGCCAGTCAGGAAGCCGAGAGGAGGGTACTGACGAGTTCAAGTCTTGCACTCAGTGGTCCCTAACCCGTACACACTCCTC
The DNA here is from genome assembly GCF_028749965.1 of Puma concolor. Classification (NCBI taxonomy): domain Eukaryota; kingdom Metazoa; phylum Chordata; class Mammalia; order Carnivora; family Felidae; genus Puma; species Puma concolor. The sequence goes on from NC_141677.1 coordinate 19,557,235, forward strand.
AGCCTGATCCCTGTCTCTGCCAGCTGGTTTACCTGCCTAGACTGAAGGGATGCCTTCTTCTGCCTCTGTTTGGCCCCCTGAGCCAACCCTTGTTTATCTTCAAGTGGACCGAACCAGACACAGGGCATCAGATGCAACTGACTTAGATGCGCCTCCCACAGGGGATTAAAACTAGCCTGCCCTCTTTGGGGAGGTAGTGGCCAGGAACCTCATCAGCTTCCCATGGGAGGCCACATGCTGCACCCTTCTTCAGTGTGTGGAGGACCTCCTCTTTGCCAACAATACCCAAGAGGATTGTTCAGAGGACACAGGGGCCCTCCTCCAACTCCTGTCAGACTCAGGATATCACGGAAAACTCAGGTTCTCATGGAAAAAGAGCACTAGGGCAGGAAAAAAAAAAGAAGAAGAAGAAGAAGAAGGTGGTAATCACTTCCCTACCCTAGCCCCAAACTAAGAGGGGGCTATGAGAGTTCCTGGGGGTGCAGGATTCTACCAAATCTGGATTCCCAGATTCTCAGCAATAGCAAGACCCCTCTATAATCTCGTGGTAGGGCCAGATCGAGAATTCCCTGGCTGGACAGAGGCCAAAGCTGCCTTCCCAGACATAAATGCTGCCTGGGGGCAGGCATCAGCCCTTGGCCTGCCGAATATAGAAAAGCCTTTTAAAGTGACTTTCAGAAAAGGTGGTACAACCACTTTCTTCTTTGCCCCCTGCCCCTTGCGCCTGCATTTTCCTACATCAACAGCTACAGCCAATGGTGTGGATGCCTCTCGGCCCACAGGCACACCATGTGATGGATGACTGAGAGCTTGATTCATTCTGTGAAGTCGTATCTCATTACCTGCTTGGGTCAGATAGATGTATGTTTCAGAAGCCCCAAGGAGGAGGCTGAGACTGTGCCCTAAGGTGACTCTTGATGACAGAGTGGATTTATGCTTTGGTGTTCATTTAAGAGAGCTTTGTTGGGGCGCCTGGGTGGCGCAGTCGGTTAAGCGTCCGACTTCAGCCAGGTCACGATCTCACGGTCCATGAGTTCGAGCCCCGCGTCGGGCTCTGGGCTGATGGCTCAGAGCCTGGAGCCTGTTTCCGATTCTGTGTCTCCCTCTCTCTCTGCCCCTCCCCCATTCATGCTCTGTCTCTCTCTGTCCCCAAAGTAAATAAAAACGTTGAAAAAAAAGAAGAAAAAAAAATTAAAAAAAAAAAAGAGAGCTTTGTTGTGACTCAGGCTGGGAGAGGTGGCAGCTCTCAGCCCTGGGTGAAAAAAAAAAGAAAAAAAAAGGAAGGCCACAGAGGCCCAGGGACTCTCACCGATTGCTGCCAATGTCTGCAGAGCCAGAACTGGGCTCATCCTGGGGGAGGAGGAGAGTTGATAGACAGTTGTGTGGTAGGTTGGTGGGGGGCTTGCTGCTCTCAGATTCTAGGTGATGAGTTCGATGTACCACTGGGCATCCTTGAGGGCCCCTTGCCAGCAGGTTTTGGCTGGCTACAGACTGTTTCAGTGTAGAATCTCTTTGTGCATGAGAAGAAACTCATGCTTCTCCAACTCTTGGCTAGCACAGTACCAGGGGCTCCTCTGTGAGAATCCACTGGTCACTCTTAGAACAGTGCAGATGCAGAACCCTGCAACTTTCCTACCTTCTGAGGAAGGGTAACCAGTTCATGACTGTTCTGAGGTGGCCAAGAAAATATTTGCAAGCTGCTCAGATCTGCGTGAGCAGGCTGGACAGAACCCAGACCTCACCCGGTTCAGTGATGGTAGAAGTTTCATCACAGAGGGCAGGGCGTTCAAAAGGCAGGGTACGCACTGACATGCCTTAATCTGAGCCCTCACCGTTCGCAAGGACAAGTGACTCAACCGACTCCCAGTACACCTTTGCTACTGCACACACACCAAGAGAAAGCAACCTACAAAGGAAAAGGCCTTGCCGAGGCAGGGAAGAAAGCTCCTCGAGGCTGTCTGGCTTCCCAAAGAAGTTACAGTTCTACACTGCAAAGGACACCAGAATGCAGACAACATTACAGCACAAGGAAATCGTCTGGCCGACAGAGCCGCTAAGAAAGCAGCTAATAAGGAGGTGCTGGACATGATGATTGGGGATGGACTCGAGGTAATGGTCACAGCCGTATTCATCCTGCTGGAATGCAGACTGGGAACGAGTTGAGGAATCCCCAGCTCCGGATGGCCCCAGCTATTATGGATCCTGGCATCCAGAAGGAGGCGCCAACACTGCCCCAGAAGGAGCACCCACCCATGGTGCTTGAAGCTGACTTGATGAGGGTGATCCGAATAACTCCCACCTGCCCCCCAAGGTGCTCTACATGCTCAAGAATGTCCGGGTGCTGGGCCGGGTCGAGAAGCTGCTCTTCCTGGAGCTCTGCTGACACGTGTTCTTCCAGCAGCTCAGCCAGGGTGACTACGTCCACTGGCCAGGCCAGACGGATACCAGTAACTATGTGGTGCAGGATGGGCTTCTGGAGCCCTTTCGGTCGGGGCCTGATGGGAAGGAATGTGTGTGAAGGAAATGGTCCCGGGGACAGCATCAACAGCCTCCTGAGCATCTTGGACATCATCACCAGCCACCAGCACCCCCAGGGCACTATGTCTGCCCAGGTGGCCTGAGACTTCAACGTGCTGCAACCGCCAGTGGAGGCCTTCTCTGCCGTGTCCACCAAGTACCCCGAGAGCTTGGTGCAGGTGGGGCAGATCATCCTGGTGAGGTTACAGTGGGAAACCTTTCTGGCACTTCACAACCACCTGGGTCTGACCAATGAGCTCTTCAGCCACGGGATCCAGCCCCTGCGCCTCTTCCCTGGCCCTGGCCTCCTGGACCGAACCAGCCCTGTGCATGGCTCCAAGCAGGTGGTCAGTGCCTCAGCTATGGAGGAGCCAAGGGAGAATCATGGCCAGCATGACCTCACTGGAGCCCTACTACCTGAACCTGCAGGGGAGCCAGTGACCACTCCCTCCTCAACAGCCATGTCTTTCCCCATCATGCCAAAGCTGGCAACATCATCACCCGCCAAGGTGACCAGGATGTAAGACTGCACTTTGTGCTGTGGGGCCGCCTGCACGTCTACACCCCCTCTCACCAGGGGACTTGCCCGGTGTCAAAGACTGCAAAAGGCCCTCTCAATAGACAGTAGACAGGGCCATTTACGGGTATCACTCCATGGGACCACCCCTCCAGAGTCAAGAGGGCCAATCCTGAGGAGCCCCTGACTTGGAAGACTGACCCATGTCCGACGAACCCACTCAGAGTGACCTTTCGGAGAATCCTACATTCTTAGGATCTTCAGCCCTGCTCCAGCCACACCCCGGAAGCTGGCTGGTCTGTGCACGGCAGAAGCTCGAGGAATCGCCAGTCTGATAAAATCAGTAGACCGTGTTACTCCTTGCCATCGGGTTGGCAGAGGTTGCCCCAGAAAGCTGGGGAAATAGAGAGATGTTCCCATCCGCACTCACTTTCCTCTTATGGATAGGACATTTTGTTGGTATTGATTTCCTTTAATCTGGGCCCCATTTGTAAGTATGGGGTACACTGAATGGAAGACTCTGCGAGATTTAAAAGGTTACTCTTTGGGTATGCTAGTTTGCCTGCCAGTAAGGAGGTGGCCAATGCACTTTAGGAAGTGTTGACACTGACGTATGTGCCTCAAGCTTCGGAAAAAAGAGATTAAATGATTTTCAGGATAAAAGTTGATGCTTAGAATAATGTTCAGCCTTAAGGCCTAGGCTAAATGATCTGTGTTACTACCCATCTGCCGAGGGTTAGGAATAGCCACGGGGAGAGGACCGGCATAGGAGTCACAGGCGCTTCTGTGGGACTAACCAGTGGTCGACTCCTTAGCGTCATTACAGAGAAAATGAAGATCCGTGGCAGGAGTTGCCCTCTAGAACAGATGGGCACTTGGCCTCCTCACTGCCGATAAAGGGGACACCTGCATCTTCCTTGGGAAAGAAAATGCTGTTATTTTGTAAATCAGTCAGGAATAGTCACAACCAAAGTCAGGGAACTAAGAAACGGAACCAGCCCATAAAAAATGAAGATGAGTTCGAGCCCCGCGTCGGGCTCTGGGCTGATGGCTCGGAGCCTGGAGCCTGTTTCCGATTCTGTGTCTCCCTCTCTCTCTGCCCCTCCCCCGTTCATGCTCTGTCTCTCTCTGTCCCAAAAATAAATAAACGTTGAAAAAAAGGTTAAAAAAAAAAAAATGAAGATGATGCCCTCTAATAGAGACTAGGTCTGTTTAAAGGGGCATCCAAGGGTGTAATGTTAGGGAACAATCTCTGAGAAGAGGGCCAACAGGACTGATAAGGGAATTCTAGTCCTAGTCTGAAGACTACCCTCCCGGGATTTCCTTCCTACCCTGCTTGCCACAGGCACCAAATTACTACTCATGAGGGGTGCTGAAGTAACCGAGGACGATACATTGTCCCCTCTATTGATGCTCTGGGCTCAGATCTCTGGAGAATGATCTCCTCTGGGCCCACTGGTGTAAAATAAACCTCCTTCCTTCCAAGAGCTCTGAGTGCCGCTTGGTTCTTCTGCCGGGTGATCCAGACCAGTTTCCCTAACAAGACAATTGGCTCCCATCATCATAGTTCTTAATCCAGGAAATGAATGAGGGAGAAGCCCACACATACAGGTAGAGTAGCCAGAGTGTATAGTGAGAAAAAATGAAAGAGAGAGTTAGAGTCCCTATATTAGGGATGGCCTGTGTAAAATACACTGCACTATTTCAGGGCATTGATTGACTGCCAATGACTGGAAGCTGGCCTTGCTGCCTTGGTTGGGAATACTGCCCTGTAGCCGACGGTCATTCCAAAGACACCACAATAGCAGTGTCAAAGTCCTATGTGCCTTAGAAGACACTGTCACTTCCTCCAAGGTAGCTCTCAACCCACTGGAGGCATGGCAAGAGTGTCATAACTAAGTTCTCATGTAATTCACCTAGTCAATGAGTGGATAGGTCCTCATTTAATTTTCTTTCTTTTTCACAGTGTCTTTTCTTGTTTTGTTTCTAAATTCCAGTTAGTTTATATGAAGAATTATATTACTTTCCGGTCTACTATTCCATAGATGACTCTGTGCTCCTTACGACGAGGACACCGCTTCAACCGCATCACCGATTTCACCACCCCCCAGTGCCATCCACCACCCCTCTGATACTATCAGATTATTCTCTAATCTTAAGAGTCTGTTTCTTGATTGTCTGTTCTTTCTCTCTCTCTCTCATTTTTTCCATTTGCTTGTTTGTTACTTCAACATATGAGGAAAATTATTGCATGGTATTTGCCTTTTTCTGATTGACTTATTTCACTTAACATCATACTCTGTACCTCCATCCGTCTCCTATATAGATATAAATATATAGATAGGTAGATATATATATATATATGTGTGTGTGTGTGTGTGTATGTGTATATATATATATATTTATATATATGTATGGGTATGTATATAAGGGGATATATATTGATATATGGATAAATATATATGTTTATATATATTGATATATGGATATAGTTTTATGGATATATATTTATATATGTTGACATGAACATATACAGATGGATATACATTCATGTATATAGATAGATAGATATAGATATACATACATATCCATACACACACACACTCACACACACACACACACACACACACACAACCCAAAAGAAGGAATGGATCCTTTCCATTTGCAAGGACATGTTTGAAGTAGATAGTATGATGCTAATTGACATAAGTCTGTCAGAGAAAGACAAATACCATGCAATAATTTCACTCATATATGGAATTGGAGAAACAAAAAGCAAAGGAAAAAAGGTAAGGGATGAAGCAAAACTCTATTAGGATTCGCTGCCATGGACTTTTGAGAAATTCACTATGGAAAACCGTCTCTCCCCACAACAGGAACAATACATTTGTATTTTACAGACATTGGAAAATTTGGTGGACACTATTGTCAATCAGAACGCACTCCTTACATTATTAATGATTACCCAGCAACACTGCCCTTGGTTCCCCACACAAGGAAATTGTGGTCTTAATTGGGAACAAGTAGGGAAAACATTTAAAGCTGGGCATTCTGAGGGGGTAACATCCCCCCTGAGGTCATCCTCGCTTGGTCCACTGTTGACACTGCCCCCCTCCCCTTGAGTTCACAGGATGTCTATAAAGATGTCAAATTACCCCGAATAGAGGAAAGACCTGAGCTTTTTGACAGTCAGCCTGTGCCTTTGGTGCCTTTGCAGACAAGAGATACTCTCCCTCCCTCCAAAGGGTGGGAGGATGTGGAGCCTCTAAAAACCTCACCGACCAGTTCTGACAAAGTCCTCGCCCCCATGCAAAAGAGAACACACGAAGGAACCCCATAAGGCTGGTCAATTCCAGCTGTTTCCGTCGTCAAGCAACATGGGCAATAGGTCCATGAAGGCCTGCTCTTTCCAATAGGAAAAGAATTGCAACAATCGGTTCAGCTGCATGTCCATCACAGCCCTTTTACCATGGGCACTTTTAAAAAATACTTGTGGTACTTACTCCATGTGGCCTGGACTGGGGCTCTCTTATGAGCCTCATTTTCACTCCAGCCCAGTGTGCCATCTGTGCCCAAGTGGTTCAGGCAGCTTGTGTGGTTCCTGCCCTACAGACCTTTGATGCTGCTATTGCCGTGTCTTTCGAATGACTGCTACAGAACAGTATAGCCAACCAAGGCAGCAAGCCCAGCTTCCACTCATTGTCAGAAACAATGCAGTGAAATAGTGTGGTGTATTTTACACAGGCGGTTTCTACTCCTACATGCCACGTCGGGGAGAGAGTCTGAACAGCACTGAAGAAGATCCAAGAGAAGGCCCTGATCAGCAGGGTGCACGGCGGGCAGAGGGGCATGGGTAGCAGGCAGGGGATGCGCACTCCAGGCCCAAGTCCACCGCCTCACGACAGACGGGCAGGCCAGTGACAGGAAGTGTCCCGCGGGAGCACCAGCAGCTTCCCTGGGGAAATGCCGAGCTGGTGGTGTTTCCAGTCGTGGGGTTTAATTTCATCTTTTAAAGACCTCTGGGTTTTTAATTAATACGTGAGCTCTCTATTGTTAACGGTTGCCAATGATTTTTAAAATCTGAAACGTCCACGGGCACCTGGGCGGCTCATTTGGTGAAGCATCAGACTCATGGTTTCACTCAAGTCATGATCTCGTGGCCCGCTAGTTTAAGCCCCACGTCAGGCTCTGCACTGACAGTGTGGAGACTCCTTGGAAATCTCTCTCTCCCTCTTTCTGCCGCTTCCCGGTTTATTATAAGTAAATAAATAAATGCATGAATACACACATACATACATACATACATACATAAATGAATAAATAAATAAACAAACAAATAAACCAATAAAATCACACAAAAATTTAAACGTGCATGGACTCCTGGTGACTCAGTTGTGCGAGCTATTGACTTGTGATATAAGGGTTGTATGTTTGAGCAGCACACTGTGTACGGATGACTTAAAAAAGATAAAATCTTTATGAACATTTTTAACATGCATGCGAAATAAAACATTGCAAAAGAGGAACAATCCGCAGCCTCTGCGGGAGGGTACTGCGTCTCTAACACACCCCGCATGCACACATCAGTGTATAACTGATGCCTGGCAGGGGTTTTAACGAGGGACAGGAAAACCAGCAGGGCCTGCAAGGACAATCTGGCAGCATCCACCAAAATTTTACATTCCACCTTCTGTGACCCGGCAATTCCTTTTCTAGAAATTTACGCTTCTTAATAATCACTTCTGTCTATGACACAAGAGAACAAGATTTTTAACTTCAAAAACTGCATAGCGCCTGGATCCCATGGTCCAGAGAAGAAGGAAGTAGCTTGGGAGACTTGGGCCCTTCACAGGACTGGGGCTGAGCTGGCATCCAAAGGACGACAATCCCCCTAAACCCATGGAAGAGACAGGAGTGCTCGCACACGTTCAGGTAAAAAGGCTGCGTGAGTGCAATGTGGGCCTGTCTCCCCGGGTCCTGTTCTGGGGACGCAGGAGGTGTCCCCCACGAGGGGGCCCCAAGCGGTGAGGACGTGCTGCCACAGGCTGACCTTTTCTCAGTCATGCCCTGGAAATTGAAGTCCACGACACTCTTGTCCACGTGCTTTGCCTTGAGGCTGTACTTGATGCCAAAGTCAATCGAGTAATTTGAGGGGACTGGACAGGGGTCGGGGACAGAGACCGACGATGGACTGGTCTCTCGTCAATCACTCACGACAGCAACATTCCGGAATTAGGAGTCACCAGGACATGACGCACACGTTTGAAAAACACCACCCACGGTCACACACCAGTGAGCCGGCCTCGGCCTACAACTTGTGCACTGGGCAGCGAGGACCCCAAGCCTGTGATGGGCACCTGCTTCCTGGGGCAGAAACGAGCCGCGTTCCCACTCGGGAAAGTAACCCTTTGGAAGCTAGGCACTTACCATCCCTTTCCAAAGGGACAGGAAATGCCCACACCTGGACACAGCACCCGCGCCCTGGCTCATCTGATGACAAGCAAGAGGCGGAAGTAACCGGCTTGCTCAAGACACATCAAGTCCTCTGAGAAGGTGACACTCTTTCATTGGTAAAAAAGGTTCTAAAACATGGGCACAACTGAAAGGTCAGCCAATGACGTATTAGAGAGCACCCGTGTCCAGTAAAAGTGAACCATCATTAATTGAAAGGCTCGGGTTTACATTGTTGGGGGGGAAGTTAGCTCTTCACTGACCGGGCCCTAGAGCCGACTGTCCAGGGAACACTGCTCAGAAAGACAGCTTCCATGGCAGTGACACAGGACCCACACACCCGGAGAGCACAGTCTTCCCCAGAGGAGACACCGCACTCGCCAGGAAACCACCTCCGGGGACATTGGCCTCTCCCCCCGCTCGACTGGCCTCAGGCCTTACCTTTCTGAGAGGCGTGTTTCTCAGTTTTCCCCCGCTATTCAAAGCCCACAGCAGAGTGCAATTACCACAAGAAGGGAAACACGTTTTTAGAGGTCTCCAAACAGGTCATCTGATCCCAGAATGCATGTGAAAGGTTTGAAACCACAAACCGTGTTATTTTTTGACCTCTGCCTTCCTAAGCCATGGGCAGGCCTACCTCACGCCCAAAGCTCTGGGGATGGAAACTTTCGGCCATGAAACATTCTGCAACGCCCAGTAGGCAGTGCGGGTGGACCGGTAGCCACCCGCAGGCCCTGCACGGCAAGTTGTGCTCGTGGACTTCAGCCCCCCAATGCCAACCCTCGGTGACCCCCTCCCGCCACACGCACACCTGCTTTTCCATGAGCTCTTCCAAGAACACTACTATCATCAGTAACGACAACGGGCATGGTGGGGGGGCGTCTGCGCACACGGCCCTAGGAGACAGGAATCCCCGTCGCCCCGTTTTACAGGCAGTTAGCGCAGAACCGCAGCTGACATGTAGTAAAGCCTGAATGCAGACAGAGGGTTAACTCCAAAACCCAACTGCTGTGATGTAAAACAGGGTATACACGGCCCTCAGTCAGAGACTGAGAGACTGAGGCCCAGAGGCGCCAGGACACTGGGCTTAGCCCTGGAAACGGGCACGTGTGCGGCACTCTGCCATGTCTGCCCTGAACACCACCGGGTCACAGTGATACCCATGCAGGGAGGCTGGCTAGAAATGGTCCCCACGGGCACAGTCTTAGGCAGTGGAAGGCTGTCTGTCCCTGGTCTACCTGATCTGTAGATACCAATGTGGGGGATTTCTACAAGAAACAGTGTTCCTCTTCTCACTTCTTAACCTGGCAAATCATCTCAGAGTCAGGGGCTGGGGCGGGGGGCTTCTAGAAGCTCTGCACCTGGACGGCCACCCCACAGGCCTGAGTCGAGGCGCTATCTCGAGAGGCCCAGTGCATACCCTGGTCTAGAGGGAGGGGCTCCATCACCTGCACTCTGGTTCCCATGACACCTCACTCACCTGGTCAACGCTGTCCACCTGGACACCAAACTTGCCTCGAATGCCCCTGATGGAGTGGACCTGGGACGAGTGCTTGGAGAGCTTCGAGTGATACTCGTGGCCGACAGCTGACTGAAACAGGTCGCAGAGCAAAGGTGTCAGCTGCCGGGCATAGCAGCTGTATCAGACACCCCCGGGCATGGTCCTCGGGGAACAGGCCCCCACCTTTGTCCACACCAGGGCTCCTCCTGGGAACAGGCTCTGTGTGCAAGCTGGTGGAGGAGGGATCCCCGAAGCCACCCAAGACCCTACCAGGTGGGGCTTGTGATCTGAGGGGCGTGGGGAAAGGGCCACGAGGCCGGGACCATCCACAGCCGAGTCTGACACCTGGCACCCACAGATGGCGATACAATCACTAGCCCTGTAAAGCGAGGCACTTGCCTACCGTGTGGCATAGGAACGAGGACCAGAGATTTGCGGCGACAGGCAGAGACAGACTCACGCTCTTGGTGACACCATGCACTCCACCACTCTACACAGAAACTGCAATTGCAACGCCTGTTCTATCCACATACAGGGTCTGCCACGCAGGAAAGTCTAGGCTTCCCGCGACTCTGGCCTCGGCGGGGTCAGCCACCCATAGCCTCCGTGCCACACCGGGCACCACAGCACTTTGCAAACAAAGCTTCTGGAACGCAGCCCCCACCGAGCATTTATATATAAGCCCGTTTCTGAGATCTGCCCACCAAATTCAGTAAATGCCAGGTGTGCCACATCCTCCAAAGCTGAAAATATGGACTACCGAGCTCCCAGGCAGCCCCCGGCCCTGCCTGGCCTCCCAGCACCAGGCTCTGTCCCCAGTGTGGACGGCCCAGACGTGTGACCCAGTGCGGGCATCTGAACCTTCCCTCTTACTGCCTGGGACACGGCGCATAGACACCCCTCCACCTGGTCTCCCCAGGGCCCTACAAGATACCTGGGTCAGGAGGAGCCGGGATGAAGAGGAAATCAGGAGGCCCTTCTCAGCACAGTCCAAGGGAGAGAGCGGCGAGGTTTATTCCAAACTTCGGAGCCCTGCCACTCTCTCCCCTCCCCGGCTCTGCTCTGATGTCCATCCTGCCTGGAGACCTGAGGCACACTGGCCTCCCACAGCCTCCAGGCGTCCACTCAAAAGTGCTGACAAAGCTCCCCTGGAGGACAGCCCGCGGAAGGGACTCCCCAGCACAAAACTTAGCAGAAAGAAGTTGTAAGAGAGTTTTTCTAAGGGTACTGCCAGAGATGCAGAGTGGCAATTTTTCCAAGTTTTTTTTTTAATGAAAACAGGTTGATCCAACTGAGAAAATCATGCCTATAACTAGGCATCAGCACCAGGCAAGACGTGGTCTGAATGCCTAGTCTCATGCTCCAGGCAGGGGGTTGGGCCAAGGCCAGGAACGAGCCCAGGAGCGAGAGCAGGAATAAGGTCCGCCTCACTGGCTCACCTGCAGACAAGGGCAGGATGCCAGACAGCAGTGCAGACTGGGGCCTGGCTGCTACCACACCTGCCCAGGCCACACTCATGCAAACACGTGCCTGCCTGAGCAGAGTTTTGCTCTCCAAGACTCCATCACATTCTCCTCAAATCTTAACACAGGGATCTCAGGGCTCTTTCCAACTCAGAGAGGACAGGTTACAAATAACTCCAGAGTTATGTGTTTTTGAGTCTCATTTTTTTATCTTTATTTTTTATTTTGAGTGAGACCAAGACAGAGCATTTCAGGGAGGGCAGAGATATTGAGAGAGAGAGAATCCCTAGGAGGCTCTGCACTGACATTAGACAGCCCGATGCAGTGCTCGAACCCAGGAACCGTGAGACCATGACCTGAGCCGAAACCAGGAGTCAGACACATAATAGACTGAGCCGCCCAGATTTCTGACAAGTTGGTCCAATCTGGAAGAGCTGGAAGCCAAGCTTGCCTACAGGTGTAGGGAGGCACGGAGAGAGGGGCTGTGAGCCCATGGCAGCACCCCACCAAATTCATCTGTAAGGGCAGTCTCCCCACTATACCAGGTGTAGACACCTGGGCATTTCCATCAGCTGTCTGGGTACCATCATTGCACCGGCTGGTAACTCATGAGATATCGCTGAGCGCCTGCACGGTGCCAGGCCAGGCACGAGGTAAGGAGGACAGGTCCCAGCCCCAGGGAGCCTCCACGGAAATACAGTAATGCCCAGGGTGAGTGAAGGACCACAGGCAGAAGACACGGGGGAAAGGCAGCTGCAGACAGGCTGGCGGGAAGGAGGGCTCCTCAGGGAAGCTTCGGGGCCTAGTAAGGCCAGAGCCCAAGGTGTTGAGAGGACAACAGAAGCAGAGAAGCCAGCAGTGACAGCTTTGTTGTTACTGCCATCAAGCTTCTCCTTGATAGATTCATTGTTTGCCCCACTGTGTCATTCTGCCAACCCAGAGCTAGAGACCCAGACAGACCATGAATTTCTCTCCGCTTCAAATCCCTACAACCCCATGGGCACAGGCTTTGTTTCAGGAAGGAAAGGCCTCTACCTGTTTCTCTCACTGTCCGAAGCACACGGGGGTGACGGGTTGTCTGTACTGCAAAAGGCAACCAGGCAACTTTGTAGAATCCAAAGACGATTCCACTCCCCACTCTGCCTGTCTAGATATCTCCGGGAATGACAGTCACACCAGGAAACGTCCCTGTCTGTTTCCTGTAGCTCACTCTTGGTCCAACCCCAGCGTAGGCAAATTCCAGACCTGGTGTGCGGTGCCCCTAGGATCCCCCAAATATCTGCTCTGTGTGAACACAGTTCAGCGTGGCTCACTGTGACCCAGTGGTTCAGTTCTGCACTTGGCTCAACACTGAACCCGATCTGAGCAGCATCTGGAATGACAAGGGACAGGTTAGAATTATAGACCAGAACTTCCGTATCAGCTGATGGCTTCCCGTCTATGCAGAGCAGAGGCAGACATCTGTTGGGTCAGAATAAGAGACACTGCTCAAACTGGGAAATTCACCTCTACAGGGAGGTCTGCAGAATGTACACAGGTACCTCCCTGGAGAAACATGTAACACACCACCCCCCTACACCGTAGTCTCTTGCATGGGGCGTGGAATAGAGCGGCCGAGCTCCGGGTGTCTCAGGACAGAGGATGCAAAGTGCCACCAAAGGCTGATGTGTGCAGTCAACCATGCTGAACCCTATAGCTGGATGGCAGAGGAAGGTCGCCCACTGTCCTCAGAGAGTGCTCTCTCCCGGACTCACGGGAAGTGACTCTATACAGAGGGCCATGTTGGACGGTTCTGTCAAGGTCGTCAATGCCTGAAGGACAGCAAAGCACCTGGTGGCTGAAGCATCGCCCGCGCACTGAAGGACAGCCCCAGATCTGGTTCTGGTGCCAGCTGGCTGAAGGCTCGCCTGCTCCGTGAAGGAGAGTCCCTGACCTGGTTCTGGTCTACAGACTGGCTCAGATTAGGCTCGTGGTGAACTGGGGGCAGCAGTGACACCAACACCCACACTCAAGATGCTTCTGGGCTTCTGTCCTCCACCCAGAGCCCCCCCACCGCCCCCAGTAAGGCCTTCTGCCACATTGCCCACACCCCGGCACACATGAGAATCCTAAAAGAGCTTCTAAAATGCAGGAACACCTCATGAGAAAGGTCAGTCAACAGAGGAGGATCTCACCTTCACCGCATGGACTCAAAGCTCTTCTGCAAGAAGTCTGAGCCCCTACTTCGCCAACTCTGTGCCCACAGTGAACCGGCACATTCTGCGAACACCGACCTTGTCCATCCGGTCCTGCCAAATGCCAAACATCCTGCCATAACCATGAGAGGCTTTTGTTCCTCTTTCAAGCTCTTTTCCTTGAGGGTCTGGTGTTCTTAAAAATCATTCTCTCTCAAATTGTGTATGCTTGAAAGGAAAGAAGGGAAGGGAAGGGAAGGGAAGGGAAGGGAAGGGAAGAGAAGAGAAGAGAAGAGAAGAGAAGAGAAGAGAAGAGAAGAGAAGAGAAGAGACAGAACTGGGAATGGTGGGAGGGCATCGGTGCCTTCTAAGATGACACGTGAGGTCACGTGGTGGGATCTCTACACCACTAGGCCCCATTCCTCCACACCCCCAGTCCCTGCCTTTGCCAGTCTCCCCTTAGTCTGCCAGGCCCATCTTGTCAGTAGAGCTCAGAGTTCAAGTTTACAGGGAAAACAGAAACTAATGTGCTCCGGGCCAGTGAGTCATCCCAAATCCAAGAGTAGCTGACCTAAAATGGAATTTGCTATATTCATATGGAGAAAAGGTTCTCTTTCATCAGGTAGTGGGATTAGGAGAAGCACTTTTGCAAGCCTCAGCTCATAGCAGAGGTGGAAACCAAGTCAACAATCCCACATCGCAGAGACTCTGAGGACGCTAGTCAAAGACAGTGAGGCAAAACGTTTAGACAGCATCTCTTTACTTGAAGTACTACTGCTTTCACATATTCTTACACATTCGAAGGTGACACAAGACACTATCAGAATTTATCATCTAAAGACCCTTTCTACATTTAACACCGGGAACAGTGAAGCAGATCACAAGCTGTGGTCAAAATATGGCAGGTCAAGAAGCCTTTAGAGCTGTCACAATCAGGGGACCACAAAATGGCACAAAGGCCACCCCACAGGGCTGTCCAGGGGTCACCACGTCCACACATCTGGATGGCAATCCCAGAGTATAGCGAAAAAGCAAACCAGCCCTGGCCACTGCCCAGTGTCCTTGGGAATGGTGATGGGGGTAGAACCGGCTCCAACACCCGGAACGGCCACAGGGTGCCCACAACTGTCCCAACATCCAGCATGTTTCAAAGCCACGGGAACAGAAACGACGATGAGAGCAATGGTGACTTCACCGGCTCGGGAGTCGGCGCCCAGGGCCTCGACATCCTCACGTGGCTTCTGTGGAAGGTGTGGGCTCAGCAAGTCAGGGAGGAACATACACTGTGTCTAACATACCCACACTACAGACTTCACCTCTTTTGGGGATGATTTCCTGGCTCTGCCTCAGCCAAGAACAGCTTCATTTTCCTGAAAGATATTGGGGCCGAGGAAGTCAAGCACCGCAGGTGACCCAAACAGATCAGAGGGATGGTCCCTCACAGTAGGGACGGGAAGGTCCGAGCGGAAGCCCGTGCATCTTAAAGAAAAGTCTGAGCACAGTTTCAAGGTTCCTTTTACCTACACTTCCTGACTAGGAAACACCACCGGGAGAGGTGGCAGCATAAGGCCATGCCGAGTCAGGTGCAGGGCCCGCTCTCCCACGGGACAATCCCTCGGCTCTCCTATTTGGGGCTTTTCATGAGAATATGGGACTTAGAAAGCAGCTCCCCAGTATACCCCATGCGCAGTGACAAAGCAGGAAAATTAGAGTCGTGGAGGGGAGTTTAAGGTCGAAAGTATTCAAAGACATGGTGTGTGGCAGGAACGCCCACTTGCAGAGAGCGTAGGTGACCGAGTCCCTTGATGAAATCTCCGCTCTTGAAGACAAGATGCTAGAATCATCAATACAGGAACTGTTTGTGATGGGAGATTCTAAGCCACCACGTACCTATGCAAACACATGTATAGAAGCATGGAGTCACGTGTTGTGGGAACATCAGCTCCCAAGACAGACCAAGTCGTGCCAGTGTGGGTTCACAGGAAAGCTGTGTCCCCCTGGTCTGTGTCTCTGCCTTTCAAAAGACCAATTTCACACCAGCATTAAGGTAGTCTCTTCCTTGATGTGCTCACGGTGCCCAGAAACTTTCACGGTCTTGGCCCCCATCTCTGCTCTTTGCCACTTACATCATTCAGAAAAGTGTAGTCAATGAGGAGTGAAGCCCACACAGGGGATTGTAAGAAACACAGACAACCCAAATGAAAACAAGAGGAAAATCACCTTTGGGAAAAGGGAGACAGAAGGACACTGGTGACTCATACCACAAATTGGGTCAGTCTCCCGTGGGTCTCATCAGCACCCCCTCATCCTGGGGAATGGACATGGTGTGGCCTTCCTAAGATTCCACATGTGAAAGAGCAGGGCCCGGGGTCAGGGACGCCTGGGAGAACGGTTCTCAGAGGCCACCCAACAAGCTCTCTGGCCACAGTGTGACAGCTCTCAGCTTGGGGGGGCTGGGCAGCCGGGCCACCAAATGCCCACCCACAGCCCCGTGCAGGAATGACTACATCAGACACAAAAGAAACATCATGTGGGATTTCTAGCACTGCTCTCAAAGGGCATCTCAGACCATCAGAAACATCCCGGCTTCAATTCAATTGAGAAAATGTTCTGGAAAACAAAAAGTCACCCATGCATTTAAGTCATCCATTAAGAATACACCCTTCCAGGGGCACCTGGGGGCCTCAGTCTGTTAAGCGTCTGACTTTGGCTGAGGTCATTATATTGCCGCTCGTGAGTCCCAGCCCCACATTGGGTCTGTGCTGTCAGTGCAGAACCCACTTTGGATCCTCTGTCTCCCTCGCTCCCTGCCCCTCCCCCGTTGCGGCTCTCTCTCTCTCTCTCTTTCTCTCTCTCTCTCATTAATAAGCATCAATAAAGAAAAGAAAGCAAGAAAGCAAGCAAGTAAGAAAGAAAACATGCCTTCACTAAGTCATGACAACAGTGTTGTCCAAACAGGAAGGAGCCCAACAACGTGAGCGATTCCTAGGTTCCGTGGACTTTCTCACTTCAAAGAAACAACAGGAATCATTTCGATTTCAAGTACTTCCTGGAAGGGTAATAGTGACATCCCTAACTCAGGCTCTGACAATTGTGTCCATTTTTTTCAAGTGATTTCTTGGAGGGCTGCTTCACACCTCGCGGGGGAAATATCTGGCTGGTACAATGTGGACTTTTCTCCTACTGGGAATCTCAGAGGATGTGCTGTCCCCTCCACCTCCGGCACATCAGTGCTAGAAGGGTCCATCTGGCACCGAGACCAAGGGCAGCAGACTCACACCTGAACAGGACAAGACTTTTCCCACCCGCAAATGTAAACTCGAACTTTTACAGGTTTCAAGAGAAAACTATGTATGAGACCCGACTCGTTTTCCACACCAGTACTAGTAAAATTTCACCTGGGCCAGGAAGCAAATGAAACACCATTTTAAGTCGATCAAGGGGAAACTCCACCCATGTGTCTAAACTGGGGACACCCAGTGGGTGCTTTTTGGGTTGCCACACTGGGGTGCTCCTGTGGCTTGAATTCAGCCAGAACAAAAGCCTGTGTGGACCCACCCCCTCCAGCTCTACTGGGTCTCAAGTCCAAATCCGGGATGGCAGCGAGGGGCAAATCAGGGCACAGCTCTCAAGTGCCCAGATGCGACCCCTGTCACTGTGCCCTGAAAGGGCAACAGTTTGCTAGCAGGTAAGGCAGGATCCACACTGTCCCTTCAAGGCCACCTCAAATCTCGCTCCCCTCTCTCTAGGTATCCTAAGCCTGGCACGAATTTCCCAGATGCAATCTACTGTGGACGCAGTTTTAAACATCAGACTCAAATCTCAGTCCTGGGAGGGGAAACCAGGCAGTGTCTCGCCGGGGCGCCCATTCACAAACGAAACAATGGCAGAACGAAAGTTGTGTGATTTGTACACAGTCTCTGCCTCTCCAGCCAAGTGTGCCCCATGGCCCCGAGCTGGAAAGAGGCCACCCAACTGCATGCACGACTTCAGCTGCCTGCAGTTCGGACCAGGGGAAACTGTCACACGAAAGGACAGGGTCTCTGGGGAGGGCCGGTGAGGCTAAATCTCCCGGAAGGTGAAGGTGAAAGAGAGCTTTGCCTGTTGTTCTAGACTCATCAGGAAAACTAGGCAAGGCCACACCATTCCTGGTCCTTCTGGAAGCCAGCTTCATCAGAGGGCAGGGTGAGCACCTGTGCCTGATTCCTCACATCCTGCCTGGCAGCCGTGCCCACGGTCCATATGCTCCTGCTCCCCAGCTCCTGAGTTCTCTTTGAAAACCACAGGCAACACTGGAAACTGAGCTGGATTTTTTAATGTTATTCGTTTATATTGATTGATTGATTGATTGATTGACTGATTGATTGATAGGTAATCTCTACACCTAACGTGGGGCTCAATCTCACGACCCTGTGACCCCGAGATCAAGAGTCACATGCTGTTCCAACAGAGCCAGCCGGGCGCCCTCTTGACTTTACCTTATAAACAACAAAATATCCTCCCAGAAAAAATTTCTATCCTGACCTGATCTCCGCACACCCAAAGGGAGAATCCCCACCCCATCCTTGCCCAGGGACTCACCGCTGTGGTCCGAGGGGAAGGAATACCATGGTGACAAGGCACAGACTTTTCTTTTTTGTTTTAATTTTCTGTTTTTTTTTTTTTTTTTTTTTTTATAATTTAGCTCCAAATTGGTTAGCATATAGTGCAACAATGATTTCAGAAGTAGATTCTTTAGTGCCCCTTACCCATTTAGCCCATCCCCCCTCTCACAACCCCTCCAGTAACCCTCAGTTTGTTCTCCATATTTATGAGTCTCTTCGGTTTTGTCCCCTTCCCTGTTTTTATATTATTTCTGTTTCCCTTCCCATATGTTCATCCCTTCTGTCTCTTAAAGTCCTCATATGAGTGAAGTCATATGAATTTTGTCTTTCTCTGACTGACTAATTTCACTTAGCGTAATATCCTCCAGTTCCATGCATGTAACTGCAAATGGCGAGATTTCATTCATTTTGATAAGGCACAGACCTCTCTTCCTGGCGGAAGGTGAGAGGCTGCTCACAGGTCTCTCTCTGAAACCCAGCGATCCACTGAGGAAATCCCAGGCATCTGGAGGGATCCGTGGGTAACACGATGAAGAGTAAAAACGTCAGGAGGACGTCTGCCGCCAGGGCAAGTCGTCAGGCGTGCAGACCTTTTCAGGACTCCAGGACATCCTCCCACACTTCACACGGCTTTGTGAAGAAATCTGAAGGAGGGAAGGAGGAAGTGCATTTGACTAACCAAATAGCTCAACCGGTTTTCAGACACATTGGGAAAATACAGAAAATGACAAGGTTCCAAAGATTTATAGCTGCATAAAGTTTTCTCTTCGTGCCAACAGAAATCATTACTGCAACCTGCCAGCATACATCTTCTCATGGCCTCCTGTGTTTATTCCTTGTAAATGAGGACTTTGCTACAAGTCAAAAAAATCTATTACTGTGAGTTAAACACATACACACGCAAACACACACATCCACACACACCCACCCACCCCACCCCACCCCCACACACACCACCTGCATGACTAACCAGATTAAGCATCCAACTTTCGACTCAGGTCATGATCTCGAGGTTTGTGGGTTCGAGCCCTGCGTCCACCTCTGGGCTGTAAGCTGGGAGCCTGAAGCCTGCTTCTGATTCTGTGTCTCCCTCTCTCTCTGCTCCTCCCCTTCTCACATCCTATCTCCCTCTCTCAAAAATAAATAGACATGAAAACATATATAAATAACCCAAGGAAACCTCTCTGAAGGGACCGTGATGCAGCTGAGAGACAAGCACAGCACAGGGACTGCTGTCTGGATTAGAGCAGGGTGACTCAGGGAGCAAGGGAGAAGCCAGCTGCACTTCTCATGAACGGTCACTGCGACTGCAGAGAGACCAAGACACCAATTCATCAAGCCACCGACTCCCACAAATGATACACCAACCTCGACAGGCACTGCATTGTTACGAATTACAGAGTAGAGAACTCATGTCCTCTCTTCCCCTAGAAACCAGCCAGTGCCAAGCACGCACCGCTTACATCTGTGAGCAACTCTGTCACACTCAAGAACCACAGGTTCCCCGAGCATCCCATCTACACATCCATTTGGTCAAGCATGTCACCGAGGACGGCCCAGGCTCAAGGGGAAGCCTTAGACTCTACCTCTCAAAGGGAGTTGGAGACAAGCAACTACCTCCCATCATGACTTTGATGTCATTATAGGCCACGTTTCAGCAGGTCTAAGATGTCACCACTTGTAGGAAGCATCCTGATGTTACTCGAATCAAAATGTGAAAGCAAGGTCAAGATGGAATCGTGACGTGTAGGACTTGCACGCTGATTTGTGATGGGAGACGTGTCTCTGCTGCCGGTGCAGCTCAAAGTTTGAACCCGGGCTACCTTACGTTCCAAAGTGAGGGCCAGGGAGCTGTCGTTCCAGGCTGAGACCATCTATCGCATGGAGGGGATCCCTAAACAGCTACTAACGTTTTCTATTCTAGAAACTTCTGCACAAATGCCAAAGGAAGATGTACAGTAAACCCTCATGAATCCATCACCCATCTTCCACCAGTATCAACCCACATGGTCACTTAATCATTGATGCATACCCTGACCTAACCCAAGGTGTCGAA
Source organism: Puma concolor (assembly GCF_028749965.1). NCBI lineage: Eukaryota > Metazoa > Chordata > Mammalia > Carnivora > Felidae > Puma > Puma concolor. Next base: position 19,577,518 of record NC_141677.1, read on the forward strand.
TTCCCAGAGGGTGGGTGAATTCACCTGTAAATCCCGGGGCATAAGGTGGCACCGTGAGCCCTTTCTGTTGTCCTCCTTGCAATCCACGTGGCTGAGCGATACATAGCGCTTTATTACCTAGATGCCACTGGGTAAATCTGAAGTGGATGTGCCAGGGCTCACACTGAGCACACATGAGTTAGCAGGTAAGTAACGGGACAAAATGATCCGAATAGTATCGCATGGGGAAGGGAGGGGAGTAAGAACCAGGGTGGGGGCAATTCAGCCACAGTTTTCCTTGAAATAATGTGTGTGGTGGCACTTTGAGCAAAACATGAAAAACAGGGGCACCTCGGTGGCTCACTTGGCTGAGTGTCCAACTTCGACTCAGGTCATGATCTCACGATTCATGAGTTCAAGCCCTAGGTCGGGCTGTTTGGTGACAGCTCAGAGCATGGAGCCTTTTTCGGATTCTGTGTCTCCCTGACTCTCTTCCCCTCCCCCAGTTGCACTCTGTGTGTGTCTCTCTCTCCCTCTCAACAATAAATAACCATTAAAAACTTTAAAAGAAACAAAAACCAGGGTCACTCAGCTGCCACAGTCAGGGGAGTATACAACTCTTGATACCTGGGTCGTGGGTCTGTGCAGAAGTTACTTAACATCTTTAAAAATAAACCGAAATTCGGGGTACCTGGGTGGCTCAGTCAATTAAGCACCTGACTCTTGATTTCAGCTCAGATCATGATCTCTCTGTTGGTGAAAAAGTTCCCACATCAGGTTTGTGCTGACATTGGAGGGCCTGCTTGGGACTCTCTCTCCCTCTCTCTGACCCTCCTCCCCTCTCCCTCTCTCTCAAAAGATATCATTTTTAAAGTTTAAAAATTAACGTAAATAAAAAAGAAAATAAGATGTTGGAGACTAAGACAATTTTAGCCCTCTATTTTTGCAATATGACAATGCCTTACTCACTGCTTTAATTACGAGTGAAACATTTTTTTATTTTTGTAACTTTATTTTTATAACCTTATTTTGAGACAGAGCACATGCGTGAGTGGGGGAGGGGAGAGAGAGAATCCCAAGCAGGGTCTGTGCTGCCAGCCCAGGGCTCGACGCGGGCCTCAAACCCACAAACCATGAGATCGTGACCTGAGCCGAGGTCAAGAGTCAGACGCTCAACCAACTGAGCCACCCAGGCTACCCTAATTAAAAAATTTTAAATTAACTGACATTATTATTCTCCTGAAAATGTTTACAAATAGCTTTTACTTAATTTTCCGAGAGCATCCTGGCCTGAAAACCAGAGCCATGGCCCTGAAGCACGGAGGCTAGGCTGTGGGCCTCCCCTCAGCACCAGTGGAGAAAGGTTCTGTTCGCCTCCTCTAAGGATGGCTGGCCGGACGCACTGAAAACAATCCAAGCAAGTGGGATGGCAGCCACCATTTGCGCAGGAGAGGCTGACCCACCCTCTAACTGCTGGATGTGCTCTGGTGTGTGTGCCCCGAAACCCTGTGGGCGGCCCCCATGGCCATGGCTCACAGCGGACGGAGGCCTTGGAGGCGGCACAGTGGGACACAGGCCTCCCTGCACCTGGCCCTCACCACAGCCCAGCCTGGCTGGCATCCTGGCATCCAGGCCTGATGCTGCTTCCTCTCACGTGTGGGCAGGATGGTTTCCTCTTGCATCGCTGTCTCCCCTGCACGTCCTAGTGCCTTTCCAGAGTGGTTCCTGTCTCAGGGGTCCCTGAAAGTGCCTTCTACCAAAGCAGAGAACACTCACCCCCACCAGGCACATGCACGCTCGTGGCTAGGAGAGGCCCAGCACACTCGAGTGAGAAGATCAACCGGCAGTAATCCTGATGCACGCCAGAGGTCCTCTTGACTATTTTCCATCTTCCACTTTCTGCCTGGACAGTCTAGGGCCTGTCGTGTGACCCTAGAGTCCTCTTCCCTGTGGGAGGGTTGGGCCCGTCCTCCCCACCCTGATGCCTCCGGGGTAGGACCGGGCAGAGCAGGCCTTCTCCAGAAACAGGTGGACTGGGGAGGTGGTCCCGTCTATGTCCAAATCTCTGCAACCTGTGCATGTGACTTTATTTGGAAAAGCAGTCTTTGTGAGTGCAGCTACGTGGAGGACCTGGAGACCACCCTGGACTCCCTGGGGAGGGGGCTGGGGAGTACACGGATGAATGTTCTTAAAAAGAGGAGTCAGGTAAGATACACCGAGAAGGGACAGGGCACGGGGGCCAGCAAGCACCGAAGCCGGGCAGGATGGAGCCTCCCTGCTCCCGCTGAAATCTGCCCACGCACCGGGTGGTGTGGACACAGCGCTGGCCTCAGGTCAGGACTGGGAAAGGTGGCACAGGAAGACAAGGAGGAGAATCAGCAGAATCCACGCCACTTCTTCCCACCGAGGACTCAAGCGACAGGGGGGTAAGAGAAAGCAGAACGTCAGAGATGTTGAGAAACACCATCAAGTGAAGCCACATCATCAGGAAGGAGGCAACAACCCCTCCTGGGCATGCGCCTGCTGCCCCTGTGCAGGAGCCATGGGGACAGACCCCTCCCGGTACCGCGGACCACCCACCTGGGAGGTGGCAGGACTCGGCCAGCAAAAGGCGAGGAGGAAAGTGCGAAGTCACAATTACATTCAGAACACTCGACGTGACACACAAGAAAGGACCTTAAGGGCAGCAGTGAGGAGGGTAGAGTGGCCTCAAGGAGGAGTGTGAAGCGGTAGGAGAGTCAAGGGTATTCGGTGGGACCTGGCGGGTCTGTGGAAAGGCCTGCAAGCCCCGGAACATTCAGTATGGGGCGAGCACAGCCAAGGATGGCTAGCGCGTGTTCTCAGAGAGGCCACACCCCTTGGACATCTGCTCGGTGCTTGGTCTGTTTCTCAACTGACATTTCTGTTTTAAGCATAATTGGATTCACCAAATCGAGTTTTAATAAACCTAATGTACCTGTGGGGAATTGGTCTGTTTCCAGAAACTCTCAGATGCCGAAGGCTTGCCCAGCTTTGGTGGGGAAAAAACAGAATCTTAGATGTAAAACGCAGGGAAGCACTTTGTTGTTCCAAACCTCACACTTCACACTAAGGACTAGGAAGTGCAGAAACTAAAGATCAGCCAGCAAAGGTTCTGAACAGGAAGACACAGAATGACCTAACTATGCCCTGACAGAAAGGAGAAGGGAAGTCTTACTCCACAGAAAGAAACTATGTATCCTTCACAGTAGTAAACGATGGGCCCTGGCGGCAGAGACAGTACAGGAAGAGGAAATCCCAGCGATTGTCAGCTGTGCCCTCCACACAAGGCCCACGGGTCAGGGCGTCCATCCCTTGACCCAATGGCCATAAGCTCTCTGTGGCGGGGAGGGAAGGAACCATCCCAGAGTCGCCTGAGCTATGAGGGACCTTGTGCCAGAGCCTCCTGAGGTGGCCTTGTGAGGGCCGCTTCGGAATCTGTGTCTTCTCCTGTCTCTGCCCCTCCCATGCTCATGCTCTGTCTCTCTGTCTCTCAATAATAAATAAACATAAAACACTTAAGGAAAATCTACAAATGGAGAATGAGGTCCACTCTTGAAACTTGTTCAAAAAAGAAATGTAAAACGTTGATTTCCGTAAGAACAGTAAGACCTTTATTAGAGTTGCACTACATAATTTCCAGGGTCTTGCGCCTTCCTCCTGGGTGCACACCCAGCACCCTGCCCCGCGGTGGGAGCCCAGTGCTTCCTGATGGGTCTTCTGAGAGTTCGGGTGCCAGGGAGCTCAGGGTGGGCGTGGGGCAGGGGTGGGGGGAGGACGTGCCCAGGTCCCCCCTGCCCAGGCTTGCCACGGCCTCAGCTCCCAGGTTCTGCGGGTCACTCCAGGCAAGCTGCCCAGGCCCCCAGGACTAGGCTCTGATTGAACCCACGCACTGAGGACACCCACGATGCCTAGTTGTTGTAGGTGGAAGAGCACACTAATATTCAAGCAGATAAGCAGAAGTTAGGAGTCATCTTAGATCATTGAAGGCTGAGCGGGCCACAGCCTTGTTACATATGAAGTCGGCCATTCTCCACCATTGTTCACGTTCCAGTCAAAGAGCCTCCCGTGGTGCCGTCGCCGAGGGGCAGGGGCAGGTCAGCATGTCACGGACCGACGACCAGCTGCATCTTCTTTGGCTGCATAGAGGACAGAGAGGAAGTGACCCAGAAGTTTGCAGGGAGAGTCTCTGCTGACCCAGCAGCTAAGTCACAAATGTCCTTTGGTCTACATTGTTTTCTCCAAGAAGGTGCCTTCCTAAAGTTTTGCCATCATCCAGAAATCAAGACTGATTGGAAATTAAAAAACAAAAGTGGATACTAAAGTTACCAGCCCTTTAAAATGACCTCGCTCTGCAATTTTGTTTACAGGTATTTACCCACATTCCTGACAGCCATCGGGCCCCCTGCCCAGAAGGCAGCCCCAGAGGGTAAAGGGAGACAGGGCCACACTTGTGCCAGGAGCCTGACCGGGCACAAGTCAGCAGAGTCCTGGGCTGCCTGGGCCTGCTCCACTGTCTATGTGAAATCGCCTTCCTGCCATAGAAGATACTACCTTTTCGTTTTCCAAATAGTCTTTGAGCTGCAGACAGTGCCACACGCCGGGACAGTCCCACAGCGCCCTTGCCCTTGCCCTGTTCTCCTCACAAGCATGTGTTCGTTCTTAGGGCAATGACGACAGTCTTAAGTAGTGGTGTGGGAGGAAATCAGTCCTGCTTTTGTAGAAGGAGAATGCAACGTTTTGTGTCTTTTCAAATAAATAACTGAAACATTCCCCCAGAGCACAGGGCCCTGGATTGCAGTGAGATATCCGGCTACCCCCAAAACACAACTTACAGGCTCTATTCCCAGGCTGCAGCCAGTGTGTTATGATGTCAAAAATATTTCTGAAGGCAATCGGTGTCAAATAGCAAAAATGAAAGAAACCAAACTCCTCATCTCTGTGAAACTATTGGTTCCTCAATAGCTAATTGGTTTGTTTATTTATTTTTTATTGATTTTTTTTTCATTTTTGAAAGAGACAGAAACAGCAAGAGTGGAGCAGGGGCAGAGAGTTCGGGGGAGAGAGAATCCTAAGCAAACTCCCCGCTGTCAGCTCTGCGCCCAATGCAAGGCTCACATTCACCAAGTGTGAGAACATGACCTGTGCTGAAACCAAGACTCAGATGCTTCACTGACTGAGCCACCCAGTCGCCCCTGTTTTTAGAATTTGAGAGAGAGAGAGAGAGAGAGAGAGAGAGAGAGAATGAGTGTGTATGAGGAGAAAGGGGCAGAGAGAAAGGAGGAAGACGACCCAAAGCAGGCTCCACGCAGAAAGCAGCCAACCCACACTTTTTGTTAGCTCTCAACTTGCCAAAATACACATTTCGGGGAGCAGTGGGGTGGGAGAACCGGAAGGTATTACCACGAATCTTAGTGTTTTCATTACAGAAAGTATAAGGATGTGGAAGAAAACACATCAGCAACATCTAAGGGACAGAATTTTCCCAGCACGGTTCCAGGAGCAAAAGGTCTACTTTCAGTATCAAATTGCACACGGCCAGGTGGCAATTATCCAAGTTATTATAAAACACTTTTATACACTCAAACATAGGGACATTCAAATCAGACCACTGTAAACAGTTTCTACAAATTTGCATTCCCAGGGAACCAAAAGCCTGAGGTTTCCTACGGAATTGTGAGCAGTAACAGAAATAACGGAATTTCAACTGAAGTACAACTGAGTGTGCCAGTCATGATCCTTATTATGAGTTCTGAGAAGGAGACTAGATTGAGGCAGATGGAAAGAGAAACCAACGGACAAGTCCGGGGACTGAAGGGGAAAGAGCCTCTAGCGGGAAGGGGCCCTGTGGGCCCACTGTGGATGCGAGGCACCCCGCTCCAGACCTCGTAGGCACTAGGGGCACTGAAGAGTGGCCACATGCCTTGCTTGCTCTCCAGTGTATCACAGACCCCACTGAGTTCTTCCCCGGCTCAAGGCCCCGTCCCGTCAATTGGGAAAATGAGGTCACAGAGAAAGGTCTCCAAGAAAGGCATCCTTGCCCTTGGCCCAAGTGCAAGCCCGCTAGCCGGGCCCTATGGAGACAGGGTCTCCCAGGCCCAGCAGGTGCAACGCATCCCCGCGGCCCAGACGTCCCCGAGGTGGAGCAGTGCCTGCCCCCGGTCAAGCTGTCATCCTGCGTGTCTGCACCACCTCCTGCCCAACTGACAGTAAGCACTCCTATACGTCCCTCTGGCCTTCACCTGCCATCGGCCCACGTGTGCCAAGGCCCTTGCTGTGATGCCAGGTGACCCCAGGTTTTCCTCCACCAGCCACTATCGGGCGCCCCAGGGGCAGTCGCAGCAGGATCCTCGGGAACCACACCTCGCAGCTCCCGTACAAAGGAGGTGGCAATGCGCCCGGTGTTTCCAAGGCAAAAGCGTCTCTGGCCTCTGTGCAGTTAGACTAACAGACAAATGTCCCCCTTGGCCACAGAAGTCTCCAGAAAAGTTCCATGGAGCCCCGAGCCCCTAGGGTGGAATCACTTAATTAGGCTGTCAGCTACTCCCCTCAACAAAGGCTCTGGGCACGAAGCGGTCAGCAGCTGTGAAGGAGCACCCGCCAGCCCACGTGCCCGGCCTCAGCCACGGGCTCACCCTCCACACTTGAACCCTGCACGGAATTCCAGGGGCTCCATGCTCTCTGGAAAAGAAGAGAGGCTGCCTTCCATTTCACAAATCCTTATGGTCTCGGGAGACAGAACACGCCCATCTGATTCACATCAGCTAAAGAGGGGGCCCCTGGCGTCACCCCTTGTGGCCTGGAGACAGAGCCACCACGACAGGGCGTCTCCTCTGTGGTGCTTCAAGCTCTTCTCTGCGGCCTTTCAAGAAACGTCATTGACACGTGCTGCCTCAGCGTACTGATTGCTTCTAAGACAGCCAAGTCGGGACTGCCCGCTGGCCACAACCATCTTCCCCTCCTCTGGTCCCCCCATTCCCAGAACAACTGCTCACCTGAGCTCAGGTGGTCTAGCTTCACCGCTGTGGGGCAACAACACATCGCCAATCGGGGAGAGCCACACGCCACCCCGCATGGGACCTGGCATGGTTCGTGGCTCCTCCGAGGTTCGCGTGTGTCCCCTGACTCTGACACCCTATCTCAGGCTCCCTGGCTCCCGACCCCACCACCCTGCATCCAGTCCTATCCCAGAGCTCTCTCCCATCTGCCCCGCCTGCGTGTGGAAGTTGGTCCGTCACCTTTCTTTTCCTCTGCAACCCAGACCATGTCATCTTGCTAGAGGAGGACACAAACAGAAGACGTGGCTGTGAGGTCGTGCCAGGAGGGCTCAGCTGTCCAGCCTGCCTGCCGCCTTCTCAGTCTCATCCCCACGGCCCCCGGCCGCTCACGGCGACACAGCTCCCACTAGCCTCTCTTCTGCCACCACACGAGAGTGGACTTTGTGAGACAGCTCCAAACAGACCCTGTTCCTCAGCCAGTCTCCTGCCCGGGGTCTTCTGACCACAAGGCCACCTGTGACCGCAGCCAATGCCTCCGCAACCACGGGAGCACTGCGATCCTATCCTTCCCCTTGGCCAGCACACCTCAGGCGGGTGACGGGCGTGGACGTCCCTCTTATGGCAACTGCCCCAGGGTGCCACCCTCCAGGGGCCTGCACAGCCCCTTCCCTTGAGAACTCCAACATGCACTCGAGTGGCCTGCACCGCATCCACTGTTTGCTCCCTTGGCCTCCTCACACATACCCGTCTTCAAGCCCTGGAATGGTGACACTCAGCACACTGGTGTCTTGCTGGCGAGGATCTCCGTCAGCCAACCAAGAGGCTGCTCTGTGCCCGGATCTTCCTGTGTGCTTCTCTCTCCGGACACACATTCGCTGTGCCACCAGTACTTCCGTGGACAGGGAGGGCCGCTTGGGACTCTACCTGCCCTGACTTCTCTCTCCTACAAGCAGGCTCAACACGGACAGCCACAGCACACCCTCGACTCTCCCGAGAGCCCCCGTCGGCAGCCGCACAGACCCCAGTGAGGCCTGAGTGGGCCTGCCTTTGGAGCAAGAGCCTGCTTCCTGCACCTAAGGGGGCCCAGTCAGCTCCTCGAGGCACTGTCACACCAGAATGACTCTCACATGGTACATATTTCCTACAAAGAAGCAAGCAAACCTTTGAATAACTTCCTGACATTTACTGTCTGCAGGACGCAGCTCACAAGCCGGCTGACCCACTCCCTCACAGGCGACTCACCAACGTCCCAACAGAGTTGCGGCGATTACCTGTCATTCTCCAGTCTTTTCAAAAATATAAGAAACTGCGAGCACTGCGCTAACCCCACCGATGTCAAGGTGACCTTCACAACCATGGCCATGTGTCCACTCCCATGGTGACCCCACTGGCGTTGAGGAAGGGACCATAGCTTCCAGGGATGCTGGGCCGAACCTGGCACGCCGGACCCCTCCTAGCCCCACACCATCACTGCCACACTCGGGGGAGGGAGGCTGCAAATAAACCCACCCAAACACGAACAGAACTTTCCCTAACTTCCACTCCTCCTCCCATGGCTGTGAGCTCTGTCATGCCTCCCGGTCTCCTGAGATTCCAAACCTAACCTCTGGAATGAGGTTTTACTTCTCCCTCTTGCCACCTACTAAGCTACCGGCTCCCTGAGCTACATCCAGTCCCTCTGCCCATTCAGCCAAAGGATTCCTCTGGAAGATACACAGCAGGTGCTAACGTATGTGTTTGTGAGGTGGTTCATGTTAGGCACGGTGAAGGGCAGTGTCCCCCGCAGCCCCGCCCCATCATCAGTTAGCTGGTACCTGGAAAATGGATCGCGTCAGACTACAACACACTCAGGATAATTGTGTGTAACTCTGATCCGGTGCGGGTCATACCATAGCACACCCACGGTTCTACTTGGGAACCATGAGCTGGTTCAGGTCATACTGGTGACAGAGGGAAGCCGCCCCCAGCCGCGTCTCAAACAGATCTGTGAAGCGGGAAATGTCATACCTGTGGTGAAGCGAAGAGCCTCTCAGTCTTACCCGCTTTAATATGGCCCTCAGTGCTTCCATTTTCCGTAGAAGGTGATCCTGCAAAGCAGCAAATGACAACGACACTCACTGCAAGCAAGGTTAACTAGTCTTTGCATCAAGAGTCCGTTCAACTCAGAGCACAAACTGGTAGTGGCCAGAGGAGAGGAGAGTAGGGGTGGTTGGCAAAACAGATGATGGTGATTAGGAGGCATCAGCATCCAGGTATCAAATAAGGCCGTCTCGGGGATGAAAAGCACAGTACAGGGAATACGGTCCGTGATACCCTAAGGACTCTGTATGGTGACACACGGTGACCACAGTGATGGTGACGAGCACAGAGTCACGTGTGCAATTGTTGAAACGGTATGCTGTCTACTTGAAACTGATACCACACTGTAGGTTCATTAGAATTCAAGAAAAAATGGAAAACACTACTTGCATCAAGTGTGCTGAAATGCTGACCATCATAACCACGCTGGGTAAATTCAGCAGTTACAAACCCCAAGACCATTCTCTCCAAGAGTCCTCCAGTAAACACCCGGATCACCAAGTGAACGTCCTAAACCCTACTGAACAGTTAGCTCTCAGGCATAGCAAGGTTACAGAGGAGAAACACTGAGCCACTAGGACTTCTTCCTAATTATGTAGAGAGGAGCAGGACTTTCTGGGTGGTGGGGGAATAGCCCTTCTGTGCAATAGGCACGTGCTCCTTCGTGGACCCTCTGCAGCCCAGCCTCACGTCTGCACACGCAGCACCAGGGAGCAAGACCGACGAGGAGCTTCGGTCACACAACTACCCCCTAGGCAGTGCCGTCCCAGGCCGCAGACACCGCCGCAGGTGGCTAACTGAGCGCCCAAAATGGGGCTGGTCCCGACCACAGGGGATGGAACTGTGAGACGCCCCGTGGGTTGCAAGGACTGAATGTGGAAAAACATTGTAGAGTAGCTCCTTCATGTCTACACTATTTACATGATACAGTAACATATTGCCTGCATCGGGCTACGTGAAAACTAACATCACCCGTCTGTTTGACCATTTCAAATGCAGCCATCAGAATCCTTGGGATGACACCCGTGTCACCTGTTAACTTCCTGCTGGGCAACGCTGCAACTCAAAGAAAGGTTTACACGAACATTTTAGCTTTTGAGCGAACCCCCGAAGGGACTCAGAAATCTGAACCCAATAGGCTGCTCGGCTCCAACTCTACCACATACCTGCCATTCAGACTTGCGAGCGTGGGGCCGCTCGAAAGCACAGTGGTGGCTCGCCTTGGAGGAAGTGTGAGCCCCAGAGGTCACCTGCTCCTTTCCAGTCTCAACCGATCACTGAATGAGTGAGAGATGGAAATACCTTCTCACGTTGCATTTCTTCTGTTTTTTCAGATTGCCAACTTCTCCTAACAGAGACTTCTGAGAAAGGTACACACAGTCCTTTAGTGTTGATTCTTTCAAACGTTCCACATGCTACACCATGCCGACGTTTCTTTTTACAATAACACAGCACCACAGACAAGGTATGGAGTGGATGGCCATACCAACGAACAGGGTCACATGACCACAGAGTGAAATGCTGTCTGTGAAACTGCAGTAACAGCCTTTACTCATCCTTTGTCCATGTACAATTTCTTCACGGATCACTGTCTGACTGTAAGTATGACAAGTTCCTACGTTTACTTGCAGCAGGTACACTGGTTTGTACTAGCTTTTAGGGTCTGTGATGCCTCAGTCACTTGGGAAACCTGACCTAAGTTTCGTACATATACTTCCAATCTCACATACAACCTTCTACCGAAAGGCTGGCCCCAGTGATCAAGGTAGAACCTCACGTGGGGTATAATAACGCACCTCATAATGGGTTTTACCCAAAACAAGTGTGTCGTGAAATTAGCATTGCTCACTGGTGTCTCCAAGTGACAATCTTAGGGAAGATTCTGGGCTCATCTACAGGGACACAGGTGTAATCAGAACCGGTAGTATCGGGTCCGCATCCAACTGTCCCCACCAGAGCTTCTCTCACAGAGATCCTATGATACTGCTTCCCTCCCGTTACACCTCAAGTGTGTCCGTTATGATGGTGTAAGAGTCCAGGCTTAGACTCTTTCCAACCCAGATGAAAAGAGGGAAGGCAGGAGATGGAACAGGAGATACTCTGTTTTCAGCTGGTTAAATGCTTGACAGAACTGCGCACTCCTACCGGTCCGTCTGGACAAAAGAGGTAGAAATTAGCTCCCCAGACAAGAACCAGGCTGAAGGTTCCAGCACAGGGGTGGCAAACGAGGGCCTGCCGACCACATCCAGCCACCGCCGGGTCCTATCAACAAAGGGTTATCGGCACACGGCCCCTCCCCTTAGTTATATACTGCCTATGGCTGTTTCTGTGCCCATCTTTGATTAGCATGAAGCTAGCTTACTCCTTACGTCTCAGTTAGTCTCAGTTAGTAAAGGCCCAGACCATACTCCTCTTCTAGACAGTGAGACGCACCTTCCCGCACGCATACGTCGGGCGGGGACACGACACTGGGAACTTAACGTAGGCCTGCAGTTGTTCCGCGTGAAAGAATCATTTCTACTTTCTGCAGTGGCTGTTAGCCTCTGCTCCACGCTGCTCCTCAGGATCACAACGTGAGCGTCTCCTCTGTGAGGACCGGGGCACTCAGCCGCTGTCTCTCATGTCCTACCTTATCTTCTGCAGCAGCCATTCTCTCTTTTAGATGACGCTGAAAGCCGTCATCAGATTCAGAAAGGAGCTGGTCAATTGTGCCTGACACATGTTGGTTAGTCTCTTTGTTTAGTTTAGACCACATCATGTCTGGAAACTACCTTTTCAACTGCTGCCTTCCTCTGTGGGTGGTGAGGGATGTGAGAGCTGGGAGGGCAGGGACTGTATCTGGCACGTTCCTCGACTCTATTTGTGGAAACTCCGAGTGAATTCCTTAAAGATTTATTTCTTACAGGGGTGTCTGGGTGGCTCAGTCAGTCGGGTTCTGACTCTTGGCTTCAGCTCAGGTCATGAACTCAAGGTTTGTGCGTTCGAGCCCTGTGTCAGGCTCTGTGCTGATAGCATGGAGCCTACTTGGCATTCTATCTCCTTCTTTCTGCCCCTCCCCTGCTCATGTATGTGCCCAGGCTCGCTCTCTCTGTCTAAAATAAATGAACGTTTAAGAATTTTTTAAAGAAAAACAATTGTGTTTAAAAGAGGATAGGATTTTCTCATTTTTCGGAAAAATTCTATGCTTTTTGGTTTTTTTTTTTTCCTTCGGTAAGCTCTACACCCAACGGGGAGGTCAGACTCATGACCCTGAGATCAAGAGTCCCAAGCTCCACTGACTGAGCCGGCCAGGCACCCCTGTCCTTCTCTTACCCAAGGCTACTATCTTGAGCTTTGAGTCGCTGACTTAACTCTGAAAAGCAGTGAGTCTTAGATGCAGCCAATGGCAAAGAGCACACGTCGGACAAAACCGGAGGGAACAAAACTGGGGATGATGCCTGCCGTTTGAAAAGCATTCCAATCTCAGACAAAGTAGCACCGAAAACAGATCTCAGCTGGTTCGCGGACTTTGGCACGCCGACGTTACCGGTGAGAAATGAGATACAAGAACGGACCGCCATGAAGTTGACATTCCCACCATGGGACCCAGAAGGAAACGGGGGCCCCACCTTGCAGAGGGTGGCCACCCTCTGGGCCGGCTCGGCTTCCACCTCGGGCAGCGACTTGGCCTTCCTCGGGGTCTGCTGCAGCTTCCGCTCCGCCACCTCCAGGCGCTCTTGCAACTGGCGGTTTTGATCCGCAGTCTAGGAAATGAAGGCAAAGCATCAAAGTGTAGCAAGTCTTCTCTCCGTTTCCATTTTTAATAAAGTGAAACAAAATCTAAATGCAGAGATCTACTGTTAGTTCTGACTGAAGCCAACAGTTTGGTAGGTGCTTCAGAGTAAACCTTTCCTTTCTGCGAGGAGTCACCCACTGCCTTGGTCCTCCGTTCGCTACGCAAAACATGTCTTGCCAAACTCTTTGCTCTTCTTCACTATCTTCAAAGAAGTCTTTCCAAAGACAAAGTTCCCACACATTAAAGAAAACCCATCTTCTGGAGGAGCTTGCTCGCTCTTCCTGACCAGTTAAGGAGAGAAGGGTTCGGTCCTAACCCTTCATAAACATATTTATACTGGGGTCCGAGGGCTCGCTACATAAGACATTCTGAGGTGGGCACATCAGCCAGCACAGAGCTTCTGAGAGCATGCCTGATGCCAGTTGAGTTCCTTTTGGAAGTGTACCATTATTCAACAAAAACACTCTCCCTCTTGACCAAAAACGTGGAAAACTTCAACGTGGAAAACTTAGACACGAGATTTTTTGTTAAAGGACTTTTAGGGAAGCCGAGGTGGCTCAGTCAGTTAAGCGTCCACCTTCGGCTCAGGTCATGATCTCATAGCTCATGGGGTCAACCCCGCCTCGTGCTCTGTGCTGACAGCTCAGAGCCTGGAGCCTGCTTTGGATTCTGTGTCTCCCTCTCTCCCTCTCTGGCCCTCCACTGCTCATGCTTACTCTCTCTCCGTCTCTCTCTCTCTCACTCTGGCTCCCTTTCTCAAAAATAAATAAGCATTAAAAATATATAAAGTCATTTTAAAAATCATGTACAAGGTGAGGTTTTTCCAAGGTTAACGTTTGTTCCCACAGACTCCTTCCATCTTCTGTGTGCATATAGCTCTGTGTGTATATACAGACCACGTATCATGCTTTCAAACCCTCCAAAATAAATCACATGCTGTACACATAGTATTTCACCATCTGCCCTTTACACTCATGATTTGGAACATGGTACGTGCTCTCAAACAGCATTCCTCCATGTCATTTTAATGGCTTCCTAGTATTTCACTTTGTTTATCATTTTGGGTCGACTGGCGCATTTGACAAACACACCAGGCAAACTCACTCTGTTTCCAAGAAGCTGGATGTGGTTTTCCTGTTCAATGCTGGATGACCTGAGACAACCAAGGAAGAGACGTGCTGCTTCCCAAAACACAGGGTCTCACATCCTCACGCCAGACTGTGCTTCTGCACCTGCCATTCCCCCCGATCTCAGGTACTAACCAAAATGGCCAGCTGCCTACACATTCCCAGCCACTCCCTGCTCCTTTGGAAACAGTGCTAACAGGCAACAGAGTAACGTGCATGTAAGACAAGACAAAGAAGGAATCAAGGAGGGGAGCCCCATAACATGCTTCCATAAAATTTGAAAGAATTAAACCCTGGACGTTGAAGTAAGCCCGCTGGTCAACACAAGATTCTAAGATCCTAAAACCCTGACATTGACACTTGGTCCTTAACTTGACTTGTAATTAATGAAAGTGGAATGAAGTTCAACGAAACCAACGACCTGTCGATGCAGAGAGTCCTTCTTTGCGATCTCGTTTTCAAGATTCTCCTTGAGGTCGTACAGAGAGGTGGCTTCGTGTTGTGCCCTGAGGCAGTTCTTCTCAAGGGTAGTGATCCTCTCTTGCATGTCTTCCTTCTGGGCCATGGCCTACAGTAGGTATTTCAGAGAGAAAACAGGGAAAGAATCAGGGTACGACACATTAACACACTCCAGACACAAAAAGCAGGCAAAAACCTCATGTTCCAAACAAACAGAAAAGTAGCATCCTCGGGGCACCTGGGTGGCTCACCCGCTGTGGCTCTGTGAGTTGGCACCCCGCGTCAGGCTCTGTGCCAACTTTGCACCTTCCCTGAAACACCAGGCATGTGCACGGTAAAGGGGGCACGCGCTGGGCCTGGGAGGCTAGGACCAGCCTCTTTCGGCGCATAGCGGCAGCGGGTAGCGTTTGGGGACAAACGAACCTGAACACGCCGGATCTCCTCTTGGGTCGGAAGCTATGCAGGGTCGGGCCTGGTTAGTACTAGGATGGGAGACCATCTGGGAATGCGTGTAACTGGAGGCTTTTCCCTTTTGCCTTTGACCTCCTTGACCTCTTCATTGGCGCCAGCCCACCCCCCCTCCCTTCCTGACCAGGGAGAGGCGCTCCTGGGGCCAAACTCAACGCAGCCAGGGCTCCCTCAGCCCCTCCCAGTTCAGCCCAGCGGCCTGGCCTGCCTTACACACCCCACCCCACGTCACAAGGGGCCCGCTCCCCTTTCCCCACTCCCCGCACCAGGCCAAATCCCACTGCACGGGCCTGAAAACACACCCCAGCTTTGCACCTTCCCTGACACACCACCTACACCCGCACGGAGTGCACAGTGCACGCGGGACCGGTTTCCGGAGTTGGGGGTCCGGGGTGCGGGGTCCTGGGGATGGCCGCTGGAGCGTGGGGGCTGGGGCCTGGGTTGGAGGGTGGGGGCTGGGGTGCGTAGACGCGAGGACAAAAATGGGGCAGGAGGGACACAGAGACACCACACTCCGTCTACGCCACAGGCCTGGGCTGTCTGGGTGCTGGGCCTCTTCCCTCCCTCGGAGCCCTCCACCCCTGAATCCCTGGCAATTCACAAGACCCAGCTAGGTGAGCGGGCTTTGTCTGGTGATGTTGTCTGGGGACGCTGGGGCTCCGGTTGGCGTTTGAGCCAGTTGGGGCAGAAGGGAGGGAATGGCCAGGTGGGGGGCTGGCAGACAGGCAGGCAGGCAGGCAGGCAGGCAGGCAAGCAGGTGCATGGGTGCAGCGCGGCACCCTCTGGGCTTGGGACGCGTGGAGCAGGCTCTTGAAGTGCACAGCGGCAGCCCCTGGCGTCTTTGGCCATACCAGCCTGAACGCGCCCGACCCCGTCTCCTCTCGGAAGCTAAGCAGGGTCGGGCCTGCTTAGAACTTGGATGGGAGACCGCCTGGGAACACCGGGTGCTGTAGGCTTTTGCCTTTTGCCTTGGCCTCCTTGACCTCTCCTTTGGCGCCCGCCGCCCCCCCCTCCCTCCCTGTGTCCCTGTCTCCCCAGGGAGCACGGCTCCTGGGGCCAAACACACCCCAGCCACTGCTACCTCAGCCCCTCCCGGGCCAGCTGAGCGGCCTGGCAGGGCCTGGCTCCGCTCCGCCCCACCCCCCCAGGCCCCCCCCCCCCCCCCCCCGCACACCCCACCGCACTTCACAAGGGGCACGCTCCCCGCTCCCCGCCTCAGCCAAATCCCACTGCACCGACTGGAAGCCACAGCGCAGCTTTGCACCTTTCCTGACACACCACCCAAACCCGCACCCGCACGGAGGGTGGCGGGTGCGGTGTGGGCGGGACCGGAAGCTGGCGCCTGGGGGCTGGAGGGTGGGGGCTGGGTGGGTGGATACAAGAACCCAGGAGCGGGCGGGCGGTCGGGCGGGCGGGAGGGGCAGCGAGACCCCAGACTCGGACTCCATCACAGGCCTGGGCTCCCTGGGTCCTGGACCTCTTCGCTCCCTCGAGCCCTCATCCCCAGGGCCCGTGGCATTTCACGAGGCCAAGCTAGGGCAGCGTACTCGGGCTGGTGATGGTCTCTGGGGGCGCTGGGGGCTCCGGGGTGGGTTTGCACCAGGTGGGGCAGACGGGAGGGAACGGCCCCGTGGCTGGCTGCGCCCGCCCTAGGGCTGGGGAGGAGGCTCTGAGAACCAGGCGGGGCGGGCCCCGAAGGCCCGAGCGGCCTGATGCCCCACGCTCACTTCCACCCTCTTCCCACTGAGCAGCCCATCGTGGTGTGGTGCGGGGCTGCGAGGTGTGGTGCGGTGCGCTGCGGGATGGAAGCGGAGGCGGGCGTGGGGCCAAGCCAGGAGCAGCCGGCAAGAGTCCCGGGGTTAGAGAACACCGGGGCTTGTGCCACAGAGCCTTGCCAGGGTCCTCTGGCGCAGCCTCCGCCACCCGCGGCGGAGGGCGGCGGCTGCGGCGGCGGGGCGGCGGCGGCGACTGCGGCTGCGGATGAGGCGGCGGCGGCGGCGGCTGAGGCTGAAGCGGCGGGTGTGTCGGCTGCGGCTGAGGCGGCGGCTGCGGCTGAAGCGGGGGCTGTGGCGGCTGCGGCTGAGGCGGCGGCAGGCAGGCTGGCAGGCAGGCTAGCAGGCAGGCAGGTAGTCAGGCCGGCGCGTGCATGGGAGAAGCGCGGCACCCGCTGGGCTTGGGACGCGTGGAGCTTTCTCTTGGAGCGCTCAGCGGCAGCCGCTGGCGTCTTCGGCCATAGCAGCCTGAATGCGCCCCACCCGGTCTTCTCTCCGCAGCTAAGCAGGGTCGGGCCTGGTTAGAACTTGGATGGGAGACCGCCTGGGAACACCTGGTGCTGTAGGCTTTTGCCTTTTGCTTTTGGCTTCCTTAACCTCTCTTCTGGCACCCATCTGCCTCCCCCCCCCCCGTGTCCTTTACTCCCCAGGGAGCGGGGCTCCTGGGGCCAAACACACCCCAGCCACTGCTCCCTCAGCCCCTCCCGGGCCAGCAGAGCGGCCTGGCAGAGCCTGGCTCCTCCCTGACCCTCCCCACCTCCCCAGGGGCCCGCACCCCCCACGGCATTTCACAAGGGGCATCTTCCCCGATCCCCGCACCTGGCCAAATCCAACTGCTTGGGCTTGAAGCCACACCCCAGCTTTGCACCTTCCCTGACACACCGCCTACAGCCGCACTGAGGGCAGGCCGGACCGGTTCGGGATCCGGGATCTGGGGGCTGGGCCTGGGGGCTGGGGGCTGGGGGCTGGAGGGTGGGGGCTGGGGTGCGTGGATGCGAGGACAAAGAAGGGGCGGGAGGGACACAGAGACACCACACTCCGACTATGCCACAGGCCTGGGCTGCCTGGGTCCTGGGCCTCTTCCCTCCCTCAGAGCCCTCAACCCCTGAGCCCCTGGCGATTCACAAGACCCAGCTAGGGGAGCGGGCGTTGTGTGGTGATGTTGCCTGGGGCCTCTGGGGTCTCAGGTTTGCGTTTGAGCCAGGTGGCGCAGAAGGGAGGGAATGGCCAGGTGGGGGGCTGCCCGAGGGTGGGGAGGGGGTGCTGAGAATCCGGGGGGCCCCTAAGGCCTGGCCTGGCGGATGCTGCTGCTCGCTCCCACCCATTTTGCAGTGAGCGGCTGGACTTGGTGTGGTGTGCTTTTCTTTGGTGTGCTTTGGTGGGGTGGGGTGTGGTGTGGTGTGGTGTGGTGTGGTGTGGTGAGGGGTGGTGTGCAGAGATGCTGCGAAGTGCGGTGCCATGCGGTGCGGTGACCTGTGGGATGGAGGGGCTGGTTGGCGTGGGAGCAAGCCGGAGCAGCCCGCAAGAGTACCGGGATCAGAGAGCGCCAGGGCTTGCGGCACTCCGGGCTGCCAGGGGCCTGTTGCGCGGCCCTCGCCACCGACCCGGGGCCCTCCCCTCGGAGGACGGCAGCGGGAGGCAGGTAGTCAAGAAGGCAGGCAGGCTGGCAGGCATGTGCACGGTGAAGGGGGCACGCGCTGGGCCTGGGAGGCGAGGACAGCGCACAGCGGCAGCGGGTAGCGTTTGGGGACAAACGAACCTGAACACGCCGGATCTCCTCTTGGGTCGGAAGCTATGCAGGGTCGGGCCTGGTTAGTACTAGGATGGGAGACCATCTGGGAATGCGTGTAACTGGAGGCTTTTCCCTTTTGCCTTTGACCTCCTTGACCTCTTCATTGGCGCCAGCCCACCCCCTCTCCCTTCCTGACCAGGGAGAGGCGCTCCTGGGGCCAAACTCAACGCAGCCAGGGCTCCCTCAGCCCCTCCCAGTTCAGCCCAGCGGCCTGGCCTGCCTTACACACCCCACCCCACGTCACAAGGGGCCCGCTCCCCTTTCCCCACTCCCCGCACCAGGCCAAATCCCACTGCAGGGACTGGAAGCGACAGTCCAGCTGTGCACCTTTCCAGACACACCACCCAAACCCGCACCCGGAAGGAGGGAGGGTGGTGTGGGAGGAATCGGAGGCTGGCGCCTGGGGGGTGGAGGATGGGCGCCGGGTAGGTGGATACAAGAACCCAGGAGCGGGCGTTTGGGTGGGCGGGAGGGCAACACAACCCCAGCCTCCAACTTCCCCAAGGCCTGGGCTCCCTGCGTCCTGGATCTCTTCCCTCCCTCGAGCCCTCATCCACAGGGCCCCTGGCATTTTAAGAGGCCCAGCTAGGGCAGCGGACTCGGGCTGATGATGCTGTCTGGGGGCGCTGGGGGCTCTGGGTGGGTTTGCACCAGGTGGGTCAGACGGGAGGGAACGGCCTGGTGGCTGGCTGCGCTCGCCCTACTGCTGGCTAGGAAGCGCTGAGAACCTGGCGGGGCGGGCCTCGAAGGCACGAGCGTCCTGATGCCCCACGCTCGCTTCCGCCCTCTTCCCAGTGAGCAGCCCAACTTGGTGTGGTGCAGGGCTGCGAGGTGCGGTGCGGTGCGGTGCGCTGCGGGATGGAAGCAGAGGCGGGCCTGGGGCCAAACCGGGAGCCACCTGCAAGAGTCCCGGGGTTACAGAAAGCCAGGGATTGCGCCACGGCGCGTTGCCAGGGTTCTCTTGCCAAGCCTCTGTCACCCGCCCAGGGCCGGGGGCCGCGGCGGAGGGCGGCGGCAGGAAAGCAGGCAGGCTGGCAGGCAGGCACGCTCGCAGGCTGGCAGGCTGGCAGGCAGGCAGGCAGGCATTCAGGCGCGTGCGTGGGTGAAGCGCGGCACCCGCTTGGCTTGGGACGCGTGGAGCAGGGTCTTGAAGCACCCAGCGGCAGCCGCTGGCCTCTTGGGCCATAACAGCCAGAACGCTCCCGACCCAGTCTTCTCTGGGAAGCTAAGCAGGGTCAGGCCTTGTTAGCACTGGATGGGAGACGGTCTGGGAGTAACGGGTGCTCTACGCCTTTGCCTTTACCTTTGGCCACCTTCACCTCTCCTTTGGCACCCGCCGCCCCTCCCCCCTCCCTGTCTGTGTCCCTGTCTCCCCAGGGAGCACCGCTGATGGGGCCAAACACACCCCAGTCAATACTCCCTCAGCCCCTCCTGGGCGAGTGAGTCAGCCACTCCTGGCCCGGCCCAACCCCGCCTCGCCCCCCGTGCCCGCATATCCCAGGACACTTCAAAGGGGCACGCTCCCCACTCCCGGCAGCCGGCCAAATGCCACTGCAGCCACTGGAAGCCACAGCCCAGCTTTGCACCTTTCCTGACACACCACCCAAACCCGCACCCTGACAGATGGTGGGTGGTGCGGTGTGGGCGGAACCGGAGGCTGGCGCCTGGGGGCTGGGGGGTGGGGGCTGGGTGGGTGGATACAAGAACCCAGGAGCCAGAGGAGGGGGCACCGCGACTCCAGACTCCGCATCCGCCACAGCCCTGGGCTCCCTGGGTCCTGGACCTCTTCCCTCCTCGAGCCCTCATTCCCAGGGCCCCTGGCATTTCACCAGGCCCAGCTAGGGCAGCAGCCTCGGGCTGGTGATGGTGCTGGGGGCGCTGGGGGCTCCGGGTGGGTTTGCACCAGGTGGGGCAGACGGGAGGGAAAGGCCTGGTGGCTGGCGGCGCTCGCCCCAGGGCTGGGGAGGAGGCGCTGAGATCCCAGCGGGGCAGGCCCGGAAGGCACGACTGGCCTGATGCCCCAAGCTCGCTCCACCCACTTCCCAGTGACCAGCCCAGCGGGGTGTGGTGCGCGGCTACTAGGTGCCTAGCTGTGGGGTTCCGGATGGAAGCGGAGGCGGAAGTGGGGCCACCCTGGAGGAGCCTGCAAGAGTCCCGGGATTGGAGAACGCCAGGGCTTGGGCCACAGCGCGTTGCCAGGGTCCTCTTGCGGGGCCTCTGCCACCCGCCCGGGGCCCGGGGCCCAGGGCCCGCGGCGGAGGGCGGCGGAAGGCAAGCAGGCAGGCTGGCAGGCCGGCAAGCAGGCTGGCAGGCAGGCAAGCAGGCAGGCTGGCAGGCAGGCAAACAGGCAGGCGAGCAGGCAGGCAGGCAGGCTGGCAGGCAGTCAGGCTGGCAGGCAGGCAAGCAATGAGGCGCGTGCATGGGTGAGGCATGGCACCCGCTAGGCTTGGCAGGCGTGCAATAGCCTATTGAAGCGCCCAGCGGCAGCCGCTGGCCAGTTCGGCCATAGCAGCCAGAACGCGTCCGACCGCGTATTCTTTGGGAAGCTAAGCAGGGTCGGGCCTGGTTCCCCCTTGGAAGGGAGACGGACTCGGAATACCGGGTGCTGTAGGCCTTTCCCTTTTAAGCCTTTGGCCTCCTTCACCACTCCTTTGGCGCCCGTCGCCCGTCCCCCCTCCCTGCCTGCATCCCTGTCTCCCCAGGGAGCGGCGCTGCTGGGGCCAAACACGCCCCAGCTACTGTTCCCTCAGCTCCTCCCGGGCCAGCAAGGCGGCCATGCCTGGCCCGGCCCCGCCCCGTCTCCCCCCCCCCCAACTCCGTGCCCGTACACCCCAGGGCACTTCAAATGGGCACGCCTCCCACTCCCGGTACCCGGCCAAATCCCACCGCAGGGACTGGAGTGAGAGTCCAGCTGTGCACCTTTCCTGACACACCACCCAAACCCGCACCAGCTCCGAGGGGGGGGGTTTGGTGTGGGCAGAACCGGAGGCTGGCGCCTGGGGGCTGGGGGGTGGGGGCTGGGTGGGTGGATACAAGAACCCAGGAGCGAGAGGAGTGGCACCGCGACTCCAGACTCCGCATCCGCCACAGCCCTGGGCTCCCTGGGTCCTGGACCTCTTCCCTCCCTCGAGCCCTCATCCCCAGGGCCCCTGGCATTTCACGAGGCCCTGCTAGGGCAGCGGCCTTGGGCTGGTGATGGTGCTGGGTGCGCTGGGGGCTCCGGGTGGGTTTGCACCAGGTGGGGCAGACGGGAGGGAAAGGCCTGGTGGCTGGCGGCGCTCGCCCCAGGGCTGGGGAGGAGGCGCTGAGATCCCAGCGGGGCGGGCCCGGATGGCACGACTGGCCTGATGCCCCAAGCTCGCTCCACCCACTTCCGAGTGACCAGCCCAGCGTGGTGTGGTGCGCGGCTGCGAGGTGCCTAGCGGTGCGGTTCGGGATGGAAGCTGAGGCGGAAGTGGGGCCATGCCTGGAGCAGCCTGTAAGAGTCCCGGGATTGGAGAACGCTGGGGCTTGGGCCACAGCGCGTTGCCAGGGTCCTCTTGCGGGGCCTCTGCCACCCGCCCGGGGCCGGGGCCCAGGGCCCGCGGCGGAAGGCAAGCAGGCAGGCTGGCAGGCCGGGAAGCAGGCTGGCAGGCAGGCAAGCAGGCAGGCTGGCAGGCAGGCAAGCAGGCAGGCTGGCAGGCAGGCAAACAGGCAGGCTGGCAGGAGGCAAACAGGCAGGCTGGCAGGCAGGCAGGCAGGCTGGCAGGCAGGCAGGCAGTGAGGCGCGTGCATGGGTGAGGCGCGGCACCCGCTTGGCTTGGCACGCGTGCAGCAGGCTCTTGAAGCGCCCAGCGGCAGCCGCTGGCCAGTTCGGCCATAGCAGCCAGAACGCGTCCGACCGCGTCTTCTTTGGGAACCTAAGCAGGGTCTGGCCTGGTTCCCCCTTGGAAGGGAGACGGACTCGGAATACCGGGTGCTGTAGGCCTTTCCCTTTTAAGCCTTTGGCTTCCTTCACCACTCCTTTGGCACCCGCCGCCCTTCCCCCCTCCCTGCCTGCGTCCCTGTCTGCCCAGGGAGCGGCGCTGCTGGGGCCAAACATGCCCCAGCCACTGCTCCCTCAGCCCCTCCCGGGCCAGCAAGGCGGCCATGGCTGGCCCGGCCCCGCCCCGTCTCGCCCCCCCCCCCCCCCGGGCCCGCACACACCAGGGCACTACAAAGGGGCACACTCCCCACTCCCGGTACCCGGCCAAACCCCACTGCAGCGACTGGAAGCCACAGTCCAGCTGTGCACCTTTCCTGACACACCACCCAAACCCACACCCGATCCGAGGGGGTGTTACTGTGTGGGCGGAACCGGAGGCTGGCGTCTGGGGGCTGGGGGTGGGGGCTGGGTGGGTGGATACAAGAACCCAGGAGGGAGCGGAGAGGCAGCGCGACTCCAGACTCCGCATCCGCCACAGCCCTGGGCCCCCTGGGTCCTGGACCTCTTCCCTCCCTCCAGCCCTCATCCCCAGGGCCCCTGGCATTTCACGAGGCCCAGCTAGGGCAGCGGCCTCGGGCTGGTGATGGTGTCTGGGGGCGCTGGGGGCTCCGGGTGGGTTTGCCCCAGGTGGGGCAGACGGGAGGGAAAGGCCTGGTGGCTGGCGGCCCTCGCCCCAGGGCTGGGGAGGAGGCGCTGAGATCCCAGCGGGGCGGGCCCGGGAGGCACGACTGGCCTGATGCCCCAAGCTCGCTCCACCCACTTCCCAGTGACTAGCCCAGCGTGGTGTGGTGCCTGGCTGGGAGGTGCCTTGCGGTGCGGTTCGGGATGGAAGCGGAGGCGGAAGTGGGGCCACGCCTGGAGCAGCCCGCAAGAGACCCGGGATTGCAGAACGCCGAGGCTTGGGCCACAACGCGTTGCCAGGGTCCTCTTGCGGGGCCTCTGCCACCCGCTCGGGGCCGGGGCCCAGGGCCCGCGGCGGAAGGCAAGCAGGCAGGCTGGCAGGCCGGCAAGCAGGCTGGCAGGCAGGCAAGCAGGCAGGCTGAGAGGCAGGCAAGCAGGCAGGCTGGCATGCAGGCAAGCAGGCAGGCTGGCAGGCAGGCAAGCAGGCAGGCTGGCAGGCAGGCACACAGGCAGGCTGGAAGGCCGGCAAGCAGACAGGCTGGCATGCAGGCAAACAGGCAGGCTGGCAGGCAGGCAAGCAGGCAGGCTGGCAGGCCGGCAAGCAGGCAGGCAAGCAGGCAGACTGGCATGCAGGCAAGCAGGCAGGCTGAGAGGCAGGCAAGGAGGCAGGCTGGAATGCAGGCAAGCAGGCAGGCTGGAAGGCTGGAAGGCCAGCAAGCAGGCAGGCTGGCATGCAGGCAAACAGGCAGGCTGGCATGCAGGCAAACAGGCAGGCTGGCAGGCAGGCAAACAGGCAGGCTGGCAGGCCGGCAAGCAGGCAGGCTGGCAGGCAGGCAAGCAGGCAGGCTGGCAGGCAGGCGAGCAGGCAGGCAGGCTGGCAGGCAGGCAGGCTGGCAGGCAGGCAGGCAGTGAGGCGCGTGCATGGGTGAGGCGCGGCACGCGCTTGGCTTGGCACGCGTGCAGCAGGCTCTTGAAGCGCCCAGCGGCGGCCCCTGGCCTGTTCGGCCGTAGCAGCCAGAACGCGTCCGACCCCGTCTTCTCTGGGAAGCTAAGCAGGGTCGGGCCTGGTTCCCACTTGGAAGGGAGACGGACTAGGATACTGGGTGTTGTAGGCCTTTGCCTTTTAAGCCTTTGGCCTCCTTCACCACTCCTTTGGCGCCCGCCGCCCTTCCCCCCTCCGTGCCTGCGTCCCTGTCTGCCCAGGGAGCGGCGCTGCTGGGGCCAAACACACCCCAGCCACTGCTCCCTCAGCCCCTCCCGGGCCAGCAAGGCGGCCATGCCTGGCCCGGCCCCGCCCGCCTCGCTCCCCGCCCCCCCCCCCCCCCCCCCCCCCCCCCCCCCCCCCGCTGCCCGCACACCCCGGGGCACTTCAAAAGGGCACGCTCCCCACTCCCAGAACCCGGCCAAATCCCACTGCAGTGACTGGAAGCCACAGTCCAGCTGTGCACCTTTCCTGACACACCACCCAAACCCGCACCCGGACGGGGGGAGGGTGATGTGGGCGGAACCGGAATCTGGCGCCTGGGGGCTGGAGGGTGGGCGCTGGGTGGGTGGATACAAGAACCCAGGAGCGGGCGTTTGGGTGGCTGGGAGGGCAACAGGTCCCCAGCCTCCAACTTCCCCAAGGCCTGGGCTCCCTGGGTCCTGGATCTCTTCCCTCCCTCGAGCCCTCATCCACAGGGCCCCTGGCATTTTAGGAGGCCCAGCTAGGGCAGCGGACTCGGGCTGATGGTGCTGTCTGGGGGCGCTGGGGGCTCCGGGTGGGTTTGCACCAGGTGGGGCAGACGGGAGGGAATGGCCTGTTGGCTGGCTGTGCTCGCCCTAGCGCTGGGGAGGAAGCGCTGAGAACCTGGCGGGGCGGGCCCCGAAGGCACGAGCGTCCTGATGCCCCACGCTCGCTTCTGCCCTCTTCCCAGTGAGCAGCCCAACGTGGTGTGGTGCGGGGCTGCGAGGTGCGGTGCGGTGCGCTGAGGGATGGATGCAGAGGCGGACCTGGGGCCAAACCGGGAGCCGCCTGCAAGAGTCCCGGGGTTACAGAACGCCGGGATTGCGCCACGGCGCGTTGCCAGGGTCCTCTGGCGCGGCCTCCGCCACCCGCCGCGGCCCCACGGCTGCGGGCGGTGGCGGCAGGGGCGGCGGCTGAGGCGGCGGCTGTGGCTGAGGCGCCGGCGGGGGCGGCGGCTGCGTCTGAGCTGGCGGCTGGGGCGGCTGCAGCTGAGGCTGCGACGGCGGGGGCGGCTGCAGCTGAGGCTGCGACGGAGGGGGCGGTGGCGGCTGTGGCTGAGGCGGCGGCGGCGGCGGCGGCATCGGCGGCGGTGGCGGTGGCGGCGGCGGCTGAGTCGGCTGCAGCTGAGGCTGCGGCTGAGGTGGCGGCGACGGCCGCGGCGGCAGAGGCGGCGGCGGCTGCGGCCGAGGCTGCGACAGCGGCAGTGGCTGTGGCTGAGGCGGCGGCGGCGACGCCGGCATCTGCGGCTGAAGCGGCGGCGGCGGCGACTGACTCCGAGGTTTGGACGGCGGCGGCGGCGGCTGCGGCTGAGGCGGCAGCGGCGGCGGCGGCGGCGGCGGCTGAGGCGGCGGCGGCGGCTGAGGCGGCTGCAGCTGAGGCTGCGACGGCGGTGGCGGCTGCGGCTGAGGCGGCTGCGGCTGAGGCGGCGGCGGCGGCTGAAGCGGCTGCAGCTGAGGGTGCGATGGCGGCGTCGGCGGCTGCGGCTGAGACGGCGGCGGCGACGGTGGCAGCGGCTGCCGCCGAGGCTTGGACGGCGGCGGTGGCTCCGGCTTCGGCGGCGGCGGCGGCTGCGGCGGCTGCAGCTGAGGCTGCGATGGCAGGGGCGGCGGCGGCTGCGGCTGAGGCGGCGGCGGTGGAGGCTGCGGCTGCGGCTGAGGCGGCGGCGGTGGCGGCTGCGGCTGAGGCGGCGGCGAAGGCAGCTGCGGCAGCGGCGGCGGTGGCGGCTGAGGCGGCGGCGGCGGCTGAGGCGGCTGCAGCTGAGGCTGCGACGGCGGCGGCGTCGGCGGCTGCGGCGGCGGCTGAGGCGGCGGCGGCGACGGTGGCGGCGGGTGCCGCGGAGGCTTGGACTGCGGCGGTGGCTCCGGCTCCGGCTCCAGCGGCGGCGGAGGCTTCGGCGGCGGCTTCGGCGGCGGGGGCGGCGTGGGCTGCGGCTGAGGCGGCGGCGGCTGCAGGCATGCTGGCGCTGCTGGGGCCAAACACACCCCAGCCACTGCTCCCCCAGCCCCTCCCGGGTCAGCAAGTTGGCCTGGCCTGGTCCGGCCCTGTCAGGCGTGGCTGGCACACCCCACCGCATGTCAGAAGGGGCATGCTCCCTGCTACCCGCTCCCCTTATCAGGCCAAATCCCTCTGTACTGGCTGGAGGCCACTCCTCAGGTTTGCAATTTCCCTGACACACCACCCACAGGTGCAGGGAGCAGGAAGAGAGGGCGGGGCTGGGGTCTCGGTAGGGGTTCGCATGTTGGAGGTTTGGGTTGGGGCCTATTTATACAAGGACCCAGGAGGCTGGGAGGCGCAGTGAGTTCTCAGATATTGACTGTGCCCCAGTCCTGGGCTCCCTGGGTCCTCTACCTCTGCCCTGCCTCTCAGCCCTCATCCCCAGAGCCTCTGTCAATTCACGAGGCCCATCTACGGTATTGGGCTTGGGCTGGTGAGGTTCTCTGGGGACGCTCGGGGGGCTTCCTTTTGGTTTCGAGCCAGGTGGGGCAGACAGGAGAGAATGGCCAGGTTTTGGTTTGCGCTAGCCCTCTTGGTGGGGAGGAGGGCCTGAGAATCTGCTGGGCTGGAAGGCAAGGCTGGTCTTATGCCGCTTCTTCAGCGACCTGGTTCCACATTAGCAGCCTTGTTTTTTTTGTATGGGTTTGACACAGGTGTGTTTCCTTCCTGGGTCAGCCACTAAGATATGTACTTTTCAGCCCAGTGATAGAGTGTAAAGTTTCAACTTGTAATGGTTTGTTGAAACTATCGATTATTGGACTAAGTGAATTATGTCAGTCAGAAATCTACAAGTACCATGTAATATTGTAATCATTCACGGGTTAGAAGTAAAGAATCACCGGAAATAAGAGAGCGAGATCGTGAGGAAGAGACAAAGGGAGAGAGTGAGAGCGAGTAGAGTATCAAGTAACAGACCCTACTGTGATAATAGTTTGATAGTACTAGAGCGAAGGTGGCTGCTGGGGTAGTTTTCGCACCACGTGAAGGAGATTGAAATGTGTACCTGCAAAAATGCACACTGGGTAATATTTGGACCGTGAAACTACTTAACTCTTTGTATTAACCTTTTGAAATCAAAGAGACTACAAAAACTGCAATTTGAAAACGAAACAAAATGAAATGAGTACCTGTCCAATCGTTTAGTAGGTGAATTACATGAGATTGTAGTTATGGCACCCTTGCCAGGACTGCTGTGGGTTCTGAACTACGTTGGGGGTGGCACATGGGTGGCTCAGTGAGTTGAGTGTCCGACTTGGGCTCAGATCATGATCTCGCTGTCTGTGAGTTCGAGCCCTTTGTCGGGCCTTGTGCTGATAGCTCAGAGCCTGTGTCTCCCTCTCTCTCTGCCCCTTCCCTACTCATGCTGTGTCTTTCTCTGTCTCTCAAAGATGAATGAACATGAAAAAAATTTAAAAAAAAGAAGTACCTTAGAAGAAGTTACAATGTCCTCTAAGTCACATTGCATAGAGACTCCTCTCTTTCCCGTGCAGAAATAGTTAGCAGTAGTTGTGCAGGTATTGAAGAAGAATGAGGATGACAATGTCTTACAGATAGACAAAGGCAGCTTAACAATGGAAGGCTAGTGGGAAATCCTCCGTGCATGCCATCCTGGGCCTGTAGTTTTGACGCTCATGACGCAAGTCAAATAACAGGTTCATTCTGTATGAATTCCTTTAAAGGCCACCCATCCTTCCTCTGGGTCCAGCACTATATCTTCATTAGTGACCGGGACAAAATGTGATCTGTGCCCATGTGGAGATCACTGCCAATGAGGAAGACAGAGGTGAAAAGGGGGTCCATGTGGTTAGTAGGGATGGGAGACAACAGCACGGGTCATTGAGAGCAGAGACCTGCACTTCAAAGGAAACTTCCTCCGAAAGGAAAACTTGGCACGAAGGTCTCGGAAAGGAATGAATGAGAGCTTTTGGAAAAGTGTGTTTTTATATTGAATAAAAGATGTGTTATCATCTCACCTGTGTATTTATTCCTGGAACGTAGGTTTAAACTGGAGGGGATCGGGTATCTATCTGGCAATTTGTCTCACCAAATTATAGCATTGTGGCAGAAATCTCCTAGGCCTCTTTAGTTTTTCCAAGGACTTCTCCATTCCTGTGACAATCAAGTCATGCTCTTTGGAAACCTCCATTGGCTCCTCTTCCTGATTGACTTTCCTTAGATTTGGAAGCAGCTTAACCAAACCAGGTTACGTTTGCCGGTAGCTTTCTGTGTTCTTTGGATAGACAAAATAAGGCTGATGAAGGAAATAAGAATCCTGGCATTCAAGGGCAATCACAGCCTACACTGTTTTTCTACCTTAAGCATTATTTTCAGAGAGTGGAATCACAGTGTGAGTTTGGCTTTTTTGTTGGGCAAACTGTTTTGTTTCTGTTTTTATTCTTATTTTCATTTCAACTGGGTAAACCCTACTTCGTATCTTTAAATCTCCATTTACATTGGTTTTCAATTTTTTGTTACCCTACTCCTCATAGGGAAAACTCTTGGCCTGCTGCCAGTGCCCTTAAGAGTACACATAAATGGGAACAACAAGTAGCCATAGAAGGGGGAGCGCTTGCTGACGTTGCTTCTTTAAAAAGTCATAACAGGGTGGCTGCACCAGTTTGTATTGTGACCAGCAGTGCAAGAGTGTTCCCCTTTCTCCAACTCTCACCGACAACGGTTCTTTCTTGTGTGGTTCATTTTAGCCATTCTAGCAGGTGTGAGGTGGTCTCTCATCGTGGTTTTGCTCTGCATTCCTTAATGCACAGAGATGTTGAGCATCTTTCCATATGTCTGTTAGCCATCTGGAAGTCTTCTTTGGGCAAGTGTCTATTCATGCCTTCTGCCCATTTCATAACTGGGCTGTTTGGTTTTGGGTGCTGAGTTTGATAAGGTGTTTCTACATTTTGATCCTAACCCTTTCTCACATATGTGTCTTGCAAATATCTTCTCCCATGCTGTGGGCTGCTTTTAGTTGTGTTCATTGTTTCCTCCACTGTGCAGAAGGTTTTGTCTTGATGAGAATATTACTCAGCCATCAAAAAGCATGGAGTCTTGCCATTTGAAACTATGTGGATGGAACTAGAACGTATTGTGCTAAGCTAAATGAGTCCATCTGAGAAAGACAAAGATACAATTTCACTAGTATGTGGCAATTAACATATGAGAAGGTGAGGACGAGAAGAGAGGTAGACTTAAAAATTTTTTTTTTAATGTTTATTTATTTCTGAGACCGAGAGAGACAGAGCATGAGCGGGGGAGGGGCAGAGAGAGAGGGAGACACAGAATCCGAAGCAGGCTCCAGGCTCTGAGCTGTCAGCACAGAGCCTGACGCGGGGCCCAAACTCACAGATTGAGATCATGACCTGAGCCGAAGTCAGACACTCAACCGACTGAGCCACCCAGGTGGACCTAGAAAAGAGGTAGACTTTTAATGCTAAAGAACAAACTGAGAGTTGATGGAGGGATGTGGGTGAGAGATGGGCTAGATGGGTGGTGGGTACCAAGGAGGGCACTTGTGATGAGCACTGGGTGTTGTACGTAACTGATGAATCACGGAATTCGACTTCTGAAACCTATACGTTAACTAACTAAAATTTAAATTAAAATAAGAAACAGAAATCTAAACAGCCCACTCCCTCGGTCATGGCCCATGCAACGGTTTTGACAACAGTGTGTGACATTCTCTCTGGCACCATCATTCTAGATGCTGTATCATGGTCCTGTAGCCAGAGGAATCGGATCCTCTATGTCTGAGAAGGAGGTGTCCCATTCAGGGCTCTTAGAGCAAAAGCAGAGATGACACATGCCTACATGAAAGTCTGTGCAAATCCCTAGTCACTGTCTTTGCTCTCCAGAATCAGACCCCTCCCCACCGGAATCAAAGGTGATGGCAACTGAAATCATGGCAACAATCACCCTCCAGTAAGAGAGTCGAGGCCCCTCCCGCTACTGAAAAATGAGTGCCCTGATCTCTAATGCACAACAAGGGGTCTGGTTTCAGGAGTGCGATGAGTCATTTTTGCTAGTTTTGTGGATGAGAAATTACACCAAACTCATCGTCCTATGTTCACTTTTCTGATGACGAGTGAGGCTGGATGTTTACCACTTCCTGCCATTTCCAAAATGTAGCCACCGTTCTCAGTTCTGGGTGAGCGTGCTGAACACACTCTCCCGGACATCCCCCGGGGACACAGACAGTGATCTGTGTCCAGTCAGGAAACGTCACTCCTTGTGAAACCACTAAGCTGTTAGTGAGGGGAGGTCAGTTTCCAGATTTCAGGACAGAAATTCTGTCACTTGCTTCTGACTTGCTTTGTCCCGTGTTTGTTCCATCTCTCTCTGTCTGTCTGCTCCTCTTTCTCTCTCTCTCTGTATCTCTCTCTCTCTCTCTCTCTCTCTCTCTCTCTCTCTCCTTCCCTTTTCCCTCTCTCTCTCTGCTCTCTGTCCTCATTTGCTCCCTCTGTCTGTCCGCTAACCCTGCAAATGGGGAATCAAACACCTCAGTTAGGGAATACCATATGAGAACACGATAGAGGAGAGTAAGAAGCAAGTTTCCAAGGCAAAAGATTGAAATAGGCTCTCAGTTGCAACTGAGTTCTGACACTGTCTGTGTGAGTGAGCTTGGAAGGAAAGTATCGCCCTTTTGACTCTCCGTTGAGACCACAACCCTGGCTTCATAGAGACTTACTTTGAGGCAGGGTCACACAGCTATGCTGTGACTGGATTCCTCTCCTACAAAAATTGTGAGCTATTCAATATTTGTAGTTTTAAGGTTCTAAATAGCTAGACAAGTCTGTCAGGGAGGAATGGAAAGCTAATAGTCTACCAGGTCCCAGCATCTGGTCTATGGTCTGGCTCCTCTCTGCCTCTCCCCTCCCGGGATCCCACAGCCACATTATCCACCTTTCTGATGTGTCTGGACAAACTCGATTCTGTCTCCTATTCTTGGCCACAGCAATATCTTCTCCTGACACGTTGTAGACACGGGCAGGGTGGTTCCCTCTTGTCATTCTGGTCCCAGCAGATGTCACCTCCAGTGACTCCCCAGGCTGTCCTCACAGCACACTTGTTTTTTTTCACTATTACAGTCCTTGAACCCCTTCCCTTTTTATTGGGACAACTCTTGTGTCTCATACCTTCGTTCATCTCCCCACCAGACTGTGGAGACCTGGCAGGCGGGGACCGCTTTGTCATTGCCAGCCTTTCAGTTAGGCCCGCCAGATCCCCTAGCGCAAAGTGCGTGCTTGGAGCAGTTACTGAATGAAGAAATAGAAGGACTGTGGAGCCCTGTGTCTAGATTTAATGGGCTTACTCTGTGGAGATAACTGCTACTCATGGGAGATTCCTGTTGTATCTGAGGCAGGGGGATTCCAGAATGACCTCTGCACGAACTTTCCCTTGTTCCGTTCCTCCAGCAAGTCTCAGTGTGCACCACAGACACAGGAGGCTGCCTGTTCCCTGGTGCCCGGCGCTAGCACTGCAGCCGCAGGCATGAAGACCACCAAACAGAATCAGCGCCCTGACCCCAGCTTAACCTAATCGGACCTAAACCTAAGCTAACGTGGCCCTCGAAGGTCCCTGAGTAAAGCTCATAAGCCACACGCCCAAGAGCTGTGCTATGGACCTCAGGTTTCTGGCGTTCCCCTTTGTCCACCCCCAGTGTATACTCGTGACTCGTGAGGCATCCTCCCGTCGGCCAGCAAAATGAACCCCCTGTTTCCCAATGAAGAGCCCGGGGACCCCGGACTGTTACTGGACTTGGGCTCTGGAGTCAGTGTACAGGGCTCTGACATGTCCCTCCCTATCCCCACCCCTCACCGCCCCAGGTCCCCAAACCTCTCTAGGCTCTAAAGGCTTCAGCAAGTATCAAGTCCTTCTCTAGTCTCTCAGAACACAGTGAGGCATTGATCGAGAACCAAGGCCAGTTGACGCTTTATGATTTTACGGAACTCAGGAGAAACCCACTGGCAACACAACTGATTATGGGAGAACACCAAAGCCTTTTCTTCTTTAGCTATTGTGAAACTACTGGGAGTTAGTTCATCATAATTCCAGGTGCCCAGAGAGGTGGACTGTAGGACCCTAGTCCTTTCCTCTGGAGGCTGGGTCAAGGATGGTCCTGGGTGCAGCAGAAACCTACATACGTTAAGAATCTCTTGCCCATCTTTGGGCCTTTGTGCATGCAGCTGTGACAATGGATGCTGCTGCCCCATGGCAGAGCTCTCGCTCACCTGTTTCTTCCTTCTGTCTTGTTATTGCCCAGTGTCCAGTCTCTCTTGAACACCGTTCAGTGTGTGTGTGTGTGTGTGTGTGTGTGTGTGCCAGTACATATGTGGGAATTAGGATGGCAAGGTGAACTCAAATGGACAGGAAGTGCTGACATGATTTCTCCTGGAATATCTGCCTCTCATTTTTAGAGCAAACGTGATGGGAGAGCTTTAAGCTATTGCCAGTTGCACCAAAGATACTTTGTCAGTTACATAGAAATTACCCTAACGGAGAGGTATAAAATCTGTACTCTGAAATCTCATGAACGAAATGCGAGAGGACACAAAGAAATGGGAAACCTCTCCATGCCCGTGGTTTGGAGTACAACGTGGTTAAAAGGTCTATACTACCCCAAGCAATCGACACGTTAGCGCAATGCATATCAAAATACCACCACCATCTTTCACAGAACAAAAGATCGTAAAATTTGTATGGAATGATAAAAGTCCCCGAATAAACAAAGCGATGCTAAAAACCAAAGCAAAACTGGAGGCATCGTTGTGGACATATTACAAAGAGGACTGAAAACCGACAAAAGAAATAAAACAAACAAAAAGCCTAATGATTTCTTGTGACTGACTCACTTATTCCAAGAATATTTCTATTTAGTTTCTCTTTATGCTTCTACCTCAGCAGTAGTCGAATAAAATCTAATGGTTGCCACTCAGATATTTAGAATACATGAAGGAAAATAGGACAGAAGAATGTGCTGTCGTGAAGATTCAACGTTTCTTTATGACATTTTCTACTCACAGGTGTTTCTAAATATGCGACCTCCTCATTTCTAGGTGATAGGAGAACGTGACCACATGCAGGAACCACAACTGACAGACTGTCTTTCAAGTGAATTGAGATATTTCTATATTTCTGTCAGATATCACTTTCCTGTTTGGCAATCCCACAGAAGTACTCACAGCTCAACCATTGGGAGACTTTGCACTTTAGCAACATAGGTTATTGTAAAGTCTATGTGGCCCGAGACATAAAAACACACAGTGATGTGTCCCTGTGTGGTGAATGCAGTCCAGAAACAGCGGTCATGCTGCAAAGCGATCAGGTTAGATGTTAAATAGAATAGAGAATATAAGACGCTCATGCAATTCAAAGCAGGTGGTGCTGGAAAGAGCCCACCTCACTTCAGGGTCAAGAAGAGACTGGGATCAGGGGCCAGATTCAGGAGCAACTGGTCTGTCCTCAGACAGTGACAAGAAGCTCTAGGCGAGCTCCCACTCGGTGGTGTGCTACCCCACAGCAATCCGTTTGCCATGTTGGGGAAGAAAGGTTGTCCTTGCATTCCTAAGAAGTCAGGGCCAGGCAGGATTGTGTTGGCTCAGATGGTTACTTCCTGCTCTCTCCCAACCTCCTGGAATGCCTGTGCTTCCTAAGTTCTGAGATGCTAATGGTTTGTCCAAGCAAAGTGCATACCTTGCCTAAGGAGGTAGAAACAAGAATCTCCGTAAGTAAAGACCAGAGACCATCTCCAGGGACTTGGGGGTCAGCCAGGAGCCAGATAAGATCCTTCAAATCACCACTGCTCTATCGCTGAAGGAAAGGAATGGAAGAAAGTGATAGCCCTTTTACATACAGGGCTCCTAAGTGTAGCTACTGGAGGTTCCCCTGAGGCCTGGCCCACTGAGGTTAGTGCTGACACCAACCTGGCCCAGGAAAAAGTGCTAGTGACTTCATTGGAAGCTTTATACCATTTTCTTCGGTGAGGAAGACATCTGGCCTTCAGTGCATCCCTTCAGATTCCCTTGCTCTTTCATTAATGAGGATATCATTATGGGACATTCACAGACATCATCTAGGAGCATTTTCTGACGGTAATCATGGAGTTGCGACCAGTTGCCAGGAATCTAGGATGGCCTGGGCAATATGAATCCATGGGCCTCCTCTGCAAGGCCTACCTTGGCCAAAGATGTCATCGGGGATCGGAACTGTTCAGCCCAAGAGGCTTGCTTTGTGCATAGGGGCAGAGGAGGTTCGGAAGGATCCGATCTCCTTTCTGGATCAAGGGCCTAGGGCCATGTTGAGGAGCTACAGGGCTGTCAGTCAGACCGTGCCCAGTCCTTCCCGGGGAGCCTGCACTCACACCGTGTGTCATCGCATAGCACTTAATTTCTGATATCGAAAAGGAAAGGTTGACCTCCTGCCAGTAAGAACTCTGTGTCTGGCTGGTTTCTGTCGCCATGGGACCATTGCCCTGCTCTCTACCCACCCCTTCCGGGAAAGCCTGAGCTACCTACCCCCTGAGACACTCAGGGACCGTGCGTGTAAAGTTCATTCACCGAGCAGGTTGGGGCACAACGATACTCCAAGACTAAAATACCAGAGCCTGAATCTGAAGACTCGCCAGGAGCAAGAGCCTACCTTGTGAGTCACAAGGGCCTCTCTATCCACAGATGGGAATGGCTTGAAACCTGGCCAGAGCTTGACACTTTGCTGACCATATTGACGTTGGGGTGCATGACGTTGCTCACGGGACTCCCTGGTACAGCTAGTGGGTGTTCCATTTCTCTTCAGGCCACAGGTCTTTTTCACTCCTTGGAACCCACACTTGCCCAGGGAGTTGTGCTAGTAACATCAGCTCCAGCTTCTTTCTGTTTTCACCTGAGATGAAGAACTTTAGCCCTCAGTGTATCTTTTCCATTTTCTTACACGTATCCTCACCGTGTGTTCATTGGGAGACATTCGTGCTGGAGTCGGGCAGCCTTTGTCTCCACTTTGATTGGTGGAGTCTTGCCAAGTTCCCATCGATTTGGAATGGCTTGAGGAACTGATGCTCTTCTGGTGTCTGCCAGATGTATCTTGGGAACAGGAGGTACTGGGGACATGAATGTGTGAAGCACAAGAGGCTTGCTCGTGGGTAGTGGCAGGTGATATTGAGAGACGGTTGGCCTCACTGCTGTGGCAAAAGTTGACAGAGATGTGGCCTTTAGGGCCACGGTCAGAAGGGGAAAAAAAATCACATAGATAGGGCTAGCTAGTCTTCTTTTCTTTCATACTTTACTGATAAATTAGATTCCATACAACACCCAGTGCTCATCCCAACAAGCCCTCCTCAATGCCCATCACCCATTTTCCCTCTCCCCCACCACCCATCCACCCTCCATTTGTTCTCTGTATTTAAGAGTCTCTTATGGTTTGCCTCCATCCCTCTCTGTTTGTAACTATTTTTTCCCCTTCCCTTCCCCTCGGTCTTCTCTTAAGCTTCTCAGGAAGCACATGTGAGTGAAAACATATGATACGTATCCTCCTCTGACTGACTTATGTCGCTCAGCATACAACCTTCCCGTTGCATCCACGTTGCTGCCAATGACATGCTTTCACTCTTTCTCTTTGCACGTAGGGCCGATTAACTCCCAGTGAGCACACGTGAAGGTTGTTTTCAACCCCCCGAACAACTAATTTCTGATGTCAACGAAAACATGTTGTCCTCCTCAAACCGTTGGGCGTTGAAGTCTCTTGTTGGTGCAGTGACTATTACTGTGCTCTTTGCCCCCGCCATAGACTGCCTCAACATCCTGCTTTTGGAGACTTTCAGGGATCCTGCATGCCCAGTCGTTGCGCCAGCAGGTGATCGTCAAAGAAACGACTCAAAAAGAACTAAACAGAATCAGAACCCAGTCCTACACACTTGGGCATCGGCTCGTATGGAGACTCTGCCCTCCAGATCACCACTGCTTTTACCCACGGACAGGAAAAGCTGCAAAGCTGGCAAGTGCCCCACCCCCCCTACACTGTTTGATGTCAGATGTTGGGGGTTTCTTTTGCTGCATTGAAGCTCCCAGGTGTAACTAAAATAGGTTCTATTTCTCTACAACCCACAGGTTTTCCATAGTCATAGGACATGAAGCTTCCCTGGGCAATTGTGCCGGTCACTTCCTTCACAGATTTATTTTAGTATCATCTGGGACAGAGAGTTGGGACCCAACTGTATCCCTTCTGATTCCCTTGATCTCTTCCTAATCCGGTTTTCCAGTGAGGGACTGAGTTTCCTAGCCTGGAACTATGTCTCTCTGATTTTAAGTGTGGAGTCCTGCTACGTTGCCCTAGATCCAAGGGAACATGGACAGTGGGTTCTCCATGGGCTCACCTGTGACACCTCTCTTGGCAAGAGAAGGCAAAAAGTCTTCTGGGATGGGGCAAGTGGTATTGGGAGGGAGCCATCTTCACTTGTGTGCAAGGGGAGTTGGAGATCAGAGGTCAGAGTCAGGAACCATGTAACTGTTACTCAGAGAGTGCCCAGCATTCACAAGCAGCTAACCCATGGCGATTCCCAAGGACACATTGCCCTCCCTTACTGAGACCTGTGTGCTTGTTAGCCGGAGGGCTGTCGGTGACCCTGTTCCACAGGTCGCTGTGAGGTAACCACATGATGAGAAGTCCAGTGTTGGAGCATGAGCATTGTTCTTCCCCAGGTGGTCAGGGCAGACAGTCCATTCAAAGACTCGGGGACCAGAGCCCAATTCCACAGACATGGCTGCCAGCCAGCACAGAGAAGCCAACGCTGAGATAGATCACGAGGGCCTCTGCCCACCGGTTGTGAGTGGAAGGCCAGAGCCAGAAGCCTTCCTGCCCTACGTAGCTCAGGATGCAGTGCGCTTGTGATCGGTGCTTCCTTTCATGCCAACCCCACAGACGTTTCCTTCTTACCCTCAGGACACCTAGCTTGCCTGGAAAATAGTGGTCATGTCCGCAGTCCCATCTTAATTCCATTTTCATCTGAGCTGAACAACTTATGTCCCCAGTGTGTTTCTTCTCACTTGTTATTCTTATTTTGATTATGATTATCATCATAATCATCATTGTTATTTATTGACCAGTTCCTCCCTGTGGAGCTTTGGTGGAAGCAGTCTGGAAGCCTCCCTTCTGATTTTTCATTGTCAACTCCTTTAAAGCAGAGTCCCTGGATGGGGGACAGTTTGGAAAATCAGTGCCTCATGGGCTTCCCTGGCAAACGTACACTGGCAACAGGAAGCAGGTACCCCAGTGCGTTGCAAAGCATTGAGCACAAGAGGTTTGCCTGTGGACAAAAGGCCGGGTGGAAAGCAGGCTGCCTTCCTTCTAGGGCAAAGGAAATATATCAGCAGGAAGGAGTCAGGAGCAACGCGGCTGCCACCCAGACAGCAATCTCTGGCAGCTTCTCTGACTGAGAAGCTAATTTCACTTAGCATAATATCCTCCAGTTCCATCCACCTAGTTGCAAATGGCAAGATTCCGTTCATTTTGATAAGGCACAGACCTCTCTTCCTGGCGGAAGGTGAGAGGCTGCTCACAGGTCTCTCTCTGAAACCCAGCGATCCACTGAGGAAATCCCAGGCATCTGGAGGGATCCGTGTGTAACATGATGAAGAGTAAAAACGTCAGGAGGACGTCTGATGCCAGGGCAAGCCGTCAGGCGTGCAGACCTCTTCAGGACTCCAGGACATCCTCCCACACTTCACACGGCTTTGTGAAGAAATCCGAAGGAGGGAAGGAGGAAGTGCATTTGACTAACCAAATAGCTCAACCGGTTTTCAGACACATTGAGAAAATACAGAAAATGACACGTTTCCAAAGATTTGTAGCTGCATAAAGTTCTCTCTTCGTGCAAACGGAAATCACTGCTGCAACCTGCCAGCATACATCTCCTCATGGCCTCCAGGGTTTGTTCCTCGTAAATGATGACTTTGCTACAAGTAATAAATTCTATTACTGTGAGTTAAACATGTACTCACACATGCAAACACAACACACAAAAGGGCCACCAGGGTGGCCCACTAGGTCAAGCGTCCAACTTTCGACTCAGGTCATGATCTCGAGGTTTGTGGGTTCGAGCCCTTCGTCCAGCTCTGTGCTGTAAACTGGGAGCCTGGAGCCTGCTTCTGATTCTGTCTCCCTGTCTCTCTGCTCCTCCCCTGCTCACACCCTGTCTCCCTCTCTCAAAAAGGAATAAACACAAATAAATAAATAAATAAATAACCCAAGTAATCCTCTCTGGAGGGACCGTGTTGCAGCTGGGAGACAATCACAGCACAGGGAATGCTGTCTGCATGAAAAGCAGGGAGCTTCTGGGAGCAAAGGGAGAAGCCGGCTGCAATTCTAATGAACAGTAATGCTTACTGCCCAGAGATCAAGACACCGATCCGTCAAGCCACCGACTCCCCACCAACTCCCAGAAATGATACAGCAGCCTCGACAGGCACCCCACGGTTAGACATTACAGAGCAGAGAAACAAAGTGCCCTCTTTCCCTAGAAACAAGCCAGTCTCAAGCACATGCCACTTACATCCACGAACCACTCTGTCACACACAAGAACCACAGGGTCCCCGGCATCCCATCTACACATCCATTTGGTCAAGCACATCACTGAGCCCGGCCCAGGCTCGAAGGGAGGCCTTAGACTCCACCTCTCAAAGGGAGTAGTAGCGAAGCACCTACCTCCCATCGTGACTTTGATGTCATCATAGGCCACCTCTCAGCAAGTCTACGATGTCACTGCTTGTAGGACACATCCTGATGTCACACGAATCAAAATGTGAAAGCAGGGTCAAGACGGGATCGTGATGTAGCACTTGCATGCTGATTTGTGAGAGGAGACATGTCTCCACTGCCAGTGCAGCTCAAAGTTCGAACCCGGGCTACTTTACGTTCCAAAGTGAGGGCCAGGGAGCAGTCGTTCCAGGCTGAGACCATCTATCGCATGGAGGGGATCCCTAAACAACCACTAATGTTTTCTATTCTAGAAACTTCTGCACAAATGCCAAAGGAAGATGTACAGTAAACCCTCATGAACGCATCACCCATCTTCCACCAGTATCAAACCACATGGTCACTTAATCATTGATGCATACCCTGACCTAACCCAGGGCGTCGAATTCCCAGACGGTGGGTGAGTTCACGTGTAAATGCTGGGACATACGGTGGCACCGTGAGCCCTTTGTGTTGTCCTCCTTGCAATCCACGTGGCTGAGCGATACATATCGCTTTATTACCTAGATGCCACCGGGTAAATCTGAAATGGATTTGCCAGGGCTCACACTGGCCACCAATGAGTTTGTAGGGAAGCAAGGGGAGGAACGGTTAGAATAGTATCACATGGGGTAGGGAGGGGAGTAAAAACCAAGGTGGGGGCAACCACAGTTTCTCTTGAAATAATGAGTGTGGTGGCACTTTGGGCAAAACGTTAAAAACAGGGGCCCCTGGGTGGCTCAGCTAGTTGAGTGTCCAACTTCGGTTCAGGTCATCATCTTATCATTGATGAGTTCAAGCCCTGCGTCAAGCTCTATACTGACAGCCCGGAGCATGGAGCCTGTTTTGGATTCTATGTCTCCCTGTATCTCTGCCCCTCCCCCAGTAGCATTCTGTGTGTGTGTCTCTCTCTCCCTCTCAAAAATAAACAAACATTAAAACATTTGAAAAAGGAAAACAAAAAACCAGGGTCACTCAGCTGCCACTCGGGGGAGTATACAACTCTTGTAGGAGGGTCACGGGTCTGTGCAGACGTTATTTAAAATCTTTAAAAAGTAAATCGAAATTAGGGGCACCTGCGTGGCTCAGTCTGTTTAGCATCTGACTCTTGATTTCAGCTCACATCATGATCTTTTTGTTGGTGAGAGTTGTGTCCCATGTCGGGTTTGTGCTGACAGTGAGGAACCTGCTTGGGATTGTCTCTCCCTCTCCTCTGCCCCTCCTCCTCTCTCTCTCTCTCTCTCTCTCTCTCTCTCTGTCCCTCTCAAAATGAATACAATTTTTACAAAATTTAAAAGGTAACGTAAATGGAAAAGAAAATAAGGTGTTGGAGACGAAGACACCCTCAACCCTCTATTTGTGCAATGTGACAATCCCTCAGTCACTGCTTTAGTTACAAGTTAAATATTTTGTTAATTTTATATTTTTTACGTTCATTTTGAGAGCAAGCACTTGCGTGAACGGGAGAGGGGAGAGAGAGAATGCCAAGCAGGGTCCGTGCTGTCAGCGTAGAGACCGATGCCATGCTCAAACCCCACAAACCGTGAGACTATGACCTGAGAAGAGATCGAGAGGCAGACGCTCAACCAACTGAGCCACACCGGCACCCCTAGTTAAGAATTTGTAAAGCAATTTCCACTATTTTATTCTCATTATAAGTTTAAAAATAGCTTTTACTTAATTTTCTTAGAGCATCGTGGCCTGAAAACCAGAGCCATGGCACTGAGGCCTGGAGTGTAAGCTGTGGGCCGCCCCCCAGCGCCAGGGGAGAAAGGTTCTGTTGGCCTCCTCTGAGGATGGCTGGCCGGATGCACCGAAGACACTCCAAGCCAGTGGGACGGTGGCCGCCGCTTGCGCAGGAGAGGCCGACGTACCCTCTAACTGCTGGATGTGTCCCGGTACGTGTCCCCGAAACCCTGTGGGCGGCCACCATGCCCATGGCTCACAGCGGACGGAGGCCTTGGAGGCGGCACAGTGGGACACAGGCCAACCTGCACCTGGCCCTCACCACAGCCCAGCCTGGCTGGCATCCTGGCGTCCAGGCCTGATGCTGCTTCCTCTCGC
Organism: Puma concolor; assembly: GCF_028749965.1. NCBI lineage: Eukaryota > Metazoa > Chordata > Mammalia > Carnivora > Felidae > Puma > Puma concolor. Next base: position 19,618,575 of record NC_141677.1, read on the forward strand.
GTGTGGGCAGGATGGTTTCCTCTTGCATCGCTGTCTCCCCACACGTCCTTGTACCTGTCCAGAGTGCTTTCTGTCTCAGTAGCCCCTGAAAGTGTCTTCTACCAACGCAGAGCCCCCCCACCCACCGGGCACACACACACATTCGTGGCCAGGAGAGGCTCGGCACACTCGAGTGAGAAGATCAACTGGAAGTAATCCCGATGCGTGCCAGAGGTCCTCTTGACCATTGTCCGCTGTCTTCTGCTGTCTTCCTGGACAGTCCAGGGCCCTTCCTGTGACTCGAGAGTCCTCTTCCCTTGGGAGGGTGGGGCTCGCCCTCCCCACCCTGATGGCTCTGGGACAGGACCAGGCAAGGCAGGCCTTCTCCAGAAACAGGTGGACTGAGGAGGTGGGGTGAGCAGTGGGCCCCCTGCAGGCACATCTATGTCCAAATCTCTGGAACCTGTGCATGAGACTTTATTTGGGAAAGGGGTCTTTGTAGGTGCAGCTAAGCGGAGGACCTTGACACCACCCTGCGGTCCTCAGGAGGGAAGGTGCAAGGACGGATGTTCTTACGAGAGGCGGCAGGTAAGATACACTGAGGGAGGACAGGACAGTGGGCAGCAAGCAGCGAGGCTGGCAGGCCGCAGCCTCCCCGCCCCCCACCAGTTTCTGCCCAAGCAATGGTGGCTGAAGACACAGCGCTGGCCTCGAGGCAGGACTGGAAAAGGTGCAACAGGAAGACAAGGACAAGAAACAGCACAATCCGGGCCACTTGTTCCCACTGAGGAGTCAAGCGACAGGAAGGTAAGAGAGAGCAGAGCTCGGAGATCTTGAGAAACACCATCAAGCGAAGCCGTATCGGCAAGAAGGAGGAAACAACCCCACTTGCGCGTGTGCCTGCTGCCCCTCTGCAGAGGACATGGGGACAGATCACTCCCCGGACCACGGAGCACCCTTCTGGGGGGCTGAGGGCTCAGCTAGCAATAGGCGAGGAAGAACACGTGAAGCCACAATCACCTTCAGATCACACGATGTGACACTGGAGACAGGACCTGAAGGGCAGCAGTGATGAGGGTTTAGTGACCTCCAGTAGGAGTTTCTAGCAGCGGGGGAGTCAAGGGTCTTCGGTGGGACCTGGTGGGACTGTGGAAAGGCCTGCAAGCCCCGGACGTTCAGTGTGGAGTGAGTACAACCAAGTATGGCTAAGGAGTGTTCTCAGAGAGGCGAAAGCTCTCGACATCTGCTCGGCGCTTGGTCTGTTTCTCAACTGACATTTGTTTTTTAGGCACGAGTGGAACCACCAAATCAAGTTTTAATAAAACATCTGCAACTTAATGTACCTGGGGTGAACTGATCTGTTTCCAGAAACTTTCAGATGCCTAAGGCTTGCCCAGCTTTGGTGGGGAAGAGCAGATTGTTACATGTAAAAAGCAAGGAAGCACTCCGTTGTTCCAAAGCTCACACTTAACACGAAGGACTAGGAAGTGCAGAAAAAAAATAAAAATAAAAAATCAGCCAGCACAGATTCTGAGCAGGAAGACAACAACCTAACTACGCCCTAACGGAAGAAAGACGGGAAGGATTACTCCACAAAAAGGGAACGCAGCATTCAGAGGAGTAGCCGATCAGTCCTGGCAGGAGAGACAGTCCAGGAAGATGAAACCCAGTGATCGTCAGCTGTGCCCACCACACACGGACCACGGGTCAAGGTGTCCATCCGCCAACCCGATGGCCACGTGCTCTCCGTGGCGGGGAGGGAAGGAACCGTCCCAGAGTCGCCCGAGCGACAGGGATCTTGTGCCAGAGCCTCATGAGTTGGCCTGGTGGTGGCTGCCAGCCCCCGGTGCGGGCAGACCCTCCCGCCTGCCACACTGGCTGGTGTAAGACTCAGCACTGGGTCTGAGCTTCGGGAGAAGCAGCCTAGTGGGTTCCAGGGGCTGAGACGATGGGGAAGGATGCGGCCCTGGGCACTTCTTGGGACCTTGAGAGGACAGCAGCAGGACAGGAAAGCCCACACAGAGGATGGAAGAGGAGTGGAGACTGGGTGGAAAGCACGCGCCTGTACACACATGCGCACACGCACACACTCCAGTCTCCTGGGGTCCTGGAGGAAGAGCAGCCTCAGCTGGCCCTGACCGTGGAAGAGTCGCCCTGCCCCATTGGCCTATTGCCTGGGCCCCCGGCTGCACTGATTCCGGGGCCGCTACCCTAGGGTCTGGGCACTTGGCCCTCCTGTGGAGGACACCCCTGTCCTGAACTTCCACTCCCAGCTGTGGTATTCTATCAGCTGGTTTCCACACTACTACTTCCACGTGGCAGAAGTGCCTTCATGGCCCCGAGCACCAGAGAAAACCACGGCAGCCACTTCTCAAGTCAATGGCAGCTTGTTCTCACTAGTCTTTATTGGCAGTGGGAAACGCTCCACTACTGCCTTGAAAGCCAGCAATAAATAATACCGTGAGAAAAATAGTTCAAAGTAGACGGTACCTACTCTGGCATACAATCAGGAAGTTCACAAAAGATTAATAGAAAAACACAGGGAAACTGTCAAACGTCCAATGAAAAGCAGAAACGACATGTAAAGAGACATGTCGTTTCTATCTCTGTACCAGCTGCATAAGAAATAAGGCACCATGATCTGAGCACATTCCTGGGTGGCTTTTTTATATGCCACCTCAAAATTATAAGTTACGTTGGCTACTCGTATAACCTGAAATGGCTGTCTCCTCAAAATCTACACATGGAGATGGGGCGCCTGGGTGGCTCAGTCACTTAAGCGTTCGACTTCAGCTCAGCTCACGATCTCACAGTTTGTGAGTTCGAGCCCCACGTCGGGCCCCGTGCTGACAGACAGCTCGGAGCCTGGAGCCTGCTTCGGATTCTGTGTCTTCTCCTGTCTCTGCAGCATCCATGCTCATGCTCTGTCTCTCTCTCTGTCTTTCAATAATAAAGAAACATAAAAAAATTAAATAAAATCTACAAATGGAGAATGAGGTCCACTCCGTAAACTTGTTTACAAACAAATCTAAACAGCTGATTTCCGTAAGAACAATAAGGCCTTTATTAGAGTTGCACTACATTGTTTCCAGGATCTTGCATCTTGCTCTGTGCTGAGCACCCAGCGCCCTGGCCCGAGGTGGGAGACCAGTGCACCCTGATTGGTCCTCTGAGAGTTCTGCTGCCAGGGGTCTAAGGTTCGGGTTGGGGGGGGGGGGAGAAGGGGGTGGGCAGGGTTTCGGGGAAGAGGTGGCCAGGTTGCCCCACCCAGGCTTTCTGGGGCCTCAGCTCCCAGGTTGTGCGGGTCACTGCAGGCAAACTGCCCAGGCCCCCGGGGACCAGGCTCAGAAACAGCATACCGGCCCTGGGAGATTGTCACAGTGTTTCAATCAGCTTTCCACTCCAAGTTTCTTTAGCTGATAGTTAACACCAGATATTTTTAATCTGTTCACACTGCAGAAGAAAGCATTGCTTGCTAGAAAAAGTGTAGTTAAGGTGAGTCATTAAAATACAATGACAATTGCTGCAAATTAAGTCTGATTATATCAAAACCATGGTTGTAGAGCTAAGGGACATTCGTAAAGGATAATGCAGGCTGTGTCACGGTGATTTGACAAACGTGGTAAAATCCTTTTCTCTGTCAGGGCTTCTTAACAAACAATTAAACAATGATAATTACAATACATGCACAGGTTATAAAAGCCCTGTATTTGTCGTAGGATTTATACATACAACCATGATAGTACATACACTTGAAAGACTAAACTGCGATATAAGAACATCAATTGATTCCAAAGGATATTTATAGCCCGGATATACATGAAAGTAAGGAACTATCTATAGGGAGTGACAAATTTACAGAAATGTACGAAACATTACATGCTAAATGAGTTTCTCGATCCTATTCACGAATTTTTCAGTAATTAAATACTGTAAGAAAATATCTCAGGGTCCATATAACAAGGATTAACAGATGAAAGATCTGGTTGAAGTTTCAAATGTAGTCACTGCTGGGCTCTGCGTGCTGCAAGACCATCGGTAGAAGCAGTGTGGGTAAACTGCAAGATAAAGGAAAGAATCAGTCTTAAGACATCAGCCCGAAAAGCACCTTCCAGGGCCCCAGGTGGGGCCTAGCGCGTGCCCCCCGTCCCCAAAGACCTTCCTGGCTGAAGAGATTTGAGAATCTAGAGAAAATATGAAGCATTTTGCATGACCAATGAGAATCATTCGATTGAGTTCATACTGGCTTAAGACTGAAAGTTACCAAATTAAAAAAAAAACAAGATGAAGGAATCAATCAACTATTCTTTTTTTTTTTTTCAGGATTTTAAGTAATCTCCATTCTAAAATGGGGCTCAAACTCACTACCCTAAGTTCAAGTGTCATAGGCTCCACCTGGCCTCCAGCCAGGAGCTCCCAACAATCAAACACTGTGGCTGAGACAGGAAAACAGAATGAGAGCAGCACAAAGCCCACCCCCCGAGGCCCTCAGAGCAGGGAGAAGAGGGCTGGGCTCTGGGGCCCACACCCGAAATCTCCAAGTTCAAACTCAGCCCCTCAGAGGGCAATGTGCTTCCGCTTTTAAAAGCTAATCTCTCAACTGAGAGGCCACCAGCGTCACTCACGTGAGGACTAGAATCCTCTTGGGCCTGGTTCATTCAAGAAGGTGTGCGTAAAACAAGCCAGCCAGGGCCTGCTGACCTAGGAGCTCCAGCAGACCAGGCAAAGGCCAGTGCCACTTGCTCCCGAACGACCAGGAAGGTCAGCTCAGACCTGGAAAATCTCCTACTGCTCCGACAGCAAGCCTGCCTCCCTACCACAAAAGACATTAGCAGACACTGAAGCCAAACTTCTTTTTTTACAAAAAGAGTGGAAATACAGTTTTCTCCGGAAAAACTGAGAACACACCAACCTCTTTAAGTGTAAGCACACAAACACCAGAATCCTCTTAGCAGGTGTAGAGAAGCTCGTGTGTGTGTGTGTGTGTGTGTGTGTGTGCGCGCGCGCGCGCGCGTATGTGTATGTGTGTGTGAGTCTGTCTATGTGTGTCTGCGTGTCTGTGTGTTTCTGAAAGTCCCTAAGTGAGCCTGCTGCGGCTGTCCTGGCTCACACGGACATTGCGCAGACAGGACACAGGGTGTCCGACTGTGGCCTGCATGGACGGTGCCCTCTACTCACCAACAGGAGGCGTCGGCAGGATTAAGACATGACTGGCTGAATCCAGCCTCTGTGGTGCAGATACTATGCCTGCTCCAAGCAACACAAGGGGCAGCGTGCAAATGCAGCATGCGGTTAGTCTTAAAATAGCACATGAGGGCACAAATACAGCCACACACATTCTAAACCACAGCAGCAACCACTGAGGGCTCCCGGGGCACTTCTGAGTGGGGTTCTCTCCACCCGCAAGCAGCCGGGGGAGTCCCCGGGAGTTCACTCTCAAATAGCAATGGGGCAGTAGAGGCCATGAAAACACTTTCGCCGTGTCCATCTGCCATCTTGGGAAAGAGGGGCCAGGGCTGCCCATCACATACGTAGCTCTGCGAGTGTCGCTCTGAGGCTGGTCCAACGCTCTGAGGACACCCACGATGCCTAGTTGTAGTAGTTGAGAGAATACGCTAATATTCCATCAGATAGAAAAGTTAAAAAAATCTCTTTCACTGTGAAACTTTGATAAGCAGAAGTGAGGAGTAACCTTAGATCATTTGAGCCTGAGCATGCCACAGCATCTGAACGCCTTGTTACATATGAAGTCGGCCATTCTCCATCAGTGTTCACATTCCAACCCAAGAGCCTCCCATACCTCCGCCAAGAGGCTGGGGCAGAGCAGCACGTCACATACAGACCAGCAGCGTCTTCTCTGGCTGCATAGAGGACAGAGAGGAAGTGACCCAGAAGCCTGCAGGGAGAGTCTCTGCTGACCCAGCAGGTAAGTCAAGAGTGTCTTGATCCACATTGCTATCTCTAAGAAGGTGCCCTCCTGAAGCTTCTATCATCATCCTGGGAAATTACAGGACCCATTGTGAAATAAAAACCAAAAATATATAGTAAGGTCACCAGCCCTTTAAAATGACCTCACTCTGCAAGTTTGTTTACAGCTGTTTACCCCCATTCCTGACAGCCATTGGGGGCCCCCTGCCCAGACGGCTGCCCCAGGCGGTAAAGGGAGGCAGGGCCATATTTGTGCCAGGACCCTGACCGGGCACAAGTCAGGACAGTCCTGGGCTGACTGGACCTGCCGCACTGTCTTTGTGAAATCACCTTCTTGCTATAGAAGATACTACCTTTTTGTTTTCAAAACAGTCTTTAAGCTGCGGACAGTGCCACACGCTAGGACAGTCCCACCGCACCCTTTCACGTGTCCTATTCTCGTCACACTCGAGTGTTCTTATGGCAATGAAGACAGTCTTAAGTAGTGGTGTGGGAGTAAATCAGTCCTGGTGTTGTATAAGGAGAAATCAACACTTCGTGTCTTGTTCAATAAACGACTGTAACCTTCCCCCAGAGCACAGGGCCCTGGACTGCAGAGAGACCTCCAGGCGCCCCCAAACGCAACTTACAGGCTCTACTGCCAGGCTGCCGTCAACGTGTTATGATGTGAAAAATATTTCTCAAGACTATCAAAAGTCAAATACCAAAAGGAAAGAAACCAAACTCCTCACCTCTGTTAAAATATTGGTTTCTCAATAGCCCATTGGTTTGGGTGTTTTCTACGTTTTTGCAGGTACATTTATTTATTTTTGAAAGAGACACAAACAGTATGAGTTGTGGAAGGGCAGAGAGCTAGGGAGAGAGAGAATCCCAAGCAGAATCCCCATTGTCACCGCTGAGCCCAATGGGAGGCCCAAACTCACGAAGTGTGAGATCATGACCTGAGCCGAAAGCAAGACTCAGATGCTTAAATGATTGAGCTACCAGGCACCCCTGTTTGTTAGATTTTCAGAGAGAGAGGGAGAGAGAGAGAGAGAGAGAGAGAGAGAGAGAGAGAGAGAGAGAGAACGATTGTGTGTGAGTGAGATAGGGGCAGATAGAAAGGGTGACAGGGGACCCAAAGCAGGCTCCACGCAGACAGCAGCCAGCCCCATGCTGGCCTCAGACTCACAAGCAGTGTGATCATGACCTGAGCCAAAGTCAGACACTTAACCAACTGAGCCACACAGGCGCCCCAAAGCTCATTTGTTAATAAATTAAGAGCTAAGCTTAACTTGTAAGGTAAAATTATCTCCGCATTTGGAAGAGTAGTCTGGTACGTGATCCCTACAAACATAATAATCTACGTTCCTTTTGTTTTTTTTGTTTTTTTTTTTTTTTTTTGATTTTACTTTTAGGAAATCTCTACCCCCAGCACAGGGCTCAAAGTCACAACCCAGAGATTATGAGTCACGCTGTCCTCTGACTCAGCCAGCCAGGCATCCCCAAATATAATACTTAACAGTTAACGCAAATTTAGATATCATTAGGCTGAAAACTTATTTCACCAACCCTTTGGTCAGTCGCCATGACCAAAAGGTGGTTCGACTCCCATTCCAAGATAGCACGAGCCTGAAATCACGAGCCGACACCCCAAAAGTTAATGTCAATCTAAAGGATGACAACATATTGCAATTGCGTCGAAACCAAGACTTCAAACTCAAAACAATACCCATTGAATCCTAATAGTGTATTTTCAATCAGAGATGTTAATGTGGAGTCCATTAATGGGCTTGATTTACTTATCTTTGAGAGGCAGAGAGACAGCATGAGCAGGGGAGGGGCAGAGAGAGATGGAGAGAGAGAATCCCAAGCCGACTCCAAGTTGTCGGCACGGAGCCCGACTTGGGGCTCGACGCCACCAACTATGAGATCATGACCTGAGCCCAAAGCAAGGGTCGAGCGCCGAATCATCTGAGCCCCCCAGGAAGCCCACAGGAATGGGCCTTTGGGGAGAGGGGTCCATGCTCTCCGGGAAATTAGACAAGGGTGCCGTGGAGGGGGGTTTGCAGAGGGGACACTGAGGGCATTCCCAAAGGTGTACAGTGTTCTGTAGAAGGATCGAAAGAGTCCTGATTCTCCACTGAGCCCATGAGTCGAACAGAATTCCACAGGGAAATCAGAAACAGAAGCCATGAAACTTCCACGTGGCACACGAAGTAAGAGTGTTTCTCTCTCCACATAAGAGCTAAATGCACGCCAGTCTCACGAGCCTGTGAGGGGAAGGGACAGGCAGAGCTCAGGCAGGAGGAGGCAGCACCGAGGACTCCGTGCCGCGCAAAACAGACCGGGTTTGGCGAGAGAGGACTAGCTGTGCGGTGAAGCTACGCGCTGCCTTGCTCTAATACAGGCTGCGGGGTCTCCAGCAGGAGAGCAGTGGGCGGGTGCAGACGGCCCGGTGTCACCTGTGTGTGCTGGGTCGGGATCTGCACCAGAAGCGCCAGGGCGGTGACATCGAAGGTCCCATCTAAGGCCATCAACGTGCCGTGAACTCCACCGTCTACGCGATTGTTGGCATCCTCCTTAAGGCCGATCGATAGGACCCAGCGAATCCCCGGGTCCTTCCTCCAAACCAGCACCTCTGCCGACAGTAAACACCCATGGCCACGGTGGCTGCCGAAAGCTCTCTCCATCACATCCACACCCTGTAATGCAGGACAAGGATCTCCGCTGTGTGCCCCAAGCCTATGCTTCAGCTGCACACTCCGGGTGTTCTGGAAAACCTTCCTCCCGTCAGACAACACTGTTGGCCCCGAGCCTGGGCACCTTGTCACTTCAACACAAACGTCTCAGTTCTAATCGCAGAGCCCGCTTTGTGGACTCGGTTGAAAATCAGAGAAACCTGAAAAGACTCCCCAGCATATTAAGAGACTGTGACGGGACACCTCACTTTCATGCAAAGTAATAACTATTGCATTTGCTTTAGGACACATCGAAAAATCACCAGATGATTCACTAGTTACTTCTGGTGAAAGACGGCTTCTGTCAACTGTGAAGAGATTTAAAATGAAGTACACAGTACAGGAAACACATATACCCAGTTCATTTCCAAGGTCTTTCACTAGGTAAAATAACAGTTGTTCAAACACATGGACACGCTTAAAACACTTACAGATCGTTATCACATTTCTCTGTAATAACTCTGTAATAACTCTGAGACTCATTCTCCTGAGGCGGACATTGTCACCACTAGGCACCTTTCGTGGAGCCTTATGGGGCTCTACCTCACCGCCACCTCCCTGAGAACTTCACTCCTCATAGCCCACTGTACCCAGAAGCCTTACCAGAAACAGTCGGTTAACACATATTTTATAAGTGACGTGTATATGCTGTATTCCTTCATAAAACAAGGTAAATGTGATTAAGAAAACCATAAAGAGGAGAAAATACATTTACAATACTCTACTGGATGGAAACACATAACTTGCATACGAGTGGACCTGATCTTCAAACCCTGGCTGTTCAAGGGTCAACCGTATGTTTCTGGGACTGGCCGTGCATGTCCACAGAGACCACAGTATGATCCACTCTCAGACACTGCGTGATACCTATGGTAACACAGAACCCAAGTCAGCGATTTGAACATCTCAGCCCCGGAGAAAGTCACCTACACACACTCTGTGAAACTGAATCAAATGCTGGGGCAAACAACTCAATAAACGCTGTCCTCATACGACCAAGTACTTAAACCATACCTCCCGAAGATGACAAAATAAACGTAGGAAACACAGGGGAATGTTTTGGCCAATTTTGTGACCTCTGGACTTACAAGACATACACATTTCTGGGAGCAGTGGGTGTGACAGCCAGAGGGCACTACCACGAATCTTAACGTTTTCATTACAGAAAGTATAAGGATGTGGAAGAAAACACACTGGCAACATCTAAGGGACCGAATTTTCCCAGCATGGTTCCAGGAGCAAAAGGCCCTGGAGGCCTTTTTATGTCCGTGGAGGACATAATACTGCTTTGCAGCTATAGAGTCTATTGACCAAACGAACAGCTACTGCTTGAAAAACAGGTACAGCTGAAAAGTGCTCAGCAAGGTGACAAGAAACACAATGCTTATTTTTTAAAGTTTTTGGTGTTTTTCAGCTTGTGCGCCCAATTTGCGGAGTCCCAGGGCACCTTGGGAAGGGTTTTCAATTCCGTGGCTCCAATTCAGCGGCTGTGGGGAAGCAGAGTGATGAAATGGGAGGTGGGGGGTGTCCACAGCCACGTGAGGTCTCCCGACACGGGGAGGGGTCCGCAGGCAGAGAGACCACGGATCTAGAGGAATGAGGCCAGTAAGACCACCCACACGCTGGAAACACGCAGGGGACACCAACCTGGTCATGCAGGCTCGTCGCTAGCGTGGCTGGGGTGGACCTTTTGTCTTCTGGTGAGCAACCAGCGGATGGATTTTGTGATGCCCTTCTTCTTGGGGGCGTGGTTCAGTGAGTCCCGGCTATTGCTAGTTTTGCTGAGGCTGCTCAAGGGGCCATCCCGAGAGCCCGGGGATCTGGGGGACGCACAGGAGAGCATCTTCCACGCGTGCTCGTCACACGACACACCGCCCCACGTGATTAGAAGCACAATCCCCCAGCTTCTAGGGAGGGCTGCGCCCTGGGAGCTGACACTCTCTCCCTCCCAAGTATTATCTGGAGTCCAAGCCCCTTGGGTTGAGAACGCTCGGCACCCCTCCCTGGCTGTGACCCGGGAGCACGGAGGACATGCACACCTGAGCCACCCCAGGGCGTGGTGCGAGTAACAGAGGGGCTGCTGGAGCTGCGTGGTGGGGGTGGGGGGAAGAGAGCATGGCTCCTGACAGCCCCACAGGGCACAGTGCGGCCCAGGGGAGGAGCCCTAGGGAGCATGTCACCCAGGATCCACCGGGAGGAAAAGGGAGGTCTCAGGACGGCTGGTGCGTAGGATCTGAGCAAACGAGGCTGCCCTACAGCCACCAGCATCACAAGACTCCGGTCTTTCCCACCTGCCTTTTGCTCTGCTGGCCACACCCAGGGCACCCAGGCAGGTATCCCAAGAACGCCGTGCACGTAAGCTCGGTTCATTGGCCTCTCTTTGGAATCGCTGTTCCGACCCTTTCTCCCCCATGTAGAGATCAAAGGTTTCTCAGAGCTGAAAACCAGCGCACAGGCATGTCTCCTACGATGCCTGTGCCCCTTACTTTGTGGCGTCCCTGATGTCCTCGTGGCTGGCCTTGTGCGGTGCCCCTTGCTGCAGCCTGTCCAAGCTCAGGGACCTCTGGGAAGAAGGAGCTGACGGTCCACATCGTGTCCTTGCCACACGATCTTGTGACTCTCCCTCCAAAGGCAGCAACTGTGGGGTGGAGAGGAGAGTGACATGAGTTCACCGTGCGCCCAGACAGAGGAGCACACGGCCCTGAAATCACAGCCAGCAACTCATTTGAAAAGCTATGAGCTGTGCTTTGTGCAGGGTCCAAAACGACTTCCTAGGATCGGCCTAACGCCAGGCGAAAGGGTGGATTCGCGTCCGGGCAGTGGGCCCACTGAGACCCCCAGCCCATCGGCACCGAGGGGTGTACCCTCCCCAGGACCTCGCACCACCAGGAGCCCGGCCACAGAAGGTAGAGGCGGAGACCCAAACCATGTCACCATACACCACGGCCAGCTGAGAAGGAAGGTGTTTGTTTCCTGACGCCGTTCAGGGCAAACCCTGGTGAGCACGGAGCCCTCCCGTGCACGATTGTCCAAAGCTCTTTGTTTGGGGGAAGTGGAGCGAGCTTGTGGCCTAACCCACTGTCACTTCTGGTAGCGATGCAAGGCTGGAACCTACGGGGACGTGTGTAAAGTGACAAGGCACCCAACCCCCTGACCCCACACTCGGGTCTGACTTCTGCTTCTCGGGGCCGTTTCGGGTGATGTTACAAACTGACGGACTCATCTGCAGCTTACAGACAGTCTGCTCGACACGGTGGAGACACAGTGTCCCGTGGCTGCCGTCACGACAAATGAACCCCTTCAGACTCCATTTTTCCTTCTGTGACAGGCGGTGGGTCTGCGGCTATGTGGCTGTGGGCCCTGGAAAGGACCGTGGGGCCACGGACCCGCCAGCGTTATGACCCTTGACAGGTCCTGGGGGTGAGGCAGGGCCGGATCTCACGAGACACACGTGTAGGACTGGCGAGACAGGCACAGCCAACTGGGTTTGTACCAGGACCTCCGAAGCTGCACGGGGCTCGGGACACCCATGGCGGTCAGCACCAAGCGGAGCTGAGCTCAGGGAAGACACAAGCTTCACCAACAGCTCCAAAACACCTGCCTCCTCTCCTGATTTCCTGACAATCGGCAGACAACAAAAGGCTACCTTAACAGGCTACAAATTATCCACATAAAAGCAAACAGGGTCAGACTCCCTCAACACAAGTAGATTTCATACCCAGGTGGAAGCAAGGATATGGAGAAAACAAACCCAAAGGGGAACAGGACGGGGAGCCACGCTAGCGACCAGGCTATGAGGTGAGCAGAGACGGAGGGCTCCGGGAGCACACCCTCCCCTGGGTCACAGCGCAGTCCACACACAGGCCCCCGCCCAGCACTGGGTCCTGCCAGACTTGTGCCTATGGGCCATTTCAGTCTCAACCAAAACGGGAGGCTCCCGCCAGGCTGGGAAGTGCAACGCCCGTGCTGGCCCTGTCTGCACGGACCTGACACCCACTGCCCGTACGCCTAGACTTCATCCCCCAAAACCTCCAAAGAGCCCTCCAAGTAGCCATCAGTGAGCTGCGGGAGCAGGCCGTCCTGCCTGGGTGTTCATCACGCGACCCTCTGTTCCTTGAGAAAGTCTTGCTACAGAGGAAAAGGCAGCACGAGCCAGCAGAATGCAGGGCGTGCTCTGTGCCCCGGCGCCGATGTGAGCTCCTGATCTCTGAGGACCGTGCACCGATGGGCAGTGTGTGGACACCCCAAGGGCCGTGAACCTTGCGCTGTCCTCACTTACCAGGAGAGCAAAGCAGGAAAAAAAAGACGGTGATGAATACACCCCGGTCACAAAACAACCAGTGACCGAACTGGCACTTGAACGCAAGAATTCAACTGAACGGACACACCGTCTGTGCAGTGGAGGGGCTCCCCCAGCTGCCGCCCAGCTCTGTATCAGAGGCACGGCCCTGTCAGCGCATGGCTGGGAAGGTCTGGGATGGGGGTCCGGTCCAGGGAGCAAGGCATCCCAGTTATGAGGCGGACTGTCTGGTCGAGGGTTCCGTCCCGAGGCACGGCGCTTCCCCTGAGGATGGGCACACCCACGTCATTGTCCTCTGGACACAGGAGGTGTCCTGTCCCGGCGAGGGGCACTGTAAATGGGAGGAGGGCGCCCGAGCAAAGGTGGGGTATGTGGCAGAGTGGTGTCGTGGCCAGTGTTTGCCCTGCAAAGTGTCCTCATGCACAGGACCCGGGCTCTCAGGCTCTGGTTGCACATCTGGAAATGGGCTAACCACACAAGCTGTGGCTCGCGGGGATGTCTGTGAGGGCCAGGTCACAGGATCCTAAACCACTGCACACACCAGGTGGCGAACGAACCCTAAGAGCTCTCTGAATGCTGCTGGCTACGGCTGTCAAAAGTGGTTATATCCCGAAATCGAAACTCTACGGCTCTGCTTCAGTAATTTCTCTTCCTAGAAACTTCTGTGTCTCATGGAACAAAGTTCGCAGCGCAGCGAGCAAGACACAAACGAGAGACAACGGCGAGCTCCGGTGGCCGTCGCAGGTACCGTGGAAACCGCACGCCGCGCTCGAGCTCCCAGTGGCTCCTGTACTTCCCCGCACACGCCAGCCGCTCGTCCTTACCCAGCTGTGGTGCTCACCGTGAAGAGACGGGCACTCTCCCCCACACCACAGACAAACACAGCTAGGTTGCACTACGAAACACTTTCGCTTTCTCCGATGCTTCCTTACATCGCTAGGCTGACAGAGGCATGCAAAGAAAGGAAGAGGAATCAGATTTACTGCACACTTGGAAGCTACAATTTCCAAGACGAAACGAGCAAACATATTTTAAAGAGAACAACGAGATGGATATAATGGAGAGAAGATTTAGAAACAACCACGACTGGACGCAGAACTTTGTTCCACCGCACATCTGAATGTAATAGGCTATTCGACATTTACCAGAGACACTCCCAATTATCACTCAGGGACGTAAAACTCCATGACAACATACACAACTTACTGAAACATGGCATCTTGTAGAACAAAGACGTCTAACAGGTGCCTATTCTAAACTTTCCTGTAACTGTTCTCCTTGTTGGAAACCAAGTTACACTTTTACAGTATCACCCGAGGGGATGCCGAAGTTCCCGCAACACCTTGTATAACACCAAACAAACCCACTCTGTTAACGCCCTGCTGGACGTGAATGTGAAATCCTGACCTCGAATTGGATTGACAACCTCTCACGAATCACTGTGCTGGTTACAGGAGGGTGCCCTGGGCAGGTACGTGATAAAAACGGGCTTAGGGGCAGGTGACAGCTTCACGTTGTAGGAGTCCCGAGTTTCAGTGTAGAAGGCAGTACTTGTGCTCAGTAAGCCCGTGAGATTTGGAGTCCTGAACGCGAGTGTCGGCACCGCAAAGCGTGCTGTCTGCATCGAGCTTCCGTTCATCTATGCTCAGTGCCTTATCTCTTTGGAAGAAACACTTCGTTTACAAATTATGATCTAGATCGTACCCGTATCCACCTGTACTATACAGCGATACGCTAACGACAATTTATGACTATTGGGGCAAAACCCCACTCTCTAATGACAAATGAAGATACAGGAGAAACAACACGAGCCAGCCACGAGTGACCACAGACGCGCCAGGGCAAAACAGCAAAATGACAAAACACAAACCACAGAACTTTTGCCCTGTGTCTCCTTCCAGCTAGCACTGCGTCTCTGCTCCCAACCAGAGTTCAAGTCCTCCAGAAATCTGCCCCTACTGTGTCTACACAGACTCTGGAACTCGGGCGAGCGGGCTTTAGCGCAAGGGCTCCTGGACCAGACCACCGTGGTCCTCGGCCTCCACCTTGCCTGGCCCCACCCAGCACGACCAGGCCACCGGTCTCCCTTTCCCTGAGCACCTGGCTCACTGAGCTCCTTCCACCTTGTGACCGCTTGCTCTCTGCCAGATCTGTCTCTCTCTCTCCACTGCCACACTTGGAATTGCCCAGAGAGCCACCCTTGGACTCTGGGGCTATCCACAGGTGCCCATCTAGGGACTTTTGTCAATCATCTGTCAAACAGAAATAGATAACTAACACACATCTCACCTTTTACTTCCCATTCGCTGCTGGTCTCCCCTCACTACACTGTGCACACATAGGGGTGCAGGCCTCTCCTCTGACTTTTTATCTATTTATTGTCTTCTTTGTTTTATTTCAAGTGGGGGAGGAGCAGAGAGAGGGAGAGAGAGAGAATCCCAAGCAGGCTCCAGGCGCGGTCAGCGCAGAGCCCCGTGCGGGGCTGCGGGGCTGCGGGGCTGCGGGTCTCGATCTCACCAAACCATAGATCGTGACATGCGCAGAAATCAGCAGTCAGACCCTTGACCGACTGAGCCACCCGGCGCCCCTCATCTGGGTTTTTCAGTCATGCTGCACCCTAGCTCTGGGACGATATCTGCACCAAACTTGTTCCATGACTACAGGTGCTCAAAACTTACACAAATATCTAAAAATATAGGCGGCTGAAGAGACAAAGGACAAAAGTACTTAAACTCCAAAGGTGAATTCTCTGTTGTTTAAGTTCGATGAAGACACGTGTTCATTTAACCTTCATTAGCATTTCAAACCCTTACTCATTTGCATTGTGCTGTGCTTAACACTAGGTCCTATCTTCATCCACATTGCTACTTTATACAAAGAAAGAACAAAAGCTCTCAAAAGTAAATTCTAAGGCAGCAAAAGAAGAATGGGGGAAGGGGAAAAGAGAAAGCAGCCTATCAGTCCCTTAGTTCCAGAAGAGCCTCACAGACAGAGGAAAAGGCAGGTGACATTGGAGCAGGCAGGTGGGTCCCACGAGAGCCCCCAGAGGATGGAGGTCCTTGCCTTGGAAGGCTCATGTCGCAGACGGGCCACACGGCCTTTCCGGTGGCGCCGCAACACCGCGCTGCTGCTGGTGCTGCTGGCATCCGTGGGGCTGTCCGCCAGACGGAACCTGGAAGCTGGGATGCTGCTGACGTGCGTCCGCCTGAAATATGGAGGAGAACAATCAAACAAACACGCGCACACACACACCAAGGTTGTTATCTAGAGAAAAGTGGGCTTTGTCAGCCAGGCCAGAACCCATCAATTGGGAACATGAGGTCACAGGAAAAGGTCTCCAAGGAAGGCATCCTTGCCCCTGGCTCCAGTGCAAGCCCGCTAGCCGGGCCCTGTGGAGACAGGGTCTCCCGGGCCCAGCAGGTGCAACGCATCCCCGCGGCCCAGACGTCCCCGAGGTGGAGCAGCGCCTGCCCCCGGTCAAGCTGTCATCCTGCGTGTCTGCACCACCTCCTGCCCAACTGACCGGAAAGCACTCCTGTACGTCCCTCTGGCCTTCACCTGCCACCGGCCCACATGTGCCAAGGCCCTTGCTGTGATGCCAGGTGACCCCAGGTTTTCCTCCACCAGCCACTATCGGGCGCCCCAGGGGCATCCGCGGCAGGATCCTCGGGAACCACACCTCGCAGCTCCCGTACACAGGAGGTGGCAATGCGCCCGGTGTTTCCAAGGCAAAAGCGTCTCTGGCCTCTGTGCAGTTAGACTAACAGACAAATGTCCCCCTTGGCCACAGAAGTCTCCAGAAAAGTTCCATGGAGCCCCGAGACCCTAGGGTGGAGTCACTTAATTGGGCTGTCAGCTGCTCCCCTCAGCAAAGGATCTGGGCACGAAGCGGTCAGCAGCTGCGAAGGAGCACCCGCCAGCCCACGTGCCCGGCCTCAGCAAAGGGCTCACCCTCCACACTTGAACCCTGCATGGGAGTCCAGGGGCTCCTCGCTCTCTGGAAAAGAAGAGAGGCTGCCTTCCATTTCACAAATCCTTATGGTCTCGGGAGACAGAACACGCCCATCTGATTCACATCAGCTAAAGAGGGGGCCCCTGGAGTCACCCCTTGTGGCCTGGAGACAGAGCCACCACGACAGGGCGTCTCCTCTGTGGTGCTTCAAGCTCTTCTCTGAGGCCTTTCAAGAAACGTCATTGGCACGTGCTGCCTCAGGGTACTGCTTGTTTCTAAGACAGCCAAGTCGGAACTGGCCGCTGGCCACAACCATCTTCCCCTCCTCTGGTCCCCCCATTCCCAGAACAACTGCTCACCTGAGCTCAGGTGGTCTAGCTTCACCGCTGTGGGGCCACGACACATCGCCAATCGGGGAGAGCCACACACGCCGCCCCGCATGGGACCTGGCATGGTTCGTGGCTCCACCGAGGTTCGCGTGTGTCCCCTGACTCTGACACCCTATCTCAGGCTCCCTGGCTCCCGACCCCACCACCCTGCATCCAGTCCTATCCCAGAGCTCTCTCCCATCTGCCCCGCCTGCGTGTGGAAGTTGGTCCGTCACCTTTCTTTTCCTCTGTAACCCAGACCATGTCATCTTGCTAGAGGAGGACACAAACGGAAGACGTGGCTGTGAGGTCGTGCCAGGAGGGCTCAGCTGTCCAGCCTGCCTGCCGCCTTCTCAGTCTCGTCCCCCCGGCCCCCGGCCGCTCACGGCGACACAGCTCCCACCAGCCTCGCTTCTGCCACCACACGAGAGATCACTTTGTGAGACGGCTTCAAACAGACCCTGTTCCTCAGCCGGTCTCCTGCCCGGTGTCTTCTGACCACAAGGCCACCTGTGACCACGGACAATGCCTCTGCAACCACGGGAGCACTGGGATCCTCTCTATCCTTCTCCTTGGCCAGCTCACCTCAGGCGGGTGACGGGCGTGGATGTCCCTCTTATGGCAACTGCCCCAGGGTGACACCCTCCAGGGGCCTGCACAGCCCCTTCCCTTGAGAACTCCAACATGCACTCGAGTGGCCTGCACCGCATCCACTGTTTGCTCCCTTGGCCTCCTCACACATACCCGTCATCAAGCCCTGGAATGGTGACACTCAGCACACTGGTGTCTTGCTGGCGAGGATCTCCGTCAGCCAACCAAGAGGCTGCTCTGTGCCCGGATCTTCCTGTGTGCTTCTCTCTCCGGACACACATTCGCTGTGCCACCAGTAGTTCCGTGGACAGGGAGGGCCGCTTGGGACTCTACCTGCCCTGACTTCTCTCTCCTACAAGCAGGCTCAACACGGACAGCCACAGCACACCCTCGACTCTCCCGAGAGCCCACGTCGGCAGCCGCACAGACCCCAGTGAGGCCTGAGTGGGCCTGCCTTTGGAGCAGGAGCCTGCTTCCTGCACCTAAGGGGGCCCAGTCAGCTACTCGAGGCACTGTCACACCAGAATGACTCTCACATGGTACATATTTCCTATGTACCATGGAGGTACATGAAGCAAGCAAACCTTTGAATACCTTGCTGACAGTTACTGTCTGCAGGACGCAGCTCACAAGCCGGCTGACCCACTCCCTCACAGGCGACTCACCAACGTCCCAACAGAGTTGCGGCGATTACCTGTCATTCTCCAGTCTTTTCAAAAATATAAGAAACTGCGAGCACTGCGCTAACCCCACCGATGTCAAGGTGACCTTCACAACCATGGCCACGTGTGCACTCCCATGGTGACCTCACTGGCATTGCGGAAGGGACCATAGCTTCCAGGGATGCTGGGCCGAACCTGGCAGGCTGGACCCCTCCTAGCCCCACACCATCACTGCCACACTCGGGGGAGGGAGGCCGCAAATAAACCCACCCAAACACGAACAGAACTTTTCCTAACTTCTACTCCTCCTCCCATGGCTGTGAGCTCTGTCAGGCCTCCCGGTCTCCTGAGATTCCAAACCTAACCTCTGGAATGAGGTTTTACTTCTCCCTCTTGCCACCTACTAAGCTACCGGCTCCCTGAGCTACATCCAGTCCCTCTGCCCATTCGGCCAAAGGATTCCTCTGGAAGATACACAGCAGGTGCTAACGTATGTGTTTGTGAGGTGGTTCATGTTAGGCACGGTGAAGGGCAGTGTCCCCCCCAGCCCCGCCCCATCATCAGTTAGCTGGTACCTGGAAAATGGATCGCGTCAGACTACAACACACTCAGGGTTATTGTGTGTAACTCTGATCCGGTGCGGGTCATACCATAGCACACCCACGGTTCTACTTGGGAACCATGAGCTGGTTCAGGTCATACTGGTGACAGAGGGAAGCCGCCCCCAGCCGCGTCTCAAACAGATCTGTGAAGCGGGAAATGTCATACCTGTGGTGAAGCGAAGAGCCTCTCGATCTTGCCCGCTTTAATATGGCCCTCAGTGCTTCCATTTTCCGTAGAAGGTGATCCTGCAAAGCAGCAAATGACAACGACACTCACTGCAAGCAAGGTTAACTAGTCTTTGCATCAAGAGTCCGTTCAACTCAGAGCACAAACTGGTAGTGGCCAGAGGAGAGGAGAGTAGGGGCGGTTGGCAAAAGAGATGATGGTGAGTAGGAGGCATCAGCATCCAGGTATCAAATAAGGCCGTCTCGGGGATGAAAAGCACAGTACAGGGAATACGGTCCGTGATACCCTAAGGACTCTGTATGGTGACACACGGTGACCACAGTGATGGTGACGAGCACAGAGTCACGTGTGCAATTGTTGAAACGGTATGCTGTCTACTTGAAACTGATACCACACTGTAGGTTCATTAGAATTCAAGAAAAAATGGAAAACACTACTTGCATCAAGTGTGCTGAAATGCTGACCATCATAACCACGCTGGGTAAATTCAGCAGTTACAAACCCCAAGACCATTCTCTCCAAGAGTCCTCCAGTAAACACCCGGATCACCAAGTGAACGTCCTAAACCCTACTGAACAGTTAGGTCTCAGGCATAGCAAGGTTACAGAGGAGAAACACCGAGCCACTAGGACTTCTTCCTAATTATGTAGAGAGGAGCAGGACTTTCTGGGCGGTGGGGGAATAGCCCTTCTGTGTAATAGGCACGTGCTCCGTCGTGGACCCTCTGCAGCCCAGCCTCACGTCTGCACACGCAGCACCAGGGAGTAAAACCGACGAGGAGCTTTGGTCACACAACTACCCCCTAGGCAGTGCCGTCCCAGGCTGCAGACACCACCGCACGTGGCTAACTGAGCGCCCAAAATGGGGCTGGTCCCGACCACAGGGGATGGAACTGTGAGACGCCCCGTGGGTTGCAAGGACTGAATGTGGAAAAACATTGTAGAGTAGCTCCTTCATGTCTACACTATTTACATGATACAATAACATGTTGCCTGCATCGGGCTGCGTGAAAACTAACATCACCCGTCTGTTTGACCATTTCAAATGCAGCCTCGAGAACCCTTGGGATGACACCCATGTCACCTGTTACCTTCCTGCTGGGCAACGCTGCACTCCACGAAAGGTTTACGCGAACATTTTAGCTTTCGAGCGAACCCCCGAAGGGACTCAGAAATCTGAACCCCGTAGGCTGCTCGGCTCCAACTCCGCCACATGCGTGCCATTCAGACTTGCGAGCGTGGGGCCGCTCGAAAGCACAGTGGTGGCTCGCCTTGGAGGAAGTGTGAGCCCCAGAGGTCACCTGCTCCTTTCCAGTCTCAACCGATCACTGAATGAGTGAGAGACGGAAATACCTTCTCACGTTGCATTTCTTGTAACTGTTTTTTCAGATTGCCAACTTCTAACAGAGACTTCTGAGAAAGATACCGACAGTCCTTTAGTGTTGATTCTTTCAAACGTTCCACATGCTAGACCATGCCTACGTTTCTCTTTACAATAACGCAGCACCACAGACAAGGCATGGAGCCGATGGCCATACCAACGAACCGCGTCACATGACCACAGAGTGAAATGCTGTCTGTGAAACTGCAGTAACAGCCTTTACTCATCCTTTGTCCATGTACAATTTCTTCACGGATCACTGTCTGACTGTAAGTATGACAAGTTCCTACGTTTACTTGCAGCAGGTACACTGGTTTGTACTAGCTTTTAGGGTCTGTGATGCCTCAGTCACTTGGGAAACCTGACCTAAGTTTCGTACATATACTTCCAATCTCACATACAACCTTCTACCGAAAGGCTGGCCCCAGTGATCAAGGTAGAACCTCACGTGGGGTATAATAACGCACCTCATAATGGGTTTTACCCAAAACAAGTGTGTCGTGAAATTAGCATTGCTCACTGGTGTCTCCAAGTGACAATCTTAGGGAAGATTCTGGGCTCATCTACAGGGACACAGGTGTAATCAGAACCGGTAGTATCAGGTCCGCATCCAACTGTCCCCACCAGAGCTTCTCTCACAGAGATCCTATGATACTGCTTCCCTCCCGTTACACCTCAAGTGTGTCCGTTATGATGGTGTAAGAGTCCAGGCTTAGACTCTTTCCAACCCAGATGAAAAGAGGGAAGGCAGGAGATGGAACAGGAGATACTCTGTTTTCAGCTGGTTAAATGCTTGACAGAACTGCGCACTCCTACCGGTCCGTCTGGACAAAAGAGGTAGAAATTAGCTCCCCAGACAAGAACCAGGCTGAAGGTTCCAGCACAGGGGTGGCAAACGAGGGCCTGCCGACCACATCCAGCCACCGCCGGGTCCTATCAACAAAGGGGTATCGGCACACGGCCCCTCCCCTTAGTTATATACTGCCTATGGCTGTTTCTGTGCCCATCTTTGATTAGCATGAAGCTAGCTTACTCCTTACGTCTCAGTTAGTCTCAGTTACGTCTCAGTTAGTAAAGGCCCAGACCATACTCCTCTTCTAGACAGTGAGACGCACCTTCCCGCACGCATACGTCGGGCGGGGACACGACACTGGGAACTTAACGTAGGCCTGCAGTTTTTCCGCGTGAAAGAATCATTTCTACTTTCTACAGTGGCTGTTAGCCTCTGCTCCACGCTGCTCCTCAGGATCACAACGTGAGCGTCTCCTCTGTGAGGACCGGGGCACTCAGCCGCTGTCTCTCATATCCTACCTTATCTTCTGCAGCAGCCATTCTTTCCTTTAGATGACGCTGAAGACGCTCGTCAGATTCGGAAAGGAGCTTGTCAATAGTGCTGGACAGATGTTGATTAGTCTCTTCCTTCAGTTTTTCTCTCTGCCTTACCTGAAAGAGAAGACGCAGGCTTCAAGCCAAAGTGCGAACACCGGCTCAGGCGTGCGAATGACCAGCGGTGTGACCCACACGCACGCCATCCTCGGCTGCCCCTTCCCACGGCACTCTTTGGCGTGCTTGTGCGTCACTGCCAGCACCGACTTAGCGGGGCACACAAACGCAGGAACCTGCTTCCCAGGGGTCATCACTTAGCAGGTCCCTTTGTTTCTGGGAAACAAAACACGCATGGGCCCTCACGAATGTCCTCATTGTTAGCTCTCAGATGGGCTCAGGAGGCAGATGTACATGCAGGAAAGAGCATATTCTCAAGGGGATCAGCTGATCTACACACGGGAGGAGGCATATTCCGGGGCGGAAACCCAAGCTCAGATCTGGCCTCAGGGGGAAAGAAATGAATCCATTGACAAAACCCAAAGATAAAAAAAAAATCCCCTTTGGGAAAGATTCAGTGGTGAGAAAGACTTTGACCTGTTTTTCGTGAAATTCACACATCTCCTGAACGTTTTGTAATGGAAACTTGTATTTACCTCAAGTAATTTCCGAACGGAACCGCCAAGTTCACGGGTCTGTGTTTTATAGAACTCTCATCAATCGTATGGTTTAAAAACTTGTTCCTACCGCATATCCTGAATTAACCCAAAACAGAAGCGGCGAGGACAGGCCGGCAGGATTCAGGGGCTCCTGCCGGGCGGAGGGCCGTGGGGTACGGAGTACACATGTGCCCTGCAGTCGGGGGGCCCAGGGAGGAGGAAGAGCCCACAGGACACACCCGCAGGCTAGGCAATGGACAGTCCCTCCAGGCTCGGGCTTCCTCACCTCCAAGCCACACCTGCTGGCACCTCTTTCCTTGGGAGCAGGCAACAGAAAGCACGACCACCACACCTCACACGCAGCAACGGCCGTCACTCGGAAAAGACCCTGGCCACCCCACAAGAAGGGATCAGCACCCAAGTATTTTTCAAGCAAAGCAGCTTAAAAGTGTCCTTGGAATTGTCTCAGTTATAATAGAATCCTTATCTCAACACCTGTCCCTCCAAACTACCATACAGTCCTAAAGGCAATGAAGTGCTTCTCTAAGTAGGTGAGGTGGAATTCTCGGCCCAAGAGGCTAGCGTCTGGTTGTGCTCGCTTGTGTGCATGTGTCATGGCGGGCTGGGGTCGGCCAACGCGAGCCGTCACGCTGGCATCAGAAGCTTCACTCTGCGGAAACTCATGTTTTATTCTCTGACCCTGAGGGCCAAGCACACGAGTGTCTGGTGTAAGTTAAGGGTGAGTGTTTTGAGTTTTCTGGTGAAAACAAAACCCGATGGCCTTGGATGGACGTCCCAAGTTGGGGAGGCGGCTGCCTGCTCTGTCTCCTGGGTGTTTCATGTTGACGTCCGACCAGCTCCCACAGGGAAAAATCTCAGGGGATTCAAGGGACACGGGCCTCCCTTTCGTCAAGGCTCGATGACGCTATTCCTCTTCTTAGGAACATCTACCCCGACCTGTGCCTTTACATCTCAAGTAGAAATTCAGGATGTGGGGACCAAGGTCAGGCCCGTGACCTGATTTCAGGACCTCGGTGTCATGTCCTAAGGAAGGAGACCCCTCCTCTAGGCTGCCCTACCCCAGGCCAGTATCTCCGCTTTGGCCAAGGGACACCCACGAGGTCCCGCGTCAACCGTGAGTAGCTGCTAACGAGCTGGTGGGCACAGTGGGCTGTGCGGGTGCCTCCACCCCTAGGCGGCACTGCCTACGGGGCCCCAGCGTCCAGAGAACATTGTCCACAGGCTAGCAGTGTTCACTAGCATCCAACTCGCACAAGAGTGCACTGTACCCCTGATGGGATCGAGAAGGGGCCTGGCGTCCACGTGGGGAGAAGTGGGAAACAAGGGACCACTCCCTACCCCCACACCCCCAGCCTGCGCCTCATCCTCAACCACCGCCAGGTGCGCGGCTGCTCCGCCCGGACACGTACCCGCTGCAGTTCTTGGTTCTTTTCCTCCAGCTGGGCCTCCATCTGGCGCAGCCTTTCCTCGATGTTGCCACCCCTCTGCTCGGCCTGCGGGCGACAGCAGGGTCAGAAGAGCTGGCTGCCCCACCACACACGCTGTGCCTACGCACGACATGCTGTGAGCGGCCTTCTGCCTGCTCACAGTCCCTACAGGCCTCATGCGTGCCAGTGGGAAGCAGTGGGCTTCCATGCTGGTGACCGGGGGTAGGCAATGGTCTCGTCCCCACCCCGGGTCCCGGATCCTTGGACGGTGCCTCGTCCCCCGGGAGACACCCCTGGCCACTCAGCACGGACAGGAGGAAGCAGCAAGCGGAAAGAGCAAACAGGCGTGCTGCCTTCCTAAGCTGGGAAGTTACTTCCAACAATTTAGCTTCCTCAGCAGCACACTGTCCAAAGACAAAGGGTCGGGCTACACGGCTGACCAGGGACAGGAGAGAGGACAGGTGAGAAAAGAAATGGAGACTTGACATGCAGATCACAAAGGAGGAGAGGCTCTGTTGGAGCCTGGGCCTGTGGGCGCCCAATGCCGCCTGCCCGACTTGATGGCAGCCTTGAGGGTCATTATCCCGTGACGAAACCACCCCCCTTCCCACTGGGACCCTCACTGCACTGGAACCGCTGACACAGAAGCACCAACAGGCTCCCTGCTACAGGTTCCCTCAGCCCAGGTTCCGGAAGGATGGACTGGCTGCCCAGTCATGGGCTCCCTCATCCTGTGTGCATCACTCGATCCCAGCACCGCCCACATCATGTCTGGAAACTACCTCTTCAACTGCTGCCTTCCTCTGTGGGTGGTGAGGGCTGTGAGAACTGGGAGGGCAGGGACTGTGTCTGGCACGTTCCTCGACTCTATTTGTGGAACCTCCGAGTGAATTCCTTAAAGATTTATTTCTTACAGGGGTGGCTGGGTGGCTCAGTCAGTCGGGTTCTGACTCTTGGCTTCAGCTCAGGTCATGAACTCAAGGTTTGGGGCTTCGAGCCTTGTGTCAGGCTCTGTGCTGATAGCATGGAGCCTACTTGGCATTCTATCTCCTTCTTTCTGCCCCTCTCCTGCTCATGTATGTGCCCAGGCTCGCTCTCTCTCTCTCTCTCTCTCTGTCTCAAAATAAATGAACATTTAAGAATTTTTTAAATAAAAAAACGATTGTGTTTGAAAGAGGATAGGATTTTCTCATTTCTCGGAAAAATTCTATGCTTTTTTTGTTTTTGTTTTTTTTTTTTCCTTCGGTAAGCTCTACACCCAATGGGGAGCTCAGACTCATGACCCTGAGATCAAGAGTCCCAAGCTCCACTGACTGAGCCGGCCAGGCACCCCTGTCCTTCTCTTGCCCAAGGCTACTATCTTGAGCTTTGAGTCGCTGACTTAACTCTGAAAAGCAGTGAGTCTTAGATGCAGCCAACGGCAAACTGCACACGTCGGACAAAACCGGAGGGAACAAAACTGGGGATGATGCCTGCCGTTTGAAAAGCATTCCAATGTCAGACAAAGAAGCACCGAAAACAGATCTCAGCTGGTTCGCGGACTTTGGCACGCCGACGTTACCGGTGAGAAATGAGATACAAGAACGGACCGCCATGAAGTTGACATTCCCACCATGGGACCCAGAAGGAAACGGGGGCCCCACCTTGCAGAGGGTGGCCACCCTCTGGGCCGGCTCGGCTTCCACCTCGGGCAGCGACTTGGCCTTCCTCGGGGTCTGCTGCAGCTTCCGCTCCGCCACCTCCAGGCACTCTTGCAACTGGCGGTTTTGATCCGCAGTCTAGGAAATGAAGGCAAAGCATCAAAGTGTAGCAAGTCTTCTCTCCGTTTCCATTTTTAATAAAGTGAAACAAAATCTAAATGCAGAGATCTACTGTTAGTTCTGACTGAAGCCAACAGTTTGGTAGGTGCTTCAGAGTAAACCTTTCCTTTCTGCGAGGAGTCACCCACTTGGTCCTCCGTTCGCTACGCAAAACATGTCTTGCCAAACTCTTTGCTCTTCTTCACTATCTTCAAAGAAGTCTTTCCAAAGACAAAGTTCCCACACATTAAAGAAAACCCATCTTCTGGAGGAGCTTGCTCGCTCTTCCTGACCAGTTAAGGAGAGAAGGGTTCGGTCCTAACCCTTCGTAAACATATTTATACTGGGGTCCGAGGGCTCGCTACATAGGACATTCTGAGGTGGGCACATCAGCCAGCACAGAGCTTCTGAGAGCATGCCTGATGCCAGTTGAGTTCTTTTTGGAAGTGTACCATTATTCAACAAAAACACTCTCCCTCTTGACCAAAAACGTGGAAAACTTCAACGTGGAAAACTTAGACACGAGATTTTTTGTTAAAGGACTTTTAGGGAAGCCGAGGTGGCTCAGTCAGTTAAGCGTCCACCTTCGGCTCAGGTCATGATCTCATAGCTCATGGGGTCAACCCTGCCTCGTGCTCTCTGCTGACAGCTCAGAGCCTGGAGCCTGCTTTGGATTCTGTGTCTCCCTCTCTCCCTCTCTTGCCCTCCACTGCTCATGCTCGCTCTCTCTCTCTCTCTCTCTCTCTCTCTCACTCTGGCTCCCTTTCTCAAAAATAAATAAGCATTAAAAATATATAAAGTCATTTTAAAAATCATGTATAAGGTGAGGTTTTTGCAAGGTTAACGTGTGTTCCCACAGACTCCTTCCATCTTCTGTGTGCATATAGCTCTGTGTGTATATACAGACCACGTATCATGCTTGAAAACCCTCCAAACAGCATTCCTCCATGTCATTTTAATGGCTTCCTAGTATTTCACTTTGATTATCATTTTGGGTCGACTGACGCATTTGACAAACACACCAGACAAAGCTCACTCTGTTTCCAAGAAGCTGGATGTGGTTTTCCTGTTCAATGCCGGATGACCTGAGACAACCAAGGAAGAGACGTGCTGCTTCCCAAAACACAGGGTCTCACATCCTCACGCCAGACTGTGCTTCTGCACCTGCCATTCCCCCCGATCTCAGGTACTACCCAAAATGGCCAGCTGCCTACACATTCCCGGCCACTCCCTGCTCCTTTGGAAACAGTGCTGACAGGCAACAGAGTAACGTGCATGTAAGACAAGACAAAGAAGGAATCAAGGAGGGGAGCCCCATAACATGCTTCCATAAAATTCGAAAGAATTAAACCCTGGACGTTGAAGTAACCCCGCTGGTCAACACAAGTTTCTAAGATCCTAAAACCTTGACATTGACACTTGGTCCTTAACTTGACTTGTAATTAATAAAAGTGGAATGAAGTCCAACGAAACCAATGACCTGTCGATGCAGAGAGTCCTTCTTTGCCATCTCGTTTTCAAGTTTCTCCTTGAGGTCGTGCAGAGAGGTGGCTTTGTGCTGTGCCCTGAGGCAGCGCTTCTCAAGGGTAGTGATCCTGTCTTGCATGTCTTCCTTCTGGGCCATGGCCTACAGCAGGTATTTCAGAGGGAAAACAGGGAACGAATTAGCGTACGACACATTAACACACTCCAGACACAAAACCCGGGCGAAATCCTCATTTTCCAAACAAACAGAAAAGTAGCATCCTCGGGGCACCTGGGTGGCTCAGCCGGTGTCGCTCTGTGAGTTGGCGCCCCGCGTCAGGCTCTGTGCCGACAGTGCGGAGGCTGCTCGGGATTCTGACCAGTTACCCAGGCTTATTCTTTCCCATGTGTTCAAAGACAAACGGATAAGAAAGTCTCCCGGAAGTCACAACCTCGGTTGCCTCCGGACACCGTTGAGCTTTCCACAGAACAGCGACTTGCCTCTGGAGGCACACACCATGAGACAACCATCCTTTTTCCCGGGGAAAAGGCGGATGAAATCTCATCCAATTACCACAAAGTTGAAGCAGCAGTGGTAACAAATGGAAGCCAAACTCCACCTTTCATATAACTGGAAGTCATCTTCTATAGCCTAACCCTGTAACAACATTGTATCCCATGGTATCTGACACTGCAAATGGAACCAGAACGTCCTGCCCTGCGTTTCTTGTCCAACACCCGAAAGATTCCTCTTCCAGCCCTCCGTGTTTCCTAAGCAATTTATGTCAGCAGTCTCAAGAGTGAAAGTGATGAGTCCTAAGAAAGGATTTTCTAAATTCTCTGCACATTGAACTCTGCTGAGGGGTCTCTCCCCACCTCTGCCAAACAACAACTTCACTGAACAGGTTCTATAATTTCTGCAAATACTTTTGTTTTAAATTCCGACCCGATCTCACCCACACTAAGGTACTAAACAGACTGCTCGTGCACTTACACCCTCGAGGGTCTGACAGGGTCTTCCCGAGGTGGCACTGCTGGGCTGGGGGTGGGGTGTGCGGGGACTGTCCGCAAAGGGCAGCTCACAGTGACAGGAGGAGGCACAGAGAAACCATCCTACCCTTACTAGTCCTCTGTGACAATGATCAGATTCCCATCGACGACCACACGTGCAGAAGCGGCCGCACTCCTCCATGACCTTACACCAGGACCAGCGGGCTACCCCTCGCTCACTCTGACCGTCACGACCAGGAGCACGGAACCCCTGGGAGGAGGGCAGGGCGGCAGAGGCGGCCGTGACGGCCCCTGGCAGAGCCGCCCCCGCAAGGTCGTGCCCCCGGAAACGCCCTGGCAGCACCACGCTGGTTCCTACGTGCCGAGTGTGTTCCCAAAATGGACCGAGAGCACGGCATGGGCCAAGCTCAGGTGGCCCACACGCCACACCCGAGGCCACTCCGCCGCCTGCCCGCCAGGCCTCGGCAGGGGAGAGCCCAGGGAGGACAGATTCCACCACGCAGATGGGGAGGCAGCCCGCCCAGGCCCCGGAGTCACGTCCCGTTCTGCTGCTACTTCTACCAAACTCCAAACGTTCAAAACCCGTGGGAGACGAAGGACACACTGGGCAAGGCCGAACCAAACACCCCACGTTTGGCTCGACGACGGCGTGGCCATTTCAACTGACACTCACTTCACGGACATCTCTTTGTAATATGGTGTTCATTGCTTCAGAAAGGATGAGGTCTTTCCTGGAGATGTCTAGGTCCTCTTCCAGCTTGGCCACGAGAGTGCACAGGGTAGCCAGGAGCTCTTTCATCTGGCTCTGCACCTTTGAAACTCAGAAAGGGAAGCAACATGTGAGGGCCCCCACTGCTAGTCTTCATACGTTGTTTTAAAAACAATGGATAAAAAGGAAACCCCCTCCAATCAAATCCTGGCGTGATGTCTGGAGCTGAACTCTGCGAGTGGCCCCTAATTCTTCTTCTACGAAACTACACCCCTCCAGTGCCACACGTAACTGCTCTCTCACCTGGAAACAAAGGGATTGAGTTGGTACACAGAGGTGTTTCATTAGTCCTTACTATACAGTTACCCTAAGATCCCCTTCGCCTCAAATGACATGACAGAATGCTGGTAAGGTTTTTCACGGATGCTCCTGTTCACAGACTTGCTTGTTAACCGCTTTCAATTTTACATTGGAGACAAATCTTCCCCCAAATAAATTACATTATGCAATTTGTACTAGCCAATCGATACACACAACATTTCCACCAACTACTGCTTTTTAACCATACAGACCTGTCTTCTTACAAGAATTCAAGAAGATGAAAAGGAAACCCCAGTCACACAAACACACAAAGTGTGCCTAGAACACACAGCATGTGCACAAATTGAGAACCGCCGTGGCTAGGCACACCGTTTCAGCTTCGGTTTTGTCCTTCTCCAATATGCAGTTGAGGACCTTGAGCACCTCCGCCTCACTGGACACGCCGGCCGGAGTCTTCGCCTATCGCCGTATGACTGTTTTTTGAAGAGCTCTCTCGTGCCTGGAGACGAGGAACTCCAAATGTTCCAGCAGCAGCTGGCGGGAGAGGCAAAAGGAAAACCGTGTTTCAAGAACACCTTCAATTCCGGGCCTCAAGTTCACCAAATGCAAAACCAAGTCTGAATCCCTTCAATTCAGTTCCCAGGTAGGGAGCCGTCCCCGCCAATGTGTTAAAAGAGCCTTACTCCTCCTCACGGATCAAACAAGGTTTGAGAACAATAGGTCCCAGCCAACTCCACGGGGACATTGCGGACAAGGGGAGTGAATGGTGTCCCGTGTTTGAAGACACTGGCAGTGCGCCTACTGACCCTGGTGTTGTTTCTCTCCGCCTTCAGGTTGGCGATCTCCTCCTCTCTCTGCACGAGCTGCTCCCTGCAGGTGTGGAGCTCTGCAGCGAGAGCTGCACACTCCTGGGGTCGGAGAGGGGACAAAAGTGGAGAGACACAGGGGGTCTTTACCAGAGCACACCAGGCCTCCGTGGCCCTCCAGAGGCCCAGCACCCACCGCCCTCAAGTAGCATCACACACACCAGTCCCCTCCTCACCACCCACAGGAGTCCCGGGGATTTTCGGAGGGACCGACACTCAAGGGGACGGACATTTTCAGGTGCCTGGCAGGTCTAGGACTCAGGAACTCTGCTGACTCGGGAGCAAGCGGCCGAGAAGCCTCCTGCCCATCCGCAGCCTCTGGCCTCGTCTGCCAAGCAGGCTTGTGGAGCGGCAGTGGGGAAAGGCTGACGGTACTCAAAAGCTGCTGTCTTAGCCTGAACCCCTGGCTCAATCAGACTCAACCACACCCAATGGACTTTTCAAAAATGATGGTAGGACTCTTGACAAAAGGGCGAGTTTACGACTTCTTTCCTTAGTCAAGCAGGAAATATTATGGAGGAAGGGTTTCTGAGGAGAGTGATGCCAGGGCCCACCACCCCGCGTGGGGCTTCTCTCACGCCAATACTGAGCGCCCGCCCAGGACATGGCGTACAGGTGGGCTCCAAGGAGGTGGACGCACACTCTCCAGTCAGTCGAGCGCAGAGCCCGGTGCAGGGCTCAATCCCTGAACCATGACATCATGACCTGAGCTGAAACCAAGAGTCAGACGCTTAATGCCCTGAGACACCCAGGCGCCCCAGAGCTTTTGTCTCTGTAGGACAAACGAGGGGATAAACGTTCACTTAACAACTGACATTCCAAATAAGGAGAGTTGTTGATTTCAGCAATTCTGGAAAATCCAAGTACAAACTGGTGACACACTTCAATTTCTTTCATAAAGTAGCCCTTTCCAAATCAACGGGAATGTTACCACAGAACTGACCACGTTCCTTGCAATCTGACTTGACAAGGTGAACCCACAGAAGCCTATCTGATCCTTGATGTAGGACTGTGCAGGCCCGTTTCTATGTGGGGATTTTTGTTCCAATAAATGCATTGGAAACTCTTCTGGAGATGTGTGACATTTGGAAAGACTGGCAGATGAGCTGAGCAGCTACGAAGTATCAAACCTAGTAAGTAAAAGGGAGGCCACCAGTGCATGAAATATACGCAGATACTAGGCTATTAGAGCATTTCCTCCCCGAAAACATACACAAACCTACTCTGACAAGATAAAACGTATCATTTTGCACACAGAAACTGACCGTACCTACATGGTGCCATTTGCAGTCAAGAGAAAGGCAAACAAATGTGGAGACGCAGGATTAAGTCCTAACCGCATAACACGAGCTGTAGCAGACGCTGTCCTCTGGGGGAAGTGTGCACCACCTCCTGTTGCTCTTGAGGTCCCCTCAGGTGTTGCACGAATCCACGAATCTGCTACTCAGCTCTTGGTAAGCACTTCCTTTCTCCAGTACATCAAGCACCACAGGAGAAGTGATTTCTCAGGGTTCCTGCGTCATTTTCACCGCGTTAAGGGCAATACCATGAACCTTAATTACAGCCTGGGACCCGTTCGAAGTGTGCCCAGGGATGCCGGACGTGCTCCCGCGATGCAGAGAAGACTCATGGTGTGACAAGAAAAGGCTGAATGGCCTGACATGTACTGAGGTCCACAGCTGCAGCTGCCAGCCGGCCAGCGTGAGGACCACGGAGGCACAAAGAAAGGGAAAGTCTCGAAGCTCTCTCCCTGCGGCGACCCCAGCACATGCAAAAACCTGGTGCTACTGGTGAGACATCTTTGTGTCTGGTGCGGAAGATGTGGCATCTCTGTGGATGTAGGACTGCTGTGAGACGGGCACACCTGCCGACGCAACTCAAACTGCAAGACAAGTGAAGACCTGACATCACGACGTAAGGCAGAAGGAAGGGAAGGATCGAAAACTGGCACATTTCAATGCAGGCACAGGATAGCTTGGTGATTTTAGAAAGGGGTTTGGCTTTGAAAATGGTCCAGACGCTAGGAGAAGCAGCTTCCACCACGAAGAAGAAGGACACAGTTTCCCAGACGCCCCAGAGAAGATTGCAGAGAAGCAGGAACTACCATCCACCGCATGTCAACCACTCCAACGCAAAAAGTGAAAACCCAAGAAAATCAGTTGAGGAGACCATGGCTGCCTGCACGGGTTTTTCATGCAGCAGGAGGTGCCCTGTCGGGGGGAAAATGCCACAAACGACATTTATTCACGAGAAAGACAAGTGAGCACCAAGATGTTGGGTAGGAAGGGGTGAAGCAGCTACCGAATGAGCGGCTACAGGTGGGGGTGTGAGCAGGGCGGCTGGCCCTGTGTAGGAAGCTCACCCCAGGGTCCTGAAGGCAACAAGTGCCAGTGGCCAGTGGTCTGGCTGCACAACCAGAGCCCTTGCCCTGGGGCAGTTCCATCCCGGCTCTGTCCCTCAACTCAGGAAGTACACTGAAAGCAAGGGACTGTCCTCCAAAGTTCTTCTGACATTGGACAATGTCCTGGCCACCCAGAACCCCACGGGTCACCACCAAACGTGTCTTGGCGGCTCACTCGCTCCGGAGCGCAGCGGGTCTAAGTGAGCCTGCGGACCAGGGGCCACGAGGACCTGTGAGGTTCATGACACAGGCACGTTACAAGAAGGACAGTCAATGCTACCAAAGAGAACCGCCACAGAGGGAACATTATGAAAGTCAGGAAGATGCCAAGGGACGTTACAAAAAACTCTGGGGAAACCGTCAAGCCCAACACAATCAAGAAATCCCTGCTAGAGATGACTGTCCATACGACGTGCGTGATTTCCAGGACCTATGACACAGCCAATCAGGAAACTCATGAATGACACTGTGCATATGGCAAAAAGAAAAAAAAAGAAAAAGAAAAAGAAAAAGAAAAAGAAAAAGAAAAAGAGTTGGGGGATGCAGGGATTCAAAATGCGTATCCTACAGAAGGTCACGAGCACAGAGAAAAGCCCAGAGGAGGTCACAGAAGAAGACAGCACAGAGAGGAGATCTGGTGAAGCAGACGGAGGGCGAGGAAGGCGGGACGGAAGTGTCATCGCTGGAAAGCACGCTGCCACCAGGAGTGATCCGGCAGAGTCTCGGCTCCTTTCCCACATGGACCCTTCCATGACAAGGGCGCTGGGACTAAAGCCAGCCAGCCGTCTATGGAAACACTGGCCAGGAACAGAAAGGCCCTTCTGGAAAGCTGCACAGACAGTGCCCGCCTCCACCCCCATACCGCCAGGCCCCAAGGCCCAAGACAGCCCCATCTAGCGGGTCCCCCCCACCCCATGCATGTCTGCATATCAGCACATTTGTGAGGACCCACCCCCACTTTCCAGACAGCAAATCCTCACCAAGGTGCTCAGTGAACCACTTCGCCTGCCATGCACATGTCTGTGCGTGAAAATCGAGGGAGCATGCAGCCAGGCCACCCGGGACGCATGTGTGTCACCACCACCTAAGCGTTCATCAGGAGGAACGTCGTGTGCGAGACTTGTGTGCACTTGGACAGCCTATCCTCACACGGGCATAAGGGCAGTAAGATCTGACATAAAGACAGGCAAGCTCCACGCCACAGGACCCACGGCCCAGCAGGGAGAGGGAAGAGCAGGAGAGAGGCAAAGCCATCTCCCTGGCTTCTGACCACCGGACCAGGGAGCAAGCTGCTCTGTTCCCAGGAGGAGGCACAGGTGGGGGGGGCAGGGTGGTGGCCCGTGTGGAACTCAAAGAGCCCACAGTCCGCCCAGATGGAGCTTCACTACGAGGTGCTTGGAAAGGCGTCCGGGAGACAGAGTGGCGTGCATGAAGGAGAACACAGGGCAGCCGGACCTCCCAAGGAAAACCGCCTCCCCGAGTCTGACCCACGCCGACCCATGGCACAAAACGGCCATCCTGCAGCCGCACTGTGCACACGTTCCCCCTATTCCACCGAACCACACACTCCCATGCCCTTCTATTGCTCTCCGTAAAACCGCATACGTCTCTGGGCGAGGTAACTGCAGCACATAGGGTTCAGCACCTAATACCGTGCCTGCCATGCACTCCAGAACAGGTGAATACTTTAGTGTACGCCCTGTACCCACACACGTAAAATTACACACGCTGCTTTTAAACATTACGCAGTTCTGTAAAGGATATAAAGACGCACACTGTCCTGTGCTTTATGTGATGGGTGATGTGAGGGGCTTGTACCTGTTGCCTAAAACACGAATCTTAGAGCTCAACCCACACATTAGAAGGAGCCACTCTACCCAATGACGTCTACACTGCATCCATTCTTGTCTCCTCCCCCAACCCACTATCCACACAGAACCAGCACCAGCTTTCAAAACATTCAAATCCATCATGCCAGTCCTTCCCCCTGAGGACACAACGACCCCAGGCCCTTATCGGAAAACCCAACTCCTTACGGGGTAGGTTCCGTCCCAACGCCAGCTGCCTGGTGCCTCACCTGGCTCCGCTTCCGCTTCCATCGCTCACAACAAAGCCAAGCTCCTCCTTGACCCCGGCCTTTGGCCTCGGAGTCAGACTGCTGGGAGAGTGCTCGGTCAGCCTCAGCTCCCGAGCGACCTCTCCGGAAAAGGCCTTTCCGGAACCACAGTGCGCAAGTCAGCGACATTTGCTCCTAACCCCTTCACTCGCCCAGATACACTCTTCTCAGATGTGCCTCCACCACCCTCTCCGAGGAGCACAGCAGCCAGAGCCTGGCGACCACAATGGTGCAGAGTCACAAAAGGGCTCAACAAGGGTGGGTGGTTGTGTCTCTGCAGATGATTCGGGTGCACCAACACAGAAGCCCTTTTTGTGGGGGCTACACCGTACACATACAGACATCATAAGGACTCTAAACCCGTATCTTTCTATAATAACACTGAATGTAAATGGACCAAATGCGCCAACCAAAAGACACAGGGTATCAGAATGGATAAAAAAAACAAGACCCATCTATTTGCTGTCTACAAGAGACTCATTTTAGCCCTGAGGACACCTGTAGATGGAGAGTGAGGGGATGGAGAACTAGTTATCATGCTA
The DNA here is from genome assembly GCF_028749965.1 of Puma concolor. NCBI lineage: Eukaryota > Metazoa > Chordata > Mammalia > Carnivora > Felidae > Puma > Puma concolor. The sequence goes on from NC_141677.1 coordinate 19,653,903, forward strand.
CTGGAAGCCAAAAGAAAGCTGGAGTAGCCATACTTGTATCAGACAAACTAGACTTTCAATCAAAGGCTGTAACAAGAGCTGAAGAAGGGCATTTGAGAATAATTACAGGGCCTATCCATCAGGAAGAGCTAACAATTATAAATGTCTATGCGCCGAATACAGGAGCCCCCAAATATAGAAAACAATTCCTCATAAACACGAGCAGCCTTATTGATAAGAACGTGGTCATTGCAGGGGACTTTAACACTCCACTGACAGAAATGGATAGATCATCTAGACACACGGTCAATAAAGAAACAAGGGCCCTGAAGGATACATTGGATCAGACGGACTTGACACATATATTTAGAACTCTGCATCCCAAAGCAACAGAATATACTTTCTTCTGGAGTGCACATGGAACTTTCTCCAAGATACGTCATATACTGGGTCACAAAGCAGCCCTTCATAAGTATACAAGAATTGAAATTATACCATGCATACTTTCAGACCACAAGGCTGTGAAGCTTGAAATGAACCACAGGAAAAAGTCTGGAACACCTCCCAAAGCATGGAGGTTCAAGAACACCCTACTAACGAATGAGTGGGTCAACCAGGCAATTAGAGAAGAAATTGAAAGATACATGGAAACAAACGAAAATGAAAATACAACAATCCAAACGCTTTGGGATGCAGCGAAGGCAGTCCTGAGAGGAAAATACATTGCACTCCAGGCCTATCTCCAGAAACAAGAGAAATCCCAAATACAAAATCTAACAGCACACCTAAAGGAAATAGAAGCAGAACAGCAAAGGCAGCCTAAACCCAGCAGAAGAGGAGAAATAAGAAAGAGCAGAGCAGAAATAAACAATATAGAATCTAAAAACAACCGGAGAGCAGATCAACGAAACCAAGAGTTGGTTTTTTGAAAAGAAAAACAAAATTGACAAACCTCTAGCCAGGCTTCTCAAAAAGAAAAGGGAGATGACCCAAATAGATAAAATCATGAATGAAAATGGAATTATTACAACCAACCCCTCAGAGATACAAACAATTCTCAGGGAATACTATGAAAGATTATATGCCAACAAATTGGACAACCTGGAAGAAATGGACAAATTCCTAAACACGCACACTCTTCCAAAACTCAATCAGGAGGAAAGAGAAAGCTTGAACAGACCCATCACCAGCGAAGAAATTGAATCGGTTATCAAAAATCTCCCAACAAATAAGAGTCCAGGACCAGATGGCTTCCCAGGGGAGTTCTACCAGACGTTTAAAGCAGAGATAATACCTATCCTTCTCAAGCTATTCCAAGAAATAGAAAGGGAAGGAAAACTTCCAGACTCATTCTATGAAGCCAGTATCACTTTGATGCCTAAACCAGACAGAGACCCACTAAACAAAGAGAACTACAGGCCAATATCCCTGATGAACATAGATGCAAAAATTCTCAATAAGATACTAGCAAATCGAATTCAACAGCATATAAAAAGAATTACCCACCATGAGCACGTGGGATTCATTCCTGGGATGCAGGGCTGGTTCAACGTTCGCAAATCAATCAACGTGATACATCACAGTAAGAAAAGAAAAGATAAGAACCACGTGAGCCTGTCAAGCGATGCAGAAAAGGCCTTTGACAAAATTCAGCACCCTTTCTTAATAAAAACCCTTGAGAAAGTCGGGATAGAAGGAACATACTTAAAGATTGTAAAAGCTATGTCTGAAAAGCCCACAGCTAACATCATCCTCAATGGGGAAAAACTGAGAGCTTTTTCCCTGAGATCAGGAACGCGACGGGGATGCCCACTCTCACCGCTGTTGTTTAACATAGTGTTGGAAGTTCTAGCATCAGCAATCAGACAACAAAAGGAAATCAAAGGCACCCAAATTGGCAAAGATGAAGTCAAGCTTTCCCTTTTTGCAGATGACATGATCCTATACATGGAAAATCTGACAGACTCCCCCAAAAGTCTGCTAGGCCTGATACATGAATTCAGCAAAGTTGCAGGACACAAAATCAATGTACAGAAATCAGTTGCATTCTTATACACTAACAATGAAGCAACAGAAAGACAAAGAAACTGATCCCATTTACAACTGCACCAAGAAGCATAAAATACCTAGGAATAACTCTAACCAAAGATGTAAAAGATCTGTATGCTGAAAACTATAGAAAGCTTATGAAGGTAATTGAAGAAGATATGAAGAAATGGAAAGACATTCCGTGCTCACGGATTGGAAGAATAAATATTGTCAAAATGTCAATACTACCCAAAGCTATCTACACATTCAAGGCAATCCCAATCAAAACTGCACCAGCATTCTTCTCGAAACTAGAACAAGCAATCCTAAAATTCATATGGAACCACAAAAGGCCCCGAATGGCCAAAGTAATTTTGAAGAAGAAGACCAAAGCAGGAGGCATCACAATCCCAGACTTTAGCCTCAACTGCAAAGCTGTCATCATGAAGACAGCATGGTATTGGCACAAACACAGACACATAGACCGATGGAATAGAATAGAAACCCCAGAACTAGACCCACAAACGTATGGCCAACTCATCTCTGACAAAGCAGGAAAGAACATCCAATGGAAAAAAGACAGTCTCTGTAACAAATGGTGCTGGGAGAACTGGACAGCAACATGCAGAAGGTTGAAACTAGAACACTTTCTCACACCATTCACAAAAATAAACTCAACATGGATAAAGGACCTGAATGTGAGACAGGAAACCATCAAAACCCTAGAGAGGAAAGCAGGAAAAGACCTCTCTGACCTCAGCCGTAGCTATCTCTTACTCGACACATCCCCAAAGGCAAGGGAATTAAAAGCAAAAATGAATTACTGGGATCTTATGAAGATAAAAAGCTTCTGCACAGCAAAGGAAACAACCAACAACACTAAAAGGCAAACAACGGAATGGGAAAAGATATTTGCAAATGACATATCGGACAAAGGGCTAGTATCCAAAATCTATAAAGCGCTCACCAAACTCCACACCCAAAAAACAAATAACCCACTGAACAAATGGGCAGAAAACATGAATAGACACTTCTCTGAAGAAGACATCCGGATGGCCAACAGGCACATGTAAAGGTGCTCAACGTCGCTCCTCATCAGGGAAATACAAATCAAAACCACACTCAGATATCACCTCACGCCAGTCAGAGTGGCCAAAATGAACAAATCGAGAGACTATAGATGCTGGAGAGGATGTGGAGAAACGGGAACTCTCTTGCACTGTTGGTGGGAATGCAAATTGGTGCAGCCACTCTGGTAAACAGTGTGGAGGTTCCTCAGAAAATTAAAAATACACCTACCCTATGACCCAGCAATAGCACTGCTAGGAATTTACCCTAGGGGTACAGGAGTACTGATGCATAGGGGCACTTGTACCCCAATGTTTATAGCAGCACTCTCAACAATAGCCAAATGATGGAAAGAGCCTACATGCCCATCAACTGATGAATGGATAAAGAAATTGTGGTTTATACACACAATGGAGTACTACGTGGCAATGAGAAAGAATGAAATATGGCCCTTTGGAGCACCACGGATGGAACTGGAGAGTGTTATGCTAAGTGAAATAAGCCATACAGAGAAAGACAGATACCATATGGTTTCACTCTTAGGTGGATCCTGAGAAACTTAACAGAAACCCATGGGGGAGGGGAAGAAAAAAGAAAAAAGGAGGTTAGAGTGGGAGAGAGCCAAAGCAGAAGAGACTCTTAAAAACTGAGAACAAACGGGATTGATGAGGGGTGGGAGGGAGGGGAGGGTGGGTGATGGGTATTGAGGAGGGCACCTTTTGGGATGAGCACTGGGTGTTGTATGGAAACCAATTTGACAATAAATTTCATATATTGAAAAAAAAAATAATAAACATAAAAAAATTCAACAACCTCATGCCAGTCCTTCCCCCTGAGGACACAACGACCCCAGGCCCTTATCGGAAAACCCAACTCCTTACGGGGTAGGTTCCGTCCCAACGCCAGCTGCCTGGTGCCTCACCTGGCTCCGCTTCCGCTTCCATCGCTCACAACAAAGCCAAGCTCCTCCTTGACCCCGGCCTTTGGCCTCGGAGTCAGACTGCTGGGAGAGTGCTCGGTCAGCCTCAGCTCCCGAGCGACCTCTCCGGAAAAGGCCTTTCCGGAACCACAGTGCGCAAGTCAGCGACATTTGCTCCTAACCCCTTCACTCGCCCAGATACACTCTTCTCAGATGTGCCTCCACCACCCTCTCCGAGGAGCACAGCAGCCAGAGCCTGGCGACCACAATGGTGCAGAGTCACAAAAGGGCTCAACAAGGGTGGGTGGTTGTGTCTCTGCAGATGATTCGGGTGCACCAACACAGAAGCCCTTTTTGTGGGGGCTACCCTGTACGCTTGAGGGGCATCCCCCCCCCCAGCCTGCTTCAGATTCTGGGTCTCCCTCTGTCTGCGCCTCCCCTGGCCACACACTCTGTCTCTCTAAATAGTAAATAAACATTACGAAAATTAGAATACAAACAACACTGATCAAACACTCCCAGAATAAGCGTCACTTAAGCGATCCACTTCATCTAGTTGCCCTGCCATAGCCAGCCCGTAATCACAAAGCCTGCCCTGGGCAGGCACCTGACAGGGGAGGAGGGCGGCCGTGGCAGTGGGGGATAGGGAGCTGGGAGGCTGACACCATCACCACCCCATGGACGCTGGCTGAGTGTGGGCAAACTGGATGGTCATTTTAGAAGAACGACGGGTACTAGGCAAGGACTACTGGGTTTCGTTTTCTCCTGTAACAAATGCTGAGGACCAAAATGTTTGCTATGACTTCTCAGTCTTCCCTGGCTTGCTCTTATACATGTGAGTAGCCTGTTAATCAACACATCATGAACTAGGAAAGATGAGTTCAATTTGAAGCATCTCTGAAGGCATCAAGGAGACCCCGAGGCAGTCCCAACTGGGAGGACCGAGACCCCAACAAAAGGGAAGCCCGCTGAGCCAACTCTAATGTTCAGAGTCCTCTCTCTCCCTCAAGACATGTGAGGATTCTGAATTTCCTCAGGGATTGGAGGCAAGATACCAACGAGCTGCAAAGGAAACCTAACAGAAAGGCAAGCAGAAAGTCGCAGCTAACCGAGCTCTGGACAGCACAGGGAGGCACAGAAAAGGAGCCCGGCACTCGGCAAGCACTGCCTGAGAAGCTGACCCTTCCATCATCTCATTGTGCTGTGGAGAAAATAACGGGGCTTTGGGAGCTAGCATCAAGGACGGGTCCTCGGAAATACTCCAGGCCTCCAAATGGAGACCCTGGAGGTCTACACGGGGGTGGGGGACAGCGTGAGCCCAGCTCACACGGCACCTTACAAAGACTGAGCCCCAGTCTCAACTCACTCACGCCTGAGTGGGCCCAAGAACCGCCGCACTCGGGGTGTGTGGGATGAAATGCTGAAGGAATACAAGCACACGAAGAGCCTCTATGCTTCTCCATACAGTCCAGCACAACAATAAAAACAAGAAGAAATGAAAAGACAAGATAAGACAAGACAACAAAAAGACAGAAAAGAAAAGAAAAGAAAAGAAAAGAAAAGAAAAGAAAAGAAAAAAGAAGAAAAAAGAAAAGAATAGAAAAGAAAAAAGAAAAAAATGAAAAGGAAACGAAAGGAAAGGCAAGGAAACGAAAGGAAAGGAAAGGAAAGGAAAGGAAAGGAAAGGAAAGGAAGGGAAAGGAAGGCAAAGCAAGGCAAGGAAATGAAAGGAATGCCTGGGTGGCTCAGTCGGGGAAGCATCCCACTTTGGTTCATGTCATGAACTGACGCGTTATGGTTTGAGTCTCGCGTCGGGCTCTGTGGTGACAGTGCAGAGCCTGGAGCCTGCTTTGGATTCTGTGTCTCCCACTTTGCCTCCCCCTCCCCTGTTCAAGTTTTGTCTCTACCTCTCTCTCTCTCTCAAAAGTAAATAATATTAAAACAAAATTCTTTTCATAAGAAAAGGAAAGAAACAAACAAGCAAACAAAAAAAGAGAGGCACCTGGATAGCTCAGTCTACTCGTTTAAGTGACCAACACTTGGTTTCGGCTCACGTTTGTGAGTTTGAGCCCTGTGTTGGGCTCTCTACTGAACAGAAAAGAGCCTCTCCTCAACAGTGTCTCTCTCTCCCCCGTCCTCTACCCCCACCCCTGCTCTCACTTTCTTTCTCCCTCAAAATAAATAGATAAACATAAAAAAACAAAAAACAAACAAACAGGTCATATCGACCCAAAGAAGAAAGAAGAGAAACAGACCAAGAGGAGACACATAGACTGGAGTTATTGGATGCAAAAGTCAACTGTCCAAAAACCATTCTTGACAAATGGGAAATTTTCAGAGACTCAAAACAGATTCTCCAACTGCAAATTACCAGAGCTAAAATTAAGATCTCCAGGTGCCTGAGTGGCTCAGTTGGTTAAGCATCTGACTTCAGCTCAGGTCATGATCTCGTGATTCGGGAGTTTGAGCCCCGCGTTGGGCTCTGTGCTGACAGTGCAGAGCCTGGAGCCTGCTTCGGCATCTGTGTCTCCCTCTCTCTCTGTTCTTCCCTTGCTCCCAGTCTGTCTAGCTCTCTAACACAATTAAAAGACTAAAAAATCTTGTTAATGGCATGAAGAACTCAGTCGGTGGGTTTCACATCAGACTAGACACAGGTGAATAGACTCAGTGAACTGAAAGATAGTTAGGTAAAAATATATCTAGACCATACACAGAGAAAACGTCCAGAAAATACAGAAGCCCAAAAGACACAGAAGATATGGTACAAAGGTCCAATAGGAACCCACAAAGTAGAGGAAACACAGAATGGGTAGTACCACCTCGCTACAAAGATAAGAATCAAAACTGATAAAAGAACCATGAGAGTGACTCCACAAAGAACACCCGAGGCAAAAAGATGTTAACAGTCATGAGAGGACAAAGATACCGCCTTCCATGGGACAACGACAACAACACTACCAGCTGACTCTTCAAGAACAGCAAATGAAGCCAGATGATGGATTGGCATGTATGAAAGGTGAACTAAAATAGCCACCAACCTGGAAGTCTTTACCTAACAGAAACATTCTTCACAGTGAAGGCAAAGTAAAGATGTTTTTCAGGCAAAACAGAAGCAAAAACAAAAACGGAACAACAAAAACAACACACACACACACACACACACACACACACACACCATGACTACACATCAACTACAGACACAAACTAAAAGCAATATTAAAGCAGCTCGTTGCAAAAAAGAAATGTAGTCTCTGACAGAAATATGAAAAAACAAGGCTTGCAGAACAAAGGGTAACTATGAGAACAAACCTTAACAAGCATTAAGTGCACGAAACAATGACATCAACGCCAAAATCCATCTAAGACTAAAAAATATTAGCCAACAAAAGGTGAAGGGGAGTTCAGTGTGGTTCAAGTGTCCAAGAAAAGAGCAGGGGCGCCTGGGTAGCTCAGTCAGTTGAGTGTCCGACATTGCTCAGGTCACGATGTCACCTTTTGTGAGTTGGAGCCCCGCATCAGAGTCTGTGCGGATGGCTGAGAGCCTGGAGCCTGCATCAGATTCTGTGTCTCCCTTTCTGCTCTGCCCCTCACCCGATTGTATTATGTCTCTCTCAAAACACAAATAAATCTTAAAACAAAGAAAAACTAAGAGGAGAGAGCAGTGTCAGGGAAGCAGTACAAGTCCTGAATCAGGCAGGGGTCAGTTTAAAATGCACCTGCCTCTAGAAATAGATATAGTCCAATTACCTAACAGATCAGTGTACAATTAAAAACTCCCTCCTACTTCTAAAGGAAGGCTAGAGACCAAAAGAACACACAACAGCTGGGACAAAGAAGAAACTAGTAATACAGTACGTGTAAACTAACATATCAGTCATTACATGTGCACAAATACTCCAAGGAAAAGTTTGAGTGTCAAATTCATTAGAAGGAAACTAAGCATACGCTGGTCACAAAGGTACACCCTAAAACGTAAGATCACAGACAGGTGGAAGGAAAAGATCCCCAGGCAAACCCAACCGAACAGAAAACTGATGTGACCACTGGGACCCTCCAATAAACTAACCTCTATAGCAAAAAGCTCTACTAGAGATCAAGAGGAACATTTCACGATGGAAGTTCCATTTACCAGGAACACAAGACTTCTAACCTTGCATATACCCGATAACGCAATCTCGAAATACAGAAAAATTGACAAACATAGAAAAGGGAAAAGAGCCACATCCATAAGCATTATGGGAGACTTAACGATACATCTCTCAGTATCTGACAGAACTGACGACAACAGAAAAATCAAAGGAGTGGGACGGGGCTGTCCAATATGCGGTCACGTGCTTTATTGCAAGTCCTTGAAATGCGGCTCCTCAAAGTGCGACGTGTGGAAAGTATATAATGCACACCACATTTTAAAGACAATGTGATAAAAGAGAACGCAAAAGCATTCATTAGTCTCCCTCACGCTGGCTATACACTGAAATGATATTTTGGATATACCTGTTAGTAATATTATTAAACTCATTCTCGCCTATTCCTTACTTGCTTTAAAGTGGTCACTAAAATCTGAATTCTGTCATTAACAAACTTCATCTAACGTATAAATAAGAGAATACTGCATTCCCCCCAATACACATTATTTGCACGTGGCCAAGGAAGAGTTCATGAAAACGAATATATGCCAGGCCATTAGGAAAGTGAACTCATCTGAAAGGACTGAAATACTGCAGGGCATATTTAGGGATCGCATTAGATTAACAGTTCATTTACCCCAACAATTCATCACGCCCACAGTGATGGGATGAAGACAGGGAGACTTCCAGTGATGACCAGTCCTGGGCGGCTGAGAGAGCACCATCACCCCTGCCACCACTTGAGGACAGGGAGGAGTAGGCTGTCGATGAACCAGGAAGCTGACTCTCACCTGACCCTGAATCTGCAGATGCCTTGATCTTGAGAACTTCCCAGTCTCCTCAACTATAGGAAAGAAGCTTCTGTGCTTATTAGGCAGCCAGTCTATGGAATTTTGTTACAATCACCCAAAAACACTGAGACAGATACCTTCATGGAATTCAGCTAGAAATCAGCACAAAGAGAACGAGAGAATCCCCCGAAACATCAAGATGTGTTATGCTCCTAAACATTGTGACGAATTAAGAAAAAGATACCACAGTGAAAGTTAGAAAATAGTTTCACATAAAAGATAATAAACATTTAGCTTATCAAAACTTGTAAGATCATTAAAGGTGTGCTTAAAGGGAGACTCATACCTTTAGAATACATATATCATAGGGATAGCTCAGTTGCTTGGTGACCAACTCTTGATTTTCGCTCAGGGTATGATCCCACGGCCACAAGATCGATCCCCAGCCTGGCTCCACACTGAGTGAGGAGCCTGCTTGAGATTCTATCTCTCTCTGTCTCTCTCTCTCTCTCTCTCCCTCTGCCCCTCTGCCCTGCTCATGCTCTCATTCTAAAATGAATCAACACACTAATAAGCAAATAAATACAATACACATACTGGAAAAGGACAAAGGCTAAAAATCAAATGAAGGATTTAGTTCCAGAACTACAAGATGGGACAGCAAACAATCACCAAGTAGATGGAAAAAAAAAAGGGGCAGAAATCAGTGCTGCAGGAAACAAATAATAACTGACAGAAATAAAAAAAAAAAAAAGCGCCCAAGTTGGTTCTATGAAAAAGAAACAAAGCACAAAGTACCAATAGCAAGAAGTTCTAAAGCAAATATCACACCAGATGCTGCAGATAGGAGGGATATTAGAAACCAGTTGACACTTACTCCTTGGAAAGTTTGGGAGGTCTGAGCAAATTACAAGAAAACAAAATGCCTTATCTAAATAGACACGAGAAGATATGGGAAATCAGAAAAATCCTATTTCCACTTAAGAAAGGAATCTGCAATGAAAACCCTTCTCACAAGGAAAACCCTACACCAGCTGTTGGCCTAGCACTTCTTCCCAAAAGTAAAGAACACACACAAAAACTCTTCTGGGAAAGCACAAGGAGTGCTTCTTCCTACGTTGTTTTAGGAGGCCAGCACGACCTTAATCCCCAACCCCAGCATGGACAGCACAAGAGGGTGCAAGGGAACACCCACCTCTCTCTTGAATACACATGCAAGAATGCAAAGCACACTATTTACAAATGGAATCCAGTGAACAGAGAATGCATAGACATCAGGGTTGGATTATTCTAGAAGGGCAAAAGTTGTTTTAAGTAAAACCACAACATTGAAACAAATCACTTGTCCCCAAAATGCACAAAACACATTTCAGAAAACTTAGTATTATTATTTCTTTGATGATTGTTAAAAAATCAGAGCAAACTAAAAATAGAGGAGAATTTTCATGTTTTGATCCAACTATCTACCAGGAACGCAACGGCAGGTGTCATACGTAGTGGTAAAATACTGAACTCTTTGGGGCACCTGAGTGGCTTCTAGTCGGTGAAGCGTCTGACTCTTGATTTCAGCTCAGGCCACGATCTCACGGTTCATGAGTTCAAGCCTCGCATCAGACTCTGTGCTGACAGGGAGGAGTCTGCTTGGGATCCACTCTCTTTCCCATCTCTCACTCCCCTTCCCATGCACGCTCTCGAAATCAATAAAGAAAGAAACTTTAAAAAATATTAAGTATACACACAATTATGAAACCCTTCTCTCTCGTATCTGGAAGGAGACAAGGACACCTACTCTCACCACTTCCATTCAACACAGTACTGGAGGCCCTAGCCAATCCAAGGCAAGAAACATACAAATGGTTCTACTATTGGAAAGAAAAAAAAAGAAACTTACCAAAAGGCAACACAGAGAAGGAAAGGCAGACAGACACAAGAATGTGAAAACCTCTGCCACTCACAGATGTATTCCACACACATACAAAGAACTCATTCAAATCAACAAAAACCAAAACACACAACCTAATCACAAAGTGGCTTCCAAAAGGCAATTATTTCACAAAAGAAACACGTAAGTGGCCAAGACACACACGGGGGCGGGTCCCACGAATACACCTTACCTCCCAGCACCTGAGCCCCAGCAACCAGCTAACACACGAGAAGAGGCAGTACCAGGCATCAGCCAGCCCCGAGCTCCCACACGCTGTTGCTCGAGGGGGACAGACACGTGCCACCACTCACGCCCTGCTCCTCCATGGCAACCCAATACGGTGCATGTGGATCTGCAGGCAGCCTCTGCACAAACCGGAGCACCCACGGGAGAAAGAATAAACCGTGCTGTCCTCACACACTGGGCTTTCGACGCCAGGGGAGGACCAGCAGAGCCACGCAAGGAAAGCAGGCGCGTTGCGCACACACAGCGCTCAAGGGTTGGCTCAACACGAAGCGAAGAACAAGCCAAAGCCATCGCTGGTGAAAGTCAAGACCGTGGTTACCTTTGGGGGACGTTCGGTGGGAGTCAGTAGGAGTTAGGAAGCACGGTAAGGTTCCATTTCTTCATCCAGGTGGTGGTTCCAAGAATGTGTTCGCTGAGTGAAAGATACGGAAGATCAGCTGAAAGTAGTGGTCTAGGACGTTCCAAACATCCACCGCGTGCCACACAAAAAGGCAGCTCTGGGACGGCGGCGGCGGCTGCGGCTTCGGCGGCGGCGGCGGCGGCTTCGGCAGCGGCTTCGGCGGCGGGGGCGGCTGGGGCTGCGGCTGAGGCGGTGGCGGCTGCAGGCAGGCTGGCAGGCAGGCTAGCAGGATGGCAGGAAGGCAGGCAGGTAGTCAGGCCCGAGCGTGCATGGGAGAAGCTCGGCACCCGCTTGGCTGAGGCGGCGGCGGCGGCGGCTGCGGCGGCTGCGGCAGCGGCGGCGGCGGCGGCTGAGGCGGCTGCGGCTGAGGCCGCGGCTGAGTTGGCGGCGGCAGCTACGGCGGCGGGGGCGGCGGCGGCGGCGGCTGCGTCCGAGGCTGGGACGGCGGCGGTGGCTGTGGCTGCGGCGGCTGCGGCTGAAGCGGTGGCGGCGGTGGCGGCGGCTGCCGCCGAGGCTTGGGCGGCAGCGGCGGCGGTGGCTTCGGCGGCGGGGGCTGCAGCTGAGGCGGCTGCGGCTGCAGGCAGGCTGGCAGGCAGGCTAGCAGGCTGGCAGGAAGGCAGGCAGGTAGTCAGGCCCGAGCATGCAAGGGAGAAGCGGGGCACCCGCTTGGCTGGGACGCGCGAAGCAGGCTCTTGAAGCGCCCACAGGCAGCCGCTGGCTGTTCGGTCATACCAGCCAGAAGGCGCCTGACCCCGTCTTCTCTGGGAAGCTAAGCAGGGTCAAGCCTGCTTACCACTTGGATGGGAGTCGGCCTGGGAATACCGGGTGCTGTAGGCCTTGGCCTTTTAAGCCTTTGGCCTCCTTCACCTCTCCTCTGGCGCCCGCCGCCCGTCCCCCCTCCCTGCCTGCGTCCCTGTCTGCCCAGGGAGCGGCGCTGCTGGGGCCAAACACGTCCCAGCCACTGCTCGCTCAGCCCCTCCCAGGCCAGCAAGGCGGCCGTGGCTGGCCCGACCCCGCCCCGTCTCGCCCCCCCCCACCCCCCCGTGCCCGCACACACCAGGGCACTACAAAGGGGCACACTCCCCACTCCCGGTACCCGGCCAAACCCCACTGCAGCGACTGGAAGCCACAGTCCAGCTGTGCACCTTTCCTGACACACCACCCAAACCCACACCCGATCCGAGGGGTTGTTACTGTGTGGGCGGAACCGGAGGCTGGCGTCTGGGGGCTGGGGGTGGGGGCTGGGTGGGTGGATACAAGAACCCAGGAGGGAGCGGAGAGGCCATGCGACTCCAGACTCCGCATCCGCCACAGCCCTGGGCCCCCTGGGTCCTGGACCTCTTCCCTCCCTCCAGCCCTCATCCCCAGGGCCCCTGGCATTTCACCAGGCCCAGCTAAGGCAGCGGCCTCGGGCTGGTGATGGTGTCTGGGGGCGCTGGGGGCTCCGGGTGGGTATGCCCCAGGTGGGGCAGACGGGAGGGAAAGGCCTGGTGGCTGGCGGCCCTCGCCCCAGGGCTGGGGAGGAGGCGCTGAGATACCAGCGGGGCGGGCCCGGAAGGCACGACTGGCCTGATGCCCCAAGCTCGCTCCACCCACTTCCCAGTGACTAGCCCAGCGTGGTGTGGTGCCTGGCTGCGAGGTGCCTTGCGGTGCGGTTCGGGATGGAAGCGGAGGCGGAAGTGGGGCCACGCCTGGAGCAGCCCGCAAGAGTCCCGGGATTGCAGAATGCCGAGGCTTGGGCCACAGCGCGTTGCCAGGGTCCTCTTGCGGGGCCTCTGCCACCCGCTCGGGGCCGGGGCCCAGGGCCCGCGGCGGAAGGCAAGCAGGCAGGCTGGCAGGCCGGCAAGCAGGCTGGCAGGCAGGCAAGCAGGCAGGCTGAGAGGCAGGCAAGCAGGCAGGCTGGCAGGCAGGCAAGCAGGCAGGCTGGCAGGCAGGCAAGCAGGCAGGCTGGCAGGCAGGCACGCAGGCAGGCTGGAAGGCCGGCAAGCAGACAGGCTGGCATGCAGGCAAACAGGCAGGCTGGCAGGCAGGCAAGCAGGCAGGCTGGCAGGCCGGCAAGCAGGCTGGCAGGCAGGCAAGCAGGCAGGCTGAGAGGCAGGCAAGCAGGCAGGCTGGCATGCAGGCAAGCAGGCAGGCTGGCAGGCAGGCAAGCAGGCAGGCTGGCAGCCCGGCAAGCAGGCTGTCAGGCAGGCAGGCAGGCAGGCTGGCAGGCAGGCTGGCAGGCAGGAAGGCTGGCAGGAAGGCAGGCAGGCAAGCAGGCAGGCAGGCAGGCAGGCACACAGGCAGGCTGGAAGGCCAGCAAGCAGGCAGGCTGGCATGCAGGCAAACAGGCAGGCTGGCAGGCAGGCAAAAAGGCAGGCTGGAAGGCCGGCAAGCAGGCTGGAAGGCAGGCAAGCAGGCAGGCTGAGAGGCAGGCAAGCAGGCATGCTGGCATGCAGGCAAGCAGGCAGGCTGGCAGGCAGGCAGGCTGGCAGGCAGGCTGGCAGGCAGGCAAGCAGGCCGGCGGCATGCAGGCAAACAGGCAGGCTGGCAGGCAGGCAAACAGGCAGGCTGGCAGGCAGGCTGGCAGGCAGGCAAACAGGCAGGCTGGCAGGCCGGCAAGCAGGCAGGCTGGCAGGCAGGCAAGCAGGCAGGCTGGCAGGCAGGCAAACAGGCAGGCTGGCAGGCAGGCAAGCAGACAGGCTGGCAGGCAGGCAAGCAGGCAGGCTGGCAGCCCGGCAAGCAGGCTGTCAGGCAGGCAAGCAGGCAGGCTGGCAGGCAGGCTGGCAGGCAGGCAAGCAGGCAGGCTGGCAGGCAGGCAAGCAGGCAGGCTGGCATGCAGGCAAGTAGGAAGGCTGGCAGGCTGGAAGGCCAGCAAGCAGGCAGGCTGGCAGGCAGGCAAGCAGGCAGGCTGGCAGGCAGGCAAACAGGCAGGCTGGCAGGCAGGCAAGCGGGCAGGCTGAGAGGCAGGCAAGCAGGCAGGCTGGAATGCAGGCAAGCAGGCAGGCTGGCAGGCAGGCAAGCAGGCAGGCTGGCAGGCAGGCACACAGGCAGGCTGGAAGGCCGGCAAGCAGACAGGCTGGAATGCAGGCAAGCAGGCAGGCTGGCAGGCAGGCAAGCAGGCAGGCTGGCAGGCAGGCACACAGGCAGGCTGGAAGGCCGGCAAGCAGACAGGCTGGCATGCAGGCAAACAGGCAGGCTGGCAGGCAGGCAAGCAGGCAGGCTGGCAGGCCAGCAAGCAGGCTGGCAGGCAGGCAAGCAGGCAGGCTGAGAGTCAGGCAAGCAGGCAGGCTGGCATGCAGGCAAGCAGGCAGGCTGGCAGGCAGGCAAGCAGGCAGGCTGGCAGCCCGGCAAGCAGGCTGTCAGGCAGGCAGGCAGGCAGGCTGGCAGGCAGGCTGGCAGGCAGGCAAGCAGGCAGGCTGGCAGGCAGGAAGGCTGGCAGCCCGGCAAGAAGGCTGTCAGGCAGGCAGGCAGGCAGGCTGGCAGGCAGGCTGGCAGGCAGGCAAGCAGGCAGGCTGGCAGGCAGGAAGGCTGGCAGGAAGGCAGGCAGGCAAGCAGGCAGGCTGGCAGGCAGGCACACAGGCAGGCTGGAAGGCCGGCAAGCAGGCAGGCTGGCAGGAAGGCAAAAAGGCAGGCTGGAAGGCCGGCAAGCAGGCTGGCAGGCAGGCAAGCAGGCAGGCTGAGAGGCAGGCAAGCAGGCAGGCTGGCATGCAGGCAAGCAGGCAGGCTGGCAGGCAGGCAGGCTGGCAGGCAGGCAAACAGGCAGGCAAGCAGGCCGGCTGGCATGCAGGCAAACAGGCAGGCTGGCAGGCAGGCAAAAAGGCAGGCTGGAAGGCCGGCAAGCAGCCTGGCAGGCAGGCAAGCAGGCAGGCTGAGAGGCAGGCAAGCAGGCAGGCTGGCATGCAGGCAAGCAGGCAGGCTGGCAGGCAGGCAGGCTGGCAGGCAGGCTGGCAGGCAGGCAAGCAGGCCGGCGGCATGCAGGCAAACAGGCAGGCTGGCAGGCAGGCAAACAGGCAGGCTGGCAGGCAGGCAAACAGGCAGGCTGGCAGGCCGGCAAGCAGGCAGGCTGGCAGGCAGGCAAGCAACAGGCTGGCAGGCAGGCAAACAGGCAGGCTGGCAGGCAGGCAAGGAGACAGGCTGGCAGGCAGGCAAGCAGGCAGGCTGGCAGCCCGGCAAGCAGGCTGTCAGGCAGGCAAGCAGGCAGGCTGGCAGGCAGACTGGCAGGCAGGCAAGCAGGCAGGCTGGCAGGCAGGCAAGCAGGCAGGCTGGCAGGCAGGACGGCTGGCAGGAAGGCAGGCAGCTGGCAGGCAGGCACACAGGGAGGCTGGAAGGCCGGCAAGCAGGCAGGCTGGCATGCAGGCAAACAGGCAGGCTGGCAGGCAGGCAAACAGGCAGGCTGGAATGCCGGCAAGCAGGCTGACAGGCAGGCAAGCAGGCAGGCTGAGAGGCAGGCAAGCAGGCAGGCTGGCATGCAGGCAAGCAGGCAGGCTGGCAGGCTGGAATGCCGGCAAGCAGGCAGGCTGGCATGCAGGCAAACAGGCAGGCTGGCAGGCAGGCAAGCAGGCAGGCTGGCATGCAGGCAAGCAGGAAGGCTGGCAGGCTGGAAGGCCAGCAAGCAGGCAGGCTGGCAGGCAGGCAAGCAGGCAGGCTGGCAGGCGGGCAAACAGGCAGGCTGGCAGACAGGCAAGCGGGCAGGCTGAGAGGCAGGCAAGCAGGCAGGCTGGAATGCAGGCAAGCAGGCAGGCTGGCAGGCAGGCAAGCAGGCAGGCTGGCAGGCAGGCACACAGGCAGGCTGGAAGGCCGGCAAGCAGACAGGCTGGAATGCAGGCAAGCAGGCAGGCTGGCAGGCAGGCAAGCAGGCAGGCTGGCAGGCAGGCACACAGGCAGGCTGGAAGGCCGGCAAGCAGATAGGCTGGCATGCAGGCAAACAGGCAGGCTGGCAGGCAGGCAAGCAGGCAGGCTGGCAGGCAGGAAGGCTGGCAGGAAGGCAGGCAGGCAAGCAGGCAGGCAGGCAGGCAGGCACACAGGCAGGCTGGAAGGCCAGCAAGCAGGCAGGCTGGCATGCAGGCAAACAGGCAGGCTGGCAGGCAGGCAAAAAGGCAGGCTGGAAGGCCGGCAAGCAGGCTGGAAGGCAGGCAAGCAGGCAGGCTGAGAGGCAGGCAAGCAGGCATGCTGGCATGGAGGCAAGCAGGCAGGCTGGCAGGCAGGCAGGCTGGCAGGCAGGCTGGCAGGCAGGCAAGCAGGCCGGCGGCATGCAGGCAAACAGGCAGGCTGGCAGGCAGGCAAACAGGCAGGCTGGCAGGCAGGCTGGCAGGCAGGCAAACAGGCAGGCTGGCAGGCCGGCAAGCAGGCAGGCTGGCAGGCAGGCAAGCAGGCAGGCTGGCAGGCAGGCAAACAGGCAGGCTGGCAGGCAGGCAAGCAGACAGGCTGGCAGGCAGGCAAGCAGGCAGGCTGGCAGCCCGGCAAGCAGGCTGTCAGGCAGGCAAGCAGGCAGGCTGGCAGGCAGGCTGGCAGGCAGGCAAGCAGGCAGGCTGGCAGGCAGGCAAGCAGGCAGGCTGGCATGCAGGCAAGCAGGAAGGCTGGCAGGCTGGAAGGCCAGCAAGCAGGCAGGCTGGCAGGCAGGCAAGCAGGCAGGCTGGCAGGCAGGCAAACAGGCAGGCTGGCAGGCAGGCAAGCGGGCAGGCTGAGAGGCAGGCAAGCCGGCAGGCTGGAATGCAGGCAAGCAGGCAGGCTGGCAGGCAGGCAAGCAGGCAGGCTGGCAGGCAGGCACACAGGCAGGCTGGAAGGCCGGCAAGCAGACAGGCTGGAATGCAGGCAAGCAGGCAGGCTGGCAGGCAGGCAAGCAGGCAGGCTGGCAGGCAGGCACACAGGCAGGCTGGAAGGCCGGCAAGCAGACAGGCTGGCATGCAGGCAAACAGGCACCTGGCAGGCAGGCAAGCAGGCAGGCTGGCAGGCCAGCAAGCAGGCTGGCAGGCAGGCAAGCAGGCAGGCTGAGAGTCAGGCAAGCAGGCAGGCTGGCATGCAGGCAAACAGGCAGGCTGGCAGGCAGGCAAGCTGGCAGCCCGGCAAGCAGGCTGTCAGGCAGGCAGGCAGGCAGGCTGGCAGGCAGGCTGGCAGGCAGGCAAGCAGGCAGGCTGGCAGGCAGGAAGGCTGGCAGCCCGGCAAGCAGGCTGTCAGGCAGGCAGGCAGGCAGGCTGGCAGGCAGGCTGGCAGGCAGGCAAGCAGGCAGGCTGGCAGGCAGGAAGGCTGGCAGGAAGGCAGGCAGGCAAGCAGGCAGGCTGGCAGGCAGGCACACAGGCAGGCTGGAAGGCCGGCAAGCAGGCAGGCTGGCAGGCAGGCAAAAAGGCAGGCTGGAAGGCCGGCAAGCAGGCTGGCAGGCAGGCAAGCAGGCAGGCTGAGAGGCAGGCAAGCAGGCAGGCTGGCATGCAGGCAAGCAGGCAGGCTGGCAGGCAGGCAGGCTGGCAGTCAGGCAAGCAGGCAGGCTGGCAGCCCGGCAAGCAGGCTGTCAGGCAGGCAAGCAGGCAGGCTGGCAGGCAGGCTGGCAGGCAGGCAAGCAGGCAGGCTGGCAGGCAGGCAAGCAGGCAGGCTGGCAGGCAGGAAGGCTGGCAGGAAGGCAGGCAGCTGGCAGGCAGGCACACAGGCAGGCTGGAAGGCCGGCAAGCAGGCAGGCTGGCATGCAGGCAAACAGGCAGGCTGGCAGGCAGGTAAACAGGCAGGCTGGAAGGCTGGCAAGCAGGCTGGCAGGCAGGCAAGCAGGCAGGCTGAGAGGCAGGCAAGCAGGCAGGCTGGCATGTAGGCAAGCAGGCAGGCTGGCAGGCTGGAAGGCCGGCAAGCAGGCAGGCTGGCATGCAGGCAAACAGGCAGGCTGGCAGGCAGGCAAGCAGGCAGGCTGGCATGCAGGCAAGCAGGCAGGCTGGCAGGCTGGAAGGCCGGCAAGCAGGCAGGCTGGCAGGCCGGCAAGCAGGCAGGCTGGCAGGCAGGCAAGCAGGCAGGCTGGCAGGCAGGCTGGCAGGCAGGCAAGCAGGCCGGCTGGCATGCAGGCAAACAGGCAGGCTGGCAGGCAGGCAAACAGGCAGGCTGGCAGGCAGGCAAACAGGCAGGCTGGCAGGCCGGCAAGCAGGCAGGCTGGCAGGCAGGCAAGCAGGCAGGCTGGCAGGCAGGCAAACAGGCAGGCTGGCAGGCAGGCAAGCAGGCAGGCTGGCAGGCAGGCAAGCAGGCAGGCTGGCAGGCAGGCAAGCAGGCAGGCTGGCAGGCAGGAAGGCTGGCAGGAAGGCAGGCAGCTGGCAGGCAGGCACACAGGCAGGCTGGAAGGCCGGCAAGCAGACAGGCTAGCATGCAGGCAAACAGGCAGGCTGGCAGGCAGGCAAACAGGCAGGCTGGAAGGCTGGCAAGCAGGCTGGCAGGCAGGCAAGCAGGCAGGCTGAGAGGCAGGCAAGCAGGCAGGCTGGCATGCAGGCAGGCAAGCAGGCAGGCTGGCATGCAGGCAAGCAGGCAGGCTGGCAGGCTGGAAGGCCGGCAAGCAGGCAGGCTGGCATGCAGGCAAACAGGCAGGCTGGCAGGCAGGCAAGCAGGCAGGCTGGCATGCAGGCAAGCAGGCAGGCTGGCAGGCTGGAAGGCCGGCAAGCAGGCAGGCTGGCAGGCAGGCAAGCAGGCAGGCTGGCAGGCAGGCAAGCAGGCAGGCTGGCAGGCAGGCTGGCAGGCAGGCGAGCAGGCAGGCAGGCTGGCAGGCAGGCAGGCTGGCAGGCTGGCAGGCAGGCAGGCAGTGAGGCGCGTGCATGGGTGAGGCGCGGCACGCGCTTGGCTTGGCACGCGTGCTGCAGGCTCTTGAAGCGCCCAGCGGCAGCCCCTGGCCTGTTCGGCCATAGCAGCCAGAACGCGTCCGACCCTGTCTTCTCTGGGAAGCTAAGCAGGTTCGGGCCTGGTTCCCACTTGGAAGGGAGACGGACTCGGATACTGGGTGTTGTAGGCCTTTGCCTTTTAAGCCTTTGGCCTCCTTCACCACTCCTTTGGCGCCCGCCGCCCGTCCCCCCTCCCTGCCTGCGTCCCTGTCTGCCCAGGGAGCGGCGCTGCTGGGGCCAAACACACCCCAGCCACAGCTCCCTCAGCCCCTCCCGGGCCAGCAAGGCGGCTGTGCCTGGCCCGGCCCCGCCCCGCCTCGCTCGCCCGCCCCCCCCCCCCCCGTGCCCGCACACACCAGGGCACTACAAAGGGGCACACTCCCCACTCCCGGTACCCGGCCAAACCCCACTGCAGCGACTGGAAGCCACAGTCCAGCTGTGCACCTTTCCTGACACACCACCCAAACCCACACCCGATCCGAGGGGGTGTTACTGTGTGGGCGGAACCGGAGGCTGGCGTCTGGGGGCTGGGGGTGGGGGCTGGGTGGGTGGATACAAGAACCCAGGAGGGAGCGGAGAGGCAGCGCGACTCCAGACTCCGCATCCGCCACAGCCCTGGGCCCCCTGGGTCCTGGACCTCTTCCCTCCCTCCAGCCCTCATCCCCAGGGCCCCTGGCATTTCACGAGGCCCAGTAGGGCAGCGGCCTCGGGCTGGTGATGGTGTCTGGGGGCGCTGGGGGCTCCGGGTGGGTTTGCCCCAGGTGTGGCAGCCGGAAGTAAAGGCCTGGTGGCTGGCGGCCCTCGCCCCAGGGCTGGGGAGGAGGCGCTGAGATCCCAGCGGGGCGGGCCCGGAAGGCACGACTGGCCTGATGCCCCAAGCTCGCTCCACCCACTTCCCAGTGACTAGCCCAGCGTGGTGTGGTGCCTGGCTGCGAGGTGCCTTGCGGTGCGGTTCGGGATGGAAGCGGAGGCGGAAGTGGGGCCATGCCTGGAGCAGCCCGCAAGAGTCCCGGGATTGCAGAACGCCGAGGCTTGGGCCACAGCGCGTTGCCAGGGTCCTCTTGCGGGGCCTCTGCCACCCGCTCGGGGCCGGGGCCCAGGGCCCGCGGCGGAAGGCAAGCAGGCAGGCTGGCAGGCCGGCAAGCAGGCTGGCAGGCAGGCAGGCGGGCAGGCTGAGAGGCAGGCAAGCAGGCAGGCTGGAATGCAGGCAAGCAGGCAGGCTGGCAGGCAGGCAAGCAGGCAGGCTGGCATGCAGGCACACAGGCAGGCTGGAAGGCCGGCAAGCAGACAGGCTGGCATGCAGGCAAACAGGCAGGCTGGCAGGCAGGCAAGCAGGCAGACTGGCAGGCCGGCAAGCAGGCTGGCAGGCAGGCAAGCAGGCAGGCTGAGAGGCAGGCAAGCAGGCAGGCTGGCATGCAGGCAAGCAGGCAGGCTGGCAGCCCGGCAAGCAGGCAGGCTGGCAGCCCGGCAAGCAGGCAGGCTGGCAGGCAGGCAAGCAGGCAGGCTGGCAGGCAGGAAGGCCGGCAGAAAGGCAGGCAGGAAAGCAGGCAGGCTGGCAGGCAGGCACACAGGCAGGCTGGAAGGCCGGCAAGCAGGCAGGCTGGCATGCAGGCAAACAGGCAGGCTGGCAGGCAGGCAAAAAGGCAGGCTGGAAGGCCGGCAAGCAGGCTGGCAGGCAGGCAAGCAGGCAGGCTGAGAGGCAGGCAAGCAGGCAGCCTGGCATGCAGGCAAGCAGGCAGGCTGGCAGGCAGGCAGGCTGGCAGGCAGGGTGGCAGGCAGGCAAGCAGGCCGGCTGGCATGCAGGCAAACAGGCAGGCTGTCAGGCAGGCAAACAGGCAGGCTGGCAGGCAGGCAAACAGGCAGGCTGGCAGGCCGGCAAGCAGGCAGGCTGGCAGGCAGGCAAGCAGGCAGGCTGGCAGGCAGGCAAACAGGCAGGCTGGCAGGCAGGAAGGCTGGCAGGCTGGCAGGCAGGCAAGCAGGCAGGCTGGCAGCCCGGCAAGCAGGCTGTCAGGCAGGCAAGCAGGCAGGCTGGCAGGCAGGCTGGCAGGCAGGCAAGCAGGCAGGCTGGCAGGCAGGCAAGCAGGCAGGCTGGCAGGCAGGAAGGCTGGCAGGCTGGCAGGCAGCTGGCAGGCAGGCACACAGGCAGGCTGGAAGGCCGGCAAGCAGGCAGGCTGGCATGCAGGCAAACAGGCAGGCTGGCAGGCAGGCAAACAGGCAGGCTGGAAGGCCGGCAAGCAGGCTGGCAGGCAGGCAAGCAGGCAGGCTGAGAGGCAGGCAAGCAGGCAGGCTGGCATGCAGGCAAGCTGGCAGGCTGGCAGGCTGGAAGGCCGGCAAGCAGACTGGCTGGCAGGCAGGCAGGCAGGCAGGCTGGCAGGCTGGAAGGCCGGCAAGCAGGCCGGATGGCAGGCAGGCAAGCAGGCCGGATGGCAGGCAGGCAAGCAGGCAGGCCGGCAAGCAGGCTGGCAGGCAGGCAAGCAGGCAGGCTGAGAGGCAGGAAAGCAGGCAGGCTGGCATGCAGGCAAGCAGGCAGGCTGGCAGGCTGGAAGGCCGGCAAGCAGGCAGGCTGGCATGCAGGCAAACAGGCAGGCTCGCAGGCAGGCAAGCAGGCAGGCTGGCATGCAGGCAAGCAGGCAGGCTGGCAGGCTGGAAGGCCGGCAAGCAGGCAGGCTGGCATGCAGGCAAACAGGCAGGCTGGCAGGCAGGCAAGCAGGCAGGCTGGCATGCAGGCAAGCAGGCAGGCTGGCAGGCTGGAAGGCCGGCAAGCAGGCAGGCTGGCAGGCCGGCAAGCAGGCAGGCTGGCAGGCAGGCAAGCAGGCAGGCTGGCAGGCAGGCTGGCAGGCAGGCAAGCAGGCCGGCTGGCATGCAGGCAAACAGGCAGGCTGGCAGGCAGGCAAACAGGCAGGCTGGCAGGCAGGCAAACAGGCAGGCTGGCAGGCCGGCAAGCAGGCAGGCTGGCAGGCAGGCAAGCAGGCAGGCTGGCAGGCAGGCAAACAGGCAGGCTGGCAGGCAGGCAAGCAGGCAGGCTGGCAGGCAGGCAAGCAGGCAGGCTGGCAGGCAGGCAAGCAGGCAGGCTGGCAGGCAGGAAGGCTGGCAGGAAGGCAGGCAGCTGGCAGGCAGGCACACAGGCAGGCTGGAAGGCCGGCAAGCAGACAGGCTAGCATGCAGGCAAACAGGCAGGCTGGCAGGCAGGCAAACAGGCAGGCTGGAAGGCTGGCAAGCAGGCTGGCAGGCAGGCAAGCAGGCAGGCTGAGAGGCAGGCAAGCAGGCAGGCTGGCATGCAGGCAGGCAAGCAGGCAGGCTGGCATGCAGGCAAGCAGGCAGGCTGGCAGGCTGGAAGGCCGGCAAGCAGGCAGGCTGGCATGCAGGCAAACAGGCAGGCTGGCAGGCAGGCAAGCAGGCAGGCTGGCATGCAGGCAAGCAGGCAGGCTGGCAGGCTGGAAGGCCGGCAAGCAGGCAGGCTGGCAGGCAGGCAAGCAGGCAGGCTGGCAGGCAGGCAAGCAGGCAGGCTGGCAGGCAGGCTGGCAGGCAGGCGAGCAGGCAGGCAGGCTGGCAGGCAGGCAGGCTGGCAGGCTGGCAGGCAGGCAGGCAGTGAGGCGCGTGCATGGGTGAGGCGCGGCACGCGCTTGGCTTGGCACGCGTGCTGCAGGCTCTTGAAGCGCCCAGCGGCAGCCCCTGGCCTGTTCGGCCATAGCAGCCAGAACGCGTCCGACCCTGTCTTCTCTGGGAAGCTAAGCAGGTTCGGGCCTGGTTCCCACTTGGAAGGGAGACGGACTCGGATACTGGGTGTTGTAGGCCTTTGCCTTTTAAGCCTTTGGCCTCCTTCACCACTCCTTTGGCGCCCGCCGCCCGTCCCCCCTCCCTGCCTGCGTCCCTGTCTGCCCAGGGAGCGGCGCTGCTGGGGCCAAACACACCCCAGCCACAGCTCCCTCAGCCCCTCCCGGGCCAGCAAGGCGGCTGTGCCTGGCCCGGCCCCGCCCCGCCTCGCTCGCCCGCCCCCCCCCCCCCGTGCCCGCACACACCAGGGCACTACAAAGGGGCACACTCCCCACTCCCGGTACCCGGCCAAACCCCACTGCAGCGACTGGAAGCCACAGTCCAGCTGTGCACCTTTCCTGACACACCACCCAAACCCACACCCGATCCGAGGGGGTGTTACTGTGTGGGCGGAACCGGAGGCTGGCGTCTGGGGGCTGGGGGTGGGGGCTGGGTGGGTGGATACAAGAACCCAGGAGGGAGCGGAGAGGCAGCGCGACTCCAGACTCCGCATCCGCCACAGCCCTGGGCCCCCTGGGTCCTGGACCTCTTCCCTCCCTCCAGCCCTCATCCCCAGGGCCCCTGGCATTTCACGAGGCCCAGTAGGGCAGCGGCCTCGGGCTGGTGATGGTGTCTGGGGGCGCTGGGGGCTCCGGGTGGGTTTGCCCCAGGTGTGGCAGCCGGAAGTAAAGGCCTGGTGGCTGGCGGCCCTCGCCCCAGGGCTGGGGAGGAGGCGCTGAGATCCCAGCGGGGCGGGCCCGGAAGGCACGACTGGCCTGATGCCCCAAGCTCGCTCCACCCACTTCCCAGTGACTAGCCCAGCGTGGTGTGGTGCCTGGCTGCGAGGTGCCTTGCGGTGCGGTTCGGGATGGAAGCGGAGGCGGAAGTGGGGCCATGCCTGGAGCAGCCCGCAAGAGTCCCGGGATTGCAGAACGCCGAGGCTTGGGCCACAGCGCGTTGCCAGGGTCCTCTTGCGGGGCCTCTGCCACCCGCTCGGGGCCGGGGCCCAGGGCCCGCGGCGGAAGGCAAGCAGGCAGGCTGGCAGGCCGGCAAGCAGGCTGGCAGGCAGGCAGGCGGGCAGGCTGAGAGGCAGGCAAGCAGGCAGGCTGGAATGCAGGCAAGCAGGCAGGCTGGCAGGCAGGCAAGCAGGCAGGCTGGCATGCAGGCACACAGGCAGGCTGGAAGGCCGGCAAGCAGACAGGCTGGCATGCAGGCAAACAGGCAGGCTGGCAGGCAGGCAAGCAGGCAGACTGGCAGGCCGGCAAGCAGGCTGGCAGGCAGGCAAGCAGGCAGGCTGAGAGGCAGGCAAGCAGGCAGGCTGGCATGCAGGCAAGCAGGCAGGCTGGCAGCCCGGCAAGCAGGCAGGCTGGCAGCCCGGCAAGCAGGCAGGCTGGCAGGCAGGCAAGCAGGCAGGCTGGCAGGCAGGAAGGCCGGCAGAAAGGCAGGCAGGAAAGCAGGCAGGCTGGCAGGCAGGCACACAGGCAGGCTGGAAGGCCGGCAAGCAGGCAGGCTGGCATGCAGGCAAACAGGCAGGCTGGCAGGCAGGCAAAAAGGCAGGCTGGAAGGCCGGCAAGCAGGCTGGCAGGCAGGCAAGCAGGCAGGCTGAGAGGCAGGCAAGCAGGCAGCCTGGCATGCAGGCAAGCAGGCAGGCTGGCAGGCAGGCAGGCTGGCAGGCAGGGTGGCAGGCAGGCAAGCAGGCCGGCTGGCATGCAGGCAAACAGGCAGGCTGTCAGGCAGGCAAACAGGCAGGCTGGCAGGCAGGCAAACAGGCAGGCTGGCAGGCCGGCAAGCAGGCAGGCTGGCAGGCAGGCAAGCAGGCAGGCTGGCAGGCAGGCAAACAGGCAGGCTGGCAGGCAGGAAGGCTGGCAGGCTGGCAGGCAGGCAAGCAGGCAGGCTGGCAGCCCGGCAAGCAGGCTGTCAGGCAGGCAAGCAGGCAGGCTGGCAGGCAGGCTGGCAGGCAGGCAAGCAGGCAGGCTGGCAGGCAGGCAAGCAGGCAGGCTGGCAGGCAGGAAGGCTGGCAGGCTGGCAGGCAGCTGGCAGGCAGGCACACAGGCAGGCTGGAAGGCCGGCAAGCAGGCAGGCTGGCATGCAGGCAAACAGGCAGGCTGGCAGGCAGGCAAACAGGCAGGCTGGAAGGCCGGCAAGCAGGCTGGCAGGCAGGCAAGCAGGCAGGCTGAGAGGCAGGCAAGCAGGCAGGCTGGCATGCAGGCAAGCTGGCAGGCTGGCAGGCTGGAAGGCCGGCAAGCAGACTGGCTGGCAGGCAGGCAAGCAGGCAGGCTGGCAGGCTGGAAGGCCGGCAAGCAGGCCGGATGGCAGGCAGGCAAGCAGGCCGGATGGCAGGCAGGCAAGCAGGCAGGCCGGCAAGCAGGCTGGCAGGCAGGCAAGCAGGCAGGCTGAGAGGCAGGAAAGCAGGCAGGCTGGCATGCAGGCAAGCAGGCAGGCTGGCAGGCTGGAAGGCCGGCAAGCAGGCAGGCTGGCATGCAGGCAAACAGGCAGGCTCGCAGGCAGGCAAGCAGGCAGGCTGGCATGCAGGCAAGCAGGCAGGCTGGCAGGCTGGAAGGCCGGCAAGCAGGCAGGCTGGCATGCAGGCAAACAGGCAGGCTGGCAGGCAGGCAAGCAGGCAGACTGGCAGGCCGGCAAGCAGGCTGGCAGGCAGGCAAGCAGGCAGGCTGAGAGGCAGGCAAGCAGGCAGGCTGGCATGCAGGCAAGCAGGCAGGCTGGCAGGCAGACAAGCAGGCCGGCTGGCAGCCCGGCAAGCAGGCTGTCAGGTAGGCAGGCAGGCAGGCTGGCAGGCAGGCTGGCAGGCAGGCAGGCTGGCAGGCAGGAAGGCTGGCAGGAAGGCAGGCAGGAAAGCAGACAGGCTGGCAGGCAGGCACACAGGCAGGCTGGAAGGCCGGCAAGCAGGCAGGCTGGCATGCAGGCAAACAGGCAGGCTGGCAGGCAGGCAAAAAGGCAGGCTGGAAGGCCGGCAAGCAGGCTGGCAGGCAGGCAAGCAGGCAGGCTGAGAGGCAGGCACTCAGGCAGGCTGGCATGCAGGCAAGCAGGCAGGCTGGCAGGCAGGCAGGTTGGCAGGCAGGGTGGCAGGCAGGCAAGCAGGCCGGCTGGCATGCAGGCAAACAGGCAGGCTGGCAGGCAGGCAAACAGGCAGGCTGGCAGGCAGGCAAACAGGCAGGCTGGCAGGCCGGCAAGCAGGCAGGCTGGCAGGCAGGCAAGCAGGCAGGCTGGCAGACAGGCAAACAGGCAGGCTGGCAGGCAGGCAAGCAGGCAGGCTGGCAGTCAGGCAAGCAGGCAGGCTGGCAGCCCGGCAAGCAGGCTGTCAGGCAGGCAAGCAGGCAGGCTGGCAGGCAGGCTGGCAGGCAGGCAAGCAGGCAGGCTGGCAGGCAGGCAAGCAGGCAGGCTGGCAGGCAGGAAGGCTGGCAGGAAGGCAGGCAGCTGGCAGGCAGGCACACAGGCAGGCTGGAAGGCCGGCAAGCAGGCAGGCTGGCATGCAGGCAAACAGGCAGGCTGGCAGGCAGGCAAACAGGCAGGCTGGAAGGCCGGCAAGCAGGCTGGCAGGCAGGCAAGCAGGCAGGTTGAGAGGCAGGCAAGCAGGCAGGCTGGCATGCAGGCAAGCTGGCAGGCTGGCAGGCTGGAAGGCCGGCAAGCAGGCAGGCTGGCATGCAGGCAAGCAGGCAGGCTGGCAGGCTGGAAGGCCGGCAAGCAGGCAGGCTGGCAGGCCGGCAAGCAGGCCGGATGGCAGGCAGGCAAGCAGGCAGGCCGGCAAGAAGGCTGGCAGGCAGGCAAGCAGGCAGGCTGAGAGGCAGGCAAGCAGGCAGGCTGGCATGCAGGCAAGCAGGCAGGCTGGCAGGCTGGAAGGCCGGCAAGCAGGCAGGCTGGCATGCAGGCAAACAGGCAGGCTCGCAGGTAGGCAAGCAGGCAGTCTGGCATGCAGGCAAGCAGGCAGGCTGGCAGGCTGGAAGGCCGGCAAGCAGGCAGGCTGGCAGGCCGGCAAGCAGGCAGGCTGGCAGGCAGGCAAGCAGGCAGGCTGGCAGGCAGGCTGGCAGGCAGGCGAGCAGGCAGGCAGGCTGGCAGGCAGGCAGGCTGGCAGGCTGGCAGGCAGGCAGGCAGTGAGGCGCGTGCATGGGTGAGGCGCGGCACGCGCTTGGCTTGGCACGCGTGCTGCAGGATCTTGAAGCGCCCAGCGGCAGCCCCTGGCCTGTTCGGCCATAGCAGCCAGAACGCGTCCGACCCTGTCTTCTCTGGGAAGCTAAGCAGGGTCGGGCCTGGTTCCCACTTGGAAGGGAGACGGACTCGGATACTGGGTGTTGTAGGCCTTTGCCTTTTAAGCCTTTGGCCTCCTTCACCACTCCTTTGGCGCCCGCCGCCCGTCCCCCCTCCCTGCCTGCGTCCCTGTCTGCCCAGGGAGCGGCGCTGCTGGGGCCAAACACACCCCAGCCACTGCTCCCTCATCCCCTCCCGGGCCAGCAAGGCGGCTGTGCCTGGCCCGGCCCCGCCCCGCCTCGCTCGCCCGCCCCCCCCCCCCCCCCCCCCGTGCCCGCACACCCCGGGGCACTTCAAAAGGGCACGCTCCCCACTCCCAGAACCGGGCCAAATCCCACTGCAGTGACTGGAAGCCACAGTCCAGCTGTGCACCTTTCCTGACACACCACCCAAACCCGCACCCGGACGGGGGGAGGGTGATGTGGGCGGAACTGGAATCTGGCGCCTGGGGGCTGGAGGGTGGGCGCTGGGTGGGTGGATACAGGAACCCAGGAGCGGGCATTTGGGTATGTGGGAGGGCAACACGTCCCCAGCCTCCAACTTCCCCAAGGCCTGGGCTCCCTGGGTCCTGGATCTCTTCCCTCCCTCGAGCCCTCATCCACAGGGCCCCTGACATTTTAAGAGGCCCAGCTAGGGCAGCGGATTCGGGCTGATGCTGCTGTCTGGGGGCGCTGGGGGCTCCGGGTGGGTTTGCACCAGGTGGGGCAGACGGGAGGGAACGGCCTGGTGGCTGGCTGCGCTCGCCCTAGCGCTGGGGAGGAAGCGCTGAGAACCTGGCGGGGCGGGCCCCGAAGGCACGAGCGTCCTGATGCCCCACGCTCGCTTCTGCCCTCTTCCCAGTGAGCAGCCCAACGTGGTGTGGTGCGGAGCTGCGAGGTGCGGTGCGGTGCGGTGTGCTGCGGGATGGATGCAGAGGCGGGCCTGCGGCCAAGCCGGGAGCCGCCTGCAAGAGTCCCGGGGTTACAGAACGCCGGGATTGTGCCACGGCGCGTTGCCAGGGTCCTCTGGCGCGGCCTCGGCCACCCGCCGCGGCCCCACGGCTGCTGGCGGTGGCGGCAGCGGCGGCGGCTGCGGCTGAGGCGGCGGCTGCGGCTGAGGCGCCGGCGGGGGCGGCGGCTGCGTCTGAGCCGGCGGCTGGGGCGGCTGCAGCTGAGGCTGCGACTGCGGGGGCGGCTCCAGCTGAGGCTGCGACTGCGGGGGCGGCTGCAGCTGAGGCTGCGACGGCGGGGGCGGCGGCGGCTGTGGCTGAGGCGGCGGCTGCGGCGGCGGCGGCAGCGGCGGCGGCTGAGGCGGCGGCAGCGGCGGCGGCGGCGGCGGCTGAGGCGGCTGCAGCTGAGGCTGCGGCTGAGGTGGCGGCGACGGCTGCGGCGGCAGAGGCGGCGGCGGCGTCGGCTGCGGCCGAGGCTGCGACAGCGGCAGTGGCTGTGGCTGAGGCGGCGGCGGCGGCGCCGGCATCTGCAGCTGAAGCGGCCGCGGCGGCGACTGACGCCGAGGTTTGGACAGCGGCGGCGGCGGCTGCAGCTTAGGCGGCAGCGGCGGCGGCGGCGGCTGAGGCAGCTGCAGCCTAGGCTGCGACGGCGGCGGCGGCGGCGGCGGCGGCGGCTGCGGCTGAGGCGGCGGCGGCGACGGTGGCGGCGGCTGCCGCGGAGGCTTGGACTGTGGCGGTGGCTCCGGCTTCGGCGGCGGCGGCGGCTTCGGCGGCAGAGGTGGCGGCGGCATCGGCTGCGGCCGAGGCTGCGACAGCGGCAGTGGCTGTGGCTGAGGCGGCGGCGGCGACGCCGGCATCTGCGGCTGAAGCGGCGGCGGCGGCGACTGACGCCGAGGTTTGGACGGCGGCGGCGGCGGCTGCGGCTGAGGCGGCAGCGGCGGCGGCGGCGGCGGCGGCTGAGGCGACGGCGGCGGCTGAGGCGCCTGCAGCTGAGGCTGCGACGGCGGCGGCGGTGGCGGCTGCGGCTGAGGCGGCGGCGGCTGCGGCTGAGGCAGCAGCGGCGGCTGAAGCGGCTGCAGCTGAGGGTTCGACGGCGGCGTCGGCGGCTGCGGCTGAGACGGCGGCGGCGACGGTGGCAGCGGCTGCCGCCGAGGCTTGGACTGCGGCGGTGGCTCCGGCTTCGGCGGCGGCGGCGGCTGCGGCGGCTGCAGCTGAGGCTGCGATGGCAGGGGCGGCGGCGGCTGCGGCTGAGGCGGCTGCGGCTGCGGCTTCGGCGGCGGGGGCGGCGTGGGCTGCGGCTGAGGCGGCGGCGGCTGCAGGCATGCTGGCGCTGCTGGGGCCAAACACACCCCAGCCACTGCTCCCCCAGCCCCTCCCGGGTCAGCAAGTTGGCCTGGCCTGGTCCGGCCCTGTCAGGCGTGGCTGGCACACCCCACCGCATGTCAGAAGGGGCATGCTCCCTGCTACCCGCTCCCCTTATCAGGCCAAATCCCTCTGTACTGGCTGGAGGCCACTCCTCAGGTTTGCAATTTCCCTGACACACCACCCACAGGTGCAGGGAGCAGGAAGAGAGGGCGGGGCTGGGGTCTCGGTAGGGGTTCGCATGTTGGAGGTGTGGGTTGGGGCCTATTTATACAAGGACCCAGGAGGCTGGGAGGCGCAGTGAGTTCTCAGATATTGACTGTGCCCCAGTCCTGGGCTCCCTGGGTCCTCTACCTCTGCCCTGCCTCTCAGCCCTCATCCCCAGAGCCTCTGTCAATTCACGAGGCCCATCTACGGTATTGGGCTTGGGCTGGTGAGGTTCTCTGGGGACGCTCGGGGGGCTTCCTTTTGGTTTCGAGCCAGGTGGGGCAGACAGGAGAGAATGGCCAGGTTTTGGTTTGCGCTAGCCCTCTTGGTGGGGAGGAGGGCCTGAGAATCTGCTGGGCTGGAAGGCAAGGCTGGTCTTATGCCGCTTCTTCAGCGACCTGGTTCCACATTAGCAGCCTTGTTTTTTTTGTATGGGTTTGACACAGGTGTGTTTCCTTCCTGGGTCAGCCACTAAGATATGTACTTTTCAGCCCAGTGATAGAGTGTAAAGTTTCAACTTGTAATGGTTTGTTGAAACTATCGATTATTGGACTAAGTGAATTATGTCAGTCAGAAATCTACAAGTACCATGTAATATTGTAATCATTCACGGGTTAGAAGTAAAGAATCACCGGAAATAAGAGAGCGAGATCGTGAGGAAGAGACAAAGGGAGAGAGTGAGAGCGAGTAGAGTATCAAGTAACAGACCCTACTGTGATAATAGTTTGATAGTACTAGAGCGAAGGTGGCTGCTGGGGTAGTTTTCGCACCACGTGAAGGAGATTGAAATGTGTACCTGCAAAAATGCACACTGGGTAATATTTGGACCGTGAAACTACTTAACTCTTTGTATTAACCTTTTGAAATCAAAGAGACTACAAAAACTGCAATTTGAAAACGAAACAAAATGAAATGAGTACCTGTCCAATCGTTTAGTAGGTGAATTACATGAGATTGTAGTTATGGCACCCTTGCCAGGACTGCTGTGGGTTCTGAACTACGTTGGGGGTGGCACATGGGTGGCTCAGTGAGTTGAGTGTCCGACTTGGGCTCAGATCATGATCTCGCTGTCTGTGAGTTCGAGCCCTTTGTCGGGCCTTGTGCTGATAGCTCAGAGCCTGTGTCTCCCTCTCTCTCTGCCCCTTCCCTACTCATGCTGTGTCTTTGTCTGTCTCTCAAAGATGAATGAACATGAAAAAAATTTAAAAAAAAGAAGTACCTTAGAAGAAGTTACAATGTCCTCTAAGTCACATTGCATAGAGACTCCTCTCTTTCCCGTGCAGAAATAGTTAGCAGTAGTTGTGCAGGTATTGAAGAAGAATGAGGATGACAATGTCTTACAGATAGACAAAGGCAGCTTAACAATGGAAGGCTAGTGGGAAATCCTCCGTGCATGCCATCCTGGGCCTGTAGTTTTGACGCTCATGACGCAAGTCAAATAACAGGTTCATTCTGTATGAATTCCTTTAAAGGCCACCCATCCTTCCTCTGGGTCCAGCACTATATCTTCATTAGTGACCGGGACAAAATGTGATCTGTGCCCATGTGGAGATCACTGCCAATGAGGAAGACAGAGGTGAAAGGGGGGTCCATGTGGTTAGTAGGGATGGGAGACAACAGCACGGGTCATTGAGAGCAGAGACCTGCACTTCAAAGGAAACTTCCTCCGAAAGGAAAACTTGGCACGAAGGTCTCGGAAAGGAATGAATGAGAGCTTTTGGAAAAGTGTGGTTTTATATTGAATAAAAGATGTGTTATCATCTCACCTGTGTATTTATTCCTGGAACGTAGGTTTAAACTGGAGGGGATCGGGTATCTATCTGGCAATTTGTCTCACCAAATTATAGCATTGTGGCAGAAATCTCCTAGGCCTCTTTAGTTTTTCCAAGGACTTCTCCATTCCTGTGACAATCAAGTCATGCTCTTTGGAAACCTCCATTGGCTCCTCTTCCTGATTGACTTTCCTTAGATTTGGAAGCAGCTTAACCAAACCAGGTTACGTTTGCCGGTAGCTTTCTGTGTTCTTTGGATAGACAAAATAAGGCTGATGAAGGAAATAAGAATCCTGGCATTCAAGGGCAATCACAGCCTACACTGTTTTTCTACCTTAAGCATTATTTTCAGAGAGTGGAATCACAGTGTGAGTTTGGCTTTTTTGTTGGGCAAACTGTTTTGTTTCTGTTTTTATTCTTATTTTCATTTCAACTGGGTAAACCCTACTTCGTATCTTTAAATCTCCATTTACATTGGTTTTCAATTTTTTGTTACCCTACTCCTCATAGGGAAAACTCTTGGCCTGCTGCCAGTGCCCTTAAGAGTACACATAAATGGGAACAACAAGTAGCCATAGAAGGGGGAGCGCTTGCTGACGTTGCTTCTTTAAAAAGTCATAACAGGGTGGCTGCACCAGTTTGTATTGTGACCAGCAGTGCAAGAGTGTTCCCCTTTCTCCAACTCTCACCGACAACGGTTCCTTCTTGTGTGGTTCATTTTAGCCATTCTAGCAGGTGTGAGGTGGTCTCTCATCGTGGTTTTGCTCTGCATTCCTTAATGCACAGTGATGTTGAGCATCTTTCCATATGTCTGTTAGCCATCTGGAAGTCTTCTTTGGGCAAGTGTCTATTCATGCCTTCTGCCCATTTCATAACTGGGCTGTTTGGTTTTGGGTGCTGAGTTTGATAAGGTGTTTCTACATTTTGATCCTAACCCTTTCTCACATATGTGTCTTGCAAATATCTTCTCCCATGCTGTGGGCTGCTTTTAGTTGTGTTCATTGTTTCCTCCACTGTGCAGAAGGTTTTGTCTTGATGAGAATATTACTCAGCCATCAAAAAGCATGGAGTCTTGCCATTTGAAACTATGTGGATGGAACTAGAACGTATTGTGCTAAGCTAAATGAGTCCATCTGAGAAAGACAAAGATACAATTTCACTAGTATGTGGCAATTAACATATGAGAAGGTGAGGACGAGAAGAGAGGTAGACTTAAAAATTTTTTTTTTAATGTTTATTTATTTCTGAGACCGAGAGAGACAGAGCATGAGCGGGGGAGGGGCAGAGAGAGAGGGAGACACAGAATCCGAAGCAGGCTCCAGGCTCTGAGCTGTCAGCACAGAGCCTGACGCGGGGCCCAAACTCACAGATTGAGATCATGACCTGAGCCGAAGTCAGACACTCAACCGACTGAGCCACCCAGGTGGACCTAGAAAAGAGGTAGACTTTTAATGCTAAAGAACAAACTGAGAGTTGATGGAGGGATGTGGGTGAGAGATGGGCTAGATGGGTGGTGGGTACCAAGGAGGGCACTTGTGATGAGCACTGGGTGTTGTACGTAACTGATGAATCACGGAATTCGACTTCTGAAACCTATACGTTAACTAACTAAAATTTAAATTAAAATAAGAAACAGAAATCTAAACAGCCCACTCCCTCGGTCATGGCCCATGAAACGGTTTTGACAACAGTGTGTGACATTCTCTCTGGCACCATCATTCTAGATGCTGTATCATGGTCCTGTAGCCAGAGGAATCGGATCCTCTCTGTCTGAGAAGGAGGTGTCCCATTCAGGGCTCTTAGAGCAAAAGCAGAGATGACACATGCCTACATGAAAGTCTGTGCAAATCCCTAGTCACTGTCTTTGCTCTCCAGAATCAGACCCCTCCCCACCGGAATCAAAGGTGATGGCAACTGAAATCATGGCAACAATCACCCTCCAGTAAGAGAGTCGAGGCCCCTCCCGCTACTGAAAAATGAGTGCCCTGATCTCTAATGCACAACAAGGGGTCTGGTTTCAGGAGTGCGATGAGTCATTTTTGCTAGTTTTGTGGATGAGAAATTACACCAAACTCATCGTCCTATGTTCACTTTTCTGATGACGAGTGAGGCTGGATGTTTACCACTTCCTGCCATTTCCAAAATGTAGCCACCGTTCTCAGTTCTGGGTGAGCCTGCTGAACACACTCTCCCGGACATCCCCCGGGGACACAGACAGTGATCTGTGTCCAGTCAGGAAACGTCACTCCTTGTGAAACCACTAAGCTGTTAGTGAGGGGAGGTCAGTTTCCAGATTTCAGGACAGAAATTCTGTCACTTGCTTCTGACTTGCTTTGTCCCGTGTTTGTTCCATCTCTCTCTGTCTGTCTGCTCCTCTTTCTCTCTCTCTCTGTATCTCTCTCTCTCTCTCTCTCTCTCTCTCTCTCTCTCTCTCCTTCCCTTTTCCCTCTCTCTCTCTGCTCTCTGTCCTCATTTGCTCCCTCTGTCTGTCCGCTAACCCTACAAATGGGGAATCAAACACCTCAGTTAGGGAATACCATATGAGAACATGATAGAGGAGAGTAAGAAGCAAGTTTCCAAGGCAAAAGATTGAAATAGGCTCTCAGTTGCAACTGAGTTCTGACACTGTCTGTGTGAGTGAGCTTGGAAGGAAAGTATCGCCCTGTTGAGTCTCCATTGAGACCACAACCCTGGCTTCATAGAGACTTACTTTGAGGCAGGGTCACACAGCTATGCTGTGACTGGATTCCTCTCCTACAAAAATTGTGAGCTATTCAATATTAGTAGTTTTAAGGTTCTAAATAGCTAGACAAGTCTGTCAGAGAGGAATGGAAAGCTAATAGTCTACCAGGTCCCAGCATCTGGTCTATGGTCTGGCTCCTCTCTGCCTCTCCCCTCCCGGGATCCCACAGCCACATTATCCACCTTTCTGATGTGTCTGGACAAACTCGATTCTGTCTCCTATTCTTGGCCACAGCAATATCTTCTCCTGACACGTTGCAGACATGGGCAAGGTGTTTCCACTCTTGTCATTCTGGTCCCAGCAGATGTCACCTCCAGTGACTCCCCACGCTGTCCTCACAGCACACTTGTTTTTTTCACTATTACAGTCCTTGAACCCCTTCCCTTTTTATTGGGACAAATCTTGTCTTTCATACCTTCGTTCATCTCCCCACCAGACTGTGGAGACCTGGCAGGCGGGGACCGCTTTGTCCTTGCCAGCCTTTCAGTTAGGCCCGCCAGATCCCCTAGCGCAAAGTGCGTGCTTGGAGCAGTTACTGAATGAAGAAAATGAAGGTCTTGGAGCACTCTCTCTAGATTGAATGGGATTATTCTGTGGTGATAACTGCTACTCATGGGAGATTCCTGTTGTATCTGAGGCAGGGGGATTCCAGAATGACCTGTGCACGAACATTCCCTTGTTCCATTCCTCCAGCAAGTCTCAGTGTGCACCACGGACACAGGAGGCTGCCTGTTCCCTGGTGCCCGGCGCTAGCACTGCAGCCACAGGCATGAAGAACACCAAACAGAATCAGCACCCTAACACCAGCTTAACCTAATGGGACATAAACCTAAGCTAACGTGGCCCTCGAAGGTCCCTGAGTAAAGCTCATAAGCCACACGCCCAATAGCTGTGCTATGCATCTCAGGTTTCTGTCGTTCCCCTTTGTGCATCCCCAGTGTAGACTCGTGACTCGTGAGGCATCCTCCCGTCGGCCAGCAAAATGAACCCCCTGTTTCCCAATGAAGAGCCCGGGGACCCCGGACTGTTACTGGACTTGGGCTCTGGAGTCAGTGTACAGGGCTCTGACATATCCTTCCCTATCCCCACCCCTCACCGCCCCAAGTCCCCAAACCTCCCTAGGCTCTAAAGACTTCAGCAAGTATCAAGTCCTTCTCTAGTCTCTCAGAACACAGTGAGGCATTGATCGAGAACCAAGGCCAGTTGACACTTTATGATTTTACGGAACTCAGGATTAACCCACTGGCAACACAACTGATTATGGGAGAACACCAAAGCCTTTTCTTCTTTAGCTATTGTGAAACTACTGGGAGTTAGTTCATCATAATTCCAGGTGCCCAGAGAGGTGGACTGTAGGACCCTAGTCCTTTCCTCTGGAGGCTGGGTCAAGGATGGTCCTGGGTGCAGCAGAAACCTACATACGTTAAGAATCTCTTGCCCATCTTTGGGCCTTTGTGCATGCAGCTGTGACAATGGATGCTGCTGCCCCATGGCAGAGCTCTCGCTCACCTGTTTCTTCCTTCTGTCTTGTTATTGCCCAGTGTCCAGTCTCTCTTGAACACCGTTCAGTGTGTGTGTGTGTGTGTGTGTGTGTGTGTGTGCCAGTACATATGTGGGAATTAGGATGGCAAGGTGAACTCAAATGGACAGGAAGTGCTGACATGATTTCTCCTGGAATATCTGCCTCTCATTTTTAGAGCAAACGTGATGGGAGAGCTTTAAGCTATTGCCAGTTGCACCAAAGATACTTTGTCAGTTACACAGAAATTACCCTAACGGAGAGGTATAAAATCTGTACTCTGAAATCTCATGAACGAAATGCGAGAGGACACAAAGAAATGGGAAACCTCTCCATGCCCGTGGTTTGGAGTACAACGTGGTTAAAAGGTCTATACTACCCCAAGCAATCGACACGTTAGCGCAATGCATATCAAAATACCACCACCATCTTTCACAGAACAAAAGATCGTAAAATTTGTATGGAATGATAAAAGTCCCCGAATAAACAAAGCGATGCTAAAAACCAAAGCAAAACTGGAGGCATCGTTGTGGACATATTACAAAGAGGACTGAAAACCAACAAAAGAAATAAAACAAACAAAAAGCCTAATGATTTCTTGTGACTGACTCACTTATTCCAAGAATATTTCTATTTAGTTTCTCTTTATGCTTCTACCTCAGCAGTAGTCGAATAAAATCTAATGGTTGCCACTCAGATATTTAGAATACATGAAGGAAAATAGGACAGAAGAATGTGCTGTCGTGAAGATTCAACGTTTCTTTATGACATTTTCTACTCACAGGTGTTTCTAAATATGCGACCTCCTCATTTCTAGGTGATAGGAGAACGTGACCACATGCAGGAACCACAACTGACAGACTGTCTTCCAAGTGAATTGAGATATTTCTATATTTCTGTCAGATATCACTTTCCTGTTTGGCAATCCCACAGAAGTACTCACAGCTCAACCATTGGGAGACTTTGCACTTTAGCAACATAGGTTATTGTAAAGTCTATGTGGCCCGAGACATAAAAACACACAGTGATGTGTCCCTGTGTGGTGAATGCAGTCCAGAAACAGCGGTCATGCTGCAAAGCGATCAGGTTAGATGTTAAATAGAATAGAGAATATAAGACACTCATGCAATTCAAAGCAGGTGGTGCTGGAAAGAGCCCACCTCACTTCAGGGTCAAGAAGAGACTGGGATCAGGGGCCAGATTCAGGAGCAACTGGTCTGTCCTCAGACAGTGACAAGAAGCTCTAGGCGAGCTCCCACTCGGTGGTGTGCTACCCCACAGCAATCCGTTTGCCATGTTGGGGAAGAAAGGTTGTCCTTGCATTCCTAAGAAGTCAGGGCCAGGCAGGATTGTGTTGGCTCAGATGGTTACTTCCTGCTCTCTCCCAACCTCCTGGAATGCCTGTGCTTCCTAAGTTCTGAGATGCTAATGGTTTGTCCAAGCAAAGTGCATACCTTGCCTAAGGAGGTAGAAACAAGAATCTCCGTAAGTAAAGACCAGAGACCATCTCCAGGGACTTGGGGGTCAGCCAGGAGCCAGATAAGATCCTTCAAATCACCACTGCTCTATCGCTGAAGGAAAGGAATGGAAGAAAGTGATAGCCCTTTTACATACAGGGCTCCTAAGTGTAGCTACTGGAGGTTCCCCTGAGGCCTGGCCCACTGAGGTTAGTGCTGACACCAACCTGGCCCAGGAAAAAGTGCTAGTGACTTCATTGGAAGCTTTATACCATTTTCTTCGGTGAGGAAGACATCTGGCCTTCAGTGCATCCCTTCAGATTCCCTTGCTCTTTCATTAATGAGGATATCATTATGGGACATTCACAGACATCATCTAGGAGCATTTTCTGACGGTAATCATGGAGTTGCGACCAGTTGCCAGGAATCTAGGATGGCCTGGGCAATATGAATCCATGGGCCTCCTCTGCAAGGCCTACCTTGGCCAAAGATGTCATCGGGGATCGGAACTGTTCAGCCCAAGAGGCTTGCTTTGTGCATAGGGGCAGAGGAGGTTCGGAAGGATCCGATCTCCTTTCTGGATCAAGGGCCTAGGGCCATGTGGAGGAGCTACAGGGCTGTCAGTCAGACCGTGCCCAGTCCTTCCCGGGGAGCCTGCACTCACACCGTGTGTCATCACATAGCACTTAATTTCTGATATCGAAAAGGAAAGGTTGACCTCCTGCCAGTAAGAACTCTGTGTCTGGCTGGTTTCTGTCGCCATGGGACCATTGCCCTGCTCTCTACCCACCCCTTCCGGGAAAGCCTGAGCTACCTACCCCCTGAGACACTCAGGGACCGTGCGTGTAAAGTTCATTCACCGAGCAGGTTGGGGCACAACGATACTCCAAGACTAAAATACCAGAGCCTGAATCTGAAGACTCGCCAGGAGCAAGAGCCTACCTTGTGAGTCACAAGGGCCTCTCTATCCACAGATGGGAATGGCTTGAAACCTGGCCAGAGCTTGACACTTTGCTGACCATATTGACGTTGGGGTGCATGACGTTGCTCACGGG
Source organism: Puma concolor (assembly GCF_028749965.1). Taxonomy (NCBI): domain Eukaryota; kingdom Metazoa; phylum Chordata; class Mammalia; order Carnivora; family Felidae; genus Puma; species Puma concolor. The sequence continues at coordinate 19,692,258 of NC_141677.1, forward strand.
ACTCCCTGGTACAGCTAGTGGGTGTTCCATTTCTCTTCAGGCCACAGGTCTTTTTCACTCCTTGGAACCCACACTTGCCCAGGGAGTTGTGCTAGTAACATCAGCTCCAGCTTCTTTCTGTTTTCACCTGAGATGAAGAACTTTAGCCCTCAGTGTATCTTTTCCATTTTCTTACACGTATCCTCACCGTGTGTTCATTGGGAGACATTCGTGCTGGAGTCGGGCAGCCTTTGTCTCCACTTTGATTGGTGGAGTCTTGCCAAGTTCCCATCGATTTGGAATGGCTTGAGGAACTGATGCTCTTCTGGTGTCTGCCAGATGTATCTTGGGAACAGGAGGTACTGGGGACATGAATGTGTGAAGCACAAGAGGCTTGCTCGTGGGTAGTGGCAGGTGATATTGAGAGACGGTTGGCCTCACTGCTGTGGCAAAAGTTGACAGAGATGTGGCCTTTAGGGCCACGGTCAGAAGGGGAAAAAAAATCACATAGATAGGGCTAGCTAGTCTTCTTTTCTTTCATACTTTACTGATAAATTAGATTCCATACAACACCCAGTGCTCATCCCAACAAGCCCTCCTCAATGCCCATCACCCATTTTCCCTCTCCCCCACCACCCATCCACCCTCCATTTGTTCTCTGTATTTAAGAGTCTCTTATGGTTTGCCTCCATCCCTCTCTGTTTGTAACTATTTTTTCCCCTTCCCTTCCCCTCGGTCTTCTCTTAAGCTTCTCAGGAAGCACATGTGAGTGAAAACATATGATACGTATCCTCCTCTGACTGACTTATGTCGCTCAGCATACAACCTTCCCGTTGCATCCACGTTGCTGCCAATGACATGCTTTCACTCTTTCTCTTTGCACGTAGGGCCGATTAACTCCCAGTGAGCACACGTGAAGGTTGTTTTCAACCCCCCGAACAACTAATTTCTGATGTCAACGAAAACATGTTGTCCTCCTCAAACCGTTGGGCGTTGAAGTCTCTTGTTGGTGCAGTGACTATTACTGTGCTCTTTGCCCCCGCCATAGACTGCCTCAACATCCTGCTTTTGGAGACTTTCAGGGATCCTGCATGCCCAGTCGTTGCGCCAGCAGGTGATCGTCAAAGAAACGACTCAAAAAGAACTAAACAGAATCAGAACCCAGTCCTACACACTTGGGCATCGGCTCGTATGGAGACTCTGCCCTCCAGATCACCACTGCTTTTACCCACGGACAGGAAAAGCTGCAAAGCTGGCAAGTGCCCCACCCCCCCTACACTGTTTGATGTCAGATGTTGGGGGTTTCTTTTGCTGCATTGAAGCTCCCAGGTGTAACTAAAATAGGTTCTATTTCTCTACAACCCACAGGTTTTCCATAGTCATAGGACATGAAGCTTCCCTGGGCAATTGTGCCGGTCACTTCCTTCACAGATTTATTTTAGTATCATCTGGGACAGAGAGTTGGGACCCAACTGTATCCCTTCTGATTCCCTTGATCTCTTCCTAATCCTGTTTTCCAGTGAGGGACTGAGTTTCCTAGCCTGGAACTATGTCTCTCTGATTTTAAGTGTGGAGTCCTGCTACGTTGCCCTAGATCCAAGGGAACATGGACAGTGGGTTCTCCATGGGCTCACCTGTGACACCTCTCTTGGCAAGAGAAGGCAAAAAGTCTTCTGGGATGGGGCAAGTGGTATTGGGAGGGAGCCATCTTCACTTGTGTGCAAGGGGAGTTGGAGATCAGAGGTCAGAGTCAGGAACCATGTAACTGTTACTCAGAGAGTGCCCAGCATTCACAAGCAGCTAACCCATGGCGATTCCCAAGGACACATTGCCCTCCCTTACTGAGACCTGTGTGCTTGTTAGCCGGAGGGCTGTCGGTGACCCTGTTCCACAGGTCGCTGTGAGGTAACCACATGATGAGAAGTCCAGTGTTGGAGCATGAGCATTGTTCTTCCCCAGGTGGTCAGGGCAGACAGTCCATTCAAAGACTCGGGGACCAGAGCCCAATTCCACAGACATGGCTGCCAGCCAGCACAGAGAAGCCAACGCTGAGATAGATCACGAGGGCCTCTGCCCACCGGTTGTGAGTGGAAGGCCAGAGCCAGAAGCCTTCCTGCCCTACGTAGCTCAGGATGCAGTGCGCTTGTGATCGGTGCTTCCTTTCATGCCAACCCCACAGACGTTTCCTTCTTACCCTCAGGACACCTAGCTTGCCTGGAAAATAGTGGTCATGTCCGCAGTCCCATCTTAATTCCATTTTCATCTGAGCTGAACAACTTATGTCCCCAGTGTGTTTCTTCTCACTTGTTATTCTTATTTTGATTATGATTATCATCATAATCATCATTGTTATTTATTGACCAGTTCCTCCCTGTGGAGCTTTGGTGGAAGCAGTCTGGAAGCCTCCCTTCTGATTTTTCATTGTCAACTCCTTTAAAGCAGAGTCCCTGGATGGGGGACAGTTTGGAAAATCAGTGCCTCATGGGCTTCCCTGGCAAACGTACAGTGGCAACAGGAAGCAGGTACCCCAGTGCATTGCAAAGCATTGAGCACAAGAGGTTTGCCTGTGGACAAAAGGCCGGGTGGAAAGCAGGCTGCCTTCCTTCTAGGGCAAAGGAAATATATCAGCAGGAAGGAGTCAGGAGCAACGCGGCTGCCACCCAGACAGCAATCTCTGGCAGCTTCTCTGACTGAGAAGCTAATTTCACTTAGCATAATATCCTCCAGTTCCATCCACCTAGTTGCAAATGGCAAGATTCCGTTCATTTTGATAAGGCACAGACCTCTCTTCCTGGCGGAAGGTGAGAGGCTGCTCACAGGTCTCTCTCTGAAACCCAGCGATCCACTGAGGAAATCCCAGGCATCTGGAGGGATCCGTGTGTAACATGATGAAGAGTAAAAACGTCAGGAGGACGTCTGATGCCAGGGCAAGCCGTCAGGCGTGCAGACCTCTTCAGGACTCCAGGACATCCTCCCACACTTCACACGGCTTTGTGAAGAAATCCGAAGGAGGGAAGGAGGAAGTGCATTTGACTAACCAAATAGCTCAACCGGTTTTCAGACACATTGAGAAAATACAGAAAATGACACGTTTCCAAAGATTTGTAGCTGCATAAAGTTCTCTCTTCGTGCAAACGGAAATCACTGCTGCAACCTGCCAGCATACATCTCCTCATGGCCTCCAGGGTTTGTTCCTCGTAAATGATGACTTTGCTACAAGTAATAAATTCTATTACTGTGAGTTAAACATGTACTCACACATGCAAACACAACACACAAAAGGGCCACCAGGGTGGCCCACTAGGTCAAGCGTCCAACTTTCGACTCAGGTCATGATCTCGAGGTTTGTGGGTTCGAGCCCTTCGTCCAGCTCTGTGCTGTAAACTGGGAGCCTGGAGCCTGCTTCTGATTCTGTCTCCCTGTCTCTCTGCTCCTCCCCTGCTCACACCCTGTCTCCCTCTCTCAAAAAGGAATAAACACAAATAAATAAATAAATAAATAACCCAAGTAATCCTCTCTGGAGGGACCGTGTTGCAGCTGGGAGACAATCACAGCACAGGGAATGCTGTCTGCATGAAAAGCAGGGAGCTTCTGGGAGCAAAGGGAGAAGCCGGCTGCAATTCTAATGAACAGTAATGCTTACTGCCCAGAGATCAAGACACCGATCCGTCAAGCCACCGACTCCCCACCAACTCCCAGAAATGATACAGCAGCCTCGACAGGCACCCCACGGTTAGACATTACAGAGCAGAGAAACAAAGTGCCCTCTTTCCCTAGAAACAAGCCAGTCTCAAGCACATGCCACTTACATCCACGAACCACTCTGTCACACACAAGAACCACAGGGTCCCCGGCATCCCATCTACACATCCATTTGGTCAAGCACATCACTGAGCCCGGCCCAGGCTCGAAGGGAGGCCTTAGACTCCACCTCTCAAAGGGAGTAGTAGCGAAGCACCTACCTCCCATCGCGACTTTGATGTCATCATAGGCCACCTCTCAGCAAGTCTACGATGTCACTGCTTGTAGGACACATCCTGATGTCACACGAATCAAAATGTGAAAGCAGGGTCAAGACGGGATCGTGATGTAGCACTTGCATGCTGATTTGTGAGAGGAGACATGTCTCCACTGCCAGTGCAGCTCAAAGTTCGAACCCGGGCTACTTTACGTTCCAAAGTGAGGGCCAGGGAGCAGTCGTTCCAGGCTGAGACCATCTATCGCATGGAGGGGATCCCTAAACAACCACTAATGTTTTCTATTCTAGAAACTTCTGCACAAATGCCAAAGGAAGATGTACAGTAAACCCTCATGAACGCATCACCCATCTTCCACCAGTATCAAACCACATGGTCACTTAATCATTGATGCATACCCTGACCTAACCCAGGGCGTCGAATTCCCAGACGGTGGGTGAGTTCACGTGTAAATGCTGGGACATACGGTGGCACCGTGAGCCCTTTGTGTTGTCCTCCTTGCAATCCACGTGGCTGAGCGATACATATCGCTTTATTACCTAGATGCCACCGGGTAAATCTGAAATGGATTTGCCAGGGCTCACACTGGCCACCAATGAGTTTGTAGGGAAGCAAGGGGAGGAACGGTTAGAATAGTATCACATGGGGTAGGGAGGGGAGTAAAAACCAAGGTGGGGGCAACCACAGTTTCTCTTGAAATAATGAGTGTGGTGGCACTTTGGGCAAAACGTTAAAAACAGGGGCCCCTGGGTGGCTCAGCTAGTTGAGTGTCCAACTTCGGTTCAGGTCATCATCTTATCATTGATGAGTTCAAGCCCTGCGTCAAGCTCTATACTGACAGCCCGGAGCATGGAGCCTGTTTTGGATTCTATGTCTCCCTGTATCTCTGCCCCTCCCCCAGTAGCATTCTGTGTGTGTGTCTCTCTCTCCCTCTCAAAAATAAACAAACATTAAAACATTTGAAAAAGGAAAACAAAAAACCAGGGTCACTCAGCTGCCACTCGGGGGAGTATACAACTCTTGTAGGAGGGTCACGGGTCTGTGCAGACGTTATTTAAAATCTTTAAAAAGTAAATCGAAATTAGGGGCACCTGCGTGGCTCAGTCTGTTTAGCATCTGACTCTTGATTTCAGCTCACATCATGATCTTTTTGTTGGTGAGAGTTGTGTCCCATGTCGGGTTTGTGCTGACAGTGAGGAACCTGCTTGGGATTGTCTCTCCCTCTCCTCTGCCCCTCCTCCTCTCTCTCTCTCTCTCTCTCTCTCTCTCTCTGTCCCTCTCAAAATGAATACAATTTTTACAAAATTTAAAAGGTAACGTAAATGGAAAAGAAAATAAGGTGTTGGAGACGAAGACACCCTCAACCCTCTATTTGTGCAATGTGACAATCCCTCAGTCACTGCTTTAGTTACAAGTTAAATATTTTGTTAATTTTATATTTTTTACGTTCATTTTGAGAGCAAGCACTTGCGTGAACGGGAGAGGGGAGAGAGAGAATGCCAAGCAGGGTCCGTGCTGTCAGCGTAGAGACCGATGCCATGCTCAAACCCCACAAACCGTGAGACTATGACCTGAGAAGAGATCGAGAGGCAGACGCTCAACCAACTGAGCCACACCGGCACCCCTAGTTAAGAATTTGTAAAGCAATTTCCACTATTTTATTCTCATTATAAGTTTAAAAATAGCTTTTACTTAATTTTCTTAGAGCATCGTGGCCTGAAAACCAGAGCCATGGCACTGAGGCCTGGAGTGTAAGCTGTGGGCCGCCCCCCAGCGCCAGGGGAGAAAGGTTCTGTTGGCCTCCTCTGAGGATGGCTGGCCGGATGCACCGAAGACACTCCAAGCCAGTGGGACGGTGGCCGCCGCTTGCGCAGGAGAGGCCGACGTACCCTCTAACTGCTGGATGTGTCCCGGTACGTGTCCCCGAAACCCTGTGGGCGGCCCCCATGGCCATGGCTCACAGCGGACGGAGGCCTTGGAGGCGGCACAGTGGGACACAGGCCAACCTGCACCTGGCCCTCACCACAGCCCAGCCTGGCTGGCATCCTGGCGTCCAGGCCTGATGCTGCTTCCTCTCGCGTGTGGGCAGGATGGTTTCCTCTTGCATCGCTGTCTCCCCACACGTCCTTGTACCTGTCCAGAGTGCTTTCTGTCTCAGTAGCCCCTGAAAGTGTCTTCTACCAACGCAGAGCCCCCCCACCCACCGGGCACACACACACATTCGTGGCCAGGAGAGGCTCGGCACACTCGAGTGAGAAGATCAACTGGAAGTAATCCCGATGCGTGCCAGAGGTCCTCTTGACCATTGTCCGCTGTCTTCTGCTGTCTTCCTGGACAGTCCAGGGCCCTTCCTGTGACTCGAGAGTCCTCTTCCCTTGGGAGGGTGGGGCTCGCCCTCCCCACCCTGATGGCTCTGGGACAGGACCAGGCAAGGCAGGCCTTCTCCAGAAACAGGTGGACTGAGGAGGTGGGGTGAGCAGTGGGCCCCCTGCAGGCACATCTATGTCCAAATCTCTGGAACCTGTGCATGAGACTTTATTTGGGAAAGGGGTCTTTGTAGGTGCAGCTAAGCGGAGGACCTTGACACCACCCTGCGGTCCTCAGGAGGGAAGGTGCAAGGACGGATGTTCTTACGAGAGGCGGCAGGTAAGATACACTGAGGGAGGACAGGACAGTGGGCAGCAAGCAGCGAGGCTGGCAGGCCGCAGCCTCCCCGCCCCCCACCAGTTTCTGCCCAAGCAATGGTGGCTGAAGACACAGCGCTGGCCTCGAGGCAGGACTGGAAAAGGTGCAACAGGAAGACAAGGACAAGAAACAGCACAATCCGGGCCACTTGTTCCCACTGAGGAGTCAAGCGACAGGAAGGTAAGAGAGAGCAGAGCTCGGAGATCTTGAGAAACACCATCAAGCGAAGCCGTATCGGCAAGAAGGAGGAAACAACCCCACTTGCGCGTGTGCCTGCTGCCCCTCTGCAGAGGACATGGGGACAGATCACTCCCCGGACCACGGAGCACCCTTCTGGGGGGCTGAGGGCTCAGCTAGCAATAGGCGAGGAAGAACACGTGAAGCCACAATCACCTTCAGATCACACGATGTGACACTGGAGACAGGACCTGAAGGGCAGCAGTGATGAGGGTTTAGTGACCTCCAGTAGGAGTTTCTAGCAGCGGGGGAGTCAAGGGTCTTCGGTGGGACCTGGTGGGACTGTGGAAAGGCCTGCAAGCCCCGGACGTTCAGTGTGGAGTGAGTACAACCAAGTATGGCTAAGGAGTGTTCTCAGAGAGGCGAAAGCTCTCGACATCTGCTCGGCGCTTGGTCTGTTTCTCAACTGACATTTGTTTTTTAGGCACGAGTGGAACCACCAAATCAAGTTTTAATAAAACATCTGCAACTTAATGTACCTGGGGTGAACTGATCTGTTTCCAGAAACTTTCAGATGCCTAAGGCTTGCCCAGCTTTGGTGGGGAAGAGCAGATTGTTACATGTAAAAAGCAAGGAAGCACTCCGTTGTTCCAAAGCTCACACTTAACACGAAGGACTAGGAAGTGCAGAAAAAAAATAAAAATAAAAAATCAGCCAGCACAGATTCTGAGCAGGAAGACAACAACCTAACTACGCCCTAACGGAAGAAAGACGGGAAGGATTACTCCACAAAAAGGGAACGCAGCATTCAGAGGAGTAGCCGATCAGTCCTGGCAGGAGAGACAGTCCAGGAAGATGAAACCCAGTGATCGTCAGCTGTGCCCACCACACACGGACCACGGGTCAAGGTGTCCATCCGCCAACCCGATGGCCACGTGCTCTCCGTGGCGGGGAGGGAAGGAACCGTCCCAGAGTCGCCCGAGCGACAGGGATCTTGTGCCAGAGCCTCATGAGTTGGCCTGGTGGTGGCTGCCAGCCCCCGGTGCGGGCAGACCCTCCCGCCTGCCACACTGGCTGGTGTAAGACTCAGCACTGGGTCTGAGCTTCGGGAGAAGCAGCCTAGTGGGTTCCAGGGGCTGAGACGATGGGGAAGGATGCGGCCCTGGGCACTTCTTGGGACCTTGAGAGGACAGCAGCAGGACAGGAAAGCCCACACAGAGGATGGAAGAGGAGTGGAGACTGGGTGGAAAGCACGCGCCTGTACACACATGCGCACACGCACACACTCCAGTCTCCTGGGGTCCTGGAGGAAGAGCAGCCTCAGCTGGCCCTGACCGTGGAAGAGTCGCCCTGCCCCGTTGGCCTATTGCCTGGGCCCCCGGCTGCACTGATTCCGGGGCCGCTACCCTAGGGTCTGGGCACTTGGCCCTCCTGTGGAGGACACCCCTGTCCTGAACTTCCACTCCCAGCTGTGGTATTCCATCAGCTGGTTTCCACACTACTACTTCCACGTGGCAGAAGTGCCTTCATGGCCCCGAGCACCAGAGAAAACCACGGCAGCCACTTCTCAAGTCAATGGCAGCTTGTTCTCACTAGTCTTTATTGGCAGTGGGAAACGCTCCACTACTGCCTTGAAAGCCAGCAATAAATAATACCGTGAGAAAAATAGTTCAAAGTAGACGGTACCTACTCTGGCATACAATCAGGAAGTTCACAAAAGATTAATAGAAAAACACAGGGAAACTGTCAAACGTCCAATGAAAAGCAGAAACGACATGTAAAGAGACATGTCGTTTCTATCTCTGTACCAGCTGCATAAGAAATAAGGCACCATGATCTGAGCACATTCCTGGGTGGCTTTTTTATATGCCACCTCAAAATTATAAGTTACGTTGGCTACTCGTATAACCTGAAATGGCTGTCTCCTCAAAATCTACACATGGAGATGGGGCGCCTGGGTGGCTCAGTCACTTAAGCGTTCGACTTCAGCTCAGCTCACGATCTCACAGTTTGTGAGTTCGAGCCCCACGTCGGGCCCCGTGCTGACAGACAGCTCGGAGCCTGGAGCCTGCTTCGGATTCTGTGTCTTCTCCTGTCTCTGCAGCATCCATGCTCATGCTCTGTCTCTCTCTCTGTCTTTCAATAATAAAGAAACATAAAAAAATTAAATAAAATCTACAAATGGAGAATGAGGTCCACTCCGTAAACTTGTTTACAAACAAATCTAAACAGCTGATTTCCGTAAGAACAATAAGGCCTTTATTAGAGTTGCACTACATTGTTTCCAGGATCTTGCATCTTGCTCTGTGCTGAGCACCCAGCGCCCTGGCCCGAGGTGGGAGACCAGTGCACCCTGATTGGTCCTCTGAGAGTTCTGCTGCCAGGGGTCTAAGGTTCGGGTTGGGGGGGGGGGGGAGAAGGGGGTGGGCAGGGTTTCGGGGAAGAGGTGGCCAGGTTGCCCCACCCAGGCTTTCTGGGGCCTCAGCTCCCAGGTTGTGCGGGTCACTGCAGGCAAACTGCCCAGGCCCCCGGGGACCAGGCTCAGAAACAGCATACCGGCCCTGGGAGATTGTCACAGTGTTTCAATCAGCTTTCCACTCCAAGTTTCTTTAGCTGATAGTTAACACCAGATATTTTTAATCTGTTCACACTGCAGAAGAAAGCATTGCTTGCTAGAAAAAGTGTAGTTAAGGTGAGTCATTAAAATACAATGACAATTGCTGCAAATTAAGTCTGATTATATCAAAACCATGGTTGTAGAGCTAAGGGACATTCGTAAAGGATAATGCAGGCTGTGTCACGGTGATTTGACAAACGTGGTAAAATCCTTTTCTCTGTCAGGGCTTCTTAACAAACAATTAAACAATGATAATTACAATACATGCACAGGTTATAAAAGCCCTGTATTTGTCGTAGGATTTATACATACAACCATGATAGTACATACACTTGAAAGACTAAACTGCGATATAAGAACATCAATTGATTCCAAAGGATATTTATAGCCCGGATATACATGAAAGTAAGGAACTATCTATAGGGAGTGACAAATTTACAGAAATGTACGAAACATTACATGCTAAATGAGTTTCTCGATCCTATTCACGAATTTTTCAGTAATTAAATACTGTAAGAAAATATCTCAGGGTCCATATAACAAGGATTAACAGATGAAAGATCTGGTTGAAGTTTCAAATGTAGTCACTGCTGGGCTCTGCGTGCTGCAAGACCATCGGTAGAAGCAGTGTGGGTAAACTGCAAGATAAAGGAAAGAATCAGTCTTAAGACATCAGCCCGAAAAGCACCTTCCAGGGCCCCAGGTGGGGCCTAGCGCGTGCCCCCCGTCCCCAAAGACCTTCCTGGCTGAAGAGATTTGAGAATCTAGAGAAAATATGAAGCATTTTGCATGACCAATGAGAATCATTCGATTGAGTTCATACTGGCTTAAGACTGAAAGTTACCAAATTAAAAAAAAAACAAGATGAAGGAATCAATCAACTATTCTTTTTTTTTTTTTCAGGATTTTAAGTAATCTCCATTCTAAAATGGGGCTCAAACTCACTACCCTAAGTTCAAGTGTCATAGGCTCCACCTGGCCTCCAGCCAGGAGCTCCCAACAATCAAACACTGTGGCTGAGACAGGAAAACAGAATGAGAGCAGCACAAAGCCCACCCCCCGAGGCCCTCAGAGCAGGGAGAAGAGGGCTGGGCTCTGGGGCCCACACCCGAAATCTCCAAGTTCAAACTCAGCCCCTCAGAGGGCAATGTGCTTCCGCTTTTAAAAGCTAATCTCTCAACTGAGAGGCCACCAGCGTCACTCACGTGAGGACTAGAATCCTCTTGGGCCTGGTTCATTCAAGAAGGTGTGCGTAAAACAAGCCAGCCAGGGCCTGCTGACCTAGGAGCTCCAGCAGACCAGGCAAAGGCCAGTGCCACTTGCTCCCGAACGACCAGGAAGGTCAGCTCAGACCTGGAAAATCTCCTACTGCTCCGACAGCAAGCCTGCCTCCCTACCACAAAAGACATTAGCAGACACTGAAGCCAAACTTCTTTTTTTACAAAAAGAGTGGAAATACAGTTTTCTCCGGAAAAACTGAGAACACACCAACCTCTTTAAGTGTAAGCACACAAACACCAGAATCCTCTTAGCAGGTGTAGAGAAGCTCGTGTGTGTGTGCGCGCGCGCGCGCGCGTATGTGTATGTGTGTGTGAGTCTGTCTATGTGTGTCTGCGTGTCTGTGTGTTTCTGAAAGTCCCTAAGTGAGCCTGCTGCGGCTGTCCTGGCTCACACGGACATTGCGCAGACAGGACACAGGGTGTCCGACTGTGGCCTGCATGGACGGTGCCCTCTACTCACCAACAGGAGGCGTCGGCAGGATTAAGACATGACTGGCTGAATCCAGCCTCTGTGGTGCAGATACTATGCCTGCTCCAAGCAACACAAGGGGCAGCGTGCAAATGCAGCATGCGGTTAGTCTTAAAATAGCACATGAGGGCACAAATACAGCCACACACATTCTAAACCACAGCAGCAACCACTGAGGGCTCCCGGGGCACTTCTGAGTGGGGTTCTCTCCACCCGCAAGCAGCCGGGGGAGTCCCCGGGAGTTCACTCTCAAATAGCAATGGGGCAGTAGAGGCCATGAAAACACTTTCGCCGTGTCCATCTGCCATCTTGGGAAAGAGGGGCCAGGGCTGCCCATCACATACGTAGCTCTGCGAGTGTCGCTCTGAGGCTGGTCCAACGCTCTGAGGACACCCACGATGCCTAGTTGTAGTAGTTGAGAGAATACGCTAATATTCCATCAGATAGAAAAGTTAAAAAAATCTCTTTCACTGTGAAACTTTGATAAGCAGAAGTGAGGAGTAACCTTAGATCATTTGAGCCTGAGCATGCCACAGCATCTGAACGCCTTGTTACATATGAAGTCGGCCATTCTCCATCAGTGTTCACATTCCAACCCAAGAGCCTCCCATACCTCCGCCAAGAGGCTGGGGCAGAGCAGCACGTCACATACAGACCAGCAGCGTCTTCTCTGGCTGCATAGAGGACAGAGAGGAAGTGACCCAGAAGCCTGCAGGGAGAGTCTCTGCTGACCCAGCAGGTAAGTCAAGAGTGTCTTGATCCACATTGCTATCTCTAAGAAGGTGCCCTCCTGAAGCTTCTATCATCATCCTGGGAAATTACAGGACCCATTGTGAAATAAAAACCAAAAATATATAGTAAGGTCACCAGCCCTTTAAAATGACCTCACTCTGCAAGTTTGTTTACAGCTGTTTACCCCCATTCCTGACAGCCATTGGGGGCCCCCTGCCCAGACGGCTGCCCCAGGCGGTAAAGGGAGGCAGGGCCATATTTGTGCCAGGACCCTGACCGGGCACAAGTCAGGACAGTCCTGGGCTGACTGGACCTGCCGCACTGTCTTTGTGAAATCACCTTCTTGCTATACAAGATACTACCTTTTTGTTTTCAAAACAGTCTTTAAGCTGCGGACAGTGCCACACGCTAGGACAGTCCCACCGCACCCTTTCACGTGTCCTATTCTCGTCACACTCGAGTGTTCTTATGGCAATGAAGACAGTCTTAAGTAGTGGTGTGGGAGTAAATCAGTCCTGGTGTTGTATAAGGAGAAATCAACACTTCGTGTCTTGTTCAATAAAACGACTGTAACCTTCCCCCAGAGCACAGGGCCCTGGACTGCAGAGAGACCTCCAGGCGCCCCCAAACGCAACTTACAGGCTCTACTGCCAGGCTGCCGTCAACGTGTTATGATGTGAAAAATATTTCTCAAGACTATCAAAAGTCAAATACCAAAAGGAAAGAAACCAAACTCCTCACCTCTGTTAAAATATTGGTTTCTCAATAGCCCATTGGTTTGGGTGTTTTCTACGTTTTTGCAGGTACATTTATTTATTTTTGAAAGAGACACAAACAGTATGAGTTGTGGAAGGGCAGAGAGCTAGGGAGAGAGAGAATCCCAAGCAGAATCCCCATTGTCACCGCTGAGCCCAATGGGAGGCCCAAACTCACGAAGTGTGAGATCATGACCTGAGCCGAAAGCAAGACTCAGATGCTTAAATGATTGAGCTACCAGGCACCCCTGTTTGTTAGATTTTCAGAGAGAGAGGGAGAGAGAGAGAGAGAGAGAGAGAGAGAGAGAGAGAACGATTGTGTGTGAGTGAGATAGGGGCAGATAGAAAGGGTGACAGGGGACCCAAAGCAGGCTCCACGCAGACAGCAGCCAGCCCCATGCTGGCCTCAGACTCACAAGCAGTGTGATCATGACCTGAGCCAAAGTCAGACACTTAACCAACTGAGCCACACAGGCGCCCCAAAGCTCATTTGTTAATAAATTAAGAGCTAAGCTTAACTTGTAAGGTAAAATTATCTCCGCATTTGGAAGAGTAGTCTGGTACGTGATCCCTACAAACATAATAATCTACGTTCCTTTTGTTTTTTTTGTTTTTTTTGTTTTTGATTTTACTTTTAGGAAATCTCTACCCCCAGCACAGGGCTCAAAGTCACAACCCAGAGATTATGAGTCACGCTGTCCTCTGACTCAGCCAGCCAGGCATCCCCAAATATAATACTTAACAGTTAACGCAAATTTAGATATCATTAGGCTGAAAACTTATTTCACCAACCCTTTGGTCAGTCGCCATGACCAAAAGGTGGTTCGACTCCCATTCCAAGATAGCACGAGCCTGAAATCACGAGCCGACACCCCAAAAGTTAATGTCAATCTAAAGGATGACAACATATTGCAATTGCGTCGAAACCAAGACTTCAAACTCAAAACAATACCCATTGAATCCTAATAGTGTATTTTCAATCAGAGATGTTAATGTGGAGTCCATTAATGGGCTTGATTTACTTATCTTTGAGAGGCAGAGAGACAGCATGAGCAGGGGAGGGGCAGAGAGAGATGGAGAGAGAGAATCCCAAGCCGACTCCAAGTTGTCGGCACGGAGCCCGACTTGGGGCTCGACGCCACCAACTATGAGATCATGACCTGAGCCCAAAGCAAGGGTCGAGCGCCGAATCATCTGAGCCCCCCAGGAAGCCCACAGGAATGGGCCTTTGGGGAGAGGGGTCCATGCTCTCCGGGAAATTAGACAAGGGTGCCGTGGAGGGGGGTTTGCAGAGGGGACACTGAGGGCATTCCCAAAGGTGTACAGTGTTCTGTAGAAGGATCGAAAGAGTCCTGATTCTCCACTGAGCCCATGAGTCGAACAGAATTCCACAGGGAAATCAGAAACAGAAGCCATGAAACTTCCACGTGGCACACGAAGTAAGAGTGTTTCTCTCTCCACATAAGAGCTAAATGCACGCCAGTCTCACGAGCCTGTGAGGGGAAGGGACAGGCAGAGCTCAGGCAGGAGGAGGCAGCACCGAGGACTCCGTGCCGCGCAAAACAGACCGGGTTTGGCGAGAGAGGACTAGCTGTGCGGTGAAGCTACGCGCTGCCTTGCTCTAATACAGGCTGCGGGGTCTCCAGCAGGAGAGCAGTGGGCGGGTGCAGACGGCCCGGTGTCACCTGTGTGTGCTGGGTCGGGATCTGCACCAGAAGCGCCAGGGCGGTGACATCGAAGGTCCCATCTAAGGCCATCAACGTGCCGTGAACTCCACCGTCTACGCGATTGTTGGCATCCTCCTTAAGGCCGATCGATAGGACCCAGCGAATCCCCGGGTCCTTCCTCCAAACCAGCACCTCTGCCGACAGTAAACACCCATGGCCACGGTGGCTGCCGAAAGCTCTCTCCATCACATCCACACCCTGTAATGCAGGACAAGGATCTCCGCTGTGTGCCCCAAGCCTATGCTTCAGCTGCACACTCCGGGTGTTCTGGAAAACCTTCCTCCCGTCAGACAACACTGTTGGCCCCGAGCCTGGGCACCTTGTCACTTCAACACAAACGTCTCAGTTCTAATCGCAGAGCCCGCTTTGTGGACTCGGTTGAAAATCAGAGAAACCTGAAAAGACTCCCCAGCATATTAAGAGACTGTGACGGGACACCTCACTTTCATGCAAAGTAATAACTATTGCATTTGCTTTAGGACACATCGAAAAATCACCAGATGATTCACTAGTTACTTCTGGTGAAAGACGGCTTCTGTCAACTGTGAAGAGATTTAAAATGAAGTACACAGTACAGGAAACACATATACCCAGTTCATTTCCAAGGTCTTTCACTAGGTAAAATAACAGTTGTTCAAACACATGGACACGCTTAAAACACTTACAGATCGTTATCACATTTCTCTGTAATAACTCTGTAATAACTCTGAGACTCATTCTCCTGAGGCGGACATTGTCACCACTAGGCACCTTTCGTGGAGCCTTATGGGGCTCTACCTCACCGCCACCTCCCTGAGAACTTCACTCCTCATAGCCCACTGTACCCAGAAGCCTTACCAGAAACAGTCGGTTAACACATATTTTATAAGTGACGTGTATATGCTGTATTCCTTCATAAAACAAGGTAAATGTGATTAAGAAAACCATAAAGAGGAGAAAATACATTTACAATACTCTACTGGATGGAAACACATAACTTGCATACGAGTGGACCTGATCTTCAAACCCTGGCTGTTCAAGGGTCAACCGTATGTTTCTGGGACTGGCCGTGCATGTCCACAGAGACCACAGTATGATCCACTCTCAGACACTGCGTGATACCTATGGTAACACAGAACCCAAGTCAGCGATTTGAACATCTCAGCCCCGGAGAAAGTCACCTACACACACTCTGTGAAACTGAATCAAATGCTGGGGCAAACAACTCAATAAACGCTGTCCTCATACGACCAAGTACTTAAACCATACCTCCCGAAGATGACAAAATAAACGTAGGAAACACAGGGGAATGTTTTGGCCAATTTTGTGACCTCTGGACTTACAAGACATACACATTTCTGGGAGCAGTGGGTGTGACAGCCAGAGGGCACTACCACGAATCTTAACGTTTTCATTACAGAAAGTATAAGGATGTGGAAGAAAACACACTGGCAACATCTAAGGGACCGAATTTTCCCAGCATGGTTCCAGGAGCAAAAGGCCCTGGAGGCCTTTTTATGTCCGTGGAGGACATAATACTGCTTTGCAGCTATAGAGTCTATTGACCAAACGAACAGCTACTGCTTGAAAAACAGGTACAGCTGAAAAGTGCTCAGCAAGGTGACAAGAAACACAATGCTTATTTTTTAAAGTTTTTGGTGTTTTTCAGCTTGTGCGCCCAATTTGCGGAGTCCCAGGGCACCTTGGGAAGGGTTTTCAATTCCGTGGCTCCAATTCAGCGGCTGTGGGGAAGCAGAGTGATGAAATGGGAGGTGGGGGGTGTCCACAGCCACGTGAGGTCTCCCGACACGGGGAGGGGTCCGCAGGCAGAGAGACCACGGATCTAGAGGAATGAGGCCAGTAAGACCACCCACACGCTGGAAACACGCAGGGGACACCAACCTGGTCATGCAGGCTCGTCGCTAGCGTGGCTGGGGTGGACCTTTTGTCTTCTGGTGAGCAACCAGCGGATGGATTTTGTGATGCCCTTCTTCTTGGGGGCGTGGTTCAGTGAGTCCCGGCTATTGCTAGTTTTGCTGAGGCTGCTCAAGGGGCCATCCCGAGAGCCCGGGGATCTGGGGGACGCACAGGAGAGCATCTTCCACGCGTGCTCGTCACACGACACACCGCCCCACGTGATTAGAAGCACAATCCCCCAGCTTCTAGGGAGGGCTGCGCCCTGGGAGCTGACACTCTCTCCCTCCCAAGTATTATCTGGAGTCCAAGCCCCTTGGGTTGAGAACGCTCGGCACCCCTCCCTGGCTGTGACCCGGGAGCACGGAGGACATGCACACCTGAGCCACCCCAGGGCGTGGTGCGAGTAACAGAGGGGCTGCTGGAGCTGCGTGGTGGGGGTGGGGGGAAGAGAGCATGGCTCCTGACAGCCCCACAGGGCACAGTGCGGCCCAGGGGAGGAGCCCTAGGGAGCATGTCACCCAGGATCCACCGGGAGGAAAAGGGAGGTCTCAGGACGGCTGGTGCGTAGGATCTGAGCAAACGAGGCTGCCCTACAGCCACCAGCATCACAAGACTCCGGTCTTTCCCACCTGCCTTTTGCTCTGCTGGCCACACCCAGGGCACCCAGGCAGGTATCCCAAGAACGCCGTGCACGTAAGCTCGGTTCATTGGCCTCTCTTTGGAATCGCTGTTCCGACCCTTTCTCCCCCATGTAGAGATCAAAGGTTTCTCAGAGCTGAAAACCAGCGCACAGGCATGTCTCCTACGATGCCTGTGCCCCTTACTTTGTGGCGTCCCTGATGTCCTCGTGGCTGGCCTTGTGCGGTGCCCCTTGCTGCAGCCTGTCCAAGCTCAGGGACCTCTGGGAAGAAGGAGCTGACGGTCCACATCGTGTCCTTGCCACACGATCTTGTGACTCTCCCTCCAAAGGCAGCAACTGTGGGGTGGAGAGGAGAGTGACATGAGTTCACCGTGCGCCCAGACAGAGGAGCACACAGCCCTGAAATCACAGCCAGCAACTCATTTGAAAAGCTATGAGCTGTGCTTTGTGCAGGGTCCAAAACGACTTCCTAGGATCGGCCTAACGCCAGGCGAAAGGGTGGATTCGCGTCCGGGCAGTGGGCCCACTGAGACCCCCAGCCCATCGGCACCGAGGGGTGTACCCTCCCCAGGACCTCGCACCACCAGGAGCCCGGCCACAGAAGGTAGAGGCGGAGGCCCAAACCATGTCACCATACACCACGGCCAGCTGAGAAGGAAGGTGTTTGTTTCCTGACGCCGTTCAGGGCAAACCCTGGTGAGCACGGAGCCCTCCCGTGCACGATTGTCCAAAGCTCTTTGTTTGGGGGAAGTGGAGCGAGCTTGTGGCCTAACCCACTGTCACTTCTGGTAGCGATGCAAGGCTGGAACCTACGGGGACGTGTGTAAAGTGACAAGGCACCCAACCCCCTGACCCCACACTCGGGTCTGACTTCTGCTTCTCGGGGCCGTTTCGGGTGATGTTACAAACTGACGGACTCATCTGCAGCTTACAGACAGTCTGCTCGACACGGTGGAGACACAGTGTCCCGTGGCTGCCGTCACGACAAATGAACCCCTTCAGACTCCATTTTTCCTTCTGTGACAGGCGGTGGGTCTGCGGCTATGTGGCTGTGGGCCCTGGAAAGGACCGTGGGGCCACGGACCCGCCAGCGTTATGACCCTTGACAGGTCCTGGGGGTGAGGCAGGGCCGGATCTCACGAGACACACGTGTAGGACTGGCGAGACAGGCACAGCCAACTGGGTTTGTACCAGGACCTCCGAAGCTGCACGGGGCTCGGGACACCCATGGCGGTCAGCACCAAGCGGAGCTGAGCTCAGGGAAGACACAAGCTTCACCAACAGCTCCAAAACACCTGCCTCCTCTCCTGATTTCCTGACAATCGGCAGACAACAAAAGGCTACCTTAACAGGCTACAAATTATCCACATAAAAGCAAACAGGGTCAGACTCCCTCAACACAAGTAGATTTCATACCCAGGTGGAAGCAAGGATATGGAGAAAACAAACCCAAAGGGGAACAGGACGGGGAGCCACGCTAGCGACCAGGCTATGAGGTGAGCAGAGACGGAGGGCTCCGGGAGCACACCCTCCCCTGGGTCACAGCGCAGTCCACACACAGGCCCCCGCCCAGCACTGGGTCCTGCCAGACTTGTGCCTATGGGCCATTTCAGTCTCAACCAAAACGGGAGGCTCCCGCCAGGCTGGGAAGTGCAACGCCCGTGCTGGCCCTGTCTGCACGGACCTGACACCCACTGCCCGTACGCCTAGACTTCATCCCCCAAAACCTCCAAAGAGCCCTCCAAGTAGCCATCAGTGAGCTGCGGGAGCAGGCCGTCCTGCCTGGGTGTTCATCACGCGACCCTCTGTTCCTTGAGAAAGTCTTGCTACAGAGGAAAAGGCAGCACGAGCCAGCAGAATGCAGGGCGTGCTCTGTGCCCCGGCGCCGATGTGAGCTCCTGATCTCTGAGGACCGTGCACCGATGGGCAGTGTGTGGACACCCCAAGGGCCGTGAACCTTGCGCTGTCCTCACTTACCAGGAGAGCAAAGCAGGAAAAAAAAGACGGTGATGAATACACCCCGGTCACAAAACAACCAGTGACCGAACTGGCACTTGAACGCAAGAATTCAACTGAACGGACACACCGTCTGTGCAGTGGAGGGGCTCCCCCAGCTGCCGCCCAGCTCTGTATCAGAGGCACGGCCCTGTCAGCGCATGGCTGGGAAGGTCTGGGATGGGGGTCCGGTCCAGGGAGCAAGGCATCCCAGTTATGAGGCGGACTGTCTGGTCGAGGGTTCCGTCCCGAGGCACGGCGCTTCCCCTGAGGATGGGCACACCCACGTCATTGTCCTCTGGACACAGGAGGTGTCCTGTCCCGGCGAGGGGCACTGTAAATGGGAGGAGGGCGCCCGAGCAAAGGTGGGGTATGTGGCAGAGTGGTGTCGTGGCCAGTGTTTGCCCTGCAAAGTGTCCTCATGCACAGGACCCGGGCTCTCAGGCTCTGGTTGCACATCTGGAAATGGGCTAACCACACAAGCTGTGGCTCGCGGGGATGTCTGTGAGGGCCAGGTCACAGGATCCTAAACCACTGCACACACCAGGTGGCGAACGAACCCTAAGAGCTCTCTGAATGCTGCTGGCTACGGCTGTCAAAAGTGGTTATATCCCGAAATCGAAACTCTACGGCTCTGCTTCAGTAATTTCTCTTCCTAGAAACTTCTGTGTCTCATGGAACAAAGTTCGCAGCGCAGCGAGCAAGACACAAACGAGAGACAACGGCGAGCTCCGGTGGCCGTCGCAGGTACCGTGGAAACCGCACGCCGCGCTCGAGCTCCCAGTGGCTCCTGTACTTCCCCGCACACGCCAGCCGCTCGTCCTTACCCAGCTGTGGTGCTCACCGTGAAGAGACGGGCACTCTCCCCCACACCACAGACAAACACAGCTAGGTTGCACTACGAAACACTTTCGCTTTCTCCGATGCTTCCTTACATCGCTAGGCTGACAGAGGCATGCAAAGAAAGGAAGAGGAATCAGATTTACTGCACACTTGGAAGCTACAATTTCCAAGACGAAACGAGCAAACATATTTTAAAGAGAACAACGAGATGGATATAATGGAGAGAAGATTTAGAAACAACCACGACTGGACGCAGAACTTTGTTCCACCGCACATCTGAATGTAATAGGCTATTCGACATTTACCAGAGACACTCCCAATTATCACTCAGGGACGTAAAACTCCATGACAACATACACAACTTACTGAAACATGGCATCTTGTAGAACAAAGACGTCTAACAGGTGCCTATTCTAAACTTTCCTGTAACTGTTCTCCTTGTTGGAAACCAAGTTACACTTTTACAGTATCACCCGAGGGGATGCCGAAGTTCCCGCAACACCTTGTATAACACCAAACAAACCCACTCTGTTAACGCCCTGCTGGACGTGAATGTGAAATCCTGACCTCGAATTGGATTGACAACCTCTCACGAATCACTGTGCTGGTTACAGGAGGGTGCCCTGGGCAGGTACGTGATAAAAACGGGCTTAGGGGCAGGTGACAGCTTCACGTTGTAGGAGTCCCGAGTTTCAGTGTAGAAGGCAGTACTTGTGCTCAGTAAGCCCGTGAGATTTGGAGTCCTGAACGCGAGTGTCGGCACCGCAAAGCGTGCTGTCTGCATCGAGCTTCCGTTCATCTATGCTCAGTGCCTTATCTCTTTGGAAGAAACACTTCGTTTACAAATTATGATCTAGATCGTACCCGTATCCACCTGTACTATACAGCGATACGCTAACGACAATTTATGACTATTGGGGCAAAACCCCACTCTCTAATGACAAATGAAGATACAGGAGAAACAACACGAGCCAGCCACGAGTGACCACAGACGCGCCAGGGCAAAACAGCAAAATGACAAAACACAAACCACAGAACTTTTGCCCTGTGTCTCCTTCCAGCTAGCACTGCGTCTCTGCTCCCAACCAGAGTTCAAGTCCTCCAGAAATCTGCCCCTACTGTGTCTACACAGACTCTGGAACTCGGGCGAGCGGGCTTTAGCGCAAGGGCTCCTGGACCAGACCACCGTGGTCCTCGGCCTCCACCTTGCCTGGCCCCACCCAGCACGACCAGGCCACCGGTCTCCCTTTCCCTGAGCACCTGGCTCACTGAGCTCCTTCCACCTTGTGACCGCTTGCTCTCTGCCAGATCTGTCTCTCTCTCTCCACTGCCACACTGGGAATTGCCCAGAGAGCCACCCTTGGACTCTGGGGCTATCCACAGGTGCCCATCTAGGGACTCGTCAATCATCTGTCAAACAGAAATAGATAACTAACACACATCTCACCTTTTACTTCCCATTCGCTGCTGGTCTCCCCTCACTACACTGTGCACACATAGGGGTGCAGGCCTCTCCTCTGACTTTTTATCTATTTATTGTCTTCTTTGTTTTATTTCAAGTGGGGGAGGAGCAGAGAGAGGGAGAGAGAGAGAATCCCAAGCAGGCTCCAGGCGCGGTCAGCGCAGAGCCCCGTGCGGGGCTGCGGGGCTGCGGGGCTGCGGGTCTCGATCTCACCAAACCATAGATCGTGACATGCGCAGAAATCAGCAGTCAGACCCTTGACCGACTGAGCCACCCGGCGCCCCTCATCTGGGTTTTTCAGTCATGCTGCACCCTAGCTCTGGGACGATATCTGCACCAAACTTGTTCCATGACTACAGGTGCTCAAAACTTACACAAATATCTAAAAATATAGGCGGCTGAAGAGACAAAGGACAAAAGTACTTAAACTCCAAAGGTGAATTCTCTGTTGTTTAAGTTCGATGAAGACACGCGTTCATTTAACCTTCATTAGCATTTCAAACCCTTACTCATTTGCATTGTGCTGTGCTTAACACTAGGTCCTATCTTCATCCACATTGCTACTTTATACAAAGAAAGAACAAAAGCTCTCAAAAGTAAATTCTAAGGCAGCAAAAGAAGAATGGGGGAAGGGGAAAAGAGAAAGCAGCCTATCAGTCCCTTAGTTCCAGAAGAGCCTCACAGACAGAGGAAAAGGCAGGTGACATTGGAGCAGGCAGGTGGGTCCCACGAGAGCCCCCAGAGGATGGAGGTCCTTGCCTTGGAAGGCTCATGTCGCAGACGGGCCACACGGCCTTTCCGGTGGCGCCGCAACACCGCGCTGCTGCTGGTGCTGCTGGCATCCGTGGGGCTGTCCGCCAGACGGAACCTGGAAGCTGGGATGCTGCTGACGTGCGTCCGCCTGAAATATGGAGGAGAACAATCAAACAAACACGCGCACACACACACCAAGGTTGTTATCTAGAGAAAAGTGGGCTTTGTCAGCCAGGCCAGAACCCATCAATTGGGAACATGAGGTCACAGCAAAAGGTCTCCAAGGAAGGCATCCTTGCCCCTGGCTCCAGTGCAAGCCCGCTAGCCGGGCCCTGTGGAGACAGGGTCTCCCGGGCCCAGCAGGTGCAACGCATCCCCGCGGCCCAGACGTCCCCGAGGTGGAGCAGCGCCTGCCCCCGGTCAAGCTGTCATCCTGCGTGTCTGCACCACCTCCTGCCCAACTGACCGGAAAGCACTCCTGTACGTCCCTCTGGCCTTCACCTGCCACCGGCCCACATGTGCCAAGGCCCTTGCTGTGATGCCAGGTGACCCCAGGTTTTCCTCCACCAGCCACTATCGGACGCCCCAGGGGCATCCGCGGCAGGATCCTCGGGAACCACACCTCGCAGCTCCCGTACACAGGAGGTGGCAATGCGCCCGGTGTTTCCAAGGCAAAAGCGTCTCTGGCCTCTGTGCAGTTAGACTAACAGACAAATGTCCCCCTTGGCCACAGAAGTCTCCAGAAAAGTTCCATGGAGCCCCGAGACCCTAGGGTGGAGTCACTTAATTGGGCTGTCAGCTGCTCCCCTCAGCAAAGGATCTGGGCACGAAGCGGTCAGCAGCTGCGAAGGAGCACCCGCCAGCCCACGTGCCCGGCCTCAGCCAAGGGCTCACCCTCCACACTTGAACCCTGCACGGGAGTCCAGGGGCTCCTCGCTCTCTGGAAAAGAAGAGAGGCTGCCTTCCATTTCACAAATCCTTATGGTCTCGGGAGACAGAACACGCCCATCTGATTCACATCAGCTAAAGAGGGGGCCCCTGGCGTCACCCCTTGTGGCCTGGAGACAGAGCCACCACGACAGGGCGTCTCCTCTGTGGTGCTTCAAGCTCTTCTCTGAGGCCTTTCAAGAAACGTCATTGGCACGTGCTGCCTCAGGGTACTGCTTGTTTCTAAGACAGCCAAGTCGGAACTGGCCGCTGGCCACAACCATCTTCCCCTCCTCTGGTCCCCCCATTCCCAGAACAACTGCTCACCTGAGCTCAGGTGGTCTAGCTTCACCGCTGTGGGGCCACGACACATCGCCAATCGGGGAGAGCCACACACGCCGCCCCGCATGGGACCTGGCATGGTTCGTGGCTCCACCGAGGTTTGCGTGTGTCCCCTGACTCTGACACCCTATCTCAGGCTCCCTGGCTCCCGACCCCACCACCCTGCATCCAGTCCTATCCCAGAGCTCTCTCCCATCTGCCCCGCCTGCGTGTGCAATTTGGTCCGTCACCTTTCTTTTCCTCTGTAACCCAGACCATGTCATCTTGCTAGAGGAGGACACAAACGGAAGACGTGGCTGTGAGGTCGTGCCAGGAGGGCTCAGCTGTCCAGCCTGCCTGCCGCCTTCTCAGTCTCGTCCCCCCGGCCCCCGGCCGCTCACGGCGACACAGCTCCCACCAGCCTCGCTTCTGCCACCACACGAGAGATCACTTTGTGAGACGGCTTCAAACAGACCCTGTTCCTCAGCCGGTCTCCTGCCCGGTGTCTTCTGACCACAAGGCCACCTGTGACCACGGACAATGCCTCTGCAACCACGGGAGCACTGGGATCCTCTCTATCCTTCTCCTTGGCCAGCTCACCTCAGGCGGGTGACGGGCGTGGATGTCCCTCTTATGGCAACTGCCCCAGGGTGACACCCTCCAGGGGCCTGCACAGCCCCTTCCCTTGAGAACTCCAACATGCACTCGAGTGGCCTGCACCGCATCCACTGTTTGCTCCCTTGGCCTCCTCACACATACCCGTCATCAAGCCCTGGAATGGTGACACTCAGCACACTGGTGTCTTGCTGGCGAGGATCTCCATCAGCCAACCAAGAGGCTGCTCTGTGCCCGGATCTTCCTGTGTGCTTCTCTCTCCGGACACACATTCGCTGTGCCACCAGTAGTTCCCTGGACAGGGAGGGCCGCTTGGGACTCTACCTGCCCTGACTTCTCTCTCCTACAAGCAGGCTCAACACGGACAGCCACAGCACACCCTCGACTCTCCCGAGAGCCCACGTCGGCAGCCGCACAGACCCCAGTGAGGCCTGAGTGGGCCTGCCTTTGGAGCAGGAGCCTGCTTCCTGCACCTAAGGGGGCCCAGTCAGCTACTCGAGGCACTGTCACACCAGAATGACTCTCACATGGTACATATTTCCTACAAAGAAGCAAGCAAACCTTTGAATACCTTGCTGACAGTTACTGTCTGCAGGACGCAGCTCACAAGCCGGCTGACCCACTCCCTCACAGGCGACTCACCAACGTCCCAACAGAGTTGCGGCGATTACCTGTCATTCTCCAGTCTTTTCAAAAATATAAGAAACTGCGAGCACTGCGCTAACCCCACCGACGTCAAGGTGACCTTCACAACCACGGCCACGTGTGCACTCCCATGGTGACCCCACTGGCATTGCGGAAGGGACCATAGCTTCCAGGGATGCTGGGCCGAACCTGGCAGGCTGGACCCCTCCTAGCCCCACACCATCACTGCCACACTCGGGGGAGGGAGGCCGCAAATAAACCCACCCAAACACGAACAGAACTTTTCCTAACTTCTACTCCTCCTCCCATGGCTGTGAGCTCTGTCAGGCCTCCCGGTCTCCTGAGATTCCAAACCTAACCTCTGGAATGAGGTTTTACTTCTCCCTCTTGCCACCTACTAAGCTACCGGCTCCCTGAGCTACATCCAGTCCCTCTGCCCATTCGGCCAAAGGATTCCTCTGGAAGATACACAGCAGGTGCTAACGTATGTGTTTGTGAGGTGGTTCATGTTAGGCACGGTGAAGGGCAGTGTCCCCCCCCCAGCCCCGCCCCATCATCAGTTAGCTGGTACCTGGAAAATGGATCGCGTCAGACTACAACACACTCAGGGTTATTGTGTGTAACTCTGATCCGGTGCGGGTCATACCATAGCACACCCACGGTTCTACTTGGGAACCATGAGCTGGTTCAGGTCATACTGGTGACAGAGGGAAGCCGCCCCCAGCCGCGTCTCAAACAGATCTGTGAAGCGGGAAATGTCATACCTGTGGTGAAGCGAAGAGCCTCTCGATCTTGCCCGCTTTAATATGGCCCTCAGTGCTTCCATTTTCCGTAGAAGGTGATCCTGCAAAGCAGCAAATGACAACGACACTCACTGCAAGCAAGGTTAACTAGTCTTTGCATCAAGAGTCCGTTCAACTCAGAGCACAAACTGGTAGTGGCCAGAGGAGAGGAGAGTAGGGGCGGTTGGCAAAAGAGATGATGGTGAGTAGGAGGCATCAGCATCCAGGTATCAAATAAGGCCGTCTCGGGGATGAAAAGCACAGTACAGGGAATACGGTCCGTGATACCCTAAGGACTCTGTATGGTGACACACGGTGACCACAGTGATGGTGACGAGCACAGAGTCACGTGTGCAATTGTTGAAACGGTATGCTGTCTACTTGAAACTGATACCACACTGTAGGTTCATTAGAATTCAAGAAAAAATGGAAAACACTACTTGCATCAAGTGTGCTGAAATGCTGACCATCATAACCACGCTGGGTAAATTCAGCAGTTACAAACCCCAAGACCATTCTCTCCAAGAGTCCTCCAGTAAACACCCGGATCACCAAGTGAACGTCCTAAACCCTACTGAACAGTTAGGTCTCAGGCATAGCAAGGTTACAGAGGAGAAACACCGAGCCACTAGGACTTCTTCCTAATTATGTAGAGAGGAGCAGGACTTTCTGGGCGGTGGGGGAATAGCCCTTCTGTGTAATAGGCACGTGCTCCGTCGTGGACCCTCTGCAGCCCAGCCTCACGTCTGCACACGCAGCACCAGGGAGTAAAACCGACGAGGAGCTTTGGTCACACAACTACCCCCTAGGCAGTGCCGTCCCAGGCCGCAGACACCACCGCACGTGGCTAACTGAGCGCCCAAAATGGGGCTGGTCCCGACCACAGGGGATGGAACTGTGAGACGCCCCGTGGGTTGCAAGGACTGAATGTGGAAAAACATTGTAGAGTAGCTCCTTCATGTCTACACTATTTACATGATACAATAACATGTTGCCTGCATCGGGCTGCGTGAAAACTAACATCACCCGTGTGTTTGACCATTTCAAATGCAGCCTCGAGAACCCTTGGGATGACACCCATGTCACCTGTTACCTTCCTGCTGGGCAACGCTGCACTCCACGAAAGGTTTACGCGAACATTTTAGCTTTCGAGCGAACCCCCGAAGGGACTCAGAAATCTGAACCCCGTAGGCTGCTCGGCTCCAACTCCGCCACATGCGTGCCATTCAGACTTGCGAGCGTGGGGCCGCTCGAAAGCACAGTGGTGGCTCGCCTTGGAGGAAGTGTGAGCCCCAGAGGTCACCTGCTCCTTTCCAGTCTCAACCGATCACTGAATGAGTGAGAGACGGAAATACCTTCTCACGTTGCATTTCTTGTAACTGTTTTTTCAGATTGCCAACTTCTCCTAACAGAGACTTCTGAGAAAGATACCGACAGTCCTTTAGTGTTGATTCTTTCAAACGTTCCACATGCTAGACCATGCCTACGTTTCTCTTTACAATAACGCAGCACCACAGACAAGGCATGGAGCCGATGGCCATACCAACGAACCGCGTCACATGACCACAGAGTGAAATGCTGTCTGTGAAACTGCAGTAACAGCCTTTACTCATCCTTTGTCCATGTACAATTTCTTCACGGATCACTGTCTGACTGTAAGTATGACAAGTTCCTACGTTTACTTGCAGCAGGTACACTGGTTTGTACTAGCTTTTAGGGTCTGTGATGCCTCAGTCACTTGGGAAACCTGACCTAAGTTTCGTACATATACTTCCAATCTCACATACAACCTTCTACCGAAAGGCTGGCCCCAGTGATCAAGGTAGAACCTCACGTGGGGTATAATAACGCACCTCATAATGGGTTTTACCCAAAACAAGTGTGTCGTGAAATTAGCATTGCTCACTGGTGTCTCCAAGTGACAATCTTAGGGAAGATTCTGGGCTCATCTACAGGGACACAGGTGTAATCAGAACCGGTAGTATCAGGTCCGCATCCAACTGTCCCCACCAGAGCTTCTCTCACAGAGATCCTATGATACTGCTTCCCTCCCGTTACACCTCAAGTGTGTCCGTTATGATGGTGTAAGAGTCCAGGCTTAGACTCTTTCCAACCCAGATGAAAAGAGGGAAGGCAGGAGATGGAACAGGAGATACTCTGTTTTCAGCTGGTTAAATGCTTGACAGAACTGCGCACTCCTACCGGTCCGTCTGGACAAAAGAGGTAGAAATTAGCTCCCCAGACAAGAACCAGGCTGAAGGTTCCAGCACAGGGGTGGCAAACGAGGGCCTGCCGACCACATCCAGCCACCGCCGGGTCCTATCAACAAAGGGGTATCGGCACACGGCCCCTCCCCTTAGTTATATACTGCCTATGGCTGTTTCTGTGCCCATCTTTGATTAGCATGAAGCTAGCTTACTCCTTACGTCTCAGTTAGTCTCAGTTACGTCTCAGTTAGTAAAGGCCCAGACCATACTCCTCTTCTAGACAGTGAGACGCACCTTCCCGCACGCATACGTCGGGCGGGGACACGACACTGGGAACTTAACGTAGGCCTGCAGTTTTTCCGCGTGAAAGAATCATTTCTACTTTCTACAGTGGCTGTTAGCCTCTGCTCCACGCTGCTCCTCAGGATCACAACGTGAGCGTCTCCTCTGTGAGGACGGGGGCACTCAGCCGCTGTCTCTCATAGCCTACCTTATCTTCTGCAGCAGCCATTCTTTCCTTTAGATGACGCTGAAGACGCTCGTCAGATTCGGAAAGGAGCTTGTCAATAGTGCTGGACAGATGTTGATTAGTCTCTTCCTTCAGTTTTTCTCTCTGCCTTACCTGAAAGAGAAGACGCAGGCTTCAAGCCAAAGTGCGAACACTGGCTCAGGCGTGCGAATGACCAGCGGTGTGACCCACACGCACGCCATCCTCGGCTGCCCCTTCCCACGGCACTCTTTGGCGTGCTTGTGCGTCACTGCCAGCACCGACCTAGCGGGGCACACAAACGCAGGAACCTGCTTCCCAGGGGTCATCACTTAGCAGGTCCCTTTGTTTCTGGGAAACAAAACACGCATGGGCCCTCACGAATGTCCTCATTGTTAGCTCTCAGATGGGCTCAGGAGGCAGATGTACATGCAGGAAAGAGCATATTCTCAAGGGGATCAGCTGATCTACACACGGGAGGAGGCATATTCCGGGGCGGAAACCCAAGCTCAGATCTGGCCTCAGGGGGAAAGAAATGAATCCATTGACAAAACCCAAAGATAAAAAAAAAATCCCCTTTGGGAAAGATTCAGTGGTGAGAAAGACTTTGACCTGTTTTTCGTGAAATTCACACATCTCCTGAACGTTTTGTAATGGAAACTTGTATTTACCTCAAGTAATTTCCGAACGGAACCGCCAAGTTCACGGGTCTGTGTTTTATAGAACTCTCATCAATCGTATGGTTTAAAAACTTGTTCCTACCGCATATCCTGAATTAACCCAAAACAGAAGCGGCGAGGACAGGCCGGCAGGATTCAGGGGCTCCTGCCGGGCGGAGGGCCGTGGGGTACGGAGTACACATGTGCCCTGCAGTCGGGGGGCCCAGGGAGGAGGAAGAGCCCACAGGACACACCCGCAGGCTAGGCAATGGACAGTCCCTCCAGGCTCGGGCTTCCTCACCTCCAAGCCACACCTGCTGGCACCTCTTTCCTTGGGAGCAGGCAACAGAAAGCACGACCACCACACCTCACACGCAGCAACGGCCGTCACTCGGAAAAGACCCTGGCCACCCCACAAGAAGGGATCAGCACCCAAGTATTTTTCAAGCAAAGCAGCTTAAAAGTGTCCTTGGAATTGTCTCAGTTATAATAGAATCCTTATCTCAACACCTGTCCCTCCAAACTACCATACAGTCCTAAAGGCAATGAAGTGCTTCTCTAAGTAGGTGAGGTGGAATTCTCGGCCCAAGAGGCTAGCGTCTGGTTGTGCTCGCTTGTGTGCATGTGTCATGGCGGGCTGGGGTCGGCCAACGCGAGCCGTCACGCTGGCATCAGAAGCTTCACTCCGCGGAAACTCATGTTTTATTCTCTGACCCTGAGGGCCAAGCACACGAGTGTCTGGTGTAAGTTAAGGGTGAGTGTTTTGAGTTTTCTGGTGAAAACAAAACCCGATGGCCTTGGATGGACGTCCCAAGTTGGGGAGGCGGCTGCCTGCTCTGTCTCCTGGGTGTTTCATGTTGACGTCCGACCAGCTCCCACAGGGAAAAATCTCAGGGGATTCAAGGGACACGGGCCTCCCTTTCGTCAAGGCTCGATGACGCTATTCCTCTTCTTAGGAACATCTACCCCGACCTGTGCCTTTACATCTCAAGTAGAAATTCAGGATGTGGGGACCAAGGTCAGGCCCGTGACCTGATTTCAGGACCTCGGTGTCATGTCCTAAGGAAGGAGACCCCTCCTCTAGGCTGCCCTACCCCAGGCCAGTACCTCCGCTTTGGCCAAGGGACACCCACGAGGTCCCGCGTCAACCGTGAGTAGCTGCTAACGAGCTGGTGGGCACAGTGGGCTGTGCGGGTGCCTCCACCCCTAGGCGGCACTGCCTACGGGGCCCCAGCGTCCAGAGAACATTGTCCACAGGCTAGCAGTGTTCACTAGCATCCAACTCGCACAAGAGTGCACTGTACCCCTGATGGGATCGAGAAGGGGCCTGGCGTCCACGTGGGGAGAAGTGGGAAACAAGGGACCACTCCCTACCCCCACACCCCCAGCCTGCGCCTCATCCTCAACCACCGCCAGGTGCGCGGCTGCTCCGCCCGGACACGTACCCGCTGCAGTTCTTGGTTCTTTTCCTCCAGCTGGGCCTCCATCTGGCGCAGCCTTTCCTCGATGTTGCCACCCCTCTGCTCGGCCTGCGGGCGACAGCAGGGTCAGAAGAGCTGGCTGCCCCACCACACACGCTGTGCCTACGCACGACATGCTGTGAGCGGCCTTCTGCCTGCTCACAGTCCCTACAGGCCTCATGCGTGCCAGTGGGAAGCAGTGGGCTTCCATGCTGGTGACCGGGGGTAGGCAATGGTCTCGTCCCCACCCCGGGTCCCGGATCCTTGGACGGTGCCTCGTCCCCCGGGAGACACCCCTGGCCACTCAGCACGGACAGGAGGAAGCAGCAAGCGGAAAGAGCAAACAGGCGTGCTGCCTTCCTAAGCTGGGAAGTTACTTCCAACAATTTAGCTTCCTCAGCAGCACACTGTCCAAAGACAAAGGGTCGGGCTACACGGCTGACCAGGGACAGGAGAGAGGACAGGTGAGAAAAGAAATGGAGACTTGACATGCAGATCACAAAGGAGGAGAGGCTCTGTTGGAGCCTGGGCCTGTGGGCGCCCAATGCCGCCTGCCCGACTTGATGGCAGCCTTGAGGGTCATTATCCCGTGACGAAACCACCCCCCTTCCCACTGGGACCCTCACTGCACTGGAACCGCTGACACAGAAGCACCGACAGGCTCCCTGCTACAGGTTCCCTCAGCCCAGGTTCCGGAAGGATGGACTGGCTGCCCAGTCATGGGCTCCCTCGTCCTGTGTGCATCACTCGATCCCAGCACCGCCCACATCATGTCTGGAAACTACCTCTTCAACTGCTGCCTTCCTCTGTGGGTGGTGAGGGCTGTGAGAACTGGGAGGGCAGGGACTGTGTCTGGCACGTTCCTCGACTCTATTTGTGGAACCTCCGAGTGAATTCCTTAAAGATTTATTTCTTACAGGGGTGTCTGGGTGGCTCAGTCAGTCGGGTTCTGACTCTTGGCTTCAGCTCAGGTCATGAACTCAAGGTTTGGGGCTTCGAGCCTTGTGTCAGGCTCTGTGCTGATAGCATGGAGCCTACTTGGCATTCTATCTCCTTCTTTCTGCCCCTCTCCTGCTCATGTATGTGCCCAGGCTCGCTCTCTCTCTCTCTCTCTCTCTCTCTGTCTCAAAATAAATGAACATTTAAGAATTTTTTAAATAAAAAAACGATTGTGTTTGAAAGAGGATAGGATTTTCTCATTTCTCGGAAAAATTCTATGCTTTTTTTGTTTTTGTTTTTTTTTTTTTCCTTCGGTAAGCTCTACACCCAATGGGGAGCTCAGACTCATGACCCTGAGATCAAGAGTCCCAAGCTCCACTGACTGAGCCGGCCAGGCACCCCTGTCCTTCTCTTGCCCAAGGCTACTATCTTGAGCTTTGAGTCGCTGACTTAACTCTGAAAAGCAGTGAGTCTTAGATGCAGCCAACGGCAAACTGCACACGTCGGACAAAACCGGAGGGAACAAAACTGGGGATGATGCCTGCCGTTTGAAAAGCATTCCAATGTCAGACAAAGAAGCACCGAAAACAGATCTCAGCTGGTTCGCGGACTTTGGCACGCCGACGTTACCGGTGAGAAATGAGATACAAGAACGGACCGCCATGAAGTTGACATTCCCACCATGGGACCCAGAAGGAAACGGGGGCCCCACCTTGCAGAGGGTGGCCACCCTCTGGGCCGGCTCGGCTTCCACCTCGGGCAGCGACTTGGCCTTCCTCGGGGTCTGCTGCAGCTTCCGCTCCGCCACCTCCAGGCACTCTTGCAACTGGCGGTTTTGATCCGCAGTCTAGGAAATGAAGGCAAAGCATCAAAGTGTAGCAAGTCTTCTCTCCGTTTCCATTTTTAATAAAGTGAAACAAAATCTAAATGCAGAGATCTACTGTTAGTTCTGACTGAAGCCAACAGTTTGGTAGGTGCTTCAGAGTAAACCTTTCCTTTCTGCGAGGAGTCACCCACTGCCTTGGTCCTCCGTTCGCTACGCAAAACATGTCTTGCCAAACTCTTTGCTCTTCTTCACTATCTTCAAAGAAGTCTTTCCAAAGACAAAGTTCCCACACATTAAAGAAAACCCATCTTCTGGAGGAGCTTGCTCGCTCTTCCTGACCAGTTAAGGAGAGAAGGGTTCGGTCCTAACCCTTCGTAAACATATTTATACTGGGGTCCGAGGGCTCGCTACATAGGACATTCTGAGGTGGGCACATCAGCCAGCACAGAGCTTCTGAGAGCATGCCTGATGCCAGTTGAGTTCTTTTTGGAAGTGTACCATTATTCAACAAAAACACTCTCCCTCTTGACCAAAAACGTGGAAAACTTCAACGTGGAAAACTTAGACACGAGATTTTTTGTTAAAGGACTTTTAGGGAAGCCGAGGTGGCTCAGTCAGTTAAGCGTCCACCTTCGGCTCAGGTCATGATCTCATAGCTCATGGGGTCAACCCTGCCTCGTGCTCTCTGCTGACAGCTCAGAGCCTGGAGCCTGCTTTGGATTCTGTGTCTCCCTCTCTCCCTCTCTTGCCCTCCACTGCTCATGCTCGCTCTCTCTCTCTCTCTCTCTCTCTCACTCTGGCTCCCTTTCTCAAAAATAAATAAGCATTAAAAATATATAAAGTCATTTTAAAAATCATGTATAAGGTGAGGTTTTTGCAAGGTTAACGTGTGTTCCCACAGACTCCTTCCATCTTCTGTGTGCATATAGCTCTGTGTGTATATACAGACCACGTATCATGCTTGAAAACCCTCCAAACAGCATTCCTCCATGTCATTTTAATGGCTTCCTAGTATTTCACTTTGATTATCATTTTGGGTCGACTGACGCATTTGACAAACACACCAGACAAAGCTCACTCTGTTTCCAAGAAGCTGGATGTGGTTTTCCTGTTCAATGCCGGATGACCTGAGACAACCAAGGAAGAGACGTGCTGCTTCCCAAAACACAGGGTCTCACATCCTCACGCCAGACTGTGCTTCTGCACCTGCCATTCCCCCCGATCTCAGGTACTACCCAAAATGGCCAGCTGCCTACACATTCCCGGCCACTCCCTGCTCCTTTGGAAACAGTGCTGACAGGCAACAGAGTAACGTGCATGTAAGACAAGACAAAGAAGGAATCAAGGAGGGGAGCCCCATAACATGCTTCCATAAAATTCGAAAGAATTAAACCCTGGACGTTGAAGTAACCCCGCTGGTCAACACAAGTTTCTAAGATCCTAAAACCTTGACATTGACACTTGGTCCTTAACTTGACTTGTAATTAATAAAAGTGGAATGAAGTCCAACGAAACCAACGACCTGTCGATGCAGAGAGTCCTTCTTTGCCATCTCGTTTTCAAGTTTCTCCTTGAGGTCGTGCAGAGAGGTGGCTTTGTGCTGTGCCCTGAGGCAGCGCTTCTCAAGGGTAGTGATCCTGTCTTGCATGTCTTCCTTCTGGGCCATGGCCTACAGCAGGTATTTCAGAGGGAAAACAGGGAACGAATTAGCGTACGACACATTAACACACTCCAGACACAAAACCCGGGCGAAATCCTCATTTTCCAAACAAACAGAAAAGTAGCATCCTCGGGGCACCTGGGTGGCTCAGCCGGTGTCGCTCTGTGAGTTGGCGCCCCGCGTCAGGCTCTGTGCCGACAGTGCGGAGGCTGCTCGGGATTCTGACCAGTTACCCAGGCTTATTCTTTCCCATGTGTTCAAAGACAAACGGATAAGAAAGTCTCCCGGAAGTCACAACCTCGGTTGCCTCCGGACACCGTTGAGCTTTCCACAGAACAGCGACTTGCCTCTGGAGGCACACACCATGAGACAACCATCCTTTTTCCCGGGGAAAAGGCGGATGAAATCTCATCCAATTACCACAAAGTTGAAGCAGCAGTGGTAACAAATGGAAGCCAAACTCCACCTTTCATATAACTGGAAGTCATCTTCTATAGCCTAACCCTGTAACAACATTGTATCCCATGGTATCTGACACTGCAAATGGAACCAGAACGTCCTGCCCTGCGTTT
The DNA here is from genome assembly GCF_028749965.1 of Puma concolor. Lineage (NCBI taxonomy): Eukaryota > Metazoa > Chordata > Mammalia > Carnivora > Felidae > Puma > Puma concolor. The sequence goes on from NC_141677.1 coordinate 19,726,345, forward strand.
CTTGTCCAACACCCGAAAGATTCCTCTTCCAGCCCTCCGTGTTTCCTAAGCAATTTATGTCAGCAGTCTCAAGAGTGAAAGTGATGAGTCCTAAGAAAGGATTTTCTAAATTCTCTGCACATTGAACTCTGCTGAGGGGTCTCTCCCCACCTCTGCCAAACAACAACTTCACTGAACAGGTTCTATAATTTCTGCAAATACTTTTGTTTTAAATTCCGACCCGATCTCACCCACACTAAGGTACTAAACAGACTGCTCGTGCACTTACACCCTCGAGGGTCTGACAGGGTCTTCCCGAGGTGGCACTGCTGGGCTGGGGGTGGGGTGTGCGGGGACTGTCCGCAAAGGGCAGCTCACAGTGACAGGAGGAGGCACAGAGAAACCATCCTACCCTTACCAGTCCTCTGTGACAATGATCAGATTCCCATCGACGACCACACGTGCAGAAGCGGCCGCACTCCTCCATGACCTTACACCAGGACCAGCGGGCTACCCCTCGCTCACTCTGACCGTCACGACCAGGAGCACGGAACCCCTGGGAGGAGGGCAGGGCGGCAGAGGCGGCCGTGACGGCCCCTGGCAGAGCCGCCCCCGCAAGGCCGTGCCCCCGGAAACGCCCTGGCAGCACCACGCTGGTTCCTACGTGCCGAGTGTGTTCCCAAAATGGACCGAGAGCACGGCATGGGCCAAGCTCAGGTGGCCCACACGCCACACCCGAGGCCACTCCGCCGCCTGCCCGCCAGGCCTCGGCAGGGGAGAGCCCAGGGAGGACAGATTCCACCACGCAGATGGGGAGGCAGCCCGCCCAGGCCCCGGAGTCACGTCCCATTCTGCTGCTACTTCTACCAAACTCCAAACGTTCAAAACCCGTGGGAGACGAAGGACACACTGGGCAAGGCCGAACCAAACACCCCACGTTTGGCTCGACGACGGCGTGGCCATTTCAACTGACACTCACTTCACGGACATCTCTTTGTAATATGGTGTTCATTGCTTCAGAAAGGATGAGGTCTTTCCTGGAGATGTCTAGGTCCTCTTCCAGCTTGGCCACGAGAGTGCACAGGGTAGCCAGGAGCTCTTTCATCTGGCTCTGCACCTTTGAAACTCAGAAAGGGAAGCAACATGTGAGGGCCCCCACTGCTAGTCTTCATACGTTGTTTTAAAAACAATGGATAAAAAGGAAACCCCCTCCAATCAAATCCTGGCGTGATGTCTGGAGCTGAACTCTGCGAGTGGCCCCTAATTCTTCTTCTACGAAACTACACCCCTCCAGTGCCACACGTAACTGCTCTCTCACCTGGAAACAAAGGGATTGAGTTGGTACACAGAGGTGTTTCATTAGTCCTTACTATACAGTTACCCTAAGATCCCCTTCGCCTCAAATGACATGACAGAATGCTGGTAAGGTTTTTCACGGATGCTCCTGTTCACAGACTTGCTTGTTAACCGCTTTCAATTTTACATTGGAGACAAATCTTCCCCCAAATAAATTACATTATGCAATTTGTACTAGCCAATCGATACACACAACATTTCCACCAACTACTGCTTTTTAACCATACAGACCTGTCTTCTTACAAGAATTCAAGAAGATGAAAAGGAAACCCCAGTCACACAAACACACAAAGTGTGCCTAGAACACACAGCATGTGCACAAATTGAGAACCGCCGTGGCTAGGCACACCGTTTCAGCCTCGGTTTTGTCCTTCTCCAATATGCAGTTGAGGACCTTGAGCACCTCCGCCTCACTGGACACGCCGGCCGGAGTCTTCGCCTGTCGCCGTATGACTGTTTTTTGAAGAGCTCTCTCGTGCCTGGAGACGAGGAACTCCAAATGTTCCAGCAGCAGCTGGCGGGAGAGGCAAAAGGAAAACCGTGTTTCAAGAACACCTTCAATTCCGGGCCTCAAGTTCACCAAATGCAAAACCAAGTCTGAATCCCTTCAATTCAGTTCCCAGGTAGGGAGCCGTCCCCGCCAATGTGTTAAAAGAGCCTTACTCCTCCTCACGGATCAAACAAGGTTTGAGAACAATAGGTCCCAGCCAACTCCACGGGGACATTGCGGACAAGGGGAGTGAATGGTGTCCCGTGTTTGAAGACACTGGCAGTGCGCCTACTGACCCTGGTGTTGTTTCTCTCCGCCTTCAGGTTGGCGATCTCCTCCTCTCTCTGCACGAGCTGCTCCCTGCAGGTGTGGAGCTCTGCAGCGAGAGCTGCACACTCCTGGGGTCGGAGAGGGGACAAAAGTGGAGAGACACAGGGGGTCTTTACCAGAGCACACCAGGCCTCCGTGGCCCTCCAGAGGCCCAGCACCCACCGCCCTCAAGTAGCATCACACACACCAGTCCCCTCCTCACCACCCACAGGAGTCCCGGGGATTTTCGGAGGGACCGACACTCAAGGGGACGGACATTTTCAGGTGCCTGGCAGGTCTAGGACTCAGGAACTCTGCTGACTCGGGAGCAAGCGGCCGAGAAGCCTCCTGCCCATCCGCAGCCTCTGGCCTCGTCTGCCAAGCAGGCTTGTGGAGCGGCAGTGGGGAAAGGCTGACGGTACTCAAAAGCTGCTGTCTTAGCCTGAACCCCTGGCTCAATCAGACTCAACCACACCCAATGGACTTTTCAAAAATGATGGTAGGACTCTTGACGAAAGGGCGAGTTTACGACTTCTTTCCTTAGTCAAGCAGGAAATATTATGGAGGAAGGGTTTCTGAGGAGAGTGATGCCAGGGCCCACCACCCCGCGTGGGGCTTCTCTCACGCCAATACTGAGCGCCCGCCCAGGACATGGCGTACAGGTGGGCTCCAAGGAGGTGGACGCACACTCTCCAGTCAGTCGAGCGCAGAGCCCGGTGCAGGGCTCAATCCCTGAACCATGACATCATGACCTGAGCTGAAACCAAGAGTCAGACGCTTAATGCCCTGAGACACCCAGGCGCCCCAGAGCTTTTGTCTCTGTAGGACAAACGAGGGGATAAACGTTCACTTAACAACTGACATTCCAAATAAGGAGAGTTGTTGATTTCAGCAATTCTGGAAAATCCAAGTACAAACTGGTGACACACTTCAATTTCTTTCATAAAGTAGCCCTTTCCAAATCAACGGGAATGTTACCACAGAACTGACCACGTTCCTTGCAATCTGACTTGACAAGGTGAACCCACAGAAGCCTATCTGATCCTTGATGTAGGACTGTGCAGGCCCGTTTCTATGTGGGGATTTTTGTTCCAATAAATGCACTGGAAACTCTTCTGGAGATGTGTGACATTTGGAAAGACTGGCAGATGAGCTGAGCAGCTACGAAGTATCAAACCTAGTAAGTAAAAGGGAGGCCACGAGTGCATGAAATATACGCAGATACTAGGCTATTAGAGCATTTCCTCCCCGAAAACATACACAAACCTACTCTGACAAGATAAAACGTATCATTTTGCACACAGAAACTGACCGTACCTACATGGTGCCATTTGCAGTCAAGAGAAAGGCAAACAAATGTGGAGACGCAGGATTAAGTCCTAACCGCATAACACGAGCTGTAGCAGACGCTGTCCTCTGGGGGAAGTGTGCACCACCTCCTGTTGCTCTTGAGGTCCCCTCAGGTGTTGCACGAATCCACGAATCTGCTACTCAGCTCTTGGTAAGCACTTCCTTTCTCCAGTACATCAAGCACCACAGGAGAAGTGATTTCTCAGGGTTCCTGCGTCATTTTCACCGCGTTAAGGGCAATACCATGAACCTTAATTACAGCCTGGGACCCGTTCGAAGTGTGCCCAGGGATGCCGGACGTGCTCCCGCGATGCAGAGAAGACTCATGGTGTGACAAGAAAAGGCTGAATGGCCTGACATGTACTGAGGTCCACAGCTGCAGCTGCCAGCCGGCCAGCGTGAGGACCACGGAGGCACAAAGAAAGGGAAAGTCTCGAAGCTCTCTCCCTGCGGCGACCCCAGCACATGCAAAAACCTGGTGCTACTGGTGAGACATCTTTGTGTCTGGTGCGGAAGATGTGGCATCTCTGTGGATGTAGGACTGCTGTGAGACGGGCACACCTGCCGACGCAACTCAAACTGCAAGACAAGTGAAGACCTGACATCACGACGTAAGGCAGAAGGAAGGGAAGGATCGAAAACTGGCACATTTCAATGCAGGCACAGGATAGCTTGGTGATTTTAGAAAGGGGTTTGGCTTTGAAAATGGTCCAGACGCTAGGAGAAGCAGCTTCCACCACGAAGAAGAAGGACACAGTTTCCCAGACGCCCCAGAGAAGATTGCAGAGAAGCAGGAACTACCATCCACCGCATGTCAACCACTCCAACGCAAAAAGTGAAAACCCAAGAAAATCAGTTGAGGAGACCATGGCTGCCTGCACGGGTTTTTCATGCAGCAGGAGGTGCCCTGTTGGGGGGAAAATGCCACAAACGACATTTATTCACGAGAAAGACAAGTGAGCACCAAGATGTTGGGTAGGAAGGGGTGAAGCAGCTACCGAATGAGCGGCTACAGGTGGGGGTGTGAGCAGGGCGGCTGGCCCTGTGTAGGAAGCTCACCCCAGGGTCCTGAAGGCAACAAGTGCCAGTGGCCAGTGGTCTGGCTGCACAACCAGAGCCCTTGCCCTGGGGCAGTTCCATCCCGGCTCTGTCCCTCAACTCAGGAAGTACACTGAAAGCAAGGGACTGTCCTCCAAAGTTCTTCTGACATTGGACAATGTCCTGGCCACCCAGAACCCCACGGGTCACCACCAAACGTGTCTTGGCGGCTCACTCGCTCCGGAGCGCAGCGGGTCTAAGTGAGCCTGCGGACCAGGGGCCACGAGGACCTGTGAGGTTCATGACACAGGCACGTTACAAGAAGGACAGTCAATGCTACCAAAGAGAACCGCCACAGAGGGAACATTATGAAAGTCAGGAAGATGCCAAGGGACGTTACAAAAAACTCTGGGGAAACCGTCAAGCCCAACACAATCAAGAAATCCCTGCTAGAGATGACTGTCCATACGACGTGCGTGATTTCCAGGACCTATGACACAGCCAATCAGGAAACTCATGAATGACACTGTGCATATGGCAAAAAGAAAAAAAAAGAAAAAGAAAAAGAAAAAGAAAAAGAAAAAGAAAAAGAGTTGGGGGATGCAGGGATTCAAAATGCGTATCCTACAGAAGGTCACGAGCACAGAGAAAAGCCCAGAGGAGGTCACAGAAGAAGACAGCACAGAGAGGAGATCTGGTGAAGCAGACGGAGGGCGAGGAAGGCGGGACGGAAGTGTCATCGCTGGAAAGCACGCTGCCACCAGGAGTGATCCGGCAGAGTCTCGGCTCCTTTCCCACATGGACCCTTCCATGACAAGGGCGCTGGGACTAAAGCCAGCCAGCCGTCTATGGAAACACTGGCCAGGAACAGAAAGGCCCTTCTGGAAAGCTGCACAGACAGTGCCCGCCTCCACCCCCATACCGCCAGGCCCCAAGGCCCAAGACAGCCCCATCTAGCGGGTCCCCCCCACCCCATGCATGTCTGCATATCAGCACATTTGTGAGGACCCACCCCCACTTTCCAGACAGCAAATCCTCACCAAGGTGCTCAGTGAACCACTTCGCCTGCCATGCACACGTCTGTGCGTGAAAATCGAGGGAGCATGCAGCCAGGCCACCCGGGACGCATGTGTGTCACCACCACCTAAGCGTTCATCAGGAGGAACGTCGTGTGCGAGACTTGTGTGCACTTGGACAGCCTATCCTCACACGGGCATAAGGGCAGTAAGATCTGACATAAAGACAGGCAAGCTCCACGCCACAGGACCCACGGCCCAGCAGGGAGAGGGAAGAGCAGGAGAGAGGCAAAGCCATCTCCCTGGCTTCTGACCACCGGACCAGGGAGCAAGCTGCTCTGTTCCCAGGAGGAGGCACAGGTGGGGGGGGCAGGGTGGTGGCCCGTGTGGAACTCAAAGAGCCCACAGTCCGCCCAGATGGAGCTTCACTACGAGGTGCTTGGAAAGGCGTCCGGGAGACAGAGTGGCGTGCATGAAGGAGAACACAGGGCAGCCGGACCTCCCAAGGAAAACCGCCTCCCCGAGTCTGACCCACGCCGACCCATGGCACAAAACGGCCATCCTGCAGCCGCACTGTGCACACGTTCCCCCTATTCCACCGAACCACACACTCCCATGCCCTTCTATTGCTCTCCGTAAAACCGCATACGTCTCTGGGCGAGGTAACTGCAGCACATAGGGTTCAGCACCTAATACCGTGCCTGCCATGCACTCCAGAACAGGTGAATACTTTAGTGTACGCCCTGTACCCACACACGTAAAATTACACACGCTGCTTTTAAACATTACGCAGTTCTGTAAAGGATATAAAGACGCACACTGTCCTGTGCTTTATGTGATGGGTGATGTGAGGGGCTTGTACCTGTTGCCTAAAACACGAATCTTAGAGCTCAACCCACACATTAGAAGGAGCCACTCTACCCAATGACGTCTACACTGCATCCATTCTTGTCTCCTCCCCCAACCCACTATCCACACAGAACCAGCACCAGCTTTCAAAACATTCAAATCCATCATGCCAGTCCTTCCCCCTGAGGACACAACGACCCCAGGCCCTTATCGGAAAACCCAACTCCTTACGGGGTAGGTTCCGTCCCAACGCCAGCTGCCTGGTGCCTCACCTGGCTCCGCTTCCGCTTCCATCGCTCACAACAAAGCCAAGCTCCTCCTTGACCCCGGCCTTTGGCCTCGGAGTCAGACTGCTGGGAGAGTGCTCGGTCAGCCTCAGCTCCCGAGCGACCTCTCCGGAAAAGGCCTTTCCGGAACCACAGTGCGCAAGTCAGCGACATTTGCTCCTAACCCCTTCACTCGCCCAGATACACTCTTCTCAGATGTGCCTCCACCACCCTCTCCGAGGAGCACAGCAGCCAGAGCCTGGCGACCACAATGGTGCAGAGTCACAAAAGGGCTCAACAAGGGTGGGTGGTTGTGTCTCTGCAGATGATTCGGGTGCACCAACACAGAAGCCCTTTTTGTGGGGGCTACCCTGTACGCTTGAGGGGCATTCCCCCCCCCAGCCTGCTTCAGATTCTGGGTCTCCCTCTGTCTGCGCCTCCCCTGGCCACACACTCTTTCTCTCTAAATAGTAAATAAACATTACGAAAATTAGAATACAAACAACACTGATCAAACACTCCCAGAATAAGCGTCACTTAAGCGATCCACTTCATCTAGTTGCCCTGCCATAGCCAGCCCGTCATCACAAAGCCTGCCCTGGGCAGGCACCTGACAGGGGAGGAGGGCGGCCGTGGCAGTGGGGGATAGGGAGCTGGGAGGCTGACACCATCACCACCCCATGGACGCTGGCTGAGTGTGGGCAAACTGGATGGTCATTTTAGAAGAACGACGGGTACTAGGCAAGGACTACTGGGTTTCGTTTTCTCCTGTAACAAATGCTGAGGACCAAAATGTTTGCTATGACTTCTCAGTCTTCCCTGGCTTGCTCTTATACATGTGAGTAGCCTGTTAATCAACACATCATGAACTAGGAAAGATGAGTTCAATTTGAAGCATCTCTGAAGGCATCAAGGAGACCCCGAGGCAGTCCCAACTGGGAGGACTGAGACCCCAACAAAAGGGAAGCCCGCTGAGCCAACTCTAATGTTCAGAGTCCTCTCTCTCCCTCAAGACATGTGAGGATTCTGAATTTCCTCAGGGATTGGAGGCAAGATACCAACGAGCTGCAAAGGAAACCTAACAGAAAGGCAAGCAGAAAGTGGCAGCTAACCGAGCTCTGGACAGCACAGGGAGGCACAGAAAAGGAGCCCGGCACTCGGCAAGCACTGCCTGAGAAGCTGACCCTTCCATCATCTCATTGTGCTGTGGAGAAAATAACGGGGCTTTGGGAGCTAGCATCAAGGACGGGTCCTCGGAAATACTCCAGGCCTCCAAATGGAGACCCTGGAGGTCTACACGGGGGTGGGGGACAGCGTGAGCCCAGCTCACACTGCACCTTACAAAGACTGAGCCCCAGTCTCAACTCACTCACGCCTGAGTGGGCCCAAGAACCGCCGCACTCGGGGTGTGTGGGATGAAATGCTGAAGGAATACAAGCACACGAAGAGCCTCTATGCTTCTCCATACAGTCCAGCACAACAATAAAAACAAAGAAGAAATGAAAAGACAAGATAAGACAAGACAACAAAAAGACAGAAAAGAAAAGAAAAGAAAAGAAAAAAGAAGAAAAAAGAAAAGAATAGAAAAGAAAAAAGAAAAAAAGGAAAAGGAAACGAAAGGAAAGGCAAGGAAACGAAAGGAAAGGCAAGGAAAGGAAAGGAAAGGAAAGGAAAGGAAAGGAAGGGAAAGGAAGGCAAAGCAAGGCAAGGAAATGAAAGGAATGCCTGGGTGGCTCAGTCGGGGAAGCATCCCACTTTGGTTCATGTCATGAACTGACGCGTTATGGTGTGAGTCTCGCGTCGGGCTCTGTGGTGACAGTGCAGAGCCTGGAGCCTGCTTTGGATTCTGTGTCTCCCACTTTGCCTCCCCCTCCCCTGTTCAAGTTTTGTCTCTACCTCTCTCTCTCTCTCAAAAGTAAATAATATTAAAACAAAATTCTTTTCATAAGAAAAGGAAAGAAACAAACAAGCAAACAAAAAAAGAGAGGCACCTGGATAGCTCAGTCTACTCGTTTAAGTGACCAACACTTGGTTTCGGCTCACGTTTGTGAGTTTGAGCCCTGTGTTGGGCTCTCTACTGAACAGAAAAGAGCCTCTCCTCAACAGTGTCTCTCTCTCCCCCGTCCTCTACCCCTACCCCTGCTCTCACTTTCTTTCTCCCTCAAAATAAATAGATAAACATAAAAAAAAAAAAAAAACAAACAGGTCATATCGACCCAAAGAAGAAAGAAGAGAAACAGACCAAGAGGAGACACATAGACTGGAGTTATTGGATGCAAAAGTCAACTGTCCAAAAACCATTCTTGACAAATGGGAAATTTTCAGAGACTCAAAACAGATTCTCCAACTGCAAATTACCAGAGCTAAAATTAAGATCTCCAGGTGCCTGAGTGGCTCAGTTGGTTAAGCATCTGACTTCAGCTCAGGTCATGATCTCGTGATTCGGGAGTTTGAGCCCCGCGTTGGGCTCTGTGCTGACAGTGCAGAGCCTGGAGCCTGCTTCGGCATCTGTGTCTCCCTCTCTCTCTGTTCTTCCCTTGCTCCCAGTCTGTCTAGCTCTCTAACACAATTAAAAGACTAAAAAATCTTGTTAATGGCATGAAGAACTCAGTCGGTGGGTTTCACATCAGACTAGACACAGGTGAATAGACTCAGTGAACTGAAAGATAGTTAGGTAAAAATATATCTAGACCATACACAGAGAAAACGTCCAGAAAATACAGAAGCCCAAAAGACACAGAAGATATGGTACAAAGGTCCAATAGGAACCCACAAAGTAGAGGAAACACAGAATGGGTAGTACCACCTCGCTACAAAGATAAGAATCAAAACTGATAAAAGAACCATGAGAGTGACTCCACAAAGAACACCCGAGGCAAAAAGATGTTAACAGTCATGAGAGGACAAAGATACCGCCTTCCATGGGACAACGACAACAACACTACCAGCTGACTCTTCAAGAACAGCAAATGAAGCCAGATGATGGATTGGCATGTATGAAAGGTGAACTAAAATAGCCACCAACCTGGAAGTCTTTACCTAACAGAAACATTCTTCACAGTGAAGGCAAAGTAAAGATGTTTTTCAGGCAAAACAGAAGCAAAAACAAAAACGGAACAACAAAAACAACACACACACACACACACACACACACACACACACCATGACTACACATCAACTACAGACACAAACTAAAAGCAATATTAAAGCAGCTCGTTGCAAAAAAGAAATGTAGTCTCTGACAGAAATATGAAAAAACAAGGCTTGCAGAACAAAGGGTAACTATGAGAACAAACCTTAACAAGCATTAAGTGCACGAAACAATGACATCAACGCCAAAATCCATCTAAGACTAAAAAATATTAGCCAACAAAAGGTGAAGGGGAGTTCAGTGTGGTTCAAGTGTCCAAGAAAAGAGCAGGGGCGCCTGGGTAGCTCAGTCAGTTGAGTGTCCGACATTGCTCAGGTCACGATGTCACGTTTTGTGAGTTGGAGCCCCCCATCAGAGTCTGTGCGGATGGCTGAGAGCCTGGAGCCTGCATCAGATTCTGTGTCTCCCTTTCTGCTCTGCCCCTCACCCGATTGTATTATGTCTCTCTCAAAACACAAATAAATCTTAAAACAAAGAAAAACTAAGAGGAGAGAGCAGTGTCAGGGAAGCAGTACAAGTCCTGAATCAGGCAGGGGTCAGTTTAAAATGCACCTGCCTCTAGAAATAGATATATTCCAATTACCTAACAGATCAGTGTACAATTAAAAACTCCCTCCTACTTCTAAAGGAAGGCTAGAGACCAAAAGAACACACAACAGCTGGGACAAAGAAGAAACTAGTAGTACAGTACGTGTAAACTAACATATCAGTCATTACATGTGCACAAATACTCCAAGGAAAAGTTTGAGTGTCAAATTCATTAGAAGGAAACTAAGCATACGCTGGTCACAAAGGTACACCCTAAAACGTAAGATCACAGACAGGTGGAAGGAAAAGATCCCCAGGCAAACCCAACCGAACAGAAAACTGATGTGACCACTGGGACCCTCCAATAAACTAACCTCTATAGCAAAAAGCTCTACTAGAGACCAAGAGGAACATTTCACGATGGAAGTTCCATTTACCAGGAACACAAGACTTCTAACCTTGCATATACCCGATAACGCAATCTCGAAATACAGAAAAATTGACAAACATAGAAAAGGGAAAAGAGCCACATCCATAAGCATTATGGGAGACTTAACGATACATCTCTCAGTATCTGACAGAACTGACGACAACAGAAAAATCAAAGGAGTGGGACGGGGCTGTCCAATATGCGGTCACGTGCTTTATTGCAAGTCCTTGAAATGCGGCTCCTCAAAGTGCGACGTGTGGAAAGTATATAATGCACACCACATTTTAAAGACAATGTGATAAAAGAGAACGCAAAAGCATTCATTAGTCTCCCTCACGCTGGCTATACACTGAAATGATATTTTGGATATACCTGTTAGTAATATTATTAAACTCATTCTCGCCTATTCCTTACTTGCTTTAAAGTGGTCACTAAAATCTGAATTCTGTCATTAACAAACTTCATCTAACGTATAAATAAGAGAATACTGCATTCCCCCCAATACACATTATTTGCACGTGGCCAAGGAAGAGTTCATGAAAACGAATATATGCCAGGCCATTAGGAAAGTGAACTCATCTGAAAGGACTGAAATACTGCAGGGCATATTTAGGGATCGCATTAGATTAACAGTTCATTTACCCCAACAATTCATCACGCCCACAGTGATGGGATGAAGACAGGGAGACTTCCAGTGATGACCAGTCCTGGGCGGCTGAGAGAGCACCATCACCCCTGCCACCACTTGAGGACAGGGAGGAGTAGGCTGTCGATGAACCAGGAAGCTGACTCTCACCTGACCCTGAATCTGCAGATGCCTTGATCTTGAGAACTTCCCAGTCTCCTCAACTATAGGAAAGAAGCTTCTGTGCTTATTAGGCAGCCAGTCTATGGAATTTTGTTACAATCACCCAAAAACACTGAGACAGATACCTTCATGGAATTCAGCTAGAAATCAGCACAAAGAGAACGAGAAAATCCCCCGAAACATCAAGATGTGTTATGCTCCTAAACATTGTGACGAATTAAGAAAAAGATACCACAGTGAAAGTTAGAAAATAGTTTCACATAAAAGATAATAAACATTTAGCTTATCAAAACTTGTAAGATCATTAAAGGTGTGCTTAAAGGGAGACTCATACCTTTAGAATACATATATCATAGGGATAGCTCAGTTGCTTGGTGACCAACTCTTGATTTTTGCTCAGGGTATGATCCCACGGCCACAAGATCGATCCCCAGCCTGGCTCCACACTGAGTGAGGAGCCTGCTTGAGATTCTATCTCTCTCTGTCTCTCTCTCTCTCTCTCTCTCCCTCTGCCCCTCTGCCCTGCTCATGCTCTCATTCTAAAATGAATCAACACACTAATAAGCAAATAAATACAATACACATACTGGAAAAGGACAAAGGCTGAAAATCAAATGAAGGATTTAGTTCGAGAACTACAAGATGGGACAGCAAACAATCACCAAGTAGATGGAAAAAAAAAAGGGCATAAATCAGTGCTGCAGGAAACAAATAGTAACTGACAGAAATAAAAAAAAAAAAAGCGCCCAAGTTGGTTCTATGAAAAAGAAACAAAGCACAAAGTACCAATATCAAGAAGTTCTAAAGCAAATATCACACCAGATGCTGCAGATAGGAGGGATATTAGAAACCAGTTGACACTTACTCCTTGGAAAGTTTGGGAGGTCTGAGCAAATTACAAGAAAACAAAATGCCTTATCTAAATAGACACGAGAAGATATGGGAAATCAGAAAAATCCTATTTCCACTTAAGAAAGGAATCTGCAATGAAAACCCTTCTCACAAGGAAAACCCTACACCAGCTGTTGGCCTAGCACTTCTTCCCAAAAGTAAAGAACACACACAAAAACTCTTCTGGGAAAGCACAAGGAGTGCTTCTTCCTACGTTGTTTTAGGAGGCCAGCACGACCTTAATCCCCAACCCCAGCATGGACAGCACAAGAGGGTGCAAGGGAACACCCACCTCTCTCTTGAATACACATGCAAGAATGCAAAGCACACTATTTACAAATGGAATCCAGTGAACAGAGAATGCATAGACATCAGGGTTGGATTATTCTAGAAGGGCAAAAGTTGTTTTAAGTAAAACCACAACATTGAAACAAATCACTTGTCCCCAAAATGCACAAAACACATTTCAGAAAACTTAGTATTATTATTTCTTTGATGATTGTTAAAAAATCAGAGCAAACTAAAAATAGAGGAGAATTTTCATGTTTTGATCCAACTATCTACCAGGAACGCAACGGCAGGTGTCTTACGTAGTGGTAAAATACTGAACTCTTTGGGGCACCTGAGTGGCTTCTAGTCGGTGAAGCGTCTGACTCTTGATTTCAGCTCAGGCCACGATCTCACGGTTCATGAGTTCAAGCCTCGCATCAGACTCTGTGCTGACAGGGAGGAGTCTGCTTGGGATCCACTCTCTTTCCCATCTCTCACTCCCCTTCCCATGCACGCTCTCGAAATCAATAAAGAAAGAAACTTTAAAAAATATTAAGTATACACACAATTATGAAACCCTTCTCTCTCGTATCTGGAAGGAGACAAGGACACCTACTCTCACCACTTCCATTCAACACAGTACTGGAGGCCCTAGCCAATCCAAGGCAAGAAACATACAAATGGTTCTACTATTGGAAAGAAAAAAAAAGAAACTTACCAAAAGGCAACACAGAGAAGGAAAGGCAGACAGACACAAGAATGTGAAAACCTCTGCCACTCACAGATGTATTCCACACACATACAAAGAACTCATTCAAATCAACAAAAACCAAAACACACAACCTAATCACAAAGTGGCTTCCAAAAGGCAATTATTTCACAAAAGAAACACGTAAGTGGCCAAGACACACACGGGGGCGGGTCCCACGAATACACCATACCTCCCAGCACCTGAGCCCCAGCAACCAGCTAACACACGAGAAGAGGCAGTACCAGGCATCAGCCAGCCCCGAGCTCCCACACGCTGTTGCTCGAGGGGGACAGACACGTGCCACCACTCACGCCCTGCTCCTCCATGGCAACCCAATACGGTGCATGTGGATCTGCAGGCAGCCTCTGCACAAACCGGAGCACCCACGGGAGAAAGAATAAACCGTGCTGTCCTCACACACTGGGCTTTCGACGCCAGGGGAGGACCAGCAGAGCCACGCAAGGAAAGCAGGCGCGTTGCGCACACACAGCGCTCAAGGGTTGGCTCAACACGAAGCGAGGAACAAGCCAAAGCCATCGCTGGTGAAAGTCAAGACCGTGGTTACCTTTGGGGGACGTTCGGTGGGAGTCAGTAGGAGTTAGGAAGCACGGTAAGGTTCCATTTCTTCATCCAGGTGGTGGTTCCAAGAATGTGTTCGCTGAGTGAAAGATACGGAAGATCAGCTGAAAGTAGTGGCCTAGGACGTTCCAAACGTCCACCGCGTGCCACACAAAAAGGCAGCTCTGTGCGGGCTGCTAACCCCCAAGAGAAGCAAGGAAGCCCCACCCATCTGAGTGCGGAATCAGGAAAGAGCATCCAGACACCCCAGGAGCCACCGCCACACCCTCCTCGCCTCCAGCTGTTCATCTGGGGGAGTCCACATCACCTTCCTAAACATAATTGGCCACAAGACACTGAATGCAGAAGCAGCTGGAAGAATAAAGACCTTGCACTAAGCCAATGCCAATGCCAATGCCATGCTTCTACACAGTGTTGTTCTGAAAATGTACGTATTTTTTCCATGAAAGGTATGAAAAATATGTACTAATTTCTTGTCTTTAAGTGAATTCATCACATCTGAGATGCTCGGATTTGGTTTGGTTTCCTTAATGTTTGTTTTTGAGAGAGAGACAAAGGACACGTGAAGGGGAGGGGCAGAGGGAGAGGGCCACAGAGAATCTGAGACAAGGCCAGGCTGGCAGCTGGCAGCACAGAGCCCCACATGGGGCTCTAAACTATCAACTGTGAGAGCACCACCTGAGCCAGAGTCGGACCCTTAACACAGAGAGCCACCCAGGCGCCCGCTTCAATTCTCGGTTTAACCTCACCACGGTAGAGATCAAGAGACACAACCCCCACACTCGAAGGCTCTCTGGGGCCCTCAATAATCCCCTGATGTCCGAGTGTCCCGACACCACCGAGTCTGAGAAACACTGACCCAGGGAACAAAGGGCACTCTCCCCTTCTTCTCGTCAACTTCCCAATTTCTATAGGGTTTCCCCAGCTCACCAGACTCTCGAGGGCCTGGCCCACAGGACGCAAGGGCCTAAGGCGGCCTTTGTTCGTGGCAGCCGCCTCGGGGGACAGAACGTGTGCAGCCTGTGCGGGGTCAGGGGACGGACAAGGCGGGAAGGTCTCCGACGGCCTCTGCGAGGGCGGGCGGCACACTCCTTACACGACAGCCGCGGCTGAGGCGGGCACCCGGAGAACCTCCCAGAAGCCACTACCTGCAGTGAGAAGGGCCCTTACCGCCTGCCGAGCGGTTAAGCCAGCACTGCCACGGGAGGCGCCCCCACACACACCCCGCCGCCACAGAGCGGCCACCACGACTCACGGGAGCCTGCGGGCGTCCACACGGACAGGCCGGCCTTCCGCCCGAGGGTGGCCAAATGCTGTCCCCGAGTGAGCAGAACCAGGGCGCCCCGCGCCTGCCGGCCTCCCACGGCTGGCACTGGGGCCTCTGCGGGAGTCCGAGCGGCGCTGGGTCCACCAGAACTCACCTGCCTCGATCGGGACGGTCTTCGGAGAAACAGGGGCCCCGGGACGACATCCTCGTAGGTGGAAGACTTCTAGCAAGGGAGAAGCCGGATGCTCAGAAGAGCACCTCCCTCGCCCTCCACAGCGCACGCGGGCTCCTACCGCCGGCAAGAGCCGCCGGCCTCCCGCCCACCTCTCCGCCTGGCAAATGCGCTGTGGCGCCAGCACCAACGGAAACTACTGCGTCAGGGCGGAAAGACTACCGGGTGGGACGCTGCACCGGCAGAGACTCCTCAACACGCACCCGCCCGGACGCACTGGGGTACAACGTCAGAGGCGAACCCGATCTCAGCTGCGGACCTTGGGCGATGGACACACATCAGCACAGGTTTGGGGCTGTGACAAAGGCCTCGCCCTGGCGGGGGGTTTGGATACCTGCTCAGGGGAGAGGCTGTGCCGCAGTAAGGGCAGGTATGTGTGTGACATCTCTGGAGCTTCCTGTCACATTTGCTAAAACTGCTCTAGAAAAGTAGCCAAGAAGCCAAAACCACCCCCAAAAATATGCATGGGCGGGCCTCTGTGCAATCCTAACCCAAGTCTGTGCTCTTTCCAAGCCCCTCCCCCACCCCCCTCCTCGGCCACCGACAGGGGCTCGGGAGCCTGTAAGAGCCCCGATGCCGTTGATGGGCCACCTTTGGGCCAGCTTCGGGACACCCTGGGCTACGTTGCAGCCTCGCTGCTCCTGATTGTCCATGTTTCCCAAAGCGCGAGACCCCCCACCCCTTGTCGCTTCTGGAGGACACACTGTGTCCCAGCAAAGCAGCGGTGCTGACTGCCCACCCACAGGCACACTCTGATCCGTGTGAGGTGGCGTCTCAGTGTGGTTTTGATTTGTAGTCCCCTGATGAGGAGTCACTTTGAGCGTCTTTTCTTTTTTCTTGTATTCAATATAATTTATTGTCAAATTGGTTTCCATTCAACACCCAGTGCTCATCCCCACAGGTGCCCTCCTCGGTGGCCATCACCCACTTTCCCCTCTCCCCCACCCCCCATCAACCCTCAGTTTGTTTCAGTATTTAACAGTCTCCTCAGGCATGCCTCCTTCCCTCTCTGCAACTTGTTTCCCCCATTCCCCTCCCCTCTGGTCTCCTGTGAAGTTTCTCAGGATCCACATATGAATGAAAACATATGGTATCTGTCTTTCTCTGCCTGACTTATTTCACTTGGCAGAACACCCTGCAGTTCCTTCCACGTTGCCACAAATGGCCAGATTTCATCTTTTCTCATCGCCAACTAGTATTCCATTGTATATAGAAACCTCATCTTCTTTATCCATTTGTCCATTGACGGGCATTTAGGCTCTTTCCATCATGTGGCTATTGTTGAAAACGCTGCTATAAACATTGGGGTACGAGTCCCCTGTGCATCAGCACTCCTGAATCCCCTGAATTCTAGCAGTGCTATTGCTGCGTCATAGGGTAGATCTATTTTTAATGTGGTGAGGAACCTCCACACTGTTTCCAGAGTGGCCGCACCAGGTTTTCTTCCCACCAACAATGCAAGAGGGTTCCTGTTTCTCCTATCCTCTTCAGCATCTATTTTGTCCTGATTTGTTCATTCCCGCCACTCCGACTGATGTGAAGTGGAATCTCAGTGTGGTTTAGATTTGTATTCCTCTGATGAGGAGTGACGCTGAGTATCTTGTCATATGTCTCTTGGTCATCTGGATGTCTTCTTTCGAAAAGTACCTATTCATGTCTTCTGCCCATTTCATCCCCCGATTATTTGTTTTCAGGTGTGGCGTTTGGTGAGCTCTTTACAGGTGTTTGGATACTAGCCCTGTGTCTGATACATCATTTGCAAATATCTTTTCCCATTTCATCTGTTGTCTTTTTGTTTTGTTGCTTGTTTCCTTTGCAGTGCAGAGGGTGTTTATCTTGATTAGGTCCCAATAGTTCATTTTTGCTTTTAATTCCACTGCCTTTGGAGACGTGTCATGTAAGAAATTGCCACAGCTGAGGTCGGAGAGGTTTTGTCCTGCTTTCTCCTCTCGGGTTTTAAAGGTTTCGTGCCTCACATTCAGGTCCTTTATCCATTTTGAGTTTATTTTTGTGTATGCTGTAAGAAAGTGATCTAGTTTCATTCTTCTGCATGTTGCTGTCCAGTTCTCCCAGCACCAGTGGTTAAAGAGTCTGTTTTTTTTCCATTGGATACTCTTTCGTGCTTTGTGGAAGATTAGTGGGCCGGGCCATACATTTGTGGGTCTGAATCTGGGTTCTCTATTCTGTTCCATTATCCTCTGTGTCTGTTTGTGTGTCCATCCCATACTGTCTTGATGATAACGGGTTTGTAGCAGAGGCTACATTCTGGCACTGTGATGCCTCCCGCTTTGGTTTTCTTCTTGAATATTACTTTGTATATTCGGGGTCTTTTGTGCTTCCATACACACGTTAGCATTATTTGTTCTAGCTTTGGAAAGAATGGTGGCACGATTTTGATGGGGATTGCATTGAAGGTGTAGATTGCTTTGGGTGGTATTGACATTTTAACAATATTCATTCTTCGAATCCATGAACATGGAAAGTTTTCCCATTCTTTGTGTCTTCCTCAATTTACTTCATAAACCTTCTATAGTTTTCAGCACACACATCTTTTATATCTTTGGATAGGTTCATTCGTATTTTTAGGCTATTGATAGATATTTTATGGTCCTGGTGCAACTATGACCGTGATCAGTTTCCTTACTTCTCTTTCTGTTTGGTATTGGTATATCAAAATGCAATGGGTTTCTGTACATTGCTTTTGTACCCTGCGACTTTGCTGCACTGATGTATCAGTTCGAGGAGACTTTTGGTGGATTCTGTCAGGTTTTCCATGGAGAGTATCATGTGGTCTGTGAAGAGTGAATGTTTGACTTCATCTTTGCCATTGTGATACCATTTATTTCCTTTTGTTGTCTGATTGCTGGTTCTAGGAATTGCAAAAGTATGTTCAACAACAGTGGTGAGAATGGACATGCCTGTCATGTTCCTGATCTCAGGGGGAAAGTTTTCAGTTTATCCCCCGGAGAATTATATTAGCTGTGGGCTTGTATCATACGTGGCTTTCATGATGTTTACATATGTTCCTTCTATTCCGACTTTCTTGAGGGTTTTTATTAAGAAAGGATGCTGTGTTTTTTCAAATGCTTTCTCTGCCTGTATTGACAGGATCATGTGGTTCTTACCTGTGATTTTCTTAATGTGATGTATCCTATTGGTTGATTTGCAAATATTGAACCAGCCCTATAGCCGAGATAGGAATCCTACTTGATCCCGGTGAAAAATTCTTTTCATATGTTGTGCATTTGATTTGCCAGTATCTTGTTGAGAATTTTTGTATTCTCATTCATCAGGCATATTGTCTTGTAGTCGTCTTTTTTTTTTTTTTTTCTTTTTTTTCCTGGATCTCTGTCTGGTTTGGGAATCAAAGTAAAGCTGGCTTTGTAGAGTGAGTCCGGAAGTTTTCCTTCCATTTCTATTCTGTGGAACAGCTTGAGAAGCATAGATATTAACTGCTTTAGATGTCTGATGGAATTCCCCAGGGAAGCATGTGGTCCTGAAAATGAGATAAATCTTAGGATGCAATGACTAGGACAACTCCCTGGCAAGCTGATGGTCTCAGGAATAAGATATGGATAGATATGAAACACATATGAGTAGGGCAAAGGGAAGCCTCTGTCGACTACCATGGGAACCGAAAGGCAAGATGCCTGTGTTCTTACTTCAGAAACAGAGGGAAAGCTTCTGGAGTTCACTGTTTTCCCTTGCCATCCTGTCAGTGGATAGAGAGGACAGTGATTCCAAGGTAACAGGCTCGTGCTGCAGGCTAAGCTCAAATGTTTGGAAAAGGGCTTGGATGCAGTAGTTCATGAATGGTCTCTTTCTGTGCTAAGGAGTCCTCGAGAATACTGCCCACGGTGAACCAACTGTTCCTCAGAGTAAAGGAATCTTTAATGGCCAGGGAGGGAAACAAGTTGGCTAGCCATCATTTCTTCTACCAGCCACCCAAACACCAAGTACTCTCAGGAAGGCAATCCTTCCTTTGGGATCTCAGAAACTGATTGCTCTTGGTTAGCACAGACCAGATTCAGAGCTGGTTAGGAGTGGCCAGCACTCACTATGCAGGGGACAGTCTCATTGTCCTTGCCTGAGACCAGAGACATGGTTATCATTATGGCCAGGGAAATCAGAATGGCTAGAAACAGGGCCAAAGTGTTTCAGTTCAGCAAATTATGGAATCAAGCTGGGACAGAAATGTCTACCTCCACATTCCTCTTATCCCAGAAGGGAGGATAGCTCCTTCCCAATATCCGTGACCCTGACTCCACATGAGCATTGCTGCTGGGCACTTTGAAATCCCCTGGGCTTACCTTTGTCCACATAGTGCTGAAAGGCAATTGCTGAGGGACCCCGTGGCCCAAGGGATCCCGCGGTGACAAGAAAATGGTCGGACACCCTGTTAAAAGTAGAAAACATGGCTCTGAGATACTGTCCCTGAGTGGACAACAGAAAGAACGTTGTGGGAAAAGAGCAACAGGATGGAGAATGATACAGAGAAGGCCAAAGTTCTTTCTTAACACGAGAGAATGTGATAAATCAAACAATGATGCGACGAGCACAATCTCCTGATAGGATGGTTGCCTCAGGAGTAAGAACCATGTGTGGGCTAGGACCAAGGGAAACCTCCTGCAGTGTTTCTCCAGAAAGGGGTGAAAAGTTCCTGGCACTGGCTTTTGTTGCCGTGTCCTTTGAAGCCAGTAGTGACCCCTAGTTACCAGATTCTGACTTGCGGCTAACCCTCAGGTATTTGGAGAATGGCTCTGCTGCACCAGTCCTCGAGTGGGCTCGGTCCGGTACGTAGCAGATCCTGAAGAATATTGCCAATGGATGAAGTGTGTGCTCTGCATGGTGAAGGCATCTGTATCCTCCAGTGTTTGGAGTTCTGCTGACGAACTGTTGAAGATTGGGGGCGACGGTGGACGTGATCCAGAGCCCAAGACCAAGAAAGATCTCCTGAAGACATCTTTCATACAACAAAGGCGATTTTATTAAACGATGGGGACAGAAACCACATGCAAGAAAATCTGCACTGGGGTCCTGACGGGTAACTCATTATTACACACCATCAGGTTGGCAGGGTGTCAAGGATAGGGTTAGGGTTAGGAGGAAGCAAGTTTTCAGCACCTTGAGGGGCTAGGTGTGGCTAAGGAAACGCCCTTCATTACCACATAATAAAACCCAAGTCATGAGACCCATTCAATGTATATGAGGCGGGTGCGGAAGCTTGGAGGAATACTGCCAGGATGTACCTTGGGCAGTTGAAATAAAAGAAGTTGACTTGCAGGGTCTTCAAGGTTGGGATAATGTTAGGCTTAGGTTGTGCTTTGCCCCTAGCAAAGGGTCATCACCATCACCGAGCAGCTAAGCTCCTAGAGGGATGTCACTCTATCCGTTTCAGAGATTGTCAGTGGGCTATAAGCAGTAAGGGAATTTAATTTTCATTTGCCGTAGCATCACACATTACCATGACAAGTGCTTAAGGCCCTTTTCTCTGTACTTGGGTGGTCAAGACTGTCCAAGGAATAACAATCATATTCCACCCAGGGTGGGAGGAGGGGCAGCTTGTGCTTTACCCCTCAGCCTGCCTTATGCTCCCTCATCATATCCTCCCTGAATAATGTCAACCCTGAAACCTTGAAGATGGATGAAGGTGGAAGGTCTCATCTTCTGTAGCTTCTTTGTACTGAGTAGGGGCATAGAGTCGTCCCTACCTATGTGGGTCCTTATTGGTCTCTTGGGAAACGTACAGAGGACTTACAAAAGGCGGCAGCGGCTGAATCCAAGGTGGGCCTCCTTGAGAAGAAAGGCTCATCGTTTGGCGCCTGGGGGTTGGAGGGTGGGGGCTGGGTGGGTGGATACAAGAACCCAGGAGCGAGCGGAGGGGCAGTGCGACTCCAGACTCCGCCTCCGCCACAGCCCTGGGCTCCCTGGGTCCTGGACCTCTTCCCTCCCTCGAGCCCTCATCCCCAGGGCCCCTGGCATTTCACGAGGCCCAGCTAGGGCAGCGGCCTCGGGCTGGTGATGGTGTCTGGGGGCGCTGGGGGCTCCGGGGTGGGTTTGCACCAGGTGGGGCAGACGGGAGGGAAAGGCCAGGTGGCTGGCTGCGCTCGCCCCAGGGCTGGGGAGGAGGCGCTGAGATCCCAGCGGGGCGGGCCCTGAAGGCACGACTGGCCTGATGCCCCAAGCTCGCTCCACCCACTTCCCAGTGAGCAGCCCAGCATGGTGTGGTGCTCGGCTGGGAGATCCCTTGCTGTGCTGGATGGAAGCGGGGGCGGGGCTCGGGCCAAGCCAGGAGCAGCCTGTAAGAGTCCCGGGATTGGAGCACACCAGGGCTTACACCACAACGCATTGCCAGGGTCCTCTTGCCCAGCCTCTGTCACCCGCCCAGGGCCGGGGGCCGCGGCGGAGGGCGGCGGCAGGAAAGCAGGCAGGCTGGAAGGCAGGCACGCTGGCAGGCTGGCAGGCAGGCAGGCAGGCAGGCAGTCAGGCGCGTGCATGGGTGAAGCGCGGCACCCGCTTGGCTTGGGACGCGTGGAGCAGGGTCTTGCACCCAGCGGCAGCCGCTGGCCTCTTGGGCCATAGCAGCCTCAACGCTTCCGACCCAGTCTTCTCTGGGAAGCTAAGCAGGGTCAGGCCTTGTTAGCACTTGGATGGGAGACGGTCTGGGAGTACCGGGTGCTGTACGCCTTTGCCTTTACCTTTGGCCTCCTTCACCTCTCCTTTGGCGCCCGCCGCCCCTCCCCCCTCCCTGTCTGTGTCCCTGTCTCCCCAGGGAGCACCGCTGATGGGGCCAAACACACCCCAGTCAATACTCCCTCAGCCCCTCCTGGACCGGTGAGGCAGCCATGCCTGGCCCGGCCCCGCCCCGCCTCGCACCCCGTGCCCGGACACCCCAACACTTGAAAGGGGCACGCTCCCCACTCCTGGCACCCGGCCCAATGCCACTGCAGCCACTGGAAGCCACAGCCCAGCTTTGCACCTTTCCTGACACACCACCCAAACCCGCACCCGGACAGATGGTGGGTGGTGCGGTGTGGGCGGAACGGGAGGCTGGCGCCTGGGGGCTGGGGGCTGGGGGCTGGGTGGGTGGATACAAGAACCCTGGAGCGAGCGGAGGGGCAGCGCGACTCCAGACTCCGCATCCCCCACAGCCCTGGTCCTGGACCTGGACCTGGTCCTGGACCTCTTCCCTCCCTCGAGCCCTCATCCCCAGGGCCCCTGGCATTTCACGAGGCCCAGCTAGGGCAGCGGCCTCGGGCTGGTGATGGTGTCTGGGGGCGCTGGGGGCTCCGGGTGGGTTTGCACCACGTGGGGCAGACGGGAGGGAAAGGCCTGGTGGCTGGTGGCACTCGCCCCAGGGCTGCGGAGGAGGCGCTGAGATCCCAGCGGGGCGGGCCCGGAAGGCACGACTGGCCTGATGCCCCAAGCTCGCTCCACCCACTTCCCAGTGACCAGCCCAGCATGGTGTGGTGCGCGGCTGCAGGTGCCCAGCGGTGCGGTTCGGGACGGAAGCGGAGGCGGAAGTGGGGCCACGCCTGGAGCAGCCCCCAAGAGTCCCGGGATTGGAGAACGCCGGGGCTTGGGCCACAGCGCGTTGCCAGGGTCCTCTTGCGGGGCCTCTGCCGCCCGCGGCGGAGGGCGGCGGAAGGCAAGCAGGCAGGCTGGCAGGCAGGCAAGCAGGCAGGCTGGCAGGCAGGCAGGCAGGCAGGGTAGCAGGCAGGCAAACAGGCAGGCTGGCAGGCAGGCGAGCAGGCAGGCTGCCAGGCAGGCAGGCAGGCAGGCTGGCAGGCAGGCAAACAGGCAGGCTGGCAGGCAGGCGAGCAGGCAGGCAGGCTGGCAGGCAGGCAGTCTGGAAGGCAGGCAGGCAGTGAGGCGCGTACATGGCTGAGGCACGGCACCCGCTAGGCTTGGCAGGCGTGCAATAGCGTATTGACGCGCCCAGCGGCACCGCTGGCCTGTTCGGCCATAGGAGCCAGAACGCGTCCGACCGCGTCTTCTCTGGGAAGCTAAGCAGGGTCGGGCCTGGTTCCCACTTGGAAGGGAGACGGACTCGGAATACCGGGTGCTGTAGGCCTTTGCCTTTTAAGCCTTTGGCCTCCTTCACCACTCCTTTGGCGCCCGCCGCCCGTCCCCCCTCCCTGCCTGCGTCCCTGTCTCCCCAGGGAGCGGCGCTGCTGGGGCCAAACACACCCCAGCTACCCTTCCTTCAGCCCCTCCCGGGCCAGCAAGGCGGCCGTGCCTGGCCCGGCCACGCCCCGCCTCGCCCCCCCTCCCCACCCCGTGCCCGCACACCCCAGGGCACTTCAAATGGGCACGCTCCCCACTCCCGGAAACCGGCCAAATCCCACTTCAGGGTCTGGAAGCGACAGTCCAGCTGTGCACCTTTCCTGACACACCACCGAAACCCGCACCCGCTCCGAGGGGGGGGTTACGGTGTGGGCGGAACGGGAGGCTGGCGCCTGGGGGCTGGGGGGTGGGGGCTGGGTGGGTGGATACAAGAACCCAGGAGTGAGCGGAGGGGCAGCGGGACTCCAGACTCCGCCTCCGCCACAGCCCTGGGCTCCCTGGGTCCTGGACCTCTTCCCTCCCTCGAGCCCTCATCCCCAGGGCCCCTGGCATTTCACGAGGCCCAGCTAGGGCAGCGGCCTCGGGCTGGTGATGGTGTCTGGGGGCGCTGGGGGCTCCGGGGTGGGTTTGCACCAGGTGGGGCAGACGGGAGGGAAAGGCCAGGTGGCTGGCTGCGCTCGCCCCAGGGCTGGGGAGGAGGCGCTGAGATCCCAGCGGGGCGGGCCCTGAAGGCACGACTGGCCTGATGCCCCAAGCTCGCTCCACCCACTTCCCAGTGAGCAGCCCAGCATGGTGTGGTGCTCGGCTGGGAGATCCCTTGCTGTGCTGGATGGAAGCGGGGGCGGGGCTCGGGCCAAGCCTGTAGCAGCCTGCAAGAGTCCCGGGATTGGCGAACGCCGGGGCTTGGGCCACAGCGCGTTCCCAGGGTCCTCTTGTGGGGCCTCTGCCACCCGCCCGGGGCCTGGGCCCAGGGCCCGCGGCGGAAGGCAAGAAGGCAGGCTGGCAGACCGGCAAGCAGGCTGGCAGGCAGGCAGGCAAGCAGGCAGGCTGGCAGGCAGGCAAGCAGGCAGGCTGGCAGGCAGGCTGGCAGGCAGGCAGGCAGTGAGGCGCGTGCATGGGTGAGGCGCGGCACCCGCTTGCCTTGGCACGCGTGCAGCAGGCTCTTGAAGCGCCCAGCGGCAGCCGCTGGCCTGTTCGACCATAGAAGCCAGAACGCGTCCGACCACATCTTCTCTGGGAAGCTAAGCAGGTTCGGGCCTGGTTCCCACTTGGAAGGGAGACGGACTCGGAATACCGGGTGCTGTAGGCCTTTGCCTTTTAAGCCTTTGGCCTCCTTCACCACTCCTTTGGCGCCCGCCGCCCGTCTGCCCTCTCTGCCTGCGTTCCTGTCTCCCCAGGGAGCGGCACTGCTGGGGCCAAACACGCCCCAGCTAATGTTCCCTCAGCCCCTCCCGGGCCAGCAAGGTGGCCATGCCTGGCCCGGCCCCGCCCCGCCTCGCTCCCCCCCGCCCCCCCGTGCCTGCACACCCCGGGGCTCTTCAAAGGGGCACACTCCCCACTCCCGGAACCCGGCCAAATCCCACTGCAGTGACTGGAAGCCACAGTCCAGCTGTGCACCTTTCCTGACACACCACCCAAACCCGCACCCGGACGGAGGGAGGGTGATGTGGGCGGAACCGGAGGCTGGCGCCTGGGGGCTGGAGGGTGGGCGCTGGGTGGGTGGATACAAGAACCCAGGAGCGGGCGTTTGCGTGGGCAGGAGGGCAACACGACCCCAGCCTCCAACTTCCCCAAGGCCTGGGCTCCCTGCGTCCTGGATCTCTTCCCCCCCTCGAGCCCTCATCCCCAGGGCCCCTGGCATTTTAAGAGGCCCAGCTAGGGCAGCGGACTCGTGCTGATGATGCTGTCTGGGGGCGCTGGGGGTTCCGGGTGGGTTTGCACCAGGTGGGGCAGACGGGAGGGAACGGCCTGGTGGCTGGCTGCGCTCGCCCTAGTGCTGGGGAGGAAGCGCTGAGAACCTGGCGGGGCGGGCCCCGAAGGCAGGAGCGTCCTGATGCCCCACGCTGGCTTCCGCCCTCTTCCCAGTGAGCAGCCCAAGGTGGTGTGGTGCGGGGCTGCGAGGTGCGGTGCGGTGCGGTGCACTGCGGGATGGAAGTAGAGGCGGGCCTCGGGCCAAGCCGGGAGCCGCCTGCAAGAGTCCCGGGGTTACAGAACGCCGGGGATTGCGCCACAGCGCGTTGCCAGGGTCCTCTGGCGCGGCCTCCGCCACCCGCCGCGGCCCCACGGCTGCGGGCGGTGGCGGCAGCGGCGGCGGCTGCGGCTGAGGCGGCGGCGGCGGCGGCGGCGGCGGCTGAGGCGGCTGCAGCTGAGGCTGCGGCTGAGGTGGCGGCGACGGCTGCGGCGGCGGGGGCGGCGGCGGCGTCGGCTGCGGCCGAGGCTGGGACGGCGGCGGTGGCTGTGGCTGAGGCGGCGGCGGCGGCGCCGGCGTCTGCGGCTGAAGCGGCGGCGGCGGCGGCGACTGCCGCCGAAGCTTGGACGGCGGCGGCGGCGGCTGCGGCTGAGGCGGCGGCGGCGGCGGCGGCGGCGGCGGCGGCGGCTTCGGCAGCGCTTCGGCGGCGGGGGCGGCGGGGGCTGCGGCTGAGGCGGCGGCGGCTGCAGGCTGGCAGGCAGGCTGGCAGGCAGGCAAGCAGGCAGGCTGGCAGGCAGGCAGGCAGGCAGGCTGGCAGGCAGGCAAGCAGGCAGGCTGGCAGGCAGGCAGGCAGGCAGGCTGGCAGGCAGGCAGGCAGGCAGGCAAGCAGGCAGGCTGGCAGGCCGGAAGCAGGCTGGCAGGCAGGCAAGCAGGCAGGCTGGCAGGCAGGCGAGCAGGCAGGCTGGCAGGCAGGCGAGCAGGCAGGCTGGCAGGCAGGCAAGCAGGCTGGCAGGCAGGCAAGCAGGCAGGCTGAGAGGCAGGCAAGCAGGCAGGCAGGCTGGCAGGCAGGCAGGCAGTGAGGCGCGTACATGGCTGAGGCACGGCACCCGCTAGGCTTGGCAGGCGTGCAATAGCCTATTGAAGCGCCCAGCGGCACCGCTGGCCTGTTCGGCCATAGCAGCAGAACGCGTCCGACCGCGTCTTCTCTGGGAAGCTAAGCAGGGTCGGGCCTGGTTCCCACTTGGAAGGGAGAGGGACTTGGAATACCGGGTGCTGTAGGCCTTTGCCTTTTAAGTCTTTGGCCTCCTTCACCACTCCTTTGGCGCCCGCCGCCCGTCCCCCCTCCCTGCCTGCGTCCCTGTCTCCCCAGGGAGCGGCGCTGCTGGGGCCAAACACACCCCAGCTACCCTTCCCTCAGCCCCTCCCGGGCCAGCAAGGCGGCGGTGCCTGGCCCGGCCCCGCCCCGCCTCGCTCCCCCCCCCCGTGCCCGCACACCCCGGGGCTCTTCAAAGGGGCACGCTCCCCACTCCCGGAACCCGGCCAAATCCCACTGCAGTGACTGGAAGCCACAGTCCAGCTGTGCACCTTTCCTGACACACCACCCAAACCCGCACCCGGACGGAGGGAGGGTGATGTGGGCGGAACCAGAGGCTGGCGCCTGGGGGCTGGAGGGTGGGCGCTGGGTGGGTGGATACAAGAACCCAGGAGCGGGCGTTTGCGTGGGCGGGAGGGCAACACGACCCCAGCCTCCAACTCCCCCAAGGCCTGGGCTCCCTGGGTCCTGGATCTCTTCCCTCCCTCGAGCCCTCATCCACAGGGCCCCTGGCATTTCAAGAGGCCCAGCTAGGGCAGCGGACTCGGGCTGGTGATGTTGTCTGGGGGCGCTGGGGGCTCCGGGTGGGTTTGCACCAGGTGGGGCAGACGGGAGGGAACGGCCTGGTGGCTGGCTGCGCTCGCCCTAGTGCTGGGGAGGAAGCGCTGAGAACCTGGCGGGGCGGGCCTGGAAGGCACGGCAGACCTGATGCCCCAGGCTACCTTCCACCCTCTTCCCAGTGAGCAGCCCAATGTGGTGTGGTGCTGGGCTGCGAGGTGCCTTGCTGTGCTGGATGGAAGCGGAGGCGGCCCTCGGGCCAAGCCGGGAGCAGCCTGTAAGAGTCCTGGGATTGGAGCACACCAGGGCTTGCACCACAGCGCGTTGCCAGGGTCCTCTTGCCCGGCCTCTGTCACCCGCCCAGGGCCCGGGGCCGCGGCGGAGGGCGGCGGCAGGAAAGCAGGCAGGCTGGAAGGCTGGCAGGCTGGCAGGCTGGCAGGCAGGCAGGCAGTCAGGCGCGTGCATGGGTGAAGCGCGGCACCCGCTTGGCTTGGGACGCGTGGAGCAGGGTCTTGAAGCGCCCAGCGGCAGCCGCTGGCCTCCTGGGCCACAGCAGCCTGAACGCTCCCGACCCAGTCTTCTCTGGGAAGCTAAGCAGGGTCGGGCCTTGTTAGCACTTGGATGGGAGACGGTGTGGGAGTACCGGGTGCTGTACGCCTTTGCCTTTACCTTTGGCCTCCTTCACCTCTCCTTTGGCGCCCGCCGCCCCTCCCCCCTCCCTGTCTGTGTCCCTGTCTCCCCAGGGAGCACCGCTGATGGGGCCAAACACACCCCAGTCACTACTCCCTCAGCCCTTCCCGGGCGAGCGAGGCGGCCATGCCTGGCCCGGCCCCGCCCCCCTCGCCCCCCCCCCCCGTGCCCGCACACCCCACGGCACTTCAAAGGGGCACGCTCCCCACTCCCGGCACCCGGCCAAATGCCACTGCAGCCACTGGAAGCCACAGCCCAGCTTTGCACCTTTCCTGACACACCACCCAAACCCGCACCCGGACGGAGGGTGGGTGGTGCGGTGTGGGCGGAATCGGATGCTGCGCCTGGGGGCTGGAGGGTGGGCGCTGGGTGGGTGGATACAAGAACCAAGGAGCGGGCGTTTAGGCGGGAGGGAGGGCTACAAGACCCCAGCCTCCAACTCCGCCAAGGCCTGGGCTCCCTGGGTCCTGGACCTCTTCTCTCCCTCGAGCCCTCATCCCCAAGGCCCCTGGCATTTCACGAGGCCCAGCTAGGGCAGCGGCCTCGGGCTAGTGATGTTGTCTGTGGGCGCTGGGGGCTCCGGGGTGGGTTTGCACCAGGTGGGGCAGACAGGAGGGAACGGCCTGGTGGCTGGCTCCTCTTGCCCTCGGGCTGGGGAGGAGGCGCTGAGAACCCAGCGGGGCAGGCCCGGAAGGCAGGAGCGGCCTGATGCCCCAAGCTCGCTCCACCCACTTCCCAGTGAGCAGCCCAGCGTGGTGTGGTGCGGGGCTGCGAGGTGCCTTGGGGTGCGGTTCCGGATGGAAGCGGAGGCGGAAGTGGGGCTAGGCCGGGAGCAGCCTGCAAGAGTCCCGGGATTGTAGAACGCAGGGGCATGGGCCACAGCGCGTTGCCAGGGTCCTCTTGCGGGGCCTGTGCCACCCACCCAGGGCCCGGGGCCCAGGGCCCGCGGAAGAGGGTGGCGGCAGGCAAGCAGGCAGGCTGGCAGGCAGGCTGGCAGGCAGGCGCGTGCATGGGTGAGGCGCGGCACCCGATTGGCTTGGCACGCGTGGAGCAGGCTCTTGAAGCGCCCAGCAGCAGCCGCTGGCCTGTTAGGCCATAGCAGCCAGAACGCGTCCGACCCTGTCTTCTCTGGGAAGCTAAGCAGGGTCGGGCCTGGTTCCCACTTGGAAGGGAGACGGACCCGGAATACCGGGGGCTGTAGGCCTTTGCCTTTTAAGCCTTTGGCCTCCTTCATCACTCCTTTGGCGCCCGCCGCCCCTCCCCCCTCCCTGCCTGCGTTCCTGTCTCCCCAGGGAGCGGCGCTGGTGGGGCCATACACACCCCAGCCACTGCTCCCTCAGCCCCTCCCGGGCCAGAAAGGGGCCTTGCCTGGCCCTGCCCCTCCCCGCCTCGCCCCCCCCCCCCCGTGCCCGCACACCCCAGGGCACTTCAATGGGGCACGCTCCCCATTCCCGGATCCTGGCCAAATCCCACTGCAGCGACTGGAAGCGACAGTCCAGCTGTGCACCTTTCCTGACACACCACCCAAACCTGCACCCGCTCCGAGGGGGGGGTTACGGTGTGGGCGGAACCGGAGGCTGGCGCCTGGGGGCTGGAGGTTGGCGGCTGGTTGGGTGGATACAAGAACCCAGGAGCTGGCGGGACGGGCAGCAAGACCTCAGACTCCGCATCAGCCACAGGCCTGGGCTCCCGGGTCCTGGACCTCTTCCCTCCCTCGTGCCCTCATCCCCAGGGTCCCTGGCATTTCACGAGGCCCAGCTAGGGCAGCGGACTCGGGCTGGTGATGTTGTCTGGGGGTGCTGGGGGTTCCGGGTAGGTTTGCACCAGGTGGGGCAGACAGGAGGGAACGGCCTGGTGGCTGGCTGCGCCGGCCCTAGGGCTGGGGAGGTGGTGCTGAGAACCCAGCGGGTAGGGTCTGGAAGGCAAGAGCGGCCTGGTGCCCCAAGCTCGCTCCACCCACTTGCCAGTGAGCAGCCCAGCGTGATGTGGTGTGCGGCTGCGAGGTGCCTTGCAGTGCGGTTCGTGATGGAAGCGGAGGCGGAAGTGGGGCCAAGCCGGGAGCAGCCTGCAAGAATCCTGGGAATGGAGAAAGCCGGGGCTTTCGCCACAGCGCGTTGCCAGGGTCCTCTTGCGGGGCCTCCCCCAACCGCCCGGGGCCCGGGGCCCAGGGCCCGCGGCGGAGGGCGGCGGAAGGCAACCAGGCAGGCTGGCAGGCAGGTAAGCAGGCCGGGTGGCAGGCAGCCGCGCAATCAGGGAAGCTGGCAGGCAGGCGCGTGCATGGGTGAAGCGCGGCACCCGCTTGGCTTGCCACGCCTGGAGCAGGCTCTTGAAGCGCCCAGCCGCAGTCGCTGGTCCCAGCTCCCAGGTTCTGTGGGTCACTCCAGGCAAGCTGCCCAGGCCCCCAGGACTGGGCTCTGATAGAGCTCATGCACTGAGGATACCCACGATGCCTAGCTGTAGTAGGTGAAAGAGCACACTAATATTCAAGCAGTTAAGCAGAAGTTATGAGTCATATTAGATTATTGAAGCCTGAGAGGGCCACAGCCTTGTTACATACGAAGTCGGCCATTCTCCACCATTGTTCACATTCCAGTCAAAGAGTCTCCCGTGGTGCTGTCGCCGAGGGGCTGGGGCAGGTCAGCATGTCACGGACCGACGACCAGCTGCATCTTCTTTGGCTGCATAGAGGACAGAGAGGAAGTGACCCAGAAGTCTGCAGGGAGAGTCTCTGCTGACCCAGCAGCTAAGTCACAAATGTCCTTTGGTCTACATTGTTTTCTCCAAGAAGGTGCCTTCCTAAAGATTTGTCATCATCCAGAAAGCAAGACTGATTGGAAATTAAAAAACAAAAGTGGATACTAAAGTTACCAGCCCTTTAAAATGACCTCGCTCTGCAGTTTTGTTTACAGGTATTTACCCACATTCCTGACAGCCATCGGGCCCCCTGCCCAGAAGGCAGCCCCAGGGGGTAAAGGGAGACAGGGCCACACTTGTGCCAGGACCCTGACCGGGCACAAGTCAGCAGAGTCCTGGGCTGCCTGGGCCTGCTCCACTGTCTATGTGAAATCGCCTTCCTGCCATAGAAGATACTACCTTTTCGTTTTCCAAATAGTCTTTGAGCTGCAGACAGTGCCACACGCCGGGACAGTCCCACAGCGCCCTTGCCCTTGCCCTGTTCTCCTCACAAGCATGTGTTCGTTCTTAGGGCAATGACGACAGTCTTAAGTAGTGGTGTGGGAGGAAATCAGTCCTGCTTTTGTAGAAGGAGAATGCAACGTTTTGTGTCTTTTCAAATAAATAACTGAAACATTCCCCCAGAGCACAGGGCCCTGGATTGCAGTGAGATATCCGGCTACCCCCAAAACACAACTTACAGGCTCTATTCCCAGGCTGCAGCCAGTGTGTTATGATGTCAAAAATATTTCTGAAGACTATCGGTGTCAAATAGCAAAAATGAAAGAAACCAAACTCCTCATCTCTGTGAAACTATTGGTTCCTCAATAGCTAATTGGTTTGTTTATTTATTTTTTATACTTTTTTTTTTTTTAAGAGACAGAAAAAGCAGGAGTGGAGCAGGGGCAGAGAGTTAGGGGGAGAGAGAATCCTAAGCTAACTCCCCGCTGTCAGCTCTGAGCCCAATGCAAGGCTCACATTCACTAAGTGTGAGAACATGACCTGTGCCGAAACCAAGACTCAGATGCTTCACTGACTTCGCCACGCAGTCGCCCCTGTTTTTAGAGTTTGAGAGAGAGAGAGAGAGAGAGAGAGAGAGAGAGAGAGAGAGAACGAGTGTGTATGAGGAGAAAGGGGCAGAGAGAAAGGAGGAAGAGGACCCAAAGCAGGCTCCACGCAGAAAGCAACCAACCCACACTTTTTGTTACCTCTCAACTTGCAAAAATACACATTTCGGGGAGCAGTGGGGTGGGAGAACCGGAAGGTATTACCACGAATCTTAGTGTTTTCATTACAGAAAGTATAAGGATGTGGAAGAAAACACATCAGCAACATCTAAGGGACAGAATTTTCCCAGCACGGTTCCAGGAGCAAAAGGTCTACTTTCAGTATCAAATTGCATACAGCAAGGTGGCAACTATCCAAGTTATTGTAAAACACTTTTATACACTTCAAACATAGGGACATTCAAATCAGACCACTGTAAACAGTTTCTACAAACTTGCATTCCCAGGGAACCAAAAGCCTGAGGGTTCCTACGGAATTGTGAGCAGTAACAGAAATAACGGCATTTCAACTGAAGTACAACTGAGAGGGACAGTCATGATCCTTATTATGAGTTCTGAGAAGGAGACTAGATTGAGGCAGACAGAAAGAGAAACCAACAGACAAGTCCGGGGGCTGAAGGGGAAATGGCCTCTAGCGGTAAGGGGCCCTGTGGACCCAGTGTGGACGTGAGACACCCCGCTCCAGACCTCGTAGGCACTCGGGGCACTGAAGCGTGGACACATCCCTTGCCTGCTGTCCGGTGTATCACAGAGCCCACTGAGTTCTTCCCCGGCTCAAGGCCCCGTCCCGTCGTCCCACCGTCTCCAATGTCCCCCCTTGGCCCACCTCCTGCTCCACCCCACTAAACTGCAAACCGCCTCTTCTGTTGAAGAGGGCTCACTTTTATTTTTCAGTTGTCGGATCACTGGGATGTGGTCTCAACCTGCCTCCTTCATCCACTTAACTCAGCTCTGGGACACGCTCAACCCACATGCGACCTGCTCTGCAGTGGAAAGTCCCAGAGAGATATGCCTGCACCACTCCTCTGGGCCCCCATCCCGGGCATCACAGCGCCTCAGCTGCTTGGTAAGAAATGAAACCCACTGCTGTTACTCATTGTCAGAATCAAGAGCAGTTAAAAAAAGTGGTACTGGGGCGCCTGGGTGGCGCAGTCGGTTAAGTGTCCGACTTCAGCCAGGTCACGATCTCGCGGTCCGGGAGTTCGAGCCCCGCGTCGGGCTCTGGGCTGATGGCTCAGAGCCTGGAGCCTGTTTCCGATTCTGTGTCTCCCTCTCTCTCTGCCCCTCCCCCGTTCATGCTCTGTCTCTCTCTGTCCCAAAAATAAATAAATGTTGAAAAAAAAATTAAAAAAAAAAAGTGGTACTGAATAGATTGCAAAGGTCAGAGTCTATTTAAGAGAAACTCAAAAACTACAGGGGAAGGAAAAAGGAGGGCAGCCTAGTGAATAAGCCAGAGAGACCACCAGATGAATGACAGTTTCTGAATGCTGGTGACCATGTCCTCACAGGGGCTGCAGTTACACATAATGTGATGGAGCTTCTGTGATCAAAGTATCTCGTGGATATTTAGATGCAGACACTCCTAAAAGCCATGTGATGGAAGTGCTCCCACTGTTCCTATTAACAGGTGATTAAACGGAAGCACAGGAATGCTAATATGTAGCTTCCCCAGAGCCCCAAACTCATCTGTTCAGGAGCCAGGCTCAGCGTCAAGTGCTCTGGGGTCACGCCCTCCCTGCACAACTTCTCAAGGTGGACTGGGAATCCACGTGAGTCCTTTCCAGATTTCATACATGCTCTACGTCCTCCAGGAACCATAGTTGAATTCGGGCCTCAGGTTCACTGTGGAGGAGATACAACCTATTTGCAGCTATATAGAACATTGAACAAACAACCACTGCTTCAAAACCAGGTACAGCTGAGAACTACTCAGCAACATGACAAATACCACAATGGTTATTTTTTAAAGTTTATTGTGTTTATCAGCTTGTCCGCCAAATTTGCTGAGTCCCAGGGCACCGTGGAAGGGTTTTCAACCTCCAATTCAGTGGCTGTGGGGAAGCAGAGTGATGAAATGGGAGGTGGGGGGTGTCAACAGCCACGTGAAGGTCTCCCGACAGGGGAAGGGGTCTGCAGGTCGTGTGACTGCGGATCTAGAGGAACGATGCCAGTAAGACCTCACTCATGCGGGAGCCACGCAAGGGACACCAACCTGTTCAGGCGGTCTTGTCACTAGCGTGGCCGGGGTGGACCTTTTGTTTCTTGCCTAGCAAGCAGCGCACTGAAGACTGATGACCTTCTTTTTGGGGGCGTTGTGCAGCGAGTCCTGGCTACTGCGACTGCTGCTGAGGTTGCTCAAGGGGCCATCCTGAGAGCCTGTGGATCTGGGGGACGCACATGAGAGTATCTTCCAGGCATGCTCGTCACACGACACACCACCCCACGTGAGGGAGAAGCACATTCCCCAGCTTCTAGGGAGGGCTGCGCCCTGGGAGCTGACACTCTCCCTCCCAAGTATATCTGGAGTCCAAGTGCCCTGGGTCGGGAACGCACAGCACCCCTCCCAGGCCGTGACCCGATAACCATGTCGTGGGTCTCATGTAATGCAATGAGGCTGTCCCCTGCATAGTGAGTGCCGGCCTCTCCTAACGAGCTCTGAATCTGGTCTGTGCTAACCAAGAGCAATCAGTTTCTGAGATCCCAAAGGAAGGATTGCCTTCCTGAGAGTACTTGGTGTTTGGGTGGCTGGTAGAAGAAATGATGGCTAGCCAACTTGTTTCCCTCCCTGACCGTTAAAGATGCTTTTACTCTGAGGAACACTTGGTTCACCATGGGCAGTATTCTCGAGGACTGCTTAGCACAGAAAGAGACCATTCATGAACTACTGCATCCAAGCCCTGTTCCAAACATTTGAGCTTAGCCTGCAGCACGAGCCTGTTACCTTGGAATCACTGTCTTCTCTATCCACTGATAGGATGGCAAGGGAAAACAGTGAACTCCAGAAGCTTTCCCTCATTTCTAAGGTAATAACACAGGCATCTTGCCTTTGGGTTCCCACGGTAGATGACGGAAGCTTCCCTTTGCTGTACCCATATGTGTTTCATATCTATCCATATCTTATTCCTGAGACCATCAGCTTGCCAGGGAGTTGTCTTAGTCATTGCTTCCTAATATTTATCTCATTTTCTGGACCACATGCTTCCCTGGGGAATTCCATCAGACATCTAAAGCAGTTAATATCTATCCTTCTCAAGCTGTTCCACAGAATAGAAATGGAAGGGAAACTTCTAGACACATTCTACAAAGCCAGCTTTACTTTGATTCCCAAACCAGACAGAGACCCAGCAAAAAAAAAAAAAAAAGACGACTATAGGACAATATGCCTGATGAATGAGAATACAAAAATTCTCAACAAGATACTGGCAAATCAAACGCACAGCATATGAAAAGAATTTTTCACCATGATCAAGTAGGATTCCTATCTGGGCTATAGGGCTGGTTCAATATTTGCAAATCAATCAATACGATACATCACATTAAGAAAATCACAGGTAAGAACCACATGATCCTGTCAATACAGGCAGAGAAAGCATTTGACAAAACACAGCATCCTTTCGTAATAAAAACCCTCAAGAAAGTCAGAATATGGGGCGCCTGGGTGGCGCAGTCGGTTAAGCGTCCGACTTCAGCCAGGTCACGATCTCGCGGTCCGTGAGTTCGAGCCCCGCGTCGGGCTCTGGGCTGAATGCTCAGAGCCTGGAGCCTGTTTCCGATTCTGTGTCTCCCTCTCTCTCTGCCCCTTCCCCGTTCATGCTATGTCTCTCTCTGTCCCAAAAAATAAATAAAAAACGTTGAAAAAAAAAATTAAAAAAGAAAGTCAGAATAGAAGGAACATATGTAGACATCATAAAAGCCATGTATGATACAAGGCCGCAGCTAATATAATTCTCCTGGGGATAAACTGCAAACTTTCCCCCTGAGATCAGGAACATGACAGGCATGTCCACTGTCACCACTGTTGTTGAACATAGTTTTTCAATTCCTAGAACCAGCAATCAGACAAAAAAATGAAATAAATGGCATCACAATGGCAAAGATGAAGTCAAACGTTCACTCTGCACAGACCACATGATACTCTACCTGGAAAACCTGACAGAATCCACCAAAAGTCTCCTCGAACTGATACATCAATTCAGCAAAGTCGCAGGGTACAAAATCAATGTACAGAAACCCCTCACATTTTAATATACCAATAACAACGAAACAGAAAGAGAACTAAAGAAACTGATCACGTTTACAGTTGCACCAGGACCATAAAATACCTATCAATAACCTAAAAATACGAATGAACCAATCCAAACATATAAAAGTTCTGTGTGCTGAAAACTATACAAGGGTTATGAAGGAAATTGAAGAAGACACAAAGAAATGGGAAAACATTCCATGTTCATGGAT
Source organism: Puma concolor (assembly GCF_028749965.1). Lineage (NCBI taxonomy): Eukaryota > Metazoa > Chordata > Mammalia > Carnivora > Felidae > Puma > Puma concolor. Next base: position 19,762,636 of record NC_141677.1, read on the forward strand.
TCAAAGAATAAATATTGTTAAAATGTCAATACCATCCAAAGCAATCTACACTTTCAATGCATTCCCATCAAAATCGTGCCACCATTCTTTTCAAAGCTAGAACAAGTAATGCTAACATTTGTGTGGAACCAAAAATTCCCCGAATATACAAAGTAATATTGAAGAAGAAAACCAAAGCAGGAGGCATCACAGTGCCAGAATGTAGCCTCTGCTACAAACCTGTTATCATCAAGACAGTATGGAATGGGCACACAAACAGACAAATAGGCCAATGGAACAGAATAGAGAACCCAGATTCAGACCCACAAATGTATGGCCCGGCCCACTAATCTTCCACAAAGCACGAAAGAGTATCCAATGGAAAAAAACCAGACTCTTTAACCACTGGTGCTGGGAGAACTGGACAGCAACATGCAGAAGAATGAAACTAGATCACTTTCTTACAGCATACACAAAAATAAACTCAAAATGGATAAAGGACCTGAATGTGAGACACGAAACCTTTAAAACCCGAGAGGAGAAAGCAGGACAAAACCTCTCCTACCTCAGCTGTGGCAATTTCTTACATGACACGTCTCCAACGGCAAGGGAATTAAAAGCAAAAATGAACTATTGGGACCTCATCAAGATAAACACCTTCTGCACTGCAAAGGAAACAAGCAACAAAACAAAAAGACAACAGATGAAATGGGAAAAGATATTTGCAAATGACGTATCAGACACAGGGCTAGTATCCAAACACCTGTAAAGAGCTCACCAAACGCCACACCTGAAAACAAATAATCGGGGGATGAAATGGGCAGAAGACATGAATAGGTACTTTTCGAAAGAAGACATCCAGATGACCAAGAGACATATGACAAGATACTCAGCGTCACTCCTCATCAGAGGAATACAAATCTAAACCACACTGAGATTCCACTTCACATCAGTCGGAGTGGCGGGAATGAACAAATCAGGACAAAATAGATGCTGAAGAGGATAGGAGAAACAGGAACCCTCTTGCATTGTTGGTGGGAAGAAAACCTGGTGCGGCCACTCTGGAAACAGTGTGGAGGTTCCTCACCACATTAAAAATAGATCTACCCTATGACGCAGCAATAGCACTGCTAGAATTCAGGGGATTCAGGAGTGCTGATGCACAGGGGACTCGTACCCCAATGTTTATAGCAGCGTTTTCAACAATAGCCACATGATGGAAAGAGCCTAAATGCCCGTCAATGGACAAATGGATAAAGAAGATGAGGTTTCTATATACAATGGAATACTAGTTGGCGATGAGAAAAGATGAAATCTGGCCATTTGTGGCAACGTGGAAGGAACTGCAGGGTGTTCTGCCAAGTGAAATAAGTCAGGCAGAGAAAGACAGATACCATGTGTTTTCATTCATATGTGGATCCTGAGAAACTTCACAGGAGAGCAGAGGGGAGGGGAAAGGGGGAAATGAGTTACAGAGCGGGAAGGAGGCATACCCTAAGGGAGTCTTAAATACTGAGAACAAACTGAGGGTTGATGGGGGGTGGGGGAGAAGGGAAAGTGGGTGATGGCCATTGAGGAGGGCACCTGTGGGGATGAGCACTGGGTGTTGAATGGAAACCAATTTGACAACAAATTATGTTGAATACAAGAAAAAAGAAAAGATGCTCAAAGTGACTCCTCATCAGGGGACTACAAATCAAAATCACACTGAGACGCCACCTCACACGGATCAGAGTGTGCCTGTGTGTGGGCAATCAGCACTGCTGCTTTGCTGGGACACAGTGTGTCCTCCAAAAGCGACAAGGGGTGGGGGGTCTCGTGCTTTGGGAAACATGGACAATCACGAGCAGTCTGTTTAGTACCTTAGCGTGGATGAGGTCGTGTCAGAATTTAAAACAAACGTATTTGCAGAACTTATATAACCCGTTCAGTGAAGTTGTTGTTTGGCAAAGGTGGGGGGAGACCCCGTAGCAGAGTTCAATATGCAGAGAATTTAGAAAATCCTTTCTTAAGACTCATCACTTTCACTCTTGAGATGGCTGACATAAATTGCTTAGGAAACACGGAGGGCTGGAAGAGGAATCTTTCGGGTGTTGGGCAAGAAACGGAGGGCAGGACGTTCTGGTTTCATTTGCAGTGTCAGATACCATGGGATACAATGTTGTTACAGGGTTAGGCTATAGAAGATGACTTCCAGTTATATGAAAGGTGGAGTTTGGCTTCCATTTGTTACCACTGCTGCTTCAACTTTGTGGTAATAGGATGAGATTTCAACCGCCTTTTCCCCGGAAAAAGGATGGTTGTCTCATGGTGTGTGCCTCCAGAGGCAAGTCGCTGTTCTGTGGAAAGCTCAACGGTGTCCGGAGGCAACCGAGGTTGTTGACTTCCGGGAGACTTTTTTATCCGTTTGTCTTTGAACACATGGGAAAGAATAAGCCTGGGTAACTGGTCAGAATCCCGAGCAGCCTCCGCACTGTCGGCACAGAGCCTGACGCGGGGCGCCAACTCACAGAGCGACACCGGCTGAGCCACCCAGGTGCCCCGAGGATGCTACTTTTCTGTTTGTTTGGAAAATGAGGATTTCGCCCGGGTTTTGTGTCTGGAGTGTGTTAATGTGTCGTACGCTGGTTCTTTCCGTGTTTTCCCTCTGAAATACCTGCTGTAGGCCATGGCCCAGAAGGAAGACATGCAAGACAGGATCACTACCCTTGAGAAGCGCTGCCTCAGGGCACAGCACAAAGCCACCTCTCTGCACGACCTCAAGGAGAAACTTGAAAACGAGATGGCAAAGAAGGACTCTCTGCATCGACAGGTCGTTGGTTTCGTTGGACTTCATTCCACTTTTATTAATTACAAGTCAAGTTAAGGACCAAGTGTCAATGTCAAGGTTTTAGGATCTTAGAATCTTGTGTTGACCAGCGGGGTTACTTCAACGTCCAGGGTTTAATTCTTTCGAATTTTATGGAAGCATGTTATGGGGCTCCCCTCCTTGATTCCTTCTTTGTCTTGTCTTACATGCACGTTACTCTGTTGCCTGTCAGCACTGTTTCCAAAGGAGCAGGGAGTGGCCGGGAATGTGTAGGCAGCTGGCCATTTTGGGTAGTACCTGAGATCAGGGGGAATGGCAGGTGCAGAAGCACAGTCTGGCGTGAGGACGTGAGACCCTGTGTTTTGGGAAGCAGCACGTCTCTTCCTTGGTTGTCTCAGGTCATCTGGCATTGAACAGGAAAACCACATCCAGCTTCTTGGAAACAGAGTGAGTTTGCCTGGTGTGTTTGTCAAATGTGTCAATCGACCCAAAATGATAATCAAAGTGAAATACTAGGAAGCCATTAAAATGACATGGAGGAATGCTGTTTGAGAGCACGTAACATGTTCCAAATCTTGAGTGTAAAGGGCAGATCGCGAAATACTATGTGTACAGCATGTGATTTATTTTGGAGGGTTTTAAAGCATGATACGCGGTCTGTATATACACACAGAGCTATATGCACACAGAAGATGGAAGGAGTCTGTGGGAACACACGTTAACCTTGCAAAAACCTCACCTTATACATGATTTTTAAAATGACTTTATATATTTTTAATGCTTATTTATTTTTGAGAGAGGGAGACAGAGTGAGAGAGAGAGAGCGAGCGAGCATGAACAGTGGAGGGCCAGAGAGGGAGAGAGGGAGACACAGAATCCAAAGCAGGCTCCAGGCTCTGAGCTGTCAACACAGAGCACGAGGCGGGGTTGACCCCATGAGCTATGAGATCATGACCTGAGCCGAAGGTGGACGCTTAACTGACTGAGCCACCTCGGCTTCCCTAAAAGTCCTTTAACAAAAAATCTCGTGTCTGAGTTTTCCACGTTGAAGTTTTCCACGTTTTTGGTCAAGAGGGAGAGTGTTTTTGTTGAATAATGGTACACTTCCAAAAAGAACTCAACTGGCATCAGGCATGCTCTCAGAAGCTCTGTGCTGGCTGATGTGCCCACCTCAGAATGTCCTATGTAGCGAGCCCTCGGACCCCAGTATAAATATGTTTACGAAGGGTTAGGACCGAACCCTTCTCTCCTTAACTGGTCAGGAAGAGAGAGCAAGCTCCTCCAGAAGATGGGTTTTCTTTAATGTGTGGGAACTTTGTCTTTGGAAAGACTTCTTTGAAGATAGTGAAGAAGAGCAAAGAGTTTGGCAAGACATGTTTTGCGTAGCGAACGGAGGACCAAGGCAGTGGGTGACTCCTCGCAGAAAGGAAAGGTTTACTCTGAAGCACCTACCAAACTGTTGGCTTCAGTCAGAACTAACAGTAGATCTCTGCATTTAGATTTTGTTTCACTTTATTAAAAATGGAAACGGAGAGAAGACTTGCTACACTTTGATGCTTTGCCTTCATTTCCTAGACTGCGGATCAAAACCGCCAGTTGCAAGAGCGCCTGGAGGTGGCGGAGCGGAAGCTGCAGCAGACCCCGAGGAAGGCCAAGTCGCTGCCCGAGGTGGAAGCCGAGCCGGCCCAGAGGGTGGCCACCCTCTGCAAGGTGGGGCCCCCGTTTCCTTCTGGGTCCCATGGTGGGAATGTCAACTTCATGGCGGTCCGTTCTTCTATCTCATTTCTCACCGGTAACGTCGGCGTGCCAAAGTCCGCGAACGAGCTGAGATCTGTTTCCGGTGCTACTTTGTCTGAGATTGGAATGCTTTTCAAACGGCAGGCATCATCCCCAGTTTTGTTCCCTCGGGTTTTGTCCGACATGTGCTGTTTGCCATTGGCAGCATCTAAGACTCAGTGCTTTTCAGAGTTAAGTCAGCGACTCAAAGCTCAAGATAGTAGCCTTGGGTAAGAGAAGGACAGGGGTGCCTGGCCGGCTCAGTCAGTGGAGCTTGGGACTCTTGATCTCAGGGTCATGAGTCTGAGCTCCCCGTTGGGTGTAGAGCTTACCGAAGGAAAAAAAAAAACAAAAAAGCATAGAATTTTTTCAAGAAATGAGAAAATCCTGTCCTCTTTTAAACACAATCGTTTTTCTTTAAAAAATTCTTAAATGTTCATTTATTTGAGACAGACAGAGAGGGTGAGCATGGGCACATACCTGAGCAGGGGAGGGGCAGAAAGAAGGAGATAGAATGCCAAGTAGGCTCCATGCTATCGGCACAGAGCCTGACACAGGGCTCGAACGCCCAAACCTTGAGTTCATGACCTGAGCTAAATCCAAGAGTCAGAACCCGACTGACCGAGCCACCCAGACACCCCTGTAAGAAATAAATCTTTAAGGAATTCACTCGGAGGTTCCACAAATAGAGTCAAGGAATGTGCCAGACACAGTCCCTGCCCTCCCAGTTCTCACAGCCCTCACCACCCACAGAGGAAGGCAGCAGTTGAAGAGGTAGTTTCCAGACATGATGTGGGCGGTGCTGGGATCGAATGATGCACACAGGACGAGGGAGCACATGACTGGGCAGCCAGTCCATCCTTCCGGAACCGGGGCTGACGGAACCTGTAGCAGGGAACTGTAGGTGCATCTGCGTCACCGGTTCCAGTGCAGTGAGGGTCCCAGTGGTAAGGGGGTGGGGTCGTCATGGGATGCTGACCCTCAAGGCTGCCATCAAGTCGGGCAGGTGGTATTGGGCGCCCACAGGCCCAGGCTCCAAGAGAGCCTCTCCTCCTTTGTGATCTGCATGTCAAGTCTCCATTTCTTTTCTCTCCTGTCCTCTCTCCTGTCCTGGTCAGCCACGTAGCAGAACCCTTTGTCTTTGGACACTGTGCTGCTGAGGAAGCTAAATTGTTGGAAGTAACTTCCCAGCTTAGGAAGGCAGCACGCCTGTTTGCTCTTTCCACTTGCTGCTTCCTCCTGTCCATGCTGAGTGGCCAGGGGTGTCTGCCGGGGACGAGGCACCGTCCAAGTATCCGGGGCCTGGGGTGGGTACGAGACCATTGCCTACCCCCGGTCACCAGCATGGAAGCCCACTGCTTCCCACTGGCACACATGAGGCCTGTAGGGACTGTGAGCAGGCAGAAGGCTGCCTGTCGTGCGTAGGCACAGCGTGTGTTGTGGGGCAGCCAGCTCTTCTGAGCCCGCTGTCGCCCACAGGCCGAGCAGGGCCGTGGCAACATCGAGGAAAGGCTGTGCCAGATGGAGGCCCAGCTGGAGGAAAAGAACCAAGAACTGCAGCGGGTACGTGTCCGAGCGGAGCAGCCACGCACCTGGCAGTGGTTGAGGATGAGGCGCAGGCTCGGGGTGTGGGGGTAGGGTGTGGTCCCTTGTTTCCTACTTCTCCCCATGTGGACGCCAGGCCCCTTCTCAATCCCATCAGGGGTAAAATGCACTCTTGTGCGAGTTGGATGCTAGTGAACACTGCTAGCCTGTGGACAATGTTCTCTGGACGCTGGGGCCCCGTAGGCAGTGCCGCCTAGGGGTGGAGGCACCCGCACAGCCCACTGTGCCCACCAGCTCGTTAGCAGCTACTCACGGTTGACGCGGGACCTCGTGGGTGTCCCTTGGCCAAAGCGGAGGTACTGGCCTGGGGTAGGGCAGCCTAGAGGAGGGGTCTCCTTCCTTAGGACATGACACCGAGGTCCTGAAATCAGGTCACGGGCCTGACCTTGGTCCCCACATCCTGAATTTCTACTTGAGATGTAAAGGCACAGGTCGGGGTAGATGTTCCTAAGAAGAGGAATAGCGTCATCGAGCCTTGATGAAAGGGAGGCCCGTGTCCCTTGAATCCCCTGAGATTTTTCCCTGTGGGAGCTGGTCGGACGTCAACATGAAACACCCAGGAGACAGAGCAGGCAGCCGCCTCCCCAACTTGGGACGTCCATCCAAGGCCATCGGGTTTTGTTTTCACCAGAAAACTCAAAACACTCACCCTTAACTTACACCAGACACTCGTGTGCTTGGCCCTCAGGGTCAGAGAATAAAACATGAGTTTCCGCGGAGTGAAGCTTCTGATGCCAGCGTGACGGCTCGCGTTGGCCGACCCCAGCCCGCCATGACACATGCACACAAGCGAGCACAACCAGACGCTAGCCTCTTGGGCCGAGAATTCCACCTCACCTACTTAGAGAAGCACTTCATTGCCTTTAGGACTGTATGGTAGTTTGGAGGGACAGGTGTTGAGATAAGGATTCTATTATAACTGAGACAATTCCAAGGACACTTTTAAGCTGCTTTGCTTGAAAAATACTTGGGTGCTGATCCCTTCTTGTGGGGTGGCCAGGGTCTTTTCCAAGTGACGGCCGTTGCTGCGTGTGAGGTGTGGTGGTCGTGCTTTCTGTTGCCTGCTCCCAAGGAAGGAGGTGCCAGCAGGTGTGGCTTAGAGGTGAGGAAGCCCGAGCCTGGAGGGACTGTCCATTGCCTAGCCTGCGGGTGTGTCCTGTGGGCTCTTCCTCCTCCCTGGGCCCCCCGACTGCAGGGCACATGAGTACTCCGTACCTCACGGCCCTCCGCCCGGCAGGAGCCCCTGAATCCTGCCGGCCTGTCCTCACCGCTTCTGTATTGGGTTAATCCAGGATATGCGGTAGAAACAAGTTTTTAAACCATACGATTGATGAGAGTTCGATAAACACAGACCCGTGAACTTTGCGGTTACGTTCAGAAATTACTTGAGGTAATTAGTTATGAATTTGTAATACAAGTTTCCGTTACAAAACGTTCAGGAGATGTGTGAATTTCACGAAAAACAAGGGAAAGTATTTCTCACCACTCAATTTTTCCCAAAGTAGATTTTTTTTTATCATTCGGTTGTGTCAATGGATTCATTTCTTTCCCCCTGAAGCCAGATCCGAGCTTCTATTTACACCCCAGAATATTCCTCCCCCCTTTGTAGATAAGCTGATCCCCTTGAGAATATGGTCTTTCCTGCATGTACATAGCCTCCTGAGCCCATCTGAGCTAATAATGAGGACATTCGTGATGGCCCATGCGTGTTTTGTTTCCCAGAAACAAAGGCACTTGCTAAGTGATGACCCCTGGAAAGCAGGTTCCTGCATTTGTGTGCCCCGATAGGTTGGTGCTGGCAGTGATGCACTAGCACGCCAAAGTGCCGTGGGAAGGGGCAGCCGAGGTTGCCGTGCGTGTGGGTAACACCGCTGGCCATTCACACGTCTGAGCCAGTGTTCACACTTTTGCTTGAAGCCTGCATCTTCTCTTTCAGGTAAGGCAGAGAGAAAAACTGAAGGAAGAGACTAATCAACGTCTGTCGGGCACTGTTGACCAGCTCCTTTACGAATCTGACGAGCGTCTTCAGCGTCATGTTAAAGAGAGAATGGTAGCTGCGGAAGATAAGGTAGGACATGAGAAATAGCGGCTGAGTGCCCCTGTCCTCACAGAGGAGACGCTCACGTTGTGATCCTGAGGAGCAGCGTGGAGCAGAGGCTACAGCCACTGTAGAAAGTAGAAATGATTCTTTCACGCGGAAAAACTGCAGGCTGTTACCCACTGCCTGCGTTAAGTTCTCAGTGTCCTGTCCCCGCCCGATGTATGCGTGCGGGAAGGTGCGTCTCACTGTCTAGAAGAGGAGTATGGTCTGGGCCTTTACTAACTGAGACTAACTGAGACGTAAGGAGTAAGCTAGCTTCATGCTAATCAAAGATGGGCACAGAAACAGCCATAGGCAGTATATAACTAAGGGGAGGGGCCGTGTGCCAATAACCCTTTGTTGATAGGACCCGGCGGTGGCTGGATGTGGTCGGCAAGCCCTCGTTTGCCACCCCTGTGCTGGAACCTTCAGCCTGGTTCTTGTCTGGGGAGCTAATTTCTACCTCTTTTGTCCAGACGGACCGGTAGGAGTGCGCAGTTCTGTCAAGCATTTAACCAGCTGAAAACAGAGTATCTCCTGTTCCATCTCCTGCCTTCCCTCTTTTCATCTGGGTTGGAAAGAGTCTAAGCCTGGACTCTTACACCATCATAACGGACACACTTGAGGTGTAACGGGAGGGAAGCAGTATCATAGGATCTCTATGAGAGAAGCTCTGGTGGGGACAGTTGGATGCGGACCTGATACTACCGGTTCTGATTACACCTGTGTCCCTGTAGATGAGCCCAGAATCTTCCCTAAGATTGTCACTTGGAGACACCAGTGAGCAATGCTAATTTCACGACACACTTGTTTTGGGTAAAACCCATTATGAGGTGCGTTATTATACCCCACGTGAGGTTCTACCTTGATCACTGGGGCCAGCCTTTCGGTAGAAGGTTGTATGTGAGATTGGAAGTATATGTACGAAACTTAGGTCAGGTTTCCCAAGTGACTGAGGCATCACAGACCCTAAAAGCTAGTACAAACCAGTGTACCTGCTGCAAGTAAACGTAGGAACTTGTCATACTTACAGTCAGACAGTGATCCGTGAAGAAATTGTACATGGACAAAGGATGAGTAAAGGCTGTTACTGCAGTTTCACAGACAGCATTTCACTCTGTGGTCATGTGACGCGGTTCGTTGGTATGGCCATCGGCTCCATGCCTTGTCTGTGGTGCTGCGTTATTGTAAAGAGAAACGTAGGCATGGTCTAGCATGTGGAACGTTTGAAAGAATCAACACTAAAGGGCTGTCGGTATCTTTCTCAGAAGTCTCTGTTAGGAGAAGTTGGCAATCTGAAAAAACAGTTACAAGAAATGCAACGTGAGAAGGTATTTCCGTCTCTCACTCATTCAGTGATCGGTTGAGACTGGAAAGGAGCAGGTGACCTCTGGGGCTCACACTTCCTCCAAGGCGAGCCACCACTGTGCTTTCGAGCGGCCCCACGCTCGCAAGTCTGAATGGCACGCATGTGGCGGAGTTGGAGCCGAGCAGCCTACGGGGTTCAGATTTCTGAGTCCCTTCGGGGGTTCGCTCGAAAGCTAAAATGTTCGCGTAAACCTTTCGTGGAGTGCAGCGTTGCCCAGCAGGAAGGTAACAGGTGACATGGGTGTCATCCCAAGGGTTCTCGAGGCTGCATTTGAAATGGTCAAACACACGGGTGATGTTAGTTTTCACGCAGCCCGATGCAGGCAACATGTTATTGTATCATGTAAATAGTGTAGACATGAAGGAGCTACTCTACAATGTTTTTCCACATTCAGTCCTTGCAACCCACGGGGCGTCTCACAGTTCCATCCCCTGTGGTCGGGACCAGCCCCATTTTGGGCGCTCAGTTAGCCACGTGCGGTGGTGTCTGCGGCCTGGGACGGCACTGCCTAGGGGGTAGTTGTGTGACCAAAGCTCCTCGTCGGTTTTACTCCCTGGTGCTGCGTGTGCAGACGTGAGGCTGGGCTGCAGAGGGTCCACGACGGAGCACGTGCCTATTACACAGAAGGGCTATTCCCCCACCGCCCAGAAAGTCCTGCTCCTCTCTACATAATTAGGAAGAAGTCCTAGTGGCTCGGTGTTTCTCCTCTGTAACCTTGCTATGCCTGAGACCTAACTGTTCAGTAGGGTTTAGGACGTTCACTTGGTGATCCGGGTGTTTACTGGAGGACTCTTGGAGAGAATGGTCTTGGGGTTTGTAACTGCTGAATTTACCCAGCGTGGTTATGATGGTCAGCATTTCAGCACACTTGATGCAAGTAGTGTTTTCCATTTTTTCTTGAATTCTAATGAACCTACAGTGTGGTATCAGTTTCAAGTAGACAGCATACCGTTTCAACAATTGCACACGTGACTCTGTGCTCGTCACCATCACTGTGGTCACCGTGTGTCACCATACAGAGTCCTTAGGGTATCACGGACCGTATTCCCTGTACTGTGCTTTTCATCCCCGAGACGGCCTTATTTGATACCTGGATGCTGATGCCTCCTACTCACCATCATCTCTTTTGCCAACCGCCCCTACTCTCCTCTCCTCTGGCCACTACCAGTTTGTGCTCTGAGTTGAACGGACTCTTGATGCAAAGACTAGTTAACCTTGCTTGCAGTGAGTGTCGTTGTCATTTGCTGCTTTGCAGGATCACCTTCTACGGAAAATGGAAGCACTGAGGGCCATATTAAAGCGGGCAAGATCGAGAGGCTCTTCGCTTCACCACAGGTATGACATTTCCCGCTTCACAGATCTGTTTGAGACGCGGCTGGGGGCGGCTTCCCTCTGTCACCAGTATGACCTGAACCAGCTCATGGTTCCCAAGTAGAACCGTGGGTGTGCTATGGTATGACCCGCACCGGATCAGAGTTACACACAATAACCCTGAGTGTGTTGTAGTCTGACGCGATCCATTTTCCAGGTACCAGCTAACTGATGATGGGGCGGGGCTGGGGGGGGGACACTGCCCTTCACCGTGCCTAACATGAACCACCTCACAAACACATACGTTAGCACCTGCTGTGTATCTTCCAGAGGAATCCTTTGGCCGAATGGGCAGAGGGACTGGATGTAGCTCAGGGAGCCGGTAGCTTAGTAGGTGGCAAGAGGGAGAAGTAAAACCTCATTCCAGAGGTTAGGTTTGGAATCTCAGGAGACCGGGAGGCCTGACAGAGCTCACAGCCATGGGAGGAGGAGTAGAAGTTAGGAAAAGTTCTGTTCGTGTTTGGGTGGGTTTATTTGCGGCCTCCCTCCCCCGAGTGTGGCAGTGATGGTGTGGGGCTAGGAGGGGTCCAGCCTGCCAGGTTCGGCCCAGCATCCCTGGAAGCTATGGTCCCTTCCGCAATGCCAGTGGGGTCACCATGGGAGTGCACACGTGGCCGTGGTTGTGAAGGTCACCTTGACGTCGGTGGGGTTAGCGCAGTGCTCGCAGTTTCTTATATTTTTGAAAAGACTGGAGAATGACAGGTAATCGCCGCAACTCTGTTGGGACGTTGGTGAGTCGCCTGTGAGGGAGTGGGTCAGCCGGCTTGTGAGCTGCGTCCTGCAGACAGTAACTGTCAGCAAGGTATTCAAAGGTTTGCTTGCTTCTTTGTAGGAAATATGTACCATGTGAGAGTCATTCTGGTGTGACAGTGCCTCGAGTAGCTGACTGGGCCCCCTTAGGTGCAGGAAGCAGGCTCCTGCTCCAAAGGCAGGCCCACTCAGGCCTCACTGGGGTCTGTGCGGCTGCCGACGTGGGCTCTCGGGAGAGTCGAGGGTGTGCTGTGGCTGTCCGTGTTGAGCCTGCTTGTAGGAGAGAGAAGTCAGGGCAGGTAGAGTCCCAAGCGGCCCTCCCTGTCCAGGGAACTACTGGTGGCACAGCGAATGTGTGTCCGGAGAGAGAAGCACACAGGAAGATCCGGGCACAGAGCAGCCTCTTGGTTGGCTGATGGAGATCCTCGCCAGCAAGACACCAGTGTGCTGAGTGTCACCATTCCAGGGCTTGATGACGGGTATGTGTGAGGAGGCCAAGGGAGCAAACAGTGGATGCGGTGCAGGCCACTCGAGTGCATGTTGGAGTTCTCAAGGGAAGGGGCTGTGCAGGCCCCTGGAGGGTGTCACCCTGGGGCAGTTGCCATAAGAGGGACATCCACGCCCGTCACCCGCCTGAGGTGAGCTGGCCAAGGAGAAGGATAGAGAGGATCCCAGTGCTCCCGTGGTTGCAGAGGCATTGTCCGTGGTCACAGGTGGCCTTGTGGTCAGAAGACACCGGGCAGGAGACCGGCTGAGGAACAGGGTCTGTTTGAAGCCGTCTCACAAAGTGATCTCTCGTGTGGTGGCAGAAGCGAGGCTGGTGGGAGCTGTGTCGCCGTGAGCGGCCGGGGGCCGGGGGGACGAGACTGAGAAGGCGGCAGGCAGGCTGGACAGCTGAGCCCTCCTGGCACGACCTCACAGCCACGTCTTCCGTTTGTGTCCTCCTCTAGCAAGATGACATGGTCTGGGTTACAGAGGAAAAGAAAGGTGACGGACCAAATTGCACACGCAGGCGGGGCAGATGGGAGAGAGCTCTGGGATAGGACTGGATGCAGGGTGGTGGGGTCGGGAGCCAGGGAGCCTGAGATAGGGTGTCAGAGTCAGGGGACACACGCAAACCTCGGTGGAGCCACGAACCATGCCAGGTCCCATGCGGGGCGGCGTGTGTGGCTCTCCCCGATTGGCGATGTGTCGTGGCCCCACAGCGGTGAAGCTAGACCACCTGAGCTCAGGTGAGCAGTTGTTCTGGGAATGGGGGGACCAGAGGAGGGGAAGATGGTTGTGGCCAGCGGCCAGTTCCGACTTGGCTGTCTTAGAAACAAGCAGTACCCTGAGGCAGCACGTGCCAATGACGTTTCTTGAAAGGCCTCAGAGAAGAGCTTGAAGCACCACAGAGGAGACGCCCTGTCGTGGTGGCTCTGTCTCCAGGCCACAAGGGGTGACGCCAGGGGCCCCCTCTTTAGCTGATGTGAATCAGATGGGCGTGTTCTGTCTCCCGAGACCATAAGGATTTGTGAAATGGAAGGCAGCCTCTCTTCTTTTCCAGAGAGCGAGGAGCCCCTGGACTCCCGTGCAGGGTTCAAGTGTGGAGGGTGAGCCCTTGGCTGAGGCCGGGCACGTGGGCTGGCGGGTGCTCCTTCGCAGCTGCTGACCGCTTCGTGCCCAGATCCTTTGCTGAGGGGAGCAGCTGACAGCCCAATTAAGTGACTCCACCCTAGGGTCTCGGGGCTCCATGGAACTTTTCTGGAGACTTCTGTGGCCAAGGGGGACATTTGTCTGTTAGTCTAACTGCACAGAGGCCAGAGACGCTTTTGCCTTGGAAACACCGGGCGCATTGCCACCTCCTGTGTACGGGAGCTGCGAGGTGTGGTTCCCGAGGATCCTGCCGCGGATGCCCCTGGGGCGTCCGATAGTGGCTGGTGGAGGAAAACCTGGGGTCACCTGGCATCACAGCAAGGGCCTTGGCACATGTGGGCCGGTGGCAGGTGAAGGCCAGAGGGACGTACAGGAGTGCTTTCCGGTCAGTTGGGCAGGAGGTGGTGCAGACACGCAGGATGACAGCTTGACCGGGGGCAGGCGCTGCTCCACCTCGGGGACGTCTGGGCCGCGGGGATGCGTTGCACCTGCTGGGCCCGGGAGACCCTGTCTCCACAGGGCCCGGCTAGCGGGCTTGCACTGGAGCCAGGGGCAAGGATGCCTTCCTTGGAGACCTTTTGCTGTGACCTCATGTTCCCAATTGATGGGTTCTGGCCTGGCTGACAAAGCCCACTTTTCTCTAGATAACAACCTTGGTGTGTGTGTGCGCGTGTTTGTTTGATTGTTCTCCTCCATATTTCAGGCGGACGCACGTCAGCAGCATCCCAGCTTCCAGGTTCCGTCTGGCGGACAGCCCCACGGATGCCAGCAGCACCAGCAGCAGCGCGGTGTTGCGGCGCCACCGGAAAGGCCGTGTGGCCCGTCTGCGACATGAGCCTTCCAAGGCAAGGACCTCCATCCTCTGGGGGCTCTCGTGGGACCCACCTGCCTGCTCCAATGTCACCTGCCTTTTCCTCTGTCTGTGAGGCTCTTCTGGAACTAAGGGACTGATAGGCTGCTTTCTCTTTTCCCCTTCCCCCATTCTTCTTTTGCTGCCTTAGAATTTACTTTTGAGAGCTTTTGTTCTTTCTTTGTATAAAGTAGCAATGTGGATGAAGATAGGACCTAGTGTTAAGCACAGCACAATGCAAATGAGTAAGGGTTTGAAATGCTAATGAAGGTTAAATGAACGCGTGTCTTCATCGAACTTAAACAACAGAGAATTCACCTTTGGAGTTTAAGTACTTTTGTCCTTTGTCTCTTCAGCCGCCTATATTTTTAGATATTTGTGTAAGTTTTGAGCACCTGTAGTCATGGAACAAGTTTGGTGCAGATATCGTCCCAGAGCTAGGGTGCAGCATGACTGAAAAACCCAGATGAGGGGCGCCGGGTGGCTCAGTCGGTCAAGGGTCTGACTGCTGATTTCTGCGCATGTCACAATCTATGGTTTGGTGAGATCGAGACCCGCAGCCCCGCAGCCCCGCAGCCCCGCACGGGGCTCTGCGCTGACCGCGCCTGGAGCCTGCTTGGGATTCTCTCTCTCTCCCTCTCTCTGCTCCTCCCCCACTTGAAATAAAACAAAGAAGACAATAAATAGATAAAAAGTCAGAGGAGAGGCCTGCACCCCTATGTGTGCACAGTGTAGTGAGGGGAGACCAGCAGCGAATGGGAAGTAAAAGGTGAGATGTGTGTTAGTTATCTATTTCTGTTTGACAGATGATTGACGAGTCCCTAGATGGGCACCTGTGGATAGCCCCAGAGTCCAAGGGTGGCTCTCTGGGCAATTCCCAGTGTGGCAGTGGAGAGAGAGAGACAGATCTGGCAGAGAGCAAGCGGTCACAAGGTGGAAGGAGCTCAGTGAGCCAGGTGCTCAGGGAAAGGGAGACCGGTGGCCTGGTCGTGCTGGGTGGGGCCAGGCAAGGTGGAGGCCGAGGACCACGGTGGTCTGGTCCAGGAGCCCTTGCGCTAAAGCCCGCTCGCCCGAGTTCCAGAGTCTGTGTAGACACAGTAGGGGCAGATTTCTGGAGGACTTGAACTCTGGTTGGGAGCAGAGACGCAGTGCTAGCTGGAAGGAGACACAGGGCAAAAGTTCTGTGGTTTGTGTTTTGTCATTTTGCTGTTTTGCCCTGGCGCGTCTGTGGTCACTCGTGGCTGGCTCGTGTTGTTTCTCCTGTATCTTCATTTGTCATTAGAGAGTGGGGTTTTGCCCCAATAGTCATAAATTGTCGTTAGCGTATCGCTGTATAGTACAGGTGGATACGGGTACGATCTAGATCATAATTTGTAAACGAAGTGTTTCTTCCAAAGAGATAAGGCACTGAGCATAGATGAACGGAAGCTCGATGCAGACAGCACGCTTTGCGGTGCCGACACTCGCGTTCAGGACTCCAAATCTCACGGGCTTACTGAGCACAAGTACTGCCTTCTACACTGAAACTCGGGACTCCTACAACGTGAAGCTGTCACCTGCCCCTAAGCCCGTTTTTATCACGTACCTGCCCAGGGCACCCTCCTGTAACCAGCACAGTGATTCGTGAGAGGTTGTCAATCCAATTCGAGGTCAGGATTTCACATTCACGTCCAGCAGGGCGTTAACAGAGTGGGTTTGTTTGGTGTTATACAAGGTGTTGCGGGAACTTCGGCATCCCCTCGGGTGATACTGTAAAAGTGTAACTTGGTTTCCAACAAGGAGAACAGTTACAGGAAAGTTTAGAATAGGCACCTGTTAGACGTCTTTGTTCTACAAGATGCCATGTTTCAGTAAGTTGTGTATGTTGTCATGGAGTTTTACGTCCCTGAGTGATAATTGGGAGTGTCTCTGGTAAATGTCGAATAGCCTATTACATTCAGATGTGCGGTGGAACAAAGTTCTGCGTCCAGTCGTGGTTGTTTCTAAATCTTCTCTCCATTATATCCATCTCGTTGTTCTCTTTAAAATATGTTTGCTCGTTTCGTCTTGGAAATTGTAGCTTCCAAGTGTGCAGTAAATCTGATTCCTCTTCCTTTCTTTGCATGCCTCTGTCAGCCTAGCGATGTAAGGAAGCATCGGAGAAAGCGAAAGTGTTTCGTAGTGCAACCTAGCTGTGTTTGTCTGTGGTGTGGGGGAGAGTGCCCGTCTCTTCACGGTGAGCACCACAGCTGGGTAAGGACGAGCGGCTGGCGTGTGCGGGGAAGTACAGGAGCCACTGGGAGCTCGAGCGCGGCGTGCGGTTTCCACGGTACCTGCGACGGCCACCGGAGCTCGCCGTTGTCTCTCGTTTGTGTCTTGCTCGCTGCGCTGCGAACTTTGTTCCATGAGACACAGAAGTTTCTAGGAAGAGAAATTACTGAAGCAGAGCCGTAGAGTTTCGATTTCGGGATATAACCACTTTTGACAGCCGTAGCCAGCAGCATTCAGAGAGCTCTTAGGGTTCGTTCGCCACCTGGTGTGTGCAGTGGTTTAGGATCCTGTGACCTGGCCCTCACAGACATCCCCGCGAGCCACAGCTTGTGTGGTTAGCCCATTTCCAGATGTGCAACCAGAGCCTGAGAGCCCGGGTCCTGTGCATGAGGACACTTTGCAGGGCAAACACTGGCCACGACACCACTCTGCCACATACCCCACCTTTGCTCGGGCGCCCTCCTCCCATTTACAGTGCCCCTCGCCGGGACAGGACACCTCCTGTGTCCAGAGGACAATGACGTGGGTGTGCCCATCCTCAGGGGAAGCGCCGTGCCTCGGGACGGAACCCTCGACCAGACAGTCCGCCTCATAACTGGGATGCCTTGCTCCCTGGACCGGACCCCCATCCCAGACCTTCCCAGCCATGCGCTGACAGGGCCGTGCCTCTGATACAGAGCTGGGCGGCAGCTGGGGGAGCCCCTCCACTGCACAGACGGTGTGTCCGTTCAGTTGAATTCTTGCGTTCAAGTGCCAGTTCGGTCACTGGTTGTTTTGTGACCGGGGTGTATTCATCACCGTCTTTTTTTTCCTGCTTTGCTCTCCTGGTAAGTGAGGACAGCGCAAGGTTCACGGCCCTTGGGGTGTCCACACACTGCCCATCGGTGCACGGTCCTCAGAGATCAGGAGCTCACATCGGCGCCGGGGCACAGAGCACGCCCTGCATTCTGCTGGCTCGTGCTGCCTTTTCCTCTGTAGCAAGACTTTCTCAAGGAACAGAGGGTCGCGTGATGAACACCCAGGCAGGACGGCCTGCTCCCGCAGCTCACTGATGGCTACTTGGAGGGCTCTTTGGAGGTTTTGGGGGATGAAGTCTAGGCGTACGGGCAGTGGGTGTCAGGTCCGTGCAGACAGGGCCAGCACGGGCGTTGCACTTCCCAGCCTGGCGGGAGCCTCCCGTTTTGGTTGAGACTGAAATGGCCCATAGGCACAAGTCTGGCAGGACCCAGTGCTGGGCGGGGGCCTGTGTGTGGACTGCGCTGTGACCCAGGGGAGGGTGTGCTCCCGGAGCCCTCCGTCTCTGCTCACCTCATAGCCTGGTCGCTAGCGTGGCTCCCTGTCCTGTTCCCCTTTGGGTTTGTTTTCTCCATATCCTTGCTTCCACCTGGGTATGAAATCTACTTGTGTTGAGGGAGTCTGACCCTGTTTGCTTTTATGTGGATAATTTGTAGCCTGTTAAGGTAGCCTTTTGTTGTCTGCCGATTGTCAGGAAATCAGGAGAGGAGGCAGGTGTTTTGGAGCTGTTGGTGAAGCTTGTGTCTTCCCTGAGCTCAGCTCCGCTTGGTGCTGACCGCCATGGGTGTCCCGAGCCCCGTGCAGCTTCGGAGGTCCTGGTACAAACCCAGTTGGCTGTGCCTGTCTCGCCAGTCCTACACGTGTGTCTCGTGAGATCCGGCCCTGCCTCACCCCCAGGACCTGTCAAGGGTCATAACGCTGGCGGGTCCGTGGCCCCACGGTCCTTTCCAGGGCCCACAGCCACATAGCCGCAGACCCACCGCCTGTCACAGAAGGAAAAATGGAGTCTGAAGGGGTTCATTTGTCGTGACGGCAGCCACGGGACACTGTGTCTCCACCGTGTCGAGCAGACTGTCTGTAAGCTGCAGATGAGTCCGTCAGTTTGTAACATCACCCGAAACGGCCCCGAGAAGCAGAAGTCAGACCCGAGTGTGGGGTCAGGGGGTTGGGTGCCTTGTCACTTTACACACGTCCCCGTAGGTTCCAGCCTTGCATCGCTACCAGAAGTGACAGTGGGTTAGGCCACAAGCTCGCTCCACTTCCCCCAAACAAAGAGCTTTGGACAATCGTGCACGGGAGGGCTCCGTGCTCACCAGGGTTTGCCCTGAACGGCGTCAGGAAACAAACACCTTCCTTCTCAGCTGGCCGTGGTGTATGGTGACATGGTTTGGGTCTCCGCCTCTACCTTCTGTGGCCGGGCTCCTGGTGGTGCGAGGTCCTGGGGAGGGTACACCCCTCGGTGCCGATGGGCTGGGGGTCTCAGTGGGCCCACTGCCCGGACGCGAATCCACCCTTTCGCCTGGCGTTAGGCCGATCCTAGGAAGTCGTTTTGGACCCTGCACAAAGCACAGCTCATAGCTTTTCAAATGAGTTGCTGGCTGTGATTTCAGGGCTGTGTGCTCCTCTGTCTGGGCGCACGGTGAACTCATGTCACTCTCCTCTCCACCCCACAGTTGCTGCCTTTGGAGGGAGAGTCACAAGATCGTGTGGCAAGGACACGATGTGGACCGTCAGCTCCTTCTTCCCAGAGGTCCCTGAGCTTGGACAGGCTGCAGCAAGGGGCACCGCACAAGGCCAGCCACGAGGACATCAGGGACGCCACAAAGTAAGGGGCACAGGCATCGTAGGAGACATGCCTGTGCGCTGGTTTTCAGCTCTGAGAAACCTTTGATCTCTACATGGGGGAGAAAGGGTCGGAACAGCGATTCCAAAGAGAGGCCAATGAACCGAGCTTACGTGCACGGCGTTCTTGGGATACCTGCCTGGGTGCCCTGGGTGTGGCCAGCAGAGCAAAAGGCAGGTGGGAAAGACCGGAGTCTTGTGATGCTGGTGGCTGTAGGGCAGCCTCGTTTGCTCAGATCCTACGCACCAGCCGTCCTGAGACCTCCCTTTTCCTCCCGGTGGATCCTGGGTGACATGCTCCCTAGGGCTCCTCCCCTGGGCCGCACTGTGCCCTGTGGGGCTGTCAGGAGCCATGCTCTCTTCCCCCCACCCCCACCACGCAGCTCCAGCAGCCCCTCTGTTACTCGCACCACGCCCTGGGGTGGCTCAGGTGTGCATGTCCTCCGTGCTCCCGGGTCACAGCCAGGGAGGGGTGCCGAGCGTTCTCAACCCAAGGGGCTTGGACTCCAGATAATACTTGGGAGGGAGAGAGTGTCAGCTCCCAGGGCGCAGCCCTCCCTAGAAGCTGGGGGATTGTGCTTCTAATCACGTGGGGCGGTGTGTCGTGTGACGAGCACGCGTGGAAGATGCTCTCCTGTGCGTCCCCCAGATCCCCGGGCTCTCGGGATGGCCCCTTGAGCAGCCTCAGCAAAACTAGCAATAGCCGGGACTCACTGAACCACGCCCCCAAGAAGAAGGGCATCACAAAATCCATCCGCTGGTTGCTCACCAGAAGACAAAAGGTCCACCCCAGCCACGCTAGCGACGAGCCTGCATGACCAGGTTGGTGTCCCCTGCGTGTTTCCAGCGTGTGGGTGGTCTTACTGGCCTCATTCCTCTAGATCCGTGGTCTCTCTGCCTGCGGACCCCTCCCCGTGTCGGGAGACCTCACGTGGCTGTGGACACCCCCCACCTCCCATTTCATCACTCTGCTTCCCCACAGCCGCTGAATTGGAGCCACGGAATTGAAAACCCTTCCCAAGGTGCCCTGGGACTCCGCAAATTGGGCGCACAAGCTGAAAAACACCAAAAACTTTAAAAAATAAGCATTGTGTTTCTTGTCACCTTGCTGAGCACTTTTCAGCTGTACCTGTTTTTCAAGCAGTAGCTGTTCGTTTGGTCAATAGACTCTATAGCTGCAAAGCAGTATTATGTCCTCCACGCTGAACCTGAGGTTCTTCTTAAACTGTGGGTCCTGGAGGACGTAGAGCACGTATGAAATCTTGAAGGGACTCACATGGATTCCCAGTGCACCTTGAGAAGTTGTGCAGGGAGGATATGTTGTGGCTCACGTGAGGGTGTGGCCCCAGAGCACTTTCGTCTGAGCCTGGCTCCTGCACAGATGGGTTCGGGGCTCTGGGGAAAGTCCATATTAGCATTCCTGTGCTTCTGTTTTCTCACCTGTACCTGGGAACAGTGGGAGCACTTCCGTCACATGGCTTTCAGGAGTGTCTGCATCTAAATATCCACGAGATACTTTCAACACAGAAGCTCCATCACACTATGTGTAACTGCAGCCCCTGTGAGGACCTGGTCACCAGCATTCAGAACCTGTCACTCATGCTGGTGATCTCTCTGGCGTCCTCACTAGGCTGCCCCTGTGTTTCCTTCCCCTGTAGTGTTTGAGTTTCTCTTCAGTAGACTCTGACCTTTGCAGTCTAATCAGTACATCTTATTTTCAACTGGTCTTGATTCTGACAACGAGTAACAGCAGTGGGTTTCGTTTGCTACCAAGCAGCTGAGGCGCTGTGATGCCCGGGATGGGGGCCCAGAGGAGTGGTGCGGGCATATCTCTCTGGGACTTTCCACTGCAGAGCAGGTCGCACGTGGGTTCACTGTGTCCCAGAGCTGAGTTAAGTGGGTGAAGGAGGCAGGTTGAAACCATATCCCAGTGATCCCACAACTGATTAAAAAAAGTGAGCTCTTTTCAACAGAAGAGGTTGTTTGCAGGCTAGCGGGGTGGAGCAGGAGGTGGGCCACGGGGGTACTTTGGAGATGGTGGGACGACGGGACGGGGCCTTGAGCCAGGGCAGAAGTCAGTGGGCTCTGTGATACACCGGACATTAGGCAAGGCGTGTGGCCACTCTTCCGTGCCCTGAGAGTCTGCGAGGTCTGGAGTGGGGTGCCTCATGTCCACACTGGGCCCACAGAGCCCCTTCCCGTAGAGGCCGTTCCGCTTCAGCCCCCGGACTTGTCCGTTGGTTTCTTTCCATCTGCCTCAATGTAGTCTCCTTCTCAGAACTCATAATAATGATCATGACTGGCACACTGAGTTGTACTTCAGGTGAAATGCTGTTATTTCTGTTACTGCTCACAATTCCGTAGGAACCCTCAGCCTTTTGGTTCTCTGGGAATGGAAATTTGTAGAAACTGTCCAACAGTGGTCTGATGTGAATGTTCCTATGTTTGAAGTGTATAAAAGTGTTGGATACACTAACTTGGATATACAATAACTTGGATAGTTGCCACCTGGCCGTGTGCAATTTGATACTGAAAGTAGACCTTTTGCTCCTGGAACCATGCTGGGAAAATTCTGTCCCTTAGATGTTGCTGATGTGTTTTCTTCCACATCCTTATACTTTCTGTAATGAAAACACTAAGATTCGTGGTAATGCCTTCTGGTTCTCCCACCCCACTGCTCCCCGAAATGTGTATTTTGGCAAGTTGAGAGCTAACAAAAAGTGTGGGTTGGCTGCTTTCTGCGTGGAGCCTGCTTTGGGTCCCCTTCCTCCTTTCTCTCTGCCCCTTTCTCCTCATACACACTCGTTCTCTCTCTCTCTCTCTCTCTCTCTCTCTCTCAAACTCTAAAAACAGGGGCGACTGGGTGGCTCAGTCAGTGAAGCATCTGAGTCTTGGTTTCGGCACAGGTCGTGTTCTCACACTTGGTGAATGTGAGCCTTGCATTGGGCGCAGAGCTGACAGCGGGGAGTTTGCTTAGGATTCTCTCTCCCCCGAACTCTCTGCCCCTGCTCCGCTCTTGCTGCTTCTGTCTCTTTCAAAAAAAAAAAGTATAAAAAATAAATAAACAAACCAATTAGCTATTGAGGAACCAATAGTTTCACAGAGATGAGGAGTTTGGTTTCTTTCATTTTTGCTATTTGACACCGATAGCCTTCAGAAATATTTTTTTTTTTTTTTAATTTTTTTTTTTTTTCAACGTTTATTTATTTTTGGGACACAGAGAGACAGAGCATGAACGGGGGAGGGGCAGAGAGAGAGGGAGACACAGAATCGGAAACAGGCTCCAGGCTCTGAGCCATCAGCCCAGAGCCCGACGCGGGGCTCGAACTCACTGACCGCGAGATCGTGACCTGGCTGAAGTCGGACGCTTAACCGACTGTGCCACCCAGGCGCCCCCAGAAATATTTTTGACATCATAACACACTGGCTGCAGCCTGGGAATAGAGCCTGTAAGTTGTGTTTTGGGGGTAGCCGGATATCTCACTGCAATCCAGGGCCCTGTGCTCTGGGGGAATGTTTCAGTTATTTATTTGAAAAGACACAAAACGTTGCATTCTCCTTCTACATGAGCAGGACTGATTTCCTCCCACACCACTACTTAAGACTGTCGTCATTGCCCTAAGAACGAACACATGCTTGTGAGGAGAACAGGGCAAGGGCAAGGGCGCTGTGGGACTGTCCCGGCGTGTGGCACTGTCTGCAGCTCAAAGACTATTTGGAAAACGAAAAGGTAGTATCTTCTATGGCAGGAAGGCGATTTCACATAGACAGTGGAGCAGGCCCAGGCAGCCCAGGACTCTGCTGACTTGTGCCCGGTCAGGGTCCTGGCACAAGTGTGGCCCTGTCTCCCTTTACCCCCTGGGGCTGCCTTCTGGGCAGGGGGCCCGATGGCTGTCAGGAATGTGGGTAAATACCTGTAAACAAAACTGCAGAGCGAGGTCATTTTAAAGGGCTGGTAACTTTAGTATCCACTTTTGTTTTTTAATTTCCAATCAGTCTTGATTTCTGGATGATGACAAAACTTTAGGAAGGCACCTTCTTGGAGAAAACAATGTAGACCAAAGGACATTTGTGACTTAGCTGCTGGGTCAGCAGAGACTCTCCCTGCAGACTTCTGGGTCGCTTCCTCTCTGTCCTCTATGCAGCCAAAGAAGATGCAGCTGGTCGTCGGTCCGTGACATGCTGACCTGCCCCAGCCCCTCGGCGACGGCGCCACGGGAGGCTCTTTGACTGGAACGTGAACAATGGTGGAGAATGGCCGACTTCATATGTAACAAGGCTGTGGCCCGCTCAGGCTTCAATGATCTAAGATGACTCCTAACTTCGTATCTGCTTGAATATTAGCGTGCTCTTCCACCTACAACAACTAGGCCTCGTGGGTGTCCTCAGTGCGTGGGCTCTATCAGAGCCTAGTCCTGGGGGCCTGGGCAGCTTGCCTGGAGTGACCCACAGAACCTGGGAGCTGGGGCCGTGGCAAGCCTGGGTGGGGGGGACCTGGGCACGTCCCCCCCTAGCCCTGCCCCACACCCACCCTGAACTCCCTGGCACCACAACACTCAGAAGACCCATCAGGAAGCACTGGGCTCCCACCGCGGGGCAGGGTGCTGGGTGTGCACCCAGGGGGAAGGCGCGAGACCCTGGAAATAATGTAGTGCAACTCTAATAAAGGTCTTACCGTTCTTACGGAAATCAACTTTTTACATTTGTTTTTTGAACAAGTTTCAAGAGTGGACCTCATTCTCCATTTGTAGATTTTCCTTAAGTTTTTTATGTTTGTTTATTATTGA
Source organism: Puma concolor (assembly GCF_028749965.1). Classification (NCBI taxonomy): domain Eukaryota; kingdom Metazoa; phylum Chordata; class Mammalia; order Carnivora; family Felidae; genus Puma; species Puma concolor. The sequence continues at coordinate 19,786,534 of NC_141677.1, forward strand.
GAGACAGAGAGACAGAGCATGAGCATGGGAGGGGCAGAGACAGGAGAAGACACAGATTCCGAAGCGGCCCTCACGAGGCCACCTCAGGAGGCTCTGGCACAAGATCCCTCATAGCTCAGGCGACTCTGGGATGGTTCCTTCCCTCCCCGCCACAGAGAGCTTATGGTCACTGGGTCAAGGAATGGACGCCCTGACCCGTGGGCCTTGTGTGGAGGGCACAGCTGACAATCGCTGGGATTTCCTCTTCCTGCACTGTCTCTCCCGCCAGGGCCGATCGTTTACTACTGTGAAGGATACATAGTTTCTTTCTGTGGAGTAAGACTTCCCTTCTCCTTTCTGTCAGGGCATAGTTAGGTCATTCTGTGTCTTCCTGTTCAGAACCTTTGCTGGCTGATCTTTAGTTTCTGCACTTCCTAGTCCTTAGTGTGAAGTGTGAGGTTTGGAACAACAAAGTGCTTCCCTGCGTTTTACATCTAAGATTCTGTTTTTTCCCCACCAAAGCTGGGCAAGCCTTCGGCATCTGAGAGTTTCTGGAAACAGACCAATTCCCCACAGGTACATTAGGTTGCACATGGTTTATTAAAACTCGATTTGGTGAATCTAATTATGCTTAAAAAAGAAATGTCAATTGAGAAACAGACCAAGCAGATGTCCGAGGGGTGTGGCCTCTCTGAGAACACGCGCTAGCCATCCTTGGCTGTGCTCGCCCCATACTGAATGTTCCGGGGCTTGCAGGCCTTTCCACAGACCCGCCAGGTCCCACCGAATACCCTTGACTCTCCTACCGCTTCACACTCCTCCTTGAGGCCACTCTACCCTCCTCACTGCTGCCCTTAAGGTCCTTTCTTGTGTGTCACGTCGAGTGTTCTGAATGTAATTGTGACTTTGCACTTTCCTCCTCGCCTTTTGCTGGCCGAGTCCTGCCACCTCCCAGGTGGGTGGTCCGCGGTACCGGGAGGGGTCTGTCCCCATGGCTCCTGCACAGGGGCAGCAGGCGCATGCCCAGGAGGGGTTGTTGCCTCCTTCCTGATGATGTGGCTTCACTTGATGGTGTTTCTCAACATCTCTGACGTTCTGCTTTCTCTTACCCCCCTGTCGCTTGAGTCCTCGGTGGGAAGAAGTGGCGTGGATTCTGCTGATTCTCCTCCTTGTCTTCCTGTGCCACCTTTCCCAGTCCTGACCTGAGGCCAGCGCTGTGTCCACACCACCCGGTGCGTGGGCAGATTTCAGCGGGAGCAGGGAGGCTCCATCCTGCCCGGCTTCGGTGCTTGCTGGCCCCCGTGCCCTGTCCCTTCTCGGTGTATCTTACCTGACTCCTCTTTTTAAGAACATTCATCCGTGTACTCCCCAGCCCCCTCCCCAGGGAGTCCAGGGTGGTCTCCAGGTCCTCCACGTAGCTGCACTCACAAAGACTGCTTTTCCAAATAAAGTCACATGCACAGGTTGCAGAGATTTGGACATAGATGGGACCACCTCCCCAGTCCACCTGTTTCTGGAGAAGGCCTCCTCTGGTCCTACCCCGGAGGCATCAGGGTGGGGAGGATGGGTCCAACCCTCCCACAGGGAAGAGAACTCTCGACAAGCCCTAGAGTGTCCAGGAAGAAAGTGGAAGATGGAAAATAGTCAAGAGGACCTCTGGCATGCATCAGGATTACTGCCGGTTGGTGTTCTCCCTCGAGTGTGCTGGGCCTCTCCTAGCCACGAGCGTGCGTGTGCCTGGGGGGGGGTGAGTGTTCTCTGCTTTGGTAGAAGGCACTTTCAGGGACCCCTGAGACAGGAACCACTCTGGAAAGGCACTAGGACGTGCAGGGGAGACAGCGATGCAAGAGGAAACCATCCTGCCCACACGTGAGAGGAAGCAGCATCAGGCCTGGATGCCAGGATGCCAGCCAGGCTGGGTTGTGGTGAGGGCCAGGTGCAGGGAGGCCTGTGTCCCACTGTGCCGCCTCCAAGGCCTCCGTCCGCTGTGAGCCATGGCCATGGGGGCCGCCCACAGGGTTTCGGGGCACACACACCAGAGCACATCCAGCAGTTAGAGGGTGGGTCAGCCTCTCCTGCGCAAATGGTGGCTGCCGTCCCACTTGCTTGGATTGTGTTCAGTGCGTCCGGCCAGCCATCCTTAGAGGAGGCGAACAGAACCTTTCTCCACTGGTGCTGAGGGGAGGCCCACAGCCTAGCCTCCGTGCTTCAGGGCCATGGCTCTGGTTTTCAGGCCAGGATGCTCTCGGAAAATTAAGTAAAAGCTATTTGTAAACATTTTCAGGAGAATAATAATGTCAGTTAATTTAAAATTTTTTAATTAGGGTAGCCTGGGTGGCTCAGTTGGTTGAGCGTCTGACTCTTGACCTCGGCTCAGGTCACGATCTCATGGTTTGTGGGTTTGAGGCCCGCGTCGAGCCCTGGGCTGGCAGCACAGACCCTGCTTGGGATTCTCTCTCTCCCCTCCCCCACTCACGCATGTGCTCTGTCTCAAAATAAAGTTATAAAAATAAAGTTACAAAAAAAAAAACTTTTCACTCGTAATTAAAGCAGTGAGTAAGGCATTGTCACATTGCAAAAATAGAGGGGTAAGATTGTCTTAGTCTCCAACATCTTATTTTCTTTTTCACTTATGTTAATTTTTAAACTTTAAAAATGATATCTTTTGAGAGAGAGGGAGAGGGGAGGAGGGTCAGAGAGAGGGAGAGAGAGTCCCAAGCAGGCCCTCCAATGTCAGCACAAACCTGATGTGGGAACTTTTTCACCAACAGAGAGATCATGATCTGAGCTGAAATCAAGAGTCAGGTGCTTAATTGACTGAGCCACCCAGGTACCCCGAATTTCGGTTTATTTTTAAAGATGTTAAGTAACTTCTGCACAGACCCACGACCCAGGTATCAAGAGTTGTATACTCCCCTGACTGTGGCAGCTGAGTGACCCTGGTTTTTGTTTCTTTTAAATTTTTTAATGGTTATTTATTGTTGAGAGGGAGAGAGAGACACACACAGAGTGCAACTGGGGGAGGGGAAGAGAGTCAGGGAGACACAGAATCCGAAAAAGGCTCCATGCTCTGAGCTGTCACCAAACAGCCCGACCTAGGGCTTGAACTCATGAATCGTGAGATCATGACCTGAGTCGAAGTTGGACACTCAGCCAAGTGAGCCACCGAGGTGCCCCTGTTTTTCATGTTTTGCTCAAAGTGCCACCACACACATTATTTCAAGGAAAACTGTGGCTGAATTGCCCCCACCCTGGTTCTTACTCCCCTCCCTTCCCCATGCGATAGTATTCTAACCGTTTTATCCCCTTACTTACCTGCTAACTCATGTGTGCTCAGTGTGAGCCCTGGCACATCGACTTCAGATTTACCCAGTGGCATCTAGGTAATAAAGCGATATGTATCGCTCAGCCACGTGGATTGCAAGGAGGACAACAGAAAGGGCTCACGGTGCCACCTTATGCCCCGGGATTTACAGGTGAATTCACCCACCCTCTGGGAATTCGACGCCCTGGGTTAGGTCAGGGTATGCATCAATGATTAAGTGACCATGTGGGTTGATACTGGTGGAAGATGGGTGATGGATTCATGAGGGTTTACTGTACCTCTTCCTTTGGCATTTGTGCAGAAGTTTCTAGAATAGAAAACGTTAGTAGCTGTTTAGGGATCCCTTCCATGCGATAGATGGTCTCAGCCTGGAACGACTGCTCCCTGGCCCTCACTTTGGAACGTCAGGTAGCCCGGGTTCAAACTTTGAGCTGCACCGGCAGCAGAGACACGTCTCCCATCACAAATCAGCGTGCAAGTCCTACACGTCACGATTCCATCTTGACCTTGCTTTCACATTTTGATTCGAGTAACATCAGGATGCTTCCTACAAGTGGTGACATCTTAGACCTGCTGAAACGTGGCCTATGATGACATCAAAGTCATGATGGGAGGTAGTTGCTTGTCTCCAACTCCCTTTGAGAGGTAGAGTCTAAGGCTTCCCCTTGAGCCTGGGCCGTCCTCGGTGACATGCTTGACCAAATGGATGTGTAGATGGGATGCTCGGGGAACCTGTGGTTCTTGAGTGTGACAGAGTTGCTCACAGATGTAAGCGGTGCGTGCTTGGCACTGGCTGGTTTCTAGGGGAAGAGAGGACATGAGTTCTCTACTCTGTAATTCGTAACAATGCAGTGCCTGTCGAGGTTGGTGTATCATTTGTGGGAGTCGGTGGCTTGATGAATTGGTGTCTTGGTCTCTCTGCAGTCGCAGTGACCGTTCATGAGAAGTGCAGCTGGCTTCTCCCTTGCTCCCTGAGTCACCCTGCTCTAATCCAGACAGCAGTCCCTGTGCTGTGCTTGTCTCTCAGCTGCATCACGGTCCCTTCAGAGAGGTTTCCTTGGGTTATTTATATATGTTTTCATGTCTATTTATTTTTGAGAGAGGGAGATAGGATGTGAGAAGGGGAGGAGCAGAGAGAGAGGGAGACACAGAATCAGAAGCTATTCCCTAACTGAGGTGTTTGATTCCCTATTTGCAGGGTTAGCGGACAGACAGCGGGAGCAAATGAGGACAGAGAGCAGAGAGAGAGAGGGAAAAGGGAAGGAGAGAGAGAGAGAGAGAGAGAGAGAGAGAGAGAGAGAGATACAGAGAGAGAGAGAAAGAGGAGCAGACAGACAGAGAGAGATGGAACAAACACGGGACAAAGCAAGTCAGAAGCAAGTGACAGAATTTCTGTCCTGAAATCTGGAAACTGACCTCCCCTCACTAACAGCTTAGTGGTTTCACAAGGAGTGACGTTTCCTGACTGGACACAGATCACTGTCTGTGTCCCCGGGGGATGTCCGGGAGAGTGTGTTCAGCAGGCTCACCCAGAACTGAGAACGGTGGCTACATTTTGGAAATGGCAGGAAGTGGTAAACATCCAGCCTCACTCGTCATCAGAAAAGTGAACATAGGACGATGAGTTTGGTGTAATTTCTCATCCACAAAACTAGCAAAAATGACTCATCGCACTCCTGAAACCAGACCCCTTGTTGTGCATTAGAGATCAGGGCACTCATTTTTCAGTAGCGGGAGGGGCCTCGACTCTCTTACTGGAGGGTGATTGTTGCCATGATTTCAGTTGCCATCACCTTTGATTCCGGTGGGGAGGGGTCTGATTCTGGAGAGCAAAGACAGTGACTAGGGATTTGCACAGACTTTCATGTAGGCATGTGTCATCTCTGCTTTTGCTCTAAGAGCCCTGAATGGGACACCTCCTTCTCAGACAGAGAGGATCCGATTCCTCTGGCTACAGGACCATGATACAGCATCTAGAATGATGGTGCCAGAGAGAATGTCACACACTGTTGTCAAAACCGTTTCCTGGGCCATGACCGAGGGAGTGGGCTGTTTAGATTTCTGTTTCTTATTTTAATTTAAATTTTAGTTAGTTAACGTATAGGTTTCAGAAGTCGAATTCCGTGATTCATCAGTTACGTACAACACCCAGTGCTCATCACAAGTGCCCTCCTTGGTACCCACCACCCATCTAGCCCATCTCTCACCCACATCCCTCCATCAACTCTCAGTTTGTTCTTTAGCATTAAAAGTCTACCTCTTTTCTAGGTCCACCTGGGTGGCTCAGTCGGTTGAGTGTCTGACTTCGGCTCAGGTCATGATCTCAATCTGTGAGTTTGGGCCCCGCGTCAGGCTCTGTGCTGACAGCTCAGAGCCTGGAGCCTGCTTCGGATTCTGTGTCTCCCTCTCTCTCTGCCCCTCCCCCGCTCATGCTCTGTCTCTCTCGGTCTCAGAAATAAATAAACATTAAAAAAAAAATTTTTAAGTCTACCTCTCTTCTCGTCCTCACCTTCTCATATGTTAATTGCCACATACTAGTGAAATTGTATCTTTGTCTTTCTCAGATGGACTCATTTAGCTTAGCACAATACGTTCTAGTTCCATCCACATAGTTTCAAATGGCAAGACTCCATGCTTTTTGATGGCTGAGTAATATTCTCATCAAGACAAAACCTTCTGCACAGTGGAGGAAACAATGAACACAACTAAAAGCAGCCCACAGCATGGGAGAAGATATTTGCAAGACACATATGTGAGAAAGGGTTAGGATCAAAATGTAGAAACACCTTATCAAACTCAGCACCCAAAACCAAACAGCCCAGTTATGAAATGGGCAGAAGGCATGAATAGACACTTGCCCAAAGAAGACTTCCAGATGGCTAACAGACATATGGAAAGATGCTCAACATCACTGTGCATTAAGGAATGCAGAGCAAAACCACGATGAGAGACCACCTCACACCTGCTAGAATGGCTAAAATGAACCACACAAGAAGGAACCGTTGTCGGTGAGAGTTGGAGAAAGGGGAACACTCTTGCACTGCTGGTCACAATACAAACTGGTGCAGCCACCCTGTTATGACTTTTTAAAGAAGCAACGTCAGCAAGCGCTCCCCCTTCTATGGCTACTTGTTGTTCCCATTTATGTGTACTCTTAAGGGCACTGGCAGCAGGCCAAGAGTTTTCCCTATGAGGAGTAGGGTAACAAAAAATTGAAAACCAATGTAAATGGAGATTTAAAGATACGAAGTAGGGTTTACCCAGTTGAAATGAAAATAAGAATAAAAACAGAAACAAAACAGTTTGCCCAACAAAAAAGCCAAACTCACACTGTGATTCCACTCTCTGAAAATAATGCTTAAGGTAGAAAAACAGTGTAGGCTGTGATTGCCCTTGAATGCCAGGATTCTTATTTCCTTCATCAGCCTTATTTTGTCTATCCAAAGAACACAGAAAGCTACCGGCAAACGTAACCTGGTTTGGTTAAGCTGCTTCCAAATCTAAGGAAAGTCAATCAGGAAGAGGAGCCAATGGAGGTTTCCAAAGAGCATGACTTGATTGTCACAGGAATGGAGAAGTCCTTGGAAAAACTAAAGAGGCCTAGGAGATTTCTGCCACAATGCTATAATTTGGTGAGACAAATTGCCAGATAGATACCCGATCCCCTCCAGTTTAAACCTACGTTCCAGGAATAAATACACAGGTGAGATGATAACACATCTTTTATTCAATATAAAACCACACTTTTCCAAAAGCTCTCATTCATTCCTTTCCGAGACCTTCGTGCCAAGTTTTCCTTTCGGAGGAAGTTTCCTTTGAAGTGCAGGTCTCTGCTCTCAATGACCCGTGCTGTTGTCTCCCATCCCTACTAACCACATGGACCCCCCTTTCACCTCTGTCTTCCTCATTGGCAGTGATCTCCACATGGGCACAGATCACATTTTGTCCCGGTCACTAATGAAGATATAGTGCTGGACCCAGAGGAAGGATGGGTGGCCTTTAAAGGAATTCATACAGAATGAACCTGTTATTTGACTTGCGTCATGAGCGTCAAAACTACAGGCCCAGGATGGCATGCACGGAGGATTTCCCACTAGCCTTCCATTGTTAAGCTGCCTTTGTCTATCTGTAAGACATTGTCATCCTCATTCTTCTTCAATACCTGCACAACTACTGCTAACTATTTCTGCACGGGAAAGAGAGGAGTCTCTATGCAATGTGACTTAGAGGACATTGTAACTTCTTCTAAGGTACTTCTTTTTTTTAAATTTTTTTCATGTTCATTCATCTTTGAGAGACAGAGAAAGACACAGCATGAGTAGGGAAGGGGCAGAGAGAGAGGGAGACACAGGCTCTGAGCTATCAGCACAAGGCCCGACAAAGGGCTCGAACTCACAGACAGCGAGATCATGATCTGAGCCCAAGTCGGACACTCAACTCACTGAGCCACCCATGTGCCACCCCCAACGTAGTTCAGAACCCACAGCAGTCCTGGCAAGGGTGCCATAACTACAATCTCATGTAATTCACCTACTAAACGATTGGACAGGTACTCATTTCATTTTGTTTCGTTTTCAAATTGCAGTTTTTGTAGTCTCTTTGATTTCAAAAGGTTAATACAAAGAGTTAAGTAGTTTCACGGTCCAAATATTACCCAGTGTGCATTTTTGCAGGTACACATTTCAATCTCCTTCACGTGGTGCGAAAACTACCCCAGCAGCCACCTTCGCTCTAGTACTATCAAACTATTATCACAGTAGGGTCTGTTACTTGATACTCTACTCGCTCTCACTCTCTCCCTTTGTCTCTTCCTCACGATCTCGCTCTCTTATTTCCGGTGATTCTTTACTTCTAACCCGTGAATGATTACAATATTACATGGTACTTGTAGATTTCTGACTGACATAATTCACTTAGTCCAATAATCGATAGTTTCAACAAACCATTACAAGTTGAAACTTTACACTCTATCACTGGGCTGAAAAGTACATATCTTAGTGGCTGACCCAGGAAGGAAACACACCTGTGTCAAACCCATACAAAAAAAACAAGGCTGCTAATGTGGAACCAGGTCGCTGAAGAAGCGGCATAAGACCAGCCTTGCCTTCCAGCCCAGCAGATTCTCAGGCCCTCCTCCCCACCAAGAGGGCTAGCGCAAACCAAAACCTGGCCATTCTCTCCTGTCTGCCCCACCTGGCTCGAAACCAAAAGGAAGCCCCCCGAGCGTCCCCAGAGAACCTCACCAGCCCAAGCCCAATACCGTAGATGGGCCTCGTGAATTGACAGAGGCTCTGGGGATGAGGGCTGAGAGGCAGGGCAGAGGTAGAGGACCCAGGGAGCCCAGGACTGGGGCACAGTCAATATCTGAGAACTCACTGCGCCTCCCAGCCTCCTGGGTCCTTGTATAAATAGGCCCCAACCCACACCTCCAACATGCGAACCCCTACCGAGACCCCAGCCCCGCCCTCTCTTCCTGCTCCCTGCACCTGTGGGTGGTGGGTCAGGGAAATTGCAAACCTGAGGAGTGGCCTCCAGCCAGTACAGAGGGATTTGGCCTGATAAGGGGAGCGGGTAGCAGGGAGCATGCCCCTTCTGACATGCGGTGGGGTGTGCCAGCCACGCCTGACAGGGCCGGACCAGGCCAGGCCAACTTGCTGACCCGGGAGGGGCTGGGGGAGCAGTGGCTGGGGTGTGTTTGGCCCCAGCAGCGCCAGCATGCCTGCAGCCGCCGCCGCCTCAGCGCAGCCCACGCCGCCCCCGCGGCCGAAGCCGCCGCCGAAGCCTCCGCCGAAGCCGCCGCCGCCGCCGGAGCCGGAGCCACCGCCGCAGTCCAAGCCTCGGCGGCAGCCGCCGCCACCGTCGCCGCCGCCGCCGTCGCAGCCTCAGCTGCAGCCGCCTCAGCCGCCGCCGCCGCCTCAGCCGCCACCGCCGCCGCCGCCGCCGCAGCTGCCTTCGCCGCCGCCTCAGCCGCAGCCGCCACCGCCGCCGCCTCAGCCGCAGCCGCAGCCGACACCGCCGCAGCCTCCACCGCCGCTGCCTCAGCCGCAGCCGCCGCCGCCCCTGCCATCGCAGCCTCAGCTGCAGCCGCCGCAGCCGCCGCCGCCGCCGAAGCCGGAGCCACCGCCACAGTCCAAGCCTCGGCGGCAGCCGCTGCCACCGTCGCCGCCGCCGTCTCAGCCGCAGCCGCCGACGCCGCCGTCGAACCCTCAGCTGCAGCCGCTTCAGCCGCCGCTGCTGCCTCAGCCGCAGCCGCCGCCGCCTCAGCCGCAGCCGCCACCGCCGCCGCCGTCGCAGCCTCAGCTGCAGCCGCCTCAGCCGCCGCCGCCGCCTCAGCCGCCGCCGCCGCTGCCGCCTCAGCTGCAGCCGCCGCCGCCGCCGTCCAAACCTCGGCGTCAGTCGCCGCCGCGGCCGCTTCAGGCGCAGATACCGGCGTCGCCGCCGCCGCCTCAGCCACAGCCACTGCCGCTGTCGCAGCCTCGGCCGCAGCCGACGCCGCCGCCGCCTCTGCCGCCGAAGCCGCCGCCGCCGCCGAAGCCGGAGCCACCGCCACAGTCCAAGCCTCCGCGGCAGCCGCCGCCACCGTCGCCGCCGCCGCCTCAGCCGCAGCCGCCGCCGCAGCCGCCGCCGCCGCCGCCGTCGCTGCCTCAGCTGCAGCCGCCTCAGCCGCCGCCGCCGCCTCAGCCGCCGCCGCCGCCGCTGCCGCCTAAGCTGCAGCCGCCGCCGCCGCCGTCCAAACCTCGGCGTCAGTCGCCGCCGCGGCCGCTTCAGCTGCAGATGCCGGCGCCGCCGCTGCCGCCTCAGCCACAGCCACTGCCGCTGTCGCAGCCTCGGCCGCAGCCGCCGCCGCCGCCGCCTCTGCCGCCGCAGCCGTCGCCGCCACCTCAGCCGCAGCCTCAGCTGCAGCCGCCTCAGCCGCCGCCGCCGCCGCCGCTGCCGCCGCCTCAGCCGCCGCCGCTGCCGCCGCCGCCGCAGCCGCCGCCTCAGCCACACCCGCCGCCGCCCCCGCCGTCGCAGCCTCAGCTGCAGCCGCCCCCGCAGTCGCAGCCTCAGCTGGAGCCGCCCCCGCAGTCGCAGCCTCAGCTGCAGCCGCCCCAGCCGCCGGCTCAGACGCAGCCGCCGCCCCCGCCGGCGCCTCAGCCGCAGCCGCCGCCGCTGCCGCCACCGCCAGCAGCCGTGGGGCCGCGGCGGGTGGCCGAGGCTGCGCCAGAGGACCCTGGCAACGCGCCGTGGCACAATCCCGGCGTTCTGTAACCCCGGGACTCTTGCAGGCGGCTCCCGGCTTGGCCGCAGGCCCGCCTCTGCATCCATCCCGCAGCACACCGCACCGCACCGCACCTTGCAGCTCCGCACCACACCACGTTGGGCTGCTCACTGGGAAGAGGGCAGAAGCGAGCGTGGGGCATCAGGACGCTCGTGCCTTCGGGGCCCGCCCCGCCAGGTTCTCAGCGCTTCCTCCCCAGCGCTAGGGCGAGCGCAGCCAGCCACCAGGCCGTTCCCTCCCGTCTGCCCCACCTGGTGCAAACCCACCCGGAGCCCCCAGCGCCCCCACACAGCAGCATCAGCCCGAGTCCGCTGCCCTAGCTGGGCCTCTTAAAATGCCAGGGGCCCTGTGGATGAGGGCTCGAGGGAGGGAAGAGATCCAGGACCCAGGGAGCCCAGGCCTTGGGGAAGTTGGAGGCTGGGGACGTGTTGCCCTCCCACATACCCAAACGCCCGCTCCTGGGTTCCTGTATCCACCCACCCAGCGCCCACCCTCCAGCCCCCAGGCGCCAGATTCCGGTTCCGCCCACATCACCCTCCCCCCGTCCGGGTGCGGGTTTGGGTGGTGTGTCAGGAAAGGTGCACAGCTGGACTGTGGCTTCCAGTCACTGCAGTGGGATTTGGCCGGGTTCTGGGAGTGGGGAGCGTGCCCTTTTGAAGTGCCCCGGGGTGTGCGGGCACGGGGGGGGGGGGGGGCGGGCGAGCGAGGCGGGGCGGCGCCGGGCCAGGCACAGCCGCCTTGCTGGCCCGGGAGGGGATGAGGGAGCAGTGGCTGGGGTGTGTTTGGCCCCAGCAGCGCCGCTCCCTGGGCAGACAGGGACGCAGGCAGGGAGGGGGGACGGGCGGCGGGCACCAAAGGAGTGGTGAAGGAGGCCAAAGGCTTAAAAGGCAAAGGCCTACACCACCCAGTATCCGAGTCCGTCTCCCTTCCAAGTGGGAACCAGGCCCGACCCTGCTTAGCTTCCCAGAGAAGACAGGGTCGGACGCGTTCTGGCTGCTATGGCCGAACAGGCCAGGGGCTGCCACTGGGCGCTTCAAGATCCTGCAGCACGCGTGCCAAGCCAAGCGCGTGCCGCGCCTCACCCATGCACGCGCCTCACTGCCTGCCTGCCTGCCAGCCTGCCTGCCTGCTCGCCTGCCTGCCAGCCTGCCTGCCAGCCTGCCTGCTTGCCTGCCTGCCAGCCTGCCTGCTTGCCGGCCTGCCAGCCTGCCTGCTTGCCGGCCTTCCAGCCTGCCAGCCTGCCTGCTTGCCTGCATGCCAGCCTGCCTGCTTGCCTGCCTGCCAGCCTGCCTGTTTGCCTGCATGCCAGCCTGCCTGCTTGCCGGCCTTCCAGCCTGCCAGCCTGCCTGCTTGCCTGCATGCCAGCCTGCCTGCTTGCCTGCCTGCCAGCCTGCTTGCCGGCCTTCCAGCCTGCCTGTTTGCCTGCCTGCCAGCCTGCCTGTTTGCCTGCATGCCAGCCTGTCTGCTTGCCGGCCTTCCAGCCTGCCTGTGTGCCTGCCTGCCAGCCTGCCTGCTTGCCTGCATTCCAGCCTGCCTGCTTGCCTGCCTCTCAGCCTGCCCGCTTGCCTGCCTGCCAGCCTGCTTGCCGGCCTGCCAGCCTGCCTGCTTGCCTTCCGCCGCGGGCCCTGGGCCCCGGCCCCGAGCGGGTGGCAGAGGCCCCGCAAGAGGACCCTGGCAACGCGCTGTGGCCCAAGCCTCGGCGTTCTGCAATCCCGGGACTCTTGCGGGCTGCTCCAGGCGTGGCCCCACTTCCGCCTCCGCTTCCATCCCGAACCGCACCGCAAGGAACCTCGCAGCCAGGCACCACACCACGCTGGGCTAGTCACTGGGAAGTGGGTGGAGCGAGCTTGGGGCATCAGGCCAGTCGTGCCTTCCGGGCCCGCCCCGCTGGGATCTCAGCGCCTCCTCCCCAGCCCTGGGGCGAGGGCCGCCAGCCACCAGGCCTTTACTTCCGGCTGCCACACCTGGGGCAAACCCACCCGGAGCCCCCAGCGCCCCCAGACACCATCACCAGCCCGAGGCCGCTGCCCTAGCTGGGCCTCGTGAAATGCCAGGGGCCCTGGGGATGAGGGCTGGAGGGAGGGAAGAGGTCCAGGACCCAGGGGGCCCAGGGCTGTGGCGGATGCGGAGTCTGGAGTCGCGCTGCCTCTCCGCTCCCTCCTGGGTTCTTGTATCCACCCACCCAGCCCCCACCCCCAGCCCCCAGACGCCAGCCTCCGGTTCCGCCCACACAGTAACACCCCCTCGGATCGGGTGTGGGTTTGGGTGGTGTGTCAGGAAAGGTGCACAGCTGGACTGTGGCTTCCAGTCGCTGCAGTGGGGTTTGGCCGGGTACCGGGAGTGGGGAGTGTGCCCCTTTGTAGTGCCCTGGTGTGTGCGGGCACGGGGGGGTGGGGGGGGGCGAGACGGGGCGGGGCCGGGCCAGCCACGGCCGCCTTGCTGGCCCGGGAGGGGCTGAGCGAGCAGTGGCTGGGACGTGTTTGGCCCCAGCAGCGCCGCTCCCTGGGCAGACAGGGACGCAGGCAGGGAGGGGGGACGGGCGGCGGGCGCCAGAGGAGAGGTGAAGGAGGCCAAAGGCTTAAAAGGCCAAGGCCTACAGCACCCGGTATTCCCAGGCCGACTCCCATCCAAGTGGTAAGCAGGCTTGACCCTGCTTAGCTTCCCAGAGAAGACGGGGTCAGGCGCCTTCTGGCTGGTATGACCGAACAGCCAGCGGCTGCCTGTGGGCGCTTCAAGAGCCTGCTTCGCGCGTCCCAGCCAAGCGGGTGCCCCGCTTCTCCCTTGCATGCTCGGGCCTGACTACCTGCCTGCCTTCCTGCCAGCCTGCTAGCCTGCCTGCCAGCCTGCCTGCAGCCGCAGCCACATCAGCTGCAGCCCCCGCCGCCCCCGCCGCCGCAGCCGCCGAAGCCGCAGCCGCCGCCGCCGTCCAAGCCTCGGCGGCGGCCGCCGCCGCCGCCGCCATCGCTTCAGCCGCAGCCGCCGGCGCCGCCGCCGCAGCCACAGCCACCGCCGCCGTCCCAGCCTCGGACGCAGCCGCCGCTGCCGCCGCCCCCGCAGCCGCTGCCGCCAACTCAGCCGCGGCCTCAGCCGCAGCCGCCTCAGCCGCCGTCGCCGCCGCTGCCGCCGCCGCCGCCGCCTCAGCCACAGCAGCCGCCGCCCCCGCCGTCGCAGCCTCAGCTGCAGCCGCCCCCGCCGTCGCAGCCTCAGCTGCAGCCGCCCCAGCCGCCGGCTCAGACGCAGCCGCCAACCCCGCCGGCGCCTCAGCCGCAGCCGCCGCCTCAGCCGCAGCCGCCGCCGCTGCCGCCACCGCCCGCAGCCGTGGGGCCGCGGCGGGTGGCCGAGGCCGCGCCAGAGGACCCTGGCAACGCGCCGTGGCACAATCCCGGCGTTCTGTAACCCCGGGACTCTTGCAGGCGGCTCCCGGCTTGGCCGCAGGCCCGCCTCTGCATCCATCCCGCAGCGCACCGCACCGCACCGCACCTCGCAGCCCCGCACCACACCACGTTGGGCTGCTCACTGGGAAGAGGGCAGAAGCGAGCGTGGGGCATCAGGACGCTCGTGCCTTCGGGGCCCGCCCCGCCAGGTTCTCAGCGCTTCCTCCCCAGCGCTAGGGCGAGCGCAGCCAGCCACCAGGCCGTTCCCTCCCGTCTGCCCCACCTGGTGCAAACCCACCCGGAGCCCCCAGCGCCCCCACACAGCAGCATCAGCCCGAGTCCGCTGCCCTAGCTGGGCCTCTTAAAATGCCAGGGGCCCTGTGGATGAGGGCTCGAGGGAGGGAAGAGATCCAGGACCCAGGGAGCCCAGGCCTTGGGGGAGTTGGAGGCTGGGGTCGTGTTGCCCTCCCGCCCACGCAAACGCCCGCTCCTGGGTTCTTGTATCCACCCACCCAGCGCCCACCCTCCAGCCCCCAGGCGCCAGATTCCGGTTCCGCCCACATCACACTCCCCCCGTCCGGGTGCGGGTTTGGGTGGTGTGTCAGGAAAGGTGCACAGCTGGACTGTGGCTTCCAGTCACTGCAGTGGGATTTGGCCGGGTTCTGGGAGTGGGGAGCGTGCCCTTTTGAAGTGCCCCGGGGTGTGCGGGCACAGGGGGGGGGGGGCGGGCGAGCGAGGCGGGGCGGGGCCGGGCCAGGCACAGCCGCCTTGCTGGCCCGGGAGGGGCTGAGGGAGCAGTGGCTGGGGTGTGTTTGGCCCCAGCAGCGCCGCTCCCTGGGCAGACAGGGACGCAGGCAGGGAGGGGGGACGGGCGGCGGGCGCCAAAGGAGTGGTGAAGGAGGCCAAAGGCTTAAAAGGCAAAGGCCTACAACACCCAGTATCCGAGTCCGTCTCCCTTCCAAGTGGGAACCAGGCCCGACCCTGCTTAGCTTCCCAGAGAAGACGGGGTCGGACGCGTTCTGGCTGCTATGGCCGAACAGGCCAGGGGCTGCCGCTGGGCGCTTCAAGAGCCTGCAGCACGCGTGCCAAGCCAAGCGCGTGCCGCGCCTCACCCATGCACGCACCTCACTGCCTGCCTGCCTGCCTGCCAGCCTGCCTGCCTGCTCGCCTGCCTGCCAGCCTGCCTGCCAGCCTGCCTGCTTGCCTGCCTGCCAGCCTGCCTGCTTGCCGGCCTGCCAGCCTGCCTGCTTGCCGGCCTTCCAGCCTGCCATCCTGCCTGCTTGCCTGCATGCCAGCCTGCCTGCTTGCCTGCCTGCCAGCCTGCCTGTTTGCCTGCATGGCAGCCTGCCTGCTTGCCGGCCTTCCAGCCTGCCAGCCTGCCTGCTTGCCTGCATGCCAGCCTGCCTGCTTGCCTGCCTCTCAGCCTGCCTGCTTGCCTGCCTGCCAGCCTGCTTGCCGGCCTTCCAGCCTGCCTGTTTGCCTGCCTGCCAGCCTGCCTGTTTGCCTGCATGCCAGCCTGCCTGCTTGCCGGCCTTCCAGCCTGCCTGTGTGCCTGCCTGCCAGCTGCCTGCCTTCCTGCCAGCCTTCCTGCCTGCCAGCCTGCCTGCTTGCCTGCCTGCCAGCCTGCCTGCTTGCCTGCCTGCCAGCCTGCCTGCCAGCCTGCCTGCTTGCCTGTCTGACAGCCTGCTTGCCGGGCTGCCAGCCTGCCTGCTTGCCTGCCTGCCAGCCTGCCTGCTTGCCTGCCTGCCAGCCTGCCTGTTTGCCTGCCTGCCAGCCTTCCTGCTTGCCTGCCTGCCAGCCTGCCTGCTTGCCGGCCTGACAGCCTGCCTGCTTGCCGGCCTGGCAGCCTGCCTGTTTCCCTGCCTGCCAGCCTGCCTGTTTGCCTGCATGCCAGCCGGCCTGCTTACCTTCCTGCCAGCCTGCCTGCCAGCCTGCCTGCCTGCCAGCCTGCCTGCTTGCCTGCATGCCAGCCTGCCTGCTTGCCGGCCTGCCAGCCTGCTTCCGGCCTTCCAGCCTGCCTTTTTGCCTGCCTGCCAGCCTGCCTGTTTGCCTGCATGCCAGCCTGCCTGCTTGCCTGCCTCTCAGCCTGCCTGCTTGCCTGCCTGCCAGCCTGCTTGCCAGCCTTCCAGCCTGCCTGTTTGCCTACCTGCCAGCCTGCCTGTTTGCCTGCATGCCAGCCTGTCTGCTTGCCGGCCTTCCAACCTGCCTGTTTGCCTGCCTGCCAGCCGGCCTGCTTGCCTGCCTGCCAGCCTGCCTGCCAGCCTGCCTGCCTGCCAGCCTGCCTGCTTGCCTGCCTCTCAGCCTGCCTGCTTGCCTGCCTGCCAGGCTGCTTGCCGGCCTTCCAGCCTGCCTTTTTGCCTGCCTGCCAGCCTGCCTGTTTGCCTGCATGCCAGCCTGCCTGCTTGCCGGCCTTCCAGCCTGCCTGTGTGCCTGCCTGCCAGCCTGCCTGCTTGCCTGCCTGCCTTCCTGCCAGCCTTCCTGCCTGCCAGCCTGCCTGCTTGCCTGCCTGCCAGCCTGCCTGCCAGCCTGCCTGCCTGCCTGCCTGACAGCCTGCTTGCCGGGCTGCCAGCCTGCCTGCTTGCCTGCCTGCCAGCCTGCCTGCTTGCCTGCATGCCAGCCTGCCTGCTTGCCTGCCTCTCAGCCTGCCTGCTTGCCTGCCTGGCAGCCTGCTTGCCGGCCTGCCAGCCTGCCTGCTTGCCTGCCTTCCAGCCTGCCTGCTTGCCTGCCTCTCAGCCTGCCCGCTTGCCTGCCTGCCAGCCTGCCTGTTTGCCTGCCTGCCAGCCTGCCTGCTTGCCTGCCTGCCAGCCTGCCTGCTTGCTGGCCTTCCAGCCTGCCAGCCTTCCTGCTTGCCTGCATGCCAGCCTGCCTGCTTGCCTGCCTGCCAGCCTGCCTGTTTGCCTGCATGCCAGCCTGCCTGCTTGCCGGCATTCCAGCCTGCCAGCCTGTCTGCTTGCCTGCATGCCAGCCTGCCTGTTTGCCTGCCTGCCAGCCTGCCTGTTTGCCTGCATGCCAGCCTGCCTGCTTGCCGGCCTTCCAGCCTCCCTGTGTGCCTGCCTGCCAGCTGCCTGCCTTCCTGCCAGCCGTCCTGCCTGCCAGCCTGCCTGCTTGCCTGCCTGCCAGCCTGCCTGCTTGCCTGCCTGCCAGTCTGCCTGCCAGCCTGCCTGCTTGCCTGCCTGACAGCCTGCTTGCCGGGCTGCCAGCCTGCCTGCTTGCCTGCCTGCCAGCCTGTCTGCTTGCCTGCCTGCCAGCCTGCCTGTTTGCCTGCCTGCCAGCCTGCCTGCTTGCCTGCCTGCCAGCCTGCCTGCTTGCCGGCCTGCCAGCCTGCCTGTTTGCCTGCCTGCCAGCCTGCCTGTTTGCCTGCCTGCCAGCCTGCCTGTTTGCCTGCATGCCGCCGGCCTGCTTGCCTGCCTGCCAGCCTGCCTGCCAGCCTGCCTGCCTGCCAGCCTGCCTGCTTGCCTGCATGCCAGCCTGCCTGCTTGCCTGCCTCTCAGCCTGCCTGCTTGCCTGCCTGCCAGCCTGCTTGCCGGCCTGCCTGCTTGCCTGCATGCCAGCCTGCCTGCTTGCCTGCCTCTCAGCCTGCCTGTTTGCCTGCCTGCCAGCCTGCCTGTTTGCCTGCATGCCAGCCTGTCTGCTTGCCGGCCTTCCAGCCTGCCTGTGTGCCTGCCTGCCAGCCTGCCTGCTTGCCTGCCTGCCAGCCTGCCTGCTTGCCTGCATTCCAGCCTGTCTGCTTGCCGGCCTTCCAGCCTGCCTGTGTGCCTGCCTGCCAGCCTGCCTGCTTGCCTTCCTGCCAGCCTGCCTGCTTGCCTGCATTCCAGCCTGCCGGCTTGCCTGCCTCTCAGCCTGCCCGCTTGCCTGCCTGCCAGCCTGCCTGTTTGCCTGCCTGCCAGCCTGCCTGCTTGCCTGCCTGCCAGCCTGCCTGCTTGCTGGCCTTCCAGCCTGCCAGCCTTCCTGCTTGCCTGCATGCCAGCCTGCCTGCTTGCCTGCCTGCCAGCCTGCCTGCTTGCCTGCCTGCCAGCCTGCCTGCCAGCCTGCCTGCTTGCCTGCCTGACAGCCTGCTTGCCGGGCTGCCAGCCTGCCTGCTTGCCTGCCTGCCAGCCTGTCTGCTTGCCTGCCTGCCAGCCTGCCTGTTTGCCTGCCTGCCAGCCTGCCTGCTTGCCTGCCTGCCATCCTGCCTGCTTGCCGGCCTGCCAGCCTGCCTGTATGCCTGCCTGCCAGCCTGCCTGTTTGCCTGCCTGCCAGCCTGCCTGTTTGCCTGCATGCCGCCGGCCTGCTTGCCTGCCTGCCAGCCTGCCTGCCAGCCTGCCTGCCTGCCAGCCTGCCTGCTTGCCTGCATGCCAGCATGCCTGCTTGCCTGCCTCTCAGCCTGCCTGCTTGCCTGCCTTCCAGCCTGCTTGCCGGCCTTCCAGCCTGCCTTTTTGCCTGCCTGCCAGCCTGCCTGTTTGCCTGCATGCCAGCCTGCCTGCTTGCTGGCCTTCCAGCCTGCCTGTGTGCCTGCCTGCCTGCCTGCCTGCTTGCCTGCCTGCCTTCCTGCCAGTCTTCCTGCCTGCCAGCCTTCCTGATTGCCTGCCTGCCAGCCTGCCTGCCAGCCTGCCTGCCTGCCTGACTGACAGCCTGCTTGCCGGGCTGCCAGCCTGCCTGCTTGCCTGCCTGCCAGCCTGCCTGCTTGCCTGCATGCCAGCCTGCCTGCTTGCCTGCCTCTCAGCCTGCATGCTTGCCTGCCTGCCAGCCTGCTTGCCGGCCTGCCAGCCTGCCTGCTTGCCTGCCTGCCAGCCTGCCTGTTTGCCTGCATGCCAGCCTGTCTGCTTGCCGGCCTTCCAGCCTGCCTGTGTGCCTGCCTGCCAGCCTGCCTGCTTGCCTGCCTGCCAGCCTGCCCGCTTGCCTGCCTGCCAGCCTGCCTGTTTGCCTGCCTGCCAGCCTGCCTGCTTGCCTGCCTGCCAGCCTGCCTGCTTGCTGGCCTTCCAGCCTGCCAGCCTTCCTGCTTGCCTGCATGCCAGCCTGCCTGCTTGCCTGCCTGCCAGCCTGCCTGTTTGCCTGCATGCCAGCCTGCCTGCTTGCCGGCATTCCAGCCTGCCAGCCTGTCTGCTTGCCTGCATGCCAGCCTGCCTGTTTGCCTGCCTGCCAGCCTGCCTGTTTGCCTGCATGCCAGCCTGCCTGCTTGCCGGCCTTCCAGCCTCCCTGTGTGCCTGCCTGCCAGCTGCCTGCCTTCCTGCCAGCCGTCCTGCCTGCCAGCCTGCCTGCTTGCCTGCCTGCCAGCCTGCCTGCTTGCCTGCCTGCCAGTCTGCCTGCCAGCCTGCCTGCTTGCCTGCCTGACAGCCTGCTTGCCGGGCTGCCAGCCTGCCTGCTTGCCTGCCTGCCAGCCTGTCTGCTTGCCTGCCTGCCAGCCTGCCTGTTTGCCTGCCTGCCAGCCTGCCTGCTTGCCTGCCTGCCAGCCTGCCTGCTTGCCGGCCTGCCAGCCTGCCTGTTTGCCTGCCTGCCAGCCTGCCTGTTTGCCTGCCTGCCAGCCTGCCTGTTTGCCTGCATGCCGCCGGCCTGCTTGCCTGC
This sequence comes from Puma concolor, assembly GCF_028749965.1. Classification (NCBI taxonomy): domain Eukaryota; kingdom Metazoa; phylum Chordata; class Mammalia; order Carnivora; family Felidae; genus Puma; species Puma concolor. Next base: position 19,806,014 of record NC_141677.1, read on the forward strand.
CTGCCAGCCTGCCTGCCAGCCTGCCTGCCTGCCAGCCTGCCTGCTTGCCTGCATGCCAGCCTGCCTGCTTGCCTGCCTCTCAGCCTGCCTGCTTGCCTGCCTGCCAGCCTGCTTGCCGGCCTGCCTGCTTGCCTGCATGCCAGCCTGCCTGCTTGCCTGCCTCTCAGCCTGCCTGTTTGCCTGCCTGCCAGCCTGCCTGTTTGCCTGCATGCCAGCCTGTCTGCTTGCCGGCCTTCCAGCCTGCCTGTGTGCCTGCCTGCCAGCCTGCCTGCTTGCCTGCCTGCCAGCCTGCCTGCTTGCCTGCATTCCAGCCTGTCTGCTTGCCGGCCTTCCAGCCTGCCTGTGTGCCTGCCTGCCAGCCTGCCTGCTTGCCTTCCTGCCAGCCTGCCTGCTTGCCTGCATTCCAGCCTGCCGGCTTGCCTGCCTCTCAGCCTGCCCGCTTGCCTGCCTGCCAGCCTGCCTGTTTGCCTGCCTGCCAGCCTGCCTGCTTGCCTGCCTGCCAGCCTGCCTGCTTGCTGGCCTTCCAGCCTGCCAGCCTTCCTGCTTGCCTGCATGCCAGCCTGCCTGCTTGCCTGCCTGCCAGCCTGCCTGCTTGCCTGCCTGCCAGCCTGCCTGCCAGCCTGCCTGCTTGCCTGCCTGACAGCCTGCTTGCCGGGCTGCCAGCCTGCCTGCTTGCCTGCCTGCCAGCCTGTCTGCTTGCCTGCCTGCCAGCCTGCCTGTTTGCCTGCCTGCCAGCCTGCCTGCTTGCCTGCCTGCCATCCTGCCTGCTTGCCGGCCTGCCAGCCTGCCTGTATGCCTGCCTGCCAGCCTGCCTGTTTGCCTGCCTGCCAGCCTGCCTGTTTGCCTGCATGCCGCCGGCCTGCTTGCCTGCCTGCCAGCCTGCCTGCCAGCCTGCCTGCCTGCCAGCCTGCCTGCTTGCCTGCATGCCAGCATGCCTGCTTGCCTGCCTCTCAGCCTGCCTGCTTGCCTGCCTTCCAGCCTGCTTGCCGGCCTTCCAGCCTGCCTTTTTGCCTGCCTGCCAGCCTGCCTGTTTGCCTGCATGCCAGCCTGCCTGCTTGCTGGCCTTCCAGCCTGCCTGTGTGCCTGCCTGCCTGCCTGCCTGCTTGCCTGCCTGCCTTCCTGCCAGTCTTCCTGCCTGCCAGCCTTCCTGATTGCCTGCCTGCCAGCCTGCCTGCCAGCCTGCCTGCCTGCCTGCCTGACAGCCTGCTTGCCGGGCTGCCAGCCTGCCTGCTTGCCTGCCTGCCAGCCTGCCTGCTTGCCTGCATGCCAGCCTGCCTGCTTGCCTGCCTCTCAGCCTGCATGCTTGCCTGCCTGCCAGCCTGCTTGCCGGCCTGCCAGCCTGCCTGCTTGCCTGCCTGCCAGCCTGCCTGTTTGCCTGCATGCCAGCCTGTCTGCTTGCCGGCCTTCCAGCCTGCCTGTGTGCCTGCCTGCCAGCCTGCCTGCTTGCCTGCCTGCCAGCCTGCCTGCTTGCCTGCATTCCAGCCTGTCTGCTTGCCGGCCTTCCAGCCTGCCTGTGTGCCTGCCTGCCAGCCTGCCTGCTTGCCTGCCTGCCAGCCTGCCTGCTTGCCTGCATTCCAGCCTGCCTGCTTGCCTGCCTCTCAGCCTGCCCGCTTGCCTGCCTGCCAGCCTGCCTGCTTGCCGGCCTGCCAGCCTGCCTGTTTGCCTGCCTGCCAGCCTGCCTGTTTGCCTGCCTGCCAGCCTGCCTGTTTGCCTGCATGCCAGCCGGCCTGCTTGCCTGCCTGTTTGCCTGCCTGCCAGCCTGCCTGCCTGCCAGCCTGCCTGCTTGCCTGCATGCCAGCCTGCCTGCTTGCCTGCCTCTCAGCCTGCCTGCTTGCCTGCCTGCCAGCCTGCTTGCCGGCCTTCCAGCCTGCCTTTTTGCCTGCCTGCCAGCCTGCCTGCTTGCCGGCCTTCCAGCCTGCCTGTGTGCCTGCCTGCCAGCCTGCCTACTTGCCTGCCTGCCTTCCTGCCAGCCTTCCTGCCTGCCAGCCTGCCTGCTTGCCTGCCTGCCAGCCTGCCTGCCAGCCTGCCTGCCTGCCTGCTTGCCCAGCTGCCAGCCTTCCTGCCTGCCAGCCTGCCTGCTTGCCTGCCTGCCAGCCTGCCTGCCAGCCTGCCTGCCTGCCTGCCTGACAGCCTGCTTGCCGGGCTGCCAGCCTGCCTGCTTGCCTGCCTGCCAGCCTGCCTGCTTGCCTGCATGCCAGCCTGCCTGCTTGCCTGCCTCTCAGCCTGCCTGCTTGCCTGCCTGCCAGCCTGCTTGCTGGCCTGCCAGCCTGCCTGCTTGCCTGCCTGCCAGCCTGCCTGTTTGCCTGCATGCCAGCCTGTCTGCTTGCCGGCCTTCCAGCCTGCCTGTGTGCCTGCCTGCCAGCCTGCCTGCTTGCCTGCCTGCCAGCCTGCCTGCTTGCCTGCATTCCAGCCTGTCTGCTTGCCGGCCTTCCAGCCTGCCTGTGTGCCTGCCTGCCAGCCTGCCTGCTTGCCTGCCTGCCAGCCTGCCTGCTTGCCTGCATTCCAGCCTGCCTGCTTGCCTGCCTCTCAGCCTGGCCGCTTGCCTGCCTGCCAGCCTGCCTGTTTGCCTGCCTGCCAGCCTGCCTGCTTGCCTGCCTGCCAGCCTGCCTGCTTGCTGGCCTTCCAGCCTGCCAGCCTTCCTGCTTGCCTGCATGCCAGCCTGCCTGCTTGCCTGCCTGCCAGCCTGCCTGCTTGCCTGCCTGCCAGCCTGCCTGCCAGCCTGCCTGCTTGCCTGCCTGACAGCCTGCTTGCCGGGCTGCCAGCCTGCCTGCTTGCCTGCCTGCCAGCCTGTCTGCTTGCCTGCCTGCCAGCCTGCCTGTTTGCCTGCCTGCCAGCCTGCCTGCTTGCCTGCCTGCCAGCCTGCCTGCTTGCCGGCCTGCCAGCCTGCCTGTTTGCCTGCCTGCCAGCCTGCCTGCCAGCCTGCCTGTTTGCCTGCCTGCCAGCCTGCCTGTTTGCCTGCATGCCGCCGGCCTGCTTGCCTGCCTGCCAGCCTGCCTGCCAGCCTGCCTGCCTGCCAGCCTGCCTGCTTGCCTGCATGCCAGCATGCCTGCTTGCCTGCCTCTCAGCCTGCCTGCTTGCCTGCCTTCCAGCCTGCTTGCCGGCCTTCCAGCCTGCCTTTTTGACTGCCTGCCAGCCTGCCTGTTTGCCTGCATGCCAGCCTGCCTGCTTGCCTGCCTGCCAGCCTGCTTGCCGGCCTTCCAGCCTGCCTGTTTGCCTGCCTGCCAGCCTGCCTGTTTGCCTGCATGCCAGCCTGCCTGCTTGCCGGCCTTCCAGCCTGCCAGCCTGCCTGCTTGCCTGCATGCCAGCCTGCCTGCTTGCCTGCCTCTCAGCCTGCCTGCTTGCCTGCCTGCCAGCCTGCTTGCCGGCCTTCCAGCCTGCCTGTTTGCCTGCATGCCAGCCGGCCTGCTTGCCTGCCTGCCAGCCTGCCTGCCAGCCTGCCTGCTTGCGTGCATGCCAGCCTGCCTGCTTGCATGCATGCCAGCCTGCCTGCTTGCCTGCCTCTCAGCCTGCCTGCTTGCCTGCCTGCCAGCCTGCTTGCCGGCCTTCCAGCCTGCCTTTTGGCCTGCCTGCCAGCCTGCCTGTTTGCCTGCATGCCAGCCTGCCTGCTTGCCGGCCTTCCAGCCTGCCTGTGTGCCTGCCTGCCAGCCTGCCTGCTTGCCTGCCTGCCTTCCTGCCAGCCTTCCTGCCTGCCAGCCTGCCTGACAGCCTGCCTGCTTGCCTGCATGCCAGCCTGCCTGCTTGCCTTCCTCTCAGCCTGCCTGCTTGCCTGCCTGCCAGCCTGCTTGCCGGCCTTCCAGCCTGCCTGTTTGCCTGCCTGCCAGCCTGCCTGTTTGCCTGCATGCCAGCCTGCCTGCTTGCCGGCCTTCCAGCCTGCCTGTGTGCCTGCCTGCCAGCTGCCTGCCTTCCTGCCAGCCTTCCTGCCTGCCAGCCTGCCTGCTTGCCTGCCTGCCAGCCTGCCTGCTTGCCTGCCTGCCAGCCTGCCTGCCAGCCTGCCTGCTTGCCTGCCTGACAGCCTGCTTGCCGGGCTGCCAGCCTGCCTGCTTGCCTGCCTGCCAGCCTGCCTGCTTGCCTGCCTGCCAGCCTGCCTGTTTGCCTGCCTGCCAGCCTGCCTGCTTGCCTGCCTGCCAGCCTGCCTGCTTGCCGGCCTGCCAGCCTGCCTGCTTGCCTGCCTGCCTTCCTGCCAGCCTTCCTGCCTGCCAGCCTGCCTGCTTCCCTGCCTGCCAGCCTGCCTGCTTGCCTGCCTGCCAGTCTGCCTGCCAGCCTGCCTGCCTGCCTGCCTGACAGCCTGCTTGCCGGGCTGCCAGTCTGCCTGCTTGCCTGCATGCCAGCCTGCTTGCCGGCCTGCCAGCCTGCCTGCTTGCCTGCCTGCCAGCCTGCCTACAGCCGCAGCCGCCTCAGCTGCAGCCCCCGCCGCCGAAGCCACCGCCGCCGCTGCCGCCCAAGCCTCGGCGGCAGCCGCCGCCACCATCGCCACCGCTTCAGCCGCAGCCGCCGCAGCCACAGCCACCGCCGCCGTCCCAGCCTCGGACGCAGCCGCCGCCGCCGCCGCCAACTCAGCCGCGGCCTCAGCCGCAGCCGCCTCAGCCGCCGCCGCCGCCGCTGCCGCCGCCGCCGCCTCAGCCAAGCGGGTGCCGAGCTTCTCTCATGCACGCTCGGGCCTGACTTCCTGCCTGCCTTCCTGCCATCCTGCTAGCCTGCTTGCCAGCCTGCCTGCAGCCGCCACCGCTTCAGCCGCAGCCCCAGCCGCCCCCGCCGCCGAAGCCGCTGCCGAAGCCGCCGCCGCCGCCGCCGAAGCCGCAGCCGCCGCCGCCGTCCCAGAGCTGCCTTTTTGTGTGGCACGCGGTGGATGTTTGGAACGTCCTAGACCACTACTTTCAGCTGATCTTCCGTATCTTTCACTCAGCGAACACATTCTTGGAACCACCACCTGGATGAAGAAATGGAACCTTACCGTGCTTCCTAACTCCTACTGACTCCCACCGAACGTCCCCCAAAGGTAACCACGGTCTTGACTTTCACCAGCGATGGCTTTGGCTTGTTCTTCGCTTCGTGTTGAGCCAACCCTTGAGCGCTGTGTGTGCGCAACGCGCCTGCTTTCCTTGCGTGGCTCTGCTGGTCCTCCCCTGGCGTCGAAAGCCCAGTGTGTGAGGACAGCACGGTTTATTCTTTCTCCCGTGGGTGCTCCGGTTTGTGCAGAGGCTGCCTGCAGATCCACATGCACCGTATTGGGTTGCCATGGAGGAGCAGGGCGTGAGTGGTGGCACGTGTCTGTCCCCCTCGAGCAACAGCGTGTGGGAGCTCGGGGCTGGCTGATGCCTGGTACTGCCTCTTCTCGTGTGTTAGCTGGTTGCTGGGGCTCAGGTGCTGGGAGGTATGGTGTATTCGTGGGACCCGCCCCCGTGTGTGTCTTGGCCACTTACGTGTTTCTTTTGTGAAATAATTGCCTTTTGGAAGCCACTTTGTGATTAGGTTGTGTGTTTTGGTTTTTGTTGATTTGAATGAGTTCTTTGTATGTGTGTGGAATACATCTGTGAGTGGCAGAGGTTTTCACATTCTTGTGTCTGTCTGCCTTTCCTTCTCTGTGTTGCCTTTTGGTAAGTTTCTTTTTTTTTCTTTCCAATAGTAGAACCATTTGTATGTTTCTTGCCTTGGATTGGCTAGGGCCTCCAGTACTGTGTTGAATGGAAGTGGTGAGAGTAGGTGTCCTTGTCTCCTTCCAGATACGAGAGAGAAGGGTTTCATAATTTTGTGTATACTTAATATTTTTTAAAGTTTCTTTCTTTATTGATTTCGAGAGCGTGCATGGGAAGGGGAGTGAGAGATGGGAAAGAGAGTGGATCCCAAGCAGACTCCTCCCTGTCAGCACAGAGTCTGATGCGAGGCTTGAACTCATGAACCGTGAGATCGTGGCCTGAGCTGAAATCAAGAGTCAGACGCTTCACCGACTAGAAGCCACTCAGGTGCCCCAAAGAGTTCAGTATTTTACCACTACGTATGACACCTGCCGTTGCGTTCCTGGTAGATAGTTGGATCAAAACATGAAAATTCTCCTCTATTTTTAGTTTGCTCTGATTTTTTAACAATCATCAAAGAAATAATAATACTAAGTTTTCTGAAATGTGTTTTGTGCATTTTGGGGACAAGTGATTTGTTTCAATGTTGTGGTTTTACTTAAAACAACTTTTGCCCTTCTAGAATAATCCAACCCTGATGTCTATGCATTCTCTGTTCACTGGATTCCATTTGTAAATAGTGTGCTTTGCATTCTTGCATGTGTATTCAAGAGAGAGGTGGGTGTTCCCTTGCACCCTCTTGTGCTGTCCATGCTGGGGTTGGGGATTAAGGTCGTGCTGGCCTCCTAAAACAACGTAGGAAGAAGCACTCCTTGTGCTTTCCCAGAAGAGTTTTTGTGTGTGTTCTTTACTTTTGGGAAGAAGTGCTAGGCCAACAGCTGGTGTAGGGTTTTCCTTGTGAGAAGGGTTTTCATTGCAGATTCCTTTCTTAAGTGGAAATAGGATTTTTCTGATTTCCCATATCTTCTCGTGTCTATTTAGATAAGGCATTTTGTTTTCTTGTAATTTGCTCAGACCTCCCAAACTGTCCAAGGAGTAAGTGTCAACTGGTTTCTAATATCCCTCCTATCTGCAGCATCTGGTGTGATATTTGCTTTAGAACTTCTTGCTATTGGTACTTTGTGCTTTGTTTCTTTTTCATAGAACCAACTTGGGCGCTTTTTTTTTTTTTTATTTCTGTCAGTTACTATTTGTTTCCTGCAGCACTGATTTCTGCCCTTTTTTTTTTCCATCTACTTGGTGATTGTTTGCTGTCCCATCTTGTAGTTCTGGAACTAAATCCTTCATTTGATTTTTAGCCTTTGTCCTTTTCCAGTATGTGTATTGTATTTATTTGCTTATTAGTGTGTTGATTCATTTTAGAATGAGAGCATGAGCAGGGCAGAGGGGCAGAGGGAGAGAGAGAGAGAGAGAGAGACAGAGAGAGATAGAATCTCAAGCAGGCTCCTCACTCAGTGTGGAGCCAGGCTGGGGATCGATCTTGTGGCCGTGGGATCATACCCTGAGCGAAAATCAAGAGTTGGTCACCAAGCAACTGAGCTATCCCTATGATATATGTATTCTAAAGGTATGAGTCTCCCTTTAAGCACACCTTTAATGATCTTACAAGTTTTGATAAGCTAAATGTTTATTATCTTTTATGTGAAACTATTTTCTAACTTTCACTGTGGTATCTTTTTCTTAATTCGTCACAATGTTTAGGAGCATAACACATCTTGATGTTTCGGGGGATTTTCTCGTTCTCTTTGTGCTGATTTCTAGCTGAATTCCATGAAGGTATCTGTCTCAGTGTTTTTGGGTGATTGTAACAAAATTCCATAGACTGGCTGCCTAATAAGCACAGAAGCTTCTTTCCTATAGTTGAGGAGACTGGGAAGTTCTCAAGATCAAGGCATCTGCAGATTCAGGGTCAGGTGAGAGTCAGCTTCCTGGTTCATCGACAGCCTACTCCTCCCTGTCCTCAAGTGGTGGCAGGGGTGATGGTGCTCTCTCAGCCGCCCAGGACTGGTCATCACTGGAAGTCTCCCTGTCTTCATCCCATCACTGTGGGCGTGATGAATTGTTGGGGGTAAATGAACTGTTAATCTAATGCGATCCCTAAATATGCCCTGCAGTATTTCAGTCCTTTCAGATGAGTTCACTTTCCTAATGGCCTGGCATATATTCGTTTTCATGAACTCTTCCTTGGCCACGTGCAAATAATGTGTATTGGGGGGAATGCAGTATTCTCTTATTTATACGTTAGATGAAGTTTGTTAATGACAGAATTCAGATTTTAGTGACCACTTTAAAGCAAGTAAGGAATAGGCGAGAATGAGTTTAATAATATTACTAACAGGTATATCCAAAATATCATTTCAGTGTATAGCCAGCGTGAGGGAGACTAATGAATGCTTTTGCGTTCTCTTTTATCACATTGTCTTTAAAATGTGGTGTGCATTATATACTTTCCACACGTCGCACTTTGAGGAGCCGCATTTCAAGGACTTGCAATAAAGCACGTGACCGCATATTGGACAGCCCCGTCCCACTCCTTTGATTTTTCTGTTGTCGTCAGTTCTGTCAGATACTGAGAGATGTATCGTTAAGTCTCCCATAATGCTTATGGATGTGGCTCTTTTCCCTTTTCTATGTTTGTCAATTTTTCTGTATTTCGAGATTGCGTTATCGGGTATATGCAAGGTTAGAAGTCTTGTGTTCCTGGTAAATGGAACTTCCATCGTGAAATGTTCCTCTTGGTCTCTAGTAGAGCTTTTTGCTATAGAGGTTAGTTTATTGGAGGGTCCCAGTGGTCACATCAGTTTTCTGTTCGGTTGGGTTTGCCTGGGGATCTTTTCCTTCCACCTGTCTGTGATCTTACGTTTTAGGGTGTACCTTTGTGACCAGCGTATGCTTAGTTTCCTTCTAATGAATTTGACACTCAAACTTTTCCTTGGAGTATTTGTGCACATGTAATGACTGATATGTTAGTTTACACGTACTGTATTACTAGTTTCTTCTTTGTCCCAGCTGTTGTGTGTTCTTTTGGTCTCTAGCCTTCCTTTAGAAGTAGGAGGGAGTTTTTAATTGTACACTGATCTGTTAGGTAATTGGAATATATCTATTTCTAGAGGCAGGTGCATTTTAAACTGACCCCTGCCTGATTCAGGACTTGTACTGCTTCCCTGACACTGCTCTCTCCTCTTAGTTTTTCTTTGTTTTAAGATTTATGTGTGTTTTGAGAGAGACATAATACAATCGGGTGAGGGGCAGAGCAGAAAGGGAGACACAGAATCTGATGCAGGCTCCAGGCTCTCAGCCATCCGCACAGACTCTGATGCGGGGCTCCAACTCACAAAAGGTGACATCGTGACCTGAGCAATGTCGGACACTCAACTGACTGAGCTACCCAGGCGCCCCTGCTCTTTTCTTGGACACTTGAACCACACTGAACTCCCCTTCACCTTTTGTTGGCTAATATTTTTTAGTCTTAGATGGATTTTGGCGTTGATGTCATTGTTTCGTGCACTTAATGCTTGTTAAGGTTTGTTCTCATAGTTACCCTTTGTTCTGCAAGCCTTGTTTTTTCATATTTCTGTCAGAGACTACATTTCTTTTTTGCAACGAGCTGCTTTAATATTGCTTTTAGTTTGTGTCTGTAGTTGATGTGTAGTCATGGTGTGTGTGTGTGTGTGTGTGTGTGTGTGTGTGTTGTTTTTGTTGTTCCGTTTTTGTTTTTGCTTCTGTTTTGCCTGAAAAACATCTTTACTTTGCCTTCACTGTGAAGAATGTTTCTGTTAGGTAAAGACTTCCAGGTTGGTGGCTATTTTAGTTCACCTTTCATACATGCCAATCCATCATCTGGCTTCATTTGCTGTTCTTGAAGAGTCAGCTGGTAGTGTTGTTGTCGTTGTCCCATGGAAGGCGGTATCTTTGTCCTCTCATGACTGTTAACATCTTTTTGCCTCGGGTGTTCTTTGTGGAGTCACTCTCATGGTTCTTTTATCAGTTTTGATTCTTATCTTTGTAGCGAGGTGGTACTACCCATTCTGTGTTTCCTCTACTTTGTGGGTTCCTATTGGACCTTTGTACCATATCTTCTGTGTCTTTTGGGCTTCTGTATTTTCTGGACGTTTTCTCTGTGTATGGTCTAGATATATTTTTACCTAACTATCTTTCAGTTCACTGAGTCTATTCACCTGTGTCTAGTCTGATGTGAAACCCACCGACTGAGTTCTTCATGCCATTAACAAGATTTTTTAGTCTTTTAATTGTGTTAGAGAGCTAGACAGACTGGGAGCAAGGGAAGAACAGAGAGAGAGGGAGACACAGATGCCGAAGCAGGCTCCAGGCTCTGCACTGTCAGCACAGAGCCCAACGCGGGGCTCAAACTCCCGAATCACGAGATCATGACCTGAGCTGAAGTCAGATGCTTAACCAACTGAGCCACTCAGGCACCTGGAGATCTTAATTTTAGCTCTGGTAATTTGCAGTTGGAGAATCTGTTTTGAGTCTCTGAAAATTTCCCATTTGTCAAGAATGGTTTTTGGACAGTTGACTTTTGCATCCAATAACTCCAGTCTATGTGTCTCCTCTTGGTCTGTTTCTCTTCTTTCTTCTTTGGGTCGATATGACCTGTTTGTTTGTTTTTTGTTTTTTTATGTTTATCTATTTATTTTGAGGGAGAAAGAAAGTGAGAGCAGGGGTGGGGGTAGAGGACGGGGGAGAGAGAGACACTGTTGAGGAGAGGCTCTTTTCTGTTCAGTAGAGAGCCCAACACAGGGCTCAAACTCACAAACGTGAGCCGAAACCAAGTGTTGGTCACTTAAACGAGTAGACTGAGCTATCCAGGTGCCTCTCTTTTTTTGTTTGCTTGTTTGTTTCTTTCCTTTTCTTATGAAAAGAATTTTGTTTTAATATTATTTACTTTTGAGAGAGAGAGAGAGGTAGAGACAAAACTTGAACAGGGGAGGGGGAGGCAAAGTGGGAGACACAGAATCCAAAGCAGGCTCCAGGCTCTGCACTGTCACCACAGAGCCCGACGCGAGACTCACACCATAACGCGTCAGTTCATGACATGAACCAAAGTGGGATGCTTCCCCGACTGAGCCACCCAGGCATTCCTTTCATTTCCTTGCCTTGCTTTGCCTTCCTTTCCCTTCCTTTCCTTTCCTTTCCTTTCCTTTCCTTTCCTTTCCTTTCGTTTCCTTGCCTTTCCTTTCGTTTCCTTTTCCTTTTTTTCTTTTTTCTTTTCTATTCTTTTCTTTTTTCTTCTTTTTTCTTTTCTTTTCTTTTCTGTCTTTTTGTTGTCTTGTCTTACCTTGTCTTTTCATTTCTTCTTTGTTTTTATTGTTGTGCTGGACTGTATGGAGAAGCATAGAGGCTCTTCGTGTGCTTGTATTCCTTCAGCATTTCATCCCACACACCCCGAGTGCGGCGGTTCTTGGGCCCACTCAGGCGTGAGTGAGTTGAGACTGGGGCTCAGTCTTTGTAAGGTGCCGTGTGAGCTGGGCTCACGCTGTCCCCCACCCCCGTGTAGACCTCCAGGGTCTCCATTTGGAGGCCTGGAGTATTTCCGAGGACCCGTCCTTGATGCTAGCTCCCAAAGCCCCGTTATTTTCTCCACAGCACAATGAGATGATGGAAGGGTCAGCTTCTCAGGCAGTGCTTGCCGAGTGCCGGGCTCCTTTTCTGTGCCTCCCTGTGCTGTCCAGAGCTCGGTTAGCTGCCACTTTCTGCTTGCCTTTCTGTTAGGTTTCCTTTGCAGCTCGTTGGTATCTTGCCTCCAATCCCTGAGGAAATTCAGAATCCTCACATGTCTTGAGGGAGAGAGAGGACTCTGAACATTAGAGTTGGCTCAGCGGGCTTCCCTTTTGTTAGGGTCTCGGTCCTCCCAGTTGGGACTGCCTCGGGGTCTCCTTGATGCCTTCAGAGATGCTTCAAATTGAACTCATCTTTCCTAGTTCATGATGTGTTGATTAACAGGCTACTCACATGTATAAGAGCAAGCCAGGGAAGACTGAGAAGTCATAGCAAACATTTTGGTCCTCAGCATTTGTTACAGGAGAAAACGAAACCCAGTAGTCCTTGCCTAGTACCCGTCGTTCTTCTAAAATGACCATCCAGTTTGCCCACACTCAGCCAGCGTCCATGGGGTGGTGATGGTGTCAGCCTCCCAGCTCCCTATCCCCCACTGCCACGGCCGCCCTCCTCCCCTGTCAGGTGCCTGCCCAGGGCAGGCTTTGTGATGACGGGCTGGCTATGGCAGGGCAACTAGATGAAGTGGATCGCTTAAGTGACGCTTATTCTGGGAGTGTTTGATCAGTGTTGTTTGTATTCTAATTTTCGTAATGTTTATTTACTATTTAGAGAGAGAGAGTGTGTGGCCAGGGGAGGCGCAGACAGAGGGAGACCCAGAATCTGAAGCAGGCTGGGGGGGGGGGATGCCCCTCAAGCGTACAGGGTAGCCCCCACAAAAAGGGCTTCTGTGTTGGTGCACCCGAATCATCTGCAGAGACACAACCACCCACCCTTGTTGAGCCCTTTTGTGACTCTGCACCATTGTGGTCGCCAGGCTCTGGCTGCTGTGCTCCTCGGAGAGGGTGGTGGAGGCACATCTGAGAAGAGTGTATCTGGGCGAGTGAAGGGGTTAGGAGCAAATGTCGCTGACTTGCGCACTGTGGTTCCGGAAAGGCCTTTTCCGGAGAGGTCGCTCGGGAGCTGAGGCTGACCGAGCACTCTCCCAGCAGTCTGACTCCGAGGCCAAAGGCCGGGGTCAAGGAGGAGCTTGGCTTTGTTGTGAGCGATGGAAGCGGAAGCGGAGCCAGGTGAGGCACCAGGCAGCTGGCGTTGGGACGGAACCTACCCCGTAAGGAGTTGGGTTTTCCGATAAGGGCCTGGGGTCGTTGTGTCCTCAGGGGGAAGGACTGGCATGATGGATTTGAATGTTTTGAAAGCTGGTGCTGGTTCTGTGTGGATAGTGGGTTGGGGGAGGAGACAAGAATGGATGCAGTGTAGACGTCATTGGGTAGAGTGGCTCCTTCTAATGTGTGGGTTGAGCTCTAAGATTCGTGTTTTAGGCAACAGGTACAAGCCCCTCACATCACCCATCACATAAAGCACAGGACAGTGTGCGTCTTTATATCCTTTACAGAACTGCGTAATGTTTAAAAGCAGCGTGTGTAATTTTACGTGTGTGGGTACAGGGCGTACACTAAAGTATTCACCTGTTCTGGAGTGCATGGCAGGCACGGTATTAGGTGCTGAACCCTATGTGCTGCAGTTACCTCGCCCAGAGACGTATGCGGTTTTACGGAGAGCAATAGAAGGGCATGGGAGTGTGTGGTTCGGTGGAATAGGGGGAACGTGTGCACAGTGTGGCTGCAGGATGGCCGTTTTGTGCCATGGGTCGGCGTGGGTCAGACTCGGGGAGGCGGTTTTCCTTGGGAGGTCCGGCTGCCCTGTGTTCTCCTTCATGCACGCCACTCTGTCTCCCGGACGCCTTTCCAAGCACCTCGTAGTGAAGCTCCATCTGGGCGGACTGTGGGCTCTTTGAGTTCCACACGGGCCACCACCCTGCCCCCCCCACCTGTGCCTCCTCCTGGGAACAGAGCAGCTTGCTCCCTGGTCCGGTGGTCAGAAGCCAGGGAGATGGCTTTGCCTCTCTCCTGCTCTTCCCTCTCCCTGCTGGGCCGTGGGTCCTGTGGCGTGGAGCTTGCCTGTCTTTATGTCAGATCTTACTGCCCTTATGCCCGTGTGAGGATAGGCTGTCCAAGTGCACACAAGTCTCGCACACGACGTTCCTCCTGATGAACGCTTAGGTGGTGGTGACACACATGCGTCCCGGGTGGCCTGGCTGCATGCTCCCTCGATTTTCACGCACAGACGTGTGCATGGCAGGCGAAGTGGTTCACTGAGCACCTTGGTGAGGATTTGCTGTCTGGAAAGTGGGGGTGGGTCCTCACAAATGTGCTGATATGCAGACATGCATGGGGTGGGGGGGACCCGCTAGATGGGGCTGTCTTGGGCCTTGGGGCCTGGCGGTATGGGGGTGGAGGCGGGCACTGTCTGTGCAGCTTTCCAGAAGGGCCTTTCTGTTCCTGGCCAGTGTTTCCATAGACGGCTGGCTGGCTTTAGTCCCAGCGCCCTTGTCATGGAAGGGTCCATGTGGGAAAGGAGCCGAGAGTCTGCCGGATCACTCCTGGTGGCAGCGTGCTTTCCAGCGATGACACTTCCGTCCCGCCTTCCTCGCCCTCCGTCTGCTTCACCAGATCTCCTCTCTGTGCTGTCTTCTTCTGTGACCTCCTCTGGGCTTTTCTCTGTGCTCGTGACCTTCTGTAGGATACGCATTTTGAATCCCTGCATCCCCCAACTCTTTTTCTTTTTCTTTTTCTCTTTCTTTTTCTTTTTCTTTTTCTTTTTTTTTCTTTTTGCCATATGCACAGTGTCATTCATGAGTTTCCTGATTGGCTGTGTCATAGGTCCTGGAAATCACGCACGTCGTATGGACAGTCATCTCTAGCAGGGATTTCTTGATTGTGTTGGGCTTGACGGTTTCCCCAGAGTTTTTTGTAACGTCCCTTGGCATCTTCCTGACTTTCATAATGTTCCCTCTGTGGCGGTTCTCTTTGGTAGCATTGACTGTCCTTCTTGTAACGTGCCTGTGTCATGAACCTCACAGGTCCTCGTGGCCCCTGGTCCACAGGCTCACTTAGACCCGCTGCGCTCCGGAGCGAGTGAGCCGCCAAGACACGTTTGGTGGTGACCCGTGGGGTTCTGGGTGGCCAGGACATTGTCCAATGTCAGAAGAACTTTGGAGGACAGTCCCTTGCTTTCAGTGTACTTCCTGAGTTGAGGGACAGAGCCGGGATGGAACTGCCCCAGGGCAAGGGCTCTGGTTGTGCAGCCAGACCACTGGCCACTGGCACTTGTTGCCTTCAGGACCCTGGGGTGAGCTTCCTACACAGGGCCAGCCGCCCTGCTCACACCCCCACCTGTAGCCGCTCATTCGGTAGCTGCTTCACCCCTTCCTACCCAACATCTTGGTGCTCACTTGTCTTTCTCGTGAATAAATGTCGTTTGTGGCATTTCCCCCCCGACAGGGCACCTCCTGCTGCATGAAAAACCCGTGCAGGCAGCCATGGTCTCCTCAACTGATTTTCTTGGGTTTTCACTTTTTGCGTTGGAGTGGTTGACATGCGGTGGATGGTAGTTCCTGCTTCTCTGCAATCTTCTCTGGGGCGTCTGGGAAACTGTGTCCTTCTTCTTCGTGGTGGAAGCTGCTTCTCCTAGCGTCTGGACCATTTTCAAAGCCAAACCCCTTTCTAAAATCACCAAGCTATCCTGTGCCTGCATTGAAATGTGCCAGTTTTCGATCCTTCCCTTCCTTCTGCCTTACGTCGTGATGTCAGGTCTTCACTTGTCTTGCAGTTTGAGTTGCGTCGGCAGGTGTGCCCGTCTCACAGCAGTCCTACATCCACAGAGATGCCACATCTTCCGCACCAGACACAAAGATGTCTCACCAGTAGCACCAGGTTTTTGCATGTGCTGGGGTCGCCGCAGGGAGAGAGCTTCGAGACTTTCCCTTTCTTTGTGCCTCCGTGGTCCTCACGCTGGCCGGCTGGCAGCTGCAGCTGTGGACCTCAGTACATGTCAGGCCATTCAGCCTTTTCTTGTCACACCATGAGTCTTCTCTGCATCGCGGGAGCACGTCCGGCATCCCTGGGCACACTTCGAACGGGTCCCAGGCTGTAATTAAGGTTCATGGTATTGCCCTTAACGCGGTGAAAATGACGCAGGAACCCTGAGAAATCACTTCTCCTGTGGTGCTTGATGTACTGGAGAAAGGAAGTGCTTACCAAGAGCTGAGTAGCAGATTCGTGGATTCGTGCAACACCTGAGGGGACCTCAAGAGCAACAGGAGGTGGTGCACACTTCCCCCAGAGGACAGCGTCTGCTACAGCTCGTGTTATGCGGTTAGGACTTAATCCTGCGTCTCCACATTTGTTTGCCTTTCTCTTGACTGCAAATGGCACCATGTAGGTACGGTCAGTTTCTGTGTGCAAAATGATACGTTTTATCTTGTCAGAGTAGGTTTGTGTATGTTTTCGGGGAGGAAATGCTCTAATAGCCTAGTATCTGCGTATATTTCATGCACCCGTGGCCTCCCTTTTACTTACTAGGTTTGATACTTCGTAGCTGCTCAGCTCATCTGCCAGTCTTTCCAAATGTCACACATCTCCAGAAGAGTTTCCAATGCATTTATTGGAACAAAAATCCCCACATAGAAACGGGCCTGCACAGTCCTACATCAAGGATCAGATAGGCTTCTGTGGGTTCACCTTGTCAAGTCAGATTGCAAGGAACGTGGTCAGTTCTGTGGTAACATTCCCGTTGATTTGGAAAGGGCTACTTTATGAAAGAAATTGAAGTATGTCACCAGTTTGTACTTGGATTTTCCAGAATTGCTGAAATCAACAACTCTCCTTATTTGGAATGTCAGTTGTTAAGTGAACGTTTGTCCCCTCGTTTGTCCTACAGAGACAAAAGCTCTGGGGCGCCTGGGTGTCTCAGGGCATTAAGCGTCTGACTCTTGGTTTCAGCTCAGGTCATGATGTCATGGTTCAGGGATTGAGCCCTGCACCGGGCTCTGCGCTCGACTGACTGGAGAGTGTGCGTCCACCTCCTTGGAGCCCACCTGTACGCCATGTCCTGGGCGGGCGCTCAGTATTGGCGTGAGAGAAGCCCCACGCGGGGTGGTGGGCCCTGGCATCACTCTCCTCAGAAACCCTTCCTCCATAATATTTCCTGCTTGACTAAGGAAAGAAGTCGTAAACTCGCCCTTTCGTCAAGAGTCCTACCATCATTTTTGAAAAGTCCATTGGGTGTGGTTGAGTCTGATTGAGCCAGGGGTTCAGGCTAAGACAGCAGCTTTTGAGTACCGTCAGCCTTTCCCCACTGCCGCTCCACAAGCCTGCTTGGCAGACGAGGCCAGAGGCTGCGGATGGGCAGGAGGCTTCTCGGCCGCTTGCTCCCGAGTCAGCAGAGTTCCTGAGTCCTAGACCTGCCAGGCACCTGAAAATGTCCGTCCCCTTGAGTGTCGGTCCCTCCGAAAATCCCCGGGACTCCTGTGGGTGGTGAGGAGGGGACTGGTGTGTGTGATGCTACTTGAGGGCGGTGGGTGCTGGGCCTCTGGAGGGCCACGGAGGCCTGGTGTGCTCTGGTAAAGACCCCCTGTGTCTCTCCACTTTTGTCCCCTCTCCGACCCCAGGAGTGTGCAGCTCTCGCTGCAGAGCTCCACACCTGCAGGGAGCAGCTCGTGCAGAGAGAGGAGGAGATCGCCAACCTGAAGGCGGAGAGAAACAACACCAGGGTCAGTAGGCGCACTGCCAGTGTCTTCAAACACGGGACACCATTCACTCCCCTTGTCCGCAATGTCCCCGTGGAGTTGGCTGGGACCTATTGTTCTCAAACCTTGTTTGATCCGTGAGGAGGAGTAAGGCTCTTTTAACACATTGGCGGGGACGGCTCCCTACCTGGGAACTGAATTGAAGGGATTCAGACTTGGTTTTGCATTTGGTGAACTTGAGGCCCGGAATTGAAGGTGTTCTTGAAACACGGTTTTCCTTTTGCCTCTCCCGCCAGCTGCTGCTGGAACATTTGGAGTTCCTCGTCTCCAGGCACGAGAGAGCTCTTCAAAAAACAGTCATACGGCGACAGGCGAAGACTCCGGCCGGCGTGTCCAGTGAGGCGGAGGTGCTCAAGGTCCTCAACTGCATATTGGAGAAGGACAAAACCGAGGCTGAAACGGTGTGCCTAGCCACGGCGGTTCTCAATTTGTGCACATGCTGTGTGTTCTAGGCACACTTTGTGTGTTTGTGTGACTGGGGTTTCCTTTTCATCTTCTTGAATTCTTGTAAGAAGACAGGTCTGTATGGTTAAAAAGCAGTAGTTGGTGGAAATGTTGTGTGTATCGATTGGCTAGTACAAATTGCATAATGTAATTTATTTGGGGGAAGATTTGTCTCCAATGTAAAATTGAAAGCGGTTAACAAGCAAGTCTGTGAACAGGAGCATCCGTGAAAAACCTTACCAGCATTCTGTCATGTCATTTGAGGCGAAGGGGATCTTAGGGTAACTGTATAGTAAGGACTAATGAAACACCTCTGTGTACCAACTCAATCCCTTTGTTTCCAGGTGAGAGAGCAGTTACGTGTGGCACTGGAGGGGTGTAGTTTCGTAGAAGAAGAATTAGGGGCCACTCGCAGAGTTCAGCTCCAGACATCACGCCAGGATTTGATTGGAGGGGGTTTCCTTTTTATCCATTGTTTTTAAAACAACGTATGAAGACTAGCAGTGGGGGCCCTCACATGTTGCTTCCCTTTCTGAGTTTCAAAGGTGCAGAGCCAGATGAAAGAGCTCCTGGCTACCCTGTGCACTCTCGTGGCCAAGCTGGAAGAGGACCTAGACATCTCCAGGAAAGACCTCATCCTTTCTGAAGCAATGAACACCATATTACAAAGAGATGTCCGTGAAGTGAGTGTCAGTTGAAATGGCCACGCCGTCGTCGAGCCAAACGTGGGGTGTTTGGTTCGGCCTTGCCCAGTGTGTCCTTCGTCTCCCACGGGTTTTGAACGTTTGGAGTTTGGTAGAAGTAGCAGCAGAACGGGACGTGACTCCGGGGCCTGGGCGGGCTGCCTCCCCATCTGCGTGGTGGAATCTGTCCTCCCTGGGCTCTCCCCTGCCGAGGCCTGGCGGGCAGGCGGCGGAGTGGCCTCGGGTGTGGCGTGTGGGCCACCTGAGCTTGGCCCATGCCGTGCTCTCGGTCCATTTTGGGAACACACTCGGCACGTAGGAACCAGCGTGGTGCTGCCAGGGCGTTTCCGGGGGCACGACCTTGCGGGGGCGGCTCTGCCAGGGGCCGTCACGGCCGCCTCTGCCGCCCTGCCCTCCTCCCAGGGGTTCCGTGCTCCTGGTCGTGACGGTCAGAGTGAGCGAGGGGTAGCCCGCTGGTCCTGGTGTAAGGTCATGGAGGAGTGCGGCCGCTTCTGCACGTGTGGTCGTCGATGGGAATCTGATCATTGTCACAGAGGACTAGTAAGGGTAGGATGGTTTCTCTGTGCCTCCTCCTGTCACTGTGAGCTGCCCTTTGCGGACAGTCCCCGCACACCCCACCCCCAGCCCAGCAGTGCCACCTCGGGAAGACCCTGTCAGACCCTCGAGGGTGTAAGTGCACGAGCAGTCTGTTTAGTACCTTAGTGTGGGTGAGATCGGGTCGGAATTTAAAACAAAAGTATTTGCAGAAATTATAGAACCTGTTCAGTGAAGTTGTTGTTTGGCAGAGGTGGGGAGAGACCCCTCAGCAGAGTTCAATGTGCAGAGAATTTAGAAAATCCTTTCTTAGGACTCATCACTTTCACTCTTGAGACTGCTGACATAAATTGCTTAGGAAACACGGAGGGCTGGAAGAGGAATCTTTCGGGTGTTGGACAAGAAACGCAGGGCAGGACGTTCTGGTTCCATTTGCAGTGTCAGATACCATGGGATACAATGTTGTTACAGGGTTAGGCTATAGAAGATGACTTCCAGTTATATGAAAGGTGGAGTTTGGCTTCCATTTGTTACCACTGCTGCTTCAACTTTGTGGTAATTGGATGAGATTTCATCCGCCTTTTCCCCGGGAAAAAGGATGGTTGTCTCATGGTGTGTGCCTCCAGAGGCAAGTCGCTGTTCTGTGGAAAGCTCAACGGTGTCCGGAGGCAACCGAGGTTGTGACTTCCGGGAGACTTTCTTATCCGTTTGTCTTTGAACACATGGGAAAGAATAAGCCTGGGTAACTGGTCAGAATCCCGAGCAGCCTCCGCACTGTCGGCACAGAGCCTGACGCGGGGCGCCAACTCACAGAGCGACACCGGCTGAGCCACCCAGGTGCCCCGAGGATGCTACTTTTCTGTTTGTTTGGAAAATGAGGATTTCGCCCGGGTTTTGTGTCTGGAGTGTGTTAATGTGTCGTACGCTAATTCGTTCCCTGTTTTCCCTCTGAAATACCTGCTGTAGGCCATGGCCCAGAAGGAAGACATGCAAGACAGGATCACTACCCTTGAGAAGCGCTGCCTCAGGGCACAGCACAAAGCCACCTCTCTGCACGACCTCAAGGAGAAACTTGAAAACGAGATGGCAAAGAAGGACTCTCTGCATCGACAGGTCGTTGGTTTCGTTGGACTTCATTCCACTTTTATTAATTACAAGTCAAGTTAAGGACCAAGTGTCAATGTCAAGGTTTTAGGATCTTAGAAACTTGTGTTGACCAGCGGGGTTACTTCAACGTCCAGGGTTTAATTCTTTCGAATTTTATGGAAGCATGTTATGGGGCTCCCCTCCTTGATTCCTTCTTTGTCTTGTCTTACATGCACGTTACTCTGTTGCCTGTCAGCACTGTTTCCAAAGGAGCAGGGAGTGGCCGGGAATGTGTAGGCAGCTGGCCATTTTGGGTAGTACCTGAGATCGGGGGGAATGGCAGGTGCAGAAGCACAGTCTGGCGTGAGGATGTGAGACCCTGTGTTTTGGGAAGCAGCACGTCTCTTCCTTGGTTGTCTCAGGTCATCCGGCATTGAACAGGAAAACCACATCCAGCTTCTTGGAAACAGAGTGAGCTTTGTCTGGTGTGTTTGTCAAATGCGTCAGTCGACCCAAAATGATAATCAAAGTGAAATACTAGGAAGCCATTAAAATGACATGGAGGAATGCTGTTTGGAGGGTTTTCAAGCATGATACGTGGTCTGTATATACACACAGAGCTATATGCACACAGAAGATGGAAGGAGTCTGTGGGAACACACGTTAACCTTGCAAAAACCTCACCTTATACATGATTTTTAAAATGACTTTATATATTTTTAATGCTTATTTATTTTTGAGAAAGGGAGCCAGAGTGAGAGAGAGAGAGAGAGAGAGAGAGCGAGCATGAGCAGTGGAGGGCAAGAGAGGGAGAGAGGGAGACACAGAATCCAAAGCAGGCTCCAGGCTCTGAGCTGTCAGCACAGAGCACGAGGCGGGGTTGACCCCATGAGCTATGAGATCATGACCTGAGCCGAAGGTGGACGCTTAACTGACTGAGCCACCTCGGCTTCCCTAAAAGTCCTTTAACAAAAAATCTCGTGTCTAAGTTTTCCACGTTGAAGTTTTCCACGTTTTTGGTCAAGAGGGAGAGTGTTTTTGTTGAATAATGGTACACTTCCAAAAAGAACTCAACTGGCATCAGGCATGCTCTCAGAAGCTCTGTGCTGGCTGATGTGCCCACCTCAGAATGTCCTATGTAGCGAGCCCTCGGACCCCAGTATAAATATGTTTACGAAGGGTTAGGACCGAACCCTTCTCTCCTTAACTGGTCAGGAAGAGCGAGCAAGCTCCTCCAGAAGATGGGTTTTCTTTAATGTGTGGGAACTTTGTCTTTGGAAAGACTTCTTTGAAGATAGTGAAGAAGAGCAAAGAGTTTGGCAAGACATGTTTTGCGTAGCGAACGGAGGACCAAGGCAGTGGGTGACTCCTCGCAGAAAGGAAAGGTTTACTCTGAAGCACCTACCAAACTGTTGGCTTCAGTCAGAACTAACAGTAGATCTCTGCATTTAGATTTTGTTTCACTTTATTAAAAATGGAAACGGAGAGAAGACTTGCTACACTTTGATGCTTTGCCTTCATTTCCTAGACTGCGGATCAAAACCGCCAGTTGCAAGAGCGCCTGGAGGTGGCGGAGCGGAAGCTGCAGCAGACCCCGAGGAAGGCCAAGTTGCTGCCCGAGGTGGAAGCCGAGCCGGCCCAGAGGGTGGCCACCCTCTGCAAGGTGGGGCCCCCGTTTCCTTCTGGGTCCCATGGTGGGAATGTCAACTTCATGGCGGTCCGTTCTTGTATCTCATTTCTCACCGGTAACGTCGGCGTGCCAAAGTCCGCGAACCAGCTGAGATCTGTTTTCGGTGCTTCTTTGTCTGACATTGGAATGCTTTTCAAACGGCAGGCATCATCCCCAGTTTTGTTCCCTCCGGTTTTGTCCGACGTGTGCAGTTTGCCGTTGGCTGCATCTAAGACTCACTGCTTTTCAGAGTTAAGTCAGCGACTCAAAGCTCAAGATAGTAGCCTTGGGCAAGAGAAGGACAGGGGTGCCTGGCCGGCTCAGTCAGTGGAGCTTGGGACTCTTGATCTCAGGGTCATGAGTCTGAGCTCCCCATTGGGTGTAGAGCTTACCGAAGGAAAAAAAAACAAAAACAAAAACAAAAAAAGCATAGAATTTTTCCGAGAAATGAGAAAATCCTATCCTCTTTCAAACACAATCGTTTTTTTATTTAAAAAATTCTTAAATGTTCATTTATTTTGAGACAGAGAGAGAGAGAGAGAGAGAGCGAGCCTGGGCACATACATGAGCAGGAGAGGGGCAGAAAGAAGGAGATAGAATGCCAAGTAGGCTCCATGCTATCAGCACAGAGCCTGACACAAGGCTCGAAGCCCCAAACCTTGAGTTCATGACCTGAGCTGAAGCCAAGAGTCAGAACCCGACTGACTGAGCCACCCAGACACCCCTGTAAGAAATAAATCTTTAAGGAATTCACTCGGAGGTTCCACAAATAGAGTCGAGGAACGTGCCAGACACAGTCCCTGCCCTCCCAGTTCTCACAGCCCTCACCACCCACAGAGGAAGGCAGCAGTTGAAGAGGTAGTTTCCAGACATGATGTGGGCGGTGCTGGGATCGAGTGATGCACACAGGACGAGGGAGCCCATGACTGGGCAGCCAGTCCATCCTTCCGGAACCTGGGCTGAGGGAACCTGTAGCAGGGAGCCTGTCGGTGCTTCTGTGTCACCGGTTCCAGTGCAGTGAGGGTCCCAGTGGGAAGGGGGGTGGTTTCGTCACGGGATAATGACCCTCAAGGCTGCCATCAAGTCGGGCAGGCGGCATTGGGCGCCCACAGGCCCAGGCTCCAACAGAGCCTCTCCTCCTTTGTGATCTGCATGTCAAGTCTCCATTTCTTTTCTCACCTGTCCTCTCTCCTGTCCCTGGTCAGCCGTGTAGCCCGACCCTTTGTCTTTGGACAGTGTGCTGCTGAGGAAGCTAAATTGTTGGAAGTAACTTCCCAGCTTAGGAAGGCAGCACGCCTGTTTGCTCTTTCCGCTTGCTGCTTCCTCCTGTCCGTGCTGAGTGGCCAGGGGTGTCTCCCGGGGGACGAGGCACCGTCCAAGGATCCGGGACCCGGGGTGGGGACGAGACCATTGCCTACCCCCGGTCACCAGCATGGAAGCCCACTGCTTCCCACTGGCACGCATGAGGCCTGTAGGGACTGTGAGCAGGCAGAAGGCCGCTCACAGCATGTCGTGCGTAGGCACAGCGTGTGTGGTGGGGCAGCCAGCTCTTCTGACCCTGCTGTCGCCCGCAGGCCGAGCAGAGGGGTGGCAACATCGAGGAAAGGCTGCGCCAGATGGAGGCCCAGCTGGAGGAAAAGAACCAAGAACTGCAGCGGGTACGTGTCCGGGCGGAGCAGCCGCGCACCTGGCGGTGGTTGAGGATGAGGCGCAGGCTGGGGGTGTGGGGGTAGGGAGTGGTCCCTTGTTTCCCACTTCTCCCCACGTGGACGCCAGGCCCCTTCTCGATCCCATCAGGGGTACAGTGCACTCTTGTGCGAGTTGGATGCTAGTGAACACTGCTAGCCTGTGGACAATGTTCTCTGGACGCTGGGGCCCCGTAGGCAGTGCCGCCTAGGGGTGGAGGCACCCGCACAGCCCACTGTGCCCACCAGCTCGTTAGCAGCTACTCACGGTTGACGCGGGACCTCGTGGGTGTCCCTTGGCCAAAGCGGAGGTACTGGCCTGGGGTAGGGCAGCCTAGAGGAGGGGTCTCCTTCCTTAGGACATGACACCGAGGTCCTGAAATCAGGTCACGGGCCTGACCTTGGTCCCCACATCCTGAATTTCTACTTGAGATGTAAAGGCACAGGTCGGGGTAGATGTTCCTAAGAAGAGGAATAGCGTCATCGAGCCTTGACGAAAGGGAGGCCCGTGTCCCTTGAATCCCCTGAGATTTTTCCCTGTGGGAGCTGGTCGGACGTCAACATGAAACACCCAGGAGACAGAGCAGGCAGCCGCCTCCCCAACTTGGGACGTCCATCCAAGGCCATCGGGTTTTGTTTTCACCAGAAAACTCAAAACACTCACCCTTAACTTACACCAGACACTCGTGTGCTTGGCCCTCAGGGTCAGAGAATAAAACATGAGTTTCCGCGGAGTGAAGCTTCTGATGCCAGCGTGACGGCTCGCGTTGGCCGACCCCAGCCCGCCATGACACATGCACACAAGCGAGCACAACCAGACGCTAGCCTCTTGGGCCGAGAATTCCACCTCACCTACTTAGAGAAGCACTTCATTGCCTTTAGGACTGTATGGTAGTTTGGAGGGACAGGTGTTGAGATAAGGATTCTATTATAACTGAGACAATTCCAAGGACACTTTTAAGCTGCTTTGCTTGAAAAATACTTGGGTGCTGATCCCTTCTTGTGGGGTGGCCAGGGTCTTTTCCGAGTGACGGCCGTTGCTGCGTGTGAGGTGTGGTGGTCGTGCTTTCTGTTGCCTGCTCCCAAGGAAAGAGGTGCCAGCAGGTGTGGCTTGGAGGTGAGGAAGCCCGAGCCTGGAGGGACTGTCCATTGCCTAGCCTGCGGGTGTGTCCTGTGGGCTCTTCCTCCTCCCTGGGCCCCCCGACTGCAGGGCACATGTGTACTCCGTACCCCACGGCCCTCCGCCCGGCAGGAGCCCCTGAATCCTGCCGGCCTGTCCTCGCCGCTTCTGTTTTGGGTTAATTCAGGATATGCGGTAGGAACAAGTTTTTAAACCATACGATTGATGAGAGTTCTATAAAACACAGACCCGTGAACTTGGCGGTTCCGTTCGGAAATTACTTGAGGTAAATACAAGTTTCCATTACAAAACGTTCAGGAGATGTGTGAATTTCACGAAAAACACTGAATCTTTCCCAAAGGGGATTTTTTTTTTATCTTTGGGTTTTGTCAATGGATTCATTTCTTTCCCCCTGAGGCCAGATCTGAGCTTGGGTTTCCGCCCCGGAATATGCCTCCTCCCGTGTGTAGATCAGCTGATCCCCTTGAGAATATGCTCTTTCCTGCATGTACATCTGCCTCCTGAGCCCATCTGAGAGCTAACAATGAGGACATTCGTGAGGGCCCATGCGTGTTTTGTTTCCCAGAAACAAAGGGACCTGCTAAGTGATGACCCCTGGGAAGCAGGTTCCTGCGTTTGTGTGCCCCGCTAGGTCGGTGCTGGCAGTGACGCACAAGCACGCCAAAGAGTGCCGTGGGAAGGGGCAGCCGAGGATGGCGTGCGTGTGGGTCACACCGCTGGTCATTCGCACGCCTGAGCCGGTGTTCGCACTTTGGCTTGAAGCCTGCGTCTTCTCTTTCAGGTAAGGCAGAGAGAAAAACTGAAGGAAGAGACTAATCAACATCTGTCCAGCACTATTGACAAGCTCCTTTCCGAATCTGACGAGCGTCTTCAGCGTCATCTAAAGGAAAGAATGGCTGCTGCAGAAGATAAGGTAGGCTATGAGAGACAGCGGCTGAGTGCCCCCGTCCTCACAGAGGAGACGCTCACGTTGTGATCCTGAGGAGCAGCGTGGAGCAGAGGCTAACAGCCACTGTAGAAAGTAGAAATGATTCTTTCACGCGGAAAAACTGCAGGCCTACGTTAAGTTCCCAGTGTCGTGTCCCCGCCCGACGTATGCGTGCGGGAAGGTGCGTCTCACTGTCTAGAAGAGGAGTATGGTCTGGGCCTTTACTAACTGAGACTAACTGAGACGTAAGGAGTAAGCTAGCTTCATGCTAATCAAAGATGGGCACAGAAACAGCCATAGGCAGTATATAACTAAGGGGAGGGGCCGTGTGCCGATACCCCTTTGTTGATAGGACCCGGCGGTGGCTGGATGTGGTCGGCAGGCCCTCGTTTGCCACCCCTGTGCTGGAACCTTCAGCCTGGTTCTTGTCTGGGGAGCTAATTTCTACCTCTTTTGTCCAGACGGACCGGTAGGAGTGCGCAGTTCTGTCAAGCATTTAACCAGCTGAAAACAGAGTATCTCCTGTTCCATCTCCTGCCTTCCCTCTTTTCATCTGGGTTGGAAAGAGTCTAAGCCTGGACTCTTACACCATCATAACGGACACACTTGAGGTGTAACGGGAGGGAAGCAGTATCATAGGATCTCTGTGAGAGAAGCTCTGGTGGGGACAGTTGGATGCGGACCTGATACTACCGGTTCTGATTACACCTGTGTCCCTGTAGATGAGCCCAGAATCTTCCCTAAGATTGTCACTTGGAGACACCAGTGAGCAATGCTAATTTCACGACACACTTGTTTTGGGTAAAACCCATTATGAGGTGCGTTATTATACCCCACGTGAGGTTCTACCTTGATCACTGGGGCCAGCCTTTCGGTAGAAGGTTGTATGTGAGATTGGAAGTATATGTACGAAACTTAGGTCAGGTTTCCCAAGTGACTGAGGCATCACAGACCCTAAAAGCTAGTACAAACCAGTGTACCTGCTGCAAGTAAACGTAGGAACTTGTCATACTTACAGTCAGACAGTGATCCGTGAAGAAATTGTACATGGACAAAGGATGAGTAAAGGCTGTTACTGCAGTTTCACAGACAGCATTTCACTCTGTGGTCATGTGACGCGGTTCGTTGGTATGGCCATCGGCTCCATGCCTTGTCTGTGGTGCTGCGTTATTGTAAAGAGAAACGTAGGCATGGTCTAGCATGTGGAACGTTTGAAAGAATCAACACTAAAGGACTGTCGGTATCTTTCTCAGAAGTCTCTGTTAGGAGAAGTTGGCAATCTGAAAAAACAGTTACAAGAAATGCAACGTGAGAAGGTATTTCCGTCTCTCACTCATTCAGTGATCGGTTGAGACTGGAAAGGAGCAGGTGACCTCTGGGGCTCACACTTCCTCCAAGGCGAGCCACCACTGTGCTTTCGAGCGGCCCCACGCTCGCAAGTCTGAATGGCACGCACGTGGCGGAGTTGGAGCCGAGCAGCCTACGGGGTTCAGATTTCTGAGTCCCTTCGGGGGTTCGCTCGAAAGCTAAAATGTTCGCGTAAACCTTTCGTGGAGTGCAGCGTTGCCCAGCAGGAAGGTAACAGGTGACATGGGTGTCATCCCAAGGGTTCTCGAGGCTGCATTTGAAATGGTCAAACAGACGGGTGATGTTAGTTTTCACGCAGCCCGATGCAGGCAACATGTTATTGTATCATGTAAATAGTGTAGACATGAAGGAGCTACTCTACGATGTTTTTCCACATTCAGTCCTTGCAACCCACGGGGCGTCTCACAGTTCCATCCCCTGTGGTCGGGACCAGCCCCATTTTGGGCGCTCAGTTAGCCACGTGCGGTGGTGTCTGCGGCCTGGGACGGCACTGCCTAGGGGGTAGTTGTGTGACCAAAGCTCCTCGTCGGTTTTACTCCCTGGTGCTGCGTGTGCAGACGTGAGGCTGGGCTGCAGAGGGTCCACGACGGAGCACGTGCCTATTACACAGAAGGGCTATTCCCCCACCGCCCAGAAAGTCCTGCTCCTCTCTACATAATTAGGAAGAAGTCCTAGTGGCTCGGTGTTTCTCCTCTGTAACCTTGCTATGCCTGAGACCTAACTGTTCAGTAGGGTTTAGGACGTTCACTTGGTGATCCGGGTGTTTACTGGAGGACTCTTGGAGAGAATGGTCTTGGGGTTTGTAACTGCTGAATTTACCCAGCGTGGTTATGATGGTCAGCATTTCAGCACACTTGATGCAAGTAGTGTTTTCCATTTTTTCTTGAATTCTAATGAACCTACAGTGTGGTGTCAGTATCAAGTAGACAGCATACCGTTTCAACAATTGCACACGTGACTCTGTGCTCGTCACCATCACTGTGGTCACCGTGTGTCACCATACAGAGTCCTTAGGGTATCACGGACCGTATTCCCTGTACTGTGCTTTTCATCCCCGAGACGGCCTTATTTGATACCTGGATGCTGATGCCTCCTACTCACCATCATCTCTTTTGCCAACCGCCCCTACTCTCCTCTCCTCTGGCCACTACCAGTTTGTGCTCTGAGTTGAACGGACTCTTGATGCAAAGACTAGTTAACCTTGCTTGCAGTGAGTGTCGTTGTCATTTGCTGCTTTGCAGGATCACCTTCTACGGAAAATGGAAGCACTGAGGGCCATATTAAAGCGGGCAAGATCGAGAGGCTCTTCGCTTCACCACAGGTATGACATTTCCCGCTTCACAGATCTGTTTGAGATGCGGCTGGGGGCGGCTTCCCTCTGTCACCAGTATGACCTGAACCAGCTCATGGTTCCCAAGTAGAACCGTGGGTGTGCTATGGTATGACCCGCACCGGATCAGAGTTACACACAATAACCCTGAGTGTGTTGTAGTCTGACGCGATCCATTTTCCAGGTACCAGCTAACTGATGATGGGGCGGGGCTGGGGGGGGACACTGCCCTTCACCGTGCCTAACATGAACCACCTCACAAACACATACGTTAGCACCTGCTGTGTATCTTCCAGAGGAATCCTTTGGCCGAATGGGCAGAGGGACTGGATGTAGCTCAGGGAGCCGGTAGCTTAGTAGGTGGCAAGAGGGAGAAGTAAAACCTCATTCCAGAGGTTAGGTTTGGAATCTCAGGAGACCGGGAGGCCTGACAGAGCTCACAGCCATGGGAGGAGGAGTAGAAGTTAGGAAAAGTTCTGTTCGTGTTTGGGTGGGTTTATTTGCGGCCTCCCTCCCCCGAGTGTGGCAGTGATGGTGTGGGGCTAGGAGGGGTCCAGCCTGCCAGGTTCGGCCCAGCATCCCTGGAAGCTATGGTCCCTTCCGCAATGCCAGTGGGGTCACCATGGGAGTGCACACGTGGCCGTGGTTGTGAAGGTGACCTTGACATCGGTGGGGTTAGCGCAGTGCTCGCAGTTTCTTATATTTTTGAAAAGACTGGAGAATGACAGGTAATCGCCGCAACTCTGTTGGGACGTTGGTGAGTCGCCTGTGAGGGAGTGGGTCAGCCGGCTTGTGAGCTGCGTCCTGCAGACAGTAACTGTCAGCAAGGTATTCAAAGGTTTTCTTGCTTCTTTGTAGGAAATATGTACCATGTGAGAGTCATTCTGGTGTGACAGTGCCTCGAGGAGCTGACTGGGCCCCCTTAGGTGCAGGAAGCAGGCTCCTGCTCCAAAGGCAGGCCCACTCAGGCCTCACTGGGGTCTGTGCGGCTGCCGACGTGGGCTCTCGGGAGAGTCGAGGGTGTGCTGTGGCTGTCCGTGTTGAGCCTGCTTGTAGGAGAGAGAAGTCAGGGCAGGTAGAGTCCCAAGCGGCCCTCCCTGTCCACGGAACTACTGGTGGCAGAGCGAATGTGTGTCCGGAGAGAGAAGCACACAGGAAGATCCGGGCACAGAGCAGCCTCTTGGTTGGCTGACGGAGATCCTCGCCAGCAAGACACCAGTGTGCTGAGTGTCACCATTCCAGGGCTTGATGACGGGTATGTGTGAGCAGGCCAAGGGAGCAAACAGTGGATGCGGTGCAGGCCACTCGAGTGCATGTTGGAGTTCTCAAGGGGAGGGGCTGTGCAGGCCCCTGGAGGGTGGCACCCTGGGGCAGTTGCCATAAGAGGGACGTCCACGCCCGTCACCCGTCTGAGGTGAGCTGGCCAAGGAGAAGGATAGAGAGGATCCCAGTGCTCCCGTGGTTGCAGAGGCATTGTCCGTGGTCACAGGTGGCCTTGTGGTCAGAAGACACCGGGCAGGAGACCGGCTGAGGAACAGGGTCTGTTTGAAGCCGTCTCACAAAGTGATCTCTCGTGTGGTGGCAGAAGCGAGGCTGGTGGGAGCTGTGTCGCCGTGAGCGGCCGGGGGCCGGGGGGACGAGACTGAGAAGGCGGCAGGCAGGCTGGACAGCTGAGCCCTCCTGGCACGACCTCACAGCCACGTCTTCCGTTTGTGTCCTCCTCTAGCAAGATGACATGGTCTGGGTTACAGAGGAAAAGAAAGGTGACGGACCAACTTGCACACGCAGGCGGGGCAGATGGGAGAGAGCTCTGGGATAGGACTGGATGCAGGGTGGTGGGGTCGGGAGCCAGGGAGCCTGAGATAGGGTGTCAGAGTCAGGGGACACACGCGAACCTCGGTGGAGCCACGAACCATGCCAGGTCCCATGCGGGGCGGCGTGTGTGGCTCTCCCCGATTGGCGATGTGTCGTGGCCCCACAGCGGTGAAGCTAGACCACCTGAGCTCAGGTGAGCAGTTGTTCTGGGAATGGGGGGACCAGAGGAGGGGAAGATGGTTGTGGCCAGCGGGCAGTTCCGACTTGGCTGTCTTAGAAACAAGCAGTACCCTGAGGCAGCACGTGCCAATGACGTTTCTTGAAAGGCCTCAGAGAAGAGCTTGAAGCACCACAGAGGAGACGCCCTGTCGTGGTGGCTCTGTCTCCAGGCCACAAGGGGTGACGCCAGGGGCCCCCTCTTTAGCTGATGTGAATCAGATGGGCGTGTTCTGTCTCCCGAGACCATAAGGATTTGTGAAATGGAAGGCAGCCTCTCTTCTTTTCCAGAGAGCGAGGAGCCCCTGGACTCCCGTGCAGGGTTCAAGTGTGGAGGGTGAGCCCTTGGCTGAGGCCGGGCACGTGGGCTGGCGGGTGCTCCTTCGCAGCTGCTGACCGCTTCGTGCCCAGATCCTTTGCTGAGGGGAGCAGCTGACAGCCCAATTAAGTGACTCCACCCTAGGGTCTCGGGGCTCCATGGAACTTTTCTGGAGACTTCTGTGGCCAAGGGGGACATTTGTCTGTTAGTCTAACTGCACAGAGGCCAGAGACGCTTTTGCCTTGGAAACACCGGGCGCATTGCCACCTCCTGTGTACGGGAGCTGCGAGGTGTGGTTCCCGAGGATCCTGCCGCGGATGCCCCTGGGGCGCCCGATAGTGGCTGGTGGAGGAAAACCTGGGGTCACCTGGCATCACAGCAAGGGCCTTGGCACATGTGGGCCGGTGGCAGGTGAAGGCCAGAGGGACGTACAGGAGTGCTTTCCGGTCAGTTGGGCAGGAGGTGGTGCAGACACGCAGGATGACAGCTTGACCGGGGGCAGGCGCTGCTCCACCTCGGGGACGTCTGGGCCGCGGGGATGCGTTGCACCTGCTGGGCCCGGGAGACCCTGTCTCCACAGGGCCCGGCTAGCGGGCTTGCACTGGAGCCAGGGGCAAGGATGCCTTCCTTGGAGACCTTTTGCTGTGACATCATGTTCCCAATTGATGGGTTCTGGCCTGGCTGACAAAGTCCACTTTTCTCTAGATAACAACCTTGGTGTGTGTGTGCGCCTGTTTGTTTGATTGTTCTCCTCCATATTTCAGGCGGACGCACGTCAGCAGCATCCCAGCTTCCAGGTTCCGTCTGGCGGACAGCCCCACGGATGCCAGCAGCACCAGCAGCAGCGCGGTGTTGCGGCGCCACCGGAAAGGCCGTGTGGCCCGTCTGCGACATGAGCCTTCCAAGGCAAGGACCTCCATCCTCTGGGGGCTCTCGTGGGACCCACCTGCCTGCTCCAATGTCACCTGCCTTTTCCTCTGTCTGTGAGGCTCTTCTGGAACTAAGGGACTGATAGGCTGCTTTCTCTTTTCCCCTTCCCCCATTCTTCTTTTGCTGCCTTAGAATTTACTTTTGAGAGCTTTTGTTCTTTCTTTGTATAAAGTAGCAATGTGGATGAAGATAGGACCTAGTGTTAAGCACAGCACAATGCAAATGAGTAAGGGTTTGAAATGCTAATGAAGGTTAAATGAACACGTGTCTTCATCGAACTTAAACAACAGAGAATTCACCTTTGGAGTTTAAGTACTTTTGTCCTTTGTCTCTTCAGCCGCCTATATTTTTAGATATTTGTGTAAGTTTTGAGCACCTGTAGTCATGGAACAAGTTTGGTGCAGATATCGTCCCAGAGCTAGGGTGCAGCATGACTGAAAAACCCAGATGAGGGGCGCCGGGTGGCTCAGTCGGTCAAGGGTCTGACTGCTGATTTCTGCGCATGTCACGATCTATGGTTTGGTGAGATCGAGACCCGCAGCCCCGCAGCCCCGCAGCCCCGCACGGGGCTCTGCGCTGACCGCGCCTGGAGCCTGCTTGGGATTCTCTCTCTCTCCCTCTCTCTGCTCCTCCCCCACTTGAAATAAAACAAAGAAGACAATAAATAGATAAAAAGTCAGAGGAGAGGCCTGCACCCCTATGTGTGCACAGTGTAGTGAGGGGAGACCAGCAGCGAATGGGAAGTAAAAGGTGAGATGTGTGTTAGTTATCTATTTCTGTTTGACAGATGATTGACGAGTCCCTAGATGGGCACCTGTGGATAGCCCCAGAGTCCAAGGGTGGCTCTCTGGGCAATTCCCAGTGTGGCAGTGGAGAGAGAGAGACAGATCTGGCAGAGAGCAAGCGGTCACAAGGTGGAAGGAGCTCAGTGAGCCAGGTGCTCAGGGAAAGGGAGACCGGTGGCCTGGTCGTGCTGGGTGGGGCCAGGCAAGGTGGAGGCCGAGGACCACGGTGGTCTGGTCCAGGAGCCCTTGCGCTAAAGCCCGCTCGCCCGAGTTCCAGAGTCTGTGTAGACACAGTAGGGGCAGATTTCTGGAGGACTTGAACTCTGGTTGGGAGCAGAGACGCAGTGCTAGCTGGAAGGAGACACAGGGCAAAAGTTCTGTGGTTTGTGTTTTGTCATTTTGCTGTTTTGCCCTGGCGCGTCTGTGGTCACTCGTGGCTGGCTCGTGTTGTTTCTCCTGTATCTTCATTTGTCATTAGAGAGTGGGGTTTTGCCCCAATAGTCATAAATTGTCGTTAGCGTATCGCTGTATAGTACAGGTGGATACGGGTACGATCTAGATCATAATTTGTAAACGAAGTGTTTCTTCCAAAGAGATAAGGCACTGAGCATAGATGAACGGAAGCTCGATGCAGACAGCACGCTTTGCGGTGCCGACACTCGCGTTCAGGACTCCAAATCTCACGGGCTTACTGAGCACAAGTACTGCCTTCTACACTGAAACTCGGGACTCCTACAACGTGAAGCTGTCACCTGCCCCTAAGCCCGTTTTTATCACGTACCTGCCCAGGGCACCCTCCTGTAACCAGCACAGTGATTCGTGAGAGGTTGTCAATCCAATTCGAGGTCAGGATTTCACATTCACGTCCAGCAGGGCGTTAACAGAGTGGGTTTGTTTGGTGTTATACAAGGTGTTGCGGGAACTTCGGCATCCCCTCGGGTGATACTGTAAAAGTGTAACTTGGTTTCCAACAAGGAGAACAGTTACAGGAAAGTTTAGAATAGGCACCTGTTAGATGTCTTTGTTCTACAAGATGCCATGTTTCAGTAAGTTGTGTATGTTGTCATGGAGTTTTACGTCCCTGAGTGATAATTGGGAGTGTCTCTGGTAAATGTCGAATAGCCTATTACATTCAGATGTGCGGTGGAACAAAGTTCTGCGTCCAGTCGTGGTTGTTTCTAAATCTTCTCTCCATTATATCCATCTCGTTGTTCTCTTTAAAATATGTTTGCTCGTTTCGTCTTGGAAATTGTAGCTTCCAAGTGTGCAGTAAATCTGATTCCTCTTCCTTTCTTTGCATGCCTCTGTCAGCCTAGCGATGTAAGGAAGCATCGGAGAAAGCGAAAGTGTTTCGTAGTGCAACCTAGCTGTGTTTGTCTGTGGTGTGGGGGAGAGTGCCCGTCTCTTCACGGTGAGCACCACAGCTGGGTAAGGACGAGCGGCTGGCGTGTGCGGGGAAGTACAGGAGCCACTGGGAGCTCGAGCGCGGCGTGCGGTTTCCACGGTACCTGCGACGGCCACCGGAGCTCGCCGTTGTCTCTCGTTTGTGTCTTGCTCGCTGCGCTGCGAACTTTGTTCCATGAGACACAGAAGTTTCTAGGAAGAGAAATTACTGAAGCAGAGCCGTAGAGTTTCGATTTCGGGATATAACCACTTTTGACAGCCGTAGCCAGCAGCATTCAGAGAGCTCTTAGGGTTCGTTCGCCACCTGGTGTGTGCAGTGGTTTAGGATCCTGTGACCTGGCCCTCACAGACATCCCCGCGAGCCACAGCTTGTGTGGTTAGCCCATTTCCAGATGTGCAACCAGAGCCTGAGAGCCCGGGTCCTGTGCATGAGGACACTTTGCAGGGCAAACACTGGCCACGACACCACTCTGCCACATACCCCACCTTTGCTCGGGCGCCCTCCTCCCATTTACAGTGCCCCTCGCCGGGACAGGACACCTCCTGTGTCCAGAGGACAATGACGTGGGTGTGCCCATCCTCAGGGGAAGCGCCGTGCCTCGGGACGGAACCCTCGACCAGACAGTCCGCCTCATAACTGGGATGCCTTGCTCCCTGGACCGGACCCCCATCCCAGACCTTCCCAGCCATGCGCTGACAGGGCCGTGCCTCTGATACAGAGCTGGGCGGCAGCTGGGGGAGCCCCTCCACTGCACAGACGGTGTGTCCGTTCAGTTGAATTCTTGCGTTCAAGTGCCAGTTCGGTCACTGGTTGTTTTGTGACCGGGGTGTATTCATCACCGTCTTTTTTTTCCTGCTTTGCTCTCCTGGTAAGTGAGGACAGCGCAAGGTTCACGGCCCTTGGGGTGTCCACACACTGCCCATCGGTGCACGGTCCTCAGAGATCAGGAGCTCACATCGGCGCCGGGGCACAGAGCACGCCCTGCATTCTGCTGGCTCGTGCTGCCTTTTCCTCTGTAGCAAGACTTTCTCAAGGAACAGAGGGTCGCGTGATGAACACCCAGGCAGGACGGCCTGCTCCCGCAGCTCACTGATGGCTACTTGGAGGGCTCTTTGGAGGTTTTGGGGGATGAAGTCTAGGCGTACGGGCAGTGGGTGTCAGGTCCGTGCAGACAGGGCCAGCACGGGCGTTGCACTTCCCAGCCTGGCGGGAGCCTCCCGTTTTGGTTGAGACTGAAATGGCCCATAGGCACAAGTCTGGCAGGACCCAGTGCTGGGCGGGGGCCTGTGTGTGGACTGCGCTGTGACCCAGGGGAGGGTGTGCTCCCGGAGCCCTCCGTCTCTGCTCACCTCATAGCCTGGTCGCTAGCGTGGCTCCCTGTCCTGTTCCCCTTTGGGTTTGTTTTCTCCATATCCTTGCTTCCACCTGGGTATGAAATCTACTTGTGTTGAGGGAGTCTGACCCTGTTTGCTTTTATGTGGATAATTTGTAGCCTGTTAAGGTAGCCTTTTGTTGTCTGCCGATTGTCAGGAAATCAGGAGAGGAGGCAGGTGTTTTGGAGCTGTTGGTGAAGCTTGTGTCTTCCCTGAGCTCAGCTCCGCTTGGTGCTGACCGCCATGGGTGTCCCGAGCCCCGTGCAGCTTCGGAGGTCCTGGTACAAACCCAGTTGGCTGTGCCTGTCTCGCCAGTCCTACACGTGTGTCTCGTGAGATCCGGCCCTGCCTCACCCCCAGGACCTGTCAAGGGTCATAACGCTGGCGGGTCCGTGGCCCCACGGTCCTTTCCAGGGCCCACAGCCACATAGCCGCAGACCCACCGCCTGTCACAGAAGGAAAAATGGAGTCTGAAGGGGTTCATTTGTCGTGACGGCAGCCACGGGACACTGTGTCTCCACCGTGTCGAGCAGACTGTCTGTAAGCTGCAGATGAGTCCGTCAGTTTGTAACATCACCCGAAACGGCCCCGAGAAGCAGAAGTCAGACCCGAGTGTGGGGTCAGGGGGTTGGGTGCCTTGTCACTTTACACACGTCCCCGTAGGTTCCAGCCTTGCATCGCTACCAGAAGTGACAGTGGGTTAGGCCACAAGCTCGCTCCACTTCCCCCAAACAAAGAGCTTTGGACAATCGTGCACGGGAGGGCTCCGTGCTCACCAGGGTTTGCCCTGAACGGCGTCAGGAAACAAACACCTTCCTTCTCAGCTGGCCGTGGTGTATGGTGACATGGTTTGGGTCTCCGCCTCTACCTTCTGTGGCCGGGCTCCTGGTGGTGCGAGGTCCTGGGGAGGGTACACCCCTCGGTGCCGATGGGCTGGGGGTCTCAGTGGGCCCACTGCCCGGACGCGAATCCACCCTTTCGCCTGGCGTTAGGCCGATCCTAGGAAGTCGTTTTGGACCCTGCACAAAGCACAGCTCATAGCTTTTCAAATGAGTTGCTGGCTGTGATTTCAGGGCTGTGTGCTCCTCTGTCTGGGCGCACGGTGAACTCATGTCACTCTCCTCTCCACCCCACAGTTGCTGCCTTTGGAGGGAGAGTCACAAGATCGTGTGGCAAGGACACGATGTGGACCGTCAGCTCCTTCTTCCCAGAGGTCCCTGAGCTTGGACAGGCTGCAGCAAGGGGCACCGCACAAGGCCAGCCACGAGGACATCAGGGACGCCACAAAGTAAGGGGCACAGGCATCGTAGGAGACATGCCTGTGCGCTGGTTTTCAGCTCTGAGAAACCTTTGATCTCTACATGGGGGAGAAAGGGTCGGAACAGCGATTCCAAAGAGAGGCCAATGAACCGAGCTTACGTGCACGGCGTTCTTGGGATACCTGCCTGGGTGCCCTGGGTGTGGCCAGCAGAGCAAAAGGCAGGTGGGAAAGACCGGAGTCTTGTGATGCTGGTGGCTGTAGGGCAGCCTCGTTTGCTCAGATCCTACGCACCAGCCGTCCTGAGACCTCCCTTTTCCTCCCGGTGGATCCTGGGTGACATGCTCCCTAGGGCTCCTCCCCTGGGCCGCACTGTGCCCTGTGGGGCTGTCAGGAGCCATGCTCTCTTCCCCCCACCCCCACCACGCAGCTCCAGCAGCCCCTCTGTTACTCGCACCACGCCCTGGGGTGGCTCAGGTGTGCATGTCCTCCGTGCTCCCGGGTCACAGCCAGGGAGGGGTGCCGAGCGTTCTCAACCCAAGGGGCTTGGACTCCAGATAATACTTGGGAGGGAGAGAGTGTCAGCTCCCAGGGCGCAGCCCTCCCTAGAAGCTGGGGGATTGTGCTTCTAATCACGTGGGGCGGTGTGTCGTGTGACGAGCACGCGTGGAAGATGCTCTCCTGTGCGTCCCCCAGATCCCCGGGCTCTCGGGATGGCCCCTTGAGCAGCCTCAGCAAAACTAGCAATAGCCAGGACTCACTGAACCACGCCCCCAAGAAGAAGGGCATCACAAAATCCATCCGCTGGTTGCTCACCAGAAGACAAAAGGTCCACCCCAGCCACGCTAGCGACGAGCCTGCATGACCAGGTTGGTGTCCCCTGCGTGTTTCCAGCGTGTGGGTGGTCTTACTGGCCTCATTCCTCTAGATCCGTGGTCTCTCTGCCTGCGGACCCCTCCCCGTGTCGGGAGACCTCACGTGGCTGTGGACACCCCCCACCTCCCATTTCATCACTCTGCTTCCCCACAGCCGCTGAATTGGAGCCACGGAATTGAAAACCCTTCCCAAGGTGCCCTGGGACTCCGCAAATTGGGCGCACAAGCTGAAAAACACCAAAAACTTTAAAAAATAAGCATTGTGTTTCTTGTCACCTTGCTGAGCACTTTTCAGCTGTACCTGTTTTTCAAGCAGTAGCTGTTCGTTTGGTCAATAGACTCTATAGCTGCAAAGCAGTATTATGTCCTCCACGGACATAAAAAGGCCTCCAGGGCCTTTTGCTCCTGGAACCATGCTGGGAAAATTCGGTCCCTTAGATGTTGCCAGTGTGTTTTCTTCCACATGCTTATACTTTCTGTAATGAAAACGTTAAGATTCGTGGTAGTGCCCTCTGGCTGTCACACCCACTGCTCCCAGAAATGTGTATGTCTTGTAAGTCCAGAGGTCACAAAATTGGCCAAAACATTCCCCTGTGTTTCCTACGTTTATTTTGTCATCTTCGGGAGGTATGGTTTAAGTACTTGGTCGTATGAGGACAGCGTTTATTGAGTTGTTTGCCCCAGCATTTGATTCAGTTTCACAGAGTGTGTGTAGGTGACTTTCTCCGGGGCTGAGATGTTCAAATCGCTGACTTGGGTTCTGTGTTACCATAGGTATCACGCAGTGTCTGAGAGTGGATCATACTGTGGTCTCTGTGGACATGCACGGCCAGTCCCAGAAACATACGGTTGACCCTTGAACAGCCAGGGTTTGAAGATCAGGTCCACTCGTATGCAAGTTATGTGTTTCCATCCAGTAGAGTATTGTAAATGTATTTTCTCCTCTTTATGGTTTTCTTAATCACATTTACCTTGTTTTATGAAGGAATACAGCATATACACGTCACTTATAAAATATGTGTTAACCGACTGTTTCTGGTAAGGCTTCTGGGTACAGTGGGCTATGAGGAGTGAAGTTCTCAGGGAGGTGGCGGTGAGGTAGAGCCCCATAAGGCTCCACGAAAGGTGCCTAGTGGTGACAATGTCCGCCTCAGGAGAATGAGTCTCAGAGTTATTACAGAGTTATTACAGAGAAATGTGATAACGATCTGTAAGTGTTTTAAGCGTGTCCATGTGTTTGAACAACTGTTATTTTACCTAGTGAAAGACCTTGGAAATGAACTGGGTATATGTGTTTCCTGTACTGTGTACTTCATTTTAAATCTCTTCACAGTTGACAGAAGCCGTCTTTCACCAGAAGTAACTAGTGAATCATCTGGTGATTTTTCGATGTGTCCTAAAGCAAATGCAATAGTTATTACTTTGCATGAAAGTGAGGTGTCCCGTCACAGTCTCTTAATATGCTGGGGAGTCTTTTCAGGTTTCTCTGATTTTCAACCGAGTCCACAAAGCGGGCTCTGCGATTAGAACTGAGACGTTTGTGTTGAAGTGACAAGGTGCCCAGGCTCGGGGCCAACAGTGTTGTCTGACGGGAGGAAGGTTTTCCAGAACACCCGGAGTGTGCAGCTGAAGCATAGGCTTGGGGCACACAGCGGAGATCCTTGTCCTGCATTACAGGGTGTGGATGTGATGGAGAGAGCTTTCGGCAGCCACCGTGGCCATGGGTGTTTACTGTCGGCAGAGGTGCTGGTTTGGAGGAAGGACCCGGGGATTCGCTGGGTCCTATCGATCGGCCTTAAGGAGGATGCCAACAATCGCGTAGACGGTGGAGTTCACGGCACGTTGATGGCCTTAGATGGGACCTTCGATGTCACCGCCCTGGCGCTTCTGGTGCAGATCCCGACCCAGCACACACAGGTGACACCGGGCCGTCTGCACCCGCCCACTGCTCTCCTGCTGGAGACCCCGCAGCCTGTATTAGAGCAAGGCAGCGCGTAGCTTCACCGCACAGCTAGTCCTCTCTCGCCAAACCCGGTCTGTTTTGCGCGGCACGGAGTCCTCGGTGCTGCCTCCTCCTGCCTGAGCTCTGCCTGTCCCTTCCCCTCACAGGCTCGTGAGACTGGCGTGCATTTAGCTCTTATGTGGAGAGAGAAACACTCTTACTTCGTGTGCCACGTGGAAGTTTCATGGCTTCTGTTTCTGATTTCCCTGTGGAATTCTGTTCGACTCATGGGCTCAGTGGAGAATCAGGACTCTTTCGATCCTTCTACAGAACACTGTACACCTTTGGGAATGCCCTCAGTGTCCCCTCTGCAAACCCCCCTCCACGGCACCCTTGTCTAATTTCCCGGAGAGCATGGACCCCTCTCCCCAAAGGCCCATTCCTGTGGGCTTCCTGGGGGGCTCAGATGATTCGGCGCTCGACCCTTGCTTTGGGCTCAGGTCATGATCTCATAGTTGGTGGCGTCGAGCCCCAAGTCGGGCTCCGTGCCGACAACTTGGAGTCGGCTTGGGATTCTCTCTCTCCATCTCTCTCTGCCCCTCCCCTGCTCATGCTGTCTCTCTGCCTCTCAAAGATAAGTAAATCAAGCCCATTAATGGACTCCACATTAACATCTCTGATTGAAAATACACTATTAGGATTCAATGGGTATTGTTTTGAGTTTGAAGTCTTGGTTTCGACGCAATTGCAATATGTTGTCATCCTTTAGATTGACATTAACTTTTGGGGTGTCGGCTCGTGATTTCAGGCTCGTGCTATCTTGGAATGGGAGTCGAACCACCTTTTGGTCATGGCGACTGACCAAAGGGTTGGTGAAATAAGTTTTCAGCCTAATGATATCTAAATTTGCGTTAACTGTTAAGTATTATATTTGGGGATGCCTGGCTGGCTGAGTCAGAGGACAGCGTGACTCATAATCTCTGGGTTGTGACTTTGAGCCCTGTGCTGGGGGTAGAGATTTCCTAAAAGTAAAATCAAAAAAAAAAAAAAAACAAAAAAAACAAAAGGAACGTAGATTATTATGTTTGTAGGGATCACGTACCAGACTACTCTTCCAAATGCGGAGATAATTTTACCTTACAAGTTAAGCTTAGCTCTTAATTTATTAACAAATGAGCTTTGGGGCGCCTGTGTGGCTCAGTTGGTTAAGTGTCTGACTTTGGCTCAGGTCATGATCACACTGCTTGTGAGTCTGAGGCCAGCATGGGGCTGGCTGCTGTCTGCGTGGAGCCTGCTTTGGGTCCCCTGTCACCCTTTCTATCTGCCCCTATCTCACTCACACACAATCGTTCTCTCTCTCTCTCTCTCTCTCTCTCTCTCTCTCCCTCTCTCTCTGAAAATCTAACAAACAGGGGTGCCTGGTAGCTCAATCATTTAAGCATCTGAGTCTTGCTTTCGGCTCAGGTCATGATCTCACACTTCGTGAGTTTGGGCCTCCCATTGGGCTCAGCGGTGACAATGGGGATTCTGCTTGGGATTCTCTCTCTCCCTAGCTCTCTGCCCTTCCACAACTCATACTGTTTGTGTCTCTTTCAAAAATAAATAAATGTACCTGCAAAAACGTAGAAAACACCCAAACCAATGGGCTATTGAGAAACCAATATTTTAACAGAGGTGAGGAGTTTGGTTTCTTTCCTTTTGGTATTTGACTTTTGATAGTCTTGAGAAATATTTTTCACATCATAACACGTTGACGGCAGCCTGGCAGTAGAGCCTGTAAGTTGCGTTTGGGGGCGCCTGGAGGTCTCTCTGCAGTCCAGGGCCCTGTGCTCTGGGGGAAGGTTACAGTCGTTTATTGAACAAGACACGAAGTGTTGATTTCTCCTTATACAACACCAGGACTGATTTACTCCCACACCACTACTTAAGACTGTCTTCATTGCCATAAGAACACTCGAGTGTGACGAGAATAGGACACGTGAAAGGGTGCGGTGGGACTGTCCTAGCGTGTGGCACTGTCCGCAGCTTAAAGACTGTTTTGAAAACAAAAAGGTAGTATCTTGTATAGCAAGAAGGTGATTTCACAAAGACAGTGCGGCAGGTCCAGTCAGCCCAGGACTGTCCTGACTTGTGCCCGGTCAGGGTCCTGGCACAAATATGGCCCTGCCTCCCTTTACCGCCTGGGGCAGCCGTCTGGGCAGGGGGCCCCCAATGGCTGTCAGGAATGGGGGTAAACAGCTGTAAACAAAC
Source organism: Puma concolor (assembly GCF_028749965.1). Taxonomy (NCBI): domain Eukaryota; kingdom Metazoa; phylum Chordata; class Mammalia; order Carnivora; family Felidae; genus Puma; species Puma concolor. Next base: position 19,847,030 of record NC_141677.1, read on the forward strand.
TTGCAGAGTGAGGTCATTTTAAAGGGCTGGTGACCTTACTATATATTTTTGGTTTTTATTTCACAATGGGTCCTGTAATTTCCCAGGATGATGATAGAAGCTTCAGGAGGGCACCTTCTTAGAGATAGCAATGTGGATCAAGACACTCTTGACTTACCTGCTGGGTCAGCAGAGACTCTCCCTGCAGGCTTCTGGGTCACTTCCTCTCTGTCCTCTATGCAGCCAGAGAAGACGCTGCTGGTCTGTATGTGACGTGCTGCTCTGCCCCAGCCTCTTGGCGGAGGTATGGGAGGCTCTTGGGTTGGAATGTGAACACTGATGGAGAATGGCCGACTTCATATGTAACAAGGCGTTCAGATGCTGTGGCATGCTCAGGCTCAAATGATCTAAGGTTACTCCTCACTTCTGCTTATCAAAGTTTCACAGTGAAAGAGATTTTTTTAACTTTTCTATCTGATGGAATATTAGCGTATTCTCTCAACTACTACAACTAGGCATCGTGGGTGTCCTCAGAGCATTGGACCAGCCTCAGAGCGACACTCGCAGAGCTACGTATGTGATGGGCAGCCCTGGCCCCTCTTTCCCAAGATGGCAGATGGACACGGCGAAAGTGTTTTCATGGCCTCTACTGCCCCATTGCTATTTGAGAGTGAACTCCCGGGGACTCCCCCGGCTGCTTGCGGGTGGAGAGAACCCCACTCAGAAGTGCCCCGGGAGCCCTCAGTGGTTGCTGCTGTGGTTTAGAATGTGTGTGGCTGTATTTGTGCCCTCATGTGCTATTTTAAGACTAACCGCATGCTGCATTTGCACGCTGCCCCTTGTGTTGCTTGGAGCAGGCATAGTATCTGCACCACAGAGGCTGGATTCAGCCAGTCATGTCTTAATCCTGCCGACGCCTCCTGTTGGTGAGTAGAGGGCACCGTCCATGCAGGCCACAGTCGGACACCCTGTGTCCTGTCTGCGCAATGTCCGTGTGAGCCAGGACAGCCGCAGCAGGCTCACTTAGGGACTTTCAGAAATACACAGACACGCAGACACACATAGACAGACTCACACACACATACACATACGCGCGCGCGCGCGCGCACACACACACACACACACGAGCTTCTCTACACCTGCTAAGAGGATTCTGGTGTTTGTGTGCTTACACTTAAAGAGGTTGGTGTGTTCTCAGTTTTTCCGGAGAAAACTGTATTTCCACTCTTTTCGTAAAAAAAGAAGTTTGGCTTCAGTGTCTGCTAATGTCTTTTGTGGTAGGGAGGCAGGCTTGCTGTCGGAGCAGTAGGAGATTTTCCAGGTCTGAGCTGACCTTCCTGGTCGTTCGGGAGCAAGTGGCACTGGCCTTTGCCTGGTCTGCTGGAGCTCCTAGGTCAGCAAGCCCTGGCTGGCTTGTTTTACGCACACCTTCTTGAATGAACCAGGCCCAAGAGGATTCTAGTCCTCACGTGAGTGACGCTGGTGGCCTCTCAGTTGAGAGATTAGCTTTTAAAAGCGGAAGCACATTGCCCTCTGAGGGGCTGAGTTTGAACTTGGAGATTTCGGGTGTGGGCCCCAGAGCCCAGCCCTCTTCTCCCTGCTCTGAGGGCCTCGGGGGGTGGGCTTTGTGCTGCTCTCATTCTGTTTTCCTGTCTCAGCCACAGTGTTTGATTGTTGGGAGCTCCTGGCTGGAGGCCAGGTGGAGCCTATGACACTTGAACTTAGGGTAGTGAGTTTGAGCCCCATTTTAGAATGGAGATTACTTAAAATCCTGAAAAAAAAAAAAAAGAATAGTTGATTGATTCCTTCATCTTGTTTTTTTTTTTAATTTGGTAACTTTCAGTCTTAAGCCAGTATGAACTCAATCGAATGATTCTCATTGGTCATGCAAAATGCTTCATATTTTCTCTAGATTCTCAAATCTCTTCAGCCAGGAAGGTCTTTGGGGACGGGGGGCACGCGCTAGGCCCCACCTGGGGCCCTGGAAGGTGCTTTTCGGGCTGATGTCTTAAGACTGATTCTTTCCTTTATCTTGCAGTTTACCCACACTGCTTCTACCGATGGTCTTGCAGCACGCAGAGCCCAGCAGTGACTACATTTGAAACTTCAACCAGATCTTTCATCTGTTAATCCTTGTTATATGGACCCTGAGATATTTTCTTACAGTATTTAATTACTGAAAAATTCGTGAATAGGATCGAGAAACTCATTTAGCATGTAATGTTTCGTACATTTCTGTAAATTTGTCACTCCCTATAGATAGTTCCTTACTTTCATGTATATCCGGGCTATAAATATCCTTTGGAATCAATTGATGTTCTTATATCGCAGTTTAGTCTTTCAAGTGTATGTACTATCATGGTTGTATGTATAAATCCTACGACAAATACAGGGCTTTTATAACCTGTGCATGTATTGTAATTATCATTGTTTAATTGTTTGTTAAGAAGCCCTGACAGAGAAAAGGATTTTACCACGTTTGTCAAATCACCGTGACACAGCCTGCATTATCCTTTACGAATGTCCCTTAGCTCTACAACCATGGTTTTGATATAATCAGACTTAATTTGCAGCAATTGTCATTGTATTTTAATGACTCACCTTAACTACACTTTTTCTAGCAAGCAATGCTTTCTTCTGCAGTGTGAACAGATTAAAAATATCTGGTGTTAACTATCAGCTAAAGAAACTTGGAGTGGAAAGCTGATTGAAACACTGTGACAATCTCCCAGGGCCGGTATGCTGTTTCTGAGCCTGGTCCCCGGGGGCCTGGGCAGTTTGCCTGCAGTGACCCGCACAACCTGGGAGCTGAGGCCCCAGAAAGCCTGGGTGGGGCAACCTGGCCACCTCTTCCCCGAAACCCTGCCCACCCCCTTCTCCCCCCCCCCCCAACCCGAACCTTAGACCCCTGGCAGCAGAACTCTCAGAGGACCAATCAGGGTGCACTGGTCTCCCACCTCGGGCCAGGGCGCTGGGTGCTCAGCACAGAGCAAGATGCAAGATCCTGGAAACAATGTAGTGCAACTCTAATAAAGGCCTTATTGTTCTTACGGAAATCAGCTGTTTAGATTTGTTTGTAAACAAGTTTACGGAGTGGACCTCATTCTCCATTTGTAGATTTTATTTAATTTTTTTATGTTTCTTTATTATTGAAAGACAGAGAGAGAGACAGAGCATGAGCATGGATGCTGCAGAGACAGGAGAAGACACAGAATCCGAAGCAGGCTCCAGGCTCCGAGCTGTCTGTCAGCACGGGGCCCGACGTGGGGCTCGAACTCACAAACTGTGAGATCGTGAGCTGAGCTGAAGTCGAACGCTTAAGTGACTGAGCCACCCAGGCGCCCCATCTCCATGTGTAGATTTTGAGGAGACAGCCATTTCAGGTTATACGAGTAGCCAACGTAACTTATAATTTTGAGGTGGCATATAAAAAAGCCACCCAGGAATGTGCTCAGATCATGGTGCCTTATTTCTTATGCAGCTGGTACAGAGATAGAAACGACATGTCTCTTTACATGTCGTTTCTGCTTTTCATTGGACGTTTGACAGTTTCCCTGTGTTTTTCTATTAATCTTTTGTGAACTTCCTGATTGTATGCCAGAGTAGGTACCGTCTACTTTGAACTATTTTTCTCACGGTATTATTTATTGCTGGCTTTCAAGGCAGTAGTGGAGCGTTTCCCACTGCCAATAAAGACTAGTGAGAACAAGCTGCCATTGACTTGAGAAGTGGCTGCCGTGGTTTTCTCTGGTGCTCGGGGCCATGAAGGCACTTCTGCCACGTGGAAGTAGTAGTGTGGAAACCAGCTGATAGAATACCACAGCTGGGAGTGGAAGTTCAGGACAGGGGTGTCCTCCACAGGAGGGCCAAGTGCCCAGACCCTAGGGTAGCGGCCCCGGAATCAGTGCAGCCGGGGGCCCAGGCAATAGGCCAACGGGGCAGGGCGACTCTTCCACGGTCAGGGCCAGCTGAGGCTGCTCTTCCTCCAGGACCCCAGGAGACTGGAGTGTGTGCGTGTGCGCATGTGTGTACAGGCGCGTGCTTTCCACCCAGTCTCCACTCCTCTTCCATCCTCTGTGTGGGCTTTCCTGTCCTGCTGCTGTCCTCTCAAGGTCCCAAGAAGTGCCCAGGGCCGCATCCTTCCCCATCGTCTCAGCCCCTGGAACCCACTAGGCTGCTTCTCCCGAAGCTCAGACCCAGTGCTGAGTCTTACACCAGCCAGTGTGGCAGGCGGGAGGGTCTGCCCGCACCGGGGGCTGGCAGCCACCACCAGGCCAACTCATGAGGCTCTGGCACAAGATCCCTGTCGCTCGGGCGACTCTGGGACGGTTCCTTCCCTCCCCGCCACGGAGAGCACGTGGCCATCGGGTTGGCGGATGGACACCTTGACCCGTGGTCCGTGTGTGGTGGGCACAGCTGACGATCACTGGGTTTCATCTTCCTGGACTGTCTCTCCTGCCAGGACTGATCGGCTACTCCTCTGAATGCTGCGTTCCCTTTTTGTGGAGTAATCCTTCCCGTCTTTCTTCCGTTAGGGCGTAGTTAGGTTGTTGTCTTCCTGCTCAGAATCTGTGCTGGCTGATTTTTTATTTTTATTTTTTTTCTGCACTTCCTAGTCCTTCGTGTTAAGTGTGAGCTTTGGAACAACGGAGTGCTTCCTTGCTTTTTACATGTAACAATCTGCTCTTCCCCACCAAAGCTGGGCAAGCCTTAGGCATCTGAAAGTTTCTGGAAACAGATCAGTTCACCCCAGGTACATTAAGTTGCAGATGTTTTATTAAAACTTGATTTGGTGGTTCCACTCGTGCCTAAAAAACAAATGTCAGTTGAGAAACAGACCAAGCGCCGAGCAGATGTCGAGAGCTTTCGCCTCTCTGAGAACACTCCTTAGCCATACTTGGTTGTACTCACTCCACACTGAACGTCCGGGGCTTGCAGGCCTTTCCACAGTCCCACCAGGTCCCACCGAAGACCCTTGACTCCCCCGCTGCTAGAAACTCCTACTGGAGGTCACTAAACCCTCATCACTGCTGCCCTTCAGGTCCTGTCTCCAGTGTCACATCGTGTGATCTGAAGGTGATTGTGGCTTCACGTGTTCTTCCTCGCCTATTGCTAGCTGAGCCCTCAGCCCCCCAGAAGGGTGCTCCGTGGTCCGGGGAGTGATCTGTCCCCATGTCCTCTGCAGAGGGGCAGCAGGCACACGCGCAAGTGGGGTTGTTTCCTCCTTCTTGCCGATACGGCTTCGCTTGATGGTGTTTCTCAAGATCTCCGAGCTCTGCTCTCTCTTACCTTCCTGTCGCTTGACTCCTCAGTGGGAACAAGTGGCCCGGATTGTGCTGTTTCTTGTCCTTGTCTTCCTGTTGCACCTCTTCCAGTCCTGCCTCGAGGCCAGCGCTGTGTCTTCAGCCACCATTGCTTGGGCAGAAACTGGTGGGGGGCGGGGAGGCTGCGGCCTGCCAGCCTCGCTGCTTGCTGCCCACTGTCCTGTCCTCCCTCAGTGTATCTTACCTGCCGCCTCTCGTAAGAACATCCGTCCTTGCACCTTCCCTCCTGAGGACCGCAGGGTGGTGTCAAGGTCCTCCGCTTAGCTGCACCTACAAAGACCCCTTTCCCAAATAAAGTCTCATGCACAGGTTCCAGAGATTTGGACATAGATGTGCCTGCAGGGGGCCCACTGCTCACCCCACCTCCTCAGTCCACCTGTTTCTGGAGAAGGCCTGCCTTGCCTGGTCCTGTCCCAGAGCCATCAGGGTGGGGAGGGCGAGCCCCACCCTCCCAAGGGAAGAGGACTCTCGAGTCACAGGAAGGGCCCTGGACTGTCCAGGAAGACAGCAGAAGACAGCGGACAATGGTCAAGAGGACCTCTGGCACGCATCGGGATTACTTCCAGTTGATCTTCTCACTCGAGTGTGCCGAGCCTCTCCTGGCCACGAATGTGTGTGTGTGCCCGGTGGGTGGGGGGGCTCTGCGTTGGTAGAAGACACTTTCAGGGGCTACTGAGACAGAAAGCACTCTGGACAGGTACAAGGACGTGTGGGGAGACAGCGATGCAAGAGGAAACCATCCTGCCCACACGCGAGAGGAAGCAGCATCAGGCCTGGACGCCAGGATGCCAGCCAGGCTGGGCTGTGGTGAGGGCCAGGTGCAGGTTGGCCTGTGTCCCACTGTGCCGCCTCCAAGGCCTCCGTCCGCTGTGAGCCATGGGCATGGGGGCCGCCCATAGGGTTTCGGGGACACGTACCGGGACACATCCAGCAGTTAGAGGGTACGTCGGCCTCTCCTGCGCAAGCGGCGGCCACCGTCCCACTGGCTTGGAGTGTCTTCGGTGCATCCGGCCAGCCATCCTCAGAGGAGGCCAACAGAACCTTTCTCCCCTGGCGCTGGGGGGCGGCCCACAGCTTACACTCCAGGCCTCAGTGCCATGGCTCTGGTTTTCAGGCCACGATGCTCTAAGAAAATTAAGTAAAAGCTATTTTTAAACTTATAATGAGAATAAAATAGTGGAAATTGCTTTACAAATTCTTAACTAGGGGTGCCGGTGTGGCTCAGTTGGTTGAGCGTCTGCCTCTCGATCTCTTCTCAGGTCATAGTCTCACGGTTTGTGGGGTTTGAGCATGGCATCGGTCTCTACGCTGACAGCACGGACCCTGCTTGGCATTCTCTCTCTCCCCTCTCCCGTTCACGCAAGTGCTTGCTCTCAAAATGAACGTAAAAAATATAAAATTAACAAAATATTTAACTTGTAACTAAAGCAGTGACTGAGGGATTGTCACATTGCACAAATAGAGGGTTGAGGGTGTCTTCGTCTCCAACACCTTATTTTCTTTTCCATTTACGTTACCTTTTAAATTTTGTAAAAATTGTATTCATTTTGAGAGGGAGAGAGAGAGAGAGAGAGAGAGAGAGAGAGAGAGGAGGAGGGGCAGAGGAGAGGGAGAGACAATCCCAAGCAGGTTCCTCACTGTCAGCACAAACCCGACATGGGACACAACTCTCACCAACAAAAAGATCATGATGTGAGCTGAAATCAAGAGTCAGATGCTAAACAGACTGAGCCACGCAGGTGCCCCTAATTTCGATTTACTTTTTAAAGATTTTAAATAACGTCTGCACAGACCCGTGACCCTCCTACAAGAGTTGTATACTCCCCCGAGTGGCAGCTGAGTGACCCTGGTTTTTTGTTTTCCTTTTTCAAATGTTTTAATGTTTGTTTATTTTTGAGAGGGAGAGAGAGACACACACACAGAATGCTACTGGGGGAGGGGCAGAGATACAGGGAGACATAGAATCCAAAACAGGCTCCATGCTCCGGGCTGTCAGTATAGAGCTTGACGCAGGGCTTGAACTCATCAATGATAAGATGATGACCTGAACCGAAGTTGGACACTCAACTAGCTGAGCCACCCAGGGGCCCCTGTTTTTAACGTTTTGCCCAAAGTGCCACCACACTCATTATTTCAAGAGAAACTGTGGTTGCCCCCACCTTGGTTTTTACTCCCCTCCCTACCCCATGTGATACTATTCTAACCGTTCCTCCCCTTGCTTCCCTACAAACTCATTGGTGGCCAGTGTGAGCCCTGGCAAATCCATTTCAGATTTACCCGGTGGCATCTAGGTAATAAAGCGATATGTATCGCTCAGCCACGTGGATTGCAAGGAGGACAACACAAAGGGCTCACGGTGCCACCGTATGTCCCAGCATTTACACGTGAACTCACCCACCGTCTGGGAATTCGACGCCCTGGGTTAGGTCAGGGTATGCATCAATGATTAAGTGACCATGTGGTTTGATACTGGTGGAAGATGGGTGATGCGTTCATGAGGGTTTACTGAACATCTTCCTTTGGCATTTGTGCAGAAGTTTCTAGAATAGAAAACATTAGTGGTTGTTTAGGGATCCCCTCCATGCGATAGATGGTCTCAGCCTGGAACGACTGCTCCCTGGCCCTCACTTTGGAACGTAAAGTAGCCCGGGTTCGAACTTTGAGCTGCACTGGCAGTGGAGACATGTCTCCTCTCACAAATCAGCATGCAAGTGCTACATCACGATCCCGTCTTGACCCTGCTTTCACATTTTGATTCGTGTGACATCAGGATGTGTCCTACAAGCAGTGACATCGTAGACTTGCTGAGAGGTGGCCTATGATGACATCAAAGTCGCGATGGGAGGTAGGTGCTTCGCTACTACTCCCTTTGAGAGGTGGAGTCTAAGGCCTCCCTTCGAGCCTGGGCCGGGCTCAGTGATGTGCTTGACCAAATGGATGTGTAGATGGGATGCCGGGGACCCTGTGGTTCTTGTGTGTGACAGAGTGGTTCGTGGATGTAAGTGGCATGTGCTTGAGACTGGCTTGTTTCTAGGGAAAGAGGGCACTTTGTTTCTCTGCTCTGTAATGTCTAACCGTGGGGTGCCTGTCGAGGCTGCTGTATCATTTCTGGGAGTTGGTGGGGAGTCGGTGGCTTGACGGATCGGTGTCTTGATCTCTGGGCAGTAAGCATTACTGTTCATTAGAATTGCAGCCGGCTTCTCCCTTTGCTCCCAGAAGCTCCCTGCTTTTCATGCAGACAGCATTCCCTGTGCTGTGATTGTCTCCCAGCTGCAACACGGTCCCTCCAGAGAGGATTACTTGGGTTATTTATTTATTTATTTATTTGTGTTTATTCCTTTTTGAGAGAGGGAGACAGGGTGTGAGCAGGGGAGGAGCAGAGAGACAGGGAGACAGAATCAGAAGCAGGCTCCAGGCTCCCAGTTTACAGCACAGAGCTGGACGAAGGGCTCGAACCCACAAACCTCGAGATCATGACCTGAGTCGAAAGTTGGACGCTTGACCTAGTGGGCCACCCTGGTGGCCCTTTTGTGTGTTGTGTTTGCATGTGTGAGTACATGTTTAACTCACAGTAATAGAATTTATTACTTGTAGCAAAGTCATCATTTACGAGGAACAAACACTGGAGGCCATGAGGAGATGTATGCTGGCAGGTTGCAGCAGTGATTTCCGTTTGCACGAAGAGAGAACTTTATGCAGCTACAAATCTTTGGAAACGTGTCATTTTCTGTATTTTCTCAATGTGTCTGAAAACCGGTTGAGCTATTTGGTTAGTCAAATGCACTTCCTCCTTCCCTCCTTCGGATTTCTTCACAAAGCCATGTGAAGTGTGGGAGGATGTCCTGGAGTCCTGAAGAGGTCTGCACGCCTGACGGCTTGCCCTGGCATCAGACGTCCTCCTGACGTTTTTACTCTTCATCATGTTACACACGGATCCCTCCAGATGCCTGGGATTTCCTCAGTGGATCGCTGGGTTTCAGAGAGAGACCTGTGAGCAGCCTCTCACCTTCCGCCAGGAAGAGAGGTCTGTGCCTTATCAAAATGAACGGAATCTTGCCATTTGCAACTAGGTGGATGGAACTGGAGGATATTATGCTAAGTGAAATTAGCTTCTCAGTCAGAGAAGCTGCCAGAGATTGCTGTCTGGGTGGCAGCCGCGTTGCTCCTGACTCCTTCCTGCTGATATATTTCCTTTGCCCTAGAAGGAAGGCAGCCTGCTTTCCACCCGGCCTTTTGTCCACAGGCAAACCTCTTGTGCTCAATGCTTTGCAACGCACTGGGGTACCTGCTTCCTGTTGCCACTGTACGTTTGCCAGGGAAGCCCATGAGGCACTGATTTTCCAAACTGTCCCCCATCCAGGGACTCTGCTTTAAAGGAGTTGACAATGAAAAATCAGAAGGGAGGCTTCCAGACTGCTTCCACCAAAGCTCCACAGGGAGGAACTGGTCAATAAATAACAATGATGATTATGATGATAATCATAATCAAAATAAGAATAACAAGTGAGAAGAAACACACTGGGGACATAAGTTGTTCAGCTCAGATGAAAATGGAATTAAGATGGGACTGCGGACATGACCACTATTTTCCAGGCAAGCTAGGTGTCCTGAGGGTAAGAAGGAAACGTCTGTGGGGTTGGCATGAAAGGAAGCACCGATCACAAGCGCACTGCATCCTGAGCTACGTAGGGCAGGAAGGCTTCTGGCTCTGGCCTTCCACTCACAACCGGTGGGCAGAGGCCCTCGTGATCTATCTCAGCATTGGCTTCTCTGTGCTGGCTGGCAGCCATGTCTGTGGAATTGGGCTCTGGTCCCCGAGTCTTTGAATGGACTGTCTGCCCTGACCACCTGGGGAAGAACAATGCTCATGCTCCAACACTGGACTTCTCATCATGTGGTTACCTCACAGCGACCTGTGGAACAGGGTCACCGACAGCCCTCCGGCTAACAAGCACACAGGTCTCAGTAAGGGAGGGCAATGTGTCCTTGGGAATCGCCATGGGTTAGCTGCTTGTGAATGCTGGGCACTCTCTGAGTAACAGTTACATGGTTCCTGACTCTGACCTCTGATCTCCAACTCCCCTTGCACACAAGTGAAGATGGCTCCCTCCCAATACCACTTGCCCCATCCCAGAAGACTTTTTGCCTTCTCTTGCCAAGAGAGGTGTCACAGGTGAGCCCATGGAGAACCCACTGTCCATGTTCCCTTGGATCTAGGGCAACGTAGCAGGACTCCACACTTAAAATCAGAGAGACATAGTTCCAGGCTAGGAAACTCAGTCCCTCACTGGAAAACCGGATTAGGAAGAGATCAAGGGAATCAGAAGGGATACAGTTGGGTCCCAACTCTCTGTCCCAGATGATACTAAAATAAATCTGTGAAGGAAGTGACCGGCACAATTGCCCAGGGAAGCTTCATGTCCTATGACTATGGAAAACCTGTGGGTTGTAGAGAAATAGAACCTATTTTAGTTACACCTGGGAGCTTCAATGCAGCAAAAGAAACCCCCAACATCTGACATCAAACAGTGTAGGGGGGGTGGGGCACTTGCCAGCTTTGCAGCTTTTCCTGTCCGTGGGTAAAAGCAGTGGTGATCTGGAGGGCAGAGTCTCCATACGAGCCGATGCCCAAGTGTGTAGGACTGGGTTCTGATTCTGTTTAGTTCTTTTTGAGTCGTTTCTTTGACGATCACCTGCTGGCGCAACGGCTGGGCATGCAGGATCCCTGAAAGTCTCCAAAAGCAGGATGTTGAGGCAGTCTATGGCGGGGGCAAAGAGCACAGTAATAGTCACTGCACCAACAAGAGACTTCAACGCCCAACGGTTTGAGGAGGACAACATGTTTTCGTTGACATCAGAAATTAGTTGTTCGGGGGGTTGAAAACAACCTTCACGTGTGCTCACTGGGAGTTAATCGGCCCTACGTGCAAAGAGAAAGAGTGAAAGCATGTCATTGGCAGCAACGTGGATGCAACGGGAAGGTTGTATGCTGAGCGACATAAGTCAGTCAGAGGAGGATACGTATCATATGTTTTCACTCACATGTGCTTCCTGAGAAGCTTAAGAGAAGACCGAGGGGAAGGGAAGGGGAAAAAATAGTTACAAACAGAGAGGGATGGAGGCAAACCATAAGAGACTCTTAAATACAGAGAACAAATGGAGGGTGGATGGGTGGTGGGGGAGAGGGAAAATGGGTGATGGGCATTGAGGAGGGCTTGTTGGGATGAGCACTGGGTGTTGTATGGAATCTAATTTATCAGTAAAGTATGAAAGAAAAGAAGACTAGCTAGCCCTATCTATGTGATTTTTTTTCCCCTTCTGACCGTGGCCCTAAAGGCCACATCTCTGTCAACTTTTGCCACAGCAGTGAGGCCAACCGTCTCTCAATATCACCTGCCACTACCCACGAGCAAGCCTCTTGTGCTTCACACATTCATGTCCCCAGTACCTCCTGTTCCCAAGATACATCTGGCAGACACCAGAAGAGCATCAGTTCCTCAAGCCATTCCAAATCGATGGGAACTTGGCAAGACTCCACCAATCAAAGTGGAGACAAAGGCTGCCCGACTCCAGCACGAATGTCTCCCAATGAACACACGGTGAGGATACGTGTAAGAAAATGGAAAAGATACACTGAGGGCTAAAGTTCTTCATCTCAGGTGAAAACAGAAAGAAGCTGGAGCTGATGTTACTAGCACAACTCCCTGGGCAAGTGTGGGTTCCAAGGAGTGAAAAAGACCTGTGGCCTGAAGAGAAATGGAACACCCACTAGCTGTACCAGGGAGTCCCGTGAGCAACGTCATGCACCCCAACGTCAATATGGTCAGCAAAGTGTCAAGCTCTGGCCAGGTTTCAAGCCATTCCCATCTGTGGATAGAGAGGCCCTTGTGACTCACAAGGTAGGCTCTTGCTCCTGGCGAGTCTTCAGATTCAGGCTCTGGTATTTTAGTCTTGGAGTATCGTTGTGCCCCAACCTGCTCGGTGAATGAACTTTACACGCACGGTCCCTGAGTGTCTCAGGGGGTAGGTAGCTCAGGCTTTCCCGGAAGGGGTGGGTAGAGAGCAGGGCAATGGTCCCATGGCGACAGAAACCAGCCAGACACAGAGTTCTTACTGGCAGGAGGTCAACCTTTCCTTTTCGATATCAGAAATTAAGTGCTATGTGATGACACACGGTGTGAGTGCAGGCTCCCCGGGAAGGACTGGGCACGGTCTGACTGACAGCCCTGTAGCTCCTCCACATGGCCCTAGGCCCTTGATCCAGAAAGGAGATCGGATCCTTCCGAACCTCCTCTGCCCCTATGCACAAAGCAAGCCTCTTGGGCTGAACAGTTCCGATCCCCGATGACATCTTTGGCCAAGGTAGGCCTTGCAGAGGAGGCCCATGGATTCATATTGCCCAGGCCATCCTAGATTCCTGGCAACTGGTCGCAACTCCATGATTACCGTCAGAAAATGCTCCTAGATGATGTCTGTGAATGTCCCATAATGATATCCTCATTAATGAAAGAGCAAGGGAATCTGAAGGGATGCACTGAAGGCCAGATGTCTTCCTCACCGAAGAAAATGGTATAAAGCTTCCAATGAAGTCACTAGCACTTTTTCCTGGGCCAGGTTGGTGTCAGCACTAACCTCAGTGGGCCAGGCCTCAGGGGAACCTCCAGTAGCTACACTTAGGAGCCCTGTATGTAAAAGGGCTATCACTTTCTTCCATTCCTTTCCTTCAGCGATAGAGCAGTGGTGATTTGAAGGATCTTATCTGGCTCCTGGCTGACCCCCAAGTCCCTGGAGATGGTCTCTGGTCTTTACTTACGGAGATTCTTGTTTCTACCTCCTTAGGCAAGGTATGCACTTTGCTTGGACAAACCATTAGCATCTCAGAACTTAGGAAGCACAGGCATTCCAGGAGGTTGGGAGAGAGCAGGAAGTAACCATCTGAGCCAACACAATCCTGCCTGGCCCTGACTTCTTAGGAATGCAAGGACAACCTTTCTTCCCCAACATGGCAAACGGATTGCTGTGGGGTAGCACACCACCGAGTGGGAGCTCGCCTAGAGCTTCTTGTCACTGTCTGAGGACAGACCAGTTGCTCCTGAATCTGGCCCCTGATCCCAGTCTCTTCTTGACCCTGAAGTGAGGTGGGCTCTTTCCAGCACCACCTGCTTTGAATTGCATGAGCGTCTTATATTCTCTATTCTATTTAACATCTAACCTGATCGCTTTGCAGCATGACCGCTGTTTCTGGACTGCATTCACCACACAGGGACACATCACTGTGTGTTTTTATGTCTCGGGCCACATAGACTTTACAATAACCTATGTTGCTAAAGTGCAAAGTCTCCCAATGGTTGAGCTGTGAGTACTTCTGTGGGATTGCCAAACAGGAAAGTGATATCTGACAGAAATATAGAAATATCTCAATTCACTTGAAAGACAGTCTGTCAGTTGTGGTTCCTGCATGTGGTCACGTTCTCCTATCACCTAGAAATGAGGAGGTCGCATATTTAGAAACACCTGTGAGTAGAAAATGTCATAAAGAAACGTTGAATCTTCACGACAGCACATTCTTCTGTCCTATTTTCCTTCATGTATTCTAAATATCTGAGTGGCAACCATTAGATTTTATTCGACTACTGCTGAGGTAGAAGCATAAAGAGAAACTAAATAGAAATATTCTTGGAATAAGTGAGTCAGTCACAAGAAATCATTAGGCTTTTTGTTTGTTTTATTTCTTTTGTCGGTTTTCAGTCCTCTTTGTAATATGTCCACAACGATGCCTCCAGTTTTGCTTTGGTTTTTAGCATCGCTTTGTTTATTCGGGGACTTTTATCATTCCATACAAATTTTACGATCTTTTGTTCTGTGAAAGATGGTGGTGGTATTTTGATATGCATTGCGCTAACGTGTCGATTGCTTGGGGTAGTATAGACCTTTTAACCACGTTGTACTCCAAACCACGGGCATGGAGAGGTTTCCCATTTCTTTGTGTCCTCTCGCATTTCGTTCATGAGATTTCAGAGTACAGATTTTATACCTCTCCGTTAGGGTAATTTCTATGTAACTGACAAAGTATCTTTGGTGCAACTGGCAATAGCTTAAAGCTCTCCCATCACGTTTGCTCTAAAAATGAGAGGCAGATATTCCAGGAGAAATCATGTCAGCACTTCCTGTCCATTTGAGTTCACCTTGCCATCCTAATTCCCACATATGTACTGGCACACACACACACACACACACACACACACTGAACGGTGTTCAAGAGAGACTGGACACTGGGCAATAACAAGACAGAAGGAAGAAACAGGTGAGCGAGAGCTCTGCCATGGGGCAGCAGCATCCATTGTCACAGCTGCATGCACAAAGGCCCAAAGATGGGCAAGAGATTCTTAACGTATGTAGGTTTCTGCTGCACCCAGGACCATCCTTGACCCAGCCTCCAGAGGAAAGGACTAGGGTCCTACAGTCCACCTCTCTGGGCACCTGGAATTATGATGAACTAACTCCCAGTAGTTTCACAATAGCTAAAGAAGAAAAGGCTTTGGTGTTCTCCCATAATCAGTTGTGTTGCCAGTGGGTTTCTCCTGAGTTCCGTAAAATCATAAAGCGTCAACTGGCCTTGGTTCTCGATCAATGCCTCACTGTGTTCTGAGAGACTAGAGAAGGACTTGATACTTGCTGAAGCCTTTAGAGCCTAGAGAGGTTTGGGGACCTGGGGCGGTGAGGGGTGGGGATAGGGAGGGACATGTCAGAGCCCTGTACACTGACTCCAGAGCCCAAGTCCAGTAACAGTCCGGGGTCCCCGGGCTCTTCATTGGGAAACAGGGGGTTCATTTTGCTGGCCGACGGGAGGATGCCTCACGAGTCACGAGTATACACTGGGGGTGGACAAAGGGGAACGCCAGAAACCTGAGGTCCATAGCACAGCTCTTGGGCGTGTGGCTTATGAGCTTTACTCAGGGACCTTCGAGGGCCACGTTAGCTTAGGTTTAGGTCCGATTAGGTTAAGCTGGGGTCAGGGCGCTGATTCTGTTTGGTGGTCTTCATGCCTGCGGCTGCAGTGCTAGCGCCGGGCACCAGGGAACAGGCAGCCTCCTGTGTCCGTGGTGCACACTGAGACTTGCTGGAGGAACGGAACAAGGGAAAGTTCGTGCAGAGGTCATTCTGGAATCCCCCTGCCTCAGATACAACAGGAATCTCCCATGAGTAGCAGTTATCTCCACAGAGTAAGCCCATTAAATCTAGACACAGGGCTCCACAGTCCTTCGATTTCTTCATTCAGTAACTGCTCCAAGCACGCACTTTGCGCTAGGGGATCTGGCGGGCCTAACTGAAAGGCTGGCAATGACAAAGCGGTCCCCGCCTGCCAGGTCTCCACAGTCTGGTGGGGAGATGAACGAAGGTATGAGACACAAGAGTTGTCCCAATAAAAAGGGAAGGGGTTCAAGGACTGTAATAGTGAAAAAAAACAAGTGTGCTGTGAGGACAGCCTGGGGAGTCACTGGAGGTGACATCTGCTGGGACCAGAATGACAAGAGGGAACCACCCTGCCCGTGTCTACAACGTGTCAGGAGAAGATATTGCTGTGGCCAAGAATAGGAGACAGAATCGAGTTTGTCCAGACACATCAGAAAGGTGGATAATGTGGCTGTGGGATCCCGGGAGGGGAGAGGCAGAGAAGAGCCAGACCATAGACCAGATGCTGGGACCTGGTAGACTATTAGCTTTCCGTTCCTCCCTGACAGACTTGTCTAGCTATTTAGAACCTTAAAACTACAAATATTGAATAGCTCACAATTTTTGTAGGAGAGGAATCCAGTCACAGCATAGCTGTGTGACCATGCCTCAAAGTAAGTCTCTATGAAGCCAGGGTTGTGGTCTCAACGGAGACTCAAAAGGGCGATACTTCCCTTCCAAGCTCACTCACACAGACAGTGTCAGAACTCAGTTGCAACTGAGAGCCTATTTCAATCTTTTGCCTTGGAAACTTGCTTCTTACTCTCCTCTATCCTGTTCTCATATGGTATTCCCTAACTGAGGTGTTTGATTCCCTATTTGCAGGGTTAGCGGACAGACAGCGGGAGCAAATGAGGACAGAGAGCAGAGAGAGAGAGGGAAAAGGGAAGGAGAGAGAGAGAGAGAGAGAGAGATACAGAGAGAGAGAGAAAGAGGAGCAGACAGACAGAGAGAGATGGAACAAACACGGGACAAAGCAAGTCAGAAGCAAGTGACAGAATTTCTGTCCTGAAATCTGGAAACTGACCTCCCCTCACTAACAGCTTAGTGGTTTCACAAGGAGTGACGTTTCCTGACTGGACACAGATCACTGTCTGTGTCCCCGGGGGATGTCCGGGAGAGTGTGTTCAGCAGGCTCACCCAGAACTGAGAACGGTGGCTACATTTTGGAAATGGCAGGAAGTGGTAAACATCCAGCCTCACTCGTCATCAGAAAAGTGAACATAGGACGATGAGTTTGGTGTAATTTCTCATCCACAAAACTAGCAAAAATGACTCATCGCACTCCTGAAACCAGACCCCTTGTTGTGCATTAGAGATCAGGGCACTCATTTTTCAGTAGCGGGAGGGGCCTCGACTCTCTTACTGGAGGGTGATTGTTGCCATGATTTCAGTTGCCATCACCTTTGATTCCGGTGGGGAGGGGTCTGATTCTGGAGAGCAAAGACAGTGACTAGGGATTTGCACAGACTTTCATGTAGGCATGTGTCATCTCTGCTTTTGCTCTAAGAGCCCTGAATGGGACACCTCCTTCTCAGACAGAGAGGATCCGATTCCTCTGGCTACAGGACCATGATACAGCATCTAGAATGATGGTGCCAGAGAGAATGTCACACACTGTTGTCAAAACCGTTTCATGGGCCATGACCGAGGGAGTGGGCTGTTTAGATTTCTGTTTCTTATTTTAATTTAAATTTTAGTTAGTTAACGTACAGGTTTCAGAAGTCGAATTCCGTGATTCATCAGTTACGTACAACACCCAGTGCTCATCACAAGTGCCCTCCTTGGTACCCACCACCCATCTAGTCCATCTCTCACCCACATCCCTCCATCAACTCTCAGTTTGTTCTTTAGCATTAAAAGTCTACCTCTTTTCTAGGTCCACCTGGGTGGCTCAGTCGGTTGAGTGTCTGACTTCGGCTCAGGTCATGATCTCAATCTGTGAGTTTGGGCCCCGCGTCAGGCTCTGTGCTGACAGCTCAGAGCCTGGAGCCTGCTTCGGATTCTGTGTCTCCCTCTCTCTCTGCCCCTCCCCCGCTCATGCTCTGTCTCTCTCGGTCTCAGAAATAAATAAACATTAAAAAAAAAATTTTTAAGTCTACCTCTCTTCTCGTCCTCACCTTCTCATATGTTAATTGCCACATACTAGTGAAATTGTATCTTTGTCTTTCTCAGATGGACTCATTTAGCTTAGCACAATACGTTCTAGTTCCATCCACATAGTTTCAAATGGCAAGACTCCATGCTTTTTGATGGCTGAGTAATATTCTCATCAAGACAAAACCTTCTGCACAGTGGAGGAAACAATGAACACAACTAAAAGCAGCCCACAGCATGGGAGAAGATATTTGCAAGACACATATGTGAGAAAGGGTTAGGATCAAAATGTAGAAACACCTTATCAAACTCAGCACCCAAAACCAAACAGCCCAGTTATGAAATGGGCAGAAGGCATGAATAGACACTTGCCCAAAGAAGACTTCCAGATGGCTAACAGACATATGGAAAGATGCTCAACATCACTGTGCATTAAGGAATGCAGAGCAAAACCACGATGAGAGACCACCTCACACCTGCTAGAATGGCTAAAATGAACCACACAAGAAAGAACCGTTGTCGGTGAGAGTTGGAGAAAGGGGAACACTCTTGCACTGCTGGTCACAATACAAACTGGTGCAGCCACCCTGTTATGACTTTTTAAAGAAGCAACGTCAGCAAGCGCTCCCCCTTCTATGGCTACTTGTTGTTCCCATTTATGTGTACTCTTAAGGGCACTGGCAGCAGGCCAAGAGTTTTCCCTATGAGGAGTAGGGTAACAAAAAATTGAAAACCAATGTAAATGGAGATTTAAAGATACGAAGTAGGGTTTACCCAGTTGAAATGAAAATAAGAATAAAAACAGAAACAAAACAGTTTGCCCAACAAAAAAGCCAAACTCACACTGTGATTCCACTCTCTGAAAATAATGCTTAAGGTAGAAAAACAGTGTAGGCTGTGATTGCCCTTGAATGCCAGGATTCTTATTTCCTTCATCAGCCTTATTTTGTCTATCCAAAGAACACAGAAAGCTACCGGCAAACGTAACCTGGTTTGGTTAAGCTGCTTCCAAATCTAAGGAAAGTCAATCAGGAAGAGGAGCCAATGGAGGTTTCCAAAGAGCATGACTTGATTGTCACAGGAATGGAGAAGTCCTTGGAAAAACTAAAGAGGCCTAGGAGATTTCTGCCACAATGCTATAATTTGGTGAGACAAATTGCCAGATAGATACCCGATCCCCTCCAGTTTAAACCTACGTTCCAGGAATAAATACACAGGTGAGATGATAACACATCTTTTATTCAATATAAAACCACACTTTTCCAAAAGCTCTCATTCATTCCTTTCCGAGACCTTCGTGCCAAGTTTTCCTTTCGGAGGAAGGTTCCTTTGAAGTGCAGGTCTCTGCTCTCAATGACCCGTGCTGTTGTCTCCCATCCCTACTAACCACATGGACCCCCTTTTCACCTCTGTCTTCCTCATTGGCAGTGATCTCCACATGGGCACAGATCACATTTTGTCCCGGTCACTAATGAAGATATAGTGCTGGACCCAGAGGAAGGATGGGTGGCCTTTAAAGGAATTCATACAGAATGAACCTGTTATTTGACTTGCGTCATGAGCGTCAAAACTACAGGCCCAGGATGGCATGCACGGAGGATTTCCCACTAGCCTTCCATTGTTAAGCTGCCTTTGTCTATCTGTAAGACATTGTCATCCTCATTCTTCTTCAATACCTGCACAACTACTGCTAACTATTTCTGCACGGGAAAGAGAGGAGTCTCTATGCAATGTGACTTAGAGGACATTGTAACTTCTTCTAAGGTACTTCTTTTTTTTTAAATTTTTTTCATGTTCATTCATCTTTGAGAGACAGAGAAAGACACAGCATGAGTAGGGAAGGGGCAGAGAGAGAGGGAGACACAGGCTCTGAGCTATCAGCACAAGGCCCGACAAAGGGCTCGAACTCACAGACAGCGAGATCATGATCTGAGCCCAAGTCGGACACTCAACTCACTGAGCCACCCATGTGCCACCCCCAACGTAGTTCAGAACCCACAGCAGTCCTGGCAAGGGTGCCATAACTACAATCTCATGTAATTCACCTACTAAACGATTGGACAGGTACTCATTTCATTTTGTTTCGTTTTCAAATTGCAGTTTTTGTAGTCTCTTTGATTTCAAAAGGTTAATACAAAGAGTTAAGTAGTTTCACGGTCCAAATATTACCCAGTGTGCATTTTTGCAGGTACACATTTCAATCTCCTTCACGTGGTGCGAAAACTACCCCAGCAGCCACCTTCGCTCTAGTACTATCAAACTATTATCACAGTAGGGTCTGTTACTTGATACTCTACTCGCTCTCACTCTCTCCCTTTGTCTCTTCCTCACGATCTCGCTCTCTTATTTCCGGTGATTCTTTACTTCTAACCCGTGAATGATTACAATATTACATGGTACTTGTAGATTTCTGACTGACATAATTCACTTAGTCCGATAATCGATAGTTTCAACAAACCATTACAAGTTGAAACTTTACACTCTATCACTGGGCTGAAAAGTACATATCTTAGTGGCTGACCCAGGAAGGAAACACACCTGTGTCAAACCCATACAAAAAAAACAAGGCTGCTAATGTGGAACCAGGTCGCTGAAGAAGCGGCATAAGACCAGCCTTGCCTTCCAGCCCAGCAGATTCTCAGGCCCTCCTCCCCACCAAGAGGGCTAGCGCAAACCAAAACCTGGCCATTCTCTCCTGTCTGCCCCACCTGGCTCGAAACCAAAAGGAAGCCCCCCGAGCGTCCCCAGAGAACCTCACCAGCCCAAGCCCAATACCGTAGATGGGCCTCGTGAATTGACAGAGGCTCTGGGGATGAGGGCTGAGAGGCAGGGCAGAGGTAGAGGACCCAGGGAGCCCAGGACTGGGGCACAGTCAATATCTGAGAACTCACTGCGCCTCCCAGCCTCCTGGGTCCTTGTATAAATAGGCCCCAACCCAAACCTCCAACATGCGAACCCCTACCGAGACCCCAGCCCCGCCCTCTCTTCCTGCTCCCTGCACCTGTGGGTGGTGTGTCAGGGAAATTGCAAACCTGAGGAGTGGCCTCCAGCCAGTACAGAGGGATTTGGCCTGATAAGGGGAGCGGGTAGCAGGGAGCATGCCCCTTCTGACATGCGGTGGGGTGTGCCAGCCACGCCTGACAGGGCCGGACCAGGCCAGGCCAACTTGCTGACCCGGGAGGGGCTGGGGGAGCAGTGGCTGGGGTGTGTTTGGCCCCAGCAGCGCCAGCATGCCTGCAGCCACCGCCGCCTCAGCCGCAGCCCACGCCGCCCCCGCCGCCGAAGCCGCCGCCGAAGCCTCCCCCGAAGCCGCCGCCGCCGCCGGAGCCAGAGCCACCGCCGCAGTCCAAGCCTCGGCGGCAGCCGCCGCCACCGTCGCCGCCGCCGCCTCAGCCGCAGCCGCCGCCGCAGCTGCCGCAGCTGCCTTCGCCGCCCCCTCAGCCGCAGCTGCAGCCGCCACCGCCGCAGCCTCCACCGCCGCCGCCTCAGCCGCAGCCGCCTCAGCCGCCGCCGCCGCCGCTGCCGCCGCCGCCGCCGCTGCCGCCTCAGCCGCCGCCGCCGCCTCAGCCGCCGCCGCCGCCGCTGCCGCCTAAGCTGCAGCCGCCGCCGCCGCCGTCCAAACCTCGGCGTCAGTCGCCGCCGCGGCCGCTTCAGCTGCAGATGCCGGCGCCGCCGCCGCCGCCTCAGCCACAGCCACTGCCGCTGTCACAGCCTCGGCCGCAGCCGACGCCGCCGCCGCCTCTGCCGCCGCAGCCGTCGCCGCCACCTCAGCCGCAGCCTCAGCTGCAGCCGCCTCAGCCGCCGCCGCCGCCGCCGCTGCCGCCGCCTCAGCCGCCGCCGCTGCCGCCGCCGCCGCAGCCTCCACCGCCGCCGCCTCAGCCGCAGCCGCCGCCGCCCCTGCCATCGCAGCCTCAGCTGCAGCCGCCGCAGCCGCCGCCGCCGCAGCCTCCACCGCCGCCGCCTCAGCCGCAGCCGCCGCCGCCCCTGCCATCGCAGCCTCAGCTGCAGCCGCCGCAGCTGCCGCCGCCGCCGAAGCTGGAGCCACCGCCGCAGTCCAAGCCTCGGCGGCAGCCGCTGCCACCGTCGCCGCCGCCGTCTCAGCCGCAGCCTCCGACGCCGCCGCCGAACCCTCAGCTGCAGCCGCTTCAGCCGCCGCTGCTGCCTCAGCCGCAGCCGCCGCCGCCTCAGCCGCAGCCGCCACCGCCGCCGCCGTCGCAGCCTCAGCTGCAGGCGCCTCAGCCGCCGCCGTCGCCTCAGCCGCCGCCGCCGCCCGCTGCCGCCTCAGCCGCAGCCGCCGCCGCCGCCGTCCAAACCTCGGCGTCAGTCGCCGCCGCCACCGCTTCAGCCGCAGATGCCGGCGTCGCCGCCGCCGCCTCAGCCACAGCCACTGCCGCTGTCGCAGCCTCGGCCGCAGCCGACGCCGCCGCCGCCTCTGCCGCCGAAGCCGCCGCCGAAGCCGGAGACACCGCCACAGTCCAAGCCTCCGCGGCAGCCGCCGCCACCGTCGCCGCCGCCGCCTCAGCCGCAGCCGCCGCCGCAGCCGCCGCCGCCGCCGCCGTCGCAGCCTCAGCTGCAGCCGCCTCAGCCGCCGCCGCCGCCTC
The DNA here is from genome assembly GCF_028749965.1 of Puma concolor. NCBI lineage: Eukaryota > Metazoa > Chordata > Mammalia > Carnivora > Felidae > Puma > Puma concolor. Next base: position 19,869,264 of record NC_141677.1, read on the forward strand.
AGCCGCCGCCGCCGCCGCTGCCGCCTAAGCTGCAGCCGCCGCCGCCGCCGTCCAAACCTCGGCGTCAGTCGCCGCCGCGGCCGCTTCAGCTGCAGATGCAGGCGCCGCCGCCGCCGCCTCAGCCACAGCCACTGCCGCTGTCGCAGCCTCGGCCGCAGCCGACGCCGCCGCCGCCTCTGCCGCCGCAGCCGTCGCCGCCACCTCAGCCGCAGCCTCAGCTGCAGCCGCCTCAGCCGCCGCCGCCTCCGCCGCTGCCGCCGCCTCAGCCGCCGCCGCTGCCGCCGCCGCCGCCTCAGCCACAGCCGCCGCCGCCCCCGCCGTCGCAGCCTCAGCTGCAGCCGCCCCCGCAGTCGCAGCCTCAGCTGGAACCGCCCCCACAGTCGCAGCCTCAGCTGCAGCCGCCCCAGCCGCCGGCTCAGACGCAGCCGCCGCCCCCGCCGGCGCCTCAGCCGCAGCCGCCGCCTCAGCCGCAGCCGCCGCCGCTGCCGCCACCGCCAGCAGCCGTGGGGCCGCGGCGGGTGGCCGAGGCCGCGCCAGAGGACCCTGGCAACGCGCCGTGGCACAATCCCGGCGTTCTGTAACCCCGGGACTCTTGCAGGCGGCTCCCGGCTTGGCCGCAGGCCTGCCTCTGCATCCATCCCGCAGCACACCGCACCGCGCCGCACCTCGCAGCTCCGCACCACACCACGTTGGGCTGCTCACTGGGAAGAGGGCAGAAGCGAGCGTGGGGCATCAGGACGCTCGTGCCTTCGGGGCCCGCCCCGCCAGGTTCTCAGCGCTTCTTCCCCAGCGCTAGGGCGAGCGCAGCCAGCCACCAGGCCGTTCCCTCCCGTCTGCCCCACCTGGTGCAAACCCACCCGGAGCCCCCAGCGCCCCCAGACAGCAGCATCAGCCTGAGTCCGCTGCCCTAGCTGGGCCTCTTAAAATGCCAGGGGCCCTGTGGATGAGGGCTCGAGGGAGGGAAGAGATCCAGGACCAAGGGAGCCCAGGCCTTGGGGAAGTTGGAGGCTGGGGACGTGTTGCCCTCCCACATACCCAAACGCCCGCTCCTGGGTTCCTGTATCCACCCACCCAGCGCCCACCCTCCAGCCCCCAGGCGCCAGATTCCGGTTCCGCCCACATCACCCTCCCCCCGTCCGGGTGCGGGTTTGGGTGGTGTGTCAGGAAAGGTGCACAGCTGGACTGTGGCTTCCAGTCACTGCAGTGGGATTTGGCCGGGTTCCGGGAGTGGGGAGCGTGCCCTTTTGAAGTGCCCCGGGGTGTGCGGGCACCGGGGGGGGGGGGGGGGGGGGGGGGGGGCCGGCGAGCGAGGCGGGGCGGGGCCGGGCCAGGCACAGCCGCCTTGCTGGCCCGGGAGGGGCTGAGGGAGCAGTGGCTGGGGTGTGTTTGGCCCCAGCAGCGCCGCTCCCTGGGCAGACAGGGACGCAGGCAGGGAGGGGGGACGGGCGGCGGGCGCCAAAGGAGTGGTGAAGGAGGCCAAAGGCTTAAAAGGCAAAGGCCTACAACACCCAGTATCCGAGTCCGTCTCCCTTCCAAGTGGGAACCAGGCCCGACCCTGCTTAGCTTCCCAGAGAAGACAGCACGCGTGCCAAGCCAAGCGCGTGCCGCGCCTCACCCATGCACGCGCCTCACGGCCTGCCTGCCTGCCAGCCTGCCTGCCTGCCAGCCTGCCTGCATGCTCGCCTGCGTGCCAGCCTGCCTGCAAGCCTGCCTGCTTGCCTGCCTGCCAGCCTGCCTGCTTGCCTCCCTGCCAGCCTGCTTGCCGGCCTTCCAGCCTGCCTGTTTGCCTGCCTGCCAGCCTGCCTGTTTGCCTGCATGCCAGCCTGCCTGCTTGCCGGCCTTCCAGCCTGCCTGTGTGCCTGCCTGCCAGCTGCCTGCCTTCCTGCCAGCCTTCCTGCCTGCCAGCCTGCCTGCTTGCCTGCCTGCCAGCCTGCCTGCTTGCCTGCCTGCCAGCCTGCCTTCCAGCCTGCTTGCATGCCTGACAGCCTGCTTGCCGGGCTGCCAGCCTGCCTGCTTGCCTGCCTGCCAGCCTGCCTGCTTGCCTGCCTGCCAGCCTGCCTGTTTGCCTGCCTGCCAGCCTTCCTGCTTGCCTGCCTGACAGCCTGCTTGCCGGGCTGCCAGCCTGCCTGCTTCCCTGCCTGCCAGCCTGCCTGCTTGCCTGCCTGCCAGCCTGCCTGCCAGCCTGCCTGCCTGCCTGCCTGACAGCCTGCTTGCCGGGCTGCCAGCCTGCCTGCTTGCCTGCCTGCCAGCCTGCCTGTTTGCCTGCATGCCAGCCTGCCTGCTTGCCGGCCTTCCAGCCTGCCTGTGTGCCTGCCTGCCAGCTGCCTGCCTTCCTGCCAGCCTTCCTGCCTGCCAGCCTGCCTGCTTGCCTGCCTGCCAGCCTGTCTGCCAGCCTGCCTGCTTGCCTGCCTGACAGCCTGCTTGCCGGGCTGCCAGCCTGCCTGCTTGCCTGCCTGCCGGCCTGCCTGCTTGCCTGCCTGCCAGCCTGCCTGTTTGCCTGCCTGCCAGCCTGCCTGCTTGCCTGCCTGCCAGCCTGCCTGCTTCCCGGCCTGCCAGCCTGACTGTTTGCCTGCCTGCCAGCCTGCCTGTTTGCCTGCCTGCCAGCCTGCCTGTTTGCCTGCCTGCCAGCCTGCCTGTTTGCCTGCCTGCCAGCCTGCCTGTTTGCCTGCATGCCAGCCGGCCTGCTTACCTGCCTGCCAGCCTGCCTGCCAGTCTGCCTGCCTGCCAGCCTGCCTGCTTGCCTGCATGCCAGCCTGCCTGCTTGCCTGCCTCTCAGCCTGCCTGCTTGCCTGCCTGCCAGCCTGCTTGCCGGCCTTCCAGCCTGCCTTTTTGCCTGCCTGCCAGCCTGCCTGTTTGCCTGCATGCCAGCCTGCCTGCTTGCCGGCCTTCCAGCCTGCCTGTGTGCCTGCCTGCCAGCCTGCCTGCTTGCCAGCCTGCCTTCCTGCCAGCCTTCCTGCCTGCCAGCCTGCCTGCTTGCCTGCCTGCCAGCCTGCCTGCTTGCCTGCCTGCCAGACTGCCTGCCAGCTTGCCTGCCTGCCTGCCTGACAGCCTGCTTGCCGGGCTGCCAGCCTGCCTGCTTGCCTGCCTGCCAGCCTGCCTGCTTGCCTGCATGCCAGCCTGCCTGCTTGCCTGCCTCTCAGCCTGCCTGCTTGCCTGCCTGCCAGCCTGCTTGCCGGCCTGCCAGCCTGCCTGCTTGCCTGCCTGCCAGCCTGCCTGTTTGCCTGCATGCCAGCCTGTCTGCTTGCCGGCCTTCCAGCCTGCCTGTGTGCCTGCCTGCCAGCCTGCCTGCTTGCCTGCCTGCCAGCCTGCCTGCTTGCCTGCATTCCAGCCTGCCTGCTTGCTTGCCTCTCAGCCTGCCTGCTTGCCTGCCTGCCAGCCTGCTTGCCGGCCTGCCAGCCTGCCTGCTTGCCTTCCGCCGCGGGCCCTGGTCCCCGGCCCCGAGCGGGTGGCAGAGGCCCCGCAAGAGGACCCTGGCAACGCGCTGTGGCCCAAGCCTCGGCGTTCTGCAATCCCGGGACTCTTGCGGGCTGCTCCAGGCGTGGCCCCACTTCCGCCTCCGCTTCCATCCCGAACTGCACCGCAAGGCACCTCGCAGCCAGGCACCACACCACGCTGGGCTAGTCACTGGGAAGTGGGTGGAGCGAGCTTGGGGCATCAGGCCAGTCGTGCCTTCCGGGCCCGCCCCGCTGGGATCTCAGCGCCTCTTCCCCAGCCCTGGGGCGAGGGCCGCCAGCCACCAGGCCTTTCCCTCCCGTCTGCCCCACCTGGGGCAAACCCACCCGGAGCCCCCAGCGCCCCCAGACACCATCACCAGCCCGAGGCCGCTGCCCTAGCTGGGCCTGGTGAAATGCCAGGGGCCCTGGGGATGAGGGCTGGAGGGAGGGAAGAGGTCCAGGACCCAGGGGGCCCAGGGCTGTGGCGGATGGGGAGTCTGGAGTCGCGCTGCCTCTCCGCTCCCTCCTGGGTTCTTGTATCCACCCACCCAGCCCCCACCCCCAGCCCCCAGACGCCAGCCTCCGGTTCCGCCCACACAGTAACACCCCCTCAGATCGGGTGTGGGTTTGGGTGGTGTGTCAGGAAAGGTGCACAGCTGGACTGTGGCTTCCAGTCGCTGCAGTGGGGTTTGGCCGGGTACCGGGAGTGGGGAGTGTGCCCCTTTGTAGTGCCCTGGTGTGTGCGGGCACGGGGGGGTGGGGGGGGGGGGCGAGACGGGGCGGGGCCGGGCCAGCCACGGCCGCCTTGCTGGCCCAGGAGGGGCTGAGCGAGCAGTGGCTGGGACGTGTTTGGCCCCAGCAGCGCCGCTCCCTGGGCAGACAGGGACGCAGGCAGGGAGGGGGGACGGGCGGCGGGCGCCAGAGGAGAGGTGAAGGAGGCCAAAGGCTTAAAAGGCCAAGGCCTACAGCACCCGGTATTCCCAGGCCGACTCCCATCCAAGTGGTAAGCAGGCTTGACCCTGCTTAGCTTCCCAGAGAAGACGGGGTCAGGCGCCTTCTGGCTGGTATGACCGAACAGCCAGCGGCTGCCTGTGGGCGCTTCAAGAGCCTGCTTCGCGCGTCCCAGCCAAGCGGGTGCCCCGCTTCTCCCTTGCATGCTCGGGCCTGACTACCTGCCTGCCTTCCTGCCAGCCTGCTAGCCTGCCTGCCAGCCTGCCTGCAGCCACAGCCGCATCAGCTGCAGCCCCCGCCGCCCCCGCCGCCGAAACCACCGCCGCCGCTGCCGCCGAAGCCGCAGCCGCCGCCGCCGTCCAAGCCTCGGCGGCGGCCGCCGCCGCCGCCGCCACCGCTTCAGCCGCAGCCGCCGGCGCCGCCGCCGCAGCCACAGCCACAGCCGCCGTCCCAGCCTCGGACGCAGCCGCCGCTGCCCCCGCAGCCGCTGCCGCAAACTCAGCCGCGGCCTCAGCCGCAGCCGCCTCAGCCGCCGTCGCCGCCGCCGCCGCCGCCGCCGCCGCCTCAGCCACAGTAGCCGCCGCCCCCGCCGTCGCAGCCTCACCTGCAGCCGCCCCCGCCGTCGCAGCCTCAGCTGCAGCCGCCCCAGCCGCCGGCTCAGACGCAGCCGCCACCCCCGCCGCCGCCTCAGCCGCAGCCGCAGCCGCCTCAGCCGCAGCCGCCGCCGCCCCTGCCATCGCAGCCTCAGCTGCAGCCGCCGCAGCCGCCGCCGCCGCCGAAGCCGGAGCCACCGCCGCAGTCCAAGCCTCGGTGGCAGCCGCTGCCACCGTCGCCGCCGCTGTCTCAGCCGCAGCCGCCGATGCCGCCGTCGAACCCTCAGCTGCAGCCGCTTCAGCCGCCGCTGCTGCCTCAGCCGCAGCCGCCGCCACCTCAGCCGCAGCTGCCACCGCCGCCGCCGTCGCAGCCTCAGCTGCAGGCGCCTCAGCCGCCGCTGTCGCCTCAGCCGCCGCCGCCGCCGCCGCCGCTGCCGCCTCAGCCGCAGCCGCCGCCACCGCCGTCCAAACCTCGGCGTCAGTCGCCGCCGCCGCCGCTTCAGCCGCAGATGCTGGCGTCGCCGCCGCCGCCTCAGCCACAGCCACTGCCGCTGTCGCAGCCTCGGCCGCAGCCGACGCCGCCGCCACCTCTGCCGCCGAAGCCGCCGCCGCCGCCGAAGCCGGAGCCACCGCCACAGTCCAAGCCTCCGCGGCAGCCGCCGCCACCGTCGCCGCCACCGCCTCAGCCGCAGCCGCCGCCGCAGCCGCCGCCGCCGCCGCCGCCGTCGCAGCCTCAGCTGCAGCCGCCTCAGCCGCCGCCGCCGCCTCAGCCGCCGCCGCCGCCGCTGCCGCCTAAGCTGCAGCCGCCGCCGCCGCCGTCCAAACCTCGGCGTCAGTCGCCGCCGCGGCCGCTTCAGCTGCAGATGCCGGCGCCGCCGCCGCCGCCTCAGCCACAGCCACTGCCGCTGTCGCAGCCTCGGCCGCAGCCGACGCCGCCACCTCAGCCGCAGCCTCAGCTGCAGCCGCCTCAGCCGCCGCTGCCGCCGCCGCTGCCGCCGCCTCAGCCGCCGCCGCCGCCGCAGCCGCAGCCTCAGCTGCAGCCGCCTCAGCCGCCGCTGCCGCCGCCGCTGCCGCCGCCTCAGCCGCCGCCGCCGCCGCAGCCGCCGCCTCAGCCACAGCCGCAGCCGCCGCCTCAGCCACAGCCGCCGCCGTCCCCGCCGTCGCAGCCTCAGCTGCAGCCGCCCCCGCAGTCGCAGCCTCAGCTGGAACCGCCCCCGCAGTCGCAGCCTCAGCTGCAGCCGCCCCAGCCGCCGGCTCAGACGCAGCCGCCACCCCCGCCGGCGCCTCAGCCGCAGCCGCCGCCTCAGCCGCAGCCGCCGCCGCTGCCGCCACCGCCAGCAGCCGTGGGGCCGCGGCGGGTGGCCGAGGCCGCGCCAGAGGACCCTGGCAACGCGCCGTGGCACAATCCCGGCGTTCTATAACCCCGGGACTCTTGCAGGCGGCTCCCGGCTTGGCCGCAGGCCTGCCTCTGCATCCATCCCGCAGCACACCGCACCGCACCGCACCTCGCAGCTCCGCACCACACCACGTTGGGCTGCTCACTGGGAAGAGGGCAGAAGCGAGCGTGGGGCATCAGGACGCTCGTGCCTTCGGGGCCCGCCCCGCCAGGTTCTCAGCGCTTCCTCCCCAGCGCTAGGGCGAGCGCAGCCAGCCACCAGGCCGTTCCCTCCCGTCTGCCCCACCTGGTGCAAACCCACCCGGAGCCCCCAGCGCCCCCAGACAGCAGCATCAGCCCGAGTCCGCTGCCCTAGCTGGGCCTCTTAAAATGCCAGGGGCCCTGTGGATGAGGGCTCGAGGGAGGGAAGAGATCCATGACCCAGGGAGCCCAGGCCTTGGGGAAGTTGGAGGCTGGGGACGTGTTGCCCTCCCACATACCCAAACGCCCGCTCCTGGGTTCCTGTATCCACCCACCCAGCGCCCACCCTCCAGCCCCCAGGCGCCAGATTCCGGTTCCGCCCACATCACCCTCCCCCCGTCCGGGTGCGGGTTTGGGTGGTGTGTCAGGAAAGGTGCACAGCTGGACTGTGGCTTCCAGTCACTGCAGTGGGATTTGGCCGGGTTCTGGGAGTGGGGAGCGTGCCCTTTTGAAGTGCCCCGGGGTGTGCGGGCACGGGGGGGGGGGGGGGGGGGGGGCGGGCGAGCGAGGCGGGGCGGGGCCGGGCCAGGCACAGCCGCCTTGCTGGCCCGGGAGGGGCTCAGGGAGCAGTGGCTGGGGTGTGTTTGGCCCCAGCAGCGCCGCTCCCTGGGCAGACAGGGACGCAGGCAGGGAGGGGGGACGGGCGGCGGGCGCCAAAGGAGTGGTGAAGGAGGCCAAAGCCTTAAAAGGCAAAGGCCTACAACACCCAGTATCCGAGTCCGTCTCCCTTCCAAGTGGGAACCAGGCCCGACCCTGCTTGGCTTCCCAGAGAAGACAGCACGCGTGCCAAGCCAAGCGCGTGCCGCGCCTCACCCATGCACGCGCCTCACGGCCTGCCTGCCTGCCAGCCTGCCTGCCTGCCAGCCTGCCTGCCTGCTCGCCTGCCTGCCAGCCTGCCTGCCAGCCTGCCTGCTTGCCTGCCTGCCAGCCTGCCTGCTTGCCTGCCTGCCAGCCTGCCTGCTTGCCGGCCTTCCAGCCTGCCAGCCTGCCTGCTTGCCTGCATGCCAGCCTGCCGGCTTGCCTGCCTGCCAGCCTGCCTGTTTGCCTGCATGCCAGCCTGCCTGCTTGCCGGCCTTCCAGCCTGCCAGCCTGCCTGCTTGCCTACATGCCAGCCTGCCTGCTTGCCTGCCTCTCAGCCTGCCTGCTTGCCTCCCTGCCAGCCTGCTTGCCGGCCTTCCAGCCTGCCTGTTTGCCTGCCTGCCAGCCTGCCTGTTTGCCTGCATGCCAGCCTGCCTGCTTGCCGGCCTTCCAGCCTGCCTGTGTGCCTGCCTGCCAGCTGCCTGTCTTCCTGCCAGCCTTCCTGCCTGCCAGCCTGCCTGCTTGCCTGCCTGCCAGCCTGCCTGCTTGCCTGCCTGCCAGCCTGCCTTCCAGCCTGCTTGCCTGCCTGACAGCCTGCTTGCCGGGCTGCCAGCCTGCCTGCTTGCCTGCCTGCCAGCCTGCCTGCTTGCCTGCCTGCCAGCCTGCCTGTTTGCCTGCCTGCCAGCCTTCCTGCTTGCCTGCCTGCCACCCTGCCTGCCAACCTGCCTGCCTCCCAGCCTGCCTGCTTGCCTGCATGCCAGCCTGCCTGAGTGCCTGCCTCTCAGCCTGCCTGCTTGCCTGCCTGCCAGCCTGCTTGCCGGCCTTCCAGCCTGCCTTTTTGCCTGCCTGCCAGCCTGCCTGTTTGCCTGCATGCCAGCCTGCCTGCTTGCCGGCCTTCCAGCCTGCCTGTGTGCCTGCCTGCCAGCCTGCCTGCTTTCCTGCCTGCCTTCCTGCCAGCCTTCCTGCCTGCCAGCCTGCCTGCTTGCCTGCCTGCCACCCTGCCTGCCAGCCTGCCTGCCTGCCTACCTGACAGCCTGCTTGCCGGGCTGCCAGCCGGCCTGCTTGCCTGCCTGCCAGCCTGCCTGCTTGCCTGCATGCCAGCCTGCCTGCTTGCCTGCCTCTCAGCCTGCCTGCTTGCCTGCCTGCCAGCCTGCTTGCCGGCCTGCCAGTCTGCCTGCTTGCCTGCCTGCCAGCCTGCCTGTTTGCCTGCATGCCAGCCTGCCTGCTTGCCGGCCTTCCAGCCTGCCAGCCTGCCTGCTTGCCTGCATGCCAGCCTGCCTGCTTGCCTGCCTGCGAGCCTGCCTGTTTGCCTGCATGCCAGCCTGCCTGCTTGCCGGCCTTCCAGCCTGCCAGCCTGCCTGCTTGCCTGCATGCCAGCCTGCCTGCTTGCCTGCCTCTCAGCCTGCCTGTGTGCCTGCCTGCCAGCCTGCCTGCTTTCCTGCCTGCTTGCCTGCCTGCCATCCGGCCTGCTTGCCGGCCTGCCAGCCTGCCTGCTTGCCGCCTTCCAGCCTGCCAGCCTGCCTGCTTGCCTGCATGCCAGCCTGCCTGCTTGCCGGCCTTCCAGCCTGCCAGCCTGCCAGCTTGCCTGCATGCCAGCCTGCCTGCTTGCCTGCCTCTCAGCCTGCCTGCTTGCCTGCCTGCCAGCCTGCTTGCCGGCCTTCCAGCCTGCCTGTTTGCCTGCCTGCCAGCCTGCCTGTTTGCCTGCATGCCAGCCTGCCTGCTTGCCGGCCTTCCAGCCTGCCTGTGTGCCTGCCTGCCAGCTGCCTGCCAGCCTGCCAGCCTTCCTGCCTGCCAGGCTGCCTGCTTGCCTGCCTGCCAGCCTGCCTGCTTGCCTGCCTGCCAGCCTGCCTGCCAGCCTGCCTGCTTGCCTGCCTGACAGCCTGCTTGCCGGGCTGCCAGCCTGCCTGCTTGCCTGCCTGCCAGCCTGCCTGCTTGCCTGCCTGCCAGCCTGCCTGCTTGCCTGCCTGCCAGCCTGCCTGCTTGCCTGCCTGCCAGCCTGCCTGCTTGCCGGCCTGCCAGCCTGCCTGTTTGCCTGCCTGCCAGCCTGCCTGTTTGCCTGCCTGCCAGCCTGCCTGTTTGCCTGCATGCCAGCCGGCCTGCTTGCCTGCCTGCCACCCTGCCTGCCAGCCTGCCTGCCTGCCAGCCTGCCTGCTTGCCTGCATGCCAGCCTGCCTGCTTGCCTGCCTCTCAGCCTGCCTGCTTGCCTGCCTGCCAGCCTGCTTGCCGGCCTTCCAGCCTGCCTTTTTGCCTGCCTGCCAGCCTGCCTGTTTGCCTGCATGCCAGCCTGCCTGCTTGCCGGCCTTCCAGCCTGCCTGTGTGCCTGCCTGCCAGCCTGCCTGCTTTCCTGCCTGCCTTCCTGCCGGCCTTCCTGCCTGCCAGCCTGCCTGCTTGCCTGCCTGCCAGCCTGCCTGCCAGCCTGCCTGCCTGCCTGCCTGACAGCCTGCTTGCCGGGCTGCCAGCCTGCCTGCTTGCCTGCCTGCCAGCCTGCCTGCTTGCCTGCATGCCAGCCTGCCTGCTTGCCTGCCTCTCAGCCTGCCTGCTTGCCTGCCTGCCAGCCTGCCTGCTTGCCTGCATGCCAGCCTGCCTGCTTGCCTGCCTCTCAGCCTGCCTGCTTGCCTGCCTGCCAGCCTGCTTGCCGGCCTGCCAGCCTGCCTGCTTGCCTGCCTGCCAGCCTGCCTGTTTGCCTGCATGCCAGCCTGTCTGCTTGCCGGCCTTCCAGCCTGCCTGCGTGCCTGCCTGCCAGCCTGCCTGCTTGCCTGCCTGCCAGCCTGCCTGCTTGCCTGCATTCCAGCCTGCCTGCTTGCCTGCCTCTCAGCCTGCCTGCTTGCCTGCCTGCCAGCCTGCTTGCCGGCCTGCCAGCGTGCCTGCTTGCCTTCCGCCGCGGGCCCTGGGCCCCGGCCCCGAGCGGGTGGCAGAGGCCCCGCAAGAGGACCCTGGCAACGCGCTGTGGCCCAAGCCTCGGCGTTCTGCAATCCCGGGACTCTTGCGGGCTGCTCCAGGCGTGGCCCCACTTCCGCCTCCGCTTCCATCCCGAACCGCACCGCAAGGCACCTCGCAGCCAGGCACCACACCACGCTGGGCTAGTCACTGGGAAGTGGGTGGAGCGAGCTTGGGGCATCAGGCCAGTCGTGCCTTCCGGGCCCGCCCCGCTGGGATCTCAGCGCCTCCTCCCCAGCCCTGGGGCGAGGGCCGCCAGCCACCAGGCCTTTCCCTCCCGTCTGCCCCACCTGGGGCAAACCCACCCGGAGCCCCCAGCGCCCCCAGACACCATCACCAGCCCGAGGCCGCTGCCCTAGCTGGGCCTGGTGAAATGCCAGGGGCCCTGGGGATGAGGGCTGGAGGGAGGGAAGAGGTCCAGGACCCAGGGGGCCCAGGGCTGTGGCGGATGCGGAGTCTGGAGTCGCATGGCCTCTCCGCTCCCTCCTGGGTTCTTGTATCCACCCACCCAGCCCCCACCCCCAGCCCCCAGACGCCAGCCTCCGGTTCCGCCCACACAGTAACACCCCCTCGGATCGGGTGTGGGTTTGGGTGGTGTGTCAGGAAAGGTGCACAGCTGGACTGTGGCTTCCAGTCGCTGCAGTGGGGTTTGGCCGGGTACCGGGAGTGGGGAGTGTGCCCCTTTGTAGTGCCCTGGTGTGTGCGGGCACGGGGGGGTGGGGGGGGGCGAGACGGGGCGGGGCCGGACCAGCCACGGCCGCCTTGGTGGCCCGGGAGGGGCTGAGCGAGCAGTGGCTGGGACGTGTTTGGCCCCAGCAGCGCCGCTCCCTGGGCAGACAGGGACGCAGGCAGGGAGGGGGGACGGGCGGCGGGCGCCAGAGGAGAGGTGAAGGAGGCCAAAGGCTTAAAAGGCCAAGGCCTACAGCACCCGGTATTCCCAGGCCGACTCCCATCCAAGTGGTAAGCAGGCTTGACCCTGCTTAGCTTCCCAGAGAAGACGGGGTCAGGCGCCTTCTGGCTGGTATGACCGAACAGCCAGCGGCTGCCTGTGGGCGCTTCAAGAGCCTGCTTCGCGCGTCCCAGCCAAGCGGGTGCCCCGCTTCTCCCTTGCATGCTCGGGCCTGACTACCTGCCTGCCTTCCTGCCAGCCTGCTAGCCTGCCTGCCAGCCTGCCTGCAGCCGCAGCCGCCTCAGCTGCAGCCCCCGCCGCCGAAGCCGCTGCCGCCCAAGCCTCGGCGGCAGCCGCCGCCACCGCCGCCACCGCTTCAGCCGCAGCCGCCGCAGCCACAGCCACCGCCGCCGTCCCAGCCTCGGACGCAGCCGCCGCCGCCGCCGCCCCCGCCGCCGTAGCCGCCGCCGCCAACTCAGCCGCGGCCTCAGCCGCAGCCGCCTCAGCCGCCGCCGCCGCCGCTGCCGCAGCCGCCGCAGCCGCCGCCGCCGCCGCCTCAGCCAAGCGGGTGCCGAGCTTCTCCCATGCACGCTCGGGCCTGACTACCTGCCTGCCTTCCTGCCATCCTGCTAGCCTGCCTGCCAGCCTGCCTGCAGCCGCCACCGCCTCAGCCGCAGCCCCAGCCGCCCCCGCCGCCGAAGCCGCTGCCGAAGCCGCCGCCGCCGAAGCCGCAGCCGCCGCCGCCGTCCCAGAGCTGCCTTTTTGTGTGGCACGCGGTGGATGTTTGGAACGTCCTAGACCACTACTTTCAGCTGATCTTCCGTATCTTTCACTCAGCGAACACATTCTTGGAACCACCACCTGGATGAAGAAATGGAACCTTACCGTGCTTCCTAACTCCTACTGACTCCCACCGAACGTCCCCCAAAGGTAACCACGGTCTTGACTTTCACCAGCGATGGCTTTGGCTTGTTCTTCGCTTCGTGTTGAGCCAACCCTTGAGCGCTGTGTGTGCGCAACGCGCCTGCTTTCCTTGCGTGGCTCTGCTGGTCCTCCCCTGGCGTCGAAAGCCCAGTGTGTGAGGACAGCACGGTTTATTCTTTCTCCCGTGGGTGCTCCGGTTTGTGCAGAGGCTGCCTGCAGATCCACATGCACCGTATTGGGTTGCCATGGAGGAGCAGGGCGTGAGTGGTGGCACGTGTCTGTCCCCCTCGAGCAACAGCGTGTGGGAGCTCGGGGCTGGCTGATGCCTGGTACTGCCTCTTCTCGTGTGTTAGCTGGTTGCTGGGGCTCAGGTGCTGGGAGGTATGGTGTATTCGTGGGACCCGCCCCCGTGTGTGTCTTGGCCACTTACGTGTTTCTTTTGTGAAATAATTGCCTTTTGGAAGCCACTTTGTGATTAGGTTGTGTGTTTTGGTTTTTGTTGATTTGAATGAGTTCTTTGTATGTGTGTGGAATACATCTGTGAGTGGCAGAGGTTTTCACATTCTTGTGTCTGTCTGCCTTTCCTTCTCTGTGTTGCCTTTTGGTAAGTTTCTTTTTTTTTCTTTCCAATAGTAGAACCATTTGTATGTTTCTTGCCTTGGATTGGCTAGGGCCTCCAGTACTGTGTTGAATGGAAGTGGTGAGAGTAGGTGTCCTTGTCTCCTTCCAGATACGAGAGAGAAGGGTTTCATAATTTTGTGTATACTTAATATTTTTTAAAGTTTCTTTCTTTATTGATTTCGAGAGCGTGCATGGGAAGGGGAGTGAGAGATGGGAAAGAGAGTGGATCCCAAGCAGACTCCTCCCTGTCAGCACAGAGTCTGATGCGAGGCTTGAACTCATGAACCGTGAGATCGTGGCCTGAGCTGAAATCAAGAGTCAGACGCTTCACCGACTAGAAGCCACTCAGGTGCCCCAAAGAGTTCAGTATTTTACCACTACGTATGACACCTGCCGTTGCGTTCCTGGTAGATAGTTGGATCAAAACATGAAAATTCTCCTCTATTTTTAGTTTGCTCTGATTTTTTAACAATCATCAAAGAAATAATAATACTAAGTTTTCTGAAATGTGTTTTGTGCATTTTGGGGACAAGTGATTTGTTTCAATGTTGTGGTTTTACTTAAAACAACTTTTGCCCTTCTAGAATAATCCAACCCTGATGTCTATGCATTCTCTGTTCACTGGATTCCATTTGTAAATAGTGTGCTTTGCATTCTTGCACGTGTATTCAAGAGAGAGGTGGGTGTTCCCTTGCACCCTCTTGTGCTGTCCATGCTGGGGTTGGGGATTAAGGTCGTGCTGGCCTCCTAAAACAACGTAGGAAGAAGCACTCCTTGTGCTTTCCCAGAAGAGTTTTTGTGTGTGTTCTTTACTTTTGGGAAGAAGTGCTAGGCCAACAGCTGGTGTAGGGTTTTCCTTGTGAGAAGGGTTTTCATTGCAGATTCCTTTCTTAAGTGGAAATAGGATTTTTCTGATTTCCCATATCTTCTCGTGTCTATTTAGATAAGGCATTTTGTTTTCTTGTAATTTGCTCAGACCTCCCAAACTTTCCAAGGAGTAAGTGTCAACTGGTTTCTAATATCCCTCCTATCTGCAGCATCTGGTGTGATATTTGCTTTAGAACTTCTTGCTATTGGTACTTTGTGCTTTGTTTCTTTTTCATAGAACCAACTTGGGCGCTTTTTTTTTTTTTTATTTCTGTCAGTTACTATTTGTTTCCTGCAGCACTGATTTCTGCCCTTTTTTTTTTCCATCTACTTGGTGATTGTTTGCTGTCCCATCTTGTAGTTCTGGAACTAAATCCTTCATTTGATTTTCAGCCTTTGTCCTTTTCCAGTATGTGTATTGTATTTATTTGCTTATTAGTGTGTTGATTCATTTTAGAATGAGAGTATGAGCAGGGCAGAGGGGCAGAGGGAGAGAGAGACAGAGAGAGACAGAGAGAGATAGAATCTCAAGCAGGCTCCTCACTCAGTGTGGAGCCAGGCTGGGGATCGATCTTGTGGCCGTGGGATCATACCCTGAGCGAAAATCAAGAGTTGGTCACCAAGCAACTGAGCTATCCCTATGATATATGTATTCTAAAGGTATGAGTCTCCCTTTAAGCACACCTTTAATGATCTTACAAGTTTTGATAAGCTAAATGTTTATTATCTTTTATGTGAAACTATTTTCTAACTTTCACTGTGGTATCTTTTTCTTAATTCGTCACAATGTTTAGGAGCATAACACATCTTGATGTTTCGGGGGATTTTCTCGTTCTCTTTGTGCTGATTTCTAGCTGAATTCCATGAAGGTATCTGTCTCAGTGTTTTTGGGTGATTGTAACAAAATTCCATAGACTGGCTGCCTAATAAGCACAGAAGCTTCTTTCCTATAGTTGAGGAGACTGGGAAGTTCTCAAGATCAAGGCATCTGCAGATTCAGGGTCAGGTGAGAGTCAGCTTCCTGGTTCATCGACAGCCTACTCCTCCCTGTCCTCAAGTGGTGGCAGGGGTGATGGTGCTCTCTCAGCCGCCCAGGACTGGTCATCACTGGAAGTCTCCCTGTCTTCATCCCATCACTGTGGGCGTGATGAATTGTTGGGGTAAATGAACTGTTAATCTAATGCGATCCCTAAATATGCCCTGCAGTATTTCAGTCCTTTCAGATGAGTTCACTTTCCTAATGGCCTGGCATATATTCGTTTTCATGAACTCTTCCTTGGCCACGTGCAAATAATGTGTATTGGGGGGAATGCAGTATTCTCTTATTTATACGTTAGATGAAGTTTGTTAATGACAGAATTCAGATTTTAGTGACCACTTTAAAGCAAGTAAGGAATAGGCGAGAATGAGTTTAATAATATTACTAACAGGTATATCCAAAATATCATTTCAGTGTATAGCCAGCGTGAGGGAGACTAATGAATGCTTTTGCGTTCTCTTTTATCACATTGTCTTTAAAATGTGGTGTGCATTATATACTTTCCACACGTCGCACTTTGAGGAGCCGCATTTCAAGGACTTGCAATAAAGCACGTGACCGCATATTGGACAGCCCCGTCCCACTCCTTTGATTTTTCTGTTGTCGTCAGTTCTGTCAGATACTGAGAGATGTATCGTTAAGTCTCCCATAATGCTTATGGATGTGGCTCTTTTCCCTTTTCTATGTTTGTCAATTTTTCTGTATTTCGAGATTGCGTTATCGGGTATATGCAAGGTTAGAAGTCTTGTGTTCCTGGTAAATGGAACTTCCATCGTGAAATGTTCCTCTTGGTCTCTAGTAGAGCTTTTTGCTATAGAGGTTAGTTTATTGGAGGGTCCCAGTGGTCACATCAGTTTTCTGTTCGGTTGGGTTTGCCTGGGGATCTTTTCCTTCCACCTGTCTGTGATCTTACGTTTTAGGGTGTACCTTTGTGACCAGCGTATGCTTAGTTTCCTTCTAATGAATTTGACACTCAAACTTTTCCTTGGAGTATTTGTGCACATGTAATGACTGATATGTTAGTTTACACGTACTGTATTACTAGTTTCTTCTTTGTCCCAGCTGTTGTGTGTTCTTTTGGTCTCTAGCCTTCCTTTAGAAGTAGGAGGGAGTTTTTAATTGTACACTGATCTGTTAGGTAATTGGACTATATCTATTTCTAGAGGCAGGTGCATTTTAAACTGACCCCTGCCTGATTCAGGACTTGTACTGCTTCCCTGACACTGCTCTCTCCTCTTAGTTTTTCTTTGTTTTAAGATTTATGTGTGTTTTGAGAGAGACATAATACAATCGGGTGAGGGGCAGAGCAGAAAGGGAGACACAGAATCTGATGCAGGCTCCAGGCTCTCAGCCATCCGCACAGACTCTGATGCGGGGCTCCAACTCACAAAAGGTGACATCGTGACCTGAGCAATGTCGGACACTCAACTGACTGAGCTACCCAGGCGCCCCTGCTCTTTTCTTGGACACTTGAACCACACTGAACTCCCCTTCACCTTTTGTTGGCTAATATTTTTTAGTCTTAGATGGATTTTGGCGTTGATGTCATTGTTTCGTGCACTTAATGCTTGTTAAGGTTTGTTCTCATAGTTACCCTTTGTTCTGCAAGCCTTGTTTTTTCATATTTCTGTCAGAGACTACATTTCTTTTTTGCAACGAGCTGCTTTAATATTGCTTTTAGTTTGTGTCTGTAGTTGATGTGTAGTCATGGTGTGTGTGTGTGTGTGTGTGTGTGTGTGTGTGTTGTTTTTGTTGTTCCGTTTTTGTTTTTGCTTCTGTTTTGCCTGAAAAACATCTTTACTTTGCCTTCACTGTGAAGAATGTTTCTGTTAGGTAAAGACTTCCAGGTTGGTGGCTATTTTAGTTCACCTTTCATACATGCCAATCCATCATCTGGCTTCATTTGCTGTTCTTGAAGAGTCAGCTGGTAGTGTTGTTGTCGTTGTCCCATGGAAGGCGGTATCTTTGTCCTCTCATGACTGTTAACATCTTTTTGCCTCGGGTGTTCTTTGTGGAGTCACTCTCATGGTTCTTTTATCAGTTTTGATTCTTATCTTTGTAGCGAGGTGGTACTACCCATTCTGTGTTTCCTCTACTTTGTGGGTTCCTATTGGACCTTTGTACCATATCTTCTGTGTCTTTTGGGCTTCTGTATTTTCTGGACGTTTTCTCTGTGTATGGTCTAGATATATTTTTACCTAACTATCTTTCAGTTCACTGAGTCTATTCACCTGTGTCTAGTCTGATGTGAAACCCACCGACTGAGTTCTTCATGCCATTAACAAGATTTTTTAGTCTTTTAATTGTGTTAGAGAGCTAGACAGACTGGGAGCAAGGGAAGAACAGAGAGAGAGGGAGACACAGATGCCGAAGCAGGCTCCAGGCTCTGCACTGTCAGCACAGAGCCCAACGCGGGGCTCAAACTCCCGAATCACGAGATCATGACCTGAGCTGAAGTCAGATGCTTAACCAACTGAGCCACTCAGGCACCTGGAGATCTTAATTTTAGCTCTGGTAATTTGCAGTTGGAGAATCTGTTTTGAGTCTCTGAAAATTTCCCATTTGTCAAGAATGGTTTTTGGACAGTTGACTTTTGCATCCAATAACTCCAGTCTATGTGTCTCCTCTTGGTCTGTTTCTCTTCTTTCTTCTTTGGGTCGATATGACCTGTTTGTTTGTTTTTTGTTTTTTTATGTTTATCTATTTATTTTGAGGGAGAAAGAAAGTGAGAGCAGGGGTGGGGGTAGAGGACGGGGGAGAGAGAGACACTGTTGAGGAGAGGCTCTTTTCTGTTCAGTAGAGAGCCCAACACAGGGCTCAAACTCACAAACGTGAGCCGAAACCAAGTGTTGGTCACTTAAACGAGTAGACTGAGCTATCCAGGTGCCTCTCTTTTTTTGTTTGCTTGTTTGTTTCTTTCCTTTTCTTATGAAAAGAATTTTGTTTTAATATTATTTACTTTTGAGAGAGAGAGAGAGGTAGAGACAAAACTTGAACAGGGGAGGGGGAGGCAAAGTGGGAGACACAGAATCCAAAGCAGGCTCCAGGCTCTGCACTGTCACCACAGAGCCCGACGCGAGACTCAAACCATAACGCGTCAGTTCATGACATGAACCAAAGTGGGATGCTTCCCCGACTGAGCCACCCAGGCATTCCTTTCATTTCCTTGCCTTGCTTTGCCTTCCTTTCCCTTCCTTTCCTTTCCTTTCCTTTCCTTTCCTTTCCTTTCCTTTCCTTTCGTTTCCTTGCCTTTCCTTTCGTTTCCTTTTCCTTTTTTTCTTTTTTCTTTTCTATTCTTTTCTTTTTTCTTCTTTTTTCTTTTCTTTTCTTTTCTTTTCTGTCTTTTTGTTGTCTTGTCTTATCTTGTCTTTTCATTTCTTCTTTGTTTTTATTGTTGTGCTGGACTGTATGGAGAAGCATAGAGGCTCTTCGTGTGCTTGTATTCCTTCAGCATTTCATCCCACACACCCCGAGTGCGGCGGTTCTTGGGCCCACTCAGGCGTGAGTGAGTTGAGACTGGGGCTCAGTCTTTGTAAGGTGCCGTGTGAGCTGGGCTCACGCTGTCCCCCACCCCCGTGTAGACCTCCAGGGTCTCCATTTGGAGGCCTGGAGTATTTCCGAGGACCCGTCCTTGATGCTAGCTCCCAAAGCCCCGTTATTTTCTCCACAGCACAATGAGATGATGGAAGGGTCAGCTTCTCAGGCAGTGCTTGCCGAGTGCCGGGCTCCTTTTCTGTGCCTCCCTGTGCTGTCCAGAGCTCGGTTAGCTGCCACTTTCTGCTTGCCTTTCTGTTAGGTTTCCTTTGCAGCTCGTTGGTATCTTGCCTCCAATCCCTGAGGAAATTCAGAATCCTCACATGTCTTGAGGGAGAGAGAGGACTCTGAACATTAGAGTTGGCTCAGCGGGCTTCCCTTTTGTTGGGGTCTCGGTCCTCCCAGTTGGGACTGCCTCGGGGTCTCCTTGATGCCTTCAGAGATGCTTCAAATTGAACTCATCTTTCCTAGTTCATGATGTGTTGATTAACAGGCTACTCACATGTATAAGAGCAAGCCAGGGAAGACTGAGAAGTCATAGCAAACATTTTGGTCCTCAGCATTTGTTACAGGAGAAAACGAAACCCAGTAGTCCTTGCCTAGTACCCGTCGTTCTTCTAAAATGACCATCCAGTTTGCCCACACTCAGCCAGCGTCCATGGGGTGGTGATGGTGTCAGCCTCCCAGCTCCCTATCCCCCACTGCCACGGCCGCCCTCCTCCCCTGTCAGGTGCCTGCCCAGGGCAGGCTTTGTGATGACGGGCTGGCTATGGCAGGGCAACTAGATGAAGTGGATCGCTTAAGTGACGCTTATTCTGGGAGTGTTTGATCAGTGTTGTTTGTATTCTAATTTTCGTAATGTTTATTTACTATTTAGAGAGACAGAGTGTGTGGCCAGGGGAGGCGCAGACAGAGGGAGACCCAGAATCTGAAGCAGGCTGGGGGGGGGGGGATGCCCCTCAAGCGTACAGGGTAGCCCCCACAAAAAGGGCTTCTGTGTTGGTGCACCCGAATCATCTGCAGAGACACAACCACCCACCCTTGTTGAGCCCTTTTGTGACTCTGCACCATTGTGGTCGCCAGGCTCTGGCTGCTGTGCTCCTCGGAGAGGGTGGTGGAGGCACATCTGAGAAGAGTGTATCTGGGCGAGTGAAGGGGTTAGGAGCAAATGTCGCTGACTTGCGCACTGTGGTTCCGGAAAGGCCTTTTCCGGAGAGGTCGCTCGGGAGCTGAGGCTGACCGAGCACTCTCCCAGCAGTCTGACTCCGAGGCCAAAGGCCGGGGTCAAGGAGGAGCTTGGCTTTGTTGTGAGCCATGGAAGCGGAAGCGGAGCCAGGTGAGGCACCAGGCAGCTGGCGTTGGGACGGAACCTACCCCGTAAGGAGTTGGGTTTTCCGATAAGGGCCTGGGGTCGTTGTGTCCTCAGGGGGAAGGACTGGCATGAGGTTGTTGAATTTTTTTATGTTTATTATTTTTTTTTTCAATATATGAAATTTATTGTCAAATTGGTTTCCATACAACACCCAGTGCTCATCCCAAAAGGTGCCCTCCTCAATACCCATCACCCACCCTCCCCTCCCTCCCACCCCTCATCAATCCCGTTTGTTCTCAGTTTTTAAGAGTCTCTTCTGCTTTGGCTCTCTCCCACTCTAACCTCCTTTTTTCTTTTTTCTTCCCCTCCCCCATGGGTTTCTGTTAAGTTTCTCAGGATCCACCTAAGAGTGAAACCATATGGTATCTGTCTTTCTCTGTATGGCTTATTTCACTTAGCATAACACTCTCCAGTTCCATCCGTGGTGCTCCAAAGGGCCATATTTCATTCTTTCTCATTGCCACGTAGTACTCCATTGTGTGTATAAACCACAATTTCTTTATCCATTCATCAGTTGATGGGCATGTAGGCTCTTTCCATCATTTGGCTATTGTTGAGAGTGCTGCTATAAACATTGGGGTACAAGTGCCCCTATGCATCAGTACTCCTGTACCCCTAGGGTAAATTCCTAGCAGTGCTATTGCTGGGTCATAGGGTAGGTGTATTTTTAATTTTCTGAGGAACCTCCACACTGTTTTCCAGAGTGGCTGCACCAATTTGCATTCCCACCAACAGTGCAAGAGAGTTCCCGTTTCTCCACATCCTCTCCAGCATCTATAGTCTCTCGATTTGTTCATTTTGGCCACTCTGACTGGCGTGAGGTGATATCTGAGTGTGGTTTTGATTTGTATTTCCCTGATGAGGAGCGACGTTGAGCACCTTTACATGTGCCTGTTGGCCATCCGGATGTCTTCTTCAGAGAAGTGTCTATTCATGTTTTCTGCCCATTTGTTCAGTGGGTTATTTGTTTTTTGGGTGTGGAGTTTGGTGAGCGCTTTATAGATTTTGGATACTAGCCCTTTGTCCGATATGTCATTTGCAAATATCTTTTCCCATTCCGTTGTTTGCCTTTTAGTGTTGTTGGTTGTTTCCTTTGCTGTGCAGAAGCTTTTTATCTTCATAAGGTCCCAGTAATTCATTTTTGCTTTTAATTCCCTTGCCTTTGGGGATGTGTCGAGTAAGAGATAGCTACGGCTGAGGTCAGAGAGGTCTTTTCCTGCTTTCCTCTCTAGGGTTTTGATGGTTTCCTGTCTCACATTCAGGTCCTTTATCCATGTTGAGTTTATTTTTGTGAATGGTGTGAGAAAGTGGTCTAGTTTCAACCTTCTGCATGTTGCTGTCCAGTTCTCCCAGCACCATTTGTTACAGAGACTGTCTTTTTTCCATTGGATGTTCTTTCCTGCTTTGTCAGAGATGAGTTGGCCATACGTTTGTGGGTCTAGTTCTGGGGTTTCTATTCTATTCCATCGGTCTATGTGTCTGTGTTTGTGCCAATACCATGCTGTCTTCATGATGACAGCTTTGCAGTTGAGGCTAAAGTCTGGGATTGTGATGCCTCCTGCTTTGGTCTTCTTCTTCAAAATTACTTTGGCCATTCGGGGCCTTTTGTGGTTCCATATGAATTTTAGGATTGCTTGTTCTAGTTTCGAGAAGAATGCTGGTGCAGTTTTGATTGGGATTGCCTTGAATGTGTAGATAGCTTTGGGTAGTATTGACATTTTGACAATATTTATTCTTCCAATCCGTGAGCACGGAATGTCTTTCCATTTCTTCATATCTTCTTCAATTACCTTCATAAGCTTTCTATAGTTTTCAGCATACAGATCTTTTACATCTTTGGTTAGAGTTATTCCTAGGTATTTTATGCTTCTTGGTGCAGTTGTAAATGGGATCAGTTTCTTTGTCTTTCTGTTGCTTCATTGTTAGTGTATAAGAATGCAACTGATTTCTGTACATTGATTTTGTGTCCTGCAACTTTGCTGAATTCATGTATCAGGCCTAGCAGACTTTTGGGGGAGTCTGTCAGATTTTCCATGTATAGGATCATGTCATCTGCAAAAAGGGAAAGCTTGATTTCATCTTTGCCAATTTGGGTGCCTTTGATTTCCTTTTGTTGTCTGATTGCTGATGCTAGAACTTCCAACACTATGTTAAACAACAGCGGTGAGAGTGGGCATCCCCGTCGCGTTCCTGATCTCAGGGAAAAAGCTCTCAGTTTTTCCCCATTGAGGATGATGTTAGCTGTGGGCTTTTCAGACATAGCTTTTACGATCTTTAAGTATGTTCCTTCTATCCCGACTTTCTCAAGGGTTTTTATTAAGAAAGGGTGCTGAATTTTGTCAAAGGCCTTTTCTGCATCGCTTGACAGGCTCACGTGGTTCTTATCTTTTCTTTTCTTACTGTGATGTATCACGTTGATTGATTTGCGAACGTTGAACCAGCCCTGCATCCCAGGAATGAATCCCACGTGCTCATGGTGGGTAATTCTTTTTATATGCTGTTGAATTCGATTTGCTAGTATCTTATTGAGAATTTTTGCATCTATATTCATCAGGGATATTGGCCTGTAGTTCTCTTTGTTTAGTGGGTCTCTGTCTGGTTTAGGCATCAAAGTGATACTGGCTTCATAGAATGAGTCTGGAAGTTTTCCTTCCCTTTCTATTTCTTGGAATAGCTTGAGAAGGATAGGTATTATCTCTGCTTTAAACGTCTGGTAGAACTCCCCTGGGAAGCCATCTGGTCCTGGACTCTTATTTGTTGGGAGATTTTTGATAACCGATTCAATTTCTTCGCTGGTGATGGGTCTGTTCAAGCTTTCTCTTTCCTCCTGATTGAGTTTTGGAAGAGTGTGCGTGTTTAGGAATTTGTCCATTTCTTCCAGGTTGTCCAATTTGTTGGCATATAATCTTTCATAGTATTCCCTGAGAATTGTTTGTATCTCTGAGGGGTTGGTTGTAATAATTCCATTTTCATTCATGATTTTATCTATTTGGGTCATCTCCCTTTTCTTTTTGAGAAGCCTGGCTAGAGGTTTGTCAATTTTGTTTTTCTTTTCAAAAAACCAACTCTTGGTTTCGTTGATCTGCTCTCCGGTTGTTTTTAGATTCTATATTGTTTATTTCTGCTCTGCTCTTTCTTATTTCTCCTCTTCTGCTGGGTTTAGGCTGCCTTTGCTGTTCTGCTTCTATTTCCTTTAGGTGTGCTGTTAGATTTTGTATTTGGGATTTCTCTTGTTTCTGGAGATAGGCCTGGAGTGCAATGTATTTTCCTCTCAGGACTGCCTTCGCTGCATCCCAAAGCGTTTGGATTGTTGTATTTTCATTTTCGTTTGTTTCCATGTATCTTTCAATTTCTTCTCTAATTGCCTGGTTGACCCACTCATTCGTTAGTAGGGTGTTCTTGAACCTCCATGCTTTGGGAGGTGTTCCAGACTTTTTCCTGTGGTTCATTTCAAGCTTCACAGCCTTGTGGTCTGAAAGTATGCATGGTATAATTTCAATTCTTGTATACTTATGAAGGGCTGCTTTGTGACCCAGTATATGACGTATCTTGGAGAAAGTTCCATGTGCACTCGAGAAGAAAGTATATTCTGTTGCTTTGGGATGCAGAGTTCTAAATATATGTGTCAAGTCCGTCTGATCCAATGTATCCTTCAGGGCCCTTGTTTCTTTATTGACCGTGTGTCTAGATGATCTATCCATTTCTGTCAGTGGAGTGTTAAAGTCCCCTGCAATGACCACGTTCTTATCAATAAGGCTGCTCATGTTTATGAGGAATTGTTTTCTATATTTGGGGGCTCCTGTATTCGGCGCATAGACATTTATAATTGTTAGCTCTTCCTGATGGATAGGCCCTGTAATTATTCTCAAATGCCCTTCTTCAGCTCTTGTTACAGCCTTTGATTGAAAGTCTAGTTTGTCTGATACAAGTATGGCTACTCCAGCTTTCTTTTGGCTTCCAGTAGCATGATAACTAGTTCTCCATCCCCTCACTCTCCATCTACAGGTGTCCTCAGGGCTAAAATGAGTCTCTTGTAGACAGCAAATAGATGGGTCTTGTTTTTTCTATCCATTCTGATACCCTGTGTCTTTTGGTTGGCGCATTTGGTCCATTTACATTCAGTGTTATTATAGAAAGATACGGGTTTAGAGTCCTTATGATGTCTGTATGTGTACGGTGTAGCCCCCACAAAAAGGGCTTCTGTGTTGGTGCACCCGAATCATCTGCAGAGACACAACCACCCACCCTTGTTGAGCCCTTTTGTGACTCTGCACCATTGTGGTCGCCAGGCTCTGGCTGCTGTGCTCCTCGGAGAGGGTGGTGGAGGCACATCTGAGAAGAGTGTATCTGGGCGAGTGAAGGGGTTAGGAGCAAATGTCGCTGACTTGCGCACTGTGGTTCCGGAAAGGCCTTTTCCGGAGAGGTCGCTCGGGAGCTGAGGCTGACCGAGCACTCTCCCAGCAGTCTGACTCCGAGGCCAAAGGCCGGGGTCAAGGAGGAGCTTGGCTTTGTTGTGAGCGATGGAAGCGGAAGCGGAGCCAGGTGAGGCACCAGGCAGCTGGCGTTGGGACGGAACCTACCCCGTAAGGAGTTGGGTTTTCCGATAAGGGCCTGGGGTCGTTGTGTCCTCAGGGGGAAGGACTGGCATGATGGATTTGAATGTTTTGAAAGCTGGTGCTGGTTCTGTGTGGATAGTGGGTTGGGGGAGGAGACAAGAATGGATGCAGTGTAGACGTCATTGGGTAGAGTGGCTCCTTCTAATGTGTGGGTTGAGCTCTAAGATTCGTGTTTTAGGCAACAGGTACAAGCCCCTCACATCACCCATCACATAAAGCACAGGACAGTGTGCGTCTTTATATCCTTTACAGAACTGCGTAATGTTTAAAAGCAGCGTGTGTAATTTTACGTGTGTGGGTACAGGGCGTACACTAAAGTATTCACCTGTTCTGGAGTGCATGGCAGGCACGGTATTAGGTGCTGAACCCTATGTGCTGCAGTTACCTCGCCCAGAGACGTATGCGGTTTTACGGAGAGCAATAGAAGGGCATGGGAGTGTGTGGTTCGGTGGAATAGGGGGAACGTGTGCACAGTGCGGCTGCAGGATGGCCGTTTTGTGCCATGGGTCGGCGTGGGTCAGACTCGGGGAGGCGGTTTTCCTTGGGAGGTCCGGCTGCCCTGTGTTCTCCTTCATGCACGCCACTCTGTCTCCCGGACGCCTTTCCAAGCACCTCGTAGTGAAGCTCCATCTGGGCGGACTGTGGGCTCTTTGAGTTCCACACGGGCCACCACCCTGCCCCCCCCACCTGTGCCTCCTCCTGGGAACAGAGCAGCTTGCTCCCTGGTCCGGTGGTCAGAAGCCAGGGAGATGGCTTTGCCTCTCTCCTGCTCTTCCCTCTCCCTGCTGGGCCGTGGGTCCTGTGGCGTGGAGCTTGCCTGTCTTTATGTCAGATCTTACTGCCCTTATGCCCGTGTGAGGATAGGCTGTCCAAGTGCACACAAGTCTCGCACACGACGTTCCTCCTGATGAACGCTTAGGTGGTGGTGACACACATGCGTCCCGGGTGGCCTGGCTGCATGCTCCCTCGATTTTCACGCACAGACGTGTGCATGGCAGGCGAAGTGGTTCACTGAGCACCTTGGTGAGGATTTGCTGTCTGGAAAGTGGGGGTGGGTCCTCACAAATGTGCTGATATGCAGACATGCATGGGGTGGGGGGGACCCGCTAGATGGGGCTGTCTTGGGCCTTGGGGCCTGGCGGTATGGGGGTGGAGGCGGGCACTGTCTGTGCAGCTTTCCAGAAGGGCCTTTCTGTTCCTGGCCAGTGTTTCCATAGACGGCTGGCTGGCTTTAGTCCCAGCGCCCTTGTCATGGAAGGGTCCATGTGGGAAAGGAGCCGAGACTCTGCCGGATCACTCCTGGTGGCAGCGTGCTTTCCAGCGATGACACTTCCGTCCTGCCTTCCTCGCCCTCCGTCTGCTTCACCAGATCTCCTCTCTGTGCTGTCTTCTTCTGTGACCTCCTCTGGGCTTTTCTCTGTGCTCGTGACCTTCTGTAGGATACGCATTTTGAATCCCTGCATCCCCCAACTCTTTTTCTTTTTCTTTTTCTTTTTCTTTTTCTTTTTCTTTTTCTTTTTTTTTCTTTTTGCCATATGCACAGTGTCATTCATGAGTTTCCTGATTGGCTGTGTCATAGGTCCTGGAAATCACGCACGTCGTATGGACAGTCATCTCTAGCAGGGATTTCTTGATTGTGTTGGGCTTGACGGTTTCCCCAGAGTTTTTTGTAACGTCCCTTGGCATCTTCCTGACTTTCATAATGTTCCCTCTGTGGCGGTTCTCTTTGGTAGCATTGACTGTCCTTCTTGTAACGTGCCTGTGTCATGAACCTCACAGGTCCTCGTGGCCCCTGGTCCGCAGGCTCACTTAGACCCGCTGCGCTCCGGAGCGAGTGAGCCGCCAAGACACGTTTGGTGGTGACCCGTGGGGTTCTGGGTGGCCAGGACATTGTCCAATGTCAGAAGAACTTTGGAGGACAGTCCCTTGCTTTCAGTGTACTTCCTGAGTTGAGGGACAGAGCCGGGATGGAACTGCCCCAGGGCAAGGGCTCTGGTTGTGCAGCCAGACCACTGGCCACTGGCACTTGTTGCCTTCAGGACCCTGGGGTGAGCTTCCTACACAGGGCCAGCCGCCCTGCTCACACCCCCACCTGTAGCCGCTCATTCGGTAGCTGCTTCACCCCTTCCTACCCAACATCTTGGTGCTCACTTGTCTTTCTCGTGAATAAATGTCGTTTGTGGCATTTTCCCCCCGACAGGGCACCTCCTGCTGCATGAAAAACCCGTGCAGGCAGCCATGGTCTCCTCAACTGATTTTCTTGGGTTTTCACTTTTTGCGTTGGAGTGGTTGACATGCGGTGGATGGTAGTTCCTGCTTCTCTGCAATCTTCTCTGGGGCGTCTGGGAAACTGTGTCCTTCTTCTTCGTGGTGGAAGCTGCTTCTCCTAGCGTCTGGACCATTTTCAAAGCCAAACCCCTTTCTAAAATCACCAAGCTATCCTGTGCCTGCATTGAAATGTGCCAGTTTTCGATCCTTCCCTTCCTTCTGCCTTACGTCGTGATGTCAGGTCTTCACTTGTCTTGCAGTTTGAGTTGCGTCGGCAGGTGTGCCCGTCTCACAGCAGTCCTACATCCACAGAGATGCCACATCTTCCGCACCAGACACAAAGATGTCTCACCAGTAGCACCAGGTTTTTGCATGTGCTGGGGTCGCCGCAGGGAGAGAGCTTCGAGACTTTCCCTTTCTTTGTGCCTCCGTGGTCCTCACGCTGGCCGGCTGGCAGCTGCAGCTGTGGACCTCAGTACATGTCAGGCCATTCAGCCTTTTCTTGTCACACCATGAGTCTTCTCTGCATCGCGGGAGCACGTCCGGCATCCCTGGGCACACTTCGAACGGGTCCCAGGCTGTAATTAAGGTTCATGGTATTGCCCTTAACGCGGTGAAAATGACGCAGGAACCCTGAGAAATCACTTCTCCTGTGGTGCTTGATGTACTGGAGAAAGGAAGTGCATACCAAGAGCTGAGTAGCAGATTCGTGGATTCGTGCAACACCTGAGGGGACCTCAAGAGCAACAGGAGGTGGTGCACACTTCCCCCAGAGGACAGCGTCTGCTACAGCTCGTGTTATGCGGTTAGGACTTAATCCTGCGTCTCCACATTTGTTTGCCTTTCTCTTGACTGCAAATGGCACCATGTAGGTACGGTCAGTTTCTGTGTGCAAAATGATACGTTTTATCTTGTCAGAGTAGGTTTGTGTATGTTTTCGGGGAGGAAATGCTCTAATAGCCTAGTATCTGCGTATATTTCATGCACTCGTGGCCTCCCTTTTACTTACTAGGTTTGATACTTCGTAGCTGCTCAGCTCATCTGCCAGTCTTTCCAAATGTCACACATCTCCAGAAGAGTTTCCAGTGCATTTATTGGAACAAAAATCCCCACATAGAAACGGGCCTGCACAGTCCTACATCAAGGATCAGATAGGCTTCTGTGGGTTCACCTTGTCAAGTCAGATTGCAAGGAACGTGGTCAGTTCTGTGGTAACATTCCCGTTGATTTGGAAAGGGCTACTTTATGAAAGAAATTGAAGTATGTCACCAGTTTGTACTTGGATTTTCCAGAATTGCTGAAATCAACAACTCTCCTTATTTGGAATGTCAGTTGTTAAGTGAACGTTTGTCCCCTCGTTTGTCCTACAGAGACAAAAGCTCTGGGGCGCCTGGGTGTCTCAGGGCATTAAGCGTCTGACTCTTGGTTTCAGCTCAGGTCATGATGTCATGGTTCAGGGATTGAGCCCTGCACCGGGCTCTGCGCTCGACTGACTGGAGAGTGTGCGTCCACCTCCTTGGAGCCCACCTGTACGCCATGTCCTGGGCGGGCGCTCAGTATTGGCGTGAGAGAAGCCCCACGTGGGGAGGTGGGCCCTGGCATCACTCTCCTCAGAAACCCTTCCTCCATAATATTTCCTGCTTGACTAAGGAAAGAAGTCGTAAACTCGCCCTTTCGTCAAGAGTCCTACCATCATTTTTGAAAAGTCCATTGGGTGTGGTTGAGTCTGATTGAGCCAGGGGTTCAGGCTAAGACAGCAGCTTTTGAGTACCGTCAGCCTTTCCCCACTGCCGCTCCACAAGCCTGCTTGGCAGACGAGGCCAGAGGCTGCGGATGGGCAGGAGGCTTCTCGGCCGCTTGCTCCCGAGTCAGCAGAGTTCCTGAGTCCTAGACCTGCCAGGCACCTGAAAATGTCCGTCCCCTTGAGTGTCGGTCCCTCCGAAAATCCCCGGGACTCCTGTGGGTGGTGAGGAGGGGACTGGTGTGTGTGATGCTACTTGAGGGCGGTGGGTGCTGGGCCTCTGGAGGGCCACGGAGGCCTGGTGTGCTCTGGTAAAGACCCCCTGTGTCTCTCCACTTTTGTCCCCTCTCCGACCCCAGGAGTGTGCAGCTCTCGCTGCAGAGCTCCACACCTGCAGGGAGCAGCTCGTGCAGAGAGAGGAGGAGATCGCCAACCTGAAGGCGGAGAGAAACAACACCAGGGTCAGTAGGCGCACTGCCAGTGTCTTCAAACACGGGACACCATTCACTCCCCTTGTCCGCAATGTCCCCGTGGAGTTGGCTGGGACCTATTGTTCTCAAACCTTGTTTGATCCGTGAGGAGGAGTAAGGCTCTTTTAACACATTGGCGGGGACGGCTCCCTACCTGGGAACTGAATTGAAGGGATTCAGACTTGGTTTTGCATTTGGTGAACTTGAGGCCCGGAATTGAAGGTGTTCTTGAAACACGGTTTTCCTTTTGCCTCTCCCGCCAGCTGCTGCTGGAACATTTGGAGTTCCTCGTCTCCAGGCACGAGAGAGCTCTTCAAAAAACAGTCATACGGCGACAGGCGAAGACTCCGGCCGGCGTGTCCAGTGAGGCGGAGGTGCTCAAGGTCCTCAACTGCATATTGGAGAAGGACAAAACCGAGGCTGAAACGGTGTGCCTAGCCACGGCGGTTCTCAATTTGTGCACATGCTGTGTGTTCTAGGCACACTTTGTGTGTTTGTGTGACTGGGGTTTCCTTTTCATCTTCTTGAATTCTTGTAAGAAGACAGGTCTGTATGGTTAAAAAGCAGTAGTTGGTGGAAATGTTGTGTGTATCGATTGGCTAGTACAAATTGCATAATGTAATTTATTTGGGGGAAGATTTGTCTCCAATGTAAAATTGAAAGCGGTTAACAAGCAAGTCTGTGAACAGGAGCATCCGTGAAAAACCTTACCAGCATTCTGTCATGTCATTTGAGGCGAAGGGGATCTTAGGGTAACTGTATAGTAAGGACTAATGAAACACCTCTGTGTACCAACTCAATCCCTTTGTTTCCAGGTGAGAGAGCAGTTACGTGTGGCACTGGAGGGGTGTAGTTTCGTAGAAGAAGAATTAGGGGCCACTCGCAGAGTTCAGCTCCAGACATCACGCCAGGATTTGATTGGAGGGGGTTTCCTTTTTATCCATTGTTTTTAAAACAACGTATGAAGACTAGCAGTGGGGGCCCTCACATGTTGCTTCCCTTTCTGAGTTTCAAAGGTGCAGAGCCAGATGAAAGAGCTCCTGGCTACCCTGTGCACTCTCGTGGCCAAGCTGGAAGAGGACCTAGACATCTCCAGGAAAGACCTCATCCTTTCTGAAGCAATGAACACCATATTACAAAGAGATGTCCGTGAAGTGAGTGTCAGTTGAAATGGCCACGCCGTCGTCGAGCCAAACGTGGGGTGTTTGGTTCGGCCTTGCCCAGTGTGTCCTTCGTCTCCCACGGGTTTTGAACGTTTGGAGTTTGGTAGAAGTAGCAGCAGAACGGGACGTGACTCCGGGGCCTGGGCGGGCTGCCTCCCCATCTGCGTGGTGGAATCTGTCCTCCCTGGGCTCTCCCCTGCCGAGGCCTGGCGGGCAGGCGGCGGAGTGGCCTCGGGTGTGGCGTGTGGGCCACCTGAGCTTGGCCCATGCCGTGCTCTCGGTCCATTTTGGGAACACACTCGGCACGTAGGAACCAGCGTGGTGCTGCCAGGGCGTTTCCGGGGGCACGACCTTGCGGGGGCGGCTCTGCCAGGGGCCGTCACGGCCGCCTCTGCCGCCCTGCCCTCCTCCCAGGGGTTCCGTGCTCCTGGTCGTGACGGTCAGAGTGAGCGAGGGGTAGCCCGCTGGTCCTGGTGTAAGGTCATGGAGGAGTGCGGCCGCTTCTGCACGTGTGGTCGTCGATGGGAATCTGATCATTGTCACAGAGGACTAGTAAGGGTAGGATGGTTTCTCTGTGCCTCCTCCTGTCACTGTGAGCTGCCCTTTGCGGACAGTCCCCGCACACCCCACCCCCAGCCCAGCAGTGCCACCTCGGGAAGACCCTGTCAGACCCTCGAGGGTGTAAGTGCACGAGCAGTCTGTTTAGTACCTTAGTGTGGGTGAGATCGTGTCGGAATTTAAAACAAAAGTATTTGCAGAAATTATAGAACCTGTTCAGTGAAGTTGTTGTTTGGCAGAGGTGGGGAGAGACCCCTCAGCAGAGTTCAATGTGCAGAGAATTTAGAAAATCCTTTCTTAGGACTCATCACTTTCACTCTTGAGACTGCTGACATAAATTGCTTAGGAAACACGGAGGGCTGGAAGAGGAATCTTTCGGGTGTTGGACAAGAAACACAGGGCAGGACGTTCTGGTTCCATTTGCAGTGTCAGATACCATGGGATACAATGTTGTTACAGGGTTAGGCTATAGAAGATGACTTCCAGTTATATGAAAGGTGGAGTTTGGCTTCCATTTGTTACCACTGCTGCTTCAACTTTGTGGTAATTGGATGAGATTTCATCCGCCTTTTCCCCGGGAAAAAGGATGGTTGTCTCATGGTGTGTGCCTCCAGAGGCAAGTCGCTGTTCTGTGGAAAGCTCAACGGTGTCCGGAGGCAACCGAGGTTGTGACTTCCGGGAGACTTTCTTATCCGTTTGTCTTTGAACACATGGGAAAGAATAAGCCTGGGTAACTGGTCAGAATCCCGAGCAGCCTCCGCACTGTCGGCACAGAGCCTGACGCGGGGCGCCAACTCACAGAGCGACACCGGCTGAGCCACCCAGGTGCCCCGAGGATGCTACTTTTCTGTTTGTTTGGAAAATGAGGATTTCGCCCGGGTTTTGTGTCTGGAGTGTGTTAATGTGTCGTACGCTAATTCGTTCCCTGTTTTCCCTCTGAAATACCTGCTGTAGGCCATGGCCCAGAAGGAAGACATGCAAGACAGGATCACTACCCTTGAGAAGCGCTGCCTCAGGGCACAGCACAAAGCCACCTCTCTGCACGACCTCAAGGAGAAACTTGAAAACGAGATGGCAAAGAAGGACTCTCTGCATCGACAGGTCGTTGGTTTCGTTGGACTTCATTCCACTTTTATTAATTACAAGTCAAGTTAAGGACCAAGTGTCAATGTCAAGGTTTTAGGATCTTAGAAACTTGTGTTGACCAGCGGGGTTACTTCAACGTCCAGGGTTTAATTCTTTCGAATTTTATGGAAGCATGTTATGGGGCTCCCCTCCTTGATTCCTTCTTTGTCTTGTCTTACATGCACGTTACTCTGTTGCCTGTCAGCACTGTTTCCAAAGGAGCAGGGAGTGGCCGGGAATGTGTAGGCAGCTGGCCATTTTGGGTAGTACCTGAGATCGGGGGGAATGGCAGGTGCAGAAGCACAGTCTGGCGTGAGGATGTGAGACCCTGTGTTTTGGGAAGCAGCACGTCTCTTCCTTGGTTGTCTCAGGTCATCCGGCATTGAACAGGAAAACCACATCCAGCTTCTTGGAAACAGAGTGAGCTTTGTCTGGTGTGTTTGTCAAATGCGTCAGTCGACCCAAAATGATAATCAAAGTGAAATACTAGGAAGCCATTAAAATGACATGGAGGAATGCTGTTTGAGAGCACGTAACATGTTCCAAATCATGAGTGTAAAGGGCAGATGACGAAATACTATGTGTACAGCATGTGATTTATTTTGGAGGGTTTGAAAGCATGATACGTGGTCTGTATATACACACAGAGCTATATGCACACAGAAGATGGAAGGAGTCTGTGGGAACACACGTTAACCTTGCAAAAACCTCACCTTATACATGATTTTTAAAATGACTTTATATATTTTTAATGCTTATTTATTTTTGAGAAAGGGAGCCAGAGTGAGAGAGAGAGAGAGAGAGAGAGCGAGCATGAGCAGTGGAGGGCAAGAGAGGGAGAGAGGGAGACACAGAATCCAAAGCAGGCTCCAGGCTCTGAGCTGTCAGCACAGAGCACGAGGCGGGGTTGACCCCATGAGCTATGAGATCATGACCTGAGCCGAAGGTGGACGCTTAACTGACTGAGCCACCTCGGCTTCCCTAAAAGTCCTTTAACAAAAAATCTCGTGTCTAAGTTTTCCACGTTGAAGTTTTCCACGTTTTTGGTCAAGAGGGAGAGTGTTTTTGTTGAATAATGGTACACTTCCAAAAAGAACTCAACTGGCATCAGGCATGCTCTCAGAAGCTCTGTGCTGGCTGATGTGCCCACCTCAGAATGTCCTATGTAGCGAGCCCTCGGACCCCAGTATAAATATGTTTACGAAGGGTTAGGACCGAACCCTTCTCTCCTTAACTGGTCAGGAAGAGCGAGCAAGCTCCTCCAGAAGATGGGTTTTCTTTAATGTGTGGGAACTTTGTCTTTGGAAAGACTTCTTTGAAGATAGTGAAGAAGAGCAAAGAGTTTGGCAAGACATGTTTTGCGTAGCGAACGGAGGACCAAGGCAGTGGGTGACTCCTCGCAGAAAGGAAAGGTTTACTCTGAAGCACCTACCAAACTGTTGGCTTCAGTCAGAACTAACAGTAGATCTCTGCATTTAGATTTTGTTTCACTTTATTAAAAATGGAAACGGAGAGAAGACTTGCTACACTTTGATGCTTTGCCTTCATTTCCTAGACTGCGGATCAAAACCGCCAGTTGCAAGAGCGCCTGGAGGTGGCGGAGCGGAAGCTGCAGCAGACCCCGAGGAAGGCCAAGTCGCTGCCCGAGGTGGAAGCCGAGCCGGCCCAGAGGGTGGCCACCCTCTGCAAGGTGGGGCCCCCGTTTCCTTCTGGGTCCCATGGTGGGAATGTCAACTTCATGGCGGTCCGTTCTTGTATCTCATTTCTCACCGGTAACGTCGGCGTGCCAAAGTCCGCGAACCAGCTGAGATCTGTTTTCGGTGCTTCTTTGTCTGAGATTGGAATGCTTTTCAAACGGCAGGCATCATCCCCAGTTTTGTTCCCTCCGGTTTTGTCCGACGTGTGCAGTTTGCCGTTGGCTGCATCTAAGACTCACTGCTTTTCAGAGTTAAGTCAGCGACTCAAAGCTCAAGATAGTAGCCTTGGGCAAGAGAAGGACAGGGGTGCCTGGCCGGCTCAGTCAGTGGAGCTTGGGACTCTTGATCTCAGGGTCATGAGTCTGAGCTCCCCATTGGGTGTAGAGCTTACCGAAGGAAAAAAAAAAAACAAAAACAAAAAAAGCATAGAATTTTTCCGAGAAATGAGAAAATCCTATCCTCTTTCAAACACAATCGTTTTTTTATTTAAAAAATTCTTAAATGTTCATTTATTTTGAGACAGAGAGAGAGAGAGAGAGAGCGAGCCTGGGCACATACATGAGCAGGAGAGGGGCAGAAAGAAGGAGATAGAATGCCAAGTAGGCTCCATGCTATCAGCACAGAGCCTGACACAAGGCTCGAAGCCCCAAACCTTGAGTTCATGACCTGAGCTGAAGCCAAGAGTCAGAACCCGACTGACTGAGCCACCCAGACACCCCTGTAAGAAATAAATCTTTAAGGAATTCACTCGGAGGTTCCACAAATAGAGTCGAGGAACGTGCCAGACACAGTCCCTGCCCTCCCAGTTCTCACAGCCCTCACCACCCACAGAGGAAGGCAGCAGTTGAAGAGGTAGTTTCCAGACATGATGTGGGCGGTGCTGGGATCGAGTGATGCACACAGGACGAGGGAGCCCATGACTGGGCAGCCAGTCCATCCTTCCGGAACCTGGGCTGAGGGAACCTGTAGCAGGGAGCCTGTCGGTGCTTCTGTGTCACCGGTTCCAGTGCAGTGAGGGTCCCAGTGGGAAGGGGGGTGGTTTCGTCACGGGATAATGACCCTCAAGGCTGCCATCAAGTCGGGCAGGCGGCATTGGGCGCCCACAGGCCCAGGCTCCAACAGAGCCTCTCCTCCTTTGTGATCTGCATGTCAAGTCTCCATTTCTTTTCTCACCTGTCCTCTCTCCTGTCCCTGGTCAGCCGTGTAGCCCGACCCTTTGTCTTTGGACAGTGTGCTGCTGAGGAAGCTAAATTGTTGGAAGTAACTTCCCAGCTTAGGAAGGCAGCACGCCTGTTTGCTCTTTCCGCTTGCTGCTTCCTCCTGTCCGTGCTGAGTGGCCAGGGGTGTCTCCCGGGGGACGAGGCACCGTCCAAGGATCCGGGACCCGGGGTGGGGACGAGACCATTGCCTACCCCCGGTCACCAGCATGGAAGCCCACTGCTTCCCACTGGCACGCATGAGGCCTGTAGGGACTGTGAGCAGGCAGAAGGCCGCTCACAGCATGTCGTGCGTAGGCACAGCGTGTGTGGTGGGGCAGCCAGCTCTTCTGACCCTGCTGTCGCCCGCAGGCCGAGCAGAGGGGTGGCAACATCGAGGAAAGGCTGCGCCAGATGGAGGCCCAGCTGGAGGAAAAGAACCAAGAACTGCAGCGGGTACGTGTCCGGGCGGAGCAGCCGCGCACCTGGCGGTGGTTGAGGATGAGGCGCAGGCTGGGGGTGTGGGGGTAGGGAGTGGTCCCTTGTTTCCCACTTCTCCCCACGTGGACGCCAGGCCCCTTCTCGATCCCATCAGGGGTACAGTGCACTCTTGTGCGAGTTGGATGCTAGTGAACACTGCTAGCCTGTGGACAATGTTCTCTGGACGCTGGGGCCCCGTAGGCAGTGCCGCCTAGGGGTGGAGGCACCCGCACAGCCCACTGTGCCCACCAGCTCGTTAGCAGCTACTCACGGTTGACGCGGGACCTCGTGGGTGTCCCTTGGCCAAAGCGGAGGTACTGGCCTGGGGTAGGGCAGCCTAGAGGAGGGGTCTCCTTCCTTAGGACATGACACCGAGGTCCTGAAATCAGGTCACGGGCCTGACCTTGGTCCCCACATCCTGAATTTCTACTTGAGATGTAAAGGCACAGGTCGGGGTAGATGTTCCTAAGAAGAGGAATAGCGTCATCGAGCCTTGACGAAAGGGAGGCCCGTGTCCCTTGAATCCCCTGAGATTTTTCCCTGTGGGAGCTGGTCGGACGTCAACATGAAACACCCAGGAGACAGAGCAGGCAGCCGCCTCCCCAACTTGGGACGTCCATCCAAGGCCATCGGGTTTTGTTTTCACCAGAAAACTCAAAACACTCACCCTTAACTTACACCAGACACTCGTGTGCTTGGCCCTCAGGGTCAGAGAATAAAACATGAGTTTCCGCGGAGTGAAGCTTCTGATGCCAGCGTGACGGCTCGCGTTGGCCGACCCCAGCCCGCCATGACACATGCACACAAGCGAGCACAACCAGACGCTAGCCTCTTGGGCCGGGAATTCCACCTCACCTACTTAGAGAAGCACTTCATTGCCTTTAGGACTGTATGGTAGTTTGGAGGGACAGGTGTTGAGATAAGGATTCTATTATAACTGAGACAATTCCAAGGACACTTTTAAGCTGCTTTGCTTGAAAAATACTTGGGTGCTGATCCCTTCTTGTGGGGTGGCCAGGGTCTTTTCCGAGTGACGGCCGTTGCTGCGTGTGAGGTGTGGTGGTCGTGCTTTCTGTTGCCTGCTCCCAAGGAAAGAGGTGCCAGCAGGTGTGGCTTGGAGGTGAGGAAGCCCGAGCCTGGAGGGACTGTCCATTGCCTAGCCTGCGGGTGTGTCCTGTGGGCTCTTCCTCCTCCCTGGGCCCCCCGACTGCAGGGCACATGTGTACTCCGTACCCCACGGCCCTCCGCCCGGCAGGAGCCCCTGAATCCTGCCGGCCTGTCCTCGCCGCTTCTGTTTTGGGTTAATTCAGGATATGCGGTAGGAACAAGTTTTTAAACCATACGATTGATGAGAGTTCTATAAAACACAGACCCGTGAACTTGGCGGTTCCGTTCGGAAATTACTTGAGGTAAATACAAGTTTCCATTACAAAACGTTCAGGAGATGTGTGAATTTCACGAAAAACAGGTCAAAGTCTTTCTCACCACTGAATCTTTCCCAAAGGGGATTTTTTTTTTATCTTTGGGTTTTGTCAATGGATTCATTTCTTTCCCCCTGAGGCCAGATCTGAGCTTGGGTTTCCGCCCCGGAATATGCCTCCTCCCGTGTGTAGATCAGCTGATCCCCTTGAGAATATGCTCTTTCCTGCATGTACATCTGCCTCCTGAGCCCATCTGAGAGCTAACAATGAGGACATTCGTGAGGGCCCATGCGTGTTTTGTTTCCCAGAAACAAAGGGACCTGCTAAGTGATGACCCCTGGGAAGCAGGTTCCTGCGTTTGTGTGCCCCGCTAGGTCGGTGCTGGCAGTGACGCACAAGCACGCCAAAGAGTGCCGTGGGAAGGGGCAGCCGAGGATGGCGTGCGTGTGGGTCACACCGCTGGTCATTCGCACGCCTGAGCCGGTGTTCGCACTTTGGCTTGAAGCCTGCGTCTTCTCTTTCAGGTAAGGCAGAGAGAAAAACTGAAGGAAGAGACTAATCAACATCTGTCCAGCACTATTGACAAGCTCCTTTCCGAATCTGACGAGCGTCTTCAGCGTCATCTAAAGGAAAGAATGGCTGCTGCAGAAGATAAGGTAGGCTATGAGAGACAGCGGCTGAGTGCCCCCGTCCTCACAGAGGAGACGCTCACGTTGTGATCCTGAGGAGCAGCGTGGAGCAGAGGCTAACAGCCACTGTAGAAAGTAGAAATGATTCTTTCACGCGGAAAAACTGCAGGCCTACGTTAAGTTCCCAGTGTCGTGTCCCCGCCCGACGTATGCGTGCGGGAAGGTGCGTCTCACTGTCTAGAAGAGGAGTATGGTCTGGGCCTTTACTAACTGAGACGTAACTGAGACTAACTGAGACGTAAGGAGTAAGCTAGCTTCATGCTAATCAAAGATGGGCACAGAAACAGCCATAGGCAGTATATAACTAAGGGGAGGGGCCGTGTGCCGATACCCCTTTGTTGATAGGACCCGGCGGTGGCTGGATGTGGTCGGCAGGCCCTCGTTTGCCACCCCTGTGCTGGAACCTTCAGCCTGGTTCTTGTCTGGGGAGCTAATTTCTACCTCTTTTGTCCAGACGGACCGGTAGGAGTGCGCAGTTCTGTCAAGCATTTAACCAGCTGAAAACAGAGTATCTCCTGTTCCATCTCCTGCCTTCCCTCTTTTCATCTGGGTTGGAAAGAGTCTAAGCCTGGACTCTTACACCATCATAACGGACACACTTGAGGTGTAACGGGAGGGAAGCAGTATCATAGGATCTCTGTGAGAGAAGCTCTGGTGGGGACAGTTGGATGCGGACCTGATACTACCGGTTCTGATTACACCTGTGTCCCTGTAGATGAGCCCAGAATCTTCCCTAAGATTGTCACTTGGAGACACCAGTGAGCAATGCTAATTTCACGACACACTTGTTTTGGGTAAAACCCATTATGAGGTGCGTTATTATACCCCACGTGAGGTTCTACCTTGATCACTGGGGCCAGCCTTTCGGTAGAAGGTTGTATGTGAGATTGGAAGTATATGTACGAAACTTAGGTCAGGTTTCCCAAGTGACTGAGGCATCACAGACCCTAAAAGCTAGTACAAACCAGTGTACCTGCTGCAAGTAAACGTAGGAACTTGTCATACTTACAGTCAGACAGTGATCCGTGAAGAAATTGTACATGGACAAAGGATGAGTAAAGGCTGTTACTGCAGTTTCACAGACAGCATTTCACTCTGTGGTCATGTGACGCGGTTCGTTGGTATGGCCATCGGCTCCATGCCTTGTCTGTGGTGCTGCGTTATTGTAAAGAGAAACGTAGGCATGGTCTAGCATGTGGAACGTTTGAAAGAATCAACACTAAAGGACTGTCGGTATCTTTCTCAGAAGTCTCTGTTAGGAGAAGTTGGCAATCTGAAAAAACAGTTACAAGAAATGCAACGTGAGAAGGTATTTCCGTCTCTCACTCATTCAGTGATCGGTTGAGACTGGAAAGGAGCAGGTGACCTCTGGGGCTCACACTTCCTCCAAGGCGAGCCACCACTGTGCTTTCGAGCGGCCCCACGCTCGCAAGTCTGAATGGCACGCATGTGGCGGAGTTGGAGCCGAGCAGCCTACGGGGTTCAGATTTCTGAGTCCCTTCGGGGGTTCGCTCGAAAGCTAAAATGTTCGCGTAAACCTTTCGTGGAGTGCAGCGTTGCCCAGCAGGAAGGTAACAGGTGACATGGGTGTCATCCCAAGGGTTCTCGAGGCTGCATTTGAAATGGTCAAACAGACGGGTGATGTTAGTTTTCACGCAGCCCGATGCAGGCAACATGTTATTGTATCATGTAAATAGTGTAGACATGAAGGAGCTACTCTACAATGTTTTTCCACATTCAGTCCTTGCAACCCACGGGGCGTCTCACAGTTCCATCCCCTGTGGTCGGGACCAGCCCCATTTTGGGCGCTCAGTTAGCCACGTGCGGTGGTGTCTGCGGCCTGGGACGGCACTGCCTAGGGGGTAGTTGTGTGACCAAAGCTCCTCGTCGGTTTTACTCCCTGGTGCTGCGTGTGCAGACGTGAGGCTGGGCTGCAGAGGGTCCACGACGGAGCACGTGCCTATTACACAGAAGGGCTATTCCCCCACCGCCCAGAAAGTCCTGCTCCTCTCTACATAATTAGGAAGAAGTCCTAGTGGCTCGGTGTTTCTCCTCTGTAACCTTGCTATGCCTGAGACCTAACTGTTCAGTAGGGTTTAGGACGTTCACTTGGTGATCCGGGTGTTTACTGGAGGACTCTTGGAGAGAATGGTCTTGGGGTTTGTAACTGCTGAATTTACCCAGCGTGGTTATGATGGTCAGCATTTCAGCACACTTGATGCAAGTAGTGTTTTCCATTTTTTCTTGAATTCTAATGAACCTACAGTGTGGTATCAGTTTCAAGTAGACAGCATACCGTTTCAACAATTGCACACGTGACTCTGTGCTCGTCACCATCACTGTGGTCACCGTGTGTCACCATACAGAGTCCTTAGGGTATCACGGACCGTATTCCCTGTAGTGTGCTTTTCATCCCCGAGACGGCCTTATTTGATACCTGGATGCTGATGCCTCCTACTCACCATCATCTCTTTTGCCAACCGCCCCTACTCTCCTCTCCTCTGGCCACTACCAGTTTGTGCTCTGAGTTGAACGGACTCTTGATGCAAAGACTAGTTAACCTTGCTTGCAGTGAGTGTCGTTGTCATTTGCTGCTTTGCAGGATCACCTTCTACGGAAAATGGAAGCACTGAGGGCCATATTAAAGCGGGCAAGATCGAGAGGCTCTTCGCTTCACCACAGGTATGACATTTCCCGCTTCACAGATCTGTTTGAGACGCGGCTGGGGGCGGCTTCCCTCTGTCACCAGTATGACCTGAACCAGCTCATGGTTCCCAAGTAGAACCGTGGGTGTGCTATGGTATGACCCGCACCGGATCAGAGTTACACACAATAACCCTGAGTGTGTTGTAGTCTGACGCGATCCATTTTCCAGGTACCAGCTAACTGATGATGGGGCGGGGCTGGGGGGGACACTGCCCTTCACCGTGCCTAACATGAACCACCTCACAAACACATACGTTAGCACCTGCTGTGTATCTTCCAGAGGAATCCTTTGGCCGAATGGGCAGAGGGACTGGATGTAGCTCAGGGAGCCGGTAGCTTAGTAGGTGGCAAGAGGGAGAAGTAAAACCTCATTCCAGAGGTTAGGTTTGGAATCTCAGGAGACCGGGAGGCCTGACAGAGCTCACAGCCATGGGAGGAGGAGTAGAAGTTAGGAAAAGTTCTGTTCGTGTTTGGGTGGGTTTATTTGCGGCCTCCCTCCCCCGAGTGTGGCAGTGATGGTGTGGGGCTAGGAGGGGTCCAGCCGGCCAGGTTCGGCCCAGCATCCCTGGAAGCTATGGTCCCTTCCGCAATGCCAGTGGGGTCACCATGGGAGTGCACACGTGGCCATGGTTGTGAAGGTGACCTTGACATCGGTGGGGTTAGCGCAGTGCTCGCAGTTTCTTATATTTTTGAAAAGACTGGAGAATGACAGGTAATCGCCGCAACTCTGTTGGGACGTTGGTGAGTCGCCTGTGAGGGAGTGGGTCAGCCGGCTTGTGAGCTGCTCCTGCAGACAGTAATTGTCAGCAAGGTATTCAAAGGTGTTCTTTCTTCTTTGTAGGAAATATGTACCATGTGAGAGTCATTCTGGTGTGACAGTGCCTCGAGGAGCTGATTGGGCCCCCTTAGGTGCAGGAAGCAGGCTCCTGCTCCAAAGGCAGGCCCACTCAGGCCTCACTGGGGTCTGTGCGGCTGCCGACGGGGGCTCTCGGGAGAGTCGAGGGTGTGCTGTGGCTGTCCGTGTTGAGCCTGCTTGTAGGAGAGAGAAGTCAGGGCAGGTAGAGTCCCAAGCGGCCCTCCCTGTCCACGGAACTACTGGTGGCAGAGCGAATGTGTGTCCGGAGAGAGAAGCACACAGGAAGATCCGGGCACAGAGCAGCCTCTTGGTTGGCTGACGGAGATCCTCGCCAGCAAGACACCAGTGTGCTGAGTGTCACCATTCCAGGGCTTGATGACGGGTATGTGTGAGGAGGCCAAGGGAGCAAACAGTGGATGCGGTGCAGGCCACTCGAGTGCATGTTGGAGTTCTCAAGGGGAGGGGCTGTGCAGGCCCCTGGAGGGTGGCACCCTGGGGCAGTTGCCATAAGAGGGACGTCCACGCCCGTCACCCGTCTGAGGTGAGCTGGCCAAGGAGAAGGATAGAGAGGATCCCAGTGCTCCCGTGGTTGCAGAGGCATTGTCCGTGGTCACAGGTGGCCTTGTGGTCAGAAGACACCGGGCAGGAGACCGGCTGAGGAACAGGGTCTGTTTGAAGCCGTCTCACAAAGTGATCTCTCGTGTGGTGGCAGAAGCGAGGCTGGTGGGAGCTGTGTCGCCGTGAGCGGCCGGGGGCCGGGGGGACGAGACTGAGAAGGCGGCAGGCAGGCTGGACAGCTGAGCCCTCCTGGCACGACCTCACAGCCACGTCTTCCGTTTGTGTCCTCCTCTAGCAAGATGACATGGTCTGGGTTACAGAGGAAAAGAAAGGTGACGGACCAACTTCCACACGCAGGCGGGGCAGATGGGAGAGAGCTCTGGGATAGGACTGGATGCAGGGTGGTGGGGTCGGGAGCCAGGGAGCCTGAGATAGGGTGTCAGAGTCAGGGGACACACGCGAACCTCGGTGGAGCCACGAACCATGCCAGGTCCCATGCGGGGCGGCGTGTGTGGCTCTCCCCGATTGGCGATGTGTCGTGGCCCCACAGCGGTGAAGCTAGACCACCTGAGCTCAGGTGAGCAGTTGTTCTGGGAATGGGGGGACCAGAGGAGGGGAAGATGGTTGTGGCCAGCGGGCAGTTCCGACTTGGCTGTCTTAGAAACAAGCAGGACCCTGAGGCAGCACGTGCCAATGACGTTTCTTGAAAGGCCTCAGAGAAGAGCTTGAAGCACCACAGAGGAGACGCCCTGTCGTGGTGGCTCTGTCTCCAGGCCACAAGGGGTGACGCCAGGGGCCCCCTCTTTAGCTGATGTGAATCAGATGGGCGTGTTCTGTCTCCCGAGACCATAAGGATTTGTGAAATGGAAGGCAGCCTCTCTTCTTTTCCAGAGAGCGAGGAGCCCCTGGACTCCCGTGCAGGGTTCAAGTGTGGAGGGTGAGCCCTTGGCTGAGGCCGGGCACGTGGGCTGGCGGGTGCTCCTTCACAGCTGCTGACCGCTTCGTGCCCAGATCCTTTGCTGAGGGGAGCAGCTGACAGCCCAATTAAGTGACTCCACCCTAGGGTCTCGGGGCTCCATGGAACTTTTCTGGAGACTTCTGTGGCCAAGGGGGACATTTGTCTGTTAGTCTAACTGCACAGAGGCCAGAGACGCTTTTGCCTTGGAAACACCGGGCGCATTGCCACCTCCTGTGTACGGGAGCTGCGAGGTGTGGTTCCCGAGGATCCTGCCGCGGATGCCCCTGGGGC
Organism: Puma concolor; assembly: GCF_028749965.1. Lineage (NCBI taxonomy): Eukaryota > Metazoa > Chordata > Mammalia > Carnivora > Felidae > Puma > Puma concolor. The sequence goes on from NC_141677.1 coordinate 19,911,652, forward strand.
GCCCGATAGTGGCTGGTGGAGGAAAACCTGGGGTCACCTGGCATCACAGCAAGGGCCTTGGCACATGTGGGCCGGTGGCAGGTGAAGGCCAGAGGGACGTACAGGAGTGCTTTCCGGTCAGTTGGGCAGGAGGTGGTGCAGACACGCAGGATGACAGCTTGACCGGGGGCAGGCGCTGCTCCACCTCGGGGACGTCTGGGCCGCGGGGATGCGTTGCACCTGCTGGGCCCGGGAGACCCTGTCTCCACAGGGCCCGGCTAGCGGGCTTGCACTGGAGCCAGGGGCAAGGATGCCTTCCTTGGAGACCTTTTGCTGTGACATCATGTTCCCAATTGATGGGTTCTGGCCTGGCTGACAAAGTCCACTTTTCTCTAGATAACAACCTTGGTGTGTGTGTGCGCCTGTTTGTTTGATTGTTTTCCTCCATATTTCAGGCGGACGCACGTCAGCAGCATCCCAGCTTCCAGGTTCCGTCTGGCGGACAGCCCCACGGATGCCAGCAGCACCAGCAGCAGCGCGGTGTTGCGGCGCCACCGGAAAGGCCGTGTGGCCCGTCTGCGACATGAGCCTTCCAAGGCAAGGACCTCCATCCTCTGGGGGCTCTCGTGGGACCCACCTGCCTGCTCCAATGTCACCTGCCTTTTCCTCTGTCTGTGAGGCTCTTCTGGAACTAAGGGACTGATAGGCTGCTTTCTCTTTTCCCCTTCCCCCATTCTTCTTTTGCTGCCTTAGAATTTACTTTTGAGAGCTTTTGTTCTTTCTTTGTATAAAGTAGCAATGTGGATGAAGATAGGACCTAGTGTTAAGCACAGCACAATGCAAATGAGTAAGGGTTTGAAATGCTAATGAAGGTTAAATGAACACGTGTCTTCATCGAACTTAAACAACAGAGAATTCACCTTTGGAGTTTAAGTACTTTTGTCCTTTGTCTCTTCAGCCGCCTATATTTTTAGATATTTGTGTAAGTTTTGAGCACCTGTAGTCATGGAACAAGTTTGGTGCAGATATCGTCCCAGAGCTAGGGTGCAGCATGACTGAAAAACCCAGATGAGGGGCGCCGGGTGGCTCAGTCGGTCAAGGGTCTGACTGCTGATTTCTGCGCATGTCACAATCTATGGTTTGGTGAGATCGAGACCCGCAGCCCCGCAGCCCCGCAGCCCCGCACGGGGCTCTGCGCTGACCGCGCCTGGAGCCTGCTTGGGATTCTCTCTCTCTCCCTCTCTCTGCTCCTCCCCCACTTGAAATAAAACAAAGAAGACAATAAATAGATAAAAAGTCAGAGGAGAGGCCTGCACCCCTATGTGTGCACAGTGTAGTGAGGGGAGACCAGCAGCGAATGGGAAGTAAAAGGTGAGATGTGTGTTAGTTATCTATTTCTGTTTGACAGATGATTGACAAAAGTCCCTAGATGGGCACCTGTGGATAGCCCCAGAGTCCAAGGGTGGCTCTCTGGGCAATTCCCAGTGTGGCAGTGGAGAGAGAGAGACAGATCTGGCAGAGAGCAAGCGGTCACAAGGTGGAAGGAGCTCAGTGAGCCAGGTGCTCAGGGAAAGGGAGACCGGTGGCCTGGTCGTGCTGGGTGGGGCCAGGCACGGTGGAGGCCGAGGACCACGGTGGTCTGGTCCAGGAGCCCTTGCGCTAAAGCCCGCTCGCCCGAGTTCCAGAGTCTGTGTAGACACAGTAGGGGCAGATTTCTGGAGGACTTGAACTCTGGTTGGGAGCAGAGACGCAGTGCTAGCTGGAAGGAGACACAGGGCAAAAGTTCTGTGGTTTGTGTTTTGTCATTTTGCTGTTTTGCCCTGGCGCGTCTGTGGTCACTCGTGGCTGGCTCGTGTTGTTTCTCCTGTATCTTCATTTGTCATTAGAGAGTGGGGTTTTGCCCCAATAGTCATAAATTGTCGTTAGCGTATCGCTGTATAGTACAGGTGGATACGGGTACGATCTAGATCATAATTTGTAAACGAAGTGTTTCTTCCAAAGAGATAAGGCACTGAGCATAGATGAACGGAAGCTCGATGCAGACAGCACGCTTTGCGGTGCCGACACTCGCGTTCAGGACTCCAAATCTCACGGGCTTACTGAGCACAAGTACTGCCTTCTACACTGAAACTCGGGACTCCTACAACGTGAAGCTGTCACCTGCCCCTAAGCCCGTTTTTATCACGTACCTGCCCAGGGCACCCTCCTGTAACCAGCACAGTGATTCGTGAGAGGTTGTCAATCCAATTCGAGGTCAGGATTTCACATTCACGTCCAGCAGGGCGTTAACAGAGTGGGTTTGTTTGGTGTTATACAAGGTGTTGCGGGAACTTCGGCATCCCCTCGGGTGATACTGTAAAAGTGTAACTTGGTTTCCAACAAGGAGAACAGTTACAGGAAAGTTTAGAATAGGCACCTGTTAGACGTCTTTGTTCTACAAGATGCCATGTTTCAATAAGTTGTGTATGTTGTCATGGAGTTTTACGTCCCTGAGTGATAATTGGGAGTGTCTCTGGTAAATGTCGAACAGCCTATTACATTCAGATGTGCGGTGGAACAAAGTTCTGCGTCCAGTCGTGGTTGTTTCTAAATCTTCTCTCCATTATACCCATCTCGTTGTTCTCTTTAAAATATGTTTGCTCGTTTCGTCTTGGAAATTGTAGCTTCCAAGTGTGCAGTAAATCTGATTCCTCTTCCTTTCTTTGCATGCCTCTGTCAGCCTAGCGATGTAAGGAAGCATCGGAGAAAGCGAAAGTGTTTCGTAGTGCAACCTAGCTGTGTTTGTCTGTGGTGTGGGGGAGAGTGCCCGTCTCTTCACGGTGAGCACCACAGCTGGGTAAGGACGAGCGGCTGGCGTGTGCGGGGAAGTACAGGAGCCACTGGGAGCTCGAGCGCGGCGTGCGGTTTCCACGGTACCTGCGACGGCCACCGGAGCTCGCCGTTGTCTCTCGTTTGTGTCTTGCTCGCTGCGCTGCGAACTTTGTTCCATGAGACACAGAAGTTTCTAGGAAGAGAAATTACTGAAGCAGAGCCGTAGAGTTTCGATTTCGGGATATAACCACTTTTGACAGCCGTAGCCAGCAGCATTCAGAGAGCTCTTAGGGTTCGTTCGCCACCTGGTGTGTGCAGTGGTTTAGGATCCTGTGACCTGGCCCTCACAGACATCCCCGCGAGCCACAGCTTGTGTGGTTAGCCCATTTCCAGATGTGCAACCAGAGCCTGAGAGCCCGGGTCCTGTGCATGAGGACACTTTGCAGGGCAAACACTGGCCACGACACCACTCTGCCACATACCCCACCTTTGCTCGGGCGCCCTCCTCCCATTTACAGTGCCCCTCGCCGGGACAGGACACCTCCTGTGTCCAGAGGACAATGACGTGGGTGTGCCCATCCTCAGGGGAAGCGCCGTGCCTCGGGACGGAACCCTCGACCAGACAGTCCGCCTCATAACTGGGATGCCTTGCTCCCTGGACCGGACCCCCATCCCAGACCTTCCCAGCCATGCGCTGACAGGGCCGTGCCTCTGATACAGAGCTGGGCGGCAGCTGGGGGAGCCCCTCCACTGCACAGACGGTGTGTCCGTTCAGTTGAATTCTTGCGTTCAAGTGCCAGTTCGGTCACTGGTTGTTTTGTGACCGGGGTGTATTCATCACCGTCTTTTTTTTCCTGCTTTGCTCTCCTGGTAAGTGAGGACAGCGCAAGGTTCACGGCCCTTGGGGTGTCCACACACTGCCCATCGGTGCACGGTCCTCAGAGATCAGGAGCTCACATCGGCGCCGGGGCACAGAGCACGCCCTGCATTCTGCTGGCTCGTGCTGCCTTTTCCTCTGTAGCAAGACTTTCTCAAGGAACAGAGGGTCGCGTGATGAACACCCAGGCAGGACGGCCTGCTCCCGCAGCTCACTGATGGCTACTTGGAGGGCTCTTTGGAGGTTTTGGGGGATGAAGTCTAGGCGTACGGGCAGTGGGTGTCAGGTCCGTGCAGACAGGGCCAGCACGGGCGTTGCACTTCCCAGCCTGGCGGGAGCCTCCCGTTTTGGTTGAGACTGAAATGGCCCATAGGCACAAGTCTGGCAGGACCCAGTGCTGGGCGGGGGCCTGTGTGTGGACTGCGCTGTGACCCAGGGGAGGGTGTGCTCCCGGAGCCCTCCGTCTCTGCTCACCTCATAGCCTGGTCGCTAGCGTGGCTCCCTGTCCTGTTCCCCTTTGGGTTTGTTTTCTCCATATCCTTGCTTCCACCTGGGTATGAAATCTACTTGTGTTGAGGGAGTCTGACCCTGTTTGCTTTTATGTGGATAATTTGTAGCCTGTTAAGGTAGCCTTTTGTTGTCTGCCGATTGTCAGGAAATCAGGAGAGGAGGCAGGTGTTTTGGAGCTGTTGGTGAAGCTTGTGTCTTCCCTGAGCTCAGCTCCGCTTGGTGCTGACCGCCATGGGTGTCCCGAGCCCCGTGCAGCTTCGGAGGTCCTGGTACAAACCCAGTTGGCTGTGCCTGTCTCGCCAGTCCTACACGTGTGTCTCGTGAGATCCGGCCCTGCCTCACCCCCAGGACCTGTCAAGGGTCATAACGCTGGCGGGTCCGTGGCCCCACGGTCCTTTCCAGGGCCCACAGCCACATAGCCGCAGACCCACCGCCTGTCACAGAAGGAAAAATGGAGTCTGAAGGGGTTCATTTGTCGTGACGGCAGCCACGGGACACTGTGTCTCCACCGTGTCGAGCAGACTGTCTGTAAGCTGCAGATGAGTCCGTCAGTTTGTAACATCACCCGAAACGGCCCCGAGAAGCAGAAGTCAGACCCGAGTGTGGGGTCAGGGGGTTGGGTGCCTTGTCACTTTACACACGTCCCCGTAGGTTCCAGCCTTGCATCGCTACCAGAAGTGACAGTGGGTTAGGCCACAAGCTCGCTCCACTTCCCCCAAACAAAGAGCTTTGGACAATCGTGCACGGGAGGGCTCCGTGCTCACCAGGGTTTGCCCTGAACGGCGTCAGGAAACAAACACCTTCCTTCTCAGCTGGCCGTGGTGTATGGTGACATGGTTTGGGTCTCCGCCTCTACCTTCTGTGGCCGGGCTCCTGGTGGTGCGAGGTCCTGGGGAGGGTACACCCCTCGGTGCCGATGGGCTGGGGGTCTCAGTGGGCCCACTGCCCGGACGCGAATCCACCCTTTCGCCTGGCGTTAGGCCGATCCTAGGAAGTCGTTTTGGACCCTGCACAAAGCACAGCTCATAGCTTTTCAAATGAGTTGCTGGCTGTGATTTCAGGGCCGTGTGCTCCTCTGTCTGGGCGCACGGTGAACTCATGTCACTCTCCTCTCCACCCCACAGTTGCTGCCTTTGGAGGGAGAGTCACAAGATCGTGTGGCAAGGACACGATGTGGACCGTCAGCTCCTTCTTCCCAGAGGTCCCTGAGCTTGGACAGGCTGCAGCAAGGGGCACCGCACAAGGCCAGCCACGAGGACATCAGGGACGCCACAAAGTAAGGGGCACAGGCATCGTAGGAGACATGCCTGTGCGCTGGTTTTCAGCTCTGAGAAACCTTTGATCTCTACATGGGGGAGAAAGGGTCGGAACAGCGATTCCAAAGAGAGGCCAATGAACCGAGCTTACGTGCACGGCGTTCTTGGGATACCTGCCTGGGTGCCCTGGGTGTGGCCAGCAGAGCAAAAGGCAGGTGGGAAAGACCGGAGTCTTGTGATGCTGGTGGCTGTAGGGCAGCCTCGTTTGCTCAGATCCTACGCACCAGCCGTCCTGAGACCTCCCTTTTCCTCCCGGTGGATCCTGGGTGACATGCTCCCTAGGGCTCCTCCCCTGGGCCGCACTGTGCCCTGTGGGGCTGTCAGGAGCCATGCTCTCTTCCCCCCACCCCCACCACGCAGCTCCAGCAGCCCCTCTGTTACTCGCACCACGCCCTGGGGTGGCTCAGGTGTGCATGTCCTCCGTGCTCCCGGGTCACAGCCAGGGAGGGGTGCCGAGCGTTCTCAACCCAAGGGGCTTGGACTCCAGATAATACTTGGGAGGGAGAGAGTGTCAGCTCCCAGGGCGCAGCCCTCCCTAGAAGCTGGGGGATTGTGCTTCTAATCACGTGGGGCGGTGTGTCGTGTGACGAGCACGCGTGGAAGATGCTCTCCTGTGCGTCCCCCAGATCCCCGGGCTCTCGGGATGGCCCCTTGAGCAGCCTCAGCAAAACTAGCAATAGCCGGGACTCACTGAACCACGCCCCCAAGAAGAAGGGCATCACAAAATCCATCCGCTGGTTGCTCACCAGAAGACAAAAGGTCCACCCCAGCCACGCTAGCGACGAGCCTGCATGACCAGGTTGGTGTCCCCTGCGTGTTTCCAGCGTGTGGGTGGTCTTACTGGCCTCATTCCTCTAGATCCGTGGTCTCTCTGCCTGCGGACCCCTCCCCGTGTCGGGAGACCTCACGTGGCTGTGGACACCCCCCACCTCCCATTTCATCACTCTGCTTCCCCACAGCCGCTGAATTGGAGCCACGGAATTGAAAACCCTTCCCAAGGTGCCCTGGGACTCCGCAAATTGGGCGCACAAGCTGAAAAACACCAAAAACTTTAAAAAATAAGCATTGTGTTTCTTGTCACCTTGCTGAGCACTTTTCAGCTGTACCTGTTTTTCAAGCAGTAGCTGTTCGTTTGGTCAATAGACTCTATAGCTGCAAAGCAGTATTATGTCCTCCACGGACATAAAAAGGCCTCCAGGGCCTTTTGCTCCTGGAACCATGCTGGGAAAATTCGGTCCCTTAGATGTTGCCAGTGTGTTTTCTTCCACATCCTTATACTTTCTGTAATGAAAACGTTAAGATTCGTGGTAGTGCCCTCTGGCTCTCACACCCACTGCTCCCAGAAATGTGTATGTCTTGTAAGTCCAGAGGTCACAAAATTGGCCAAAACATTCCCCTGTGTTTCCTACGTTTATTTTGTCATCTTCGGGAGGTATGGTTTAAGTACTTGGTCGTATGAGGACAGCGTTTATTGAGTTGTTTGCCCCAGCATTTGATTCAGTTTCACAGAGTGTGTGTAGGTGACTTTCTCCGGGGCTGAGATGTTCAAATCGCTGACTTGGGTTCTGTGTTACCATAGGTATCACGCAGTGTCTGAGAGTGGATCATACTGTGGTCTCTGTGGACATGCACGGCCAGTCCCAGAAACATACGGTTGACCCTTGAACAGCCAGGGTTTGAAGATCAGGTCCACTCGTATGCAAGTTATGTGTTTCCATCCAGTAGAGTATTGTAAATGTATTTTCTCCTCTTTATGGTTTTCTTAATCACATTTACCTTGTTTTATGAAGGAATACAGCATATACACGTCACTTATAAAATATGTGTTAACCGACTGTTTCTGGTAAGGCTTCTGGGTACAGTGGGCTATGAGGAGTGAAGTTCTCAGGGAGGTGGCGGTGAGGTAGAGCCCCATAAGGCTCCACGAAAGGTGCCTAGTGGTGACAATGTCCGCCTCAGGAGAATGAGTCTCAGAGTTATTACAGAGTTATTACAGAGAAATGTGATAACGATCTGTAAGTGTTTTAAGCGTGTCCATGTGTTTGAACAACTGTTATTTTACCTAGTGAAAGACCTTGGAAATGAACTGGGTATATGTGTTTCCTGTACTGTGTACTTCATTTTAAATCTCTTCACAGTTGACAGAAGCCGTCTTTCACCAGAAGTAACTAGTGAATCATCTGGTGATTTTTCGATGTGTCCTAAAGCAAATGCAATAGTTATTACTTTGCATGAAAGTGAGGTGTCCCGTCACAGTCTCTTAATATGCTGGGGAGTCTTTTCAGGTTTCTCTGATTTTCAACCGAGTCCACAAAGCGGGCTCTGCGATTAGAACTGAGACGTTTGTGTTGAAGTGACAAGGTGCCCAGGCTCGGGGCCAACAGTGTTGTCTGACGGGAGGAAGGTTTTCCAGAACACCCGGAGTGTGCAGCTGAAGCATAGGCTTGGGGCACACAGCGGAGATCCTTGTCCTGCATTACAGGGTGTGGATGTGATGGAGAGAGCTTTCGGCAGCCACCGTGGCCATGGGTGTTTACTGTCGGCAGAGGTGCTGGTTTGGAGGAAGGACCCGGGGATTCGCTGGGTCCTATCGATCGGCCTTAAGGAGGATGCCAACAATCGCGTAGACGGTGGAGTTCACGGCACGTTGATGGCCTTAGATGGGACCTTCGATGTCACCGCCCTGGCGCTTCTGGTGCAGATCCCGACCCAGCACACACAGGTGACACCGGGCCGTCTGCACCCGCCCACTGCTCTCCTGCTGGAGACCCCGCAGCCTGTATTAGAGCAAGGCAGCGCGTAGCTTCACCGCACAGCTAGTCCTCTCTCGCCAAACCCGGTCTGTTTTGCGCGGCACGGAGTCCTCGGTGCTGCCTCCTCCTGCCTGAGCTCTGCCTGTCCCTTCCCCTCACAGGCTCGTGAGACTGGCGTGCATTTAGCTCTTATGTGGAGAGAGAAACACTCTTACTTCGTGTGCCACGTGGAAGTTTCATGGCTTCTGTTTCTGATTTCCCTGTGGAATTCTGTTCGACTCATGGGCTCAGTGGAGAATCAGGACTCTTTCGATCCTTCTACAGAACACTGTACACCTTTGGGAATGCCCTCAGTGTCCCCTCTGCAAACCCCCCTCCACGGCACCCTTGTCTAATTTCCCGGAGAGCATGGACCCCTCTCCCCAAAGGCCCATTCCTGTGGGCTTCCTGGGGGGCTCAGATGATTCGGCGCTCGACCCTTGCTTTGGGCTCAGGTCATGATCTCATAGTTGGTGGCGTCGAGCCCCAAGTCGGGCTCCGTGCCGACAACTTGGAGTCGGCTTGGGATTCTCTCTCTCCATCTCTCTCTGCCCCTCCCCTGCTCATGCTGTCTCTCTGCCTCTCAAAGATAAGTAAATCAAGCCCATTAATGGACTCCACATTAACATCTCTGATTGAAAATACACTATTAGGATTCAATGGGTATTGTTTTGAGTTTGAAGTCTTGGTTTCGACGCAATTGCAATATGTTGTCATCCTTTAGATTGACATTAACTTTTGGGGTGTCGGCTCGTGATTTCAGGCTCGTGCTATCTTGGAATGGGAGTCGAACCACCTTTTGGTCATGGCGACTGACCAAAGGGTTGGTGAAATAAGTTTTCAGCCTAATGATATCTAAATTTGCGTTAACTGTTAAGTATTATATTTGGGGATGCCTGGCTGGCTGAGTCAGAGGACAGCGTGACTCATAATCTCTGGGTTGTGACTTTGAGCCCTGTGCTGGGGGTAGAGATTTCCTAAAAGTAAAATAAAAAAAAAAAAAAAAAAACAAAAAAAACAAAAGGAACGTAGATTATTATGTTTGTAGGGATCACGTACCAGACTACTCTTCCAAATGCGGAGATAATTTTACCTTACAAGTTAAGCTTAGCTCTTAATTTATTAACAAATGAGCTTTGGGGCGCCTGTGTGGCTCAGTTGGTTAAGTGTCTGACTTTGGCTCAGGTCATGATCACACTGCTTGTGAGTCTGAGGCCAGCATGGGGCTGGCTGCTGTCTGCGTGGAGCCTGCTTTGGGTCCCCTGTCACCCTTTCTATCTGCCCCTATCTCACTCACACACAATCGTTCTCTCTCTCTCTCTCTCTCTCTCTCTCTCTCTCTCCCTCTCTCTCTGAAAATCTAACAAACAGGGGTGCCTGGTAGCTCAATCATTTAAGCATCTGAGTCTTGCTTTCGGCTCAGGTCATGATCTCACACTTCGTGAGTTTGGGCCTCCCATTGGGCTCAGCGGTGACAATGGGGATTCTGCTTGGGATTCTCTCTCTCCCTAGCTCTCTGCCCTTCCACAACTCATACTGTTTGTGTCTCTTTCAAAAATAAATAAATGTACCTGCAAAAACGTAGAAAACACCCAAACCAATGGGCTATTGAGAAACCAATATTTTAACAGAGGTGAGGAGTTTGGTTTCTTTCCTTTTGGTATTTGACTTTTGATAGTCTTGAGAAATATTTTTCACATCATAACACGTTGACGGCAGCCTGGCAGTAGAGCCTGTAAGTTGCGTTTGGGGGCGCCTGGAGGTCTCTCTGCAGTCCAGGGCCCTGTGCTCTGGGGGAAGGTTACAGTCGTTTATTGAACAAGACACGAAGTGTTGATTTCTCCTTATACAACACCAGGACTGATTTACTCCCACACCACTACTTAAGACTGTCTTCATTGCCATAAGAACACTCGAGTGTGACGAGAATAGGACACGTGAAAGGGTGCGGTGGGACTGTCCTAGCGTGTGGCACTGTCCGCAGCTTAAAGACTGTTTTGAAAACAAAAAGGTAGTATCTTGTATAGCAAGAAGGTGATTTCACAAAGACAGTGCGGCAGGTCCAGTCAGCCCAGGACTGTCCTGACTTGTGCCCGGTCAGGGTCCTGGCACAAATATGGCCCTGCCTCCCTTTACCGCCTGGGGCAGCCGTCTGGGCAGGGGGCCCCCAATGGCTGTCAGGAATGGGGGTAAACAGCTGTAAACAAACTTGCAGAGTGAGGTCATTTTAAAGGGCTGGTGACCTTACTATATATTTTTGGTTTTTATTTCACAATGGGTCCTGTAATTTCCCAGGATGATGATAGAAGCTTCAGGAGGGCACCTTCTTAGAGATAGCAATGTGGATCAAGACACTCTTGACTTACCTGCTGGGTCAGCAGAGACTCTCCCTGCAGGCTTCTGGGTCACTTCCTCTCTGTCCTCTATGCAGCCAGAGAAGACGCTGCTGGTCTGTATGTGACGTGCTGCTCTGCCCCAGCCTCTTGGCGGAGGTATGGGAGGCTCTTGGGTTGGAATGTGAACACTGATGGAGAATGGCCGACTTCATATGTAACAAGGCGTTCAGATGCTGTGGCATGCTCAGGCTCAAATGATCTAAGGTTACTCCTCACTTCTGCTTATCAAAGTTTCACAGTGAAAGAGATTTTTTTAACTTTTCTATCTGATGGAATATTAGCGTATTCTCTCAACTACTACAACTAGGCATCGTGGGTGTCCTCAGAGCGTTGGACCAGCCTCAGAGCGACACTCGCAGAGCTACGTATGTGATGGGCAGCCCTGGCCCCTCTTTCCCAAGATGGCAGATGGACACGGCGAAAGTGTTTTCATGGCCTCTACTGCCCCATTGCTATTTGAGAGTGAACTCCCGGGGACTCCCCCGGCTGCTTGCGGGTGGAGAGAACCCCACTCAGAAGTGCCCCGGGAGCCCTCAGTGGTTGCTGCTGTGGTTTAGAATGTGTGTGGCTGTATTTGTGCCCTCATGTGCTATTTTAAGACTAACCGCATGCTGCATTTGCACGCTGCCCCTTGTGTTGCTTGGAGCAGGCATAGTATCTGCACCACAGAGGCTGGATTCAGCCAGTCATGTCTTAATCCTGCCGACGCCTCCTGTTGGTGAGTAGAGGGCACCGTCCATGCAGGCCACAGTCGGACACCCTGTGTCCTGTCTGCGCAATGTCCGTGTGAGCCAGGACAGCCGCAGCAGGCTCACTTAGGGACTTTCAGAAATACACAGACACGCAGACACACATAGACAGACTCACACACACATACACATACGCGCGCGCGCGCGCGCACACACACACACACACACACACACACACACACACACGAGCTTCTCTACACCTGCTAAGAGGATTCTGGTGTTTGTGTGCTTACACTTAAAGAGGTTGGTGTGTTCTCAGTTTTTCCGGAGAAAACTGTATTTCCACTCTTTTCGTAAAAAAAGAAGTTTGGCTTCAGTGTCTGCTAATGTCTTTTGTGGTAGGGAGGCAGGCTTGCTGTCGGAGCAGTAGGAGATTTTCCAGGTCTGAGCTGACCTTCCTGGTCGTTCGGGAGCAAGTGGCACTGGCCTTTGCCTGGTCTGCTGGAGCTCCTAGGTCAGCAGGCCCTGGCTGGCTTGTTTTACGCACACCTTCTTGAATGAACCAGGCCCAAGAGGATTCTAGTCCTCACGTGAGTGACGCTGGTGGCCTCTCAGTTGAGAGATTAGCTTTTAAAAGCGGAAGCACATTGCCCTCTGAGGGGCTGAGTTTGAACTTGGAGATTTCGGGTGTGGGCCCCAGAGCCCAGCCCTCTTCTCCCTGCTCTGAGGGCCTCGGGGGGTGGGCTTTGTGCTGCTCTCATTCTGTTTTCCTGTCTCAGCCACAGTGTTTGATTGTTGGGAGCTCCTGGCTGGAGGCCAGGTGGAGCCTATGACACTTGAACTTAGGGTAGTGAGTTTGAGCCCCATTTTAGAATGGAGATTACTTAAAATCCTGAAAAAAAAAAAAAAAGAATAGTTGATTGATTCCTTCATCTTGTTTTTTTTTTAATTTGGTAACTTTCAGTCTTAAGCCAGTATGAACTCAATCGAATGATTCTCATTGGTCATGCAAAATGCTTCATATTTTCTCTAGATTCTCAAATCTCTTCAGCCAGGAAGGTCTTTGGGGACGGGGGGCACGCGCTAGGCCCCACCTGGGGCCCTGGAAGGTGCTTTTCGGGCTGATGTCTTAAGACTGATTCTTTCCTTTATCTTGCAGTTTACCCACACTGCTTCTACCGATGGTCTTGCAGCACACAGAGCCCAGCAGTGACTACATTTGAAACTTCAACCAGATCTTTCATCTGTTAATCCTTGTTATATGGACCCTGAGATATTTTCTTACAGTATTTAATTACTGAAAAATTCGTGAATAGGATCGAGAAACTCATTTAGCATGTAATGTTTCGTACATTTCTGTAAATTTGTCACTCCCTATAGATAGTTCCTTACTTTCATGTATATCCGGGCTATAAATATCCTTTGGAATCAATTGATGTTCTTATATCGCAGTTTAGTCTTTCAAGTGTATGTACTATCATGGTTGTATGTATAAATCCTACGACAAATACAGGGCTTTTATAACCTGTGCATGTATTGTAATTATCATTGTTTAATTGTTTGTTAAGAAGCCCTGACAGAGAAAAGGATTTTACCACGTTTGTCAAATCACCGTGACACAGCCTGCATTATCCTTTACGAATGTCCCTTAGCTCTACAACCATGGTTTTGATATAATCAGACTTAATTTGCAGCAATTGTCATTGTATTTTAATGACTCACCTTAACTACACTTTTTCTAGCAAGCAATGCTTTCTTCTGCAGTGTGAACAGATTAAAAATATCTGGTGTTAACTATCAGCTAAAGAAACTTGGAGTGGAAAGCTGATTGAAACACTGTGACAATCTCCCAGGGCCGGTATGCTGTTTCTGAGCCTGGTCCCCGGGGGCCTGGGCAGTTTGCCTGCAGTGACCCGCACAACCTGGGAGCTGAGGCCCCAGAAAGCCTGGGTGGGGCAACCTGGCCACCTCTTCCCCGAAACCCTGCCCACCCCCTTCTCCCCCCCCCCCAACCCGAACCTTAGACCCCTGGCAGCAGAACTCTCAGAGGACCAATCAGGGTGCACTGGTCTCCCACCTCGGGCCAGGGCGCTGGGTGCTCAGCACAGAGCAAGATGCAAGATCCTGGAAACAATGTAGTGCAACTCTAATAAAGGCCTTATTGTTCTTACGGAAATCAGCTGTTTAGATTTGTTTGTAAACAAGTTTACGGAGTGGACCTCATTCTCCATTTGTAGATTTTATTTAATTTTTTTATGTTTCTTTATTATTGAAAGACAGAGAGAGAGACAGAGCATGAGCATGGATGCTGCAGAGACAGGAGAAGACACAGAATCCGAAGCAGGCTCCAGGCTCCGAGCTGTCTGTCAGCACGGGGCCCGACGTGGGGCTCGAACTCACAAACTGTGAGATCGTGAGCTGAGCTGAAGTCGAACGCTTAAGTGACTGAGCCACCCAGGCGCCCCATCTCCATGTGTAGATTTTGAGGAGACAGCCATTTCAGGTTATACGAGTAGCCAACGTAACTTATAATTTTGAGGTGGCATATAAAAAAGCCACCCAGGAATGTGCTCAGATCATGGTGCCTTATTTCTTATGCAGCTGGTACAGAGATAGAAACGACATGTCTCTTTACATGTCGTTTCTGCTTTTCATTGGACGTTTGACAGTTTCCCTGTGTTTTTCTATTAATCTTTTGTGAACTTCCTGATTGTATGCCAGAGTAGGTACCGTCTACTTTGAACTATTTTTCTCACGGTATTATTTATTGCTGGCTTTCAAGGCAGTAGTGGAGCGTTTCCCACTGCCAATAAAGACTAGTGAGAACAAGCTGCCATTGACTTGAGAAGTGGCTGCCGTGGTTTTCTCTGGTGCTCGGGGCCATGAAGGCACTTCTGCCACGTGGAAGTAGTAGTGTGGAAACCAGCTGATGGAATACCACAGCTGGGAGTGGAAGTTCAGGACAGGGGTGTCCTCCACAGGAGGGCCAAGTGCCCAGACCCTAGGGTAGCGGCCCCGGAATCAGTGCAGCCGGGGGCCCAGGCAATAGGCCAACGGGGCAGGGCGACTCTTCCACGGTCAGGGCCAGCTGAGGCTGCTCTTCCTCCAGGACCCCAGGAGACTGGAGTGTGTGCGTGTGCGCATGTGTGTACAGGCGCGTGCTTTCCACCCAGTCTCCACTCCTCTTCCATCCTCTGTGTGGGCTTTCCTGTCCTGCTGCTGTCCTCTCAAGGTCCCAAGAAGTGCCCAGGGCCGCATCCTTCCCCATCGTCTCAGCCCCTGGAACCCACTAGGCTGCTTCTCCCGAAGCTCAGACCCAGTGCTGAGTCTCACACCAGCCAGTGTGGCAGGCGGGAGGGTCTGCCCGCACCGGGGGCTGGCAGCCACCACCAGGCCAACTCATGAGGCTCTGGCACAAGATCCCTGTCGCTCGGGCGACTCTGGGACGGTTCCTTCCCTCCCCGCCACGGAGAGCACGTGGCCATCGGGTTGGCGGATGGACACCTTGACCCGTGGTCCGTGTGTGGTGGGCACAGCTGACGATCACTGGGTTTCATCTTCCTGGACTGTCTCTCCTGCCAGGACTGATCGGCTACTCCTCTGAATGCTGCGTTCCCTTTTTGTGGAGTAATCCTTCCCGTCTTTCTTCCGTTAGGGCGTAGTTAGGTTGTTGTCTTCCTGCTCAGAATCTGTGCTGGCTGATTTTTTATTTTTATTTTTTTTCTGCACTTCCTAGTCCTTCGTGTTAAGTGTGAGCTTTGGAACAACGGAGTGCTTCCTTGCTTTTTACATGTAACAATCTGCTCTTCCCCACCAAAGCTGGGCAAGCCTTAGGCATCTGAAAGTTTCTGGAAACAGATCAGTTCACCCCAGGTACATTAAGTTGCAGATGTTTTATTAAAACTTGATTTGGTGGTTCCACTCGTGCCTAAAAAACAAATGTCAGTTGAGAAACAGACCAAGCGCCGAGCAGATGTCGAGAGCTTTCGCCTCTCTGAGAACACTCCTTAGCCATACTTGGTTGTACTCACTCCACACTGAACGTCCGGGGCTTGCAGGCCTTTCCACAGTCCCACCAGGTCCCACCGAAGACCCTTGACTCCCCCGCTGCTAGAAACTCCTACTGGAGGTCACTAAACCCTCATCACTGCTGCCCTTCAGGTCCTGTCTCCAGTGTCACATCGTGTGATCTGAAGGTGATTGTGGCTTCACGTGTTCTTCCTCGCCTATTGCTAGCTGAGCCCTCAGCCCCCCAGAAGGGTGCTCCGTGGTCCGGGGAGTGATCTGTCCCCATGTCCTCTGCAGAGGGGCAGCAGGCACACGCGCAAGTGGGGTTGTTTCCTCCTTCTTGCCGATACGGCTTCGCTTGATGGTGTTTCTCAAGATCTCCGAGCTCTGCTCTCTCTTACCTTCCTGTCGCTTGACTCCTCAGTGGGAACAAGTGGCCCGGATTGTGCTGTTTCTTGTCCTTGTCTTCCTGTTGCACCTTTTCCAGTCCTGCCTCGAGGCCAGCGCTGTGTCTTCAGCCACCATTGCTTGGGCAGAAACTGGTGGGGGGCGGGGAGGCTGCGGCCTGCCAGCCTCGCTGCTTGCTGCCCACTGTCCTGTCCTCCCTCAGTGTATCTTACCTGCCGCCTCTCGTAAGAACATCCGTCCTTGCACCTTCCCTCCTGAGGACCGCAGGGTGGTGTCAAGGTCCTCCGCTTAGCTGCACCTACAAAGACCCCTTTCCCAAATAAAGTCTCATGCACAGGTTCCAGAGATTTGGACATAGATGTGCCTGCAGGGGGCCCACTGCTCACCCCACCTCCTCAGTCCACCTGTTTCTGGAGAAGGCCTGCCTTGCCTGGTCCTGTCCCAGAGCCATCAGGGTGGGGAGGGCGAGCCCCACCCTCCCAAGGGAAGAGGACTCTCGAGTCACAGGAAGGGCCCTGGACTGTCCAGGAAGACAGCAGAAGACAGCGGACAATGGTCAAGAGGACCTCTGGCACGCATCGGGATTACTTCCAGTTGATCTTCTCACTCGAGTGTGCCGAGCCTCTCCTGGCCACGAATGTGTGTGTGTGCCCGGTGGGTGGGGGGGCTCTGCGTTGGTAGAAGACACTTTCAGGGGCTACTGAGACAGAAAGCACTCTGGACAGGTACAAGGACGTGTGGGGAGACAGCGATGCAAGAGGAAACCATCCTGCCCACACGCGAGAGGAAGCAGCATCAGGCCTGGACGCCAGGATGCCAGCCAGGCTGGGCTGTGGTGAGGGCCAGGTGCAGGTTGGCCTGTGTCCCACTGTGCCGCCTCCAAGGCCTCCGTCCGCTGTGAGCCATGGCCATGGGGGCCGCCCACAGGGTTTCGGGGACACGTACCGGGACACATCCAGCAGTTAGAGGGTACGTCGGCCTCTCCTGCGCAAGCGGCGGCCACCGTCCCACTGGCTTGGAGTGTCTTCGGTGCATCCGGCCAGCCATCCTCAGAGGAGGCCAACAGAACCTTTCTCCCCTGGCGCTGGGGGGCGGCCCACAGCTTACACTCCAGGCCTCAGTGCCATGGCTCTGGTTTTCAGGCCACGATGCTCTAAGAAAATTAAGTAAAAGCTATTTTTAAACTTATAATGAGAATAAAATAGTGGAAATTGCTTTACAAATTCTTAACTAGGGGTGCCGGTGTGGCTCAGTTGGTTGAGCGTCTGCCTCTCGATCTCTTCTCAGGTCATAGTCTCACGGTTTGTGGGGTTTGAGCATGGCATCGGTCTCTACGCTGACAGCACGGACCCTGCTTGGCATTCTCTCTCTCCCCTCTCCCGTTCACGCAAGTGCTTGCTCTCAAAATGAACGTAAAAAATATAAAATTAACAAAATATTTAACTTGTAACTAAAGCAGTGACTGAGGGATTGTCACATTGCACAAATAGAGGGTTGAGGGTGTCTTCGTCTCCAACACCTTATTTTCTTTTCCATTTACGTTACCTTTTAAATTTTGTAAAAATTGTATTCATTTTGAGAGGGACAGAGAGAGAGAGAGAGAGAGAGAGAGAGAGGAGGAGGGGCAGAGGAGAGGGAGAGACAATCCCAAGCAGGTTCCTCACTGTCAGCACAAACCCGACATGGGACACAACTCTCACCAACAAAAAGATCATGATGTGAGCTGAAATCAAGAGTCAGATGCTAAACAGACTGAGCCACGCAGGTGCCCCTAATTTCGATTTACTTTTTAAAGATTTTAAATAACGTCTGCACAGACCCGTGACCCTCCTACAAGAGTTGTATACTCCCCCGAGTGGCAGCTGAGTGACCCTGGTTTTTTGTTTTCCTTTTTCAAATGTTTTAATGTTTGTTTATTTTTGAGAGGGAGAGAGAGACACACACACAGAATGCTACTGGGGGAGGGGCAGAGATACAGGGAGACATAGAATCCAAAACAGGCTCCATGCTCCGGGCTGTCAGTATAGAGCTTGACGCAGGGCTTGAACTCATCAATGATAAGATGATGACCTGAACCGAAGTTGGACACTCAACTAGCTGAGCCACCCAGGGGCCCCTGTTTTTAACGTTTTGCCCAAAGTGCCACCACACTCATTATTTCAAGAGAAACTGTGGTTGCCCCCACCTTGGTTTTTACTCCCCTCCCTACCCCATGTGATACTATTCTAACCGTTCCTCCCCTTGCTTCCCTACAAACTCATTGGTGGCCAGT
The DNA here is from genome assembly GCF_028749965.1 of Puma concolor. Classification (NCBI taxonomy): domain Eukaryota; kingdom Metazoa; phylum Chordata; class Mammalia; order Carnivora; family Felidae; genus Puma; species Puma concolor. Next base: position 19,929,710 of record NC_141677.1, read on the forward strand.
GTGAGCCCTGGCAAATCCATTTCAGATTTACCCGGTGGCATCTAGGTAATAAAGCGATATGTATCGCTCAGCCACGTGGATTGCAAGGAGGACAACACAAAGGGCTCACGGTGCCACCGTATGTCCCAGCATTTACACGTGAACTCACCCACCTTCTGGGAATTCGACGCCCTGGGTTAGGTCAGGGTATGCATCAATGATTAAGTGACCATGTGGTTTGATACTGGTGGAAGATGGGTGATGCGTTCATGAGGGTTTACTGTACATCTTCCTTTGGCATTTGTGCAGAAGTTTCTAGAATAGAAAACATTAGTGGTTGTTTAGGGATCCCCTCCATGCGATAGATGGTCTCAGCCTGGAACGACTGCTCCCTGGCCCTCACTTTGGAACGTAAAGTAGCCCGGGTTCGAACTTTGAGCTGCACTGGCAGTGGAGACATGTCTCCTCTCACAAATCAGCATGCAAGTGCTACATCACGATCCCGTCTTGACCCTGCTTTCACATTTTGATTCGTGTGACATCAGGATGTGTCCTACAAGCAGTGACATCGTAGACTTGCTGAGAGGTGGCCTATGATGACATCAAAGTCACGATGGGAGGTAGGTGCTTCGCTACTACTCCCTTTGAGAGGTGGAGTCTAAGGCCTCCCTTCGAGCCTGGGCCGGGCTCAGTGATGTGCTTGACCAAATGGATGTGTAGATGGGATGCCGGGGACCCTGTGGTTCTTGTGTGTGACAGAGTGATTCGTGGATGTAAGTGGCATGTGCTTGAGACTGGCTTGTTTCTAGGGAAAGAGGGCACTTTGTTTCTCTGCTCTGTAATGTCTAACCGTGGGGTGCCTGTCGAGGCTGCTGTATCATTTCTGGGAGTTGGTGGGGAGTCGGTGGCTTGACGGATCGGTGTCTTGATCTCTGGGCAGTAAGCATTACTGTTCATTAGAATTGCAGCCGGCTTCTCCCTTTGCTCCCAGAATCTCCCTGCTTTTCATGCAGACAGCATTCCCTGTGCTGTGATTGTCTCCCAGCTGCAACACGGTCCCTCCAGAGAGGATTACTTGGGTTATTTATTTATTTATTTATTTGTGTTTATTCCTTTTTGAGAGAGGGAGACAGGGTGTGAGCAGGGGAGGAGCAGAGAGACAGGGAGACAGAATCAGAAGCAGGCTCCAGGCTCCCAGTTTACAGCACAGAGCTGGACGAAGGGCTCGAACCCACAAACCTCGAGATCATGACCTGAGTCGAAAGTTGGACGCTTGACCTAGTGGGCCACCCTGGTGGCCCTTTTGTGTGTTGTGTTTGCATGTGTGAGTACATGTTTAACTCACAGTAATAGAATTTATTACTTGTAGCAAAGTCATCATTTACGAGGAACAAACCCTGGAGGCCATGAGGAGATGTATGCTGGCAGGTTGCAGCAGTGATTTCCGTTTGCACGAAGAGAGAACTTTATGCAGCTACAAATCTTTGGAAACGTGTCATTTTCTGTATTTTCTCAATGTGTCTGAAAACCGGTTGAGCTATTTGGTTAGTCAAATGCACTTCCTCCTTCCCTCCTTCGGATTTCTTCACAAAGCCGTGTGAAGTGTGGGAGGATGTCCTGGAGTCCTGAAGAGGTCTGCACGCCTGACGGCTTGCCCTGGCATCAGACGTCCTCCTGACGTTTTTACTCTTCATCATGTTACACACGGATCCCTCCAGATGCCTGGGATTTCCTCAGTGGATCGCTGGGTTTCAGAGAGAGACCTGTGAGCAGCCTCTCACCTTCCGCCAGGAAGAGAGGTCTGTGCCTTATCAAAATGAACGGAATCTTGCCATTTGCAACTAGGTGGATGGAACTGGAGGATATTATGCTAAGTGAAATTAGCTTCTCAGTCAGAGAAGCTGCCAGAGATTGCTGTCTGGGTGGCAGCCGCGTTGCTCCTGACTCCTTCCTGCTGATATATTTCCTTTGCCCTAGAAGGAAGGCAGCCTGCTTTCCACCCGGCCTTTTGTCCACAGGCAAACCTCTTGTGCTCAATGCTTTGCAACGCACTGGGGTACCTGCTTCCTGTTGCCAGTGTACGTTTGCCAGGGAAGCCCATGAGGCACTGATTTTCCAAACTGTCCCCCATCCAGGGACTCTGCTTTAAAGGAGTTGACAATGAAAAATCAGAAGGGAGGCTTCCAGACTGCTTCCACCAAAGCTCCACAGGGAGGAACTGGTCAATAAATAACAATGATGATTATGATGATAATCATAATCAAAATAAGAATAACAAGTGAGAAGAAACACACTGGGGACATAAGTTGTTCAGCTCAGATGAAAATGGAATTAAGATGGGACTGCGGACATGACCACTATTTTCCAGGCAAGCTAGGTGTCCTGAGGGTAAGAAGGAAACGTCTGTGGGGTTGGCATGAAAGGAAGCACCGATCACAAGCGCACTGCATCCTGAGCTACGTAGGGCAGGAAGGCTTCTGGCTCTGGCCTTCCACTCACAACCGGTGGGCAGAGGCCCTCGTGATCTATCTCAGCGTTGGCTTCTCTGTGCTGGCTGGCAGCCATGTCTGTGGAATTGGGCTCTGGTCCCCGAGTCTTTGAATGGACTGTCTGCCCTGACCACCTGGGGAAGAACAATGCTCATGCTCCAACACTGGACTTCTCATCATGTGGTTACCTCACAGCGACCTGTGGAACAGGGTCACCGACAGCCCTCCGGCTAACAAGCACACAGGTCTCAGTAAGGGAGGGCAATGTGTCCTTGGGAATCGCCATGGGTTAGCTGCTTGTGAATGCTGGGCACTCTCTGAGTAACAGTTACATGGTTCCTGACTCTGACCTCTGATCTCCAACTCCCCTTGCACACAAGTGAAGATGGCTCCCTCCCAATACCACTTGCCCCATCCCAGAAGACTTTTTGCCTTCTCTTGCCAAGAGAGGTGTCACAGGTGAGCCCATGGAGAACCCACTGTCCATGTTCCCTTGGATCTAGGGCAACGTAGCAGGACTCCACACTTAAAATCAGAGAGACATAGTTCCAGGCTAGGAAACTCAGTCCCTCACTGGAAAACCGGATTAGGAAGAGATCAAGGGAATCAGAAGGGATACAGTTGGGTCCCAACTCTCTGTCCCAGATGATACTAAAATAAATCTGTGAAGGAAGTGACCGGCACAATTGCCCAGGGAAGCTTCATGTCCTATGACTATGGAAAACCTGTGGGTTGTAGAGAAATAGAACCTATTTTAGTTACACCTGGGAGCTTCAATGCAGCAAAAGAAACCCCCAACATCTGACATCAAACAGTGTAGGGGGGGTGGGGCACTTGCCAGCTTTGCAGCTTTTCCTGTCCGTGGGTAAAAGCAGTGGTGATCTGGAGGGCAGAGTCTCCATACGAGCCGATGCCCAAGTGTGTAGGACTGGGTTCTGATTCTGTTTAGTTCTTTTTGAGTCGTTTCTTTGACGATCACCTGCTGGCGCAACGACTGGGCATGCAGGATCCCTGAAAGTCTCCAAAAGCAGGATGTTGAGGCAGTCTATGGCGGGGGCAAAGAGCACAGTAATAGTCACTGCACCAACAAGAGACTTCAACGCCCAACGGTTTGAGGAGGACAACATGTTTTCGTTGACATCAGAAATTAGTTGTTCGGGGGGTTGAAAACAACCTTCACGTGTGCTCACTGGGAGTTAATCGGCCCTACGTGCAAAGAGAAAGAGTGAAAGCATGTCATTGGCAGCAACGTGGATGCAACGGGAAGGTTGTATGCTGAGCGACATAAGTCAGTCAGAGGAGGATACGTATCATATGTTTTCACTCACATGTGCTTCCTGAGAAGCTTAAGAGAAGACCGAGGGGAAGGGAAGGGGAAAAAATAGTTACAAACAGAGAGGGATGGAGGCAAACCATAAGAGACTCTTAAATACAGAGAACAAATGGAGGGTGGATGGGTGGTGGGGGAGAGGGAAAATGGGTGATGGGCATTGAGGAGGGCTTGTTGGGATGAGCACTGGGTGTTGTATGGAATCTAATTTATCAGTAAAGTATGAAAGAAAAGAAGACTAGCTAGCCCTATCTATGTGATTTTTTTTCCCCTTCTGACCGTGGCCCTAAAGGCCACATCTCTGTCAACTTTTGCCACAGCAGTGAGGCCAACCGTCTCTCAATATCACCTGCCACTACCCACGAGCAAGCCTCTTGTGCTTCACACATTCATGTCCCCAGTACCTCCTGTTCCCAAGATACATCTGGCAGACACCAGAAGAGCATCAGTTCCTCAAGCCATTCCAAATCGATGGGAACTTGGCAAGACTCCACCAATCAAAGTGGAGACAAAGGCTGCCCGACTCCAGCACGAATGTCTCCCAATGAACACACGGTGAGGATACGTGTAAGAAAATGGAAAAGATACACTGAGGGCTAAAGTTCTTCATCTCAGGTGAAAACAGAAAGAAGCTGGAGCTGATGTTACTAGCACAACTCCCTGGGCAAGTGTGGGTTCCAAGGAGTGAAAAAGACCTGTGGCCTGAAGAGAAATGGAACACCCACTAGCTGTACCAGGGAGTCCCGTGAGCAACGTCATGCACCCCAACGTCAATATGGTCAGCAAAGTGTCAAGCTCTGGCCAGGTTTCAAGCCATTCCCATCTGTGGATAGAGAGGCCCTTGTGACTCACAAGGTAGGCTCTTGCTCCTGGCGAGTCTTCAGATTCAGGCTCTGGTATTTTAGTCTTGGAGTATCGTTGTGCCCCAACCTGCTCGGTGAATGAACTTTACACGCACGGTCCCTGAGTGTCTCAGGGGGTAGGTAGCTCAGGCTTTCCCGGAAGGGGTGGGTAGAGAGCAGGGCAATGGTCCCATGGCGACAGAAACCAGCCAGACACAGAGTTCTTACTGGCAGGAGGTCAACCTTTCCTTTTCGATATCAGAAATTAAGTGCTATGCGATGACACACGGTGTGAGTGCAGGCTCCCCGGGAAGGACTGGGCACGGTCTGACTGACAGCCCTGTAGCTCCTCAACATGGCCCTAGGCCCTTGATCCAGAAAGGAGATCGGATCCTTCCGAACCTCCTCTGCCCCTATGCACAAAGCAAGCCTCTTGGGCTGAACAGTTCCGATCCCCGATGACATTTGGCCAAGGTAGGCCTTGCAGAGGAGGCCCATGGATTCATATTGCCCAGGCCATCCTAGATTCCTGGCAACTGGTCGCAACTCCATGATTACCGTCAGAAAATGCTCCTAGATGATGTCTGTGAATGTCCCATAATGATATCCTCATTAATGAAAGAGCAAGGGAATCTGAAGGGATGCACTGAAGGCCAGATGTCTTCCTCACCGAAGAAAATGGTATAAAGCTTCCAATGAAGTCACTAGCACTTTTTCCTGGGCCAGGTTGGTGTCAGCACTAACCTCAGTGGGCCAGGCCTCAGGGGAACCTCCAGTAGCTACACTTAGGAGCCCTGTATGTAAAAGGGCTATCACTTTCTTCCATTCCTTTCCTTCAGCGATAGAGCAGTGGTGATTTGAAGGATCTTATCTGGCTCCTGGCTGACCCCCAAGTCCCTGGAGATGGTCTCTGGTCTTTACTTACGGAGATTCTTGTTTCTACCTCCTTAGGCAAGGTATGCACTTTGCTTGGACAAACCATTAGCATCTCAGAACTTAGGAAGCACAGGCATTCCAGGAGGTTGGGAGAGAGCAGGAAGTAACCATCTGAGCCAACACAATCCTGCCTGGCCCTGACTTCTTAGGAATGCAAGGACAACCTTTCTTCCCCAACATGGCAAACGGATTGCTGTGGGGTAGCACACCACCGAGTGGGAGCTCGCCTAGAGCTTCTTGTCACTGTCTGAGGACAGACCAGTTGCTCCTGAATCTGGCCCCTGATCCCAGTCTCTTCTTGACCCTGAAGTGAGGTGGGCTCTTTCCAGCACCACCTGCTTTGAATTGCATGAGCGTCTTATATTCTCTATTCTATTTAACATCTAACCTGATCGCTTTGCAGCATGACCGCTGTTTCTGGACTGCATTCACCACACAGGGACACATCACTGTGTGTTTTTATGTCTCGGGCCACATAGACTTTACAATAACCTATGTTGCTAAAGTGCAAAGTCTCCCAATGGTTGAGCTGTGAGTACTTCTGTGGGATTGCCAAACAGGAAAGTGATATCTGACAGAAATATAGAAATATCTCAATTCACTTGAAAGACAGTCTGTCAGTTGTGGTTCCTGCATGTGGTCACGTTCTCCTATCACCTAGAAATGAGGAGGTCGCATATTTAGAAACACCTGTGAGTAGAAAATGTCATAAAGAAACGTTGAATCTTCACGACAGCACATTCTTCTGTCCTATTTTCCTTCATGTATTCTAAATATCTGAGTGGCAACCATTAGATTTTATTCGACTACTGCTGAGGTAGAAGCATAAAGAGAAACTAAATAGAAATATTCTTGGAATAAGTGAGTCAGTCACAAGAAATCATTAGGCTTTTTGTTTGTTTTATTTCTTTTGTCGGTTTTCAGTCCTCTTTGTAATATGTCCACAACGATGCCTCCAGTTTTGCTTTGGTTTTTAGCATCGCTTTGTTTATTCGGGGACTTTTATCATTCCATACAAATTTTACGATCTTTTGTTCTGTGAAAGATGGTGGTGGTATTTTGATATGCATTGCGCTAACGTGTCGATTGCTTGGGGTAGTATAGACCTTTTAACCACGTTGTACTCCAAACCACGGGCATGGAGAGGTTTCCCATTTCTTTGTGTCCTCTCGCATTTCGTTCATGAGATTTCAGAGTACAGATTTTATACCTCTCCGTTAGGATAATTTCTATGTAACTGACAAAGTATCTTTGGTGCAACTGGCAATAGCTTAAAGCTCTCCCATCACGTTTGCTCTAAAAATGAGAGGCAGATATTCCAGGAGAAATCATGTCAGCACTTCCTGTCCATTTGAGTTCACCTTGCCATCCTAATTCCCACATATGTACTGGCACACACACACACACACACACACACACACACACACACACTGAACGGTGTTCAAGAGAGACTGGACACTGGGCAATAACAAGACAGAAGGAAGAAACAGGTGAGCGAGAGCTCTGCCATGGGGCAGCAGCATCCATTGTCACAGCTGCATGCACAAAGGCCCAAAGATGGGCAAGAGATTCTTAACGTATGTAGGTTTCTGCTGCACCCAGGACCATCCTTGACCCAGCCTCCAGAGGAAAGGACTAGGGTCCTACAGTCCACCTCTCTGGGCACCTGGAATTATGATGAACTAACTCCCAGTAGTTTCACAATAGCTAAAGAAGAAAAGGCTTTGGTGTTCTCCCATAATCAGTTGTGTTGCCAGTGGGTTTCTCCTGAGTTCCGTAAAATCATAAAGCGTCAACTGGCCTTGGTTCTCGATCAATGCCTCACTGTGTTCTGAGAGACTAGAGAAGGACTTGATACTTGCTGAAGCCTTTAGAGCCTAGAGAGGTTTGGGGACCTGGGGCGGTGAGGGGTGGGGATAGGGAGGGACATGTCAGAGCCCTGTACACTGACTCCAGAGCCCAAGTCCAGTAACAGTCCGGGGTCCCCGGGCTCTTCATTGGGAAACAGGGGGTTCATTTTGCTGGCCGACGGGAGGATGCCTCACGAGTCACGAGTATACACTGGGGGTTGGACAAAGGGGAACGCCAGAAACCTGAGGTCCATAGCACAGCTCTTGGGCGTGTGGCTTATGAGCTTTACTCAGGGACCTTCGAGGGCCACGTTAGCTTAGGTTTAGGTCCGATTAGGTTAAGCTGGGGTCAGGGCGCTGATTCTGTTTGGTGGTCTTCATGCCTGCGGCTGCAGTGCTAGCGCCGGGCACCAGGGAACAGGCAGCCTCCTGTGTCCGTGGTGCACACTGAGACTTGCTGGAGGAACGGAACAAGGGAAAGTTCGTGCAGAGGTCATTCTGGAATCCCCCTGCCTCAGATACAACAGGAATCTCCCATGAGTAGCAGTTATCTCCACAGAGTAAGCCCATTAAATCTAGACACAGGGCTCCACAGTCCTTCGATTTCTTCATTCAGTAACTGCTCCAAGCACGCACTTTGCGCTAGGGGATCTGGCGGGCCTAACTGAAAGGCTGGCAATGACAAAGCGGTCCCCGCCTGCCAGGTCTCCACAGTCTGGTGGGGAGATGAACGAAGGTATGAGACACAAGAGTTGTCCCAATAAAAAGGGAAGGGGTTCAAGGACTGTAATAGTGAAAAAAACAAGTGTGCTGTGAGGACAGCCTGGGGAGTCACTGGAGGTGACATCTGCTGGGACCAGAATGACAAGAGGGAACCACCCTGCCCGTGTCTACAACGTGTCAGGAGAAGATATTGCTGTGGCCAAGAATAGGAGACAGAATCGAGTTTGTCCAGACACATCAGAAAGGTGGATAATGTGGCTGTGGGATCCCGGGAGGGGAGAGGCAGAGAGGAGCCAGACCATAGACCAGATGCTGGGACCTGGTAGACTATTAGCTTTCCATTCCTCCCTGACAGACTTGTCTAGCTATTTAGAACCTTAAAACTACAAATATTGAATAGCTCACAATTTTTGTAGGAGAGGAATCCAGTCACAGCATAGCTGTGTGACCCTGCCTCAAAGTAAGTCTCTATGAAGCCAGGGTTGTGGTCTCAACGGAGAGTCAAAAGGGCGATACTTTCCTTCCAAGCTCACTCACACAGACAGTGTCAGAACTCAGTTGCAACTGAGAGCCTATTTCAATCTTTTGCCTTGGAAACTTGCTTCTTACTCTCCTCTATCGTGTTCTCATATGGTATTCCCTAACTGAGGTGTTTGATTCCCCATTTGCAGGGTTAGCGGACAGACAGAGGGAGCAAATGAGGACAGAGAGCAGAGAGAGAGAGGGAAAAGGGAAGGAGAGAGAGAGAGAGAGAGAGAGAGAGAGAGAGAGAGATACAGAGAGAGAGAGAAAGAGGAGCAGACAGACAGAGAGAGATGGAACAAACACGGGACAAAGCAAGTCAGAAGCAAGTGACAGAATTTCTGTCCTGAAATCTGGAAACTGACCTCCCCTCACTAACAGCTTAGTGGTTTCACAAGGAGTGACGTTTCCTGACTGGACACAGATCACTGTCTGTGTCCCCGGGGGATGTCCGGGAGAGTGTGTTCAGCAGGCTCACCCAGAACTGAGAACGGTGGCTACATTTTGGAAATGGCAGGAAGTGGTAAACATCCAGCCTCACTCGTCATCAGAAAAGTGAACATAGGACGATGAGTTTGGTGTAATTTCTCATCCACAAAACTAGCAAAAATGACTCATCGCACTCCTGAAACCAGACCCCTTGTTGTGCATTAGAGATCAGGGCACTCATTTTTCAGTAGCGGGAGGGGCCTCGACTCTCTTACTGGAGGGTGATTGTTGCCATGATTTCAGTTGCCATCACCTTTGATTCCGGTGGGGAGGGGTCTGATTCTGGAGAGCAAAGACAGTGACTAGGGATTTGCACAGACTTTCATGTAGGCATGTGTCATCTCTGCTTTTGCTCTAAGAGCCCTGAATGGGACACCTCCTTCTCAGACAGAGAGGATCCGATTCCTCTGGCTACAGGACCATGATACAGCATCTAGAATGATGGTGCCAGAGAGAATGTCACACTCTGTTGTCAAAACCGTTGCATGGGCCATGACCGAGGGAGTGGGCTGTTTAGATTTCTGTTTCTTATTTTAATTTAAATTTTAGTTAGTTAACGTATAGGTTTCAGAAGTCGAATTCCGTGATTCATCAGTTACGTACAACACCCAGTGCTCATCACAAGTGCCCTCCTTGGTACCCACCACCCATCTAGCCCATCTCTCACCCACATCCCTCCATCAACTCTCAGTTTGTTCTTTAGCATTAAAAGTCTACCTCTTTTCTAGGTCCACCTGGGTGGCTCAGTCGGTTGAGTGTCTGACTTCGGCTCAGGTCATGATCTCAATCTGTGAGTTTGGGCCCCGCGTCAGGCTCTGTGCTGACAGCTCAGAGCCTGGAGCCTGCTTCGGATTCTGTGTCTCCCTCTCTCTCTGCCCCTCCCCCGCTCATGCTCTGTCTCTCTCGGTCTCAGAAATAAATAAACATTAAAAAAAAAATTTTTAAGTCTACCTCTCTTCTCGTCCTCACCTTCTCATATGTTAATTGCCACATACTAGTGAAATTGTATCTTTGTCTTTCTCAGATGGACTCATTTAGCTTAGCACAATACGTTCTAGTTCCATCCACATAGTTTCAAATGGCAAGACTCCATGCTTTTTGATGGCTGAGTAATATTCTCATCAAGACAAAACCTTCTGCACAGTGGAGGAAACAATGAACACAACTAAAAGCAGCCCACAGCATGGGAGAAGATATTTGCAAGACACATATGTGAGAAAGGGTTAGGATCAAAATGTAGAAACACCTTATCAAACTCAGCACCCAAAACCAAACAGCCCAGTTATGAAATGGGCAGAAGGCATGAATAGACACTTGCCCAAAGAAGACTTCCAGATGGCTAACAGACATATGGAAAGATGCTCAACATCACTGTGCATTAAGGAATGCAGAGCAAAACCACGATGAGAGACCACCTCACACCTGCTAGAATGGCTAAAATGAACCACACAAGAAGGAACCGTTGTCGGTGAGAGTTGGAGAAAGGGGAACACTCTTGCACTGCTGGTCACAATACAAACTGGTGCAGCCACCCTGTTATGACTTTTTAAAGAAGCAACGTCAGCAAGCGCTCCCCCTTCTATGGCTACTTGTTGTTCCCATTTATGTGTACTCTTAAGGGCACTGGCAGCAGGCCAAGAGTTTTCCCTATGAGGAGTAGGGTAACAAAAAATTGAAAACCAATGTAAATGGAGATTTAAAGATACGAAGTAGGGTTTACCCAGTTGAAATGAAAATAAGAATAAAAACAGAAACAAAACAGTTTGCCCAACAAAAAAGCCAAACTCACACTGTGATTCCACTCTCTGAAAATAATGCTTAAGGTAGAAAAACAGTGTAGGCTGTGATTGCCCTTGAATGCCAGGATTCTTATTTCCTTCATCAGCCTTATTTTGTCTATCCAAAGAACACAGAAAGCTACCGGCAAACGTAACCTGGTTTGGTTAAGCTGCTTCCAAATCTAAGGAAAGTCAATCAGGAAGAGGAGCCAATGGAGGTTTCCAAAGAGCATGACTTGATTGTCACAGGAATGGAGAAGTCCTTGGAAAAACTAAAGAGGCCTAGGAGATTTCTGCCACAATGCTATAATTTGGTGAGACAAATTGCCAGATAGATACCCGATCCCCTCCAGTTTAAACCTACGTTCCAGGAATAAATACACAGGTGAGATGATAACACATCTTTTATTCAATATAAAACCACACTTTTCCAAAAGCTCTCATTCATTCCTTTCCGAGACCTTCGTGCCAAGTTTTCCTTTCGGAGGAAGGTTCCTTTGAAGTGCAGGTCTCTGCTCTCAATGACCCGTGCTGTTGTCTCCCATCCCTACTAACCACATGGACCCCCCTTTCACCTCTGTCTTCCTCATTGGCAGTGATCTCCACATGGGCACAGATCACATTTTGTCCCGGTCACTAATGAAGATATAGTGCTGGACCCAGAGGAAGGATGGGTGGCCTTTAAAGGAATTCATACAGAATGAACCTGTTATTTGACTTGCGTCATGAGCGTCAAAACTACAGGCCCAGGATGGCATGCACGGAGGATTTCCCACTAGCCTTCCATTGTTAAGCTGCCTTTGTCTATCTGTAAGACATTGTCATCCTCATTCTTCTTCAATACCTGCACAACTACTGCTAACTATTTCTGCACGGGAAAGAGAGGAGTCTCTATGCAATGTGACTTAGAGGACATTGTAACTTCTTCTAAGGTACTTCTTTTTTTTAAATTTTTTTCATGTTCATTCATCTTTGAGAGACAGAGAAAGACACAGCATGAGTAGGGAAGGGGCAGAGAGAGAGGGAGACACAGGCTCTGAGCTATCAGCACAAGGCCCGACAAAGGGCTCGAACTCACAGACAGCGAGATCATGATCTGAGCCCAAGTCGGACACTCAACTCACTGAGCCACCCATGTGCCACCCCCAACGTAGTTCAGAACCCACAGCAGTCCTGGCAAGGGTGCCATAACTACAATCTCATGTAATTCACCTACTAAACGATTGGACAGGTACTCATTTCATTTTGTTTCGTTTTCAAATTGCAGTTTTTGTAGTCTCTTTGATTTCAAAAGGTTAATACAAAGAGTTAAGTAGTTTCACGGTCCAAATATTACCCAGTGTGCATTTTTGCAGGTACACATTTCAATCTCCTTCACGTGGTGCGAAAACTACCCCAGCAGCCACCTTCGCTCTAGTACTATCAAACTATTATCACAGTAGGGTCTGTTACTTGATACTCTACTCGCTCTCACTCTCTCCCTTTGTCTCTTCCTCACGATCTCGCTCTCTTATTTCCGGTGATTCTTTACTTCTAACCCGTGAATGATTACAATATTACATGGTACTTGTAGATTTCTGACTGACATAATTCACTTAGTCCAATAATCGATAGTTTCAACAAACCATTACAAGTTGAAACTTCACACTCTATCACTGGGCTGAAAAGTACATATCTTAGTGGCTGACCCAGGAAGGAAACACACCTGTGTCAAACCCATACAAAAAAAACAAGGCTGCTAATGTGGAACCAGGTCGCTGAAGAAGCGGCATAAGACCAGCCTTGCCTTCCAGCCCAGCAGATTCTCAGGCCCTCCTCCCCACCAAGAGGGCTAGCGCAAACCAAAACCTGGCCATTCTCTCCTGTCTGCCCCACCTGGCTCGAAACCAAAAGGAAGCCCCCCGAGCGTCCCCAGAGAACCTCACCAGCCCAAGCCCAATACCGTAGATGGGCCTCGTGAATTGACAGAGGCTCTGGGGATGAGGGCTGAGAGGCAGGGCAGAGGTAGAGGACCCAGGGAGCCCAGGACTGGGGCACAGTCAATATCTGAGAACTCACTGCGCCTCCCAGCCTCCTGGGTCCTTGTATAAATAGGCCCCAACCCAAACCTCCAACATGCGAACCCCTACCGAGACCCCAGCCCCGCCCTCTCTTCCTGCTCCCTGCACCTGTGGGTGGTGTGTCAGGGAAATTGCAAACCTGAGGAGTGGCCTCCAGCCAGTACAGAGGGATTTGGCCTGATAAGGGGAGCGGGTAGCAGGGAGCATGCCCCTTCTGACATGCGGTGGGGTGTGCCAGCCACGCCTGACAGGGCCGGACCAGGCCAGGCCAACTTGCTGACCCGGGAGGGGCTGGGGGAGCAGTGGCTGGGGTGTGTTTGGCCCCAGCAGCGCCAGCATGCCTGCAGCCACCGCCGCCTCAGCCGCAGCCCACGCCGCCCCCGCCGCCGAAGCCGCCGCCGAAGCCTCCGCCGCCGCTGGAGCCGGAGCCGGAGCCACCGCCGCAGTCCAAGCCTCCGCGGCACCCGCCGCCACCGTCGCCGCCGCCGCCTCAGCCGCCGCCGCAGCCGCCGACGCCGCCGCCGTCGCAGCCTCAGCTGCAGCCGCCTCAGCCGCCGCCGCCGCCTCAGCCGCCACCGCCGCCGCTGCCGCGGCTGCCTTCGCCGCCGCCTCAGCCGCAGCCGCCACCGCCGCCGCCTCAGCCGCAGCCGCAGCCTCCACCGCCGCCGCCTCAGCCGCAGCCGCCGCCGCCCCTGCCATCGCAGCCTCAGCTGCAGCCGCCGCAGCCGCCGCCGCCGCCGAAGCCGGAGCCACCGCCGCAGTCCAAGCCTCGGCGGCAGCCGCTGCCACCGTCGCCGCCGCCGTCTCAGCCGCAGCCGCCGACGCCGCCATCGCACCCTCAGCCGCAGCCGCCTCAGCCGCAGCCGCCACCGCCGTCGCAGCCTCAGCTGCAGCCGCCTCAGCCGCCGCCGCCGCCTCAGCCGCCGCCGCCGCCGCCGCCGCTGCCGCCTCAGCCGCAGCCGCCGCCGCCGCCGTCCAAACCTCGGAGTCAGTCGCCGCCGCCGCCGCTTCAGCCGCAGATGCCGGCGTCGCCGCCGCCGCCTCAGCCACAGCCACTGCCGCTGTCGCAGCCTCGGCCGCAGCCGCCGCCGCCTCTGCCGCCGCAGCCGTCGCCGCCACCTCAGCCGCAGCCTCAGCTGCAGCCGACTCAGCCGCCGCCGCCACCGCCACCGCCGCCGATGCCGCCGCCGCCGCCGCCGCCGCCGCCTCAGCCACAGCCGCCACCGCCCCCTCCGTCGCAGCCTCAGCTGCAGCCGCCCCCGCCGTCGCAGCCTCAGCTGCAGCCGCCCCAGCCGCCAGCTCAGACGCAGCCGCCGCCCCCGCCGGCGCCTCAGCCACAGCCGCCGCCTCAGCCGCCGCCGCTGCCGCCACCGCCCGCAGCCGTGGGGCCGCGGCGGGTGGCGGAGGCCGCGCCAGAGGACCCTGGCAACGCGCCGTGGCGCAATCCCGGCGTTCTGTAACCCCGGGACTCTTGCAGGCGGCTCCCGGTTTGGCCCCAGGTCCGCCTCTGCATCCATCCCTCAGCGCACCGCACCGCACCTCGCAGCCCCGCACCACACCACGTTGGGCTGCTCACTGGGAAGAGGGCAGAAGCGAGCGTGGGGCATCAGGACGCTCGTGCCTTCGGGGCCCGCCCCGCCAGGTTCTCAGCGCTTCCTCCCCAGCGCTAGGGCGAGCACAGCCAGCCAACAGGCCATTCCCTCCCGTCTGCCCCACCTGGTGCAAACCCACCCGGAGCCCCCAGCGCCCCCAGACAGCAGCATCAGCCCGAGTCCGCTGCCCTAGCTGGGCCTCCTAAAATGCCAGGGGCCCTGTGGATGAGGGCTCGAGGGAGGGAAGAGATCCAGGACCCAGGGAGCCCAGGCCTTGGGGAAGTTGGAGGCTGGGGACCTGTTGCCCTCCCAGCCACCCAAACGCCCGCTCCTGGGTTCTTGTATCCACCCACCCAGCGCCCACCCTCCAGCCCCCAGGCGCCAGATTCCGGTTCCGCCCACATCACCCTCCCCCCGTCCGGGTGCGGGTTTGGGTGGTGTGTCAGGAAAGGTGCACAGCTGGACTGTGGCTTCCAGTCACTGCAGTGGGATTTGGCCGGGTTCCGGGAGTGGGGAGCGTGCCCTTTTGAAGTGCCCCGGGGTGTGCGGGCGGCGGGGGGGGGGGGGGGGGGGGGGGGGGGGGGGGCGGGGAGCGAGGCGGGCGGGGCCGGGCCAGGCACAGCCGCCTTGCTGGCCCGGGAGGGGCTGAGGGAGCAGTGGCTGGGGTGTGTTTGGCCCCAGCAGCGCCGCTCCCTGGGCAGACAGGGACGCAGGCAGGGAGGGGGGAAGGGCGGCGGGCGCCAAAGGAGTGGTGAAGGAGGCCAAAGGCTTAAAAGGCAAAGGCCTACAACACCCAGTATCCTAGTCCGTCTCCCTTCCAAGTGGGAACCAGGCCCGACCCTGCTTAGCTTCCCAGAGAAGACGGGGTCGGACGCGTTCTGGCTGCTACGGCCGAACAGGCCAGGGGCCGCCGCTGGGCGCTTCAAGAGCCTGCTGCACGCGTGCCAAGCCAAGCGCGTGCCGCGCCTCACCCATGCACGCGCCTCACTGCCTGCCTGCCTGCCAGCCTGCCTGCCTGCCAGCCTGCCTGCCTGCTCGCCTGCCTGCCAGCCTGCCTGCTTGCCTGCCTGCCAGCCTGCCTGCTTGCCGGCCTGCCAGCCTGCCTGTTTGCCTGCCTGCCAGCCTGCCTGTTTGCCTGCATGCCAGCCTGCCTGTTTGCCTGCATGCCAGCCTGCCTGCTTGCTGGCCTTCCAGCCTTCCAGCCTGCCTGCTTGCCTGCATTCCAGCCTGCCTCCTTGCCTGCCTCTCAGCCTGCCTGCTTGCCTGCATGCCAGTCTGCCTGCTTGCCTGCCTGCTTGCCGGCCTGCCAGCCTGCCTGCTTGCCTGCCTGCCAGCCTGCCTGTTTGCCTGCATGCCAGCCTGTCTGCTTGCCGGCCTTCCAGCCTGCCTGTGTGCCTGCCTGCCAGCCTGCCTGCTTGCCTGCCTGCCAGCCTGCCTGCTTGCCTGCATGCCAGCCTGCCTGCTTGCCTGCCTCTCAGCCTGCCTGCTTGCCTGCCTGCCAGCCTGCTTGCCGGCCTGCCAGCCTGCCTGCTTGCCTTCCGCCGCGGGCCCTGGGCCCCGGCCCCGAGCGGGTGGCAGAGGCCCCGCAAGAGGACCCTGGCAACGCGTTGTGGCCCAAGCCTCGGCGTTCTGCAATCCCGGGACTCTTGCGGGCTGCTCCAGGCGTGGCCCCACTTCCGCCTCCGCTTCCATCCCGAACCGCACCGCAAGGCACCTCGCAGCCAGGCACCACACCACGCTGGGCTAGTCACTGGGAAGTGGGTGGAGCGAGCTTGGGGCATCAGGCCAGTCGTGCCTCCCGGGCCCGCCCCGCTGGGATCTCAGCGCCTCCTCCCCAGCCCTGGGGCGAGGGCCGCCAGCCACCAGGCCTTTCCCTCCCGTCTGCCCCACCTGGGGCAAACCCACCCGGAGCCCCCAGCGCCCCCAGACACCATCACCAGCCCGAGGCCGCTGCCCTAGCTGGGCCTCGTGAAATGCCAGGGTCCCTGGGGATGAGGGCTGGAGGGAGGGAAGAGGTCCAGGACCCAGGGGGCCCAGGGCTGTGGCGGATGCGGAGTCTGGAGTCGCGCTGCCTCTCCGCTCCCTCCTGGGTTCTTGTATCCACCCACCCAGCCCCCACCCCCAGCCCCCAGACGCCAGCCTCCGGTTCCGCCCACACAGTAACACCCCCTCGGATCGGGTGTGGGTTTGGGTGGTGTGTCAGGAAAGGTGCACAGCTGGACTGTGGCTTCCAGTCGCTGCAGTGGGGTTTGGCCGGGTACCGGGAGTGGGGAGTGTGCCCCTTTGTAGTGCCCTGGTGTGTGCGGGCCCGGGGGGGGGGGGGGGCGAGACGGGGCGGGGCCGGGCCAGCCCTGGCCGCCTTGCTGGCCCGGGAGGGGCTGAGGGAGCAGTGGCTGGGGCATGTTTGGCCCCAGCAGCGCCGCTCCCTGGGCAGACAGGGACGCAGGCAGGGAGGGGGGAAGGGCGGCGGGTGCCAAAGGAGTGGTGAAGGAAGCCAAAGGCTTAAAAGGGAAAGGCCTACAGCACCCGGTATTCCGAGTCCGTCTCCCTTCCAAGGGGGAACCAGGCCAGACCCTGCTTAGGTTCCCAAAGAAGACGCGGTCGGACGCGTTCTGGCTGCTATGGCCGAACTGGCCAGCGGCTGCCGCTGGGCGCTTCAAGAGCCTGCTGCACGCGTGCCAAGCCAAGCGGGTGCCGCGCCTCACCCATGCACGCGCCTCACTGCCTGCCTGCCTGCCAGCCTGCCTGCCTGCCTGCCAGCCTGCCTGTTTGCCTCCTGCCAGCCTGCCTGTTTGCCTGCCTGCCAGCCTGCCTGCTTGCCTGCCTGCCAGCCTGCCTGCTTGCCTGCCTGCCAGCCTGCTTCCCGGCCTGCCAGCCTGCCTGCTTGCCTTCCGCCGCGGGCCCTGGGCCCCGGCCCCGGGCGGGTGGCAGAGGCCCCGCAAGAGGACCCTGGCAACGCGCTGTGGCCCAAGCCCCAGCGTTCTCCAATCCCGGGACTCTTACAGGCTGCTCCAGGCATGGCCCCACTTCCGCCTCAGCTTCCATCCCGAACCGCACCGCTAGGCACCTCGCAGCCGCGCACCACACCACGCTGGGCTGGTCACTCGGAAGTGGGTGGAGCGAGCTTGGGGCATCAGGCCAGTCGTGCCATCCGGGCCCGCCCCGCTGGGATCTCAGCGCCTCCTCCCCAGCCCTGGGGCGAGCGCCGCCAGCCACCAGGCCTTTCCCTCCCGTCTGCCCCACCTGGTGCAAACCCACCCGGAGCCCCCAGCGCACCCAGCACCATCACCAGCCCAAGGCCGCTGCCCTAGCAGGGCCTCGTGAAATGCCAGGGGCCCTGGGGATGAGGGCTCGAGGGAGGGAAGAGGTCCAGGACCCAGGGAGCCCAGGGCTGTGGCGGATGCGGAGTCTGGAGTCGCGGTGCCACTCCTCTCGCTCCTGGGTTCTTGTATCCACCCACCCAGCCCCCACCCCCCAGCCCCCAGGCGCCAGCCTCCGGTTCTGCCCACACCAAACCCCCCCCCTCGGAGCTGGTGCGGGTTTGGGTGGTGTGTCAGGAAAGGTGCACAGCTGGACTCTCGCTCCAGTCCCTGCGGTGGGATTTGGCCGGGTACCGGGAGTGGGAGGCGTGCCCATTTGAAGTGCCCTGGGGTGTACGGGCACGGAGTTGGGGGGGGGGAGACGGGGCGGGGCCGGGCCAGGCATGGCCGCCTTGCTGGCCCGGGAGGAGCTGAGGGAACAGTAGCTGGGGCGTGTTTGGCCCCAGCAGCGCCGCTCCCTGGGGAGACAGGGATGCAGGCAGGGAGGGGGGACGGGCGACGGGCGCCAAAGGAGTGGTGAAGGAGGCCAAAGGCTTAAAAGGGAAAGGCCTACAGCACCCGGTATTCCGAGTCCGTCTCCCTTCCAAGGGGGAACCAGGCCCGACCCTGCTTAGCTTCCCAAAGAATACGCGGTCGGACGCGTTCTGGCTGCTATGGCCGAACTGGCCAGCGGCTGCCGCTGGGCGCTTCAATAGGCTATTGCACGCCTGCCAAGCCTAGCGGGTGCCATGCCTCACCCATGCACGCGCCTCATTGCTTGCCTGCCTGCCAGCCTGACTGCCTGCCAGCCTGCCTGCCTGCCTGCTCGCCTGCCTGTTTGCCTGCCTGCCAGCCTGCCTGCTTGCCTGCCTGCCAGCCTGCTTGCCGGCCTGCCAGCCTGCCTGCTTGCCTTCCGCCGCCCTCCGCCGCGGGCCCTGGGCCCCGGGCCCCGGGCGGGTGGCAGAGGCCCCGCAAGAGGACCCTGGCAACGCGCTGTGGCCCAAGCCCCGGCGTTCTCCAATCCCGGGACTCTTGCAGGCTCCTCCAGGGTGGCCCCACTTCCGCCTCCGCTTCCATCCGGAACCCCACAGCTAGGCACCTAGTAGCCGCGCACCACACCCCGCTGGGCTGGTCACTGGGAAGTGGGTGGAGCGAGCTTGGGGCATCAGGCCAGTCGTGCCTTCCGGGCCTGCCCCGCTGGGATCTCAGCGCCTCCTCCCCAGCCCTGGGGCGAGCGCCGCCAGCCACCAGGCCTTTCCCTCCCGTCTGCCCCACCTGGTGCAAACCCACCCGGAGCCCCCAGCGCCCCCAGCACCATCACCAGCCCGAGGCTGCTGCCCTAGCTGGGCCTGGTGAAATGCCAGGGGCCCTGGGAATGAGGGCTCGAGGAGGGAAGAGGTCCAGGACCCAGGGAGCCCAGGGCTGTGGCGGATGCGGAGTCTGGAGTCGCGGTGCCCCCTCCTCTGGCTCCTGGGTTCTTGTATCCACCCACCCAGCCCCCACCCCCCAGCCCCCAGGCGCCAGCCTCCGGTTCCGCCCACACCGCACCACCCACCATCTGTCAGGGTGCGGGTTTGGGTGGTGTGTCAGGAAAGGTGCAAAGCTGGGCTGTGGCTTCCAGTGGCTGCAGTGGCATTTGGCCGGCTGCCGGGAGTGGGGAGCGTGCCCCTTTGAAGTGTCCTGGGATATGCGGGCACGGGGGGCGAGGCGGGGTTGGGCCGGGCCAGGAGTGGCTGACTCACTCGCCCAGGAGGGGCTGAGGGAGTATTGACTGGGGTGTGTTTGGCCCCATCAGCGGTGCTCCCTGGGGAGACAGGGACACAGACAGGGAGGGGGGAGGGGCGGCGGGTGCCAAAGGAGAGGTGAAGGTGGCCAAAGGTAAAGGCAAAGGCGTAGAGCACCCGTTACTCCCAGACCGTCTCCCATCCAGTGCTAACAAGGCCTGACCCTGCTTAGCTTCCCAGAGAAGACTGGGTCGGGAGCGTTCTGGCTGTTATGGCCCAAGAGGCCAGCGGCTGCCGCTGGGTGCTTCAAGACCCTGCTCCACGCGTCCCAAGCCAAGCGGGTGCCGCGCTTCACCCACGCACGCGCCTGAATGCCTGCCTGCCTGCCTGCCAGCCTGCCAGCCTGCGAGCGTGCCTGCCTGCCAGCCTGCCTGCTTTCCTGCCGCCGCCCTCCGCCGCGGCCCCCGGCCCTGGGCGGGTGACAGAGGCTTGGCAAGAGAACCCTGGCAACGCGCCGTGGCGCAATCCCTGGCTTTCTGTAACCCCGGGACTCTTGCAGGTGGCTCCCGGTTTGGCCCCAGGCCCGCCTCTGCTTCCATCCCGCAGCGCACCGCACCGCACCGCACCTCGCAGCCCTGCACCACACCAAGTTGGGCTGCTCACTGGGAAGAGGGCGGAAGCGAGCGTGGGGCATCAGGACGCTCGTGCCTTCGAGGCCCGCCCCGCCAGGTTCTCAGCGCTTCCTAGCCAGCAGTAGGGCGAGCGCAGCCAGCCACCAGGCCGTTCCCTCCCGTCTGACCCACCTGGTGCAAACCCACCCAGAGCCCCCAGCGCCCCCAGACAGCATCATCAGCCCGAGTCCGCTGCCCTAGCTGGGCCTCTTAAAATGCCAGGGGCCCTGTGGATGAGGGCTCGAGGGAGGGAAGAGATCCAGGACGCAGGGAGCCCAGGCCTTGGGGAAGTTGGAGGCTGGGGTTGTGTTGCCCTCCCGCCTACCCAAACGCCCGCTCCTGGGTTCTTGTATCCACCTACCCGGCGCCCATCCTCCACCCCCCAGGCGCCAGCCTCCGATTCCTCCCACACCACCCTCCCTCCTTCCGGGTGCGGGTTTGGGTGGTGTGTCTGGAAAGGTGCACAGCTGGACTGTCGCTTCCAGTCCCTGCAGTGGGATTTGGCCTGGTGCGGGGAGTGGGGAAAGGGGAGCGGGCCCCTTGTGACGTGGGGTGGGGTGTGTAAGGCAGGCCAGGCCGCTGGGCTGAACTGGGAGGGGCTGAGGGAGCCCTGGCTGCGTTGAGTTTGGCCCCAGGAGCGCCTCTCCCTGGTCAGGAAGGGAGAGGGGGTGGGCTGGCGCCAATGAAGAGGTCAAGGAGGTCAAAGGCAAAAGGGAAAAGCCTCCAGTTACACGCATTCCCAGATGGTCTCCCATCCTAGTACTAACCAGGCCCGACCCTGCATAGCTTCCGACCCAAGAGGAGATCCGGCGTGTTCAGGTTCGTTTGTCCCCAAACGCTACCCGCTGCCGCTGTGCGCCGAAAGAGGCTGGTCCTCGCCTCCCAGGCCCAGCGCGTGCCCCCTTCACCGTGCACATGCCTGCCAGCCTGCCTGCCTTCTTGACTACCTGCCTCCCGCTGCCGTCCTCTGCCGTCCTCCGAGGGGAGGGCCCCGGGTCGGTGGCGAGGGCCGCGCAACAGGCCCCTGGCACCCCGGAGTGCCGCAAGCCCTGGCGCTCTCTGATCCCGGTACTCTTGCGGGCTGCTCCGGCTTGCTCCCACGCCAACCAGCCCCTCCATCCCACAGGTCACCGCACCGCATGGCACCGCACTTCGCAGCATCTCTGCACACCACCCCTCACCACACCACACCACACCACACCACACCACACCACACCCCACCCCACCAAAGCACACCAAAGAAAAGCACACCACACCAAGTCCAGCCGCTCACTGCAAAATGGGTGGGAGCGAGCAGCAGCATCCGCCAGGCCAGGCCTTAGGGGCCCCCCGGATTCTCAGCACCCCCTCCCCACCCTCGGGCAGCCCCCCACCTGGCCATTCCCTCCCTTCTGCGCCACCTGGCTCAAACGCAAACCTGAGACCCCAGAGGCC
Source organism: Puma concolor (assembly GCF_028749965.1). Taxonomy (NCBI): domain Eukaryota; kingdom Metazoa; phylum Chordata; class Mammalia; order Carnivora; family Felidae; genus Puma; species Puma concolor. The sequence continues at coordinate 19,951,428 of NC_141677.1, forward strand.
CCAGGCAACATCACCACACAACGCCCGCTCCCCTAGCTGGGTCTTGTGAATCGCCAGGGGCTCAGGGGTTGAGGGCTCTGAGGGAGGGAAGAGGCCCAGGACCCAGGCAGCCCAGGCCTGTGGCATAGTCGGAGTGTGGTGTCTCTGTGTCCCTCCCGCCCCTTCTTTGTCCTCGCATCCACGCACCCCAGCCCCCACCCTCCAGCCCCCAGCCCCCAGCCCCCAGGCCCAGCCCCCAGATCCCGGATCCCGAACCGGTCCGGCCTGCCCTCAGTGCGGCTGTAGGCGGTGTGTCAGGGAAGGTGCAAAGCTGGGGTGTGGCTTCAAGCCCAAGCAGTTGGATTTGGCCAGGTGCGGGGATCGGGGAAGGTGCCCCTTGTGAAATGCCGTGGGGGGTGCGGGCCCCTGGGGAGGTGGGGAGGGTCAGGGAGGAGCCAGGCTCTGCCAGGCCGCTCTGCTGGCCCGGGAGGGGCTGAGGGAGCAGTGGCTGGGGTGTGTTTGGCCCCAGGAGCCCCGCTCCCTGGGGAGTAAAGGACACGGGGGGGGGGGAGGCAGATGGGTGCCAGAAGAGAGGTTAAGGAAGCCAAAAGCAAAAGGCAAAAGCCTACAGCACCAGGTGTTCCCAGGCGGTCTCCCATCCAAGTTCTAACCAGGCCCGACCCTGCTTAGCTGCGGAGAGAAGACCGGGTGGGGCGCATTCAGGCTGCTATGGCCGAAGACGCCAGCGGCTGCCGCTGAGCGCTCCAAGAGAAAGCTCCACGCGTCCCAAGCCCAGCGGGTGCCGCGCTTCTCCCATGCACGCGCCGGCCTGACTACCTGCCTGCCTGCTAGCCTGCCTGCCAGCCTGCCTGCCGCCGCCTCAGCCGCAGCCGCCACAGCCCCCGCTTCAGCCACAGCCGCCGCCTCAGCCGCAGCCGACACACCCGCCGCTTCAGCCTCAGCCGCCGCCGCCGCCGCCTCATCCGCAGCCGCAGTCGCCGCCGCCGCCCCGCCGCCGCAGCCGCCGCCCTCCGCCGCGGGTGGCGGAGGCTGCGCCAGAGGACCCTGGCAAGGCTCTGTGGCACAAGCCCCGGTGTTCTCTAACCCCGGGACTCTTGCCGGCTGCTCCTGGCTTGGCCCCACGCCCGCCTCCGCTTCCATCCCGCAGCGCACCGCACCACACCTCGCAGCCCCGCACCACACCACGATGGGCTGCTCAGTGGGAAGAGGGTGGAAGTGAGCGTGGGGCATCAGGCCGCTCGGGCCTTCGGGGCCCGCCCCGCCTGGTTCTCAGAGCCTCCTCCCCAGCCCTAGGGCGGGCGCAGCCAGCCACGGGGCCGTTCCCTCCCGTCTGCCCCACCTGGTGCAAACCCACCCCGGAGCCCCCAGCGCCCCCAGAGACCATCACCAGCCCGAGTACGCTGCCCTAGCTTGGCCTCGTGAAATGCCACGGGCCCTGGGGATGAGGGCTCGAGGGAGCGAAGAGGTCCAGGACCCAGGGAGCCCAGGCCTGTGATGGAGTCCGAGTCTGGGGTCTCGCTGCCCCTCCCGCCCGCCCGACCGCCCGCCCGCTCCTGGGTTCTTGTATCCACCCACCCAGCCCCCACCCTCCAGCCCCCAGGCGCCAGCTTCCGGTCCCGCCCACACCGCACCCGCCACCCTCCGTGCGGGTGCGGGTTTGGGTGGTGTGTCAGGAAAGGTGCAAAGCTGCGCTGTGGCTTCCAGTCGGTGCAGTGGGATTTGGCTGAGGCGGGGAGCGGGGAGCGTGCCCCTTGTGAAGTGCGGTGGGGTGTGCGGGGGGGGGGGGGGGGGGCCTGGGGGGGTGGGGCGGAGCGGAGCCAGGCCCTGCCAGGCCGCTCAGCTGGCCCTGGAGGGGCTGAGGTAGCAGTGGCTGGGGTGTGTTTGGCCCCAGGAGCCGTGCTCCCTGGGGAGACAGGGACACAGGGAGGGAGGGGGGGGCGGCGGGCGCCAAAGGAGAGGTCAAGGAGGCCAAGGCAAAAGGCAAAAGCCTACAGCACCCGGTGTTCCCAGGCGGTCTCCCATCCAAGTTCTAAGCAGGCCCGACCCTGCTTAGCTTCCGAGAGGAGACGGGGTCGGGCGCGTTCAGGCTGGTATGGCCAAAGACGCCAGGGGCTGCCGCTGTGCACTTCAAGAGCCTGCTCCACGCGTCCCAAGCCCAGAGGGTGCCGCGCTGCACCCATGCACCTGCTTGCCTGCCTGCCTGCCTGCCTGCCTGCCTGTCTGCCAGCCCCCCACCTGGCCATTCCCTCCCTTCTGCCCCAACTGGCTCAAACGCCAACCGGAGCCCCAGCGTCCCCAGACAACATCACCAGACAAAGCCCGCTCACCTAGCTGGGTCTTGTGAATTGCCAGGGATTCAGGGGTGGAGGGCTCCGAGGGAGGGAAGAGGCCCAGCACCCAGACAGCCCAGGCCTGTGGCGTAGACGGAGTGTGGTGTCTCTGTGTCCCTCCTGCCCCATTTTTGTCCTCGCGTCTACGCACCCCAGCCCCCACCCTCCAACCCAGGCCCCAGCCCCCACGCTCCAGCGGCCATCCCCAGGACCCCGCACCCCGGACCCCCAACTCCAGAAACCGGTCCCGCGTGCACTGTGCACTCCGTGCGGGTGTAGGTGGTGTGTCAGGGAAGGTGCAAAGCTGGGGTGTGTTTTCAGGCCCGTGCAGTGGGATTTGGCCTGGTGCGGGGAGTGGGGAAAGGGGAGCGGGCCCCTTGTGACGTGGGGTGGGGTGTGTAAGGCAGGCCAGGCCGCTGGGCTGAACTGGGAGGGGCTGAGGGAGCCCTGGCTGCGTTGAGTTTGGCCCCAGGAGCGCCTCTCCCTGGTCAGGAAGGGAGGGGGGGTGGGCTGGCGCCAATGAAGAGGTCAAGGAGGTCAAAGGCAAAAGGGAAAAGCCTCCAGTTACACGCATTCCCAGATGGTCTCCCATCCTAGTACTAACCAGGCCCGACCCTGCATAGCTTCCGACCCAAGAGGAGATCCGGCGTGTTCAGGTTCGTTTGTCCCCAAACGCTACCCGCTGCCGCTATGCGCCGAAAGAGGCTGGTCCTAGCCTCCCAGGCCCAGCGCGTGCCCCCTTTACCGTGCACATGCCTGGTGTTTCAGGGAAGGTGCAAAGTTGGCACAGAGCCTGACGCGGGGTGCCAACTCACAGAGCCACAGCGGGTGAGCCACCCAGGTGCCCCGAGGATGCTACTTTTCTGTTTGTTTGGAACATGAGGTTTTTGCCTGCTTTTTGTGTCTGGAGTGTGTTAATGTGTCGTACCCTGATTCTTTCCCTGTTTTCTCTCTGAAATACCTACTGTAGGCCATGGCCCAGAAGGAAGACATGCAAGAGAGGATCACTACCCTTGAGAAGAACTGCCTCAGGGCACAACACGAAGCCACCTCTCTGTACGACCTCAAGGAGAATCTTGAAAACGAGATCGCAAAGAAGGACTCTCTGCATCGACAGGTCGTTGGTTTCGTTGAACTTCATTCCACTTTCATTAATTACAAGTCAAGTTAAGGACCAAGTGTCAATGTCAGGGTTTTAGGATCTTAGAATCTTGTGTTGACCAGCGGGCTTACTTCAACGTCCAGGGTTTAATTCTTTCAAATTTTATGGAAGCATGTTATGGGGCTCCCCTCCTTGATTCCTTCTTTGTCTTGTCTTACATGCACGTTACTCTGTTGCCTGTTAGCACTGTTTCCAAAGGAGCAGGGAGTGGCTGGGAATGTGTAGGCAGCTGGCCATTTTGGTTAGTACCTGAGATCGGGGGGAATGGCAGGTGCAGAAGCACAGTCTGGCGTGAGGATGTGAGACCCTGTGTTTTGGGAAGCAGCACGTCTCTTCCTTGGTTGTCTCAGGTCATCCAGCATTGAACAGGAAAACCACATCCAGCTTCTTGGAAACAGAGTGAGTTTGCCTGGTGTGTTTGTCAAATGCGCCAGTCGACCCAAAATGATAAACAAAGTGAAATACTAGGAAGCCATTAAAATGACATGGAGGAATGCTGTTTGAGAGCACGTACCATGTTCCAAATCATGAGTGTAAAGGGCAGATGGTGAAATACTATGTGTACAGCATGTGATTTATTTTGGAGGGTTTGAAAGCATGATACGTGGTCTGTATATACACACAGAGCTATATGCACACAGAAGATGGAAGGAGTCTGTGGGAACAAACGTTAACCTTGGAAAAACCTCACCTTGTACATGATTTTTAAAATGACTTTATATATTTTTAATGCTTATTTATTTTTGAGAAAGGGAGCCAGAGTGAGAGAGAGAGAGACGGAGAGAGAGTAAGCATGAGCAGTGGAGGGCCAGAGAGGGAGAGAGGGAGACACAGAATCCAAAGCAGGCTCCAGGCTCTGAGCTGTCAGCACAGAGCACGAGGCGGGGTTGACCCCATGAGCTATGAGATCATGACCTGAGCCGAAGGTGGACGCTTAACTGACTGAGCCACCTCGGCTTCCCTAAAAGTCCTTTAACAAAAAATCTCGTGTCTAAGTTTTCCACGTTGAAGTTTTCCACGTTTTTGGTCAAGAGGGAGAGTGTTTTTGTTGAATAATGGTACACTTCCAAAAGGAACTCAACTGGCATCAGGCATGCTCTCAGAAGCTCTGTGCTGGCTGATGTGCCCACCTCAGAATGTCTTATGTAGCGAGCCCTCGGACCCCAGTATAAATATGTTTATGAAGGGTTAGGACCGAACCCTTCTCTCCTTAACTGGTCAGGAAGAGCGAGCAAGCTCCTCCAGAAGATGGGTTTTCTTTAATGTGTGGGAACTTTGTCTTTGGAAAGACTTCTTTGAAGATAGTGAAGAAGAGCAAAGAGTTTGGCAAGACATGTTTTGCGTAGCGAACGGAGGACCAAGGCAGTGGGTGACTCCTCGCAGAAAGGAAAGGTTTACTCTGAAGCACCTACCAAACTGTTGGCTTCAGTCAGAACTAACAGTAGATCTCTGCATTTAGATTTTGTTTCACTTTATTAAAAATGGAAACGGAGAGAAGACTTGCTACACTTTGATGCTTTGCCTTCATTTCCTAGACTGCGGATCAAAACCGCCAGTTGCAAGAGCGCCTGGAGGTGGCGGAGCGGAAGCTGCAGCAGACCCCGAGGAAGGCCAAGTCGCTGCCCGAGGTGGAAGCCGAGCCGGCCCAGAGGGTGGCCACCCTCTGCAAGGTGGGGCCCCCGTTTCCTTCTGGGTCCCATGGTGGGAATGTCAACTTCATGGCGGTCCGTTCTTGTATCTCATTTCTCACCGGTAACGTCGGCGTGCCAAAGTCCGCGAACCAGCTGAGATCTGTTTTCGGTGCTACTTTGTCTGAGATTGGAATGCTTTTCAAACGGCAGGCATCATCCCCAGTTTTGTTCCCTCCGGTTTTGTCCGACGTGTGCTCTTTGCCATTGGCTGCATCTAAGACTCACTGCTTTTCAGAGTTAAGTCAGCGACTCAAAGCTCAAGATAGTAGCCTTGGGTAAGAGAAGGACAGGGGTGCCTGGCCGGCTCAGTCAGTGGAGCTTGGGACTCTTGATCTCAGGGTCATGAGTCTGACCTCCCCGTTGGGTGTAGAGCTTACCGAAGGAAAAAAAAAAAACCAAAAAGCATAGAATTTTTCCGAAAAATGAGAAAATCCTATCCTCTTTTAAACACAATTGTTTTTCTTTAAAAAATTCTTAAACGTTCATTTATTTTAGACAGAGAGAGCGAGCCTGGGCACATACATGAGCAGGGGAGGGGCAGAAAGAAGGAGATAGAATGCCAAGTAGGCTCCATGCTATCAGCACAGAGCCTGACACAGGGCTCGAACGCACAAACCTTGAGTTCATGACCTGAGCTGAAGCCAAGAGTCAGAACCCGACTGACTGAGCCACCCAGACACCCCTGTAAGAAATAAATCTTTAAGGAATTCACTCGGAGTTTCCACAAATAGAGTCGAGGAACGTGCCAGATACAGTCCCTGCCCTCCCAGCTCTCACATCCCTCACCACCCACAGAGGAAGGCAGCAGTTGAAAAGGTAGTTTCCAGACATGATGTGGTCTAAACTAAACAAAGAGACTAACCAACATGTGTCAGGCACAATTGACCAGCTCCTTTCTGAATCTGATGACGGCTTTCAGCGTCATCTAAAAGAGAGAATGGCTGCTGCAGAAGATAAGGTAGGACATGAGAGACAGCGGCTGAGTGCCCCGGTCCTCACAGAGGAGACGCTCACGTTGTGATCCTGAGGAGCAGCGTGGAGCAGAGGCTAACAGCCACTGCAGAAAGTAGAAATGATTCTTTCACGCGGAACAACTGCAGGCCTACGTTAAGTTCCCAGTGTCGTGTCCCCGCCCGACGTATGCGTGCGGGAAGGTGCGTCTCACTGTCTAGAAGAGGAGTATGGTCTGGGCCTTTACTAACTGAGACTAACTGAGACGTAAGGAGTAAGCTAGCTTCATGCTAATCAAAGATGGGCACAGAAACAGCCATAGGCAGTATATAACTAAGGGGAGGGGCCGTGTGCCGATAACCCTTTGTTGATAGGACCCGGCGGTGGCTGGATGTGGTCGGCAGGCCCTCGTTTGCCACCCCTGTGCTGGAACCTTCAGCCTGGTTCTTGTCTGGGGAGCTAATTTCTACCTCTTTTGTCCAGACGGACCGGTAGGAGTGCGCAGTTCTGTCAAGCATTTAACCAGCTGAAAACAGAGTATCTCCTGTTCCATCTCCTGCCTTCCCTCTTTTCATCTGGGTTGGAAAGAGTCTAAGCCTGGACTCTTACACCATCATAACGGACACACTTGAGGTGTAACGGGAGGGAAGCAGTATCATAGGATCTCTGTGAGAGAAGCTCTGGTGGGGACAGTTGGATGCGGACCCGATACTACCGGTTCTGATTACACCTGTGTCCCTGTAGATGAGCCCAGAATCTTCCCTAAGATTGTCACTTGGAGACACCAGTGAGCAATGCTAATTTCACGACACACTTGTTTTGGGTAAAACCCATTATGAGGTGCGTTATTATACCCCACGTGAGGTTCTACCTTGATCACTGGGGCCAGCCTTTCGGTAGAAGGTTGTATGTGAGATTGGAAGTATATGTACGAAACTTAGGTCAGGTTTCCCAAGTGACTGAGGCATCACAGACCCTAAAAGCTAGTACAAACCAGTGTACCTGCTGCAAGTAAACGTAGGAACTTGTCATACTTACAGTCAGACAGTGATCCGTGAAGAAATTGTACATGGACAAAGGATGAGTAAAGGCTGTTACTGCAGTTTCACAGACAGCATTTCACTCTGTGGTCATGTGACCCTGTTCGTTGGTATGGCCATCCACTCCATACCTTGTCTGTGGTGCTGTGTTATTGTAAAAAGAAACGTCGGCATGGTGTAGCATGTGGAACGTTTGAAAGAATCAACACTAAAGGACTGTGTGTACCTTTCTCAGAAGTCTCTGTTAGGAGAAGTTGGCAATCTGAAAAAACAGAAGAAATGCAACGTGAGAAGGTATTTCCATCTCTCACTCATTCAGTGATCGGTTGAGACTGGAAAGGAGCAGGTGACCTCTGGGGCTCACACTTCCTCCAAGGCGAGCCACCACTGTGCTTTCGAGCGGCCCCACGCTCGCAAGTCTGAATGGCAGGTATGTGGTAGAGTTGGAGCCGAGCAGCCTATTGGGTTCAGATTTCTGAGTCCCTTCGGGGGTTCGCTCAAAAGCTAAAATGTTCGTGTAAACCTTTCTTTGAGTTGCAGCGTTGCCCAGCAGGAAGTTAACAGGTGACACGGGTGTCATCCCAAGGATTCTGATGGCTGCATTTGAAATGGTCAAACAGACGGGTGATGTTAGTTTTCACGTAGCCCGATGCAGGCAACATGTTACTGTATCATGTAAATAGTGTAGACATGAAGGAGCTACTCTACAATGTTTTTCCACATTCAGTCCTTGCAACCCACGGGGCGTCTCACAGTTCCATCCCCTGTGGTCGGGACCAGCCCCATTTTGGGCGCTCAGTTAGCCACCTGCGGCGGTGTCTGCGGCCTGGGACGGCACTGCCTAGGGGGTAGTTGTGTGACCGAAGCTCCTCGTCGGTCTTGCTCCCTGGTGCTGCGTGTGCAGACGTGAGGCTGGGCTGCAGAGGGTCCACGAAGGAGCACGTGCCTATTGCACAGAAGGGCTATTCCCCCACCACCCAGAAAGTCCTGCTCCTCTCTACATAATTAGGAAGAAGTCCTAGTGGCTCAGTGTTTCTCCTCTGTAACCTTGCTATGCCTGAGAGCTAACTGTTCAGTAGGGTTTAGGACGTTCACTTGGTGATCCGGGTGTTTACTGGAGGACTCTTGGAGAGAATGGTCTTGGGGTTTGTAACTGCTGAATTTACCCAGCGTGGTTATGATGGTCAGCATTTCAGCACACTTGATGCAAGTAGTGTTTTCCATTTTTTCTTGAATTCTAATGAACCTACAGTGTGGTATCAGTTTCAAGTAGACAGCATACCGTTTCAACAATTGCACACGTGACTCTGTGCTCGTCACCATCACTGTGGTCACCGTGTGTCACCATACAGAGTCCTTAGGGTATCACGGACCGTATTCCCTGTACTGTGCTTTTCATCCCCGAGACGGCCTTATTTGATACCTGGATGCTGATGCCTCCTAATCACCATCATCTGTTTTGCCAACCACCCCTACTCTCCTCTCCTCTGGCCACTACCAGTTTGTGCTCTGAGTTGAACGGACTCTTGATGCAAAGACTAGTTAACCTTGCTTGCAGTGAGTGTCGTTGTCATTTGCTGCTTTGCAGGATCACCTTCTACGGAAAATGGAAGCACTGAGGGCCATATTAAAGCGGGTAAGACTGAGAGGCTCTTCGCTTCACCACAGGTATGACATTTCCCGCTTCACAGATCTGTTTGAGACGCGGCTGGGGGCGGCTTCCCTCTGTCACCAGTATGACCTGAACCAGCTCATGGTTCCCAAGTAGAACCGTGGGTGTGCTATGGTATGACCCGCACCGGATCAGAGTTACACACAATTATCCTGAGTGTGTTGTAGTCTGACGCGATCCATTTTCCAGGTACCAGCTAACTGATGATGGGGCGGGGCTGCGGGGGACACTGCCCTTCACCGTGCCTAACATGAACCACCTCACAAACACATACGTTAGCACCTGCTGTGTATCTTCCAGAGGAATCCTTTGGCTGAATGGGCAGAGGGACTGGATGTAGCTCAGGGAGCCGGTAGCTTAGTAGGTGGCAAGAAGGAGAAGTAAAACCTCATTCCAGAGGTTAGGTTTGGAATCTCAGGAGACCGGGAGGCATGACAGAGCTCACAGCCATGGGAGGAGGAGTGGAAGTTAGGGAAAGTTCTGTTCGTGTTTGGGTGGGTTTATTTGCAGCCTCCCTCCCCCGAGTGTGGCAGTGATGGTGTGGGGCTAGGAGGGGTCCGGCGTGCCAGGTTCGGCCCAGCATCCCTGGAAGCTATGGTCCCTTCCTCAACGCCAGTGGGGTCACCATGGGAGTGGACACATGGCCATGGTTGTGAAGGTCACCTTGACATCGGTGGGGTTAGCGCAGTGCTCGCAGTTTCTTATATTTTTGAAAAGACTGGAGAATGACAGGTAATCGCCGCAACTCTGTTGGGACGTTGGTGAGTCGCCTGTGAGGGAGTGGGTCAGCCGGCTTGTGAGCTGCGTCCTGCAGACAGTAAATGTCAGGAAGTTATTCAAAGGTTTGCTTGCTTCTTTGTAGGAAATATGTACCATGTGAGAGTCATTCTGGTGTGACAGTGCCTCGAGGAGCTGACTGGGCCCCCTTAGGTGCAGGAAGCAGGCTCCTGCTCCAAAGGCAGGCCCACTCAGGCCTCACTGGGGTCTGTGCGGCTGCCGACGGGGGCTCTCGGGAGAGTCGAGGGTGTGCTGTGGCTGTCCGTGTTGAGCCTGCTTGTAGGAGAGAGAAGTCAGGGCAGGTAGAGTCCCAAGCGGCCCTCCCTGTCCACGGAAGTACTGGTGGCACAGCGAATGTGTGTCCGGAGAGAGAAGCACACAGGAAGATCCGGGCACAGAGCAGCCTCTTGGTTGGCTGACGGAGATCCTCGCCAGCAAGACACCAGTGTGCTGAGTGTCACCATTCCAGGGCTTGAAGACGGGTATGTGTGAGGAGGCCAAGGGAGCAAACAGTGGATGCGGTGCAGGCCACTCGAGTGCATGTTGGAGTTCTCAAGGGAAGGGGCTGTGCAGGCCCCTGGAGGGTGGCACCCTGGGGCAGTTGCCATAAGAGGGACGTCCACGCCCGTCACCCGCCTGAGGTGTGCTGGCCAAGGGGAAGGATAGGATCGCAGTGCTCCCGTGGTTGCGGAGGCATTGGCTGCGGTCACAGGTGGCCTTGTGGTCAGAAGACCCCGGGCAGGAGACTGGCTGAGGAACAGGGTCTGTTTGGAGCTGTCTCACAAAGTCCACTCTCGTGTGGTGGCAGAAGAGAGGCTAGTGGGAGCTGTGTCGCCGTGAGCGGCCGGGGGCCGTGGGGACGAGACTGAGAAGGCGGCAGGCAGGCTGGACAGCTGAGCCCTCCTGGCACGACCTCACAGCCACGTCTTCTGTTTGTGTCCTCCTCTAGCAAGATGACATGGTCTGGGTTGCAGAGGAAAAGAAAGGTGACGGACCAACTTCCACACGCAGGCGGGGCAGATGGGAGAGAGCTCTGGGATAGGACTGGATGCAGGGTGGTGGGGTCGGGAGCCAGGGAGCCTGAGATAGGGTGTCAGAGTCAGGGGACACACGCGAACCTCGGAGGAGCCACGAACCATGCCAGGTCCCATGCGGGGTGGCGTGTGGCTCTCCCCGATTGGCGATGTGTCGTTGCCCCACAGCGGTGAAGCTAGACCACCTGAGCTCAGGTGAGCAGTTGTTCTGGGAATGGGGGGACCAGAGGAGGGGAAGATGGTTGTGGCCAGCGGGCAGTCCCGACTTGGCTGTCTTAGAAGCAATCAGTACGCTGAGGCAGCACGTGTCAATGACGTTTCTTGAAAGGCCGCAGAGAAGAGCTTGAAGCACCACAGAGGAGACGCCCTGTCGTGGTGGCTCTGTCTCCAGGCCACAAGGGTTGACGCCAGGGGCCCCCTCTTTAGCTGATGTGAATCAGATGGGCGTGTTCTGTCTCCCGAGACCATAAGGATTTGTGAAATGGAAGGCAGCCTCTCTTCTTTTCCAGAGAGCATGGAGCCCCTGGAATTCCGTGCAGGGTTCAAGTGTGGAGGGTGAGCCCGTGGCTGAGGCCGGGCACGTGGGCTGGCGGGTGCTCCTTCACAGCTGCTGACCGCTTCGTGCCCAGAGCCTTTGTTGAGGGGAGTAGCTGACAGCCTAATTAAGTGATTCCACCCTAGGGGCTCGGGGCTCCATGGAACTTTTCTGGAGACTTCTGTGGCCAAGGGGGACATTTGTCTGTTAGTCTAACTGCACAGAGGCCAGAGACGCTTTTGCCTTGGAAACACCGGGCGCATTGCCACCTCCTTTGTACGGGAGCTGCGAGGTGTGGTTCCCGAGGATCCTGCTGCGACTGCCCCTGGGGCGCCCGATAGTGGCTGGTGGAGGAAAACCTGGGGTCACCTGGCATCACAGCAAGGGCCTTGGCACACGTGGGCCGATGGCAGGTGAAGGCCAGAGGGACGTATAGGAGTGCTTACTGTCAGTTGGGCAGGAGGTGGTGCAGACACGCAGGATGACAGCTTGACCGGGGGCAGGCACTGCTCCACCTCGGGGACGTCTGGGCCGCGGGGATGCGTTGCACCTGCTGGGCCTGGGAGACCCTGTCTCCATAGGGCCCGGCTAGCGGGCTTGCACTTGGGCCAAGGGCAAGGATGCCTTTCTTGGAGACCTTTCTCTGTGACCTCATTTTCCCAATTGACGGGACGGGGCCTTGAGCCGGGGAAGAACTCAGTGGGGTCTGTGATACACTGGAGAGCAAGCAAGGCATGTGGCCACTCTTCAGTGCCCCTAATGCCTACGAGGTCTGGAGCGGGGTGCCTCGCATCCACAGTGGGCCCACAGGGCCCCTTCCCGCTAGAGGCTCTTTCCCCTTCAGTCCCCGGACTTGTCCGTTGGTTTCTCTTTCCATCTGCCTCAATCTAGTCTCCTTCTCAGAACTCATAATAAGGATCATGACTGGCACACTCAGTTGTACTTCAGTTGAAATTCCGTTATGTCTGTTACTGCTCACAATTCCGTAGGAAACCTCAGGCTTTTGGTTCCCTGGGAATGCAAATTTGTAGAAACTGTTTACAGTGGTCTGATTTGAATGTCCCTATGTTTGAGTGTATAAAAGTGTTTTATAATAACTTGGATAATTGCCACCTGGCCGTGTGCAATTTGATACTGAAAGTAGACCTTTTGCTCCTGGAACCGTGCTGGGAAAATTCTGTCCCTTAGATGTTGCTGATGTGTTTTCTTCCACATCCTTATACTTTCTGTAATGAAAACACTAAGATTCGTGGTAATGCCTTCTGGTTCTCCCACCCCACTGCTCCCCGAAATGTGTATTTTGGCAAGTTGAGAGCTAACAAAAAGTGTGGGTTGGCTGCTTTCTGCGTGGAGCCTGCTTTGGGTCGTCTTCCTCCTTTCTCTCTGCCCCTTTCTCCTCATACACACTCATTCTCTCTCTCTCTCTCTCTCTCTCTCTCTCTCTCTCTCTCAAATTCTAAAAACAGGGGCGACTGGGTGGCTCAGTCAGTGAAGCATCTGAGTCTTGGTTTCAGCACAGGTCATGTTCTCACACTTGGTGAATGTGAGCCTTGCATTGGGCGCAGAGCTGACAGCGGGGAGTTTGCTTAGGATTCTCTCTCCCCCGAACTCTCTGCCCCTGCTCCACTCTTGCTGTTTCTGTCTCTTTCAAAAATGAAAAAAAAATCAATAAAAAATAAATAAACAAACCAATTAGCTATTGAGGAACCAATAGTTTCACAGAGATGAGGAGTTTGGTTTCTTTCATTTTTGCTATTTGACACCGATAGTCTTCAGAAATATTTTTGACATCATAACACACTGGCTGCAGCCTGGGAATAGAGCCTGTAAGTTGTGTTTTGGGGGTAGCCGGATATCTCACTGCAATCCAGGGCCCTGTGCTCTGGGGGAATGTTTCAGTTATTTATTTGAAAAGACACAAAACGTTGCATTCTCCTTCTACAAAAGCAGGACTGATTTCCTCCCACACCACTACTTAAGACTGTCGTCATTGCCCTAAGAACGAACACATGCTTGTGAGGAGAACAGGGCAAGGGCAAGGGCGCTGTGGGACTGTCCCGGCGTGTGGCACTGTCTGCAGCTCAAAGACTATTTGGAAAACGAAAAGGTAGTATCTTCTATGGCAGGAAGGCGATTTCACATAGACAGTGGAGCAGGCCCAGGCAGCCCAGGACTCTGCTGACTTGTGCCCGGTCAGGCTCCTGGCACAAGTGTGGCCCTGTCTCCCTTTACCCTCTGGGGCTGCCTTCTGGGCAGGGGGCCCGATGGCTGTCAGGAATGTGGGTAAATACCTGTAAACAAAATTGCAGAGCGAGGTCATTTTAAAGGGCTGGTAACTTTAGTATCCACTTTTGTTTTTTAATTTCCAATCAGTCTTGATTTCTGGATGATGGCAAAACTTTAGGAAGGCACCTTCTTGGAGAAAACAATGTAGACCAAAGGACATTTGTGACTTAGCTGCTGGGTCAGCAGAGACTCTCCCTGCAAACTTCTGGGTCACTTCCTCTCTGTCCTCTATGCAGCCAAAGAAGATGCAGCTGGTCGTCGGTCCGTGACATGCTGACCTGCCCCTGCCCCTCGGCGACGGCACCACGGGAGGCTCTTTGACTGGAATGTGAACAATGGTGGAGAATGGCCGACTTCATATGTAACAAGGCTGTGGCCCGCTCAGCCTTCAATGATCTAAGATGACTCCTAACTTCTGCTTATCTGCTTGAATATTAGTGTGCTCTTCCACCTACAACAACTAGGCATCGTGGGTGTCCTCAGTGCGTGGGTTCAATCAGAGCCTAGTCCTGGGGGCCTGGGCAGCTTGCCTGGAGTGACCCGCAGAACCTGGGAGCTGAGGCCGTGGCAAGCCTGGGCAGGGGGGACCTGGGCACGTCCTCCCCCCACCCCTGCCCCACGCCCACCCTGAGCTCCCTGGCACCCGAACTCTCAGAAGACCAATCAGGAAGCACTGGGCTCCCACCGCGGGGCAGGGTGCTGGGTGTGCACCCAGGAGGAAGGCGCAAGACCCTGGAAATTATGTAGTGCAACTCTAATAAAGGTCTTACTGTTCTTACGGAAATCAACGTTTTACATTTCTTTTTTGAACAAGTTTCAAGAGTGGACCTCATTCTCCATTTGTAGATTTTCCTTAAGTGTTTTATGTTTATTTATTATTGAGAGACAGAGAGACAGAGCATGAGCATGGGAGGGGCAGAGACAGGAGAAGACACAGATTCCGAAGCGGCCCTCACAAGGCCACCTCAGGAGGCTCTGGCACAAGGTCCCTCATAGCTCAGGCGACTCTGGGATGGTTCCTTCCCTCCCCGCCACAGAGAGCTTATGGCCATTGGGTCAAGGGATGGACGCCCTGACCCGTGGGCCTTGTGTGGAGGGCACAGCTGACAATCGCTGGGATTTCCTCTTCCTGTACTGTCTCTGCCGCCAGGGCCCATCGTTTACTACTGTGAAGGATACATAGTTTCTTTCTGTGGAGTAAGACTTCCCTTCTCCTTTCTGTCAGGGCATAGTTAGGTCATTCTGTGTCTTCCTGTTCAGAACCTTTGCTGGCTGATCTTTAGTTTCTGCACTTCCTAGTCCTTAGTGTGAAGTGTGAGGTTTGGAACAACAAAGTGCTTCCCTGCGTTTTACATCTAAGATTCTGTTTTTTCCCCACCAAAGCTGGGCAAGCCTTCGGCATCTGAGAGTTTCTGGAAACAGACCAATTCCCCACAGGTACATTAGGTTTATTAAAACTCGATTTGGTGAATCCAATTATGCTTAAAACAGAAATGTCAGTTGAGAAACAGACCAAGCACCGAGCAGATGTCCAAGGGGTGTGGCCTCTCTGAGAACACGCGCTAGCCATCCTTGGCTGTGCTCGCCCCATACTGAATGTTCCGGGGCTTGCAGGCCTTTCCACAGACCCGCCAGGTCCCACCGAATACCCTTGACTCTCCTACCGCTTCACACTCCTCCTTGAGGCCACTCTACCCTCCTCACTGCTGCCCTTAAGGTCCTTTCTTGTGTGTCACGTCGAGTGTTCTGAATGTAATTGTGACTTCGCACTTTCCTCCTCGCCTTTTGCTGGCCGAGTCCTGCCACCTCCCAGGTGGGTGGTCCGCGGTACCGGGAGGGGTCTGTCCCCATGGCTCCTGCACAGGGGCAGCAGGCGCATGCCCAGGAGGGGTTGTTGCCTCCTTCCTGATGATGTGGCTTCACTTGATGGTGTTTCTCAACATCTCTGACGTTCTGCTTTCTCTTACCCCCCTGTCGCTTGAGTCCTCGGTGGGAAGAAGTGGCGTGGATTCTGCTGATTCTCCTCCTTGTCTTCCTGTGCCACCTTTCCCAGTCCTGACCTGAGGCCAGCGCTGTGTCCACACCACCCGGTGCGTGGGCAGATTTCAGCGGGAGCAGGGAGGCTCCATCCTGCCCGGCTTCGGTGCTTGCTGGCCCCCGTGCCCTGTCCCTTCTCGGTGTATCTTACCTGACTCCTCTTTTTAAGAACATTCATCCGTGTACTCCCCAGCCCCCTCCCCAGGGAGTCCAGGGTGGTCTCCAGGTCCTCCACGTAGCTGCACTCACAAAGACTGCTTTTCCAAATAAAGTCACATGCACAGGTTGCAGAGATTTGGACATAGACGGGACCACCTCCCCAGTCCACCTGTTTCTGGAGAAGGCCTGCTCTGCCCGGTCCTACCCCGGAGGCATCAGGGTGGGGAGGACGGGCCCAACCCTCCCACGGGGAAGAGGACTCTAGGGTCACACGACAGGCCCTAGACTGTCCAGGCAGAAAGTGGAAGATGGAAAATAGTCAAGAGGACCTCTGGCGTGCATCAGGATTACTGCCGGTTGATCTTCTCACTCGAGTGTGCTGGGCCTCTCCTAGCCACGAGCGTGCATGTGCCTGGTGGGGGTGAGTGTTCTCTGCTTTGGTAGAAGGCACTTTCAGGGACCCCTGAGACAGGAACCACTCTGGAAAGGCACTAGGACGTGCAGGGGAGACAGCGATGCAAGAGGAAACCATCCTGCCCACACGTGAGAGGAAGCAGCATCAGGCCTGGATGCCAGGATGCCAGCCAGGCTGGGCTGTGGTGAGGGCCAGGTGCAGGGAGGCCTGTGTCCCACTGTGCCGCCTCCAAGGCCTCCGTCCGCTGTGAGCCATGGCCATGGGGGCCGCCCACAGGGTTTCGGGGCACACACACCAGAGCACATCCAGCAGTTAGAGGGTGGGTCAGCCTCTCCTGCGCAAATGGTGGCTGCCGTCCCACTTGCTTGGATTGTTTTCAGTGCGTCCGGCCAGCCATCCTTAGAGGAGGCGAACAGAACCTTTCTCCACTGGTGCTGAGGGGAGGCCCACAGCCTAGCCTCCGTGCTTCAGGGCCATGGCTCTGGTTTTCAGGCCAGGATGCTCTCGGAAAATTAAGTAAAAGCTATTTGTAAACATTTTCAGGAGAATAATAATGTCAGTTAATTTAAAATTTTTTAATTAGGGTAGCCTGGGTGGCTCAGTTGGTTGAGCGTCTGACTCTTGACCTCGGCTCAGGTCACGATCTCATGGTTTGTGGGTTTGAGGCCCGCGTCGAGCCCTGGGCTGGCAGCACAGACCCTGCTTGGGATTCTCTCTCTCCCCTCCCCCACTCACGCATGTGCTCTGTCTCAAAATAAGGTTATAAAAATAAAGTTACAAAAATAAAAAAATGTTTCACTCGTAATTAAAGCAGTGAGTAAGGCATTGTCATATTGCAAAAATAGAGGGCTAAAATTGTCTTAGTCTCCAACATCTTATTTTCTTTTTTATTTACGTTAATTTTTAAACTTTAAAAATGATATCTTTTGAGAGAGAGGGAGAGGGGAGGAGGGTCAGAGAGAGGGAGAGAGAGTCCCAAGCAGGCCCTCCAATGTCAGCACAAACCTGATGTGGGAACTTTTTCACCAACAGAGAGATCATGATCTGAGCTGAAATCAAGAGTCAGGTGCTTAATTGACTGAGCCACCCAGGTACCCCGAATTTCGGTTTATTTTTAAAGATGTTAAGTAACTTCTGCACAGACCCACGACCCAGGTATCAAGAGTTGTATACTCCCCTGACTGTGGCAGCTGAGTGACCCTGGTTTTTGTTTCTTTTAAATTTTTTAATGGTTATTTATTGTTGAGAGGGAGAGAGAGACACACACAGAGTGCAACTGGGGGAGGGGAAGAGAGTCAGGGAGACACAGAATCCGAAAAAGGCTCCATGCTCTGAGCTGTCACCAAACAGCCCGACCTAGGGCTTGAACTCATGAATCGTGAGATCATGACCTGAGTCGAAGTTGGACACTCAGCCAAGTGAGCCACCGAGGTGCCCCTGTTTTTCATGTTTTGCTCAAAGTGCCACCACACACATTATTTCAAGGAAAACTGTGGCTGAATTGCCCCCACCCTGGTTCTTACTCCCCTCCCTTCCCCATGCTATACTATTCGGATCATTTTGTCCCGTTACTTACCTGCTAACTCATGTGTGCTCAGTGTGAGCCCTGGCACATCCACTTCAGATTTACCCAGTGGCATCTAGGTAATAAAGCGCTATGTATCGCTCAGCCACGTGGATTGCAAGGAGGACAACAGAAAGGGCTCACGGTGCCACCTTATGCCCCGGGATTTACAGGTGAATTCACCCACCCTCTGGGAATTCGACACCTTGGGTTAGGTCAGGGTATGCATCAATGATTAAGTGACCATGTGGGTTGATACTGGTGGAAGATGGGTGAAGGATTCATGAGGGTTTACTGTACATCTTCCTTTGGCATTTGTGCAGAAGTTTCTAGAATAGAAAACGTTAGTAGCTGTTTAGGGATCCCCTCCATGCGATAGATGGTCTCAGCCTGGAACGACAGCTCCCTGGCCCTCACTTTGGAACGTAAGGTAGCCCGGGTTCAAACTTTGAGCTGCACCGGCAGCAGAGACACGTCTCCCATCACAAATCAGCGTGCAAGTCCTACACGTCACGATTCCATCTTGACCTTGCTTTCACATTTTGATTCGAGTAACATCAGGATGCTTCCTACAAGTGGTGACATCTTAGACCTGCTGAAACGTGGCCTATAATGACATCAAAGTCATGATGGGAGGTAGTTGCTTGTCTCCAACTCCCTTTGAGAGGTAGAGTCTAAGGCTTCCCCTTGAGCCTGGGCCGTCCTCGGTGACATGCTTGACCAAATGGATGTGTAGATGGGATGCTCGGGGAACCTGTGGTTCTTGAGTGTGACAGAGTTGCTCACAGATGTAAGCGGTGCGTGCTTGGCACTGGCTGGTTTCTAGGGGAAGAGAGGACATGAGTTCTCTACTCTGTAATTCGTAACAATGCAGTGCCTGTCGAGGTTGGTGTATCATTTGTGGGAGTCGGTGGCTTGATGAATTGGTGTCTTGGTCTCTCTGCAGTCGCAGTGACCGTTCATGAGAAGTGCAGCTGGCTTCTCCCTTGCTCCCTGAGTCACCCTGCTCTAATCCAGACAGCAGTCCCTGTGCTGTGCTTGTCTCTCAGCTGCATCACGGTCCCTTCAGAGAGGTTTCCTTGGGTTATTTATATATTTTTTCATGTCTATTTATTTTTGAGAGAGGGAGATAGGATGTGAGAAGGGGAGGAGCAGAGAGAGAGGGAGACACAGAATCAGAAGCAGGCTTCAGGCTCCCAGCTTACAGCCCAGAGGTGGACGCAGGGCTCGAACCCACAAACCTCGAGATCATGACCTGAGTCGAAAGTTGGATGCTTAATCTGGTTAGTCATGCAGGTGGTGTGTGTGGGGGTGGGGTGGGGTGGGTGGGTGTGTGTGGATGTGTGTGTTTGCGTGTGTATGTGTTTAACTCACAGTAATAGATTTTTTTGACTTGTAGCAAAGTCCTCATTTACAAGGAATAAACACAGGAGGCCATGAGAAGATGTATGCTGGCAGGTTGCAGTAATGATTTCTGTTGGCACGAAGAGAAAACTTTATGCAGCTATAAATCTTTGGAACCTTGTCATTTTCTGTATTTTCCCAATGTGTCTGAAAACCGGTTGAGCTATTTGGTTAGTCAAATGCACTTCCTCCTTCCCTCCTTCAGATTTCTTCACAAAGCCGTGTGAAGTGTGGGAGGATGTCCTGGAGTCCTGAAAAGGTCTGCACGCCTGACGACTTGCCCTGGCGGCAGACGTCCTCCTGACGTTTTTACTCTTCATCGTGTTACCCACGGATCCCTCCAGATGCCTGGGATTTCCTCAGTGGATCGCTGGGTTTCAGAGAGAGACCTGTGAGCAGCCTCTCACCTTCCGCCAGGAAGAGAGGTCTGTGCCTTATCAAAATGAATGAAATCTCGCCATTTGCAGTTACATGCATGGAACTGGAGGATATTACGCTAAGTGAAATTAGTCAGTCAGAGAAAGACAAAATTCATATGACTTCACTCATATGAGGACTTTAAGAGACAGAAGGGATGAACATATGGGAAGGGAAACAGAAATAATATAAAAACAGGGAAGGGGACAAAACCGAAGAGACTCATAAATATGGAGAACAAACTGAGGGTTACTGGAGGGGTTGTGAGAGGGGGGATGGGCTAAATGGGTAAGGGGCACTAAAGAATCTACTTCTGAAATCATTGTTGCACTATATGCTAACCAATTTGGAGCTAAATTATAAAAAAAAAAAAAAAAAAAAAAAAAAAACAGAAAATTAAAACAAAAAAGAAAAGTCTGTGCCTTGTCACCATGGTATTCCTTCCCCTCGGACCACAGCGGTGAGTCCCTGGGCAAGGATGGGGTGGGGATTCTCCCTTTGGGTGTGCGGAGATCAGGTCAGGATAGAAATTTTTTCTGGGAGGATATTTTGTTGTTTATAAGGTAAAGTCAAGAGGGCGCCCGGCTGGCTCTGTTGGAACAGCATGTGACTCTTGATCTCGGGGTCACAGGGTCGTGAGATTGAGCCCCACGTTAGGTGTAGAGATTACCTATCAATCAATCAGTCAATCAATCAATCAATCAATCAATATAAACGAATAACATTAAAAAATCCAGCTCAGTTTCCAGTGTTGCCTGTGGTTTTCAAAGAGAACTCAGGAGCTGGGGAGCAGGAGCATATGGACCGTGGGCACGGCTGCCAGGCAGGATGTGAGGAATCAGGCACAGGTGCTCACCCTGCCCTCTGATGAAGCTGGCTTCCAGAAGGACCAGGAATGGTGTGGCCTTGCCTAGTTTTCCTGATGAGTCTAGAACAACAGGCAAAGCTCTCTTTCACCTTCACCTTCCGGGAGATTTAGCCTCACCGGCCCTCCCCAGAGACCCTGTCCTTTCGTGTGACAGTTTCCCCTGGTCCGAACTGCAGGCAGCTGAAGTCGTGCATGCAGTTGGGTGGCCTCTTTCCAGCTCGGGGCCATGGGGCACACTTGGCTGGAGAGGCAGAGACTGTGTACAAATCACACAACTTTCGTTCTGCCATTGTTTCGTTTGTGAATGGGCGCCCCGGCGAGACACTGCCTGGTTTCCCCTCCCAGGACTGAGATTTGAGTCTGATGTTTAAAACTGCGTCCACAGTAGATTGCATCTGGGAAATTCGTGCCAGGCTTAGGATACCTAGAGAGAGGGGAGCGAGATTTGAGGTGGCCTTGAAGGGACAGTGTGGATCCTGCCTTACCTGCTAGCAAACTGTTGCCCTTTCAGGGCACAGTGACAGGGGTCGCATCTGGGCACTTGAGAGCTGTGCCCTGATTTGCCCCTCGCTGCCATCCCGGATTTGGACTTGAGACCCAGTAGAGCTGGAGGGGGTGGGTCCACACAGGCTTTTGTTCTGGCTGAATTCAAGCCACAGGAGCACCCCAGTGTGGCAACCCAAAAAGCACCCACTGGGTGTCCCCAGTTTAGACACATGGGTGGAGTTTCCCCTTGATCGACTTAAAATGGTGTTTCATTTGCTTCCTGGCCCAGGTGAAATTTTACTAGTACTGGTGTGGAAAACGAGTCGGGTCTCATACATAGTTTTCTCTTGAAACCTGTAAAAGTTCGAGTTTACATTTGCGGGTGGGAAAAGTCTTGTCCTGTTCAGGTGTGAGTCTGCTGCCCTTGGTCTCGGTGCCAGATGGACCCTTCTAGCACTGATGTGCCGGAGGTGGAGGGGACAGCACATCCTCTGAGATTCCCAGTAGGAGAAAAGTCCACATTGTACCAGCCAGATATTTCCCCCGCGAGGTGTGAAGCAGCCCTCCAAGAAATCACTTGAAAAAAATGGACACAATTGTCAGAGCCTGAGTTAGGGATGTCACTATTACCCTTCCAGGAAGTACTTGAAATCGAAATGATTCCTGTTGTTTCTTTGAAGTGAGAAAGTCCACGGAACCTAGGAATCGCTCACGTTGTTGGGCTCCTTCCTGTTTGGACAACACTGTTGTCATGACTTAGTGAAGGCATGTTTTCTTTCTTACTTGCTTGCTTTCTTGCTTTCTTTTCTTTATTGATGCTTATTAATGAGAGAGAGAGAGAAAGAGAGAGAGAGAGAGAGCTGCAACGGGGGAGGGGCAGGGAGCGAGGGAGACAGAGGATCCAAAGTGGGTTCTGCACTGACAGCACAGACCCAATGTGGGGCTGGGACTCACGAGCGGCAATATAATGACCTCAGCCAAAGTCAGACGCTTAACAGACTGAGGCCCCCAGGTGCCCCTGGAAGGGTGTATTCTTAATGGATGACTTAAATGCATGGGTGACTTTTTGTTTTCCAGAACATTTTCTCAATTGAATTGAAGCCGGGATGTTTCTGATGGTCTGAGATGCCCTTTGAGAGCAGTGCTAGAAATCCCACATGATGTTTCTTTTGTGTCTGATGTAGTCATTCCTGCACGGGGCTGTGGGTGGGCATTTGGTGGCCCGGCTGCCCAGCCCCCCCAAGCTGAGAGCTGTCACACTGTGGCCAGAGAGCTTGTTGGGTGGCCTCTGAGAACCGTTCTCCCAGGCGTCCCTGACCCCGGGCCCTGCTCTTTCACATGTGGAATCTTAGGAAGGCCACACCATGTCCATTCCCCAGGATGAGGGGGTGCTGATGAGACCCACGGGAGACTGACCCAATTTGTGGTATGAGTCACCAGTGTCCTTCTGTCTCCCTTTTCCCAAAGGTGATTTTCCTCTTGTTTTCATTTGGGTTGTCTGTGTTTCTTACAATCCCCTGTGTGGGCTTCACTCCTCATTGACTACACTTTTCTGAATGATGTAAGTGGCAAAGAGCAGAGATGGGGGCCAAGACCGTGAAAGTTTCTGGGCACCGTGAGCACATCAAGGAAGAGACTACCTTAATGCTGGTGTGAAATTGGTCTTTTGAAAGGCAGAGACACAGACCAGGGGGACACAGCTTTCCTGTGAACCCACACTGGCACGACTTGGTCTGTCTTGGGAGCTGATGTTCCCACAACACGTGACTCCATGCTTCTATACATGTGTTTGCATAGGTACGTGGTGGCTTAGAATCTCCCATCACAAACAGTTCCTGTATTGATGATTCTAGCATCTTGTCTTCAAGAGCGGAGATTTCATCAAGGGACTCGGTCACCTACGCTCTCTGCAAGTGGGCGTTCCTGCCACACACCATGTCTTTGAATACTTTCGACCTTAAACTCCCCTCCACGACTCTAATTTTCCTGCTTTGTCACTGCGCATGGGGTATACTGGGGAGCTGCTTTCTAAGTCCCATATTCTCATGAAAAGCCCCAAATAGGAGAGCCGAGGGATTGTCCCGTGGGAGAGCGGGCCCTGCACCTGACTCGGCATGGCCTTATGCTGCCACCTCTCCCGGTGGTGTTTCCTAGTCAGGAAGTGTAGGTAAAAGGAACCTTGAAACTGTGCTCAGACTTTTCTTTAAGATGCACGGGCTTCCGCTCGGACCTTCCCGTCCCTACTGTGAGGGACCATCCCTCTGATCTGTTTGGGTCACCTGCGGTGCTTGACTTCCTCGGCCCCAATATCTTTCAGGAAAATGAAGCTGTTCTTGGCTGAGGCAGAGCCAGGAAATCATCCCCAAAAGAGGTGAAGTCTGTAGTGTGGGTATGTTAGACACAGTGTATGTTCCTCCCTGACTTGCTGAGCCCACACCTTCCACAGAAGCCACGTGAGGATGTCGAGGCCCTGGGCGCCGACTCCCGAGCCGGTGAAGTCACCATTGCTCTCATCGTCGTTTCTGTTCCCGTGGCTTTGAAACATGCTGGATGTTGGGACAGTTGTGGGCACCCTGTGGCCGTTCCGGGTGTTGGAGCCGGTTCTACCCCCATCACCATTCCCAAGGACACTGGGCAGTGGCCAGGGCTGGTTTGCTTTTTCGCTATACTCTGGGATTGCCATCCAGATGTGTGGACGTGGTGACCCCTGGACAGCCCTGTGGGGTGGCCTTTGTGCCATTTTGTGGTCCCCTGATTGTGACAGCTCTAAAGGCTTCTTGACCTGCCATATTTTGACCACAGCTTGTGATCTGCTTCACTGTTCCCGGTGTTAAATGTAGAAAGGGTCTTTAGATGATAAATTCTGATAGTGTCTTGTGTCACCTTCGAATGTGTAAGAATATGTGAAAGCAGTAGTACTTCAAGTAAAGAGATGCTGTCTAAACGTTTTGCCTCACTGTCTTTGACTAGCGTCCTCAGAGTCTCTGCGATGTGGGATTGTTGACTTGGTTTCCACCTCTGCTATGAGCTGAGGCTTGCAAAAGTGCTTCTCCTAATCCCACTACCTGATGAAAGAGAACCTTTTCTCCATATGAATATAGCAAATTCCATTTTAGGTCAGCTACTCTTGGATTTGGGATGACTCACTGGCCCGGAGCACATTAGTTTCTGTTTTCCCTGTAAACTTGAACTCTGAGCTCTACTGACAAGATGGGCCTGGCAGACTAAGGGGAGACTGGCAAAGGCAGGGACTGGGGGTGTGGAGGAATGGGGCCTAGTGGTGTAGAGATCCCACCACGTGACCTCACGTGTCATCTTAGAAGGCACCGATGCCCTCCCACCATTCCCAGTTCTGTCTCTTCTCTTCTCTTCTCTTCTCTTCTCTTCTCTTCTCTTCTCTTCCCTTCCCTTCCCTTCCCTTCCCTTCCCTTCCCTTCCCTTCTTTCCTTTCAAGCATACACAATTTGAGAGAGAATGATTTTTAAGAACACCAGACCCTCAAGGAAAAGAGCTTGAAAGAGGAACAAAAGCCTCTCATGGTTATGGCAGGATGTTTGGCATTTGGCAGGACCGGATGGACAAGGTCGGTGTTCGCAGAATGTGCCGGTTCACTGTGGGCACAGAGTTGGCGAAGTAGGGGCTCAGACTTCTTGCAGAAGAGCTTTGAGTCCATGCGGTGAAGGTGAGATCCTCCTCTGTTGACTGACCTTTCTCATGAGGTGTTCCTGCATTTTAGAAGCTCTTTTAGGATTCTCATGTGTGCCGGGGTGTGGGCAATGTGGCAGAAGGCCTTACTGGGGGCGGTGGGGGGGCTCTGGGTGGAGGACAGAAGCCCAGAAGCATCTTGAGTGTGGGTGTTGGTGTCACTGCTGCCCCCAGTTCACCACGAGCCTAATCTGAGCCAGTCTGTAGACCAGAACCAGGTCAGGGACTCTCCTTCACGGAGCAGGCGAGCCTTCAGCCAGCTGGCACCAGAACCAGATCTGGGGCTGTCCTTCAGTGCGCGGGCGATGCTTCAGCCACCAGGTGCTTTGCTGTCCTTCAGGCATTGACGACCTTGACAGAACCGTCCAACATGGCCCTCTGTATAGAGTCACTTCCCGTGAGTCCGGGAGAGAGCACTCTCTGAGGACAGTGGGCGACCTTCCTCTGCCATCCAGCTATAGGGTTCAGCATGGTTGACTGCACACATCAGCCTTTGGTGGCACTTTGCATCCTCTGTCCTGAGACACCCGGAGCTCGGCCGCTCTATTCCACGCCCCATGCAAGAGACTACGGTGTAGGGGGGTGGTGTGTTACATGTTTCTCCAGGGAGGTACCTGTGTACATTCTGCAGACCTCCCTGTAGAGGTGAATTTCCCAGTTTGAGCAGTGTCTCTTATTCTGACCCAACAGATGTCTGCCTCTGCTCTGCATAGACGGGAAGCCATCAGCTGATACGGAAGTTCTGGTCTATAATTCTAACCTGTCCCTTGTCATTCCAGATGCTGCTCAGATCGGGTTCAGTGTTGAGCCAAGTGCAGAACTGAACCACTGGGTCACAGTGAGCCACGCTGAACTGTGTTCACACAGAGCAGATATTTGGGGGATCCTAGGGGCACCGCACACCAGGTCTGGAATTTGCCTACGCTGGGGTTGGACCAAGAGTGAGCTACAGGAAACAGACAGGGACGTTTCCTGGTGTGACTGTCATTCCCGGAGATATCTAGACAGGCAGAGTGGGGAGTGGAATCGTCTTTGGATTCTACAAAGTTGCCTGGTTGCCTTTTGCAGTACAGACAACCCGTCACCCCCGTGTGCTTCGGACAGTGAGAGAAACAGGTAGAGGCCTTTCCTTCCTGAAACAAAGCCTGTGCCCATGGGGTTGTAGGGATTTGAAGCGGAGAGAAATTCATGGTCTGTCTGGGTCTCTAGCTCTGGGTTGGCAGAATGACACAGTGGGGCAAACAATGAATCTATCAAGGAGAAGCTTGATGGCAGTAACAACAAAGCTGTCACTGCTGGCTTCTCTGCTTCTGTTGTCCTCTCAACACCTTGGGCTCTGGCCTTACTAGGCCCCGAAGCTTCCCTGAGGAGCCCTCCTTCCCGCCAGCCTGTCTGCAGCTGCCTTTCCCCCGTGTCTTCTGCCTGTGGTCCTTCACTCACCCTGGGCATTACTGTATTTCCGTGGAGGCTCCCTGGGGCTGGGACCTGTCCTCCTTACCTCGTGCCTGGCCTGGCACCGTGCAGGCGCTCAGCGATATCTCATGAGTTACCAGCCGGTGCAATGATGGTACCCAGACAGCTGATGGAAATGCCCAGGTGTCTACACCTGGTATAGTGGGGAGACTGCCCTTACAGATGAATTTGGTGGGGTGCTGCCATGGGCTCACAGCCCCTCTCTCCGTGCCTCCCTACACCTGTAGGCAAGCTTGGCTTCCAGCTCTTCCAGATTGGACCAACTTGTCAGAAATCTGGGCGGCTCAGTCTATTATGTGTCTGACTCCTGGTTTCGGCTCAGGTCATGGTCTCACGGTTCCTGGGTTCGAGCACTGCATCGGGCTGTCTAATGTCAGTGCAGAGCCTCCTAGGGATTCTCTCTCTCTCAATATCTCTGCCCTCCCTGAAATGCTCTGTCTTGGTCTCACTCAAAATAAAAAATAAAGATAAAAAAATGAGACTCAAAAACACATAACTCTGGAGTTATTTGTAACCTGTCCTCTCTGAGTTGGAAAGAGCCCTGAGATCCCTGTGTTAAGATTTGAGGAGAATGTGATGGAGTCTTGGAGAGCAAAACTCTGCTCAGGCAGGCACGTGTTTGCATGAGTGTGGCCTGGGCAGGTGTGGTAGCAGCCAGGCCCCAGTCTGCACTGCTGTCTGGCATCCTGCCCTTGTCTGCAGGTGAGCCAGTGAGGCGGACCTTATTCCTGCTCTCGCTCCTGGGCTCGTTCCTGGCCTTGGCCCAACCCCCTGCCTGGAGCATGAGACTAGGCATTCAGACCACGTCTTGCCTGGTGCTGATGCCTAGTTATAGGCATGATTTTCTCAGTTGGATCAACCTGTTTTCATTAAAAAAAAAACTTGGAAAAATTGCCACTCTGCATCTCTGGCAGTACCCTTAGAAAAACTCTCTTACAACTTCTTTCTGCTAAGTTTTGTGCTGGGGAGTCCCTTCCGCAGGCTGTCCTCCAGGGGAGCTTTGTCAGCACTTTTGAGTGGACGCCTGGAGGCTGTGGGAGGCCAGTGTGCCTCAGGTCTCCAGGCAGGATGGACATCAGAGCAGAGCCGGGGAGGGGAGAGAGTGGCAGGGCTCCGAAGTTTGGAATAAACCTCGCCGCTCTCTCCCTTGGACTGTGCTGAGAAGGGCCTCCTGATTTCCTCTTCATCCCGGCTCCTCCTGACCCAGGTATCTTGTAGGGCCCTGGGGAGACCAGGTGGAGGGGTGTCTATGCGCCGTGTCCCAGGCAGTAAGAGGGAAGGTTCAGATGCCCGCACTGGGTCACACGTCTGGGCCGTCCACACTGGGGACAGAGCCTGGTGCTGGGAGGCCAGGCAGGGCCGGGGGCTGCCTGGGAGCTCGGTAGTCCATATTTTCAGCTTTGGAGGATGTGGCACACCTGGCATTTACTGAATTTGGTGGGCAGATCTCAGAAACGGGCTTATATATAAATGCTCGGTGGGGGCTGCGTTCCAGAAGCTTTGTTTGCAAAGTGCTGTGGTGCCCGGTGTGGCACGGAGGCTATGGGTGGCTGACCCCGCCGAGGCCAGAGTCGCGGGAAGCCTAGACTTTCCTGCGTGGCAGACCCTGTATGTGGATAGAACAGGCGTTGCAATTGCAGTTTCTGTGTAGAGTGGTGGAGTGCATGGTGTCACCAAGAGCGTGAGTCTGTCTCTGCCTGTCGCCGCAAATCTCTGGTCCTCGTTCCTATGCCACACGGTAGGCAAGTGCCTCGCTTTACAGGGCTAGTGATTGTATCGCCATCTGTGGGTGCCAGGTGTCAGACTCGGCTGTGGATGGTCCCGGCCTCGTGGCCCTTTCCCCACGCCCCTCAGATCACAAGCCCCACCTGGTAGGGTCTTGGGTGGCTTCGGGGATCCCTCCTCCACCAGCTTGCACACAGAGCCTGTTCCCAGGAGGAGCCCTGGTGTGGACAAAGGTGGGGGCCTGTTCCCCGAGGACCATGCCCGGGGGTGTCTGATACAGCTGCTATGCCCGGCAGCTGACACCTTTGCTCTGCGACCTGTTTCAGTCAGCTGTCGGCCACGAGTATCACTCGAAGCTCTCCAAGCACTCGTCCCAGGTCCACTCCATCAGGGGCATTCGAGGCAAGTTTGGTGTCCAGGTGGACAGCGTTGACCAGGTGAGTGAGGTGTCATGGGAACCAGAGTGCAGGTGATGGAGCCCCTCCCTCTAGACCAGGGTATGCACTGGGCCTCTCGAGATAGCGCCTCGACTCAGGCCTGTGGGGTGGCCGTCCAGGTGCAGAGCTTCTAGAAGCCCCCCGCCCCAGCCCCTGACTCTGAGATGATTTGCCAGGTTAAGAAGTGAGAAGAGGAACACTGTTTCTTGTAGAAATCCCCCACATTGGTATCTACAGATCAGGTAGACCAGGGACAGACAGCCTTCCACTGCCTAAGACTGTGCCCGTGGGGACCATTTCTAGCCAGCCTCCCTGCATGGGTATCACTGTGACCCGGTGGTGTTCAGGGCAGACATGGCAGAGTGCCGCACACGTGCCCGTTTCCAGGGCTAAGCCCAGTGTCCTGGCGCCTCTGGGCCTCAGTCTCTCAGTCTCTGACTGAGGGCCGTGTATACCCTGTTTTACATCACAGCAGTTGGGTTTTGGAGTTAACCCTCTGTCTGCATTCAGGCTTTACTACATGTCAGCTGCGGTTCTGCGCTAACTGCCTGTAAAACGGGGCGACGGGGATTCCTGTCTCCTAGGGCCGTGTGCGCAGACGCCCCCCCACCATGCCCGTTGTCGTTACTGATGATAGTAGTGTTCTTGGAAGAGCTCATGGAAAAGCAGGTGTGCGTGTGGCGGGAGGGGGTCGCCGAGGGTTGGCATTGGGGGGCTGAAGTCCACGAGCACAACTTGCCGTGCAGGGCCTGTGGGTGGCTACCGGTCCACCCGCACTGCCTACTGGGCGTTGCAGAATGTTTCATGGCCGAAAGTTTCCATCCCCAGAGCTTTGGGCGTGAGGTAGGCCTGCCCATGGCTTAGGAAGGCAGAGGTCAAAAAATAACACGGTTTGTGGTTTCAAACCTTTCACATGCATTCTGGGATCAGATGACCTGTTTGGAGACCTCTAAAAACGTGTTTCCCTTCTTGTGGTAATTGCACTCTGCTGTGGGCTTTGAATAGCGGGGGAAAACTGAGAAACACGCCTCTCAGAAAGGTAAGGCCTGAGGCCAGTCGAGCGGGGGGAGAGGCCAATGTCCCCGGAGGTGGTTTCCTGGCGAGTGCGGTGTCTCCTCTGGGGAAGACTGTGCTCTCCGGGTGTGTGGGTCCTGTGTCACTGCCATGGAAGCTGTCTTTCTGAGCAGTGTTCCCTGGACAGTCGGCTCTAGGGCCCGGTCAGTGAAGAGCTAACTTCCCCCCCAACAATGTAAACCCGAGCCTTTCAATTAATGATGGTTCACTTTTACTGGACACGGGTGCTCTCTAATACGTCATTGGCTGACCTTTCAGTTGTGCCCATGTTTTAGAACCTTTTTTACCAATGAAAGAGTGTCACCTTCTCAGAGGACTTGATGTGTCTTGAGCAAGCCGGTTACTTCCGCCTCTTGCTTGTCATCAGATGAGCCAGGGCGCGGGTGCTGTGTCCAGGTGTGGGCATTTCCTGTCCCTTTGGAAAGGGATGGTAAGTGCCTAGCTTCCAAAGGGTTACTTTCCCGAGTGGGAACGCGGCTCGTTTCTGCCCCAGGAAGCAGGTGCCCATCACAGGCTTGGGGTCCTCGCTGCCCAGTGCACAAGTTGTAGGCCGAGGCCGGCTCACTGGTGTGTGACCGTGGGTGGTGTTTTTCAAACGTGTGCGTCATGTCCTGGTGACTCCTAATTCCGGAATGTTGCTGTCGTGAGTGATTGACGAGAGACCAGTCCATCGTCGGTCTCTGTCCCCGACCCCTGTCCAGTCCCCTCAAATTACTCGATTGACTTTGGCATCAAGTACAGCCTCAAGGCAAAGCACGTGGACAAGAGTGTCGTGGACTTCAATTTCCAGGGCATGACTGAGAAAAGGTCAGCCTGTGGCAGCACGTCCTCACCGCTTGGGGCCCCCTCGTGGGGGACACCTCCTGCGTCCCCAGAACAGGACCCGGGGAGACAGGCCCACATTGCACTCACGCAGCCTTTTTACCTGAACGTGTGCGAGCACTCCTGTCTCTTCCATGGGTTTAGGGGGATTGTCGTCCTTTGGATGCCAGCTCAGCCCCAGTCCTGTGAAGGGCCCAAGTCTCCCAAGCTACTTCCTTCTTCTCTGGACCATGGGATCCAGGCGCTATGCAGTTTTTGAAGTTAAAAATCTTGTTCTCTTGTGTCATAGACAGAAGTGATTATTAAGAAGCGTAAAT
This sequence comes from Puma concolor, assembly GCF_028749965.1. NCBI lineage: Eukaryota > Metazoa > Chordata > Mammalia > Carnivora > Felidae > Puma > Puma concolor. The sequence continues at coordinate 19,981,809 of NC_141677.1, forward strand.
TTCTAGAAAAGGAATTGCCGGGTCACAGAAGGTGGAATGTAAAATTTTGGTGGATGCTGCCAGATTGTCCTTGCAGGCCCTGCTGGTTTTCCTGTCCCTCGTTAAAACCCCTGCCAGGCATCAGTTATACACTGATGTGTGCATGCGGGGTGTGTTAGAGACGCAGTACCCTCCCGCAGAGGCTGCGGATTGTTCCTCTTTTGCAATGTTTTATTTCGCATGCATGTTAAAAATGTTCATAAAGATTTTATCTTTTTTAAGTCATCCGTACACAGTGTGCTGCTCAAACATACAACCCTTATATCACAAGTCAATAGCTCGCACAACTGAGTCACCAGGAGTCCATGCACGTTTAAATTTTTGTGTGATTTTATTGGTTTATTTGTTTGTTTATTTATTTATTCATTTATGTATGTATGTATGTATGTATGTGTGTATTCATGCATTTATTTATTTACTTATAATAAACCGGGAAGCGGCAGAAAGAGGGAGAGAGAGATTTCCAAGGAGTCTCCACACTGTCAGTGCAGAGCCTGACGTGGGGCTTAAACTAGCGGGCCACGAGATCATGACTTGAGTGAAACCATGAGTCTGATGCTTCACCAAATGAGCCGCCCAGGTGCCCGTGGACGTTTCAGATTTTAAAAATCATTGGCAACCGTTAACAATAGAGAGCTCACGTATTAATTAAAAACCCAGAGGTCTTTAAAAGATGAAATTAAACCCCACGACTGGAAACACCACCAGCTCGGCATTTCCCCAGGGAAGCTGCTGGTGCTCCCGCGGGACACTTCCTGTCACTGGCCTGCCCGTCTGTCGTGAGGCGGTGGACTTGGGCCTGGAGTGCGCATCCCCTGCCTGCTACCCATGCCCCTCTGCCCGCCGTGCACCCTGCTGATCAGGGCCTTCTCTTGGATCTTCTTCAGTGCTGTTCAGACTCTCTCCCCGACGTGGCATGTAGGAGTAGAAACCGCCTGTGTAAAATACACCACACTATTTCACTGCATTGTTTCTGACAATGAGTGGAAGCTGGGCTTGCTGCCTTGGTTGGCTATACTGTTCTGTAGCAGTCATTCGAAAGACACGGCAATAGCAGCATCAAAGGTCTGTAGGGCAGGAACCACACAAGCTGCCTGAACCACTTGGGCACAGATGGCACACTGGGCTGGAGTGAAAATGAGGCTCATAAGAGAGCCCCAGTCCAGGCCACATGGAGTAAGTACCACAAGTATTTTTTAAAAGTGCCCATGGTAAAAGGGCTGTGATGGACATGCAGCTGAACCGATTGTTGCAATTCTTTTCCTATTGGAAAGAGCAGGCCTTCATGGACCTATTGCCCATGTTGCTTGACGACGGAAACAGCTGGAATTGACCAGCCTTATGGGGTTCCTTCGTGTGTTCTCTTTTGCATGGGGGCGAGGACTTTGTCAGAACTGGTCGGTGAGGTTTTTAGAGGCTCCACATCCTCCCACCCTTTGGAGGGAGGGAGAGTATCTCTTGTCTGCAAAGGCACCAAAGGCACAGGCTGACTGTCAAAAAGCTCAGGTCTTTCCTCTATTCGGGGTAATTTGACATCTTTATAGACATCCTGTGAACTCAAGGGGAGGGGGGCAGTGTCAACAGTGGACCAAGCGAGGATGACCTCAGGGGGGATGTTACCCCCTCAGAATGCCCAGCTTTAAATGTTTTCCCTACTTGTTCCCAATTAAGACCACAATTTCCTTGTGTGGGGAACCAAGGGCAGTGTTGCTGGGTAATCATTAATAATGTAAGGAGTGCGTTCTGATTGACAATAGTGTCCACCAAATTTTCCAATGTCTGTAAAATACAAATGTATTGTTCCTGTTGTGGGGAGAGACGGTTTTCCATAGTGAATTTCTCAAAAGTCCATGGCAGCGAATCCTAATAGAGTTTTGCTTCATCCCTTACCTTTTTTCCTTTGCTTTTTGTTTCTCCAATTCCATATATGAGTGAAATTATTGCATGGTATTTGTCTTTCTCTGACAGACTTATGTCAATTAGCATCATACTATCTACTTCAAACATGTCCTTGCAAATGGAAAGGATCCATTCCTTCTTTTGGGTTGTGTGTGTGTGTGTGTGTGTGTGTGTGAGTGTGTGTGTGTATGGATATGTATGTATATCTATATCTATCTATCTATATACATGAATGTATATCCATCTGTATATGTTCATGTCAACATATATAAATATATATCCATAAAACTATATCCATATATCAATATATATAAACATATATATTTATCCATATATCAATATATATCCCCTTATATACATACCCATACATATATATAAATATATATATATATACACATACACACACACACACACACATATATATATATATATCTACCTATCTATATATTTATATCTATATAGGAGACGGATGGAGGTACAGAGTATGATGTTAAGTGAAATAAGTCAATCAGAAAAAGGCAAATACCATGCAATAATTTTCCTCATATGTTGAAGTAACAAACAAGCAAATGGAAAAAATGAGAGAGAGAGAGAAAGAACAGACAATCAAGAAACAGACTCTTAAGATTAGAGAATAATCTGATAGTATCAGAGGGGTGGTGGATGGCACTGGGGGGTGGTGAAATCGGTGATGCGGTTGAAGCGGTGTCCTCGTCGTAAGGAGCACAGAGTCATCTATGGAATAGTAGACCGGAAAGTAATATAATTCTTCATATAAACTAACTGGAATTTAGAAACAAAACAAGAAAAGACACTGTGAAAAAGAAAGAAAATTAAATGAGGACCTATCCACTCATTGACTAGGTGAATTACATGAGAACTTAGTTATGACACTCTTGCCATGCCTCCAGTGGGTTGAGAGCTACCTTGGAGGAAGTGACAGTGTCTTCTAAGGCACATAGGACTTTGACACTGCTATTGTGGTGTCTTTGGAATGACCGTCGGCTACAGGGCAGTATTCCCAACCAAGGCAGCAAGGCCAGCTTCCAGTCATTGGCAGTCAATCAATGCCCTGAAATAGTGCAGTGTATTTTACACAGGCCATCCCTAATATAGGGACTCTAACTCTCTCTTTCATTTTTTCTCACTATACACTCTGGCTACTCTACCTGTATGTGTGGGCTTCTCCCTCATTCATTTCCTGGATTAAGAACTATGATGATGGGAGCCAATTGTCTTGTTAGGGAAACTGGTCTGGATCACCCGGCAGAAGAACCAAGCGGCACTCAGAGCTCTTGGAAGGAAGGAGGTTTATTTTACACCAGTGGGCCCAGAGGAGATCATTCTCCAGAGATCTGAGCCCAGAGCATCAATAGAGGGGACAATGTATCGTCCTCGGTTACTTCAGCACCCCTCATGAGTAGTAATTTGGTGCCTGTGGCAAGCAGGGTAGGAAGGAAATCCCGGGAGGGTAGTCTTCAGACTAGGACTAGAATTCCCTTATCAGTCCTGTTGGCCCTCTTCTCAGAGATTGTTCCCTAACATTACACCCTTGGATGCCCCTTTAAACAGACCTAGTCTCTATTAGAGGGCATCATCTTCATTTTTTTTTTTTTAACCTTTTTTTCAACGTTTATTTATTTTTGGGACAGAGAGAGACAGAGCATGAACGGGGGAGGGGCAGAGAGAGAGGGAGACACAGAATCGGAAACAGGCTCCAGGCTCCGAGCCATCAGCCCAGAGCCCGACGCGGGGCTCGAACTCATCTTCATTTTTTATGGGCTGGTTCCGTTTCTTAGTTCCCTGACTTTGGTTGTGACTATTCCTGACTGATTTACAAAATAACAGCATTTTCTTTCCCAAGGAAGATGCAGGTGTCCCCTTTATCGGCAGTGAGGAGGCCAAGTGCCCATCTGTTCTAGAGGGCAACTCCTGCCACGGATCTTCATTTTCTCTGTAATGACGCTAAGGAGTCGGCCACTGGTTAGTCCCACAGAAGCGCCTGTGACTCCTATGCCGGTCCTCTCCCCGTGGCTATTCCTAACCCTCGGCAGATGGGTAGTAACACAGATCATTTAGCCTAGGCCTTAAGGCTGAACATTATTCTAAGCATCAACTTTTATCCTGAAAATCATTTAATCTCTTTTTTCCGAAGCTTGAGGCACATACGTCAGTGTCAACACTTCCTAAAGTGCATTGGCCACCTCCTTACTGGCAGGCAAACTAGCATACCCAAAGAGTAACCTTTTAAATCTCCCAGAGTCTTCCATTCAGTGTACCCCATACTTACAAATGGGGCCCAGATTAAAGGAAATCAATACCAACAAAATGTCCTATCCATAAGAGGAAAGTGAGTGCGGATGGGAACATCTCTCTATTTCCCCAGCTTTCTGGGGCAACCTCTGCCAACCCGATGGCAAGGAGTAACACGGTCTACTGATTTTATCAGACTGGCGATTCCTCGAGCTTCTGCCGTGCACAGACCAGCCAGCTTCCGGGGTGTGGCTGGAGCAGGGCTGAAGATCCTAAGAATGTAGGATTCTCCGAAAGGTCACTCTGAGTGGGTTCGTCGGACATGGGTCAGTCTTCCAAGTCAGGGGCTCCTCAGGATTGGCCCTCTTGACTCTGGAGGGGTGGTCCCATGGAGTGATACCCGTAAATGGCCCTGTCTACTGTCTATTGAGAGGGCCTTTTGCAGTCTTTGACACCGGGCAAGTCCCCTGGTGAGAGGGGGTGTAGACGTGCAGGCGGCCCCACAGCACAAAGTGCAGTCTTACATCCTGGTCACCTTGGCGGGTGATGATGTTGCCAGCTTTGGCATGATGGGGAAAGACATGGCTGTTGAGGAGGGAGTGGTCACTGGCTCCCCTGCAGGTTCAGGTAGTAGGGCTCCAGTGAGGTCATGCTGGCCATGATTCTCCCTTGGCTCCTCCATAGCTGAGGCACTGACCACCTGCTTGGAGCCATGCACAGGGCTGGTTCGGTCCAGGAGGCCAGGGCCAGGGAAGAGGCGCAGGGGCTGGATCCCGTGGCTGAAGAGCTCATTGGTCAGACCCAGGTGGTTGTGAAGTGCCAGAAAGGTTTCCCACTGTAACCTCACCAGGATGATCTGCCCCACCTGCACCAAGCTCTCGGGGTACTTGGTGGACACGGCAGAGAAGGCCTCCACTGGCGGTTGCAGCACGTTGAAGTCTCAGGCCACCTGGGCAGACATAGTGCCCTGGGGGTGCTGGTGGCTGGTGATGATGTCCAAGATGCTCAGGAGGCTGTTGATGCTGTCCCCGGGACCATTTCCTTCACACACATTCCTTCCCATCAGGCCCCGACCGAAAGGGCTCCAGAAGCCCATCCTGCACCACATAGTTACTGGTATCCGTCTGGCCTGGCCAGTGGACGTAGTCACCCTGGCTGAGCTGCTGGAAGAACACGTGTCAGCAGAGCTCCAGGAAGAGCAGCTTCTCGACCCGGCCCAGCACCCGGACATTCTTGAGCATGTAGAGCACCTTGGGGGGCAGGTGGGAGTTATTCGGATCACCCTCATCAAGTCAGCTTCAAGCACCATGGGTGGGTGCTCCTTCTGGGACAGTGTTGGCGCCTCCTTCTGGATGCCAGGATCCATAATAGCTGGGGCCATCCGGAGCTGGGGATTCCTCAACTCGTTCCCAGTCTGCATTCCAGCAGGATGAATACGGCTGTGACCATTACCTCGAGTCCATCCCCAATCATCATGTCCAGCACCTCCTTATTAGCTGCTTTCTTAGCGGCTCTGTCGGCCAGACGATTTCCTTGTGCTGTAATGTTGTCTGCATTCTGGTGTCCTTTGCAGTGTAGAACTGTAACTTCTTTGGGAAGCCAGACAGCCTCGAGGAGCTTTCTTCCCTGCCTCGGCAAGGCCTTTTCCTTTGTAGGTTGCTTTCTCTTGGTGTGTGTGCAGTAGCAAAGGTGTACTGGGAGTCGGTTGAGTCACTTGTCCTTGCGAACGGTGAGGGCTCAGATTAAGGCATGTCAGTGCGTACCCTGCCTTTTGAACGCCCTGCCCTCTGTGATGAAACTTCTACCATCACTGAACCGGGTGAGGTCTGGGTTCTGTCCAGCCTGCTCACGCAGATCTGAGCAGCTTGCAAATATTTTCTTGGCCACCTCAGAACAGTCATGAACTGGTTACCCTTCCTCAGAAGGTAGGAAAGTTGCAGGGTTCTGCATCTGCACTGTTCTAAGAGTGACCAGTGGATTCTCACAGAGGAGCCCCTGGTACTGTGCTAGCCAAGAGTTGGAGAAGCATGAGTTTCTTCTCATGCACAAAGAGATTCTACACTGAAACAGTCTGTAGCCAGCCAAAACCTGCTGGCAAGGGGCCCTCAAGGATGCCCAGTGGTACATCGAACTCATCACCTAGAATCTGAGAGCAGCAAGCCCCCCACCAACCTACCACACAACTGTCTATCAACTCTCCTCCTCCCCCAGGATGAGCCCAGTTCTGGCTCTGCAGACATTGGCAGCAATCGGTGAGAGTCCCTGGGCCTCTGTGGCCTTCCTTTTTTTTTCTTTTTTTTTTCACCCAGGGCTGAGAGCTGCCACCTCTCCCAGCCTGAGTCACAACAAAGCTCTCTTTTTTTTTTTTAATTTTTTTTTCTTCTTTTTTTTCAACGTTTTTATTTACTTTGGGGACAGAGAGAGACAGAGCATGAATGGGGGAGGGGCAGAGAGAGAGGGAGACACAGAATCGGAAACAGGCTCCAGGCTCTGAGCCATCAGCCCAGAGCCCGACGCGGGGCTCGAACTCATGGACCGTGAGATCGTGACCTGGCTGAAGTCGGACGCTTAACCGACTGCGCCACCCAGGCGCCCCAACAAAGCTCTCTTAAATGAACACCAAAGCATAAATCCACTCTGTCATCAAGAGTCACCTTAGGGCACAGTCTCAGCCTCCTCCTTGGGGCTTCTGAAACATACATCTATCTGACCCAAGCAGGTAATGAGATACGACTTCACAGAATGAATCAAGCTCTCAGTCATCCATCACATGGTGTGCCTGTGGGCCGAGAGGCATCCACACCATTGGCTGTAGCTGTTGATGTAGGAAAATGCAGGCGCAAGGGGCAGGGGGCAAAGAAGAAAGTGGTTGTACCACCTTTTCTGAAAGTCACTTTAAAAGGCTTTTCTATATTCGGCAGGCCAAGGGCTGATGCCTGCCCCCAGGCAGCATTTATGTCTGGGAAGGCAGCTTTGGCCTCTGTCCAGCCAGGGAATTCTCGATCTGGCCCTACCACGAGATTATAGAGGGGTCTTGCTATTGCTGAGAATCTGGGAATCCAGATTTGGTAGAATCCTGCACCCCCAGGAACTCTCATAGCCCCCTCTTAGTTTGGGGCTAGGGTAGGGAAGTGATTACCACCTTCTTCTTCTTCTTCTTCTTCTTTTTTTTTTCCTGCCCTAGTGCTCTTTTTCCATGAGAACCTGAGTTTTCCGTGATATCCTGAGTCTGACAGGAGTTGGAGGAGGGCCCCTGTGTCCTCTGAACAATCCTCTTGGGTATTGTTGGCAAAGAGGAGGTCCTCCACACACTGAAGAAGGGTGCAGCATGTGGCCTCCCATGGGAAGCTGATGAGGTTCCTGGCCACTACCTCCCCAAAGAGGGCAGGCTAGTTTTAATCCCCTGTGGGAGGCGCATCTAAGTCAGTTGCATCTGATGCCCTGTGTCTGGTTCGGTCCACTTGAAGATAAACAAGGGTTGGCTCAGGGGGCCAAACAGAGGCAGAAGAAGGCATCCCTTCAGTCTAGGCAGGTAAACCAGCTGGCAGAGACAGGGATCAGGCTGAGGAGTGTGTACGGGTTAGGGACCACTGAGTGCAAGACTTGAACTCGTCAGTACCCTCCTCTCGGCTTCCTGACTGGCAAGAGTGGGGTTTGCCAGGGTGATTGGCATTCAGCCAGAATGCCTGATTTCTTGGCTACAGTGACGGGGGCCCGGCTGTGGGCAAGTCTGGGGTGGGGGATTGTCCTCAGCCCATACACTGGGGAAGGCAGTCCTGAATTCGGGAAGGCCGCTTCATGGTGTACCATGGCTCCTGAATTCACATAGAAGTCATAGTTTGGCCTCCTACTTTTATTTTGACCGTGGGCTCTTTGGGGCCAAGAAGAAGTGAGCCTGGTTCCCCTCAATCTGAATATATTCCTACTTTAATGTCCTTTCTCCTTGCAGCAGGCACGTTGTTCTTTGGCTAAGGAGGTTTTGCCCCCCCCCCCCTTTGGGGGCTGAACCTTCCTAATCCTACCCCACTCAATATCTTAGTAAATTACAAGGAAAAGGCAATGTATCCACAGCCTAATCTCCAGAAACTTATCTACTCAGTTTCCTGGTGCCCCAACGTCACCCTCGTCTCCATAGTGATGTGGGGAACAAAGTCGAGAAGGAGATGGCAGATAACATAGAATTTCCTGGGGTGCCTGGGTGGCTCAGTGAGTTAAGCTTCCAACTTTGGCTCAGGTCACCATCTCAGGGTTCCTGAGTTCCAGCCCCATGTCACGTTCTGTGCTGAAAGCTCAGAGCCTAGCGCCTGCTTCACATTCTCTCTCCCTTTCTCTCTCTCTGCCCCTTCCAGACTCATTCTCTCCTCTCTCTCTCTCTCTCTGTCCAAAATAAACAAACATTCAAAACATTAAATTTGAATATTTTGTAACCGGTAGCTAATTGACAAGTATTTGACTTCTTACCTTTTTTAGTAGGAACCTGAAAGATCTCAAATACCTGCATTTGTCCTAAAAGTCCTTTTTGTGAATCTCCTAGAAGATGAAATATGTTCTGTGAGAGAATCAGAACAATTCCAAGTGATAAAATCCCAGAAATGGACATTGTTAAAGATCTGATGAGACTTCAGCTTGACACGATTGACAAGCGAATTGGGTTATTTCTGTGGCACATAACACTTTGATACAAAGAATATCAAGGGAGGACCTTAGAGCAGAACAAATTGAAACTTTAGGAACTGCATATACCTTTGAGCAGTTATAGCATTAACCCAAGCAACAGTATCTAAGGTTTGCCATTGCTTGACAATGCTTCTCCAAGTAACTTAGCATACATGCCACATAAAAAGGCCTACTTGGCCAAAAGACTTCATTGACAATGGAAATCTTGGGAAAGTTTGTTCACGCTTTAGGAAGTGATGGAGCACACTGTAAATAGGATTCCAGATCATTACAAATGTTAAACTTTAAATTACTTATTTAACCCAGATGGCAAGAAGAGAGTCCAAAGGCAAGTATGGAAAATTATATAGTTGTTAGCAAAACCTAGCTCCTTTACCATTGAGAAGTTTTCACTTTAAGTCATCGAAGTCTTGACAAAGACCATACCTAAAGCTTTGGTTTTCCTGGCAGACAAAAGACAAAGGAAAAAGCCAACAAAAGAACAAAATGTTGTGTACATATCTTATCAAGACCAGATCAACAATCCAAGAAAACATGGTCTTTCCAAAAGAGAGGAAAGCAGGATTATTATCTTATACCAGTGTAGATGTAAACTCCATCCATGGCAACCTTAGTTCATCCTTACCACCCATAAAATTCCTTTCCAATGATTTCCCTTCGTGAAACTATTACAACTTTCCTTTCCTTCAGATTTTGTCCCAAGTCATTTCTCTCCAAACAACCCATCGAAGACAGCACAAAGTTACTTTCCTTTACCCTCCACGAAATATATATTTCCGTTCTTTGTATCTTTCTTACATACCTCCTATTTTCCAACATACAGAGCTGCTTTCCTTATTTCCATCCATCTTAAGTACACTTAGCAGAATTTTAACGTTTAGAACCTTAGTCTCCAATGAAAACTTAGTAACCAGTTGCGAACTGTTCACACTAGAATTCGTTAGATGGCAAATTAATGAACCAGTGAAGCACCAGGCAGGGTTTCCGATAGGCCCAAATAGCCTTAGTTTGTCTGCATTAAGAAGTTAAAACCACACATCTATGCTCAGAAGCCAAAGCTTTGCCCTGCATTCTGTTTGGAAAAGTCCTAGAGGTCCCATGAATGTCATCTCACTCGCGGTGCAAACTTGAAAGCATATCTTTCAAGTCTCAGGTTTCCAAAGGCTTTGAAAGCTATCTTCACAATTACCCAAGAACGCTTGGAGACAGTCGAAGTTAACCATTATTTCAAGTCCTCGTTATGCTAACAAACTGCAACTGAGATCAAATGAGCTTTTTTGACCTTTAATAAACCTAGGTAGAATACAAGTTTCACACTGAATGCTGATAACTCTAAAGACACGTCTATCTTTATTAAACAAGCAAACTGAATTTAGTTTAAACACGGAATTGTTTCACCTACACCCGCTTGAAAGACTTACATCCATTTGTTCCACCATTATCAGTTTTTACCTGAGATGCCAGTGGGCCCCGGGAATCTGAAGTGGGTGGTCCAAGGGGGTGCTCTTTGTTCCTTGACATTTAGGGTGGGAAGAGGGGCCGATGGTGCCTGAGGCGCTGAGGGTGGTAAGGGAACCAGTTCTATAGGCCCCACCCAAGGTGGTGCAGAAACAGGTGGAGGGGGAGGGGAAGGCAGAAGAGGTGAGAAGGAGGTGCCAGCAGAAGGCAGAGAAGGAAAATTTCCCGGAATTTCCTTCCAAGAAGGACAAAATCTTGTCAGCTGGGACAGAGGAGCAGACACCATATCTTTTGTCCCACCAAAGTGGAATTAGGCAGTTCAGGTCAGGCCAGAGAAGACAGGGAATTTCCCCGAAACAAGTGGACTTTCGGCAGCTGCTTGGGAATTTTCCTTAAAGTCTCCATCCTGAGGTAGACTGAGCACAGTTGGCTCCAGTTATAGCCCTTAACCCACGAAAGGAATGAGGGAGAGGCCATCACGTCTATCAGGCAGAGGAACAGAGAGGAAGAGTCAGCGTCCCCTTTTCAGGGACGGCCTGCGTTTCCTTCAGTGACTGAGTTTTCTCAGGAGGAGGCCTGTTTAGACATTTGTCATCCAACGTATCCGCGGGGAGCTCACCGGCCTGGTTACGGACCAAACGCATCCTGCACGAGGCCCCTGGGCCCGGGTAGCCCTGAAGGGCCGAACCTAGGCTCACGGCCATCCATTTGCCCTGTTTAGTACGGCCATGCAGTGTTACAGGATCAGTCCTTTCCACATTTTGCAAACCCAACTGTTTCCAGTGGGTTCAAATGGCATCCTAAGGGAGAATCTTTGCGGACCAAAGAGGAACTCCCACGTTCCACCTAGAGAGAAAAGGAGAGAGAGAGAGAGAGAGAAGGTCCATTACCCCTAGAATCCATCCCGACTCCCCAGTAGCATCCCCCACACAGGATATGTGAGGGGTTCCCGAGGTGTCAAAGTGACCCGAGGCATCCCTTGAACAAAATCACTATGACTGCCAACCAGGTGGCGAAGGGCTCCTGAAGGAGGGATGCCCCTAGCCTCCCCACCCCCACCGACTTCCCCATTGCATTCTAGACAACAGATGGGTGCCTGACTTACAGACCTGCGTCTCCCTTGCTGAGAAGGCAGAGAAGAAACTGCCAGTTTCAACCCATGGAAAATACTGGAAGAGTTTGACAAGGGGAAATGACCCAATTTTAAGTAGTAGTTAGTAGAGGACATTGAAGGAAAACAGAAAAGAGAGAAAGCCATCGTGATATAAGTGACATTCCAACCCGCATAGTCTTCACAGCGAACCTCCCTAGGAAATGGCGCCCTGTTGGGGTTGAATTCGGTCAGGTACTGGTTTCGGTCAGCTCTCAGTGGAGATCTGGCATGCAGAAGAGGCTAGCCCAGAGATATGGAGGGGGTCACGTTAGACCAATGAGGAGGAATCCTCACACACGGGAGTCTTAAGATTGGCAGACATGGTAGTCACTTAGGTGGCTGTCCACTGCCCAAGACAGACAACTTTAGACACGGAAAGGAATAAAGAGAGGGCATCAAGTTTCTGCATCTCACTACCATTCTGGCCAAGGTCCTAACTTCCAACCAAAAGGCAGGCTTTCTCCTCCCCGTAGAGTCGCCACAGGCTAGAGGATTGCAGCCAGAGCAATCCCCAGAAAAGTGTTCCCATAAGACCCTACTTCTCAAAAATCCCCTGAAATGAGAGTAAATGAAAGAGAAAACATACTCACCAAATTGACACTGAAGCGCAGAGTCAAGGTGAGAAGATTCGAAGCCCCACATTCGGACGCCAAAATGATGATGTTTGGGGATGATGGTGGACTGGTCCACAGCTGATGACCAACACAGAATTCTGGAAGACGTCTTTGGTGCAAAAAGGTGGTTTTCTTAATGCCTGGAAGAGCTGTGCTGGGGTCCTACAACTAACTCATCATTATATTCCCTCAGGTTGGCAGGAGGTCAGGGATGGAATAAGTCTCTAAGGAATTTTGGAAGCAAGGTTTCCAGCACCTTCAGGGGCTAACTGTTACTAGGGAAACACTATTTACGACCCCTTAATAAAACATGAGGCATGAGATCCTTTAAATGTAGATCAGGGGCCATAAGCTTGGAGGATGATTGCCCGCATATATCTTGGCGAAACTGAGACAAAGGAAGTGGACTCACAGGGTCCTGGAGGTTGCGGTAATGTTAAGCTACAGTTCTCTTTTGCCCCCAGCAAAGAGCCATCATCTAGGCAGCTGAGCTCTTAGAGGGAGGTCATTGTGCTGGTTTCAAGGAGTTGTCAATGGCCTATAGGCATTAAGGGAATTTAATTTTTCCTGTGCCTTAGTTTCCCACATTAGCACGGCAAGGGCTTAAGCCCCTTTCCTTTGCTCTCGAGTAGCAGTGGTGCCCAGGGGATATCCCTCAGATCCACCATGGGGTGGCAAGGGGGGTTCTAACTTGCACTTTACCCTCAGCCTGGCTCATGCTCCCCCGTCATAATTCTCACCATGCCAACTGCGGCCTTTTGAGCCCCAAGCGATAAGTGACAGGAGGTCAATGGATCCTTTTGTAAATCAGCAAATGATTGCTTTCAGGTAGCATGGGAGGAGAGTGGGAGCACGATTCCCCAGGGAAGCTTGGTGTCCTATGACTATGGAAAATCTGTGGGTTATAGAGAAATGGAACATATTTTAGCTACACCTAGGAGCCTGAGTGTACCAAAAGAAACCCTACATCTGTCAACGCACACTGTAGGGGGGTGGGAGCACTTGCCATCTTTGCAGCTTTTCCTGTCCGTAGGTAAAAACATTGTTGCTCTGGAGGGCAGAGTCCCAATACGAGCTGATGCCCAAGTGTGTAGGACTGGGTTCTGATTCTGTTTAGTTTTTTTGAGTCGCTTCTTTGACGTTCACCTGCTGGCGAAACGACTGGGCATGCAATATCCCTGAGAGTCTCCGAGAGCAGGATGCTGAGGCAGTCTGTGGCGGGGTCAAAGAGCACAGTAATAGTCACTGCACAAACAAGAGACTTCAATGCCCCAGGTGTTGAGGAGCACAACACGTTTTCGTTGACATCAGAAATTAGTTGTTGGTGGGGGTTGAAAACAACCTTCACGTATGCTCACTGGGAGTTAATCGGCCCTATGTGCAACGAGAAAGAGTGAAATCATGTCATTGGCAGCAATGTGGATGGAACAGGAAGGTGGTAAGCTGAGAGAAATCAGTCAGTCACAGAAACACTCCACCCACACCTGCACAGAGGGAAAGTGCGGCCGGGACCGGGGGCTGGGGACCAGGGCTGGAGGCTGGGGGTTGGGAGCTTGGGGCTGGAGAGTGGTGGCTAGGGGCTGCGGTGGAGGGTGTGGGCTGGAGTGCCTGGATACGAGGACAAAGAAGGGGCGGTAGGGACAGAGAGACCCCACACTCCAACTATGCCACAGGCCAGGGCTGCCTGGGTCTGGGCCCCTTCCCTCCCTCGGAGCCCTCATCCCTAGAGCCCCTGGCAATTCACGAGGCCCAGCTAGGGCAGCGGGCTTGGGCTGGTGATGTTCTCTGGGGACGCTCGGGGCTCTGGCTTGCATTTGTGCCAGGTGGGTCAGACAGGAAGGAAAGGCCAGGTGGGGGGGTGCCGTAAGAGGGGGAAGAGGCGCTGAGAATCCGACGGGCCCCTAAGGCCTGACCCGGCGGACGCTGCTGCTCGCTCCCACCCATTTCCCAGAGAGCAGCTGGACATGGTGTGGTGTACCGTGCTTTGGTGTGGTGTGCTTTGGTGTGGTGCGGTGTGGTGTGGTGCGGTGCTGCGAGGCGCCGTGCCATGAGGTGCGGTGAGGTGTGGGATGGAGGCGGAGGTGGGCGTGGAACCGAGCCTGGAGAAGCCTGCCAGAGTCCCGGGGTCAGAGAGCGCCTCAGCTTGCGCCACTACGGGGTGCCAGGGGCCTGTTGCGCGGCCTCGGCCACCCATACGGGCCCCACGGAGGACTGTGGTGGGAGGCAGGCAGGGGAGCAGGCAGGCAGGCGGGCACGCAGGTGCACGGGTGAAGCGGGGCACGAGCTGGGCTTGGGAGGTGAGGACCAGGCTCTTGAGGTGCCCAGCGACAACCGGTAGTGTACACGGACATAATACCCTGAACGCTCCAGATCTATTCTGATCTCCGAAGGTAAGCAGGGTCGGGCCTGGTGCGTATTTGGATGGGAGACCAACTGGGAACACCGGCTGCTGTTGGCTTTTGCCTTTTGCCTTTAACTCCTTGACCTCTCCTCTGGCACCTGCCCACACCGCCACCCACCCTGGCCCGAGAGCAGCGCTACTGGGGCCGAACACACCCCAGACACGGTTCCGTCAGCCCCTGACCGGTCAGCCCAGCAGCCTGGCCTACCTTGCACACCCCACCGAACGTCACAAGGGACCCGCTCCCCGCTCCTCCCTCCCCGCACCAGGCCAAATCCCACTGCACGGGCTTGAAGCCACACCCCAGCTTTGCACCTTCCCTTACACAACACCCACACCCACACAGAGTGCAGGCGGGACCGGGTTCCAGGGTGCAGGGGCAGGGGGCTGGGAGCTAGGGATGGATGGAGGGTGGGGGCTTGGGCCTGGGGCTGGTGGGTGGGGGCTGGGGCCTGGGGCTGGAGGGTGGGGGCTGGGGTGCGTGGATGCGAGGACAAAGAAGGGGCGGGAGGGACACAGAGACACCACACTGCGACTATGCCACAGGCCTGGGCTGCCTGGGTCCTGGGCCTCTTCCCTCCCTCGGAGCCCTCATCCCCAGAGCCCCTGGAATTCACAAGGCCCAGCTAGGGCAGCGGGCTTTGGCTGGTGATGTTCTCTGGGGACGCTGGGGACTCCGGTTGGCGTTTGAGCCAGTTGGGGCAGAAGGGAGGGAAAGGCCAAGTGGGGGGCTGCCCAAGGGGGGGGGAGCAGGCGCTGAGAATCCGGGAGGCCCCTAAGGCCTGACCGAGCGGACGCTGCTGCTCGCTCCCACCCATTTCGCATGAGCAGCGGGACGTGGTGTGGTGTGCTGTGCTTTGGTGTGGTTTGGTGTGGTGTGGTGCGCTGGGGTGTGGTGTGAGGTGGGGTGGGGTGGGGCGGGGTGGTGTGCTGCGGTGCTGCACAGTGCGGTGCCGTGCGGTGCGGTGAGGTGTGGGACAGAGGCAGAGTTGGGCGTAGGACCCAGCAGGAGCAGCCTGCAAGAGTCCCGGGATCAGAGAGAACCAAGGCTTGCGTCACTCTGGGGTGCCAGGGGCCAGTTGCGCGGCCTCCGCCACCGCCCCAGGGCCCTTTGAGGATGGCGGCAGGAGGCAGGCAGTCCAGCAGGCAGGCAGGCTGGCAGGCAGGTTCACGGATGAAGCGGGACACTCTCTGGGCTTGGGAGGCGAGGACCAGCCTCTTCAGGCACCCACCGCCAGCAGGTACCATTTAGGGACATACTACCCTGAACATGCCCTATGTCGTTTTGTCTCTGAAGCTAAGCAGGGTCGAGCCTGGTTAGTACTTGGATGGGAGACCTTCTTGGAATCCCAGGAGCTGTAGGCTTTTGCCTTTTACCTTTGACCTCTTCTTTGGCGCCAGCCCACCCCCCCCACCCCCCCCCCCGTCCCTGACCAGGGAGAGGCGCTCCTGGGGCCACTCAACCCAGAAAGCAGGGCTCTCTCAGCCCCTCCCAGTTCAGCCCAGCTGCCTGGCCTGCCTTGCACACCTCACCGCAGGTCACAAGGGGCCCGCTCCCCGCTCCCCACTCCTTGCACCAGGCCAAATCCCACTGCACCGGCTTGAAGCCACACCCCACCTTTGCACCTTCCCTGATACACCACCTACACGTGCACGGAGTGCAGGTGGGGCCAAGTTCCGGGCTCCGGTGTCCGGGGTCTGGGGTCCGGAGACTGGGGGCTGGAGGGTGGGGGCTGGGGTGCGTAGATGCGAGTACAAAGAAGGGGGCGCGAGGGACACAGAGACACCACACTCCGACTATGCCACAGGCCTGGGCTGCCTGGGTCCTGGACCTCTTCCCTCCCTCGGAGCCCTCATCCACAGAGACCCTGGCAATTCACAAGGCCCAGCTAGGACAGCGGGCTTTGGCTGGTGATGTTCTCTGGGGACGCTGGGGCTCCGGTTGGCGTTTGAGCCACATGGGGCAGAAGTGAGGGAAAGGCCAGGTGGGAGGATGCCCGAGGGTGGGGAGGAGGCGCTGACAATCCGGGGGGCCCCTAAGGCCTGGCCGGGCGGGCGCTGCTTCTCCCTCCCACCCATTTCCCAGTGAGCAGCGGGACGTGGTGTGGTGTTTTGTGTTTTGGTGTGGTGTGGTGTGGTACGGTGTGGTGTGGGGTGGTGTGGTCTGCTGAGGTGCTGCGAGATCCTGTGATGTGCAGTGCGGGAAGGTGTGGGATGGAGGCGGTGGTGGGCGTGGGACCAAGCCGGAGCATCCTGTAAGAGTACCGGCATCAGGGAGCGCCAGGGCTTCTGGCACTCCGGGGTGCCAGGGGCCGGATGCTTGGCCCCCGCCACCGACCCGGAGCCCGCGGAGGACGGCGGCGGCAGGAGGCAGGCAGTCCAGCAGGCAGGCAGGCTGGCAGGCAGGTTCATGGGTGAAGGGGGGCACATGCTGGGCTTGGGAGGCGAGGACCAGCCTCTTTAGGCGCCCAAGGGAAGCAGGTAGCCTTTAGGGACATACTGCCCTGAACGCGCCGGACCTCCTCGTGTCTCAGAAGATATGCAGGGTCCGGCCTGGTTAGTACTTGGATGGGAGACCTTCTGGGAATACCGGGTGCTGTAGGCTTTTCCCTTTTGCCTTTGACGTCCTTGACCCTTTCTTTGGCGACAGCCGACCCGCCCACCCTTCCTGACCAGTGAGGTGCACTCCTGGGGCCAAACTCAACCCAGCCAGGGTTCCCTCAGCCCCTCCCAGTTCAGCCCAGTGGCCTGGCCTGCCTTGCACACCCCACACCGCATGTCAAAGGGGCCCACTCCCCGCTCCCCACTCCCCGCACAAGGCCAAATCCCACTGCATGGGCTTGAAGCCACACCCCAGCTTTGCCCCTTCCCTGCCACACCACCTACACACGCACTGAGGGCAGGTGGGACCCGGTTCTGAGGTCCGGGGTCTGGGGGCTAGGGCCTGGGGGCTGGGGGCTGGGGGCTGGAGAGTGGGGGCTGGGGCCTGGGGCTGGAGGGTGGGGGCTAGGGTGCGTGGATGCGAGGACAAAGAAGGGGCGGGAGGGACACAGAGACACCACACTCCGACTATGCCACAGGCCTGGGCTGCCTGGGTCCTGGAACTCTCCCATCCCTCGGAGCCCTCATCCCCAGAGCCCCTGGAATTCACAAGGCCCAGCTAGGGCAGCGGGCTGTGGCTGGTGATGTTGTCTGGGGATGCTGTGGGCTATGGATTCTGTTTGAGCCAATAGGCGCAGATGGGAGGGAATGGTCAGGTGGGGGGCTGCCCAAGGTAGGGAGGAGGCGCTGAGAATCCAGAGGGCCCCTAAGGCCTGGCCTGGCGGATGCCACTGCTCGCTCCCACCCATTTCGCAGTGAGCAGCGTGACATGGGGTGGTGTGGTGCTGTGGGGTGTGGTGTGGTGCGCTGTGGTGTGGTGAGGGGTGGTGAGGGGTGGTGTGCAGAGATGCTGCGAAGTGCGGTGCCATGCAGTGCGGTGACCTGTGGGATGGAGGGGCTGGTTGGCGTGGGAGCAAGCCGGAGCAGCCCGCAAGAGTACCGGGATCAGAGAGCGCAAGGGCTTGTGGCACTCCGGGGTGCCAGGGGCCTGTTGCGCGGCCCTCGCCACCGACCCGGGGCCCTCCCCTCGGAGGACGGCAGCGGGAGGCAGGCAGTCAAGAAGGCAGGCAGGCTGGCAGGCATGTGCACGGTGAAGGGGGCACGCGCTGGGCCTGGGGGGCGAGGACCAGCCTCTTTCGGCGCACAGCGGCAGCGGGTAGCGTTTGGGGACAAACGAACCTGAACACGCCGGATCTCCTCTTGGGTCGGAAGCTATGCAGGGTCGGGCCTGGTTAGTACTAGGATGGGAGACCATCTGGGAATGCGTGTAACTGGAGGCTTTTCCCTTTTGCCTTTGACCTCCTTGACCTCTTCATTGGCGCCAGCCCACCCCCTCTCCCTTCCTGACCAGGGAGAGGCGCTCCTGGGGCCAAACTCAACGCAGCCAGGGCTCCCTCAGCCCCTCCCAGTTCAGCCCAGCGGCCTGGCCTGCCTTACACACCCCACCCCACGTCACAAGGGGCCCGCTCCCCTTTCCCCACTCCCCGCACCAGGCCAAATCCCACTGCACGGGCCTGAAAACACACCCCAGCTTTGCACCTTCCCTGACACACCACCTACACCCGCACGGAGTGCACAGTGCACGCGGGACCGGTTTCCGGAGTTGGGGGTCCGGGGTGCGGGGTCCTGGGGATGGCTGCTGGAGCGTGGGGGCTGGGGACTGGGTTGGAGGGTGGGGGCTGGGGTGCGTAGACGCGAGGACAAAAATGGGGCGGGAGGGACACAGAGACACCACACTCCGTGTACGCCACAGGCCTGGGCTGCCTGGGTGCTGGGCCTCTTCCCTCCCTCGGAGCCCTCCACCCCTGAGCCCCTGGCAATTCACAAGACCCAGCTAGGTGAGCGGGCTTTGTCTGGTGATGTTGTCTGGGGACGTTAGGGCTCCGGTTGGCGTTTGAGCCAGTTGGGGCAGAAGGGAGGGAATGGCCAGGTGGGGGGCTGGCAGACAGGCAGGCAGGCAGGCAGTCAAGCAGGTGCATGGGTGCAGCGCGGAACCCTCTGGGCTTGGGACGCGTGGAGCAGGCTCTTGAAGCGCACAGCGGCAGCCCCTGGCGTCTTTGGCCATACCAGCCTGAACGCGCCCGACCCCGTCTCCTCTCGGAAGCTAAGCAGGGTCGGGCCTGCTTAGAACTTGGATGGGAGACCGCCTGGGAACACCGGGTGCTGTAGGCTTTTGCCTTTTGCCTTGGCCTCCTTGACCTCTCCTTTGGCGCCCGCCGCCCCCCCCCTCCCTCCCTTTGTCCCTGTCTCCCCAGGGAGCATGGTTCCTGGGGCCAAACACACCCCAGCCACTGCTTCCTCAGCCCCACCCGGGCCAGCAAAACGGCCTGGCAGGGCCTGGCTCCGCTCCGCCCCACCCCCCCAGGGGCCCACCCCGCACACCCCACCGCACTTCACAAGGGGCACGCTCCCCGCTCCCCGCCTGGGCCAAATCCCACTGCACCGACTGGAAGCCACAGCCCATCTTTGCACCTTTCCTGACACACCACCCAAACCCGCACCCGGACGGGGGGAGGGTGATGTGGGCGGAACCGGAATCTGGCGCCTGGGGGCTGGAGGGTGGGCGCTGGGTGGGTGGATACAGGAACCCAGGAGCGGGCGTTTGGGTATGTGGGAGGGCAACACGTCCCCAGCCTCCAACTTCCCCAAGGCCTGGGCTCCCTGGGTCCTGGATCTCTTCCCTCCCTCGAGCCCTCATCCACAGGGCCCCTGGCATTTTAAGAGGCCCAGCTAGGGCAGCGGACTCGGGCTGATGCTGCTGTCTGGGGGCGCTGGGGGCTCCTGGTGGGTTTGCACCAGGTGGGGCAGACGGGAGGGAACGGCCTGGTGGCTGGCTGCGCTCGCCCTAGCGCTGGGGAGGAAGCGCTGAGAACCTGGCGGGGCGGGCCCCGAAGGCACAAGCGTCCTGATGCCCCACGCTCGCTTCTGCCCTCTTCCCAGTGAGCAGCCCAACGTGGTGTGGTGCGGGGCTGCGAGGTGCGGTGCGGTGCGCTGCGGGATGGATGCAGAGGCGGGCCTGCGGCCAAGCCGGGAGCTGCCTGCAAGAGTCCCGGGGTTACAGAACGCCGGGATTGTGCCACGGCGCGTTGCCAGGTTCCTCTGGCGCGGCCTCCGCCACCCGCCGCGGCCCCACGGCTGCGGACGGTGGCGGCAGCGGCGGCGGCTGCGGCTGAGGCGGCGGCTGCGGCTGAGGCGCCGGCGGGGGCGGCGGCTGCGTCTGAGCCGGCGGCTGGGGCGGCTGCAGCTGAGGCTGCGACGGCGGGGGCGGCTGCAGCTGAGGCTGCGACGGCGGGGGCGGCGGCGGCAGTGGCTGAGGCGGCGGCGGCGGCAGCGGCAGCGGCGGCGGCTGAGGCGGCGGTGGCGGCGGCGGCGGCTGCAGCTGAGGCTGCGGCTGAGGTGGCGGCGACGGCTGCGGCAGCAGAGGCGGCGGCGGCGGCGGCGGCTGCGGCCGAGGCTGCGACAGCGGCAGTGGCTGTGGCTGAGGCGGCGGCGGCGGCGGCGGCGCCGGTATCTGCGCCTGAAGCGGCCGCGGCGGCGACTGACGCCGAGGTTTGGACGGGGGCGGCGGCGGCTGCAGCTGAGGCGGCAGCGGCGGCGGCGGCTGAGGCCGCGGCGGCGGCTGAGGCGGCTGCAGCTGAGGCTGCGACGGCGGCGGCGGTGGCGGCTGCGGCTGAGGCGGCGGCGGCTGCGGCTGAGGCGGCGGCGGCGGCTGAAGCGGCTGCAGCTGAGGGTGCGACGGCGGCGTCGGCGGCTTCGGCTGAGACGGCGGCGGCGACGGTGGCAGCGGCTGCCGCCGAGGCTTGGACTGCGGCGGTGGCTCCGGCTTCGGCGGCGGCGGCGGCTTCGGCGGCGGCTTAGGCGGCGGGGGCGGCGTGGGCTGCGGCTGAGGCGGCGGCGGCTGCAGGCATGCTGGCGCTGCTGGGGCCAAACACACCCCAGCCACTGCTCCCCCAGCCCCTCCCGGGTCAGCAAGTTGGCCTGGCCTGGTCCGGCCCTGTCAGGCGTGGCTGGCACACCCCACCGCATGTCAGAAGGGGCATGCTCCCTGCTACCCGCTCCCCTTATCAGGCCAAATCCCTCTGTACTGGCTGGAGGCCACTCCTCAGGTTTGCAATTTCCCTGACACACCACCCACAGGTGCAGGGAGCAGGAAGAGAGGGCGGGGCTGGGGTCTCGGTAGGGGTTCGCATGTTGGAGGTTTGGGTTGGGGCCTATTTATACAAGGACCCAGGAGGCTGGGAGGCGCAGTGAGTTCTCAGATATTGACTGTGCCCCAGTCCTGGGCTCCCTGGGTCCTCTACCTCTGCCCTGCCTCTCAGCCCTCCTCCCCAGAGCCTCTGTCAATTCACGAGGCCCATCTGCGGTATTGGGCTTGGGCTGGTGAGGTTCTCTGGGGACGCTCGGGGGGCTTCCTTTTGGTTTCCAGCCAGGTGGGGCAGACAGGAGAGAATGGCCAGGTTTTGGTTTGCGCTAGCCCTCTTGGTGGGGAGGAGGGCCTGAGAATCTGCTGGGCTGGAAGGCAAGGCTGGTCTTATGCCGCTTCTTCAGCGACCTGGTTCCACATTAGCAGCCTTGTTTTTTTTGTATGGGTTTGACACAGGTGTGTTTCCTTCCTGGGTCAGCCACTAAGATATGTACTTTTCAGCCCAGTGATAGAGTGTAAAGTTTCAACTTGTAATGGTTTGTTGAAACTATCGATTATTGGACTAAGTGAATTATGTCAGTCAGAAATCTACAAGTACCATGTAATATTGTAATCATTCACGGGTTAGAAGTAAAGAATCACCGGAAATAAGAGAGCGAGATCGTGAGGAAGAGACAAAGGGAGAGAGTGAGAG
Organism: Puma concolor; assembly: GCF_028749965.1. Lineage (NCBI taxonomy): Eukaryota > Metazoa > Chordata > Mammalia > Carnivora > Felidae > Puma > Puma concolor. The sequence continues at coordinate 20,003,742 of NC_141677.1, forward strand.
CGAGTAGAGTATCAAGTAACAGACCCTACTGTGATAATAGTTTGATAGTACTAGAGCGAAGGTGGCTGCTGGGGTAGTTTTCGCACCACGTGAAGGAGATTGAAATGTGTACCTGCAAAAATGCACACTGGGTAATATTTGGACCGTGAAACTACTTAACTCTTTGTATTAACCTTTTGAAATCAAAGAGACTACAAAAACTGCAATTTGAAAACGAAACAAAATGAAATGAGTACCTGTCCAATCGTTTAGTAGGTGAATTACATGAGATTGTAGTTATGGCACCCTTGCCAGGACTGCTGTGGGTTCTGAACTACGTTGGGGGTGGCACATGGGTGGCTCAGTGAGTTGAGTGTCCGACTTGGGCTCAGATCATGATCTCGCTGTCTGTGAGTTCGAGCCCTTTGTCGGGCCTTGTGCTGATAGCTCAGAGCCTGTGTCTCCCTCTCTCTCTGCCCCTTCCCTACTCATGCTGTGTCTTTCTCTGTCTCTCAAAGATGAATGAACATGAAAAAAATTTAAAAAAAAGAAGTACCTTAGAAGAAGTTACAATGTCCTCTAAGTCACATTGCATAGAGACTCCTCTCTTTCCCGTGCAGAAATAGTTAGCAGTAGTTGTGCAGGTATTGAAGAAGAATGAGGATGACAATGTCTTACAGATAGACAAAGGCAGCTTAACAATGGAAGGCTAGTGGGAAATCCTCCGTGCATGCCATCCTGGGCCTGTAGTTTTGACGCTCATGACGCAAGTCAAATAACAGGTTCATTCTGTATGAATTCCTTTAAAGGCCACCCATCCTTCCTCTGGGTCCAGCACTATATCTTCATTAGTGACCGGGACAAAATGTGATCTGTGCCCATGTGGAGATCACTGCCAATGAGGAAGACAGAGGTGAAAAGGGGGTCCATGTGGTTAGTAGGGATGGGAGACAACAGCACGGGTCATTGAGAGCAGAGACCTGCACTTCAAAGGAACCTTCCTCCGAAAGGAAAACTTGGCACGAAGGTCTCGGAAAGGAATGAATGAGAGCTTTTGGAAAAGTGTGGTTTTATATTGAATAAAAGATGTGTTATCATCTCACCTGTGTATTTATTCCTGGAACGTAGGTTTAAACTGGAGGGGATCGGGTATCTATCTGGCAATTTGTCTCACCAAATTATAGCATTGTGGCAGAAATCTCCTAGGCCTCTTTAGTTTTTCCAAGGACTTCTCCATTCCTGTGACAATCAAGTCATGCTCTTTGGAAACCTCCATTGGCTCCTCTTCCTGATTGACTTTCCTTAGATTTGGAAGCAGCTTAACCAAACCAGGTTACGTTTGCCGGTAGCTTTCTGTGTTCTTTGGATAGACAAAATAAGGCTGATGAAGGAAATAAGAATCCTGGCATTCAAGGGCAATCACAGCCTACACTGTTTTTCTACCTTAAGCATTATTTTCAGAGAGTGGAATCACAGTGTGAGTTTGGCTTTTTTGTTGGGCAAACTGTTTTGTTTCTGTTTTTATTCTTATTTTCATTTCAACTGGGTAAACCCTACTTCGTATCTTTAAATCTCCATTTACATTGGTTTTCAATTTTTTGTTACCCTACTCCTCATAGGGAAAACTCTTGGCCTGCTGCCAGTGCCCTTAAGAGTACACATAAATGGGAACAACAAGTAGCCATAGAAGGGGGAGCGCTTGCTGACGTTGCTTCTTTAAAAAGTCATAACAGGGTGGCTGCACCAGTTTGTATTGTGACCAGCAGTGCAAGAGTGTTCCCCTTTCTCCAACTCTCACCGACAACGGTTCTTTCTTGTGTGGTTCATTTTAGCCATTCTAGCAGGTGTGAGGTGGTCTCTCATCGTGGTTTTGCTCTGCATTCCTTAATGCACAGTGATGTTGAGCATCTTTCCATATGTCTGTTAGCCATCTGGAAGTCTTCTTTGGGCAAGTGTCTATTCATGCCTTCTGCCCATTTCATAACTGGGCTGTTTGGTTTTGGGTGCTGAGTTTGATAAGGTGTTTCTACATTTTGATCCTAACCCTTTCTCACATATGTGTCTTGCAAATATCTTCTCCCATGCTGTGGGCTGCTTTTAGTTGTGTTCATTGTTTCCTCCACTGTGCAGAAGGTTTTGTCTTGATGAGAATATTACTCAGCCATCAAAAAGCATGGAGTCTTGCCATTTGAAACTATGTGGATGGAACTAGAACGTATTGTGCTAAGCTAAATGAGTCCATCTGAGAAAGACAAAGATACAATTTCACTAGTATGTGGCAATTAACATATGAGAAGGTGAGGACGAGAAGAGAGGTAGACTTAAAAAAATTTTTTTTAATGTTTATTTATTTCTGAGACCGAGAGAGACAGAGCATGAGCGGGGGAGGGGCAGAGAGAGAGGGAGACACAGAATCCGAAGCAGGCTCCAGGCTCTGAGCTGTCAGCACAGAGCCTGACGCGGGGCCCAAACTCACAGATTGAGATCATGACCTGAGCCGAAGTCAGACACTCAACCGACTGAGCCACCCAGGTGGACCTAGAAAAGAGGTAGACTTTTAATGCTAAAGAACAAACTGAGAGTTGATGGAGGGATGTGGGTGAGAGATGGGCTAGATGGGTGGTGGGTACCAAGGAGGGCACTTGTGATGAGCACTGGGTGTTGTACGTAACTGATGAATCACGGAATTCGACTTCTGAAACCTATACGTTAACTAACTAAAATTTAAATTAAAATAAGAAACAGAAATCTAAACAGCCCACTCCCTCGGTCATGGCCCATGCAACGGTTTTGACAACAGTGTGTGACATTCTCTCTGGCACCATCATTCTAGATGCTGTATCATGGTCCTGTAGCCAGAGGAATCGGATCCTCTCTGTCTGAGAAGGAGGTGTCCCATTCAGGGCTCTTAGAGCAAAAGCAGAGATGACACATGCCTACATGAAAGTCTGTGCAAATCCCTAGTCACTGTCTTTGCTCTCCAGAATCAGACCCCTCCCCACCGGAATCAAAGGTGATGGCAACTGAAATCATGGCAACAATCACCCTCCAGTAAGAGAGTCGAGGCCCCTCCCGCTACTGAAAAATGAGTGCCCTGATCTCTAATGCACAACAAGGGGTCTGGTTTCAGGAGTGCGATGAGTCATTTTTGCTAGTTTTGTGGATGAGAAATTACACCAAACTCATCGTCCTATGTTCACTTTTCTGATGACGAGTGAGGCTGGATGTTTACCACTTCCTGCCATTTCCAAAATGTAGCCACCGTTCTCAGTTCTGGGTGAGCCTGCTGAACACACTCTCCCGGACATCCCCCGGGGACACAGACAGTGATCTGTGTCCAGTCAGGAAACGTCACTCCTTGTGAAACCACTAAGCTGTTAGTGAGGGAAGGTCAGTTTCCAGATTTCAGGACAGAAATTCTGTCACTTGCTTCTGACTTGCTTTGTCCCGTGTTTGTTCCATCTCTCTCTGTCTGTCTGCTCCTCTTTCTCTCTCTCTCTGTATCTCTCTCTCTCTCTCTCTCTCTCTCTCTCTCTCTCTCTCCTTCCCTTTTCCCTCTCTCTCTCTGCTCTCTGTCCTCATTTGCTCCCGCTGTCTGTCCGCTAACCCTGCAAATAGGGACTCAAACACCTCAGTTAGGGAATACCATATGAGAACATGATAGAGGAGAGTAAGAAGCAAGTTTCCAAGGCAAAAGATTGAAATAGGCTCTCAGTTGCAACTGAGTTCTGACACTGTCTGTGTGAGTGAGCTTGGAAGGGAAGTATCGCCCTTTTGAGTCTCCGTTGAGACCACAACCCTGGCTTCATAGAGACTTACTTTGAGGCATGGTCACACAGCTATGCTGTGACTGGATTCCTCTCCTACAAAAATTGTGAGCTATTCAATATTTGTAGTTTTAAGGTTCTAAATAGCTAGACAAGTCTGTCAGAGAGGAACGGAAAGCTAATAGTCTACCAGGTCCCAGCATCTGGTCTATGGTCTGGCTCTTCTCTGCCTCTCCCCTCCCGGGATCCCACAGCCACATTATCCACCTTTCTGATGTGTCTGGACAAACTCGATTCTGTCTCCTATTCTTGGCCACAGCAATATCTTCTCCTGACACGTTGTAGACACGGGCAGGGTGGTTCCCTCTTGTCATTCTGGTCCCAGCAGATGTCACCTCCAGTGACTCCCCAGGCTGTCCTCACAGCACACTTGTTTTTTTTCACTATTACAGTCCTTGAACCCCTTCCCTTTTTATTGGGACAACTCTTGTGTCTCATACCTTCGTTCATCTCCCCACCAGACTGTGGAGACCTGGCAGGCGGGGACCGCTTTGTCATTGCCAGCCTTTCAGTTAGGCCCGCCAGATCCCCTAGCGCAAAGTGCGTGCTTGGAGCAGTTACTGAATGAAGAAATCGAAGGACTGTGGAGCCCTGTGTCTAGATTTAATGGGCTTACTCTGTGGAGATAACTGCTACTCATGGGAGATTCCTGTTGTATCTGAGGCAGGGGGATTCCAGAATGACCTCTGCACGAACTTTCCCTTGTTCCGTTCCTCCAGCAAGTCTCAGTGTGCACCACGGACACAGGAGGCTGCCTGTTCCCTGGTGCCCGGCGCTAGCACTGCAGCCGCAGGCATGAAGACCACCAAACAGAATCAGCGCCCTGACCCCAGCTTAACCTAATCGGACCTAAACCTAAGCTAACGTGGCCCTCGAAGGTCCCTGAGTAAAGCTCATAAGCCACACGCCCAAGAGCTGTGCTATGGACCTCAGGTTTCTGTCGTTCCCCTTTGTCCACCCCCAGTGTATACTCGTGACTCGTGAGGCATCCTCCCGTCGGCCAGCAAAATGAACCCCCTGTTTCCCAATGAAGAGCCCGGGGACCCCGGACTGTTACTGGACTTGGGCTCTGGAGTCAGTGTACAGGGCTCTGACATGTCCCTCCCTATCCCCACCCCTCACCGCCCCAGGTCCCCAAACCTCTCTAGGCTCTAAAGGCTTCAGCAAGTATCAAGTCCTTCTCTAGTCTCTCAGAACACAGTGAGGCATTGATCGAGAACCAAGGCCAGTTGACGCTTTATGATTTTACGGAACTCAGGAGAAACCCACTGGCAACACAACTGATTATGGGAGAACACCAAAGCCTTTTCTTCTTTAGCTATTGTGAAACTACTGGGAGTTAGTTCATCATAATTCCAGGTGCCCAGAGAGGTGGACTGTAGGACCCTAGTCCTTTCCTCTGGAGGCTGGGTCAAGGATGGTCCTGGGTGCAGCAGAAACCTACATACGTTAAGAATCTCTTGCCCATCTTTGGGCCTTTGTGCATGCAGCTGTGACAATGGATGCTGCTGCCCCATGGCAGAGCTCTCGCTCACCTGTTTCTTCCTTCTGTCTTGTTATTGCCCAGTGTCCAGTCTCTCTTGAACACCGTTCAGTGTGTGTGTGTGTGTGTGTGTGTGTGTGTGTGTGCGCCAGTACATATGTGGGAATTAGGATGGCAAGGTGAACTCAAATGGACAGGAAGTGCTGACATGATTTCTCCTGGAATATCTGCCTCTCATTTTTAGAGCAAACGTGATGGGAGAGCTTTAAGCTATTGCCAGTTGCACCAAAGATACTTTGTCAGTTACATAGAAATTACCCTAACGGAGAGGTATAAAATCTGTACTCTGAAATCTCATGAACGAAATGCGAGAGGACACAAAGAAATGGGAAACCTCTCCATGCCCGTGGTTTGGAGTACAACGTGGTTAAAAGGTCTATACTACCCCAAGCAATCGACACGTTAGCGCAATGCATATCAAAATACCACCACCATCTTTCACAGAACAAAAGATCGTAAAATTTGTATGGAATGATAAAAGTCCCCGAATAAACAAAGCGATGCTAAAAACCAAAGCAAAACTGGAGGCATCGTTGTGGACATATTACAAAGAGGACTGAAAACCGACAAAAGAAATAAAACAAACAAAAAGCCTAATGATTTCTTGTGACTGACTCACTTATTCCAAGAATATTTCTATTTAGTTTCTCTTTATGCTTCTACCTCAGCAGTAGTCGAATAAAATCTAATGGTTGCCACTCAGATATTTAGAATACATGAAGGAAAATAGGACAGAAGAATGTGCTGTCGTGAAGATTCAACGTTTCTTTATGACATTTTCTACTCACAGGTGTTTCTAAATATGCGACCTCCTCATTTCTAGGTGATAGGAGAACGTGACCATATGCAGGAACCACAACTGACAGACTGTCTTTCAAGTGAATTGAGATATTTCTATATTTCTGTCAGATATCACTTTCCTGTTTGGCAATCCCACAGAAGTACTCACAGCTCAACCATTGGGAGACTTTGCACTTTAGCAACATAGGTTATTGTAAAGTCTATGTGGCCCGAGACATAAAAACACACAGTGATGTGTCCCTGTGTGGTGAATGCAGTCCAGAAACAGCGGTCATGCTGCAAAGCGATCAGGTTAGATGTTAAATAGAATAGAGAATATAAGACGCTCATGCAATTCAAAGCAGGTGGTGCTGGAAAGAGCCCACCTCACTTCAGGGTCAAGAAGAGACTGGGATCAGGGGCCAGATTCAGGAGCAACTGGTCTGTCCTCAGACAGTGACAAGAAGCTCTAGGCGAGCTCCCACTCGGTGGTGTGCTACCCCACAGCAATCCGTTTGCCATGTTGGGGAAGAAAGGTTGTCCTTGCATTCCTAAGAAGTCAGGGCCAGGCAGGATTGTGTTGGCTCAGATGGTTACTTCCTGCTCTCTCCCAACCTCCTGGAATGCCTGTGCTTCCTAAGTTCTGAGATGCTAATGGTTTGTCCAAGCAAAGTGCATACCTTGCCTAAGGAGGTAGAAACAAGAATCTCCGTAAGTAAAGACCAGAGACCATCTCCAGGGACTTGGGGGTCAGCCAGGAGCCAGATAAGATCCTTCAAATCACCACTGCTCTATCGCTGAAGGAAAGGAATGGAAGAAAGTGATAGCCCTTTTACATACAGGGCTCCTAAGTGTAGCTACTGGAGGTTCCCCTGAGGCCTGGCCCACTGAGGTTAGTGCTGACACCAACCTGGCCCAGGAAAAAGTGCTAGTGACTTCATTGGAAGCTTTATACCATTTTCTTCGGTGAGGAAGACATCTGGCCTTCAGTGCATCCCTTCAGATTCCCTTGCTCTTTCATTAATGAGGATATCATTATGGGACATTCACAGACATCATCTAGGAGCATTTTCTGACGGTAATCATGGAGTTGCGACCAGTTGCCAGGAATCTAGGATGGCCTGGGCAATATGAATCCATGGGCCTCCTCTGCAAGGCCTACCTTGGCCAAAGATGTCATCGGGGATCGGAACTGTTCAGCCCAAGAGGCTTGCTTTGTGCATAGGGGCAGAGGAGGTTCGGAAGGATCCGATCTCCTTTCTGGATCAAGGGCCTAGGGCCATGTTGAGGAGCTACAGGGCTGTCAGTCAGACCGTGCCCAGTCCTTCCCGGGGAGCCTGCACTCACACCGTGTGTCATCGCATAGCACTTAATTTCTGATATCGAAAAGGAAAGGTTGACCTCCTGCCAGTAAGAACTCTGTGTCTGGCTGGTTTCTGTCGCCATGGGACCATTGCCCTGCTCTCTACCCACCCCTTCCGGGAAAGCCTGAGCTACCTACCCCCTGAGACACTCAGGGACCGTGCGTGTAAAGTTCATTCACCGAGCAGGTTGGGGCACAACGATACTCCAAGACTAAAATACCAGAGCCTGAATCTGAAGACTCGCCAGGAGCAAGAGCCTACCTTGTGAGTCACAAGGGCCTCTCTATCCACAGATGGGAATGGCTTGAAACCTGGCCAGAGCTTGACACTTTGCTGACCATATTGACGTTGGGGTGCATGACGTTGCTCACGGGACTCCCTGGTACAGCTAGTGGGTGTTCCATTTCTCTTCAGGCCACAGGTCTTTTTCACTCCTTGGAACCCACACTTGCCCAGGGAGTTGTGCTAGTAACATCAGCTCCAGCTTCTTTCTGTTTTCACCTGAGATGAAGAACTTTAGCCCTCAGTGTATCTTTTCCATTTTCTTACACGTATCCTCACCGTGTGTTCATTGGGAGACATTCGTGCTGGAGTCGGGCAGCCTTTGTCTCCACTTTGATTGGTGGAGTCTTGCCAAGTTCCCATCGATTTGGAATGGCTTGAGGAACTGATGCTCTTCTGGTGTCTGCCAGATGTATCTTGGGAACAGGAGGTACTGGGGACATGAATGTGTGAAGCACAAGAGGCTTGCTCGTGGGTAGTGGCAGGTGATATTGAGAGACGGTTGGCCTCACTGCTGTGGCAAAAGTTGACAGAGATGTGGCCTTTAGGGCCACGGTCAGAAGGGGAAAAAAAATCACATAGATAGGGCTAGCTAGTCTTCTTTTCTTTCATACTTTACTGATAAATTAGATTCCATACAACACCCAGTGCTCATCCCAACAAGCCCTCCTCAATGCCCATCACCCATTTTCCCTCTCCCCCACCACCCATCCACCCTCCATTTGTTCTCTGTATTTAAGAGTCTCTTATGGTTTGCCTCCATCCCTCTCTGTTTGTAACTATTTTTTCCCCTTCCCTTCCCCTCGGTCTTCTCTTAAGCTTCTCAGGAAGCACATGTGAGTGAAAACATATGATACGTATCCTCCTCTGACTGACTTATGTCGCTCAGCATACAACCTTCCCGTTGCATCCACGTTGCTGCCAATGACATGCTTTCACTCTTTCTCTTTGCACGTAGGGCCGATTAACTCCCAGTGAGCACACGTGAAGGTTGTTTTCAACCCCCCGAACAACTAATTTCTGATGTCAACGAAAACATGTTGTCCTCCTCAAACCGTTGGGCGTTGAAGTCTCTTGTTGGTGCAGTGACTATTACTGTGCTCTTTGCCCCCGCCATAGACTGCCTCAACATCCTGCTTTTGGAGACTTTCAGGGATCCTGCATGCCCAGCCGTTGCGCCAGCAGGTGATCGTCAAAGAAACGACTCAAAAAGAACTAAACAGAATCAGAACCCAGTCCTACACACTTGGGCATCGGCTCGTATGGAGACTCTGCCCTCCAGATCACCACTGCTTTTACCCACGGACAGGAAAAGCTGCAAAGCTGGCAAGTGCCCCACCCCCCCTACACTGTTTGATGTCAGATGTTGGGGGTTTCTTTTGCTGCATTGAAGCTCCCAGGTGTAACTAAAATAGGTTCTATTTCTCTACAACCCACAGGTTTTCCATAGTCATAGGACATGAAGCTTCCCTGGGCAATTGTGCCGGTCACTTCCTTCACAGATTTATTTTAGTATCATCTGGGACAGAGAGTTGGGACCCAACTGTATCCCTTCTGATTCCCTTGATCTCTTCCTAATCCGGTTTTCCAGTGAGGGACTGAGTTTCCTAGCCTGGAACTATGTCTCTCTGATTTTAAGTGTGGAGTCCTGCTACGTTGCCCTAGATCCAAGGGAACATGGACAGTGGGTTCTCCATGGGCTCACCTGTGACACCTCTCTTGGCAAGAGAAGGCAAAAAGTCTTCTGGGATGGGGCAAGTGGTATTGGGAGGGAGCCATCTTCACTTGTGTGCAAGGGGAGTTGGAGATCAGAGGTCAGAGTCAGGAACCATGTAACTGTTACTCAGAGAGTGCCCAGCATTCACAAGCAGCTAACCCATGGCGATTCCCAAGGACACATTGCCCTCCCTTACTGAGACCTGTGTGCTTGTTAGCCGGAGGGCTGTCGGTGACCCTGTTCCACAGGTCGCTGTGAGGTAACCACATGATGAGAAGTCCAGTGTTGGAGCATGAGCATTGTTCTTCCCCAGGTGGTCAGGGCAGACAGTCCATTCAAAGACTCGGGGACCAGAGCCCAATTCCACAGACATGGCTGCCAGCCAGCACAGAGAAGCCAACGCTGAGATAGATCACGAGGGCCTCTGCCCACCGGTTGTGAGTGGAAGGCCAGAGCCAGAAGCCTTCCTGCCCTACGTAGCTCAGGATGCAGTGCGCTTGTGATCGGTGCTTCCTTTCATGCCAACCCCACAGACGTTTCCTTCTTACCCTCAGGACACCTAGCTTGCCTGGAAAATAGTGGTCATGTCCGCAGTCCCATCTTAATTCCATTTTCATCTGAGCTGAACAACTTATGTCCCCAGTGTGTTTCTTCTCACTTGTTATTCTTATTTTGATTATGATTATCATCATAATCATCATTGTTATTTATTGACCAGTTCCTCCCTGTGGAGCTTTGGTGGAAGCAGTCTGGAAGCCTCCCTTCTGATTTTTCATTGTCAACTCCTTTAAAGCAGAGTCCCTGGATGGGGGACAGTTTGGAAAATCAGTGCCTCATGGGCTTCCCTGGCAAACGTACACTGGCAACAGGAAGCAGGTACCCCAGTGCGTTGCAAAGCATTGAGCACAAGAGGTTTGCCTGTGGACAAAAGGCCGGGTGGAAAGCAGGCTGCCTTCCTTCTAGGGCAAAGGAAATATATCAGCAGGAAGGAGTCAGGAGCAACGCGGCTGCCACCCAGACAGCAATCTCTGGCAGCTTCTCTGACTGAGAAGCTAATTTCACTTAGCATAATATCCTCCAGTTCCATCCACCTAGTTGCAAATGGCAAGATTCCGTTCATTTTGATAAGGCACAGACCTCTCTTCCTGGCGGAAGGTGAGAGGCTGCTCACAGGTCTCTCTCTGAAACCCAGCGATCCACTGAGGAAATCCCAGGCATCTGCAGGGATCCGCGTGTAACATGATGAAGAGTAAAAACGTCAGGAGGACGTCTGATGCCAGGGCAAGCCGTCAGGCGTGCAGACCTCTTCAGGACTCCAGGACATCCTCCCACACTTCACACGGCTTTGTGAAGAAATCCGAAGGAGGGAAGGAGGAAGTGCATTTGACTAACCAAATAGCTCAACCGGTTTTCAGACACATTGAGAAAATACAGAAAATGACACGTTTCCAAAGATTTGTAGCTGCATAAAGTTCTCTCTTCGTGCAAACGGAAATCACTGCTGCAACCTGCCAGCATACATCTCCTCATGGCCTCCAGTGTTTGTTCCTCGTAAATGATGACTTTGCTACAAGTAATAAATTCTATTACTGTGAGTTAAACATGTACTCACACATGCAAACACAACACACAAAAGGGCCACCAGGGTGGCCCACTAGGTCAAGCGTCCAACTTTCGACTCAGGTCATGATCTCGAGGTTTGTGGGTTCGAGCCCTTCGTCCAGCTCTGTGCTGTAAACTGGGAGCCTGGAGCCTGCTTCTGATTCTGTCTCCCTGTCTCTCTGCTCCTCCCCTGCTCACACCCTGTCTCCCTCTCTCAAAAAGGAATAAACACAAATAAATAAATAAATAAATAACCCAAGTAATCCTCTCTGGAGGGACCGTGTTGCAGCTGGGAGACAATCACAGCACAGGGAATGCTGTCTGCATGAAAAGCAGGGAGCTTCTGGGAGCAAAGGGAGAAGCCGGCTGCAATTCTAATGAACAGTAATGCTTACTGCCCAGAGATCAAGACACCGATCCGTCAAGCCACCGACTCCCCACCAACTCCCAGAAATGATACAGCAGCCTCGACAGGCACCCCACGGTTAGACATTACAGAGCAGAGAAACAAAGTGCCCTCTTTCCCTAGAAACAAGCCAGTCTCAAGCACATGCCACTTACATCCACGAACCACTCTGTCACACACAAGAACCACAGGGTCCCCGGCATCCCATCTACACATCCATTTGGTCAAGCACATCACTGAGCCCGGCCCAGGCTCGAAGGGAGGCCTTAGACTCCACCTCTCAAAGGGAGTAGTAGCGAAGCACCTACCTCCCATCGCGACTTTGATGTCATCATAGGCCACCTCTCAGCAAGTCTACGATGTCACTGCTTGTAGGACACATCCTGATGTCACACGAATCAAAATGTGAAAGCAGGGTCAAGACGGGATCGTGATGTAGCACTTGCATGCTGATTTGTGAGAGGAGACATGTCTCCACTGCCAGTGCAGCTCAAAGTTCGAACCCGGGCTACTTTACGTTCCAAAGTGAGGGCCAGGGAGCAGTCGTTCCAGGCTGAGACCATCTATCGCATGGAGGGGATCCCTAAACAACCACTAATGTTTTCTATTCTAGAAACTTCTGCACAAATGCCAAAGGAAGATGTACAGTAAACCCTCATGAACGCATCACCCATCTTCCACCAGTATCAAACCACATGGTCACTTAATCATTGATGCATACCCTGACCTAACCCAGGGCGTCGAATTCCCAGACGGTGGGTGAGTTCACGTGTAAATGCTGGGACATACGGTGGCACCGTGAGCCCTTTGTGTTGTCCTCCTTGCAATCCACGTGGCTGAGCAATACATATCGCTTTATTACCTAGATGCCACCGGGTAAATCTGAAATGGATTTGCCAGGGCTCACACTGGCCACCAATGAGTTTGTAGGGAAGCAAGGGGAGGAACGGTTAGAATAGTATCACATGGGGTAGGGAGGGGAGTAAAAACCAAGGTGGGGGCAACCACAGTTTCTCTTGAAATAATGAGTGTGGTGGCACTTTGGGCAAAACGTTAAAAACAGGGGCCCCTGGGTGGCTCAGCTAGTTGAGTGTCCAACTTCGGTTCAGGTCATCATCTTATCATTGATGAGTTCAAGCCCTGCGTCAAGCTCTATACTGACAGCCCGGAGCATGGAGTCTGTTTTGGATTCTATGTCTCCCTGTATCTCTGCCCCTCCCCCAGTAGCATTCTGTGTGTGTGTCTCTCTCTCCCTCTCAAAAATAAACAAACATTAAAACATTTGAAAAAGGAAAACAAAAAACCAGGGTCACTCAGCTGCCACTCGGGGGAGTATACAACTCTTGTAGGAGGGTCACGGGTCTGTGCAGACGTTATTTAAAATCTTTAAAAAGTAAATCGAAATTAGGGGCACCTGCGTGGCTCAGTCTGTTTAGCATCTGACTCTTGATTTCAGCTCACATCATGATCTTTTTGTTGGTGAGAGTTGTGTCCCATGTCGGGTTTGTGCTGACAGTGAGGAACCTGCTTGGGATTGTCTCTCCCTCTCCTCTGCCCCTCCTCCTCTCTCTCTCTCTCTCTCTCTCTCTGTCCCTCTCAAAATGAATACAATTTTTACAAAATTTAAAAGGTAACGTAAATGGAAAAGAAAATAAGGTGTTGGAGACGAAGACACCCTCAACCCTCTATTTGTGCAATGTGACAATCCCTCAGTCACTGCTTTAGTTACAAGTTAAATATTTTGTTAATTTTATATTTTTTACGTTCATTTTGAGAGCAAGCACTTGCGTGAACGGGAGAGGGGAGAGAGAGAATGCCAAGCAGGGTCCGTGCTGTCAGCGTAGAGACCGATGCCATGCTCAAACCCCACAAACCGTGAGACTATGACCTGAGAAGAGATCGAGAGGCAGACGCTCAACCAACTGAGCCACACCGGCACCCCTAGTTAAGAATTTGTAAAGCAATTTCCACTATTTTATTCTCATTATAAGTTTAAAAATAGCTTTTACTTAATTTTCTTAGAGCATCGTGGCCTGAAAACCAGAGCCATGGCACTGAGGCCTGGAGTGTAAGCTGTGGGCCGCCCCCCAGCGCCAGGGGAGAAAGGTTCTGTTGGCCTCCTCTGAGGATGGCTGGCCGGATGCACCGAAGACACTCCAAGCCAGTGGGACGGTGGCCGCCGCTTGCGCAGGAGAGGCCGACGTACCCTCTAACTGCTGGATGTGTCCCGGTACGTGTCCCCGAAACCCTGTGGGCGGCCACCATGCCCATGGCTCACAGCGGACGGAGGCCTTGGAGGCGGCACAGTGGGACACAGGCCAACCTGCACCTGGCCCTCACCACAGCCCAGCCTGGCTGGCATCCTGGCGTCCAGGCCTGATGCTGCTTCCTCTCGCGTGTGGGCAGGATGGTTTCCTCTTGCATCGCTGTCTCCCCACACGTCCTTGTACCTGTCCAGAGTGCTTTCTGTCTCAGTAGCCCCTGAAAGTGTCTTCTACCAACGCAGAGCCCCCCCACCCACCGGGCACACACACACATTCGTGGCCAGGAGAGGCTCGGCACACTCGAGTGAGAAGATCAACTGGAAGTAATCCCGATGCGTGCCAGAGGTCCTCTTGACCATTGTCCGCTGTCTTCTGCTGTCTTCCTGGACAGTCCAGGGCCCTTCCTGTGACTCGAGAGTCCTCTTCCCTTGGGAGGGTGGGGCTCGCCCTCCCCACCCTGATGGCTCTGGGACAGGACCAGGCAAGGCAGGCCTTCTCCAGAAACAGGTGGACTGAGGAGGTGGGGTGAGCAGTGGGCCCCCTGCAGGCACATCTATGTCCAAATCTCTGGAACCTGTGCATGAGACTTTATTTGGGAAAGGGGTCTTTGTAGGTGCAGCTAAGCGGAGGACCTTGACACCACCCTGCGGTCCTCAGGAGGGAAGGTGCAAGGACGGATGTTCTTACGAGAGGCGGCAGGTAAGATACACTGAGGGAGGACAGGACAGTGGGCAGCAAGCAGCGAGGCTGGCAGGCCGCAGCCTCCCCGCCCCCCACCAGTTTCTGCCCAAGCAATGGTGGCTGAAGACACAGCGCTGGCCTCGAGGCAGGACTGGAAAAGGTGCAACAGGAAGACAAGGACAAGAAACAGCACAATCCGGGCCACTTGTTCCCACTGAGGAGTCAAGCGACAGGAAGGTAAGAGAGAGCAGAGCTCGGAGATCTTGAGAAACACCATCAAGCGAAGCCGTATCGGCAAGAAGGAGGAAACAACCCCACTTGCGCGTGTGCCTGCTGCCCCTCTGCAGAGGACATGGGGACAGATCACTCCCCGGACCACGGAGCACCCTTCTGGGGGGCTGAGGGCTCAGCTAGCAATAGGCGAGGAAGAACACGTGAAGCCACAATCACCTTCAGATCACACGATGTGACACTGGAGACAGGACCTGAAGGGCAGCAGTGATGAGGGTTTAGTGACCTCCAGTAGGAGTTTCTAGCAGCGGGGGAGTCAAGGGTCTTCGGTGGGACCTGGTGGGACTGTGGAAAGGCCTGCAAGCCCCGGACGTTCAGTGTGGAGTGAGTACAACCAAGTATGGCTAAGGAGTGTTCTCAGAGAGGCGAAAGCTCTCGACATCTGCTCGGCGCTTGGTCTGTTTCTCAACTGACATTTGTTTTTTAGGCACGAGTGGAACCACCAAATCAAGTTTTAATAAAACATCTGCAACTTAATGTACCTGGGGTGAACTGATCTGTTTCCAGAAACTTTCAGATGCCTAAGGCTTGCCCAGCTTTGGTGGGGAAGAGCAGATTGTTACATGTAAAAAGCAAGGAAGCACTCCGTTGTTCCAAAGCTCACACTTAACACGAAGGACTAGGAAGTGCAGAAAAAAAATAAAAATAAAAAATCAGCCAGCACAGATTCTGAGCAGGAAGACAACAACCTAACTACGCCCTAACGGAAGAAAGACGGGAAGGATTACTCCACAAAAAGGGAACGCAGCATTCAGAGGAGTAGCCGATCAGTCCTGGCAGGAGAGACAGTCCAGGAAGATGAAACCCAGTGATCGTCAGCTGTGCCCACCACACACGGACCACGGGTCAAGGTGTCCATCCGCCAACCCGATGGCCACGTGCTCTCCGTGGCGGGGAGGGAAGGAACCGTCCCAGAGTCGCCCGAGCGACAGGGATCTTGTGCCAGAGCCTCATGAGTTGGCCTGGTGGTGGCTGCCAGCCCCCGGTGCGGGCAGACCCTCCCGCCTGCCACACTGGCTGGTGTGAGACTCAGCACTGGGTCTGAGCTTCGGGAGAAGCAGCCTAGTGGGTTCCAGGGGCTGAGACGATGGGGAAGGATGCGGCCCTGGGCACTTCTTGGGACCTTGAGAGGACAGCAGCAGGACAGGAAAGCCCACACAGAGGATGGAAGAGGAGTGGAGACTGGGTGGAAAGCACGCGCCTGTACACACATGCGCACACGCACACACTCCAGTCTCCTGGGGTCCTGGAGGAAGAGCAGCCTCAGCTGGCCCTGACCGTGGAAGAGTCGCCCTGCCCCGTTGGCCTATTGCCTGGGCCCCCGGCTGCACTGATTCCGGGGCCGCTACCCTAGGGTCTGGGCACTTGGCCCTCCTGTGGAGGACACCCCTGTCCTGAACTTCCACTCCCAGCTGTGGTATTCCATCAGCTGGTTTCCACACTACTACTTCCACGTGGCAGAAGTGCCTTCATGGCCCCGAGCACCAGAGAAAACCACGGCAGCCACTTCTCAAGTCAATGGCAGCTTGTTCTCACTAGTCTTTATTGGCAGTGGGAAACGCTCCACTACTGCCTTGAAAGCCAGCAATAAATAATACCGTGAGAAAAATAGTTCAAAGTAGACGGTACCTACTCTGGCATACAATCAGGAAGTTCACAAAAGATTAATAGAAAAACACAGGGAAACTGTCAAACGTCCAATGAAAAGCAGAAACGACATGTAAAGAGACATGTCGTTTCTATCTCTGTACCAGCTGCATAAGAAATAAGGCACCATGATCTGAGCACATTCCTGGGTGGCTTTTTTATATGCCACCTCAAAATTATAAGTTACGTTGGCTACTCGTATAACCTGAAATGGCTGTCTCCTCAAAATCTACACATGGAGATGGGGCGCCTGGGTGGCTCAGTCACTTAAGCGTTCGACTTCAGCTCAGCTCACGATCTCACAGTTTGTGAGTTCGAGCCCCACGTCGGGCCCCGTGCTGACAGACAGCTCGGAGCCTGGAGCCTGCTTCGGATTCTGTGTCTTCTCCTGTCTCTGCAGCATCCATGCTCATGCTCTGTCTCTCTCTCTCTGTCTTTCAATAATAAAGAAACATAAAAAAATTAAATAAAATCTACAAATGGAGAATGAGGTCCACTCCGTAAACTTGTTTACAAACAAATCTAAACAGCTGATTTCCGTAAGAACAATAAGGCCTTTATTAGAGTTGCACTACATTGTTTCCAGGATCTTGCATCTTGCTCTGTGCTGAGCACCCAGCGCCCTGGCCCGAGGTGGGAGACCAGTGCACCCTGATTGGTCCTCTGAGAGTTCTGCTGCCAGGGGTCTAAGGTTCGGGTTGGGGGGGGAGGGAGAAGGGGGTGGGCAGGGTTTCGGGGAAGAGGTGGCCAGGTTGCCCCACCCAGGCTTTCTGGGGCCTCAGCTCCCAGGTTGTGCGGGTCACTGCAGGCAAACTGCCCAGGCCCCCGGGGACCAGGCTCAGAAACAGCATACCGGCCCTGGGAGATTGTCACAGTGTTTCAATCAGCTTTCCACTCCAAGTTTCTTTAGCTGATAGTTAACACCAGATATTTTTAATCTGTTCACACTGCAGAAGAAAGCATTGCTTGCTAGAAAAAGTGTAGTTAAGGTGAGTCATTAAAATACAATGACAATTGCTGCAAATTAAGTCTGATTATATCAAAACCATGGTTGTAGAGCTAAGGGACATTCGTAAAGGATAATGCAGGCTGTGTCACGGTGATTTGACAAACGTGGTAAAATCCTTTTCTCTGTCAGGGCTTCTTAACAAACAATTAAACAATGATAATTACAATACATGCACAGGTTATAAAAGCCCTGTATTTGTCGTAGGATTTATACATACAACCATGATAGTACATACACTTGAAAGACTAAACTGCGATATAAGAACATCAATTGATTCCAAAGGATATTTATAGCCCGGATATACATGAAAGTAAGGAACTATCTATAGGGAGTGACAAATTTACAGAAATGTACGAAACATTACATGCTAAATGAGTTTCTCGATCCTATTCACGAATTTTTCAGTAATTAAATACTGTAAGAAAATATCTCAGGGTCCATATAACAAGGATTAACAGATGAAAGATCTGGTTGAAGTTTCAAATGTAGTCACTGCTGGGCTCTGCGTGCTGCAAGACCATCGGTAGAAGCAGTGTGGGTAAACTGCAAGATAAAGGAAAGAATCAGTCTTAAGACATCAGCCCGAAAAGCACCTTCCAGGGCCCCAGGTGGGGCCTAGCGCGTGCCCCCCGTCCCCAAAGACCTTCCTGGCTGAAGAGATTTGAGAATCTAGAGAAAATATGAAGCATTTTGCATGACCAATGAGAATCATTCGATTGAGTTCATACTGGCTTAAGACTGAAAGTTACCAAATTAAAAAAAAAACAAGATGAAGGAATCAATCAACTATTCTTTTTTTTTTTTTCAGGATTTTAAGTAATCTCCATTCTAAAATGGGGCTCAAACTCACTACCCTAAGTTCAAGTGTCATAGGCTCCACCTGGCCTCCAGCCAGGAGCTCCCAACAATCAAACACTGTGGCTGAGACAGGAAAACAGAATGAGAGCAGCACAAAGCCCACCCCCCGAGGCCCTCAGAGCAGGGAGAAGAGGGCTGGGCTCTGGGGCCCACACCCGAAATCTCCAAGTTCAAACTCAGCCCCTCAGAGGGCAATGTGCTTCCGCTTTTAAAAGCTAATCTCTCAACTGAGAGGCCACCAGCGTCACTCACGTGAGGACTAGAATCCTCTTGGGCCTGGTTCATTCAAGAAGGTGTGCGTAAAACAAGCCAGCCAGGGCCTGCTGACCTAGGAGCTCCAGCAGACCAGGCAAAGGCCAGTGCCACTTGCTCCCGAACGACCAGGAAGGTCAGCTCAGACCTGGAAAATCTCCTACTGCTCCGACAGCAAGCCTGCCTCCCTACCACAAAAGACATTAGCAGACACTGAAGCCAAACTTCTTTTTTTACGAAAAGAGTGGAAATACAGTTTTCTCCGGAAAAACTGAGAACACACCAACCTCTTTAAGTGTAAGCACACAAACACCAGAATCCTCTTAGCAGGTGTAGAGAAGCTCGTGTGTGTGTGTGTGTGTGTGTGTGTGTGCGCGCGCGCGCGCGCGTATGTGTATGTGTGTGTGAGTCTGTCTATGTGTGTCTGCGTGTCTGTGTATTTCTGAAAGTCCCTAAGTGAGCCTGCTGCGGCTGTCCTGGCTCACACGGACATTGCGCAGACAGGACACAGGGTGTCCGACTGTGGCCTGCATGGACGGTGCCCTCTACTCACCAACAGGAGGCGTCGGCAGGATTAAGACATGACTGGCTGAATCCAGCCTCTGTGGTGCAGATACTATGCCTGCTCCAAGCAACACAAGGGGCAGCGTGCAAATGCAGCATGCGGTTAGTCTTAAAATAGCACATGAGGGCACAAATACAGCCACACACATTCTAAACCACAGCAGCAACCACTGAGGGCTCCCGGGGCACTTCTGAGTGGGGTTCTCTCCACCCGCAAGCAGCCGGGGGAGTCCCCGGGAGTTCACTCTCAAATAGCAATGGGGCAGTAGAGGCCATGAAAACACTTTCGCCGTGTCCATCTGCCATCTTGGGAAAGAGGGGCCAGGGCTGCCCATCACATACGTAGCTCTGCGAGTGTCGCTCTGAGGCTGGTCCAACGCTCTGAGGACACCCACGATGCCTAGTTGTAGTAGTTGAGAGAATACGCTAATATTCCATCAGATAGAAAAGTTAAAAAAATCTCTTTCACTGTGAAACTTTGATAAGCAGAAGTGAGGAGTAACCTTAGATCATTTGAGCCTGAGCATGCCACAGCATCTGAACGCCTTGTTACATATGAAGTCGGCCATTCTCCATCAGTGTTCACATTCCAACCCAAGAGCCTCCCATACCTCCGCCAAGAGGCTGGGGCAGAGCAGCACGTCACATACAGACCAGCAGCGTCTTCTCTGGCTGCATAGAGGACAGAGAGGAAGTGACCCAGAAGCCTGCAGGGAGAGTCTCTGCTGACCCAGCAGGTAAGTCAAGAGTGTCTTGATCCACATTGCTATCTCTAAGAAGGTGCCCTCCTGAAGCTTCTATCATCATCCTGGGAAATTACAGGACCCATTGTGAAATAAAAACCAAAAATATATAGTAAGGTCACCAGCCCTTTAAAATGACCTCACTCTGCAAGTTTGTTTACAGCTGTTTACCCCCATTCCTGACAGCCATTGGGGGCCCCCTGCCCAGACGGCTGCCCCAGGCGGTAAAGGGAGGCAGGGCCATATTTGTGCCAGGACCCTGACCGGGCACAAGTCAGGACACTCCTGGGCTGACTGGACCTGCCGCACTGTCTTTGTGAAATCACCTTCTTGCTATAGAAGATACTACCTTTTTGTTTTCAAAACAGTCTTTAAGCTGCGGACAGTGCCACACGCTAGGACAGTCCCACCGCACCCTTTCACGTGTCCTATTCTCGTCACACTCGAGTGTTCTTATGGCAATGAAGACAGTCTTAAGTAGTGGTGTGGGAGTAAATCAGTCCTGGTGTTGTATAAGGAGAAATCAACACTTCGTGTCTTGTTCAATAAACGACTGTAACCTTCCCCCAGAGCACAGGGCCCTGGACTGCAGAGAGACCTCCAGGCGCCCCCAAACGCAACTTACAGGCTCTACTGCCAGGCTGCCGTCAACGTGTTATGATGTGAAAAATATTTCTCAAGACTATCAAAAGTCAAATACCAAAAGGAAAGAAACCAAACTCCTCACCTCTGTTAAAATATTGGTTTCTCAATAGCCCATTGGTTTGGGTGTTTTCTACGTTTTTGCAGGTACATTTATTTATTTTTGAAAGAGACACAAACAGTATGAGTTGTGGAAGGGCAGAGAGCTAGGGAGAGAGAGAATCCCAAGCAGAATCCCCATTGTCACCGCTGAGCCCAATGGGAGGCCCAAACTCACGAAGTGTGAGATCATGACCTGAGCCGAAAGCAAGACTCAGATGCTTAAATGATTGAGCTACCAGGCACCCCTGTTTGTTAGATTTTCAGAGAGAGAGGGAGAGAGAGAGAGAGAGAGAGAGAGAGAGAGAACGATTGTGTGTGAGTGAGATAGGGGCAGATAGAAAGGGTGACAGGGGACCCAAAGCAGGCTCCACGCAGACAGCAGCCAGCCCCATGCTGGCCTCAGACTCACAAGCAGTGTGATCATGACCTGAGCCAAAGTCAGACACTTAACCAACTGAGCCACACAGGCGCCCCAAAGCTCATTTGTTAATAAATTAAGAGCTAAGCTTAACTTGTAAGGTAAAATTATCTCCGCATTTGGAAGAGTAGTCTGGTACGTGATCCCTACAAACATAATAATCTACGTTCCTTTTGTTTTTTTTGTTTTTTTTTTTTTTTTGATTTTACTTTTAGGAAATCTCTACCCCCAGCACAGGGCTCAAAGTCACAACCCAGAGATTATGAGTCACGCTGTCCTCTGACTCAGCCAGCCAGGCATCCCCAAATATAATACTTAACAGTTAACGCAAATTTAGATATCATTAGGCTGAAAACTTATTTCACCAACCCTTTGGTCAGTCGCCATGACCAAAAGGTGGTTCGACTCCCATTCCAAGATAGCACGAGCCTGAAATCACGAGCCGACACCCCAAAAGTTAATGTCAATCTAAAGGATGACAACATATTGCAATTGCGTCGAAACCAAGACTTCAAACTCAAAACAATACCCATTGAATCCTAATAGTGTATTTTCAATCAGAGATGTTAATGTGGAGTCCATTAATGGGCTTGATTTACTTATCTTTGAGAGGCAGAGAGACAGCATGAGCAGGGGAGGGGCAGAGAGAGATGGAGAGAGAGAATCCCAAGCCGACTCCAAGTTGTCGGCACGGAGCCCGACTTGGGGCTCGACGCCACCAACTATGAGATCATGACCTGAGCCCAAAGCAAGGGTCGAGCGCCGAATCATCTGAGCCCCCCAGGAAGCCCACAGGAATGGGCCTTTGGGGAGAGGGGTCCATGCTCTCCGGGAAATTAGACAAGGGTGCCGTGGAGGGGGGTTTGCAGAGGGGACACTGAGGGCATTCCCAAAGGTGTACAGTGTTCTGTAGAAGGATCGAAAGAGTCCTGATTCTCCACTGAGCCCATGAGTCGAACAGAATTCCACAGGGAAATCAGAAACAGAAGCCATGAAACTTCCACGTGGCACACGAAGTAAGAGTGTTTCTCTCTCCACATAAGAGCTAAATGCACGCCAGTCTCACGAGCCTGTGAGGGGAAGGGACAGGCAGAGCTCAGGCAGGAGGAGGCAGCACCGAGGACTCCGTGCCGCGCAAAACAGACCGGGTTTGGCGAGAGAGGACTAGCTGTGCGGTGAAGCTACGCGCTGCCTTGCTCTAATACAGGCTGCGGGGTCTCCAGCAGGAGAGCAGTGGGCGGGTGCAGACGGCCCGGTGTCACCTGTGTGTGCTGGGTCGGGATCTGCACCAGAAGCGCCAGGGCGGTGACATCGAAGGTCCCATCTAAGGCCATCAACGTGCCGTGAACTCCACCGTCTACGCGATTGTTGGCATCCTCCTTAAGGCCGATCGATAGGACCCAGCGAATCCCCGGGTCCTTCCTCCAAACCAGCACCTCTGCCGACAGTAAACACCCATGGCCACGGTGGCTGCCGAAAGCTCTCTCCATCACATCCACACCCTGTAATGCAGGACAAGGATCTCCGCTGTGTGCCCCAAGCCTATGCTTCAGCTGCACACTCCGGGTGTTCTGGAAAACCTTCCTCCCGTCAGACAACACTGTTGGCCCCGAGCCTGGGCACCTTGTCACTTCAACACAAACGTCTCAGTTCTAATCGCAGAGCCCGCTTTGTGGACTCGGTTGAAAATCAGAGAAACCTGAAAAGACTCCCCAGCATATTAAGAGACTGTGACGGGACACCTCACTTTCATGCAAAGTAATAACTATTGCATTTGCTTTAGGACACATCGAAAAATCACCAGATGATTCACTAGTTACTTCTGGTGAAAGACGGCTTCTGTCAACTGTGAAGAGATTTAAAATGAAGTACACAGTACAGGAAACACATATACCCAGTTCATTTCCAAGGTCTTTCACTAGGTAAAATAACAGTTGTTCAAACACATGGACACGCTTAAAACACTTACAGATCGTTATCACATTTCTCTGTAATAACTCTGTAATAACTCTGAGACTCATTCTCCTGAGGCGGACATTGTCACCACTAGGCACCTTTCGTGGAGCCTTATGGGGCTCTACCTCACCGCCACCTCCCTGAGAACTTCACTCCTCATAGCCCACTGTACCCAGAAGCCTTACCAGAAACAGTCGGTTAACACATATTTTATAAGTGACGTGTATATGCTGTATTCCTTCATAAAACAAGGTAAATGTGATTAAGAAAACCATAAAGAGGAGAAAATACATTTACAATACTCTACTGGATGGAAACACATAACTTGCATACGAGTGGACCTGATCTTCAAACCCTGGCTGTTCAAGGGTCAACCGTATGTTTCTGGGACTGGCCGTGCATGTCCACAGAGACCACAGTATGATCCACTCTCAGACACTGCGTGATACCTATGGTAACACAGAACCCAAGTCAGCGATTTGAACATCTCAGCCCCGGAGAAAGTCACCTACACACACTCTGTGAAACTGAATCAAATGCTGGGGCAAACAACTCAATAAACGCTGTCCTCATACGACCAAGTACTTAAACCATACCTCCCGAAGATGACAAAATAAACGTAGGAAACACAGGGGAATGTTTTGGCCAATTTTGTGACCTCTGGACTTACAAGACATACACATTTCTGGGAGCAGTGGGTGTGACAGCCAGAGGGCACTACCACGAATCTTAACGTTTTCATTACAGAAAGTATAAGGATGTGGAAGAAAACACACTGGCAACATCTAAGGGACCGAATTTTCCCAGCATGGTTCCAGGAGCAAAAGGCCCTGGAGGCCTTTTTATGTCCGTGGAGGACATAATACTGCTTTGCAGCTATAGAGTCTATTGACCAAACGAACAGCTACTGCTTGAAAAACAGGTACAGCTGAAAAGTGCTCAGCAAGGTGACAAGAAACACAATGCTTATTTTTTAAAGTTTTTGGTGTTTTTCAGCTTGTGCGCCCAATTTGCGGAGTCCCAGGGCACCTTGGGAAGGGTTTTCAATTCCGTGGCTCCAATTCAGCGGCTGTGGGGAAGCAGAGTGATGAAATGGGAGGTGGGGGGTGTCCACAGCCACGTGAGGTCTCCCGACACGGGGAGGGGTCCGCAGGCAGAGAGACCACGGATCTAGAGGAATGAGGCCAGTAAGACCACCCACACGCTGGAAACACGCAGGGGACACCAACCTGGTCATGCAGGCTCGTCGCTAGCGTGGCTGGGGTGGACCTTTTGTCTTCTGGTGAGCAACCAGCGGATGGATTTTGTGATGCCCTTCTTCTTGGGGGCGTGGTTCAGTGAGTCCTGGCTATTGCTAGTTTTGCTGAGGCTGCTCAAGGGGCCATCCCGAGAGCCCGGGGATCTGGGGGACGCACAGGAGAGCATCTTCCACGCGTGCTCGTCACACGACACACCGCCCCACGTGATTAGAAGCACAATC
Organism: Puma concolor; assembly: GCF_028749965.1. Lineage (NCBI taxonomy): Eukaryota > Metazoa > Chordata > Mammalia > Carnivora > Felidae > Puma > Puma concolor. The sequence goes on from NC_141677.1 coordinate 20,028,149, forward strand.
CCCCAGCTTCTAGGGAGGGCTGCGCCCTGGGAGCTGACACTCTCTCCCTCCCAAGTATTATCTGGAGTCCAAGCCCCTTGGGTTGAGAACGCTCGGCACCCCTCCCTGGCTGTGACCCGGGAGCACGGAGGACATGCACACCTGAGCCACCCCAGGGCGTGGTGCGAGTAACAGAGGGGCTGCTGGAGCTGCGTGGTGGGGGTGGGGGGAAGAGAGCATGGCTCCTGACAGCCCCACAGGGCACAGTGCGGCCCAGGGGAGGAGCCCTAGGGAGCATGTCACCCAGGATCCACCGGGAGGAAAAGGGAGGTCTCAGGACGGCTGGTGCGTAGGATCTGAGCAAACGAGGCTGCCCTACAGCCACCAGCATCACAAGACTCCGGTCTTTCCCACCTGCCTTTTGCTCTGCTGGCCACACCCAGGGCACCCAGGCAGGTATCCCAAGAACGCCGTGCACGTAAGCTCGGTTCATTGGCCTCTCTTTGGAATCGCTGTTCCGACCCTTTCTCCCCCATGTAGAGATCAAAGGTTTCTCAGAGCTGAAAACCAGCGCACAGGCATGTCTCCTACGATGCCTGTGCCCCTTACTTTGTGGCGTCCCTGATGTCCTCGTGGCTGGCCTTGTGCGGTGCCCCTTGCTGCAGCCTGTCCAAGCTCAGGGACCTCTGGGAAGAAGGAGCTGACGGTCCACATCGTGTCCTTGCCACACGATCTTGTGACTCTCCCTCCAAAGGCAGCAACTGTGGGGTGGAGAGGAGAGTGACATGAGTTCACCGTGCGCCCAGACAGAGGAGCACACGGCCCTGAAATCACAGCCAGCAACTCATTTGAAAAGCTATGAGCTGTGCTTTGTGCAGGGTCCAAAACGACTTCCTAGGATCGGCCTAACGCCAGGCGAAAGGGTGGATTCGCGTCCGGGCAGTGGGCCCACTGAGACCCCCAGCCCATCGGCACCGAGGGGTGTACCCTCCCCAGGACCTCGCACCACCAGGAGCCCGGCCACAGAAGGTAGAGGCGGAGACCCAAACCATGTCACCATACACCACGGCCAGCTGAGAAGGAAGGTGTTTGTTTCCTGACGCCGTTCAGGGCAAACCCTGGTGAGCACGGAGCCCTCCCGTGCACGATTGTCCAAAGCTCTTTGTTTGGGGGAAGTGGAGCGAGCTTGTGGCCTAACCCACTGTCACTTCTGGTAGCGATGCAAGGCTGGAACCTACGGGGACGTGTGTAAAGTGACAAGGCACCCAACCCCCTGACCCCACACTCGGGTCTGACTTCTGCTTCTCGGGGCCGTTTCGGGTGATGTTACAAACTGACGGACTCATCTGCAGCTTACAGACAGTCTGCTCGACACGGTGGAGACACAGTGTCCCGTGGCTGCCGTCACGACAAATGAACCCCTTCAGACTCCATTTTTCCTTCTGTGACAGGCGGTGGGTCTGCGGCTATGTGGCTGTGGGCCCTGGAAAGGACCGTGGGGCCACGGACCCGCCAGCGTTATGACCCTTGACAGGTCCTGGGGGTGAGGCAGGGCCGGATCTCACGAGACACACGTGTAGGACTGGCGAGACAGGCACAGCCAACTGGGTTTGTACCAGGACCTCCGAAGCTGCACGGGGCTCGGGACACCCATGGCGGTCAGCACCAAGCGGAGCTGAGCTCAGGGAAGACACAAGCTTCACCAACAGCTCCAAAACACCTGCCTCCTCTCCTGATTTCCTGACAATCGGCAGACAACAAAAGGCTACCTTAACAGGCTACAAATTATCCACATAAAAGCAAACAGGGTCAGACTCCCTCAACACAAGTAGATTTCATACCCAGGTGGAAGCAAGGATATGGAGAAAACAAACCCAAAGGGGAACAGGACAGGGAGCCACGCTAGCGACCAGGCTATGAGGTGAGCAGAGACGGAGGGCTCCGGGAGCACACCCTCCCCTGGGTCACAGCGCAGTCCACACACAGGCCCCCGCCCAGCACTGGGTCCTGCCAGACTTGTGCCTATGGGCCATTTCAGTCTCAACCAAAACGGGAGGCTCCCGCCAGGCTGGGAAGTGCAACGCCCGTGCTGGCCCTGTCTGCACGGACCTGACACCCACTGCCCGTACGCCTAGACTTCATCCCCCAAAACCTCCAAAGAGCCCTCCAAGTAGCCATCAGTGAGCTGCGGGAGCAGGCCGTCCTGCCTGGGTGTTCATCACGCGACCCTCTGTTCCTTGAGAAAGTCTTGCTACAGAGGAAAAGGCAGCACGAGCCAGCAGAATGCAGGGCGTGCTCTGTGCCCCGGCGCCGATGTGAGCTCCTGATCTCTGAGGACCGTGCACCGATGGGCAGTGTGTGGACACCCCAAGGGCCGTGAACCTTGCGCTGTCCTCACTTACCAGGAGAGCAAAGCAGGAAAAAAAAGACGGTGATGAATACACCCCGGTCACAAAACAACCAGTGACCGAACTGGCACTTGAACGCAAGAATTCAACTGAACGGACACACCGTCTGTGCAGTGGAGGGGCTCCCCCAGCTGCCGCCCAGCTCTGTATCAGAGGCACGGCCCTGTCAGCGCATGGCTGGGAAGGTCTGGGATGGGGGTCCGGTCCAGGGAGCAAGGCATCCCAGTTATGAGGCGGACTGTCTGGTCGAGGGTTCCGTCCCGAGGCACGGCGCTTCCCCTGAGGATGGGCACACCCACGTCATTGTCCTCTGGACACAGGAGGTGTCCTGTCCCGGCGAGGGGCACTGTAAATGGGAGGAGGGCGCCCGAGCAAAGGTGGGGTATGTGGCAGAGTGGTGTCGTGGCCAGTGTTTGCCCTGCAAAGTGTCCTCATGCACAGGACCCGGGCTCTCAGGCTCTGGTTGCACATCTGGAAATGGGCTAACCACACAAGCTGTGGCTCGCGGGGATGTCTGTGAGGGCCAGGTCACAGGATCCTAAACCACTGCACACACCAGGTGGCGAACGAACCCTAAGAGCTCTCTGAATGCTGCTGGCTACGGCTGTCAAAAGTGGTTATATCCCGAAATCGAAACTCTACGGCTCTGCTTCAGTAATTTCTCTTCCTAGAAACTTCTGTGTCTCATGGAACAAAGTTCGCAGCGCAGCGAGCAAGACACAAACGAGAGACAACGGCGAGCTCCGGTGGCCGTCGCAGGTACCGTGGAAACCGCACGCCGCGCTCGAGCTCCCAGTGGCTCCTGTACTTCCCCGCACACGCCAGCCGCTCGTCCTTACCCAGCTGTGGTGCTCACCGTGAAGAGACGGGCACTCTCCCCCACACCACAGACAAACACAGCTAGGTTGCACTACGAAACACTTTCGCTTTCTCCGATGCTTCCTTACATCGCTAGGCTGACAGAGGCATGCAAAGAAAGGAAGAGGAATCAGATTTACTGCACACTTGGAAGCTACAATTTCCAAGACGAAACGAGCAAACATATTTTAAAGAGAACAACGAGATGGATATAATGGAGAGAAGATTTAGAAACAACCACGACTGGACGCAGAACTTTGTTCCACCGCACATCTGAATGTAATAGGCTATTCGACATTTACCAGAGACACTCCCAATTATCACTCAGGGACGTAAAACTCCATGACAACATACACAACTTACTGAAACATGGCATCTTGTAGAACAAAGACGTCTAACAGGTGCCTATTCTAAACTTTCCTGTAACTGTTCTCCTTGTTGGAAACCAAGTTACACTTTTACAGTATCACCCGAGGGGATGCCGAAGTTCCCGCAACACCTTGTATAACACCAAACAAACCCACTCTGTTAACGCCCTGCTGGACGTGAATGTGAAATCCTGACCTCGAATTGGATTGACAACCTCTCACGAATCACTGTGCTGGTTACAGGAGGGTGCCCTGGGCAGGTACGTGATAAAAACGGGCTTAGGGGCAGGTGACAGCTTCACGTTGTAGGAGTCCCGAGTTTCAGTGTAGAAGGCAGTACTTGTGCTCAGTAAGCCCGTGAGATTTGGAGTCCTGAACGCGAGTGTCGGCACCGCAAAGCGTGCTGTCTGCATCGAGCTTCCGTTCATCTATGCTCAGTGCCTTATCTCTTTGGAAGAAACACTTCGTTTACAAATTATGATCTAGATCGTACCCGTATCCACCTGTACTATACAGCGATACGCTAACGACAATTTATGACTATTGGGGCAAAACCCCACTCTCTAATGACAAATGAAGATACAGGAGAAACAACACGAGCCAGCCACGAGTGACCACAGACGCGCCAGGGCAAAACAGCAAAATGACAAAACACAAACCACAGAACTTTTGCCCTGTGTCTCCTTCCAGCTAGCACTGCGTCTCTGCTCCCAACCAGAGTTCAAGTCCTCCAGAAATCTGCCCCTACTGTGTCTACACAGACTCTGGAACTCGGGCGAGCGGGCTTTAGCGCAAGGGCTCCTGGACCAGACCACTGTGGTCCTCGGCCTCCACCTTGCCTGGCCCCACCCAGCACGACCAGGCCACCGGTCTCCCTTTCCCTGAGCACCTGGCTCACTGAGCTCCTTCCACCTTGTGACCGCTTGCTCTCTGCCAGATCTGTCTCTCTCTCTCCACTGCCACACTGGGAATTGCCCAGAGAGCCACCCTTGGACTCTGGGGCTATCCACAGGTGCCCATCTAGGGACTTTTGTCAATCATCTGTCAAACAGAAATAGATAACTAACACACATCTCACCTTTTACTTCCCATTCGCTGCTGGTCTCCCCTCACTACACTGTGCACACATAGGGGTGCAGGCCTCTCCTCTGACTTTTTATCTATTTATTGTCTTCTTTGTTTTATTTCAAGTGGGGGAGGAGCAGAGAGAGGGAGAGAGAGAGAATCCCAAGCAGGCTCCAGGCGCGGTCAGCGCAGAGCCCCGTGCGGGGCTGCGGGGCTGCGGGGCTGCGGGGCTGCGGGTCTCGATCTCACCAAACCATAGATCGTGACATGCGCAGAAATCAGCAGTCAGACCCTTGACCGACTGAGCCACCCGGCGCCCCTCATCTGGGTTTTTCAGTCATGCTGCACCCTAGCTCTGGGACGATATCTGCACCAAACTTGTTCCATGACTACAGGTGCTCAAAACTTACACAAATATCTAAAAATATAGGCGGCTGAAGAGACAAAGGACAAAAGTACTTAAACTCCAAAGGTGAATTCTCTGTTGTTTAAGTTCGATGAAGACACGTGTTCATTTAACCTTCATTAGCATTTCAAACCCTTACTCATTTGCATTGTGCTGTGCTTAACACTAGGTCCTATCTTCATCCACATTGCTACTTTATACAAAGAAAGAACAAAAGCTCTCAAAAGTAAATTCTAAGGCAGCAAAAGAAGAATGGGGGAAGGGGAAAAGAGAAAGCAGCCTATCAGTCCCTTAGTTCCAGAAGAGCCTCACAGACAGAGGAAAAGGCAGGTGACATTGGAGCAGGCAGGTGGGTCCCACGAGAGCCCCCAGAGGATGGAGGTCCTTGCCTTGGAAGGCTCATGTCGCAGACGGGCCACACGGCCTTTCCGGTGGCGCCGCAACACCGCGCTGCTGCTGGTGCTGCTGGCATCCGTGGGGCTGTCCGCCAGACGGAACCTGGAAGCTGGGATGCTGCTGACGTGCGTCCGCCTGAAATATGGAGGACAACAATCAAACAAACACGCGCACACACACACCAAGGTTGTTATCTAGAGAAAAGTGGACTTTGTCAGCCAGGCCAGAACCCATCAATTGGGAACATGATGTCACAGCAAAATGTCTCCAAGGAAGGCATCCTTGCCCCTGGCTCCAGTGCAAGCCCGCTAGCCGGGCCCTGTGGAGACAGGGTCTCCCGGGCCCAGCAGGTGCAACGCATCCCCGCGGCCCAGACGTCCCCGAGGTGGAGCAGCGCCTGCCCCCGGTCAAGCTGTCATCCTGCGTGTCTGCACCACCTCCTGCCCAACTGACCGGAAAGCACTCCTGTACGTCCCTCTGGCCTTAACCTGCCATCGGCCCACATGTGCCAAGGCCCTTGCTGTGATGCCAGGTGACCCCAGGTTTTCCTCCACCAGCCACTATCGGGCGCCCCAGGGGCATCCGCGGCAGGATCCTCGGGAACCACACCTCGCAGCTCCCGTACACAGGAGGTGGCAATGCGCCCGGTGTTTCCAAGGCAAAAGCGTCTCTGGCCTCTGTGCAGTTAGACTAACAGACAAATGTCCCCCTTGGCCACAGAAGTCTCCAGAAAAGTTCCATGGAGCCCCGAGACCCTAGGGTGGAGTCACTTAATTGGGCTGTCAGCTGCTCCCCTCAGCAAAGGATCTGGGCACGAAGCGGTCAGCAGCTGCGAAGGAGCACCCGCCAGCCCACGTGCCCGGCCTCAGCCAAGGGCTCACCCTCCACACTTGAACCCTGCACGGGAGTCCAGGGGCTCCTCGCTCTCTGGAAAAGAAGAGAGGCTGCCTTCCATTTCACAAATCCTTATGGTCTCGGGAGACAGAACACGCCCATCTGATTCACATCAGCTAAAGAGGGGGCCCCTGGCGTCACCCCTTGTGGCCTGGAGACAGAGCCACCACGACAGGGCGTCTCCTCTGTGGTGCTTCAAGCTCTTCTCTGAGGCCTTTCAAGAAACGTCATTGGCACGTGCTGCCTCAGGGTACTGCTTGTTTCTAAGACAGCCAAGTCGGAACTGGCCGCTGGCCACAACCATCTTCCCCTCCTCTGGTCCCCCCATTCCCAGAACAACTGCTCACCTGAGCTCAGGTGGTCTAGCTTCACCGCTGTGGGGCCACGACACATCGCCAATCGGGGAGAGCCACACACGCCGCCCCGCATGGGACCTGGCATGGTTCGTGGCTCCACCGAGGTTCGCGTGTGTCCCCTGACTCTGACACCCTATCTCAGGCTCCCTGGCTCCCGACCCCACCACCCTGCATCCAGTCCTATCCCAGAGCTCTCTCCCATCTGCCCCGCCTGCGTGTGGAAGTTGGTCCGTCACCTTTCTTTTCCTCTGTAACCCAGACCATGTCATCTTGCTAGAGGAGGACACAAACGGAAGACGTGGCTGTGAGGTCGTGCCAGGAGGGCTCAGCTGTCCAGCCTGCCTGCCGCCTTCTCAGTCTCGTCCCCCCGGCCCCCGGCCGCTCACGGCGACACAGCTCCCACCAGCCTCGCTTCTGCCACCACACGAGAGATCACTTTGTGAGACGGCTTCAAACAGACCCTGTTCCTCAGCCGGTCTCCTGCCCGGTGTCTTCTGACCACAAGGCCACCTGTGACCACGGACAATGCCTCTGCAACCACGGGAGCACTGGGATCCTCTCTATCCTTCTCCTTGGCCAGCTCACCTCAGGCGGGTGACGGGCGTGGACGTCCCTCTTATGGCAACTGCCCCAGGGTGACACCCTCCAGGGGCCTGCACAGCCCCTTCCCTTGAGAACTCCAACATGCACTCGAGTGGCCTGCACCGCATCCACTGTTTGCTCCCTTGGCCTCCTCACACATACCCGTCATCAAGCCCTGGAATGGTGACACTCAGCACACTGGTGTCTTGCTGGCGAGGATCTCCGTCAGCCAACCAAGAGGCTGCTCTGTGCCCGGATCTTCCTGTGTGCTTCTCTCTCCGGACACACATTCGCTGTGCCACCAGTAGTTCCGTGGACAGGGAGGGCCGCTTGGGACTCTACCTGCCCTGACTTCTCTCTCCTACAAGCAGGCTCAACACAGACAGCCACAGCACACCCTCGACTCTCCCGAGAGCCCCCGTCGGAAGCCGCACAGTCCCCAGTGAGGCCTGAGTGGGCCTGCCTTTGGAGCAAGAGCCTGCTTCCTGCACCTAAGGGGGCCCAGTCAGCTCCTCGAGGCACTGTCACACCAGAATGACTCTCACATGGTACATATTTCCTACAAAGAAGCAAGCAAACCTTTGAATAACTTCCTGACATTTACTGTCTGCAGGACGCAGCTCACAAGCCGGCTGACCCACTCCCTCACAGGCGACTCACCAACGTCCCAACAGAGTTGCGGCGATTACCTGTCATTCTCCAGTCTTTTCAAAAATATAAGAAACTGCGAGCACTGCGCTAACCCCACCGACGTCAAGGTGACCTTCACAACCACGGCCACGTGTGCACTCCCATGGTGACCCCACTGGCATTGCGGAAGGGACCATAGCTTCCAGGGATGCTGGGCCGAACCTGGCAGGCTGGACCCCTCCTAGCCCCACACCATCACTGCCACACTCGGGGGAGGGAGGCCGCAAATAAACCCACCCAAACACGAACAGAACTTTTCCTAACTTCTACTCCTCCTCCCATGGCTGTGAGCTCTGTCATGCCTCCCGGTCTCCTGAGATTCCAAACCTAACCTCTGGAATGAGGTTTTACTTCTCCCTCTTGCCACCTACTAAGCTACCGGCTCCCTGAGCTACATCCAGTCCCTCTGCCCATTCGGCCAAAGGATTCCTCTGGAAGATACACAGCAGGTGCTAACGTATGTGTTTGTGAGGTGGTTCATGTTAGGCACGGTGAAGGGCAGTGTCCCCCCCCCAGCCCCGCCCCATCATCAGTTAGCTGGTACCTGGAAAATGGATCGCGTCAGACTACAACACACTCAGGGTTATTGTGTGTAACTCTGATCCGGTGCGGGTCATACCATAGCACACCCACGGTTCTACTTGGGAACCATGAGCTGGTTCAGGTCATACTGGTGACAGAGGGAAGCCGCCCCCAGCCGCGTCTCAAACAGATCTGTGAAGCGGGAAATGTCATACCTGTGGTGAAGCGAAGAGCCTCTCGATCTTGCCCGCTTTAATATGGCCCTCAGTGCTTCCATTTTCCGTAGAAGGTGATCCTGCAAAGCAGCAAATGACAACGACACTCACTGCAAGCAAGGTTAACTAGTCTTTGCATCAAGAGTCCGTTCAACTCAGAGCACAAACTGGTAGTGGCCAGAGGAGAGGAGAGTAGGGGCGGTTGGCAAAAGAGATGATGGTGAGTAGGAGGCATCAGCATCCAGGTATCAAATAAGGCCGTCTCGGGGATGAAAAGCACAGTACAGGGAATACGGTCCGTGATACCCTAAGGACTCTGTATGGTGACACACGGTGACCACAGTGATGGTGACGAGCACAGAGTCACGTGTGCAATTGTTGAAACGGTATGCTGTCTACTTGAAACTGATACCACACTGTAGGTTCATTAGAATTCAAGAAAAAATGGAAAACACTACTTGCATCAAGTGTGCTGAAATGCTGACCATCATAACCACGCTGGGTAAATTCAGCAGTTACAAACCCCAAGACCATTCTCTCCAAGAGTCCTCCAGTAAACACCTGGATCACCAAGTGAACGTCCTAAACCCTACTGAACAGTTAGGTCTCAGGCATAGCAAGGTTACAGAGGAGAAACACTGAGCCACTAGGACTTCTTCCTAATTATGTAGAGAGGAGCAGGACTTTCTGGGCGGTGGGGGAATAGCCCTTCTGTGTAATAGGCACGTGCTCCGTCGTGGACCCTCTGCAGCCCAGCCTCACGTCTGCACACGCAGCACCAGGGAGTAAAACCGACGAGGAGCTTTGGTCACACAACTACCCCCTAGGCAGTGCCGTCCCAGGCCGCAGACACCACCGCACGTGGCTAACTGAGCGCCCAAAATGGGGCTGGTCCCGACCACAGGGGATGGAACTGTGAGACGCCCCGTGGGTTGCAAGGACTGAATGTGGAAAAACATTGTAGAGTAGCTCCTTCATGTCTACACTATTTACATGATACAATAACATGTTGCCTGCATCGGGCTGCGTGAAAACTAACATCACCCGTCTGTTTGACCATTTCAAATGCAGCCTCGAGAACCCTTGGGATGACACCCATGTCACCTGTTACCTTCCTGCTGGGCAACGCTGCACTCCACGAAAGGTTTACGCGAACATTTTAGCTTTCGAGCGAACCCCCGAAGGGACTCAGAAATCTGAACCCCGTAGGCTGCTCGGCTCCAACTCCGCCACGTGCGTGCCATTCAGACTTGCGAGCGTGGGGCCGCTCGAAAGCACAGTGGTGGCTCGCCTTGGAGGAAGTGTGAGCCCCAGAGGTCACCTGCTCCTTTCCAGTCTCAACCGATCACTGAATGAGTGAGAGACGGAAATACCTTCTCACGTTGCATTTCTTGTAACTGTTTTTTCAGATTGCCAACTTCTCCTAACAGAGACTTCTGAGAAAGATACCGACAGTCCTTTAGTGTTGATTCTTTCAAACGTTCCACATGCTAGACCATGCCTACGTTTCTCTTTACAATAACGCAGCACCACAGACAAGGCATGGAGCCGATGGCCATACCAACGAACCGCGTCACATGACCACAGAGTGAAATGCTGTCTGTGAAACTGCAGTAACAGCCTTTACTCATCCTTTGTCCATGTACAATTTCTTCACGGATCACTGTCTGACTGTAAGTATGACAAGTTCCTACGTTTACTTGCAGCAGGTACACTGGTTTGTACTAGCTTTTAGGGTCTGTGATGCCTCAGTCACTTGGGAAACCTGACCTAAGTTTCGTACATATACTTCCAATCTCACATACAACCTTCTACCGAAAGGCTGGCCCCAGTGATCAAGGTAGAACCTCACGTGGGGTATAATAACGCACCTCATAATGGGTTTTACCCAAAACAAGTGTGTCGTGAAATTAGCATTGCTCACTGGTGTCTCCAAGTGACAATCTTAGGGAAGATTCTGGGCTCATCTACAGGGACACAGGTGTAATCAGAACCGGTAGTATCAGGTCCGCATCCAACTGTCCCCACCAGAGCTTCTCTCACAGAGATCCTATGATACTGCTTCCCTCCCGTTACACCTCAAGTGTGTCCGTTATGATGGTGTAAGAGTCCAGGCTTAGACTCTTTCCAACCCAGATGAAAAGAGGGAAGGCAGGAGATGGAACAGGAGATACTCTGTTTTCAGCTGGTTAAATGCTTGACAGAACTGCGCACTCCTACCGGTCCGTCTGGACAAAAGAGGTAGAAATTAGCTCCCCAGACAAGAACCAGGCTGAAGGTTCCAGCACAGGGGTGGCAAACGAGGGCCTGCCGACCACATCCAGCCACCGCCGGGTCCTATCAACAAAGGGGTATCGGCACACGGCCCCTCCCCTTAGTTATATACTGCCTATGGCTGTTTCTGTGCCCATCTTTGATTAGCATGAAGCTAGCTTACTCCTTACGTCTCAGTTAGTCTCAGTTACGTCTCAGTTAGTAAAGGCCCAGACCATACTCCTCTTCTAGACAGTGAGACGCACCTTCCCGCACGCATACGTCGGGCGGGGACACGACACTGGGAACTTAACGTAGGCCTGCAGTTTTTCCGCGTGAAAGAATCATTTCTACTTTCTACAGTGGCTGTTAGCCTCTGCTCCACGCTGCTCCTCAGGATCACAACGTGAGCGTCTCCTCTGTGAGGACGGGGGCACTCAGCCGCTGTCTCTCATAGCCTACCTTATCTTCTGCAGCAGCCATTCTTTCCTTTAGATGACGCTGAAGACGCTCGTCAGATTCGGAAAGGAGCTTGTCAATAGTGCTGGACAGATGTTGATTAGTCTCTTCCTTCAGTTTTTCTCTCTGCCTTACCTGAAAGAGAAGACGCAGGCTTCAAGCCAAAGTGCGAACACCGGCTCAGGCGTGCGAATGACCAGCGGTGTGACCCACACGCACGCCATCCTCGGCTGCCCCTTCCCACGGCACTCTTTGGCGTGCTTGTGCGTCACTGCCAGCACCGACCTAGCGGGGCACACAAACGCAGGAACCTGCTTCCCAGGGGTCATCACTTAGCAGGTCCCTTTGTTTCTGGGAAACAAAACACGCATGGGCCCTCACGAATGTCCTCATTGTTAGCTCTCAGATGGGCTCAGGAGGCAGATGTACATGCAGGAAAGAGCATATTCTCAAGGGGATCAGCTGATCTACACACGGGAGGAGGCATATTCCGGGGCGGAAACCCAAGCTCAGATCTGGCCTCAGGGGGAAAGAAATGAATCCATTGACAAAACCCAAAGATAAAAAAAAAATCCCCTTTGGGAAAGATTCAGTGTTTTTCGTGAAATTCACACATCTCCTGAACGTTTTGTAATGGAAACTTGTATTTACCTCAAGTAATTTCCGAACGGAACCGCCAAGTTCACGGGTCTGTGTTTTATAGAACTCTCATCAATCGTATGGTTTAAAAACTTGTTCCTACCGCATATCCTGAATTAACCCAAAACAGAAGCGGCGAGGACAGGCCGGCAGGATTCAGGGGCTCCTGCCGGGCGGAGGGCCGTGGGGTACGGAGTACACATGTGCCCTGCAGTCGGGGGGCCCAGGGAGGAGGAAGAGCCCACAGGACACACCCGCAGGCTAGGCAATGGACAGTCCCTCCAGGCTCGGGCTTCCTCACCTCCAAGCCACACCTGCTGGCACCTCTTTCCTTGGGAGCAGGCAACAGAAAGCACGACCACCACACCTCACACGCAGCAACGGCCGTCACTCGGAAAAGACCCTGGCCACCCCACAAGAAGGGATCAGCACCCAAGTATTTTTCAAGCAAAGCAGCTTAAAAGTGTCCTTGGAATTGTCTCAGTTATAATAGAATCCTTATCTCAACACCTGTCCCTCCAAACTACCATACAGTCCTAAAGGCAATGAAGTGCTTCTCTAAGTAGGTGAGGTGGAATTCTCGGCCCAAGAGGCTAGCGTCTGGTTGTGCTCGCTTGTGTGCATGTGTCATGGCGGGCTGGGGTCGGCCAACGCGAGCCGTCAGGCTGGCATCAGAAGCTTCACTCCGCGGAAACTCATGTTTTATTCTCTGACCCTGAGGGCCAAGCACACGAGTGTCTGGTGTAAGTTAAGGGTGAGTGTTTTGAGTTTTCTGGTGAAAACAAAACCCGATGGCCTTGGATGGACGTCCCAAGTTGGGGAGGCGGCTGCCTGCTCTGTCTCCTGGGTGTTTCATGTTGACGTCCGACCAGCTCCCACAGGGAAAAATCTCAGGGGATTCAAGGGACACGGGCCTCCCTTTCGTCAAGGCTCGATGACGCTATTCCTCTTCTTAGGAACATCTACCCCGACCTGTGCCTTTACATCTCAAGTAGAAATTCAGGATGTGGGGACCAAGGTCAGGCCCGTGACCTGATTTCAGGACCTCGGTGTCATGTCCTAAGGAAGGAGACCCCTCCTCTAGGCTGCCCTACCCCAGGCCAGTACCTCCGCTTTGGCCAAGGGACACCCACGAGGTCCCGCGTCAACCGTGAGTAGCTGCTAACGAGCTGGTGGGCACAGTGGGCTGTGCGGGTGCCTCCACCCCTAGGCGGCACTGCCTACGGGGCCCCAGCGTCCAGAGAACATTGTCCACAGGCTAGCAGTGTTCACTAGCATCCAACTCGCACAAGAGTGCACTGTACCCCTGATGGGATCGAGAAGGGGCCTGGCGTCCACGTGGGGAGAAGTGGGAAACAAGGGACCACTCCCTACCCCCACACCCCCAGCCTGCGCCTCATCCTCAACCACCGCCAGGTGCGCGGCTGCTCCGCCCGGACACGTACCCGCTGCAGTTCTTGGTTCTTTTCCTCCAGCTGGGCCTCCATCTGGCGCAGCCTTTCCTCGATGTTGCCACCCCTCTGCTCGGCCTGCGGGCGACAGCAGGGTCAGAAGAGCTGGCTGCCCCACCACACACGCTGTGCCTACGCACGACATGCTGTGAGCGGCCTTCTGCCTGCTCACAGTCCCTACAGGCCTCATGCGTGCCAGTGGGAAGCAGTGGGCTTCCATGCTGGTGACCGGGGGTAGGCAATGGTCTCGTCCCCACCCCGGGTCCCGGATCCTTGGACGGTGCCTCGTCCCCCGGGAGACACCCCTGGCCACTCAGCACGGACAGGAGGAAGCAGCAAGCGGAAAGAGCAAACAGGCGTGCTGCCTTCCTAAGCTGGGAAGTTACTTCCAACAATTTAGCTTCCTCAGCAGCACACTGTCCAAAGACAAAGGGTCGGGCTACACGGCTGACCAGGGACAGGAGAGAGGACAGGTGAGAAAAGAAATGGAGACTTGACATGCAGATCACAAAGGAGGAGAGGCTCTGTTGGAGCCTGGGCCTGTGGGCGCCCAATGCCGCCTGCCCGACTTGATGGCAGCCTTGAGGGTCATTATCCCGTGACGAAACCACCCCCCTTCCCACTGGGACCCTCACTGCACTGGAACCGGTGACACAGAAGCACCGACAGGCTCCCTGCTACAGGTTCCCTCAGCCCAGGTTCCGGAAGGATGGACTGGCTGCCCAGTCATGGGCTCCCTCGTCCTGTGTGCATCACTCGATCCCAGCACCGCCCACATCATGTCTGGAAACTACCTCTTCAACTGCTGCCTTCCTCTGTGGGTGGTGAGGGCTGTGAGAACTGGGAGGGCAGGGACTGTGTCTGGCACGTTCCTCGACTCTATTTGTGGAACCTCCGAGTGAATTCCTTAAAGATTTATTTCTTACAGGGGTGTCTGGGTGGCTCAGTCAGTCGGGTTCTGACTCTTGGCTTCAGCTCAGGTCATGAACTCAAGGTTTGGGGCTTCGAGCCTTGTGTCAGGCTCTGTGCTGATAGCATGGAGCCTACTTGGCATTCTATCTCCTTCTTTCTGCCCCTCTCCTGCTCATGTATGTGCCCAGGCTCGCTCTCTCTCTCTCTCTCTCTGTCTCAAAATAAATGAACATTTAAGAATTTTTTAAATAAAAAAACGATTGTGTTTGAAAGAGGATAGGATTTTCTCATTTCTCGGAAAAATTCTATGCTTTTTTTGTTTTTGTTTTTTTTTTTTTTCCTTCGGTAAGCTCTACACCCAATGGGGAGCTCAGACTCATGACCCTGAGATCAAGAGTCCCAAGCTCCACTGACTGAGCCGGCCAGGCACCCCTGTCCTTCTCTTGCCCAAGGCTACTATCTTGAGCTTTGAGTCGCTGACTTAACTCTGAAAAGCAGTGAGTCTTAGATGCAGCCAACGGCAAACTGCACACGTCGGACAAAACCGGAGGGAACAAAACTGGGGATGATGCCTGCCGTTTGAAAAGCATTCCAATGTCAGACAAAGAAGCACCGAAAACAGATCTCAGCTGGTTCGCGGACTTTGGCACGCCGACGTTACCGGTGAGAAATGAGATACAAGAACGGACCGCCATGAAGTTGACATTCCCACCATGGGACCCAGAAGGAAACGGGGGCCCCACCTTGCAGAGGGTGGCCACCCTCTGGGCCGGCTCGGCTTCCACCTCGGGCAGCGACTTGGCCTTCCTCGGGGTCTGCTGCAGCTTCCGCTCCGCCACCTCCAGGCGCTCTTGCAACTGGCGGTTTTGATCCGCAGTCTAGGAAATGAAGGCAAAGCATCAAAGTGTAGCAAGTCTTCTCTCCGTTTCCATTTTTAATAAAGTGAAACAAAATCTAAATGCAGAGATCTACTGTTAGTTCTGACTGAAGCCAACAGTTTGGTAGGTGCTTCAGAGTAAACCTTTCCTTTCTGCGAGGAGTCACCCACTGCCTTGGTCCTCCGTTCGCTACGCAAAACATGTCTTGCCAAACTCTTTGCTCTTCTTCACTATCTTCAAAGAAGTCTTTCCAAAGACAAAGTTCCCACACATTAAAGAAAACCCATCTTCTGGAGGAGCTTGCTCGCTCTTCCTGACCAGTTAAGGAGAGAAGGGTTCGGTCCTAACCCTTCGTAAACATATTTATACTGGGGTCCGAGGGCTCGCTACATAGGACATTCTGAGGTGGGCACATCAGCCAGCACAGAGCTTCTGAGAGCATGCCTGATGCCAGTTGAGTTCTTTTTGGAAGTGTACCATTATTCAACAAAAACACTCTCCCTCTTGACCAAAAACGTGGAAAACTTCAACGTGGAAAACTTAGACACGAGATTTTTTGTTAAAGGACTTTTAGGGAAGCCGAGGTGGCTCAGTCAGTTAAGCGTCCACCTTCGGCTCAGGTCATGATCTCATAGCTCATGGGGTCAACCCTGCCTCGTGCTCTCTGCTGACAGCTCAGAGCCTGGAGCCTGCTTTGGATTCTGTGTCTCCCTCTCTCCCTCTCTTGCCCTCCACTGCTCATGCTCGCTCTCTCTCTCTCTCTCTCTCTCACTCTGGCTCCCTTTCTCAAAAATAAATAAGCATTAAAAATATATAAAGTCATTTTAAAAATCATGTATAAGGTGAGGTTTTTGCAAGGTTAACTGTGTTCCCACAGACTCCTTCCATCTTCTGTGTGCATATAGCTCTGTGTGTATATACAGACCACGTATCATGCTTGAAAACCCTCCAAACAGCATTCCTCCATGTCATTTTAATGGCTTCCTAGTATTTCACTTTGATTATCATTTTGGGTCGACTGACGCATTTGACAAACACACCAGACAAAGCTCACTCTGTTTCCAAGAAGCTGGATGTGGTTTTCCTGTTCAATGCCGGATGACCTGAGACAACCAAGGAAGAGACGTGCTGCTTCCCAAAACACAGGGTCTCACATCCTCACGCCAGACTGTGCTTCTGCACCTGCCATTCCCCCCGATCTCAGGTACTACCCAAAATGGCCAGCTGCCTACACATTCCCGGCCACTCCCTGCTCCTTTGGAAACAGTGCTGACAGGCAACAGAGTAACGTGCATGTAAGACAAGACAAAGAAGGAATCAAGGAGGGGAGCCCCATAACATGCTTCCATAAAATTCGAAAGAATTAAACCCTGGACGTTGAAGTAACCCCGCTGGTCAACACAAGTTTCTAAGATCCTAAAACCTTGACATTGACACTTGGTCCTTAACTTGACTTGTAATTAATAAAAGTGGAATGAAGTCCAACGAAACCAACGACCTGTCGATGCAGAGAGTCCTTCTTTGCCATCTCGTTTTCAAGTTTCTCCTTGAGGTCGTGCAGAGAGGTGGCTTTGTGCTGTGCCCTGAGGCAGCGCTTCTCAAGGGTAGTGATCCTGTCTTGCATGTCTTCCTTCTGGGCCATGGCCTACAGCAGGTATTTCAGAGGGAAAACAGGGAACGAATTAGCGTACGACACATTAACACACTCCAGACACAAAACCCGGGCGAAATCCTCATTTTCCAAACAAACAGAAAAGTAGCATCCTCGGGGCACCTGGGTGGCTCAGCCGGTGTCGCTCTGTGAGTTGGCGCCCCGCGTCAGGCTCTGTGCCGACAGTGCGGAGGCTGCTCGGGATTCTGACCAGTTACCCAGGCTTATTCTTTCCCATGTGTTCAAAGACAAACGGATAAGAAAGTCTCCCAGAAGTCACAACCTCGGTTGCCTCCGGACACCGTTGAGCTTTCCACAGAACAGCGACTTGCCTCTGGAGGCACACACCATGAGACAACCATCCTTTTTCCCGGGGAAAAGGCGGATGAAATCTCATCCAATTACCACAAAGTTGAAGCAGCAGTGGTAACAAATGGAAGCCAAACTCCACCTTTCATATAACTGGAAGTCATCTTCTATAGCCTAACCCTGTAACAACATTGTATCCCATGGTATCTGACACTGCAAATGGAACCAGAACGTCCTGCCCTGCGTTTCTTGTCCAACACCCGAAAGATTCCTCTTCCAGCCCTCCGTGTTTCCTAAGCAATTTATGTCAGCAGTCTCAAGAGTGAAAGTGATGAGTCCTAAGAAAGGATTTTCTAAATTCTCTGCACATTGAACTCTGCTGAGGGGTCTCTCCCCACCTCTGCCAAACAACAACTTCACTGAACAGGTTCTATAATTTCTGCAAATACTTTTGTTTTAAATTCCGACCCGATCTCACCCACACTAAGGTACTAAACAGACTGCTCGTGCACTTACACCCTCGAGGGTCTGACAGGGTCTTCCCGAGGTGGCACTGCTGGGCTGGGGGTGGGGTGTGCGGGGACTGTCCGCAAAGGGCAGCTCACAGTGACAGGAGGAGGCACAGAGAAACCATCCTACCCTTACTAGTCCTCTGTGACAATGATCAGATTCCCATCGACGACCACACGTGCAGAAGCGGCCGCACTCCTCCATGACCTTACACCAGGACCAGCGGGCTACCCCTCGCTCACTCTGACCGTCACGACCAGGAGCACGGAACCCCTGGGAGGAGGGCAGGGCGGCAGAGGCGGCCGTGACGGCCCCTGGCAGAGCCGCCCCCGCAAGGTCGTGCCCCCGGAAACGCCCTGGCAGCACCACGCTGGTTCCTACGTGCCGAGTGTGTTCCCAAAATGGACCGAGAGCACGGCATGGGCCAAGCTCAGGTGGCCCACACGCCACACCCGAGGCCACTCCGCCGCCTGCCCGCCAGGCCTCGGCAGGGGAGAGCCCAGGGAGGACAGATTCCACCACGCAGATGGGGAGGCAGCCCGCCCAGGCCCCGGAGTCACGTCCCGTTCTGCTGCTACTTCTACCAAACTCCAAACGTTCAAAACCCGTGGGAGACGAAGGACACACTGGGCAAGGCCGAACCAAACACCCCACGTTTGGCTCGACGACGGCGTGGCCATTTCAACTGACACTCACTTCACGGACATCTCTTTGTAATATGGTGTTCATTGCTTCAGAAAGGATGAGGTCTTTCCTGGAGATGTCTAGGTCCTCTTCCAGCTTGGCCACGAGAGTGCACAGGGTAGCCAGGAGCTCTTTCATCTGGCTCTGCACCTTTGAAACTCAGAAAGGGAAGCAACATGTGAGGGCCCCCACTGCTAGTCTTCATACGTTGTTTTAAAAACAATGGATAAAAAGGAAACCCCCTCCAATCAAATCCTGGCGTGATGTCTGGAGCTGAACTCTGCGAGTGGCCCCTAATTCTTCTTCTACGAAACTACACCCCTCCAGTGCCACACGTAACTGCTCTCTCACCTGGAAACAAAGGGATTGAGTTGGTACACAGAGGTGTTTCATTAGTCCTTACTATACAGTTACCCTAAGATCCCCTTCGCCTCAAATGACATGACAGAATGCTGGTAAGGTTTTTCACGGATGCTCCTGTTCACAGACTTGCTTGTTAACCGCTTTCAATTTTACATCGGAGACAAATCTTCCCCCAAATAAATTACATTATGCAATTTGTACTAGCCAATCGATACACACAACATTTCCACCAACTACTGCTTTTTAACCATACAGACCTGTCTTCTTACAAGAATTCAAGAAGATGAAAAGGAAACCCCAGTCACACAAACACACAAAGTGTGCCTAGAACACACAGCATGTGCACAAATTGAGAACCGCCGTGGCTAGGCACACCGTTTCAGCCTCGGTTTTGTCCTTCTCCAATATGCAGTTGAGGACCTTGAGCACCTCCGCCTCACTGGACACGCCGGCCGGAGTCTTCGCCTGTCGCCGTATGACTGTTTTTTGAAGAGCTCTCTCGTGCCTGGAGACGAGGAACTCCAAATGTTCCAGCAGCAGCTGGCGGGAGAGGCAAAAGGAAAACCGTGTTTCAAGAACACCTTCAATTCCGGGCCTCAAGTTCACCAAATGCAAAACCAAGTCTGAATCCCTTCAATTCAGTTCCCAGGTAGGGAGCCGTCCCCGCCAATGTGTTAAAAGAGCCTTACTCCTCCTCACGGATCAAACAAGGTTTGAGAACAATAGGTCCCAGCCAACTCCACGGGGACATTGCGGACAAGGGGAGTGAATGGTGTCCCGTGTTTGAAGACACTGGCAGTGCGCCTACTGACCCTGGTGTTGTTTCTCTCCGCCTTCAGGTTGGCGATCTCCTCCTCTCTCTGCACGAGCTGCTCCCTGCAGGTGTGGAGCTCTGCAGCGAGAGCTGCACACTCCTGGGGTCGGAGAGGGGACAAAAGTGGAGAGACACAGGGGGTCTTTACCAGAGCACACCAGGCCTCCGTGGCCCTCCAGAGGCCCAGCACCCACCGCCCTCAAGTAGCATCACACACACCAGTCCCCTCCTCACCACCCACAGGAGTCCCGGGGATTTTCGGAGGGACCGACACTCAAGGGGACGGACATTTTCAGGTGCCTGGCAGGTCTAGGACTCAGGAACTCTGCTGACTCGGGAGCAAGCGGCCGAGAAGCCTCCTGCCCATCCGCAGCCTCTGGCCTCGTCTGCCAAGCAGGCTTGTGGAGCGGCAGTGGGGAAAGGCTGACGGTACTCAAAAGCTGCTGTCTTAGCCTGAACCCCTGGCTCAATCAGACTCAACCACACCCAATGGACTTTTCAAAAATGATGGTAGGACTCTTGACGAAAGGGCGAGTTTACGACTTCTTTCCTTAGTCAAGCAGGAAATATTATGGAGGAAGGGTTTCTGAGGAGAGTGATGCCAGGGCCCACCACCCCGCGTGGGGCTTCTCTCACGCCAATACTGAGCGCCCGCCCAGGACATGGCGTACAGGTGGGCTCCAAGGAGGTGGACGCACACTCTCCAGTCAGTCGAGCGCAGAGCCCGGTGCAGGGCTCAATCCCTGAACCATGACATCATGACCTGAGCTGAAACCAAGAGTCAGACGCTTAATGCCCTGAGACACCCAGGCGCCCCAGAGCTTTTGTCTCTGTAGGACAAACGAGGGGACAAACGTTCACTTAACAACTGACATTCCAAATAAGGAGAGTTGTTGATTTCAGCAATTCTGGAAAATCCAAGTACAAACTGGTGACATACTTCAATTTCTTTCATAAAGTAGCCCTTTCCAAATCAACGGGAATGTTACCACAGAACTGACCACGTTCCTTGCAATCTGACTTGACAAGGTGAACCCACAGAAGCCTATCTGATCCTTGATGTAGGACTGTGCAGGCCCGTTTCTATGTGGGGATTTTTGTTCCAATAAATGCATTGGAAACTCTTCTGGAGATGTGTGACATTTGGAAAGACTGGCAGATGAGCTGAGCAGCTACGAAGTATCAAACCTAGTAAGTAAAAGGGAGGCCACGAGTGCATGAAATATACGCAGATACTAGGCTATTAGAGCATTTCCTCCCCGAAAACATACACAAACCTACTCTGACAAGATAAAACGTATCATTTTGCACACAGAAACTGACCGTACCTACATGGTGCCATTTGCAGTCAAGAGAAAGGCAAACAAATGTGGAGACGCAGGATTAAGTCCTAACCGCATAACACGAGCTGTAGCAGACGCTGTCCTCTGGGGGAAGTGTGCACCACCTCCTGTTGCTCTTGAGGTCCCCTCAGGTGTTGCACGAATCCACGAATCTGCTACTCAGCTCTTGGTAAGCACTTCCTTTCTCCAGTACATCAAGCACCACAGGAGAAGTGATTTCTCAGGGTTCCTGCGTCATTTTCACCGCGTTAAGGGCAATACCATGAACCTTAATTACAGCCTGGGACCCGTTCGAAGTGTGCCCAGGGATGCCGGACGTGCTCCCGCGATGCAGAGAAGACTCATGGTGTGACAAGAAAAGGCTGAATGGCCTGACATGTACTGAGGTCCACAGCTGCAGCTGCCAGCCGGCCAGCGTGAGGACCACGGAGGCACAAAGAAAGGGAAAGTCTCGAAGCTCTCTCCCTGCGGCGACCCCAGCACATGCAAAAACCTGGTGCTACTGGTGAGACATCTTTGTGTCTGGTGCGGAAGATGTGGCATCTCTGTGGATGTAGGACTGCTGTGAGACGGGCACACCTGCCGACGCAACTCAAACTGCAAGACAAGTGAAGACCTGACATCACGACGTAAGGCAGAAGGAAGGGAAGGATCGAAAACTGGCACATTTCAATGCAGGCACAGGATAGCTTGGTGATTTTAGAAAGGGGTTTGGCTTTGAAAATGGTCCAGACGCTAGGAGAAGCAGCTTCCACCACGAAGAAGAAGGACACAGTTTCCCAGACGCCCCAGAGAAGATTGCAGAGAAGCAGGAACTACCATCCACCGCATGTCAACCACTCCAACGCAAAAAGTGAAAACCCAAGAAAATCAGTTGAGGAGACCATGGCTGCCTGCACGGGTTTTTCATGCAGCAGGAGGTGCCCTGTCGGGGGGAAAATGCCACAAACGACATTTATTCACGAGAAAGACAAGTGAGCACCAAGATGTTGGGTAGGAAGGGGTGAAGCAGCTACCGAATGAGCGGCTACAGGTGGGGGTGTGAGCAGGGCGGCTGGCCCTGTGTAGGAAGCTCACCCCAGGGTCCTGAAGGCAACAAGTGCCAGTGGCCAGTGGTCTGGCTGCACAACCAGAGCCCTTGCCCTGGGGCAGTCCCATCCCGGCTCTGTCCCTCAACTCAGGAAGTACACTGAAAGCAAGGGACTGTCCTCCAAAGTTCTTCTGACATTGGACAATGTCCTGGCCACCCAGAACCCCACGGGTCACCACCAAACGTGTCTTGGCGGCTCACTCGCTCCGGAGCGCAGCGGGTCTAAGTGAGCCTGCGGACCAGGGGCCACGAGGACCTGTGAGGTTCATGACACAGGCACGTTACAAGAAGGACAGTCAATGCTACCAAAGAGAACCGCCACAGAGGGAACATTATGAAAGTCAGGAAGATGCCAAGGGACGTTACAAAAAACTCTGGGGAAACCGTCAAGCCCAACACAATCAAGAAATCCCTGCTAGAGATGACTGTCCATACGACGTGCGTGATTTCCAGGACCTATGACACAGCCAATCAGGAAACTCATGAATGACACTGTGCATATGGCAAAAAGAAAAAAAAAGAAAAAGAAAAAGAAAAAGAGTTGGGGGATGCAGGGATTCAAAATGCGTATCCTACAGAAGGTCACGAGCACAGAGAAAAGCCCAGAGGAGGTCACAGAAGAAGACAGCACAGAGAGGAGATCTGGTGAAGCAGACGGAGGGCGAGGAAGGCGGCACGGAAGTGTCATCGCTGGAAAGCACGCTGCCACCAGGAGTGATCCGGCAGAGTCTCGGCTCCTTTCCCACATGGACCCTTCCATGACAAGGGCGCTGGGACTAAAGCCAGCCAGCCGTCTATGGAAACACTGGCCAGGAACAGAAAGGCCCTTCTGGAAAGCTGCACAGACAGTGCCCGCCTCCACCCCCATACCGCCAGGCCCCAAGGCCCAAGACAGCCCCATCTAGCGGGTCCCCCCCACCCCATGCATGTCTGCATATCAGCACATTTGTGAGGACCCACCCCCACTTTCCAGACAGCAAATCCTCACCAAGGTGCTCAGTGAACCACTTCGCCTGCCATGCACACGTCTGTGCGTGAAAATCGAGGGAGCATGCAGCCAGGCCACCCGGGACGCATGTGTGTCACCACCACCTAAGCGTTCATCAGGAGGAACGTCGTGTGCGAGACTTGTGTGCACTTGGACAGCCTATCCTCACACGGGCATAAGGGCAGTAAGATCTGACATAAAGACAGGCAAGCTCCACGCCACAGGACCCACGGCCCAGCAGGGAGAGGGAAGAGCAGGAGAGAGGCAAAGCCATCTCCCTGGCTTCTGACCACCGGACCAGGGAGCAAGCTGCTCTGTTCCCAGGAGGAGGCACAGGTGGGGGGGGCAGGGTGGTGGCCCGTGTGGAACTCAAAGAGCCCACAGTCCGCCCAGATGGAGCTTCACTACGAGGTGCTTGGAAAGGCGTCCGGGAGACAGAGTGGCGTGCATGAAGGAGAACACAGGGCAGCCGGACCTCCCAAGGAAAACCGCCTCCCCGAGTCTGACCCACGCCGACCCATGGCACAAAACGGCCATCCTGCAGCCGCACTGTGCACACGTTCCCCCTATTCCACCGAACCACACACTCCCATGCCCTTCTATTGCTCTCCGTAAAACCGCATACGTCTCTGGGCGAGGTAACTGCAGCACATAGGGTTCAGCACCTAATACCGTGCCTGCCATGCACTCCAGAACAGGTGAATACTTTAGTGTACGCCCTGTACCCACACACGTAAAATTACACACGCTGCTTTTAAACATTACGCAGTTCTGTAAAGGATATAAAGACGCACACTGTCCTGTGCTTTATGTGATGGGTGATGTGAGGGGCTTGTACCTGTTGCCTAAAACACGAATCTTAGAGCTCAACCCACACATTAGAAGGAGCCACTCTACCCAATGACGTCTACACTGCATCCATTCTTGTCTCCTCCCCCAACCCACTATCCACACAGAACCAGCACCAGCTTTCAAAACATTCAAATCCATCATGCCAGTCCTTCCCCCTGAGGACACAACGACCCCAGGCCCTTATCGGAAAACCCAACTCCTTACGGGGTAGGTTCCGTCCCAACGCCAGCTGCCTGGTGCCTCACCTGGCTCCGCTTCCGCTTCCATGGCTCACAACAAAGCCAAGCTCCTCCTTGACCCCGGCCTTTGGCCTCGGAGTCAGACTGCTGGGAGAGTGCTCGGTCAGCCTCAGCTCCCGAGCGACCTCTCCGGAAAAGGCCTTTCCGGAACCACAGTGCGCAAGTCAGCGACATTTGCTCCTAACCCCTTCACTCGCCCAGATACACTCTTCTCAGATGTGCCTCCACCACCCTCTCCGAGGAGCACAGCAGCCAGAGCCTGGCGACCACAATGGTGCAGAGTCACAAAAGGGCTCAACAAGGGTGGGTGGTTGTGTCTCTGCAGATGATTCGGGTGCACCAACACAGAAGCCCTTTTTGTGGGGGCTACCCTGTACGCTTGAGGGGCATCCCCCCCCCCCAGCCTGCTTCAGATTCTGGGTCTCCCTCTGTCTGCGCCTCCCCTGGCCACACACTCTGTCTCTCTAAATAGTAAATAAACATTACGAAAATTAGAATACAAACAACACTGATCAAACACTCCCAGAATAAGCGTCACTTAAGCGATCCACTTCATCTAGTTGCCCTGCCATAGCCAGCCCGTCATCACAAAGCCTGCCCTGGGCAGGCACCTGACAGGGGAGGAGGGCGGCCGTGGCAGTGGGGGATAGGGAGCTGGGAGGCTGACACCATCACCACCCCATGGACGCTGGCTGAGTGTGGGCAAACTGGATGGTCATTTTAGAAGAACGACGGGTACTAGGCAAGGACTACTGGGTTTCGTTTTCTCCTGTAACAAATGCTGAGGACCAAAATGTTTGCTATGACTTCTCAGTCTTCCCTGGCTTGCTCTTATACATGTGAGTAGCCTGTTAATCAACACATCATGAACTAGGAAAGATGAGTTCAATTTGAAGCATCTCTGAAGGCATCAAGGAGACCCCGAGGCAGTACCAACTGGGAGGACCGAGACCCCAACAAAAGGGAAGCCCGCTGAGCCAACTCTAATGTTCAGAGTCCTCTCTCTCCCTCAAGACATGTGAGGATTCTGAATTTCCTCAGGGATTGGAGGCAAGATACCAACGAGCTGCAAAGGAAACCTAACAGAAAGGCAAGCAGAAAGTGGCAGCTAACCGAGCTCTGGACAGCACAGGGAGGCACAGAAAAGGAGCCCGGCACTCGGCAAGCACTGCCTGAGAAGCTGACCCTTCCATCATCTCATTGTGCTGTGGAGAAAATAACGGGGCTTTGGGAGCTAGCATCAAGGACGGGTCCTCGGAAATACTCCAGGCCTCCAAATGGAGACCCTGGAGGTCTACACGGGGGTGGGGGACAGCGTGAGCCCAGCTCACACTGCACCTTACAAAGACTGAGCCCCGGTCTCAACTCACTCACGCCTGAGTGGGCCCAAGAACCGCCGCACTCGGGGTGTGTGGGATGAAATGCTGAAGGAATACAAGCACACGAAGAGCCTCTATGCTTCTCCATACAGTCCAGCACAACAATAAAAACAAAGAAGAAATGAAAAGACAAGATAAGACAAGACAACAAAAAGACAGAAAAGAAAAGAAAAGAAAAAAGAAGAAAAAAGAAAAGAATAGAAAAGAAAAAAGAAAAAAATGAAAAGGAAACGAAAGGAAAGGCAAGGAAACGAAAGGAAAGGAAAGGAAAGGAAAGGAAAGGAAAGGAAAGGAAAGGAAAGGAAGGGAAAGGAAGGCAAAGCAAGGCAAGGAAATGAAAGGAATGCCTGGGTGGCTCAGTCGGGGAAGCATCCCACTTTGGTTCATGTCATGAACTGACGCGTTATGGTGTGAGTCTCGCGTCGGGCTCTGTGGTGACAGTGCAGAGCCTGGAGCCTGCTTTGGATTCTGTGTCTCCCACTTTGCCTCCCCCTCCCCTGTTCAAGTTTTGTCTCTACCTCTCTCTCTCTCTCAAAAGTAAATAATATTAAAACAAAATTCTTTTCATAAGAAAAGGAAAGAAACAAACAAGCAAACAAAAAAAGAGAGGCACCTGGATAGCTCAGTCTACTCGTTTAAGTGACCAACACTTGGTTTCGGCTCACGTTTGTGAGTTTGAGCCCTGTGTTGGGCTCTCTACTGAACAGAAAAGAGCCTCTCCTCAACAGTGTCTCTCTCTCCCCCGTCCTCTACCCCCACCCCTGCTCTCACTTTCTTTCTCCCTCAAAATAAATAGATAAACATAAAAAAAAAAAAAAAAACAAACAGGTCATATCGACCCAAAGAAGAAAGAAGAGAAACAGACCAAGAGGAGACACATAGACTGGAGTTATTGGATGCAAAAGTCAACTGTCCAAAAACCATTCTTGACAAATGGGAAATTTTCAGAGACTCAAAACAGATTCTCCAACTGCAAATTACCAGAGCTAAAATTAAGATCTCCAGGTGCCTGAGTGGCTCAGTTGGTTAAGCATCTGACTTCAGCTCAGGTCATGATCTCGTGATTCGGGAGTTTGAGCCCCGCGTTGGGCTCTGTGCTGACAGTGCAGAGCCTGGAGCCTGCTTCGGCATCTGTGTCTCCCTCTCTCTCTGTTCTTCCCTTGCTCCCAGTCTGTCTAGCTCTCTAACACAATTAAAAGACTAAAAAATCTTGTTAATGGCATGAAGAACTCAGTCGGTGGGTTTCACATCAGACTAGACACAGGTGAATAGACTCAGTGAACTGAAAGATAGTTAGGTAAAAATATATCTAGACCATACACAGAGAAAACGTCCAGAAAATACAGAAGCCCAAAAGACACAGAAGATATGGTACAAAGGTCCAATAGGAACCCACAAAGTAGAGGAAACACAGAATGGGTAGTACCACCTCGCTACAAAGATAAGAATCAAAACTGATAAAAGAACCATGAGAGTGACTCCACAAAGAACACCCGAGGCAAAAAGATGTTAACAGTCATGAGAGGACAAAGATACCGCCTTCCATGGGACAACGACAACAACACTACCAGCTGACTCTTCAAGAACAGCAAATGAAGCCAGATGATGGATTGGCATGTATGAAAGGTGAACTAAAATAGCCACCAACCTGGAAGTCTTTACCTAACAGAAACATTCTTCACAGTGAAGGCAAAGTAAAGATGTTTTTCAGGCAAAACAGAAGCAAAAACAAAAACGGAACAACAAAAACAACACACACACACACACACACACACACACACACACCATGACTACACATCAACTACAGACACAAACTAAAAGCAATATTAAAGCAGCTCGTTGCAAAAAAGAAATGTAGTCTCTGACAGAAATATGAAAAAACAAGGCTTGCAGAACAAAGGGTAACTATGAGAACAAACCTTAACAAGCATTAAGTGCACGAAACAATGACATCAACGCCAAAATCCATCTAAGACTAAAAAATATTAGCCAACAAAAGGTGAAGGGGAGTTCAGTGTGGTTCAAGTGTCCAAGAAAAGAGCAGGGGCGCCTGGGTAGCTCAGTCAGTTGAGTGTCC
The DNA here is from genome assembly GCF_028749965.1 of Puma concolor. Taxonomy (NCBI): domain Eukaryota; kingdom Metazoa; phylum Chordata; class Mammalia; order Carnivora; family Felidae; genus Puma; species Puma concolor. The sequence continues at coordinate 20,055,779 of NC_141677.1, forward strand.
GACATTGCTCAGGTCACGATGTCACCTTTTGTGAGTTGGAGCCCCGCATCAGAGTCTGTGCGGATGGCTGAGAGCCTGGAGCCTGCATCAGATTCTGTGTCTCCCTTTCTGCTCTGCCCCTCACCCGATTGTATTATGTCTCTCTCAAAACACACATAAATCTTAAAACAAAGAAAAACTAAGAGGAGAGAGCAGTGTCAGGGAAGCAGTACAAGTCCTGAATCAGGCAGGGGTCAGTTTAAAATGCACCTGCCTCTAGAAATAGATATATTCCAATTACCTAACAGATCAGTGTACAATTAAAAACTCCCTCCTACTTCTAAAGGAAGGCTAGAGACCAAAAGAACACACAACAGCTGGGACAAAGAAGAAACTAGTAATACAGTACGTGTAAACTAACATATCAGTCATTACATGTGCACAAATACTCCAAGGAAAAGTTTGAGTGTCAAATTCATTAGAAGGAAACTAAGCATACGCTGGTCACAAAGGTACACCCTAAAACGTAAGATCACAGACAGGTGGAAGGAAAAGATCCCCAGGCAAACCCAACCGAACAGAAAACTGATGTGACCACTGGGACCCTCCAATAAACTAACCTCTATAGCAAAAAGCTCTACTAGAGACCAAGAGGAACATTTCACGATGGAAGTTCCATTTACCAGGAACACAAGACTTCTAACCTTGCATATACCCGATAACGCAATCTCGAAATACAGAAAAATTGACAAACATAGAAAAGGGAAAAGAGCCACATCCATAAGCATTATGGGAGACTTAACGATACATCTCTCAGTATCTGACAGAACTGACGACAACAGAAAAATCAAAGGAGTGGGACGGGGCTGTCCAATATGCGGTCACGTGCTTTATTGCAAGTCCTTGAAATGCGGCTCCTCAAAGTGCGACGTGTGGAAAGTATATAATGCACACCACATTTTAAAGACAATGTGATAAAAGAGAACGCAAAAGCATTCATTAGTCTCCCTCACGCTGGCTATACACTGAAATGATATTTTGGATATACCTGTTAGTAATATTATTAAACTCATTCTCGCCTATTCCTTACTTGCTTTAAAGTGGTCACTAAAATCTGAATTCTGTCATTAACAAACTTCATCTAACGTATAAATAAGAGAATACTGCATTCCCCCCAATACACATTATTTGCACGTGGCCAAGGAAGAGTTCATGAAAACGAATATATGCCAGGCCATTAGGAAAGTGAACTCATCTGAAAGGACTGAAATACTGCAGGGCATATTTAGGGATCGCATTAGATTAACAGTTCATTTACCCCCAACAATTCATCACGCCCACAGTGATGGGATGAAGACAGGGAGACTTCCAGTGATGACCAGTCCTGGGCGGCTGAGAGAGCACCATCACCCCTGCCACCACTTGAGGACAGGGAGGAGTAGGCTGTCGATGAACCAGGAAGCTGACTCTCACCTGACCCTGAATCTGCAGATGCCTTGATCTTGAGAACTTCCCAGTCTCCTCAACTATAGGAAAGAAGCTTCTGTGCTTATTAGGCAGCCAGTCTATGGAATTTTGTTACAATCACCCAAAAACACTGAGACAGATACCTTCATGGAATTCAGCTAGAAATCAGCACAAAGAGAACGAGAAAATCCCCCGAAACATCAAGATGTGTTATGCTCCTAAACATTGTGACGAATTAAGAAAAAGATACCACAGTGAAAGTTAGAAAATAGTTTCACATAAAAGATAATAAACATTTAGCTTATCAAAACTTGTAAGATCATTAAAGGTGTGCTTAAAGGGAGACTCATACCTTTAGAATACATATATCATAGGGATAGCTCAGTTGCTTGGTGACCAACTCTTGATTTTCGCTCAGGGTATGATCCCACGGCCACAAGATCGATCCCCAGCCTGGCTCCACACTGAGTGAGGAGCCTGCTTGAGATTCTATCTCTCTCTGTCTCTCTCTCTCTCTCTCTCTCCCTCTGCCCCTCTGCCCTGCTCATGCTCTCATTCTAAAATGAATCAACACACTAATAAGCAAATAAATACAATACACATACTGGAAAAGGACAAAGGCTGAAAATCAAATGAAGGATTTAGTTCGAGAACCACAAGATGGGACAGCAAACAATCACCAAGTAGATGGAAAAAAAAAAGGGCAGAAATCAGTGCTGCAGGAAACAAATAGTAACTGACAGAAATAAAAAAAAAAAAAAGCGCCCAAGTTGGTTCTATGAAAAAGAAACAAAGCACAAAGTACCAATAGCAAGAAGTTCTAAAGCAAATATCACACCAGATGCTGCAGATAGGAGGGATATTAGAAACCAGTTGACACTTACTCCTTGGAAAGTTTGGGAGGTCTGAGCAAATTACAAGAAAACAAAATGCCTTATCTAAATAGACACGAGAAGATATGGGAAATCAGAAAAATCCTATTTCCACTTAAGAAAGGAATCTGCAATGAAAACCCTTCTCACAAGGAAAACCCTACACCAGCTGTTGGCCTAGCACTTCTTCCCAAAAGTAAAGAACACACACAAAAACTCTTCTGGGAAAGCACAAGGAGTGCTTCTTCCTACGTTGTTTTAGGAGGCCAGCACGACCTTAATCCCCAACCCCAGCATGGACAGCACAAGAGGGTGCAAGGGAACACCCACCTCTCTCTTGAATACACATGCAAGAATGCAAAGCACACTATTTACAAATGGAATCCAGTGAACAGAGAATGCATAGACATCAGGGTTGGATTATTCTAGAAGGGCAAAAGTTGTTTTAAGTAAAACCACAACATTGAAACAAATCACTTGTCCCCAAAATGCACAAAACACATTTCAGAAAACTTAGTATTATTATTTCTTTGATGATTGTTAAAAAATCAGAGCAAACTAAAAATAGAGGAGAATTTTCATGTTTTGATCCAACTATCTACCAGGAACGCAACGGCAGGTGTCATACGTAGTGGTAAAATACTGAACTCTTTGGGGCACCTGAGTGGCTTCTAGTCGGTGAAGCGTCTGACTCTTGATTTCAGCTCAGGCCACGATCTCACGGTTCATGAGTTCAAGCCTCGCATCAGACTCTGTGCTGACAGGGAGGAGTCTGCTTGGGATCCACTCTCTTTCCCATCTCTCACTCCCCTTCCCATGCACGCTCTCGAAATCAATAAAGAAAGAAACTTTAAAAAATATTAAGTATACACAAAATTATGAAACCCTTCTCTCTCGTATCTGGAAGGAGACAAGGACACCTACTCTCACCACTTCCATTCAACACAGTACTGGAGGCCCTAGCCAATCCAAGGCAAGAAACATACAAATGGTTCTACTATTGGAAAGGAAAAAAAAGAAACTTACCAAAAGGCAACACAGAGAAGGAAAGGCAGACAGACACAAGAATGTGAAAACCTCTGCCACTCACAGATGTATTCCACACACATACAAAGAACTCATTCAAATCAACAAAAACCAAAACACACAACCTAATCACAAAGTGGCTTCCAAAAGGCAATTATTTCACAAAAGAAACACGTAAGTGGCCAAGACACACACGGGGGCGGGTCCCACGAATACACCATACCTCCCAGCACCTGAGCCCCAGCAACCAGCTAACACACGAGAAGAGGCAGTACCAGGCATCAGCCAGCCCCGAGCTCCCACACGCTGTTGCTCGAGGGGGACAGACACGTGCCACCACTCACGCCCTGCTCCTCCATGGCAACCCAATACGGTGCATGTGGATCTGCAGGCAGCCTCTGCACAAACCGGAGCACCCACGGGAGAAAGAATAAACCGTGCTGTCCTCACACACTGGGCTTTCGACGCCAGGGGAGGACCAGCAGAGCCACGCAAGGAAAGCAGGCGCGTTGCGCACACACAGCGCTCAAGGGTTGGCTCAACACGAAGCGAGGAACAAGCCAAAGCCATCGCTGGTGAAAGTCAAGACCGTGGTTACCTTTGGGGGACGTTCGGTGGGAGTCAGTAGGAGTTAGGAAGCACGGTAAGGTTCCATTTCTTCATCCAGGTGGTGGTTCCAAGAATGTGTTCGCTGAGTGAAAGATACGGAAGATCAGCTGAAAGTAGTGGCCTAGGACGTTCCAAACGTCCACCGCGTGCCACACAAAAAGGCAGCTCTGTGCGGGCTGCTAACCCCCAAGAGAAGCAAGGAAGCCCCACCCATCTGAGTGCGGAATCAGGAAAGAGCATCCAGACACCCCAGGAGCCACCGCCACACCCTCCTCGCCTCCAGCTGTTCATCTGGGGGAGTCCACATCACCTTCCTAAACATAATTGGCCACAAGACACTGAATGCAGAAGCAGCTGGAAGAATAAAGACCTTGCACTAAGCCAATGCCAATGCCAATGCCATGCTTCTACACAGTGTTGTTCTGAAAATGTACGTATTTTTTCCATGAAAGGTATGAAAAATATGTACTAATTTCTTGTCTTTAAGTGAATTCATCACATCTGAGATGCTCGGATTTGGTTTGGTTTCCTTAATGTTTGTTTTTGAGAGAGAGACAAAGGACACGTGAAGGGGAGGGGCAGAGGGAGAGGGCCACAGAGAATCTGAGACAAGGCCAGGCTGGCAGCTGGCAGCACAGAGCCCCACATGGGGCTCTAAACTATCAACTGTGAGAGCACCACCTGAGCCAGAGTCGGACCCTTAACACAGAGAGCCACCCAGGCGCCCGCTTCAATTCTCGGTTTAACCTCACCACGGTAGAGATCAAGAGACACAACCCCCACACTCGAAGGCTCTCTGGGGCCCTCAATAATCCCCTGATGTCCGAGTGTCCCGACACCACCGAGTCTGAGAAACACTGACCCAGGGAACAAAGGGCACTCTCCCCTTCTTCTCGTCAACTTCCCAATTTCTATAGGGTTTCCCCAGCTCACCAGACTCTCGAGGGCCTGGCCCACAGGACGCAAGGGCCTAAGGCGGCCTTTGTTCGTGGCAGCCGCCTCGGGGGACAGAACGTGTGCAGCCTGTGCGGGGTCAGGGGACGGACAAGGCGGGAAGGTCTCCGACGGCCTCTGCGAGGGCGGGCGGCACACTCCTTACACGACAGCCGCGGCTGAGGCGGGCACCCGGAGAACCTCCCAGAAGCCACTACCTGCAGTGAGAAGGGCCCTTACCGCCTGCCGAGCGGTTAAGCCAGCACTGCCACGGGAGGCGCCCCCACACACACCCCGCCGCCACAGAGCGGCCACCACGACTCACGGGAGCCTGCGGGCGTCCACACGGACAGGCCGGCCTTCCGCCCGAGGGTGGCCAAATGCTGTCCCCGAGTGAGCAGAACCAGGGCGCCCCGCGCCTGCCGGCCTCCCACGGCTGGCACTGGGGCCTCTGCGGGAGTCCGAGCGGCGCTGGGTCCACCAGAACTCACCTGCCTCGATCGGGACGGTCTTCGGAGAAACAGGGGCCCCGGGACGACATCCTCGTAGGTGGAAGACTTCTAGCAAGGGAGAAGCCGGATGCTCAGAAGAGCACCTCCCTCGCCCTCCACAGCGCACGCGGGCTCCTACCGCCGGCAAGAGCCGCCGGCCTCCCGCCCACCTCTCCGCCTGGCAAATGCGCTGTGGCGCCAGCACCAACGGAAACTACTGCGTCAGGGCGGAAAGACTACCGGGTGGGACGCTGCACCGGCAGAGACTCCTCAACACGCACCCGCCCGGACGCACTGGGGTACAACGTCAGAGGCGAACCCGATCTCAGCTGCGGACCTTGGGCGATGGACACACATCAGCACAGGTTTGGGGCTGTGACAAAGGCCTCGCCCTGGCGGGGGGTTTGGATACCTGCTCAGGGGAGAGGCTGTGCCGCAGTAAGGGCAGGTATGTGTGTGACATCTCTGGAGCTTCCTGTCACATTTGCTAAAACTGCTCTAGAAAAGTAGCCAAGAAGCCAAAACCACCCCCAAAAATATGCATGGGCGGGCCTCTGTGCAATCCTAACCCAAGTCTGTGCTCTTTCCAAGCCCCTCCCCCACCCCCCTCCTCGGCCACCGACAGGGGCTCGGGAGCCTGTAAGAGCCCCGATGCCGTTGATGGGCCACCTTTGGGCCAGCTTCGGGACACCCTGGGCTACGTTGCAGCCTCGCTGCTCCTGATTGTCCATGTTTCCCAAAGCGCGAGACCCCCCACCCCTTGTCGCTTCTGGAGGACACACTGTGTCCCAGCAAAGCAGCGGTGCTGACTGCCCACCCACAGGCACACTCTGATCCGTGTGAGGTGGCGTCTCAGTGTGGTTTTGATTTGTAGTCCCCTGATGAGGAGTCACTTTGAGCGTCTTTTCTTTTTTCTTGTATTCAATATAATTTATTGTCAAATTGGTTTCCATTCAACACCCAGTGCTCATCCCCACAGGTGCCCTCCTCGGTGGCCATCACCCACTTTCCCCTCTCCCCCACCCCCCATCAACCCTCAGTTTGTTTCAGTATTTAACAGTCTCCTCAGGCATGCCTCCTTCCCTCTCTGCAACTTGTTTCCCCCATTCCCCTCCCCTCTGGTCTCCTGTGAAGTTTCTCAGGATCCACATATGAATGAAAACATATGGTATCTGTCTTTCTCTGCCTGACTTATTTCACTTGGCAGAACACCCTGCAGTTCCTTCCACGTTGCCACAAATGGCCAGATTTCATCTTTTCTCATCGCCAACTAGTATTCCATTGTATATAGAAACCTCATCTTCTTTATCCATTTGTCCATTGACGGGCATTTAGGCTCTTTCCATCATGTGGCTATTGTTGAAAACGCTGCTATAAACATTGGGGTACGAGTCCCCTGTGCATCAGCACTCCTGAATCCCCTGAATTCTAGCAGTGCTATTGCTGCGTCATAGGGTAGATCTATTTTTAATGTGGTGAGGAACCTCCACACTGTTTCCAGAGTGGCCGCACCAGGTTTTCTTCCCACCAACAATGCAAGAGGGTTCCTGTTTCTCCTATCCTCTTCAGCATCTATTTTGTCCTGATTTGTTCATTCCCGCCACTCCGACTGATGTGAAGTGGAATCTCAGTGTGGTTTAGATTTGTATTCCTCTGATGAGGAGTGACGCTGAGTATCTTGTCATATGTCTCTTGGTCATCTGGATGTCTTCTTTCGAAAAGTACCTATTCATGTCTTCTGCCCATTTCATCCCCCGATTATTTGTTTTCAGGTGTGGCGTTTGGTGAGCTCTTTACAGGTGTTTGGATACTAGCCCTGTGTCTGATACATCATTTGCAAATATCTTTTCCCATTTCATCTGTTGTCTTTTTGTTTTGTTGCTTGTTTCCTTTGCAGTGCAGAGGGTGTTTATCTTGATTAGGTCCCAATAGTTCATTTTTGCTTTTAATTCCATTGCCTTTGGAGACGTGTCATGTAAGAAATTGCCACAGCTGAGGTCGGAGAGGTTTTGTCCTGCTTTCTCCTCTCGGGTTTTAAAGGTTTCGTGCCTCACATTCAGGTCCTTTATCCATTTTGAGTTTATTTTTGTGTATGCTGTAAGAAAGTGATCTAGTTTCATTCTTCTGCATGTTGCTGTCCAGTTCTCCCAGCACCAGTGGTTAAAGAGTCTGGTTTTTTTCCATTGGATACTCTTTCGTGCTTTGTGGAAGATTAGTGGGCCGGGCCATACATTTGTGGGTCTGAATCTGGGTTCTCTATTCTGTTCCATTATCCTCTGTGTCTGTTTGTGTGTCCATCCCATACTGTCTTGATGATAACGGGTTTGTAGCAGAGGCTACATTCCGGCACTGTGATGCCTCCCGCTTTGGTTTTCTTCTTGAATATTACTTTGTATATTCGGGGTCTTTTGTGCTTCCATACACACGTTAGCATTATTTGTTCTAGCTTTGGAAAGAATGGTGGCACGATTTTGATGGGGATTGCATTGAAGATGTAGATTGCTTTGGGTGGTATTGACATTTTAACAATATTCATTCTTCGAATCCATGAACATGGAAAGTTTTCCCATTCTTTGTGTCTTCCTCAATTTACTTCATAAACCTTCTATAGTTTTCAGCACACACATCTTTTATATCTTTGGATAGGTTCATTCGTATTTTTAGGCTATTGATAGATATTTTATGGTCCTGGTGCAACTATGACCGTGATCAGTTTCCTTACTTCTCTTTCTGTTTGGTATTGGTATATCAAAATGCAATGGGTTTCTGTACATTGCTTTTGTACCCTGCGACTTTGCTGCACTGATGTATCAGTTCGAGGAGACTTTTGGTGGATTCTGTCAGGTTTTCCATGGAGAGTATCATGTGGTCTGTGAAGAGTGAATGTTTGACTTCATCTTTGCCATTGTGATACCATTTATTTCCTTTTGTTGTCTGATTGCTGGTTCTAGGAATTGCAAAAGTATGTTCAACAACAGTGGTGAGAATGGACATGCCTGTCATGTTCCTGATCTCAGGGGGAAAGTTTTCAGTTTATCCCCCGGAGAATTATATTAGCTGTGGGCTTGTATCATACGTGGCTTTCATGATGTTTACATATGTTCCTTCTATTCCGACTTTCTTGAGGGTTTTTATTAAGAAAGGATGCTGTGTTTTTTCAAATGCTTTCTCTGCCTGTATTGACAGGATCATGTGGTTCTTACCTGTGATTTTCTTAATGTGATGTATCCTATTGGTTGATTTGCAAATATTGAACCAGCCCTATAGCCGAGATAGGAATCCTACTTGATCCCGGTGAAAAATTCTTTTCATATGTTGTGCATTTGATTTGCCAGTATCTTGTTGAGAATTTTTGTATTCTCATTCATCAGGCATATTGTCTTGTAGTCGTCTTTTTTTTTTTTTTCTTTTTTTTCCTGGATCTCTGTCTGGTTTGGGAATCAAAGTAAAGCTGGCTTTGTAGAATGAGTCCGGAAGTTTTCCTTCCATTTCTATTCTGTGGAACAGCTTGAGAAGCATAGATATTAACTGCTTTAGATGTCTGATGGAATTCCCCAGGGAAGCATGTGGTCCTGAAAATGAGATAAATCTTAGGATGCAATGACTAGGACAACTCCCTGGCAAGCTGATGGTCTCAGGAATAAGATATGGATAGATATGAAACACATATGAGTAGGGCAAAGGGAAGCCTCTGTCGACTACCATGGGAACCGAAAGGCAAGATGCCTGTGTTCTTACTTCAGAAACAGAGGGAAAGCTTCTGGAGTTCACTGTTTTCCCTTGCCATCCTGTCAGTGGATAGAGAGGACAGTGATTCCAAGGTAACAGGCTCGTGCTGCAGGCTAAGCTCAAATGTTTGGAAAAGGGCTTGGATGCAGTAGTTCATGAATGGTCTCTTTCTGTGCTAAGGAGTCCTCGAGAATACTGCCCACGGTGAACCAACTGTTCCTCAGAGTAAAGGAATCTTTAATGGCCAGGGAGGGAAACAAGTTGGCTAGCCATCATTTCTTCTACCAGCCACCCAAACACCAAGTACTCTCAGGAAGGCAATCCTTCCTTTGGGATCTCAGAAACTGATTGCTCTTGGTTAGCACAGACCAGATTCAGAGCTGGTTAGGAGTGGCCAGCACTCACTATGCAGGGGACAGTCTCATTGTCCTTGCCTGAGACCAGAGACATGGTTATCATTATGGCCAGGGAAATCAGAATGGCTAGAAACAGGGCCAAAGTGTTTCAGTTCAGCAAATTATGGAATCAAGCTGGGACAGAAATGTCTACCTCCACATTCCTCTTATCCCAGAAGGGAGGATAGCTCCTTCCCAATATCCGTGACCCTGACTCCACATGAGCATTGCTGCTGGGCACTTTGAAATCCCCTGGGCTTACCTTTGTCCACATAGTGCTGAAAGGCAATTGCTGAGGGACCCCGTGGCCCAAGGGATCCCGCGGTGACAAGAAAATGGTCGGACACCCTGTTAAAAGTAGAAAACATGGCTCTGAGATACTGTCCCTGAGTGGACAACAGAAAGAACGTTGTGGGAAAAGAGCAACAGGATGGAGAATGATACAGAGAAGGCCAAAGTTCTTTCTTAACACGAGAGAATGTGATAAATCAAACAATGATGCGACGAGCACAATCTCCTGATAGGATGGTTGCCTCAGGAGTAAGAACCATGTGTGGGCTAGGACCAAGGGAAACCTCCTGCAGTGTTTCTCCAGAAAGGGGTGAAAAGTTCCTGGCACTGGCTTTTGTTGCCGTGTCCTTTGAAGCCAGTAGTGACCCCTAGTTACCAGATTCTGACTTGCGGCTAACCCTCAGGTATTTGGAGAATGGCTCTGCTGCACCAGTCCTCGAGTGGGCTCGGTCCGGTACGTAGCAGATCCTGAAGAATATTGCCAATGGATGAAGTGTGTGCTCTGCATGGTGAAGGCATCTGTATCCTCCAGTGTTTGGAGTTCTGCTGACGAACTGTTGAAGATTGGGGGCGACGGTGGACGTGATCCAGAGCCCAAGACCAAGAAAGATCTCCTGAAGACATCTTTCATACAACAAAGGCGATTTTATTAAACGATGGGGACAGAAACCACATGCAAGAAAATCTGCACTGGGGTCCTGACGGGTAACTCATTATTACACACCATCAGGTTGGCAGGGTGTCAAGGATAGGGTTAGGGTTAGGAGGAAGCAAGTTTTCAGCACCTTGAGGGGCTAGGTGTGGCTAAGGAAACGCCCTTCATTACCACATAATAAAACCCAAGTCATGAGACCCATTCAATGTATATGAGGCGGGTGCGGAAGCTTGGAGGAATACTGCCAGGATATACCTTGGGCAGTTGAAATAAAAGAAGTTGACTTGCAGGGTCTTCAAGGTTGGGATAATGTTAGGCTTAGGTTGTGCTTTGCCCCTAGCAAAGGGTCATCACCATCACCGAGCAGCTAAGCTCCTAGAGGGATGTCACTCTATCCGTTTCAGAGATTGTCAGTGGGCTATAAGCAGTAAGGGAATTTAATTTTCATTTGCCGTAGCATCACACATTACCATGACAAGTGCTTAAGGCCCTTTTCTCTGTACTTGGGTGGTCAAGACTGTCCAAGGAATAACAATCATATTCCACCCAGGGTGGGAGGAGGGGCAGCTTGTGCTTTACCCCTCAGCCTGCCTTATGCTCCCTCATCATATCCTCCCTGAATAATGTCAACCCTGAAACCTTGAAGATGGATGAAGGTGGAAGGTCTCATCTTCTGTAGCTTCTTTGTACTGAGTAGGGGCATAGAGTCGTCCCTACCTATGTGGGTCCTTATTGGTCTCTTGGGAAACGTACAGAGGACTTACAAAAGGCGGCAGCGGCTGAATCCAAGGTGGGCCTCCTTGAGAAGAAAGGCTCATCGTTTGGCGCCTGGGGGTTGGAGGGTGGGGGCTGGGTGGGTGGATACAAGAACCCAGGAGCGAGCGGAGGGGCAGTGCGACTCCAGACTCCGCCTCCGCCACAGCCCTGGGCTCCCTGGGTCCTGGACCTCTTCCCTCCCTCGAGCCCTCATCCCCAGGGCCCCTGGCATTTCACGAGGCCCAGCTAGGGCAGCGGCCTCGGGCTGGTGATGGTGTCTGGGGGCGCTGGGGGCTCCGGGGTGGGTTTGCACCAGGTGGGGCAGACGGGAGGGAAAGGCCAGGTGGCTGGCTGCGCTCGCCCCAGGGCTGGGGAGGAGGCGCTGAGATCCCAGCGGGGCGGGCCCTGAAGGCACGACTGGCCTGATGCCCCAAGCTCGCTCCACCCACTTCCCAGTGAGCAGCCCAGCATGGTGTGGTGCTCGGCTGGGAGATCCCTTGCTGTGCTGGATGGAAGCGGGGGCGGGGCTCGGGCCAAGCCAGGAGCAGCCTGTAAGAGTCCCGGGATTGGAGCACACCAGGGCTTACACCACAACGCATTGCCAGGGTCCTCTTGCCCAGCCTCTGTCACCCGCCCAGGGCCGGGGGCCGCGGCGGAGGGCGGCGGCAGGAAAGCAGGCAGGCTGGAAGGCAGGCACGCTGGCAGGCAGGCAGGCTGGCAGGCAGGCAGGCAGGCAGGCAGTCAGGCGCGTGCATGGGTGAAGCGCGGCACCCGCTTGGCTTGGGACGCGTGGAGCAGGGTCTTGCACCCAGCGGCAGCCGCTGGCCTCTTGGGCCATAGCAGCCTCAACGCTTCCGACCCAGTCTTCTCTGGGAAGCTAAGCAGGGTCAGGCCTTGTTAGCACTTGGATGGGAGACGGTCTGGGAGTACCGGGTGCTGTACGCCTTTGCCTTTACCTTTGGCCTCCTTCACCTCTCCTTTGGCGCCCGCCGCCCCTCCCCCCTCCCTGTCTGTGTCCCTGTCTCCCCAGGGAGCACCGCTGATGGGGCCAAACACACCCCAGTCAATACTCCCTCAGCCCCTCCTGGACCGGTGAGGCAGCCATGCCTGGCCCGGCCCCGCCCCGCCTCGCACCCCGTGCCCTGACACCCCAACACTTGAAAGGGGCACGCTCCCCACTCCTGGCACCCGGCCAAATGCCACTGCAGCCACTGGAAGCCACAGCCCAGCTTTGCACCTTTCCTGACACACCACCCAAACCCGCACCCGGACAGATGGTGGGTGGTGCGGTGTGGGCGGAACGGGAGGCTGGCGCCTGGGGGCTGGGGGCTGGGGGCTGGGTGGGTGGATACAAGAACCCTGGAGCGAGCGGAGGGGCAGCGCGACTCCAGACTCCGCATCCGCCACAGCCCTGGTCCTGGACCTGGACCTGGTCCTGGACCTCTTCCCTCCCTCGAGCCCTCATCCCCAGGGCCCCTGGCATTTCACGAGGCCCAGCTAGGGCAGCGGCCTCGGGCTGGTGATGGTGTCTGGGGGCGCTGGGGGCTCCGGGTGGGTTTGCACCACGTGGGGCAGACGGGAGGGAAAGGCCTGGTGGCTGGTGGCACTCGCCCCAGGGCTGCGGAGGAGGCGCTGAGATCCCAGCGGGGCGGGCCCGGAAGGCACGACTGGCCTGATGCCCCAAGCTCGCTCCACCCACTTCCCAGTGACCAGCCCAGCATGGTGTGGTGCGCGGCTGCAGGTGCCCGGCGGTGCGGTTCGGGACGGAAGCGGAGGCGGAAGTGGGGCCACGCCTGGAGCAGCCCCCAAGAGTCCCGGGATTGGAGAACGCCGGGGCTTGGGCCACAGCGCGTTGCCAGGGTCCTCTTGCGGGGCCTCTGCCACCCGCCCGGGGCCCGGGGCCCAGGGCCCGCGGCGGAGGGCGGCGGAAGGCAAGCAGGCAGGCTGGCAGGCAGGCAAGCAGGCAGGCTGGCAGGCAGGCAGGCAGGCAGGCAGGGTAGCAGGCAGGCAAACAGGCAGGCTGGCAGGCAGGCGAGCAGGCAGGCTGCCAGGCAGGCAGGCAGGCAGGCTGGCAGGCAGGCAAACAGGCAGGCTGGCAGGCAGGCGAGCAGGCAGGCAGGCTGGCAGGCAGGCAGTCTGGAAGGCAGGCAGGCAGTGAGGCGCGTACATGGCTGAGGCACGGCACCCGCTAGGCTTGGCAGGCGTGCAATAGCCTATTGACGCGCCCAGCGGCACCGCTGGCCTGTTCGGCCATAGGAGCCAGAACGCGTCCGACCGCGTCTTCTCTGGGAAGCTAAGCAGGGTCGGGCCTGGTTCCCACTTGGAAGGGAGACGGACTCGGAATACCGGGTGCTGTAGGCCTTTGCCTTTTAAGCCTTTGGCCTCCTTCACCACTCCTTTGGCGCCCGCCGCCCGTCCCCCCTCCCTGCCTGCGTCCCTGTCTCCCCAGGGAGCGGCGCTGCTGGGGCCAAACACACCCCAGCTACCCTTCCTTCAGCCCCTCCCGGGCCAGCAAGGCGGCCGTGCCTGGCCCGGCCACGCCCCGCCTCGCCCCCCCCCCCCACCCCGTGCCCGCACACCCCAGGGCACTTCAAATGGGCACGCTCCCCACTCCCGGAAACCGGCCAAATCCCACTGCAGGGTCTGGAAGCGACAGTCCAGCTGTGCACCTTTCCTGACACACCACCGAAACCCGCACCCGCTCCCAGGGGGGGGTTACGGTGTGGGCGGAACGGGAGGCTGGCGCCTGGGGGCTGGGGGGTGGGGGCTGGGTGGGTGGATACAAGAACCCAGGAGCGAGCTGAGGGGCAGCGCGACTCCAGACTCCGCCTCCGCCACAGCCCTGGGCTCCCTGGGTCCTGGACCTCTTCCCTCCCTCGAGCCCTCATCCCCAGGGCCCCTGGCATTTCACGAGGCCCAGCTAGGGCAGCGGCCTCGGGCTGGTGATGGTGTCTGGGGGCGCTGGGGGCTCCGGGGTGGGTTTGCACCAGGTGGGGCAGACGGGAGGGAAAGGCCAGGTGGCTGGCTGCGCTCGCCCCAGGGCTGGGGAGGAGGCGCTGAGATCCCAGCGGGGCGGGCCCTGAAGGCACGACTGGCCTGATGCCCCAAGCTCGCTCCACCCACTTCCCAGTGAGCAGCCCAGCATGGTGTGGTGCTCGGCTGGGAGATCCCTTGCTGTGCTGGATGGAAGCGGGGGCGGGGCTCGGGCCAAGCCAGGAGCAGCCTGTAAGAGTCCCGGGATTGGAGCACACCAGGGCTTACACCACAACGCATTGCCAGGGTCCTCTTGCCCAGCCTCTGTCACCCGCCCAGGGCCGGGGGCCGCGGCGGAGGGCGGCGGCAGGAAAGCAGGCAGGCTGGAAGGCAGGCAAGCAGGCAGGCTGGCAGGCAGGCACACAGGCAGGCTGGAAGGCCGGCAAGCAGACAGGCTGGCAGGCAGGAAGGCTGGCAGGAAGGCAGGCAGGCAAGCAGGCAGGCTGGCAGGCAGGCACAGAGGCAGGCTGGAAGGCCGGCAAGCAGGCAGGCTGGCATGCAGGCAAACAGGCAGGCTGGCAGGCAGGCAAAAAGGCAGGCTGGAAGGCCGGCAAGCAGGCTGGCAGGCAGGCAAGCAGGCAGGCTGAGAGGCAGGCAAGCAGGCAGGCTGGCATGCAGGCAAGCAGGCAGGCTGGCAGGCAGGCAGGCTGGCAGGCAGGCTGGCAGGCAGGTAAGCAGGCCGGCTGGCATGCAGGCAAGCAGGCAGGCTGGCAGGCAGGCAAACAGGCAGGCTGGCAGGCAGGCAAACAGGCAGGCTGGCAGGCCGGCAAGCAGGCAGGCTGGCAGGCAGGCAAGCAGGCAGGCTGGCAGGCAGGCAAACAGGCAGGCTGGCAGGCAGGCAAGAAGGCAGGCTGGCAGGCAGGCAAGCAGGCAGGCTGGCAGGCAGGCAAGCAGGCAGGCTGGCAGGCAGGCAAACACGCAGGCTGGCAGGCAGGTAAGCAGGCCGGCTGGCATGCAGGCAAGCAGGCAGGCTGGCAGGCAGGCAAGCAGGCAGGCTGGCAGGCAGGCAAACAGGCAGGCTGGCAGGCCGGCAAGCAGGCAGGCTGGCAGGCAGGCAAGCAGGCAGGCTGGCAGGCAGGCAAACAGGCAGGCTGGCAGGCAGGCAAGCAGGCAGGCTGGCAGGCAGGCAAGCAGGCAGGCTGGCAGGCAGGCAAACAGGCAGGCTGGCAGGCAGGCAAGAAGGCAGGCTGGCAGGCTGGCAAGCAGGCAGGCTGGCAGCCCGGCAAGCGGGCTGTCAGGCAGGCAAGCAGGCAGGCTGGCAGGCAGGCTGGCAGGCAGGCAAGCAGGCAGGCTGGCAGGCAGGCAAGCAGGCAGGCTGGCAGGCAGGAAGGCTGGCAGGAAGGCAGGCAGCTGGCAGGCAGGCACACAGGCAGGCTGGAAGGCCGGCAAGCAGGCAGGCTGGCATGCAGGCAAACAGGCAGGCTGGCAGGCAGGCAAACAGGCAGGCTGGAAGGCCGGCAAGAAGGCAGGCTGGCAGGCAGGCAAGCAGGCAGGCTGGCAGGCAGGCAAGCAGGCAGGCTGGCAGGCAGGCAAACACGCAGGCTGGCAGGCAGGCAAGAAGGCAGGCTGGCAGGCAGGCAAGCAGGCAGGCTGGCAGGCAGGCAAGCAGGCAGGCTGGCAGGCAGGCAAACACGCAGGCTGGCAGGCAGGTAAGCAGGCCGGCTGGCATGCAGGCAAGCAGGCAGGCTGGCAGGCAGGCAAGCAGGCAGGCTGGCAGGCAGGCAAACAGGCAGGCTGGCAGGCCGGCAAGCAGGCAGGCTGGCAGGCAGGCAAGCAGGCAGGCTGGCAGGCAGGCAAACAGGCAGGCTGGCATGCAGGCAAGCAGGCAGGCTGGCATGCAGGCAAGCAGGCAGGCTGGCAGGCTGGAAGGCCGGCAAGCAGGCAGGCTGGCATGCAGGCAAACAGGCAGGCTGGCAGGCAGGCAAGCAGGCAGGCTGGCATGCAGGCAAGCAGGCAGGCTGGCAGGCTGGAAGGCCGGCAAGCAGGCAGGCTGGCAGGCCGGCAAGCAGGCAGGCTGGCAGGCAGGCAAGCAGGCAGGCTGGCAGACAGGCTGGCAGGCAGGCGAGCAGGCAGGCAGGCTGGCAGGCAGGCAGGCTGGCAGGCAGTGAGGCGCGTGCATGGGTGAGGCGCGGCACGCGCTTGGCTTGGCACGCGTGTTGCAGGCTCTTGAAGCGCCCAGCGGCAGCCCCTGGCCTGTTCGGCCATAGCAGCCAGAACGCGTCCGACCCTGTCTTCTCTGGGAAGCTAAGCAGGGTCGGGCCTGGTTCCCACTTGGAAGGGAGACGGACTCGGATACTGGGTGTTGTAGGCCTTTGCCTTTTAAGCCTTTGGCCTCCTTCACCACTCCTTTGGCGCCCGCCGCCCGTCCCCCCTCCCTGCCTGCGTCCGTGTCTGCCCAGGGAGCGGCGCTGCTGGGGCCAAAACACCCCAGCCACTGCTCCCTCAGCCCCTCCCGGGCCAGCAAGGCGGCTGTGCCTGGCCCGGCCCCGTCCCGCCTCGCTCGCCCGCCCCCCCACCGTGCCCGCACACCCCGGGGCACTTCAAAAGGGCACGCTCCCCACTCCCGGAACCCGGCCAAATCCCACTGCAGTGACTGGAAGCCACAGTCCAGCTGTGCACCTTTCCTGACACACCACCCAAACCCGCACCCGGACGGGGGGAGGGTGATGTGGGCGGAACCGGAATCTGGCGCCTGGGGGCTGGAGGGTGGGCGCTGGGTGGGTGGATACAGGAACCCAGGAGCGGGCGTTTGGGTATGTGGGAGGGCAACACGTCCCCAGCCTCCAACTTCCCCAAGGCCTGGGCTCCCTGGGTCCTGGATCTCTTCCCTCCCTCGAGCCCTCATCCACAGGGCCCCTGGCATTTTAAGAGGCCCAGCTAGGGCAGCGGACTCGGGCTGATGCTGCTGTCTGGGGGCGCTGGGGGCTCCGGGTGGGTTTCCACCAGGTGGGGCAGACGGGAGGGAACGGCCTGGTGGCTGGCTGCGCTCGCCCTAGCGCTGGGGAGGAAGCGCTGAGAACCTGGCGGGGCGGGCCCCGAAGGCACGAGCTTCCTGATGCCCCACGCTCGCTTCTGCCCTCTTCCCAGTGAGCAGCCCAACGTGGTGTGGTGCGGGGCTGCGAGGTGCGGTGCGGTGCGGTGCGGTGCGCTGCGGGATGGATGCAGAGGCGGGCCTGCGGCCAAGCCGGGAACCGCCTGCAAGAGTCCCGGGGTTACAGAACGCCGGGATTGTGCCACGGCGCGTTGCCAGGGTCCTCTGGCGCGGCCTCGGCCACCCGCCGCGGCCCCACGGCTGCGGGCGGTGGCGGCAGCGGCGGCGGCTGCGGCTGAGGCGCCGGCGGGGGTGGCGGCTGCGTCTGAGCCGGCGGCTGGGGCGGCTGCAGCTGAGGCTGCGACGGCGGGGGCGGCTGCAGCTGAGGCTGCGACGGCGGGGCCGGCGGCTGCTGTGGCTGAGGCGGCGGCGGCGGCGGCTGCGGCGGCGGCGGCAGTGGCGGCGACGGCGGCTGAGGCGGCTGCGGCTGAGGCCGCGGCTGAGTTGGCGGCAGCGGCTGCGGGGGCGGCGGCAGCGGCGGCTGCGTCCGAGGCTGGGACGGCGGCGGTGGCTGTGGCTGCGGCGGCGGCGCCGGCGGCTGCGGCTGAAGCGGTGGCGGCGGCGGCGGCGGCCGCCGCCGAGGCTTGGACGGCGGCGGCGGCTGCGGCTTCGGCGGCAGCGGCGGCGGTGGTTTCGGCGGCGGGGGCGGCGGGGGCTGCAGCTGATGCGGCTGTGGCTGCAGGCAGGCTGGCAGGCAGGCTAGCAGGCTGGCAGGAAGGCAGGCAGGTAGTCAGGCCCGAGCATGCAAGGGAGAAGCGGGGCACCCGCTTGGCTGGGACGCGCGAAGCAGGCTCTTGAAGCGCCCACAGGCAGCCGCTGGCTGTTCGGTCATACCAGCCAGAAGGCGCCTGACCCCGTCTTCTCTGGGAAGCTAAGCAGGGTCAAGCCTGCTTACCACTTGGATGGGAGTCGGCCTGGGAATACCGGGTGCTGTAGGCCTTGGCCTTTTAAGCCTTTGGCCTCCTTCACCTCTCCTCTGGCGCCCGCCGCCCGTCCCCCCTCCCTGCCTGCGTCCCTGTCTGCCCAGGGAGCGGCGCTGCTGGGGCCAAACACGTCCCAGCCACTGCTCGCTCAGCCCCTCCCGGGCCAGCAAGGCGGCCGTGGCTGGCCCGGCCCCGCCCCGTCTCGCCCCCCCCCCACCCCCCCGTGCCCGCACACACCAGGGCACTACAAAGGGGCACACTCCCCACTCCCGGTACCCGGCCAAACCCCACTGCAGCGACTGGAAGCCACAGTCCAGCTGTGCACCTTTCCTGACACACCACCCAAACCCACACCCGATCCGAGGGGGTGTTACTGTGTGGGCAGAACCGGAGGCTGGCGTCTGGGGGCTGGGGGTGGGGGCTGGGTGGGTGGATACAAGAACCCAGGAGGGAGCGGAGAGGCAGCGCGACTCCAGACTCCGCATCCGCCACAGCCCTGGGCCCCCTGGGTCCTGGACCTCTTCCCTCCCTCCAGCCCTCATCCCCAGGGCCCCTGGCATTTCACCAGGCCCAGCTAGGGCAGCGGCCTCGGGCTGGTGATGGTGTCTGGGGGCGCTGGGGGCTCCGGGTGGGTTTGCCCCAGGTGGGGCAGACGGGAGGGAAAGGCCTGGTGGCTGGCGGCCCTCGCCCCAGGGCTGGGGAGGAGGCGCTGAGATCCCAGCGGGGCGGGCCCGGGAGGCACGACTGGCCTGATGCCCCAAGCTCGCTCCACCCACTTCCCAGTGACTAGCCCAGCGTGGTGTGGTGCCTGGCTGCGAGGTGCCTTGCGGTGCGGTTCGGGATGGAAGCGGAGGCGGAAGTGGGGCCACGCCTGGAGCAGCCCGCAAGAGTCCCGGGATTGCAGAACGCCGAGGCTTGGGCCACAGCGCGTTGCCAGGGTCCTCTTGCGGGGCCTCTGCCACCCGCTCGGGGCCGGGGCCCAGGGCCCGCGGCGGAAGGCGAGCAGGCAGGCTGGCAGGCCGGCAAGCAGGCTGGCAGGCAGGCAAGCAGGCAGGCTGAGAGGCAGGCAAGCAGGCAGGCTGGAATGCAGGCAAGCAGGCAGGCTGGCAGGCAGGCAAGCAGGCAGGCTGGCAGGCAGGCACACAGGCAGGCTGGAAGGCCGGCAAGCAGACAGGCTGGCAGGCAGGAAGGCTGGCAGGAAGGCAGGCAGGCAAGCAGGCAGGCTGGCAGGCAGGCACACAGGCAGGCTGGAAGACCGGCAAGCAGGCAGGCTGGCATGCAGGCAAACAGGCAGGCTGGCAGGCAGGCAAAAAGGCAGGCTGGAAGGCCGGCAAGCAGGCTGGCAGGCAGGCAAGCAGGCAGGCTGAGAGGCAGGCAAGCAGGCAGGCTGGCATGCAGGCAAGCAGGCAAGCTGGCAGGCAGGCAGGCTGGCAGGCAGGCTGGCAGGCAGGTAAGCAGGCCGGCTGGCATGCAGGCAAGCAGGCAGGCTGGCAGGCAGGCAAACAGGCAGGCTGGCAGGCAGGCAAACAGGCAGGCTGGCAGGCCGGCAAGCAGGCAGGCTGGCAGGCAGGCAAGCAGGCAGGCTGGCAGGCAGGCAAACAGGCAGGCTGGCAGGCAGGCAAGAAGGCAGGCTGGCAGGCAGGCAAGCAGGCAGGCTGGCAGCCCGGCAAGCAGGCTGTCAGGCAGGCAAGCAGGCAGGCTGGCAGGCAGGCTGGCAGGCAGGCAAGCAGGCAGGCTGGCAGGCAGGCAAGCAGGCAGGCTGGCAGGCAGGAAGGCTGGCAGGAAGGCAGGCAGCTGGCAGGCAGGCACACAGGCAGGCTGGAAGGCCGGCAAGCAGGCAGGCTGGCATGCAGGCAAACAGGCAGGCTGGCAGGCAGGCTGGAAGGCCGGCAAGCAGGCTGGCAGGCAGGCAAGCAGGCAGGCTGAGAGGCAGGCAAGCAGGCAGGCTGAGAGGCAGGCAAGCAGGCAGGCTGGCATGCAGGCAAGCAGGCAGGCTGGCAGGCTGGAAGGCCGGCAAGCAGGCAGGCTGGCATGCAGGCAAACAGGCAGGCTGGCAGGCAGGCAAGCAGGCAGGCTGGCATGCAGGCAAGCAGGCAGGCTGTCAGGCTGGAAGGCCGGCAAGCAGGCACGCTGGCAGGCCGGCAAGCAGGCAGGCTGCCAGGCCGGCAAGCAGGCAGGCTGGCAGGCAGGCAAGCAGGCAGGCCGGCAAGCAGGCTGGCAGGCAGGCAAGCAGGCAGGCTGAGAGGCAGGCAAGCAGGCAGGCTGGCATGCAGGCAAGCAGGCAGGCTGGCAGGCAGGCAAGCAGGCAGGCTGGCAGCCCGGCAAGCAGGCTGTCAGGCAGGCAGGCAGGCAGGCTGGCAGGCAGGCTGGCAGGCAGGCAAGCAGGCAGGCTGGCAGGCAGGAAGGCTGGCAGGAAGGCAGGCAGGCAAGCAGGCAGGCTGGCAGGCAGGCACACAGGCAGGCTGGAAGGCCGGCAAGCAGGCAGGCTGGCATGCAGGCAAACAGGCAGGCTGGCAGGCAGGCAAACAGGCAGGCTGGCAGGCAGGCAAACAGGCAGGCTGGCAGGCCGGCAAGCAGGCAGGCTGGCAGGCAGGCAAGCAGGCAGGCTGGCAGGCAGGCAGGCAAACAGGCAGGCTGGCAGGCAGGCAAGCAGGCAGGCTGGCAGGCAGGCAAGCAGGCAGGCTGGCAGCCCGGCAAGCAGGCTGTCAGGCAGGCAGGCAGGCAGGCTGGCAGGCAGGCAAGCAGGCAGGCTGGCAGGCAGGCAAGCAGGCAGGCTGGCAGGCAGGAAGGCTGGCAGGAAGGCAGGCAGCTGGCAGGCAGGCAAGCAGGCAGGCTGGCAGGCAGGAAGGCTGGCAGGAAGGCAGGCAGCTGGCAGGCAGGCACACAGGCAGGCTGGAAGGCCGGCAAGCAGACAGGCTGGCATGCAGGCAAACAGGCAGGCTGGCAGGCAGGCAAACAGGCAGGCTGGAAGGCCGGCAAGCAGGCTGGCAGGCAGGCAAGCAGGCAGGCTGAGAGGCACGCAAGCAGGCAGGCTGGCATGCAGGCAAGCAGGCAGGCTGGCAGGCTGGAAGGCCGGCAAGCAGGCAGGCTGGCATGCAGGTAAACAGGCAGGCTGGCAGGCAGGCAAGCAGGCAGGCTGGCATGCAGGCAAGCAGGCAGGCTGGCAGGCTGGAAGGCCGGCAAGCAGGCAGGCTGGCAGGCCGGCAAGCAGGCAGGCTGGCAGGCAGGCAAGCAGGCAGGCTGGCAGGCAGGCTGGCAGGCAGGCGAGCAGGCAGGCAGGCTGGCAGGCAGGCAGGCTGGCAGGCAGGCAAGCAGGCAGGCTGGCAGGCAGGCTGGCAGGCAGGCGAGCAGGCAGGCAGGCTGGCCGGCAGGCAGGCTGGCAGGCTGGCAGGCAGGCAGGCAGTGAGGCGCGTGCATGGGTGAGGCGCGGCACGCGCTTGGCTTGGCACGCGTGCTGCAGGGTCTTGAAGCGCCCAGCGGCAGCCCCTGGCCTGTTCGGCCATAGCAGCCAGAAAGCGTCCGACCCCGTCTTCTCTGGGAAGCTAAGCAGGGTCGGGCCTGGTTCCCACTTGGAAGGGAGACGGACTCGGATACTGGGTGTTGTAGGCCTTTGCCTTTTAAGCCTTTGGCCTCCTTCACCACTCCTTTGGCGCCCGCTGCCCGTCCCCCCTCCCTGCCTGCGTCCCTGTCTGCCCAGGGAGCGGCGCTGCTGGGGCCAAACACACCCCAGCCACTGCTCCCTCAGCCCCTCCCGGGCCAGCAAGGCGGCTGTGCCTGGCCCGGCCCCGCCCCGCCTCGCTCGCCCCCCCCCCCCCCCCCCCCCCCCCCCGTGCCCGCACACCCCGGGGCACTTCAAAAGGGCACGCTCCCCACTCCCAGAACCCGGCCAAATCCCACTGCAGTGACTGGAAGCCACAGTCCAGCTGTGCAGCTTTCCTGACACACCACCCAAACCCGCACCCGGACGGGGGGAGGGTGATGTGGGCGGAACTGGAATCTGGCGCCTGGGGGCTGGAGGGTGGGCGCTGGGTGGGTGGATACAGGAACCCAGGAGCGGGCGTTTGGGTATGTGGGAGGGCAACACGTCCCCAGCCTCCAACTTCCCCAAGGCCTGGGCTCCCTGGGTCCTGGATCTCTTCCCTCCCTCGAGCCCTCATCCACAGGGCCCCTGGCATTTTAAGAGGCCCAGCTAGGGCAGCGGACTCGGGCTGATGCTGCTGTCTGGGGGCGCTGGGGGCTCCGGGTGGGTTTGCACCAGGTGGGGCAGACGGGAGGGAACGGCCTGGTGGCTGGCTGCGCTCGCCCTAGCGCTGGGGAGGAAGCGCTGAGAACCTGGCGGGGCGGGCCCCGAAGGCACGAGCGTCCTGATGCCCCACGCTCGCTTCTGCCCTCTTCCCAGTGAGCAGCCCAACGTGGTGTGGTGCGGGGCTGCGAGGTGCGGTGCGGTGCGGTGCGGTGCGCTGCGGGATGGATGCAGAGGCGGGCCTGCGGCCAAGCCGGGAGCCGCCTGCAAGAGTCCCGGGGTTACAGAACGCCGGGATTGTGCCACGGCACGTTGCCAGGGTCCTCTGGCGCGGCCTCGGCCACCCGCCGCGGCCCCACGGCTGCGGGCGGTGGCGGCAGCGGCGGCGGCTGCGGCTGAGGCGGCGGCTGCGGCTGAGGCGCCGGCGGGGGCGGCGGCTGCGTCTGAGCCGGCGGCTGGGGCGGCTGCAGCTGAGGCTGCGACTGCGGGGGCGGCTCCAGCTGAGGCTGCGACTGCGGGGGCGGCTGCAGCTGAGGCTGCGACGGCGGGGGCGGCGGCGGCTGTGGCTGAGGCGGCGGCGGCGGCTGCGGCGGCGGCGGCAGCGGCGGCGGCTGAGGCGGCGGCAGCGGCGGCGGCGGCGGCTGAGGCGGCTGCAGCTGAGGCTGCGGCTGAGGTGGCGGCGACGGCTGCGGCGGCAGAGGCGGCGGCGGCGTCGGCTGCGGCCGAGGCTGCGACAGCGGCAGTGGCTGTGGCTGAGGCGGCGGCGGCGGCGCCGGCATCTGCAGCTGAAGCGGCCGCGGCGGCGACTGACGCCGAGGTTTGGACGGCGGCGGCGGCGGCTGCAGCTTAGGCGGCGGCGGCGGCGGCTGAGGCGGCGGCGGCGGCTGAGGCGGCTGCAGCTGAGGCTGCGACGGCGGCTGCGGCGGCGGCTGCGGCTGAGGCGGCGGCGGCGACGGTGGCCGCGGCTGCCGCGGAGGCTTGGACTGTGGCGGTGGCTCCGGCTTCGGCGGCGGCGGCGGCTTCGGCGGCAGAGGCGGCGGCGGCGTCGGCTGCGGCCGAGGCTGCGACAGCGGCAGTGGCTGTGGCTGAGGCGGCGGCGGCGACGCCGGCATCTGCGGCTGAAGCGGCGGCGGCGGCGACTGACGCCGAGGTTTGGACGGCGGCGGCGGCGGCTGAGGCGGCAGCGGCGGCGGCGGCGGCTGAGGCGACGGCGGCGGCTGAGGCGCCTGCAGCTGAGGCTGCGACGGCGGCGGCGGTGGCGGCTGCGGCTGAGGCGGCGGCGGCTGCGGCTGAGGCAGCAGCGGCGGCTGAAGCGGCTGCAGCTGAGGGTTCGACGGCGGCGTCGGCGGCTGCGGCTGAGACGGCGGCGGCGACGGTGGCAGCGGCTGCCGCCGAGGCTTGGACTGCGGCGGTGGCTCCGGCTTCGGCGGCGGCGGCGGCTGCGGCGGCTGCAGCTGAGGCTGCGATGGCAGGGGCGGCGGCGGCTGCGGCTGAGGCGGCGGCGGTGGAGGCTGCGGCGGTGGCGGCTGCGGCTGCGGCTGAGGCGGCGGCGGTGGCGGCTGCGGCTGAGGCGGCGGCGAAGGCAGCTGCGGCGGCGGCGGCGGCGGTGGCGGCTGAGGCGGCGGCGGCGGCTGAGGCGGCGGCGGTGGCGGCTGCGGCTGCGGCTGAGGCGGCGGCGGTGGCGGCTGCGGCTGAGGCGGCGGCGAAGGCAGCCGCGGCAGCGGCGGCGGCGGCTGCGGCTGAGGCGGCGGCGGCGACGGTGGCGGCGGCTGCCGCCGAGGCTTGGACTGCGGCGGTGGCTCCGGCTCCGGCGGCGGCGGCGGCTTCGGCGGAGGCTTCGGCGGCGGCTTCGGCGGCGGGGGCGGCGTGGGCTGCGGCTGAGGCGGCGGCGGCTGCAGGCATGCTGGCGCTGCTGGGGCCAAACACACCCCAGCCACTGCTCCCCCAGCCCCTCCCGGGTCAGCAAGTTGGCCTGGCCTGGTCCGGCCCTGTCAGGCGTGGCTGGCACACCCCACCGCATGTCAGAAGGGGCATGCTCCCTGCTACCCGTTCCCCTTATCAGGCCAAATCCCTCTGTACTGGCTGGAGGCCACTCCTCAGGTTTGCAATTTCCCTGACCCACCACCCACAGGTGCAGGGAGCAGGAAGAGAGGGCGGGGCTGGGGTCTCGGTAGGGGTTCGCATGTTGGAGGTTTGGGTTGGGGCCTATTTATACAAGGACCCAGGAGGCTGGGAGGCGCAGTGAGTTCTCAGATATTGACTGTGCCCCAGTCCTGGGCTCCCTGGGTCCTCTACCTCTGCCCTGCCTCTCAGCCCTCATCCCCAGAGCCTCTGTCAATTCACGAGGCCCATCTACGGTATTGGGCTTGGGCTGGTGAGGTTCTCTGGGGACGCTCGGGGGGCTTCCTTTTGGTTTCCA
The DNA here is from genome assembly GCF_028749965.1 of Puma concolor. NCBI lineage: Eukaryota > Metazoa > Chordata > Mammalia > Carnivora > Felidae > Puma > Puma concolor. The sequence continues at coordinate 20,080,691 of NC_141677.1, forward strand.
GCCAGGTGGGGCAGACAGGAGAGAATGGCCAGGTTTTGGTTTGCGCTAGCCCTCTTGGTGGGGAGGAGGGCCTGAGAATCTGCTGGGCTGGAAGGCAAGGCTGGTCTTATGCCGCTTCTTCAGCGACCTGGTTCCACATTAGCAGCCTTGTTTTTTTTGTATGGGTTTGACACAGGTGTGTTTCCTTCCTGGGTCAGCCACTAAGATATGTACTTTTCAGCCCAGTGATAGAGTGTAAAGTTTCAACTTGTAATGGTTTGTTGAAACTATCGATTATTGGACTAAGTGAATTATGTCAGTCAGAAATCTACAAGTACCATGTAATATTGTAATCATTCACGGGTTAGAAGTAAAGAATCACCGGAAATAAGAGAGCGAGATCGTGAGGAAGAGACAAAGGGAGAGAGTGAGAGCGAGTAGAGTATCAAGTAACAGACCCTACTGTGATAATAGTTTGATAGTACTAGAGCGAAGGTGGCTGCTGGGGTAGTTTTCGCACCACGTGAAGGAGATTGAAATGTGTACCTGCAAAAATGCACACTGGGTAATATTTGGACCGTGAAACTACTTAACTCTTTGTATTAACCTTTTGAAATCAAAGAGACTACAAAAACTGCAATTTGAAAACGAAACAAAATGAAATGAGTACCTGTCCAATCGTTTAGTAGGTGAATTACATGAGATTGTAGTTATGGCACCCTTGCCAGGACTGCTGTGGGTTCTGAACTACGTTGGGGGTGGCACATGGGTGGCTCAGTGAGTTGAGTGTCCGACTTGGGCTCAGATCATGATCTCGCTGTCTGTGAGTTCGAGCCCTTTGTCGGGCCTTGTGCTGATAGCTCAGAGCCTGTGTCTCCCTCTCTCTCTGCCCCTTCCCTACTCATGCTGTGTCTTTGTCTGTCTCTCAAAGATGAATGAACATGAAAAAAATTTAAAAAAAAGAAGTACCTTAGAAGAAGTTACAATGTCCTCTAAGTCACATTGCATAGAGACTCCTCTCTTTCCCGTGCAGAAATAGTTAGCAGTAGTTGTGCAGGTATTGAAGAAGAATGAGGATGACAATGTCTTACAGATAGACAAAGGCAGCTTAACAATGGAAGGCTAGTGGGAAATCCTCCGTGCATGCCATCCTGGGCCTGTAGTTTTGACGCTCATGACGCAAGTCAAATAACAGGTTCATTCTGTATGAATTCCTTTAAAGGCCACCCATCCTTCCTCTGGGTCCAGCACTATATCTTCATTAGTGACCGGGACAAAATGTGATCTGTGCCCATGTGGAGATCACTGCCAATGAGGAAGACAGAGGTGAAAGGGGGGTCCATGTGGTTAGTAGGGATGGGAGACAACAGCACGGGTCATTGAGAGCAGAGACCTGCACTTCAAAGGAACCTTCCTCCGAAAGGAAAACTTGGCACGAAGGTCTCGGAAAGGAATGAATGAGAGCTTTTGGAAAAGTGTGGTTTTATATTGAATAAAAGATGTGTTATCATCTCACCTGTGTATTTATTCCTGGAACGTAGGTTTAAACTGGAGGGGATCGGGTATCTATCTGGCAATTTGTCTCACCAAATTATAGCATTGTGGCAGAAATCTCCTAGGCCTCTTTAGTTTTTCCAAGGACTTCTCCATTCCTGTGACAATCAAGTCATGCTCTTTGGAAACCTCCATTGGCTCCTCTTCCTGATTGACTTTCCTTAGATTTGGAAGCAGCTTAACCAAACCAGGTTACGTTTGCCGGTAGCTTTCTGTGTTCTTTGGATAGACAAAATAAGGCTGATGAAGGAAATAAGAATCCTGGCATTCAAGGGCAATCACAGCCTACACTGTTTTTCTACCTTAAGCATTATTTTCAGAGAGTGGAATCACAGTGTGAGTTTGGCTTTTTTGTTGGGCAAACTGTTTTGTTTCTGTTTTTATTCTTATTTTCATTTCAACTGGGTAAACCCTACTTCGTATCTTTAAATCTCCATTTACATTGGTTTTCAATTTTTTGTTACCCTACTCCTCATAGGGAAAACTCTTGGCCTGCTGCCAGTGCCCTTAAGAGTACACATAAATGGGAACAACAAGTAGCCATAGAAGGGGGAGCGCTTGCTGACGTTGCTTCTTTAAAAAGTCATAACAAGGTGGCTGCACCAGTTTGTATTGTGACCAGCAGTGCAAGAGTGTTCCCCTTTCTCCAACTCTCACCGACAACGGTTCTTTCTTGTGTGGTTCATTTTAGCCATTCTAGCAGGTGTGAGGTGGTCTCTCATCGTGGTTTTGCTCTGCATTCCTTAATGCACAGTGATGTTGAGCATCTTTCCATATGTCTGTTAGCCATCTGGAAGTCTTCTTTGGGCAAGTGTCTATTCATGCCTTCTGCCCATTTCATAACTGGGCTGTTTGGTTTTGGGTGCTGAGTTTGATAAGGTGTTTCTACATTTTGATCCTAACCCTTTCTCACATATGTGTCTTGCAAATATCTTCTCCCATGCTGTGGGCTGCTTTTAGTTGTGTTCATTGTTTCCTCCACTGTGCAGAAGGTTTTGTCTTGATGAGAATATTACTCAGCCATCAAAAAGCATGGAGTCTTGCCATTTGAAACTATGTGGATGGAACTAGAACGTATTGTGCTAAGCTAAATGAGTCCATCTGAGAAAGACAAAGATACAATTTCACTAGTATGTGGCAATTAACATATGAGAAGGTGAGGACGAGAAGAGAGGTAGACTTAAAAAAATTTTTTTTAATGTTTATTTATTTCTGAGACCGAGAGAGACAGAGCATGAGCGGGGGAGGGGCAGAGAGAGAGGGAGACACAGAATCCGAAGCAGGCTCCAGGCTCTGAGCTGTCAGCACAGAGCCTGACGCGGGGCCCAAACTCACAGATTGAGATCATGACCTGAGCCGAAGTCAGACACTCAACCGACTGAGCCACCCAGGTGGACCTAGAAAAGAGGTAGACTTTTAATGCTAAAGAACAAACTGAGAGTTGATGGAGGGATGTGGGTGAGAGATGGGCTAGATGGGTGGTGGGTACCAAGGAGGGCACTTGTGATGAGCACTGGGTGTTGTACGTAACTGATGAATCACGGAATTCGACTTCTGAAACCTATACGTTAACTAACTAAAATTTAAATTAAAATAAGAAACAGAAATCTAAACAGCCCACTCCCTCGGTCATGGCCCATGCAACGGTTTTGACAACAGTGTGTGACATTCTCTCTGGCACCATCATTCTAGATGCTGTATCATGGTCCTGTAGCCAGAGGAATCGGATCCTCTCTGTCTGAGAAGGAGGTGTCCCATTCAGGGCTCTTAGAGCAAAAGCAGAGATGACACATGCCTACATGAAAGTCTGTGCAAATCCCTAGTCACTGTCTTTGCTCTCCAGAATCAGACCCCTCCCCACCGGAATCAAAGGTGATGGCAACTGAAATCATGGCAACAATCACCCTCCAGTAAGAGAGTCGAGGCCCCTCCCGCTACTGAAAAATGAGTGCCCTGATCTCTAATGCACAACAAGGGGTCTGGTTTCAGGAGTGCGATGAGTCATTTTTGCTAGTTTTGTGGATGAGAAATTACACCAAACTCATCGTCCTATGTTCACTTTTCTGATGACGAGTGAGGCTGGATGTTTACCACTTCCTGCCATTTCCAAAATGTAGCCACCGTTCTCAGTTCTGGGTGAGCCTGCTGAACACACTCTCCCGGACATCCCCCGGGGACACAGACAGTGATCTGTGTCCAGTCAGGAAACGTCACTCCTTGTGAAACCACTAAGCTGTTAGTGAGGGGAGGTCAGTTTCCAGATTTCAGGACAGAAATTCTGTCACTTGCTTCTGACTTGCTTTGTCCCGTGTTTGTTCCATCTCTCTCTGTCTGTCTGCTCCTCTTTCTCTCTCTCTCTGTATCTCTCTCTCTCTCTCTCTCTCTCTCCTTCCCTTTTCCCTCTCTCTCTCTGCTCTCTGTCCTCATTTGCTCCCTCTGTCTGTCCGCTAACCCTGCAAATGGGGAATCAAACACCTCAGTTAGGGAATACCATATGAGAACACGATAGAGGAGAGTAAGAAGCAAGTTTCCAAGGCAAAAGATTGAAATAGGCTCTCAGTTGCAACTGAGTTCTGACACTGTCTGTGTGAGTGAGCTTGGAAGGAAAGTATCGCCCTTTTGACTCTCCGTTGAGACCACAACCCTGGCTTCATAGAGACTTACTTTGAGGCAGGGTCACACAGCTATGCTGTGACTGGATTCCTCTCCTACAAAAATTGTGAGCTATTCAATATTTGTAGTTTTAAGGTTCTAAATAGCTAGACAAGTCTGTCAGGGAGGAATGGAAAGCTAATAGTCTACCAGGTCCCAGCATCTGGTCTATGGTCTGGCTCCTCTCTGCCTCTCCCCTCCCGGGATCCCACAGCCACATTATCCACCTTTCTGATGTGTCTGGACAAACTCGATTCTGTCTCCTATTCTTGGCCACAGCAATATCTTCTCCTGACACGTTGTAGACACGGGCAGGGTGGTTCCCTCTTGTCATTCTGGTCCCAGCAGATGTCACCTCCAGTGACTCCCCAGGCTGTCCTCACAGCACACTTGTTTTTTTCACTATTACAGTCCTTGAACCCCTTCCCTTTTTATTGGGACAACTCTTGTGTCTCATACCTTCGTTCATCTCCCCACCAGACTGTGGAGACCTGGCAGGCGGGGACCGCTTTGTCATTGCCAGCCTTTCAGTTAGGCCCGCCAGATCCCCTAGCGCAAAGTGCGTGCTTGGAGCAGTTACTGAATGAAGAAATCGAAGGACTGTGGAGCCCTGTGTCTAGATTTAATGGGCTTACTCTGTGGAGATAACTGCTACTCATGGGAGATTCCTGTTGTATCTGAGGCAGGGGGATTCCAGAATGACCTCTGCACGAACTTTCCCTTGTTCCGTTCCTCCAGCAAGTCTCAGTGTGCACCACGGACACAGGAGGCTGCCTGTTCCCTGGTGCCCGGCGCTAGCACTGCAGCCGCAGGCATGAAGACCACCAAACAGAATCAGCGCCCTGACCCCAGCTTAACCTAATCGGACCTAAACCTAAGCTAACGTGGCCCTCGAAGGTCCCTGAGTAAAGCTCATAAGCCACACGCCCAAGAGCTGTGCTATGGACCTCAGGTTTCTGGCGTTCCCCTTTGTCCACCCCCAGTGTATACTCGTGACTCGTGAGGCATCCTCCCGTCGGCCAGCAAAATGAACCCCCTGTTTCCCAATGAAGAGCCCGGGGACCCCGGACTGTTACTGGACTTGGGCTCTGGAGTCAGTGTACAGGGCTCTGACATGTCCCTCCCTATCCCCACCCCTCACCGCCCCAGGTCCCCAAACCTCTCTAGGCTCTAAAGGCTTCAGCAAGTATCAAGTCCTTCTCTAGTCTCTCAGAACACAGTGAGGCATTGATCGAGAACCAAGGCCAGTTGACGCTTTATGATTTTACGGAACTCAGGAGAAACCCACTGGCAACACAACTGATTATGGGAGAACACCAAAGCCTTTTCTTCTTTAGCTATTGTGAAACTACTGGGAGTTAGTTCATCATAATTCCAGGTGCCCAGAGAGGTGGACTGTAGGACCCTAGTCCTTTCCTCTGGAGGCTGGGTCAAGGATGGTCCTGGGTGCAGCAGAAACCTACATACGTTAAGAATCTCTTGCCCATCTTTGGGCCTTTGTGCATGCAGCTGTGACAATGGATGCTGCTGCCCCATGGCAGAGCTCTCGCTCACCTGTTTCTTCCTTCTGTCTTGTTATTGCCCAGTGTCCAGTCTCTCTTGAACACCGTTCAGTGTGTGTGTGTGTGTGTGTGTGTGTGTGTGTGTGCCAGTACATATGTGGGAATTAGGATGGCAAGGTGAACTCAAATGGACAGGAAGTGCTGACATGATTTCTCCTGGAATATCTGCCTCTCATTTTTAGAGCAAACGTGATGGGAGAGCTTTAAGCTATTGCCAGTTGCACCAAAGATACTTTGTCAGTTACATAGAAATTACCCTAACGGAGAGGTATAAAATCTGTACTCTGAAATCTCATGAACGAAATGCGAGAGGACACAAAGAAATGGGAAACCTCTCCATGCCCGTGGTTTGGAGTACAACGTGGTTAAAAGGTCTATACTACCCCAAGCAATCGACACGTTAGCGCAATGCATATCAAAATACCACCACCATCTTTCACAGAACAAAAGATCGTAAAATTTGTATGGAATGATAAAAGTCCCCGAATAAACAAAGCGATGCTAAAAACCAAAGCAAAACTGGAGGCATCGTTGTGGACATATTACAAAGAGGACTGAAAACCGACAAAAGAAATAAAACAAACAAAAAGCCTAATGATTTCTTGTGACTGACTCACTTATTCCAAGAATATTTCTATTTAGTTTCTCTTTATGCTTCTACCTCAGCAGTAGTCGAATAAAATCTAATGGTTGCCACTCAGATATTTAGAATACATGAAGGAAAATAGGACAGAAGAATGTGCTGTCGTGAAGATTCAACGTTTCTTTATGACATTTTCTACTCACAGGTGTTTCTAAATATGCGACCTCCTCATTTCTAGGTGATAGGAGAACGTGACCACATGCAGGAACCACAACTGACAGACTGTCTTTCAAGTGAATTGAGATATTTCTATATTTCTGTCAGATATCACTTTCCTGTTTGGCAATCCCACAGAAGTACTCACAGCTCAACCATTGGGAGACTTTGCACTTTAGCAACATAGGTTATTGTAAAGTCTATGTGGCCCGAGACATAAAAACACACAGTGATGTGTCCCTGTGTGGTGAATGCAGTCCAGAAACAGCGGTCATGCTGCAAAGCGATCAGGTTAGATGTTAAATAGAATAGAGAATATAAGACGCTCATGCAATTCAAAGCAGGTGGTGCTGGAAAGAGCCCACCTCACTTCAGGGTCAAGAAGAGACTGGGATCAGGGGCCAGATTCAGGAGCAACTGGTCTGTCCTCAGACAGTGACAAGAAGCTCTAGGCGAGCTCCCACTCGGTGGTGTGCTACCCCACAGCAATCCGTTTGCCATGTTGGGGAAGAAAGGTTGTCCTTGCATTCCTAAGAAGTCAGGGCCAGGCAGGATTGTGTTGGCTCAGATGGTTACTTCCTGCTCTCTCCCAACCTCCTGGAATGCCTGTGCTTCCTAAGTTCTGAGATGCTAATGGTTTGTCCAAGCAAAGTGCATACCTTGCCTAAGGAGGTAGAAACAAGAATCTCCGTAAGTAAAGACCAGAGACCATCTCCAGGGACTTGGGGGTCAGCCAGGAGCCAGATAAGATCCTTCAAATCACCACTGCTCTATCGCTGAAGGAAAGGAATGGAAGAAAGTGATAGCCCTTTTACATACAGGGCTCCTAAGTGTAGCTACTGGAGGTTCCCCTGAGGCCTGGCCCACTGAGGTTAGTGCTGACACCAACCTGGCCCAGGAAAAAGTGCTAGTGACTTCATTGGAAGCTTTATACCATTTTCTTCGGTGAGGAAGACATCTGGCCTTCAGTGCATCCCTTCAGATTCCCTTGCTCTTTCATTAATGAGGATATCATTATGGGACATTCACAGACATCATCTAGGAGCATTTTCTGACGGTAATCATGGAGTTGCGACCAGTTGCCAGGAATCTAGGATGGCCTGGGCAATATGAATCCATGGGCCTCCTCTGCAAGGCCTACCTTGGCCAAAGATGTCATCGGGGATCGGAACTGTTCAGCCCAAGAGGCTTGCTTTGTGCATAGGGGCAGAGGAGGTTCGGAAGGATCCGATCTCCTTTCTGGATCAAGGGCCTAGGGCCATGTGGAGGAGCTACAGGGCTGTCAGTCAGACCGTGCCCAGTCCTTCCCGGGGAGCCTGCACTCACACCGTGTGTCATCACATAGCACTTAATTTCTGATATCGAAAAGGAAAGGTTGACCTCCTGCCAGTAAGAACTCTGTGTCTGGCTGGTTTCTGTCGCCATGGGACCATTGCCCTGCTCTCTACCCACCCCTTCCGGGAAAGCCTGAGCTACCTACCCCCTGAGACACTCAGGGACCGTGCGTGTAAAGTTCATTCACCGAGCAGGTTGGGGCACAACGATACTCCAAGACTAAAATACCAGAGCCTGAATCTGAAGACTCGCCAGGAGCAAGAGCCTACCTTGTGAGTCACAAGGGCCTCTCTATCCACAGATGGGAATGGCTTGAAACCTGGCCAGAGCTTGACACTTTGCTGACCATATTGACGTTGGGGTGCATGACGTTGCTCACGGGACTCCCTGGTACAGCTAGTGGGTGTTCCATTTCTCTTCAGGCCACAGGTCTTTTTCACTCCTTGGAACCCACACTTGCCCAGGGAGTTGTGCTAGTAACATCAGCTCCAGCTTCTTTCTGTTTTCACCTGAGATGAAGAACTTTAGCCCTCAGTGTATCTTTTCCATTTTCTTACACGTATCCTCACCGTGTGTTCATTGGGAGACATTCGTGCTGGAGTCGGGCAGCCTTTGTCTCCACTTTGATTGGTGGAGTCTTGCCAAGTTCCCATCGATTTGGAATGGCTTGAGGAACTGATGCTCTTCTGGTGTCTGCCAGATGTATCTTGGGAACAGGAGGTACTGGGGACATGAATGTGTGAAGCACAAGAGGCTTGCTCGTGGGTAGTGGCAGGTGATATTGAGAGACGGTTGGCCTCACTGCTGTGGCAAAAGTTGACAGAGATGTGGCCTTTAGGGCCACGGTCAGAAGGGGAAAAAAAATCACATAGATAGGGCTAGCTAGTCTTCTTTTCTTTCATACTTTACTGATAAATTAGATTCCATACAACACCCAGTGCTCATCCCAACAAGCCCTCCTCAATGCCCATCACCCATTTTCCCTCTCCCCCACCACCCATCCACCCTCCATTTGTTCTCTGTATTTAAGAGTCTCTTATGGTTTGCCTCCATCCCTCTCTGTTTGTAACTATTTTTTCCCCTTCCCTTCCCCTCGGTCTTCTCTTAAGCTTCTCAGGAAGCACATGTGAGTGAAAACATATGATACGTATCCTCCTCTGACTGACTTATGTCGCTCAGCATACAACCTTCCCGTTGCATCCACGTTGCTGCCAATGACATGCTTTCACTCTTTCTCTTTGCACGTAGGGCCGATTAACTCCCAGTGAGCACACGTGAAGGTTGTTTTCAACCCCCCGAACAACTAATTTCTGATGTCAACGAAAACATGTTGTCCTCCTCAAACCGTTGGGCGTTGAAGTCTCTTGTTGGTGCAGTGACTATTACTGTGCTCTTTGCCCCCGCCATAGACTGCCTCAACATCCTGCTTTTGGAGACTTTCAGGGATCCTGCATGCCCAGCCGTTGCGCCAGCAGGTGATCGTCAAAGAAACGACTCAAAAAGAACTAAACAGAATCAGAACCCAGTCCTACACACTTGGGCATCGGCTCGTATGGAGACTCTGCCCTCCAGATCACCACTGCTTTTACCCACGGACAGGAAAAGCTGCAAAGCTGGCAAGTGCCCCACCCCCCCTACACTGTTTGATGTCAGATGTTGGGGGTTTCTTTTGCTGCATTGAAGCTCCCAGGTGTAACTAAAATAGGTTCTATTTCTCTACAACCCACAGGTTTTCCATAGTCATAGGACATGAAGCTTCCCTGGGCAATTGTGCCGGTCACTTCCTTCACAGATTTATTTTAGTATCATCTGGGACAGAGAGTTGGGACCCAACTGTATCCCTTCTGATTCCCTTGATCTCTTCCTAATCCGGTTTTCCAGTGAGGGACTGAGTTTCCTAGCCTGGAACTATGTCTCTCTGATTTTAAGTGTGGAGTCCTGCTACGTTGCCCTAGATCCAAGGGAACATGGACAGTGGGTTCTCCATGGGCTCACCTGTGACACCTCTCTTGGCAAGAGAAGGCAAAAAGTCTTCTGGGATGGGGCAAGTGGTATTGGGAGGGAGCCATCTTCACTTGTGTGCAAGGGGAGTTGGAGATCAGAGGTCAGAGTCAGGAACCATGTAACTGTTACTCAGAGAGTGCCCAGCATTCACAAGCAGCTAACCCATGGCGATTCCCAAGGACACATTGCCCTCCCTTACTGAGACCTGTGTGCTTGTTAGCCGGAGGGCTGTCGGTGACCCTGTTCCACAGGTCGCTGTGAGGTAACCACATGATGAGAAGTCCAGTGTTGGAGCATGAGCATTGTTCTTCCCCAGGTGGTCAGGGCAGACAGTCCATTCAAAGACTCGGGGACCAGAGCCCAATTCCACAGACATGGCTGCCAGCCAGCACAGAGAAGCCAACGCTGAGATAGATCACGAGGGCCTCTGCCCACCGGTTGTGAGTGGAAGGCCAGAGCCAGAAGCCTTCCTGCCCTACGTAGCTCAGGATGCAGTGCGCTTGTGATCGGTGCTTCCTTTCATGCCAACCCCACAGACGTTTCCTTCTTACCCTCAGGACACCTAGCTTGCCTGGAAAATAGTGGTCATGTCCGCAGTCCCATCTTAATTCCATTTTCATCTGAGCTGAACAACTTATGTCCCCAGTGTGTTTCTTCTCACTTGTTATTCTTATTTTGATTATGATTATCATCATAATCATCATTGTTATTTATTGACCAGTTCCTCCCTGTGGAGCTTTGGTGGAAGCAGTCTGGAAGCCTCCCTTCTGATTTTTCATTGTCAACTCCTTTAAAGCAGAGTCCCTGGATGGGGGACAGTTTGGAAAATCAGTGCCTCATGGGCTTCCCTGGCAAACGTACAGTGGCAACAGGAAGCAGGTACCCCAGTGCGTTGCAAAGCATTGAGCACAAGAGGTTTGCCTGTGGACAAAAGGCCGGGTGGAAAGCAGGCTGCCTTCCTTCTAGGGCAAAGGAAATATATCAGCAGGAAGGAGTCAGGAGCAACGCGGCTGCCACCCAGACAGCAATCTCTGGCAGCTTCTCTGACTGAGAAGCTAATTTCACTTAGCATAATATCCTCCAGTTCCATCCACCTAGTTGCAAATGGCAAGATTCCGTTCATTTTGATAAGGCACAGACCTCTCTTCCTGGCGGAAGGTGAGAGGCTGCTCACAGGTCTCTCTCTGAAACCCAGCGATCCACTGAGGAAATCCCAGGCATCTGCAGGGATCCGCGTGTAACATGATGAAGAGTAAAAACGTCAGGAGGACGTCTGATGCCAGGGCAAGCCGTCAGGCGTGCAGACCTCTTCAGGACTCCAGGACATCCTCCCACACTTCACACGGCTTTGTGAAGAAATCCGAAGGAGGGAAGGAGGAAGTGCATTTGACTAACCAAATAGCTCAACCGGTTTTCAGACACATTGAGAAAATACAGAAAATGACACGTTTCCAAAGATTTGTAGCTGCATAAAGTTCTCTCTTCGTGCAAACGGAAATCACTGCTGCAACCTGCCAGCATACATCTCCTCATGGCCTCCAGTGTTTGTTCCTCGTAAATGATGACTTTGCTACAAGTAATAAATTCTATTACTGTGAGTTAAACATGTACTCACACATGCAAACACAACACACAAAAGGGCCACCAGGGTGGCCCACTAGGTCAAGCGTCCAACTTTCGACTCAGGTCATGATCTCGAGGTTTGTGGGTTCGAGCCCTTCGTCCAGCTCTGTGCTGTAAACTGGGAGCCTGGAGCCTGCTTCTGATTCTGTCTCCCTGTCTCTCTGCTCCTCCCCTGCTCACACCCTGTCTCCCTCTCTCAAAAAGGAATAAACACAAATAAATAAATAAATAAATAAATAACCCAAGTAATCCTCTCTGGAGGGACCGTGTTGCAGCTGGGAGACAATCACAGCACAGGGAATGCTGTCTGCATGAAAAGCAGGGAGCTTCTGGGAGCAAAGGGAGAAGCCGGCTGCAATTCTAATGAACAGTAATGCTTACTGCCCAGAGATCAAGACACCGATCCGTCAAGCCACCGACTCCCCACCAACTCCCAGAAATGATACAGCAGCCTCGACAGGCACCCCACGGTTAGACATTACAGAGCAGAGAAACAAAGTGCCCTCTTTCCCTAGAAACAAGCCAGTCTCAAGCACATGCCACTTACATCCACGAACCACTCTGTCACACACAAGAACCACAGGGTCCCCGGCATCCCATCTACACATCCATTTGGTCAAGCACATCACTGAGCCCGGCCCAGGCTCGAAGGGAGGCCTTAGACTCCACCTCTCAAAGGGAGTAGTAGCGAAGCACCTACCTCCCATCGCGACTTTGATGTCATCATAGGCCACCTCTCAGCAAGTCTACGATGTCACTGCTTGTAGGACACATCCTGATGTCACACGAATCAAAATGTGAAAGCAGGGTCAAGACGGGATCGTGATGTAGCACTTGCATGCTGATTTGTGAGAGGAGACATGTCTCCACTGCCAGTGCAGCTCAAAGTTCGAACCCGGGCTACTTTACGTTCCAAAGTGAGGGCCAGGGAGCAGTCGTTCCAGGCTGAGACCATCTATCGCATGGAGGGGATCCCTAAACAACCACTAATGTTTTCTATTCTAGAAACTTCTGCACAAATGCCAAAGGAAGATGTACAGTAAACCCTCATGAACGCATCACCCATCTTCCACCAGTATCAAACCACATGGTCACTTAATCATTGATGCATACCCTGACCTAACCCAGGGCGTCGAATTCCCAGACGGTGGGTGAGTTCACGTGTAAATGCTGGGACATACGGTGGCACCGTGAGCCCTTTGTGTTGTCCTCCTTGCAATCCACGTGGCTGAGCAATACATATCGCTTTATTACCTAGATGCCACCGGGTAAATCTGAAATGGATTTGCCAGGGCTCACACTGGCCACCAATGAGTTTGTAGGGAAGCAAGGGGAGGAACGGTTAGAATAGTATCACATGGGGTAGGGAGGGGAGTAAAAACCAAGGTGGGGGCAACCACAGTTTCTCTTGAAATAATGAGTGTGGTGGCACTTTGGGCAAAACGTTAAAAACAGGGGCCGCTGGGTGGCTCAGCTAGTTGAGTGTCCAACTTCGGTTCAGGTCATCATCTTATCATTGATGAGTTCAAGCCCTGCGTCAAGCTCTATACTGACAGCCCGGAGCATGGAGCCTGTTTTGGATTCTGTGTCTCCCTGTATCTCTGCCCCTCCCCCAGTAGCATTCTGTGTGTGTGTCTCTCTCTCCCTCTCAAAAATAAACAAACATTAAAACATTTGAAAAAGGAAAACAAAAAACCAGGGTCACTCAGCTGCCACTCGGGGGAGTATACAACTCTTGTAGGAGGGTCACGGGTCTGTGCAGACGTTATTTAAAATCTTTAAAAAGTAAATCGAAATTAGGGGCACCTGCGTGGCTCAGTCTGTTTAGCATCTGACTCTTGATTTCAGCTCACATCATGATCTTTTTGTTGGTGAGAGTTGTGTCCCATGTCGGGTTTGTGCTGACAGTGAGGAACCTGCTTGGGATTGTCTCTCCCTCTCCTCTGCCCCTCCTCCTCTCTCTCTCTCTCTCTCTCTCTCTCTGTCCCTCTCAAAATGAATACAATTTTTACAAAATTTAAAAGGTAACGTAAATGGAAAAGAAAATAAGGTGTTGGAGACGAAGACACCCTCAACCCTCTATTTGTGCAATGTGACAATCCCTCAGTCACTGCTTTAGTTACAAGTTAAATATTTTGTTAATTTTATATTTTTTACGTTCATTTTGAGAGCAAGCACTTGCGTGAACGGGAGAGGGGAGAGAGAGAATGCCAAGCAGGGTCCGTGCTGTCAGCGTAGAGACCGATGCCATGCTCAAACCCCACAAACCGTGAGACTATGACCTGAGAAGAGATCGAGAGGCAGACGCTCAACCAACTGAGCCACACCGGCACCCCTAGTTAAGAATTTGTAAAGCAATTTCCACTATTTTATTCTCATTATAAGTTTAAAAATAGCTTTTACTTAATTTTCTTAGAGCATCGTGGCCTGAAAACCAGAGCCATGGCACTGAGGCCTGGAGTGTAAGCTGTGGGCCGCCCCCCAGCGCCAGGGGAGAAAGGTTCTGTTGGCCTCCTCTGAGGATGGCTGGCCGGATGCACCGAAGACACTCCAAGCCAGTGGGACGGTGGCCGCCGCTTGCGCAGGAGAGGCCGACGTACCCTCTAACTGCTGGATGTGTCCCGGTACGTGTCCCCGAAACCCTGTGGGCGGCCACCATGCCCATGGCTCACAGCGGACGGAGGCCTTGGAGGCGGCACAGTGGGACACAGGCCAACCTGCACCTGGCCCTCACCACAGCCCAGCCTGGCTGGCATCCTGGCGTCCAGGCCTGATGCTGCTTCCTCTCGCGTGTGGGCAGGATGGTTTCCTCTTGCATCGCTGTCTCCCCACACGTCCTTGTACCTGTCCAGAGTGCTTTCTGTCTCAGTAGCCCCTGAAAGTGTCCTCTACCAACGCAGAGCCCCCCCACCCACCGGGCACACACACACATTCGTGGCCAGGAGAGGCTCGGCACACTCGAGTGAGAAGATCAACTGGAAGTAATCCCGATGCGTGCCAGAGGTCCTCTTGACCATTGTCCGCTGTCTTCTGCTGTCTTCCTGGACAGTCCAGGGCCCTTCCTGTGACTCGAGAGTCCTCTTCCCTTGGGAGGGTGGGGCTCGCCCTCCCCACCCTGATGGCTCTGGGACAGGACCAGGCAAGGCAGGCCTTCTCCAGAAACAGGTGGACTGAGGAGGTGGGGTGAGCAGTGGGCCCCCTGCAGGCACATCTATGTCCAAATCTCTGGAACCTGTGCATGAGACTTTATTTGGGAAAGGGGTCTTTGTAGGTGCAGCTAAGCGGAGGACCTTGACACCACCCTGCGGTCCTCAGGAGGGAAGGTGCAAGGACGGATGTTCTTACGAGAGGCGGCAGGTAAGATACACTGAGGGAGGACAGGACAGTGGGCAGCAAGCAGCGAGGCTGGCAGGCCGCAGCCTCCCCGCCCCCCACCAGTTTCTGCCCAAGCAATGGTGGCTGAAGACACAGCGCTGGCCTCGAGGCAGGACTGGAAAAGGTGCAACAGGAAGACAAGGACAAGAAACAGCACAATCCGGGCCACTTGTTCCCACTGAGGAGTCAAGCGACAGGAAGGTAAGAGAGAGCAGAGCTCGGAGATCTTGAGAAACACCATCAAGCGAAGCCGTATCGGCAAGAAGGAGGAAACAACCCCACTTGCGCGTGTGCCTGCTGCCCCTCTGCAGAGGACATGGGGACAGATCACTCCCCGGACCACGGAGCACCCTTCTGGGGGGCTGAGGGCTCAGCTAGCAATAGGCGAGGAAGAACACGTGAAGCCACAATCACCTTCAGATCACACGATGTGACACTGGAGACAGGACCTGAAGGGCAGCAGTGATGAGGGTTTAGTGACCTCCAGTAGGAGTTTCTAGCAGCGGGGGAGTCAAGGGTCTTCGGTGGGACCTGGTGGGACTGTGGAAAGGCCTGCAAGCCCCGGACGTTCAGTGTGGAGTGAGTACAACCAAGTATGGCTAAGGAGTGTTCTCAGAGAGGCGAAAGCTCTCGACATCTGCTCGGCGCTTGGTCTGTTTCTCAACTGACATTTGTTTTTTAGGCACGAGTGGAACCACCAAATCAAGTTTTAATAAAACATCTGCAACTTAATGTACCTGGGGTGAACTGATCTGTTTCCAGAAACTTTCAGATGCCTAAGGCTTGCCCAGCTTTGGTGGGGAAGAGCAGATTGTTACATGTAAAAAGCAAGGAAGCACTCCGTTGTTCCAAAGCTCACACTTAACACGAAGGACTAGGAAGTGCAGAAAAAAAATAAAAATAAAAAATCAGCCAGCACAGATTCTGAGCAGGAAGACAACAACCTAACTACGCCCTAACGGAAGAAAGACGGGAAGGATTACTCCACAAAAAGGGAACGCAGCATTCAGAGGAGTAGCCGATCAGTCCTGGCAGGAGAGACAGTCCAGGAAGATGAAACCCAGTGATCGTCAGCTGTGCCCACCACACACGGACCACGGGTCAAGGTGTCCATCCGCCAACCCGATGGCCACGTGCTCTCCGTGGCGGGGAGGGAAGGAACCGTCCCAGAGTCGCCCGAGCGACAGGGATCTTGTGCCAGAGCCTCATGAGTTGGCCTGGTGGTGGCTGCCAGCCCCCGGTGCGGGCAGACCCTCCCGCCTGCCACACTGGCTGGTGTGAGACTCAGCACTGGGTCTGAGCTTCGGGAGAAGCAGCCTAGTGGGTTCCAGGGGCTGAGACGATGGGGAAGGATGCGGCCCTGGGCACTTCTTGGGACCTTGAGAGGACAGCAGCAGGACAGGAAAGCCCACACAGAGGATGGAAGAGGAGTGGAGACTGGGTGGAAAGCACGCGCCTGTACACACATGCGCACACGCACACACTCCAGTCTCCTGGGGTCCTGGAGGAAGAGCAGCCTCAGCTGGCCCTGACCGTGGAAGAGTCGCCCTGCCCCGTTGGCCTATTGCCTGGGCCCCCGGCTGCACTGATTCCGGGGCCGCTACCCTAGGGTCTGGGCACTTGGCCCTCCTGTGGAGGACACCCCTGTCCTGAACTTCCACTCCCAGCTGTGGTATTCCATCAGCTGGTTTCCACACTACTACTTCCACGTGGCAGAAGTGCCTTCATGGCCCCGAGCACCAGAGAAAACCACGGCAGCCACTTCTCAAGTCAATGGCAGCTTGTTCTCACTAGTCTTTATTGGCAGTGGGAAACGCTCCACTACTGCCTTGAAAGCCAGCAATAAATAATACCGTGAGAAAAATAGTTCAAAGTAGACGGTACCTACTCTGGCATACAATCAGGAAGTTCACAAAAGATTAATAGAAAAACACAGGGAAACTGTCAAACGTCCAATGAAAAGCAGAAACGACATGTAAAGAGACATGTCGTTTCTATCTCTGTACCAGCTGCATAAGAAATAAGGCACCATGATCTGAGCACATTCCTGGGTGGCTTTTTTATATGCCACCTCAAAATTATAAGTTACGTTGGCTACTCGTATAACCTGAAATGGCTGTCTCCTCAAAATCTACACATGGAGATGGGGCGCCTGGGTGGCTCAGTCACTTAAGCGTTCGACTTCAGCTCAGCTCACGATCTCACAGTTTGTGAGTTCGAGCCCCACGTCGGGCCCCGTGCTGACAGACAGCTCGGAGCCTGGAGCCTGCTTCGGATTCTGTGTCTTCTCCTGTCTCTGCAGCATCCATGCTCATGCTCTGTCTCTCTCTCTGTCTTTCAATAATAAAGAAACATAAAAAAATTAAATAAAATCTACAAATGGAGAATGAGGTCCACTCCGTAAACTTGTTTACAAACAAATCTAAACAGCTGATTTCCGTAAGAACAATAAGGCCTTTATTAGAGTTGCACTACATTGTTTCCAGGATCTTGCATCTTGCTCTGTGCTGAGCACCCAGCGCCCTGGCCCGAGGTGGGAGACCAGTGCACCCTGATTGGTCCTCTGAGAGTTCTGCTGCCAGGGGTCTAAGGTTCGGGTTGGGGGGGGGGGGGAGAAGGGGGTGGGCAGGGTTTCGGGGAAGAGGTGGCCAGGTTGCCCCACCCAGGCTTTCTGGGGCCTCAGCTCCCAGGTTGTGCGGGTCACTGCAGGCAAACTGCCCAGGCCCCCGGGGACCAGGCTCAGAAACAGCATACCGGCCCTGGGAGATTGTCACAGTGTTTCAATCAGCTTTCCACTCCAAGTTTCTTTAGCTGATAGTTAACACCAGATATTTTTAATCTGTTCACACTGCAGAAGAAAGCATTGCTTGCTAGAAAAAGTGTAGTTAAGGTGAGTCATTAAAATACAATGACAATTGCTGCAAATTAAGTCTGATTATATCAAAACCATGGTTGTAGAGCTAAGGGACATTCGTAAAGGATAATGCAGGCTGTGTCACGGTGATTTGACAAACGTGGTAAAATCCTTTTCTCTGTCAGGGCTTCTTAACAAACAATTAAACAATGATAATTACAATACATGCACAGGTTATAAAAGCCCTGTATTTGTCGTAGGATTTATACATACAACCATGATAGTACATACACTTGAAAGACTAAACTGCGATATAAGAACATCAATTGATTCCAAAGGATATTTATAGCCCGGATATACATGAAAGTAAGGAACTATCTATAGGGAGTGACAAATTTACAGAAATGTACGAAACATTACATGCTAAGTGAGTTTCTCGATCCTATTCACGAATTTTTCAGTAATTAAATACTGTAAGAAAATATCTCAGGGTCCATATAACAAGGATTAACAGATGAAAGATCTGGTTGAAGTTTCAAATGTAGTCACTGCTGGGCTCTGCGTGCTGCAAGACCATCGGTAGAAGCAGTGTGGGTAAACTGCAAGATAAAGGAAAGAATCAGTCTTAAGACATCAGCCCGAAAAGCACCTTCCAGGGCCCCAGGTGGGGCCTAGCGCGTGCCCCCCGTCCCCAAAGACCTTCCTGGCTGAAGAGATTTGAGAATCTAGAGAAAATATGAAGCATTTTGCATGACCAATGAGAATCATTCGATTGAGTTCATACTGGCTTAAGACTGAAAGTTACCAAATTAAAAAAAAAAACAAGATGAAGGAATCAATCAACTATTCTTTTTTTTTTTTCAGGATTTTAAGTAATCTCCATTCTAAAATGGGGCTCAAACTCACTACCCTAAGTTCAAGTGTCATAGGCTCCACCTGGCCTCCAGCCAGGAGCTCCCAACAATCAAACACTGTGGCTGAGACAGGAAAACAGAATGAGAGCAGCACAAAGCCCACCCCCCGAGGCCCTCAGAGCAGGGAGAAGAGGGCTGGGCTCTGGGGCCCACACCCGAAATCTCCAAGTTCAAACTCAGCCCCTCAGAGGGCAATGTGCTTCCGCTTTTAAAAGCTAATCTCTCAACTGAGAGGCCACCAGCGTCACTCACGTGAGGACTAGAATCCTCTTGGGCCTGGTTCATTCAAGAAGGTGTGCGTAAAACAAGCCAGCCAGGGCCTGCTGACCTAGGAGCTCCAGCAGACCAGGCAAAGGCCAGTGCCACTTGCTCCCGAACGACCAGGAAGGTCAGCTCAGACCTGGAAAATCTCCTACTGCTCCGACAGCAAGCCTGCCTCCCTACCACAAAAGACATTAGCAGACACTGAAGCCAAACTTCTTTTTTTACGAAAAGAGTGGAAATACAGTTTTCTCCGGAAAAACTGAGAACACACCAACCTCTTTAAGTGTAAGCACACAAACACCAGAATCCTCTTAGCAGGTGTAGAGAAGCTCGTGTGTGTGTGTGTGTGTGTGTGTGTGTGCGCGCGCGCGCGCGCGTATGTGTATGTGTGTGTGAGTCTGTCTATGTGTGTCTGCGTGTCTGTGTATTTCTGAAAGTCCCTAAGTGAGCCTGCTGCGGCTGTCCTGGCTCACACGGACATTGCGCAGACAGGACACAGGGTGTCCGACTGTGGCCTGCATGGACGGTGCCCTCTACTCACCAACAGGAGGCGTCGGCAGGATTAAGACATGACTGGCTGAATCCAGCCTCTGTGGTGCAGATACTATGCCTGCTCCAAGCAACACAAGGGGCAGCGTGCAAATGCAGCATGCGGTTAGTCTTAAAATAGCACATGAGGGCACAAATACAGCCACACACATTCTAAACCACAGCAGCAACCACTGAGGGCTCCCGGGGCACTTCTGAGTGGGGTTCTCTCCACCCGCAAGCAGCCGGGGGAGTCCCCGGGAGTTCACTCTCAAATAGCAATGGGGCAGTAGAGGCCATGAAAACACTTTCGCCGTGTCCATCTGCCATCTTGGGAAAGAGGGGCCAGGGCTGCCCATCACATACGTAGCTCTGCGAGTGTCGCTCTGAGGCTGGTCCAACGCTCTGAGGACACCCACGATGCCTAGTTGTAGTAGTTGAGAGAATACGCTAATATTCCATCAGATAGAAAAGTTAAAAAAATCTCTTTCACTGTGAAACTTTGATAAGCAGAAGTGAGGAGTAACCTTAGATCATTTGAGCCTGAGCATGCCACAGCATCTGAACGCCTTGTTACATATGAAGTCGGCCATTCTCCATCAGTGTTCACATTCCAACCCAAGAGCCTCCCATACCTCCGCCAAGAGGCTGGGGCAGAGCAGCACGTCACATACAGACCAGCAGCGTCTTCTCTGGCTGCATAGAGGACAGAGAGGAAGTGACCCAGAAGCCTGCAGGGAGAGTCTCTGCTGACCCAGCAGGTAAGTCAAGAGTGTCTTGATCCACATTGCTATCTCTAAGAAGGTGCCCTCCTGAAGCTTCTATCATCATCCTGGGAAATTACAGGACCCATTGTGAAATAAAAACCAAAAATATATAGTAAGGTCACCAGCCCTTTAAAATGACCTCACTCTGCAAGTTTGTTTACAGCTGTTTACCCCCATTCCTGACAGCCATTGGGGGCCCCCTGCCCAGACGGCTGCCCCAGGCGGTAAAGGGAGGCAGGGCCATATTTGTGCCAGGACCCTGACCGGGCACAAGTCAGGACAGTCCTGGGCTGACTGGACCTGCCGCACTGTCTTTGTGAAATCACCTTCTTGCTATACAAGATACTACCTTTTTGTTTTCAAAACAGTCTTTAAGCTGCGGACAGTGCCACACGCTAGGACAGTCCCACCGCACCCTTTCACGTGTCCTATTCTCGTCACACTCGAGTGTTCTTATGGCAATGAAGACAGTCTTAAGTAGTGGTGTGGGAGTAAATCAGTCCTGGTGTTGTATAAGGAGAAATCAACACTTCGTGTCTTGTTCAATAAACGACTGTAACCTTCCCCCAGAGCACAGGGCCCTGGACTGCAGAGAGACCTCCAGGCGCCCCCAAACGCAACTTACAGGCTCTACTGCCAGGCTGCCGTCAACGTGTTATGATGTGAAAAATATTTCTCAAGACTATCAAAAGTCAAATACCAAAAGGAAAGAAACCAAACTCCTCACCTCTGTTAAAATATTGGTTTCTCAATAGCCCATTGGTTTGGGTGTTTTCTACGTTTTTGCAGGTACATTTATTTATTTTTGAAAGAGACACAAACAGTATGAGTTGTGGAAGGGCAGAGAGCTAGGGAGAGAGAGAATCCCAAGCAGAATCCCCATTGTCACCGCTGAGCCCAATGGGAGGCCCAAACTCACGAAGTGTGAGATCATGACCTGAGCCGAAAGCAAGACTCAGATGCTTAAATGATTGAGCTACCAGGCACCCCTGTTTGTTAGATTTTCAGAGAGAGAGGGAGAGAGAGAGAGAGAGAGAGAGAGAGAACGATTGTGTGTGAGTGAGATAGGGGCAGATAGAAAGGGTGACAGGGGACCCAAAGCAGGCTCCACGCAGACAGCAGCCAGCCCCATGCTGGCCTCAGACTCACAAGCAGTGTGATCATGACCTGAGCCAAAGTCAGACACTTAACCAACTGAGCCACACAGGTGCCCCAAAGCTCATTTGTTAATAAATTAAGAGCTAAGCTTAACTTGTAAGGTAAAATTATCTCCGCATTTGGAAGAGTAGTCTGGTACGTGATCCCTACAAACATAATAATCTACGTTCCTTTTGTTTTTTTTGTTTTTTTTTTTTTGATTTTACTTTTAGGAAATCTCTACCCCCAGCACAGGGCTCAAAGTCACAACCCAGAGATTATGAGTCACGCTGTCCTCTGACTCAGCCAGCCAGGCATCCCCAAATATAATACTTAACAGTTAACGCAAATTTAGATATCATTAGGCTGAAAACTTATTTCACCAACCCTTTGGTCAGTCGCCATGACCAAAAGGTGGTTCGACTCCCATTCCAAGATAGCACGAGCCTGAAATCACGAGCCGACACCCCAAAAGTTAATGTCAATCTAAAGGATGACAACATATTGCAATTGCGTCGAAACCAAGACTTCAAACTCAAAACAATACCCATTGAATCCTAATAGTGTATTTTCAATCAGAGATGTTAATGTGGAGTCCATTAATGGGCTTGATTTACTTATCTTTGAGAGGCAGAGAGACAGCATGAGCAGGGGAGGGGCAGAGAGAGATGGAGAGAGAGAATCCCAAGCCGACTCCAAGTTGTCGGCACGGAGCCCGACTTGGGGCTCGACGCCACCAACTATGAGATCATGACCTGAGCCCAAAGCAAGGGTCGAGCGCCGAATCATCTGAGCCCCCCAGGAAGCCCACAGGAATGGGCCTTTGGGGAGAGGGGTCCATGCTCTCCGGGAAATTAGACAAGGGTGCCGTGGAGGGGGGTTTGCAGAGGGGACACTGAGGGCATTCCCAAAGGTGTACAGTGTTCTGTAGAAGGATCGAAAGAGTCCTGATTCTCCACTGAGCCCATGAGTCGAACAGAATTCCACAGGGAAATCAGAAACAGAAGCCATGAAACTTCCACGTGGCACACGAAGTAAGAGTGTTTCTCTCTCCACATAAGAGCTAAATGCACGCCAGTCTCACGAGCCTGTGAGGGGAAGGGACAGGCAGAGCTCAGGCAGGAGGAGGCAGCACCGAGGACTCCGTGCCGCGCAAAACAGACCGGGTTTGGCGAGAGAGGACTAGCTGTGCGGTGAAGCTACGCGCTGCCTTGCTCTAATACAGGCTGCGGGGTCTCCAGCAGGAGAGCAGTGGGCGGGTGCAGACGGCCCGGTGTCACCTGTGTGTGCTGGGTCGGGATCTGCACCAGAAGCGCCAGGGCGGTGACATCGAAGGTCCCATCTAAGGCCATCAACGTGCCGTGAACTCCACCGTCTACGCGATTGTTGGCATCCTCCTTAAGGCCGATCGATAGGACCCAGCGAATCCCCGGGTCCTTCCTCCAAACCAGCACCTCTGCCGACAGTAAACACCCATGGCCACGGTGGCTGCCGAAAGCTCTCTCCATCACATCCACACCCTGTAATGCAGGACAAGGATCTCCGCTGTGTGCCCCAAGCCTATGCTTCAGCTGCACACTCCGGGTGTTCTGGAAAACCTTCCTCCCGTCAGACAACACTGTTGGCCCCGAGCCTGGGCACCTTGTCACTTCAACACAAACGTCTCAGTTCTAATCGCAGAGCCCGCTTTGTGGACTCGGTTGAAAATCAGAGAAACCTGAAAAGACTCCCCAGCATATTAAGAGACTGTGACGGGACACCTCACTTTCATGCAAAGTAATAACTATTGCATTTGCTTTAGGACACATCGAAAAATCACCAGATGATTCACTAGTTACTTCTGGTGAAAGACGGCTTCTGTCAACTGTGAAGAGATTTAAAATGAAGTACACAGTACAGGAAACACATATACCCAGTTCATTTCCAAGGTCTTTCACTAGGTAAAATAACAGTTGTTCAAACACATGGACACGCTTAAAACACTTACAGATCGTTATCACATTTCTCTGTAATAACTCTGTAATAACTCTGAGACTCATTCTCCTGAGGCGGACATTGTCACCACTAGGCACCTTTCGTGGAGCCTTATGGGGCTCTACCTCACCGCCACCTCCCTGAGAACTTCACTCCTCATAGCCCACTGTACCCAGAAGCCTTACCAGAAACAGTCGGTTAACACATATTTTATAAGTGACGTGTATATGCTGTATTCCTTCATAAAACAAGGTAAATGTGATTAAGAAAACCATAAAGAGGAGAAAATACATTTACAATACTCTACTGGATGGAAACACATAACTTGCATACGAGTGGACCTGATCTTCAAACCCTGGCTGTTCAAGGGTCAACCGTATGTTTCTGGGACTGGCCGTGCATGTCCACAGAGACCACAGTATGATCCACTCTCAGACACTGCGTGATACCTATGGTAACACAGAACCCAAGTCAGCGATTTGAACATCTCAGCCCCGGAGAAAGTCACCTACACACACTCTGTGAAACTGAATCAAATGCTGGGGCAAACAACTCAATAAACGCTGTCCTCATACGACCAAGTACTTAAACCATACCTCCCGAAGATGACAAAATAAACGTAGGAAACACAGGGGAATGTTTTGGCCAATTTTGTGACCTCTGGACTTACAAGACATACACATTTCTGGGAGCAGTGGGTGTGAGAGCCAGAGGGCACTACCACGAATCTTAACGTTTTCATTACAGAAAGTATAAGGATGTGGAAGAAAACACACTGGCAACATCTAAGGGACCGAATTTTCCCAGCATGGTTCCAGGAGCAAAAGGCCCTGGAGGCCTTTTTATGTCCGTGGAGGACATAATACTGCTTTGCAGCTATAGAGTCTATTGACCAAACGAACAGCTACTGCTTGAAAAACAGGTACAGCTGAAAAGTGCTCAGCAAGGTGACAAGAAACACAATGCTTATTTTTTAAAGTTTTTGGTGTTTTTCAGCTTGTGCGCCCAATTTGCGGAGTCCCAGGGCACCTTGGGAAGGGTTTTCAATTCCGTGGCTCCAATTCAGCGGCTGTGGGGAAGCAGAGTGATGAAATGGGAGGTGGGGGGTGTCCACAGCCACGTGAGGTCTCCCGACACGGGGAGGGGTCCGCAGGCAGAGAGACCACGGATCTAGAGGAATGAGGCCAGTAAGACCACCCACACGCTGGAAACACGCAGGGGACACCAACCTGGTCATGCAGGCTCGTCGCTAGCGTGGCTGGGGTGGACCTTTTGTCTTCTGGTGAGCAACCAGCGGATGGATTTTGTGATGCCCTTCTTCTTGGGGGCGTGGTTCAGTGAGTCCCGGCTATTGCTAGTTTTGCTGAGGCTGCTCAAGGGGCCATCCCGAGAGCCCGGGGATCTGGGGGACGCACAGGAGAGCATCTTCCACGCGTGCTCGTCACACGACACACCGCCCCACGTGATTAGAAGCACAATCCCCCAGCTTCTAGGGAGGGCTACGCCCTGGGAGCTGACACTCTCTCCCTCCCAAGTATTATCTGGAGTCCAAGCCCCTTGGGTTGAGAACGCTCGGCACCCCTCCCTGGCTGTGACCCGGGAGCACGGAGGACATGCACACCTGAGCCACCCCAGGGCGTGGTGCGAGTAACAGAGGGGCTGCTGGAGCTGCGTGGTGGGGGTGGGGGGAAGAGAGCATGGCTCCTGACAGCCCCACAGGGCACAGTGCGGCCCAGGGGAGGAGCCCTAGGGAGCATGTCACCCAGGATCCACCGGGAGGAAAAGGGAGGTCTCAGGACGGCTGGTGCGTAGGATCTGAGCAAACGAGGCTGCCCTACAGCCACCAGCATCACAAGACTCCGGTCTTTCCCACCTGCCTTTTGCTCTGCTGGCCACACCCAGGGCACCCAGGCAGGTATCCCAAGAACGCCGTGCACGTAAGCTCGGTTCATTGGCCTCTCTTTGGAATCGCTGTTCCGACCCTTTCTCCCCCATGTAGAGATCAAAGGTTTCTCAGAGCTGAAAACCAGCGCACAGGCATGTCTCCTACGATGCCTGTGCCCCTTACTTTGTGGCGTCCCTGATGTCCTCGTGGCTGGCCTTGTGCGGTGCCCCTTGCTGCAGCCTGTCCAAGCTCAGGGACCTCTGGGAAGAAGGAGCTGACGGTCCACATCGTGTCCTTGCCACACGATCTTGTGACTCTCCCTCCAAAGGCAGCAACTGTGGGGTGGAGAGGAGAGTGACATGAGTTCACCGTGCGCCCAGACAGAGGAGCACACAGCCCTGAAATCACAGCCAGCAACTCATTTGAAAAGCTATGAGCTGTGCTTTGTGCAGGGTCCAAAACGACTTCCTAGGATCGGCCTAACGCCAGGCGAAAGGGTGGATTCGCGTCCGGGCAGTGGGCCCACTGAGACCCCCAGCCCATCAGCACCGAGGGGTGTACCCTCCCCAGGACCTCGCACCACCAGGAGCCCGGCCACAGAAGGTAGAGGCGGAGACCCAAACCATGTCACCATACACCACGGCCAGCTGAGAAGGAAGGTGTTTGTTTCCTGACGCCGTTCAGGGCAAACCCTGGTGAGCACGGAGCCCTCCCGTGCACGATTGTCCAAAGCTCTTTGTTTGGGGGAAGTGGAGCGAGCTTGTGGCCTAACCCACTGTCACTTCTGGTAGCGATGCAAGGCTGGAACCTACGGGGACGTGTGTAAAGTGACAAGGCACCCAACCCCCTGACCCCACACTCGGGTCTGACTTCTGCTTCTCGGGGCCGTTTCGGGTGATGTTACAAACTGACGGACTCATCTGCAGCTTACAGACAGTCTGCTCGACACGGTGGAGACACAGTGTCCCGTGGCTGCCGTCACGACAAATGAACCCCTTCAGACTCCATTTTTCCTTCTGTGACAGGCGGTGGGTCTGCGGCTATGTGGCTGTGGGCCCTGGAAAGGACCGTGGGGCCACGGACCCGCCAGCGTTATGACCCTTGACAGGTCCTGGGGGTGAGGCAGGGCCGGATCTCACGAGACACACGTGTAGGACTGGCGAGACAGGCACAGCCAACTGGGTTTGTACCAGGACCTCCGAAGCTGCACGGGGCTCGGGACACCCATGGCGGTCAGCACCAAGCGGAGCTGAGCTCAGGGAAGACACAAGCTTCACCAACAGCTCCAAAACACCTGCCTCCTCTCCTGATTTCCTGACAATCGGCAGACAACAAAAGGCTACCTTAACAGGCTACAAATTATCCACATAAAAGCAAACAGGGTCAGACTCCCTCAACACAAGTAGATTTCATACCCAGGTGGAAGCAAGGATATGGAGAAAACAAACCCAAAGGGGAACAGGACAGGGAGCCACGCTAGCGACCAGGCTATGAGGTGAGCAGAGACGGAGGGCTCCGGGAGCACACCCTCCCCTGGGTCACAGCGCAGTCCACACACAGGCCCCCGCCCAGCACTGGGTCCTGCCAGACTTGTGCCTATGGGCCATTTCAGTCTCAACCAAAACGGGAGGCTCCCGCCAGGCTGGGAAGTGCAACGCCCGTGCTGGCCCTGTCTGCACGGACCTGACACCCACTGCCCGTACGCCTAGACTTCATCCCCCAAAACCTCCAAAGAGCCCTCCAAGTAGCCATCAGTGAGCTGCGGGAGCAGGCCGTCCTGCCTGGGTGTTCATCACGCGACCCTCTGTTCCTTGAGAAAGTCTTGCTACAGAGGAAAAGGCAGCACGAGCCAGCAGAATGCAGGGCGTGCTCTGTGCCCCGGCGCCGATGTGAGCTCCTGATCTCTGAGGACCGTGCACCGATGGGCAGTGTGTGGACACCCCAAGGGCCGTGAACCTTGCGCTGTCCTCACTTACCAGGAGAGCAAAGCAGGAAAAAAAAGACGGTGATGAATACACCCCGGTCACAAAACAACCAGTGACCGAACTGGCACTTGAACGCAAGAATTCAACTGAACGGACACACCGTCTGTGCAGTGGAGGGGCTCCCCCAGCTGCCGCCCAGCTCTGTATCAGAGGCACGGCCCTGTCAGCGCATGGCTGGGAAGGTCTGGGATGGGGGTCCGGTCCAGGGAGCAAGGCATCCCAGTTATGAGGCGGACTGTCTGGTCGAGGGTTCCGTCCCGAGGCACGGCGCTTCCCCTGAGGATGGGCACACCCACGTCATTGTCCTCTGGACACAGGAGGTGTCCTGTCCCGGCGAGGGGCACTGTAAATGGGAGGAGGGCGCCCGAGCAAAGGTGGGGTATGTGGCAGAGTGGTGTCGTGGCCAGTGTTTGTCCTCATGCACAGGACCCGGGCTCTCAGGCTCTGGTTGCACATCTGGAAATGGGCTAACCACACAAGCTGTGGCTCGCGGGGATGTCTGTGAGGGCCAGGTCACAGGATCCTAAACCACTGCACACACCAGGTGGCGAACGAACCCTAAGAGCTCTCTGAATGCTGCTGGCTACGGCTGTCAAAAGTGGTTATATCCCGAAATCGAAACTCTACGGCTCTGCTTCAGTAATTTCTCTTCCTAGAAACTTCTGTGTCTCATGGAACAAAGTTCGCAGCGCAGCGAGCAAGACACAAACGAGAGACAACGGCGAGCTCCGGTGGCCGTCGCAGGTACCGTGGAAACCGCACGCCGCGCTCGAGCTCCCAGTGGCTCCTGTACTTCCCCGCACACGCCAGCCGCTCGTCCTTACCCAGCTGTGGTGCTCACCGTGAAGAGACGGGCACTCTCCCCCACACCACAGACAAACACAGCTAGGTTGCACTACGAAACACTTTCGCTTTCTCCGATGCTTCCTTACATCGCTAGGCTGACAGAGGCATGCAAAGAAAGGAAGAGGAATCAGATTTACTGCACACTTGGAAGCTACAATTTCCAAGACGAAACGAGCAAACATATTTTAAAGAGAACAACGAGATGGATATAATGGAGAGAAGATTTAGAAACAACCACGACTGGACGCAGAACTTTGTTCCACCGCACATCTGAATGTAATAGGCTATTCGACATTTACCAGAGACACTCCCAATTATCACTCAGGGACGTAAAACTCCATGACAACATACACAACTTACTGAAACATGGCATCTTGTAGAACAAAGACGTCTAACAGGTGCCTATTCTAAACTTTCCTGTAACTGTTCTCCTTGTTGGAAACCAAGTTACACTTTTACAGTATCACCCGAGGGGATGCCGAAGTTCCCGCAACACCTTGTATAACACCAAACAAACCCACTCTGTTAACGCCCTGCTGGACGTGAATGTGAAATCCTGACCTCGAATTGGATTGACAACCTCTCACGAATCACTGTGCTGGTTACAGGAGGGTGCCCTGGGCAGGTACGTGATAAAAACGGGCTTAGGGGCAGGTGACAGCTTCACGTTGTAGGAGTCCCGAGTTTCAGTGTAGAAGGCAGTACTTGTGCTCAGTAAGCCCGTGAGATTTGGAGTCCTGAACGCGAGTGTCGGCACCGCAAAGCGTGCTGTCTGCATCGAGCTTCCGTTCATCTATGCTCAGTGCCTTATCTCTTTGGAAGAAACACTTCGTTTACAAATTATGATCTAGATCGTACCCGTATCCACCTGTACTATACAGCGATACGCTAACGACAATTTATGACTATTGGGGCAAAACCCCACTCTCTAATGACAAATGAAGATACAGGAGAAACAACACGAGCCAGCCACGAGTGACCACAGACGCGCCAGGGCAAAACAGCAAAATGACAAAACACAAACCACAGAACTTTTGCCCTGTGTCTCCTTCCAGCTAGCACTGCGTCTCTGCTCCCAACCAGAGTTCAAGTCCTCCAGAAATCTGCCCCTACTGTGTCTACACAGACTCTGGAACTCGGGCGAGCGGGCTTTAGCGCAAGGGCTCCTGGACCAGACCACTGTGGTCCTCGGCCTCCACCTTGCCTGGCCCCACCCAGCACGACCAGGCCACCGGTCTCCCTTTCCCTGAGCACCTGGCTCACTGAGCTCCTTCCACCTTGTGACCGCTTGCTCTCTGCCAGATCTGTCTCTCTCTCTCCACTGCCACACTGGGAATTGCCCAGAGAGCCACCCTTGGACTCTGGGGCTATCCACAGGTGCCCATCTAGGGACTCGTCAATCATCTGTCAAACAGAAATAGATAACTAACACACATCTCACCTTTTACTTCCCATTCGCTGCTGGTCTCCCCTCACTACACTGTGCACACATAGGGGTGCAGGCCTCTCCTCTGACTTTTTATCTATTTATTGTCTTCTTTGTTTTATTTCAAGTGGGGGAGGAGCAGAGAGAGGGAGAGAGAGAGAATCCCAAGCAGGCTCCAGGCGCGGTCAGCGCAGAGCCCCGTGCGGGGCTGCGGGGCTGCGGGGCTGCGGGGCTGCGGGTCTCGATCTCACCAAACCATAGATCGTGACATGCGCAGAAATCAGCAGTCAGACCCTTGACCGACTGAGCCACCCGGCGCCCCTCATCTGGGTTTTTCAGTCATGCTGCACCCTAGCTCTGGGACGATATCTGCACCAAACTTGTTCCATGACTACAGGTGCTCAAAACTTACACAAATATCTAAAAATATAGGCGGCTGAAGAGACAAAGGACAAAAGTACTTAAACTCCAAAGGTGAATTCTCTGTTGTTTAAGTTCGATGAAGACACGTGTTCATTTAACCTTCATTAGCATTTCAAACCCTTACTCATTTGCATTGTGCTGTGCTTAACACTAGGTCCTATCTTCATCCACATTGCTACTTTATACAAAGAAAGAACAAAAGCTCTCAAAAGTAAATTCTAAGGCAGCAAAAGAAGAATGGGGGAAGGGGAAAAGAGAAAGCAGCCTATCAGTCCCTTAGTTCCAGAAGAGCCTCACAGACAGAGGAAAAGGCAGGTGACATTGGAGCAGGCAGGTGGGTCCCACGAGAGCCCCCAGAGGATGGAGGTCCTTGCCTTGGAAGGCTCATGTCGCAGACGGGCCACACGGCCTTTCCGGTGGCGCCGCAACACCGCGCTGCTGCTGGTGCTGCTGGCATCCGTGGGGCTGTCCGCCAGACGGAACCTGGAAGCTGGGATGCTGCTGACGTGCGTCCGCCTGAAATATGGAGGAGAACAATCAAACAAACACGCGCACACACACACCAAGGTTGTTATCTAGAGAAAAGTGGGCTTTGTCAGCCAGGCCAGAACCCATCAATTGGGAACATGAGGTCACAGGAAAAGGTCTCCAAGGAAGGCATCCTTGCCCCTGGCTCCAGTGCAAGCCCGCTAGCCGGGCCCTGTGGAGACAGGGTCTCCCGGGCCCAGCAGGTGCAACGCATCCCCGCGGCCCAGACGTCCCCGAGGTGGAGCAGCGCCTGCCCCCGGTCAAGCTGTCATCCTGCGTGTCTGCACCACCTCCTGCCCAACTGACCGGAAAGCACTCCTGTACGTCCCTCTGGCCTTCACCTGCCACCGGCCCACATGTGCCAAGGCCCTTGCTGTGATGCCAGGTGACCCCAGGTTTTCCTCCACCAGCCACTATCGGGCGCCCCAGGGGCATCCGCGGCAGGATCCTCGGGAACCACACCTCGCAGCTCCCGTACACAGGAGGTGGCAATGCGCCCGGTGTTTCCAAGGCAAAAGCGTCTCTGGCCTCTGTGCAGTTAGACTAACAGACAAATGTCCCCCTTGGCCACAGAAGTCTCCAGAAAAGTTCCATGGAGCCCCGAGACCCTAGGGTGGAGTCACTTAATTGGGCTGTCAGCTGCTCCCCTCAGCAAAGGATCTGGGCACGAAGCGGTCAGCAGCTGCGAAGGAGCACCCGCCAGCCCACGTGCCCGGCCTCAGCAAAGGGCTCACCCTCCACACTTGAACCCTGCACGGGAGTCCAGGGGCTCCTCGCTCTCTGGAAAAGAAGAGAGGCTGCCTTCCATTTCACAAATCCTTATGGTCTCGGGAGACAGAACACGCCCATCTGATTCACATCAGCTAAAGAGGGGGCCCCTGGAGTCACCCCTTGTGGCCTGGAGACAGAGCCACCACGACAGGGCGTCTCCTCTGTGGTGCTTCAAGCTCTTCTCTGAGGCCTTTCAAGAAACGTCATTGGCACGTGCTGCCTCAGGGTACTGCTTGTTTCTAAGACAGCCAAGTCGGAACTGGCCGCTGGCCACAACCATCTTCCCCTCCTCTGGTCCCCCCATTCCCAGAACAACTGCTCACCTGAGCTCAGGTGGTCTAGCTTCACCGCTGTGGGGCCACGACACATCGCCAATCGGGGAGAGCCACACACGCCGCCCCGCATGGGACCTGGCATGGTTCGTGGCTCCACCGAGGTTCGCGTGTGTCCCCTGACTCTGACACCCTATCTCAGGCTCCCTGGCTCCCGACCCCACCACCCTGCATCCAGTCCTATCCCAGAGCTCTCTCCCATCTGCCCCGCCTGCGTGTGGAAGTTGGTCCGTCACCTTTCTTTTCCTCTGTAACCCAGACCATGTCATCTTGCTAGAGGAGGACACAAACGGAAGACGTGGCTGTGAGGTCGTGCCAGGAGGGCTCAGCTGTCCAGCCTGCCTGCCGCCTTCTCAGTCTCGTCCCCCCGGCCCCCGGCCGCTCACGGCGACACAGCTCCCACCAGCCTCGCTTCTGCCACCACACGAGAGATCACTTTGTGAGACGGCTTCAAACAGACCCTGTTCCTCAGCCGGTCTCCTGCCCGGTGTCTTCTGACCACAAGGCCACCTGTGACCACGGACAATGCCTCTGCAACCACGGGAGCACTGGGATCCTCTCTATCCTTCTCCTTGGCCAGCTCACCTCAGGCGGGTGACGGGCGTGGATGTCCCTCTTATGGCAACTGCCCCAGGGTGACACCCTCCAGGGGCCTGCACAGCCCCTTCCCTTCAGAACTCCAACATGCACTCGAGTGGCCTGCACCGCATCCACTGTTTGCTCCCTTGGCCTCCTCACACATACCCGTCATCAAGCCCTGGAATGGTGACACTCAGCACACTGGTGTCTTGCTGGCGAGGATCTCCGTCAGCCAACCAAGAGGCTGCTCTGTGCCCGGATCTTCCTGTGTGCTTCTCTCTCCGGACACACATTCGCTGTGCCACCAGTAGTTCCGTGGACAGGGAGGGCCGCTTGGGACTCTACCTGCCCTGACTTCTCTCTCCTACAAGCAGGCTCAACACGGACAGCCACAGCACACCCTCGACTCTCCCGAGAGCCCACGTCGGCAGCCGCACAGACCCCAGTGAGGCCTGAGTGGGCCTGCCTTTGGAGCAGGAGCCTGCTTCCTGCACCTAAGGGGGCCCAGTCAGCTACTCGAGGCACTGTCACACCAGAATGACTCTCACATGGTACATATTTCCTATGTACCATGGAGGTACATGAAGCAAGCAAACCTTTGAATACCTTGCTGACAGTTACTGTCTGCAGGACGCAGCTCACAAGCCGGCTGACCCACTCCCTCACAGGCGACTCACCAACGTCCCAACAGAGTTGCGGCGATTACCTGTCATTCTCCAGTCTTTTCAAAAATATAAGAAACTGCGAGCACTGCGCTAACCCCACCGATGTCAAGGTGACCTTCACAACCATGGCCACGTGTGCACTCCCATGGTGACCTCACTGGCATTGCGGAAGGGACCATAGCTTCCAGGGATGCTGGGCCGAACCTGGCAGGCTGGACCCCTCCTAGCCCCACACCATCACTGCCACACTCGGGGGAGGGAGGCCGCAAATAAACCCACCCAAACACGAACAGAACTTTTCCTAACTTCTACTCCTCCTCCCATGGCTGTGAGCTCTGTCAGGCCTCCCGGTCTCCTGAGATTCCAAACCTAACCTCTGGAATGAGGTTTTACTTCTCCCTCTTGCCACCTACTAAGCTACCGGCTCCCTGAGCTACATCCAGTCCCTCTGCCCATTCGGCCAAAGGATTCCTCTGGAAGATACACAGCAGGTGCTAACGTATGTGTTTGTGAGGTGGTTCATGTTAGGCACGGTGAAGGGCAGTGTCCCCCCCAGCCCCGCCCCATCATCAGTTAGCTGGTACCTGGAAAATGGATCGCGTCAGACTACAACACACTCAGGGTTATTGTGTGTAACTCTGATCCGGTGCGGGTCATACCATAGCACACCCACGGTTCTACTTGGGAACCATGAGCTGGTTCAGGTCATACTGGTGACAGAGGGAAGCCGCCCCCAGCCGCGTCTCAAACAGATCTGTGAAGCGGGAAATGTCATACCTGTGGTGAAGCGAAGAGCCTCTCGATCTTGCCCGCTTTAATATGGCCCTCAGTGCTTCCATTTTCCGTAGAAGGTGATCCTGCAAAGCAGCAAATGACAACGACACTCACTGCAAGCAAGGTTAACTAGTCTTTGCATCAAGAGTCCGTTCAACTCAGAGCACAAACTGGTAGTGGCCAGAGGAGAGGAGAGTAGGGGCGGTTGGCAAAAGAGATGATGGTGAGTAGGAGGCATCAGCATCCAGGTATCAAATAAGGCCGTCTCGGGGATGAAAAGCACAGTACAGGGAATACGGTCCGTGATACCCTAAGGACTCTGTATGGTGACACACGGTGACCACAGTGATGGTGACGAGCACAGAGTCACGTGTGCAATTGTTGAAACGGTATGCTGTCTACTTGAAACTGATACCACACTGTAGGTTCATTAGAATTCAAGAAAAAATGGAAAACACTACTTGCATCAAGTGTGCTGAAATGCTGACCATCATAACCACGCTGGGTAAATTCAGCAGTTACAAACCCCAAGACCATTCTCTCCAAGAGTCCTCCAGTAAACACCCGGATCACCAAGTGAACGTCCTAAACCCTACTGAACAGTTAGGTCTCAGGCATAGCAAGGTTACAGAGGAGAAACACCGAGCCACTAGGACTTCTTCCTAATTATGTAGAGAGGAGCAGGACTTTCTGGGCGGTGGGGGAATAGCCCTTCTGTGTAATAGGCACGTGCTCCGTCGTGGACCCTCTGCAGCCCAGCCTCACGTCTGCACACGCAGCACCAGGGAGTAAAACCGACGAGGAGCTTTGGTCACACAACTACCCCCTAGGCAGTGCCGTCCCAGGCCGCAGACACCACCGCACGTGGCTAACTGAGCGCCCAAAATGGGGCTGGTCCCGACCACAGGGGATGGAACTGTGAGACGCCCCGTGGGTTGCAAGGACTGAATGTGGAAAAACATTGTAGAGTAGCTCCTTCATGTCTACACTATTTACATGATACAATAACATGTTGCCTGCATCGGGCTGCGTGAAAACTAACATCACCCGTGTGTTTGACCATTTCAAATGCAGCCTCGAGAACCCTTGGGATGACACCCATGTCACCTGTTACCTTCCTGCTGGGCAACGCTGCACTCCACGAAAGGTTTACGCGAACATTTTAGCTTTCGAGCGAACCCCCGAAGGGACTCAGAAATCTGAACCCCGTAGGCTGCTCGGCTCCAACTCCGCCACATGCGTGCCATTCAGACTTGCGAGCGTGGGGCCGCTCGAAAGCACAGTGGTGGCTCGCCTTGGAGGAAGTGTGAGCCCCAGAGGTCACCTGCTCCTTTCCAGTCTCAACCGATCACTGAATGAGTGAGAGACGGAAATACCTTCTCACGTTGCATTTCTTGTAACTGTTTTTTCAGATTGCCAACTTCTCCTAACAGAGACTTCTGAGAAAGATACCGACAGTCCTTTAGTGTTGATTCTTTCAAACGTTCCACATGCTAGACCATGCCTACGTTTCTCTTTACAATAACGCAGCACCACAGACAAGGCATGGAGCCGATGGCCATACCAACGAACCGCGTCACATGACCACAGAGTGAAATGCTGTCTGTGAAACTGCAGTAACAGCCTTTACTCATCCTTTGTCCATGTACAATTTCTTCACGGATCACTGTCTGACTGTAAGTATGACAAGTTCCTACGTTTACTTGCAGCAGGTACACTGGTTTGTACTAGCTTTTAGGGTCTGTGATGCCTCAGTCACTTGGGAAACCTGACCTAAGTTTCGTACATATACTTCCAATCTCACATACAACCTTCTACCGAAAGGCTGGCCCCAGTGATCAAGGTAGAACCTCACGTGGGGTATAATAACGCACCTCATAATGGGTTTTACCCAAAACAAGTGTGTCGTGAAATTAGCATTGCTCACTGGTGTCTCCAAGTGACAATCTTAGGGAAGATTCTGGGCTCATCTACAGGGACACAGGTGTAATCAGAACCGGTAGTATCAGGTCCGCATCCAACTGTCCCCACCAGAGCTTCTCTCACAGAGATCCTATGATACTGCTTCCCTCCCGTTACACCTCAAGTGTGTCCGTTATGATGGTGTAAGAGTCCAGGCTTAGACTCTTTCCAACCCAGATGAAAAGAGGGAAGGCAGGAGATGGAACAGGAGATACTCTGTTTTCAGCTGGTTAAATGCTTGACAGAACTGCGCACTCCTACCGGTCCGTCTGGACAAAAGAGGTAGAAATTAGCTCCCCAGACAAGAACCAGGCTGAAGGTTCCAGCACAGGGGTGGCAAACGAGGGCCTGCCGACCACATCCAGCCACCGCCGGGTCCTATCAACAAAGGGGTATCGGCACACGGCCCCTCCCCTTAGTTATATACTGCCTATGGCTGTTTCTGTGCCCATCTTTGATTAGCATGAAGCTAGCTTACTCCTTACGTCTCAGTTAGTCTCAGTTACGTCTCAGTTAGTAAAGGCCCAGACCATACTCCTCTTCTAGACAGTGAGACGCACCTTCCCGCACGCATACGTCGGGCGGGGACACGACACTGGGAACTTAACGTAGGCCTGCAGTTTTTCCGCGTGAAAGAATCATTTCTACTTTCTACAGTGGCTGTTAGCCTCTGCTCCACGCTGCTCCTCAGGATCACAACGTGAGCGTCTCCTCTGTGAGGACGGGGGCACTCAGCCGCTGTCTCTCATAGCCTACCTTATCTTCTGCAGCAGCCATTCTTTCCTTTAGATGACGCTGAAGACGCTCGTCAGATTCGGAAAGGAGCTTGTCAATAGTGCTGGACAGATGTTGATTAGTCTCTTCCTTCAGTTTTTCTCTCTGCCTTACCTGAAAGAGAAGACGCAGGCTTCAAGCCAAAGTGCGAACACCGGCTCAGGCGTGCGAATGACCAGCGGTGTGACCCACACGCACGCCATCCTCGGCTGCCCCTTCCCACGGCACTCTTTGGCGTGCTTGTGCGTCACTGCCAGCACCGACCTAGCGGGGCACACAAACGCAGGAACCTGCTTCCCAGGGGTCATCACTTAGCAGGTCCCTTTGTTTCTGGGAAACAAAACACGCATGGGCCCTCACGAATGTCCTCATTGTTAGCTCTCAGATGGGCTCAGGAGGCAGATGTACATGCAGGAAAGAGCATATTCTCAAGGGGATCAGCTGATCTACACACGGGAGGAGGCATATTCCGGGGCGGAAACCCAAGCTCAGATCTGGCCTCAGGGGGAAAGAAATGAATCCATTGACAAAACCCAAAGATAAAAAAAAAATCCCCTTTGGGAAAGATTCAGTGGTGAGAAAGACTTTGACCTGTTTTTCGTGAAATTCACACATCTCCTGAACGTTTTGTAATGGAAACTTGTATTTACCTCAAGTAATTTCCGAACGGAACCGCCAAGTTCACGGGTCTGTGTTTTATAGAACTCTCATCAATCGTATGGTTTAAAAACTTGTTCCTACCGCATATCCTGAATTAACCCAAAACAGAAGCGGCGAGGACAGGCCGGCAGGATTCAGGGGCTCCTGCCGGGCGGAGGGCCGTGGGGTACGGAGTACACATGTGCCCTGCAGTCGGGGGGCCCAGGGAGGAGGAAGAGCCCACAGGACACACCCGCAGGCTAGGCAATGGACAGTCCCTCCAGGCTCGGGCTTCCTCACCTCCAAGCCACACCTGCTGGCACCTCTTTCCTTGGGAGCAGGCAACAGAAAGCACGACCACCACACCTCACACGCAGCAACGGCCGTCACTCGGAAAAGACCCTGGCCACCCCACAAGAAGGGATCAGCACCCAAGTATTTTTCAAGCAAAGCAGCTTAAAAGTGTCCTTGGAATTGTCTCAGTTATAATAGAATCCTTATCTCAACACCTGTCCCTCCAAACTACCATACAGTCCTAAAGGCAATGAAGTGCTTCTCTAAGTAGGTGAGGTGGAATTCCCGGCCCAAGAGGCTAGCGTCTGGTTGTGCTCGCTTGTGTGCATGTGTCATGGCGGGCTGGGGTCGGCCAACGCGAGCCGTCACGCTGGCATCAGAAGCTTCACTCCGCGGAAACTCATGTTTTATTCTCTGACCCTGAGGGCCAAGCACACGAGTGTCTGGTGTAAGTTAAGGGTGAGTGTTTTGAGTTTTCTGGTGAAAACAAAACCCGATGGCCTTGGATGGACGTCCCAAGTTGGGGAGGCGGCTGCCTGCTCTGTCTCCTGGGTGTTTCATGTTGACGTCCGACCAGCTCCCACAGGGAAAAATCTCAGGGGATTCAAGGGACACGGGCCTCCCTTTCGTCAAGGCTCGATGACGCTATTCCTCTTCTTAGGAACATCTACCCCGACCTGTGCCTTTACATCTCAAGTAGAAATTCAGGATGTGGGGACCAAGGTCAGGCCCGTGACCTGATTTCAGGACCTCGGTGTCATGTCCTAAGGAAGGAGACCCCTCCTCTAGGCTGCCCTACCCCAGGCCAGTACCTCCGCTTTGGCCAAGGGACACCCACGAGGTCCCGCGTCAACCGTGAGTAGCTGCTAACGAGCTGGTGGGCACAGTGGGCTGTGCGGGTGCCTCCACCCCTAGGCGGCACTGCCTACGGGGCCCCAGCGTCCAGAGAACATTGTCCACAGGCTAGCAGTGTTCACTAGCATCCAACTCGCACAAGAGTGCACTGTACCCCTGATGGGATCGAGAAGGGGCCTGGCGTCCACGTGGGGAGAAGTGGGAAACAAGGGACCACTCCCTACCCCCACACCCCCAGCCTGCGCCTCATCCTCAACCACCGCCAGGTGCGCGGCTGCTCCGCCCGGACACGTACCCG
Source organism: Puma concolor (assembly GCF_028749965.1). Classification (NCBI taxonomy): domain Eukaryota; kingdom Metazoa; phylum Chordata; class Mammalia; order Carnivora; family Felidae; genus Puma; species Puma concolor. The sequence continues at coordinate 20,119,048 of NC_141677.1, forward strand.
CTGCAGTTCTTGGTTCTTTTCCTCCAGCTGGGCCTCCATCTGGCGCAGCCTTTCCTCGATGTTGCCACCCCTCTGCTCGGCCTGCGGGCGACAGCAGGGTCAGAAGAGCTGGCTGCCCCACCACACACGCTGTGCCTACGCACGACATGCTGTGAGCGGCCTTCTGCCTGCTCACAGTCCCTACAGGCCTCATGCGTGCCAGTGGGAAGCAGTGGGCTTCCATGCTGGTGACCGGGGGTAGGCAATGGTCTCGTCCCCACCCCGGGTCCCGGATCCTTGGACGGTGCCTCGTCCCCCGGGAGACACCCCTGGCCACTCAGCACGGACAGGAGGAAGCAGCAAGCGGAAAGAGCAAACAGGCGTGCTGCCTTCCTAAGCTGGGAAGTTACTTCCAACAATTTAGCTTCCTCAGCAGCACACTGTCCAAAGACAAAGGGTCGGGCTACACGGCTGACCAGGGACAGGAGAGAGGACAGGTGAGAAAAGAAATGGAGACTTGACATGCAGATCACAAAGGAGGAGAGGCTCTGTTGGAGCCTGGGCCTGTGGGCGCCCAATGCCGCCTGCCCGACTTGATGGCAGCCTTGAGGGTCATTATCCCGTGACGAAACCACCCCCCTTCCCACTGGGACCCTCACTGCACTGGAACCGGTGACACAGAAGCACCGACAGGCTCCCTGCTACAGGTTCCCTCAGCCCAGGTTCCGGAAGGATGGACTGGCTGCCCAGTCATGGGCTCCCTCGTCCTGTGTGCATCACTCGATCCCAGCACCGCCCACATCATGTCTGGAAACTACCTCTTCAACTGCTGCCTTCCTCTGTGGGTGGTGAGGGCTGTGAGAACTGGGAGGGCAGGGACTGTGTCTGGCACGTTCCTCGACTCTATTTGTGGAACCTCCGAGTGAATTCCTTAAAGATTTATTTCTTACAGGGGTGTCTGGGTGGCTCAGTCAGTCGGGTTCTGACTCTTGGCTTCAGCTCAGGTCATGAACTCAAGGTTTGGGGCTTCGAGCCTTGTGTCAGGCTCTGTGCTGATAGCATGGAGCCTACTTGGCATTCTATCTCCTTCTTTCTGCCCCTCTCCTGCTCATGTATGTGCCCAGGCTCGCTCTCTCTCTCTCTCTCTCTGTCTCAAAATAAATGAACATTTAAGAATTTTTTAAATAAAAAAACGATTGTGTTTGAAAGAGGATAGGATTTTCTCATTTCTCGGAAAAATTCTATGCTTTTTTTGTTTTTGTTTTTTTTTTTTCCTTCGGTAAGCTCTACACCCAATGGGGAGCTCAGACTCATGACCCTGAGATCAAGAGTCCCAAGCTCCACTGACTGAGCCGGCCAGGCACCCCTGTCCTTCTCTTGCCCAAGGCTACTATCTTGAGCTTTGAGTCGCTGACTTAACTCTGAAAAGCAGTGAGTCTTAGATGCAGCCAACGGCAAACTGCACACGTCGGACAAAACCGGAGGGAACAAAACTGGGGATGATGCCTGCCGTTTGAAAAGCATTCCAATGTCAGACAAAGAAGCACCGAAAACAGATCTCAGCTGGTTCGCGGACTTTGGCACGCCGACGTTACCGGTGAGAAATGAGATACAAGAACGGACCGCCATGAAGTTGACATTCCCACCATGGGACCCAGAAGGAAACGGGGGCCCCACCTTGCAGAGGGTGGCCACCCTCTGGGCCGGCTCGGCTTCCACCTCGGGCAGCGACTTGGCCTTCCTCGGGGTCTGCTGCAGCTTCCGCTCCGCCACCTCCAGGCGCTCTTGCAACTGGCGGTTTTGATCCGCAGTCTAGGAAATGAAGGCAAAGCATCAAAGTGTAGCAAGTCTTCTCTCCGTTTCCATTTTTAATAAAGTGAAACAAAATCTAAATGCAGAGATCTACTGTTAGTTCTGACTGAAGCCAACAGTTTGGTAGGTGCTTCAGAGTAAACCTTTCCTTTCTGCGAGGAGTCACCCACTGCCTTGGTCCTCCGTTCGCTACGCAAAACATGTCTTGCCAAACTCTTTGCTCTTCTTCACTATCTTCAAAGAAGTCTTTCCAAAGACAAAGTTCCCACACATTAAAGAAAACCCATCTTCTGGAGGAGCTTGCTCGCTCTTCCTGACCAGTTAAGGAGAGAAGGGTTCGGTCCTAACCCTTCGTAAACATATTTATACTGGGGTCCGAGGGCTCGCTACATAGGACATTCTGAGGTGGGCACATCAGCCAGCACAGAGCTTCTGAGAGCATGCCTGATGCCAGTTGAGTTCTTTTTGGAAGTGTACCATTATTCAACAAAAACACTCTCCCTCTTGACCAAAAACGTGGAAAACTTCAACGTGGAAAACTTAGACACGAGATTTTTTGTTAAAGGACTTTTAGGGAAGCCGAGGTGGCTCAGTCAGTTAAGCGTCCACCTTCGGCTCAGGTCATGATCTCATAGCTCATGGGGTCAACCCCGCCTCGTGCTCTGTGCTGACAGCTCAGAGCCTGGAGCCTGCTTTGGATTCTGTGTCTCCCTCTCTCCCTCTCTTGCCCTCCACTGCTCATGCTCGCTCTCTCTCTCTCTCTCTCTCTCACTCTGGCTCCCTTTCTCAAAAATAAATAAGCATTAAAAATATATAAAGTCATTTTAAAAATCATGTATAAGGTGAGGTTTTTGCAAGGTTAACGTGTGTTCCCACAGACTCCTTCCATCTTCTGTGTGCATATAGCTCTGTGTGTATATACAGACCACGTATCATGCTTTCAAACCCTCCAAAATAAATCACATGCTGTACACATAGTATTTCGTCATCTGCCCTTTACACTCATGATTTGGAACATGTTACGTGCTCTCAAACAGCATTCCTCCATGTCATTTTAATGGCTTCCTAGTATTTCACTTTGATTATCATTTTGGGTCGACTGACGCATTTGACAAACACACCAGACAAAGCTCACTCTGTTTCCAAGAAGCTGGATGTGGTTTTCCTGTTCAATGCCGGATGACCTGAGACAACCAAGGAAGAGACGTGCTGCTTCCCAAAACACAGGGTCTCACATCCTCACGCCAGACTGTGCTTCTGCACCTGCCATTCCCCCCGATCTCAGGTACTACCCAAAATGGCCAGCTGCCTACACATTCCCGGCCACTCCCTGCTCCTTTGGAAACAGTGCTGACAGGCAACAGAGTAACGTGCATGTAAGACAAGACAAAGAAGGAATCAAGGAGGGGAGCCCCATAACATGCTTCCATAAAATTCGAAAGAATTAAACCCTGGACGTTGAAGTAACCCCGCTGGTCAACACAAGTTTCTAAGATCCTAAAACCTTGCCATTGACACTTGGTCCTTAACTTGACTTGTAATTAATAAAAGTGGAATGAAGTCCAACGAAACCAACGACCTGTCGATGCAGAGAGTCCTTCTTTGCCATCTCGTTTTCAAGTTTCTCCTTGAGGTCGTGCAGAGAGGTGGCTTTGTGCTGTGCCCTGAGGCAGCGCTTCTCAAGGGTAGTGATCCTGTCTTGCATGTCTTCCTTCTGGGCCATGGCCTACAGCAGGTATTTCAGAGGGAAAACAGGGAACGAATTAGCGTACGACACATTAACACACTCCAGACACAAAACCCGGGCGAAATCCTCATTTTCCAAACAAACAGAAAAGTAGCATCCTCGGGGCACCTGGGTGGCTCAGCCGGTGTCGCTCTGTGAGTTGGCGCCCCGCGTCAGGCTCTGTGCCGACAGTGCGGAGGCTGCTCGGGATTCTGACCAGTTACCCAGGCTTATTCTTTCCCATGTGTTCAAAGACAAACGGATAAGAAAGTCTCCCGGAAGTCACAACCTCGGTTGCCTCCGGACACCGTTGAGCTTTCCACAGAACAGCGACTTGCCTCTGGAGGCACACACCATGAGACAACCATCCTTTTTCCCGGGGAAAAGGCGGATGAAATCTCATCCAATTACCACAAAGTTGAAGCAGCAGTGGTAACAAATGGAAGCCAAACTCCACCTTTCATATAACTGGAAGTCATCTTCTATAGCCTAACCCTGTAACAACATTGTATCCCATGGTATCTGACACTGCAAATGGAACCAGAACGTCCTGCCCTGCGTTTCTTGTCCAACACCCGAAAGATTCCTCTTCCAGCCCTCCGTGTTTCCTAAGCAATTTATGTCAGCAGTCTCAAGAGTGAAAGTGATGAGTCCTAAGAAAGGATTTTCTAAATTCTCTGCACATTGAACTCTGCTGAGGGGTCTCTCCCCACCTCTGCCAAACAACAACTTCACTGAACAGGTTCTATAATTTCTGCAAATACTTTTGTTTTAAATTCCGACCCGATCTCACCCACACTAAGGTACTAAACAGACTGCTCGTGCACTTACACCCTCGAGGGTCTGACAGGGTCTTCCCGAGGTGGCACTGCTGGGCTGGGGGTGGGGTGTGCGGGGACTGTCCGCAAAGGGCAGCTCACAGTGACAGGAGGAGGCACAGAGAAACCATCCTACCCTTACTAGTCCTCTGTGACAATGATCAGATTCCCATCGACGACCACACGTGCAGAAGCGGCCGCACTCCTCCATGACCTTACACCAGGACCAGCGGGCTACCCCTCGCTCACTCTGACCGTCACGACCAGGAGCACGGAACCCCTGGGAGGAGGGCAGGGCGGCAGAGGCGGCCGTGACGGCCCCTGGCAGAGCCGCCCCCGCAAGGTCGTGCCCCCGGAAACGCCCTGGCAGCACCACGCTGGTTCCTACGTGCCGAGTGTGTTCCCAAAATGGACCGAGAGCACGGCATGGGCCAAGCTCAGGTGGCCCACACGCCACACCCGAGGCCACTCCGCCGCCTGCCCGCCAGGCCTCGGCAGGGGAGAGCCCAGGGAGGACAGATTCCACCACGCAGATGGGGAGGCAGCCCGCCCAGGCCCCGGAGTCACGTCCCGTTCTGCTGCTACTTCTACCAAACTCCAAACGTTCAAAACCCGTGGGAGACGAAGGACACACTGGGCAAGGCCGAACCAAACACCCCACGTTTGGCTCGACGACGGCGTGGCCATTTCAACTGACACTCACTTCACGGACATCTCTTTGTAATATGGTGTTCATTGCTTCAGAAAGGATGAGGTCTTTCCTGGAGATGTCTAGGTCCTCTTCCAGCTTGGCCACGAGAGTGCACAGGGTAGCCAGGAGCTCTTTCATCTGGCTCTGCACCTTTGAAACTCAGAAAGGGAAGCAACATGTGAGGGCCCCCACTGCTAGTCTTCATACGTTGTTTTAAAAACAATGGATAAAAAGGAAACCCCCTCCAATCAAATCCTGGCGTGATGTCTGGAGCTGAACTCTGCGAGTGGCCCCTAATTCTTCTTCTACGAAACTACACCCCTCCAGTGCCACACGTAACTGCTCTCTCACCTGGAAACAAAGGGATTGAGTTGGTACACAGAGGTGTTTCATTAGTCCTTACTATACAGTTACCCTAAGATCCCCTTCGCCTCAAATGACATGACAGAATGCTGGTAAGGTTTTTCACGGATGCTCCTGTTCACAGACTTGCTTGTTAACCGCTTTCAATTTTACATCGGAGACAAATCTTCCCCCAAATAAATTACATTATGCAATTTGTACTAGCCAATCGATACACACAACATTTCCACCAACTACTGCTTTTTAACCATACAGACCTGTCTTCTTACAAGAATTCAAGAAGATGAAAAGGAAACCCCAGTCACACAAACACACAAAGTGTGCCTAGAACACACAGCATGTGCACAAATTGAGAACCGCCGTGGCTAGGCACACCGTTTCAGCCTCGGTTTTGTCCTTCTCCAATATGCAGTTGAGGACCTTGAGCACCTCCGCCTCACTGGACACGCCGGCCGGAGTCTTCGCCTGTCGCCGTATGACTGTTTTTTGAAGAGCTCTCTCGTGCCTGGAGACGAGGAACTCCAAATGTTCCAGCAGCAGCTGGCGGGAGAGGCAAAAGGAAAACCGTGTTTCAAGAACACCTTCAATTCCGGGCCTCAAGTTCACCAAATGCAAAACCAAGTCTGAATCCCTTCAATTCAGTTCCCAGGTAGGGAGCCGTCCCCGCCAATGTGTTAAAAGAGCCTTACTCCTCCTCACGGATCAAACAAGGTTTGAGAACAATAGGTCCCAGCCAACTCCACGGGGACATTGCGGACAAGGGGAGTGAATGGTGTCCCGTGTTTGAAGACACTGGCAGTGCGCCTACTGACCCTGGTGTTGTTTCTCTCCGCCTTCAGGTTGGCGATCTCCTCCTCTCTCTGCACGAGCTGCTCCCTGCAGGTGTGGAGCTCTGCAGCGAGAGCTGCACACTCCTGGGGTCGGAGAGGGGACAAAAGTGGAGAGACACAGGGGGTCTTTACCAGAGCACACCAGGCCTCCGTGGCCCTCCAGAGGCCCAGCACCCACCGCCCTCAAGTAGCATCACACACACCAGTCCCCTCCTCACCACCCACAGGAGTCCCGGGGATTTTCGGAGGGACCGACACTCAAGGGGACGGACATTTTCAGGTGCCTGGCAGGTCTAGGACTCAGGAACTCTGCTGACTCGGGAGCAAGCGGCCGAGAAGCCTCCTGCCCATCCGCAGCCTCTGGCCTCGTCTGCCAAGCAGGCTTGTGGAGCGGCAGTGGGGAAAGGCTGACGGTACTCAAAAGCTGCTGTCTTAGCCTGAACCCCTGGCTCAATCAGACTCAACCACACCCAATGGACTTTTCAAAAATGATGGTAGGACTCTTGACGAAAGGGCGAGTTTACGACTTCTTTCCTTAGTCAAGCAGGAAATATTATGGAGGAAGGGTTTCTGAGGAGAGTGATGCCAGGGCCCACCACCCCGCGTGGGGCTTCTCTCACGCCAATACTGAGCGCCCGCCCAGGACATGGCGTACAGGTGGGCTCCAAGGAGGTGGACGCACACTCTCCAGTCAGTCGAGCGCAGAGCCCGGTGCAGGGCTCAATCCCTGAACCATGACATCATGACCTGAGCTGAAACCAAGAGTCAGACGCTTAATGCCCTGAGACACCCAGGCGCCCCAGAGCTTTTGTCTCTGTAGGACAAACGAGGGGATAAACGTTCACTTAACAACTGACATTCCAAATAAGGAGAGTTGTTGATTTCAGCAATTCTGGAAAATCCAAGTACAAACTGGTGACATACTTCAATTTCTTTCATAAAGTAGCCCTTTCCAAATCAACGGGAATGTTACCACAGAACTGACCACGTTCCTTGCAATCTGACTTGACAAGGTGAACCCACAGAAGCCTATCTGATCCTTGATGTAGGACTGTGCAGGCCCGTTTCTATGTGGGGATTTTTGTTCCAATAAATGCATTGGAAACTCTTCTGGAGGTGTGTGACATTTGGAAAGACTGGCAGATGAGCTGAGCAGCTACGAAGTATCAAACCTAGTAAGTAAAAGGGAGGCCACGAGTGCATGAAATATACGCAGATACTAGGCTATTAGAGCATTTCCTCCCCGAAAACATACACAAACCTACTCTGACAAGATAAAACGTATCATTTTGCACACAGAAACTGACCGTACCTACATGGTGCCATTTGCAGTCAAGAGAAAGGCAAACAAATGTGGAGACGCAGGATTAAGTCCTAACCGCATAACACGAGCTGTAGCAGACGCTGTCCTCTGGGGGAAGTGTGCACCACCTCCTGTTGCTCTTGAGGTCCCCTCAGGTGTTGCACGAATCCACGAATCTGCTACTCAGCTCTTGGTAAGCACTTCCTTTCTCCAGTACATCAAGCACCACAGGAGAAGTGATTTCTCAGGGTTCCTGCGTCATTTTCACCGCGTTAAGGGCAATACCATGAACCTTAATTACAGCCTGGGACCCGTTCGAAGTGTGCCCAGGGATGCCGGACGTGCTCCCGCGATGCAGAGAAGACTCATGGTGTGACAAGAAAAGGCTGAATGGCCTGACATGTACTGAGGTCCACAGCTGCAGCTGCCAGCCGGCCAGCGTGAGGACCACGGAGGCACAAAGAAAGGGAAAGTCTCGAAGCTCTCTCCCTGCGGCGACCCCAGCACATGCAAAAACCTGGTGCTACTGGTGAGACATCTTTGTGTCTGGTGCGGAAGATGTGGCATCTCTGTGGATGTAGGACTGCTGTGAGACGGGCACACCTGCCGACGCAACTCAAACTGCAAGACAAGTGAAGACCTGACATCACGACGTAAGGCAGAAGGAAGGGAAGGATCGAAAACTGGCACATTTCAATGCAGGCACAGGATGGCTTGGTGATTTTAGAAAGGGGTTTGGCTTTGAAAATGGTCCAGACGCTAGGAGAAGCAGCTTCCACCACGAAGAAGAAGGACACAGTTTCCCAGACGCCCCAGAGAAGATTGCAGAGAAGCAGGAACTACCATCCACCGCATGTCAACCACTCCAACGCAAAAAGTGAAAACCCAAGAAAATCAGTTGAGGAGACCATGGCTGCCTGCACGGGTTTTTCATGCAGCAGGAGGTGCCCTGTCGGGGGGAAAATGCCACAAACGACATTTATTCACGAGAAAGACAAGTGAGCACCAAGATGTTGGGTAGGAAGGGGTGAAGCAGCTACCGAATGAGCGGCTACAGGTGGGGGTGTGAGCAGGGCGGCTGGCCCTGTGTAGGAAGCTCACCCCAGGGTCCTGAAGGCAACAAGTGCCAGTGGCCAGTGGTCTGGCTGCACAACCAGAGCCCTTGCCCTGGGGCAGTTCCATCCCGGCTCTGTCCCTCAACTCAGGAAGTACACTGAAAGCAAGGGACTGTCCTCCAAAGTTCTTCTGACATTGGACAATGTCCTGGCCACCCAGAACCCCACGGGTCACCACCAAACGTGTCTTGGCGGCTCACTCGCTCCGGAGCGCAGCGGGTCTAAGTGAGCCTGCGGACCAGGGGCCACGAGGACCTGTGAGGTTCATGACACAGGCACGTTACAAGAAGGACAGTCAATGCTACCAAAGAGAACCGCCACAGAGGGAACATTATGAAAGTCAGGAAGATGCCAAGGGACGTTACAAAAAACTCTGGGGAAACCGTCAAGCCCAACACAATCAAGAAATCCCTGCTAGAGATGACTGTCCATACGACGTGCGTGATTTCCAGGACCTATGACACAGCCAATCAGGAAACTCATGAATGACACTGTGCATATGGCAAAAAGAAAAAAAAAGAAAAAGAAAAAGAAAAAGAAAGAGAAAAAGAAAAAGAAAAAGAGTTGGGGGATGCAGGGATTCAAAATGCGTATCCTACAGAAGGTCACGAGCACAGAGAAAAGCCCAGAGGAGGTCACAGAAGAAGACAGCACAGAGAGGAGATCTGGTGAAGCAGACGGAGGGCGAGGAAGGCGGGACGGAAGTGTCATCGCTGGAAAGCACGCTGCCACCAGGAGTGATCCGGCAGAGTCTCGGCTCCTTTCCCACATGGACCCTTCCATGACAAGGGCGCTGGGACTAAAGCCAGCCAGCCGTCTATGGAAACACTGGCCAGGAACAGAAAGGCCCTTCTGGAAAGCTGCACAGACAGTGCCCGCCTCCACCCCCATACCGCCAGGCCCCAAGGCCCAAGACAGCCCCATCTAGCGGGTCCCCCCCACCCCATGCATGTCTGCATATCAGCACATTTGTGAGGACCCACCCCCACTTTCCAGACAGCAAATCCTCACCAAGGTGCTCAGTGAACCACTTCGCCTGCCATGCACACGTCTGTGCGTGAAAATCGAGGGAGCATGCAGCCAGGCCACCCGGGACGCATGTGTGTCACCACCACCTAAGCGTTCATCAGGAGGAACGTCGTGTGCGAGACTTGTGTGCACTTGGACAGCCTATCCTCACACGGGCATAAGGGCAGTAAGATCTGACATAAAGACAGGCAAGCTCCACGCCACAGGACCCACGGCCCAGCAGGGAGAGGGAAGAGCAGGAGAGAGGCAAAGCCATCTCCCTGGCTTCTGACCACCGGACCAGGGAGCAAGCTGCTCTGTTCCCAGGAGGAGGCACAGGTGGGGGGGGCAGGGTGGTGGCCCGTGTGGAACTCAAAGAGCCCACAGTCCGCCCAGATGGAGCTTCACTACGAGGTGCTTGGAAAGGCGTCCGGGAGACAGAGTGGCGTGCATGAAGGAGAACACAGGGCAGCCGGACCTCCCAAGGAAAACCGCCTCCCCGAGTCTGACCCACGCCGACCCATGGCACAAAACGGCCATCCTGCAGCCGCACTGTGCACACGTTCCCCCTATTCCACCGAACCACACACTCCCATGCCCTTCTATTGCTCTCCGTAAAACCGCATACGTCTCTGGGCGAGGTAACTGCAGCACATAGGGTTCAGCACCTAATACCGTGCCTGCCATGCACTCCAGAACAGGTGAATACTTTAGTGTACGCCCTGTACCCACACACGTAAAATTACACACGCTGCTTTTAAACATTACGCAGTTCTGTAAAGGATATAAAGACGCACACTGTCCTGTGCTTTATGTGATGGGTGATGTGAGGGGCTTGTACCTGTTGCCTAAAACACGAATCTTAGAGCTCAACCCACACATTAGAAGGAGCCACTCTACCCAATGACGTCTACACTGCATCCATTCTTGTCTCCTCCCCCAACCCACTATCCACACAGAACCAGCACCAGCTTTCAAAACATTCAAATCCATCATGCCAGTCCTTCCCCCTGAGGACACAACGACCCCAGGCCCTTATCGGAAAACCCAACTCCTTACGGGGTAGGTTCCGTCCCAACGCCAGCTGCCTGGTGCCTCACCTGGCTCCGCTTCCGCTTCCATCGCTCACAACAAAGCCAAGCTCCTCCTTGACCCCGGCCTTTGGCCTCGGAGTCAGACTGCTGGGAGAGTGCTCGGTCAGCCTCAGCTCCCGAGCGACCTCTCCGGAAAAGGCCTTTCCGGAACCACAGTGCGCAAGTCAGCGACATTTGCTCCTAACCCCTTCACTCGCCCAGATACACTCTTCTCAGATGTGCCTCCACCACCCTCTCCGAGGAGCACAGCAGCCAGAGCCTGGCGACCACAATGGTGCAGAGTCACAAAAGGGCTCAACAAGGGTGGGTGGTTGTGTCTCTGCAGATGATTCGGGTGCACCAACACAGAAGCCCTTTTTGTGGGGGCTACACCGTACACATACAGACATCATAAGGACTCTAAACCCGTATCTTTCTATAATAACACTGAATGTAAATGGACCAAATGCGCCAACCAAAAGACACAGGGTATCAGAATGGATAGAAAAAACAAGACCCATCTATTTGCTGTCTACAAGAGACTCATTTTAGCCCTGAGGACACCTGTAGATGGAGAGTGAGGGGATGGAGAACTAGTTATCATGCTACTGGAAGCCAAAAGAAAGCTGGAGTAGCCATACTTGTATCAGACAAACTAGACTTTCAATCAAAGGCTGTAACAAGAGCTGAAGAAGGGCATTTGAGAATAATTACAGGGCCTATCCATCAGGAAGAGCTAACAATTATAAATGTCTATGCGCCGAATACAGGAGCCCCCAAATATAGAAAACAATTCCTCATAAACATGAGCAGCCTTATTGATAAGAACGTGGTCATTGCAGGGGACTTTAACACTCCACTGACAGAAATGGATAGATCATCTAGACACACGGTCAATAAAGAAACAAGGGCCCTGAAGGATACATTGGATCAGACGGACTTGACACATATATTTAGAACTCTGCATCCCAAAGCAACAGAATATACTTTCTTCTGGAGTGCACATGGAACTTTCTCCAAGATACGTCATATACTGGGTCACAAAGCAGCCCTTCATAAGTATACAAGAATTGAAATTATACCATGCATACTTTCAGACCACAAGGCTGTGAAGCTTGAAATGAACCACAGGAAAAAGTCTGGAACACCTCCCAAAGCATGGAGGTTCAAGAACACCCTACTAACGAATGAGTGGGTCAACCAGGCAATTAGAGAAGAAATTGAAAGATACATGGAAACAAACGAAAATGAAAATACAACAATCCAAACGCTTTGGGATGCAGCGAAGGCAGTCCTGAGAGGAAAATACATTGCACTCCAGGCCTATCTCCAGAAACAAGAGAAATCCCAAATACAAAATCTAACAGCACACCTAAAGGAAATAGAAGCAGAACAGCAAAGGCAGCCTAAACCCAGCAGAAGAGGAGAAATAAGAAAGAGCAGAGCAGAAATAAACAATATAGAATCTAAAAAAAACCGGAGAGCAGATCAACGAAACCAAGAGTTGGTTTTTTGAAAAGAAAAACAAAATTGACAAACCTCTAGCCAGGCTTCTCAAAAAGAAAAGGGAGATGACCCAAATAGATAAAATCATGAATGAAAATGGAATTATTACAACCAACCCCTCAGAGATACAAACAATTCTCAGGGAATACTATGAAAGATTATATGCCAACAAATTGGACAACCTGGAAGAAATGGACAAATTCCTAAACACGCACACTCTTCCAAAACTCAATCAGGAGGAAAGAGAAAGCTTGAACAGACCCATCACCAGCGAAGAAATTGAATCGGTTATCAAAAATCTCCCAACAAATAAGAGTCCAGGACCAGATGGCTTCCCAGGGGAGTTCTACCAGACGTTTAAAGCAGAGATAATACCTATCCTTCTCAAGCTATTCCAAGAAATAGAAAGGGAAGGAAAACTTCCAGACTCATTCTATGAAGCCAGTATCACTTTGATGCCTAAACCAGACAGAGACCCACTAAACAAAGAGAACTACAGGCCAATATCCCTGATGAATATAGATGCAAAAATTCTCAATAAGATACTAGCAAATCGAATTCAACAGCATATAAAAAGAATTACCCACCATGAGCACGTGGGATTCATTCCTGGGATGCAGGGCTGGTTCAACGTTCGCAAATCAATCAACGTGATACATCACAGTAAGAAAAGAAAAGATAAGAACCACGTGAGCCTGTCAAGCGATGCAGAAAAGGCCTTTGACAAAATTCAGCACCCTTTCTTAATAAAAACCCTTGAGAAAGTCGGGATAGAAGGAACATACTTAAAGATCGTAAAAGCTATGTCTGAAAAGCCCACAGCTAACATCATCCTCAATGGGGAAAAACTGAGAGCTTTTTCCCTGAGATCAGGAACGCGACGGGGATGCCCACTCTCACCGCTGTTGTTTAACATAGTGTTGGAAGTTCTAGCATCAGCAATCAGACAACAAAAGGAAATCAAAGGCACCCAAATTGGCAAAGATGAAATCAAGCTTTCCCTTTTTGCAGATGACATGATCCTATACATGGAAAATCTGACAGACTCCCCCAAAAGTCTGCTAGGCCTGATACATGAATTCAGCAAAGTTGCAGGACACAAAATCAATGTACAGAAATCAGTTGCATTCTTATACACTAACAATGAAGCAACAGAAAGACAAAGAAACTGATCCCATTTACAACTGCACCAAGAAGCATAAAATACCTAGGAATAACTCTAACCAAAGATGTAAAAGATCTGTATGCTGAAAACTATAGAAAGCTTATGAAGGTAATTGAAGAAGATATGAAGAAATGGAAAGACATTCCGTGCTCACGGATTGGAAGAATAAATATTGTCAAAATGTCAATACTACCCAAAGCTATCTACACATTCAAGGCAATCCCAATCAAAACTGCACCAGCATTCTTCTCGAAACTAGAACAAGCAATCCTAAAATTCATATGGAACCACAAAAGGCCCCGAATGGCCAAAGTAATTTTGAAGAAGAAGACCAAAGCAGGAGGCATCACAATCCCAGACTTTAGCCTCAACTGCAAAGCTGTCATCATGAAGACAGCATGGTATTGGCACAAACACAGACACATAGACCGATGGAATAGAATAGAAACCCCAGAACTAGACCCACAAACGTATGGCCAACTCATCTCTGACAAAGCAGGAAAGAACATCCAATGGAAAAAAGACAGTCTCTGTAACAAATGGTGCTGGGAGAACTGGACAGCAACATGCAGAAGGTTGAAACTAGACCACTTTCTCACACCATTCACAAAAATAAACTCAACATGGATAAAGGACCTGAATGTGAGACAGGAAACCATCAAAACCCTAGAGAGGAAAGCAGGAAAAGACCTCTCTGACCTCAGCCGTAGCTATCTCTTACTCGACACATCCCCAAAGGCAAGGGAATTAAAAGCAAAAATGAATTACTGGGACCTTATGAAGATAAAAAGCTTCTGCACAGCAAAGGAAACAACCAACAACACTAAAAGGCAAACAACGGAATGGGAAAAGATATTTGCAAATGACATATCGGACAAAGGGCTAGTATCCAAAATCTATAAAGCGCTCACCAAACTCCACACCCAAAAAACAAATAACCCAGTGAACAAATGGGCAGAAAACATGAATAGACACTTCTCTGAAGAAGACATCCGGATGGCCAACAGGCACATGTAAAGGTGCTCAACGTCGCTCCTCATCAGGGAAATACAAATCAAAACCACACTCAGATATCACCTCACGCCAGTCAGAGTGGCCAAAATGAACAAATCGAGAGACTATAGATGCTGGAGAGGATGTGGAGAAACGGGAACTCTCTTGCACTGTTGGTGGGAATGCAAATTGGTGCAGCCACTCTGGAAAACAGTGTGGAGGTTCCTCAGAAAATTAAAAATACACCTACCCTATGACCCAGCAATAGCACTGCTAGGAATTTACCCTAGGGGTACAGGAGTACTGATGCATAGGGGCACTTGTACCCCAATGTTTATAGCAGCACTCTCAACAATAGCCAAATGATGGAAAGAGCCTACATGCCCATCAACTGATGAATGGATAAAGAAATTGTGGTTTATACACACAATGGAGTACTACGTGGCAATGAGAAAGAATGAAATATGGCCCTTTGGAGCACCACGGATGGAACTGGAGAGTGTTATGCTAAGTGAAATAAGCCATACAGAGAAAGACAGATACCATATGGTTTCACTCTTAGGTGGATCCTGAGAAACTTAACAGAAACCCATGGGGGAGGGGAAGAAAAAAGAAAAAAGGAGGTTAGAGTGGGAGAGAGCCAAAGCAGAAGAGACTCTTAAAAACTGAGAACAAACGGGATTGATGAGGGGTGGGAGGGAGGGGAGGGTGGGTGATGGGTATTGAGGAGGGCACCTTTTGGGATGAGCACTGGGTGTTGTATGGAAACCAATTTGACAATAAATTTCATATATTGAAAAAAAAATAATAAACATAAAAAAATTCAACAACCTCATGCCAGTCCTTCCCCCTGAGGACACAACGACCCCAGGCCCTTATCGGAAAACCCAACTCCTTACGGGGTAGGTTCCGTCCCAACGCCAGCTGCCTGGTGCCTCACCTGGCTCCGCTTCCGCTTCCATCGCTCACAACAAAGCCAAGCTCCTCCTTGACCCCGGCCTTTGGCCTCGGAGTCAGACTGCTGGGAGAGTGCTCGGTCAGCCTCAGCTCCCGAGCGACCTCTCCGGAAAAGGCCTTTCCGGAACCACAGTGCGCAAGTCAGCGACATTTGCTCCTAACCCCTTCACTCGCCCAGATACACTCTTCTCAGATGTGCCTCCACCACCCTCTCCGAGGAGCACAGCAGCCAGAGCCTGGCGACCACAATGGTGCAGAGTCACAAAAGGGCTCAACAAGGGTGGGTGGTTGTGTCTCTGCAGATGATTCGGGTGCACCAACACAGAAGCCCTTTTTGTGGGGGCTACCCTGTACGGTTGAGGGGCATCCCCCCCCCCCAGCCTGCTTCAGATTCTGGGTCTCCCTCTGTCTGTGCCTCCCCTGGCCACACACTCTGTCTCTCTAAATAGTAAATAAACATTACGAAAATTAGAATACAAACAACACTGATCAAACACTCCCAGAATAAGCGTCACTTAAGCGATCCACTTCATCTAGTTGCCCTGCCATAGCCAGCCCGTCATCACAAAGCCTGCCCTGGGCAGGCACCTGACAGGGGAGGAGGGCGGCCGTGGCAGTGGGGGATAGGGAGCTGGGAGGCTGACACCATCACCACCCCATGGACGCTGGCTGAGTGTGGGCAAACTGGATGGTCATTTTAGAAGAACGACGGGTACTAGGCAAGGACTACTGGGTTTCGTTTTCTCCTGTAACAAATGCTGAGGACCAAAATGTTTGCTATGACTTCTCAGTCTTCCCTGGCTTGCTCTTATACATGTGAGTAGCCTGTTAATCAACACATCATGAACTAGGAAAGATGAGTTCAATTTGAAGCATCTCTGAAGGCATCAAGGAGACCCCGAGGCAGTCCCAACTGGGAGGACCGAGACCCCAACAAAAGGGAAGCCCGCTGAGCCAACTCTAATGTTCAGAGTCCTCTCTCTCCCTCAAGACATGTGAGGATTCTGAATTTCCTCAGGGATTGGAGGCAAGATACCAACGAGCTGCAAAGGAAACCTAACAGAAAGGCAAGCAGAAAGTGGCAGCTAACCGAGCTCTGGACAGCACAGGGAGGCACAGAAAAGGAGCCCGGCACTCGGCAAGCACTGCCTGAGAAGCTGACCCTTCCATCATCTCATTGTGCTGTGGAGAAAATAACGGGGCTTTGGGAGCTAGCATCAAGGACGGGTCCTCGGAAATACTCCAGGCCTCCAAATGGAGACCCTGGAGGTCTACACGGGGGTGGGGGACAGCGTGAGCCCAGCTCACACGGCACCTTACAAAGACTGAGCCCCAGTCTCAACTCACTCACGCCTGAGTGGGCCCAAGAACCGCCGCACTCGGGGTGTGTGGGATGAAATGCTGAAGGAATACAAGCACACGAAGAGCCTCTATGCTTCTCCATACAGTCCAGCACAACAATAAAAACAAAGAAGAAATGAAAAGACAAGATAAGACAAGACAACAAAAAGACAGAAAAGAAAAGAAAAGAAAAGAAAAAAGAAGAAAAAAGAAAAGAATAGAAAAGAAAAAAGAAAAAAATGAAAAGGAAACGAAAGGAAAGGCAAGGAAACGAAAGGAAAGGAAAGGAAAGGAAAGGAAAGGAAAGGAAAGGAAAGGAAGGGAAAGGAAGGCAAAGCAAGGCAAGGAAATGAAAGGAATGCCTGGGTGGCTCAGTCGGGGAAGCATCCCACTTTGGTTCATGTCATGAACTGACGCGTTATGGTTTGAGTCTCGCGTCGGGCTCTGTGGTGACAGTGCAGAGCCTGGAGCCTGCTTTGGATTCTGTGTCTCCCACTTTGCCTCCCCCTCCCCTGTTCAAGTTTTGTCTCTACCTCTCTCTCTCTCTCAAAAGTAAATAATATTAAAACAAAATTCTTTTCATAAGAAAAGGAAAGAAACAAACAAGCAAACAAAAAAAGAGAGGCACCTGGATAGCTCAGTCTACTCGTTTAAGTGACCAACACTTGGTTTCGGCTCACGTTTGTGAGTTTGAGCCCTGTGTTGGGCTCTCTACTGAACAGAAAAGAGCCTCTCCTCAACAGTGTCTCTCTCTCCCCCGTCCTCTACCCCCACCCCTGCTCTCACTTTCTTTCTCCCTCAAAATAAATAGATAAACATTAAAAAAAAAAAAAAAAACAAACAAACAGGTCATATCGACCCAAAGAAGAAAGAAGAGAAACAGACCAAGAGGAGACACATAGACTGGAGTTATTGGATGCAAAAGTCAACTGTCCAAAAACCATTCTTGACAAATGGGAAATTTTCAGAGACTCAAAACAGATTCTCCAACTGCAAATTACCAGAGCTAAAATTAAGATCTCCAGGTGCCTGAGTGGCTCAGTTGGTTAAGCATCTGACTTCAGCTCAGGTCATGATCTCGTGATTCGGGAGTTTGAGCCCCGCGTTGGGCTCTGTGCTGACAGTGCAGAGCCTGGAGCCTGCTTCGGCATCTGTGTCTCCCTCTCTCTCTGTTCTTCCCTTGCTCCCAGTCTGTCTAGCTCTCTAACACAATTAAAAGACTAAAAAATCTTGTTAATGGCATGAAGAACTCAGTCGGTGGGTTTCACATCAGACTAGACACAGGTGAATAGACTCAGTGAACTGAAAGATAGTTAGGTAAAAATATATCTAGACCATACACAGAGAAAACGTCCAGAAAATACAGAAGCCCAAAAGACACAGAAGATATGGTACAAAGGTCCAATAGGAACCCACAAAGTAGAGGAAACACAGAATGGGTAGTACCACCTCGCTACAAAGATAAGAATCAAAACTGATAAAAGAACCATGAGAGTGACTCCACAAAGAACACCCGAGGCAAAAAGATGTTAACAGTCATGAGAGGACAAAGATACCGCCTTCCATGGGACAACGACAACAACACTACCAGCTGACTCTTCAAGAACAGCAAATGAAGCCAGATGATGGATTGGCATGTATGAAAGGTGAACTAAAATAGCCACCAACCTGGAAGTCTTTACCTAACAGAAACATTCTTCACAGTGAAGGCAAAGTAAAGATGTTTTTCAGGCAAAACAGAAGCAAAAACAAAAACGGAACAACAAAAACAACACACACACACACACACACACACACACACACCATGACTACACATCAACTACAGACACAAACTAAAAGCAATATTAAAGCAGCTCGTTGCAAAAAAGAAATGTAGTCTCTGACAGAAATATGAAAAAACAAGGCTTGCAGAACAAAGGGTAACTATGAGAACAAACCTTAACAAGCATTAAGTGCACGAAACAATGACATCAACGCCAAAATCCATCTAAGACTAAAAAATATTAGCCAACAAAAGGTGAAGGGGAGTTCAGTGTGGTTCAAGTGTCCAAGAAAAGAGCAGGGGCGCCTGGGTAGCTCAGTCAGTTGAGTGTCCGACATTGCTCAGGTCACGATGTCACGTTTTGTGAGTTGGAGCCCCCCATCAGAGTCTGTGCGGATGGCTGAGAGCCTGGAGCCTGCATCAGATTCTGTGTCTCCCTTTCTGCTCTGCCCCTCACCCGATTGTATTATGTCTCTCTCAAAACACAAATAAATCTTAAAACAAAGAAAAACTAAGAGGAGAGAGCAGTGTCAGGGAAGCAGTACAAGTCCTGAATCAGGCAGGGGTCAGTTTAAAATGCACCTGCCTCTAGAAATAGATATATTCCAATTACCTAACAGATCAGTGTACAATTAAAAACTCCCTCCTACTTCTAAAGGAAGGCTAGAGACCAAAAGAACACACAACAGCTGGGACAAAGAAGAAACTAGTAATACAGTACGTGTAAACTAACATATCAGTCATTACATGTGCACAAATACTCCAAGGAAAAGTTTGAGTGTCAAATTCATTAGAAGGAAACTAAGCATACGCTGGTCACAAAGGTACACCCTAAAACGTAAAATCACAGACAGGTGGAAGGAAAAGATCCCCAGGCAAACCCAACCGAACAGAAAACTGATGTGACCACTGGGACCCTCCAATAAACTAACCTCTATAGCAAAAAGCTCTACTAGAGACCAAGAGGAACATTTCACGATGGAAGTTCCATTTACCAGGAACACAAGACTTCTAACCTTGCATATACCCGATAACGCAATCTCGAAATACAGAAAAATTGACAAACATAGAAAAGGGAAAAGAGCCACATCCATAAGCATTATGGGAGACTTAACGATACATCTCTCAGTATCTGACAGAACTGACGACAACAGAAAAATCAAAGGAGTGGGACGGGGCTGTCCAATATGCGGTCACGTGCTTTATTGCAAGTCCTTGAAATGCGGCTCCTCAAAGTGCGACGTGTGGAAAGTATATAATGCACACCACATTTTAAAGACAATGTGATAAAAGAGAACGCAAAAGCATTCATTAGTCTCCCTCACGCTGGCTATACACTGAAATGATATTTTGGATATACCTGTTAGTAATATTATTAAACTCATTCTCGCCTATTCCTTACTTGCTTTAAAGTGGTCACTAAAATCTGAATTCTGTCATTAACAAACTTCATCTAACGTATAAATAAGAGAATACTGCATTCCCCCCAATACACATTATTTGCACGTGGCCAAGGAAGAGTTCATGAAAACGAATATATGCCAGGCCATTAGGAAAGTGAACTCATCTGAAAGGACTGAAATACTGCAGGGCATATTTAGGGATCGCATTAGATTAACAGTTCATTTACCCCCAACAATTCATCACGCCCACAGTGATGGGATGAAGACAGGGAGACTTCCAGTGATGACCAGTCCTGGGCGGCTGAGAGAGCACCATCACCCCTGCCACCACTTGAGGACAGGGAGGAGTAGGCTGTCGATGAACCAGGAAGCTGACTCTCACCTGACCCTGAATCTGCAGATGCCTTGATCTTGAGAACTTCCCAGTCTCCTCAACTATAGGAAAGAAGCTTCTGTGCTTATTAGGCAGCCAGTCTATGGAATTTTGTTACAATCACCCAAAAACACTGAGACAGATACCTTCATGGAATTCAGCTAGAAATCAGCACAAAGAGAACGAGAAAATCCCCCGAAACATCAAGATGTGTTATGCTCCTAAACATTGTGACGAATTAAGAAAAAGATACCACAGTGAAAGTTAGAAAATAGTTTCACATAAAAGATAATAAACATTTAGCTTATCAAAACTTGTAAGATCATTAAAGGTGTGCTTAAAGGGAGACTCATACCTTTAGAATACATATATCATAGGGATAGCTCAGTTGCTTGGTGACCAACTCTTGATTTTCGCTCAGGGTATGATCCCACGGCCACAAGATCGATCCCCAGCCTGGCTCCACACTGAGTGAGGAGCCTGCTTGAGATTCTATCTCTCTCTGTCTCTCTCTGTCTCTCTCTCCCTCTGCCCCTCTGCCCTGCTCATGCTCTCATTCTAAAATGAATCAACACACTAATAAGCAAATAAATACAATACACATACTGGAAAAGGACAAAGGCTAAAAATCAAATGAAGGATTTAGTTCCAGAACTACAAGATGGGACAGCAAACAATCACCAAGTAGATGGAAAAAAAAAAGGGCAGAAATCAGTGCTGCAGGAAACAAATAGTAACTGACAGAAATAAAAAAAAAAAAAAAGCGCCCAAGTTGGTTCTATGAAAAAGAAACAAAGCACAAAGTACCAATAGCAAGAAGTTCTAAAGCAAATATCACACCAGATGCTGCAGATAGGAGGGATATTAGAAACCAGTTGACACTTACTCCTTGGAAAGTTTGGGAGGTCTGAGCAAATTACAAGAAAACAAAATGCCTTATCTAAATAGACACGAGAAGATATGGGAAATCAGAAAAATCCTATTTCCACTTAAGAAAGGAATCTGCAATGAAAACCCTTCTCACAAGGAAAACCCTACACCAGCTGTTGGCCTAGCACTTCTTCCCAAAAGTAAAGAACACACACAAAAACTCTTCTGGGAAAGCACAAGGAGTGCTTCTTCCTACGTTGTTTTAGGAGGCCAGCACGACCTTAATCCCCAACCCCAGCATGGACAGCACAAGAGGGTGCAAGGGAACACCCACCTCTCTCTTGAATACACATGCAAGAATGCAAAGCACACTATTTACAAATGGAATCCAGTGAACAGAGAATGCATAGACATCAGGGTTGGATTATTCTAGAAGGGCAAAAGTTGTTTTAAGTAAAACCACAACATTGAAACAAATCACTTGTCCCCAAAATGCACAAAACACATTTCAGAAAACTTAGTATTATTATTTCTTTGATGATTGTTAAAAAATCAGAGCAAACTAAAAATAGAGGAGAATTTTCATGTTTTGATCCAACTATCTACCAGGAACGCAACGGCAGGTGTCATACGTAGTGGTAAAATACTGAACTCTTTGGGGCACCTGAGTGGCTTCTAGTCGGTGAAGCGTCTGACTCTTGATTTCAGCTCAGGCCACGATCTCACGGTTCATGAGTTCAAGCCTCGCATCAGACTCTGTGCTGACAGGGAGGAGTCTGCTTGGGATCCACTCTCTTTCCCATCTCTCACTCCCCTTCCCATGCACGCTCTCGAAATCAATAAAGAAAGAAACTTTAAAAAATATTAAGTATACACAAAATTATGAAACCCTTCTCTCTCGTATCTGGAAGGAGACAAGGACACCTACTCTCACCACTTCCATTCAACACAGTACTGGAGGCCCTAGCCAATCCAAGGCAAGAAACATACAAATGGTTCTACTATTGGAAAGAAAAAAAAAGAAACTTACCAAAAGGCAACACAGAGAAGGAAAGGCAGACAGACACAAGAATGTGAAAACCTCTGCCACTCACAGATGTATTCCACACACATACAAAGAACTCATTCAAATCAACAAAAACCAAAACACACAACCTAATCACAAAGTGGCTTCCAAAAGGCAATTATTTCACAAAAGAAACACGTAAGTGGCCAAGACACACACGGGGGCGGGTCCCACGAATACACCATACCTCCCAGCACCTGAGCCCCAGCAACCAGCTAACACACGAGAAGAGGCAGTACCAGGCATCAGCCAGCCCCGAGCTCCCACACGCTGTTGCTCGAGGGGGACAGACACGTGCCACCACTCACGCCCTGCTCCTCCATGGCAACCCAATACGGTGCATGTGGATCTGCAGGCAGCCTCTGCACAAACCGGAGCACCCACGGGAGAAAGAATAAACCGTGCTGTCCTCACACACTGGGCTTTCGACGCCAGGGGAGGACCAGCAGAGCCACGCAAGGAAAGCAGGCGCGTTGCGCACACACAGCGCTCAAGGGTTGGCTCAACACGAAGCGAGGAACAAGCCAAAGCCATCGCTGGTGAAAGTCAAGACCGTGGTTACCTTTGGGGGACGTTCGGTGGGAGTCAGTAGGAGTTAGGAAGCACGGTAAGGTTCCATTTCTTCATCCAGGTGGTGGTTCCAAGAATGTGTTCGCTGAGTGAAAGATACGGAAGATCAGCTGAAAGTAGTGGTCTAGGACGTTCCAAACATCCACCGCGTGCCACACAAAAAGGCAGCTCTGGGACGGCGGCGGCGGCTGCGGCTTCGGCGGCGGCGGCTTCGGCAGCGGCTTCGGCGGCGGGGGCGGCTGGGGCTGCGGCTGAGGCGGTGGCGGCTGCAGGCAGGCTGGCAGGCAGGCTAGCAGGATGGCAGGAAGGCAGGCAGGTAGTCAGGCCCGAGCGTGCATGGGAGAAGCTCGGCACCCGCTTGGCTGAGGCGGCGGCGGCGGCGGCTGCGGCGGCTGCGGCAGCGGCGGCGGCGGCGGCTGAGGCGGCTGCGGCTGAGGCCGCGGCTGAGTTGGCGGCGGCGGCTACGGCGGCGGGGGCGGCGGCGGCGGCGGCTGCGTCCGAGGCTGGGACGGCGGCGGTGGCTGTGGCTGCGGCGGCTGCGGCTGAAGCGGTGGCGGCGGTGGCGGCGGCTGCCGCCGAGGCTTGGGCGGCAGCGGCTTCGGCGGCGGGGGCTGCAGCTGAGGCGGCTGCGGCTGCAGGCAGGCTGGCAGGCAGGCTAGCAGGCTGGCAGGAAGGCAGGCAGGTAGTCAGGCCCGAGCATGCAAGGGAGAAGCGGGGCACCCGCTTGGCTGGGACGCGCGAAGCAGGCTCTTGAAGCGCCCACAGGCAGCCGCTGGCTGTTCGGTCATACCAGCCAGAAGGCGCCTGACCCCGTCTTCTCTGGGAAGCTAAGCAGGGTCAAGCCTGCTTACCACTTGGATGGGAGTCGGCCTGGGAATACCGGGTGCTGTAGGCCTTGGCCTTTTAAGCCTTTGGCCTCCTTCACCTCTCCTCTGGCGCCCGCCGCCCGTCCCCCCTCCCTGCCTGCGTCCCTGTCTGCCCAGGGAGCGGCGCTGCTGGGGCCAAACACGTCCCAGCCACTGCTCGCTCAGCCCCTCCCGGGCCACCAAGGCGGCCGTGGCTGGTCCGGCCCCGCCCCGTCTCGCCCCCCCCCACCCCCCCGTGCCCGCACACACCAGGGCACTACAAAGGGGCACACTCCCCACTCCCGGTACCCGGCCAAACCCCACTGCAGCGACTGGAAGACACAGTCCAGCTGTGCACCTTTCCTGACACACCACCCAAACCCACACCCGATCCGAGGGGGTGTTACTGTGTGGGCGGAACCGGAGGCTGGCGTCTGGGGGCTGGGGGTGGGGGCTGGGTGGGTGGATACAAGAACCCAGGAGGGAGCGGAGAGGCAGCGCGACTCCAGACTCCGCATCCGCCACAGCCCTGGGCCCCCTGGGTCCTGGACCTCTTCCCTCCCTCCAGCCCTCATCCCCAGGGCCCCTGGCATTTCACGAGGCCCAGCTAGGGCAGCGGCCTCGGGCTGGTGATGGTGTCTGGGGGCGCTGGGGGCTCCGGGTGGGTTTGCCCCAGGTGGGGCAGACGGGAGGGAAAGGCCTGGTGGCTGGCGGCCCTCGCCCCAGGGCTGGGGAGGAGGCGCTGAGATCCCAGCGGGGCGGGCCCGGAAGGCACGACTGGCCTGATGCCCCAAGCTCGCTCCACCCACTTCCCAGTGACTAGCCCAGCGTGGTGTGGTGCCTGGCTGCGAGGTGCCTTGCGGTGCGGTTCGGGATGGAAGCGGAGGCAGAAGTGGGGCCACGCCTGGAGCAGCCCGCAAGAGTCCCGGGATTGCAGAACGCCGAGGCTTGGGCCACAGCGCGTTGCCAGGGTCCTCTTGCGGGGCCTCTGCCACCCGCTCGGGGCCGGGGCCCAGGGCCCGCGGCGGAAGGCAAGCAGGCAGGCTGGCAGGCCGGCAAGCAGGCTGGCAGGCAGGCAAGCGGGCAGGCTGAGAGGCAGGCAAGCAGGCAGGCTGGAATGCAGGCAAGCAGGCAGGCTGGCATGCAGGCAAACAGGCAGGCTGGCAGGCAGGCACACAGGCAGGCTGGAAGGCCGGCAAGCAGACAGGCTGGCATGCAGGCAAACAGGCAGGCAGGCAGGCAGGCAAGCAGGCAGACTGGCAGGCCGGCAAGCAGGCTGGCAGGCAGGCAAGCAGGCAGGCTGAGAGGCAGGCAAGCAGGCAGGCTGGCATGCAGGCAAGCAGGCAGGCTGGCAGGCAGGCAAGCAGGCAGGCTGGCAGCCCGGCAAGCAGGCTGTCAGGCAGGCAGGCAGGCAGGCTGCCAGGCAGGCTGGCAGGCAGGCAAGCAGGCAGGCTGGCAGGCAGGAAGGCCGGCAGGAAGGCAGGCAGGAAAGCAGGCAGGCTGGCAGGCAGGCACACAGGCAGGCTGGAAGGCCGGCAAGCAGGCAGGCTGGCATGCAGGCAAACAGGCAGGCTGGCAGGCAGGCAAAAAGGCAGGCTGGAAGGCCGGCAAGCAGGCTGGCAGGCAGGCAAGCAGGCAGGCTGAGAGGCAGGCAACCAGGCAGGCTGGAAGGCCGGCAAGCAGGCAGGCTGGCATGCAGGCAAACAGGCAGGCTGGCAGGCAGGCAAAAAGGCAGGCTGGAAGGCCGGCAAGCCGGCTGGCAGGCAGGCAAGCAGGCAGGCTGAGAGGCAGGCAAGCAGGCAGGCTGGCATGCAGGCAAGCAGGCAGGCTGGCAGGCTGGAAGGCCGGCAAGCAGGCAGGCTGGCATGCAGGCAAACAGGCAGGCTCGCAGGCAGGCAAGCAGGCAGGCTGGCATGCAGGCAAGCAGGCAGGCTGGCAGGCTGGAAGGCCGGCAAGCAGGCAGGCTGGCAGGCCGGCAAGCAGGCAGGCTGGCAGGCAGGCTGGCAGGCAGGCGAGCAGGCAGGCAGGCTGGCAGGCAGGCAGGCTGGCAGGCTGGCAGGCAGGCAGGCTGGCAGGCTGGCAGGCAGGCAGGCAGTGAGGCGCGTGCATGGGTGAGGCGCGGCACGCGCTTGGCTTGGCACGCGTGCTGCAGGATCTTGAAGCGCCCAGCGCCAGCCCCTGGCCTGTTCGGCCATAGCAGCCAGAACGCGTCCGACCCTGTCTTCTCTGGGAAGCTAAGCAGGGTCGGGCCTGGTTCCCACTTGGAAGGGAGACGGACTCGGATACTGGGTGTTGTAGGCCTTTGCCTTTTAAGCCTTTGGCCTCCTTCACCACTCCTTTGGCGCCCGCCGCCCGTCCCCCCTCCCTGCCTGCGTCCCTGTCTGCCCAGGGAGCGTCGCTGCTGGGGCCAAACACACCCCAGCCACTGCTCCCTCATCCCCTCCCGGGCCAGCAAGGCGGCTGTGCCTGGCCCGGCCCCGCCCCGCCTCGCTCGCCCGCCCCCCCCCCCCGTGCCCGCACACCCCGGGGCACTTCAAAAGGGCACGCTCCCCACTCCCAGAACCCGGCCAAATCCCACTGCAGTGACTGGAAGCCACAGTCCAGCTGTGCACCTTTCCTGACACACCACCCAAACCCGCACCCGGACGGGGGGAGGGTGATGTGGGCGGAACCGGAATCTGGCGCCTGGGGGCTGGAGGGTGGGCGCTGGGTGGGTGGATACAGGAACCCAGGAGCGGGCGTTTGGGTATGTGGGAGGGCAACACGTCCCCAGCCTCCAACTTCCCCAAGGCCTGGGCTCCCTGGGTCCTGGATCTCTTCCCTCCCTCGAGCCCTCATCCACAGGGCCCCTGGCATTTTAAGAGGCCCAGCTAGGGCAGCGGACTCGGGCTGATGCTGCTGTCTGGGGGCGCTGGGGGCTCCGGGTGGGTTTGCACCAGGTGGGGCAGACGGGAGGGAACGGCCTGGTGGCTGGCTGCGCTCGCCCTAGCGCTGGGGAGGAAGCGCTGAGAACCTGGCGGGGCGGGCCCCGAAGGCACGAGCGTCCTGATGCCCCATGCTCGCTTCTGCCCTCTTCCCAGTGAGCAGCCCAACGTGGTGTGGTGCGGGGCTGCGAGGTGCGGTGCGGTGCGGTGCGCTGCGGGATGGATGCAGAGGCGGGCCTGCGGCCAAGCCGGGAGCCGCCTGCAAGAGTCCCGGGGTTACAGAACGCCGGGATTGTGCCACGGCGCGTTGCCAGGGTGCTCTGGCGCGGCCTCCGCCACCCGCCGCGGCCCCACGGCTGCGGGCGGTGGCGGCAGCGGCGGCGGCTGCGGCTGAGGCGCTGGCGGGGGTGGCGGCTGCGTCTGAGCCGGCGGCTGGGGCGGCTGCAGCTGAGGCTGCGACGGCGGGGGCGGCTGCAGCTGAGGCTGCGACGGCGGGGGCGGCGGCTGCTGTGGCTGAGGCGGCGGCGGCGGCGGCTGCGGCGGCGGCAGCAGCGGCGGCGACGACGGCTGAGGCGGCCGCGGCTGAGGCCGCGGCTGAGTTGGCGGCAGCGGCTGCGGGGGCGGCGGCAGCGGCGGCTGCGTCCGAGGCTGGGACGGCGGCGGTGGCTGTGGCTGCGGCGGCGGCGCCGGCGGCTGCAGCTGAAGCGGTGGCGGCGGCGGCGGCGGCCGCCGCCGAGGCTTGGACGGCGGCGGCGGCTGCGGCTGCGGCTTCGGCGGCAGCGGCGGCGGTGGTTTCGGCGGCGGGGGCGGCGGGGGCTGCAGCTGATGCGGCTGCGGCTGCAGGCAGGCTGGCAGGCAGGCTAGCAGGCTGGCAGGAAGGCAGGCAGGTAGTCAGGCCCGAGCATGCAAGGGAGAAGCGGGGCACCCGCTTGGCTGGGACGCGCGAAGCAGGCTCTTGAAGCGCCCACAGGCAGCCGCTGGCTGTTCGGTCATACCAGCCAGAAGGCGCCTGACCCCGTCTTCTCTGGGAAGCTAAGCAGGGTCAAGCCTGCTTACCACTTGGATGGGAGTCGGCCTGGGAATACCGGGTGCTGTAGGCCTTGGCGTTTTAAGCCTTTGGCCTCCTTCACCTCTCCTCTGGCGCCCGCCGCCCGTCACCCCTCCCTGCCTGCGTCCCTGTCTGCCCAGGGAGCGGCGCTGCTGGGGCCAAACACGTCCCAGCCACTGCTCGCTCAGCCCCTCCCGGGCCACCAAGGCGGCCGTGGCTGGCCCGGCCCCGCCCCGTCTCGCCCCCCCCACCCCCCCGTGCCCGCACACACCAGGGCACTACAAAGGGGCACACTCCCCACTCCCGGTACCCGGCCAAACCCCACTGCAGCGACTGGAAGCCACAGTCCAGCTGTGCACCTTTCCTGACACACCACCCAAACCCACACCCGATCCGAGGGGGTGTTACTGTGTGGGCGGAACCGGAGGCTGGCGTCTGGGGGCTGGGGGTGGGGGCTGGGTGGGTGGATACAAGAACCCAGGAGGGAGCGGAGAGGCCATGCGACTCCAGACTCCGCATCCGCCACAGCCCTGGGCCCCCTGGGTCCTGGACCTCTTCCCTCCCTCCAGCCCTCATCCCCAGGGCCCCTGGCATTTCACCAGGCCCAGCTAGGGCAGCGGCCTCGGGCTGGTGATGGTGTCTGGGGGCGCTGGGGGCTCCGGGTGGGTTTGCCCCAGGTGGGGCAGACGGGAGGGAAAGGCCTGGTGGCTGGCGGCCCTCGCCCCAGGGCTGGGGAGGAGGCGCTGAGATCCCAGCGGGGCGGGCCCGGAAGGCACGACTGGCCTGATGCCCCAAGCTCGCTCCACCCACTTCCCAGTGACTAGCCCAGCGTGGTGTGGTGCCTGGCTGCGAGGTGCCTTGCGGTGCGGTTCGGGATGGAAGCGGAGGCGGAAGTGGGGCCACGCCTGGAGCAGCCCGCAAGAGTCCCGGGATTGCAGAACGCCGAGGCTTGGGCCACAGCGCGTTGCCAGGGTCCTCTTGCGGGGCCTCTGCCACCCGCTCGGGGCCGGGGCCCAGGGCCCGCGGCGGAAGGCAAGCAGGCAGGCTGGCAGGCCGGCAAGCAGGCTGGCAGGCAGGCAAGCAGGCAGGCTGAGAGGCAAGCAAGCAGGCAGGCTGGAATGCAGGCAAGCAGGCAGGCTGGCAGGCAGGCAAGCAGGCAGGCTGAGAGGCAGGCAAGCAGGCAGGCTGGCATGCAGGCAAGCAGGCAGGCTGGCAGGCAGGCAAGCAGGCAGGCTGGCAGCCCGGCAAGCAGGCTGTCAGGCAGGCAGGCAGGCAGGCTGCCAGGCAGGCTGGCAGGCAGGCAAGCAGGCAGGCTGGCAGGCAGGAAGGCCGGCAGGAAGGCAGGCAGGAAAGCAGGCAGGCTGGCAGGCAGGCACACAGGCAGGCTGGAAGGCCGGCAAGCAGGCAGGCTGGCATGCAGGCAAACAGGCAGGCTGGCAGGCAGGCAAAAAGGCAGGCTGGAAGGCCGGCAAGCAGGCTGGCAGGCAGGCAAGCAGGCAGGCTGAGAGGCAGGCAAGCAGGCAGGCTGGCATGCAGGCAAGCAGGCAGGCTGGCAGGCAGGCAGGCTGGCAGGCAGGGTGGCAGGCAGGCAAGCAGGCCGGCTGGCATGCAGGCAAACAGGCAGGCTGGCAGGCAGGCAAACAGGCAGGCTGGCAGGCAGGCAAACAGGCAGGCTGGCAGGCCGGCAAGCAGGCAGGCTGGCAGGCAGGCAAGCAGGCAGGCTGGCAGGCAGGCAAACAGGCAGGCTGGCAGGCAGGCAAGCAGGCAGGCTGGCAGGCAGGCAAGCAGGCAGGCTGGCAGCCCGGCAAGCAGGCTGTCAGGCAGGCAAGCAGGCAGGCTGGCAGGCAGGCTGGCAGGCAGGCAAGCAGGCAGGCTGGCAGGCAGGCAAGCAGGCAGGCTGGCAGGCAGGAAGGCTGGCAGGCTGGCAGGCAGCTGGCAGGCAGGCACACAGGCAGGCTGGAAGGCCGGCAAGCAAGCAGGCTGGCATGCAGGCAAACAGGCAGGCTGGCAGGCAGGCAAACAGGCAGGCTGGAAGGCCGGCAAGCAGGCTGGCAGGCAGGCAAGCAGGCAGGCTGAGAGGCAGGCAAGCAGGCAGGCTGGCATGCAGGCAAGCTGGCAGGCTGGCAGGCTGGAAGGCCGGCAAGCAGGCAGGCTGGCATGCAGGCAAGCAGGCAGGCTGGCAGGCTGGAAGGCGGCAAGCAGGCAGGCTGGCAGGCCGGCAAGCAGGCCGGATGGCAGGCAGGCAAGCAGGCAGGAAAGCAGGCAGGCTGGCAGGCAGGCACACAGGCAGGCTGAGAGGCAGGCAAGCAGGCAGGCTGGCATGCAGGCAAGCAGGCAGGCTGGCAGGCTGGAAGGCCGGCAAGCAGGCAGGCTGGCATGCAGGCAAACAGGCAGGCTCGCAGGCAGGCAAGCAGGCAGGCTGGCATGCAGGCAAGCAGGCAGGCTGGCAGGCTGGAAGGCCGGCAAGCAGGCAGGCTGGCATGCAGGCAAACAGGCAGGCTGGCAGGCAGGCAAGCAGGCAGACTGGCAGGCCGGCAAGCAGGCTGGCAGGCAGGCAAGCAGGCAGGCTGAGAGGCAGGCAAGCAGGCAGGCTGGCATGCAGGCAAGCAGGCAGGCTGGCAGGCAGGCAAGCAGGCCGGCTGGCAGCCCGGCAAGCAGGCTGTCAGGTAGGCAGGCAGGCAGGCTGGCAGGCAGGCTGGCAGGCAGGCAAGCAGGCAGGCTGGCAGGCAGGAAGGCTGGCAGGAAGGCAGGCAGGAAAGCAGGCAGGCTGGCAGGCAGGCACACAGGCAGGCTGGAAGGCCGGCAAGCAGGCAGGCTGGCATGCAGGCAAACAGGCAGGCTGGCAGGCAGGCAAAAAGGCAGGCTGGAAGGCCGGCAAGCAGGCTGGCAGGCAGGCAAGCAGGCAGGCTGAGAGGCAGGCACTCAGGCAGGCTGGCATGCAGGCAAGCAGGCAGGCTGGCAGGCAGGCAGGTTGGCAGGCAGGGTGGCAGGCAGGCAAGCAGGAAGGCTGGCAGGCAGGCAAACAGGCAGGCTGGCAGGCAGGCAAGCAGGCAGGCTGGCAGGCAGGCAAGCAGGCAGGCTGGCAGCCCGGCAAGCAGGCTGTCAGGCAGGCAAGCAGGCTGGAAGGCAGGCTGGCAGGCAGGCAAGCAGGCAGGCTGGCAGGCAGGCAAGCAGGCAGGCTGGCAGGCAGGAAGGCTGGCAGGAAGGCAGGCAGCTGGCAGGCAGGCACACAGGCAGGCTGGAAGGCCGGCAAGCAGGCAGGCTGGCATGCAGGCAAACAGGCAGGCTGGCAGGCAGGCAAACAGGCAGGCTGGAAGGCCGGCAAGCAGGCTGGCAGGGAGGCAAGCAGGCAGGCTGAGAGGCAGGCAAGCAGGCAGGCTGGCATGTAGGCAAGCAGGCAGGCTGGCAGGCTGGAAGGCCGGCAAGCAGGCAGGCTGGCATGCAGGCAAACAGGCAGGCTGGCAGGCAGGCAAGCAGGCAGGCTGGCATGCAGGCAAGCAGGCAGGCTGGCAGGCTGGAAGGCCGGCAAGCAGGCAGGCTGGCAGGCAGGCAAGCAGGCAGGCTGGCAGGCAGGCAAGCAGGCAGGCTGGCAGGCAGGCTGGCAGGCAGGCGAGCAGGCAGGCAGGCTGGCAGGCAGGCAGGCTGGCAGGCAGGCAGGCCGTGAGGCGCGTGCATGGGTGAGGCGCGGCACGCGCTTGGCTTGGCACGCGTGCTGTCTTCTCTGGGAAGCCAAGCAGGGTCGGGCCTGGTTCCCACTTGGAAGGGAGACGGACTCGGATACTGGGTGTTGTAGGCCTTTGCCTTTTAAGGCTTTGGCCTCCTTCACCACTCCTTTGGCGCCCGCCGCCCGTCCCCCCTCCCTGCCTGCGTCCCTTCTGCCCAGGGAGCGGCGCTGCTGGGGCCAAACACACCCCAGCCACTGCTCCCTGAGCCCCTCCCGGGCCAGCAAGGCGGCTGTGCCTGGCCGGGCCCCGCCCCGCCTCGCTCGCCCGCCCCCCCCCCCCCCCCCCCCCCCCCCGTGCCCGCACACCCCGGGGCACTTCAAAAGGGCACGCTCCCCACTCCCGGAACCCGGCCAAATCCCACTGCAGTGACTGGAAGCCACAGTCCAGCTGTGCACCTTTCCTGACACACCACCCAAACCCGCACCCGGACGGGGGGAGGGTGATGTGGGCGGAACCGGAATCTGGCGCCTGGGGGCTGGAGGGTGGGCGCTGGGTGGGTGGATACAGGAACCCAGGAGCGGGCCTTTGGGTATGTGGGAGGGCAACACGTCCCCAGCCTCCAACTTCCCCAAGGCCTGGGCTCCCTGGGTCATGGATCTCTTCCCTCCCTCGAGCCCTCATCCACAGGGCCCCTGGCATTTTAAGAGGCCCAGCTAGGGCAGCGGACTCGGGCTGATGCTGCTGTGTGGGGGCGCTGGGGGCTCCGGGTGGGTTTGCACCAGGTGGGGCAGACGGGAGGGAACGGCCTGGTGGCTGGCTGCGCTCGCCCTAGCGCTGGGGAGGAAGCGCTGAGAACCTGGCGGGGCGGGCCCCGAAGGCACGAGCGTCCTGATGCCCCACGCTCGCTTCTGCCCTCTTCCCAGTGAGCAGCCCAACGTGGTGTGGTGCGGAGCTGCGAGGTGCGGTGCGGTGCGGTGTGCTGCGGGATGGATGCAGAGGCGGGCCTGCGGCCAAGCCGGGAGCCGCCTGCAAGAGTCCCGGGGTTATAGAACGCCGGGATTGTGCCACGGCGCGTTGCCAGGGTCCTCTGGCGCGGCCTCGGCCACCCGCCGCGGCCCCACGGCTGCTGGCGGTGGCGGCAGCGGCGGCGGCTGCGGCTGAGGCGGCGGCTGCGGCTGAGGCGCCGGCTGCGGCTGAGGCGCCGGCGGGGGCGGCGGCTGCGTCTGAGCCGGCGGCTGGGGCGGCCGCAGCTGAGGCTGCGACTGCGGGGGCGGTTCCAGCTGAGGCTGCGACTGCGGGGGCGGCTGCAGCTGAGGCTGCGACGGCGGGGGCGGCGGCGGCTGTGGCTGAGGCGGCGGCTGCGGCTGTGGCTGAGGCGGCGGCTGCGGCGGCGGCGGCGGCTGAGGCGGCGGCAGCGGCGGCGGCAGCGGCGGCTGAGGCGGCTGCAGCTGAGGCTGCGGCTGCGGCGGCGGCGGCGGCTGAGGCGGCGGCAGCGGCGGCGGCAGCGGCGGCTGAGGCGGCTGCAGCTGAGGCTGCGGCTGAGGTGGCGGCGTCGGCTGCGGCCGAGGCTGCGACAGCGGCAGTGGCTGTGGCTGAGGCGGCGGCGGCGGCGCCGGCATCTGCAGCTGAAGCGGCCACGGCGGCGACTGACGCCGAGGTTTGGACGGCGGCGGCGGCGGCTGCAGCTTAGGCGGCAGCGGCGGCGGCGGCGGCTGAGGCGGCGGCGGCGGCTGAGGCGGCTGCAGCTGAGGCTGCGACGGCGGCGGCGGCGGCGGCGGCTGCGGCGGCGGCTGCGGCTGAGGCGGTGGCGGCGACGGTGGCGGCGGCTGCCGCGGAGGCTTGGACTGTGGCGGTGGCTCCGGCTTCGGCGGCGGCGGCGGCTTCGGCGGCAGAGGTGGCGGCGGCGTCGGCTGCGGCCGAGGCTGCGACAGCGGCAGTGGCTGTGGCTGAGGCGGCGGCGGCGACGCCAGCATCTGCGGCTGAAGCGGCGGCGGCGGCGACTGACGCCGAGGTTTGGACGGCGGTGGCGGCGGCTGCGGCTGAGGCGGCAGCGGCGGCGGCGGCGGCGGCGGCTGAGGCGACGGCGGCGGCTGAGGCGCCTGCAGCTGAGGCTGCGACGGCGGCGGCGGTGGCAGCTGCGGCTGAGGTGGCGGCGGCTGCGGCTGAGGCAGCAGCGGCGGCTGAAGCGGCTGCAGCTGAGGGTTCGACGGCGGCGTCGGCGGCTGCGGCTGAGACGGCGGCGGCGACGGTGGCAGCGGCTGCCACCGAGGCTTGGACTGCGGCAGTGGCTCCGGCTTCGGCGGCGGCGGCGGCTGCGGCGGCTGCAGCTGAGGCTGCGATGGCAGGGGCGGTGGCGGCTGCGGCTGAGGCGGCTGCGGCTGCGGCTGAGGCGGCGGCGGGGGTGGCGGCTGCGTCTGAGCCGGCGGCTGGGGCGGCTGCAGCTGAGGCTGCGACGGCGGGGGCGGCTGCAGCTGAGGCTGCGACGGCGGGGGCGGCGGCTGCTGTGGCTGAGGTGGCGGCGGCGGCGGCGGCTGAGGCGGCTGCGGCTGAGGCCGCGGCTGAGTTTGCGGCAGCGGCTGCGGGGGCAGCGGCGGCTGCGTCCGAGGCTGGGACGGCGGCTGTGGCTGTGGCTGCGGCGGCGGCGCCGGCGGCTGCGGCTGAAGCGGTGGCGGCGGCGGCGTCGGCGGCCGCCGCCGAGGCTTGGACGGCGGCGGCGGCTGCGGCTTCGGCGGCAGCGGCGGCGGTGGTTTCGGCGGCGGGGGCGGCGGGGGCTGCAGCTGATGCGGCTGTGGCTGCAGGCAGGCTGGCAGGCAGGCTAGCAGGCTGGCAGGAAGGCAGGCAGGTAGTCAGGCCCGAGCATGCAAGGGAGAAGCGGGGCACCCGCTTGGCTGGGACGCGCGAAGCAGGCTCTTGAAGCGCCCACAGGCAGCCGCTGGCTGTTCGGTCATACCAGCCAGAAGGCGCCTGACCCCGTCTTCTCTGGGAAGCTAAGCAGGGTCAAGCCTGCTTACCACTTGGATGGGAGTCGGCCTGGGAATACCGGGTGCTGTAGGCCTTGGCCTTTTAAGCCTTTGGCCTCCTTCACCTCTCCTCTGGCGCCCGCCGCCCGTCCCCCCTCCCTGCCTGCGTCCCTGTCTGCCCAGGGAACGGCGCTGCTGGGGCCAAACACGTCCCAGCCACTGCTCGCTCAGCCCCTCCTGGGCCAGCAAGGCGGCCGTGGCTGGCCCGGCCCCGCCCCGTCTCGCCCCCCCCCCCACCCCCCCGTGCCCGCACACACCAGGGCACTACAAAGGGGCACACTACCCACTCCCGGTACCCGGCCAAACCCCACTGCAGCGACTGGAAGCCACAGTCCAGCTGTGCACCTTTCCTGACACACCACCCAAACCCACACCCGATCTGAGGGGGTGTTACTGTGTGGGCGGAACCGGAGGCTGGCGTCTGGGGGCTGGGGGTGGGGGCTGGGTGGGTGGATACAAGAACCCAGGAGGGAGCGGAGAGGCAGCGCGACTCCAGACTCCCCATCCGCCACAGCCCTGGGCCCCCTGGGTCCTGGACCTCTTCCCTCCCTCCAGCCCTCATCCCCAGGGCCCCTGGCATTTCACCAGGCCCAGCTAGGGCAGCGGCCTCGGGCTGGTGATGGTGTCTGGGGGCGCTGGGGGCTCCGGGTGGGTTTGCCCCAGGTGGGGCAGACGGGAGGGAAAGGCCTGGTGGCTGGCGGCACTCGCCCCAGGGCTGGGGAAGAGGCGCTGAGATCCCAGCGGGGCGGGCCCGGAAGGCACGACTGGCCTGATGCCCCAAGCTCGGTCCACCCACTTCCCAGTGACTAGCCCAGCGTGGTGTGGTGCCTGGCTGCGAGGTGCCTTGCGGTGCAGTTCGGGATGGAAGCGGAGGCGGAAGTGGGGCCACGCCTGGAGCAGCCCGCAAGAGTCCCGGGATTGCAGAACGCCGAGGCTTGGGCCACAGCGCGTTGCCAGGGTCCTCTTGCGGGGCCTCTGCCACCCGCTCGGGGCCGGGGACCAGGGTCCGCGGCGGAAGGCAAGCAGGCAGGCTGGCAGGCCGGCAAGCAGGCTGGCAGGCAGGCAAGCAGGCAGGCTGAGAGGCAAGCAAGCAGGCAGGCTGGAATGCAGGCAAGCAGGCAGGCTGGCAGGCAGGCAAGCAGGCAGGCTGGCAGGCAGGCACACAGGCAGGCTGGAAGGCCGGCAAGCAGACAGGCTGGCATGCAGGCAAACAGGCAGGCTGGCAGGCAGGCAAGCAGGCAGGCTGGCAGGCCGGCAAGCAGGCTGGCAGGCAGGCAAGCAGGCAGGCTGAGAGGCAGGCAAGCAGGCAGGCTGGCATGCAGGCAAGCAGGCAGGCTGGCAGGCAGGCAAGCAGGCAGGCTGGCAGCCCGGCAAGCAGGCTGTCAGGCAGGCAGGCAGGCAGGCTGGCAGGCAGGCTGGCAGGCAGGCAAGCAGGCAGGCTGGCAGGCAGGCAAGCAGGCAGGCTGGCAGGCAGGAAGGCTGGCAGGAAGGCAGGCTGGCAAGCAGGCAGGCTGGCAGGCAGGCACACAGGCAGGCTGGAAGGCCGGCAAGCAGGCAGGCTGGCATGCAGGCAAACAGGCAGGCTGGCAGGCAGGCAAAAAGGCAGGCTGGAAGGCCGGCAAGCAGGCTGGCAGGCAGGCAAGCAGGCAGGCTGAGAGGCAGGCAAACAGGCAGGCTGGCAGGCAGGCAAGCAGGCAGGCTGGCATGCAGGCAAGCAGGCAGGCTGGCAGGCAGGCAAGCAGGCAGGCTGGCAGCCCGGCAAGCAGGCTGTCAGGCAGGCAGGCAGGCAGGCTGGCAGGCAGGCTGGCAGGCAGGCAAGCAGGCAGGCTGGCAGGCAGGCAAGCAGGCAGGCTGGCAGGCAGGAAGGCTGGCAGGAAGGCAGGCTGGCAAGCAGGCAGGCTGGCAGGCAGGCACACAGGCAGGCTGGAAGGCCGGCAAGCAGGCAGGCTGGCATGCAGGCAAACAGGCAGGCTGGCAGGCAGGCAAAAAGGCAGGCTGGAAGGCCGGCAAGCAGGCTGGCAGGCAGGCAAGCAGGCAGGCTGAGAGGCAGGCAAGCAGGCAGGCTGGCATGCAGGCAAGCAGGCAGGCTGGCAGGCAGGCAGACTGGCAGGCAGGCTGGCAGGCAGGTAAGCAGGCCGGCTGGCATGCAGGCAAACAGGCAGGCTGGCAGGCAGGCAAACAGGCAGGCTGGCAGGCAGGCAAACAGGCAGGCTGGCAGGCAGGCAAACAGGCAGGCTGGCAGGCAGGCAAACAGTCAGGCTGGCAGGCCGGGAAGCAGGCAGGCTGGCAGGCAGGCAAGCAGGCAGGCTGGCAGGCAGGCAAACAGGCAGGCTGGCAGGCAGGCAAGCAGGCAGGCCGGCAGGCAGGCAAGCAGGCAGGCTGGCAGCCCGGCAAGCAGGCTGTCAGGCAGGCAAGCAGGCAGGCTGGCAGACAGGCTGGCAGGCAGGCAAGCAGGCAGGCTGGCAGGCAGGAAGGCTGGCAGGAAGGCAGGCAGCTGGCAGGCAGGCACACAGGCAGGCTGGAAAGCCGGCAAGCAGGCAGGCTGGCATGCAGGCAAACAGGCAGGCTGGCAGGCAGGCAAGCAGGCAGGCTGGCAGCCCGGCAAGCAGGCTGTCAGGCAGGCAGGCAGGCTGGCAGGCAGGCTGGCAGGCAGGCAAGCAGGCAGGCTGGCAGGCAGGCAAGCAGGCAGGCTGGCAGCCCGGCAAGCAGGCTGTCAGGCAGGCAAGCAGGAAGGCTGGCAGGCAGGCAAACAGGCAGGCTGGCAGGCAGGCAAGCAGGCAGGCTGGCAGGCAGGCAAGCAGGCAGGCTGGCAGCCCGGCAAGCAGGCTGTCAGGCATGCAAGCAGGCTGGAAGGCAGGCTGGCAGGCAGGCAAGCAGGCAGGCTGGCAGGCAGGCAAGCAGGCAGGCTGGCAGGCAGGAAGGCTGGCAGGAAGGCAGGCAGCTGGCAGGCAGGCACACAGGCAGGCTGGAAGGCCGGCAAGCAGGCAGGCTGGCATGCAGGCAAACAGGCAGGCTGGCAGGCAGGCAAACAGGCAGGCTGGAAGGCCGGCAAGCAGGCTGGCAGGGAGGCAAGCAGGCAGGCTGAGAGGTCGGCAAGCAGGCAGGCTGGCATGCAGGCAAACAGGCAGGCTGGCAGGCAGGCAAGCAGGCAGGCTGGCATGCAGGCAAGCAGGCAGGCTGGCAGGCTGGAAGGCCGGCAAGCAGGCAGGCTGGCAGGCAGGCAAGCAGGCAGGCTGGCAGGCAGGCAAGCAGGCAGGCTTGCAGGCAGGCTGGCACGCAGGCGAGCATGCAGGCAGGCTGGCAGGCAGGCAGGCTGGCAGGCAGGCAGGCCGTGAGGCGCGTGCATGGGTGAGGCGCGGCACGCGCTTGGCTTGGCACGCGTGCTGTCTTCTCTGGGAAGCTAAGCAGGGTCGGGCCTGGTTCCCACTTGGAAGGGAGACGGACTCGGATACTGGGTGTTGTAGGCCTTTGCCTTTTAAGCCTTTGGCCTCCTTCACCACTCCTTTGGCGCCCGCCGCCCGTCCCCCCTCCCTGCCTGCGTCCCTGTCTGCCCAGGGAGCGGCGCTGCTGGGGCCAAACACACCCCAGCCACTGCTCCCTCAGCCCCTCCCGGGCCAGCAAGGCGGCTGTGCCTGGCCCGGCCCCGCCCCGCCTCGCTCGCCGGCCCCCCCCCCGTGCCCGCACACCCCGGGGCACTTCAAAAGGGCACGCTCCCCACTCCCGGAACCCGGCCAAATCCCACTGCAGTGACTGGAAGCCACAGTCCAGCTGTGCACCTTTCCTGACACACCACCCAAACCCGCACCCGGACGGGGGGAGGGTGATGTGGGCGGAACCGGAATCTGGCGCCTGGGGGCTGGAGGGTGGGCGCTGGGTGGGTGGATACAGGAACCCAGGAGCGGGCGTTTGGGTATGTGGGAGGGCAACACGTCCCCAGCCTCCAACTTCCCCAAGGCCTGGGCTCCCTGGGTCCTGGATCTCTTCCCTCCCTCGAGCCCTCATCCACAGGGCCCCTGGCATTTTAAGAGGCCCAGCTAGGGCAGCGGACTCAGGCTGATGCTGCTGTCTGGGGGCGCTGGGGGCTCCGGGTGGGTTTGCACCAGGTGGGGCAGACGGGAGGGAACGGCCTGGTGGCTGGCTGCGCTCGCCCTAGTGCTGGGGAAGAAGCGCTGAGAACCTGGCGGGGCGGGCCCCGAAGGCACGAGCGTCCTGATGCCCCACGCTCGCTTCTGCCCTCTTCCCAGTGAGCAGCCCAACGTGGTGTGGTGCGGAGCTGCGAGGTGCGGCGCGGTGCGGTGTGCTGCGGGATGGATGCAGAGGCAGGCCTGCGGCCAAGCCGGGAGCCGCCTGCAAGAGTCCCGGGGTTACAGAACGCCGGGATTGTGCCACGGCGCGTTGCCAGGGTCCTCTGGCGCGGCCTCGGCCACCCGCCGCGGCCCCACGGCTGCTGGCGGTGGCGGCAGCGGCGGCGGCTGCGGCTGAGGCAGCGGCTGCGGCTGAGGCGCCGGCGGGGGCGGCGGCTGCGTCTGAGCCGGCGGCTGGGGCGGCTGCAGCTGAGGCTGCGACTGCGGGGGCGGTTCCAGCTGAGGCTGCGACTGCGGGGGCGGCTGCAGCTGAGGCTGCGACGGCGGGGGCGGCGGCGGCTGTGGCTGAGGCGGCGGCGGCAGCGGCGGCGGCTGAGGCGGCGGCAGCGGCGGAGGCGGCGGCGGCTGAGGCGGCTGCAGCTGAGGCTGCGGCTGAGGTGGCGGCGACGGCTGCGGCGGCAGAGGCGGCGTCGGCTGCGGCCGAGGCTGCGACAGCGGCAGTGGCTGTGGCTGAGGCGGCGGCGGCGGCGCCTGCATCTGCAGCTGAAGCGGCCGCGGCGGCGACTGACGCCGAGGTTTGGACGGCGGCGGCGGCGGCTGCAGCTTAGGCGGCAGCGGCGGCGGCGGCGGCTGAGGCGGCGGCGGCGGCTGAGGCGGCTGCAGCTGAGGCTGCGACGGCGGCGGCGGCGGCGGCTGCGGCGGCGGCTGCGGCTGAGGCGGCGGCGGCGACGGTGGCGGCGGCTGCCGCGGAGGCTTGGACTGTGGCGGTGTCTCCGGCTTCGGCGGCGGCTTCGGCGGCAGAGGCGGCGGCGGCGTCGGCTGCGGCCGAGGCTGCGACAGCGGCAGTGGCTGTGGCTGAGGCGGCGGCGGCGACGCCGGCATCTGCGGCTGAAGCGGCGGCGGCGGCGACTGACGCCGAGGTTTGGACGGCGGCGGCGGCGGCTGCGGCTGAGGCGGCAGCGGGCGGCGGCGGCGGCTGAGGCGACGGCGGCGGCTGAGGCGCCTGCAGCTGAGGCTGCGACGGCGGCGGCGGTGGCGGCTGCGGCTGAGGCGGCGGCGGCTGCGGCTGAGGCAGCAGCGGCGGCTGAAGCGGCTGCAGCTGAGGGTTCGGCGGCGGCGTCGGAGGCTGCGGCTGAGACGGCGGCGGCGACGGTGGCAGCGGCTGCCGCCGAGGCTTGGACTGCGGCGGTGGCTCCAGCTTCGGCGGCGGCGGCAGCTGCGGCGGCTGCAGCTGAGGCTGCGATGGCAGGGGCGGCGGCGGCTGCGGCTGAGGCGGCGGCGGTGGAGGCTGCGGCGGCGGCGGCTGCGGCGGCTGCAGCTGAGGCTGCGATGGCAGGGGCGGCGGCGGCTGCGGCTGAGGCGGCGGCGGTGGAGGCTGCGGCGGCGGCGGCTGCGGCGGCGGCGGCAGCGGCGGCGGCTGAGGCGGCGGCAGCGGCGGCGGCGGCGGCGGCTGAGGCGGCTGCAGCTGAGGCTGCGGCTGAGGTGGCGGCGACGGCTGCGGCGGCAGAGGCGGCGGCGGCGTCGGCTGCGGCCGAGGCTGTGACAGCGGCAGTGGCTGTGGCTGAGGCGGCGGCGGCGGCGCCGGCATCTGCAGCTGAAGCGGCCGCGGCGGCGACTGACGCCGAGGTTTGGACGGCGGCGGCGGCGGCTGCAGCTTAGGCGGCAGCGGCGGCGGCGGCGGCTGAGGCGGCGGCGGCGGCTGAGGCGGCAGCGGCGGCGGCGGCGGCAGCGGCGGCGGCGGCGGCTGAGGCGGCTGCGGCTGAGGCGGCGGCGGTGGAGGCTGCGGCGGTGGCGGCTGCAGCTGCGGCTGAGGGGGCGGCGAAGGCAGCTGCGGCAGCGGCGGCGGCGGCTGCGGCTGAGGCGGCGGCGGCGACGGTGGCGGCGGCTGCCGCCGAGGCTTGGACTGCGGCGGTGGCTCTGGCTCCGGCGGCGGCGGCGGCTTCGGGGGAGGCTTCGGCGGCGGCTTCGGCGGCGGGGGCGGCGTGGGCTGCGGCTGAGGCGGCGGCGGCTGCAGGCATGCTGGCGCTGCTGTGGCCAAACACACCCCAGCCACTGCTCCCCCAGCCCCTCCCGGGTCAGCAAGTTGGCCTGGCCTGGTCCGGCCCTGTCAGGCGTGGCTGGCACACCCCACCGCATGTCAGAAGGGGCATGCTCCCTGCTACCCGCTCCCCTTATCAGGCCAAATCCCTCTGTACTGGCTGGAGGCCACTCCTCAGGTTTGCAATTTCCCTGACACACCACCCACAGGTGCAGGGAGCAGGAAGAGAGGGCGGGGCTGGGGTCTCGGTAGGGGTTCGCATGTTGGAGGTTTGGGTTGGGGCCTATTTATACAAGGACCCAGGAGGCTGGGAGGCGCAGTGAGTTCTCAGATATTGACTGTGCCCCAGTCCTGGGCTCCCTGGGTCCTCTACCTCTGCCCTGCCTCTCAGCCCTCATCCCCAGAGCCTCTGTCAATTCACGAGGCCCATCTACGGTATTGGGCTTGGGCTGGTGAGGTTCTCTGGGGACGCTCGGGGGGCTTCCTTTTGGTTTCGAGCCAGGTGGGGCAGACAGGAGAGAATGGCCAGGTTTTGGTTTGCGCTAGCCCTCTTGGTGGGGAGGAGGGCCTGAGAATCTGCTGGGCTGGAAGTCAAGGCTGGTCTTATGCCGCTTCTTCAGCGACCTGGTTCCACATTAGCAGCCTTGTTTTTTTTGTATGGGTTTGACACAGGTGTGTTTCCTTCCTGGGTCAGCCACTAAGATATGTACTTTTCAGCCCAGTGATAGAGTGTAAAGTTTCAACTTGTAATGGTTTGTTGAAACTATCGATTATCGGACTAAGTGAATTATGTCAGTCAGAAATCTACAAGTACCATGTAATATTGTAATCATTCACGGGTTAGAAGTAAAGAATCACCGGAAATAAGAGAGCGAGATCGTGAGGAAGAGACAAAGGGAGAGAGTGAGAGCGAGTAGAGTATCAAGTAACAGACCCTACTGTGATAATAGTTTGATAGTACTAGAGCGAAGGTGGCTGCTGGGGTAGTTTTCGCACCACGTGAAGGAGATTGAAATGTGTACCTGCAAAAATGCACACTGGGTAATATTTGGACCGTGAAACTACTTAACTCTTTGTATTAACCTTTTGAAATCAAAGAGACTACAAAAACTGCAATTTGAAAACGAAACAAAATGAAATGAGTACCTGTCCAATCGTTTAGTAGGTGAATTACATGAGATTGTAGTTATGGCACCCTTGCCAGGACTGCTGTGGGTTCTGAACTACGTTGGGGGTGGCACATGGGTGGCTCAGTGAGTTGAGTGTCCGACTTGGGCTCAGATCATGATCTCGCTGTCTGTGAGTTCGAGCCCTTTGTCGGGCCTTGTGCTGATAGCTCAGAGCCTGTGTCTCCCTCTCTCTCTGCCCCTTCCCTACTCATGCTGTGTCTTTGTCTGTCTCTCAAAGATGAATGAACATGAAAAAAATTTAAAAAAAAGAAGTACCTTAGAAGAAGTTACAATGTCCTCTAAGTCACATTGCATAGAGACTCCTCTCTTTCCCGTGCAGAAATAGTTAGCAGTAGTTGTGCAGGTATTGAAGAAGAATGAGGATGACAATGTCTTACAGATAGACAAAGGCAGCTTAACAATGGAAGGCTAGTGGGAAATCCTCCGTGCATGCCATCCTGGGCCTGTAGTTTTGACGCTCATGACGCAAGTCAAATAACAGGTTCATTCTGTATGAATTCCTTTAAAGGCCACCCATCCTTCCTCTGGGTCCAGCACTATATCTTCATTAGTGACCGGGACAAAATGTGATCTGTGCCCATGTGGAGATCACTGCCAATGAGGAAGACAGAGGTGAAAGGGGGGTCCATGTGGTTAGTAGGGATGGGAGACAACAGCACGGGTCATTGAGAGCAGAGACCTGCACTTCAAAGGAACCTTCCTCCGAAAGGAAAACTTGGCACGAAGGTCTCGGAAAGGAATGAATGAGAGCTTTTGGAAAAGTGTGGTTTTATATTGAATAAAAGATGTGTTATCATCTCACCTGTGTATTTATTCCTGGAACGTAGGTTTAAACTGGAGGGGATCGGGTATCTATCTGGCAATTTGTCTCACCAAATTATAGCATTGTGGCAGAAATCTCCTAGGCCTCTTTAGTTTTTCCAAGGACTTCTCCATTCCTGTGACAATCAAGTCATGCTCTTTGGAAACCTCCATTGGCTCCTCTTCCTGATTGACTTTCCTTAGATTTGGAAGCAGCTTAACCAAACCAGGTTACGTTTGCCGGTAGCTTTCTGTGTTCTTTGGATAGACAAAATAAGGCTGATGAAGGAAATAAGAATCCTGGCATTCAAGGGCAATCACAGCCTACACTGTTTTTCTACCTTAAGCATTATTTTCAGAGAGTGGAATCACAGTGTGAGTTTGGCTTTTTTGTTGGGCAAACTGTTTTGTTTCTGTTTTTATTCTTATTTTCATTTCAACTGGGTAAACCCTACTTCGTATCTTTAAATCTCCATTTACATTGGTTTTCAATTTTTTGTTACCCTACTCCTCATAGGGAAAACTCTTGGCCTGCTGCCAGTGCCCTTAAGAGTACACATAAATGGGAACAACAAGTAGCCATAGAAGGGGGAGCGCTTGCTGACGTTGCTTCTTTAAAAAGTCATAACAGGGTGGCTGCACCAGTTTGTATTGTGACCAGCAGTGCAAGAGTGTTCCCCTTTCTCCAACTCTCACCGACAACGGTTCTTTCTTGTGTGGTTCATTTTAGCCATTCTAGCAGGTGTGAGGTGGTCTCTCATCGTGGTTTTGCTCTGCATTCCTTAATGCACAGTGATGTTGAGCATCTTTCCATATGTCTGTTAGCCATCTGGAAGTCTTCTTTGGGCAAGTGTCTATTCATGCCTTCTGCCCATTTCATAACTGGGCTGTTTGGTTTTGGGTGCTGAGTTTGATAAGGTGTTTCTACATTTTGATCCTAACCCTTTCTCACATATGTGTCTTGCAAATATCTTCTCCCATGCTGTGGGCTGCTTTTAGTTGTGTTCATTGTTTCCTCCACTGTGCAGAAGGTTTTGTCTTGATGAGAATATTACTCAGCCATCAAAAAGCATGGAGTCTTGCCATTTGAAACTATGTGGATGGAACTAGAACGTATTGTGCTAAGCTAAATGAGTCCATCTGAGAAAGACAAAGATACAATTTCACTAGTATGTGGCAATTAACATATGAGAAGGTGAGGACGAGAAGAGAGGTAGACTTAAAAATTTTTTTTTTAATGTTTATTTATTTCTGAGACCGAGAGAGACAGAGCATGAGCGGGGGAGGGGCAGAGAGAGAGGGAGACACAGAATCCGAAGCAGGCTCCAGGCTCTGAGCTGTCAGCACAGAGCCTGACGCGGGGCCCAAACTCACAGATTGAGATCATGACCTGAGCCGAAGTCAGACACTCAACCGACTGAGCCACCCAGGTGGACCTAGAAAAGAGGTAGACTTTTAATGCTAAA
The DNA here is from genome assembly GCF_028749965.1 of Puma concolor. NCBI lineage: Eukaryota > Metazoa > Chordata > Mammalia > Carnivora > Felidae > Puma > Puma concolor. Next base: position 20,163,073 of record NC_141677.1, read on the forward strand.
GAACAAACTGAGAGTTGATGGAGGGATGTGGGTGAGAGATGGACTAGATGGGTGGTGGGTACCAAGGAGGGCACTTGTGATGAGCACTGGGTGTTGTACGTAACTGATGAATCACGGAATTCGACTTCTGAAACCTGTACGTTAACTAACTAAAATTTAAATTAAAATAAGAAACAGAAATCTAAACAGCCCACTCCCTCGGTCATGGCCCATGAAACGGTTTTGACAACAGTGTGTGACATTCTCTCTGGCACCATCATTCTAGATGCTGTATCATGGTCCTGTAGCCAGAGGAATCGGATCCTCTCTGTCTGAGAAGGAGGTGTCCCATTCAGGGCTCTTAGAGCAAAAGCAGAGATGACACATGCCTACATGAAAGTCTGTGCAAATCCCTAGTCACTGTCTTTGCTCTCCAGAATCAGACCCCTCCCCACCGGAATCAAAGGTGATGGCAACTGAAATCATGGCAACAATCACCCTCCAGTAAGAGAGTCGAGGCCCCTCCCGCTACTGAAAAATGAGTGCCCTGATCTCTAATGCACAACAAGGGGTCTGGTTTCAGGAGTGCGATGAGTCATTTTTGCTAGTTTTGTGGATGAGAAATTACACCAAACTCATCGTCCTATGTTCACTTTTCTGATGACGAGTGAGGCTGGATGTTTACCACTTCCTGCCATTTCCAAAATGTAGCCACCGTTCTCAGTTCTGGGTGAGCCTGCTGAACACACTCTCCCGGACATCCCCCGGGGACACAGACAGTGATCTGTGTCCAGTCAGGAAACGTCACTCCTTGTGAAACCACTAAGCTGTTAGTGAGGGGAGGTCAGTTTCCAGATTTCAGGACAGAAATTCTGTCACTTGCTTCTGACTTGCTTTGTCCCGTGTTTGTTCCATCTCTCTCTGTCTGTCTGCTCCTCTTTCTCTCTCTCTCTGTATCTCTCTCTCTCTCTCTCTCTCTCCTTCCCTTTTCCCTCTCTCTCTCTGCTCTCTGTCCTCATTTGCTCCCGCTGTCTGTCCGCTAACCCTGCAAATAGGGAATCAAACACCTCAGTTAGGGAATACCATATGAGAACAGGATAGAGGAGAGTAAGAAGCAAGTTTCCAAGGCAAAAGATTGAAATAGGCTCTCAGTTGCAACTGAGTTCTGACACTGTCTGTGTGAGTGAGCTTGGAAGGGAAGTATCGCCCTTTTGAGTCTCCGTTGAGACCACAACCCTGGCTTCATAGAGACTTACTTTGAGGCATGGTCACACAGCTATGCTGTGACTGGATTCCTCTCCTACAAAAATTGTGAGCTATTCAATATTTGTAGTTTTAAGGTTCTAAATAGCTAGACAAGTCTGTCAGGGAGGAACGGAAAGCTAATAGTCTACCAGGTCCCAGCATCTGGTCTATGGTCTGGCTCTTCTCTGCCTCTCCCCTCCCGGGATCCCACAGCCACATTATCCACCTTTCTGATGTGTCTGGACAAACTCGATTCTGTCTCCTATTCTTGGCCACAGCAATATCTTCTCCTGACACGTTGTAGACACGGGCAGGGTGGTTCCCTCTTGTCATTCTGGTCCCAGCAGATGTCACCTCCAGTGACTCCCCAGGCTGTCCTCACAGCACACTTGTTTTTTTTCACTATTACAGTCCTTGAACCCCTTCCCTTTTTATTGGGACAACTCTTGTGTCTCATACCTTCGTTCATCTCCCCACCAGACTGTGGAGACCTGGCAGGCGGGGACCGCTTTGTCATTGCCAGCCTTTCAGTTAGGCCCGCCAGATCCCCTAGCGCAAAGTGCGTGCTTGGAGCAGTTACTGAATGAAGAAATCGAAGGACTGTGGAGCCCTGTGTCTAGATTTAATGGGCTTACTCTGTGGAGATAACTGCTACTCATGGGAGATTCCTGTTGTATCTGAGGCAGGGGGATTCCAGAATGACCTCTGCACGAACTTTCCCTTGTTCCGTTCCTCCAGCAAGTCTCAGTGTGCACCACGGACACAGGAGGCTGCCTGTTCCCTGGTGCCCGGCGCTAGCACTGCAGCCGCAGGCATGAAGACCACCAAACAGAATCAGCGCCCTGACCCCAGCTTAACCTAATCGGACCTAAACCTAAGCTAACGTGGCCCTCGAAGGTCCCTGAGTAAAGCTCATAAGCCACACGCCCAAGAGCTGTGCTATGGACCTCAGGTTTCTGGCGTTCCCCTTTGTCCACCCCCAGTGTATACTCGTGACTCGTGAGGCATCCTCCCGTCGGCCAGCAAAATGAACCCCCTGTTTCCCAATGAAGAGCCCGGGGACCCCGGACTGTTACTGGACTTGGGCTCTGGAGTCAGTGTACAGGGCTCTGACATGTCCCTCCCTATCCCCACCCCTCACCGCCCCAGGTCCCCAAACCTCTCTAGGCTCTAAAGGCTTCAGCAAGTATCAAGTCCTTCTCTAGTCTCTCAGAACACAGTGAGGCATTGATCGAGAACCAAGGCCAGTTGACGCTTTATGATTTTACGGAACTCAGGAGAAACCCACTGGCAACACAACTGATTATGGGAGAACACCAAAGCCTTTTCTTCTTTAGCTATTGTGAAACTACTGGGAGTTAGTTCATCATAATTCCAGGTGCCCAGAGAGGTGGACTGTAGGACCCTAGTCCTTTCCTCTGGAGGCTGGGTCAAGGATGGTCCTGGGTGCAGCAGAAACCTACATACGTTAAGAATCTCTTGCCCATCTTTGGGCCTTTGTGCATGCAGCTGTGACAATGGATGCTGCTGCCCCATGGCAGAGCTCTCGCTCACCTGTTTCTTCCTTCTGTCTTGTTATTGCCCAGTGTCCAGTCTCTCTTGAACACCGTTCAGTGTGTGTGTGTGTGTGTGTGTGTGTGTGCCAGTACATATGTGGGAATTAGGATGGCAAGGTGAACTCAAATGGACAGGAAGTGCTGACATGATTTCTCCTGGAATATCTGCCTCTCATTTTTAGAGCAAACGTGATGGGAGAGCTTTAAGCTATTGCCAGTTGCACCAAAGATACTTTGTCAGTTACATAGAAATTACCCTAACGGAGAGGTATAAAATCTGTACTCTGAAATCTCATGAACGAAATGCGAGAGGACACAAAGAAATGGGAAACCTCTCCATGCCCGTGGTTTGGAGTACAACGTGGTTAAAAGGTCTATACTACCCCAAGCAATCGACACGTTAGCGCAATGCATATCAAAATACCACCACCATCTTTCACAGAACAAAAGATCGTAAAATTTGTATGGAATGATAAAAGTCCCCGAATAAACAAAGCGATGCTAAAAACCAAAGCAAAACTGGAGGCATCGTTGTGGACATATTACAAAGAGGACTGAAAACCGACAAAAGAAATAAAACAAACAAAAAGCCTAATGATTTCTTGTGACTGACTCACTTATTCCAAGAATATTTCTATTTAGTTTCTCTTTATGCTTCTACCTCAGCAGTAGTCGAATAAAATCTAATGGTTGCCACTCAGATATTTAGAATACATGAAGGAAAATAGGACAGAAGAATGTGCTGTCGTGAAGATTCAACGTTTCTTTATGACATTTTCTACTCACAGGTGTTTCTAAATATGCGACCTCCTCATTTCTAGGTGATAGGAGAACGTGACCACATGCAGGAACCACAACTGACAGACTGTCTTTCAAGTGAATTGAGATATTTCTATATTTCTGTCAGATATCACTTTCCTGTTTGGCAATCCCACAGAAGTACTCACAGCTCAACCATTGGGAGACTTTGCACTTTAGCAACATAGGTTATTGTAAAGTCTATGTGGCCCGAGACATAAAAACACACAGTGATGTGTCCCTGTGTGGTGAATGCAGTCCAGAAACAGCGGTCATGCTGCAAAGTGATCAGGTTAGATGTTAAATAGAATAGAGAATATAAGACGCTCATGCAATTCAAAGCAGGTGGTGCTGGAAAGAGCCCACCTCACTTCAGGGTCAAGAAGAGACTGGGATCAGGGGCCAGATTCAGGAGCAACTGGTCTGTCCTCAGACAGTGACAAGAAGCTCTAGGCGAGCTCCCACTCGGTGGTGTGCTACCCCACAGCAATCCGTTTGCCATGTTGGGGAAGAAAGGTTGTCCTTGCATTCCTAAGAAGTCAGGGCCAGGCAGGATTGTGTTGGCTCAGATGGTTACTTCCTGCTCTCTCCCAACCTCCTGGAATGCCTGTGCTTCCTAAGTTCTGAGATGCTAATGGTTTGTCCAAGCAAAGTGCATACCTTGCCTAAGGAGGTAGAAACAAGAATCTCCGTAAGTAAAGACCAGAGACCATCTCCAGGGACTTGGGGGTCAGCCAGGAGCCAGATAAGATCCTTCAAATCACCACTGCTCTATCGCTGAAGGAAAGGAATGGAAGAAAGTGATAGCCCTTTTACATACAGGGCTCCTAAGTGTAGCTACTGGAGGTTCCCCTGAGGCCTGGCCCACTGAGGTTAGTGCTGACACCAACCTGGCCCAGGAAAAAGTGCTAGTGACTTCATTGGAAGCTTTATACCATTTTCTTCGGTGAGGAAGACATCTGGCCTTCAGTGCATCCCTTCAGATTCCCTTGCTCTTTCATTAATGAGGATATCATTATGGGACATTCACAGACATCATCTAGGAGCATTTTCTGACGGTAATCATGGAGTTGCGACCAGTTGCCAGGAATCTAGGATGGCCTGGGCAATATGAATCCATGGGCCTCCTCTGCAAGGCCTACCTTGGCCAAAGATGTCATCGGGGATCGGAACTGTTCAGCCCAAGAGGCTTGCTTTGTGCATAGGGGCAGAGGAGGTTCGGAAGGATCCGATCTCCTTTCTGGATCAAGGGCCTAGGGCCATGTGGAGGAGCTACAGGGCTGTCAGTCAGACCGTGCCCAGTCCTTCCCGGGGAGCCTGCACTCACACCGTGTGTCATCACATAGCACTTAATTTCTGATATCGAAAAGGAAAGGTTGACCTCCTGCCAGTAAGAACTCTGTGTCTGGCTGGTTTCTGTCGCCATGGGACCATTGCCCTGCTCTCTACCCACCCCTTCCGGGAAAGCCTGAGCTACCTACCCCCTGAGACACTCAGGGACCGTGCGTGTAAAGTTCATTCACCGAGCAGGTTGGGGCACAACGATACTCCAAGACTAAAATACCAGAGCCTGAATCTGAAGACTCGCCAGGAGCAAGAGCCTACCTTGTGAGTCACAAGGGCCTCTCTATCCACAGATGGGAATGGCTTGAAACCTGGCCAGAGCTTGACACTTTGCTGACCATATTGACGTTGGGGTGCATGACGTTGCTCACGGGACTCCCTGGTACAGCTAGTGGGTGTTCCATTTCTCTTCAGGCCACAGGTCTTTTTCACTCCTTGGAACCCACACTTGCCCAGGGAGTTGTGCTAGTAACATCAGCTCCAGCTTCTTTCTGTTTTCACCTGAGATGAAGAACTTTAGCCCTCAGTGTATCTTTTCCATTTTCTTACACGTATCCTCACCGTGTGTTCATTGGGAGACATTCGTGCTGGAGTCGGGCAGCCTTTGTCTCCACTTTGATTGGTGGAGTCTTGCCAAGTTCCCATCGATTTGGAATGGCTTGAGGAACTGATGCTCTTCTGGTGTCTGCCAGATGTATCTTGGGAACAGGAGGTACTGGGGACATGAATGTGTGAAGCACAAGAGGCTTGCTCGTGGGTAGTGGCAGGTGATATTGAGAGACGGTTGGCCTCACTGCTGTGGCAAAAGTTGACAGAGATGTGGCCTTTAGGGCCACGGTCAGAAGGGGAAAAAAAATCACATAGATAGGGCTAGCTAGTCTTCTTTTCTTTCATACTTTACTGATAAATTAGATTCCATACAACACCCAGTGCTCATCCCAACAAGCCCTCCTCAATGCCCATCACCCATTTTCCCTCTCCCCCACCACCCATCCACCCTCCATTTGTTCTCTGTATTTAAGAGTCTCTTATGGTTTGCCTCCATCCCTCTCTGTTTGTAACTATTTTTTCCCCTTCCCTTCCCCTCGGTCTTCTCTTAAGCTTCTCAGGAAGCACATGTGAGTGAAAACATATGATACGTATCCTCCTCTGACTGACTTATGTCGCTCAGCATACAACCTTCCCGTTGCATCCACGTTGCTGCCAATGACATGCTTTCACTCTTTCTCTTTGCACGTAGGGCCGATTAACTCCCAGTGAGCACACGTGAAGGTTGTTTTCAACCCCCCGAACAACTAATTTCTGATGTCAACGAAAACATGTTGTCCTCCTCAAACCGTTGGGCGTTGAAGTCTCTTGTTGGTGCAGTGACTATTACTGTGCTCTTTGCCCCCGCCATAGACTGCCTCAACATCCTGCTTTTGGAGACTTTCAGGGATCCTGCATGCCCAGCCGTTGCGCCAGCAGGTGATCGTCAAAGAAACGACTCAAAAAGAACTAAACAGAATCAGAACCCAGTCCTACACACTTGGGCATCGGCTCGTATGGAGACTCTGCCCTCCAGATCACCACTGCTTTTACCCACGGACAGGAAAAGCTGCAAAGCTGGCAAGTGCCCCACCCCCCCTACACTGTTTGATGTCAGATGTTGGGGGTTTCTTTTGCTGCATTGAAGCTCCCAGGTGTAACTAAAATAGGTTCTATTTCTCTACAACCCACAGGTTTTCCATAGTCATAGGACATGAAGCTTCCCTGGGCAATTGTGCCGGTCACTTCCTTCACAGATTTATTTTAGTATCATCTGGGACAGAGAGTTGGGACCCAACTGTATCCCTTCTGATTCCCTTGATCTCTTCCTAATCCGGTTTTCCAGTGAGGGACTGAGTTTCCTAGCCTGGAACTATGTCTCTCTGATTTTAAGTGTGGAGTCCTGCTACGTTGCCCTAGATCCAAGGGAACATGGACAGTGGGTTCTCCATGGGCTCACCTGTGACACCTCTCTTGGCAAGAGAAGGCAAAAAGTCTTCTGGGATGGGGCAAGTGGTATTGGGAGGGAGCCATCTTCACTTGTGTGCAAGGGGAGTTGGAGATCAGAGGTCAGAGTCAGGAACCATGTAACTGTTACTCAGAGAGTGCCCAGCATTCACAAGCAGCTAACCCATGGCGATTCCCAAGGACACATTGCCCTCCCTTACTGAGACCTGTGTGCTTGTTAGCCGGAGGGCTGTCGGTGACCCTGTTCCACAGGTCGCTGTGAGGTAACCACATGATGAGAAGTCCAGTGTTGGAGCATGAGCATTGTTCTTCCCCAGGTGGTCAGGGCAGACAGTCCATTCAAAGACTCGGGGACCAGAGCCCAATTCCACAGACATGGCTGCCAGCCAGCACAGAGAAGCCAACGCTGAGATAGATCACGAGGGCCTCTGCCCACCGGTTGTGAGTGGAAGGCCAGAGCCAGAAGCCTTCCTGCCCTACGTAGCTCAGGATGCAGTGCGCTTGTGATCGGTGCTTCCTTTCATGCCAACCCCACAGACGTTTCCTTCTTACCCTCAGGACACCTAGCTTGCCTGGAAAATAGTGGTCATGTCCGCAGTCCCATCTTAATTCCATTTTCATCTGAGCTGAACAACTTATGTCCCCAGTGTGTTTCTTCTCACTTGTTATTCTTATTTTGATTATGATTATCATCATAATCATCATTGTTATTTATTGACCAGTTCCTCCCTGTGGAGCTTTGGTGGAAGCAGTCTGGAAGCCTCCCTTCTGATTTTTCATTGTCAACTCCTTTAAAGCAGAGTCCCTGGATGGGGGACAGTTTGGAAAATCAGTGCCTCATGGGCTTCCCTGGCAAACGTACACTGGCAACAGGAAGCAGGTACCCCAGTGCGTTGCAAAGCATTGAGCACAAGAGGTTTGCCTGTGGACAAAAGGCCGGGTGGAAAGCAGGCTGCCTTCCTTCTAGGGCAAAGGAAATATATCAGCAGGAAGGAGTCAGGAGCAACGCGGCTGCCACCCAGACAGCAATCTCTGGCAGCTTCTCTGACTGAGAAGCTAATTTCACTTAGCATAATATCCTCCAGTTCCATCCACCTAGTTGCAAATGGCAAGATTCCGTTCATTTTGATAAGGCACAGACCTCTCTTCCTGGCGGAAGGTGAGAGGCTGCTCACAGGTCTCTCTCTGAAACCCAGCGATCCACTGAGGAAATCCCAGGCATCTGGAGGGATCCGTGTGTAACATGATGAAGAGTAAAAACGTCAGGAGGACGTCTGATGCCAGGGCAAGCCGTCAGGCGTGCAGACCTCTTCAGGACTCCAGGACATCCTCCCACACTTCACACGGCTTTGTGAAGAAATCCGAAGGAGGGAAGGAGGAAGTGCATTTGACTAACCAAATAGCTCAACCGGTTTTCAGACACATTGAGAAAATACAGAAAATGACACGTTTCCAAAGATTTGTAGCTGCATAAAGTTCTCTCTTCGTGCAAACGGAAATCACTGCTGCAACCTGCCAGCATACATCTCCTCATGGCCTCCAGGGTTTGTTCCTCGTAAATGATGACTTTGCTACAAGTAATAAATTCTATTACTGTGAGTTAAACATGTACTCACACATGCAAACACAACACACAAAAGGGCCACCAGGGTGGCCCACTAGGTCAAGCGTCCAACTTTCGACTCAGGTCATGATCTCGAGGTTTGTGGGTTCGAGCCCTTCGTCCAGCTCTGTGCTGTAAACTGGGAGCCTGGAGCCTGCTTCTGATTCTGTCTCCCTGTCTCTCTGCTCCTCCCCTGCTCACACCCTGTCTCCCTCTCTCAAAAAGGAATAAACACAAATAAATAAATAAATAAATAACCCAAGTAATCCTCTCTGGAGGGACCGTGTTGCAGCTGGGAGACAATCACAGCACAGGGAATGCTGTCTGCATGAAAAGCAGGGAGCTTCTGGGAGCAAAGGGAGAAGCCGGCTGCAATTCTAATGAACAGTAATGCTTACTGCCCAGAGATCAAGACACCGATCCGTCAAGCCACCGACTCCCCACCAACTCCCAGAAATGATACAGCAGCCTCGACAGGCACCCCACGGTTAGACATTACAGAGCAGAGAAACAAAGTGCCCTCTTTCCCTAGAAACAAGCCAGTCTCAAGCACATGCCACTTACATCCACGAACCACTCTGTCACACACAAGAACCACAGGGTCCCCGGCATCCCATCTACACATCCATTTGGTCAAGCACATCACTGAGCCCGGCCCAGGCTCGAAGGGAGGCCTTAGACTCCACCTCTCAAAGGGAGTAGTAGCGAAGCACCTACCTCCCATCGTGACTTTGATGTCATCATAGGCCACCTCTCAGCAAGTCTACGATGTCACTGCTTGTAGGACACATCCTGATGTCACACGAATCAAAATGTGAAAGCAGGGTCAAGACGGGATCGTGATGTAGCACTTGCATGCTGATTTGTGAGAGGAGACATGTCTCCACTGCCAGTGCAGCTCAAAGTTCGAACCCGGGCTACTTTACGTTCCAAAGTGAGGGCCAGGGAGCAGTCGTTCCAGGCTGAGACCATCTATCGCATGGAGGGGATCCCTAAACAACCACTAATGTTTTCTATTCTAGAAACTTCTGCACAAATGCCAAAGGAAGATGTACAGTAAACCCTCATGAACGCATCACCCATCTTCCACCAGTATCAAACCACATGGTCACTTAATCATTGATGCATACCCTGACCTAACCCAGGGCGTCGAATTCCCAGACGGTGGGTGAGTTCACGTGTAAATGCTGGGACATACGGTGGCACCGTGAGCCCTTTGTGTTGTCCTCCTTGCAATCCACGTGGCTGAGCGATACATATCGCTTTATTACCTAGATGCCACCGGGTAAATCTGAAATGGATTTGCCAGGGCTCACACTGGCCACCAATGAGTTTGTAGGGAAGCAAGGGGAGGAACGGTTAGAATAGTATCACATGGGGTAGGGAGGGGAGTAAAAACCAAGGTGGGGGCAACCACAGTTTCTCTTGAAATAATGAGTGTGGTGGCACTTTGGGCAAAACGTTAAAAACAGGGGCCCCTGGGTGGCTCAGCTAGTTGAGTGTCCAACTTCGGTTCAGGTCATCATCTTATCATTGATGAGTTCAAGCCCTGCGTCAAGCTCTATACTGACAGCCCGGAGCATGGAGCCTGTTTTGGATTCTATGTCTCCCTGTATCTCTGCCCCTCCCCCAGTAGCATTCTGTGTGTGTGTCTCTCTCTCCCTCTCAAAAATAAACAAACATTAAAACATTTGAAAAAGGAAAACAAAAAACCAGGGTCACTCAGCTGCCACTCGGGGGAGTATACAACTCTTGTAGGAGGGTCACGGGTCTGTGCAGACGTTATTTAAAATCTTTAAAAAGTAAATCGAAATTAGGGGCACCTGCGTGGCTCAGTCTGTTTAGCATCTGACTCTTGATTTCAGCTCACATCATGATCTTTTTGTTGGTGAGAGTTGTGTCCCATGTCGGGTTTGTGCTGACAGTGAGGAACCTGCTTGGGATTGTCTCTCCCTCTCCTCTGCCCCTCCTCCTCTCTCTCTCTCTCTCTCTCTCTCTGTCCCTCTCAAAATGAATACAATTTTTACAAAATTTAAAAGGTAACGTAAATGGAAAAGAAAATAAGGTGTTGGAGACGAAGACACCCTCAACCCTCTATTTGTGCAATGTGACAATCCCTCAGTCACTGCTTTAGTTACAAGTTAAATATTTTGTTAATTTTATATTTTTTACGTTCATTTTGAGAGCAAGCACTTGCGTGAACGGGAGAGGGGAGAGAGAGAATGCCAAGCAGGGTCCGTGCTGTCAGCGTAGAGACCGATGCCATGCTCAAACCCCACAAACCGTGAGACTATGACCTGAGAAGAGATCGAGAGGCAGACGCTCAACCAACTGAGCCACACCGGCACCCCTAGTTAAGAATTTGTAAAGCAATTTCCACTATTTTATTCTCATTATAAGTTTAAAAATAGCTTTTACTTAATTTTCTTAGAGCATCGTGGCCTGAAAACCAGAGCCATGGCACTGAGGCCTGGAGTGTAAGCTGTGGGCCGCCCCCCAGCGCCAGGGGAGAAAGGTTCTGTTGGCCTCCTCTGAGGATGGCTGGCCGGATGCACCGAAGACACTCCAAGCCAGTGGGACGGTGGCCGCCGCTTGCGCAGGAGAGGCCGACGTACCCTCTAACTGCTGGATGTGTCCCGGTACGTGTCCCCGAAACCCTGTGGGCGGCCCCCATGGCCATGGCTCACAGCGGACGGAGGCCTTGGAGGCGGCACAGTGGGACACAGGCCAACCTGCACCTGGCCCTCACCACAGCCCAGCCTGGCTGGCATCCTGGCGTCCAGGCCTGATGCTGCTTCCTCTCGCGTGTGGGCAGGATGGTTTCCTCTTGCATCGCTGTCTCCCCACACGTCCTTGTACCTGTCCAGAGTGCTTTCTGTCTCAGTAGCCCCTGAAAGTGTCTTCTACCAACGCAGAGCCCCCCCACCCACCGGGCACACACACACATTCGTGGCCAGGAGAGGCTCGGCACACTCGAGTGAGAAGATCAACTGGAAGTAATCCCGATGCGTGCCAGAGGTCCTCTTGACCATTGTCCGCTGTCTTCTGCTGTCTTCCTGGACAGTCCAGGGCCCTTCCTGTGACTCGAGAGTCCTCTTCCCTTGGGAGGGTGGGGCTCGCCCTCCCCACCCTGATGGCTCTGGGACAGGACCAGGCAAGGCAGGCCTTCTCCAGAAACAGGTGGACTGAGGAGGTGGGGTGAGCAGTGGGCCCCCTGCAGGCACATCTATGTCCAAATCTCTGGAACCTGTGCATGAGACTTTATTTGGGAAAGGGGTCTTTGTAGGTGCAGCTAAGCGGAGGACCTTGACACCACCCTGCGGTCCTCAGGAGGGAAGGTGCAAGGACGGATGTTCTTACGAGAGGCGGCAGGTAAGATACACTGAGGGAGGACAGGACAGTGGGCAGCAAGCAGCGAGGCTGGCAGGCCGCAGCCTCCCCGCCCCCCACCAGTTTCTGCCCAAGCAATGGTGGCTGAAGACACAGCGCTGGCCTCGAGGCAGGACTGGAAAAGGTGCAACAGGAAGACAAGGACAAGAAACAGCACAATCCGGGCCACTTGTTCCCACTGAGGAGTCAAGCGACAGGAAGGTAAGAGAGAGCAGAGCTCGGAGATCTTGAGAAACACCATCAAGCGAAGCCGTATCGGCAAGAAGGAGGAAACAACCCCACTTGCGCGTGTGCCTGCTGCCCCTCTGCAGAGGACATGGGGACAGATCACTCCCCGGACCACGGAGCACCCTTCTGGGGGGCTGAGGGCTCAGCTAGCAATAGGCGAGGAAGAACACGTGAAGCCACAATCACCTTCAGATCACACGATGTGACACTGGAGACAGGACCTGAAGGGCAGCAGTGATGAGGGTTTAGTGACCTCCAGTAGGAGTTTCTAGCAGCGGGGGAGTCAAGGGTCTTCGGTGGGACCTGGTGGGACTGTGGAAAGGCCTGCAAGCCCCGGACGTTCAGTGTGGAGTGAGTACAACCAAGTATGGCTAAGGAGTGTTCTCAGAGAGGCGAAAGCTCTCGACATCTGCTCGGCGCTTGGTCTGTTTCTCAACTGACATTTGTTTTTTAGGCACGAGTGGAACCACCAAATCAAGTTTTAATAAAACATCTGCAACTTAATGTACCTGGGGTGAACTGATCTGTTTCCAGAAACTTTCAGATGCCTAAGGCTTGCCCAGCTTTGGTGGGGAAGAGCAGATTGTTACATGTAAAAAGCAAGGAAGCACTCCGTTGTTCCAAAGCTCACACTTAACACGAAGGACTAGGAAGTGCAGAAAAAAAATAAAAATAAAAAATCAGCCAGCACAGATTCTGAGCAGGAAGACAACAACCTAACTACGCCCTAACGGAAGAAAGACGGGAAGGATTACTCCACAAAAAGGGAACGCAGCATTCAGAGGAGTAGCCGATCAGTCCTGGCAGGAGAGACAGTCCAGGAAGATGAAACCCAGTGATCGTCAGCTGTGCCCACCACACACGGACCACGGGTCAAGGTGTCCATCCGCCAACCCGATGGCCACGTGCTCTCCGTGGCGGGGAGGGAAGGAACCGTCCCAGAGTCGCCCGAGCGACAGGGATCTTGTGCCAGAGCCTCATGAGTTGGCCTGGTGGTGGCTGCCAGCCCCCGGTGCGGGCAGACCCTCCCGCCTGCCACACTGGCTGGTGTAAGACTCAGCACTGGGTCTGAGCTTCGGGAGAAGCAGCCTAGTGGGTTCCAGGGGCTGAGACGATGGGGAAGGATGCGGCCCTGGGCACTTCTTGGGACCTTGAGAGGACAGCAGCAGGACAGGAAAGCCCACACAGAGGATGGAAGAGGAGTGGAGACTGGGTGGAAAGCACGCGCCTGTACACACATGCGCACACGCACACACTCCAGTCTCCTGGGGTCCTGGAGGAAGAGCAGCCTCAGCTGGCCCTGACCGTGGAAGAGTCGCCCTGCCCCGTTGGCCTATTGCCTGGGCCCCCGGCTGCACTGATTCCGGGGCCGCTACCCTAGGGTCTGGGCACTTGGCCCTCCTGTGGAGGACACCCCTGTCCTGAACTTCCACTCCCAGCTGTGGTATTCTATCAGCTGGTTTCCACACTACTACTTCCACGTGGCAGAAGTGCCTTCATGGCCCCGAGCACCAGAGAAAACCACGGCAGCCACTTCTCAAGTCAATGGCAGCTTGTTCTCACTAGTCTTTATTGGCAGTGGGAAACGCTCCACTACTGCCTTGAAAGCCAGCAATAAATAATACCGTGAGAAAAATAGTTCAAAGTAGACGGTACCTACTCTGGCATACAATCAGGAAGTTCACAAAAGATTAATAGAAAAACACAGGGAAACTGTCAAACGTCCAATGAAAAGCAGAAACGACATGTAAAGAGACATGTCGTTTCTATCTCTGTACCAGCTGCATAAGAAATAAGGCACCATGATCTGAGCACATTCCTGGGTGGCTTTTTTATATGCCACCTCAAAATTATAAGTTACGTTGGCTACTCGTATAACCTGAAATGGCTGTCTCCTCAAAATCTACACATGGAGATGGGGCGCCTGGGTGGCTCAGTCACTTAAGCGTTCGACTTCAGCTCAGCTCACGATCTCACAGTTTGTGAGTTCGAGCCCCACGTCGGGCCCCGTGCTGACAGACAGCTCGGAGCCTGGAGCCTGCTTCGGATTCTGTGTCTTCTCCTGTCTCTGCAGCATCCATGCTCATGCTCTGTCTCTCTCTCTGTCTTTCAATAATAAAGAAACATAAAAAAATTAAATAAAATCTACAAATGGAGAATGAGGTCCACTCCGTAAACTTGTTTACAAACAAATCTAAACAGCTGATTTCCGTAAGAACAATAAGGCCTTTATTAGAGTTGCACTACATTGTTTCCAGGATCTTGCATCTTGCTCTGTGCTGAGCACCCAGCGCCCTGGCCCGAGGTGGGAGACCAGTGCACCCTGATTGGTCCTCTGAGAGTTCTGCTGCCAGGGGTCTAAGGTTCGGGTTGGGGGGGGGGGGGAGAAGGGGGTGGGCAGGGTTTCGGGGAAGAGGTGGCCAGGTTGCCCCACCCAGGCTTTCTGGGGCCTCAGCTCCCAGGTTGTGCGGGTCACTGCAGGCAAACTGCCCAGGCCCCCGGGGACCAGGCTCAGAAACAGCATACCGGCCCTGGGAGATTGTCACAGTGTTTCAATCAGCTTTCCACTCCAAGTTTCTTTAGCTGATAGTTAACACCAGATATTTTTAATCTGTTCACACTGCAGAAGAAAGCATTGCTTGCTAGAAAAAGTGTAGTTAAGGTGAGTCATTAAAATACAATGACAATTGCTGCAAATTAAGTCTGATTATATCAAAACCATGGTTGTAGAGCTAAGGGACATTCGTAAAGGATAATGCAGGCTGTGTCACGGTGATTTGACAAACGTGGTAAAATCCTTTTCTCTGTCAGGGCTTCTTAACAAACAATTAAACAATGATAATTACAATACATGCACAGGTTATAAAAGCCCTGTATTTGTCGTAGGATTTATACATACAACCATGATAGTACATACACTTGAAAGACTAAACTGCGATATAAGAACATCAATTGATTCCAAAGGATATTTATAGCCCGGATATACATGAAAGTAAGGAACTATCTATAGGGAGTGACAAATTTACAGAAATGTACGAAACATTACATGCTAAATGAGTTTCTCGATCCTATTCACGAATTTTTCAGTAATTAAATACTGTAAGAAAATATCTCAGGGTCCATATAACAAGGATTAACAGATGAAAGATCTGGTTGAAGTTTCAAATGTAGTCACTGCTGGGCTCTGCGTGCTGCAAGACCATCGGTAGAAGCAGTGTGGGTAAACTGCAAGATAAAGGAAAGAATCAGTCTTAAGACATCAGCCCGAAAAGCACCTTCCAGGGCCCCAGGTGGGGCCTAGCGCGTGCCCCCCGTCCCCAAAGACCTTCCTGGCTGAAGAGATTTGAGAATCTAGAGAAAATATGAAGCATTTTGCATGACCAATGAGAATCATTCGATTGAGTTCATACTGGCTTAAGACTGAAAGTTACCAAATTAAAAAAAAAAACAAGATGAAGGAATCAATCAACTATTCTTTTTTTTTTTTTTCAGGATTTTAAGTAATCTCCATTCTAAAATGGGGCTCAAACTCACTACCCTAAGTTCAAGTGTCATAGGCTCCACCTGGCCTCCAGCCAGGAGCTCCCAACAATCAAACACTGTGGCTGAGACAGGAAAACAGAATGAGAGCAGCACAAAGCCCACCCCCCGAGGCCCTCAGAGCAGGGAGAAGAGGGCTGGGCTCTGGGGCCCACACCCGAAATCTCCAAGTTCAAACTCAGCCCCTCAGAGGGCAATGTGCTTCCGCTTTTAAAAGCTAATCTCTCAACTGAGAGGCCACCAGCGTCACTCACGTGAGGACTAGAATCCTCTTGGGCCTGGTTCATTCAAGAAGGTGTGCGTAAAACAAGCCAGCCAGGGCCTGCTGACCTAGGAGCTCCAGCAGACCAGGCAAAGGCCAGTGCCACTTGCTCCCGAACGACCAGGAAGGTCAGCTCAGACCTGGAAAATCTCCTACTGCTCCGACAGCAAGCCTGCCTCCCTACCACAAAAGACATTAGCAGACACTGAAGCCAAACTTCTTTTTTTACGAAAAGAGTGGAAATACAGTTTTCTCCGGAAAAACTGAGAACACACCAACCTCTTTAAGTGTAAGCACACAAACACCAGAATCCTCTTAGCAGGTGTAGAGAAGCTCGTGTGTGTGTGTGTGTGTGCGCGCGCGCGCGCGCGTATGTGTATGTGTGTGTGAGTCTGTCTATGTGTGTCTGCGTGTCTGTGTATTTCTGAAAGTCCCTAAGTGAGCCTGCTGCGGCTGTCCTGGCTCACACGGACATTGCGCAGACAGGACACAGGGTGTCCGACTGTGGCCTGCATGGACGGTGCCCTCTACTCACCAACAGGAGGCGTCGGCAGGATTAAGACATGACTGGCTGAATCCAGCCTCTGTGGTGCAGATACTATGCCTGCTCCAAGCAACACAAGGGGCAGCGTGCAAATGCAGCATGCGGTTAGTCTTAAAATAGCACATGAGGGCACAAATACAGCCACACACATTCTAAACCACAGCAGCAACCACTGAGGGCTCCCGGGGCACTTCTGAGTGGGGTTCTCTCCACCCGCAAGCAGCCGGGGGAGTCCCCGGGAGTTCACTCTCAAATAGCAATGGGGCAGTAGAGGCCATGAAAACACTTTCGCCGTGTCCATCTGCCATCTTGGGAAAGAGGGGCCAGGGCTGCCCATCACATACGTAGCTCTGCGAGTGTCGCTCTGAGGCTGGTCCAACGCTCTGAGGACACCCACGATGCCTAGTTGTAGTAGTTGAGAGAATACGCTAATATTCCATCAGATAGAAAAGTTAAAAAAATCTCTTTCACTGTGAAACTTTGATAAGCAGAAGTGAGGAGTAACCTTAGATCATTTGAGCCTGAGCATGCCACAGCATCTGAACGCCTTGTTACATATGAAGTCGGCCATTCTCCATCAGTGTTCACATTCCAACCCAAGAGCCTCCCATACCTCCGCCAAGAGGCTGGGGCAGAGCAGCACGTCACATACAGACCAGCAGCGTCTTCTCTGGCTGCATAGAGGACAGAGAGGAAGTGACCCAGAAGCCTGCAGGGAGAGTCTCTGCTGACCCAGCAGGTAAGTCAAGAGTGTCTTGATCCACATTGCTATCTCTAAGAAGGTGCCCTCCTGAAGCTTCTATCATCATCCTGGGAAATTACAGGACCCATTGTGAAATAAAAACCAAAAATATATAGTAAGGTCACCAGCCCTTTAAAATGACCTCACTCTGCAAGTTTGTTTACAGCTGTTTACCCCCATTCCTGACAGCCATTGGGGGCCCCCTGCCCAGACGGCTGCCCCAGGCGGTAAAGGGAGGCAGGGCCATATTTGTGCCAGGACCCTGACCGGGCACAAGTCAGGACAGTCCTGGGCTGACTGGACCTGCCGCACTGTCTTTGTGAAATCACCTTCTTGCTATACAAGATACTACCTTTTTGTTTTCAAAACAGTCTTTAAGCTGCGGACAGTGCCACACGCTAGGACAGTCCCACCGCACCCTTTCACGTGTCCTATTCTCGTCACACTCGAGTGTTCTTATGGCAATGAAGACAGTCTTAAGTAGTGGTGTGGGAGTAAATCAGTCCTGGTGTTGTATAAGGAGAAATCAACACTTCGTGTCTTGTTCAATAAACGACTGTAACCTTCCCCCAGAGCACAGGGCCCTGGACTGCAGAGAGACCTCCAGGCGCCCCCAAACGCAACTTACAGGCTCTACTGCCAGGCTGCCGTCAACGTGTTATGATGTGAAAAATATTTCTCAAGACTATCAAAAGTCAAATACCAAAAGGAAAGAAACCAAACTCCTCACCTCTGTTAAAATATTGGTTTCTCAATAGCCCATTGGTTTGGGTGTTTTCTACGTTTTTGCAGGTACATTTATTTATTTTTGAAAGAGACACAAACAGTATGAGTTGTGGAAGGGCAGAGAGCTAGGGAGAGAGAGAATCCCAAGCAGAATCCCCATTGTCACCGCTGAGCCCAATGGGAGGCCCAAACTCACGAAGTG
This sequence comes from Puma concolor, assembly GCF_028749965.1. Taxonomy (NCBI): domain Eukaryota; kingdom Metazoa; phylum Chordata; class Mammalia; order Carnivora; family Felidae; genus Puma; species Puma concolor. The sequence goes on from NC_141677.1 coordinate 20,181,227, forward strand.
TGAGATCATGACCTGAGCCGAAAGCAAGACTCAGATGCTTAAATGATTGAGCTACCAGGCACCCCTGTTTGTTAGATTTTCAGAGAGAGAGGGAGAGAGAGAGAGAGAGAGAGAGAGAGAGAGAGAGAGAACGATTGTGTGTGAGTGAGATAGGGGCAGATAGAAAGGGTGACAGGGGACCCAAAGCAGGCTCCACGCAGACAGCAGCCAGCCCCATGCTGGCCTCAGACTCACAAGCAGTGTGATCATGACCTGAGCCAAAGTCAGACACTTAACCAACTGAGCCACACAGGCGCCCCAAAGCTCATTTGTTAATAAATTAAGAGCTAAGCTTAACTTGTAAGGTAAAATTATCTCCGCATTTGGAAGAGTAGTCTGGTACGTGATCCCTACAAACATAATAATCTACGTTCCTTTTGTTTTTTTTGTTTTTTTTTTTTTTTTGATTTTACTTTTAGGAAATCTCTACCCCCAGCACAGGGCTCAAAGTCACAACCCAGAGATTATGAGTCACGCTGTCCTCTGACTCAGCCAGCCAGGCATCCCCAAATATAATACTTAACAGTTAACGCAAATTTAGATATCATTAGGCTGAAAACTTATTTCACCAACCCTTTGGTCAGTCGCCATGACCAAAAGGTGGTTCGACTCCCATTCCAAGATAGCACGAGCCTGAAATCACGAGCCGACACCCCAAAAGTTAATGTCAATCTAAAGGATGACAACATATTGCAATTGCGTCGAAACCAAGACTTCAAACTCAAAACAATACCCATTGAATCCTAATAGTGTATTTTCAATCAGAGATGTTAATGTGGAGTCCATTAATGGGCTTGATTTACTTATCTTTGAGAGGCAGAGAGACAGCATGAGCAGGGGAGGGGCAGAGAGAGATGGAGAGAGAGAATCCCAAGCCGACTCCAAGTTGTCGGCACGGAGCCCGACTTGGGGCTCGACGCCACCAACTATGAGATCATGACCTGAGCCCAAAGCAAGGGTCGAGCGCCGAATCATCTGAGCCCCCCAGGAAGCCCACAGGAATGGGCCTTTGGGGAGAGGGGTCCATGCTCTCCGGGAAATTAGACAAGGGTGCCGTGGAGGGGGGTTTGCAGAGGGGACACTGAGGGCATTCCCAAAGGTGTACAGTGTTCTGTAGAAGGATCGAAAGAGTCCTGATTCTCCACTGAGCCCATGAGTCGAACAGAATTCCACAGGGAAATCAGAAACAGAAGCCATGAAACTTCCACGTGGCACACGAAGTAAGAGTGTTTCTCTCTCCACATAAGAGCTAAATGCACGCCAGTCTCACGAGCCTGTGAGGGGAAGGGACAGGCAGAGCTCAGGCAGGAGGAGGCAGCACCGAGGACTCCGTGCCGCGCAAAACAGACCGGGTTTGGCGAGAGAGGACTAGCTGTGCGGTGAAGCTACGCGCTGCCTTGCTCTAATACAGGCTGCGGGGTCTCCAGCAGGAGAGCAGTGGGCGGGTGCAGACGGCCCGGTGTCACCTGTGTGTGCTGGGTCGGGATCTGCACCAGAAGCGCCAGGGCGGTGACATCGAAGGTCCCATCTAAGGCCATCAACGTGCCGTGAACTCCACCGTCTACGCGATTGTTGGCATCCTCCTTAAGGCCGATCGATAGGACCCAGCGAATCCCCGGGTCCTTCCTCCAAACCAGCACCTCTGCCGACAGTAAACACCCATGGCCACGGTGGCTGCCGAAAGCTCTCTCCATCACATCCACACCCTGTAATGCAGGACAAGGATCTCCGCTGTGTGCCCCAAGCCTATGCTTCAGCTGCACACTCCGGGTGTTCTGGAAAACCTTCCTCCCGTCAGACAACACTGTTGGCCCCGAGCCTGGGCACCTTGTCACTTCAACACAAACGTCTCAGTTCTAATCGCAGAGCCCGCTTTGTGGACTCGGTTGAAAATCAGAGAAACCTGAAAAGACTCCCCAGCATATTAAGAGACTGTGACGGGACACCTCACTTTCATGCAAAGTAATAACTATTGCATTTGCTTTAGGACACATCGAAAAATCACCAGATGATTCACTAGTTACTTCTGGTGAAAGACGGCTTCTGTCAACTGTGAAGAGATTTAAAATGAAGTACACAGTACAGGAAACACATATACCCAGTTCATTTCCAAGGTCTTTCACTAGGTAAAATAACAGTTGTTCAAACACATGGACACGCTTAAAACACTTACAGATCGTTATCACATTTCTCTGTAATAACTCTGTAATAACTCTGAGACTCATTCTCCTGAGGCGGACATTGTCACCACTAGGCACCTTTCGTGGAGCCTTATGGGGCTCTACCTCACCGCCACCTCCCTGAGAACTTCACTCCTCATAGCCCACTGTACCCAGAAGCCTTACCAGAAACAGTCGGTTAACACATATTTTATAAGTGACGTGTATATGCTGTATTCCTTCATAAAACAAGGTAAATGTGATTAAGAAAACCATAAAGAGGAGAAAATACATTTACAATACTCTACTGGATGGAAACACATAACTTGCATACGAGTGGACCTGATCTTCAAACCCTGGCTGTTCAAGGGTCAACCGTATGTTTCTGGGACTGGCCGTGCATGTCCACAGAGACCACAGTATGATCCACTCTCAGACACTGCGTGATACCTATGGTAACACAGAACCCAAGTCAGCGATTTGAACATCTCAGCCCCGGAGAAAGTCACCTACACACACTCTGTGAAACTGAATCAAATGCTGGGGCAAACAACTCAATAAACGCTGTCCTCATACGACCAAGTACTTAAACCATACCTCCCGAAGATGACAAAATAAACGTAGGAAACACAGGGGAATGTTTTGGCCAATTTTGTGACCTCTGGACTTACAAGACATACACATTTCTGGGAGCAGTGGGTGTGACAGCCAGAGGGCACTACCACGAATCTTAACGTTTTCATTACAGAAAGTATAAGGATGTGGAAGAAAACACACTGGCAACATCTAAGGGACCGAATTTTCCCAGCATGGTTCCAGGAGCAAAAGGCCCTGGAGGCCTTTTTATGTCCGTGGAGGACATAATACTGCTTTGCAGCTATAGAGTCTATTGACCAAACGAACAGCTACTGCTTGAAAAACAGGTACAGCTGAAAAGTGCTCAGCAAGGTGACAAGAAACACAATGCTTATTTTTTAAAGTTTTTGGTGTTTTTCAGCTTGTGCGCCCAATTTGCGGAGTCCCAGGGCACCTTGGGAAGGGTTTTCAATTCCGTGGCTCCAATTCAGCGGCTGTGGGGAAGCAGAGTGATGAAATGGGAGGTGGGGGGTGTCCACAGCCACGTGAGGTCTCCCGACACGGGGAGGGGTCCGCAGGCAGAGAGACCACGGATCTAGAGGAATGAGGCCAGTAAGACCACCCACACGCTGGAAACACGCAGGGGACACCAACCTGGTCATGCAGGCTCGTCGCTAGCGTGGCTGGGGTGGACCTTTTGTCTTCTGGTGAGCAACCAGCGGATGGATTTTGTGATGCCCTTCTTCTTGGGGGCGTGGTTCAGTGAGTCCTGGCTATTGCTAGTTTTGCTGAGGCTGCTCAAGGGGCCATCCCGAGAGCCCGGGGATCTGGGGGACGCACAGGAGAGCATCTTCCACGCGTGCTCGTCACACGACACACCGCCCCACGTGATTAGAAGCACAATCCCCCAGCTTCTAGGGAGGGCTGCGCCCTGGGAGCTGACACTCTCTCCCTCCCAAGTATTATCTGGAGTCCAAGCCCCTTGGGTTGAGAACGCTCGGCACCCCTCCCTGGCTGTGACCCGGGAGCACGGAGGACATGCACACCTGAGCCACCCCAGGGCGTGGTGCGAGTAACAGAGGGGCTGCTGGAGCTGCGTGGTGGGGGTGGGGGGAAGAGAGCATGGCTCCTGACAGCCCCACAGGGCACAGTGCGGCCCAGGGGAGGAGCCCTAGGGAGCATGTCACCCAGGATCCACCGGGAGGAAAAGGGAGGTCTCAGGACGGCTGGTGCGTAGGATCTGAGCAAACGAGGCTGCCCTACAGCCACCAGCATCACAAGACTCCGGTCTTTCCCACCTGCCTTTTGCTCTGCTGGCCACACCCAGGGCACCCAGGCAGGTATCCCAAGAACGCCGTGCACGTAAGCTCGGTTCATTGGCCTCTCTTTGGAATCGCTGTTCCGACCCTTTCTCCCCCATGTAGAGATCAAAGGTTTCTCAGAGCTGAAAACCAGCGCACAGGCATGTCTCCTACGATGCCTGTGCCCCTTACTTTGTGGCGTCCCTGATGTCCTCGTGGCTGGCCTTGTGCGGTGCCCCTTGCTGCAGCCTGTCCAAGCTCAGGGACCTCTGGGAAGAAGGAGCTGACGGTCCACATCGTGTCCTTGCCACACGATCTTGTGACTCTCCCTCCAAAGGCAGCAACTGTGGGGTGGAGAGGAGAGTGACATGAGTTCACCGTGCGCCCAGACAGAGGAGCACACAGCCCTGAAATCACAGCCAGCAACTCATTTGAAAAGCTATGAGCTGTGCTTTGTGCAGGGTCCAAAACGACTTCCTAGGATCGGCCTAACGCCAGGCGAAAGGGTGGATTCGCGTCCGGGCAGTGGGCCCACTGAGACCCCCAGCCCATCGGCACCGAGGGGTGTACCCTCCCCAGGACCTCGCACCACCAGGAGCCCGGCCACAGAAGGTAGAGGCGGAGACCCAAACCATGTCACCGTACACCACGGCCAGCTGAGAAGGAAGGTGTTTGTTTCCTGACGCCGTTCAGGGCAAACCCTGGTGAGCACGGAGCCCTCCCGTGCACGATTGTCCAAAGCTCTTTGTTTGGGGGAAGTGGAGCGAGCTTGTGGCCTAACCCACTGTCACTTCTGGTAGCGATGCAAGGCTGGAACCTACGGGGACGTGTGTAAAGTGACAAGGCACCCAACCCCCTGACCCCACACTCGGGTCTGACTTCTGCTTCTCGGGGCCGTTTCGGGTGATGTTACAAACTGACGGACTCATCTGCAGCTTACAGACAGTCTGCTCGACACGGTGGAGACACAGTGTCCCGTGGCTGCCGTCACGACAAATGAACCCCTTCAGACTCCATTTTTCCTTCTGTGACAGGCGGTGGGTCTGCGGCTATGTGGCTGTGGGCCCTGGAAAGGACCGTGGGGCCACGGACCCGCCAGCGTTATGACCCTTGACAGGTCCTGGGGGTGAGGCAGGGCCGGATCTCACGAGACACACGTGTAGGACTGGCGAGACAGGCACAGCCAACTGGGTTTGTACCAGGACCTCCGAAGCTGCACGGGGCTCGGGACACCCATGGCGGTCAGCACCAAGCGGAGCTGAGCTCAGGGAAGACACAAGCTTCACCAACAGCTCCAAAACACCTGCCTCCTCTCCTGATTTCCTGACAATCGGCAGACAACAAAAGGCTACCTTAACAGGCTACAAATTATCCACATAAAAGCAAACAGGGTCAGACTCCCTCAACACAAGTAGATTTCATACCCAGGTGGAAGCAAGGATATGGAGAAAACAAACCCAAAGGGGAACAGGACGGGGAGCCACGCTAGCGACCAGGCTATGAGGTGAGCAGAGACGGAGGGCTCCGGGAGCACACCCTCCCCTGGGTCACAGCGCAGTCCACACACAGGCCCCCGCCCAGCACTGGGTCCTGCCAGACTTGTGCCTATGGGCCATTTCAGTCTCAACCAAAACGGGAGGCTCCCGCCAGGCTGGGAAGTGCAACGCCCGTGCTGGCCCTGTCTGCACGGACCTGACACCCACTGCCCGTACGCCTAGACTTCATCCCCCAAAACCTCCAAAGAGCCCTCCAAGTAGCCATCAGTGAGCTGCGGGAGCAGGCCGTCCTGCCTGGGTGTTCATCACGCGACCCTCTGTTCCTTGAGAAAGTCTTGCTACAGAGGAAAAGGCAGCACGAGCCAGCAGAATGCAGGGCGTGCTCTGTGCCCCGGCGCCGATGTGAGCTCCTGATCTCTGAGGACCGTGCACCGATGGGCAGTGTGTGGACACCCCAAGGGCCGTGAACCTTGCGCTGTCCTCACTTACCAGGAGAGCAAAGCAGGAAAAAAAAGACGGTGATGAATACACCCCGGTCACAAAACAACCAGTGACCGAACTGGCACTTGAACGCAAGAATTCAACTGAACGGACACACCGTCTGTGCAGTGGAGGGGCTCCCCCAGCTGCCGCCCAGCTCTGTATCAGAGGCACGGCCCTGTCAGCGCATGGCTGGGAAGGTCTGGGATGGGGGTCCGGTCCAGGGAGCAAGGCATCCCAGTTATGAGGCGGACTGTCTGGTCGAGGGTTCCGTCCCGAGGCACGGCGCTTCCCCTGAGGATGGGCACACCCACGTCATTGTCCTCTGGACACAGGAGGTGTCCTGTCCCGGCGAGGGGCACTGTAAATGGGAGGAGGGCGCCCGAGCAAAGGTGGGGTATGTGGCAGAGTGGTGTCGTGGCCAGTGTTTGCCCTGCAAAGTGTCCTCATGCACAGGACCCGGGCTCTCAGGCTCTGGTTGCACATCTGGAAATGGGCTAACCACACAAGCTGTGGCTCGCGGGGATGTCTGTGAGGGCCAGGTCACAGGATCCTAAACCACTGCACACACCAGGTGGCGAACGAACCCTAAGAGCTCTCTGAATGCTGCTGGCTACGGCTGTCAAAAGTGGTTATATCCCGAAATCGAAACTCTACGGCTCTGCTTCAGTAATTTCTCTTCCTAGAAACTTCTGTGTCTCATGGAACAAAGTTCGCAGCGCAGCGAGCAAGACACAAACGAGAGACAACGGCGAGCTCCGGTGGCCGTCGCAGGTACCGTGGAAACCGCACGCCGCGCTCGAGCTCCCAGTGGCTCCTGTACTTCCCCGCACACGCCAGCCGCTCGTCCTTACCCAGCTGTGGTGCTCACCGTGAAGAGACGGGCACTCTCCCCCACACCACAGACAAACACAGCTAGGTTGCACTACGAAACACTTTCGCTTTCTCCGATGCTTCCTTACATCGCTAGGCTGACAGAGGCATGCAAAGAAAGGAAGAGGAATCAGATTTACTGCACACTTGGAAGCTACAATTTCCAAGACGAAACGAGCAAACATATTTTAAAGAGAACAACGAGATGGATATAATGGAGAGAAGATTTAGAAACAACCACGACTGGACGCAGAACTTTGTTCCACCGCACATCTGAATGTAATAGGCTATTCGACATTTACCAGAGACACTCCCAATTATCACTCAGGGACGTAAAACTCCATGACAACATACACAACTTACTGAAACATGGCATCTTGTAGAACAAAGACATCTAACAGGTGCCTATTCTAAACTTTCCTGTAACTGTTCTCCTTGTTGGAAACCAAGTTACACTTTTACAGTATCACCCGAGGGGATGCCGAAGTTCCCGCAACACCTTGTATAACACCAAACAAACCCACTCTGTTAACGCCCTGCTGGACGTGAATGTGAAATCCTGACCTCGAATTGGATTGACAACCTCTCACGAATCACTGTGCTGGTTACAGGAGGGTGCCCTGGGCAGGTACGTGATAAAAACGGGCTTAGGGGCAGGTGACAGCTTCACGTTGTAGGAGTCCCGAGTTTCAGTGTAGAAGGCAGTACTTGTGCTCAGTAAGCCCGTGAGATTTGGAGTCCTGAACGCGAGTGTCGGCACCGCAAAGCATGCTGTCTGCATCGAGCTTCCGTTCATCTATGCTCAGTGCCTTATCTCTTTGGAAGAAACACTTCGTTTACAAATTATGATCTAGATCGTACCCGTATCCACCTGTACTATACAGCGATACGCTAACGACAATTTATGACTATTGGGGCAAAACCCCACTGTCTAATGACAAATGAAGATACAGGAGAAACAACACGAGCCAGCCACGAGTGACCACAGACGCGCCAGGGCAAAACAGCAAAATGACAAAACACAAACCACAGAACTTTTGCCCTGTGTCTCCTTCCAGCTAGCACTGCGTCTCTGCTCCCAACCAGAGTTCAAGTCCTCCAGAAATCTGCCCCTACTGTGTCTACACAGACTCTGGAACTCGGGCGAGCGGGCTTTAGCGCAAGGGCTCCTGGACCAGACCACCGTGGTCCTCGGCCTCCACCTTGCCTGGCCCCACCCAGCACGACCAGGCCACCGGTCTCCCTTTCCCTGAGCACCTGGCTCACTGAGCTCCTTCCACCTTGTGACCGCTTGCTCTCTGCCAGATCTGTCTCTCTCTCTCCACTGCCACACTGGGAATTGCCCAGAGAGCCACCCTTGGACTCTGGGGCTATCCACAGGTGCCCATCTAGGGACTCGTCAATCATCTGTCAAACAGAAATAGATAACTAACACACATCTCACCTTTTACTTCCCATTCGCTGCTGGTCTCCCCTCACTACACTGTGCACACATAGGGGTGCAGGCCTCTCCTCTGACTTTTTATCTATTTATTGTCTTCTTTGTTTTATTTCAAGTGGGGGAGGAGCAGAGAGAGGGAGAGAGAGAGAATCCCAAGCAGGCTCCAGGCGCGGTCAGCGCAGAGCCCCGTGCGGGGCTGCGGGGCTGCGGGGCTGCGGGTCTCGATCTCACCAAACCATAGATCGTGACATGCGCAGAAATCAGCAGTCAGACCCTTGACCGACTGAGCCACCCGGCGCCCCTCATCTGGGTTTTTCAGTCATGCTGCACCCTAGCTCTGGGACGATATCTGCACCAAACTTGTTCCATGACTACAGGTGCTCAAAACTTACACAAATATCTAAAAATATAGGCGGCTGAAGAGACAAAGGACAAAAGTACTTAAACTCCAAAGGTGAATTCTCTGTTGTTTAAGTTCGATGAAGACACGTGTTCATTTAACCTTCATTAGCATTTCAAACCCTTACTCATTTGCATTGTGCTGTGCTTAACACTAGGTCCTATCTTCATCCACATTGCTACTTTATACAAAGAAAGAACAAAAGCTCTCAAAAGTAAATTCTAAGGCAGCAAAAGAAGAATGGGGGAAGGGGAAAAGAGAAAGCAGCCTATCAGTCCCTTAGTTCCAGAAGAGCCTCACAGACAGAGGAAAAGGCAGGTGACATTGGAGCAGGCAGGTGGGTCCCACGAGAGCCCCCAGAGGATGGAGGTCCTTGCCTTGGAAGGCTCATGTCGCAGACGGGCCACACGGCCTTTCCGGTGGCGCCGCAACACCGCGCTGCTGCTGGTGCTGCTGGCATCCGTGGGGCTGTCCGCCAGACGGAACCTGGAAGCTGGGATGCTGCTGACGTGCGTCCGCCTGAAATATGGAGGAAAACAATCAAACAAACACGCGCACACACACACCAAGGTTGTTATCTAGAGAAAAGTGGACTTTGTCAGCCAGGCCAGAACCCATCAATTGGGAACATGATGTCACAGCAAAAGGTCTCCAAGGAAGGCATCCTTGCCCCTGGCTCCAGTGCAAGCCCGCTAGCCGGGCCCTGTGGAGACAGGGTCTCCCGGGCCCAGCAGGTGCAACGCATCCCCGCGGCCCAGACGTCCCCGAGGTGGAGCAGCGCCTGCCCCCGGTCAAGCTGTCATCCTGCGTGTCTGCACCACCTCCTGCCCAACTGACCGGAAAGCACTCCTGTACGTCCCTCTGGCCTTCACCTGCCACCGGCCCACATGTGCCAAGGCCCTTGCTGTGATGCCAGGTGACCCCAGGTTTTCCTCCACCAGCCACTATCGGGCGCCCCAGGGGCATCCGCGGCAGGATCCTCGGGAACCACACCTCGCAGCTCCCGTACACAGGAGGTGGCAATGCGCCCGGTGTTTCCAAGGCAAAAGCGTCTCTGGCCTCTGTGCAGTTAGACTAACAGACAAATGTCCCCCTTGGCCACAGAAGTCTCCAGAAAAGTTCCATGGAGCCCCGAGACCCTAGGGTGGAGTCACTTAATTGGGCTGTCAGCTGCTCCCCTCAGCAAAGGATCTGGGCACGAAGCGGTCAGCAGCTGCGAAGGAGCACCCGCCAGCCCACGTGCCCGGCCTCAGCCAAGGGCTCACCCTCCACACTTGAACCCTGCACGGGAGTCCAGGGGCTCCTCGCTCTCTGGAAAAGAAGAGAGGCTGCCTTCCATTTCACAAATCCTTATGGTCTCGGGAGACAGAACACGCCCATCTGATTCACATCAGCTAAAGAGGGGGCCCCTGGCGTCACCCCTTGTGGCCTGGAGACAGAGCCACCACGACAGGGCGTCTCCTCTGTGGTGCTTCAAGCTCTTCTCTGAGGCCTTTCAAGAAACGTCATTGGCACGTGCTGCCTCAGGGTACTGCTTGTTTCTAAGACAGCCAAGTCGGAACTGGCCGCTGGCCACAACCATCTTCCCCTCCTCTGGTCCCCCCATTCCCAGAACAACTGCTCACCTGAGCTCAGGTGGTCTAGCTTCACCGCTGTGGGGCCACGACACATCGCCAATCGGGGAGAGCCACACACGCCGCCCCGCATGGGACCTGGCATGGTTCGTGGCTCCACCGAGGTTCGCGTGTGTCCCCTGACTCTGACACCCTATCTCAGGCTCCCTGGCTCCCGACCCCACCACCCTGCATCCAGTCCTATCCCAGAGCTCTCTCCCATCTGCCCCGCCTGCGTGTGCAAGTTGGTCCGTCACCTTTCTTTTCCTCTGTAACCCAGATCATGTCATCTTGCTAGAGGAGGACACAAACGGAAGACGTGGCTGTGAGGTCGTGCCAGGAGGGCTCAGCTGTCCAGCCTGCCTGCCGCCTTCTCAGTCTCGTCCCCCCGGCCCCCGGCCGCTCACGGCGACACAGCTCCCACCAGCCTCGCTTCTGCCACCACACGAGAGATCACTTTGTGAGACGGCTTCAAACAGACCCTGTTCCTCAGCCGGTCTCCTGCCCGGTGTCTTCTGACCACAAGGCCACCTGTGACCACGGACAATGCCTCTGCAACCACGGGAGCACTGGGATCCTCTCTATCCTTCTCCTTGGCCAGCTCACCTCAGACGGGTGACGGGCGTGGACGTCCCTCTTATGGCAACTGCCCCAGGGTGCCACCCTCCAGGGGCCTGCACAGCCCCTCCCCTTGAGAACTCCAACATGCACTCGAGTGGCCTGCACCGCATCCACTGTTTGCTCCCTTGGCCTCCTCACACATACCCGTCATCAAGCCCTGGAATGGTGACACTCAGCACACTGGTGTCTTGCTGGCGAGGATCTCCGTCAGCCAACCAAGAGGCTGCTCTGTGCCCGGATCTTCCTGTGTGCTTCTCTCTCCGGACACACATTCGCTGTGCCACCAGTAGTTCCGTGGACAGGGAGGGCCGCTTGGGACTCTACCTGCCCTGACTTGTCTCTCCTACAAGCAGGCTCAACACAGACAGCCACAGCACACCCTCGACTCTCCCGAGAGCCCCCGTCGGAAGCCGCACAGTCCCCAGTGAGGCCTGAGTGGGCCTGCCTTTGGAGCAAGAGCCTGCTTCCTGCACCTAAGGGGGCCCAGTCAGCTCCTCGAGGCACTGTCACACCAGAATGACTCTCACATGGTACATATTTCCTACAAAGAAGCAAGCAAACCTTTGAATAACTTCCTGACATTTACTGTCTGCAGGACGCAGCTCACAAGCCGGCTGACCCACTCCCTCACAGGCGACTCACCAACGTCCCAACAGAGTTGCGGCGATTACCTGTCATTCTCCAGTCTTTTCAAAAATATAAGAAACTGCGAGCACTGCGCTAACCCCACCGACGTCAAGGTGACCTTCACAACCACGGCCACGTGTGCACTCCCATGGTGACCCCACTGGCATTGCGGAAGGGACCATAGCTTCCAGGGATGCTGGGCCGAACCTGGCAGGCTGGACCCCTCCTAGCCCCACACCATCACTGCCACACTCGGGGGAGGGAGGCCGCAAATAAACCCACCCAAACACGAACAGAACTTTTCCTAACTTCTACTCCTCCTCCCATGGCTGTGAGCTCTGTCATGCCTCCCGGTCTCCTGAGATTCCAAACCTAACCTCTGGAATGAGGTTTTACTTCTCCCTCTTGCCACCTACTAAGCTACCGGCTCCCTGAGCTACATCCAGTCCCTCTGCCCATTCGGCCAAAGGATTCCTCTGGAAGATACACAGCAGGTGCTAACGTATGTGTTTGTGAGGTGGTTCATGTTAGGCACGGTGAAGGGCAGTGTCCCCCCCCCAGCCCCGCCCCATCATCAGTTAGCTGGTACCTGGAAAATGGATCGCGTCAGACTACAACACACTCAGGGTTATTGTGTGTAACTCTGATCCGGTGCGGGTCATACCATAGCACACCCACGGTTCTACTTGGGAACCATGAGCTGGTTCAGGTCATACTGGTGACAGAGGGAAGCCGCCCCCAGCCGCGTCTCAAACAGATCTGTGAAGCGGGAAATGTCATACCTGTGGTGAAGCGAAGAGCCTCTCGATCTTGCCCGCTTTAATATGGCCCTCAGTGCTTCCATTTTCCGTAGAAGGTGATCCTGCAAAGCAGCAAATGACAACGACACTCACTGCAAGCAAGGTTAACTAGTCTTTGCATCAAGAGTCCGTTCAACTCAGAGCACAAACTGGTAGTGGCCAGAGGAGAGGAGAGTAGGGGCGGTTGGCAAAAGAGATGATGGTGAGTAGGAGGCATCAGCATCCAGGTATCAAATAAGGCCGTCTCGGGGATGAAAAGCACAGTACAGGGAATACGGTCCGTGATACCCTAAGGACTCTGTATGGTGACACACGGTGACCACAGTGATGGTGACGAGCACAGAGTCACGTGTGCAATTGTTGAAACGGTATGCTGTCTACTTGAAACTGATACCACACTGTAGGTTCATTAGAATTCAAGAAAAAATGGAAAACACTACTTGCATCAAGTGTGCTGAAATGCTGACCATCATAACCACGCTGGGTAAATTCAGCAGTTACAAACCCCAAGACCATTCTCTCCAAGAGTCCTCCAGTAAACACCCGGATCACCAAGTGAACGTCCTAAACCCTACTGAACAGTTAGGTCTCAGGCATAGCAAGGTTACAGAGGAGAAACACTGAGCCACTAGGACTTCTTCCTAATTATGTAGAGAGGAGCAGGACTTTCTGGGCGGTGGGGGAATAGCCCTTCTGTGTAATAGGCACGTGCTCCGTCGTGGACCCTCTGCAGCCCAGCCTCACGTCTGCACACGCAGCACCAGGGAGTAAAACCGACGAGGAGCTTTGGTCACACAACTACCCCCTAGGCAGTGCCGTCCCAGGCCGCAGACACCACCGCACGTGGCTAACTGAGCGCCCAAAATGGGGCTGGTCCCGACCACAGGGGATGGAACTGTGAGACGCCCCGTGGGTTGCAAGGACTGAATGTGGAAAAACATTGTAGAGTAGCTCCTTCATGTCTACACTATTTACATGATACAATAACATGTTGCCTGCATCGGGCTGCGTGAAAACTAACATCACCCGTCTGTTTGACCATTTCAAATGCAGCCTCGAGAACCCTTGGGATGACACCCATGTCACCTGTTACCTTCCTGCTGGGCAACGCTGCACTCCACGAAAGGTTTACGCGAACATTTTAGCTTTCGAGCGAACCCCCGAAGGGACTCAGAAATCTGAACCCCGTAGGCTGCTCGGCTCCAACTCCGCCACGTGCGTGCCATTCAGACTTGCGAGCGTGGGGCCGCTCGAAAGCACAGTGGTGGCTCGCCTTGGAGGAAGTGTGAGCCCCAGAGGTCACCTGCTCCTTTCCAGTCTCAACCGATCACTGAATGAGTGAGAGACGGAAATACCTTCTCACGTTGCATTTCTTGTAACTGTTTTTTCAGATTGCCAACTTCTCCTAACAGAGACTTCTGAGAAAGATACCGACAGTCCTTTAGTGTTGATTCTTTCAAACGTTCCACATGCTAGACCATGCCTACGTTTCTCTTTACAATAACGCAGCACCACAGACAAGGCATGGAGCCGATGGCCATACCAACGAACCGCGTCACATGACCACAGAGTGAAATGCTGTCTGTGAAACTGCAGTAACAGCCTTTACTCATCCTTTGTCCATGTACAATTTCTTCACGGATCACTGTCTGACTGTAAGTATGACAAGTTCCTACGTTTACTTGCAGCAGGTACACTGGTTTGTACTAGCTTTTAGGGTCTGTGATGCCTCAGTCACTTGGGAAACCTGACCTAAGTTTCGTACATATACTTCCAATCTCACATACAACCTTCTACCGAAAGGCTGGCCCCAGTGATCAAGGTAGAACCTCACGTGGGGTATAATAACGCACCTCATAATGGGTTTTACCCAAAACAAGTGTGTCGTGAAATTAGCATTGCTCACTGGTGTCTCCAAGTGACAATCTTAGGGAAGATTCTGGGCTCATCTACAGGGACACAGGTGTAATCAGAACCGGTAGTATCAGGTCCGCATCCAACTGTCCCCACCAGAGCTTCTCTCACAGAGATCCTATGATACTGCTTCCCTCCCGTTACACCTCAAGTGTGTCCGTTATGATGGTGTAAGAGTCCAGGCTTAGACTCTTTCCAACCCAGATGAAAAGAGGGAAGGCAGGAGATGGAACAGGAGATACTCTGTTTTCAGCTGGTTAAATGCTTGACAGAACTGCGCACTCCTACCGGTCCGTCTGGACAAAAGAGGTAGAAATTAGCTCCCCAGACAAGAACCAGGCTGAAGGTTCCAGCACAGGGGTGGCAAACGAGGGCCTGCCGACCACATCCAGCCACCGCCGGGTCCTATCAACAAAGGGGTATCGGCACACGGCCCCTCCCCTTAGTTATATACTGCCTATGGCTGTTTCTGTGCCCATCTTTGATTAGCATGAAGCTAGCTTACTCCTTACGTCTCAGTTAGTCTCAGTTACGTCTCAGTTAGTAAAGGCCCAGACCATACTCCTCTTCTAGACAGTGAGACGCACCTTCCCGCACGCATACGTCGGGCGGGGACACGACACTGGGAACTTAACGTAGGCCTGCAGTTTTTCCGCGTGAAAGAATCATTTCTACTTTCTACAGTGGCTGTTAGCCTCTGCTCCACGCTGCTCCTCAGGATCACAACGTGAGCGTCTCCTCTGTGAGGACGGGGGCACTCAGCCGCTGTCTCTCATAGCCTACCTTATCTTCTGCAGCAGCCATTCTTTCCTTTAGATGACGCTGAAGACGCTCGTCAGATTCGGAAAGGAGCTTGTCAATAGTGCTGGACAGATGTTGATTAGTCTCTTCCTTCAGTTTTTCTCTCTGCCTTACCTGAAAGAGAAGACGCAGGCTTCAAGCCAAAGTGCGAACACCGGCTCAGGCGTGCGAATGACCAGCGGTGTGACCCACACGCACGCCATCCTCGGCTGCCCCTTCCCACGGCACTCTTTGGCGTGCTTGTGCGTCACTGCCAGCACCGACCTAGCGGGGCACACAAACGCAGGAACCTGCTTCCCAGGGGTCATCACTTAGCAGGTCCCTTTGTTTCTGGGAAACAAAACACGCATGGGCCCTCACGAATGTCCTCATTGTTAGCTCTCAGATGGGCTCAGGAGGCAGATGTACATGCAGGAAAGAGCATATTCTCAAGGGGATCAGCTGATCTACACACGGGAGGAGGCATATTCCGGGGCGGAAACCCAAGCTCAGATCTGGCCTCAGGGGGAAAGAAATGAATCCATTGACAAAACCCAAAGATAAAAAAAAAATCCCCTTTGGGAAAGATTCAGTGTTTTTCGTGAAATTCACACATCTCCTGAACGTTTTGTAATGGAAACTTGTATTTACCTCAAGTAATTTCCGAACGGAACCGCCAAGTTCACGGGTCTGTGTTTTATAGAACTCTCATCAATCGTATGGTTTAAAAACTTGTTCCTACCGCATATCCTGAATTAACCCAAAACAGAAGCGGCGAGGACAGGCCGGCAGGATTCAGGGGCTCCTGCCGGGCGGAGGGCCGTGGGGTACGGAGTACACATGTGCCCTGCAGTCGGGGGGCCCAGGGAGGAGGAAGAGCCCACAGGACACACCCGCAGGCTAGGCAATGGACAGTCCCTCCAGGCTCGGGCTTCCTCACCTCCAAGCCACACCTGCTGGCACCTCTTTCCTTGGGAGCAGGCAACAGAAAGCACGACCACCACACCTCACACGCAGCAACGGCCGTCACTCGGAAAAGACCCTGGCCACCCCACAAGAAGGGATCAGCACCCAAGTATTTTTCAAGCAAAGCAGCTTAAAAGTGTCCTTGGAATTGTCTCAGTTATAATAGAATCCTTATCTCAACACCTGTCCCTCCAAACTACCATACAGTCCTAAAGGCAATGAAGTGCTTCTCTAAGTAGGTGAGGTGGAATTCTCGGCCCAAGAGGCTAGCGTCTGGTTGTGCTCGCTTGTGTGCATGTGTCATGGCGGGCTGGGGTCGGCCAACGCGAGCCGTCAGGCTGGCATCAGAAGCTTCACTCCGCGGAAACTCATGTTTTATTCTCTGACCCTGAGGGCCAAGCACACGAGTGTCTGGTGTAAGTTAAGGGTGAGTGTTTTGAGTTTTCTGGTGAAAACAAAACCCGATGGCCTTGGATGGACGTCCCAAGTTGGGGAGGCGGCTGCCTGCTCTGTCTCCTGGGTGTTTCATGTTGACGTCCGACCAGCTCCCACAGGGAAAAATCTCAGGGGATTCAAGGGACACGGGCCTCCCTTTCGTCAAGGCTCGATGACGCTATTCCTCTTCTTAGGAACATCTACCCCGACCTGTGCCTTTACATCTCAAGTAGAAATTCAGGATGTGGGGACCAAGGTCAGGCCCGTGACCTGATTTCAGGACCTCGGTGTCATGTCCTAAGGAAGGAGACCCCTCCTCTAGGCTGCCCTACCCCAGGCCAGTACCTCCGCTTTGGCCAAGGGACACCCACGAGGTCCCGCGTCAACCGTGAGTAGCTGCTAACGAGCTGGTGGGCACAGTGGGCTGTGCGGGTGCCTCCACCCCTAGGCGGCACTGCCTACGGGGCCCCAGCGTCCAGAGAACATTGTCCACAGGCTAGCAGTGTTCACTAGCATCCAACTCGCACAAGAGTGCACTGTACCCCTGATGGGATCGAGAAGGGGCCTGGCGTCCACGTGGGGAGAAGTGGGAAACAAGGGACCACTCCCTACCCCCACACCCCCAGCCTGCGCCTCATCCTCAACCACCGCCAGGTGCGCGGCTGCTCCGCCCGGACACGTACCCGCTGCAGTTCTTGGTTCTTTTCCTCCAGCTGGGCCTCCATCTGGCGCAGCCTTTCCTCGATGTTGCCACCCCTCTGCTCGGCCTGCGGGCGACAGCAGGGTCAGAAGAGCTGGCTGCCCCACCACACACGCTGTGCCTACGCACGACATGCTGTGAGCGGCCTTCTGCCTGCTCACAGTCCCTACAGGCCTCATGCGTGCCAGTGGGAAGCAGTGGGCTTCCATGCTGGTGACCGGGGGTAGGCAATGGTCTCGTCCCCACCCCGGGTCCCGGATCCTTGGACGGTGCCTCGTCCCCCGGGAGACACCCCTGGCCACTCAGCACGGACAGGAGGAAGCAGCAAGCGGAAAGAGCAAACAGGCGTGCTGCCTTCCTAAGCTGGGAAGTTACTTCCAACAATTTAGCTTCCTCAGCAGCACACTGTCCAAAGACAAAGGGTCGGGCTACACGGCTGACCAGGGACAGGAGAGAGGACAGGTGAGAAAAGAAATGGAGACTTGACATGCAGATCACAAAGGAGGAGAGGCTCTGTTGGAGCCTGGGCCTGTGGGCGCCCAATGCCGCCTGCCCGACTTGATGGCAGCCTTGAGGGTCATTATCCCGTGACGAAACCACCCCCCTTCCCACTGGGACCCTCACTGCACTGGAACCGGTGACACAGAAGCACCGACAGGCTCCCTGCTACAGGTTCCCTCAGCCCAGGTTCCGGAAGGATGGACTGGCTGCCCAGTCATGGGCTCCCTCGTCCTGTGTGCATCACTCGATCCCAGCACCGCCCACATCATGTCTGGAAACTACCTCTTCAACTGCTGCCTTCCTCTGTGGGTGGTGAGGGCTGTGAGAACTGGGAGGGCAGGGACTGTGTCTGGCACGTTCCTCGACTCTATTTGTGGAACCTCCGAGTGAATTCCTTAAAGATTTATTTCTTACAGGGGTGTCTGGGTGGCTCGGTCAGTCGGGTTCTGACTCTTGGCTTCAGCTCAGGTCATGAACTCAAGGTTTGGGGCTTCGAGCCTTGTGTCAGGCTCTGTGCTGATAGCATGGAGCCTACTTGGCATTCTATCTCCTTCTTTCTGCCCCTCTCCTGCTCATGTATGTGCCCAGGCTCGCGCTCTCTCTCTCTCTCTCTGTCTCAAAATAAATGAACATTTAAGAATTTTTTAAATAAAAAAACGATTGTGTTTGAAAGAGGATAGGATTTTCTCATTTCTCGGAAAAATTCTATGCTTTTTTTGTTTTTGTTTTTTTTTTTTTCCTTCGGTAAGCTCTACACCCAATGGGGAGCTCAGACTCATGACCCTGAGATCAAGAGTCCCAAGCTCCACTGACTGAGCCGGCCAGGCACCCCTGTCCTTCTCTTGCCCAAGGCTACTATCTTGAGCTTTGAGTCGCTGACTTAACTCTGAAAAGCAGTGAGTCTTAGATGCAGCCAACGGCAAACTGCACACGTCGGACAAAACCGGAGGGAACAAAACTGGGGATGATGCCTGCCGTTTGAAAAGCATTCCAATGTCAGACAAAGAAGCACCGAAAACAGATCTCAGCTGGTTCGCGGACTTTGGCACGCCGACGTTACCGGTGAGAAATGAGATACAAGAACGGACCGCCATGAAGTTGACATTCCCACCATGGGACCCAGAAGGAAACGGGGGCCCCACCTTGCAGAGGGTGGCCACCCTCTGGGCCGGCTCGGCTTCCACCTCGGGCAGCGACTTGGCCTTCCTCGGGGTCTGCTGCAGCTTCCGCTCCGCCACCTCCAGGCGCTCTTGCAACTGGCGGTTTTGATCCGCAGTCTAGGAAATGAAGGCAAAGCATCAAAGTGTAGCAAGTCTTCTCTCCGTTTCCATTTTTAATAAAGTGAAACAAAATCTAAATGCAGAGATCTACTGTTAGTTCTGACTGAAGCCAACAGTTTGGTAGGTGCTTCAGAGTAAACCTTTCCTTTCTGCGAGGAGTCACCCACTGCCTTGGTCCTCCGTTCGCTACGCAAAACATGTCTTGCCAAACTCTTTGCTCTTCTTCACTATCTTCAAAGAAGTCTTTCCAAAGACAAAGTTCCCACACATTAAAGAAAACCCATCTTCTGGAGGAGCTTGCTCGCTCTTCCTGACCAGTTAAGGAGAGAAGGGTTCGGTCCTAACCCTTCGTAAACATATTTATACTGGGGTCCGAGGGCTCGCTACATAGGACATTCTGAGGTGGGCACATCAGCCAGCACAGAGCTTCTGAGAGCATGCCTGATGCCAGTTGAGTTCTTTTTGGAAGTGTACCATTATTCAACAAAAACACTCTCCCTCTTGACCAAAAACGTGGAAAACTTCAACGTGGAAAACTTAGACACGAGATTTTTTGTTAAAGGACTTTTAGGGAAGCCGAGGTGGCTCAGTCAGTTAAGCGTCCACCTTCGGCTCAGGTCATGATCTCATAGCTCATGGGGTCAACCCTGCCTCGTGCTCTCTGCTGACAGCTCAGAGCCTGGAGCCTGCTTTGGATTCTGTGTCTCCCTCTCTCCCTCTCTTGCCCTCCACTGCTCATGCTCGCTCTCTCTCTCTCTCTCTCTCTCTCTCACTCTGGCTCCCTTTCTCAAAAATAAATAAGCATTAAAAATATATAAAGTCATTTTAAAAATCATGTATAAGGTGAGGTTTTTGCAAGGTTAACGTGTGTTCCCAGAGACTCCTTCCATCTTCTGTGTGCATATAGCTCTGTGTGTATATACAGACCACGTATCATGCTTGAAAACCCTCCAAACAGCATTCCTCCATGTCATTTTAATGGCTTCCTAGTATTTCACTTTGATTATCATTTTGGGTCGACTGACGCATTTGACAAACACACCAGACAAAGCTCACTCTGTTTCCAAGAAGCTGGATGTGGTTTTCCTGTTCAATGCCGGATGACCTGAGACAACCAAGGAAGAGACGTGCTGCTTCCCAAAACACAGGGTCTCACATCCTCACGCCAGACTGTGCTTCTGCACCTGCCATTCCCCCCGATCTCAGGTACTACCCAAAATGGCCAGCTGCCTACACATTCCCGGCCACTCCCTGATCCTTTGGAAACAGTGCTGACAGGCAACAGAGTAACGTGCATGTAAGACAAGACAAAGAAGGAATCAAGGAGGGGAGCCCCATAACATGCTTCCATAAAATTCGAAAGAATTAAACCCTGGACGTTGAAGTAACCCCGCTGGTCAACACAAGATTCTAAGATCCTAAAACCTTGCCATTGACACTTGGTCCTTAACTTGACTTGTAATTAATAAAAGTGGAATGAAGTCCAACGAAACCAACGACCTGTCGATGCAGAGAGTCCTTCTTTGCCATCTCGTTTTCAAGTTTCTCCTTGAGGTCGTGCAGAGAGGTGGCTTTGTGCTGTGCCCTGAGGCAGCGCTTCTCAAGGGTAGTGATCCTGTCTTGCATGTCTTCCTTCTGGGCCATGGCCTACAGCAGGTATTTCAGAGGGAAAACAGGGAACGAATTAGCGTACGACACATTAACACACTCCAGACACAAAACCCGGGCGAAATCCTCATTTTCCAAACAAACAGAAAAGTAGCATCCTCGGGGCACCTGGGTGGCTCAGCCGGTGTCGCTCTGTGAGTTGGCGCCCCGCGTCAGGCTCTGTGCCGACAGTGCGGAGGCTGCTCGGGATTCTGACCAGTTACCCAGGCTTATTCTTTCCCATGTGTTCAAAGACAAACGGATAAGAAAGTCTCCCGGAAGTCACAACCTCGGTTGCCTCCGGACACCGTTGAGCTTTCCACAGAACAGCGACTTGCCTCTGGAGGCACACACCATGAGACAACCATCCTTTTTCCCGGGGAAAAGGCGGATGAAATCTCATCCAATTACCACAAAGTTGAAGCAGCAGTGGTAACAAATGGAAGCCAAACTCCACCTTTCATATAACTGGAAGTCATCTTCTATAGCCTAACCCTGTAACAACATTGTATCCCATGGTATCTGACACTGCAAATGGAACCAGAACGTCCTGCCCTGCGTTTCTTGTCCAACACCCGAAAGATTCCTCTTCCAGCCCTCCGTGTTTCCTAAGCAATTTATGTCAGCAGTCTCAAGAGTGAAAGTGATGAGTCCTAAGAAAGGATTTTCTAAATTCTCTGCACATTGAACTCTGCTGAGGGGTCTCTCCCCACCTCTGCCAAACAACAACTTCACTGAACAGGTTCTATAATTTCTGCAAATACTTTTGTTTTAAATTCCGACCCGATCTCACCCACACTAAGGTACTAAACAGACTGCTCGTGCACTTACACCCTCGAGGGTCTGACAGGGTCTTCCCGAGGTGGCACTGCTGGGCTGGGGGTGGGGTGTGCGGGGACTGTCCGCAAAGGGCAGCTCACAGTGACAGGAGGAGGCACAGAGAAACCATCCTACCCTTACTAGTCCTCTGTGACAATGATCAGATTCCCATCGACGACCACACGTGCAGAAGCGGCCGCACTCCTCCATGACCTTACACCAGGACCAGCGGGCTACCCCTCGCTCACTCTGACCGTCACGACCAGGAGCACGGAACCCCTGGGAGGAGGGCAGGGCGGCAGAGGCGGCCGTGACGGCCCCTGGCAGAGCCGCCCCCGCAAGGTCGTGCCCCCGGAAACGCCCTGGCAGCACCACGCTGGTTCCTACGTGCCGAGTGTGTTCCCAAAATGGACCGAGAGCACGGCATGGGCCAAGCTCAGGTGGCCCACACGCCACACCCGAGGCCACTCCGCCGCCTGCCCGCCAGGCCTCGGCAGGGGAGAGCCCAGGGAGGACAGATTCCACCACGCAGATGGGGAGGCAGCCCGCCCAGGCCCCGGAGTCACGTCCCGTTCTGCTGCTACTTCTACCAAACTCCAAACGTTCAAAACCCGTGGGAGACGAAGGACACACTGGGCAAGGCCGAACCAAACACCCCACGTTTGGCTCGACGACGGCGTGGCCATTTCAACTGACACTCACTTCACGGACATCTCTTTGTAATATGGTGTTCATTGCTTCAGAAAGGATGAGGTCTTTCCTGGAGATGTCTAGGTCCTCTTCCAGCTTGGCCACGAGAGTGCACAGGGTAGCCAGGAGCTCTTTCATCTGGCTCTGCACCTTTGAAACTCAGAAAGGGAAGCAACATGTGAGGGCCCCCACTGCTAGTCTTCATACGTTGTTTTAAAAACAATGGATAAAAAGGAAACCCCCTCCAATCAAATCCTGGCGTGATGTCTGGAGCTGAACTCTGCGAGTGGCCCCTAATTCTTCTTCTACGAAACTACACCCCTCCAGTGCCACACGTAACTGCTCTCTCACCTGGAAACAAAGGGATTGAGTTGGTACACAGAGGTGTTTCATTAGTCCTTACTATACAGTTACCCTAAGATCCCCTTCGCCTCAAATGACATGACAGAATGCTGGTAAGGTTTTTCACGGATGCTCCTGTTCACAGACTTGCTTGTTAACCGCTTTCAATTTTACATTGGAGACAAATCTTCCCCCAAATAAATTACATTATGCAATTTGTACTAGCCAATCGATACACACAACATTTCCACCAACTACTGCTTTTTAACCATACAGACCTGTCTTCTTACAAGAATTCAAGAAGATGAAAAGGAAACCCCAGTCACACAAACACACAAAGTGTGCCTAGAACACACAGCATGTGCACAAATTGAGAACCGCCGTGGCTAGGCACACCGTTTCAGCCTCGGTTTTGTCCTTCTCCAATATGCAGTTGAGGACCTTGAGCACCTCCGCCTCACTGGACACGCCGGCCGGAGTCTTCGCCTGTCGCCGTATGACTGTTTTTTGAAGAGCTCTCTCGTGCCTGGAGACGAGGAACTCCAAATGTTCCAGCAGCAGCTGGCGGGAGAGGCAAAAGGAAAACCGTGTTTCAAGAACACCTTCAATTCCGGGCCTCAAGTTCACCAAATGCAAAACCAAGTCTGAATCCCTTCAATTCAGTTCCCAGGTAGGGAGCCGTCCCCGCCAATGTGTTAAAAGAGCCTTACTCCTCCTCACGGATCAAACAAGGTTTGAGAACAATAGGTCCCAGCCAACTCCACGGGGACATTGCGGACAAGGGGAGTGAATGGTGTCCCGTGTTTGAAGACACTGGCAGTGCGCCTACTGACCCTGGTGTTGTTTCTCTCCGCCTTCAGGTTGGCGATCTCCTCCTCTCTCTGCACGAGCTGCTCCCTGCAGGTGTGGAGCTCTGCAGCGAGAGCTGCACACTCCTGGGGTCGGAGAGGGGACAAAAGTGGAGAGACACAGGGGGTCTTTACCAGAGCACACCAGGCCTCCGTGGCCCTCCAGAGGCCCAGCACCCACCGCCCTCAAGTAGCATCACACACACCAGTCCCCTCCTCACCACCCACAGGAGTCCCGGGGATTTTCGGAGGGACCGACACTCAAGGGGACGGACATTTTCAGGTGCCTGGCAGGTCTAGGACTCAGGAACTCTGCTGACTCGGGAGCAAGCGGCCGAGAAGCCTCCTGCCCATCCGCAGCCTCTGGCCTCGTCTGCCAAGCAGGCTTGTGGAGCGGCAGTGGGGAAAGGCTGACGGTACTCAAAAGCTGCTGTCTTAGCCTGAACCCCTGGCTCAATCAGACTCAACCACACCCAATGGACTTTTCAAAAATGATGGTAGGACTCTTGACGAAAGGGCGAGTTTACGACTTCTTTCCTTAGTCAAGCAGGAAATATTATGGAGGAAGGGTTTCTGAGGAGAGTGATGCCAGGGCCCACCACCCCGCGTGGGGCTTCTCTCACGCCAATACTGAGCGCCCGCCCAGGACATGGCGTACAGGTGGGCTCCAAGGAGGTGGACGCACACTCTCCAGTCAGTCGAGCGCAGAGCCCGGTGCAGGGCTCAATCCCTGAACCATGACATCATGACCTGAGCTGAAACCAAGAGTCAGACGCTTAATGCCCTGAGACACCCAGGCGCCCCAGAGCTTTTGTCTCTGTAGGACAAACGAGGGGACAAACGTTCACTTAACAACTGACATTCCAAATAAGGAGAGTTGTTGATTTCAGCAATTCTGGAAAATCCAAGTACAAACTGGTGACATACTTCAATTTCTTTCATAAAGTAGCCCTTTCCAAATCAACGGGAATGTTACCACAGAACTGACCACGTTCCTTGCAATCTGACTTGACAAGGTGAACCCACAGAAGCCTATCTGATCCTTGATGTAGGACTGTGCAGGCCCGTTTCTATGTGGGGATTTTTGTTCCAATAAATGCATTGGAAACTCTTCTGGAGGTGTGTGACATTTGGAAAGACTGGCAGATGAGCTGAGCAGCTACGAAGTATCAAACCTAGTAAGTAAAAGGGAGGCCACGAGTGCATGAAATATACGCAGATACTAGGCTATTAGAGCATTTCCTCCCCGAAAACATACACAAACCTACTCTGACAAGATAAAACGTATCATTTTGCACACAGAAACTGACCGTACCTACATGGTGCCATTTGCAGTCAAGAGAAAGGCAAACAAATGTGGAGACGCAGGATTAAGTCCTAACCGCATAACACGAGCTGTAGCAGACGCTGTCCTCTGGGGGAAGTGTGCACCACCTCCTGTTGCTCTTGAGGTCCCCTCAGGTGTTGCACGAATCCACGAATCTGCTACTCAGCTCTTGGTAAGCACTTCCTTTCTCCAGTACATCAAGCACCACAGGAGAAGTGATTTCTCAGGGTTCCTGCGTCATTTTCACCGCGTTAAGGGCAATACCATGAACCTTAATTACAGCCTGGGACCCGTTCGAAGTGTGCCCAGGGATGCCGGACGTGCTCCCGCGATGCAGAGAAGACTCATGGTGTGACAAGAAAAGGCTGAATGGCCTGACATGTACTGAGGTCCACAGCTGCAGCTGCCAGCCGGCCAGCGTGAGGACCACGGAGGCACAAAGAAAGGGAAAGTCTCGAAGCTCTCTCCCTGCGGCGACCCCAGCACATGCAAAAACCTGGTGCTACTGGTGAGACATCTTTGTGTCTGGTGCGGAAGATGTGGCATCTCTGTGGATGTAGGACTGCTGTGAGACGGGCACACCTGCCGACGCAACTCAAACTGCAAGACAAGTGAAGACCTGACATCACGACGTAAGGCAGAAGGAAGGGAAGGATCGAAAACTGGCACATTTCAATGCAGGCACAGGATGGCTTGGTGATTTTAGAAAGGGGTTTGGCTTTGAAAATGGTCCAGACGCTAGGAGAAGCAGCTTCCACCACGAAGAAGAAGGACACAGTTTCCCAGACGCCCCAGAGAAGATTGCAGAGAAGCAGGAACTACCATCCACCGCATGTCAACCACTCCAACGCAAAAAGTGAAAACCCAAGAAAATCAGTTGAGGAGACCATGGCTGCCTGCACGGGTTTTTCATGCAGCAGGAGGTGCCCTGTCGGGGGGAAAATGCCACAAACGACATTTATTCACGAGAAAGACAAGTGAGCACCAAGATGTTGGGTAGGAAGGGGTGAAGCAGCTACCGAATGAGCGGCTACAGGTGGGGGTGTGAGCAGGGCGGCTGGCCCTGTGTAGGAAGCTCACCCCAGGGTCCTGAAGGCAACAAGTGCCAGTGGCCAGTGGTCTGGCTGCACAACCAGAGCCCTTGCCCTGGGGCAGTTCCATCCCGGCTCTGTCCGTCAACTCAGGAAGTACACTGAAAGCAAGGGACTGTCCTCCAAAGTTCTTCTGACATTGGACAATGTCCTGGCCACCCAGAACCCCACGGGTCACCACCAAACGTGTCTTGGCGGCTCACTCGCTCCGGAGCGCAGCGGGTCTAAGTGAGCCTGCGGACCAGGGGCCACGAGGACCTGTGAGGTTCATGACACAGGCACGTTACAAGAAGGACAGTCAATGCTACCAAAGAGAACCGCCACAGAGGGAACATTATGAAAGTCAGGAAGATGCCAAGGGACGTTACAAAAAACTCTGGGGAAACCGTCAAGCCCAACACAATCAAGAAATCCCTGCTAGAGATGACTGTCCATACGACGTGCGTGATTTCCAGGACCTATGACACAGCCAATCAGGAAACTCATGAATGACACTGTGCATATGGCAAAAAGAAAAAAAAAGAAAAAGAAAAAGAAAAAGAAAGAGAAAAAGAAAAAGAAAAAGAGTTGGGGGATGCAGGGATTCAAAATGCGTATCCTACAGAAGGTCACGAGCACAGAGAAAAGCCCAGAGGAGGTCACAGAAGAAGACAGCACAGAGAGGAGATCTGGTGAAGCAGACGGAGGGCGAGGAAGGCGGGACGGAAGTGTCATCGCTGGAAAGCACGCTGCCACCAGGAGTGATCCGGCAGAGTCTCGGCTCCTTTCCCACATGGACCCTTCCATGACAAGGGCGCTGGGACTAAAGCCAGCCAGCCGTCTATGGAAACACTGGCCAGGAACAGAAAGGCCCTTCTGGAAAGCTGCACAGACAGTGCCCGCCTCCACCCCCATACCGCCAGGCCCCAAGGCCCAAGACAGCCCCATCTAGCGGGTCCCCCCCACCCCATGCATGTCTGCATATCAGCACATTTGTGAGGACCCACCCCCACTTTCCAGACAGCAAATCCTCACCAAGGTGCTCAGTGAACCACTTCGCCTGCCATGCACACGTCTGTGCGTGAAAATCGAGGGAGCATGCAGCCAGGCCACCCGGGACGCATGTGTGTCACCACCACCTAAGCGTTCATCAGGAGGAACGTCGTGTGCGAGACTTGTGTGCACTTGGACAGCCTATCCTCACACGGGCATAAGGGCAGTAAGATCTGACATAAAGACAGGCAAGCTCCACGCCACAGGACCCACGGCCCAGCAGGGAGAGGGAAGAGCAGGAGAGAGGCAAAGCCATCTCCCTGGCTTCTGACCACCGGACCAGGGAGCAAGCTGCTCTGTTCCCAGGAGGAGGCACAGGTGGGGGGGGCAGGGTGGTGGCCCGTGTGGAACTCAAAGAGCCCACAGTCCGCCCAGATGGAGCTTCACTACGAGGTGCTTGGAAAGGCGTCCGGGAGACAGAGTGGCGTGCATGAAGGAGAACACAGGGCAGCCGAACCTCCCAAGGAAAACCGCCTCCCCGAGTCTGACCCACGCCGACCCATGGCACAAAACGGCCATCCTGCAGCCGCACTGTGCACACGTTCCCCCTATTCCACCGAACCACACACTCCCATGCCCTTCTATTGCTCTCCGTAAAACCGCATACGTCTCTGGGCGAGGTAACTGCAGCACATAGGGTTCAGCACCTAATACCGTGCCTGCCATGCACTCCAGAACAGGTGAATACTTTAGTGTACGCCCTGTACCCACACACGTAAAATTACACACGCTGCTTTTAAACATTACGCAGTTCTGTAAAGGATATAAAGACGCACACTGTCCTGTGCTTTATGTGATGGGTGATGTGAGGGGCTTGTACCTGTTGCCTAAAACACGAATCTTAGAGCTCAACCCACACATTAGAAGGAGCCACTCTACCCAATGACGTCTACACTGCATCCATTCTTGTCTCCTCCCCCAACCCACTATCCACACAGAACCAGCACCAGCTTTCAAAACATTCAAATCCATCATGCCAGTCCTTCCCCCTGAGGACACAACGACCCCAGGCCCTTATCGGAAAACCCAACTCCTTACGGGGTAGGTTCCGTCCCAACGCCAGCTGCCTGGTGCCTCACCTGGCTCCGCTTCCGCTTCCATCGCTCACAACAAAGCCAAGCTCCTCCTTGACCCCGGCCTTTGGCCTCGGAGTCAGACTGCTGGGAGAGTGCTCGGTCAGCCTCAGCTCCCGAGCGACCTCTCCGGAAAAGGCCTTTCCGGAACCACAGTGCGCAAGTCAGCGACATTTGCTCCTAACCCCTTCACTCGCCCAGATACACTCTTCTCAGATG
Source organism: Puma concolor (assembly GCF_028749965.1). NCBI lineage: Eukaryota > Metazoa > Chordata > Mammalia > Carnivora > Felidae > Puma > Puma concolor. Next base: position 20,209,317 of record NC_141677.1, read on the forward strand.
TGCCTCCACCACCCTCTCCGAGGAGCACAGCAGCCAGAGCCTGGCGACCACAATGGTGCAGAGTCACAAAAGGGCTCAACAAGGGTGGGTGGTTGTGTCTCTGCAGATGATTCGGGTGCACCAACACAGAAGCCCTTTTTGTGGGGGCTACCCTGTACGCTTGAGGGGCATCCCCCCCCCCCCAGCCTGCTTCAGATTCTGGGTCTCCCTCTGTCTGCGCCTCCCCTGGCCACACACTCTGTCTCTCTAAATAGTAAATAAACATTACGAAAATTAGAATACAAACAACACTGATCAAACACTCCCAGAATAAGCGTCACTTAAGCGATCCACTTCATCTAGTTGCCCTGCCATAGCCAGCCCGTAATCACAAAGCCTGCCCTGGGCAGGCACCTGACAGGGGAGGAGGGCGGCCGTGGCAGTGGGGGATAGGGAGCTGGGAGGCTGACACCATCACCACCCCATGGACGCTGGCTGAGTGTGGGCAAACTGGATGGTCATTTTAGAAGAACGACGGGTACTAGGCAAGGACTACTGGGTTTCGTTTTCTCCTGTAACAAATGCTGAGGACCAAAATGTTTGCTATGACTTCTCAGTCTTCCCTGGCTTGCTCTTATACATGTGAGTAGCCTGTTAATCAACACATCATGAACTAGGAAAGATGAGTTCAATTTGAAGCATCTCTGAAGGCATCAAGGAGACCCCGAGGCAGTCCCAACTGGGAGGACCGAGACCCCAACAAAAGGGAAGCCCGCTGAGCCAACTCTAATGTTCAGAGTCCTCTCTCTCCCTCAAGACATGTGAGGATTCTGAATTTCCTCAGGGATTGGAGGCAAGATACCAACGAGCTGCAAAGGAAACCTAACAGAAAGGCAAGCAGAAAGTGGCAGCTAACCGAGCTCTGGACAGCACAGGGAGGCACAGAAAAGGAGCCCGGCACTCGGCAAGCACTGCCTGAGAAGCTGACCCTTCCATCATCTCATTGTGCTGTGGAGAAAATAACGGGGCTTTGGGAGCTAGCATCAAGGACGGGTCCTCGGAAATACTCCAGGCCTCCAAATGGAGACCCTGGAGGTCTACACGGGGGTGGGGGACAGCGTGAGCCCAGCTCACACTGCACCTTACAAAGACTGAGCCCCGGTCTCAACTCACTCACGCCTGAGTGGGCCCAAGAACCGCCGCACTCGGGGTGTGTGGGATGAAATGCTGAAGGAATACAAGCACACGAAGAGCCTCTATGCTTCTCCATACAGTCCAGCACAACAATAAAAACAAAGAAGAAATGAAAAGACAAGATAAGACAAGACAACAAAAAGACAGAAAAGAAAAGAAAAGAAAAGAAAAAAGAAGAAAAAAGAAAAGAATAGAAAAGAAAAAAGAAAAAAAGGAAAAGGAAACGAAAGGAAAGGCAAGGAAACGAAAGGAAAGGCAAGGAAAGGAAAGGAAAGGAAAGGAAAGGAAAGGAAAGGAAAGGAAGGGAAAGGAAGGCAAAGCAAGGCAAGGAAATGAAAGGAATGCCTGGGTGGCTCAGTCGGGGAAGCATCCCACTTTGGTTCATGTCATGAACTGACGCGTTATGGTGTGAGTCTCGCGTCGGGCTCTGTGGTGACAGTGCAGAGCCTGGAGCCTGCTTTGGATTCTGTGTCTCCCACTTTGCCTCCCCCTCCCCTGTTCAAGTTTTGTCTCTACCTCTCTCTCTCTCTCAAAAGTAAATAATATTAAAACAAAATTCTTTTCATAAGAAAAGGAAAGAAACAAACAAGCAAACAAAAAAAGAGAGGCACCTGGATAGCTCAGTCTACTCGTTTAAGTGACCAACACTTGGTTTCGGCTCACGTTTGTGAGTTTGAGCCCTGTGTTGGGCTCTCTACTGAACAGAAAAGAGCCTCTCCTCAACAGTGTCTCTCTCTCCCCCGTCCTCTACCCCTACCCCTGCTCTCACTTTCTTTCTCCCTCAAAATAAATAGATAAACATAAAAAAAAAAAACAAACAAACAGGTCATATCGACCCAAAGAAGAAAGAAGAGAAACAGACCAAGAGGAGACACATAGACTGGAGTTATTGGATGCAAAAGTCAACTGTCCAAAAACCATTCTTGACAAATGGGAAATTTTCAGAGACTCAAAACAGATTCTCCAACTGCAAATTACCAGAGCTAAAATTAAGATCTCCAGGTGCCTGAGTGGCTCAGTTGGTTAAGCATCTGACTTCAGCTCAGGTCATGATCTCGTGATTCGGGAGTTTGAGCCCCGCGTTGGGCTCTGTGCTGACAGTGCAGAGCCTGGAGCCTGCTTCGGCATCTGTGTCTCCCTCTCTCTCTGTTCTTCCCTTGCTCCCAGTCTGTCTAGCTCTCTAACACAATTAAAAGACTAAAAAATCTTGTTAATGGCATGAAGAACTCAGTCGGTGGGTTTCACATCAGACTAGACACAGGTGAATAGACTCAGTGAACTGAAAGATAGTTAGGTAAAAATATATCTAGACCATACACAGAGAAAACGTCCAGAAAATACAGAAGCCCAAAAGACACAGAAGATATGGTACAAAGGTCCAATAGGAACCCACAAAGTAGAGGAAACACAGAATGGGTAGTACCACCTCGCTACAAAGATAAGAATCAAAACTGATAAAAGAACCATGAGAGTGACTCCACAAAGAACACCCGAGGCAAAAAGATGTTAACAGTCATGAGAGGACAAAGATACCGCCTTCCATGGGACAACGACAACAACACTACCAGCTGACTCTTCAAGAACAGCAAATGAAGCCAGATGATGGATTGGCATGTATGAAAGGTGAACTAAAATAGCCACCAACCTGGAAGTCTTTACCTAACAGAAACATTCTTCACAGTGAAGGCAAAGTAAAGATGTTTTTCAGGCAAAACAGAAGCAAAAACAAAAACGGAACAACAAAAACAACACACACACACACACACACACACACACACACACACACCATGACTACACATCAACTACAGACACAAACTAAAAGCAATATTAAAGCAGCTCGTTGCAAAAAAGAAATGTAGTCTCTGACAGAAATATGAAAAAACAAGGCTTGCAGAACAAAGGGTAACTATGAGAACAAACCTTAACAAGCATTAAGTGCACGAAACAATGACATCAACGCCAAAATCCATCTAAGACTAAAAAATATTAGCCAACAAAAGGTGAAGGGGAGTTCAGTGTGGTTCAAGTGTCCAAGAAAAGAGCAGGGGCGCCTGGGTAGCTCAGTCAGTTGAGTGTCCGACATTGCTCAGGTCACGATGTCACGTTTTGTGAGTTGGAGCCCCCCATCAGAGTCTGTGCGGATGGCTGAGAGCCTGGAGCCTGCATCAGATTCTGTGTCTCCCTTTCTGCTCTGCCCCTCACCCGATTGTATTATGTCTCTCTCAAAACACAAATAAATCTTAAAACAAAGAAAAACTAAGAGGAGAGAGCAGTGTCAGGGAAGCAGTACAAGTCCTGAATCAGGCAGGGGTCAGTTTAAAATGCACCTGCCTCTAGAAATAGATATATTCCAATTACCTAACAGATCAGTGTACAATTAAAAACTCCCTCCTACTTCTAAAGGAAGGCTAGAGACCAAAAGAACACACAACAGCTGGGACAAAGAAGAAACTAGTACTACAGTACGTGTAAACTAACGTATCAGTCATTACATGTGCACAAATACTCCAAGGAAAAGTTTGAGTGTCAAATTCATTAGAAGGAAACTAAGCATACGCTGGTCACAAAGGTACACCCTAAAACGTAAGATCACAGACAGGTGGAAGGAAAAGATCCCCAGGCAAACCCAACCGAACAGAAAACTGATGTGACCACTGGGACCCTCCAATAAACTAACCTCTATAGCAAAAAGCTCTACTAGAGACCAAGAGGAACATTTCACGATGGAAGTTCCATTTACCAGGAACACAAGACTTCTAACCTTGCATATACCCGATAACGCAATCTCGAAATACAGAAAAATTGACAAACATAGAAAAGGGAAAAGAGCCACATCCATAAGCATTATGGGAGACTTAACGATACATCTCTCAGTATCTGACAGAACTGACGACAACAGAAAAATCAAAGGAGTGGGACGGGGCTGTCCAATATGCGGTCACGTGCTTTATTGCAAGTCCTTGAAATGCGGCTCCTCAAAGTGCGACGTGTGGAAAGTATATAATGCACACCACATTTTAAAGACAATGTGATAAAAGAGAACGCAAAAGCATTCATTAGTCTCCCTCACGCTGGCTATACACTGAAATGATATTTTGGATATACCTGTTAGTAATATTATTAAACTCATTCTCGCCTATTCCTTACTTGCTTTAAAGTGGTCACTAAAATCTGAATTCTGTCATTAACAAACTTCATCTAACGTATAAATAAGAGAATACTGCATTCCCCCCAATACACATTATTTGCACGTGGCCAAGGAAGAGTTCATGAAAACGAATATATGCCAGGCCATTAGGAAAGTGAACTCATCTGAAAGGACTGAAATACTGCAGGGCATATTTAGGGATCGCATTAGATTAACAGTTCATTTACCCCAACAATTCATCACGCCCACAGTGATGGGATGAAGACAGGGAGACTTCCAGTGATGACCAGTCCTGGGCGGCTGAGAGAGCACCATCACCCCTGCCACCACTTGAGGACAGGGAGGAGTAGGCTGTCGATGAACCAGGAAGCTGACTCTCACCTGACCCTGAATCTGCAGATGCCTTGATCTTGAGAACTTCCCAGTCTCCTCAACTATAGGAAAGAAGCTTCTGTGCTTATTAGGCAGCCAGTCTATGGAATTTTGTTACAATCACCCAAAAACACTGAGACAGATACCTTCATGGAATTCAGCTAGAAATCAGCACAAAGAGAACGAGAAAATCCCCCGAAACATCAAGATGTGTTATGCTCCTAAACATTGTGACGAATTAAGAAAAAGATACCACAGTGAAAGTTAGAAAATAGTTTCACATAAAAGATAATAAACATTTAGCTTATCAAAACTTGTAAGATCATTAAAGGTGTGCTTAAAGGGAGACTCATACCTTTAGAATACATATATCATAGGGATAGCTCAGTTGCTTGGTGACCAACTCTTGATTTTCGCTCAGGGTATGATCCCACGGCCACAAGATCGATCCCCAGCCTGGCTCCACACTGAGTGAGGAGCCTGCTTGAGATTCTATCTCTCTCTGTCTCTCTCTGTCTCTCTCTCCCTCTGCCCCTCTGCCCTGCTCATGCTCTCATTCTAAAATGAATCAACACACTAATAAGCAAATAAATACAATACACATACTGGAAAAGGACAAAGGCTAAAAATCAAATGAAGGATTTAGTTCCAGAACTACAAGATGGGACAGCAAACAATCACCAAGTAGATGGAAAAAAAAAAAGGGCAGAAATCAGTGCTGCAGGAAACAAATAGTAACTGACAGAAATAAAAAAAAAAAAAAGCGCCCAAGTTGGTTCTATGAAAAAGAAACAAAGCACAAAGTACCAATAGCAAGAAGTTCTAAAGCAAATATCACACCAGATGCTGCAGATAGGAGGGATATTAGAAACCAGTTGACACTTACTCCTTGGAAAGTTTGGGAGGTCTGAGCAAATTACAAGAAAACAAAATGCCTTATCTAAATAGACACGAGAAGATATGGGAAATCAGAAAAATCCTATTTCCACTTAAGAAAGGAATCTGCAATGAAAACCCTTCTCACAAGGAAAACCCTACACCAGCTGTTGGCCTAGCACTTCTTCCCAAAAGTAAAGAACACACACAAAAACTCTTCTGGGAAAGCACAAGGAGTGCTTCTTCCTACGTTGTTTTAGGAGGCCAGCACGACCTTAATCCCCAACCCCAGCATGGACAGCACAAGAGGGTGCAAGGGAACACCCACCTCTCTCTTGAATACACATGCAAGAATGCAAAGCACACTATTTACAAATGGAATCCAGTGAACAGAGAATGCATAGACATCAGGGTTGGATTATTCTAGAAGGGCAAAAGTTGTTTTAAGTAAAACCACAACATTGAAACAAATCACTTGTCCCCAAAATGCACAAAACACATTTCAGAAAACTTAGTATTATTATTTCTTTGATGATTGTTAAAAAATCAGAGCAAACTAAAAATAGAGGAGAATTTTCATGTTTTGATCCAACTATCTACCAGGAACGCAACGGCAGGTGTCATACGTAGTGGTAAAATACTGAACTCTTTGGGGCACCTGAGTGGCTTCTAGTCGGTGAAGCGTCTGACTCTTGATTTCAGCTCAGGCCACGATCTCACGGTTCATGAGTTCAAGCCTCGCATCAGACTCTGTGCTGACAGGGAGGAGTCTGCTTGGGATCCACTCTCTTTCCCATCTCTCACTCCCCTTCCCATGCACGCTCTCGAAATCAATAAAGAAAGAAACTTTAAAAAATATTAAGTATACACAAAATTATGAAACCCTTCTCTCTCGTATCTGGAAGGAGACAAGGACACCTACTCTCACCACTTCCATTCAACACAGTACTGGAGGCCCTAGCCAATCCAAGGCAAGAAACATACAAATGGTTCTACTATTGGAAAGAAAAAAAAAGAAACTTACCAAAAGGCAACACAGAGAAGGAAAGGCAGACAGACACAAGAATGTGAAAACCTCTGCCACTCACAGATGTATTCCACACACATACAAAGAACTCATTCAAATCAACAAAAACCAAAACACACAACCTAATCACAAAGTGGCTTCCAAAAGGCAATTATTTCACAAAAGAAACACGTAAGTGGCCAAGACACACACGGGGGCGGGTCCCACGAATACACCTTACCTCCCAGCACCTGAGCCCCAGCAACCAGCTAACACACGAGAAGAGGCAGTACCAGGCATCAGCCAGCCCCGAGCTCCCACACGCTGTTGCTCGAGGGGGACAGACACGTGCCACCACTCACGCCCTGCTCCTCCATGGCAACCCAATACGGTGCATGTGGATCTGCAGGCAGCCTCTGCACAAACCGGAGCACCCACGGGAGAAAGAATAAACCGTGCTGTCCTCACACACTGGGCTTTCGACGCCAGGGGAGGACCAGCAGAGCCACGCAAGGAAAGCAGGCGCGTTGCGCACACACAGCGCTCAAGGGTTGGCTCAACACGAAGCGAAGAACAAGCCAAAGCCATCGCTGGTGAAAGTCAAGACCGTGGTTACCTTTGGGGGACGTTCGGTGGGAGTCAGTAGGAGTTAGGAAGCACGGTAAGGTTCCATTTCTTCATCCAGGTGGTGGTTCCAAGAATGTGTTCGCTGAGTGAAAGATACGGAAGATCAGCTGAAAGTAGTGGTCTAGGACGTTCCAAACATCCACCGCGTGCCACACAAAAAGGCAGCTCTGGGACGGCGGCGGCGGCTGCGGCTTCGGCGGCGGCGGCGGCGGCTTCGGCAGCGGCTTCGGCGGCGGGGGCGGCTGGGGCTGCGGCTGAGGCGGTGGCGGCTGCAGGCAGGGTGGCAGGCAGGCTAGCAGGATGGCAGGAAGGCAGGCAGGTAGTCAGGCCCGAGCGTGCATGGGAGAAGCTCGGCACCCGCTTGGCTGAGGCGGCGGCGGCGGCGGCTGCGGCGGCTGCGGCAGCGGCGGCGGCGGCGGCTGAGGCGGCTGCGGCTGAGGCCGCGGCTGAGTTGGCGGCGGCAGCTACGGCGGCGGGGGCGGCGGCGGCGGCGGCTGCGTCCGAGGCTGGGACGGCGGCGGTGGCTGTGGCTGCGGCGGCTGCGGCTGAAGCGGTGGCGGCGGTGGCGGCGGCTGCCGCCGAGGCTTGGGCGGCAGCGGCGGCGGTGGCTTCGGCGGCGGGGGCTGCAGCTGAGGCGGCTGCGGCTGCAGGCAGGCTGGCAGGCAGGCTAGCAGGCTGGCAGGAAGGCAGGCAGGTAGTCAGGCCCGAGCATGCAAGGGAGAAGCGGGGCACCCGCTTGGCTGGGACGCGCGAAGCAGGCTCTTGAAGCGCCCACAGGCAGCCGCTGGCTGTTCGGTCATACCAGCCAGAAGGCGCCTGACCCCGTCTTCTCTGGGAAGCTAAGCAGGGTCAAGCCTGCTTACCACTTGGATGGGAGTCGGCCTGGGAATACCGGGTGCTGTAGGCCTTGGCCTTTTAAGCCTTTGGCCTCCTTCACCTCTCCTCTGGCGCCCGCCGCCCGTCCCCCCTCCCTGCCTGCGTCCCTGTCTGCCCAGGGAGTGGCGCTGCTGGGGCGAAACACGTCCCAGCCACTGCTCGCTCAGCCCCTCCCGGGCCAGCAAGGCGGCCGTGGCTGGCCCGACCCCGCCCCGTCTCGCCCCCCCCCACCCCCCCGTGCCCGCACACACCAGGGCACTACAAAGGGGCACACTCCCCACTCCCGGTACCCGGCCAAACCCCACTGCAGCGACTGGAAGCCACAGTCCAGCTGTGCACCTTTCCTGACACACCACCCAAACCCACACCCGATCCGAGGGGGTGTTACTGTGTGGGCGGAACCGGAGGCTGGCGTCTGGGGGCTGGGGGTGGGGGCTGGGTGGGTGGATACAAGAACCCAGGAGGGAGCGGAGAGGCCATGCGACTCCAGACTCCGCATCCGCCACAGCCCTGGGCCCCCTGGGTCCTGGACCTCTTCCCTCCCTCCAGCCCTCATCCCCAGGGCCCCTGGCATTTCACCAGGCCCAGCTAAGGCAGCGGCCTCGGGCTGGTGATGGTGTCTGGGGGCGCTGGGGGCTCCGGGTGGGTATGCCCCAGGTGGGGCAGACGGGAGGGAAAGGCCTGGTGGCTGGCGGCCCTCGCCCCAGGGCTGGGGAGGAGGCGCTGAGATACCAGCGGGGCGGGCCCGGAAGGCACGACTGGCCTGATGCCCCAAGCTCGCTCCACCCACTTCCCAGTGACTAGCCCAGCGTGGTGTGGTGCCTGGCTGCGAGGTGCCTTGCGATGCGGTTCGGGATGGAAGCGGAGGCGGAAGTGGGGCCACGCCTGGAGCAGCCCGCAAGAGTCCCGGGATTGCAGAATGCCGAGGCTTGGGCCACAGCGCGTTGCCAGGGTCCTCTTGCGGGGCCTCTGCCACCCGCTCGGGGCCGGGGCCCAGGGCCCGCGGCGGAAGGCAAGCAGGCAGGCTGGCAGGCCGGCAAGCAGGCTGGCAGGCAGGCAAGCAGGCAGGCTGAGAGGCAGGCAAGCAGGCAGGCTGGAATGCAGGCAAGCAGGCAGGCTGGCAGGCAGGCAAGCAGGCAGGCTGGCAGGCAGGCACGCAGGCAGGCTGGAAGGCCGGCAAGCAGACAGGCTGGCATGCAGGCAAACAGGCAGGCTGGCAGGCAGGCAAGCAGGCAGGCTGGCAGGCCGGCAAGCAGGCTGGCAGGCAGGCAAGCAGGCAGGCTGAGAGGCAGGCAAGCAGGCAGGCTGGCATGCAGGCAAGCAGGCAGGCTGGCAGGCAGGCAAGCAGGCAGGCTGGCAGCCCGGCAAGCAGGCTGTCAGGCAGGCAGGCAGGCAGGCTGGCAGGCAGGCTGGCAGGCAGGCAAGCAGGCAGGCTGGCAGGCAGGAAGGCTGGCAGGAAGGCAGGCAGGCAAGCAGGCAGGCAGGCAGGCAGGCACACAGGCAGGCTGGAAGGCCAGCAAGCAGGCAGGCTGGCATGCAGGCAAACAGGCAGGCTGGCAGGCAGGCAAAAAGGCAGGCTGGAAGGCCGGCAAGCAGGCTGGAAGGCAGGCAAGCAGGCAGGCTGAGAGGCAGGCAAGCAGGCATGCTGGCATGCAGGCAAGCAGGCAGGCTGGCAGGCAGGCAGGCTGGCAGGCAGGCAAGCAGGCCGGCGGCATGCAGGCAAACAGGCAGGCTGGCAGGCAGGCAAACAGGCAGGCTGGCAGGCAGGCTGGCAGGCAGGCAAACAGGCAGGCTGGCAGGCCGGCAAGCAGGCAGGCTGGCAGGCAGGCAAGCAGGCAGGCTGGCAGGCAGGCAAACAGGCAGGCTGGCAGGCAGGCAAGCAGACAGGCTGGCAGGCAGGCAAGCAGGCAGGCTGGCAGCCCGGCAAGCAGGCTGTCAGGCAGGCAAGCAGGCAGGCTGGCAGGCAGGCTGGCAGGCAGGCAAGCAGGCAAGCTGGCAGGCAGGCAAGCAGGCAGGCTGGCATGCAGGCAAGCAGGAAGGCTGGCAGGCTGGAAGGCCAGCAAGCAGGCAGGCTGGCAGGCAGGCAAGCAGGCAGGCTGGCAGGCAGGCAAACAGGCAGGCTGGCAGGCAGGCAAGCGGGCAGGCTGAGAGGCAGCCAAGCAGGCAGGCTGGAATGCAGGCAAGCAGGCAGGCTGGCAGGCAGGCAAGCAGGCAGGCTGGCAGGCAGGCACACAGGCAGGCTGGAAGGCCGGCAAGCAGACAGGCTGGAATGCAGGCAAGCAGGCAGGCTGGCAGGCAGGCAAGCAGGCAGGCTGGCAGGCAGGCACACAGGCATGCTGGAAGGCCGGCAAGCAGACAGGCTGGCATGCAGGCAAACAGGCAGGCTGGCAGGCAGGCAAGCAGGCAGGCTGGCAGGCCAGCAAGCAGGCTGGCAGGCAGGCAAGCAGGCAGGCTGAGAGGCAGGCAAGCAGGCAGGCTGGCATGCAGGCAAGCAGGCAGGCTGGCAGGCAGGCAAGCAGGCAGGCTGGCAGCCCAGCAAGCAGGCTGTCAGGCAGGCAGGCAGGCAGGCTGGCAGGCAGGCTGGCAGGCAGGCAAGCAGGCAGGCTGGCAGGCAGGAAGGCTGGCAGCCCGGCAAGCAGGCTGTCAGGCAGGCAGGCAGGCAGGCTGGCAGGCAGGCTGGCAGGCAGGCAAGCAGGCAGGCTGGCAGGCAGGAAGGCTGGCAGGAAGGCAGGCAGGCAAGCAGGCAGGCTGGCAGGCAGGCACACAGGCAGGCTGGAAGCCCGGCAAGCAGGCAGGCTGGCAGGAAGGCAAAAAGGCAGAATGGAAGGCCGGCAAGCAGGCTGGCAGGCAGGCAAGCAGGCAGGCTGAGAGGCAGGCAAGCAGGCAGGCTGGCATGCAGGCAAGCAGGCAGGCTGGCAGGCAGGCAGGCTGGCAGGCAGGCAAACAGGCAGGCAAGCAGGCCGGCTGGCATGCAGGCAAACAGGCAGGCTGGCAGGCAGGCAAAAAGGCAGGCTGGAAGGCCGGCAAGCAGCCTGGCAGGCAGGCAAGCAGGCAGGCTGAGAGGCAGGCAAGCAGGCAGGCTGGCATGCAGGCAAGCAGGCAGGCTGGCAGGCAGGCAGGCTGGCAGGCAGGCTGGCAGGCAGGCAAGCAGGCCGGCGGCATGCAGGCAAACAGGCAGGCTGGCAGGCAGGCAAACAGGCAGGCTGGCAGGCAGGCAAACAGGCAGGCTGGCAGGCCGGCAAGCAGGCAGGCTGGCAGGCAGGCAAGCAGGCAGGCTGGCAGGCAGGCAAACAGGCAGGCTGGCAGGCAGGCAAGCAGACAGGCTGGCAGGCAGGCAAGCAGGCAGGCTGGCAGCCCGGCAAGCAGGCTGTCAGGCAGGCAAGCAGGCAGGCTGGCAGGCAGACTGGCAGGCAGGCAAGCAGGCAGGCTGGCAGGCAGGCAAGCAGGCAGGCTGGCAGGCAGGACGGCTGGCAGGAAGGCAGGCAGCTGGCAGGCAGGCACACAGGGAGGCTGGAAGGCCGGCAAGCAGGCAGGCTGGCATGCAGGCAAACAGGCAGGCTGGCAGGCAGGCAAACAGGCAGGCTGGAATGCCGGCAAGCAGGCTGACAGGCAGGCAAGCAGGCAGGCTGAGAGGCAGGCAAGCAGGCAGGCTGGCATGCAGGCAAGCAGGCAGGCTGGCAGGCTGGAATGCCGGCAAGCAGGCAGGCTGGCATGCAGGCAAACAGGCAGGCTGGCAGGCAGGCAAGCAGGCAGGCTGGCATGCAGGCAAGCAGGAAGGCTGGCAGGCTGGAAGGCCAGCAAGCAGGCAGGCTGGCAGGCAGGCAAGCAGGCAGGCTGGCAGGCGGGCAAACAGGCAGGCTGGCAGACAGGCAAGCGGGCAGGCTGAGAGGCAGGCAAGCAGGCAGGCTGGAATGCAGGCAAGCAGGCAGGCTGGCAGGCAGGCAAGCAGGCAGGCTGGCAGGCAGGCACACAGGCAGGCTGGAAGGCCGCCAAGCAGACAGGCTGGAATGCAGGCAAGCAGGCAGGCTGGCAGGCAGGCAAGCAGGCAGGCTGGCAGGCAGGCACACAGGCAGGCTGGAAGGCCGGCAAGCAGACAGGCTGGCATGCAGGCAAACAGGCAGGCTGGCAGGCAGGCAAGCAGGCAGGCTGGCAGGCAGGAAGGCTGGCAGGAAGGCAGGCAGGCAAGCAGGCAGGCAGGCAGGCAGGCACACAGGCAGGCTGGAAGGCCAGCAAGCAGGCAGGCTGGCATGCAGGCAAACAGGCAGGCTGGCAGGCAGGCAAAAAGGCAGGCTGGAAGGCCGGCAAGCAGGCTGGAAGGCAGGCAAGCAGGCAGGCTGAGAGGCAGGCAAGCAGGCATGCTGGCATGGAGGCAAGCAGGCAGGCTGGCAGGCAGGCAGGCTGGCAGGCAGGCTGGCAGGCAGGCAAGCAGGCCGGCGGCATGCAGGCAAACAGGCAGGCTGGCAGGCAGGCAAACAGGCAGGCTGGCAGGCAGGCTGGCAGGCAGGCAAACAGGCAGGCTGGCAGGCCGGCAAGCAGGCAGGCTGGCAGGCAGGCAAGCAGGCAGGCTGGCAGGCAGGCAAACAGGCAGGCTGGCAGGCAGGCAAGCAGACAGGCTGGCAGGCAGGCAAGCAGGCAGGCTGGCAGCCCGGCAAGCAGGCTGTCAGGCAGGCAAGCAGGCAGGCTGGCAGGCAGGCTGGCAGGCAGGCAAGCAGGCAGGCTGGCAGGCAGGCAAGCAGGCAGGCTGGCATGCAGGCAAGCAGGAAGGCTGGCAGGCTGGAAGGCCAGCAAGCAGGCAGGCTGGCAGGCAGGCAAGCAGGCAGGCTGGCAGGCAGGCAAGCGGGCAGGCTGAGAGGCAGGCAAGCAGGCAGGCTGGAATGCAGGCAAGCAGGCAGGCTGGCAGGCAGGCAAGCAGGCAGGCTGGCAGGCAGGCACACAGGCAGGCTGGAAGGCCGGCAAGCAGACAGGCTGGCATGCAGGCAAACAGGCAGCCTGGCAGGCAGGCAAGCAGGCAGGCTGGCAGGCCAGCAAGCAGGCTGGCAGGCAGGCAAGCAGGCAGGCTGAGAGGCAGGCAAGCAGGCAGGCTGGCATGCAGGCAAGCAGGCAGGCTGGCAGGCAGGCAAGAAGGCAGGCTGGCAGCCCGGCAAGCAGGCTGTCAGGCAGGCAGGCAGGCAGGCTGGCAGGCAGGCTGGCAGGCAGGCAGGCAGGCAGGCTGGCAGGCAGGAAGGCTGGCAGCCCGGCAAGCAGGCTGTCAGGCAGGCAGGCAGGCAGGCTGGCAGGCAGGCTGCCAGGCAGGCAAGCAGGCAGGCTGGCAGGCAGGAAGGCTGGCAGGAAGGCAGGCAGGCAAGCAGGCAGGCTGGCAGGCAGGCACACAGGCAGGCTGGAAGGCCGGCAAGCAGGCAGGCTGGCAGGCAGGCAAAAAGGCAGGCTGGAAGGCCGGCAAGCAGGCTGGCAGGCAGGCAAGCAGGCAGGCTGAGAGGCAGGCAAGCAGGCAGGCTGGCATGCAGGCAAGCAGGCAGGCTGGCAGGCAGGCAGGCTGGCAGGCAGGCAAACAGGCAGGCAAGCAGGCCGGCTGGCATGCAGGCAAACAGGCAGGCTGGCAGGCAGGCAAAAAGGCAGGCTGGAAGGCTGGCAAGCAGCCTGGCAGGCAGGCAAGCAGGCAGGCTGAGAGGCAGGCAAGCAGGCAGGCTGGCATGCAGGCAAGCAGGCAGGCTGGCAGGCAGGCTGGCAGGCAGGCAGGCTGGCAGGCAGGCTGGCAGGCAGGCAAGCAGGCAGGCTGGCATGCAGGCAAACAGGCAGGCTGGCAGGCAGGCAAAAAGGCAGGCTGGAAGGCCGGCAAGCAGCCTGGCAGGCAGGCAAGCAGGCAGGCTGAGAGGCAGGCAAGCAGGCAGGCTGGCATGCAGGCAAGCAGGCAGGCTGGCAGGCAGGCAGGCTGGCAGGCAGGCAAGCAGGCCGGCGGCATGCAGGCAAACAGGCAGGCTGGCAGGCAGGCAAACAGGCAGGCTGGCAGGCAGGCAAACAGGCAGGCTGGCAGGCCGGCAAGCAGGCAGGCTGGCAGGCAGGCAAGCAGGCAGGCTGGCAGGCAGGCAAACAGGCAGGCTGGCAGGCAGGCAAGCAGACAGGCTGGCAGGCAGGCAAGCAGGCAGGCTGGCAGCCCGGCAAGCAGGCTGTCAGGCAGGCAAGCAGGCAGGCTGGCAGGCAGACTGGCAGGCAGGCAAGCAGGCAGGCTGGCAGGCAGGCAAGCAGGCAGGCTGGCAGGCAGGACGGCTGGCAGGAAGGCAGGCAGCTGGCAGGCAGGCACACAGGGAGGCTGGAAGGCCGGCAAGCAGGCAGGCTGGCATGCAGGCAAACAGGCAGGCTGGCAGGCAGGCAAACAGGCAGGCTGGAATGCCGGCAAGCAGGCTGACAGGCAGGCAAGCAGGCAGGCTGAGAGGCAGGCAAGCAGGCAGGCTGGCATGCAGGCAAGCAGGCAGGCTGGCAGGCTGGAATGCCGGCAAGCAGGCAGGCTGGCATGCAGGCAAACAGGCAGGCTGGCAGGCAGGCAAGCAGGCAGGCTGGCATGCAGGCAAGCAGGAAGGCTGGCAGGCTGGAAGGCCAGCAAGCAGGCAGGCTGGCAGGCAGGCAAGCAGGCAGGCTGGCAGGCGGGCAAACAGGCAGGCTGGCAGACAGGCAAGCGGGCAGGCTGAGAGGCAGGCAAGCAGGCAGGCTGGAATGCAGGCAAGCAGGCAGGCTGGCAGGCAGGCAAGCGGGCAGGCTGAGAGGCAGGCAAGCAGGCAGGCTGGAAGGCAGGCAAGCAGGCAGGCTGGAATGCAGGCAAGCAGGCAGGCTGGCAGGCAGGCAAGCAGGCAGGCTGGCAGGCAGGCACACAGGCAGGCTGGAAGGCCGGCAAGCAGACAGGCTGGCATGCAGGCAAACAGGCAGGCTGGCAGGCAGGCAAGCAGGCAGGCTGGCAGGCAGGAAGGCTGGCAGGAAGGCAGGCAGGCAAGCAGGCAGGCAGGCAGGCAGGCACACAGGCAGGCTGGAAGGCCAGCAAGCAGGCAGGCTGGCATGCAGGCAAACAGGCAGGCTGGCAGGCAGGCAAAAAGGCAGGCTGGAAGGCCGGCAAGCAGGCTGGAAGGCAGGCAAGCAGGCAGGCTGAGAGGCAGGCAAGCAGGCATGCTGGCATGGAGGCAAGCAGGCAGGCTGGCAGGCAGGCAGGCTGGCAGGCAGGCTGGCAGGCAGGCAAGCAGGCCGGCGGCATGCAGGCAAACAGGCAGGCTGGCAGGCAGGCAAACAGGCAGGCTGGCAGGCAGGCTGGCAGGCAGGCAAACAGGCAGGCTGGCAGGCCGGCAAGCAGGCAGGCTGGCAGGCAGGCAAGCAGGCAGGCTGGCAGGCAGGCAAACAGGCAGGCTGGCAGGCAGGCAAGCAGACAGGCTGGCAGGCAGGCAAGCAGGCAGGCTGGCAGCCCGGCAAGCAGGCTGTCAGGCAGGCAAGCAGGCAGGCTGGCAGGCAGGCTGGCAGGCAGGCAAGCAGGCAGGCTGGCAGGCAGGCAAGCAGGCAGGCTGGCATGCAGGCAAGCAGGAAGGCTGGCAGGCTGGAAGGCCAGCAAGCAGGCAGGCTGGCAGGCAGGCAAGCAGGCAGGCTGGCAGGCAGGCAAGCGGGCAGGCTGAGAGGCAGGCAAGCAGGCAGGCTGGAATGCAGGCAAGCAGGCAGGCTGGCAGGCAGGCAAGCAGGCAGGCTGGCAGGCAGGCACACAGGCAGGCTGGAAGGCCGGCAAGCAGACAGGCTGGCATGCAGGCAAACAGGCAGCCTGGCAGGCAGGCAAGCAGGCAGGCTGGCAGGCCAGCAAGCAGGCTGGCAGGCAGGCAAGCAGGCAGGCTGAGAGGCAGGCAAGCAGGCAGGCTGGCATGCAGGCAAGCAGGCAGGCTGGCAGGCAGGCAAGCAGGCAGGCTGGCAGCCCGGCAAGCAGGCTGTCAGGCAGGCAGGCAGGCAGGCTGGCAGGCAGGCTGGCAGGCAGGCAGGCAGGCAGGCTGGCAGGCAGGAAGGCTGGCAGCCCGGCAAGCAGGCTGTCAGGCAGGCAGGCAGGCAGGCTGGCAGGCAGGCTGCCAGGCAGGCAAGCAGGCAGGCTGGCAGGCAGGAAGGCTGGCAGGAAGGCAGGCAGGCAAGCAGGCAGGCTGGCAGGCAGGCACACAGGCAGGCTGGAAGGCCGGCAAGCAGGCAGGCTGGCAGGCAGGCAAAAAGGCAGGCTGGAAGGCCGGCAAGCAGGCTGGCAGGCAGGCAAGCAGGCAGGCTGAGAGGCAGGCAAGCAGGCAGGCTGGCATGCAGGCAAGCAGGCAGGCTGGCAGGCAGGCAGGCTGGCAGGCAGGCAAACAGGCAGGCAAGCAGGCCGGCTGGCATGCAGGCAAACAGGCAGGCTGGCAGGCAGGCAAAAAGGCAGGCTGGAAGGCTGGCAAGCAGCCTGGCAGGCAGGCAAGCAGGCAGGCTGAGAGGCAGGCAAGCAGGCAGGCTGGCATGCAGGCAAGCAGGCAGGCTGGCAGGCAGGCTGGCAGGCAGGCAGGCTGGCAGGCAGGCTGGCAGGCAGGCAAGCAGGCAGGCTGGCATGCAGGCAAACAGGCAGGCTGGCAGGCAGGCAAAAAGGCAGGCTGGAAGGCCGGCAAGCAGCCTGGCAGGCAGGCAAGCAGGCAGGCTGAGAGGCAGGCAAGCAGGCAGGCTGGCATGCAGGCAAGCAGGCAGGCTGGCAGGCAGGCAGGCTGGCAGGCAGGCTGGCAGGCAGGCAAGCAGGCCGGCGGCATGCAGGCAAACAGGCAGGCTGGCAGGCAGGCAAACAGGCAGGCTGGCAGGCAGGCAAACAGGCAGGCTGGCAGGCCGGCAAGCAGGCAGGCTGGCAGGCAGGCAAGCAGGCAGGCTGGCAGGCAGGCAAACAGGCAGGCTGGCAGGCAGGCAAGCAGACAGGCTGGCAGGCAGGCAAGCAGGCAGGCTGGCAGCCCGGCAAGCAGGCTGTCAGGCAGGCAAGCAGGCAGGCTGGCAGGCAGACTGGCAGGCAGGCAAGCAGGCAGGCTGGCAGGCAGGCAAGCAGGCAGGCTGGCAGGCAGGACGGCTGGCAGGAAGGCAGGCAGCTGGCAGGCAGGCACACAGGGAGGCTGGAAGGCCGGCAAGCAGGCAGGCTGGCATGCAGGCAAACAGGCAGGCTGGCAGGCAGGCAAACAGGCAGGCTGGAATGCCGGCAAGCAGGCTGACAGGCAGGCAAGCAGGCAGGCTGAGAGGCAGGCAAGCAGGCAGGCTGGCATGCAGGCAAGCAGGCAGGCTGGCAGGCTGGAATGCCGGCAAGCAGGCAGGCTGGCATGCAGGCAAGCAGGAAGGCTGGCAGGCTGGAAGGCCAGCAAGCAGGCAGGCTGGCAGGCAGGCAACCAGGCAGGCTGGCAGGCGGGCAAACAGGCAGGCTGGCAGACAGGCAAGCGGGCAGGCTGAGAGGCAGGCAAGCAGGCAGGCTGGAATGCAGGCAAGCAGGCAGGCTGGCAGGCAGGCAAGCAGGCAGGCTGGCAGGCAGGCACACAGGCAGGCTGGAAGGCCGGCAAGCAGACAGGCTGGAATGCAGGCAAGCAGGCAGGCTGGCAGGCAGGCAAGCAGGCAGGCTGGCAGGCAGGCACACAGGCAGGCTGGAAGGCCGGCAAGCAGACAGGCTGGCATGCAGGCAAACAGGCAGGCTGGCAGGCAGGCAAGCAGGCAGGCTGGCAGGCAGGAAGGCTGGCAGGAAGGCAGGCAGGCAAGCAGGCAGGCAGGCAGGCAGGCACACAGGCAGGCTGGAAGGCCAGCAAGCAGGCAGGCTGGCATGCAGGCAAACAGGCAGGCTGGCAGGCAGGCAAAAAGGCAGGCTGGAAGGCCGGCAAGCAGGCTGGAAGGCAGGCAAGCAGGCAGGCTGAGAGGCAGGCAAGCAGGCATGCTGGCATGGAGGCAAGCAGGCAGGCTGGCAGGCAGGCAGGCTGGCAGGCAGGCTGGCAGGCAGGCAAGCAGGCCGGCGGCATGCAGGCAAACAGGCAGGCTGGCAGGCAGGCAAACAGGCAGGCTGGCAGGCAGGCTGGCAGGCAGGCAAACAGGCAGGCTGGCAGGCCGGCAAGCAGGCAGGCTGGCAGGCAGGCAAGCAGGCAGGCTGGCAGGCAGGCAAACAGGCAGGCTGGCAGGCAGGCAAGCAGACAGGCTGGCAGGCAGGCAAGCAGGCAGGCTGGCAGCCCGGCAAGCAGGCTGTCAGGCAGGCAAGCAGGCAGGCTGGCAGGCAGGCTGGCAGGCAGGCAAGCAGGCAGGCTGGCAGGCAGGCAAGCAGGCAGGCTGGCATGCAGGCAAGCAGGAAGGCTGGCAGGCTGGAAGGCCAGCAAGCAGGCAGGCTGGCAGGCAGGCAAGCAGGCAGGCTGGCAGGCAGGCAAGCGGGCAGGCTGAGAGGCAGGCAAGCAGGCAGGCTGGAATGCAGGCAAGCAGGCAGGCTGGCAGGCAGGCAAGCAGGCAGGCTGGCAGGCAGGCACACAGGCAGGCTGGAAGGCCGGCAAGCAGACAGGCTGGCATGCAGGCAAACAGGCAGCCTGGCAGGCAGGCAAGCAGGCAGGCTGGCAGGCCAGCAAGCAGGCTGGCAGGCAGGCAAGCAGGCAGGCTGAGAGGCAGGCAAGCAGGCAGGCTGGCATGCAGGCAAGCAGGCAGGCTGGCAGGCAGGCAAGCAGGCAGGCTGGCAGCCCGGCAAGCAGGCTGTCAGGCAGGCAGGCAGGCAGGCTGGCAGGCAGGCTGGCAGGCAGGCAGGCAGGCAGGCTGGCAGGCAGGAAGGCTGGCAGCCCGGCAAGCAGGCTGTCAGGCAGGCAGGCAGGCAGGCTGGCAGGCAGGCTGCCAGGCAGGCAAGCAGGCAGGCTGGCAGGCAGGAAGGCTGGCAGGAAGGCAGGCAGGCAAGCAGGCAGGCTGGCAGGCAGGCACACAGGCAGGCTGGAAGGCCGGCAAGCAGGCAGGCTGGCAGGCAGGCAAAAAGGCAGGCTGGAAGGCCGGCAAGCAGGCTGGCAGGCAGGCAAGCAGGCAGGCTGAGAGGCAGGCAAGCAGGCAGGCTGGCATGCAGGCAAGCAGGCAGGCTGGCAGGCAGGCAGGCTGGCAGGCAGGCAAACAGGCAGGCAAGCAGGCCGGCTGGCATGCAGGCAAACAGGCAGGCTGGCAGGCAGGCAAAAAGGCAGGCTGGAAGGCTGGCAAGCAGCCTGGCAGGCAGGCAAGCAGGCAGGCTGAGAGGCAGGCAAGCAGGCAGGCTGGCATGCAGGCAAGCAGGCAGGCTGGCAGGCAGGCTGGCAGGCAGGCAGGCTGGCAGGCAGGCTGGCAGGCAGGCAAGCAGGCAGGCTGGCATGCAGGCAAACAGGCAGGCTGGCAGGCAGGCAAAAAGGCAGGCTGGAAGGCCGGCAAGCAGCCTGGCAGGCAGGCAAGCAGGCAGGCTGAGAGGCAGGCAAGCAGGCAGGCTGGCATGCAGGCAAGCAGGCAGGCTGGCAGGCAGGCAGGCTGGCAGGCAGGCTGGCAGGCAGGCAAGCAGGCCGGCGGCATGCAGGCAAACAGGCAGGCTGGCAGGCAGGCAAACAGGCAGGCTGGCAGGCAGGCAAACAGGCAGGCTGGCAGGCCGGCAAGCAGGCAGGCTGGCAGGCAGGCAAGCAGGCAGGCTGGCAGGCAGGCAAACAGGCAGGCTGGCAGGCAGGCAAGCAGACAGGCTGGCAGGCAGGCAAGCAGGCAGGCTGGCAGCCCGGCAAGCAGGCTGTCAGGCAGGCAAGCAGGCAGGCTGGCAGGCAGACTGGCAGGCAGGCAAGCAGGCAGGCTGGCAGGCAGGCAAGCAGGCAGGCTGGCAGGCAGGACGGCTGGCAGGAAGGCAGGCAGCTGGCAGGCAGGCACACAGGGAGGCTGGAAGGCCGGCAAGCAGGCAGGCTGGCATGCAGGCAAACAGGCAGGCTGGCAGGCAGGCAAACAGGCAGGCTGGAATGCCGGCAAGCAGGCTGACAGGCAGGCAAGCAGGCAGGCTGAGAGGCAGGCAAGCAGGCAGGCTGGCATGCAGGCAAGCAGGCAGGCTGGCAGGCTGGAATGCCGGCAAGCAGGCAGGCTGGCATGCAGGCAAACAGGCAGGCTGGCAGGCAGGCAAGCAGGCAGGCTGGCATGCAGGCAAGCAGGAAGGCTGGCAGGCTGGAAGGCCAGCAAGCAGGCAGGCTGGCAGGCAGGCAAGCAGGCAGGCTGGCAGGCGGGCAAACAGGCAGGCTGGCAGACAGGCAAGCGGGCAGGCTGAGAGGCAGGCAAGCAGGCAGGCTGGAATGCAGGCAAGCAGGCAGGCTGGCAGGCAGGCAAGCGGGCAGGCTGAGAGGCAGGCAAGCAGGCAGGCTGGAATGCAGGCAAGCAGGCAGGCTGGCAGGCAGGCAAGCAGGCAGGCTGGCAGGCAGGCACACAGGCAGGCTGGAAGGCCGGCAAGCAGGCTGGCAGGCAGGCAAGCAGGCAGGCTGGCAGGCAGGCTGGCAGGCAGGCAAGCAGGCAGGCTGGCAGGCAGGCAAGCAGGCAGGCTGGCATGCAGGCAAGCAGGAAGGCTGGCAGGCTGGAAGGCCAGCAAGCAGGCAGGCTGGCAGGCAGGCAAGCAGGCAGGCTGGCAGGCAGGCAAACAGGCAGGCTTGCAGGCAGGCAAGCGGGCAGGCTGAGAGGCAGGCAAGCAGGCAGGCTGGCAGGCAGGCAAGCAGGCAGGCTGGCAGCCCGGCAAGCAGGCTGTCAGGCAGGCAGGCAGGCAGGCTGCAGGCAGGCTGGCAGGCAGGCAAGCAGGCAGGCTGGCAGGCAGGCAAGCAGGCAGGCTGGCAGGCAGGAAGGCTGGCAGGAAGGCAGGCAGGCAAGCAGGCAGGCTGGCAGGCAGGCACACAGGCAGGCTGGAAGGCCGGCAAGCAGGCAGGCTGGCATGCAGGCAAACAGCAGGCTGGCAGGCAGGCAAAAAGGCAGGCTGGCAGGCCGGCAAGCAGGCTGGCAGGCAGGCAAGCAGGCAGGCTGAGAGGCAGGCAAGCAGGCAGGCTGGCATGCAGGCAAGCAGGCAGGCTGGCAGGCAGGCAGGCTGGCAGGCAGGCTGGCAGGCAGGTAAGCAGGCCGGCTGGCATGCAGGGAAACAGGCAGGCTGGCAGGCAGGCAAACAGGCAGGCTGGCAGGCAGGCAAACAGGCAGGCTGGCAGGCCGGCAAGCAGGCAGGCTGGCAGGCAGGCAAGCAGGCAGGCTGGCAGGCAGACAAACAGGCAGGCTGGCAGGCAGGCAAGCAGGGAGGCTGGCAGGCAGGCAAGCAGGCAGGCTGGCAGCCCGGCAAGCAGGCTGTCAGGCAGGCAAGCAGGCAGGCTGGCAGGCAGGCTGGCAGGCAGGCAAGCAGGCAGGCTGGCATGCAGGCAAACAGGCAGGCTGGCAGGCAGGCAAACAGGCAGGCTGGAAGGCCGGCAAGCAGGCTGGCAGGCAGGCAAGCAGGCAGGCTGTGAGGCAGGCAAGCAGGCAGGCTGGCATGCAGGCAAGCAGGCAGGCTGGCAGGCTGGAAGGCCGGCAAGCAGGCAGGCTGGCATGCAGGCAAACAGGCAGGCTGGCAGGAAGGCGAGCAGGCAGGCTGGCATGCAGGCAAGCAGGCAGGCTGGCAGCCCGGAAGGACGGCAAGCAGGCAGGCTGGAAGGCCGGCAAGCAGGCAGGCTGGCAGGCAGGCAAGCAGGCAGGCTGGCAGGCAGGCTGGCAGGCAGGCGAGCAGGCAGGCAGGCTGGCAGGCAGGCAGGCTGCCAGGCAGGCAGGCAGTGAGGCTCGTGCATGGGTGAGGCGCGGCACGCGCTTGGCTTGGCACGCGTGCTGCAGGCTCTTGAAGCGCCCACAGGCAGCCGCTGGCTGTTCGGTCATACCAGCCAGAAGGCGCCTGACCCCGTCTTCTCTGGGAAGCTAAGCAGGGTCAAGCCTGCTTACCACTTGGATGAGAGTCGGCCTGGGAATACCGGGTGCTGTAGGCCTTGGCCTTTTAAGCCTTTGGCCTCCTTCACCTCTCCTCTGGCGCCCGCCGCCCGTCCCCCCTCCCTGCCTGCGTCCCTGTCTGCCCAGGGAGCGGCGCTGCTGGGGCCAAACACGTCCCAGCCACTGCTCGCTCAGCCCCTCCCGGGCCAGCAAGGCGGCCGTGGCTGGCCCGGCCCCGCCCCGTCTCGCCCCCCCCGCCACCCCCGCCACCCCCCCGTACCCGCACACACCAGGGCACTACAAAGGGGCACACTCCCCACTCCCGGTACCCGGCCAAACCCCACTGCAGCGACTGGAAGCCACAGTCCAGCTGTGCACCTTTCCTGACACACCACCCAAACCCACACCCGATCCGAGGGGGTGTTACTGTGTGGGCGGAACCGGAGGCTGGCGTCTGGGGGCTGGGGGTGGGGGCTGGGTGGGTGGATACAAGAACCCAGGAGGGAGCGGAGAGGCAGCGCGACTCCAGACTCCGCATCCGCCACAGCCCTGGGCCCCCTGGGTCCTGGACCTCTTCCCTCCCTCCAGCCCTCATCCCCAGGGCCCCTGGCATTTCACCAGGCCCAGCTAGGGCAGCGGCCTCGGGCTGGTGATGGTGTCTGGGGGCGCTGGGGGCTCCGGGTGGGTTTGCCCCAGGTGGGGCAGACGGGAGGGAAAGGCCTGGTGGCTGGCGGCCCTCGCCCCAGGGCTGGGGAGGAGGCGCTGAGATCCCAGCGGGGCGGGCCCGGAAGGCACGACTGGCCTGATGCCCCAAGCTCGCTCCACCCACTTCCCAGTGACTAGCCCAGCGTGGTGTGGTGCCTGGCTGCGAGGTGCCTTGCGGTGCGGTTCGGGATGGAAGCGGAGGCGGAAGTGGGGCCACGCCTGGAGCAGCCCGCAAGAGTCCCGGGATTGCAGAACGCCGAGGCTTGGGCCACAGCGCGTTGCCAGGGTCCTCTTGCGGGGCCTCTGCCACCCGCTCGGGGCCGGGGCCGAGGGCCCGCGGCGGAAGGCAAGCAGGCAGGCTGGCAGGCCGGCAAGCAGGCTGGCAGGCAGGCAAGCAGGCAGGCTGAGAGGCAGGCAAGCAGGCAGGCTGGAATGCAGGCAAGCAGGCAGGCTGGCAGGCAGGCAAGCAGGCAGGCTGGCAGGCAGGCACACAGGCAGGCTGGAAGGCCGGCAAGCAGACAGGCTGGCATGCAGGCAAACAGGCAGGCTGGCAGGCAGGCAAGCAGGTAGGCTGGCAGGCCGGCAAGCAGGCTGGCAGGCAGGCAAGCAGGCAGGCTGAGAGGCAGGCAAGCAGGCAGGCTGGCATACAGGCAAGCAAGCAGGCTGGCAGGCAGGCAAGCAGGCAGGCTGGCAGCCCGGCAAGCAGGCTGTCATGCAGGCAGGCAGGCAGGCTGGCAGGCAGGCTGGCAGGCAGGCAAGCAGGCAGGCTGGCAGGCAGGCACATAGGCAGGCTGGAAGGCCGGCAAGCAGGCAGGCTGGCATGCAGGCAAACAGGCAGGCTGGCAGGCAGGCAAAAAGGCAGGCTGGAAGGCCGGCAAGCAGGCTGGCAGGCAGGCAAGCAGGTGTCTGAGAGGCAGGCAAGCAGGCAGGCTGGCATGCAGGCAAGCAGGCAGGCTGGCAGGCAGGCAGGCTGGCAGGCAGGCTGGCAGGCAGGTAAGCAGGCCGGCTGGCATGCAGGCAAACAGGCAGGCTGGCAGGCAGGCAACCAGGCAGGCTGGCAGGCCGGCAAGCAGGCAGGCTGTCAGGCCGGCAAGCAGGCAGGCTGGCAGGCAGGCAAGCAGGCAGGCTGGCAGGCAGGCAAACAGGCAGGCTGGCAGGCAGGCACACAGGCAGGCTGGCAGGCAGGCAAGCAGGCAGGCTGGCAGCCCGGCAAGCAGGCTGGCAGGCAGGCAAGCAGGCAGGCTGGCAGGCAGGCTGGCAGGCAGGCAAGCAGGCAGGCTGGCAGGCAGGCAAGCAGGCAGGCTGGCAGGCAGGAAGGCTGGCAGGAAGGCAGGCAGCTGGCAGGCAGGCACACAGGCAGGCTGGAAGGCCGGCAAGCAGGCAGGCTGGCATGCAGGCAAACAGGCAGGCTGGCAGGCAGGCAAAAAGGCAGGCTGGAAGGCCGGCAAGCAGTCTGGCAGGCAGGCAAGCAGGTGGCTGAGAGGCAGGCAAGCAGGCAGGCTGGCATGCAGGCAAGCAGGCAGGCTGGCAGGCAGGCAGGCTGGCAGGCAGGCTGGCAGGCAGGTAAGCAGGCCGGCTGGCATGCAGGCAAACAGGCAGGCTGGCAGGCAGGCAAACAGGCAGGCTGGCAGGCCGGCAAGCAGGCAGGCTGTCAGGCCAGCAAGCAGGCAGGCTGGCAGGCAGGCAAGCAGGCAGGCTGGCAGGCAGGCAAACAGGCAGGCTGGCAGGCAGGCAAGCAGGCAGGCTGGCAGGCAGGCAAGCAGGCAGGCTGGCAGCCCGGCAAGCAGGCTGTCAGGCAGGCAAGCAGGCAGGCTGGCAGGCAGGCTGGCAGGCAGGCAAGCAGGCAGGCTGGCAGGCAGGCAAGCAGGCAGGCTGGCAGGCAGGAAGGCTTGCAGGAAGGCAGGCAGCTGGCAGGCAGGCACACAGGCAGGCTGGAAGGCCGGCAAGCAGGCAGGCTGGCATGCAGGCAAACAGGCAGGCTGGCAGGCAGGCAAAAAGGCAGGCTGGAAGGCCGGCAAGCAGGCTGGCAGGCAGGCAAGCAGGTGGCTGAGAGGCAGGCAAGCAGGCAGGCTGGCATGCAGGCTAGCAGGCAGGCTGGCAGGCAGGCAGGCTGGCAGGCAGGCTGGCAGGCAGGTAAGCAGGCCGGCTGGCATGCAGGCAAACAGGCAGGCTGGCAGGCAGGCAAGCAGGCAGGCTGGCATGCAGGCAAGCAGGCAGGCTGGCAGGCTGGAAGGCCGGCAAGCACGCAGGCTGGCAGGCAGGCAAGCAGGCAGGCTGGCAGGCAGGCAAGCAGGCAGGCTGGCAGGCAGGCTGGCAGGCAGGCGAGCAGGCAGGCAGGCTGGCAGGCAGGCAGCTGGCAGGCAGGCAGGCCGTGAGGCGCGTGCATGGGTGAGGCGCGGCACGCGCTTGGCTTGGCACGCGTGCTGTCTTCTCTGGGAAGCTAAGCAGGGTCGGGCCTGGTTCCCACTTGGAAGGGAGACGGACTCGGATACTGGGTGTTGTAGGCCTTTGCCTTTTAAGCCTTTGGCCTCCTTCACCACTCCTTTGGCGCCCGCCGCCCGTCCCCCCTCCCTGCCTGCGTCCCTGTCTGCCCAGGGAGCGGGGCTGCTGGGGCCAAACACGTCCCAGCCACTGCTCGCTCAGCCTCTCCCGGGCCAGCAAGGCGGCCGTGGCTGGCCCGGCCCCGCCCCGTCTCGCCCCCCCCCCCACCCCCCCGTGCCCGCACACACCAGGGCACTACAAAGGGGCACACTCCCCACTCCCGGTACCCGGCCAAACCCCACTGCAGCGACTGGAAGCCACAGTCCAGCTGTGCACCTTTCCTGACACACCACCCAAACCCACACCCGATCCGAGGGGGTGTTACTGTGTGGGCGGAACCGGAGGCTGGCGTCTGGGGGCTGGGGGTGGGGGCTGGGTGGGTGGATACAAGAACCCAGGAGGGAGCGGAGAGGCAGCGCGACTCCAGACTCCGCATCCGCCACAGCCCTGGGCCCCCTGGGTCCTGGACCTCTTCCCTCCCTCCAGCCCTCATCCCCAGGGCCCCTGGCATTTCACCAGGCCCAGCTAGGGCAGCGGCCTCGGGCTGGTGATGGTGTCTGGGGGCGCTGGGGGCTCCGGGTGGGTTTGCCCCAGGTGGGGCAGACGGGAGGGAAAGGCCTGGTGGCTGGCGGCCCTCGCCCCAGGGCTGGGGAGGAGGCGCTGAGATCCCAGCGGGGCGGGCCCGGAAGGCACGACTGGCCTGATGCCCCAAGCTCGCTCCACCCACTTCCCAGTGACTAGCCCAGCGTGGTGTGGTGCCTGGCTGCGAGGTGCCTTGCGGTGCGGTTCGGGATGGAAGCGGAGGCGGAAGTGGGGCCACGCCTGGAGCAGCCCGCAAGAGTCCCGGGATTGCAGAACGCCGAGGCTTGGGCCACAGCGCGTTGCCAGGGTCCTCTTGCGGGGCCTCTGCCACCCGCTCGGGGCCGGGGCCGAGGGCCCGCGGCGGAAGGCAAGCAGGCAGGCTGGCAGGCCGGCAAGCAGGCTGGCAGGCAGGCAAGCAGGCAGGCTGAGAGGCAGGCAAGCAGGCAGGCTGGAATGCAGGCAAGCAGGCAGGCTGGCAGGCAGGCAAGCAGGCAGGCTGGCAGGCAGGCACACAGGCAGGCTGGAAGGCCGGCAAGCAGACAGGCTGGCATGCAGGCAAACAGGCAGGCTGGCAGGCAGGCAAGCAGGTAGGCTGGCAGGCCGGCAAGCAGGCTGGCAGGCAGGCAAGCAGGCAGGCTGAGAGGCAGGCAAGCAGGCAGGCTGGCATACAGGCAAGCAGGCAGGCTGGCAGGCAGGCAAGCAGGCAGGCTGGCAGCCCGGCAAGCAGGCTGTCATGCAGGCAGGCAGGCAGGCTGGCAGGCAGGCTGGCAGGCAGGCAAGCAGGCAGGCTGGCAGGCAGGCACACAGGCAGGCTGGAAGGCCGGCAAGCAGGCAGGCTGGCATGCAGGCAAGCAGGCAGGCTGGCAGGCAGGCAAGCAGGCAGGCTGGCAGCCCGGCAAGCAGGCTGTCATGCAGGCAGGCAGGCAGGCTGGCAGGCAGGCTGGCAGGCAGGCAAGCAGGCAGGCTGGCAGGCAGGCACACAGGCAGGCTGGAAGGCCGGCAAGCAGGCAGGCTGGCATGCAGGCAAACAGGCAGGCTGGCAGGCAGGCAAACAGGCAGGCTGGCAGGCCGGCAAGCAGGCAGGCTGTCAGGCCAGCAAGCAGGCAGGCTGGCAGGCAGGCAAGCAGGCAGGCTGGCAGGCAGGCAAACAGGCAGGCTGGCAGGCAGGCAAGCAGGCAGGCTGGCAGGCAGGCAAGCAGGCAGGCTGGCAGCCCGGCAAGCAGGCTGTCAGGCAGGCAAGCAGGCAGGCTGGCAGGCAGGCTGGCAGGCAGGCAAGCAGGCAGGCTGGCAGGCAGGCAAGCAGGCAGGCTGGCAGGCAGGAAGGCTTGCAGGAAGGCAGGCAGCTGGCAGGCAGGCACACAGGCAGGCTGGAAGGCCGGCAAGCAGGCAGGCTGGCATGCAGGCAAACAGGCAGGCTGGCAGGCAGGCAAAAAGGCAGGCTGGAAGGCCGGCAAGCAGGCTGGCAGGCAGGCAAGCAGGTGGCTGAGAGGCAGGCAAGCAGGCAGGCTGGCATGCAGGCTAGCAGGCAGGCTGGCAGGCAGGCAGGCTGGCAGGCAGGCTGGCAGTCAGGTAAGCAGGCCGGCTGGCATGCAGGCAAACAGGCAGGCTGGCAGGCAGGCAAGCAGGCAGGCTGGCATGCAGGCAAGCAGGCAGGCTGGCAGGCTGGAAGGCCGGCAAGCACGCAGGCTGGCAGGCAGGCAAGCAGGCAGGCTGGCAGGCAGGCAAGCAGGCAGGCTGGCAGGCAGGCTGGCAGGCAGGCGAGCAGGCAGGCAGGCTGGCAGGCAGGCAGCTGGCAGGCAGGCAGGCCGTGAGGCGCGTGCATGGGTGAGGCGCGGCACGCGCTTGGCTTGGCACGCGTGCTGTCTTCTCTGGGAAGCTAAGCAGGGTCGGGCCTGGTTCCCACTTGGAAGGGAGACGGACTCGGATACTGGGTGTTGTAGGCCTTTGCCTTTTAAGCCTTTGGCCTCCTTCACCACTCCTTTGGCGCCCGCCGCCCGTCCCCCCTCCCTGCCTGCGTCCCTGTCTGCCCAGGGAGCGGCGCTGCTGGGGCCAAACACGTCCCAGCCACTGCTCGCTCAGCCTCTCCCGGGCCAGCAAGGCGGCCGTGGCTGGCCCGGCCCCGCCCCGTCTCGCCCCCCCCCCACCCCCCCGTGCCCGCACACACCAGGGCACTACAAAGGGGCACACTCCCCACTCCCGGTACCCGGCCAAACCCCACTGCAGCGACTGGAAGCCACAGTCCAGCTGTGCACCTTTCCTGACACACCACCCAAACCCACACCCGATCCGAGGGGGTGTTACTGTGTGGGCGGAACCGGAGGCTGGCGTCTGGGGGCTGGGGGTGGGGGCTGGGTGGGTGGATACAAGAACCCAGGAGGGAGCGGAGAGGCAGCGCGACTCCAGACTCCGCATCCGCCACAGCCCTGGGCCCCCTGGGTCCTGGACCTCTTCCCTCCCTCCAGCCCTCATCCCCAGGGCCCCTGGCATTTCACGAGGCCCAGCTAGGGCAGCGGCCTCGGGCTGGTGATGGTGTCTGGGGGCGCTGGGGGCTCCGGGTGGGTTTGCCCCAGGTGGGGCAGACGGGAGGGAAAGGCCTGGTGGCTGGCGGCCCTCGCCCCAGGGCTGGGGAAGAGGCGCTGAGATCCCAGCGGGGCGGGCCCGGAAGGCACGACTGGCCTGATGCCCCAAGCTCGCTCCACCCACTTCCCAGTGACTAGCCCAGCGTGGTGTGGTGCCTGGCTGCGAGGTGCCTTGCGGTGCGGTTCGGGATGGAAGCGGAGGCGGAAGTGGGGCCACGCCTGGAGCAGCCCGCAAGAGTCCCGGGATTGCAGAACGCCGAGGCTTGGGCCACAGCGCGTTGCCAGGGTCCTCTTGCGGGGCCTCTGCCACCCGCTCGGGGCCGGGGCCCAGGGCCCGCGGCGGAAGACAAGCAGGCAGGCTGGCAGGCCGGCAAGCAGGCTGGCAGGCAGGCAAGCAGGCAGGCTGAGAGGCAGGCAAGCAGGAAGGCTGGCATGCAGGCAAGCAGGCAGGCTGGCAGGCAGGCAAGCAGGCAGGCTGGCAGGCAGGCACACAGGCAGGCTGGAAGGCCGGCAAGCAGACAGGCTGGCATGCAGGCAAACAGGCAGGCTGGCAGGCAGGCAAGCAGGCAGGCTGGCAGGCCGGCAAGCAGGCTGGCAGGCAGGCAAGCAGGCAGGCTGAGAGGCAGGCAAGCAGGCAGGCTGGCATGCAGGCAAGCAGGCAGGCTGGCAGGCAGGCAAGCAGGCAGGCTGGCAGCCCGGCAAGCAGGCTGTCAGGCAGGCAGGCAGGCAGGCTGGCAGGCAGGCTGGCAGGCAGGCAAGCAGGCAGGCTGGCAGGCAGGCAAGCAGGCAGGCTGGCAGGCAGGAAGGCTGGCAGGAAGGCAGGCAGGCAAGCAGGCAGGCTGGCAGGCAGGCACACAGGCAGGCTGGAAGGCCGGCAAGCAGGCAGGCTGGCATGCAGGCAAACAGGCAGGCTGGCAGGCAGGCAAAAAGGCAGGCTGGAAGGCCGGCAAGCATGCTGGCAGGCAGGCAAGCAGGCAGGCTGAGAGGCAGGCAAGCATGCAGGCTGGCATGCAGGCAAGCAGGCAGGCTGGCAGGCAGGCAGGCTGGCAGGCAGGCTGGCAGGCAGGTAAGCAGGCCGGCTGGCATGCAGGCAAACAGGCAGGCTGGCAGGCAGGCAAACAGGCAGGCTGGCAGGCAGGCACACAGGCAGGCTGGCAGGCCGGCAAGCAGGCAGGCTGGCAGGCAGGCAAGCAGGAAGGCTGGCAGGCAGGCAAACAGGCAGGCTGGCAGGCAGGCAAGCAGGCAGGCTGGCAGGCAGGCAAGCAGGCAGGCTGGCAGCCCGGCAAGCAGGCTGTCATGCAGGCAGGCAGGCAGGCTGGCAGGCAGGCTGGCAGGCAGGCAAGCAGGCAGGCTGGCAGGCAGGCACACAGGCAGGCTGGAAGGCCGGCAAGCAGGCAGGCTGGCATGCAGGCAAACAGGCAGGCTGGCAGGCAGGCAAAAAGGCAGGCTGGAAGGCCGGCAAGCAGGCTGGCAGGCAGGCAAGCAGGTGGCTGAGAGGCAGGCAAGCAGGCAGGCTGGCATGCAGGCAAGCAGGCAGGCTGGCAGGCAGGCAGGCTGGCAGGCAGGCTGGCAGGCAGGTAAGCAGGCCGGCTGGCATGCAGGCAAACAGGCAGGCTGGCAGGCAGGCAAACAGGCAGGCTGGCAGGCCGGCAAGCAGGCAGGCTGTCAGGCCGGCAAGCAGGCAGGCTGGCAGGCAGGCAAGCAGGCAGGCTGGCAGGCAGGCAAACAGGCAGGCTGGCAGGCAGGCAAGCAGGCAGGCTGGCAGGCAGGCAAGCAGGCAGGCTGGCAGCCCGGCAAGCAGGCTGTCAGGCAGGCAAGCAGGCAGGCTGGCAGGCAGGCTGGCAGGCAGGCAAGCAGGCAGGCTGGCAGGCAGGCAAGCAGGCAGGCTGGCAGGCAGGAAGGCTGGCAGGAAGGCAGGCAGCTGGCAGGCAGGCACACAGGCAGGCTGGAAGGCCGGCAAGCAGGCAGGCTGGCATGCAGGCAAACAGGCAGGCTGGCAGGCAGGCAAAAAGGCAGGCTGGAAGGCCGGCAAGCAGGCTGGCAGGCAGGCAAGCAGGCAGGCTGAGAGGCAGGCAAGCAGGCAGGCTGGGATGCAGGCAAGCAGGCAGGCTGGCAGGCAGGCAAGCAGGCAGGCTGGCAGCCCGGCAAGCAGGATGTCAGGCAGGCAGGCAGGCAGGCTGCCAGGCAGGCTGGCAGGCAGGCAAGCAGGCAGGCTGGCAGGCAGGAAGGCCGGCAGAAAGGCAGGCAGGAAAGCAGGCAGGCTGGCAGGCAGGCACACAGGCAGGCTGGCAGGCAGGCAAAAAGGCAGGCTGGAAGGCCGGCAAGCAGGCTGGCAGGCAGGCAAGCAGGCAGGCTGAGAGGCAGGCAAGCAGGCAGGCTGGCATGCAGGCAAGCAGGCAGGCTGGCAGGCAGGCAGGCTGGCAGGCAGGGTGGCAGGCAGGCAAGCAGGCCGGCTGGCATGCAGGCAAACAGGCAGGCTGTCAGGCAGGCAAACAGGCAGGCTGGCAGGCAGGCAAACAGGCAGGCTGGCAGGCCGGCAAGCAGGCAGGCTGGCAGGCAGGCAAGCAGGCAGGCTGGCAGGCAGGCAAACAGGCAGGCTGGCAGGCAGGCAAGCAGGCAGGCTGGCTGGCAGGCAAGCAGGCAGGCTGGCAGCCCGGCAAGCAGGCTCTCAGGCAGGCAAGCAGGCAGGCTGGCAGGCAGGCTGGCAGGCAGGCAAGCAGACAGGCTGGCAGGCAGGCAAGCAGGCAGGCTGGCAGGCAGGAAGGCTAGCAGGCTGGCAGGCAGCTGGCAGGCAGGCACACAGGCAGGCTGGAAGGCCGGCAAGCAGGCAGGCTGGCATGCAGGCAAACAGGCAGGCTGGCAGGCAGGCAAACAGGCAGGCTGGAAGGCCGGCAAGCAGGCTGGCAGGCAGGCAAGCAGGTAGGCTGAGAGGCAGGCAAGCAGGCAGGCTGGCATGCAGGCAAGCTGGCAGGCTGGCAGGCTGGAAGGCCGGCAAGCAGACTGGCTGGCAGGCAGGCAAGCAGGCAGGCTGGCAGGCTGGAAGGCCGGCAAGCAGGCCGGATGGCAGGCAGGCAAGCAGGCCGGATGGCAGGCAGGCAGGTTGGCAGGCAGGGTTTCAGGCAGGCAAGCAGGCCGGGTGGCATGCAGGCAAACAGGCAGGCTGGCAGGCAGGCAAACAGGCAGGCTGGCAGGCAGGCAAACAGGCAGGCTGGCAGGCCGGCAAGCAGGCAGGCTGGCAGGCAGGAAAGCAGGCTGTCAGGTAGGCAGGCAGGCAGGCTGGCAGGCAGGCTGGCAGGCAGGCAGGCTGGCAGGCAGGAAGGCTGGCAGGAAGGCAGGCAGGTAAGCAGGCAGGCTGGCAGGCAGGCACACAGGCAGGCTGGAAGGCCGGCAAGCAGGCAGGCTGGCATGCAGGCAAACAGGCAGGCTGGCAGGCAGGCAAAAAGGCAGGCTGGAAGGCCGGCAAGCAGGCTGGCAGGCAGGCAAGCAGGCAGGCTGAGAGGCAGGCACTCAGGCAGGCTGGCATGCAGGCAAGCAGGCAGGCTGGCAGGCAGGCAGGTTGGCAGGCAGGGTGGCAGGCAGGCAAGCAGGCCGGCTGGCATGCAGGCAAACAGGCAGGCTGGCAGGCAGGCAAACAGGCAGGCTGGCAGGCAGGCAAACAGGCAGGCTGGCAGGCCGGCAAGCAGGCAGGCTGGCAGGCAGGCAAGCAGGCAGGCTGGCAGACAGGCAAACAGGCAGGCTGGCAGGCAGGCAAGCAGGCAGGCTGGCAGTCAGGCAAGCAGGCAGGCTGGCAGCCCGGCAAGCAGGCTGTCAGGCAGGCAAGCAGGCAGGCTGGCAGGCAGGCTGGCAGGCAGGCAAGCAGGCAGGCTGGCAGGCAGGCAAGCAGGCAGGCTGGCAGGCAGGAAGGCTGGCAGGAAGGCAGGCAGCTGGCAGGCAGGCACACAGGCAGGCTGGAAGGCCGGCAAGCAGGCAGGCTGGCATGCAGGCAAACAGGCAGGCTGGCAGGCAGGCAAACAGGCAGGCTGGAAGGCCGGCAAGCAGGCTGGCAGGCAGGCAAGCAGGCAGGTTGAGAGGCAGGCAAGCAGGCAGGCTGGCATGCAGGCAAGCTGGCAGGCTGGCAGGCTGGAAGGCCGGCAAGCAGGCAGGCTGGCATGCAGGCAAGCAGGCAGGCTGGCAGGCTGGAAGGCCGGCAAGCAGGCAGGCTGGCAGGCCGGCAAGCAGGCCGGATGGCAGGCAGGCAAGCAGGCAGGCCGGCAAGCAGGCTGGCAGGCAGGCAAGCAGGCAGGCTGAGAGGCAGGCAAGCAGGCAGGCTGGCATGCAGGCAAGCAGGCAGGCTGGCAGGCTGGAAGGCCGGCAAGCAGGCAGGCTGGCATGCAGGCAAACAGGCAGGCTGGCAGGCAGGCAAGCAGGCAGGCTGGCATGCAGGCAAGCAGGCAGGCTGGCAGGCTGGAAGGCCGGCAAGCAGGCAGGCTGGCAGGCCGGCAAGCAGGCAGGCTGGCAGGCAGGCAAGCAGGCAGGCTGGCAGGCAGGCTGGCAGGCAGGCGAGCAGGCAGGCAGGCTGGCAGGCAGGCAGGCTGGCAGGCTGGCAGGCAGGCAGGCAGTGAGGCGCGTGCATGGGTGAGGCGCGGCACGCGCTTGGCTTGGCACGCGTGCTGCAGGATCTTGAAGCGCCCAGTGGCAGCCCCTGGCCTGTTCGGCCATAGCAGCCAGAACGCGTCCGACCCCGTCTTCTCTGGGAAGCTAAGCAGGGTCGGGCCTGGTTCCCACTTGGAAGGGAGACGGACTCGGATACTGGGTGTTGTAGGCCTTTGCCTTTTAAGCCTTTGGCCTCCTTCACCACTCCTTTGGTGCCCGCCGCCCGTCCCCCCTCCCTGCCTGCGTCCCTGTCTGCCCAGGGAGCGGCGCTGCTGGGGCCAAACACACCCCAGCCACTGCTCCCTCATCCCCTCCCGGGCCAGCAAGGCGGCTGTGCCTGGCCCGGCCCCGCCCCGCCTCGCTCGCCCGCCCCCCCCCCCCCCCCCCCCCCCCCCCCGTGCCCGCACACCCCGGGGCACTTCAAAAGGGCACGCTCCCCACTCCCAGAACCCGGCCAAATCCCACTGCAGTGACTGGAAGCCACAGTCCAGCTGTGTACCTTTCCTGACACACCACCCAAACCCGCACCCGGACGGGGGGAGGGTGATGTGGGCGGAACCGGAATCTGGCGCCTGGGGGCTGGAGGGTGGGCGCTGGGTGGGTGGATACAGGAACCCAGGAGCGGGCATTTGGGTATGTGGGAGGGCAACACGTCCCCAGCCTCCAACTTCCCCAAGGCCTGGGCTCCCTGGGTCCTGGATCTCTTCCCTCCCTCGAGCCCTCATCCACAGGGCCCCTGGCATTTTAAGAGGCCCAGCTAGGGCAGCGGACTCGGGCTGATGCTGCTGTCTGGGGGCGCTGGGGGCTCCGGGTGGGTTTGCACCAGGTGGGGCAGACGGGAGGGAACGGCCTGGTGGCTGGCTGCGCTCGCCCTAGCGCTGGGGAGGAAGCGCTGAGAACCTGGCGGGGCGGGCCCCGAAGGCACGAGCGTCCTGATGCCCCACGCTCGCTTCTGCCCTCTTCCCAGTGAGCAGCCCAACGTGGTGTGGTGCGGAGCTGCGAGGTGCGGTGCGGTGCGGTGTGCTGCGGGATGGATGCAGAGGCGGGCCTGCGGCCAAGCCGGGAGCCGCCTGCAAGAGTCCCGGGGTTACAGAACGCCGGGATTGTGCCACGGCGCGTTGCCAGGGTCCTCTGGCGCAGCCTCGGCCACCCGCCGCGGCCCCACGGCTGCTGGCGGTGGCGGCAGCGGCGGCGGCTGCGGCTGAGGCGGCGGCTGCGGCTGAGGCGCCGGCGGGGGCGGCGGCTGCGTCTGAGCCGGCGGCTGGGGCGGCTGCAGCTGAGGCTGCGACTGCGGGGGCGGCTCCAGCTGAGGCTGCGACTGCGGGGGCGGCTGCAGCTGAGGCTGCGACGGCGGGGGCGGCGGCGGGTGTGGCTGAGGCGGCGGCTGCGGCGGCTGCGGCAGCGGCGGCGGCTGAGGCGGCGGCAGCGGCGGCGGCGGCGGCGGCTGAGGCGGCTGCAGCTGAGGCTGCGGCTGAGGTGGCGGCGACGGCTGCGGCGGCAGAGGCGGCGGCGGCGTCGGCTGCGGCCGAGGCTGCGACAGCGGCAGTGGCTGTGGCTGAGGCGGCGGCGGCGGCGCCGGCATCTGCAGCTGAAGCGGCCGCGGCGGCGACTGACGCCGAGGTTTGGACGGCGGCGGCGGCGGCTGCAGCTTAGGCGGCAGCGGCGGCGGCGGCGGCTGAGGCGGCGGCGGCGGCTGAGGCGGCTGCAGCTGAGGCAGCGACGGCGGCGGCGGCGGCGGCTGCGGCGGCCGCTGCGGCTGAGGCGGCGGCGGCGACGGTGGCGGCGGCTGCCGCGGAGGCTTGGACTGTGGCGGTGGCTCCGGCTTCGGCGGCGGCGGCGGCTTCGGCGGCAGAGGCGGCGGCGGCGTCGGCTGCGGCCGAGGCTGCGACAGCGGCAGTGGCTGTGGCTGAGGCGGCGGCGGCGACGCCGGTATCTGCGCCTGAAGCGGCCGCGGCGGCGACTGACGCCGAGGTTTGGACGGCGGCGGCGGCGGCTGCAGCTGAGGCGGCAGCGGCGGCGGCGGCTGAGGCGGCGGCAGCGGCTGAGGCGGCTGCAGCTGAGGCTGCGACGGCGGCGGCGGTGGCGGCTGCGGCTGAGGCGGCGGCGGCTGAGGCAGCAGCGGCGGCTGAAGCGGCTGCAGCTGAGGGTTCGACGGCGGCGTCGGCGGCTGCGGCTGAGACGGCGGCGGCGACGGTGGCAGCGGCTGCCGCCGAGGCTTGGACTGCGGCGGTGGCTCCGGCTTCGGCGGCGGCGGCGGCTGCGGCGGCTGCAGCTGAGGCTGCGATGGCAGGGGCGGCGGCGGCTGCGGCTGAGGCGGCGGCGGTGGAGGCTGCGGCGGTGGCGGCTGCGGCTGCGGCTGAGGCGGCGGCGGTGGCGGCTGCGGCTGAGGCGGCGGCGAAGGCAGCTGCGGCGGCGGCGGCGGCGGTGGCGGCTGAGGCGGCTGCAGCTGAGGCTGCGACGGCGGCGGCGGCGACGGTGGCGGCGGCTGCCGCCGAGGCTTGGACTGCGGCGGTGGCTCCGGCTCCGGCGGCGGCGGCGGCTTCGGCGGAGGCTTCGGCGGCGGCTTCGGCGGCGGGGGCGGCGTGGGCTGCGGCTGAGGCGGCGGCGGCTGCAGGCATGCTGGCGCTGCTGGGGCCAAACACACCCCAGCCACTGCTCCCCCAGCCCCTCCCGGGTCAGCAAGTTGGCCTGGCCTGGTCCGGCCCTGTCAGGCGTGGCTGGCACACCCCACCGCATGTCAGAAGGGGCATGCTCCCTGCTACCCGCTCCCCTTATCAGGCCAAATCCCTCTGTACTGGCTGGAGGCCACTCCTCAGGTTTGCAATTTCCCTGACCCACCACCCACAGGTGCAGGGAGCAGGAAGAGAGGGCGGGGCTGGGGTCTCGGTAGGGGTTCGCATGTTGGAGGTTTGGGTTGGGGCCTATTTATACAAGGACCCAGGAGGCTGGGAGGCGCAGTGAGTTCTCAGATATTGACTGTGCCCCAGTCCTGGGCTCCCTGGGTCCTCTACCTCTGCCCTGCCTCTCAGCCCTCATCCCCAGAGCCTCTGTCAATTCACGAGGCCCATCTACGGTATTGGGCTTGGGCTGGTGAGGTTCTCTGGGGACGCTCGGGGGGCTTCCTTTTGGTTTCGAGCCAGGTGGGGCAGACAGGAGAGAATGGCCAGGTTTTGGTTTGCGCTAGCCCTCTTGGTGGGGAGGAGGGCCTGAGAATCTGCTGGGCTGGAAGGCAAGGCTGGTCTTATGCCGCTTCTTCAGCGACCTGGTTCCACATTAGCAGCCTTGTTTTTTTTGTATGGGTTTGACACAGGTGTGTTTCCTTCCTGGGTCAGCCACTAAGATATGTACTTTTCAGCCCAGTGATAGAGTGTAAAGTTTCAACTTGTAATGGTTTGTTGAAACTATCGATTATTGGACTAAGTGAATTATGTCAGTCAGAAATCTACAAGTACCATGTAATATTGTAATCATTCACGGGTTAGAAGTAAAGAATCACCGGAAATAAGAGAGCGAGATCGTGAGGAAGAGACAAAGGGAGAGAGTGAGAGCGAGTAGAGTATCAAGTAACAGACCCTACTGTGATAATAGTTTGATAGTACTAGAGCGAAGGTGGCTGCTGGGGTAGTTTTCGCACCACGTGAAGGAGATTGAAATGTGTACCTGCAAAAATGCACACTGGGTAATATTTGGACCGTGAAACTACTTAACTCTTTGTATTAACCTTTTGAAATCAAAGAGACTACAAAAACTGCAATTTGAAAACGAAACAAAATGAAATGAGTACCTGTCCAATCGTTTAGTAGGTGAATTACATGAGATTGTAGTTATGGCACCCTTGCCAGGACTGCTGTGGGTTCTGAACTACGTTGGGGGTGGCACATGGGTGGCTCAGTGAGTTGAGTGTCCGACTTGGGCTCAGATCATGATCTCGCTGTCTGTGAGTTCGAGCCCTTTGTCGGGCCTTGTGCTGATAGCTCAGAGCCTGTGTCTCCCTCTCTCTCTGCCCCTTCCCTACTCATGCTGTGTCTTTCTCTGTCTCTCAAAGATGAATGAACATGAAAAAAATTTAAAAAAAAGAAGTACCTTAGAAGAAGTTACAATGTCCTCTAAGTCACATTGCATAGAGACTCCTCTCTTTCCCGTGCAGAAATAGTTAGCAGTAGTTGTGCAGGTATTGAAGAAGAATGAGGATGACAATGTCTTACAGATAGACAAAGGCAGCTTAACAATGGAAGGCTAGTGGGAAATCCTCCGTGCATGCCATCCTGGGCCTGTAGTTTTGACGCTCATGACGCAAGTCAAATAACAGGTTCATTCTGTATGAATTCCTTTAAAGGCCACCCATCCTTCCTCTGGGTCCAGCACTATATCTTCATTAGTGACCGGGACAAAATGTGATCTGTGCCCATGTGGAGATCACTGCCAATGAGGAAGACAGAGGTGAAAAGGGGGTCCATGTGGTTAGTAGGGATGGGAGACAACAGCACGGGTCATTGAGAGCAGAGACCTGCACTTCAAAGGAAACTTCCTCCGAAAGGAAAACTTGGCACGAAGGTCTCGGAAAGGAATGAATGAGAGCTTTTGGAAAAGTGTGGTTTTATATTGAATAAAAGATGTGTTATCATCTCACCTGTGTATTTATTCCTGGAACGTAGGTTTAAACTGGAGGGGATCGGGTATCTATCTGGCAATTTGTCTCACCAAATTATAGCATTGTGGCAGAAATCTCCTAGGCCTCTTTAGTTTTTCCAAGGACTTCTCCATTCCTGTGACAATCAAGTCATGCTCTTTGGAAACCTCCATTGGCTCCTCTTCCTGATTGACTTTCCTTAGATTTGGAAGCAGCTTAACCAAACCAGGTTACGTTTGCCGGTAGCTTTCTGTGTTCTTTGGATAGACAAAATAAGGCTGATGAAGGAAATAAGAATCCTGGCATTCAAGGGCAATCACAGCCTACACTGTTTTTCTACCTTAAGCATTATTTTCAGAGAGTGGAATCACAGTGTGAGTTTGGCTTTTTTGTTGGGCAAACTGTTTTGTTTCTGTTTTTATTCTTATTTTCATTTCAACTGGGTAAACCCTACTTCGTATCTTTAAATCTCCATTTACATTGGTTTTCAATTTTTTGTTACCCTACTCCTCATAGGGAAAACTCTTGGCCTGCTGCCAGTGCCCTTAAGAGTACACATAAATGGGAACAACAAGTAGCCATAGAAGGGGGAGCGCTTGCTGACGTTGCTTCTTTAAAAAGTCATAACAGGGTGGCTGCACCAGTTTGTATTGTGACCAGCAGTGCAAGAGTGTTCCCCTTTCTCCAACTCTCACCGACAACGGTTCCTTCTTGTGTGGTTCATTTTAGCCATTCTAGCAGGTGTGAGGTGGTCTCTCATCGTGGTTTTGCTCTGCATTCCTTAATGCACAGTGATGTTGAGCATCTTTCCATATGTCTGTTAGCCATCTGGAAGTCTTCTTTGGGCAAGTGTCTATTCATGCCTTCTGCCCATTTCATAACTGGGCTGTTTGGTTTTGGGTGCTGAGTTTGATAAGGTGTTTCTACATTTTGATCCTAACCCTTTCTCACATATGTGTCTTGCAAATATCTTCTCCCATGCTGTGGGCTGCTTTTAGTTGTGTTCATTGTTTCCTCCACTGTGCAGAAGGTTTTGTCTTGATGAGAATATTACTCAGCCATCAAAAAGCATGGAGTCTTGCCATTTGAAACTATGTGGATGGAACTAGAACGTATTGTGCTAAGCTAAATGAGTCCATCTGAGAAAGACAAAGATACAATTTCACTAGTATGTGGCAATTAACATATGAGAAGGTGAGGACGAGAAGAGAGGTAGACTTAAAAATTTTTTTTTTAATGTTTATTTATTTCTGAGACCGAGAGAGACAGAGCATGAGCGGGGGAGGGGCAGAGAGAGAGGGAGACACAGAATCCGAAGCAGGCTCCAGGCTCTGAGCTGTCAGCACAGAGCCTGACGCGGGGCCCAAACTCACAGATTGAGATCATGACCTGAGCCGAAGTCAGACACTCAACCGACTGAGCCACCCAGGTGGACCTAGAAAAGAGGTAGACTTTTAATGCTAAAGAACAAACTGAGAGTTGATGGAGGGATGTGGGTGAGAGATGGGCTAGATGGGTGGTGGGTACCAAGGAGGGCACTTGTGATGAGCACTGGGTGTTGTACGTAACTGATGAATCACGGAATTCGACTTCTGAAACCTATACGTTAACTAACTAAAATTTAAATTAAAATAAGAAACAGAAATCTAAACAGCCCACTCCCTCGGTCATGGCCCATGAAACGGTTTTGACAACAGTGTGTGACATTCTCTCTGGCACCATCATTCTAGATGCTGTATCATGGTCCTGTAGCCAGAGGAATCGGATCCTCTCTGTCTGAGAAGGAGGTGTCCCATTCAGGGCTCTTAGAGCAAAAGCAGAGATGACACATGCCTACATGAAAGTCTGTGCAAATCCCTAGTCACTGTCTTTGCTCTCCAGAATCAGACCCCTCCCCACCGGAATCAAAGGTGATGGCAACTGAAATCATGGCAACAATCACCCTCCAGTAAGAGAGTCGAGGCCCCTCCCGCTACTGAAAAATGAGTGCCCTGATCTCTAATGCACAACAAGGGGTCTGGTTTCAGGAGTGCGATGAGTCATTTTTGCTAGTTTTGTGGATGAGAAATTACACCAAACTCATCGTCCTATGTTCACTTTTCTGATGACGAGTGAGGCTGGATGTTTACCACTTCCTGCCATTTCCAAAATGTAGCCACCGTTCTCAGTTCTGGGTGAGCCTGCTGAACACACTCTCCCGGACATCCCCCGGGGACACAGACAGTGATCTGTGTCCAGTCAGGAAACGTCACTCCTTGTGAAACCACTAAGCTGTTAGTGAGGGGAGGTCAGTTTCCAGATTTCAGGACAGAAATTCTGTCACTTGCTTCTGACTTGCTTTGTCCCGTGTTTGTTCCATCTCTCTCTGTCTGTCTGCTCCTCTTTCTCTCTCTCTCTGTATCTCTCTCTCTCTCTCTCTCTCTCTCTCTCCTTCCCTTTTCCCTCTCTCTCTCTGCTCTCTGTCCTCATTTGCTCCCGCTGTCTGTCCGCTAACCCTGCAAATAGGGAATCAAACACCTCAGTTAGGGAATAGCTTCTGATTCTGTGTCTCCCTCTCTCTCTGCTCCTCCCCTTCTCACATCCTATCTCCCTCTCTCAAAAATAAATAGACATGAAAACATATATAAATAACCCAAGGAAACCTCTCTGAAGGGACCGTGATGCAGCTGAGAGACAAGCACAGCACAGGGACTGCTGTCTGGATTAGAGCAGGGTGACTCAGGGAGCAAGGGAGAAGCCAGCTGCACTTCTCATGAACGGTCACTGCGACTGCAGAGAGACCAAGACACCAATTCATCAAGCCACCGACTCCCACAAATGA
The DNA here is from genome assembly GCF_028749965.1 of Puma concolor. Classification (NCBI taxonomy): domain Eukaryota; kingdom Metazoa; phylum Chordata; class Mammalia; order Carnivora; family Felidae; genus Puma; species Puma concolor. The sequence continues at coordinate 20,249,790 of NC_141677.1, forward strand.
TACACCAACCTCGACAGGCACTGCATTGTTACGAATTACAGAGTAGAGAACTCATGTCCTCTCTTCCCCTAGAAACCAGCCAGTGCCAAGCACGCACCGCTTACATCTGTGAGCAACTCTGTCACACTCAAGAACCACAGGTTCCCCGAGCATCCCATCTACACATCCATTTGGTCAAGCATGTCACCGAGGACGGCCCAGGCTCAAGGGGAAGCCTTAGACTCTACCTCTCAAAGGGAGTTGGAGACAAGCAACTACCTCCCATCATGACTTTGATGTCATCATAGGCCACGTTTCAGCAGGTCTAAGATGTCACCACTTGTAGGAAGCATCCTGATGTTACTCGAATCAAAATGTGAAAGCAAGGTCAAGATGGAATCGTGACGTGTAGGACTTGCACGCTGATTTGTGATGGGAGACGTGTCTCTGCTGCCGGTGCAGCTCAAAGTTTGAACCCGGGCTACCTGACGTTCCAAAGTGAGGGCCAGGGAGCAGTCGTTCCAGGCTGAGACCATCTATCGCATGGAGGGGATCCCTAAACAGCTACTAACGTTTTCTATTCTAGAAACTTCTGCACAAATGCCAAAGGAAGAGGTACAGTAAACCCTCATGAATCCATCACCCATCTTCCACCAGTATCAACCCACATGGTCACTTAATCATTGATGCATACCCTGACCTAACCCAGGGCGTCGAATTCCCAGAGGGTGGGTGAATTCACCTGTAAATCCCGGGGCATAAGGTGGCACCGTGAGCCCTTTCTGTTGTCCTCCTTGCAATCCACGTGGCTGAGCGATACATATCGCTTTATTACCTAGATGCCACTGGGTAAATCTGAAGTCGATGTGCCAGGGCTCAACACTGAGCACACATGAGTTAGCAGGTAAGTAAGGGGAGAAAACGGTTAGAATACTATCGCATGGGGAAGGGAGGGGAGTAAGAACCAGGGTGGGGGCAATTCAGCCACAGTTTTCCTTGAAATAATGTGTGTGGTGGCACTTTGAGCAAAACATGAAAAACAGGGGCACCTCGGTGGCTCACTTGGCTGAGTGTCCAACTTCGACTCAGGTCATGATCTCACGATTCATGAGTTCAAGCCCTAGGTCGGGCTGTTTGGTGACAGCTCAGAGCATGGAGCCTTTTTCGGATTCTGTGTCTCCCTGACTCTCTTCCCCTCCCCCAGTTGCACTCTGTGTGTGTCTCTCTCTCCCTCTCAACAATAAATAACCATTAAAAAATTTAAAAGAAACAAAAACCAGGGTCACTCAGCTGCCACAGTCAGGGGAGTATACAACTCTTGATACCTGGGTCGTGGGTCTGTGCAGAAGTTACTTAACATCTTTAAAAATAAACCGAAATTCGGGGTACCTGGGTGGCTCAGTCAATTAAGCACCTGACTCTTGATTTCAGCTCAGATCATGATCTCTCTGTTGGTGAAAAAGTTCCCACATCAGGTTTGTGCTGACATTGGAGGGCCTGCTTGGGACTCTCTCTCCCTCTCTCTGACCCTCCTCCCCTCTCCCTCTCTCTCAAAAGATATCATTTTTAAAGTTTAAAAATTAACATAAGTAAAAAAGAAAATAAGATGTTGGAGACTAAGACAATCTTACCCCTCTATTTTTGCAATGTGACAATGCCTTACTCACTGCTTTAATTACGAGTGAAAAGTTTTTTTTTTTGTAACTTTATTTTTATAACTTTATTTTGAGACAGAGCACATGCGTGAGTGGGGGAGGGGAGAGAGAGAATCCCAAGCAGGGTCTGTGCTGCCAGCCCAGGGCTCGACGCGGGCCTCAAACCCACAAACCATGAGATCGTGACCTGAGCCGAGGTCAAGAGTCAGACGCTCAACCAACTGAGCCACCCAGGCTACCCTAATTAAAAAATTTTAAATTAACTGACATTATTATTCTCCTGAAAATGTTTACAAATAGCTTTTACTTAATTTTCCGAGAGCATCCTGGCCTGAAAACCAGAGCCATGGCCCTGAAGCACGGAGGCTAGGCTGTGGGCCTCCCCTCAGCACCAGTGGAGAAAGGTTCTGTTCGCCTCCTCTAAGGATGGCTGGCCGGACGCACTGAAGACAATCCAAGCAAGTGGGACGGCAGCCACCATTTGCGCAGGAGAGGCTGACCCACCCTCTAACTGCTGGATGTGCTCTGGTGTGTGTGCCCCGAAACCCTGTGGGCGGCCCCCATGGCCATGGCTCACAGCGGACGGAGGCCTTGGAGGCGGCACAGTGGGACACAGGCCTCCCTGCACCTGGCCCTCACCACAACCCAGCCTGGCTGGCATCCTGGCATCCAGGCCTGATGCTGCTTCCTCTCACGTGTGGGCAGGATGGTTTCCTCTTGCATCGCTGTCTCCCCTGCACGTCCTAGTGCCTTTCCAGAGTGGTTCCTGTCTCAGGGGTCCCTGAAAGTGCCTTCTACCAAAGCAGAGAACACTCACCCCCCCCCAGGCACACGCACGCTCGTGGCTAGGAGAGGCCCAGCACACTCGAGGGAGAACACCAACCGGCAGTAATCCTGATGCATGCCAGAGGTCCTCTTGACTATTTTCCATCTTCCACTTTCTTCCTGGACACTCTAGGGCTTGTCGAGAGTTCTCTTCCCTGTGGGAGGGTTGGACCCATCCTCCCCACCCTGATGCCTCCGGGGTAGGACCAGAGGAGGCCTTCTCCAGAAACAGGTGGACTGGGGAGGTGGTCCCGTCTATGTCCAAATCTCTGCAACCTGTGCATGTGACTTTATTTGGAAAAGCAGTCTTTGTGAGTGCAGCTACGTGGAGGACCTGGAGACCACCCTGGACTCCCTGGGGAGGGGGCTGGGGAGTACACGGATGAATGTTCTTAAAAAGAGGAGTCAGGTAAGATACACCGAGAAGGGACAGGGCACGGGGGCCAGCAAGCACCGAAGCCGGGCAGGATGGAGCCTCCCTGCTCCCGCTGAAATCTGCCCACGCACCGGGTGGTGTGGACACAGCGCTGGCCTCAGGTCAGGACTGGGAAAGGTGGCACAGGAAGACAAGGAGGAGAATCAGCAGAATCCACGCCACTTCTTCCCACCGAGGACTCAAGCGACAGGGGGGTAAGAGAAAGCAGAACGTCAGAGATGTTGAGAAACACCATCAAGTGAAGCCACATCATCAGGAAGGAGGCAACAACCCCTCCTGGGCATGCGCCTGCTGCCCCTGTGCAGGAGCCATGGGGACAGACCCCTCCCGGTACCGCGGACCACCCACCTGGGAGGTGGCAGGACTCGGCCAGCAAAAGGCGAGGAGGAAAGTGCAAAGTCACAATTACATTCAGAACACTCGACGTGACACACAAGAAAGGACCTTAAGGGCAGCAGTGAGGAGGGTAGAGTGGCCTCAAGGAGGAGTGTGAAGCGGTAGGAGAGTCAAGGGTATTCGGTGGGACCTGGCGGGTCTGTGGAAAGGCCTGCAAGCCCCGGAACATTCAGTATGGGGCGAGCACAGCCAAGGATGGCTAGCGCGTGTTCTCAGAGAGGCCACACCCCTCGGACATCTGCTTGGTCTGTTTCTCAATTGACATTTCTTTTTTAAGCATAATTAGATTCACCAAATCGAGTTTTAATAAACCATGTGCAACCTAATGTACCTGTGGGGAATTGGTCTGTTTCCAGAAACTCTCAGATGCCGAAGGCTTGCCCAGCTTTGGTGGGGAAAAAACAGAATCTTAGATGTAAAACGCAGGGAAGCACTTTGTTGTTCCAAACCTCACACTTCACACTAAGGACTAGGAAGTGCAGAAACTAAAGATCAGCCAGCAAAGGTTCTGAACAGGAAGACACAGAATGACCTAACTATGCCCTGACAGAAAGGAGAAGGGAAGTCTTACTCCACAGAAAGAAACTATGTATCCTTCACAGTAGTAAACGATCGGCCCTGGCGGGAGAGACAGTGCAGGAAGAGGAAATCCCAGCGATTGTCAGCTGTGCCCTCCACACAAGGCCCACGGGTCAGGGCGTCCATTCCTTGACCCAGTGACCATAAGCTCTCTGTGGCGGGGAGGGAAGGAACCATCCCAGAGTCGCCTGAGCTATGAGGGATCTTGTGCCAGAGCCTCCTGAGGTGGCCTCGTGAGGGCCGCTTCGGAATCTGTGTCTTCTCCTGTCTCTGCCCCTCCCATGCTCATGCTCTGTCTCTCTGTCTCTCAATAATAAACAAACATAAAAAACTTAAGGAAAATCTACAAATGGAGAATGAGGTCCACTCTTGAAACTTGTTCAAAAAACAAATGTAAAAAGTTGATTTCCGTAAGAACGGTAAGACCTTTATTAGAGTTGCACTACATTATTTCCAGGGTCTCGCGCCTTCCCCCTGGGTGCACACCCAGCACCCTGCCCCGCGGTGGGAGCCCAGTGCTTCCTGATGGGTCTTCTGAGTGTTGTGGTGCCAGGGAGTTCAGGGTGGGTGTGGGGCAGGGCTAGGGGGGGACGTGCCCAGGTCCCCCCCACCCAGGCTTGCCACGGCCCCAGCTCCCAGGTTCTGTGGGTCACTCCAGGCAAGCTGCCCAGGCCCCCAGGACTAGGCTCTGATAGAGCCCACGCACTGAGGACACCCACGAGGCCTAGTTGTTGTAGGTGGAAGAGCACGCTAATATTCAAGCAGATACGAAGTTAGGAGTCATCTTAGATCATTGAAGCCTGAGCGGGCCACAGCCTTGTTACATATGAAGTCGGCCATTCTCCACCATTGTTCACGTTCCAGTCAAAGAGCCTCCCGTGGCGCCGTCGCCGAGGGGCTGGGGCAGGTCAGCATGTCACGGACCGACGACCAGCTGCATCTTCTTTGGCTGCATAGAGGACAGAGAGGAAGCGACCCAGAAGTCTGCAGGGAGAGTCTCTGCTGACCCAGCAGCTAAGTCACAAATGTCCTTTGGTCTACATTGTTTTCTCCAAGAAGGTGCCTTCCTAAAGTTTTGTCATCATCCAGAAATCAAGACTGATTGGAAATTAAAAAACAAAAGTGGATACTAAAGTTACCAGCCCTTTAAAATGACCTCGCTCTGCAGTTTTGTTTACAGGTATTTACCCACATTCCTGACAGCCATCGGGCCCCCTGCCCAGAAGGCAGCCCCAGGGGGTAAAGGGAGACAGGGCCACACTTGTGCCAGGACCCTGACCGGGCACAAGTCAGCAGAGTCCTGGGCTGCCTGGGCCTGCTCCACTGTCTATGTGAAATCGCCTTCCTGCCATAGAAGATACTACCTTTTCGTTTTCCAAATAGTCTTTGAGCTGCAGACAGTGCCACACGCCGGGACAGTCCCACAGCGCCCTTGCCCTTGCCCTGTTCTCCTCACAAGCATGTGTTCGTTCTTAGGGCAATGACGACAGTCTTAAGTAGTGGTGTGGGAGGAAATCAGTCCTGCTCATGTAGAAGGAGAATGCAACGTTTTGTGTCTTTTCAAATAAATAACTGAAACATTCCCCCAGAGCACAGGGCCCTGGATTGCAGTGAGATATCCGGCTACCCCCAAAACACAACTTACAGGCTCTATTCCCAGGCTGCAGCCAGTGTGTTATGATGTCAAAAATATTTCTGGGGGCGCCTGGGTGGCACAGTCGGTTAAGCGTCCGACTTCAGCCAGGTCACGATCTCGCGGTCAGTGAGTTCGAGCCCCGCGTCGGGCTCTGGGCTGATGGCTCAGAGCCTGGAGCCTGTTTCCGATTCTGTGTCTCCCTCTCTCTCTGCCCCTCCCCCGTTCATGCTCTGTCTCTCTGTGTCCCAAAAATAAATAAACGTTGAAAAAAAAAAAAAATTAAAAAAAAAAAAAAATATTTCTGAAGGCTATCGGTGTCAAATAGCAAAAATGAAAGAAACCAAACTCCTCATCTCTGTGAAACTATTGGTTCCTCAATAGCTAATTGGTTTGTTTATTTATTTTTTATACTTTTTTTTTTTGAAAGAGACAGAAGCAGCAAGAGCGGAGCAGGGGCAGAGAGTTCGGGGGAGAGAGAATCCTAAGCAAACTCCCCGCTGTCAGCTCTGCGCCCAATGCAAGGCTCACATTCACCAAGTGTGAGAACACGACCTGTGCCGAAACCAAGACTCAGATGCTTCACTGACTGAGCCACCCAGTCGCCCCTGTTTTTAGAGTTTGAGAGAGAGAGAGAGAGAGAGAGAGAGAGAGAACGAGTGTGTATGAGGAGAAAGGGGCAGAGAGAAAGGAGGAAGGGGACCCAAAGCAGGCTCCACGCAGAAAGCAGCCAACCCACACTTTTTGTTAGCTCTCAACTTGCCAAAATACACATTTCGGGGAGCAGTGGGGTGGGAGAACCAGAAGGCATTACCACGAATCTTAGTGTTTTCATTACAGAAAGTATAAGGATGTGGAAGAAAACACATCAGCAACATCTAAGGGACAGAATTTTCCCAGCATGGTTCCAGGAGCAAAAGGTCTACTTTCAGTATCAAATTGCACACGGCCAGGTGGCAACTATCCAAGTTATTGTATATCCAAGTTAGTGTATCCAACACTTTTATACACTTCAAACATAGGAACATTCACATCAGACCACTGTTGGACAGTTTCTACAAATTTCCATTCCCAGAGAACCAAAAGGCTGAGGGTTCCTACGGAATTGTGAGCAGTAACAGAAATAACAGCATTTCACCTGAAGTACAACTCAGTGTGCCAGTCATGATCATTATTATGAGTTCTGAGAAGGAGACTACATTGAGGCAGATGGAAAGAAACCAACGGACAAGTCCGGGGGCTGAAGCGGAACGGCCTCTACGGGAAGGGGCTCTGTGGGCCCAGTGTGGACATGAGGCACCCCACTCCAGACCTCGCAGACTCTCAGGGCACGGAAGAGTGGCCACACGCCTTGCCTAATGTCCGGTGTATCACAGAGCCCACTGACTTCTGCCCTGGCTCAAGGCCCCGTCCCGTCGTCCCACCATCTCCAAAGTACCCCCGTGGCCCACCTCCTGCTCCACCCCGCTAGCCTGCAAACAACCTCTTCTGTTGAAAAGAGCTCACTTTTTTTAATCAGTTGTGGGATCACTGGGATATGGTTTCAACCTGCCTCCTTCACCCACTTAACTCAGCTCTGGGACACAGTGAACCCACGTGCGACCTGCTCTGCAGTGGAAAGTCCCAGAGAGATATGCCCGCACCACTCCTCTGGGCCCCCATCCCGGGCATCACAGCGCCTCAGCTGCTTGGTAGCAAACGAAACCCACTGCTGTTACTCGTTGTCAGAATCAAGACCAGTTGAAAATAAGATGTACTGATTAGACTGCAAAGGTCAGAGTCTACTGAAGAGAAACTCAAACACTACAGGGGAAGGAAACACAGGGGCAGCCTAGTGAGGACGCCAGAGAGATCACCAGCATGAGTGACAGGTTCTGAATGCTGGTGACCAGGTCCTCACAGGGGCTGCAGTTACACATAGTGTGATGGAGCTTCTGTGTTGAAAGTATCTCGTGGATATTTAGATGCAGACACTCCTGAAAGCCATGTGACGGAAGTGCTCCCACTGTTCCCAGGTACAGGTGAGAAAACAGAAGCACAGGAATGCTAATATGGACTTTCCCCAGAGCCCCGAACCCATCTGTGCAGGAGCCAGGCTCAGACGAAAGTGCTCTGGGGCCACACCCTCACGTGAGCCACAACATATCCTCCCTGCACAACTTCTCAAGGTGCACTGGGAATCCATGTGAGTCCCTTCAAGATTTCATACGTGCTCTACGTCCTCCAGGACCCACAGTTTAAGAAGAACCTCAGGTTCAGCGTGGAGGACATAATACTGCTTTGCAGCTATAGAGTCTATTGACCAAACGAACAGCTACTGCTTGAAAAACAGGTACAGCTGAAAAGTGCTCAGCAAGGTGACAAGAAACACAATGCTTATTTTTTAAAGTTTTTGGTGTTTTTCAGCTTGTGCGCCCAATTTGCGGAGTCCCAGGGCACCTTGGGAAGGGTTTTCAATTCCGTGGCTCCAATTCAGCGGCTGTGGGGAAGCAGAGTGATGAAATGGGAGGTGGGGGGTGTCCACAGCCACGTGAGGTCTCCCGACACGGGGAGGGGTCCGCAGGCAGAGAGACCACGGATCTAGAGGAATGAGGCCAGTAAGACCACCCACACGCTGGAAACACGCAGGGGACACCAACCTGGTCATGCAGGCTCGTCGCTAGCGTGGCTGGGGTGGACCTTTTGTCTTCTGGTGAGCAACCAGCGGATGGATTTTGTGATGCCCTTCTTCTTGGGGGCGTGGTTCAGTGAGTCCCGGCTATTGCTAGTTTTGCTGAGGCTGCTCAAGGGGCCATCCCGAGAGCCCGGGGATCTGGGGGACGCACAGGAGAGCATCTTCCACGCGTGCTCGTCACACGACACACCGCCCCACGTGATTAGAAGCACAATCCCCCAGCTTCTAGGGAGGGCTGCGCCCTGGGAGCTGACACTCTCTCCCTCCCAAGTATTATCTGGAGTCCAAGCCCCTTGGGTTGAGAACGCTCGGCACCCCTCCCTGGCTGTGACCCGGGAGCACGGAGGACATGCACACCTGAGCCACCCCAGGGCGTGGTGCGAGTAACAGAGGGGCTGCTGGAGCTGCGTGGTGGGGGTGGGGGGAAGAGAGCATGGCTCCTGACAGCCCCACAGGGCACAGTGCGGCCCAGGGGAGGAGCCCTAGGGAGCATGTCACCCAGGATCCACCGGGAGGAAAAGGGAGGTCTCAGGACGGCTGGTGCGTAGGATCTGAGCAAACGAGGCTGCCCTACAGCCACCAGCATCACAAGACTCCGGTCTTTCCCACCTGCCTTTTGCTCTGCTGGCCACACCCAGGGCACCCAGGCAGGTATCCCAAGAACGCCGTGCACGTAAGCTCGGTTCATTGGCCTCTCTTTGGAATCGCTGTTCCGACCCTTTCTCCCCCATGTAGAGATCAAAGGTTTCTCAGAGCTGAAAACCAGCGCACAGGCATGTCTCCTACGATGCCTGTGCCCCTTACTTTGTGGCGTCCCTGATGTCCTCGTGGCTGGCCTTGTGCGGTGCCCCTTGCTGCAGCCTGTCCAAGCTCAGGGACCTCTGGGAAGAAGGAGCTGACGGTCCACATCGTGTCCTTGCCACACGATCTTGTGACTCTCCCTCCAAAGGCAGCAACTGTGGGGTGGAGAGGAGAGTGACATGAGTTCACCGTGCGCCCAGACAGAGGAGCACACAGCCCTGAAATCACAGCCAGCAACTCATTTGAAAAGCTATGAGCTGTGCTTTGTGCAGGGTCCAAAACGACTTCCTAGGATCGGCCTAACGCCAGGCGAAAGGGTGGATTCGCGTCCGGGCAGTGGGCCCACTGAGACCCCCAGCCCATCGGCACCGAGGGGTGTACCCTCCCCAGGACCTCGCACCACCAGGAGCCCGGCCACAGAAGGTAGAGGCGGAGACCCAAACCATGTCACCATACACCACGGCCAGCTGAGAAGGAAGGTGTTTGTTTCCTGACGCCGTTCAGGGCAAACCCTGGTGAGCACGGAGCCCTCCCGTGCACGATTGTCCAAAGCTCTTTGTTTGGGGGAAGTGGAGCGAGCTTGTGGCCTAACCCACTGTCACTTCTGGTAGCGATGCAAGGCTGGAACCTACGGGGACGTGTGTAAAGTGACAAGGCACCCAACCCCCTGACCCCACACTCGGGTCTGACTTCTGCTTCTCGGGGCCGTTTCGGGTGATGTTACAAACTGACGGACTCATCTGCAGCTTACAGACAGTCTGCTCGACACGGTGGAGACACAGTGTCCCGTGGCTGCCGTCACGACAAATGAACCCCTTCAGACTCCATTTTTCCTTCTGTGACAGGCGGTGGGTCTGCGGCTATGTGGCTGTGGGCCCTGGAAAGGACCGTGGGGCCACGGACCCGCCAGCGTTATGACCCTTGACAGGTCCTGGGGGTGAGGCAGGGCCGGATCTCACGAGACACACGTGTAGGACTGGCGAGACAGGCACAGCCAACTGGGTTTGTACCAGGACCTCCGAAGCTGCACGGGGCTCGGGACACCCATGGCGGTCAGCACCAAGCGGAGCTGAGCTCAGGGAAGACACAAGCTTCACCAACAGCTCCAAAACACCTGCCTCCTCTCCTGATTTCCTGACAATCGGCAGACAACAAAAGGCTACCTTAACAGGCTACAAATTATCCACATAAAAGCAAACAGGGTCAGACTCCCTCAACACAAGTAGATTTCATACCCAGGTGGAAGCAAGGATATGGAGAAAACAAACCCAAAGGGGAACAGGACAGGGAGCCACGCTAGCGACCAGGCTATGAGGTGAGCAGAGACGGAGGGCTCCGGGAGCACACCCTCCCCTGGGTCACAGCGCAGTCCACACACAGGCCCCCGCCCAGCACTGGGTCCTGCCAGACTTGTGCCTATGGGCCATTTCAGTCTCAACCAAAACGGGAGGCTCCCGCCAGGCTGGGAAGTGCAACGCCCGTGCTGGCCCTGTCTGCACGGACCTGACACCCACTGCCCGTACGCCTAGACTTCATCCCCCAAAACCTCCAAAGAGCCCTCCAAGTAGCCATCAGTGAGCTGCGGGAGCAGGCCGTCCTGCCTGGGTGTTCATCACGCGACCCTCTGTTCCTTGAGAAAGTCTTGCTACAGAGGAAAAGGCAGCACGAGCCAGCAGAATGCAGGGCGTGCTCTGTGCCCCGGCGCCGATGTGAGCTCCTGATCTCTGAGGACCGTGCACCGATGGGCAGTGTGTGGACACCCCAAGGGCCGTGAACCTTGCGCTGTCCTCACTTACCAGGAGAGCAAAGCAGGAAAAAAAAGACGGTGATGAATACACCCCGGTCACAAAACAACCAGTGACCGAACTGGCACTTGAACGCAAGAATTCAACTGAACGGACACACCGTCTGTGCAGTGGAGGGGCTCCCCCAGCTGCCGCCCAGCTCTGTATCAGAGGCACGGCCCTGTCAGCGCATGGCTGGGAAGGTCTGGGATGGGGGTCCGGTCCAGGGAGCAAGGCATCCCAGTTATGAGGCGGACTGTCTGGTCGAGGGTTCCGTCCCGAGGCACGGCGCTTCCCCTGAGGATGGGCACACCCACGTCATTGTCCTCTGGACACAGGAGGTGTCCTGTCCCGGCGAGGGGCACTGTAAATGGGAGGAGGGCGCCCGAGCAAAGGTGGGGTATGTGGCAGAGTGGTGTCGTGGCCAGTGTTTGCCCTGCAAAGTGTCCTCATGCACAGGACCCGGGCTCTCAGGCTCTGGTTGCACATCTGGAAATGGGCTAACCACACAAGCTGTGGCTCGCGGGGATGTCTGTGAGGGCCAGGTCACAGGATCCTAAACCACTGCACACACCAGGTGGCGAACGAACCCTAAGAGCTCTCTGAATGCTGCTGGCTACGGCTGTCAAAAGTGGTTATATCCCGAAATCGAAACTCTACGGCTCTGCTTCAGTAATTTCTCTTCCTAGAAACTTCTGTGTCTCATGGAACAAAGTTCGCAGCGCAGCGAGCAAGACACAAACGAGAGACAACGGCGAGCTCCGGTGGCCGTCGCAGGTACCGTGGAAACCGCACGCCGCGCTCGAGCTCCCAGTGGCTCCTGTACTTCCCCGCACACGCCAGCCGCTCGTCCTTACCCAGCTGTGGTGCTCACCGTGAAGAGACGGGCACTCTCCCCCACACCACAGACAAACACAGCTAGGTTGCACTACGAAACACTTTCGCTTTCTCCGATGCTTCCTTACATCGCTAGGCTGACAGAGGCATGCAAAGAAAGGAAGAGGAATCAGATTTACTGCACACTTGGAAGCTACAATTTCCAAGACGAAACGAGCAAACATATTTTAAAGAGAACAACGAGATGGGTATAATGGAGAGAAGATTTAGAAACAACCACGACTGGACGCAGAACTTTGTTCCACCGCACATCTGAATGTAATAGGCTGTTCGACATTTACCAGAGACACTCCCAATTATCACTCAGGGACGTAAAACTCCATGACAACATACACAACTTATTGAAACATGGCATCTTGTAGAACAAAGACGTCTAACAGGTGCCTATTCTAAACTTTCCTGTAACTGTTCTCCTTGTTGGAAACCAAGTTACACTTTTACAGTATCACCCGAGGGGATGCCGAAGTTCCCGCAACACCTTGTATAACACCAAACAAACCCACTCTGTTAACGCCCTGCTGGACGTGAATGTGAAATCCTGACCTCGAATTGGATTGACAACCTCTCACGAATCACTGTGCTGGTTACAGGAGGGTGCCCTGGGCAGGTACGTGATAAAAACGGGCTTAGGGGCAGGTGACAGCTTCACGTTGTAGGAGTCCCGAGTTTCAGTGTAGAAGGCAGTACTTGTGCTCAGTAAGCCCGTGAGATTTGGAGTCCTGAACGCGAGTGTCGGCACCGCAAAGCGTGCTGTCTGCATCGAGCTTCCGTTCATCTATGCTCAGTGCCTTATCTCTTTGGAAGAAACACTTCGTTTACAAATTATGATCTAGATCGTACCCGTATCCACCTGTACTATACAGCGATACGCTAACGACAATTTATGACTATTGGGGCAAAACCCCACTCTCTAATGACAAATGAAGATACAGGAGAAACAACACGAGCCAGCCACGAGTGACCACAGACGCGCCAGGGCAAAACAGCAAAATGACAAAACACAAACCACAGAACTTTTGCCCTGTGTCTCCTTCCAGCTAGCACTGCGTCTCTGCTCCCAACCAGAGTTCAAGTCCTCCAGAAATCTGCCCCTACTGTGTCTACACAGACTCTGGAACTCGGGCGAGCGGGCTTTAGCGCAAGGGCTCCTGGACCAGACCACCGTGGTCCTCGGCCTCCACCGTGCCTGGCCCCACCCAGCACGACCAGGCCACCGGTCTCCCTTTCCCTGAGCACCTGGCTCACTGAGCTCCTTCCACCTTGTGACCGCTTGCTCTCTGCCAGATCTGTCTCTCTCTCTCCACTGCCACACTGGGAATTGCCCAGAGAGCCACCCTTGGACTCTGGGGCTATCCACAGGTGCCCATCTAGGGACTTTTGTCAATCATCTGTCAAACAGAAATAGATAACTAACACACATCTCACCTTTTACTTCCCATTCGCTGCTGGTCTCCCCTCACTACACTGTGCACACATAGGGGTGCAGGCCTCTCCTCTGACTTTTTATCTATTTATTGTCTTCTTTGTTTTATTTCAAGTGGGGGAGGAGCAGAGAGAGGGAGAGAGAGAGAATCCCAAGCAGGCTCCAGGCGCGGTCAGCGCAGAGCCCCGTGCGGGGCTGCGGGGCTGCGGGGCTGCGGGTCTCGATCTCACCAAACCATAGATTGTGACATGCGCAGAAATCAGCAGTCAGACCCTTGACCGACTGAGCCACCCGGCGCCCCTCATCTGGGTTTTTCAGTCATGCTGCACCCTAGCTCTGGGACGATATCTGCACCAAACTTGTTCCATGACTACAGGTGCTCAAAACTTACACAAATATCTAAAAATATAGGCGGCTGAAGAGACAAAGGACAAAAGTACTTAAACTCCAAAGGTGAATTCTCTGTTGTTTAAGTTCGATGAAGACACGTGTTCATTTAACCTTCATTAGCATTTCAAACCCTTACTCATTTGCATTGTGCTGTGCTTAACACTAGGTCCTATCTTCATCCACATTGCTACTTTATACAAAGAAAGAACAAAAGCTCTCAAAAGTAAATTCTAAGGCAGCAAAAGAAGAATGGGGGAAGGGGAAAAGAGAAAGCAGCCTATCAGTCCCTTAGTTCCAGAAGAGCCTCACAGACAGAGGAAAAGGCAGGTGACATTGGAGCAGGCAGGTGGGTCCCACGAGAGCCCCCAGAGGATGGAGGTCCTTGCCTTGGAAGGCTCATGTCGCAGACGGGCCACACGGCCTTTCCGGTGGCGCCGCAACACCGCGCTGCTGCTGGTGCTGCTGGCATCCGTGGGGCTGTCCGCCAGACGGAACCTGGAAGCTGGGATGCTGCTGACGTGCGTCCGCCTGAAATATGGAGGAAAACAATCAAACAAACAGGCGCACACACACACCAAGGTTGTTATCTAGAGAAAAGTGGACTTTGTCAGCCAGGCCAGAACCCATCAATTGGGAACATGATGTCACAGCAAAAGGTCTCCAAGGAAGGCATCCTTGCCCCTGGCTCCAGTGCAAGCCCGCTAGCCGGGCCCTGTGGAGACAGGGTCTCCCGGGCCCAGCAGGTGCAACGCATCCCCGCGGCCCAGACGTCCCCGAGGTGGAGCAGCGCCTGCCCCCGGTCAAGCTGTCATCCTGCGTGTCTGCACCACCTCCTGCCCAACTGACCGGAAAGCACTCCTGTACGTCCCTCTGGCCTTCACCTGCCACCGGCCCACATGTGCCAAGGCCCTTGCTGTGATGCCAGGTGACCCCAGGTTTTCCTCCACCAGCCACTATCGGGCGCCCCAGGGGCATCCGCGGCAGGATCCTCGGGAACCACACCTCGCAGCTCCCGTACACAGGAGGTGGCAATGCGCCCGGTGTTTCCAAGGCAAAAGCGTCTCTGGCCTCTGTGCAGTTAGACTAACAGACAAATGTCCCCCTTGGCCACAGAAGTCTCCAGAAAAGTTCCATGGAGCCCCGAGACCCTAGGGTGGAGTCACTTAATTGGGCTGTCAGCTGCTCCCCTCAGCAAAGGATCTGGGCACGAAGCGGTCAGCAGCTGTGAAGGAGCACCCGCCAGCCCACGTGCCCGGCCTCAGCCAAGGGCTCACCCTCCACACTTGAACCCTGCACGGGAGTCCAGGGGCTCCTCGCTCTCTGGAAAAGAAGAGAGGCTGCCTTCCATTTCACAAATCCTTATGGTCTCGGGAGACAGAACACGCCCATCTGATTCACATCAGCTAAAGAGGGGGCCCCTGGCGTCACCCCTTGTGGCCTGGAGACAGAGCCACCACGACAGGGCGTCTCCTCTGTGGTGCTTCAAGCTCTTCTCTGAGGCCTTTCAAGAAACGTCATTGGCACGTGCTGCCTCAGGGTCCTGCTTGTTTCTAAGACAGCCAAGTCGGAACTGCCCGCTGGCCACAACCATCTTCCCCTCCTCTGGTCCCCCCATTCCCAGAACAACTGCTCACCTGAGCTCAGGTGGTCTAGCTTCACCGCTGTGGGGCCACGACACATCGCCAATCGGGGAGAGCCACACACGCCGCCCCGCATGGGACCTGGCATGGTTCGTGGCTCCACCGAGGTTCGCGTGTGTCCCCTGACTCTGACACCCTATCTCAGGCTCCCTGGCTCCCGACCCCACCACCCTGCATCCAGTCCTATCCCAGAGCTCTCTCCCATCTGCCCCGCCTGCGTGTGCAATTTGGTCCGTCACCTTTCTTTTCCTCTGTAACCCAGACCATGTCATCTTGCTAGAGGAGGACACAAACGGAAGACGTGGCTGTGAGGTCGTGCCAGGAGGGCTCAGCTGTCCAGCCTGCCTGCCGCCTTCTCAGTCTCGTCCCCCCGGCCCCCGGCCGCTCACGGCGACACAGCTCCCACCAGCCTCGCTTCTGCCACCACACGAGAGATCACTTTGTGAGACGGCTTCAAACAGACCCTGTTCCTCAGCCGGTCTCCTGCCCGGTGTCTTCTGACCACAAGGCCACCTGTGACCACGGACAATGCCTCTGCAACCACGGGAGCACTGGGATCCTCTCTATCCTTCTCCTTGGCCAGCTCACCTCAGACGGGTGACGGGCGTGGACGTCCCTCTTATGGCAACTGCCCCAGGGTGCCACCCTCCAGGGGCCTGCACAGCCCCTCCCCTTGAGAACTCCAACATGCACTCGAGTGGCCTGCACCGCATCCACTGTTTGCTCCCTTGGCCTCCTCACACATACCCGTCATCAAGCCCTGGAATGGTGACACTCAGCACACTGGTGTCTTGCTGGCGAGGATCTCCGTCAGCCAACCAAGAGGCTGCTCTGTGCCCGGATCTTCCTGTGTGCTTCTCTCTCCGGACACACATTCGCTCTGCCACCAGTAGTTCCGTGGACAGGGAGGGCCGCTTGGGACTCTACCTGCCCTGACTTCTCTCTCCTACAAGCAGGCTCAACACGGACAGCCACAGCACACCCTCGACTCTCCCGAGAGCCCCCGTCGGCAGCCGCACAGACCCCAGTGAGGCCTGAGTGGGCCTGCCTTTGGAGCAGGAGCCTGCTTCCTGCACCTAAGGGGGCCCAGTCAGCTCCTCGAGGCACTGTCACACCAGAATGACTCTCACATGGTACATATTTCCTACAAAGAAGCAAGAACACCTTTGAATACCTTGCTGACAATTACTGTCTGCAGGACGCAGCTCACAAGCCGGCTGACCCACTCCCTCACAGGCGACTCACCAACGTCCCAACAGAGTTGCGGCGATTACCTGTCATTCTCCAGTCTTTTCAAAAATATAAGAAACTGCGAGCACTGCGCTAACCCCACCGATGTCAAGGTCACCTTCACAACCATGGCCACGTGTGCACTCCCATGGTGACCCCACTGGCATTGCGGAAGGGACCATAGCTTCCAGGGATGCTGGGCCGAACCTGGCAGGCTGGACCCCTCCTAGCCCCACACCATCACTGCCACACTCGGGGGAGGGAGGCCGCAAATAAACCCACCCAAACACGAACAGAACTTTTCCTAACTTCTACTCCTCCTCCCATGGCTGTGAGCTCTGTCATGCCTCCCGGTCTCCTGAGATTCCAAACCTAACCTCTGGAATGAGGTTTTACTTCTCCCTCTTGCCACCTACTAAGCTACCGGCTCCCTGAGCTACATCCAGTCCCTCTGCCCATTCGGCCAAAGGATTCCTCTGGAAGATACACAGCAGGTGCTAACGTATGTGTTTGTGAGGTGGTTCATGTTAGGCACGGTGAAGGGCAGTGTCCCCCCCAGCCCCGCCCCATCATCAGTTAGCTGGTACCTGGAAAATGGATCGCGTCAGACTACAACACACTCAGGGTTATTGTGTGTAACTCTGATCCGGTGCGGGTCATACCATAGCACACCCACGGTTCTACTTGGGAACCATGAGCTGGTTCAGGTCATACTGGTGACAGAGGG
Source organism: Puma concolor (assembly GCF_028749965.1). Classification (NCBI taxonomy): domain Eukaryota; kingdom Metazoa; phylum Chordata; class Mammalia; order Carnivora; family Felidae; genus Puma; species Puma concolor. The sequence goes on from NC_141677.1 coordinate 20,266,859, forward strand.
AAGCCGCCCCCAGCCGCGTCTCAAACAGATCTGTGAAGCGGGAAATGTCATACCTGTGGTGAAGCGAAGAGCCTCTCGATCTTGCCCGCTTTAATATGGCCCTCAGTGCTTCCATTTTCCGTAGAAGGTGATCCTGCAAAGCAGCAAATGACAACGACACTCACTGCAAGCAAGGTTAACTAGTCTTTGCATCAAGAGTCCGTTCAACTCAGAGCACAAACTGGTAGTGGCCAGAGGAGAGGAGAGTAGGGGCGGTTGGCAAAAGAGATGATGGTGAGTAGGAGGCATCAGCATCCAGGTATCAAATAAGGCCGTCTCGGGGATGAAAAGCACACTACAGGGAATACGGTCCGTGATACCCTAAGGACTCTGTATGGTGACACACGGTGACCACAGTGATGGTGACGAGCACAGAGTCACATGTGCAATTGTTGAAACGGTATGCTGTCTACTTGAAACTGATACCACACTGTAGGTTCATTAGAATTCAAGAAAAAATGGAAAACACTACTTGCATCAAGTGTGCTGAAATGCTGACCATCATAACCACGCTGGGTAAATTCAGCAGTTACAAACCCCAAGACCATTCTCTCCAAGAGTCCTCCAGTAAACACCCGGATCACCAAGTGAACGTCCTAAACCCTACTGAACAGTTAGGTCTCAGGCATAGCAAGGTTACAGAGGAGAAACACCGAGCCACTAGGACTTCTTCCTAATTATGTAGAGAGGAGCAGGACTTTCTGGGCGGTGGGGGAATAGCCCTTCTGTGTAATAGGCACGTGCTCCGTCGTGGACCCTCTGCAGCCCAGCCTCACGTCTGCACACGCAGCACCAGGGAGTAAAACCGACGAGGAGCTTTGGTCACACAACTACCCCCTAGGCAGTGCCGTCCCAGGCCGCAGACACCACCGCACGTGGCTAACTGAGCGCCCAAAATGGGGCTGGTCCCGACCACAGGGGATGGAACTGTGAGACGCCCCGTGGGTTGCAAGGACTGAATGTGGAAAAACATTGTAGAGTAGCTCCTTCATGTCTACACTATTTACATGATACAATAACATGTTGCCTGCATCGGGCTGCGTGAAAACTAACATCACCCGTCTGTTTGACCATTTCAAATGCAGCCTCGAGAACCCTTGGGATGACACCCATGTCACCTGTTACCTTCCTGCTGGGCAACGCTGCACTCCACGAAAGGTTTACGCGAACATTTTAGCTTTCGAGCGAACCCCCGAAGGGACTCAGAAATCTGAACCCCGTAGGCTGCTCGGCTCCAACTCCGCCACGTGCGTGCCATTCAGACTTGCGAGCGTGGGGCCGCTCGAAAGCACAGTGGTGGCTCGCCTTGGAGGAAGTGTGAGCCCCAGAGGTCACCTGCTCCTTTCCAGTCTCAACCGATCACTGAATGAGTGAGAGACGGAAATACCTTCTCACGTTGCATTTCTTGTAACTGTTTTTTCAGATTGCCAACTTCTCCTAACAGAGACTTCTGAGAAAGATACCGACAGTCCTTTAGTGTTGATTCTTTCAAACGTTCCACATGCTAGACCATGCCTACGTTTCTCTTTACAATAACGCAGCACCACAGACAAGGCATGGAGCCGATGGCCATACCAACGAACCGCGTCACATGACCACAGAGTGAAATGCTGTCTGTGAAACTGCAGTAACAGCCTTTACTCATCCTTTGTCCATGTACAATTTCTTCACGGATCACTGTCTGACTGTAAGTATGACAAGTTCCTACGTTTACTTGCAGCAGGTACACTGGTTTGTACTAGCTTTTAGGGTCTGTGATGCCTCAGTCACTTGGGAAACCTGACCTAAGTTTCGTACATATACTTCCAATCTCACATACAACCTTCTACCGAAAGGCTGGCCCCAGTGATCAAGGTAGAACCTCACGTGGGGTATAATAACGCACCTCATAATGGGTTTTACCCAAAACAAGTGTGTCGTGAAATTAGCATTGCTCACTGGTGTCTCCAAGTGACAATCTTAGGGAAGATTCTGGGCTCATCTACAGGGACACAGGTGTAATCAGAACCGGTAGTATCAGGTCCGCATCCAACTGTCCCCACCAGAGCTTCTCTCACAGAGATCCTATGATACTGCTTCCCTCCCGTTACACCTCAAGTGTGTCCGTTATGATGGTGTAAGAGTCCAGGCTTAGACTCTTTCCAACCCAGATGAAAAGAGGGAAGGCAGGAGATGGAACAGGAGATACTCTGTTTTCAGCTGGTTAAATGCTTGACAGAACTGCGCACTCCTACCGGTCCGTCTGGACAAAAGAGGTAGAAATTAGCTCCCCAGACAAGAACCAGGCTGAAGGTTCCAGCACAGGGGTGGCAAACGAGGGCCTGCCGACCACATCCAGCCACCGCCGGGTCCTATCAACAAAGGGGTATCGGCACACGGCCCCTCCCCTTAGTTATATACTGCCTATGGCTGTTTCTGTGCCCATCTTTGATTAGCATGAAGCTAGCTTACTCCTTACGTCTCAGTTAGTCTCAGTTACGTCTCAGTTAGTAAAGGCCCAGACCATACTCCTCTTCTAGACAGTGAGACGCACCTTCCCGCACGCATACGTCGGGCGGGGACACGACACTGGGAACTTAACGTAGGCCTGCAGTTTTTCCGCGTGAAAGAATCATTTCTACTTTCTACAGTGGCTGTTAGCCTCTGCTCCACGCTGCTCCTCAGGATCACAACGTGAGCGTCTCCTCTGTGAGGACGGGGGCACTCAGCCGCTGTCTCTCATAGCCTACCTTATCTTCTGCAGCAGCCATTCTTTCCTTTAGATGACGCTGAAGACGCTCGTCAGATTCGGAAAGGAGCTTGTCAATAGTGCTGGACAGATGTTGATTAGTCTCTTCCTTCAGTTTTTCTCTCTGCCTTACCTGAAAGAGAAGACGCAGGCTTCAAGCCAAAGTGCGAACACCGGCTCAGGCGTGCGAATGACCAGCGGTGTGACCCACACGCACGCCATCCTCGGCTGCCCCTTCCCACGGCACTCTTTGGCGTGCTTGTGCGTCACTGCCAGCACCGACCTAGCGGGGCACACAAACGCAGGAACCTGCTTCCCAGGGGTCATCACTTAGCAGGTCCCTTTGTTTCTGGGAAACAAAACACGCATGGGCCCTCACGAATGTCCTCATTGTTAGCTCTCAGATGGGCTCAGGAGGCAGATGTACATGCAGGAAAGAGCATATTCTCAAGGGGATCAGCTGATCTACACACGGGAGGAGGCATATTCCGGGGCGGAAACCCAAGCTCAGATCTGGCCTCAGGGGGAAAGAAATGAATCCATTGACAAAACCCAAAGATAAAAAAAAAATCCCCTTTGGGAAAGATTCAGTGGTGAGAAAGACTTTGACCTGTTTTTCGTGAAATTCACACATCTCCTGAACGTTTTGTAATGGAAACTTGTATTTACCTCAAGTAATTTCCGAACGGAACCGCCAAGTTCACGGGTCTGTGTTTTATAGAACTCTCATCAATCGTATGGTTTAAAAACTTGTTCCTACCGCATATCCTGAATTAACCCAAAACAGAAGCGGCGAGGACAGGCCGGCAGGATTCAGGGGCTCCTGCCGGGCGGAGGGCCGTGGGGTACGGAGTACACATGTGCCCTGCAGTCGGGGGGCCCAGGGAGGAGGAAGAGCCCACAGGACACACCCGCAGGCTAGGCAATGGACAGTCCCTCCAGGCTCGGGCTTCCTCACCTCCAAGCCACACCTGCTGGCACCTCTTTCCTTGGGAGCAGGCAACAGAAAGCACGACCACCACACCTCACACGCAGCAACGGCCGTCACTCGGAAAAGACCCTGGCCACCCCACAAGAAGGGATCAGCACCCAAGTATTTTTCAAGCAAAGCAGCTTAAAAGTGTCCTTGGAATTGTCTCAGTTATAATAGAATCCTTATCTCAACACCTGTCCCTCCAAACTACCATACAGTCCTAAAGGCAATGAAGTGCTTCTCTAAGTAGGTGAGGTGGAATTCTCGGCCCAAGAGGCTAGCGTCTGGTTGTGCTCGCTTGTGTGCATGTGTCATGGCGGGCTGGGGTCGGCCAACGCGAGCCGTCAGGCTGGCATCAGAAGCTTCACTCCGCGGAAACTCATGTTTTATTCTCTGACCCTGAGGGCCAAGCACACGAGTGTCTGGTGTAAGTTAAGGGTGAGTGTTTTGAGTTTTCTGGTGAAAACAAAACCCGATGGCCTTGGATGGACGTCCCAAGTTGGGGAGGCGGCTGCCTGCTCTGTCTCCTGGGTGTTTCATGTTGACGTCCGACCAGCTCCCACAGGGAAAAATCTCAGGGGATTCAAGGGACACGGGCCTCCCTTTCGTCAAGGCTCGATGACGCTATTCCTCTTCTTAGGAACATCTACCCCGACCTGTGCCTTTACATCTCAAGTAGAAATTCAGGATGTGGGGACCAAGGTCAGGCCCGTGACCTGATTTCAGGACCTCGGTGTCATGTCCTAAGGAAGGAGACCCCTCCTCTAGGCTGCCCTACCCCAGGCCAGTACCTCCGCTTTGGCCAAGGGACACCCACGAGGTCCCGCGTCAACCGTGAGTAGCTGCTAACGAGCTGGTGGGCACAGTGGGCTGTGCGGGTGCCTCCACCCCTAGGCGGCACTGCCTACGGGGCCCCAGCGTCCAGAGAACATTGTCCACAGGCTAGCAGTGTTCACTAGCATCCAACTCGCACAAGAGTGCACTGTACCCCTGATGGGATCGAGAAGGGGCCTGGCGTCCACGTGGGGAGAAGTGGGAAACAAGGGACCACTCCCTACCCCCACACCCCCAGCCTGCGCCTCATCCTCAACCACCGCCAGGTGCGCGGCTGCTCCGCCCGGACACGTACCCGCTGCAGTTCTTGGTTCTTTTCCTCCAGCTGGGCCTCCATCTGGCGCAGCCTTTCCTCGATGTTGCCACCCCTCTGCTCGGCCTGCGGGCGACAGCAGGGTCAGAAGAGCTGGCTGCCCCACCACACACGCTGTGCCTACGCACGACATGCTGTGAGCGGCCTTCTGCCTGCTCACAGTCCCTACAGGCCTCATGCGTGCCAGTGGGAAGCAGTGGGCTTCCATGCTGGTGACCGGGGGTAGGCAATGGTCTCGTCCCCACCCCGGGTCCCGGATCCTTGGACGGTGCCTCGTCCCCCGGGAGACACCCCTGGCCACTCAGCACGGACAGGAGGAAGCAGCAAGCGGAAAGAGCAAACAGGCGTGCTGCCTTCCTAAGCTGGGAAGTTACTTCCAACAATTTAGCTTCCTCAGCAGCACACTGTCCAAAGACAAAGGGTCGGGCTACACGGCTGACCAGGGACAGGAGAGAGGACAGGTGAGAAAAGAAATGGAGACTTGACATGCAGATCACAAAGGAGGAGAGGCTCTGTTGGAGCCTGGGCCTGTGGGCGCCCAATGCCGCCTGCCCGACTTGATGGCAGCCTTGAGGGTCATTATCCCGTGACGAAACCACCCCCCTTCCCACTGGGACCCTCACTGCACTGGAACCGGTGACACAGAAGCACCGACAGGCTCCCTGCTACAGGTTCCCTCAGCCCAGGTTCCGGAAGGATGGACTGGCTGCCCAGTCATGGGCTCCCTCGTCCTGTGTGCATCACTCGATCCCAGCACCGCCCACATCATGTCTGGAAACTACCTCTTCAACTGCTGCCTTCCTCTGTGGGTGGTGAGGGCTGTGAGAACTGGGAGGGCAGGGACTGTGTCTGGCACGTTCCTCGACTCTATTTGTGGAACCTCCGAGTGAATTCCTTAAAGATTTATTTCTTACAGGGGTGTCTGGGTGGCTCAGTCAGTCGGGTTCTGACTCTTGGCTTCAGCTCAGGTCATGAACTCAAGGTTTGGGGCTTCGAGCCTTGTGTCAGGCTCTGTGCTGATAGCATGGAGCCTACTTGGCATTCTATCTCCTTCTTTCTGCCCCTCTCCTGCTCATGTATGTGCCCAGGCTCGCTCTCTCTCTCTCTCTCTCTCTGTCTCAAAATAAATGAACATTTAAGAATTTTTTAAATAAAAAAACGATTGTGTTTGAAAGAGGATAGGATTTTCTCATTTCTCGGAAAAATTCTATGCTTTTTTTGTTTTTGTTTTTTTTTTTTTTCCTTCGGTAAGCTCTACACCCAATGGGGAGCTCAGACTCATGACCCTGAGATCAAGAGTCCCAAGCTCCACTGACTGAGCCGGCCAGGCACCCCTGTCCTTCTCTTGCCCAAGGCTACTATCTTGAGCTTTGAGTCGCTGACTTAACTCTGAAAAGCAGTGAGTCTTAGATGCAGCCAACGGCAAACTGCACACGTCGGACAAAACCGGAGGGAACAAAACTGGGGATGATGCCTGCCGTTTGAAAAGCATTCCAATGTCAGACAAAGAAGCACCGAAAACAGATCTCAGCTGGTTCGCGGACTTTGGCACGCCGACGTTACCGGTGAGAAATGAGATACAAGAACGGACCGCCATGAAGTTGACATTCCCACCATGGGACCCAGAAGGAAACGGGGGCCCCACCTTGCAGAGGGTGGCCACCCTCTGGGCCGGCTCGGCTTCCACCTCGGGCAGCGACTTGGCCTTCCTCGGGGTCTGCTGCAGCTTCCGCTCCGCCACCTCCAGGCGCTCTTGCAACTGGCGGTTTTGATCCGCAGTCTAGGAAATGAAGGCAAAGCATCAAAGTGTAGCAAGTCTTCTCTCCGTTTCCATTTTTAATAAAGTGAAACAAAATCTAAATGCAGAGATCTACTGTTAGTTCTGACTGAAGCCAACAGTTTGGTAGGTGCTTCAGAGTAAACCTTTCCTTTCTGCGAGGAGTCACCCACTGCCTTGGTCCTCCGTTCGCTACGCAAAACATGTCTTGCCAAACTCTTTGCTCTTCTTCACTATCTTCAAAGAAGTCTTTCCAAAGACAAAGTTCCCACACATTAAAGAAAACCCATCTTCTGGAGGAGCTTGCTCGCTCTTCCTGACCAGTTAAGGAGAGAAGGGTTCGGTCCTAACCCTTCGTAAACATATTTATACTGGGGTCCGAGGGCTCGCTACATAGGACATTCTGAGGTGGGCACATCAGCCAGCACAGAGCTTCTGAGAGCATGCCTGATGCCAGTTGAGTTCTTTTTGGAAGTGTACCATTATTCAACAAAAACACTCTCCCTCTTGACCAAAAACGTGGAAAACTTCAACGTGGAAAACTTAGACACGAGATTTTTTGTTAAAGGACTTTTAGGGAAGCCGAGGTGGCTCAGTCAGTTAAGCGTCCACCTTCGGCTCAGGTCATGATCTCATAGCTCATGGGGTCAACCCTGCCTCGTGCTCTCTGCTGACAGCTCAGAGCCTGGAGCCTGCTTTGGATTCTGTGTCTCCCTCTCTCCCTCTCTTGCCCTCCACTGCTCATGCTCGCGCTCTCTCTCTCTCTCTCTCTCTCTCTCTCTCTCTCACTCTGGCTCCCTTTCTCAAAAATAAATAAGCATTAAAAATATATAAAGTCATTTTAAAAATCATGTATAAGGTGAGGTTTTTGCAAGGTTAACGTGTGTTCCCACAGACTCCTTCCATCTTCTGTGTGCATATAGCTCTGTGTGTATATACAGACCACGTATCATGCTTGAAAACCCTCCAAACAGCATTCCTCCATGTCATTTTAATGGCTTCCTAGTATTTCACTTTGATTATCATTTTGGGTCGACTGACGCATTTGACAAACACACCAGACAAAGCTCACTCTGTTTCCAAGAAGCTGGATGTGGTTTTCCTGTTCAATGCCGGATGACCTGAGACAACCAAGGAAGAGACGTGCTGCTTCCCAAAACACAGGGTCTCACATCCTCACGCCAGACTGTGCTTCTGCACCTGCCATTCCCCCCGATCTCAGGTACTACCCAAAATGGCCAGCTGCCTACACATTCCCGGCCACTCCCTGCTCCTTTGGAAACAGTGCTGACAGGCAACAGAGTAACGTGCATGTAAGACAAGACAAAGAAGGAATCAAGGAGGGGAGCCCCATAACATGCTTCCATAAAATTCGAAAGAATTAAACCCTGGACGTTGAAGTAACCCCGCTGGTCAACACAAGTTTCTAAGATCCTAAAACCTTGACATTGACACTTGGTCCTTAACTTGACTTGTAATTAATAAAAGTGGAATGAAGTCCAACGAAACCAACGACCTGTCGATGCAGAGAGTCCTTCTTTACCATCTCGTTTTCAAGTTTCTCCTTGAGGTCGTGCAGAGAGGTGGCTTTGTGCTGTGCCCTGAGGCAGCGCTTCTCAAGGGTAGTGATCCTGTCTTGCATGTCTTCCTTCTGGGCCATGGCCTACAGCAGGTATTTCAGAGGGAAAACAGGGAATGAATTAGCGTACGACACATTAACACACTCCAGACACAAAACCCGGGCGAAATCCTCATTTTCCAAACAAACAGAAAAGTAGCATCCTCGGGGCACCTGGGTGGCTCAGCCGGTGTCGCTCTGTGAGTTGGCGCCCCGCGTCAGGCTCTGTGCCGACAGTGCGGAGGCTGCTCGGGATTCTGACCAGTTACCCAGGCTTATTCTTTCCCATGTGTTCAAAGACAAACGGATAAGAAAGTCTCCCGGAAGTCACAACCTCGGTTGCCTCCGGACACCGTTGAGCTTTCCACAGAACAGCGACTTGCCTCTGGAGGCACACACCATGAGACAACCATCCTTTTTCCCGGGGAAAAGGCGGATGAAATCTCATCCAATTACCACAAAGTTGAAGCAGCAGTGGTAACAAATGGAAGCCAAACTCCACCTTTCATATAACTGGAAGTCATCTTCTATAGCCTAACCCTGTAACAACATTGTATCCCATGGTATCTGACACTGCAAATGGAACCAGAACGTCCTGCCCTGCGTTTCTTGTCCAACACCCGAAAGATTCCTCTTCCAGCCCTCCGTGTTTCCTAAGCAATTTATGTCAGCAGTCTCAAGAGTGAAAGTGATGAGTCCTAAGAAAGGATTTTCTAAATTCTCTGCACATTGAACTCTGCTGAGGGGTCTCTCCCCACCTCTGCCAAACAACAACTTCACTGAACAGGTTCTATAATTTCTGCAAATACTTTTGTTTTAAATTCCGACCCGATCTCACCCACACTAAGGTACTAAACAGACTGCTCGTGCACTTACACCCTCGAGGGTCTGACAGGGTCTTCCCGAGGTGGCACTGCTGGGCTGGGGGTGGGGTGTGCGGGGACTGTCCGCAAAGGGCAGCTCACAGTGACAGGAGGAGGCACAGAGAAACCATCCTACCCTTACTAGTCCTCTGTGACAATGATCAGATTCCCATCGACGACCACACGTGCAGAAGCGGCCGCACTCCTCCATGACCTTACACCAGGACCAGCGGGCTACCCCTCGCTCACTCTGACCGTCACGACCAGGAGCACGGAACCCCTGGGAGGAGGGCAGGGCGGCAGAGGCGGCCGTGACGGCCCCTGGCAGAGCCGCCCCCGCAAGGTCGTGCCCCCGGAAACGCCCTGGCAGCACCACGCTGGTTCCTACGTGCCGAGTGTGTTCCCAAAATGGACCGAGAGCACGGCATGGGCCAAGCTCAGGTGGCCCACACGCCACACCCGAGGCCACTCCGCCGCCTGCCCGCCAGGCCTCGGCAGGGGAGAGCCCAGGGAGGACAGATTCCACCACGCAGATGGGGAGGCAGCCCGCCCAGGCCCCGGAGTCACGTCCCGTTCTGCTGCTACTTCTACCAAACTCCAAACGTTCAAAACCCGTGGGAGACGAAGGACACACTGGGCAAGGCCGAACCAAACACCCCACGTTTGGCTCGACGACGGCGTGGCCATTTCAACTGACACTCACTTCACGGACATCTCTTTGTAATATGGTGTTCATTGCTTCAGAAAGGATGAGGTCTTTCCTGGAGATGTCTAGGTCCTCTTCCAGCTTGGCCACGAGAGTGCACAGGGTAGCCAGGAGCTCTTTCATCTGGCTCTGCACCTTTGAAACTCAGAAAGGGAAGCAACATGTGAGGGCCCCCACTGCTAGTCTTCATACGTTGTTTTAAAAACAATGGATAAAAAGGAAACCCCCTCCAATCAAATCCTGGCGTGATGTCTGGAGCTGAACTCTGCGAGTGGCCCCTAATTCTTCTTCTACGAAACTACACCCCTCCAGTGCCACACGTAACTGCTCTCTCACCTGGAAACAAAGGGATTGAGTTGGTACACAGAGGTGTTTCATTAGTCCTTACTATACAGTTACCCTAAGATCCCCTTCGCCTCAAATGACATGACAGAATGCTGGTAAGGTTTTTCACGGATGCTCCTGTTCACAGACTTGCTTGTTAACCGCTTTCAATTTTACATTGGAGACAAATCTTCCCCCAAATAAATTACATTATGCAATTTGTACTAGCCAATCGATACACACAACATTTCCACCAACTACTGCTTTTTAACCATACAGACCTGTCTTCTTACAAGAATTCAAGAAGATGAAAAGGAAACCCCAGTCACACAAACACACAAAGTGTGCCTAGAACACACAGCATGTGCACAAATTGAGAACCGCCGTGGCTAGGCACACCGTTTCAGCCTCGGTTTTGTCCTTCTCCAATATGCAGTTGAGGACCTTGAGCACCTCCGCCTCACTGGACACGCCGGCCGGAGTCTTCGCCTGTCGCCGTATGACTGTTTTTTGAAGAGCTCTCTCGTGCCTGGAGACGAGGAACTCCAAATGTTCCAGCAGCAGCTGGCGGGAGAGGCAAAAGGAAAACCGTGTTTCAAGAACACCTTCAATTCCGGGCCTCAAGTTCACCAAATGCAAAACCAAGTCTGAATCCCTTCAATTCAGTTCCCAGGTAGGGAGCCGTCCCCGCCAATGTGTTAAAAGAGCCTTACTCCTCCTCACGGATCAAACAAGGTTTGAGAACAATAGGTCCCAGCCAACTCCACGGGGACATTGCGGACAAGGGGAGTGAATGGTGTCCCGTGTTTGAAGACACTGGCAGTGCGCCTACTGACCCTGGTGTTGTTTCTCTCCGCCTTCAGGTTGGCGATCTCCTCCTCTCTCTGCACGAGCTGCTCCCTGCAGGTGTGGAGCTCTGCAGCGAGAGCTGCACACTCCTGGGGTCGGAGAGGGGACAAAAGTGGAGAGACACAGGGGGTCTTTACCAGAGCACACCAGGCCTCCGTGGCCCTCCAGAGGCCCAGCACCCACCGCCCTCAAGTAGCATCACACACACCAGTCCCCTCCTCACCACCCACAGGAGTCCCGGGGATTTTCGGAGGGACCGACACTCAAGGGGACGGACATTTTCAGGTGCCTGGCAGGTCTAGGACTCAGGAACTCTGCTGACTCGGGAGCAAGCGGCCGAGAAGCCTCCTGCCCATCCGCAGCCTCTGGCCTCGTCTGCCAAGCAGGCTTGTGGAGCGGCAGTGGGGAAAGGCTGACGGTACTCAAAAGCTGCTGTCTTAGCCTGAACCCCTGGCTCAATCAGACTCAACCACACCCAATGGACTTTTCAAAAATGATGGTAGGACTCTTGACGAAAGGGCGAGTTTACGACTTCTTTCCTTAGTCAAGCAGGAAATATTATGGAGGAAGGGTTTCTGAGGAGAGTGATGCCAGGGCCCACCACCCCGCGTGGGGCTTCTCTCACGCCAATACTGAGCGCCCGCCCAGGACATGGCGTACAGGTGGGCTCCAAGGAGGTGGACGCACACTCTCCAGTCAGTCGAGCGCAGAGCCCGGTGCAGGGCTCAATCCCTGAACCATGACATCATGACCTGAGCTGAAACCAAGAGTCAGACGCTTAATGCCCTGAGACACCCAGGCGCCCCAGAGCTTTTGTCTCTGTAGGACAAACGAGGGGATAAACGTTCACTTAACAACTGACATTCCAAATAAGGAGAGTTGTTGATTTCAGCAATTCTGGAAAATCCAAGTACAAACTGGTGACATACTTCAATTTCTTTCATAAAGTAGCCCTTTCCAAATCAACGGGAATGTTACCACAGAACTGACCACGTTCCTTGCAATCTGACTTGACAAGGTGAACCCACAGAAGCCTATCTGATCCTTGATGTAGGACTGTGCAGGCCCGTTTCTATGTGGGGATTTTTGTTCCAATAAATGCACTGGAAACTCTTCTGGAGATGTGTGACATTTGGAAAGACTGGCAGATGAGCTGAGCAGCTACGAAGTATCAAACCTAGTAAGTAAAAGGGAGGCCACGCGTGCATGAAATATACGCAGATACTAGGCTATTAGAGCATTTCCTCCCCGAAAACATACACAAACCTACTCTGACAAGATAAAACGTATCATTTTGCACACAGAAACTGACCGTACCTACATGGTGCCATTTGCAGTCAAGAGAAAGGCAAACAAATGTGGAGACGCAGGATTAAGTCCTAACCGCATAACACGAGCTGTAGCAGACGCTGTCCTCTGGGGGAAGTGTGCACCACCTCCTGTTGCTCTTGAGGTCCCCTCAGGTGTTGCACGAATCCACGAATCTGCTACTCAGCTCTTGGTAAGCACTTCCTTTCTCCAGTACATCAAGCACCACAGGAGAAGTGATTTCTCAGGGTTCCTGCGTCATTTTCACCGCGTTAAGGGCAATACCATGAACCTTAATTACAGCCTGGGACCCGTTCGAAGTGTGCCCAGGGATGCCGGACGTGCTCCCGCGATGCAGAGAAGACTCATGGTGTGACAAGAAAAGGCTGAATGGCCTGACATGTACTGAGGTCCACAGCTGCAGCTGCCAGCCGGCCAGCGTGAGGACCACGGAGGCACAAAGAAAGGGAAAGTCTCGAAGCTCTCTCCCTGCGGCGACCCCAGCACATGCAAAAACCTGGTGCTACTGGTGAGACATCTTTGTGTCTGGTGCGGAAGATGTGGCATCTCTGTGGATGTAGGACTGCTGTGAGACGGGCACACCTGCCGACGCAACTCAAACTGCAAGACAAGTGAAGACCTGACATCACGACGTAAGGCAGAAGGAAGGGAAGGATCGAAAACTGGCACATTTCAATGCAGGCACAGGATAGCTTGGTGATTTTAGAAAGGGGTTTGGCTTTGAAAATGGTCCAGACGCTAGGAGAAGCAGCTTCCACCACGAAGAAGAAGGACACAGTTTCCCAGACGCCCCAGAGAAGATTGCAGAGAAGCAGGAACTACCATCCACCGCATGTCAACCACTCCAACGCAAAAAGTGAAAACCCAAGAAAATCAGTTGAGGAGACCATGGCTGCCTGCACGGGTTTTTCATGCAGCAGGAGGTGCCCTGTCGGGGGGAAAATGCCACAAACGACATTTATTCACGAGAAAGACAAGTGAGCACCAAGATGTTGGGTAGGAAGGGGTGAAGCAGCTACCGAATGAGCGGCTACAGGTGGGGGTGTGAGCAGGGCGGCTGGCCCTGTGTAGGAAGCTCACCCAGGGTCCTGAAGGCAACAAGTGCCAGTGGCCAGTGGTCTGGCTGCACAACCAGAGCCCTTGCCCTGGGGCAGTTCCATCCCGGCTCTGTCCCTCAACTCAGGAAGTACACTGAAAGCAAGGGACTGTCCTCCAAAGTTCTTCTGACATTGGACAATGTCCTGGCCACCCAGAACCCCACGGGTCAGCACCAAACGTGTCTTGGCGGCTCACTCGCTCCGGAGCGCAGCGGGTCTAAGTGAGCCTGCGGACCAGGGGCCACGAGGACCTGTGAGGTTCATGACACAGGCACGTTACAAGAAGGACAGTCAATGCTACCAAAGAGAACCGCCACAGAGGGAACATTATGAAAGTCAGGAAGATGCCAAGGGACGTTACAAAAAACTCTGGGGAAACCGTCAAGCCCAACACAATCAAGAAATCCCTGCTAGAGATGACTGTCCATACGACGTGCGTGATTTCCAGGACCTATGACACAGCCAATCAGGAAACTCATGAATGACACTGTGCATATGGCAAAAAGAAAAAAAAAGAAAAAGAAAAAGAAAAAGAAAAAGAAAAAGAGTTGGGGGATGCAGGGATTCAAAATGCGTATCCTACAGAAGGTCACGAGCACAGAGAAAAGCCCAGAGGAGGTCACAGAAGAAGACAGCACAGAGAGGAGATCTGGTGAAGCAGACGGAGGGCGAGGAAGGCGGGACGGAAGTGTCATCGCTGGAAAGCACGCTGCCACCAGGAGTGATCCGGCAGAGTCTCGGCTCCTTTCCCACATGGACCCTTCCATGACAAGGGCGCTGGGACTAAAGCCAGCCAGCCGTCTATGGAAACACTGGCCAGGAACAGAAAGGCCCTTCTGGAAAGCTGCACAGACAGTGCCCGCCTCCACCCCCATACCGCCAGGCCCCAAGGCCCAAGACAGCCCCATCTAGCGGGTCCCCCCCACCCCATGCATGTCTGCATATCAGCACATTTGTGAGGACCCACCCCCACTTTCCAGACAGCAAATCCTCACCAAGGTGCTCAGTGAACCACTTCGCCTGCCATGCACACGTCTGTGCGTGAAAATCGAGGGAGCATGCAGCCAGGCCACCCGGGACGCATGTGTGTCACCACCACCTAAGCGTTCATCAGGAGGAACGTCGTGTGCGAGACTTGTGTGCACTTGGACAGCCTATCCTCACACGGGCATAAGGGCAGTAAGATCTGACATAAAGACAGGCAAGCTCCACGCCACAGGACCCACGGCCCAGCAGGGAGAGGGAAGAGCAGGAGAGAGGCAAAGCCATCTCCCTGGCTTCTGACCACCGGACCAGGGAGCAAGCTGCTCTGTTCCCAGGAGGAGGCACAGGTGGGGGGGGCAGGGTGGTGGCCCGTGTGGAACTCAAAGAGCCCACAGTCCGCCCAGATGGAGCTTCACTACGAGGTGCTTGGAAAGGCGTCCGGGAGACAGAGTGGCGTGCATGAAGGAGAACACAGGGCAGCCGAACCTCCCAAGGAAAACCGCCTCCCCGAGTCTGACCCACGCCGACCCATGGCACAAAACGGCCATCCTGCAGCCGCACTGTGCACACGTTCCCCCTATTCCACCGAACCACACACTCCCATGCCCTTCTATTGCTCTCCGTAAAACCGCATACGTCTCTGGGCGAGGTAACTGCAGCACATAGGGTTCAGCACCTAATACCGTGCCTGCCATGCACTCCAGAACAGGTGAATACTTTAGTGTACGCCCTGTACCCACACACGTAAAATTACACACGCTGCTTTTAAACATTACGCAGTTCTGTAAAGGATATAAAGACGCACACTGTCCTGTGCTTTATGTGATGGGTGATGTGAGGGGCTTGTACCTGTTGCCTAAAACACGAATCTTAGAGCTCAACCCACACATTAGAAGGAGCCACTCTACCCAATGACGTCTACACTGCATCCATTCTTGTCTCCTCCCCCAACCCACTATCCACACAGAACCAGCACCAGCTTTCAAAACATTCAAATCCATCATGCCAGTCCTTCCCCCTGAGGACACAACGACCCCAGGCCCTTATCGGAAAACCCAACTCCTTACGGGGTAGGTTCCGTCCCAACGCCAGCTGCCTGGTGCCTCACCTGGCTCCGCTTCCGCTTCCATCGCTCACAACAAAGCCAAGCTCCTCCTTGACCCCGGCCTTTGGCCTCGGAGTCAGACTGCTGGGAGAGTGCTCGGTCAGCCTCAGCTCCCGAGCGACCTCTCCGGAAAAGGCCTTTCCGGAACCACAGTGCGCAAGTCAGCGACATTTGCTCCTAACCCCTTCACTCGCCCAGATACACTCTTCTCAGATGTGCCTCCACCACCCTCTCCGAGGAGCACAGCAGCCAGAGCCTGGCGACCACAATGGTGCAGAGTCACAAAAGGGCTCAACAAGGGTGGGTGGTTGTGTCTCTGCAGATGATTCGGGTGCACCAACACAGAAGCCCTTTTTGTGGGGGCTACACCGTACACATACAGACATCATAAGGACTCTAAACCCGTATCTTTCTATAATAACACTGAATGTAAATGGACCAAATGCGCCAACCAAAAGACACAGGGTATCAGAATGGATAGAAAAAACAAGACCCATCTATTTGCTGTCTACAAGAGACTCATTTTAGCCCTGAGGACACCTGTAGATGGAGAGTGAGGGGATGGAGAACTAGTTATCATGCTACTGGAAGCCAAAAGAAAGCTGGAGTAGCCATACTTGTATCAGACAAACTAGACTTTCAATCAAAGGCTGTAACAAGAGCTGAAGAAGGGCATTTGAGAATAATTACAGGGCCTATCCATCAGGAAGAGCTAACAATTATAAATGTCTATGCGCCGAATACAGGAGCCCCCAAATATAGAAAACAATTCCTCATAAACACGAGCAGCCTTATTGATAAGAACGTGGTCATTGCAGGGGACTTTAACACTCCACTGACAGAAATGGATAGATCATCTAGACACACGGTCAATAAAGAAACAAGGGCCCTGAAGGATACATTGGATCAGACGGACTTGACACATATATTTAGAACTCTGCATCCCAAAGCAACAGAATATACTTTCTTCTGGAGTGCACATGGAACTTTCTCCAAGATACGTCATATACTGGGTCACAAAGCAGCCCTTCATAAGTATACAAGAATTGAAATTATACCATGCATACTTTCAGACCACAAGGCTGTGAAGCTTGAAATGAACCACAGGAAAAAGTCTGGAACACCTCCCAAAGCATGGAGGTTCAAGAACACCCTACTAACGAATGAGTGGGTCAACCAGGCAATTAGAGAAGAAATTGAAAGATACATGGAAACAAACGAAAATGAAAATACAACAATCCAAACGCTTTGGGATGCAGCGAAGGCAGTCCTGAGAGGAAAATACATTGCACTCCAGGCCTATCTCCAGAAACAAGAGAAATCCCAAATACAAAATCTAACAGCACACCTAAAGGAAATAGAAGCAGAACAGCAAAGGCAGCCTAAACCCAGCAGAAGAGGAGAAATAAGAAAGAGCAGAGCAGAAATAAACAATATAGAATCTAAAAAAAACCGGAGAGCAGATCAACGAAACCAAGAGTTGGTTTTTTGAAAAGAAAAACAAAATTGACAAACCTCTAGCCAGGCTTCTCAAAAAGAAAAGGGAGATGACCCAAATAGATAAAATCATGAATGAAAATGGAATTATTACAACCAACCCCTCAGAGATACAAACAATTCTCAGGGAATACTATGAAAGATTATATGCCAACAAATTGGACAACCTGGAAGAAATGGACAAATTCCTAAACACGCACACTCTTCCAAAACTCAATCAGGAGGAAAGAGAAAGCTTGAACAGACCCATCACCAGCGAAGAAATTGAATCGGTTATCAAAAATCTCCCAACAAATAAGAGTCCAGGACCAGATGGCTTCCCAGGGGAGTTCTACCAGACGTTTAAAGCAGAGATAATACCTATCCTTCTCAAGCTATTCCAAGAAATAGAAAGGGAAGGAAAACTTCCAGACTCATTCTATGAAGCCAGTATCACTTTGATGCCTAAACCAGACAGAGACCCACTAAACAAAGAGAACTACAGGCCAATATCCCTGATGAATATAGATGCAAAAATTCTCAATAAGATACTAGCAAATCGAATTCAACAGCATATAAAAAGAATTACCCACCATGAGCACGTGGGATTCATTCCTGGGATGCAGGGCTGGTTCAACGTTCGCAAATCAATCAACGTGATACATCACAGTAAGAAAAGAAAAGATAAGAACCACGTGAGCCTGTCAAGCGATGCAGAAAAGGCCTTTGACAAAATTCAGCACCCTTTCTTAATAAAAACCCTTGAGAAAGTCGGGATAGAAGGAACATACTTAAAGATCGTAAAAGCTATGTCTGAAAAGCCCACAGCTAACATCATCCTCAATGGGGAAAAACTGAGAGCTTTTTCCCTGAGATCAGGAACGCGACGGGGATGCCCACTCTCACCGCTGTTGTTTAACATAGTGTTGGAAGTTCTAGCATCAGCAATCAGACAACAAAAGGAAATCAAAGGCACCCAAATTGGCAAAGATGAAGTCAAGCTTTCCCTTTTTGCAGATGACATGATCCTATACATGGAAAATCTGACAGACTCCCCCAAAAGTCTGCTAGGCCTGATACATGAATTCAGCAAAGTTGCAGGACACAAAATCAATGTACAGAAATCAGTTGCATTCTTATACACTAACAATGAAGCAACAGAAAGACAAAGAAACTGATCCCATTTACAACTGCACCAAGAAGCATAAAATACCTAGGAATAACTCTAACCAAAGATGTAAAAGATCTGTATGCTGAAAACTATAGAAAGCTTATGAAGGTAATTGAAGAAGATATGAAGAAATGGAAAGACATTCCGTGCTCACGGATTGGAAGAATAAATATTGTCAAAATGTCAATACTACCCAAAGCTATCTACACATTCAAGGCAATCCCAATCAAAACTGCACCAGCATTCTTCTCGAAACTAGAACAAGCAATCCTAAAATTCATATGGAACCACAAAAGGCCCCGAATGGCCAAAGTAATTTTGAAGAAGAAGACCAAAGCAGGAGGCATCACAATCCCAGACTTTAGCCTCAACTGCAAAGCTGTCATCATGAAGACAGCATGGTATTGGCACAAACACAGACACATAGACCGATGGAATAGAATAGAAACCCCAGAACTAGACCCACAAACGTATGGCCAACTCATCTCTGACAAAGCAGGAAAGAACATCCAATGGAAAAAAGACAGTCTCTGTAACAAATGGTGCTGGGAGAACTGGACAGCAACATGCAGAAGGTTGAAACTAGACCACTTTCTCACACCATTCACAAAAATAAACTCAACATGGATAAAGGACCTGAATGTGAGACAGGAAACCATCAAAACCCTAGAGAGGAAAGCAGGAAAAGACCTCTCTGACCTCAGCCGTAGCTATCTCTTACTCGACACATCCCCAAAGGCAAGGGAATTAAAAGCAAAAATGAATTACTGGGACCTTATGAAGATAAAAAGCTTCTGCACAGCAAAGGAAACAACCAACAACACTAAAAGGCAAACAACGGAATGGGAAAAGATATTTGCAAATGACATATCGGACAAAGGGCTAGTATCCAAAATCTATAAAGCGCTCACCAAACTCCACACCCAAAAAACAAATAACCCAGTGAACAAATGGGCAGAAAACATGAATAGACACTTCTCTGAAGAAGACATCCGGATGGCCAACAGGCACATGTAAAGGTGCTCAACGTCGCTCCTCATCAGGGAAATACAAATCAAAACCACACTCAGATATCACCTCACGCCAGTCAGAGTGGCCAAAATGAACAAATCGAGAGACTATAGATGCTGGAGAGGATGTGGAGAAACGGGAACTCTCTTGCACTGTTGGTGGGAATGCAAATTGGTGCAGCCACTCTGGTAAACAGTGTGGAGGTTCCTCAGAAAATTAAAAATACACCTACCCTATGACCCAGCAATAGCACTGCTAGGAATTTACCCTAGGGGTACAGGAGTACTGATGCATAGGGGCACTTGTACCCCAATGTTTATAGCAGCACTCTCAACAATAGCCAAATGATGGAAAGAGCCTACATGCCCATCAACTGATGAATGGATAAAGAAATTGTGGTTTATACACACAATGGAGTACTACGTGGCAATGAGAAAGAATGAAATATGGCCCTTTGGAGCACCACGGATGGAACTGGAGAGTGTTATGCTAAGTGAAATAAGCCATACAGAGAAAGACAGATACCATATGGTTTCACTCTTAGGTGGATCCTGAGAAACTTAACAGAAACCCATGGGGGAGGGGAAGAAAAAAGAAAAAAGGAGGTTAGAGTGGGAGAGAGCCAAAGCAGAAGAGACTCTTAAAAACTGAGAACAAACGGGATTGATGAGGGGTGGGAGGGAGGGGAGGGTGGGTGATGGGTATTGAGGAGGGCACCTTTTGGGATGAGCACTGGGTGTTGTATGGAAACCAATTTGACAATAAATTTCATATATTGAAAAAAAAAAAATAAACATAAAAAAATTCAACAACCTCATGCCAGTCCTTCCCCCTGAGGACACAACGACCCCAGGCCCTTATCGGAAAACCCAACTCCTTACAGGGTAGGTTCCGTCCCAACGCCAGCTGCCTGGTGCCTCACCTGGCTCCGCTTCCGCTTCCATCGCTCACAACAAAGCCAAGCTCCTCCTTGACCCCGGCCTTTGGCCTCGGAGTCAGACTGCTGGGAGAGTGCTCGGTCAGCCTCAGCTCCCGAGCGACCTCTCCGGAAAAGGCCTTTCCGGAACCACAGTGCGCAAGTCAGCGACATTTGCTCCTAACCCCTTCACTCGCCCAGATACACTCTTCTCAGATGTGCCTCCACCACCCTCTCCGAGGAGCACAGCAGCCAGAGCCTGGCGACCACAATGGTGCAGAGTCACAAAAGGGCTCAACAAGGGTGGGTGGTTGTGTCTCTGCAGATGATTCGGGTGCACCAACACAGAAGCCCTTTTTGTGGGGGCTACCCTGTACGCTTGAGGGGCATCCCCCCCCCCAGCCTGCTTCAGATTCTGGGTCTCCCTCTGTCTGCGCCTCCCCTGGCCACACACTCTGTCTCTCTAAATAGTAAATAAACATTACGAAAATTAGACTACAAACAACACTGATCAAACACTCCCAGAATAAGCGTCACTTAAGCGATCCACTTCATCTAGTTGCCCTGCCATAGCCAGCCCGTCATCACAAAGCCTGCCCTGGGCAGGCACCTGACAGGGGAGGAGGGCGGCCGTGGCAGTGGGGGATAGGGAGCTGGGAGGCTGACACCATCACCACCCCATGGACGCTGGCTGAGTGTGGGCAAACTGGATGGTCATTTTAGAAGAACGACGGGTACTAGGCAAGGACTACTGGGTTTCGTTTTCTCCTGTAACAAATGCTGAGGACCAAAATGTTTGCTATGACTTCTCAGTCTTCCCTGGCTTGCTCTTATACATGTGAGTAGCCTGTTAATCAACACATCATGAACTAGGAAAGATGAGTTCAATTTGAAGCATCTCTGAAGGCATCAAGGAGACCCCGAGGCAGTCCCAACTGGGAGGACCGAGACCCCAACAAAAGGGAAGCCCGCTGAGCCAACTCTAATGTTCAGAGTCCTCTCTCTCCCTCAAGACATGTGAGGATTCTGAATTTCCTCAGGGATTGGAGGCAAGATACCAACGAGCTGCAAAGGAAACCTAACAGAAAGGCAAGCAGAAAGTGGCAGCTAACCGAGCTCTGGACAGCACAGGGAGGCACAGAAAAGGAGCCCGGCACTCGGCAAGCACTGCCTGAGAAGCTGACCCTTCCATCATCTCATTGTGCTGTGGAGAAAATAACGGGGCTTTGGGAGCTAGCATCAAGGACGGGTCCTCGGAAATACTCCAGGCCTCCAAATGGAGACCCTGGAGGTCTACACGGGGGTGGGGGACAGCGTGAGCCCAGCTCACACTGCACCTTACAAAGACTGAGCCCCGGTCTCAACTCACTCACGCCTGAGTGGGCCCAAGAACCGCCGCACTCGGGGTGTGTGGGATGAAATGCTGAAGGAATACAAGCACACGAAGAGCCTCTATGCTTCTCCATACAGTCCAGCACAACAATAAAAACAAAGAAGAAATGAAAAGACAAGATAAGACAAGACAACAAAAAGACAGAAAAGAAAAGAAAAGAAAAGAAAAAAGAAGAAAAAAGAAAAGAATAGAAAAGAAAAAAGAAAAAAATGAAAAGGAAACGAAAGGAAAGGCAAGGAAACGAAAGGAAAGGAAAGGAAAGGAAAGGAAAGGAAAGGAAAGGAAAGGAAAGGAAAGGAAAGGAAAGGAAGGGAAAGGAAGGCAAAGCAAGGCAAGGAAATGAAAGGAATGCCTGGGTGGCTCAGTCGGGGAAGCATCCCACTTTGGTTCATGTCATGAACTGACGCGTTATGGTTTGAGTCTCGCGTCGGGCTCTGTGGTGACAGTGCAGAGCCTGGAGCCTGCTTTGGATTCTGTGTCTCCCACTTTGCCTCCCCCTCCCCTGTTCAAGTTTTGTCTCTACCTCTCTCTCTCTCTCAAAAGTAAATAATATTAAAACAAAATTCTTTTCATAAGAAAAGGAAAGAAACAAACAAGCAAACAAAAAAAGAGAGGCACCTGGATAGCTCAGTCTACTCGTTTAAGTGACCAACACTTGGTTTCGGCTCACGTTTGTGAGTTTGAGCCCTGTGTTGGGCTCTCTACTGAACAGAAAAGAGCCTCTCCTCAACAGTGTCTCTCTCTCCCCCGTCCTCTACCCCCACCCCTGCTCTCACTTTCTTTCTCCCTCAAAATAAATAGATAAACATAAAAAAAAAAAAACAAACAAACAGGTCATATCGACCCAAAGAAGAAAGAAGAGAAACAGACCAAGAGGAGACACATAGACTGGAGTTATTGGATGCAAAAGTCAACTGTCCAAAAACCATTCTTGACAAATGGGAAATTTTCAGAGACTCAAAACAGATTCTCCAACTGCAAATTACCAGAGCTAAAATTAAGATCTCCAGGTGCCTGAGTGGCTCAGTTGGTTAAGCATCTGACTTCAGCTCAGGTCATGATCTCGTGATTCGGGAGTTTGAGCCCCGCGTTGGGCTCTGTGCTGACAGTGCAGAGCCTGGAGCCTGCTTCGGCATCTGTGTCTCCCTCTCTCTCTGTTCTTCCCTTGCTCCCAGTCTGTCTAGCTCTCTAACACAATTAAAAGACTAAAAAATCTTGTTAATGGCATGAAGAACTCAGTCGGTGGGTTTCACATCAGACTAGACACAGGTGAATAGACTCAGTGAACTGAAAGATAGTTAGGTAAAAATATATCTAGACCATACACAGAGAAAACGTCCAGAAAATACAGAAGCCCAAAAGACACAGAAGATATGGTACAAAGGTCCAATAGGAACCCACAAAGTAGAGGAAACACAGAATGGGTAGTACCACCTCGCTACAAAGATAAGAATCAAAACTGATAAAAGAACCATGAGAGTGACTCCACAAAGAACACCCGAGGCAAAAAGATGTTAACAGTCATGAGAGGACAAAGATACCGCCTTCCATGGGACAACGACAACAACACTACCAGCTGACTCTTCAAGAACAGCAAATGAAGCCAGATGATGGATTGGCATGTATGAAAGGTGAACTAAAATAGCCACCAACCTGGAAGTCTTTACCTAACAGAAACATTCTTCACAGTGAAGGCAAAGTAAAGATGTTTTTCAGGCAAAACAGAAGCAAAAACAAAAACGGAACAACAAAAACAACACACACACACACACACACACACACACACACACACACCATGACTACACATCAACTACAGACACAAACTAAAAGCAATATTAAAGCAGCTCGTTGCAAAAAAGAAATGTAGTCTCTGACAGAAATATGAAAAAACAAGGCTTGCAGAACAAAGGGTAACTATGAGAACAAACCTTAACAAGCATTAAGTGCACGAAACAATGACATCAACGCCAAAATCCATCTAAGACTAAAAAATATTAGCCAACAAAAGGTGAAGGGGAGTTCAGTGTGGTTCAAGTGTCCAAGAAAAGAGCAGGGGCGCCTGGGTAGCTCAGTCAGTTGAGTGTCCGACATTGCTCAGGTCACGATGTCACCTTTTGTGAGTTGGAGCCCCGCATCAGAGTCTGTGCGGATGGCTGAGAGCCTGGAGCCTGCATCAGATTCTGTGTCTCCCTTTCTGCTCTGCCCCTCACCCGATTGTATTATGTCTCTCTCAAAACACACATAAATCTTAAAACAAAGAAAAACTAAGAGGAGAGAGCAGTGTCAGGGAAGCAGTACAAGTCCTGAATCAGGCAGGGGTCAGTTTAAAATGCACCTGCCTCTAGAAATAGATATAGTCCAATTACCTAACAGATCAGTGTACAATTAAAAACTCCCTCCTACTTCTAAAGGAAGGCTAGAGACCAAAAGAACACACAACAGCTGGGACAAAGAAGAAACTAGTAATACAGTACGTGTAAACTAACATATCAGTCATTACATGTGCACAAATACTCCAAGGAAAAGTTTGAGTGTCAAATTCATTAGAAGGAAACTAAGCATACGCTGGTCACAAAGGTACACCCTAAAACGTAAGATCACAGACAGGTGGAAGGAAAAGATCCCCAGGCAAACCCAACCGAACAGAAAACTGATGTGACCACTGGGACCCTCCAATAAACTAACCTCTATAGCAAAAAGCTCTACTAGAGACCAAGAGGAACATTTCACGATGGAAGTTCCATTTACCAGGAACACAAGACTTCTAACCTTGCATATACCCGATAACGCAATCTCGAAATACAGAAAAATTGACAAACATAGAAAAGGGAAAAGAGCCACATCCATAAGCATTATGGGAGACTTAACGATACATCTCTCAGTATCTGACAGAACTGACGACAACAGAAAAATCAAAGGAGTGGGACGGGGCTGTCCAATATGCGGTCACGTGCTTTATTGCAAGTCCTTGAAATGCGGCTCCTCAAAGTGCGACGTGTGGAAAGTATATAATGCACACCACATTTTAAAGACAATGTGATAAAAGAGAACGCAAAAGCATTCATTAGTCTCCCTCACGCTGGCTATACACTGAAATGATATTTTGGATATACCTGTTAGTAATATTATTAAACTCATTCTCGCCTATTCCTTACTTGCTTTAAAGTGGTCACTAAAATCTGAATTCTGTCATTAACAAACTTCATCTAACGTATAAATAAGAGAATACTGCATTCCCCCCAATACACATTATTTGCACGTGGCCAAGGAAGAGTTCATGAAAACGAATATATGCCAGGCCATTAGGAAAGTGAACTCATCTGAAAGGACTGAAATACTGCAGGGCATATTTAGGGATCGCATTAGATTAACAGTTCATTTACCCCAACAATTCATCACGCCCACAGTGATGGGATGAAGACAGGGAGACTTCCAGTGATGACCAGTCCTGGGCGGCTGAGAGAGCACCATCACCCCTGCCACCACTTGAGGACAGGGAGGAGTAGGCTGTCGATGAACCAGGAAGCTGACTCTCACCTGACCCTGAATCTGCAGATGCCTTGATCTTGAGAACTTCCCAGTCTCCTCAACTATAGGAAAGAAGCTTCTGTGCTTATTAGGCAGCCAGTCTATGGAATTTTGTTACAATCACCCAAAAACACTGAGACAGATACCTTCATGGAATTCAGCTAGAAATCAGCACAAAGAGAACGAGAAAATCCCCCGAAACATCAAGATGTGTTATGCTCCTAAACATTGTGACGAATTAAGAAAAAGATACCACAGTGAAAGTTAGAAAATAGTTTCACATAAAAGATAATAAACATTTAGCTTATCAAAACTTGTAAGATCATTAAAGGTGTGCTTAAAGGGAGACTCATACCTTTAGAATACATATATCATAGGGATAGCTCAGTTGCTTGGTGACCAACTCTTGATTTTCGCTCAGGGTATGATCCCACGGCCACAAGATCGATCCCCAGCCTGGCTCCACACTGAGTGAGGAGCCTGCTTGAGATTCTATCTCTCTCTGTCTCTCTCTCTCTCTCTCTCTCCCTCTGCCCCTCTGCCCTGCTCATGCTCTCATTCTAAAATGAATCAACACACTAATAAGCAAATAAATACAATACACATACTGGAAAAGGACAAAGGCTAAAAATCAAATGAAGGATTTAGTTCCAGAACTACAAGATGGGACAGCAAACAATCACCAAGTAGATGGAAAAAAAAAAGGGCAGAAATCAGTGCTGCAGGAAACAAATAGTAACTGACAGAAATAAAAAAAAAAAAAGCGCCCAAGTTGGTTCTATGAAAAAGAAACAAAGCACAAAGTACCAATAGCAAGAAGTTCTAAAGCAAATATCACACCAGATGCTGCAGATAGGAGGGATATTAGAAACCAGTTGACACTTACTCCTTGGAAAGTTTGGGAGGTCTGAGCAAATTACAAGAAAACAAAATGCCTTATCTAAATAGACACGAGAAGATATGGGAAATCAGAAAAATCCTATTTCCACTTAAGAAAGGAATCTGCAATGAAAACCCTTCTCACAAGGAAAACCCTACACCAGCTGTTGGCCTAGCACTTCTTCCCAAAAGTAAAGAACACACACAAAAACTCTTCTGGGAAAGCACAAGGAGTGCTTCTTCCTACGTTGTTTTAGGAGGCCAGCACGACCTTAATCCCCAACCCCAGCATGGACAGCACAAGAGGGTGCAAGGGAACACCCACCTCTCTCTTGAATACACGTGCAAGAATGCAAAGCACACTATTTACAAATGGAATCCAGTGAACAGAGAATGCATAGACATCAGGGTTGGATTATTCTAGAAGGGCAAAAGTTGTTTTAAGTAAAACCACAACATTGAAACAAATCACTTGTCCCCAAAATGCACAAAACACATTTCAGAAAACTTAGTATTATTATTTCTTTGATGATTGTTAAAAAATCAGAGCAAACTAAAAATAGAGGAGAATTTTCATGTTTTGATCCAACTATCTACCAGGAACGCAACGGCAGGTGTCATACGTAGTGGTAAAATACTGAACTCTTTGGGGCACCTGAGTGGCTTCTAGTCGGTGAAGCGTCTGACTCTTGATTTCAGCTCAGGCCACGATCTCACGGTTCATGAGTTCAAGCCTCGCATCAGACTCTGTGCTGACAGGGAGGAGTCTGCTTGGGATCCACTCTCTTTCCCATCTCTCACTCCCCTTCCCATGCACGCTCTCGAAATCAATAAAGAAAGAAACTTTAAAAAATATTAAGTATACACAAAATTATGAAACCCTTCTCTCTCGTATCTGGAAGGAGACAAGGACACCTACTCTCACCACTTCCATTCAACACAGTACTGGAGGCCCTAGCCAATCCAAGGCAAGAAACATACAAATGGTTCTACTATTGGAAAGAAAAAAAAAGAAACTTACCAAAAGGCAACACAGAGAAGGAAAGGCAGACAGACACAAGAATGTGAAAACCTCTGCCACTCACAGATGTATTCCACACACATACAAAGAACTCATTCAAATCAACAAAAACCAAAACACACAACCTAATCACAAAGTGGCTTCCAAAAGGCAATTATTTCACAAAAGAAACACGTAAGTGGCCAAGACACACACGGGGGCGGGTCCCACGAATACACCA
Source organism: Puma concolor (assembly GCF_028749965.1). Taxonomy (NCBI): domain Eukaryota; kingdom Metazoa; phylum Chordata; class Mammalia; order Carnivora; family Felidae; genus Puma; species Puma concolor. The sequence goes on from NC_141677.1 coordinate 20,294,013, forward strand.
TACCTCCCAGCACCTGAGCCCCAGCAACCAGCTAACACACGAGAAGAGGCAGTACCAGGCATCAGCCAGCCCCGAGCTCCCACACGCTGTTGCTCGAGGGGGACAGACACGTGCCACCACTCACGCCCTGCTCCTCCATGGCAACCCAATACGGTGCATGTGGATCTGCAGGCAGCCTCTGCACAAACCGGAGCACCCACGGGAGAAAGAATAAACCGTGCTGTCCTCACACACTGGGCTTTCGACGCCAGGGGAGGACCAGCAGAGCCACGCAAGGAAAGCAGGCGCGTTGCGCACACACAGCGCTCAAGGGTTGGCTCAACACGAAGCGAGGAACAAGCCAAAGCCATCGCTGGTGAAAGTCAAGACCGTGGTTACCTTTGGGGGACGTTCGGTGGGAGTCAGTAGGAGTTAGGAAGCACGGTAAGGTTCCATTTCTTCATCCAGGTGGTGGTTCCAAGAATGTGTTCGCTGAGTGAAAGATACGGAAGATCAGCTGAAAGTAGTGGCCTAGGACGTTCCAAACGTCCACCGCGTGCCACACAAAAAGGCAGCTCTGTGCGGGCTGCTAACCCCCAAGAGAAGCAAGGAAGCCCCACCCATCTGAGTGCGGAATCAGGAAAGAGCATCCAGACACCCCAGGAGCCACCGCCACACCCTCCTCGCCTCCAGCTGTTCATCTGGGGGAGTCCACATCACCTTCCTAAACATAATTGGCCACAAGACACTGAATGCAGAAGCAGCTGGAAGAATAAAGACCTTGCACTAAGCCAATGCCAATGCCAATGCCATGCTTCTACACAGTGTTGTTCTGAAAATGTACGTATTTTTTCCATGAAAGGTATGAAAAATATGTACTAATTTCTTGTCTTTAAGTGAATTCATCACATCTGAGATGCTCGGATTTGGTTTGGTTTCCTTAATGTTTGTTTTTGAGAGAGAGACAAAGGACACGTGAAGGGGAGGGGAAGAGGGAGAGGGCCACAGAGAATCTGAGACAAGGCCAGGCTGGCAGCTGGCAGCACAGAGCCCCACATGGGGCTCTAAACTATCAACTGTGAGAGCACCACCTGAGCCAGAGTCGGACCCTTAACACAGAGAGCCACCCAGGCGCCCGCTTCAATTCTCGGTTTAACCTCACCACAGTAGAGATCAAGAGACACAACCCCCACACTCGAAGGCTCTCTGGGGCCCTCAATAATCCCCTGATGTCCGAGTGTCCCGACACCACCGAGTCTGAGAAACACTGACCCAGGGAACAAAGGGCACTCTCCCCTTCTTCTCGTCAACTTCCCAATTTCTATAGGGTTTCCCCAGCTCACCAGACTCTCGAGGGCCTGGCCCACAGGACGCAAGGGCCTAAGGCGGCCTTTGTTCGTGGCAGCCGCCTCGGGGGACAGAACGTGTGCAGCCTGTGCGGGGTCAGGGGACGGACAAGGCGGGAAGGTCTCCGACGGCCTCTGCGAGGGCGGGCGGCACACTCCTTACACGACAGCCGCGGCTGAGGCGGGCACCCGGAGAACCTCCCAGAAGCCACTACCTGCAGTGAGAAGGGCCCTTACCGCCTGCCGAGCGGTTAAGCCAGCACTGCCACGGGAGGCGCCCCCACACACACCCCGCCGCCACAGAGCGGCCACCACGACTCACGGGAGCCTGCGGGCGTCCACACGGACAGGCCGGCCTTCCGCCCGAGGGTGGCCAAATGCTGTCCCCGAGTGAGCAGAACCAGGGCGCCCCGCCCCTGCCGGCCTCCCACGGCTGGCACTGGGGCCTCTGCGGGAGTCCGAGCGGCGCTGGGTCCACCAGAACTCACCTGCCTCGATCGGGACGGTCTTCGGAGAAACAGGGGCCCCGGGACGACATCCTCGTAGGTGGAAGACTTCTAGCAAGGGAGAAGCCGGATGCTCAGAAGAGCACCTCCCTCGCCCTCCACAGCGCACGCGGGCTCCTACCGCCGGCAAGAGCCGCCGGCCTCCCGCCCACCTCTCCGCCTGGCAAATGCGCTGTGGCGCCAGCACCAACGGAAACTACTGCGTCAGGGCGGAAAGACTACCGGGTGGGACGCTGCACCGGCAGAGACTCCTCAACACGCACCCGCCCGGACGCACTGGGGTACAACGTCAGAGGCGAACCCGATCTCAGCTGCGGACCTTGGGCGATGGACACACATCAGCACAGGTTTGGGGCTGTGACAAAGGCCTCGCCCTGGCGGGGGGTTTGGATACCTGCTCAGGGGAGAGGCTGTGCCGCAGTAAGGGCAGGTATGTGTGTGACATCTCTGGAGCTTCCTGTCACATTTGCTAAAACTGCTCTAGAAAAGTAGCCAAGAAGCCAAAACCACCCCCAAAAATATGCATGGGCGGGCCTCTGTGCAATCCTAACCCAAGTCTGTGCTCTTTCCAAGCCCCTCCCCCACCCCCCTCCTCGGCCACCGACAGGGGCTCGGGAGCCTGTAAGAGCCCCGATGCCGTTGATGGGCCACCTTTGGGCCAGCTTCGGGACACCCTGGGCTACGTTGCAGCCTCGCTGCTCCTGATTGTCCATGTTTCCCAAAGCGCGAGACCCCCCACCCCTTGTCGCTTCTGGAGGACACACTGTGTCCCAGCAAAGCAGCGGTGCTGACTGCCCACCCACAGGCACACTCTGATCCGTGTGAGGTGGCGTCTCAGTGTGGTTTTGATTTGTAGTCCCCTGATGAGGAGTCACTTTGAGCGTCTTTTCTTTTTTCTTGTATTCAATATAATTTATTGTCAAATTGGTTTCCATTCAACACCCAGTGCTCATCCCCACAGGTGCCCTCCTCGGTGGCCATCACCCACTTTCCCCTCTCCCCCACCCCCCATCAACCCTCAGTTTGTTTCAGTATTTAACAGTCTCCTCAGGCATGCCTCCTTCCCTCTCTGCAACTTGTTTCCCCCATTCCCCTCCCCTCTGGTCTCCTGTGAAGTTTCTCAGGATCCACATATGAATGAAAACATATGGTATCTGTCTTTCTCTGCCTGACTTATTTCACTTGGCAGAACACCCTGCAGTTCCTTCCACGTTGCCACAAATGGCCAGATTTCATCTTTTCTCATCGCCAACTAGTATTCCATTGTATATAGAAACCTCATCTTCTTTATCCATTTGTCCATTGACGGGCATTTAGGCTCTTTCCATCATGTGGCTATTGTTGAAAACGCTGCTATAAACATTGGGGTACGAGTCCCCTGTGCATCAGCACTCCTGAATCCCCTGAATTCTAGCAGTGCTATTGCTGCGTCATAGGGTAGATCTATTTTTAATGTGGTGAGGAACCTCCACACTGTTTCCAGAGTGGCCGCACCAGGTTTTCTTCCCACCAACAATGCAAGAGGGTTCCTGTTTCTCCTATCCTCTTCAGCATCTATTTTGTCCTGATTTGTTCATTCCCGCCACTCCGACTGATGTGAAGTGGAATCTCAGTGTGGTTTAGATTTGTATTCCTCTGATGAGGAGTGACGCTGAGTATCTTGTCATATGTCTCTTGGTCATCTGGATGTCTTCTTTCGAAAAGTACCTATTCATGTCTTCTGCCCATTTCATCCCCCGATTATTTGTTTTCAGGTGTGGCGTTTGGTGAGCTCTTTACAGGTGTTTGGATACTAGCCCTGTGTCTGATACATCATTTGCAAATATCTTTTCCCATTTCATCTGTTGTCTTTTTGTTTTGTTGCTTGTTTCCTTTGCAGTGCAGAGGGTGTTTATCTTGATTAGGTCCCAATAGTTCATTTTTGCTTTTAATTCCATTGCCTTTGGAGACGTGTCATGTAAGAAATTGCCACAGCTGAGGTCGGAGAGGTTTTGTCCTGCTTTCTCCTCTCGGGTTTTAAAGGTTTCGTGCCTCACATTCAGGTCCTTTATCCATTTTGAGTTTATTTTTGTGTATGCTGTAAGAAAGTGATCTAGTTTCATTCTTCTGCATGTTGCTGTCCAGTTCTCCCAGCACCAGTGGTTAAAGAGTCTGGTTTTTTTCCATTGGATACTCTTTCGTGCTTTGTGGAAGATTAGTGGGCCGGGCCATACATTTGTGGGTCTGAATCTGGGTTCTCTATTCTGTTCCATTATCCTCTGTGTCTGTTTGTGTGTCCATCCCATACTGTCTTGATGATAACGGGTTTGTAGCAGAGGCTACATTCTGGCACTGTGATGCCTCCCGCTTTGGTTTTCTTCTTGAATATTACTTTGTATATTCGGGGTCTTTTGTGCTTCCATACACACGTTAGCATTATTTGTTCTAGCTTTGGAAAGAATGGTGGCACGATTTTGATGGGGATTGCATTGAAGGTGTAGATTGCTTTGGGTGGTATTGACATTTTAACAATATTCATTCTTCGAATCCATGAACATGGAAAGTTTTCCCATTCTTTGTGTCTTCCTCAATTTACTTCATAAACCTTCTATAGTTTTCAGCACACACATCTTTTATATCTTTGGATAGGTTCATTCGTATTTTTAGGCTATTGATAGATATTTTATGGTCCTGGTGCAACTATGACCGTGATCAGTTTCCTTACTTCTCTTTCTGTTTGGTATTGGTATATCAAAATGCAATGGGTTTCTGTACATTGCTTTTGTACCCTGCGACTTTGCTGCACTGATGTATCAGTTCGAGGAGACTTTTGGTGGATTCTGTCAGGTTTTCCATGGAGAGTATCATGTGGTCTGTGAAGAGTGAATGTTTGACTTCATCTTTGCCATTGTGATACCATTTATTTCCTTTTGTTGTCTGATTGCTGGTTCTAGGAATTGCAAAAGTATGTTCAACAACAGTGGTGAGAATGGACATGCCTGTCATGTTCCTGATCTCAGGGGGAAAGTTTTCAGTTTATCCCCCGGAGAATTATATTAGCTGTGGGCTTGTATCATACGTGGCTTTCATGATGTTTACATATGTTCCTTCTATTCCGACTTTCTTGAGGGTTTTTATTAAGAAAGGATGCTGTGTTTTTTCAAATGCTTTCTCTGCCTGTATTGACAGGATCATGTGGTTCTTACCTGTGATTTTCTTAATGTGATGTATCCTATTGGTTGATTTGCAAATATTGAACCAGCCCTATAGCCGAGATAGGAATCCTACTTGATCCCGGTGAAAAATTCTTTTCATATGTTGTGCATTTGATTTGCCAGTATCTTGTTGAGAATTTTTGTATTCTCATTCATCAGGCATATTGTCTTGTAGTCGTCTTTTTTTTTTTTTTTCTTTTTTTTCCTGGATCTCTGTCTGGTTTGGGAATCAAAGTAAAGCTGGCTTTGTAGAATGAGTCCGGAAGTTTTCCTTCCATTTCTATTCTGTGGAACAGCTTGAGAAGCATAGATATTAACTGCTTTAGATGTCTGATGGAATTCCCCAGGGAAGCATGTGGTCCTGAAAATGAGATAAATCTTAGGATGCAATGACTAGGACAACTCCCTGGCAAGCTGATGGTCTCAGGAATAAGATATGGATAGATATGAAACACATATGAGTAGGGCAAAGGGAAGCCTCTGTCGACTACCATGGGAACCGAAAGGCAAGATGCCTGTGTTCTTACTTCAGAAACAGAGGGAAAGCTTCTGGAGTTCACTGTTTTCCCTTGCCATCCTGTCAGTGGATAGAGAGGACAGTGATTCCAAGGTAACAGGCTCGTGCTGCAGGCTAAGCTCAAATGTTTGGAAAAGGGCTTGGATGCAGTAGTTCATGAATGGTCTCTTTCTGTGCTAAGGAGTCCTCGAGAATACTGCCCACGGTGAACCAACTGTTCCTCAGAGTAAAGGAATCTTTAATGGCCAGGGAGGGAAACAAGTTGGCTAGCCATCATTTCTTCTACCAGCCACCCAAACACCAAGTACTCTCAGGAAGGCAATCCTTCCTTTGGGATCTCAGAAACTGATTGCTCTTGGTTAGCACAGACCAGATTCAGAGCTGGTTAGGAGTGGCCAGCACTCACTATGCAGGGGACAGTCTCATTGTCCTTGCCTGAGACCAGAGACATGGTTATCATTATGGCCAGGGAAATCAGAATGGCTAGAAACAGGGCCAAAGTGTTTCAGTTCAGCAAATTATGGAATCAAGCTGGGACAGAAATGTCTACCTCCACATTCCTCTTATCCCAGAAGGGAGGATAGCTCCTTCCCAATATCCGTGACCCTGACTCCACATGAGCATTGCTGCTGGGCACTTTGAAATCCCCTGGGCTTACCTTTGTCCACATAGTGCTGAAAGGCAATTGCTGAGGGACCCCGTGGCCCAAGGGATCCCGCGGTGACAAGAAAATGGTCGGACACCCTGTTAAAAGTAGAAAACATGGCTCTGAGATACTGTCCCTGAGTGGACAACAGAAAGAACGTTGTGGGAAAAGAGCAACAGGATGGAGAATGATACAGAGAAGGCCAAAGTTCTTTCTTAACACGAGAGAATGTGATAAATCAAACAATGATGCGACGAGCACAATCTCCTGATAGGATGGTTGCCTCAGGAGTAAGAACCATGTGTGGGCTAGGACCAAGGGAAACCTCCTGCAGTGTTTCTCCAGAAAGGGGTGAAAAGTTCCTGGCACTGGCTTTTGTTGCCGTGTCCTTTGAAGCCAGTAGTGACCCCTAGTTACCAGATTCTGACTTGCGGCTAACCCTCAGGTATTTGGAGAATGGCTCTGCTGCACCAGTCCTCGAGTGGGCTCGGTCCGGTACGTAGCAGATCCTGAAGAATATTGCCAATGGATGAAGTGTGTGCTCTGCATGGTGAAGGCATCTGTATCCTCCAGTGTTTGGAGTTCTGCTGACGAACTGTTGAAGATTGGGGGCGACGGTGGACGTGATCCAGAGCCCAAGACCAAGAAAGATCTCCTGAAGACATCTTTCATACAACAAAGGCGATTTTATTAAACGATGGGGACAGAAACCACATGCAAGAAAATCTGCACTGGGGTCCTGACGGGTAACTCATTATTACACGCCATCAGGTTGGCAGGGTGTCAAGGATAGGGTTAGGGTTAGGAGGAAGCAAGTTTTCAGCACCTTGAGGGGCTAGGTGTGGCTAAGGAAACGCCCTTCATTACCACATAATAAAACCCAAGTCATGAGACCCATTCAATGTATATGAGGCGGGTGCGGAAGCTTGGAGGAATACTGCCAGGATATACCTTGGGCAGTTGAAATAAAAGAAGTTGACTTGCAGGGTCTTCAAGGTTGGGATAATGTTAGGCTTAGGTTGTGCTTTGCCCCTAGCAAAGGGTCATCACCATCACCGAGCAGCTAAGCTCCTAGAGGGATGTCACTCTATCCGTTTCAGAGATTGTCAGTGGGCTATAAGCAGTAAGGGAATTTAATTTTCATTTGCCGTAGCATCACACATTACCATGACAAGTGCTTAAGGCCCTTTTCTCTGTACTTGGGTGGTCAAGACTGTCCAAGGAATAACAATCATATTCCACCCAGGGTGGGAGGAGGGGCAGCTTGTGCTTTACCCCTCAGCCTGCCTTATGCTCCCTCATCATATCCTCCCTGAATAATGTCAACCCTGAAACCTTGAAGATGGATGAAGGTGGAAGGTCTCATCTTCTGTAGCTTCTTTGTACTGAGTAGGGGCATAGAGTCGTCCCTACCTATGTGGGTCCTTATTGGTCTCTTGGGAAACGTACAGAGGACTTACAAAAGGCGGCAGCGGCTGAATCCAAGGTGGGCCTCCTTGAGAAGAAAGGCTCATCGTTTGGCGCCTGGGGGTTGGAGGGTGGGGGCTGGGTGGGTGGATACAAGAACCCAGGAGCGAGCGGAGGGGCAGTGCGACTCCAGACTCCGCCTCCGCCACAGCCCTGGGCTCCCTGGGTCCTGGACCTCTTCCCTCCCTCGAGCCCTCATCCCCAGGGCCCCTGGCATTTCACGAGGCCCAGCTAGGGCAGCGGCCTCGGGCTGGTGATGGTGTCTGGGGGCGCTGGGGGCTCCGGGGTGGGTTTGCACCAGGTGGGGCAGACGGGAGGGAAAGGCCAGGTGGCTGGCTGCGCTCGCCCCAGGGCTGGGGAGGAGGCGCTGAGATCCCAGCGGGGCGGGCCCTGAAGGCACGACTGGCCTGATGCCCCAAGCTCGCTCCACCCACTTCCCAGTGAGCAGCCCAGCATGGTGTGGTGCTCGGCTGGGAGATCCCTTGCTGTGCTGGATGGAAGCGGGGGCGGGGCTCGGGCCAAGCCAGGAGCAGCCTGTAAGAGTCCCGGGATTGGAGCACACCAGGGCTTACACCACAACGCATTGCCAGGGTCCTCTTGCCCAGCCTCTGTCACCCGCCCAGGGCCGGGGGCCGCGGCGGAGGGCGGCGGCAGGAAAGCAGGCAGGCTGGAAGGCAGGCACGCTGGCAGGCAGGCAGGCTGGCAGGCAGGCAGGCAGGCAGGCAGTCAGGCGCGTGCATGGGTGAAGCGCGGCACCCGCTTGGCTTGGGACGCGTGGAGCAGGGTCTTGCACCCAGCGGCAGCCGCTGGCCTCTTGGGCCATAGCAGCCTCAACGCTTCCGACCCAGTCTTCTCTGGGAAGCTAAGCAGGGTCAGGCCTTGTTAGCACTTGGATGGGAGACGGTCTGGGAGTACCGGGTGCTGTACGCCTTTGCCTTTACCTTTGGCCTCCTTCACCTCTCCTTTGGCGCCCGCCGCCCCTCCCCCCTCCCTGTCTGTGTCCCTGTCTCCCCAGGGAGCACCGCTGATGGGGCCAAACACACCCCAGTCACTACTCCCTCAGCCCCCCCTGGACCGGTGAGGCAGCCATGCCTGGCCCGGCCCCGCCCCGCCTCGCACCCCGTGCCCGGACACCCCAACACTTGAAAGGGGCACGCTCCCCACTCCTGGCACCCGGCCAAATGCCACTGCAGCCACTGGAAGCCACAGCCCAGCTTTGCACCTTTCCTGACACACCACCCAAACCCGCACCCGGACAGATGGTGGGTGGTGCGGTGTGGGCGGAACGGGAGGCTGGCGCCTGGGGGCTGGGGGCTGGGGGCTGGGTGGGTGGATACAAGAACCCTGGAGCGAGCGGAGGGGCAGCGCGACTCCAGACTCCGCATCCGCCACAGCCCTGGTCCTGGACCTGGACCTGGTCCTGGACCTCTTCCCTCCCTCGAGCCCTCATCCCCAGGGCCCCTGGCATTTCACGAGGCCCAGCTAGGGCAGCGGCCTCGGGCTGGTGATGGTGTCTGGGGGCGCTGGGGGCTCCGGGTGGGTTTGCACCACGTGGGGCAGACGGGAGGGAAAGGCCTGGTGGCTGGTGGCACTCGCCCCAGGGCTGCGGAGGAGGCGCTGAGATCCCAGCGGGGCGGGCCCGGAAGGCACGACTGGCCTGATGCCCCAAGCTCGCTCCACCCACTTCCCAGTGACCAGCCCAGCATGGTGTGGTGCGCGGCTGCAGGTGCCCAGCTGTGCGGTTCGGGACGGAAGCGGAGGCGGAAGTGGGGCCACGCCTGGAGCAGCCCCCAAGAGTCCCGGGATTGGAGAACGCCGGGGCTTGGGCCACAGCGCGTTGCCAGGGTCCTCTTGCGGGGCCTCTGCCACCCGCCCGGGGCCCGGGGCCCAGGGCCCGCGGCGGAGGGCGGCGGAAGGCAAGCAGGCAGGCTGGCAGGCAGGCAAGCAGGCAGGCTGGCAGGCAGGCAGGCAGGCAGGGTAGCAGGCAGGCAAACAGGCAGGCTGGCAGGCAGGCGAGCAGGCAGGCTGCCAGGCAGGCAGGCAGGCAGGCTGGCAGGCAGGCAAACAGGCAGGCTGGCAGGCAGGCGAGCAGGCAGGCAGGCTGGCAGGCAGGCAGTCTGGAAGGCAGGCAGGCAGTGAGGCGCGTACATGGCTGAGGCACGGCACCCGCTAGGCTTGGCAGGCGTGCAATAGCGTATTGACGCGCCCAGCGGCACCGCTGGCCTGTTCGGCCATAGGAGCCAGAACGCGTCTGACCGCGTCTTCTCTGGGAAGCTAAGCAGGGTCGGGCCTGGTTCCCACTTGGAAGGGAGACGGACTCGGAATACCGGGTGCTGTAGGCCTTTGCCTTTTAAGCCTTTGGCCTCCTTCACCACTCCTTTGGCGCCCGCCGCCCGTCCCCCCTCCCTGCCTGCGTCCCTGTCTCCCCAGGGAGCGGCGCTGCTGGGGCCAAACACACCCCAGCTACCCTTCCTTCAGCCCCTCCCGGGCCAGCAAGGCGGCCGTGCCTGGCCCGGCCACGCCCCGCCTCGCCCCCCCTCCCCACCCCGTGCCCGCACACCCCAGGGCACTTCAAATGGGCACGCTCCCCACTCCCGGAAACCGGCCAAATCCCACTGCAGGGTCTGGAAGCGACAGTCCAGCTGTGCACCTTTCCTGACACACCACGGAAACCCGCACCCGCTCCGAGGGGGGGGTTACGGTGTGGGCGGAACGGGAGGCTGGCGCCTGGGGGCTGGGGGGTGGGGGCTGGGTGGGTGGATACAAGAACCCAGGAGTGAGCGGAGGGGCAGCGCGACTCCAGACTCCGCCTCCGCCACAGCCCTGGGCTCCCTGGGTCCTGGACCTCTTCCCTCCCTCGAGCCCTCATCCCCAGGGCCCCTGGCATTTCACGAGGCCCAGCTAGGGCAGCGGCCTCGGGCTGGTGATGGTGTCTGGGGGCGCTGGGGGCTCCGGGGTGGGTTTGCACCAGGTGGGGCAGACGGGAGGGAAAGGCCAGGTGGCTGGCTGCGCTTGCCCCAGGGCTGGGGAGGAGGCGCTGAGATCCCAGCGGGGCGGGCCCGGAAGGCACGACTGGCCTGATGCCCCAAGCTCGCTCCACCCACTTCCCAGTGAGCAGCCCAGCATGGTGTGGTGCTTGGCTGGGAGATCCCTTGCTGTGCTGGATGGAAGCGGGGGCGGAAGTGGGGCCAAGCCTGTAGCAGCCTGCAAGAGTCCCGGGATTGGCGAACGCCGGGGCTTGGGCCACAGCACGTTCCCAGGGTCCTCTTGTGGGGCCTCTGCCACCCGCCCGGGGCCTGGGCCCAGGGCCCGCGGCGGAAGGCAAGAAGGCAGGCTGGCAGACCGGCAAGCAGGCTGGCAGGCAGGCAGGCAAGCAGGCAGGCTGGCAGGCAGGCAAGCAGGCAGGCTGGCAGGCAGGCTGGCAGGCAGGCAGGCAGTGAGGCGCGTGCATGGGTGAGGCGCGGCACCCGCTTGCCTTGGCACGCGTGCAGCAGGCTCTTGAAGCGCCCAGCGGCAGCCGCTGGCCTGTTCGACCATAGAAGCCAGAACGCGTCCGACCGCATCTTCTCTGGGAAGCTAAGCAGGTTCGGGCCTGGTTCCCACTTGGAAGGGAGACGGACTCGGAATACCGGGTGCTGTAGGCCTTTGCCTTTTAAGCCTTTGGCCTCCTTCACCACTCCTTTGGCGCCCGCCGCCCGTCCGCCCTCTCTGCCTGCGTTCCTGTCTCCCCAGGGAGCGGCACTGCTGGGGCCAAACACGCCCCAGCTAATGTTCCCTCAGCCCCTCCCGGGCCAGCAAGGCGGCCATGCCTGGCCCGGCCCCGCCCCGCCTCGCTCCCCCCCGCCCCCCCGTGCCTGCACACCCCGGGGCTCTTCAAAGGGGCACACTCCCCACTCCCGGAACCCAGCCAAATCCCACTGCAGTGACTGGAAGCCACAGTCCAGCTGTGCACCTTTCCTGACACACCACCCAAACCCGCACCCGGACGGAGGGAGGGTGATGTGGGCGGAACCGGAGGCTGGCGCCTGGGGGCTGGAGGGTGGGCGCTGGGTGGGTGGATACAAGAACCCAGGAGCGGGCGTTTGCGTGGGCAGGAGGGCAACACGACCCCAGCCTCCAACTTCCCCAAGGCCTGGGCTCCCTGCGTCCTGGATCTCTTCCCCCCCTCGAGCCCTCATCCCCAGGGCCCCTGGCATTTTAAGAGGCCCAGCTAGGGCAGCGGACTCGGGCTGATGCTGCTCTCTGGGGGCGCTGGGGGCTCCGGGTGGGTTTGCACCAGGTGGGGCAGACGGGAGGGAACGGCCTGGTGGCTGGCTGCGCTCGCCCTAGTGCTGGGGAGGAAGCGCTGAGAACCTGGCGGGGCGGGCCCCGAAGGCAGGAGCGTCCTGATGCCCCACGCTGGCTTCCGCCCTCTTCCCAGTGAGCAGCCCAAGGTGGTGTGGTGCCGGGCTGAGAGGTGCGGTGCGGTGCGGTGCACTGCGGGATGGAAGTAGAGGCGGGCCTGGGGCCAAGCCGGGAGCCGCCTGCAAGAGTCCCGGGGTTACAGAACGCCGGGGATTGCGCCACAGCGCGTTGCCAGGGTCCTCTGGCGCGGCCTCCGCCACCCGCCGCGGCCCCACGGCTGCGGGCGGTGGCGGCAGCGGCGGCGGCTGCGGCTGAGGCGGCGGCGGCGGCGGCGGCTGAGGCGGCTGCAGCTGAGGCTGCGGCTGAGGTGGCGGCGACGGCTGCGGCGGCGGGGGCGGCGGCGGCGTCGGCTGCGGCCGAGGCTGGGACGGCGGCGGTGGCTGTGGCTGAGGCGGCGGCGGCGGCGCCGGCGTCTGCGGCTGAAGCGGCGGCGGCGGCGGCGACTGCCGCCGAAGCTTGGACGGCGGCGGCGGCGGCTGCGGCTGAGGCGGCGGCGGCGGCGGCGGCGGCTTCGGCAGCGCTTCGGCGGCGGGGGCGGCGGGGGCTGCGGCTGAGGCGGCGGCGGCTGCAGGCTGGCAGGCAGGCTGGCAGGCAGGCAAGCAGGCAGGCTGGCAGGCAGGCAGGCAGGCAGGCTGGCAGGCAGGCAAGCAGGCAGGCTGGCAGGCAGGCAGGCAGGCAGGCAGGCAAGCAGGCAGGCTGGCAGGCCGGAAGCAGGCTGGCAGGCAGGCAAGCAGGCAGGCTGGCAGGCAGGCGAGCAGGCAGGCTGGCAGGCAGGCGAGCAGGCAGGCTGGCAGGCAGGCAAGCAGGCAGGCTGGCAGGCAGACAAGCAGGCAGGCAGGCTGGCAGGCAGGCAGGCTGGCAGGCAGGCAGGCAGTGAGGCGCGTACATGGCTGAGGCACGGCACCCGCTAGGCTTGGCAGGCGTGCAATAGCCTATTGAAGCGCCCAGCGGCACCGCTGGCCTGTTCGGCCATAGCAGCAGAACGCGTCCGACCGAGTCTTCTCTGGGAAGCTAAGCAAGGTCGGGCCTGGTTCCCACTTGGAAGGGAGACGGACTTGGAATACCGGGTGCTGTAGGCCTTTGCCTTTTAAGTCTTTGGCCTCCTTCACCACTCCTTTGGCGCCCGCCGCCCGTCCCCCCTCCCTGCCTGCGTCCCTGTCTCCCCAGGGAGCAGCGCTGCTGGGGCCAAACACACCCCAGCTACCCTTCCCTCAGCCCCTCCCGGGCCAGCAAGGCGGCCGTGCCTGGCCCGGCCCCGCCCCGCCTCGCTCCCCCCCGTGCCCGCACACCCCGGGGCTCTTCAAAGGGGCACGCTCCCCACTCCCGGAACCCGGCCAAATCCCACTGCAGTGACTGGAAGCCACAGTCCAGCTGTGCACCTTTCCTGACACACCACCCAAACCCGCACCCGGACGGAGGGAGGGTGATGTGGGCGGAACCGGAGGCTGGCGCCTGGGGGCTGGAGGGTGGGCGCTGGGTGGGTGGATACAAGAACCCAGGAGCGGGCGTTTGCGTGGGCGGGAGGGCAACACGACCCCAGCCTCCAACTCCCCCAAGGCCTGGGCTCCCTGGGTCCTGGATCTCTTCCCTCCCTCGAGCCCTCATCCACAGGGCCCCTGGCATTTCAAGAGGCCCAGCTAGGGCAGCGGACTCGGGCTGGTGATGTTGTCTGGGGGCGCTGGGGGCTCCGGGTGGGTTTGCACCAGGTGGGGCAGACGGGAGGGAACGGCCTGGTGGCTGGCTGCGCTCGCCCTAGTGCTGGGGAGGAAGCGCTGAGAACCTGGCGGGGCGGGCCTGGAAGGCACGGCCGACCTGATGCCCCAGGCTACCTTCCACCCTCTTCCCAGTGAGCAGCCCAACGTGGTGTGGTGCTGGGCTGCGAGGTGCCTTGCTGTGCTGGATGGAAGCGGAGGCGGGCCTCGGGCCAAGCCGGGAGCAGCCTGTAAGAGTCCTGGGATTGGAGCACACCAGGGCTTGCACCACAGCGCGTTGCCAGGGTCCTCTTGCCCGGCCTCTGTCACCCGCCCAGGGCCCGGGGCCGCGGCGGAGGGCGGCGGCAGGAAAGCAGGCAGGCTGGAAGGCTGGCAGGCTGGCAGGCTGGCAGGCAGGCAGGCAGTCAGGCGCGTGCATGGGTGAAGCGCGGCACCCGCTTGGCTTGGGACGCGTGGAGCAGGGTCTTGAAGCGCCCAGCGGCAGCCGCTGGCCTCCTGGGCCACAGCAGCCTGAACGCTCCCGACCCAGTCTTCTCTGGGAAGCTAAGCAGGGTCGGGCCTTGTTAGCACTTGGATGGGAGACGGTGTGGGAGTACCGGGTGCTGTACGCCTTTGCCTTTACCTTTGGCCTCCTTCACCTCTCCTTTGGCGCCCGCCGCCCCTCCCCCCTCCCTGTCTGTGTCCCTGTCTCCCCAGGGAGCACCGCTGATGGGGCCAAACACACCCCAGTCACTACTCCCTCAGCCCTTCCTGGGCGAGCGAGGCGGCCATGCCTGGCCCGGCCCCGCCCCCCTCGCCCCCCCCCCCCCCCCGTGCCCGCACACCCCACGGCACTTCAAAGGGGCATGCTCCCCACTCCCGGCACCCGGCCAAATGCCACTGCAGCCACTGGAAGCCACAGCCCAGCTTTGCACCTTTCCTGACACACCACCCAAACCCACACCCGATCCGAGGGGGTGTTACTGTGTGGGCGGAATCGGAGGCTGCGCCTGGGGGCTGGAGGGTGGGCACTGGGTGGGTGGATACAAGAACCAAGGAGCGGGCGTTTAGGCGGGAGGGAGGGCTACAAGACCCCAGCCTCCAACTCCGCCAAGGCCTGGGCTCCCTGGGTCCTGGACCTCTTCTCTCCCTCGAGCCCTCATCCCCAAGGCCCCTGGCATTTCACGAGGCCCAGCTAGGGCAGCGGCCTCGGGCTAGTGATGTTGTCTGTGGGCGCTGGGGGCTCCGGGGTGGGTTTGCACCAGGTGGGGCAGACGGGAGGGAACGGCCTGGTGGCTGGCTCCTCTTGCCCTCGGGCTGGGGAGGAGGCGCTGAGAACCCAGCGGGGCAGGCCCGGAAGGCAGGAGCGGCCTGATGCCCCAAGCTCGCTCCACCCACTTCCCAGTGAGCAGCCCAGGGTGGTGTGGTGCGGGGCTGCGAGGTGCCTTGGGGTGCGGTTCCGGATGGAAGCGGAGGCGGAAGTGGGGCTAGGCCGGGAGCAGCCTGCAAGAGTCCCGGGATTGTAGAACGCAGGGGCATGGGCCACAGCGCGTTGCCAGGGTCCTCTTGCGGGGCCTGTGCCACCCACCCAGGGCCCGGGGCCCAGGGCCCGCGGAAGAGGGTGGCGGCAGGCAAGCAGGCAGGCTGGCAGGCAGGCTGGCAGGCAGGCGCGTGCATGGGTGAGGCGCGGCACCCGATTGGCTTGGCACGCGTGGAGCAGGCTCTTGAAGCGCCCAGCAGCAGCCGCTGGCCTGTTAGGCCATAGCAGCCAGAACGCGTCCGACCCTGTCTTCTCTGGCAAGCTAAGCAGGGTCGGGCCTGGTTCCCACTTGGAAGGGAGACGGACCCGGAATACCGGGGGCTGTAGGCCTTTGCCTTTTAAGCCTTTGGCCTCCTTCATCACTCCTTTGGCGCCCGCCGCCCCTCCCCCCTCCCTGCCTGCGTCCCTGTCTCCCCAGGGAGCGGCGCTGGTGGGGCCATACACACCCCAGCCACTGCTCCCTCAGCCCCTCCCGGGCCAGAAAGGGGCCTTGCCTGGCCCTGCCCCTCTCCGCCTCGCCCCCCCCCCCCCCCCCCCGTGCCCGCACACCCCAGGGCACTTCAATGGGGCACGCTCCCCATTCCCGGATCCTGGCCAAATCCCACTGCAGCGACTGGAAGCGACAGTCCAGCTGTGCACCTTTCCTGACACACCACCCAAACCTGCACCCGCTCCGAGGGGGGGGTTACGGTGTGGGCGGAACCGGAGGCTGGCGCCTGGGGGCTGGAGGTTGGCGGCTGGTTGGGTGGATACAAGAACCCAGGAGCTGGCGGGACGGGCAGCACGACCTCAGACTCCGCATCAGCCACAGGCCTGGGCTCCCGGGTCCTGGACCTCTTCCCTCCCTCGTGCCCTCATCCCCAGGGTCCCTGGCATTTCACGAGGCCCAGCTAGGGCAGCGGACTCGGGCTGGTGATGTTGTCTGGGGGTGCTGGGGGTTCCGGGTAGGTTTGCACCAGGTGGGGCAGACAGGAGGGAACGGCCTGGTGGCTGGCTGCGCCGGCCCTAGGGCTGGGGAGGTGGTGCTGAGAACCCAGCGGGTAGGGTCTGGAAGGCAAGAGCGGCCTGATGCCCCAAGCTCGCTCCACCCACTTGCCAGTGAGCAGCCCAGCGTGATGTGGTGTGCGGCTGCGAGGTGCCTTGCAGTGCGGTTCGTGATGGAAGCGGAGGCGGAAGTGGGGCCAAGCCGGGAGCAGCCTGCAAGAATCCTGGGAATGGAGAAAGCCGGGGCTTTCGCCACAGCGCGTTGCCAGGGTCCTCTTGCGGGGCCTCCCCAAACCGCCCGGGGCCCGGGGCCCGGGGCCCAGGGCCCGTGGCGGAGGGCGGCGGAAGGCAACCAGGCAGGCTGGCAGGCAGGTAAGCAGGCCGGGTGGCAGGCAGCCGCGCAATCAGGGAAGCTGGCAGGCAGGCGCGTGCATGGGTGAAGCGCGGCACCCGCTTGGCTTGCCACGCCTGGAGCAGGCTCTTGAAGCGCCCAGCCGCAGTCGCTGGTCCCAGCTCCCAGGTTCTGTGGGTCACTCCAGGCAAGCTGCCCAGGCCCCCAGGACTGGGCTCTGATAGAGCTCATGCACTGAGGATACCCACGATGCCTAGCTGTAGTAGGTGAAAGAGCACACTAATATTCAAGCAGTTAAGCAGAAGTTATGAGTCATATTAGATTATTGAAGCCTGAGAGGGCCACAGCCTTGTTACATACGAAGTCGGCCATTCTCCACCATTGTTCACATTCCAGTCAAAGAGTCTCCCGTGGTGCTGTCGCCGAGGGGCTGGGGCAGGTCAGCATGTCACGGACCGACGACCAGCTGCATCTTCTTTGGCTGCATAGAGGACAGAGAGGAAGTGACCCAGAAGTCTGCAGGGAGAGTCTCTGCTGACCCAGCAGCTAAGTCACAAATGTCCTTTGGTCTACATTGTTTTCTCCAAGAAGGTGCCTTCCTAAAGATTTGTCATCATCCAGAAAGCAAGACTGATTGGAAATTAAAAAACAAAAGTGGATACTAAAGTTACCAGCCCTTTAAAATGACCTCGCTCTGCAGTTTTGTTTACAGGTATTTACCCACATTCCTGACAGCCATCGGGCCCCCTGCCCAGAAGGCAGCCCCAGGGGGTAAAGGGAGACAGGGCCACACTTGTGCCAGGACCCTGACCGGGCACAAGTCAGCAGAGTCCTGGGCTGCCTGGGCCTGCTCCACTGTCTATGTGAAATCGCCTTCCTGCCATAGAAGATACTACCTTTTCGTTTTCCAAATAGTCTTTGAGCTGCAGACAGTGCCACACGCCGGGACAGTCCCACAGCGCCCTTGCCCTTGCCCTGTTCTCCTCACAAGCATGTGTTCGTTCTTAGGGCAATGACGACAGTCTTAGGTAGTGGTGTGGGAGGAAATCAGTCCTGCTTTTGTAGAAGGAGAATGCAACGTTTTGTGTCTTTTCAAATAAATAACTGAAACATTCCCCCAGAGCACAGGGCCCTGGATTGCAGTGAGATATCCGGCTACCCCCAAGACACAACTTACAGGCTCTATTCCCAGGCTGCAGCCAGTGTGTTATGATGTCAAAAATATTTCTGAAGACTATCGGTGTCAAATAGCAAAAATGAAAGAAACCAAACTCCTCATCTCTGTGAAACTATTGGTTCCTCAATAGCTAATTGGTTTGTTTATTTATTTTTTATACTTTTTTTTTTTTTTTAAGAGACAGAAAAAGCAGGAGTGGAGCAGGGGCAGAGAGTTAGGGGGAGAGAGAATCCTAAGCTAACTCCCCGCTGTCAGCTCTGAGCCCAATGCAAGGCTCACATTCACTAAGTGTGAGAACATGACCTGTGCCGAAACCAAGACTCAGATGCTTCACTGACTTCGCCACGCAGTCGCCCCTGTTTTTAGAGTTTGAGAGAGAGAGAGAGAGAGAGAGAGAGAACGAGTGTGTATGAGGAGAAAGGGGCAGAGAGAAAGGAGGAAGAGGACCCAAAGCAGGCTCCACGCAGAAAGCAACCAACCCACACTTTTTGTTACCTCTCAACTTGCAAAAATACACATTTCGGGGAGCAGTGGGGTGGGAGAACCGGAAGGTATTACCACGAATCTTAGTGTTTTCATTACAGAAAGTATAAGGATGTGAAAGAAAACACATCAGCAACATCTAAGGGACAGAATTTTCCCAGCACGGTTCCAGGAGCAAAAGGTCTACTTTCAGTATCAAATTGCATACAGCAAGGTGGCAACTATCCAAGTTATTGTAAAACACTTTTATACACTTCAAACATAGGGACATTCAAATCAGACCACTGTAAACAGTTTCTACAAACTTGCATTCCCAGGGAACCAAAAGCCTGAGGGTTCCTACGGAATTGTGAGCAGTAACAGAAATAACGGCATTTCAACTGAAGTACAACTGAGAGGGACAGTCATGATCCTTATTATGAGTTCTGAGAAGGAGACTAGATTGAGGCAGACAGAAAGAGAAACCAACAGACAAGTCCGGGGGCTGAAGGGGAAATGGCCTCTAGCGGTAAGGGGCCCTGTGGACCCAGTGTGGACGTGAGACACCCCGCTCCAGACCTCGTAGGCACTCGGGGCACTGAAGCGTGGACACATCCCTTGCCTGCTGTCCGGTGTATCACAGAGCCCACTGAGTTCTTCCCCGGCTCAAGGCCCCGTCCCGTCGTCCCACCGTCTCCAATGTCCCCCCTTGGCCCACCTCCTGCTCCACCCCACTAAACTGCAAACCGCCTCTTCTGTTGAAGAGGGCTCACTTTTATTTTTCAGTTGTCGGATCACTGGGATGTGGTCTCAACCTGCCTCCTTCATCCACTTAACTCAGCTCTGGGACACGCTCAACCCACATGCGACCTGCTCTGCAGTGGAAAGTCCCAGAGAGATATGCCTGCACCACTCCTCTGGGCCCCCATCCCGGGCATCACAGCGCCTCAGCTGCTTGGTAAGAAATGAAACCCACTGCTGTTACTCATTGTCAGAATCAAGAGCAGTTAAAAAAAGTGGTACTGGGGCGCCTGGGTGGCGCAGTCGGTTAAGTGTCCGACTTCAGCCAGGTCACGATCTCGCGGTCCGGGAGTTCGAGCCCCGCGTCGGGCTCTGGGCTGATGGCTCAGAGCCTGGAGCCTGTTTCCGATTCTGTGTCTCCCTCTCTCTCTGCCCCTCCCCCGTTCATGCTCTGTCTCTCTCTGTCCCAAAAATAAATAAATGTTGAAAAAAAAATTAAAAAAAAAAAGTGGTACTGAATAGATTGCAAAGGTCAGAGTCTATTTAAGAGAAACTCAAAAACTACAGGGGAAGGAAAAAGGAGGGCAGCCTAGTGAATAAGCCAGAGAGACCACCAGATGAATGACAGTTTCTGAATGCTGGTGACCATGTCCTCACAGGGGCTGCAGTTACACATAATGTGATGGAGCTTCTGTGATCAAAGTATCTCGTGGATATTTAGATGCAGACACTCCTAAAAGCCATGTGATGGAAGTGCTCCCACTGTTCCTATTAACAGGTGATTAAACGGAAGCACAGGAATGCTAATATGTAGCTTCCCCAGAGCCCCAAACTCATCTGTTCAGGAGCCAGGCTCAGCGTCAAGTGCTCTGGGGTCACGCCCTCCCTGCACAACTTCTCAAGGTGGACTGGGAATCCACGTGAGTCCTTTCCAGATTTCATACATGCTCTACGTCCTCCAGGAACCATAGTTGAATTCGGGCCTCAGGTTCACTGTGGAGGAGATACAACCTATTTGCAGCTATATAGAACATTGAACAAACAACCACTGCTTCAAAACCAGGTACAGCTGAGAACTACTCAGCAACATGACAAATACCACAATGGTTATTTTTTAAAGTTTATTGTGTTTATCAGCTTGTCCGCCAAATTTGCTGAGTCCCAGGGCACCGTGGAAGGGTTTTCAACCTCCAATTCAGTGGCTGTGGGGAAGCAGAGTGATGAAATGGGAGGTGGGGGGTGTCAACAGCCACGTGAAGGTCTCCCGACAGGGGAAGGGGTCTGCAGGTCGAGTGACTGCGGATCTAGAGGAACGATGCCAGTAAGACCTCACTCATGCGGGAGCCACGCAAGGGACACCAACCTGTTCAGGCGGTCTTGTCACTAGCGTGGCCGGGGTGGACCTTTTGTTTCTTGCCTAGCAAGCAGCGCACTGAAGACTGATGACCTTCTTTTTGGGGGCGTTGTGCAGCGAGTCCTGGCTACTGCGACTGCTGCTGAGGTTGCTCAAGGGGCCATCCTGAGAGCCTGTGGATCTGGGGGACGCACATGAGAGTATCTTCCAGGCATGCTCGTCACACGACACACCACCCCACGTGAGGGAGAAGCACATTCCCCAGCTTCTAGGGAGGGCTGCGCCCTGGGAGCTGACACTCTCCCTCCCAAGTATATCTGGAGTCCAAGTGCCCTGGGTCGGGAACGCACAGCACCCCTCCCAGGCCGTGACCCGATAACCATGTCGTGGGTCTCATGTAATGCAATGAGGCTGTCCCCTGCATAGTGAGTGCCGGCCTCTCCTAACGAGCTCTGAATCTGGTCTGTGCTAACCAAGAGCAATCAGTTTCTGAGATCCCAAAGGAAGGATTGCCTTCCTGAGAGTACTTGGTGTTTGGGTGGCTGGTAGAAGAAATGATGGCTAGCCAACTTGTTTCCCTCCCTGACCGTTAAAGATGCTTTTACTCTGAGGAACACTTGGTTCACCATGGGCAGTATTCTCGAGGACTGCTTAGCACAGAAAGAGACCATTCATGAACTACTGCATCCAAGCCCTGTTCCAAACATTTGAGCTTAGCCTGCAGCACGAGCCTGTTACCTTGGAATCACTGTCTTCTCTATCCACTGATAGGATGGCAAGGGAAAACAGTGAACTCCAGAAGCTTTCCCTCATTTCTAAGGTAATAACACAGGCATCTTGCCTTTGGGTTCCCACGGTAGATGACGGAAGCTTCCCTTTGCTGTACCCATATGTGTTTCATATCTATCCATATCTTATTCCTGAGACCATCAGCTTGCCAGGGAGTTGTCTTAGTCATTGCTTCCTAATATTTATCTCATTTTCTGGACCACATGCTTCCCTGGGGAATTCCATCAGACATCTAAAGCAGTTAATATCTATCCTTCTCAAGCTGTTCCACAGAATAGAAATGGAAGGGAAACTTCTAGACACATTCTACAAAGCCAGCTTTACTTTGATTCCCAAACCAGACAGAGACCCAGCAAAAAAAAAAAAAAGACGACTATAGGACAATATGCCTGATGAATGAGAATACAAAAATTCTCAACAAGATACTGGCAAATCAAACGCACAGCATATGAAAAGAATTTTTCACCATGATCAAGTAGGATTCCTATCTGGGCTATAGGGCTGGTTCAATATTTGCAAATCAATCAATACGATACATCACATTAAGAAAATCACAGGTAAGAACCACATGATCCTGTCAATACAGGCAGAGAAAGCATTTGACAAAACACAGCATCCTTTCGTAATAAAAACCCTCAAGAAAGTCAGAATATGGGGCGCCTGGGTGGCGCAGTCGGTTAAGCGTCCGACTTCAGCCAGGTCACGATCTCGCGGTCCGTGAGTTCGAGCCCCGCGTCGGGCTCTGGGCTGAATGCTCAGAGCCTGGAGCCTGTTTCCGATTCTGTGTCTCCCTCTCTCTCTGCCCCTTCCCCGTTCATGCTATGTCTCTCTCTGTCCCAAAAAATAAATAAAAAACGTTGAAAAAAAAATTAAAAAAGAAAGTCAGAATAGAAGGAACATATGTAGACATCATAAAAGCCATGTATGATACAAGGCCGCAGCTAATATAATTCTCCTGGGGATAAACTGCAAATTTTCCCCCTGAGATCAGGAACATGACAGGCATGTCCACTGTCACCACTGTTGTTGAACATAGTTTTTCAATTCCTAGAACCAGCAATCAGACAAAAAAATGAAATAAATGGCATCACAATGGCAAAGATGAAGTCAAACGTTCACTCTGCACAGACCACATGATACTCTACCTGGAAAACCTGACAGAATCCACCAAAAGTCTCCTCGAACTGATACATCAATTCAGCAAAGTCGCAGGGTACAAAATCAATGTACAGAAACCCCTCACATTTTAATATACCAATAACAACGAAACAGAAAGAGAACTAAAGAAACTGATCATGTTTACAGTTGCACCAGGACCATAAAATACCTATCAATAACCTAAAAATACGAATGAACCAATCCAAACATATAAAGTTCTGTGTGCTGAAAACTATACAAGGGTTATGAAGGAAATTGAAGAAGACACAAAGAAATGGGAAAACATTCCATGTTCATGGATTCAAAGAATAAATATTGTTAAAATGTCAATACCATCCAAAGCAATCTACACTTTCAATGCATTCCCATCAAAATCGTGCCACCATTCTTTTCAAAGCTAGAACAAGTAATGCTAACATTTGTGTGGAACCAAAAATTCCCCGAATATACAAAGTAATATTGAAGAAGAAAACCAAAGCAGGAGGCATCACAGTCCCAGAATGTAGCCTCTGCTACAAACCTGTTATCATCAAGACAGTATGGAATGGGCACACAAACAGACAAATAGGCCAATGGAACAGAATAGAGAACCCAGATTCAGACCCACAAATGTATGGCCCGGCCCACTAATCTTCCACAAAGCACGAAAGAGTATACAATGGAAAAAAACCAGACTCTTTAACCACTGGTGCTGGGAGAACTGGACAGCAACATGCAGAAGAATGAAACTAGATCACTTTCTTACAGCATACACAAAAATAAACTCAAAATGGATAAAGGACCTGAATGTGAGACACGAAACCTTTAAAACCCGAGAGGAGAAAGCAGGACAAAACCTCTCCTACCTCAGCTGTGGCAATTTCTTACATGACACGTCTCCAACGGCAAGGGAATTAAAAGCAAAAATGAACTATTGGGACCTCATCAAGATAAACACCTTCTGCACTGCAAAGGAAACAAGCAACAAAACAAAAAGACAACAGATGAAATGGGAAAAGATATTTGCAAATGACGTATCAGACACAGGGCTAGTATCCAAACACCTGTAAAGAGCTCACCAAACGCCACACCTGAAAACAAATAATCGGGGGATGAAATGGGCAGAAGACATGAATAGGTACTTTTCGAAAGAAGACATCCAGATGACCAAGAGACATATGACAAGATACTCAGCGTCACTCCTCATCAGAGGAATACAAATCTAAACCACACTGAGATTCCACTTCACATCAGTCGGAGTGGCGGGAATGAACAAATCAGGACAAAATAGATGCTGAAGAGGATAGGAGAAACAGGAACCCTCTTGCATTGTTGGTGGGAAGAAAACCTGGTGCGGCCACTCTGGAAACAGTGTGGAGGTTCCTCACCACATTAAAAATAGATCTACCCTATGACGCAGCAATAGCACTGCTAGAATTCAGGGGATTCAGGAGTGCTGATGCACAGGGGACTCGTACCCCAATGTTTATAGCAGCGTTTTCAACAATAGCCACATGATGGAAAGAGCCTAAATGCCCGTCAATGGACAAATGGATAAAGAAGATGAGGTTTCTATATACAATGGAATACTAGTTGGCGATGAGAAAAGATGAAATCTGGCCATTTGTGGCAACGTGGAAGGAACTGCAGGGTGTTCTGCCAAGTGAAATAAGTCAGGCAGAGAAAGACAGATACCATGTGTTTTCATTCATATGTGGATCCTGAGAAACTTCACAGGAGAGCAGAGGGGAGGGGAAAGGGGGAAATGAGTTACAGAGCGGGAAGGAGGCATACCCTAAGGGAGTCTTAAATACTGAGAACAAACTGAGGGTTGATGGGGGGTGGGGGAGAAGGGAAAGTGGGTGATGGCCATTGAGGAGGGCACCTGTGGGGATGAGCACTGGGTGTTGAATGGAAACCAATTTGACAACAAATTATGTTGAATACAAGAAAAAAGAAAAGATGCTCAAAGTGACTCCTCATCAGGGGACTACAAATCAAAATCACACTGAGACGCCACCTCACACGGATCAGAGTGTGCCTGTGTGTGGGCAATCAGCACTGCTGCTTTGCTGGGACACAGTGTGTCCTCCAAAAGCGACAAGGGGTGGGGGGTCTCGTGCTTTGGGAAACATGGACAATCACGAGCAGTCTGTTTAGTACCTTAGCGTGGATGAGGTCGTGTCAGAATTTAAAACAAACGTATTTGCAGAACTTATATAACCCGTTCAGTGAAGTTGTTGTTTGGCAAAGGTGGGGGGAGACCCCGTAGCAGAGTTCAATATGCAGAGAATTTAGAAAATCCTTTCTTAAGACTCATCACTTTCACTCTTGAGATGGCTGACATAAATTGCTTAGGAAACACGGAGGGCTGGAAGAGGAATCTTTCGGGTGTTGGGCAAGAAACGGAGGGCAGGACGTTCTGGTTTCATTTGCAGTGTCAGATACCATGGGATACAATGTTGTTACAGGGTTAGGCTATAGAAGATGACTTCCAGTTATATGAAAGGTGGAGTTTGGCTTCCATTTGTTACCACTGCTGCTTCAACTTTGTGGTAATTGGATGAGATTTCATCCGCCTTTTCCCCGGAAAAAGGATGGTTGTCTCATGGTGTGTGCCTCCAGAGGCAAGTCGCTGTTCTGTGGAAAGCTCAACGGTGTCCGGAGGCAACCGAGGTTGTGACTTCCGGGAGACTTTCTTATCCGTTTGTCTTTGAACACATGGGAAAGAATAAGCCTGGGTAACTGGTCAGAATCCCGAGCAGCCTCCGCACTGTCGGCACAGAGCCTGACGCGGGGCGCCAACTCACAGAGCGACACCGGCTGAGCCACCCAGGTGCCCCGAGGATGCTACTTTTCTGTTTGTTTGGAAAATGAGGATTTCGCCCGGGTTTTGTGTCTGGAGTGTGTTAATGTGTCGTACGCTAATTCGTTCCCTGTTTTCCCTCTGAAATACCTGCTGTAGGCCATGGCCCAGAAGGAAGACATGCAAGACAGGATCACTACCCTTGAGAAGCGCTGCCTCAGGGCACAGCACAAAGCCACCTCTCTGCACGACCTCAAGGAGAAACTTGAAAACGAGATGGCAAAGAAGGACTCTCTGCATCGACAGGTCGTTGGTTTCGTTGGACTTCATTCCACTTTTATTAATTACAAGTCAAGTTAAGGACCAAGTGTCAATGTCAAGGTTTTAGGATCTTAGAATCTTGTGTTGACCAGCGGGGTTACTTCAACGTCCAGGGTTTAATTCTTTCGAATTTTATGGAAGCATGTTATGGGGCTCCCCTCCTTGATTCCTTCTTTGTCTTGTCTTACATGCACGTTACTCTGTTGCCTGTCAGCACTGTTTCCAAAGGAGCAGGGAGTGGCCGGGAATGTGTAGGCAGCTGGCCATTTTGGGTAGTACCTGAGATCGGGGGGAATGGCAGGTGCAGAAGCACAGTCTGGCGTGAGGATGTGAGACCCTGTGTTTTGGGAAGCAGCACGTCTCTTCCTTGGTTGTCTCAGGTCATCTGGCATTGAACAGGAAAACCACATCCAGCTTCTTGGAAACAGAGTGAGTTTGCCTGGTGTGTTTGTCAAATGTGTCAATCGACCCAAAATGATAATCAAAGTGAAATACTAGGAAGCCATTAAAATGACATGGAGGAATGCTGTTTGAGAGCATGTAACATGTTCCAAATCTTGAGTGTAAAGGGCAGATCGCGAAATACTATGTGTACAGCATGTGATTTATTTTGGAGGGTTTTAAAGCATGATACGCGGTCTGTATATACACACCGAGCTATATGCACACAGAAGATGGAAGGAGTCTGTGGGAACACACGTTAACCTTGCAAAAACCTCACCTTATACATGATTTTTAAAATGACTTTATATATTTTTAATGCTTATTTATTTTTGAGAGAGGGAGACAGAGTGAGAGAGAGAGAGCGAGCGAGCATGAACAGTGGAGGGCCAGAGAGGGAGAGAGGGAGACACAGAATCCAAAGCAGGCTCCAGGCTCTGAGCTGTCAACACAGAGCACGAGGCGGGGTTGACCCCATGAGCTATGAGATCATGACCTGAGCCGAAGGTGGACGCTTAACTGACTGAGCCACCTCGGCTTCCCTAAAAGTCCTTTAACAAAAAATCTCGTGTCTGAGTTTTCCACGTTGAAGTTTTCCACGTTTTTGGTCAAGAGGGAGAGTGTTTTTGTTGAATAATGGTACACTTCCAAAAAGAACTCAACTGGCATCAGGCATGCTCTCAGAAGCTCTGTGCTGGCTGATGTGCCCACCTCAGAATGTCCTATGTAGCGAGCCCTCGGACCCCAGTATAAATATGTTTACGAAGGGTTAGGACCGAACCCTTCTCTCCTTAACTGGTCAGGAAGAGAGAGCAAGCTCCTCCAGAAGATGGGTTTTTTTTAATGTGTGGGAACTTTGTCTTTGGAAAGACTTCTTTGAAGATACTGAAGAAGAGCAAAGAGTTTGGCAAGACATGTTTTGCGTAGCGAACGGAGGACCAAGGCAGTGGGTGACTCCTCGCAGAAAGGAAAGGTTTACTCTGAAGCACCTACCAAACTGTTGGATTCAGTCAGAACTAACAGTAGATCTCTGCATTTAGATTTTGTTTCACTTTATTAAAAATGGAAACGGAGAGAAGACTTGCTACACTTTGATGCTTTGCCTTCATTTCCTAGACTGTGGATCAAAACCGCCAGTTGCAAGAGCGCCTGGAGGTGGCGGAGCGGAAGCTGCAGCAGACCCCGAGGAAGGCCAAGTCGCTGCCCGAGGTGGAAGCCGAGCCGGCCCAGAGGGTGGCCACCCTCTGCAAGGTGGGGCCCCCGTTTCCTTCTGGGTCCCATGGTGGGAATGTCAACTTCATGGCGGTCCGTTCTTGTATCTCATTTCTCACCGGTAACGTCGGCGTGCCAAAGTCCGCGAACGAGCTGAGATCTGTTTCCGGTGCTACTTTGTCTGAGATTGGAATGCTTTTCAAACGGCAGGCATCATCCCCAGTTTTGTTCCCTCGGGTTTTGTCCGACATGTGCTGTTTGCCATTGGCAGCATCTAAGACTCAGTGCTTTTCAGAGTTAAGTCAGCGACTCAAAGCTCAAGATAGTAGCCTTGGGTAAGAGAAGGACAGAGGTGCCTGGCCGGCTCAGTCACTGGAGCTTGGGACTCTTGATCTCAGGGTCATGAGTCTGAGCTCCCCATTGGGTGTAGAGCTTACCGAAGGAAAAAAAAAAACAAAAAAGCATAGAATTTTTCCAAGAAATGAGAAAATCCTGTCCTCTTTTAAACACAATCGTTTTTCTTTAAAAAATTCTTAAATGTTCATTTATTTGAGACAGACAGAGAGGGTGAGCATGGGCACATACCTGAGCAGGGGAGGGGCAGAAAGAAGGAGATAGAATGCCAAGTAGGCTCCATGCTATCGGCACAGAGCCTGACACAGGGCTCGAACGCCCAAACCTTGAGTTCATGACCTGAGCTAAATCCAAGAGTCAGAACCCGACTGACCGAGCCACCCAGACACCCCTGTAAGAAATAAATCTTTAAGGAATTCACTCGGAGGTTCCACAAATAGAGTCAAGGAATGTGCCAGACACAGTCCCTGCCCTCCCAGTTCTCACAGCCCTCACCACCCACAGAGGAAGGCAGCAGTTGAAGAGGTAGTTTCCAGACATGATGTGGGCGGTGCTGGGATCGAATGATGCACACAGGACGAGGGAGCCCATGACTGGGCAGCCAGTCCATCCTTCCGGAACCGGGGCTGACGGAACCTGTAGCAGGGAACTGTAGGTGCATCTGCGTCACCGGTTCCAGTGCAGTGAGGGTCCCAGTGGTAAGGGGGTGGGGTCGTCATGGGATGCTGACCCTCAAGGCTGCCATCAAGTCGGGCAGGTGGTATTGGGCGCCCACAGGCCCAGGCTCCAAGAGAGCCTCTCCTCCTTTGTGATCTGCATTTCAAGTCTCCATTTCTTTTCTCTCCTGTCCTCTCTCCTGTCCTGGTCAGCCACGTAGCAGAACCCTTTGTCTTTGGACACTGTGCTGCTGAGGAAGCTAACTTGTTGGAAGTAACTTCCCAGCTTAGGAAGGCAGCACGCCTGTTTGCTCTTTCCGCTTGCTGCTTCCTCCTGTCCATGCTGAGTGGCCAGGGGTGTCTGCCGGGGACGAGGCACCGTCCAAGTATCCGGGGCCTGGGGTGGGTACGAGACCATTGCCTACCCCCGGTCACCAGCATGGAAGCCCACTGCTTCCCACTGGCACACATGAGGCCTGTAGGGACTGTGAGCAGGCAGAAGGCTGCCTGTCGTGCGTAGGCACAGCGTGTGTTGTGGGGCAGCCAGCTCTTCTGAGCCCGCTGTCGCCCACAGGCCGAGCAGGGCCGTGGCAACATCGAGGAAAGGCTGTGCCAGATGGAGGCCCAGCTGGAGGAAAAGAACCAAGAACTGCAGCGGGTACGTGTCCGAGCGGAGCAGCCACGCACCTGGCAGTGGTTGAGGATGAGGCGCAGGCTCGGGGTGTGGGGGTAGGGTGTGGTCCCTTGTTTCCTACTTCTCCCCATGTGGACGCCAGGCCCCTTCTCAATCCCATCAGGGGTAAAATGCACTCTTGTGCGAGTTGGATGCTAGTGAACACTGCTAGCCTGTGGACAATGTTCTCTGGACGCTGGGGCCCCGTAGGCAGTGCCGTCTAGGGGTGGAGGCACCCGCACAGCCCACCGTGCCCACCAGCTCATTAGCAGCTATTCACGGTTGACTCGGGACCTCGTGGGTGTCCCTTGGCCAAAGCGGAGGTACTGGCCTGGGGTAGGGCAGCCTAGAGGACGGGTCTCCTTCCTTAGGACATGACACTGAGGTCCTGAAATCAGGTCACGGGCCTGACCTTGGTCCCCACATCCTGAATTTCTACTTGAGATGTAAAGGAACAGGTCGGGGTACATGGTCCTAAGAAGAGGAATAGCGTTATCGAGCCTTGACGAAAGGGAGGCCCGTGTCCCTTGAATCCCCTGAGATTTTTCCCTGTGGGAGCTGGTCGGACGTCAACATGAAACACCCAGGAGACAGAGCAGGCAGCCGCCTCCCCAACTTGGGACGTCCATCCAAGGCCATCGGGTTTTGTTTTCACCAGAAAACTCAAAACACTCACCCTTAACTTACACCAGACACTCGTGTGCTTGGCCCTCAGGGTCAGAGAATAAAACATGAGTTGCCGCAGAGTGAAGCTTCTGATGCCAGCCTGACGGCTCGAGTTGGCCGACCCCAGCCCGCCATGACACATGCACACAAGCGAGCACAACCAGACGCTAGCCTCTTGGGCCGAGAATTCCACCTCACCTACTTAGAGAAGCACTTCATTGCCTTTAGGACTGTATGGTAGTTTGGAGGGACAGGTGTTGAGATAAGGATTCTATTATAACTGAGACAATTCCAAGGACACTTTTAAGCTGCTTTGCTTGAAAAATACTTGGGTGCTGATCCCTTCTTGTGGGGTGGCCAGGGTCTTTTCCAAGTGACGGCCGTTGCTGCGTGTGAGGTGTGGTGGTCGTGCTTTCTGTTGCCTGCTCCCAAGGAAGGAGGTGCCAGCAGGTGTGGCTTAGAGGTGAGGAAGCCCGAGCCTGGAGGGACTGTCCATTGCCTAGCCTGCGGGTGTGTCCTGTGGGCTCTTCCTCCTCCCTGGGCCCCCCGACTGCAGGGCACATGAGTACTCCGTACCTCACGGCCCTCCGCCCGGCAGGAGCCCCTGAATCCTGCCAGCCTGTCCTCACCGCTTCTGTATTGGGTTAATCCAGGATATGCGGTAGAAACAAGTTTTTAAACCATACGATTGATGAGAGTTCGATAAACACAGACCCGTGAACTTTGCGGTTACGTTCAGAAATTACTTGAGGTAATTAGTTATGAATTTGTAATACAAGTTTCCGTTACAAAACATTCAGGAGATGTGTGAATTTCACGAAAAACAAGTGAAAGTATTTCTCACCACTCAATTTTTCCCAAAGTAGATTTTTTTTTATCATTCGGTTGTGTCAATGGATTCATTTCTTTCCCCCTGAAGCCAGATCCGAGCTTCTATTTACACCCCAGAATATTCCTCCCCCCTTTGTAGATAAGCTGATCCCCTTGAGAATATGGTCTTTCCTGCATGTACATAGCCTCCTGAGCCCATCTGAGCTAATAATGAGGACATTCGTGATGGCCCATGCGTGTTTTGTTTCCCAGAAACAAAGGCACCTGCTAAGTGATGACCCCTGGGAAGCAGGTTCCTGCATTTGTGTGCCCCGATAGGTTGGTGCTGGCAGTGATGCACTAGCACGCCAAAGTGCCGTGGGAAGGGGCAGCCGAGGTTGCCGTGCGTGTGGGTAACACCGCTGGCCATTCACACGTCTGAGCCAGTGTTCACACTTTTGCTTGAAGCCTGCATCTTCTCTTTCAGGTAAGGCAGAGAGAAAAACTGAAGGAAGAGACTAATCAACGTCTGTCGGGCACTGTTGACCAGCTCCTTTACGAATCTGACGAGCGTCTTCAGCGTCATGTTAAAGAGAGAATGGTAGCTGCGGAAGATAAGGTAGGACATGAGAAATAGCGGCTGAGTGCCCCTGTCCTCACAGAGGAGACGCTCACGTTGTGATCCTGAGGAGCAGCGTGGAGCAGAGGCTAACAGCCACTGTAGAAAGTAGAAATGATTCTTTCACGCGGAAAAACTGCAGGCTGTTACCCACTGCCTGCGTTAAGTTCTCAGTGTCCTGTCCCCGCCCGACGTATGCGTGCGGGAAGGTGCGTCTCACTGTCTAGAAGAGGAGTATGGTCTGGGGAGGGCCCGAGAGTAAGTATTTTAGGCCTTTACTAACTGAGACGTAAGGAGTAAGCTAGCTTCATGCTAATCAAAGATGGGCACAGAAACAGCCATAGGCAGTATATAACTAAGGGGAGGGGCCGTGTGCCAATAACCCTTTGTTGATAGGACCCGGCGGTGGCTGGATGTGGTCGGCAAGCCCTCGTTTGCCACCCCTGTGCTGGAACCTTCAGCCTGGTTCTTGTCTGGGGAGCTAATTTCTACCTCTTTTGTCCAGACGGACCGGTAGGAGTGCGCAGTTCTGTCAAGCATTTAACCAGCTGAAAACAGAGTATCTCCTGTTCCATCTCCTGCCTTCCCTCTTTTCATCTGGGTTGGAAAGAGTCTAAGCCTGGACTCTTACACCATCATAACGGACACACTTGAGGTGTAACGGGAGGGAAGCAGTATCATAGGATCTCTGTGAGAGAAGCTCTGGTGGGGACAGTTGGATGCGGACCCGATACTACCGGTTCTGATTACACCTGTGTCCCTGTAGATGAGCCCAGAATCTTCCCTAAGATTGTCACTTGGAGACACCAGTGAGCAATGCTAATTTCACGACGCACTTGTTTTGGGTAAAACCCATTATGAGGTGCGTTATTATACCCCACGTGAGGTTCTACCTTGATCACTGGGGCCAGCCTTTCGGTAGAAGGTTGTATGTGAGATTGGAAGTATATGTACGAAACTTAGGTCAGGTTTCCCAAGTGACTGAGGCATCACAGACCCTAAAAGCTAGTACAAACCAGTGTACCTGCTGCAAGTAAACGTAGGAACTTGTCATACTTACAGTCAGACAGTGATCCGTGAAGAAATTGTACATGGACAAAGGATGAGTAAAGGCTGTTACTGCAGTTTCACAGACAGCATTTCACTCTGTGGTCATGTGACGCGGTTCGTTGGTATGGCCATCGGCTCCATGCCTTGTCTGTGGTGCTGCGTTATTGTAAAGAGAAACGTAGGCATGGTCTAGCATGTGGAACGTTTGAAAGAATCAACACTAAAGGACTGTCGGTATCTTTCTCAGAAGTCTCTGTTAGGAGAAGTTGGCAATCTGAAAAAACAGTTACAAGAAATGCAACGTGAGAAGGTATTTCCGTCTCTCACTCATTCAGTGATCGGTTGAGACTGGAAAGGAGCAGGTGACCTCTGGGGCTCACACTTCCTCCAAGGCGAGCCACCACTGTGCTTTCGAGCGGCCCCACGCTCGCAAGTCTGAATGGCACGCACGTGGCGGAGTTGGAGCCGAGCAGCCTACGGGGTTCAGATTTCTGAGTCCCTTCGGGGGTTCGCTCGAAAGCTAAAATGTTCGCGTAAACCTTTCGTGGAGTGCAGCGTTGCCCAGCAGGAAGGTAACAGGTGACATGGGTGTCATCCCAAGGGTTCTCGAGGCTGCATTTGAAATGGTCAAACAGACGGGTGATGTTAGTTTTCACGCAGCCCGATGCAGGCAACATGTTATTGTATCATGTAAATAGTGTAGACATGAAGGAGCTACTCTACAATGTTTTTCCACATTCAGTCCTTGCAACCCACGGGGCGTCTCACAGTTCCATCCCCTGTGGTCGGGACCAGCCCCATTTTGGGCGCTCAGTTAGCCACGTGCGGTGGTGTCTGCGGCCTGGGACGGCACTGCCTAGGGGGTAGTTGTGTGACCAAAGCTCCTCGTCGGTTTTACTCCCTGGTGCTGCGTGTGCAGACGTGAGGCTGGGCTGCAGAGGGTCCACGACGGAGCACGTGCCTATTACACAGAAGGGCTATTCCCCCACCGCCCAGAAAGTCCTGCTCCTCTCTACATAATTAGGAAGAAGTCCTAGTGGCTCGGTGTTTCTCCTCTGTAACCTTGCTATGCCTGAGACCTAACTGTTCAGTAGGGTTTAGGACGTTCACTTGGTGATCCGGGTGTTTACTGGAGGACTCTTGGAGAGAATGGTCTTGGGGTTTGTAACTGCTGAATTTACCCAGCGTGGTTATGATGGTCAGCATTTCAGCACACTTGATGCAAGTAGTGTTTTCCATTTTTTCTTGAATTCTAATGAACCTACAGTGTGGTATCAGTTTCAAGTAGACAGCATACCGTTTCAACAATTGCACACGTGACTCTGTGCTCGTCACCATCACTGTGGTCACCGTGTGTCACCATACAGAGTCCTTAGGGTATCACGGACCGTATTCCCTGTACTGTGCTTTTCATCCCCGAGACGGCCTTATTTGATACCTGGATGCTGATGCCTCCTACTCACCATCATCTCTTTTGCCAACCGCCCCTACTCTCCTCTCCTCTGGCCACTACCAGTTTGTGCTCTGAGTTGAACGGACTCTTGATGCAAAGACTAGTTAACCTTGCTTGCAGTGAGTGTCGTTGTCATTTGCTGCTTTGCAGGATCACCTTCTACAGAAAATGGAAGCACTGAGGGCCATATTAAAGCGGGCAAGATCGAGAGGCTCTTCGCTTCACCACAGGTATGACATTTCCCGCTTCACAGATCTGTTTGAGACGCGGCTGGGGGCGGCTTCCCTCTGTCACCAGTATGACCTGAACCAGCTCATGGTTCCCAAGTAGAACCGTGGGTGTGCTATGGTATGACCCGCACCGGATCAGAGTTACACACAATAACCCTGAGTGTGTTGTAGTCTGACGCGATCCATTTTCCAGGTACCAGCTAACTGATGATGGGGCGGGGCTGGGGGGGGGACACTGCCCTTCACCGTGCCTAACATGAACCACCTCACAAACACATACGTTAGCACCTGCTGTGTATCTTCCAGAGGAATCCTTTGGCCGAATGGGCAGAGGGACTGGATGTAGCTCAGGGAGCCGGTAGCTTAGTAGGTGGCAAGAGGGAGAAGTAAAACCTCATTCCAGAGGTTAGGTTTGGAATCTCAGGAGACCGGGAGGCATGACAGAGCTCACAGCCATGGGAGGAGGAGTAGAAGTTAGGAAAAGTTCTGTTCGTGTTTGGGTGGGTTTATTTGCGGCCTCCCTCCCCCGAGTGTGGCAGTGATGGTGTGGGGCTAGGAGGGGTCCAGCCTGCCAGGTTCGGCCCAGCATCCCTGGAAGCTATGGTCCCTTCCGCAATGCCAGTGGGGTCACCATGGGAGTGCACACGTGGCCGTGGTTGTGAAGGTCACCTTGACGTCGGTGGGGTTAGCGCAGTGCTCGCAGTTTCTTATATTTTTGAAAAGACTGGAGAATGACAGGTAATCGCCGCAACTCTGTTGGGACGTTGGTGAGTCGCCTGTGAGGGAGTGGGTCAGCCGGCTTGTGAGCTGCGTCCTGCAGACAGTAAATGTCAGGAAGTTATTCAAAGGTTTGCTTGCTTCTTTGTAGGAAATATGTACCATGTGAGAGTCATTCTGGTGTGACAGTGCCTCGAGGAGCTGACTGGGCCCCCTTAGGTGCAGGAAGCAGGCTCTTGCTCCAAAGGCAGGCCCACTCAGGCCTCACTGGGGACTGTGCGGCTTCCGACGGGGGCTCTCGGGAGAGTCGAGGGTGTGCTGTGGCTGTCTGTGTTGAGCCTGCTTGTAGGAGAGAGAAGTCAGGGCAGGTAGAGTCCCAAGCGGCCCTCCCTGTCCACGGAACTACTGGTGGCACAGCGAATGTGTGTCCGGAGAGAGAAGCACACAGGAAGATCCGGGCACAGAGCAGCCTCTTGGTTGGCTGACGGAGATCCTCGCCAGCAAGACACCAGTGTGCTGAGTGTCACCATTCCAGGGCTTGATGACGGGTATGTGTGAGGAGGCCAAGGGAGCAAACAGTGGATGCGGTGCAGGCCACTCGAGTGCATGTTGGAGTTCTCAAGGGAAGGGGCTGTGCAGGCCCCTGGAGGGTGGCACCCTGGGGCAGTTGCCATAAGAGGGACGTCCACGCCCGTCACCCGCCTGAGGTGAGCTGGCCAAGGAGAAGGATAGAGAGGATCCCAGTGCTCCCGTGGTTGCAGAGGCATTGTCCGTGGTCACAGGTGGCCTTGTGGTCAGAAGACACCGGGCAGGAGACCGGCTGAGGAACAGGGTCTGTTTGAAGCCGTCTCACAAAGTGATCTCTCGTGTGGTGGCAGAAGCGAGGCTGGTGGGAGCTGTGTCGCCGTGAGCGGCCGGGGGCCGGGGGGACGAGACTGAGAAGGCGGCAGGCAGGCTGGACAGCTGAGCCCTCCTGGCACGACCTCACAGCCACGTCTTCCGTTTGTGTCCTCCTCTAGCAAGATGACATGGTCTGGGTTACAGAGGAAAAGAAAGGTGACGGACCAACTTGCACACGCAGGCGGGGCAGATGGGAGAGAGCTCTGGGATAGGACTGGACGCAGGGTGGTGGGGTCGGGAGCCAGGGAGCCTGAGATAGGGTGTCAGAGTCAGGGGACACACGCGAACCTCGGTGGAGCCACGAACCATGCCAGGTCCCATGCGGGGCGGCGTGTGTGGCTCTCCCCGATTGGCGATGTGTCGTGGCCCCACAGCGGTGAAGCTAGACCACCTGAGCTCAGGTGAGCAGTTGTTCTGGGAATGGGGGGACCAGAGGAGGGGAAGATGGTTGTGGCCAGCGGCCAGTTCCGACTTGGCTGTCTTAGAAACAAGCAGTACCCTGAGGCAGCACGTGCCAATGACGTTTCTTGAAAGGCCTCAGAGAAGAGCTTGAAGCACCACAGAGGAGACGCCCTGTCGTGGTGGCTCTGTCTCCAGGCCACAAGGGGTGACGCCAGGGGCCCCCTCTTTAGCTGATGTGAATCAGATGGGCGTGTTCTGTCTCCCGAGACCATAAGGATTTGTGAAATGGAAGGCAGCCTCTCTTCTTTTCCAGAGAGCGAGGAGCCCCTGGACTCCCGTGCAGGGTTCAAGTGTGGAGGGTGAGCCCTTGGCTGAGGCCGGGCACGTGGGCTGGCGGGTGCTCCTTCGCAGCTGCTGACCGCTTCGTGCCCAGATCCTTTGCTGAGGGGAGCAGCTGACAGCCCAATTAAGTGACTCCACCCTAGGGTCTCGGGGCTCCATGGAACTTTTCTGGAGACTTCTGTGGCCAAGGGGGACATTTGTCTGTTAGTCTAACTGCACAGAGGCCAGAGACGCTTTTGCCTTGGAAACACCGGGCGCATTGCCACCTCCTGTGTACGGGAGCTGCGAGGTGTGGTTCCCGAGGATCCTGCCGCGGATGCCCCTGGGGCGCCCGATAGTGGCTGGTGGAGGAAAACCTGGGGTCACCTGGCATCACAGCAAGGGCCTTGGCACATGTGGGCCGGTGGCAGGTGAAGGCCAGAGGGACGTACAGGAGTGCTTTCCGGTCAGTTGGGCAGGAGGTGGTGCAGACACGCAGGATGACAGCTTGACCGGGGGCAGGCGCTGCTCCACCTCGGGGACGTCTGGGCCGCGGGGATGCGTTGCACCTGCTGGGCCCGGGAGACCCTGTCTCCACAGGGCCCGGCTAGCGGGCTTGCACTGGAGCCAGGGGCAAGGATGCCTTCCTTGGAGACCTTTTCCTGTGACCTCATGTTCCCAATTGATGGGTTCTGGCCTGGCTGACAAAGTCCACTTTTCTCTAGATAACAACCTTGGTGTGTGTGTGCGCGTGTTTGTTTGATTGTTCTCCTCCATATTTCAGGCGGACGCACGTCAGCAGCATCCCAGCTTCCAGGTTCCGTCTGGCGGACAGCCCCACGGATGCCAGCAGCACCAGCAGCAGCGCGGTGTTGCGGCGCCACCGGAAAGGCCGTGTGGCCCGTCTGCGACATGAGCCTTCCAAGGCAAGGACCTCCATCCTCTGGGGGCTCTCGTGGGACCCACCTGCCTGCTCCAATGTCACCTGCCTTTTCCTCTGTCTGTGAGGCTCTTCTGGAACTAAGGGACTGATAGGCTGCTTTCTCTTTTCCCCTTCCCCCATTCTTCTTTTGCTGCCTTAGAATTTACTTTTGAGAGCTTTTGTTCTTTCTTTGTATAAAGTAGCAATGTGGATGAAGATAGGACCTAGTGTTAAGCACAGCACAATGCAAATGAGTAAGGGTTTGAAATGCTAATGAAGGTTAAATGAACACGTGTCTTCATCGAACTTAAACAACAGAGAATTCACCTTTGGAGTTTAAGTACTTTTGTCCTTTGTCTCTTCAGCCGCCTATATTTTTAGATATTTGTGTAAGTTTTGAGCACCTGTAGTCATGGAACAAGTTTGGTGCAGATATCGTCCCAGAGCTAGGGTGCAGCATGACTGAAAAACCCAGATGAGGGGCGCCGGGTGGCTCAGTCGGTCAAGGGTCTGACTGCTGATTTCTGCGCATGTCACGATCTATGGTTTGGTGAGATCGAGACCCGCAGCCCCGCAGCCCCGCAGCCCCGCACGGGGCTCTGCGCTGACCGCGCCTGGAGCCTGCTTGGGATTCTCTCTCTCTCCCTCTCTCTGCTCCTCCCCCACTTGAAATAAAACAAAGAAGACAATAAATAGATAAAAAGTCAGAGGAGAGGCCTGCACCCCTATGTGTGCACAGTGTAGTGAGGGGAGACCAGCAGCGAATGGGAAGTAAAAGGTGAGATGTGTGTTAGTTATCTATTTCTGTTTGACAGATGATTGACAAAAGTCCCTAGATGGGCACCTGTGGATAGCCCCAGAGTCCAAGGGTGGCTCTCTGGGCAATTCCCAGTGTGGCAGTGGAGAGAGAGAGACAGATCTGGCAGAGAGCAAGCGGTCACAAGGTGGAAGGAGCTCAGTGAGCCAGGTGCTCAGGGAAAGGGAGACCGGTGGCCTGGTCGTGCTGGGTGGGGCCAGGCAAGGTGGAGGCCGAGGACCACGGTGGTCTGGTCCAGGAGCCCTTGCGCTAAAGCCCGCTCGCCCGAGTTCCAGAGTCTGTGTAGACACAGTAGGGGCAGATTTCTGGAGGACTTGAACTCTGGTTGGGAGCAGAGACGCAGTGCTAGCTGGAAGGAGACACAGGGCAAAAGTTCTGTGGTTTGTGTTTTGTCATTTTGCTGTTTTGCCCTGGCGCGTCTGTGGTCACTCGTGGCTGGCTCGTGTTGTTTCTCCTGTATCTTCATTTGTCATTAGAGAGTGGGGTTTTGCCCCAATAGTCATAAATTGTCGTTAGCGTATCGCTGTATAGTACAGGTGGATACGGGTACGATCTAGATCATAATTTGTAAACGAAGTGTTTCTTCCAAAGAGATAAGGCACTGAGCATAGATGAACGGAAGCTCGATGCAGACAGCACGCTTTGCGGTGCCGACACTCGCGTTCAGGACTCCAAATCTCACGGGCTTACTGAGCACAAGTACTGCCTTCTACACTGAAACTCGGGACTCCTACAACGTGAAGCTGTCACCTGCCCCTAAGCCCGTTTTTATCACGTACCTGCCCAGGGCACCCTCCTGTAACCAGCACAGTGATTCGTGAGAGGTTGTCAATCCAATTCGAGGTCAGGATTTCACATTCACGTCCAGCAGGGCGTTAACAGAGTGGGTTTGTTTGGTGTTATACAAGGTGTTGCGGGAACTTCGGCATCCCCTCGGGTGATACTGTAAAAGTGTAACTTGGTTTCCAACAAGGAGAACAGTTACAGGAAAGTTTAGAATAGGCACCTGTTAGACGTCTTTGTTCTACAAGATGCCATGTTTCAGTAAGTTGTGTATGTTGTCATGGAGTTTTACGTCCCTGAGTGATAATTGGGAGTGTCTCTGGTAAATGTCGAATAGCCTATTACATTCAGATGTGCGGTGGAACAAAGTTCTGCGTCCAGTCGTGGTTGTTTCTAAATCTTCTCTCCATTATATCCATCTCGTTGTTCTCTTTAAAATATGTTTGCTCGTTTCGTCTTGGAAATTGTAGCTTCCAAGTGTGCAGTAAATCTGATTCCTCTTCCTTTCTTTGCATGCCTCTGTCAGCCTAGCGATGTAAGGAAGCATCGGAGAAAGCGAAAGTGTTTCATAGTGCAACCTAGCTGTGTTTGTCTGTGGTGTGGGGGAGAGTGCCCGTCTCTTCACGGTGAGCACCACAGCTGGGTAAGGACGAGCGGCTGGCGTGTGCGGGGAAGTACAGGAGCCACTGGGAGCTCGAGCGCGGCGTGCGGTTTCCACGGTACCTGCGACGGCCACCGGAGCTCGCCGTTGTCTCTCGTTTGTGTCTTGCTCGCTGCGCTGCGAACTTTGTTCCATGAGACACAGAAGTTTCTAGGAAGAGAAATTACTGAAGCAGAGCCGTAGAGTTTCGATTTCGGGATATAACCACTTTTGACAGCCGTAGCCAGCAGCATTCAGAGAGCTCTTAGGGTTCGTTCGCCACCTGGTGTGTGCAGTGGTTTAGGATCCTGTGACCTGGCCCTCACAGACATCCCCGCGAGCCACAGCTTGTGTGGTTAGCCCATTTCCAGATGTGCAACCAGAGCCTGAGAGCCCGGGTCCTGTGCATGAGGACACTTTGCAGGGCAAACACTGGCCACGACACCACTCTGCCACATACCCCACCTTTGCTCGGGCGCCCTCCTCCCATTTACAGTGCCCCTCGCCGGGACAGGACACCTCCTGTGTCCAGAGGACAATGACGTGGGTGTGCCCATCCTCAGGGGAAGCGCCGTGCCTCGGGACGGAACCCTCGACCAGACAGTCCGCCTCATAACTGGGATGCCTTGCTCCCTGGACCGGACCCCCATCCCAGACCTTCCCAGCCATGCGCTGACAGGGCCGTGCCTCTGATACAGAGCTGGGCGGCAGCTGGGGGAGCCCCTCCACTGCACAGACGGTGTGTCCGTTCAGTTGAATTCTTGCGTTCAAGTGCCAGTTCGGTCACTGGTTGTTTTGTGACCGGGGTGTATTCATCACCGTCTTTTTTTTCCTGCTTTGCTCTCCTGGTAAGTGAGGACAGCGCAAGGTTCACGGCCCTTGGGGTGTCCACACACTGCCCATCGGTGCACGGTCCTCAGAGATCAGGAGCTCACATCGGCGCCGGGGCACAGAGCACGCCCTGCATTCTGCTGGCTCGTGCTGCCTTTTCCTCTGTAGCAAGACTTTCTCAAGGAACAGAGGGTCGCGTGATGAACACCCAGGCAGGACGGCCTGCTCCCGCAGCTCACTGATGGCTACTTGGAGGGCTCTTTGGAGGTTTTGGGGGATGAAGTCTAGGCGTACGGGCAGTGGGTGTCAGGTCCGTGCAGACAGGGCCAGCACGGGCGTTGCACTTCCCAGCCTGGCGGGAGCCTCCCGTTTTGGTTGAGACTGAAATGGCCCATAGGCACAAGTCTGGCAGGACCCAGTGCTGGGCGGGGGCCTGTGTGTGGACTGCGCTGTGACCCAGGGGAGGGTGTGCTCCCGGAGCCCTCCGTCTCTGCTCACCTCATAGCCTGGTCGCTAGCGTGGCTCCCTGTCCTGTTCCCCTTTGGGTTTGTTTTCTCCATATCCTTGCTTCCACCTGGGTATGAAATCTACTTGTGTTGAGGGAGTCTGACCCTGTTTGCTTTTATGTGGATAATTTGTAGCCTGTTAAGGTAGCCTTTTGTTGTCTGCCGATTGTCAGGAAATCAGGAGAGGAGGCAGGTGTTTTGGAGCTG
Source organism: Puma concolor (assembly GCF_028749965.1). Lineage (NCBI taxonomy): Eukaryota > Metazoa > Chordata > Mammalia > Carnivora > Felidae > Puma > Puma concolor. The sequence continues at coordinate 20,334,636 of NC_141677.1, forward strand.
TTGGTGAAGCTTGTGTCTTCCCTGAGCTCAGCTCCGCTTGGTGCTGACCGCCATGGGTGTCCCGAGCCCCGTGCAGCTTCGGAGGTCCTGGTACAAACCCAGTTGGCTGTGCCTGTCTCGCCAGTCCTACACGTGTGTCTCGTGAGATCCGGCCCTGCCTCACCCCCAGGACCTGTCAAGGGTCATAACGCTGGCGGGTCCGTGGCCCCACGGTCCTTTCCAGGGCCCACAGCCACATAGCCGCAGACCCACCGCCTGTCACAGAAGGAAAAATGGAGTCTGAAGGGGTTCATTTGTCGTGACGGCAGCCACGGGACACTGTGTCTCCACCGTGTCGAGCAGACTGTCTGTAAGCTGCAGATGAGTCCGTCAGTTTGTAACATCACCCGAAACGGCCCCGAGAAGCAGAAGTCAGACCCGAGTGTGGGGTCAGGGGGTTGGGTGCCTTGTCACTTTACACACGTCCCCGTAGGTTCCAGCCTTGCATCGCTACCAGAAGTGACAGTGGGTTAGGCCACAAGCTCGCTCCACTTCCCCCAAACAAAGAGCTTTGGACAATCGTGCACGGGAGGGCTCCGTGCTCACCAGGGTTTGCCCTGAACGGCGTCAGGAAACAAACACCTTCCTTCTCAGCTGGCCGTGGTGTATGGTGACATGGTTTGGGTCTCCGCCTCTACCTTCTGTGGCCGGGCTCCTGGTGGTGCGAGGTCCTGGGGAGGGTACACCCCTCGGTGCCGATGGGCTGGGGGTCTCAGTGGGCCCACTGCCCGGACGCGAATCCACCCTTTCGCCTGGCGTTAGGCCGATCCTAGGAAGTCGTTTTGGACCCTGCACAAAGCACAGCTCATAGCTTTTCAAATGAGTTGCTGGCTGTGATTTCAGGGCTGTGTGCTCCTCTGTCTGGGCGCACGGTGAACTCATGTCACTCTCCTCTCCACCCCACAGTTGCTGCCTTTGGAGGGAGAGTCACAAGATCGTGTGGCAAGGACACGATGTGGACCGTCAGCTCCTTCTTCCCAGAGGTCCCTGAGCTTGGACAGGCTGCAGCAAGGGGCACCGCACAAGGCCAGCCACGAGGACATCAGGGACGCCACAAAGTAAGGGGCACAGGCATCGTAGGAGACATGCCTGTGCGCTGGTTTTCAGCTCTGAGAAACCTTTGATCTCTACATGGGGGAGAAAGGGTCGGAACAGCGATTCCAAAGAGAGGCCAATGAACCGAGCTTACGTGCACGGCGTTCTTGGGATACCTGCCTGGGTGCCCTGGGTGTGGCCAGCAGAGCAAAAGGCAGGTGGGAAAGACCGGAGTCTTGTGATGCTGGTGGCTGTAGGGCAGCCTCGTTTGCTCAGATCCTACGCACCAGCCGTCCTGAGACCTCCCTTTTCCTCCCGGTGGATCCTGGGTGACATGCTCCCTAGGGCTCCTCCCCTGGGCCGCACTGTGCCCTGTGGGGCTGTCAGGAGCCATGCTCTCTTCCCCCCACCCCCACCACGCAGCTCCAGCAGCCCCTCTGTTACTCGCACCACGCCCTGGGGTGGCTCAGGTGTGCATGTCCTCCGTGCTCCCGGGTCACAGCCAGGGAGGGGTGCCGAGCGTTCTCAACCCAAGGGGCTTGGACTCCAGATAATACTTGGGAGGGAGAGAGTGTCAGCTCCCAGGGCGCAGCCCTCCCTAGAAGCTGGGGGATTGTGCTTCTAATCACGTGGGGCGGTGTGTCGTGTGACGAGCACGCGTGGAAGATGCTCTCCTGTGCGTCCCCCAGATCCCCGGGCTCTCGGGATGGCCCCTTGAGCAGCCTCAGCAAAACTAGCAATAGCCAGGACTCACTGAACCACGCCCCCAAGAAGAAGGGCATCACAAAATCCATCCGCTGGTTGCTCACCAGAAGACAAAAGGTCCACCCCAGCCACGCTAGCGACGAGCCTGCATGACCAGGTTGGTGTCCCCTGCGTGTTTCCAGCGTGTGGGTGGTCTTACTGGCCTCATTCCTCTAGATCCGTGGTCTCTCTGCCTGCGGACCCCTCCCCGTGTCGGGAGACCTCACGTGGCTGTGGACACCCCCCACCTCCCATTTCATCACTCTGCTTCCCCACAGCCGCTGAATTGGAGCCACGGAATTGAAAACCCTTCCCAAGGTGCCCTGGGACTCCGCAAATTGGGCGCACAAGCTGAAAAACACCAAAAACTTTAAAAAATAAGCATTGTGTTTCTTGTCACCTTGCTGAGCACTTTTCAGCTGTACCTGTTTTTCAAGCAGTAGCTGTTCGTTTGGTCAATAGACTCTATAGCTGCAAAGCAGTATTATGTCCTCCACGCTGAACCTGAGGTTCTTCTTAAACTGTGGGTCCTGGAGGACGTAGAGCACGTATGAAATCTTGAAGGGACTCACATGGATTCCCAGTGCACCTTGAGAAGTTGTGCAGGGAGGATATGTTGTGGCTCACGTGAGGGTGTGGCCCCAGAGCACTTTCGTCTGAGCCTGGCTCCTGCACAGATGGGTTCGGGGCTCTGGGGAAAGTCCATATTAGCATTCCTGTGCTTCTGTTTTCTCACCTGTACCTGGGAACAGTGGGAGCACTTCCGTCACATGGCTTTCAGGAGTGTCTGCATCTAAATATCCACGAGATACTTTCAACACAGAAGCTCCATCACACTATGTGTAACTGCAGCCCCTGTGAGGACCTGGTCACCAGCATTCAGAACCTGTCACTCATGCTGGTGATCTCTCTGGCGTCCTCACTAGGCTGCCCCTGTGTTTCCTTCCCCTGTAGTGTTTGAGTTTCTCTTCAGTAGACTCTGACCTTTGCAGTCTAATCAGTACATCTTATTTTCAACTGGTCTTGATTCTGACAACGAGTAACAGCAGTGGGTTTCGTTTGCTACCAAGCAGCTGAGGCGCTGTGATGCCCGGGATGGGGGCCCAGAGGAGTGGTGCGGGCATATCTCTCTGGGACTTTCCACTGCAGAGCAGGTCGCACGTGGGTTCACTGTGTCCCAGGGCTGAGTTAAGTGGGTGAAGGAGGCAGGTTGAAACCATATCCCAGTGATCCCACAACTGATTAAAAAAAGTGAGCTCTTTTCAACAGAAGAGGTTGTTTGCAGGCTAGCGGGGTGGAGCAGGAGGTGGGCCACGGGGGTACTTTGGAGATGGTGGGACGACGGGACAGGGCCTTGAGCCAGGGCAGAAGTCAGTGGGCTCTGTGATACACCGGACATTAGGCAAGGCGTGTGGCCACTCTTCCGTGCCCTGAGAGTCTGCGAGGTCTGGAGTGGGGTGCCTCATGTCCACACTGGGCCCACAGAGCCCCTTCCCGTAGAGGCCGTTCCGCTTCAGCCCCCGGACTTGTCCGTTGGTTTCTTTCCATCTGCCTCAATGTAGTCTCCTTCTCAGAACTCATAATAATGATCATGACTGGCACACTGAGTTGTACTTCAGGTGAAATGCTGTTATTTCTGTTACTGCTCACAATTCCATAGGAACCCTCAGCCTTTTGGTTCTCTGGGAATGGAAATTTGTAGAAACTGTCCAACAGTGGTCTGATGTGAATGTTCCTATGTTTGAAGTGTATAAAAGTGTTGGATACACTAACTTGGATATACAATAACTTGGATAGTTGCCACCTGGCCGTGTGCAATTTGATACTGAAAGTAGACCTTTTGCTCCTGGAACCGTGCTGGGAAAATTCTGTCCCTTAGATGTTGCTGATGTGTTTTCTTCCACATCCTTATACTTTCTGTAATGAAAACACTAAGATTCGTGGTAATGCCTTCTGGTTCTCCCACCCCACTGCTCCCCGAAATGTGTATTTTGGCAAGTTGAGAGCTAACAAAAAGTGTGGGTTGGCTGCTTTCTGCGTGGAGCCTGCTTTGGGTCCCCTTCCTCCTTTCTCTCTGCCCCTTTCTCCTCATACACACTCGTTCTCTCTCTCTCTCTCTCTCTCTCTCTCTCTCAAACTCTAAAAACAGGGGCGACTGGGTGGCTCAGTCAGTGAAGCATCTGAGTCTTGGTTTCGGCACAGGTCGTGTTCTCACACTTGGTGAATGTGAGCCTTGCATTGGGCGCAGAGCTGACAGCGGGGAGTTTGCTTAGGATTCTCTCTCCCCCGAACTCTCTGCCCCTGCTCCGCTCTTGCTGCTTCTGTCTCTTTCAAAAAAAAAAAGTATAAAAAATAAATAAACAAACCAATTAGCTATTGAGGAACCAATAGTTTCACAGAGATGAGGAGTTTGGTTTCTTTCATTTTTGCTATTTGACACCGATAGCCTTCAGAAATATTTTTTTTTTTTTTTAATTTTTTTTTTTTTTCAACGTTTATTTATTTTTGGGACACAGAGAGACAGAGCATGAACGGGGGAGGGGCAGAGAGAGAGGGAGACACAGAATCGGAAACAGGCTCCAGGCTCTGAGCCATCAGCCCAGAGCCCGACGCGGGGCTCGAACTCACTGACCGCGAGATCGTGACCTGGCTGAAGTCGGACGCTTAACCGACTGTGCCACCCAGGCGCCCCCAGAAATATTTTTGACATCATAACACACTGGCTGCAGCCTGGGAATAGAGCCTGTAAGTTGTGTTTTGGGGGTAGCCGGATATCTCACTGCAATCCAGGGCCCTGTGCTCTGGGGGAATGTTTCAGTTATTTATTTGAAAAGACACAAAACGTTGCATTCTCCTTCTACATGAGCAGGACTGATTTCCTCCCACACCACTACTTAAGACTGTCGTCATTGCCCTAAGAACGAACACATGCTTGTGAGGAGAACAGGGCAAGGGCAAGGGCGCTGTGGGACTGTCCCGGCGTGTGGCACTGTCTGCAGCTCAAAGACTATTTGGAAAACGAAAAGGTAGTATCTTCTATGGCAGGAAGGCGATTTCACATAGACAGTGGAGCAGGCCCAGGCAGCCCAGGACTCTGCTGACTTGTGCCCGGTCAGGGTCCTGGCACAAGTGTGGCCCTGTCTCCCTTTACCCCCTGGGGCTGCCTTCTGGGCAGGGGGCCCGATGGCTGTCAGGAATGTGGGTAAATACCTGTAAACAAAACTGCAGAGCGAGGTCATTTTAAAGGGCTGGTAACTTTAGTATCCACTTTTGTTTTTTAATTTCCAATCAGTCTTGATTTCTGGATGATGACAAAACTTTAGGAAGGCACCTTCTTGGAGAAAACAATGTAGACCAAAGGACATTTGTGACTTAGCTGCTGGGTCAGCAGAGACTCTCCCTGCAGACTTCTGGGTCGCTTCCTCTCTGTCCTCTATGCAGCCAAAGAAGATGCAGCTGGTCGTCGGTCCGTGACATGCTGACCTGCCCCAGCCCCTCGGCGACGGCGCCACGGGAGGCTCTTTGACTGGAACGTGAACAATGGTGGAGAATGGCCGACTTCATATGTAACAAGGCTGTGGCCCGCTCAGGCTTCAATGATCTAAGATGACTCCTAACTTCGTATCTGCTTGAATATTAGCGTGCTCTTCCACCTACAACAACTAGGCCTCGTGGGTGTCCTCAGTGCGTGGGCTCTATCAGAGCCTAGTCCTGGGGGCCTGGGCAGCTTGCCTGGAGTGACCCACAGAACCTGGGAGCTGGGGCCGTGGCAAGCCTGGGTGGGGGGGACCTGGGCACGTCCCCCCCTAGCCCTGCCCCACACCCACCCTGAACTCCCTGGCACCACAACACTCAGAAGACCCATCAGGAAGCACTGGGCTCCCACCGCGGGGCAGGGTGCTGGGTGTGCACCCAGGGGGAAGGCGCGAGACCCTGGAAATAATGTAGTGCAACTCTAATAAAGGTCTTACCGTTCTTACGGAAATCAACTTTTTACATTTGTTTTTTGAACAAGTTTCAAGAGTGGACCTCATTCTCCATTTGTAGATTTTCCTTAAGTTTTTTATGTTTGTTTATTATTGAGAGACAGAGAGACAGAGCATGAGCATGGGAGGGGCAGAGACAGGAGAAGACACAGATTCCGAAGCGGCCCTCACGAGGCCACCTCAGGAGGCTCTGGCACAAGATCCCTCATAGCTCAGGCGACTCTGGGATGGTTCCTTCCCTCCCCGCCACAGAGAGCTTATGGTCACTGGGTCAAGGAATGGACGCCCTGACCCGTGGGCCTTGTGTGGAGGGCACAGCTGACAATCGCTGGGATTTCCTCTTCCTGCACTGTCTCTCCCGCCAGGGCCGATCGTTTACTACTGTGAAGGATACATAGTTTCTTTCTGTGGAGTAAGACTTCCCTTCTCCTTTCTGTCAGGGCATAGTTAGGTCATTCTGTGTCTTCCTGTTCAGAACCTTTGCTGGCTGATCTTTAGTTTCTGCACTTCCTAGTCCTTAGTGTGAAGTGTGAGGTTTGGAACAACAAAGTGCTTCCCTGCGTTTTACATCTAAGATTCTGTTTTTTCCCCACCAAAGCTGGGCAAGCCTTCGGCATCTGAGAGTTTCTGGAAACAGACCAATTCCCCACAGGTACATTAGGTTGCACATGGTTTATTAAAACTCGATTTGGTGAATCTAATTATGCTTAAAAAAGAAATGTCAATTGAGAAACAGACCAAGCAGATGTCCGAGGGGTGTGGCCTCTCTGAGAACACGCGCTAGCCATCCTTGGCTGTGCTCGCCCCATACTGAATGTTCCGGGGCTTGCAGGCCTTTCCACAGACCCGCCAGGTCCCACCGAATACCCTTGACTCTCCTACCGCTTCACACTCCTCCTTGAGGCCACTCTACCCTCCTCACTGCTGCCCTTAAGGTCCTTTCTTGTGTGTCACGTCGAGTGTTCTGAATGTAATTGTGACTTTGCACTTTCCTCCTCGCCTTTTGCTGGCCGAGTCCTGCCACCTCCCAGGTGGGTGGTCCGCGGTACCGGGAGGGGTCTGTCCCCATGGCTCCTGCACAGGGGCAGCAGGCGCATGCCCAGGAGGGGTTGTTGCCTCCTTCCTGATGATGTGGCTTCACTTGATGGTGTTTCTCAACATCTCTGACGTTCTGCTTTCTCTTACCCCCCTGTCGCTTGAGTCCTCGGTGGGAAGAAGTGGCGTGGATTCTGCTGATTCTCCTCCTTGTCTTCCTGTGCCACCTTTCCCAGTCCTGACCTGAGGCCAGCGCTGTGTCCACACCACCCGGTGCGTGGGCAGATTTCAGCGGGAGCAGGGAGGCTCCATCCTGCCCGGCTTCGGTGCTTGCTGGCCCCCGTGCCCTGTCCCTTCTCGGTGTATCTTACCTGACTCCTCTTTTTAAGAACATTCATCCGTGTACTCCCCAGCCCCCTCCCCAGGGAGTCCAGGGTGGTCTCCAGGTCCTCCACGTAGCTGCACTCACAAAGACTGCTTTTCCAAATAAAGTCACATGCACAGGTTGCAGAGATTTGGACATAGACGGGACCACCTCCCCAGTCCACCTGTTTCTGGAGAAGGCCTCCTCTGGTCCTACCCCGGAGGCATCAGGGTGGGGAGGATGGGTCCAACCCTCCCACAGGGAAGAGAACTCTCGACAAGCCCTAGAGTGTCCAGGAAGAAAGTGGAAGATGGAAAATAGTCAAGAGGACCTCTGGCATGCATCAGGATTACTGCCGGTTGGTGTTCTCCCTCGAGTGTGCTGGGCCTCTCCTAGCCACGAGCGTGCGTGTGCCTGGGGGGGGGTGAGTGTTCTCTGCTTTGGTAGAAGGCACTTTCAGGGACCCCTGAGACAGGAACCACTCTGGAAAGGCACTAGGACGTGCAGGGGAGACAGCGATGCAAGAGGAAACCATCCTGCCCACACGTGAGAGGAAGCAGCATCAGGCCTGGATGCCAGGATGCCAGCCAGGCTGGGTTGTGGTGAGGGCCAGGTGCAGGGAGGCCTGTGTCCCACTGTGCCGCCTCCAAGGCCTCCGTCCGCTGTGAGCCATGGCCATGGGGGCCGCCCACAGGGTTTCGGGGCACACACACCAGAGCACATCCAGCAGTTAGAGGGTGGGTCAGCCTCTCCTGCGCAAATGGTGGCTGCCGTCCCACTTGCTTGGATTGTCTTCAGTGCGTCCGGCCAGCCATCCTTAGAGGAGGCGAACAGAACCTTTCTCCACTGGTGCTGAGGGGAGGCCCACAGCCTAGCCTCCGTGCTTCAGGGCCATGGCTCTGGTTTTCAGGCCAGGATGCTCTCGGAAAATTAAGTAAAAGCTATTTGTAAACATTTTCAGGAGAATAATAATGTCAGTTAATTTAAAATTTTTTAATTAGGGTAGCCTGGGTGGCTCAGTTGGTTGAGCGTCTGACTCTTGACCTCGGCTCAGGTCACGATCTCATGGTTTGTGGGTTTGAGGCCCGCGTCGAGCCCTGGGCTGGCAGCACAGACCCTGCTTGGGATTCTCTCTCTCCCCTCCCCCACTCACGCATGTGCTCTGTCTCAAAATAAAGTTATAAAAATAAAGTTACAAAAAAAAAAACTTTTCACTCGTAATTAAAGCAGTGAGTAAGGCATTGTCACATTGCAAAAATAGAGGGGTAAGATTGTCTTAGTCTCCAACATCTTATTTTCTTTTTTACTTATGTTAATTTTTAAACTTTAAAAATGATATCTTTTGAGAGAGAGGGAGAGGGGAGGAGGGTCAGAGAGAGGGAGAGAGAGTCCCAAGCAGGCCCTCCAATGTCAGCACAAACCTGATGTGGGAACTTTTTCACCAACAGAGAGATCATGATCTGAGCTGAAATCAAGAGTCAGGTGCTTAATTGACTGAGCCACCCAGGTACCCCGAATTTCGGTTTATTTTTAAAGATGTTAAGTAACTTCTGCACAGACCCACGACCCAGGTATCAAGAGTTGTATACTCCCCTGACTGTGGCAGCTGAGTGACCCTGGTTTTTGTTTCTTTTAAATTTTTTAATGGTTATTTATTGTTGAGAGGGAGAGAGAGACACACACAGAGTGCAACTGGGGGAGGGGAAGAGAGTCAGGGAGACACAGAATCCGAAAAAGGCTCCATGCTCTGAGCTGTCACCAAACAGCCCGACCTAGGGCTTGAACTCATGAATCGTGAGATCATGACCTGAGTCGAAGTTGGACACTCAGCCAAGTGAGCCACCGAGGTGCCCCTGTTTTTCATGTTTTGCTCAAAGTGCCACCACACACATTATTTCAAGGAAAACTGTGGCTGAATTGCCCCCACCCTGGTTCTTACTCCCCTCCCTTCCCCATGCGATAGTATTCTAACCGTTTTATCCCCTTACTTACCTGCTAACTCATGTGTGCTCAGTGTGAGCCCTGGCACATCGACTTCAGATTTACCCAGTGGCATCTAGGTAATAAAGCGATATGTATCGCTCAGCCACGTGGATTGCAAGGAGGACAACAGAAAGGGCTCACGGTGCCACCTTATGCCCCGGGATTTACAGGTGAATTCACCCACCCTCTGGGAATTCGACGCCCTGGGTTAGGTCAGGGTATGCATCAATGATTAAGTGACCATGTGGGTTGATACTGGTGGAAGATGGGTGATGGATTCATGAGGGTTTACTGTACCTCTTCCTTTGGCATTTGTGCAGAAGTTTCTAGAATAGAAAACGTTAGTAGCTGTTTAGGGATCCCCTCCATGCGATAGATGGTCTCAGCCTGGAACGACTGCTCCCTGGCCCTCACTTTGGAACGTCAGGTAGCCCGGGTTCAAACTTTGAGCTTCACCGGCAGCAGAGACACGTCTCCCATCACAAATCAGCGTGCAAGTCCTACACGTCACGATTCCATCTTGACCTTGCTTTCACATTTTGATTCGAGTAACATCAGGATGCTTCCTACAAGTGGTGACATCTTAGACCTGCTGAAACGTGGCCTATGATGACATCAAAGTCATGATGGGAGGTAGTTGCTTGTCTCCAACTCCCTTTGAGAGGTAGAGTCTAAGGCTTCCCCTTGAGCCTGGGCCGTCCTCGGTGACATGCTTGACCAAATGGATGTGTAGATGGGATGCTCGGGGAACCTGTGGTTCTTGAGTGTGACAGAGTTGCTCACAGATGTAAGCGGTGCGTGCTTGGCACTGGCTGGTTTCTAGGGGAAGAGAGGACATGAGTTCTCTACTCTGTAATTCGTAACAATGCAGTGCCTGTCGAGGTTGGTGTATCATTTGTGGGAGTCGGTGGCTTGATGAATTGGTGTCTTGGTCTCTCTGCAGTCGCAGTGACCGTTCATGAGAAGTGCAGCTGGCTTCTCCCTTGCTCCCTGAGTCACCCTGCTCTAATCCAGACAGCAGTCCCTGTGCTGTGCTTGTCTCTCAGCTGCATCACGGTCCCTTCAGAGAGGTTTCCTTGGGTTATTTATATATGTTTTCATGTCTATTTATTTTTGAGAGAGGGAGATAGGATGTGAGAAGGGGAGGAGCAGAGAGAGAGGGAGACACAGAATCAGAAGCTATTCCCTAACTGAGGTGTTTGATTCCCTATTTGCAGGGTTAGCGGACAGACAGCGGGAGCAAATGAGGACAGAGAGCAGAGAGAGAGAGGGAAAAGGGAAGGAGAGAGAGAGAGAGAGAGAGAGAGAGAGAGAGAGAGATACAGAGAGAGAGAGAAAGAGGAGCAGACAGACAGAGAGAGATGGAACAAACACGGGACAAAGCAAGTCAGAAGCAAGTGACAGAATTTCTGTCCTGAAATCTGGAAACTGACCTCCCCTCACTAACAGCTTAGTGGTTTCACAAGGAGTGACGTTTCCTGACTGGACACAGATCACTGTCTGTGTCCCCGGGGGATGTCCGGGAGAGTGTGTTCAGCAGGCTCACCCAGAACTGAGAACGGTGGCTACATTTTGGAAATGGCAGGAAGTGGTAAACATCCAGCCTCACTCGTCATCAGAAAAGTGAACATAGGACGATGAGTTTGGTGTAATTTCTCATCCACAAAACTAGCAAAAATGACTCATCGCACTCCTGAAACCAGACCCCTTGTTGTGCATTAGAGATCAGGGCACTCATTTTTCAGTAGCGGGAGGGGCCTCGACTCTCTTACTGGAGGGTGATTGTTGCCATGATTTCAGTTGCCATCACCTTTGATTCCGGTGGGGAGGGGTCTGATTCTGGAGAGCAAAGACAGTGACTAGGGATTTGCACAGACTTTCATGTAGGCATGTGTCATCTCTGCTTTTGCTCTAAGAGCCCTGAATGGGACACCTCCTTCTCAGACAGAGAGGATCCGATTCCTCTGGCTACAGGACCATGATACAGCATCTAGAATGATGGTGCCAGAGAGAATGTCACACACTGTTGTCAAAACCGTTGCATGGGCCATGACCGAGGGAGTGGGCTGTTTAGATTTCTGTTTCTTATTTTAATTTAAATTTTAGTTAGTTAACGTATAGGTTTCAGAAGTCGAATTCCGTGATTCATCAGTTACGTACAACACCCAGTGCTCATCACAAGTGCCCTCCTTGGTACCCACCACCCATCTAGCCCATCTCTCACCCACATCCCTCCATCAACTCTCAGTTTGTTCTTTAGCATTAAAAGTCTACCTCTTTTCTAGGTCCACCTGGGTGGCTCAGTCGGTTGAGTGTCTGACTTCGGCTCAGGTCATGATCTCAATCTGTGAGTTTGGGCCCCGCCTCAGGCTCTGTGCTGACAGCTCAGAGCCTGGAGCCTGCTTCGGATTCTGTGTCTCCCTCTCTCTCTGCCCCTCCCCCGCTCATGCTCTGTCTCTCTCGGTCTCAGAAATAAATAAACATTAAAAAAAAATTTTTTAAGTCTACCTCTCTTCTCGTCCTCACCTTCTCATATGTTAATTGCCACATACTAGTGAAATTGTATCTTTGTCTTTCTCAGATGGACTCATTTAGCTTAGCACAATACGTTCTAGTTCCATCCACATAGTTTCAAATGGCAAGACTCCATGCTTTTTGATGGCTGAGTAATATTCTCATCAAGACAAAACCTTCTGCACAGTGGAGGAAACAATGAACACAACTAAAAGCAGCCCACAGCATGGGAGAAGATATTTGCAAGACACATATGTGAGAAAGGGTTAGGATCAAAATGTAGAAACACCTTATCAAACTCAGCACCCAAAACCAAACAGCCCAGTTATGAAATGGGCAGAAGGCATGAATAGACACTTGCCCAAAGAAGACTTCCAGATGGCTAACAGACATATGGAAAGATGCTCAACATCACTGTGCATTAAGGAATGCAGAGCAAAACCACGATGAGAGACCACCTCACACCTGCTAGAATGGCTAAAATGAACCACACAAGAAGGAACCGTTGTCGGTGAGAGTTGGAGAAAGGGGAACACTCTTGCACTGCTGGTCACAATACAAACTGGTGCAGCCACCCTGTTATGACTTTTTAAAGAAGCAACGTCAGCAAGCGCTCCCCCTTCTATGGCTACTTGTTGTTCCCATTTATGTGTACTCTTAAGGGCACTGGCAGCAGGCCAAGAGTTTTCCCTATGAGGAGTAGGGTAACAAAAAATTGAAAACCAATGTAAATGGAGATTTAAAGATACGAAGTAGGGTTTACCCAGTTGAAATGAAAATAAGAATAAAAACAGAAACAAAACAGTTTGCCCAACAAAAAAGCCAAACTCACACTGTGATTCCACTCTCTGAAAATAATGCTTAAGGTAGAAAAACAGTGTAGGCTGTGATTGCCCTTGAATGCCAGGATTCTTATTTCCTTCATCAGCCTTATTTTGTCTATCCAAAGAACACAGAAAGCTACCGGCAAACGTAACCTGGTTTGGTTAAGCTGCTTCCAAATCTAAGGAAAGTCAATCAGGAAGAGGAGCCAATGGAGGTTTCCAAAGAGCATGACTTGATTGTCACAGGAATGGAGAAGTCCTTGGAAAAACTAAAGAGGCCTAGGAGATTTCTGCCACAATGCTATAATTTGGTGAGACAAATTGCCAGATAGATACCCGATCCCCTCCAGTTTAAACCTACGTTCCAGGAATAAATACACAGGTGAGATGATAACACATCTTTTATTCAATATAAAACCACACTTTTCCAAAAGCTCTCATTCATTCCTTTCCGAGACCTTCGTGCCAAGTTTTCCTTTCGGAGGAAGTTTCCTTTGAAGTGCAGGTCTCTGCTCTCAATGACCCGTGCTGTTGTCTCCCATCCCTACTAACCACATGGACCCCCCTTTCACCTCTGTCTTCCTCATTGGCAGTGATCTCCACATGGGCACAGATCACATTTTGTCCCGGTCACTAATGAAGATATAGTGCTGGACCCAGAGGAAGGATGGGTGGCCTTTAAAGGAATTCATACAGAATGAACCTGTTATTTGACTTGCGTCATGAGCGTCAAAACTACAGGCCCAGGATGGCATGCACGGAGGATTTCCCACTAGCCTTCCATTGTTAAGCTGCCTTTGTCTATCTGTAAGACATTGTCATCCTCATTCTTCTTCAATACCTGCACAACTACTGCTAACTATTTCTGCACGGGAAAGAGAGGAGTCTCTATGCAATGTGACTTAGAGGACATTGTAACTTCTTCTAAGGTACTTCTTTTTTTTAAATTTTTTTCATGTTCATTCATCTTTGAGAGACAGAGAAAGACACAGCATGAGTAGGGAAGGGGCAGAGAGAGAGGGAGACACAGGCTCTGAGCTATCAGCACAAGGCCCGACAAAGGGCTCGAACTCACAGACAGCGAGATCATGATCTGAGCCCAAGTCGGACACTCAACTCACTGAGCCACCCATGTGCCACCCCCAACGTAGTTCAGAACCCACAGCAGTCCTGGCAAGGGTGCCATAACTACAATCTCATGTAATTCACCTACTAAACGATTGGACAGGTACTCATTTCATTTTGTTTCGTTTTCAAATTGCAGTTTTTGTAGTCTCTTTGATTTCAAAAGGTTAATACAAAGAGTTAAGTAGTTTCACGGTCCAAATATTACCCAGTGTGCATTTTTGCAGGTACACATTTCAATCTCCTTCACGTGGTGCGAAAACTACCCCAGCAGCCACCTTCGCTCTAGTACTATCAAACTATTATCACAGTAGGGTCTGTTACTTGATACTCTACTCGCTCTCACTCTCTCCCTTTGTCTCTTCCTCACGATCTCGCTCTCTTATTTCCGGTGATTCTTTACTTCTAACCCGTGAATGATTACAATATTACATGGTACTTGTAGATTTCTGACTGACATAATTCACTTAGTCCAATAATCGATAGTTTCAACAAACCATTACAAGTTGAAACTTTACACTCTATCACTGGGCTGAAAAGTACATATCTTAGTGGCTGACCCAGGAAGGAAACACACCTGTGTCAAACCCATACAAAAAAAACAAGGCTGCTAATGTGGAACCAGGTCGCTGAAGAAGCGGCATAAGACCAGCCTTGCCTTCCAGCCCAGCAGATTCTCAGGCCCTCCTCCCCACCAAGAGGGCTAGCGCAAACCAAAACCTGGCCATTCTCTCCTGTCTGCCCCACCTGGCTCGAAACCAAAAGGAAGCCCCCCGAGCGTCCCCAGAGAACCTCACCAGCCCAAGCCCAATACCGTAGATGGGCCTCGTGAATTGACAGAGGCTCTGGGGATGAGGGCTGAGAGGCAGGGCAGAGGTAGAGGACCCAGGGAGCCCAGGACTGGGGCACAGTCAATATCTGAGAACTCACTGCGCCTCCCAGCCTCCTGGGTCCTTGTATAAATAGGCCCCAACCCAAACCTCCAACATGCGAACCCCTACCGAGACCCCAGCCCCGCCCTCTCTTCCTGCTCCCTGCACCTGTGGGTGGTGTGTCAGGGAAATTGCAAACCTGAGGAGTGGCCTCCAGCCAGTACAGAGGGATTTGGCCTGATAAGGGGAGCGGGTAGCAGGGAGCATGCCCCTTCTGACATGCGGTGGGGTGTGCCAGCCACGCCTGACAGGGCCGGACCAGGCCAGGCCAACTTGCTGACCCGGGAGGGGCTGGGGGAGCAGTGGCTGGGGTGTGTTTGGCCCCAGCAGCGCCAGCATGCCTGCAGCCGCCGCCGCCTCAGCCGCAGCCCACGCCGCCCCCGCCGCCGAAGCCTCCGCCGAAGCCGCCGCCGCCGCCGGAGCCGGAGCCACCCCCGCAGTCCAAGCCTCGGCGGCAGCCGCGGCCACCGTCGCCGCCGCCGCCTCAGCCGCAGCCGCCGACGCCGCAGCCGCCGTCCAAACCTCGGCGTCAGTCGCCGCCGCCGCCGCTTCAGCCGCAGATGCCGGCGTCGCCGCCGCCGCCTCAGCCACAGCCACTGCCGCTGTCGCGGCCTCGGCCGCAGCCGCCGCCGCCTCTGCCGCCGCAGCCGTCGCCGCCACCTCAGCCGCAGCCTCAGCTGCAGCCGACTCAGCCGCCGCCGCCACCGCCACCGCCGCCGATGCCGCCGCCGCCGCCGCCGCC
The DNA here is from genome assembly GCF_028749965.1 of Puma concolor. Lineage (NCBI taxonomy): Eukaryota > Metazoa > Chordata > Mammalia > Carnivora > Felidae > Puma > Puma concolor. Next base: position 20,349,959 of record NC_141677.1, read on the forward strand.
GCCGCCTCAGCCACAGCCGCCACCGCCCCCTCCGTCGCAGCCTCAGCTGCAGCCGCCCCAGCCGCCGGCTCAGACGCAGCCGCCGCCCCCGCCGGCGCCTCAGCCGCAGCCGCCGCCTCAGCCGCAGCCGCCGCCGCTGCCGCCACCGCCCGCAGCCGTGGGGCCGCGGCGGGTGGCCGAGGCCGCGCCAGAGGACCCTGGCAACGTGCCGTGGCACAATCCCGGCGTTCTGTAACCCCGGGACTCTTGCAGGCGGCTCCCGGCTTGGCCGCAGGCCCGCCTCTGGATCCATCCCGCAGCGCACCGCACCGCACCGCACCTCGCAGCCCCGCACCACACCACGTTGGGCTGCTCACTGGGAAGAGGGCAGAAGCGAGCGAGGGGCATCAGGACGCTCGTGCCTTCGGGGCCCGCCCCGCCAGGTTCTCAGCGCTTCCTCCCCAGCGCTAGGGCGAGCGCAGCCAGCCACCAGGCCGTTCCCTCCCGTCTGCCCCACCTGGTGCAAACCCACCCGGAGCCCCCAGCGCCCCCAGACAGCAGCATCAGCCCGAGTCCGCTGCCCTAGCTGGGCCTCTTAAAATGCCAGGGGCCCTGTGGATGAGGGCTCGAGGGAGGGAAGAGATCCAGGACCCAGGGAGCCCAGGCCTTGGGGAAGTTGGAGGCTGGGGACGTGTTGCCCTCCCACATACCCAAACGCCCGCTCCTGGGTTCCTGTATCCACCCACCCAGCGCCCACCCTCCAGCCCCCAGGCGCCAGATTCCAGTTCCGCCCACATCACCCTCCCCCCGTCCGGGTGCGGGTTTGGGTGGTGTGTCAGGAAAGGTGCACAGCTGGACTGTGGCTTCCAGTCACTGCAGTGGGATTTGGCCGGGTTCTGGGAGTGGGGAGCGTGCCCTTTTGAAGTGCCCCGGGGTGTGCGGGCACGGGGGGGGGGGGGGGGGGGGGCGAGCGAGGCGGGGCGGGGCCGGGCCAGGCACAGCCGCCTTGCTGGCCCGGGAGGGGCTGAGGGAGCAGTGGCTGGGGTGTGTTTGGCCCCAGCAGCGCCGCTCCCTGGGCAGACAGGGACGCAGGCAGGGAGGGGGGACGGGCGGCGGGCGCCAAAGGAGTGGTGAAGGAGGCCAAAGGCTTAAAAGGCAAAGGCCTACAACACCCAGTATCCGAGTCCGTCTCCCTTCCAAGTGGGAACCAGGCCCGACCCTGCTTACCTTCCCAGAGAAGACAGGGTCGGACGCGTTCTGGCTGCTATGGCCGAACAGGCCAGGGGCTGCCGCTGGGCGCTTCAAGATCCTGCAGCACGCGTGCCAAGCCAAGCGCGTGCCGCGCCTCACCCATGCACGCGCCTCACTGCCTGCCTGCCTGCCAGCCTGCCAGCCTGCCTGCCTGCCAGCCTGCCTGCCTGCTCGCCTGCCTGCCAGCCTGCCTGCCAGCCTGCCTGCTTGCCTGCCTGCCAGCCTGCCTGCTTGCCGGCCTGCCATCCTGCCTGCTTGCCGGCCTTCCAGCCTGCCAGCCTGCCTGCTTGCCTGCATGCCAGCCTGCCTGCTTGCCTGCCTGCGAGCCTGCCTGTTTGCCTGCATGCCAGCCTGCCTGCTTGCCGGCCTTCCAGCCTGCCAGCCTGCCTGCTTGCCTGCATGCCAGCCTGCCTGCTTGCCTGCCTCTCAGCCTGCCTGCTTGCCTGCCTGCCAGCCTGCTTGCCGGCCTGCCTGCTTGCCTGCATGCCAGCCTGCCTGCTTGCCTGCCTCTCAGCCTGCCTGCTTGCCGGCCTTCCAGCCTGCCAGCCTGCCTGCTTGCCTGCATGCCAGCCTGCCTGCTTGCCGGCCTTCCAGCCTGCCAGCCTGCCAGCTTGCCTGCATGCCAGCCTGCCTGCTTGCCTGCCTCTCAACCTGCCTGCTTGCCTGCCTGCCAGCCTGCCTGTTTGCCTGCCTGCCAGCCTGCCTGTTTGCCTGCATGCCAGCCTGCCTGCTTGCCTGCCTCTCAACCTGCCTGCTTGCCTGCCTGCCAGCCTGCTTGCCGGCCTTCCAGCCTGCCTGATTGCCTGCCTGCCAGCCTGCCTGTTTGCCTGCATGCCAGCCTGCCTGCTTGCCGGCCTTCCAGCCTGCCTGTGTGCCTGCCTGCCAGCTGCCTGCCTTCCTGCCAGCCTTCCTGCCTGCCAGCCTGCCTGCTTGCCTGCCTGCCAGCCTGCCTGCTTGCCTGCCTGCCAGCCTGCCTGCCAGCCTGCCTGCTTGCCTGCCTGACAGCCTGCTTGCCGGGCTGCCAGCCTGCCTGCTTGCCTGAATGCCAGCCTGCCTGCTTGCCTGCCTGCCAGCCTGCCTGTTTGCCTGTCTGCCAGCCTGCCTGCTTGCCTGCCTGCCAGCCTGCCTGCTTGCCGGCCTGCCAGCCTGCCTGTTTGCCTGCCTGCCAGCCTGCCTGTTTGCCTGCCTGCCAGCCTGCCTGTTTGCCTGCATGCCAGCCGGCCTGCTTGCCTGCCTGCCACCCTGCCTGCCAACCTGCCTGCCTGCCAGCCTGCCTGCTTGCCTGCATGCCAGCCTGCCTGAGTGCCTGCCTCTCAGCCTGCCTGCTTGCCTGCCTGCCAGCCTGCTTGCCGGCCTTCCAGCCTGCCTTTTTGCCTGCCTGCCAGCCTGCCTGTTTGCCTGCATGCCAGCCTGCCTGCTTGCCGGCCTTCCAGCCTGCCTGTGTGCCTGCCTGCCAGCCTGCCTGCTTTCCTGCCTGCCTTCCTGCCAGCCTTCCTGCCTGCCAGCCTGCCTGCCTGCCAGCCTGCCTGCCAGCCTGCCTGCCTGCCTACCTGACAGCCTGCTTGCCGGGCTGCCAGCCGGCCTGCTTGCCTGCCTGCCAGCCTGCCTGCTTGCCTGCATGCCAGCCTGCCTGCTTGCCTGCCTCTCAGCCTGCCTGCTTGCCTGCCTGCCAGCCTGCTTGCCGGCCTGCCAGTCTGCCTGCTTGCCTGCCTGCCAGCCTGCCTGTTTGCCTGCATGCCAGCCTGCCTGCTTGCCGGCCTTCCAGCCTGCCAGCCTGCCTGCTTGCCTGCATGCCAGCCTGCCTGCTTGCCTGCCTGCGAGCCTGCCTGTTTGCCTGCATGTCAGCCTGCCTGCTTGCCGGCCTTCCAGCCTGCCAGCCTGCCTGCTTGCCTGCATGCCAGCCTGCCTGCTTTCCTGCCTCTCAGCCTGCCTGCTTGCCTGCCTGCCAGCCTGCTTGCCGGCCTGCCTGCTTGCCTGCCTGCCATCCGGCCTGCTTGCCGGCCTGCCAGCCTGCCTGCTTGCCGGCCTTCCAGCCTGCCAGCCTGCCTGCTTGCCTGCCTGCCAGCCTGCCTGCTTGCCGGCCTTCCAGCCTGCCAGCCTGCCAGCTTGCCTGCATGCCAGCCTGCCTGCTTGCCTGCCTCTCAGCCTGCCTGCTTGCCTGCCTGCCAGCCTGCTTGCCGGCCTTCCAGCCTGCCTGTTTGCCTGCCTGCCAGCCTGCCTGTTTGCCTGCATGCCAGCCTGACTGCTTGCCGGCCTTCCAGCCTGCCTGTGTGCCTGCCTGCCAGCTGCCTGCCAGCCTGCCAGCCTTCCTGCCTGCCAGCCTGCCTGCTTGCCTGCCTGCCAGCCTGCCTGCTTGCCTGCCTGCCAGCCTGCCTGCCAGCCTGTCTGCTTGCCTGCCTGACAGCCTGCTTGCCGGGCTGCCAGCCTGCCTGCTTGCCTGCCTGCCAGCCTGCCTGCTTGCCAGCCTGCCAGCCTGCCTGTTTGCCTGCCTGTCAGCCTGCATGCTTGCCTGCCTGCCAGCCTGCCTGCTTGCCGGCCTGCCAGCCTGCCTGTTTGCCTGCCTGCCAGCCTGCCTGTTTGCCTGCCTGACAGCCTGCCTGTTTGCCTGCATGCCAGCCGGCCTGCTTGCCTGCCTGCCACCCTGCCTGCCAGCCTGCCTGCCTGCCAGCCTGCCTGCTTGCCTGCATGCCAACCTGCCTGCTTGCCTGCCTCTCAGCCTGCCTGCTTCCCTGCCTGCCAGCCTGCTTGCCGGCCTTCCAGCCTGCCTTTTTGCCTGCCTGCCAGCCTGCCTGTTTGCCTGCATGCCAGCCTGCCTGCTTGCCGGCCTTCCAGCCTGCCTGTGTGCCTGCCTGCCAGCCTGCCTGCTTTCCGGCCTGCCTTTCTGCCGGCCTTCCTGCCTGCCAGCCTGCCTGCTTGCCTGCCTGCCAGCCTGCCTGGCAGCCTGCCTGCCTGCCTGCCTGACAGCCTGCTTGCCGGGCTGCCAGCCTGCCTGCTTGCCTGCCTGCCAGCCTGCCTGCTTGCCTGCATGCCAGCCTGCCTGCTTGCCTGCCTCTCAGCCTGCCTGCTTGCCTGCCTGACAGCCTGCTTGCCGGCCTGCCAGTCTGCCTGCTTGCCTGCCTGCCAGCCTGCTTGCCGGCCTGCCAGTCTGCCTGCTTGCCTGCCTGCCAGCCTGCCTGTTTGCCTGCATGCCAGCCTGTCTGCTTGCCGGCCTTCCAGCCTGCCTATGTGCCTGCATGCCAGCCTGCCTGCTTGCCTGCCTGCCAGCCTGCCTGCTTGCCTGCATTCCAGCCTGCCTGCTTGCCTGCCTCTCAGCCTGCCCGCTTGCCTGCCTGCCAGCCTGCTTGCCGGCCTGCCAGCCTGCCTGCTTGCCTTCCGCCGCGGGCCCTGGGCCCCGGCCCCGAGCGGGTGGCAGAGGCCCCGCAAGAGGACCCTGGCAACGCGCTGTGGCCCAAGCCTCGGCGTTCTGCAATCCCGGGACTCTTGCGGGCTGCTCCAGGCGTGGCCCCACTTCCGCCTCCGCTTCCATCCCGAACCGCACCGCAAGGCACCTCGCAGCCAGGCACCACACCACGCTGGGCTAGTCACTGGGAAGTGGGTGGAGCGAGCTTGGGGCATCAGGCCAGTCGTGCCTTCCGGGCCCGCCCCGCTGGGATCTCAGCGCCTCCTCCCCAGCCCTGGGGCGAGGGCCGCCAGCCACCAGGCCTTTACTTCCGGTTGCCACACCTGGGGCAAACCCACCCGGAGCCCCCAGCGCCCCCAGACACCATCACCAGCCCGAGGCCGCTGCCCTAGCTGGGCCTCGTGAAATGCCAGGGGCCCTGGGGATGAGGGCTGGAGGGAGGGAAGAGGTCCAGGACCCAGGGGGCCCAGGGCTGTGGCGGATGCGGAGTCTGGAGTCGCGCTGCCTCTCCGCTCCCTCCTGGGTTCTTGTATCCACCCACCCAGCCCCCACCCCCAGCCCCCAGACGCCAGCCTCCGGTTCCGCCCACACAGTAACACCCCCTCGGATCGGGTGTGGGTTTGGGTGGTGTGTCAGGAAAGGTGCACAGCTGGACTGTGGCTTCCAGTCGCTGCAGTGGGGTTTGGCCGGGTACCGGGAGTGGGGAGTGTGCCCCTTTGTAGTGCCCTGGTGTGTGCGGGCACGGGGGGTGGGGGGGGGGCGAGACGGGGCGGGGCCGGGCCAGCCACGGCCGCCTTGCTGGCCCGGGAGGGGCTGAGCGAGCAGTGGCTGGGACGTGTTTGGCCCCAGCAGCGCCGCTCCCTGGGCAGACAGGGACGCAGGCAGGGAGGGGGGACGGGCGGCGGGCGCCAGAGGAGAGGTGAAGGAGGCCAAAGGCTTAAAAGGCCAAGGCCTACAGCACCCGGTATTCCCAGGCCGATTCCCATCCAAGTGGTAAGCAGGCTTGACCCTGCTTAGCTTCCCAGAGAAGACGGGGTCAGGCGCCTTCTGGCTGGTATGACCGAACAGCCAGCGGCTGCCTGTGGGCGCTTCAAGAGCCTGCTTCGCGCGTCCCAGCCAAGCGGGTGCCCCGCTTCTCCCTTGCATGCTCGGGCCTGACTACCTGCCTGCCTTCCTGCCAGCCTGCTAGCCTGCCTGCCAGCCTGCCTGCAGCCGCAGCCGCATCAGCTGCAGCCCCCGCCGCCCCCGCCGCCGAAACCACCGCCGCCGCTGCCGCCGAAGCCGCAGCCGCCGCCGCCGTCCAAGCCTCGGCGGCGGCCGCCGACGCCGCCGCCGCCACCGCTTCAGCCGCAGCCGCCGGCGCCGCCGCCGCAGCCACAGCCACCGCCGCCGTCCCAGCCTCGGACGCAGCCGCCGCTGCCGCCGCCCCCGCAGCCGCTGCCGCCAACTCAGCCGCGGCCTCAGCCGCAGCCGCCTCAGACGCCGTCGCCGCCGCTGCCGCCGCCGCCGCAGCCGCCGCCGCCGCCGCCTCAGCCCCAGCAGCCGCCGCCCCCGCCGTCGCAGCCTCAGCTGCAGCCACCCCCGCCGTCGCAGCCTCAGCTGCAGCCGCCCCAGCCGCCGGCTCAGACGCAGCCGCCACCCCCGCCGGCGCCTCAGCCGCAGCCGCCGCCTCAGCCGCAGCCGCCGCCGCCGCCGCTGCCGCCACCGCCCGCAGCCGTGGGGCCGCGGCGGGTGGCCTAGGCCGCGCCAGAGGACCCTGGCAACGCGCCGTGGCACAATCCCGGCGTTCTGTAACCCCGGGACTCTTGCAGGCGGCTCCCGGCTTGGCCGCAGGCCCGCCTCTGCATCCATCCCGCAGCGCACCGCACCGCACCGCACCTCGCAGCCCCGCACCACACCACGTTGGGCTGCTCACTGGGAAGAGGGCAGAAGCGAGCGTGGGGCATCAGGACGCTCGTGCCTTCGGGGCCCGCCCCGCCAGGTTCTCAGCGCTTCCTCCCCAGCGCTAGGGCGAGCGCAGCCAGCCACCAGGCCGTTCCCTCCCGTCTGCCCCACCTGGTGCAAACCCACCCGGAGCCCCCAGCGCCCCCAGACAGCAGCATCAGCCCGAGTCCGCTGCCCTAGCTGGGCCTCTTAAAATGCCAGGGGCCCTGTGGATGAGGGCTCGAGGGAGGGAAGAGATCCAGGACCCAGGGAGCCCAGGCCTTGGGGAAGTTGGAGGCTGGGGACGTGTTGCCCTCCCACATACCCAAACGCCCGCTCCTGGGTTCCTGTATCCACCCACCCAGCGCCCACCCTCCAGCCCCCAGGCGCCAGATTCCAGTTCCGCCCACATCACCCTCCCCCCGTCCGGGTGCGGGTTTGGGTGGTGTGTCAGGAAAGGTGCACAGCTGGACTGTGGCTTCCAGTCACTGCAGTGGGATTTGGCCGGGTTCTGGGAGTGGGGAGCGTGCCCTTTTGAAGTGCCCCGGGGTGTGCGGGCACGGGGGGGGGGGGGGGGGGGCGAGCGAGGCGGGGCGGGGCCGGGCCAGGCACAGCCGCCTTGCTGGCCCGGGAGGGGCTGAGGGAGCAGTGGCTGGGGTGTGTTTGGCCCCAGCAGCGCCGCTCCCTGGGCAGACAGGGACGCAGGCAGGGAGGGGGGACGGGCTGCGGGCGCCAAAGGAGAGGTGAAGGAGGCCACAGGCTTAAAAGGCAAAGGCCTACAACACCCCGTATCCGAGTCCGTCTCCCTTCCAAGTGGGAACCAGGCCCGACCCTGCTTAGCTTCCCAGAGAAGACGGGGTCGGACGCGTTCTGGCTGCTATGGCCGAACAGGCCAGGGGCTGCCGCTGGGCGCTTCAAGAGCCTGCAGCACGCGTGCCAAGCCAAGCGCGTGCCGCGCCTCACCCATGCACGCGCCTCACTGCCTGCCTGCCTGCCAGCCTGCCTGCCTGCCAGCCTGCCTGCCTGCTCGCCTGCCTGCCAGCCTGCCTGCCAGCCTGCCTGCTTGCCTGCCTGCCAGCCTGCCTGCTTGCCGGCCTGCCAGCCTGCCTGCTTGCCGGCCTTCCAGCCTGCCAGCCTGCCTGCTTGCCTGCATGCCAGCCTGCCTGCTTGCCTGCCTGCCAGCCTGCCTGTTTGCCTGCATGCCAGCCTGCCTGCTTGCCGGCCTTCCAGCCTGCCAGCCTGCCTGCTTGCCTGCATGCCAGCCTGCCTGCTTGCCTGCCTCTCAGCCTGCCTGCTTGCCTGCCTGCCAGCCTGCCTGCTTGCCTGCCTGCCAGCCTGCCTGCTTGCCGGCCTGCCAGCCTGCCTGTTTGCCTGCCTGCCAGCCTGCCTGTTTGCCTGCCTGCCAGCCTGCCTGTTTGCCTGCAAGCCAGCCGGCCTGCTTGCCTGCCTGCCAGCCTGCCTGCCAGCCTCCCTGCCTGCCAGCCTGCCTGCTTGCCTGCATGCCAGCCTGCCTGCTTGCCTGCCTCTCAGCCTGCCTGCTTGCCTGCCTGCCAGGCTGCTTGCCGGCCTTCCAGCCTGCCTTTTTGCCTGCCTGCCAGCCTGCCTGTTTGCCTGCATGCCAGCCGGCCTGCTTGCCTGTCTGTTTGCCTGCCTGCCAGCCTGCCTGCTTGCCGGCCTTCCAGCCTGCCTGTGTGCCTGCCTGCCAGCCTGCCTGCTTGCCTGCCTGCCTTCCTGCCAGCCTTCCTGCCTGCCAGCCTGCCTGCTTGCCTGCCTGCCAGTCTGCCTGCCAGCCTGCCTGCCTGCCTGCCTGACAGCCTGCTTGCCGGGCTGCCAGCCTTCCTGCCTGCCAGCCTGCCTGCTTGCCTGCCTGCCAGCCTGCCTGCCAGCCTGCCTGCCTGACAGCCTGCTTGCCGGGCTGCCAGCCTGCCTGCTTGCCTGCCTGCCAGCCTGCCTGCTTGCCTGCATGCCAGCCTGCCTGCTTGCCTGCCTCTCAGCCTGACTGCTTGCCTGCCTGCCAGCCTGCTTGCTGGCCTGCCAGCCTGCCTGCTTGCCTGCCTGCCAGCCTGCCTGTTTGCCTGCATGCCAGCCTGTCTGCTTGCCGGCCTTCCAGCCTGCCTGTGTGCCTGCCTTCCAGCCTGCCTGCTTGCCTGCCTGCCAGCCTGCCTGCTTGCCTGCATTCCAGCCTGTCTGCTTGCCGGCCTTCCAGCCTGCCTGTGTGCCTGCCTGCCAGCCTGCCTGCTTGCCTGCCTGCCAGCCTGCCTGCTTGCCTGCATTCCAGCCTGCCTGCTTGCCTGCCTCTCAGCCTGCCCGCTTGCCTGCCTGCCAGCCTGCCTGTTTGCCTGCCTGCCAGCCTGCCTGCTTGCCTGCCTGCCAGCCTGCCTGCTTGCTGGCCTTCCAGCCTGCCAGCCTTCCGGCTTGCCTGCATGCCAGCCTGCCTGCTTGCCTGCCTGCCAGCCTGCCTGCCAGCCTGCCTGCTTGCCTGCCTGACAGCCTGCTTGCCGGGCTGCCAGCCTGCCTGCTTGCCTGCCTGCCAGCCTGTCTGCTTGCCTGCATGCCAGCCTGCCTGCTTGCCTGCCTCTCAGCCTGCCTGCTTGCCTGCCTGCCAGCCTGCTTGCCGGCCTGCCAGCCTGCCTGTTTGCCTACCTGCCAGCCTGCCTGTTTGCCTGCCTGCCAGCCTGCCTGTTTGCCTGCATGCCGCCGGCCTGCTTGCCTGCCTGCCAGCCTGCCTGCCAGCCTGCCTGCCTGCCAGCCTGCCTGCTTGCCTGCATGCCAGCATGCCTGCTTGCCTGCCTCTCAGCCTGCCTGCTTGCCTGCCTTCCAGCCTGCTTGCCGGCCTTCCAGCCTGCCTTTTTGCCTGCCTGCCAGCCTGCCTGTTTGCCTGCATGCCAGCCTGCCTGCTTGCTGGCCTTCCAGCCTGCCTGTGTGCCTGCCTGCCTGCCTGCCTGCTTGCCTGCCTGCCTTCCTGCCAGCCTTCCTGCCTGCCAGCCTGCCTGCTTGCCTGCCTGCCAGCCTGCCTGTTTGCCTGCATGCCAGCCTGTCTGCTTGCCGGCCTTCCAGCCTGCCTGTGTGCCTGCCTGCCAGCCTGCCTGCTTGCCTGCCTGCCAGCCTGCCTGCTTGCCTGCATTCCAGCCTGTCTGCTTGCCGGCCTTCCAGCCTGCCTGTGTGCCTGCCTGCCAGCCTGCCTGCTTGCCTGCCTGCCAGCCTGCCTGCTTGCCTGCATTCCAGCCTGCCTGCTTGCCTGCCTCTCAGCCTGCCCGCTTGCCTGTCTGCCAGCCTGCCTGTTTGCCCGCCTGCCAGCCTGCCTGCTTGCCTGCCTGCCAGCCTGCCTGCTTGCTGGCCTTCCAGCCTGCCAGCCTTCCTGCTTGCCTGCCTGCCAGCCTGCCTGCTTGCCTGCCTGCCAGCCTGCATGTTTGCCTGCATGCCAGCCTGCCTGCTTGCCGGCATTCCAGCCTGCCAGCCTGCCTGCTTGCCTGCATGCCAGCCTGCCTGCTTGCCTGCCTCTCAGCCTGCCTGCTTGCCTGCCTGTCAGCCTGCTTGCCGGCATTCCAGCCTGCCTGTTTGCCTGCCTGCCAGCCTGCCTGTTTGCCTGCATGCCAGCCTGCCTGCTTGCCGGCCTTCCAGCCTCCCTGTGTGCCTGCCTGCCAGCTGCCTGCCTTCCTGCCAGCCGTCCTGCCTGCCAGCCTGCCTGCTTGCCTGCCTCCCAGCCTGCCTGCTTGCCTGCCTGCCAGTCTGCCTGCCAGCCTGCCTGCTTGCCTGCCTGCCAGCCTGTCTGCTTGCCTGCCTGCCAGCCTGCCTGTTTGCCTGCCTGCCAGCCTGCCTGCTTGCCTGCCTGCCAGCCTGCCTGCTTGCCGGCCTGCCAGCCTGCCTGTTTGCCTGCCTGCCAGCCTGCCTGTTTGCCTGCCTGCCAGCCTGCCTGTTTGCCTGCATGCCGCCGGCCTGCTTGCCTGCCTGCCAGCCTGCCTGCCAGCCTGCCTGCCTGCCAGCCTGCCTGCTTGCCTGCATGCCAGCCTGCCTGCTTGCCTGCCTCTCAGCCTGCCTGCTTGCCTGCCTCTCAGCCTGCCTGCTTGCCGGCCTTCCAGCCTGCCTTTTTGCCTGCCTGCCAGCCTGCCTGTTTGCCTGCATGCCAGCCGGCCTGCTTGCCTGCCTGTTTGCCTGCCTGCCAGCCTGCCTGCCTGCCAGCCTGCCTGCTTGCCTGCATGCCAGCCTGCCTGCTTGCCTGCCTCTCAGCCTGCCTGCTTGCCTGCCTGCCAGCCTGCTTGCCGGCCTTCCAGCCTGCCTTTTTGCCTGCCTGCCAGCCTGCCTGCTTGCCGGCCTTCCAGCCTGCCTGTGTGCCTGACTGCCAGCCTGCCTGCTTGCCTGCCTGCTTTCCTGCCAGCCTTCCTGCCTGCCAGCCTGCCTGCTTGCCTGCCTGCCAGCCTGCCTGCCAGCCTGCCTGCCTGCCTGCCTGACAGCCTGCTTGCCGGGCTGCCAGCCTGCCTGCTTGCCTGCCTGCCAGCCTGCCTGCTTGCCTGCATGCCAGCCTGCCTGCTTGCCTGCCTGCTTTCCTGCCAGCCTTCCTGCCTGCCAGCCTGCCTGCTTGCCTGCCTGCCAGCCTGCCTGCCAGCCTGCCTGCCTGCCTGCCTGACAGCCTGCTTGCCGGGCTGCCAGCCTTCCTGCCTGCCAGCCTGCCTGCTTGCCTGCCTGCCAGCCTGCCTGCCAGCCTGCCTGCCTGCCTGCCTGACAGCCTGCTTGCCGGGCTGCCAGCCTGCCTGCTTGCCTGCCTGCCAGCCTGCCTGCTTGCCTGCATGCCAGCCTGCCTGCTTGCCTGCCTCTCAGCCTGCCTGCTTGCCTGCCTGCCAGCCTGCTTGCTGGCCTGCCAGCCTGCCTGCTTGCCTGCCTGCCAGCCTGCCTGTTTGCCTGCATGCCAGCCTGTCTGCTTGCCGGCCTGCCAGCCTGCCTGTTTGCCTACCTGCCAGCCTGCCTGTTTGCCTGCCTGCCAGCCTGCCTGTTTGCCTGCATGCCGCCGGCCTGCTTGCCTGCCTGCCAGCCTGCCTGCCAGCCTGCCTGCCTGCCAGCCTGCCTGCTTGCCTGCATGCCAGCATGCCTGCTTGCCTGCCTCTCAGCCTGCCTGCTTGCCTGCCTTCCAGCCTGCTTGCCGGCCTTCCAGCCTGCCTTTTTGCCTGCCTGCCAGCCTGCCTGTTTGCCTGCCTGCCAGCCTGCCTGCTTGCTGGCCTTCCAGCCTGCCTGTGTGCCTGCCTGCCTGCCTGCCTGCTTGCCTGCCTGCCTTCCTGCCAGCCTTCCTGCCTGCCAGCCTTCCTGATTTCCTGCCTGCCAGCCTGCCTGCCAGCCTGCCTGCCTGCCTGCCTGACAGCCTGCTTGCCGGGCTGCCAGCCTGCCTGCTTGCCTGCCTGCCAGCCTGCCTGCTTGCCTGCATGCCAGCCTGCCTGCTTGCCTGCCTCTCAGCCTGCCTGCTTGCCTGCCTGCCAGCCTGCTTGCCGGCCTGCCAGCCTGCCTGCTTGCCTGCCTGCCAGCCTGCCTGTTTGCCTGCATGCCAGCCTGTCTGCTTGCCGGCCTTCCAGCCTGCCTGTGTGCCTGCCTGCCAGCCTGCCTGCTTGCCTGCCTGCCAGCCTGCCTGCTTGCCTGCATTCCAGCCTGTCTGCTTGCCGGCCTTCCAGCCTGCCTGTGTGCCTGCCTGCCAGCCTGCCTGCTTGCCTGCCTGCCAGCCTGCCTGCTTGCCTGCATTCCAGCCTGCCTGCTTGCCTGCCTCTCAGCCTGCCCGCTTGCCTGTCTGCCAGCCTGCCTGTTTGCCCGCCTGCCAGCCTGCCTGCTTGCCTGCCTGCCAGCCTGCCTGCTTGCTGGCCTTCCAGCCTGCCAGCCTTCCTGCTTGCCTGCATGCCAGCCTGCCTGCTTGCCTGCCTGCCAGCCTGCCTGTTTGCCTGCATGCCAGCCTGCCTGCTTGCCGGCATTCCAGCCTGCCAGCCTGCCTGCTTGCCTGCATGCCAGCCTGCCTGCTTGCCTGCCTCTCAGCCTGCCTGCTTGCCTGCCTGTCAGCCTGCTTGCCGGCATTCCAGCCTGCCTGTTTGCCTGCCTGCCAGCCTGCCTGTTTGCCTGCATGCCAGCCTGCCTGCTTGCCGGCCTTCAAGCCTCCCTGTGTGCCTGCCTGCCAGCTGCCTGCCTTCCTGCCAGCCGTCCTGCCTGCCAGCCTGCCTGCTTGCCTGCCTGCCAGCCTGCCTGCTTGCCTGCCTGCCAGTCTGCCTGCCAGCCTGCCTGCTTGCCTGCCTGACAGCCTGCTTGCCGGGCTGCCAGCCTGCCTCCTTGCCTGCCTGCCAGCCTGTCTGCTTGCCTGCCTGCCAGCCTGCCTGTTTGCCTGCCTGCCAGCCTGCCTGCTTGCCTGCCTGCCAGCCTGCCTGCTTGCCGGCCTGCCAGCCTGCCTGTTTGCCTGCCTGCCAGCCTGCCTGTTTGCCTGCCTGCCAGCCTGCCTGTTTGCCTGCATGCCGCCGGCCTGCTTGCCTGCCTGCCAGCCTGCCTGCCAGCCTGCCTGCCTGCCAGCCTGCCTGCTTGCCTGCATGCCAGCCTGCCTGCTTGCCTGCCTCTCAGCATGCCTGCTTGCCTGCCTTCCAGCCTGCTTGCCGGCCTTCCAGCCTGCCTTTTTGCCTGCCTGCCGGCCTGCCTGTTTGCCTGCATGCCAGCCTGCCTGCTTGCTGGCCTTCCAGCCTGCCTGTGTGCCTGCCTGCCTGCCTGCCTGCTTGCCTGCCTGCCTTCCTGCCAGCCTTCCTGCCTGCCAGCCTGCCTGCTTGCCTGCCTGCCAGCCTGCCTGCCAGCCTGCCTGCCTGCCTGCCTGACAGCCTGCTTGCCGGGCTGCCAGCCTGCCTGCTTGCCTGCCTGCCAGCCTGCCTGCTTGCCTGCATGCCAGCCTGCCTGCTTGCCTGCCTCTCAGCCTGCCTGCTTGCCTGCCTGCCAGCCTGCTTGCCGGCCTGCCAGCCTGCCTGCTTGCCTGCCTGCCAGCCTGCCTGTTTGCCTGCATGCCAGCCTGTCTGCTTGCCGGCCTTCCAGCCTGCCTGCGTGCCTGCCTGCAAGCCTGCCTGCTTGCCTGCCTCCCAGCCTGCCTGCTTGCATGCATTCCAGCCTGCCTGCTTGCCTGCCTCTCAGCCTGCCTGCTTGCCTGCCTGCCAGCCTGCTTGCCGGCCTGGCAGCCTGCCAGCTTGCCTTCCGCCGCGGGCCCTGGGCCCCGGCCCCGAGCGGGTGGCAGAGGCCCCGCAACAGGACCCTGGCAACGCGCTGTGGCCCAAGCCTCGGCGTTCTGCAATCCCGGGACTCTTGCGGGCTGCTCCAGGCGTGGCCCCACTTCCGCCTCCGCTTCCATCCCGAACCGCACCGCAAGGCACCTCGCAGCCAGGCACCACACCAAGCTGGGCTAGTCACTGGGAAGTGGGTGGAGCGAGCTTGGGGCATCAGGCCAGTCGTGCCTTCCGGGCCCGCCCCGCTGGGATCTCAGCGCCTCCACCCCAGCCCTGGGGCGAGGGCCGCCAGCCACCAGGCCTTTCCCTCCCGTCTGCCCCACCTGGGGCAAACCCACCCGGAGCCCCCAGCGCCCCCAGACACCATCACCAGCCCGAGGCCGCTGCCCTAGCTGGGCCTGGTGAAATGCCAGGGGCCCTGGGGATGAGGGCTGGAGGGAGGGAAGAGGTCCAGGACCCAGGGGGCCCAGGGCTGTGGCGGATGCGGAGTCTGGAGTCGCGCTGCCTCTCCGCTCCCTCCTGGGTTCTTGTATCCACCCACCCAGTCCCCACCCCCAGCCCCCAGACGCCAGCCTCCGGTTCCGCCCACACAGTAACACCCCCTCGGATCGGGTGTGGGTTTGGGTGGTGTGTCAGGAAAGGTGCACAGCTGGACTGTGGCTTCCAGTCGCTGCAGTGGGGTTTGGCCGGGTACCGGGAGTGGGGAGTGTGCCCCTTTGTAGTGCCCTGGTGTGTGCGGGCACGGGGGGGTGGGGGGGGGGCGAGACGGGGCGGGGCCGGGCCAGCCACGGCCGCCTTGCTGGCCCGGGAGGGGCTGAGCGAGCAGTGGCTGGGACGTGTTTGGCCCCAGCAGCGCCGCTCCCTGGGCAGACAGGGACGCAGGCAGGGAGGGGGGACGGGCGGCGGGCGCCAGAGGAGAGGTGAAGGAGGCCAAAGGCTTAAAAGGCCAAGGCCTACAGCACCCGGTATTCCCAGGCCGATTCCCATCCAAGTGGTAAGCAGGCTTGACCCTGCTTAGCTTCCCAGAGAAGACGGGGTCAGGCGCCTTCTGGCTGGTATGACCGAACAGCCAGCGGCTGCCTGTGGGCGCTTCAAGAGCCTGCTTCGCGCGTCCCAGCCAAGCGGGTGCCCCGCTTCTCCCTTGCATGCTCGGGCCTGACTACCTGCCTGCCTTCCTGCCAGCCTGCTAGCCTGCCTGCCAGCCTGCCTGCAGCCGCAGCCGCATCAGCTGCAGCCCCCGCCGCCCCCGCCGCCGAAACCACCGCCGCCGCTGCCGCCGAAGCCGCAGCCGCCGCCGCCGTCCAAGCCTCGGCGGCGGCCGCCGACGCCGCCGCCGCCACCGCTTCAGCCGCAGCCGCCGGCGCCGCCGCCGCAGCCACAGCCACCGCCGCCGTCCCAGCCTCGGACGCAGCCGCCGCTGCCGCCGCCCCCGCAGCCGCTGCCGCCAACTCAGCCGCGGCCTCAGCCGCAGCCGCCTCAGACGCCGTCGCCGCCGCTGCCGCCGCCGCCGCAGCCGCCGCCGCCGCCGCCTCAGCCCCAGCAGCCGCCGCCCCCGCCGTCGCAGCCTCAGCTGCAGCCACCCCCGCCGTCGCAGCCTCAGCTGCAGCCGCCCCAGCCGCCGGCTCAGACGCAGCCGCCACCCCCGCCGGCGCCTCAGCCGCAGCCGCCGCCTCAGCCGCAGCCGCCGCCGCCGCCGCTGCCGCCACCGCCCGCAGCCGTGGGGCCGCGGCGGGTGGCCTAGGCCGCGCCAGAGGACCCTGGCAACGCGCCGTGGCACAATCCCGGCGTTCTGTAACCCCGGGACTCTTGCAGGCGGCTCCCGGCTTGGCCGCAGGCCCGCCTCTGCATCCATCCCGCAGCGCACCGCACCGCACCGCACCTCGCAGCCCCGCACCACACCACGTTGGGCTGCTCACTGGGAAGAGGGCAGAAGCGAGCGTGGGGCATCAGGACGCTCGTGCCTTCGGGGCCCGCCCCGCCAGGTTCTCAGCGCTTCCTCCCCAGCGCTAGGGCGAGCGCAGCCAGCCACCAGGCCGTTCCCTCCCGTCTGCCCCACCTGGTGCAAACCCACCCGGAGCCCCCAGCGCCCCCAGACAGCAGCATCAGCCCGAGTCCGCTGCCCTAGCTGGGCCTCTTAAAATGCCAGGGGCCCTGTGGATGAGGGCTCGAGGGAGGGAAGAGATCCAGGACCCAGGGAGCCCAGGCCTTGGGGAAGTTGGAGGCTGGGGACGTGTTGCCCTCCCACATACCCAAACGCCCGCTCCTGGGTTCCTGTATCCACCCACCCAGCGCCCACCCTCCAGCCCCCAGGCGCCAGATTCCAGTTCCGCCCACATCACCCTCCCCCCGTCCGGGTGCGGGTTTGGGTGGTGTGTCAGGAAAGGTGCACAGCTGGACTGTGGCTTCCAGTCACTGCAGTGGGATTTGGCCGGGTTCTGGGAGTGGGGAGCGTGCCCTTTTGAAGTGCCCCGGGGTGTGCGGGCACGGGGGGGGGGGGGGGGGGGGGCGAGCGAGGCGGGGCGGGGCCGGGCCAGGCACAGCCGCCTTGCTGGCCCGGGAGGGGCTGAGGGAGCAGTGGCTGGGGTGTGTTTGGCCCCAGCAGCGCCGCTCCCTGGGCAGACAGGGACGCAGGCAGGGAGGGGGGACGGGCTGCGGGCGCCAAAGGAGAGGTGAAGGAGGCCACAGGCTTAAAAGGCAAAGGCCTACAACACCCCGTATCCGAGTCCGTCTCCCTTCCAAGTGGGAACCAGGCCCGACCCTGCTTAGCTTCCCAGAGAAGACGGGGTCGGACGCGTTCTGGCTGCTATGGCCGAACAGGCCAGGGGCTGCCGCTGGGCGCTTCAAGAGCCTGCAGCACGCGTGCCAAGCCAAGCGCGTGCCGCGCCTCACCCATGCACGCGCCTCACTGCCTGCCTGCCTGCCAGCCTGCCTGCCTGCCAGCCTGCCTGCCTGCTCGCCTGCCTGCCAGCCTGCCTGCCAGCCTGCCTGCTTGCCTGCCTGCCAGCCTGCCTGCTTGCCGGCCTGCCAGCCTGCCTGCTTGCCGGCCTTCCAGCCTGCCAGCCTGCCTGCTTGCCTGCATGCCAGCCTGCCTGCTTGCCTGCCTGCCAGCCTGCCTGTTTGCCTGCATGCCAGCCTGCCTGCTTGCCGGCCTTCCAGCCTGCCAGCCTGCCTGCTTGCCTGCATGCCAGCCTGCCTGCTTGCCTGCCTCTCAGCCTGCCTGCTTGCCTGCCTGCCAGCCTGCCTGCTTGCCTGCCTGCCAGCCTGCCTGCTTGCCGGCCTGCCAGCCTGCCTGTTTGCCTGCCTGCCAGCCTGCCTGTTTGCCTGCCTGCCAGCCTGCCTGTTTGCCTGCAACCAGCCGGCCTGCTTGCCTGCCTGCCAGCCTGCCTGCCAGCCTCCCTGCCTGCCAGCCTGCCTGCTTGCCTGCATGCCAGCCTGCCTGCTTGCCTGCCTCTCAGCCTGCCTGCTTGCCTGCCTGCCAGGCTGCTTGCCGGCCTTCCAGCCTGCCTTTTTGCCTGCCTGCCAGCCTGCCTGTTTGCCTGCATGCCAGCCGGCCTGCTTGCCTGTCTGTTTGCCTGCCTGCCAGCCTGCCTGCCTGCCAGCCTGCCTGCTTGCCTGCATGCCAGCCTGCCTGCTTGCCTGCCTCTCAGCCTGCCTGCTTGCCTGCCTGCCAGCCTGCTTGCCGGCCTTCCAGCCTGCCTTTTTGCCTGCCTGCCAGCCTGCCTGCTTGCCGGCCTTCCAGCCTGCCTGTGTGCCTGCCTGCCAGCCTGCCTGCTTGCCTGCCTGCCTTCCTGCCAGCCTTCCTGCCTGCCAGCCTGCCTGCTTGCCTGCCTGCCAGCCTGCCTGCCAGCCTGCCTGCCTGCCTGCCTGACAGCCTGCTTGCCGGGCTGCCAGCCTTCCTGCCTGCCAGCCTGCCTGCTTGCCTGCCTGCCAGCCTGCCTGCCAGCCTGCCTGCCTGACAGCCTGCTTGCCGGGCTGCCAGCCTGCCTGCTTGCCTGCCTGCCAGCCTGCCTGCTTGCCTGCATGCCAGCCTGCCTGCTTGCCTGCCTCTCAGCCTGACTGCTTGCCTGCCTGCCAGCCTGCTTGCTGGCCTGCCAGCCTGCCTGCTTGCCTGCCTGCCAGCCTGCCTGTTTGCCTGCATGCCAGCCTGTCTGCTTGCCGGCCTTCCAGCCTGCCTGTGTGCCTGCCTTCCAGCCTGCCTGCTTGCCTGCCTGCCAGCCTGCCTGCTTGCCTGCATTCCAGCCTGTCTGCTTGCCGGCCTTCCAGCCTGCCTGTGTGCCTGCCTGCCAGCCTGCCTGCTTGCCTGCCTGCCAGCCTGCCTGCTTGCCTGCATTCCAGCCTGCCTGCTTGCCTGCCTCTCAGCCTGCCCGCTTGCCTGCCTGCCAGCCTGCCTGTTTGCCTGCCTGCCAGCCTGCCTGCTTGCCTGCCTGCCAGCCTGCCTGCTTGCTGGCCTTCCAGCCTGCCAGCCTTCCGGCTTGCCTGCATGCCAGCCTGCCTGCTTGCCTGCCTGCCAGCCTGCCTGCCAGCCTGCCTGCTTGCCTGCCTGACAGCCTGCTTGCCGGGCTGCCAGCCTGCCTGCTTGCCTGCCTGCCAGCCTGTCTGCTTGCCTGCATGCCAGCCTGCCTGCTTGCCTGCCTCTCAGCCTGCCTGCTTGCCTGCCTGCCAGCCTGCTTGCCGGCCTGCCAGCCTGCCTGTTTGCCTACCTGCCAGCCTGCCTGTTTGCCTGCCTGCCAGCCTGCCTGTTTGCCTGCATGCCGCCGGCCTGCTTGCCTGCCTGCCAGCCTGCCTGCCAGCCTGCCTGCCAGCCTGCCTGCCTGCCAGCCTGCCTGCTTGCCTGCATGCCAGCATGCCTGCTTGCCTGCCTCTCAGCCTGCCTGCTTGCCTGCCTTCCAGCCTGCTTGCCGGCCTTCCAGCCTGCCTTTTTGCCTGCCTGCCAGCCTGCCTGTTTGCCTGCATGCCAGCCTGCCTGCTTGCTGGCCTTCCAGCCTGCCTGTGTGCCTGCCTGCCTGCCTGCCTGCTTGCCTGCCTGCCTTCCTGCCAGCCTTCCTGCCTGCCAGCCTGCCTGCTTGCCTGCCTGCCAGCCTGCCTGTTTGCCTGCATGCCAGCCTGTCTGCTTGCCGGCCTTCCAGCCTGCCTGTGTGCCTGCCTGCCAGCCTGCCTGCTTGCCTGCCTGCCAGCCTGCCTGCTTGCCTGCATTCCAGCCTGTCTGCTTGCCGGCCTTCCAGCCTGCCTGTGTGCCTGCCTGCCAGCCTGCCTGCTTGCCTGCCTGCCAGCCTGCCTGCTTGCCTGCATTCCAGCCTGCCTGCTTGCCTGCCTCTCAGCCTGCCCGCTTGCCTGTCTGCCAGCCTGCCTGTTTGCCCGCCTGCCAGCCTGCCTGCTTGCCTGCCTGCCAGCCTGCCTGCTTGCTGGCCTTCCAGCCTGCCAGCCTTCCTGCTTGCCTGCCTGCCAGCCTGCCTGCTTGCCTGCCTGCCAGCCTGCCTGTTTGCCTGCATGCCAGCCTGCCTGCTTGCCGGCATTCCAGCCTGCCAGCCTGCCTGCTTGCCTGCATGCCAGCCTGCCTGTTGCCTGCCTCTCAGCCTGCCTGCTTGCCTGCCTGTCAGCCTGCTTGCCGGCATTCCAGCCTGCCTGTTTGCCTGCCTGCCAGCCTGCCTGTTTGCCTGCATGCCAGCCTGCCTGCTTGCCGGCCTTCCAGCCTCCCTGTGTGCCTGCCTGCCAGCTGCCTGCCTTCCTGCCAGCCGTCCTGCCTGCCAGCCTGCCTGCTTGCCTGCCTCCCAGCCTGCCTGCTTGCCTGCCTGCCAGTCTGCCTGCCAGCCTGCCTGCTTGCCTGCCTGCCAGCCTGTCTGCTTGCCTGCCTGCCAGCCTGCCTGTTTGCCTGCATGCCAGCCTGCCTGCTTGCCGGCCTTCCAGCCTGCCTGTATGCCTGCCTGCCAGCCTGCCTGCTTTCCTGCCTGCCTTTCTGCCGGCCTTCCTGCCTGCCAGCCTGCCTGCTTGCCTGCCTGCCAGCCTGCCTGGCAGCCTGCCTGCCTGCCTGCCTGACAGCCTGCTTGCCGGGCTGCCAGCCTGCCTGCTTGCCTGCCTGCCAGCCTGCCTGCTTGCCTGCATGCCAGCCTGCCTGCTTGCCTGCCTCTCAGCCTGCCTGCTTGCCTGCCTGACAGCCTGCTTGCCGGCCTGCCAGTCTGCCTGCTTGCCTGCCTGCCAGCCTGCTTGCCGGCCTGCCAGTCTGCCTGCTTGCCTGCCTGCCAGCCTGCCTGTTTGCCTGCATGCCAGCCTGTCTGCTTGCCGGCCTTCCAGCCTGCCTGTGTGCCTGCATGCCAGCCTGCCTGCTTGCCTGCCTGCCAGCCTGCCTGCTTGCCTGCATTCCAGCCTGCCTGCTTGCCTGCCTCTCAGCCTGCCCGCTTGCCTGCCTGCCAGCCTGCTTGCCGGCCTGCCAGCCTGCCTGCTTGCCTTCCGCCGCGGGCCCTGGGCCCCGGCCCCGAGCGGGTGGCAGAGGCCCCGCAAGAGGACCCTGGCAACGCGCTGTGGCCCAAGCCTCGGCGTTCTGCAATCCCGGGACTCTTGCGGGCTGCTCCAGGCGTGGCCCCACTTCCGCCTCCGCTTCCATCCCGAACCGCACCGCAAGGCACCTCGCAGCCAGGCACCACACCACGCTGGGCTAGTCACTGGGAAGTGGGTGGAGCGAGCTTGGGGCATCAGGCCAGTCGTGCCTTCCGGGCCCGCCCCGCTGGGATCTCAGCGCCTCCTCCCCAGCCCTGGGGCGAGGGCCGCCAGCCACCAGGCCTTTACTTCCGGTTGCCACACCTGGGGCAAACCCACCCGGAGCCCCCAGCGCCCCCAGACACCATCACCAGCCCGAGGCCGCTGCCCTAGCTGGGCCTCGTGAAATGCCAGGGGCCCTGGGGATGAGGGCTGGAGGGAGGGAAGAGGTCCAGGACCCAGGGGGCCCAGGGCTGTGGCGGATGCGGAGTCTGGAGTCGCGCTGCCTCTCCGCTCCCTCCTGGGTTCTTGTATCCACCCACCCAGCCCCCACCCCCAGCCCCCAGACGCCAGCCTCCGGTTCCGCCCACACAGTAACACCCCCTCGGATCGGGTGTGGGTTTGGGTGGTGTGTCAGGAAAGGTGCACAGCTGGACTGTGGCTTCCAGTCGCTGCAGTGGGGTTTGGCCGGGTACCGGGAGTGGGGAGTGTGCCCCTTTGTAGTGCCCTGGTGTGTGCGGGCACGGGGGGGTGGGGGGGGGCGAGACGGGGCGGGGCCGGGCCAGCCACGGCCGCCTTGCTGGCCCGGGAGGGGCTGAGCGAGCAGTGGCTGGGACGTGTTTGGCCCCAGCAGCGCCGCTCCCTGGGCAGACAGGGACGCAGGCAGGGAGGGGGGACGGGCGGCGGGCGCCAGAGGAGAGGTGAAGGAGGCCAAAGGCTTAAAAGGCCAAGGCCTACAGCACCCGGTATTCCCAGGCCGACTCCCATCCAAGTGGTAAGCAGGCTTGACCCTGCTTAGCTTCCCAGAGAAGACGGGGTCA
Source organism: Puma concolor (assembly GCF_028749965.1). NCBI lineage: Eukaryota > Metazoa > Chordata > Mammalia > Carnivora > Felidae > Puma > Puma concolor. The sequence goes on from NC_141677.1 coordinate 20,371,240, forward strand.
GGCGCCTTCTGGCTGGTATGACCGAACAGCCAGCGGCTGCCTGTGGGCGCTTCAAGAGCCTGCTTCGCGCGTCCCAGCCAAGCGGGTGCCCCGCTTCTCCCTTGCATGCTCGGGCCTGACTACCTGCCTGCCTTCCTGCCAGCCTGCTAGCCTGCCTGCCAGCCTGCCTGCAGCCGTAGCCGCATCAGCTGCAGCCCCCGCCGCCCCCGCCGCGGAAACCACCGCCGCCGCAGCCGCCGAAGCCGCAGCCGCCGCCGCCGCCGCCGCCGCCGCCGTCCAAGCCTCGGCGGCGGCCGCCGCCGCCACCGCTTCAGCCGTAGCCGCCGGCGCCGCCGCCGCAGCCACAGCCACCGCCGCCGTCCCAGCCTCGGACGCAGCCGCCGCTGCCGCCGCCCCCGCAGCCGCTGCCGCCAACTCAGCCGCGGCCTCAGCCGCAGCCGCCTCAGCCGCCGTCGCCGCCGCTGCCGCCGCCGCCGCCGCCTCAGCCACAGCAGCCGCCGCCCCCGCCGTCGCAGCCTCAGCTGCAGCCGCCCCCGCCGTCGCAGCCTCAGCTGCAGCCGCCCCCGCCGTCGCAGCCTCAGCTGCAGCCGCCCCAGCCGCCGGCTCAGACGCAGCCGCCACCCCCGCCGGCGCCTCAGCCGCAGCCGCCGCCGCTGCCGCCACCGCCCGCAGCCGTGGGGCCGCGGCGGGTGGCCGAGGCCGCGCCAGAGGACCCTGGCAACGCGCCGTGGCACAATCCCGGCGTTCTGTAACCCCGGGACTCTTGCAGGCGGCTCCCGGCTTGGCCGCAGGCCCGCCTCTGCATCCATCCCGCAGCGCACCGCACCGCACCGCACCTCGCAGCCCCGCACCACACCACGTTGGGCTGCTCACTGGGAAGAGGGCAGAAGCGAGCGTGGGGCATCAGGACGCTCGTGCCTTCGGGGCCCGCCCCGCCAGGTTCTCAGCGCTTCCTCCCCAGCGCTAGGGCGAGCGCAGCCAGCCACCAGGCCGTTCCCTCCCGTCTGCCCCACCTGGTGCAAACCCACCCGGAGCCCCCAGCGCCCCCAGACAGCAGCATCAGCCCGAGTCCGCTGCCCTAGCTGGGCCTCTTAAAATGCCAGGGGCCCTGTGGATGAGGGCTCGAGGGAGGGAAGAGATCCAGGACCCAGGGAGCCCAGGCCTTGGGGAAGTTGGAGGCTGGGGACGTGTTGCCCTCCCACATACCCAAATGCCCGCTCCTGGGTTCCTGTATCCACCCACCCAGCGCCCACCCTCCAGCCCCCAGGCGCCAGATTCCGGTTCCGCCCACATCACCCTCCCCCCGTCCGGGTGCGGGTTTGGGTGGTGTGTCAGGAAAGGTGCACAGCTGGACTGTGGCTTCCAGTCACTGCAGTGGGATTTGGCCGGGTTCTGGGAGTGGGGAGCGTGCCCTTTTGAAGTGCCCCGGGGTGTGCGGGCACGGGGGGGGGGGGGGGGGGCGGGCGAGCGAGGCGGGGCGGGGCTGGGCCAGGCACAGCCGCCTTGCTGGCCCGGGAGGGGCTGAGGGAGCAGTGGCTGGGGTGTGTTTGGCCCCAGCAGCGCCGCTCCCTGGGCAGACAGGGACGCAGGCAGGGAGGGGGGACGGGCAGCGGGCGCCAAAGGAGTGGTGAAGGAGGCCAAAGGCTTAAAAGGCAAAGGCCTACAACACCCAGTATCCGAGTCCGTCTCCCTTCCAAGTGGGAACCAGGCCCGACCCTGCTTAGCTTCCCAGAGAAGACGGGGTCGGACGCGTTCTGGCTGCTATGGCCGAACAGGCCAGGGGCTGCCGCTGGGCGCTTCAAGAGCCTGCAGCACGCGTGCCAAGCCAAGCGCGTGCCGCGCCTCACCCATGCACGCGCCTCACTGCCTGCCTGCCTGCCTGCCAGCCTGCCTGCCTGCTCGCCTGCCTGCCAGCCTGCCTGCCAGCCTGCCTGCCAGCCTGCCTGCTTGCCTGCCTGCCAGCCTGCCTGCTTGCCGGCCTGCCAGCCTGCCTGCTTGCCGGCCTTCCAGCCTGCCAGCCTGCCTGCTTGCCTGCATGCCAGCCTGCCTGCTTGCCTGCCTGCCAGCCTGCCTGTTTGCCTGCATGGCAGCCTGCCTGCTTGCCGGCCTTCCAGCCTGCCAGCCTGCCTGCTTGCCTGCATGCCAGCCTGCCTGCTTGCCTGCCTCTCAGCCTGCCTGCTTGCCTGCCTGCCAGCCTGCTTGCCGGACTTCCAGCCTGCCTGTTTGCCTGCCTGCCAGCCTGCCTGTTTGCCTGCATGCCAGCCTGCCTGCTTGCCGGCCTTCCAGCCTGCCTGTGTGCCTGCCTGCCAGCTGCCTGCCTTCCTGCCAGCCTTCCTGCCTGCCAGCCTGCCTGCTTGCCTGCCTGCCAGCCTGCCTGCTTGCCTGCCTGCCAGCCTGCCTGCCAGCCTGCCTGCTTGCCTGCCTGACAGCCTGCTTGCCGGGCTGCCAGCCTGCCTGCTTGCCTGCCTGCCTTCCTGCCAGCCTTCCTGCCTGCCAGCCTGCCTGCTTGCCTGCCTGCCAGCCTGCCTGCCAGCCTGCCTGCCTGCCTACCTGACAGCCTGCTTGCCGGGCTGTCAGCCTGCCTGCTTGCCTGCCTGCCAGCCTGCCTGCTTGCCTGCATGCCAGCCTGCCTGCTTGCCTGCCTCTCAGCCTGCCTGCTTGCCTGCCTGCCAGCCTGCTTGCCGGCCTGCCAGCCTGCCTGCTTGCCTGCCTGCCAGCCTGCCTGTTTGCCTGCATGCCAGCCTGTCTGCTTGCCAGCCTTCCAGCCTGCCTGTGTGCCTGCCTGCCAGCCTGCCTGCTTGCCTGCCTGCCAGCCTGCCTGCTTGCTGGCCTTCCAGCCTGCCAGCCTTCCTGCTTGCCTGCCTGCCAGCCTGCCTGCTTGCCTGCCTGCCAGCCTGCCTGTTTGCCTGCATGCCAGCCTGCCTGCTTGCCGGCCTTCCAGCCTGCCAGCCTGCCTGCTTGCCTGCATGCCAGCCTGCCTGCTTGCCTGCCTCTCAGCCTGCCTGCTTGCCTGCCTGCCAGCCTGCCTGCTTGCCTGCCTGCCAGCCTGCCTGCTTGCCGGCCTGCCAGCCTGCCTGTTTGCCTGCCTGCCAGCCTGCCTGTTTGCCTGCCTGCCAGCCTGCCTGTTTGCCTGCAAGCCAGCCGGCCTGCTTGCCTGCCTGCCAGCCTGCCTGCCAGCCTCCCTGCCTGCCAGCCTGCCTGCTTGCCTGCATGCCAGCCTGCCTGCTTGCCTGCCTCTCAGCCTGCCTGCTTGCCTGCCTGCCAGGCTGCTTGCCGGCCTTCCAGCCTGCCTTTTTGCCTGCCTGCCAGCCTGCCTGTTTGCCTGCATGCCAGCCGGCCTGCTTGCCTGTCTGTTTGCCTGCCTGCCAGCCTGCCTGTTTGCCTGCATGCCAGCCTGCCTGCTTGCCGGCCTTCCAGCCTCCCTGTGTGCCTGCCTGCCAGCTGCCTGCCTTCCTGCCAGCCGTCCTGCCTGCCAGCCTGCCTGCTTGCCTGCCTCCCAGCCTGCCTGCTTGCCTGCCTGCCAGTCTGCCTGCCAGCCTGCCTGCTTGCCTGCCTGCCAGCCTGTCTGCTTGCCTGCCTGCCAGCCTGCCTGTTTGCCTGCATGCCAGCCTGCCTGCTTGCCGGCCTTCCAGCCTGCCTGTATGCCTGCCTGCCAGCCTGCCTGCTTTCCTGCCTGCCTTTCTGCCGGCCTTCCTGCCTGCCAGCCTGCCTGCTTGCCTGCCTGCCAGCCTGCCTGGCAGCCTGCCTGCCTGCCTGCCTGACAGCCTGCTTGCCGGGCTGCCAGCCTGCCTGCTTGCCTGCCTGCCAGCCTGCCTGCTTGCCTGCATGCCAGCCTGCCTGCTTGCCTGCCTCTCAGCCTGCCTGCTTGCCTGCCTGACAGCCTGCTTGCCGGCCTGCCAGTCTGCCTGCTTGCCTGCCTGCCAGCCTGCTTGCCGGCCTGCCAGTCTGCCTGCTTGCCTGCCTGCCAGCCTGCCTGTTTGCCTGCATGCCAGCCTGTCTGCTTGCCGGCCTTCCAGCCTGCCTGTGTGCCTGCATGCCAGCCTGCCTGCTTGCCTGCCTGCCAGCCTGCCTGCTTGCCTGCATTCCAGCCTGCCTGCTTGCCTGCCTCTCAGCCTGCCCGCTTGCCTGCCTGCCAGCCTGCTTGCCGGCCTGCCAGCCTGCCTGCTTGCCTTCCGCCGCGGGCCCTGGGCCCCGGCCCCGAGCGGGTGGCAGAGGCCCCGCAAGAGGACCCTGGCAACGCGCTGTGGCCCAAGCCTCGGCGTTCTGCAATCCCGGGACTCTTGCGGGCTGCTCCAGGCGTGGCCCCACTTCCGCCTCCGCTTCCATCCCGAACCGCACCGCAAGGCACCTCGCAGCCAGGCACCACACCACGCTGGGCTAGTCACTGGGAAGTGGGTGGAGCGAGCTTGGGGCATCAGGCCAGTCGTGCCTTCCGGGCCCGCCCCGCTGGGATCTCAGCGCCTCCTCCCCAGCCCTGGGGCGAGGGCCGCCAGCCACCAGGCCTTTACTTCCGGTTGCCACACCTGGGGCAAACCCACCCGGAGCCCCCAGCGCCCCCAGACACCATCACCAGCCCGAGGCCGCTGCCCTAGCTGGGCCTCGTGAAATGCCAGGGGCCCTGGGGATGAGGGCTGGAGGGAGGGAAGAGGTCCAGGACCCAGGGGGCCCAGGGCTGTGGCGGATGCGGAGTCTGGAGTCGCGCTGCCTCTCCGCTCCCTCCTGGGTTCTTGTATCCACCCACCCAGCCCCCACCCCCAGCCCCCAGACGCCAGCCTCCGGTTCCGCCCACACAGTAACACCCCCTCGGATCGGGTGTGGGTTTGGGTGGTGTGTCAGGAAAGGTGCACAGCTGGACTGTGGCTTCCAGTCGCTGCAGTGGGGTTTGGCCGGGTACCGGGAGTGGGGAGTGTGCCCCTTTGTAGTGCCCTGGTGTGTGCGGGCACGGGGGGGTGGGGGGGGGCGAGACGGGGCGGGGCCGGGCCAGCCACGGCCGCCTTGCTGGCCCGGGAGGGGCTGAGCGAGCAGTGGCTGGGACGTGTTTGGCCCCAGCAGCGCCGCTCCCTGGGCAGACAGGGACGCAGGCAGGGAGGGGGGACGGGCGGCGGGCGCCAGAGGAGAGGTGAAGGAGGCCAAAGGCTTAAAAGGCCAAGGCCTACAGCACCCGGTATTCCCAGGCCGACTCCCATCCAAGTGGTAAGCAGGCTTGACCCTGCTTAGCTTCCCAGAGAAGACGGGGTCAGGCGCCTTCTGGCTGGTATGACCGAACAGCCAGCGGCTGCCTGTGGGCGCTTCAAGAGCCTGCTTCGCGCGTCCCAGCCAAGCGGGTGCCCCGCTTCTCCCTTGCATGCTCGGGCCTGACTACCTGCCTGCCTTCCTGCCAGCCTGCTAGCCTGCCTGCCAGCCTGCCTGCAGCCGTAGCCGCATCAGCTGCAGCCCCCGCCGCCCCCGCCGCGGAAACCACCGCCGCCGCAGCCGCCGAAGCCGCAGCCGCCGCCGCCGCCGCCGCCGCCGCCGTCCAAGCCTCGGCGGCGGCCGCCGCCGCCACCGCTTCAGCCGTAGCCGCCGGCGCCGCCGCCGCAGCCACAGCCACCGCCGCCGTCCCAGCCTCGGACGCAGCCGCCGCTGCCGCCGCCCCCGCAGCCGCTGCCGCCAACTCAGCCGCGGCCTCAGCCGCAGCCGCCTCAGCCGCCGTCGCCGCCGCTGCCGCCGCCGCCGCCGCCTCAGCCACAGCAGCCGCCGCCCCCGCCGTCGCAGCCTCAGCTGCAGCCGCCCCCGCCGTCGCAGCCTCAGCTGCAGCCGCCCCCGCCGTCGCAGCCTCAGCTGCAGCCGCCCCAGCCGCCGGCTCAGACGCAGCCGCCACCCCCGCCGGCGCCTCAGCCGCAGCCGCCGCCGCTGCCGCCACCGCCCGCAGCCGTGGGGCCGCGGCGGGTGGCCGAGGCCGCGCCAGAGGACCCTGGCAACGCGCCGTGGCACAATCCCGGCGTTCTGTAACCCCGGGACTCTTGCAGGCGGCTCCCGGCTTGGCCGCAGGCCCGCCTCTGCATCCATCCCGCAGCGCACCGCACCGCACCGCACCTCGCAGCCCCGCACCACACCACGTTGGGCTGCTCACTGGGAAGAGGGCAGAAGCGAGCGTGGGGCATCAGGACGCTCGTGCCTTCGGGGCCCGCCCCGCCAGGTTCTCAGCGCTTCCTCCCCAGCGCTAGGGCGAGCGCAGCCAGCCACCAGGCCGTTCCCTCCCGTCTGCCCCACCTGGTGCAAACCCACCCGGAGCCCCCAGCGCCCCCAGACAGCAGCATCAGCCCGAGTCCGCTGCCCTAGCTGGGCCTCTTAAAATGCCAGGGGCCCTGTGGATGAGGGCTCGAGGGAGGGAAGAGATCCAGGACCCAGGGAGCCCAGGCCTTGGGGAAGTTGGAGGCTGGGGACGTGTTGCCCTCCCACATACCCAAATGCCCGCTCCTGGGTTCCTGTATCCACCCACCCAGCGCCCACCCTCCAGCCCCCAGGCGCCAGATTCCGGTTCCGCCCACATCACCCTCCCCCCGTCCGGGTGCGGGTTTGGGTGGTGTGTCAGGAAAGGTGCACAGCTGGACTGTGGCTTCCAGTCACTGCAGTGGGATTTGGCCGGGTTCTGGGAGTGGGGAGCGTGCCCTTTTGAAGTGCCCCGGGGTGTGCGGGCACGGGGGGGGGGGGGGGGGGCGGGCGAGCGAGGCGGGGCGGGGCTGGGCCAGGCACAGCCGCCTTGCTGGCCCGGGAGGGGCTGAGGGAGCAGTGGCTGGGGTGTGTTTGGCCCCAGCAGCGCCGCTCCCTGGGCAGACAGGGACGCAGGCAGGGAGGGGGGACGGGCAGCGGGCGCCAAAGGAGTGGTGAAGGAGGCCAAAGGCTTAAAAGGCAAAGGCCTACAACACCCAGTATCCGAGTCCGTCTCCCTTCCAAGTGGGAACCAGGCCCGACCCTGCTTAGCTTCCCAGAGAAGACGGGGTCGGACGCGTTCTGGCTGCTATGGCCGAACAGGCCAGGGGCTGCCGCTGGGCGCTTCAAGAGCCTGCAGCACGCGTGCCAAGCCAAGCGCGTGCCGCGCCTCACCCATGCACGCGCCTCACTGCCTGCCTGCCTGCCTGCCAGCCTGCCTGCCTGCTCGCCTGCCTGCCAGCCTGCCTGCCAGCCTGCCTGCCAGCCTGCCTGCTTGCCTGCCTGCCAGCCTGCCTGCTTGCCGGCCTGCCAGCCTGCCTGCTTGCCGGCCTTCCAGCCTGCCAGCCTGCCTGCTTGCCTGCATGCCAGCCTGCCTGCTTGCCTGCCTGCCAGCCTGCCTGTTTGCCTGCATGGCAGCCTGCCTGCTTGCCGGCCTTCCAGCCTGCCAGCCTGCCTGCTTGCCTGCATGCCAGCCTGCCTGCTTGCCTGCCTCTCAGCCTGCCTGCTTGCCTGCCTGCCAGCCTGCTTGCCGGCCTTCCAGCCTGCCTGTGTGCCTGCCTGCCAGCCTGCCTGTTTGCCTGCATGCCAGCCTGCCTGCTTGCCGGCCTTCCAGCCTGCCTGTGTGCCTGCCTGCCAGCTGCCTGCCTTCCTGCCAGCCTTCCTGCCTGCCAGCCTGCCTGCTTGCCTGCCTGCCAGCCTGCCTGCTTGCCTGCCTGCCAGCCTGCCTGCCAGCCTGCCTGCTTGCCTGCCTGACAGCCTGCTTGCCGGGCTGCCAGCCTGCCTGCTTGCCTGCCTGCCTTCCTGCCAGCCTTCCTGCCTGCCAGCCTGCCTGCTTGCCTGCCTGCCAGCCTGCCTGCCAGCCTGCCTGCCTGCCTACCTGACAGCCTGCTTGCCGGGCTGTCAGCCTGCCTGCTTGCCTGCCTGCCAGCCTGCCTGCTTGCCTGCATGCCAGCCTGCCTGCTTGCCTGCCTCTCAGCCTGCCTGCTTGCCTGCCTGCCAGCCTGCTTGCCGGCCTGCCAGCCTGCCTGCTTGCCTGCCTGCCAGCCTGCCTGTTTGCCTGCATGCCAGCCTGTCTGCTTGCCAGCCTTCCAGCCTGCCTGTGTGCCTGCCTGCCAGCCTGCCTGCTTGCCTGCCTGCCAGCCTGCCTGCTTGCTGGCCTTCCAGCCTGCCAGCCTTCCTGCTTGCCTGCCTGCCAGCCTGCCTGCTTGCCTGCCTGCCAGCCTGCCTGTTTGCCTGCATGCCAGCCTGCCTGCTTGCCGGCCTTCCAGCCTGCCAGCCTGCCTGCTTGCCTGCATGCCAGCCTGCCTGCTTGCCTGCCTCTCAGCCTGCCTGCTTGCCTGCCTGCCAGCCTGCCTGCTTGCCTGCCTGCCAGCCTGCCTGCTTGCCGGCCTGCCAGCCTGCCTGTTTGCCTGCCTGCCAGCCTGCCTGTTTGCCTGCCTGCCAGCCTGCCTGTTTGCCTGCAAGCCAGCCGGCCTGCTTGCCTGCCTGCCAGCCTGCCTGCCAGCCTCCCTGCCTGCCAGCCTGCCTGCTTGCCTGCATGCCAGCCTGCCTGCTTGCCTGCCTCTCAGCCTGCCTGCTTGCCTGCCTGCCAGGCTGCTTGCCGGCCTTCCAGCCTGCCTTTTTGCCTGCCTGCCAGCCTGCCTGTTTGCCTGCATGCCAGCCGGCCTGCTTGCCTGTCTGTTTGCCTGCCTGCCAGCCTGCCTGCCTGCCAGCCTGCCTGCTTGCCTGCATGCCAGCCTGCCTGCTTGCCTGCCTCTCAGCCTGCCTGCTTGCCTGCCTGCCAGCCTGCTTGCCGGCCTTCCAGCCTGCCTTTTTGCCTGCCTGCCAGCCTGCCTGCTTGCCGGCCTTCCAGCCTGCCTGTGTGCCTGCCTGCCAGCCTGCCTGCTTGCCTGCCTGCCTTCCTGCCAGCCTTCCTGCCTGCCAGCCTGCCTGCTTGCCTGCCTGCCAGTCTGCCTGCCAGCCTGCCTGCCTGCCTGCCTGACAGCCTGCTTGCCGGGCTGCCAGCCTTCCTGCCTGCCAGCCTGCCTGCTTGCCTGCCTGCCAGCCTGCCTGCCAGCCTGCCTGCCTGACAGCCTGCTTGCCGGGCTGCCAGCCTGCCTGCTTGCCTGCCTGCCAGCCTGCCTGCTTGCCTGCATGCCAGCCTGCCTGCTTGCCTGCCTCTCAGCCTGACTGCTTGCCTGCCTGCCAGCCTGCTTGCTGGCCTGCCAGCCTGCCTGCTTGCCTGCCTGCCAGCCTGCCTGTTTGCCTGCATGCCAGCCTGTCTGCTTGCCGGCCTTCCAGCCTGCCTGTGTGCCTGCCTTCCAGCCTGCCTGCTTGCCTGCCTGCCAGCCTGCCTGCTTGCCTGCATTCCAGCCTGTCTGCTTGCCGGCCTTCCAGCCTGCCTGTGTGCCTGCCTGCCAGCCTGCCTGCTTGCCTGCCTGCCAGCCTGCCTGCTTGCCTGCATTCCAGCCTGCCTGCTTGCCTGCCTCTCAGCCTGCCCGCTTGCCTGCCTGCCAGCCTGCCTGTTTGCCTGCCTGCCAGCCTGCCTGCTTGCCTGCCTGCCAGCCTGCCTGCTTGCTGGCCTTCCAGCCTGCCAGCCTTCCGGCTTGCCTGCATGCCAGCCTGCCTGCTTGCCTGCCTGCCAGCCTGCCTGCCAGCCTGCCTGCTTGCCTGCCTGACAGCCTGCTTGCCGGGCTGCCAGCCTGCCTGCTTGCCTGCCTGCCAGCCTGTCTGCTTGCCTGCATGCCAGCCTGCCTGCTTGCCTGCCTCTCAGCCTGCCTGCTTGCCTGCCTGCCAGCCTGCTTGCCTACCTGCCAGCCTGCCTGTTTGCCTGCCTGCCAGCCTGCCTGTTTGCCTGCATGCCGCCGGCCTGCTTGCCTGCCTCTCAGCCTGCCTGCTTGCCTGCCTTCCAGCCTGCTTGCCGGCCTTCCAGCCTGCCTTTTTGCCTGCCTGCCAGCCTGCCTGTTTGCCTGCATGCCAGCCTGCCTGCTTGCTGGCCTTCCAGCCTGCCTGTGTGCCTGCCTGCCTGCCTGCCTGCTTGCCTGCCTGCCTTCCTGCCAGCCTTCCTGCCTGCCAGCCTGCCTGCTTGCCTGCCTGCCAGCCTGCCTGTTTGCCTGCATGCCAGCCTGTCTGCTTGCCGGCCTTCCAGCCTGCCTGTGTGCCTGCCTGCCAGCCTGCCTGCTTGCCTGCCTGCCAGCCTGCCTGCTTGCCTGCATTCCAGCCTGCCTGCTTGCCTGCCTCTCAGCCTGCCCGCTTGCCTGTCTGCCAGCCTGCCTGTTTGCCCGCCTGCCAGCCTGCCTGCTTGCCTGCCTGCCAGCCTGCCTGCTTGCTGGCCTTCCAGCCTGCCAGCCTTCCTGCTTGCCTGCCTGCCAGCCTGCCTGCTTGCCTGCCTGCCAGCCTGCATGTTTGCCTGCATGCCAGCCTGCCTGCTTGCCGGCATTCCAGCCTGCCAGCCTGCCTGCTTGCCTGCATGCCAGCCTGCCTGCTTGCCTGCCACTCAGCCTGCCTGCTTGCCTGCCTGTCAGCCTGCTTGCCGGCATTCCAGCCTGCCTGTTTGCCTGCCTGCCAGCCTGCCTGTTTGCCTGCATGCCAGCCTGCCTGCTTGCCGGCCTTCCAGCCTCCCTGTGTGCCTGCCTGCCAGCTGCCTGCCTTCCTGCCAGCCGTCCTGCCTGCCAGCCTGCCTGCTTGCCTGCCTCCCAGCCTGCCTGCTTGCCTGCCTGCCAGTCTGCCTGCCAGCCTGCCTGCTTGCCTGCCTGCCAGCCTGTCTGCTTGCCTGCCTGCCAGCCTGCCTGTTTGCCTGCCTGCCAGCCTGCCTGCTTGCCTGCCTGCCAGCCTGCCTGCTTGCCGGCCTGCCAGCCTGCCTGTTTGCCTGCCTGCCAGCCTGCCTGTTTGCCTGCCTGCCAGCCTGCCTGTTTGCCTGCATGCCGCCGGCCTGCTTGCCTGCCTGCCAGCCTGCCTGCCAGCCTGCCTGCCTGCCAGCCTGCCTGCTTGCCTGCATGCCAGCCTGCCTGCTTGCCTGCCTCTCAGCCTGCCTGCTTGCCTGCCTCTCAGCCTGCCTGCTTGCCGGCCTTCCAGCCTGCCTTTTTGCCTGCCTGCCAGCCTGCCTGTTTGCCTGCATGCCAGCCGGCCTGCTTGCCTGCCTGTTTGCCTGCCTGCCAGCCTGCCTGCCTGCCAGCCTGCCTGCTTGCCTGCATGCCAGCCTGCCTGCTTGCCTGCCTCTCAGCCTGCCTGCTTGCCTGCCTGCCAGCCTGCTTGCCGGCCTTCCAGCCTGCCTTTTTGCCTGCCTGCCAGCCTGCCTGCTTGCCGGCCTTCCAGCCTGCCTGTGTGCCTGACTGCCAGCCTGCCTGCTTGCCTGCCTGCTTTCCTGCCAGCCTTCCTGCCTGCCAGCCTGCCTGCTTGCCTGCCTGCCAGCCTGCCTGCCAGCCTGCCTGCCTGCCTGCCTGACAGCCTGCTTGCCGGGCTGCCAGCCTGCCTGCTTGCCTGCCTGCCAGCCTGCCTGCTTGCCTGCATGCCAGCCTGCCTGCTTGCCTGCCTGCTTTCCTGCCAGCCTTCCTGCCTGCCAGCCTGCCTGCTTGCCTGCCTGCCAGCCTGCCTGCCAGCCTGCCTGCCTGCCTGCCTGACAGCCTGCTTGCCGGGCTGCCAGCCTTCCTGCCTGCCAGCCTGCCTGCTTGCCTGCCTGCCAGCCTGCCTGCCAGCCTGCCTGCCTGCCTGCCTGACAGCCTGCTTGCCGGGCTGCCAGCCTGCCTGCTTGCCTGCCTGCCAGCCTGCCTGCTTGCCTGCATGCCAGCCTGCCTGCTTGCCTGCCTCTCAGCCTGCCTGCTTGCCTGCCTGCCAGCCTGCTTGCTGGCCTGCCAGCCTGCCTGCTTGCCTGCCTGCCAGCCTGCCTGTTTGCCTGCATGCCAGCCTGTCTGCTTGCCGGCCTGCCAGCCTGCCTGTTTGCCTACCTGCCAGCCTGCCTGTTTGCCTGCCTGCCAGCCTGCCTGTTTGCCTGCATGCCGCCGGCCTGCTTGCCTGCCTGCCAGCCTGCCTGCCAGCCTGCCTGCCTGCCAGCCTGCCTGCTTGCCTGCATGCCAGCATGCCTGCTTGCCTGCCTCTCAGCCTGCCTGCTTGCCTGCCTTCCAGCCTGCTTGCCGGCCTTCCAGCCTGCCTTTTTGCCTGCCTGCCAGCCTGCCTGTTTGCCTGCCTGCCAGCCTGCCTGCTTGCTGGCCTTCCAGCCTGCCTGTGTGCCTGCCTGCCTGCCTGCCTGCTTGCCTGCCTGCCTTCCTGCCAGCCTTCCTGCCTGCCAGCCTTCCTGATTTCCTGCCTGCCAGCCTGCCTGCCAGCCTGCCTGCCTGCCTGCCTGACAGCCTGCTTGCCGGGCTGCCAGCCTGCCTGCTTGCCTGCCTGCCAGCCTGCCTGCTTGCCTGCATGCCAGCCTGCCTGCTTGCCTGCCTCTCAGCCTGCCTGCTTGCCTGCCTGCCAGCCTGCTTGCCGGCCTGCCAGCCTGCCTGCTTGCCTGCCTGCCAGCCTGCCTGTTTGCCTGCATGCCAGCCTGTCTGCTTGCCGGCCTTCCAGCCTGCCTGTGTGCCTGCCTGCCAGCCTGCCTGCTTGCCTGCCTGCCAGCCTGCCTGCTTGCCTGCATTCCAGCCTGTCTGCTTGCCGGCCTTCCAGCCTGCCTGTGTGCCTGCCTGCCAGCCTGCCTGCTTGCCTGCCTGCCAGCCTGCCTGCTTGCCTGCATTCCAGCCTGCCTGCTTGCCTGCCTCTCAGCCTGCCCGCTTGCCTGTCTGCCAGCCTGCCTGTTTGCCCGCCTGCCAGCCTGCCTGCTTGCCTGCCTGCCAGCCTGCCTGCTTGCTGGCCTTCCAGCCTGCCAGCCTTCCTGCTTGCCTGCATGCCAGCCTGCCTGCTTGCCTGCCTGCCAGCCTGCCTGTTTGCCTGCATGCCAGCCTGCCTGCTTGCCGGCATTCCAGCCTGCCAGCCTGCCTGCTTGCCTGCATGCCAGCCTGCCTGCTTGCCTGCCTCTCAGCCTGCCTGCTTGCCTGCCTGTCAGCCTGCTTGCCGGCATTCCAGCCTGCCTGTTTGCCTGCCTGCCAGCCTGCCTGTTTGCCTGCATGCCAGCCTGCCTGCTTGCCGGCCTTCAAGCCTCCCTGTGTGCCTGCCTGCCAGCTGCCTGCCTTCCTGCCAGCCGTCCTGCCTGCCAGCCTGCCTGCTTGCCTGCCTGCCAGCCTGCCTGCTTGCCTGCCTGCCAGTCTGCCTGCCAGCCTGCCTGCTTGCCTGCCTGACAGCCTGCTTGCCGGGCTGCCAGCCTGCCTCCTTGCCTGCCTGCCAGCCTGTCTGCTTGCCTGCCTGCCAGCCTGCCTGTTTGCCTGCCTGCCAGCCTGCCTGCTTGCCTGCCTGCCAGCCTGCCTGCTTGCCGGCCTGCCAGCCTGCCTGTTTGCCTGCCTGCCAGCCTGCCTGTTTGCCTGCCTGCCAGCCTGCCTGTTTGCCTGCATGCCGCCGGCCTGCTTGCCTGCCTGCCAGCCTGCCTGCCAGCCTGCCTGCCTGCCAGCCTGCCTGCTTGCCTGCATGCCAGCCTGCCTGCTTGCCTGCCTCTCAGCATGCCTGCTTGCCTGCCTTCCAGCCTGCTTGCCGGCCTTCCAGCCTGCCTTTTTGCCTGCCTGCCGGCCTGCCTGTTTGCCTGCATGCCAGCCTGCCTGCTTGCTGGCCTTCCAGCCTGCCTGTGTGCCTGCCTGCCTGCCTGCCTGCTTGCCTGCCTGCCTTCCTGCCAGCCTTCCTGCCTGCCAGCCTGCCTGCTTGCCTGCCTGCCAGCCTGCCTGCCAGCCTGCCTGCCTGCCTGCCTGACAGCCTGCTTGCCGGGCTGCCAGCCTGCCTGCTTGCCTGCCTGCCAGCCTGCCTGCTTGCCTGCATGCCAGCCTGCCTGCTTGCCTGCCTCTCAGCCTGCCTGCTTGCCTGCCTGCCAGCCTGCTTGCCGGCCTGCCAGCCTGCCTGCTTGCCTGCCTGCCAGCCTGCCTGTTTGCCTGCATGCCAGCCTGTCTGCTTGCCGGCCTTCCAGCCTGCCTGCGTGCCTGCCTGCAAGCCTGCCTGCTTGCCTGCCTCCCAGCCTGCCTGCTTGCATGCATTCCAGCCTGCCTGCTTGCCTGCCTCTCAGCCTGCCTGCTTGCCTGCCTGCCAGCCTGCTTGCCGGCCTGGCAGCCTGCCAGCTTGCCTTCCGCCGCGGGCCCTGGGCCCCGGCCCCGAGCGGGTGGCAGAGGCCCCGCAACAGGACCCTGGCAACGCGCTGTGGCCCAAGCCTCGGCGTTCTGCAATCCCGGGACTCTTGCGGGCTGCTCCAGGCGTGGCCCCACTTCCGCCTCCGCTTCCATCCCGAACCGCACCGCAAGGCACCTCGCAGCCAGGCACCACACCAAGCTGGGCTAGTCACTGGGAAGTGGGTGGAGCGAGCTTGGGGCATCAGGCCAGTCGTGCCTTCCGGGCCCGCCCCGCTGGGATCTCAGCGCCTCCACCCCAGCCCTGGGGCGAGGGCCGCCAGCCACCAGGCCTTTCCCTCCCGTCTGCCCCACCTGGGGCAAACCCACCCGGAGCCCCCAGCGCCCCCAGACACCATCACCAGCCCGAGGCCGCTGCCCTAGCTGGGCCTGGTGAAATGCCAGGGGCCCTGGGGATGAGGGCTGGAGGGAGGGAAGAGGTCCAGGACCCAGGGGGCCCAGGGCTGTGGCGGATGCGGAGTCTGGAGTCGCGCTGCCTCTCCGCTCCCTCCTGGGTTCTTGTATCCACCCACCCAGTCCCCACCCCCAGCCCCCAGACGCCAGCCTCCGGTTCCGCCCACACAGTAACACCCCCTCGGATCGGGTGTGGGTTTGGGTGGTGTGTCAGGAAAGGTGCACAGCTGGACTGTGGCTTCCAGTCGCTGCAGTGGGGTTTGGCCGGGTACCGGGAGTGGGGAGTGTGCCCCTTTGTAGTGCCCTGGTGTGTGCGGGCACGGGGGGGTGGGGGGGGGGCGAGACGGGGCGGGGCCGGGCCAGCCACGGCCGCCTTGCTGGCCCGGGAGGGGCTGAGCGAGCAGTGGCTGGGACGTGTTTGGCCCCAGCAGCGCCGCTCCCTGGGCAGACAGGGACGCAGGCAGGGAGGGGGGACGGGCGGCGGGCGCCAGAGGAGAGGTGAAGGAGGCCAAAGGCTTAAAAGGCCAAGGCCTACAGCACCCGGTATTCCCAGGCCGATTCCCATCCAAGTGGTAAGCAGGCTTGACCCTGCTTAGCTTCCCAGAGAAGACGGGGTCAGGCGCCTTCTGGCTGGTATGACCGAACAGCCAGCGGCTGCCTGTGGGCGCTTCAAGAGCCTGCTTCGCGCGTCCCAGCCAAGCGGGTGCCCCGCTTCTCCCTTGCATGCTCGGGCCTGACTACCTGCCTGCCTTCCTGCCAGCCTGCTAGCCTGCCTGCCAGCCTGCCTGCAGCCGCAGCCGCATCAGCTGCAGCCCCCGCCGCCCCCGCCGCCGAAACCACCGCCGCCGCTGCCGCCGAAGCCGCAGCCGCCGCCGCCGTCCAAGCCTCGGCGGCGGCCGCCGACGCCGCCGCCGCCACCGCTTCAGCCGCAGCCGCCGGCGCCGCCGCCGCAGCCACAGCCACCGCCGCCGTCCCAGCCTCGGACGCAGCCGCCGCTGCCGCCGCCCCCGCAGCCGCTGCCGCCAACTCAGCCGCGGCCTCAGCCGCAGCCGCCTCAGACGCCGTCGCCGCCGCTGCCGCCGCCGCCGCAGCCGCCGCCGCCGCCGCCTCAGCCCCAGCAGCCGCCGCCCCCGCCGTCGCAGCCTCAGCTGCAGCCACCCCCGCCGTCGCAGCCTCAGCTGCAGCCGCCCCAGCCGCCGGCTCAGACGCAGCCGCCACCCCCGCCGGCGCCTCAGCCGCAGCCGCCGCCTCAGCCGCAGCCGCCGCCGCCGCCGCTGCCGCCACCGCCCGCAGCCGTGGGGCCGCGGCGGGTGGCCTAGGCCGCGCCAGAGGACCCTGGCAACGCGCCGTGGCACAATCCCGGCGTTCTGTAACCCCGGGACTCTTGCAGGCGGCTCCCGGCTTGGCCGCAGGCCCGCCTCTGCATCCATCCCGCAGCGCACCGCACCGCACCGCACCTCGCAGCCCCGCACCACACCACGTTGGGCTGCTCACTGGGAAGAGGGCAGAAGCGAGCGTGGGGCATCAGGACGCTCGTGCCTTCGGGGCCCGCCCCGCCAGGTTCTCAGCGCTTCCTCCCCAGCGCTAGGGCGAGCGCAGCCAGCCACCAGGCCGTTCCCTCCCGTCTGCCCCACCTGGTGCAAACCCACCCGGAGCCCCCAGCGCCCCCAGACAGCAGCATCAGCCCGAGTCCGCTGCCCTAGCTGGGCCTCTTAAAATGCCAGGGGCCCTGTGGATGAGGGCTCGAGGGAGGGAAGAGATCCAGGACCCAGGGAGCCCAGGCCTTGGGGAAGTTGGAGGCTGGGGACGTGTTGCCCTCCCACATACCCAAACGCCCGCTCCTGGGTTCCTGTATCCACCCACCCAGCGCCCACCCTCCAGCCCCCAGGCGCCAGATTCCAGTTCCGCCCACATCACCCTCCCCCCGTCCGGGTGCGGGTTTGGGTGGTGTGTCAGGAAAGGTGCACAGCTGGACTGTGGCTTCCAGTCACTGCAGTGGGATTTGGCTGGGTTCTGGGAGTGGGGAGCGTGCCCTTTTGAAGTGCCCCGGGGTGTGCGGGCACGGGGGGGGGGGGGGGGGGGGGGCGAGCGAGGCGGGGCGGGGCCGGGCCAGGCACAGCCGCCTTGCTGGCCCGGGAGGGGCTGAGGGAGCAGTGGCTGGGGTGTGTTTGGCCCCAGCAGCGCCGCTCCCTGGGCAGACAGGGACGCAGGCAGGGAGGGGGGACGGGCTGCGGGCGCCAAAGGAGAGGTGAAGGAGGCCACAGGCTTAAAAGGCAAAGGCCTACAACACCCCGTATCCGAGTCCGTCTCCCTTCCAAGTGGGAACCAGGCCCGACCCTGCTTAGCTTCCCAGAGAAGACGGGGTCGGACGCGTTCTGGCTGCTATGGCCGAACAGGCCAGGGGCTGCCGCTGGGCGCTTCAAGAGCCTGCAGCACGCGTGCCAAGCCAAGCGCGTGCCGCGCCTCACCCATGCACGCGCCTCACTGCCTGCCTGCCTGCCAGCCTGCCTGCCTGCCAGCCTGCCTGCCTGCTCGCCTGCCTGCCAGCCTGCCTGCCAGCCTGCCTGCTTGCCTGCCTGCCAGCCTGCCTGCTTGCCGGCCTGCCAGCCTGCCTGCTTGCCGGCCTTCCAGCCTGCCAGCCTGCCTGCTTGCCTGCATGCCAGCCTGCCTGCTTGCCTGCCTGCCAGCCTGCCTGTTTGCCTGCATGCCAGCCTGCCTGCTTGCCGGCCTTCCAGCCTGCCAGCCTGCCTGCTTGCCTGCATGCCAGCCTGCCTGCTTGCCTGCCTCTCAGCCTGCCTGCTTGCCTGCCTGCCAGCCTGCCTGCTTGCCTGCCTGCCAGCCTGCCTGCTTGCCGGCCTGCCAGCCTGCCTGTTTGCCTGCCTGCCAGCCTGCCTGTTTGCCTGCCTGCCAGCCTGCCTGTTTGCCTGCAAGCCAGCCGGCCTGCTTGCCTGCCTGCCAGCCTGCCTGCCAGCCTCCCTGCCTGCCAGCCTGCCTGCTTGCCTGCATGCCAGCCTGCCTGCTTGCCTGCCTCTCAGCCTGCCTGCTTGCCTGCCTGCCAGGCTGCTTGCCGGCCTTCCAGCCTGCCTTTTTGCCTGCCTGCCAGCCTGCCTGTTTGCCTGCATGCCAGCCGGCCTGCTTGCCTGTCTGTTTGCCTGCCTGCCAGCCTGCCTGCCTGCCAGCCTGCCTGCTTGCCTGCATGCCAGCCTGCCTGCTTGCCTGCCTCTCAGCCTGCCTGCTTGCCTGCCTGCCAGCCTGCTTGCCGGCCTTCCAGCCTGCCTTTTTGCCTGCCTGCCAGCCTGCCTGCTTGCCGGCCTTCCAGCCTGCCTGTGTGCCTGCCTGCCAGCCTGCCTGCTTGCCTGCCTGCCTTCCTGCCAGCCTTCCTGCCTGCCAGCCTGCCTGCTTGCCTGCCTGCCAGCCTGCCTGCCAGCCTGCCTGCCTGCCTGCCTGACAGCCTGCTTGCCGGGCTGCCAGCCTTCCTGCCTGCCAGCCTGCCTGCTTGCCTGCCTGCCAGCCTGCCTGCCAGCCTGCCTGCCTGACAGCCTGCTTGCCGGGCTGCCAGCCTGCCTGCTTGCCTGCCTGCCAGCCTGCCTGCTTGCCTGCATGCCAGCCTGCCTGCTTGCCTGCCTCTCAGCCTGACTGCTTGCCTGCCTGCCAGCCTGCTTGCTGGCCTGCCAGCCTGCCTGCTTGCCTGCCTGCCAGCCTGCCTGTTTGCCTGCATGCCAGCCTGTCTGCTTGCCGGCCTTCCAGCCTGCCTGTGTGCCTGCCTTCCAGCCTGCCTGCTTGCCTGCCTGCCAGCCTGCCTGCTTGCCTGCATTCCAGCCTGTCTGCTTGCCGGCCTTCCAGCCTGCCTGTGTGCCTGCCTGCCAGCCTGCCTGCTTGCCTGCCTGCCAGCCTGCCTGCTTGCCTGCATTCCAGCCTGCCTGCTTGCCTGCCTCTCAGCCTGCCCGCTTGCCTGCCTGCCAGCCTGCCTGTTTGCCTGCCTGCCAGCCTGCCTGCTTGCCTGCCTGCCAGCCTGCCTGCTTGCTGGCCTTCCAGCCTGCCAGCCTTCCGGCTTGCCTGCATGCCAGCCTGCCTGCTTGCCTGCCTGCCAGCCTGCCTGCCAGCCTGCCTGCTTGCCTGCCTGACAGCCTGCTTGCCGGGCTGCCAGCCTGCCTGCTTGCCTGCCTGCCAGCCTGTCTGCTTGCCTGCATGCCAGCCTGCCTGCTTGCCTGCCTCTCAGCCTGCCTGCTTGCCTGCCTGCCAGCCTGCTTGCCGGCCTGCCAGCCTGCCTGTTTGCCTACCTGCCAGCCTGCCTGTTTGCCTGCCTGCCAGCCTGCCTGTTTGCCTGCATGCCGCCGGCCTGCTTGCCTGCCTGCCAGCCTGCCTGCCAGCCTGCCTGCCAGCCTGCCTGCCTGCCAGCCTGCCTGCTTGCCTGCATGCCAGCATGCCTGCTTGCCTGCCTCTCAGCCTGCCTGCTTGCCTGCCTTCCAGCCTGCTTGCCGGCCTTCCAGCCTGCCTTTTTGCCTGCCTGCCAGCCTGCCTGTTTGCCTGCATGCCAGCCTGCCTGCTTGCTGGCCTTCCAGCCTGCCTGTGTGCCTGCCTGCCTGCCTGCCTGCTTGCCTGCCTGCCTTCCTGCCAGCCTTCCTGCCTGCCAGCCTGCCTGCTTGCCTGCCTGCCAGCCTGCCTGTTTGCCTGCATGCCAGCCTGTCTGCTTGCCGGCCTTCCAGCCTGCCTGTGTGCCTGCCTGCCAGCCTGCCTGCTTGCCTGCCTGCCAGCCTGCCTGCTTGCCTGCATTCCAGCCTGTCTGCTTGCCGGCCTTCCAGCCTGCCTGTGTGCCTGCCTGCCAGCCTGCCTGCTTGCCTGCCTGCCAGCCTGCCTGCTTGCCTGCATTCCAGCCTGCCTGCTTGCCTGCCTCTCAGCCTGCCCGCTTGCCTGTCTGCCAGCCTGCCTGTTTGCCCGCCTGCCAGCCTGCCTGCTTGCCTGCCTGCCAGCCTGCCTGCTTGCTGGCCTTCCAGCCTGCCAGCCTTCCTGCTTGCCTGCCTGCCAGCCTGCCTGCTTGCCTGCCTGCCAGCCTGCCTGTTTGCCTGCATGCCAGCCTGCCTGCTTGCCGGCATTCCAGCCTGCCAGCCTGCCTGCTTGCCTGCATGCCAGCCTGCCTGTTGCCTGCCTCTCAGCCTGCCTGCTTGCCTGCCTGTCAGCCTGCTTGCCGGCATTCCAGCCTGCCTGTTTGCCTGCCTGCCAGCCTGCCTGTTTGCCTGCATGCCAGCCTGCCTGCTTGCCGGCCTTCCAGCCTCCCTGTGTGCCTGCCTGCCAGCTGCCTGCCTTCCTGCCAGCCGTCCTGCCTGCCAGCCTGCCTGCTTGCCTGCCTCCCAGCCTGCCTGCTTGCCTGCCTGCCAGTCTGCCTGCCAGCCTGCCTGCTTGCCTGCCTGCCAGCCTGTCTGCTTGCCTGCCTGCCAGCCTGCCTGTTTGCCTGCATGCCAGCCTGCCTGCTTGCCGGCCTTCCAGCCTGCCTGTATGCCTGCCTGCCAGCCTGCCTGCTTTCCTGCCTGCCTTTCTGCCGGCCTTCCTGCCTGCCAGCCTGCCTGCTTGCCTGCCTGCCAGCCTGCCTGGCAGCCTGCCTGCCTGCCTGCCTGACAGCCTGCTTGCCGGGCTGCCAGCCTGCCTGCTTGCCTGCCTGCCAGCCTGCCTGCTTGCCTGCATGCCAGCCTGCCTGCTTGCCTGCCTCTCAGCCTGCCTGCTTGCCTGCCTGACAGCCTGCTTGCCGGCCTGCCAGTCTGCCTGCTTGCCTGCCTGCCAGCCTGCTTGCCGGCCTGCCAGTCTGCCTGCTTGCCTGCCTGCCAGCCTGCCTGTTTGCCTGCATGCCAGCCTGTCTGCTTGCCGGCCTTCCAGCCTGCCTGTGTGCCTGCATGCCAGCCTGCCTGCTTGCCTGCCTGCCAGCCTGCCTGCTTGCCTGCATTCCAGCCTGCCTGCTTGCCTGCCTCTCAGCCTGCCCGCTTGCCTGCCTGCCAGCCTGCTTGCCGGCCTGCCAGCCTGCCTGCTTGCCTTCCGCCGCGGGCCCTGGGCCCCGGCCCCGAGCGGGTGGCAGAGGCCCCGCAAGAGGACCCTGGCAACGCGCTGTGGCCCAAGCCTCGGCGTTCTGCAATCCCGGGACTCTTGCGGGCTGCTCCAGGCGTGGCCCCACTTCCGCCTCCGCTTCCATCCCGAACCGCACCGCAAGGCACCTCGCAGCCAGGCACCACACCACGCTGGGCTAGTCACTGGGAAGTGGGTGGAGCGAGCTTGGGGCATCAGGCCAGTCGTGCCTTCCGGGCCCGCCCCGCTGGGATCTCAGCGCCTCCTCCCCAGCCCTGGGGCGAGGGCCGCCAGCCACCAGGCCTTTACTTCCGGTTGCCACACCTGGGGCAAACCCACCCGGAGCCCCCAGCGCCCCCAGACACCATCACCAGCCCGAGGCCGCTGCCCTAGCTGGGCCTCGTGAAATGCCAGGGGCCCTGGGGATGAGGGCTGGAGGGAGGGAAGAGGTCCAGGACCCAGGGGGCCCAGGGCTGTGGCGGATGCGGAGTCTGGAGTCGCGCTGCCTCTCCGCTCCCTCCTGGGTTCTTGTATCCACCCACCCAGCCCCCACCCCCAGCCCCCAGACGCCAGCCTCCGGTTCCGCCCACACAGTAACACCCCCTCGGATCGGGTGTGGGTTTGGGTGGTGTGTCAGGAAAGGTGCACAGCTGGACTGTGGCTTCCAGTCGCTGCAGTGGGGTTTGGCCGGGTACCGGGAGTGGGGAGTGTGCCCCTTTGTAGTGCCCTGGTGTGTGCGGGCACGGGGGGGTGGGGGGGGGCGAGACGGGGCGGGGCCGGGCCAGCCACGGCCGCCTTGCTGGCCCGGGAGGGGCTGAGCGAGCAGTGGCTGGGACGTGTTTGGCCCCAGCAGCGCCGCTCCCTGGGCAGACAGGGACGCAGGCAGGGAGGGGGGACGGGCGGCGGGCGCCAGAGGAGAGGTGAAGGAGGCCAAAGGCTTAAAAGGCCAAGGCCTACAGCACCCGGTATTCCCAGGCCGACTCCCATCCAAGTGGTAAGCAGGCTTGACCCTGCTTAGCTTCCCAGAGAAGACGGGGTCAGGCGCCTTCTGGCTGGTATGACCGAACAGCCAGCGGCTGCCTGTGGGCGCTTCAAGAGCCTGCTTCGCGCGTCCCAGCCAAGCGGGTGCCCCGCTTCTCCCTTGCATGCTCGGGCCTGACTACCTGCCTGCCTTCCTGCCAGCCTGCTAGCCTGCCTGCCAGCCTGCCTGCAGCCGTAGCCGCATCAGCTGCAGCCCCCGCCGCCCCCGCCGCGGAAACCACCGCCGCCGCAGCCGCCGAAGCCGCAGCCGCCGCCGCCGCCGCCGCCGCCGCCGTCCAAGCCTCGGCGGCGGCCGCCGCCGCCACCGCTTCAGCCGCAGCCGCCGGCGCCGCCGCCGCAGCCACAGCCACCGCCGCCGTCCCAGCCTCGGACGCAGCCGCCGCTGCCGCCGCCCCCGCAGCCGCTGCCGCCAACTCAGCCGCGGCCTCAGCCGCAGCCGCCTCAGCCGCCGTCGCCGCCGCTGCCGCCGCCGCCGCCGCCTCAGCCACAGCAGCCGCCGCCCCCGCCGTCGCAGCCTCAGCTGCAGCCGCCCCCGCCGTCGCAGCCTCAGCTGCAGCCGCCCCCGCCGTCGCAGCCTCAGCTGCAGCCGCCCCAGCCGCCGGCTCAGACGCAGCCGCCACCCCCGCCGGCGCCTCAGCCGCAGCCGCCGCCGCTGCCGCCACCGCCCGCAGCCGTGGGGCCGCGGCGGGTGGCCGAGGCCGCGCCAGAGGACCCTGGCAACGCGCCGTGGCACAATCCCGGCGTTCTGTAACCCCGGGACTCTTGCAGGCGGCTCCCGGCTTGGCCGCAGGCCCGCCTCTGCATCCATCCCGCAGCGCACCGCACCGCACCGCACCTCGCAGCCCCGCACCACACCACGTTGGGCTGCTCACTGGGAAGAGGGCAGAAGCGAGCGTGGGGCATCAGGACGCTCGTGCCTTCGGGGCCCGCCCCGCCAGGTTCTCAGCGCTTCCTCCCCAGCGCTAGGGCGAGCGCAGCCAGCCACCAGGCCGTTCCCTCCCGTCTGCCCCACCTGGTGCAAACCCACCCGGAGCCCCCAGCGCCCCCAGACAGCAGCATCAGCCCGAGTCCGCTGCCCTAGCTGGGCCTCTTAAAATGCCAGGGGCCCTGTGGATGAGGGCTCGAGGGAGGGAAGAGATCCAGGACCCAGGGAGCCCAGGCCTTGGGGAAGTTGGAGGCTGGGGACGTGTTGCCCTCCCACATACCCAAATGCCCGCTCCTGGGTTCCTGTATCCACCCACCCAGCGCCCACCCTCCAGCCCCCAGGCGCCAGATTCCGGTTCCGCCCACATCACCCTCCCCCCGTCCGGGTGCGGGTTTGGGTGGTGTGTCAGGAAAGGTGCACAGCTGGACTGTGGCTTCCAGTCACTGCAGTGGGATTTGGCCGGGTTCTGGGAGTGGGGAGCGTGCCCTTTTGAAGTGCCCCGGGGTGTGCGGGCACGGGGGGGGGGGGGGGGGGCGGGCGAGCGAGGCGGGGCGGGGCTGGGCCAGGCACAGCCGCCTTGCTGGCCCGGGAGGGGCTGAGGGAGCAGTGGCTGGGGTGTGTTTGGCCCCAGCAGCGCCGCTCCCTGGGCAGACAGGGACGCAGGCAGGGAGGGGGGACGGGCAGCGGGCGCCAAAGGAGTGGTGAAGGAGGCCAAAGGCTTAAAAGGCAAAGGCCTACAACACCCAGTATCCGAGTCCGTCTCCCTTCCAAGTGGGAACCAGGCCCGACCCTGCTTAGCTTCCCAGAGAAGACGGGGTCGGACGCGTTCTGGCTGCTATGGCCGAACAGGCCAGGGGCTGCCGCTGGGCGCTTCAAGAGCCTGCAGCACGCGTGCCAAGCCAAGCGCGTGCCGCGCCTCACCCATGCACGCGCCTCACTGCCTGCCTGCCTGCCTGCCAGCCTGCCTGCCTGCTCGCCTGCCTGCCAGCCTGCCTGCCAGCCTGCCTGCCAGCCTGCCTGCTTGCCTGCCTGCCAGCCTGCCTGCTTGCCGGCCTGCCAGCCTGCCTGCTTGCCGGCCTTCCAGCCTGCCAGCCTGCCTGCTTGCCTGCATGCCAGCCTGCCTGCTTGCCTGCCTGCCAGCCTGCCTGTTTGCCTGCATGGCAGCCTGCCTGCTTGCCGGCCTTCCAGCCTGCCAGCCTGCCTGCTTGCCTGCATGCCAGCCTGCCTGCTTGCCTGCCTCTCAGCCTGCCTGCTTGCCTGCCTGCCAGCCTGCTTGCCGGACTTCCAGCCTGCCTGTTTGCCTGCCTGCCAGCCTGCCTGTTTGCCTGCATGCCAGCCTGCCTGCTTGCCGGCCTTCCAGCCTGCCTGTGTGCCTGCCTGCCAGCTGCCTGCCTTCCTGCCAGCCTTCCTGCCTGCCAGCCTGCCTGCTTGCCTGCCTGCCAGCCTGCCTGCTTGCCTGCCTGCCAGCCTGCCTGCCAGCCTGCCTGCTTGCCTGCCTGACAGCCTGCTTGCCGGGCTGCCAGCCTGCCTGCTTGCCTGCCTGCCTTCCTGCCAGCCTTCCTGCCTGCCAGCCTGCCTGCTTGCCTGCCTGCCAGCCTGCCTGCCAGCCTGCCTGCCTGCCTACCTGACAGCCTGCTTGCCGGGCTGTCAGCCTGCCTGCTTGCCTGCCTGCCAGCCTGCCTGCTTGCCTGCATGCCAGCCTGCCTGCTTGCCTGCCTCTCAGCCTGCCTGCTTGCCTGCCTGCCAGCCTGCTTGCCGGCCTGCCAGCCTGCCTGCTTGCCTGCCTGCCAGCCTGCCTGTTTGCCTGCATGCCAGCCTGTCTGCTTGCCAGCCTTCCAGCCTGCCTGTGTGCCTGCCTGCCAGCCTGCCTGCTTGCCTGCCTGCCAGCCTGCCTGCTTGCTGGCCTTCCAGCCTGCCAGCCTTCCTGCTTGCCTGCCTGCCAGCCTGCCTGCTTGCCTGCCTGCCAGCCTGCCTGTTTGCCTGCATGCCAGCCTGCCTGCTTGCCGGCCTTCCAGCCTGCCAGCCTGCCTGCTTGCCTGCATGCCAGCCTGCCTGCTTGCCTGCCTCTCAGCCTGCCTGCTTGCCTGCCTGCCAGCCTGCCTGCTTGCCTGCCTGCCAGCCTGCCTGCTTGCCGGCCTGCCAGCCTGCCTGTTTGCCTGCCTGCCAGCCTGCCTGTTTGCCTGCCTGCCAGCCTGCCTGTTTGCCTGCAAGCCAGCCGGCCTGCTTGCCTGCCTGCCAGCCTGCCTGCCAGCCTCCCTGCCTGCCAGCCTGCCTGCTTGCCTGCATGCCAGCCTGCCTGCTTGCCTGCCTCTCAGCCTGCCTGCTTGCCTGCCTGCCAGGCTGCTTGCCGGCCTTCCAGCCTGCCTTTTTGCCTGCCTGCCAGCCTGCCTGTTTGCCTGCATGCCAGCCGGCCTGCTTGCCTGTCTGTTTGCCTGCCTGCCAGCCTGCCTGCCTGCCAGCCTGCCTGCTTGCCTGCATGCCAGCCTGCCTGCTTGCCTGCCTCTCAGCCTGCCTGCTTGCCTGCCTGCCAGCCTGCTTGCCGGCCTTCCAGCCTGCCTTTTTGCCTGCCTGCCAGCCTGCCTGCTTGCCGGCCTTCCAGCCTGCCTGTGTGCCTGCCTGCCAGCCTGCCTGCTTGCCTGCCTGCCTTCCTGCCAGCCTTCCTGCCTGCCAGCCTGCCTGCTTGCCTGCCTGCCAGTCTGCCTGCCAGCCTGCCTGCCTGCCTGCCTGACAGCCTGCTTGCCGGGCTGCCAGCCTTCCTGCCTGCCAGCCTGCCTGCTTGCCTGCCTGCCAGCCTGCCTGCCAGCCTGCCTGCCTGACAGCCTGCTTGCCGGGCTGCCAGCCTGCCTGCTTGCCTGCCTGCCAGCCTGCCTGCTTGCCTGCATGCCAGCCTGCCTGCTTGCCTGCCTCTCAGCCTGACTGCTTGCCTGCCTGCCAGCCTGCTTGCTGGCCTGCCAGCCTGCCTGCTTGCCTGCCTGCCAGCCTGCCTGTTTGCCTGCATGCCAGCCTGTCTGCTTGCCGGCCTTCCAGCCTGCCTGTGTGCCTGCCTTCCAGCCTGCCTGCTTGCCTGCCTGCCAGCCTGCCTGCTTGCCTGCATTCCAGCCTGTCTGCTTGCCGGCCTTCCAGCCTGCCTGTGTGCCTGCCTGCCAGCCTGCCTGCTTGCCTGCCTGCCAGCCTGCCTGCTTGCCTGCATTCCAGCCTGCCTGCTTGCCTGCCTCTCAGCCTGCCCGCTTGCCTGCCTGCCAGCCTGCCTGTTTGCCTGCCTGCCAGCCTGCCTGCTTGCCTGCCTGCCAGCCTGCCTGCTTGCTGGCCTTCCAGCCTGCCAGCCTTCCGGCTTGCCTGCATGCCAGCCTGCCTGCTTGCCTGCCTGCCAGCCTGCCTGCCAGCCTGCCTGCTTGCCTGCCTGACAGCCTGCTTGCCGGGCTGCCAGCCTGCCTGCTTGCCTGCCTGCCAGCCTGTCTGCTTGCCTGCATGCCAGCCTGCCTGCTTGCCTGCCTCTCAGCCTGCCTGCTTGCCTGCCTGCCAGCCTGCTTGCCGGCCTGCCAGCCTGCCTGTTTGCCTACCTGCCAGCCTGCCTGTTTGCCTGCCTGCCAGCCTGCCTGTTTGCCTGCATGCCGCCGGCCTGCTTGCCTGCCTGCCAGCCTGCCTGCCAGCCTGCCTGCCTGCCAGCCTGCCTGCTTGCCTGCATGCCAGCATGCCTGCTTGCCTGCCTCTCAGCCTGCCTGCTTGCCTGCCTTCCAGCCTGCTTGCCGGCCTTCCAGCCTGCCTTTTTGCCTGCCTGCCAGCCTGCCTGTTTGCCTGCATGCCAGCCTGCCTGCTTGCTGGCCTTCCAGCCTGCCTGTGTGCCTGCCTGCCTGCCTGCCTGCTTGCCTGCCTGCCTTCCTGCCAGCCTTCCTGCCTGCCAGCCTGCCTGCTTGCCTGCCTGCCAGCCTGCCTGTTTGCCTGCATGCCAGCCTGTCTGCTTGCCGGCCTTCCAGCCTGCCTGTGTGCCTGCCTGCCAGCCTGCCTGCTTGCCTGCCTGCCAGCCTGCCTGCTTGCCTGCATTCCAGCCTGTCTGCTTGCCGGCCTTCCAGCCTGCCTGTGTGCCTGCCTGCCAGCCTGCCTGCTTGCCTGCCTGCCAGCCTGCCTGCTTGCCTGCATTCCAGCCTGCCTGCTTGCCTGCCTCTCAGCCTGCCCGCTTGCCTGTCTGCCAGCCTGCCTGTTTGCCCGCCTGCCAGCCTGCCTGCTTGCCTGCCTGCCAGCCTGCCTGCTTGCTGGCCTTCCAGCCTGCCAGCCTTCCTGCTTGCCTGCCTGCCAGCCTGCCTGCTTGCCTGCCTGCCAGCCTGCATGTTTGCCTGCATGCCAGCCTGCCTGCTTGCCGGCATTCCAGCCTGCCAGCCTGCCTGCTTGCCTGCATGCCAGCCTGCCTGCTTGCCTGCCTCTCAGCCTGCCTGCTTGCCTGCCTGTCAGCCTGCTTGCCGGCATTCCAGCCTGCCTGTTTGCCTGCCTGCCAGCCTGCCTGTTTGCCTGCATGCCAGCCTGCCTGCTTGCCGGCCTTCCAGCCTCCCTGTGTGCCTGCCTGCCAGCTGCCTGCCTTCCTGCCAGCCGTCCTGCCTGCCAGCCTGCCTGCTTGCCTGCCTCCCAGCCTGCCTGCTTGCCTGCCTGCCAGTCTGCCTGCCAGCCTGCCTGCTTGCCTGCCTGCCAGCCTGTCTGCTTGCCTGCCTGCCAGCCTGCCTGTTTGCCTGCCTGCCAGCCTGCCTGCTTGCCTGCCTGCCAGCCTGCCTGCTTGCCGGCCTGCCAGCCTGCCTGTTTGCCTGCCTGCCAGCCTGCCTGTTTGCCTGCCTGCCAGCCTGCCTGTTTGCCTGCATGCCGCCGGCCTGCTTGCCTGCCTGCCAGCCTGCCTGCCAGCCTGCCTGCCTGCCAGCCTGCCTGCTTGCCTGCATGCCAGCCTGCCTGCTTGCCTGCCTCTCAGCCTGCCTGCTTGCCTGCCTCTCAGCCTGCCTGCTTGCCGGCCTTCCAGCCTGCCTTTTTGCCTGCCTGCCAGCCTGCCTGTTTGCCTGCATGCCAGCCGGCCTGCTTGCCTGCCTGTTTGCCTGCCTGCCAGCCTGCCTGCCTGCCAGCCTGCCTGCTTGCCTGCATGCCAGCCTGCCTGCTTGCCTGCCTCTCAGCCTGCCTGCTTGCCTGCCTGCCAGCCTGCTTGCCGGCCTTCCAGCCTGCCTTTTTGCCTGCCTGCCAGCCTGCCTGCTTGCCGGCCTTCCAGCCTGCCTGTGTGCCTGACTGCCAGCCTGCCTGCTTGCCTGCCTGCTTTCCTGCCAGCCTTCCTGCCTGCCAGCCTGCCTGCTTGCCTGCCTGCCAGCCTGCCTGCCAGCCTGCCTGCCTGCCTGCCTGACAGCCTGCTTGCCGGGCTGCCAGCCTGCCTGCTTGCCTGCCTGCCAGCCTGCCTGCTTGCCTGCATGCCAGCCTGCCTGCTTGCCTGCCTGCTTTCCTGCCAGCCTTCCTGCCTGCCAGCCTGCCTGCTTGCCTGCCTGCCAGCCTGCCTGCCAGCCTGCCTGCCAGCCTGCCTGCCTGCCTGCCTGACAGCCTGCTTGCCGGGCTGCCAGCCTTCCTGCCTGCCAGCCTGCCTGCTTGCCTGCCTGCCAGCCTGCCTGCCAGCCTGCCTGCCCGCCTGCCTGACAGCCTGCTTGCCGGGCTGCCAGCCTGCCTGCTTGCCTGCCTGCCAGCCTGCCTGCTTGCCTGCATGCCAGCCTGCCTGCTTGCCTGCCTCTCAGCCTGCCTGCTTGCCTGCCTGCCAGCCTGCTTGCTGGCCTGCCAGCCTGCCTGCTTGCCTGCCTGCCAGCCTGCCTGTTTGCCTGCATGCCAGCCTGTCTGCTTGCCTGCCTGCCAGCCTGCCTGCTTGCCTGCCTGACAGCCTGCTTGCCGGGCTGCCAGCCTGCCTCCTTGCCTGCCTGCCAGCCTGTCTGCTTGCCTGCCTGCCAGCCTGCCTGTTTGCCTGCCTGCCAGCCTGCCTGCTTGCCTGCCTGCCAGCCTGCCTGCTTGCCGGCCTGCCAGCCTGCCTGTTTGCCTGCCTGCCAGCCTGCCTGTTTGCCTGCCTGCCAGCCTGCCTGTTTGCCTGCATGCCGCCGGCCTGCTTGCCTGCCTGCCAGCCTGCCTGCCAGCCTGCCTGCCTGCCAGCCTGCCTGCTTGCCTGCATGCCAGCCTGCCTGCTTGCCTGCCTCTCAGCATGCCTGCTTGCCTGCCTTCCAGCCTGCTTGCCGGCCTTCCAGCCTGCCTTTTTGCCTGCCTGCCGGCCTGCCTGTTTGCCTGCATGCCAGCCTGCCTGCTTGCTGGCCTTCCAGCCTGCCTGTGTGCCTGCCTGCCTGCCTGCCTGCTTGCCTGCCTGCCTTCCTGCCAGCCTTCCTGCCTGCCAGCCTGCCTGCTTGCCTGCCTGCCAGCCTGCCTGCCAGCCTGCCTGCCTGCCTGCCTGACAGCCTGCTTGCCGGGCTGCCAGCCTGCCTGCTTGCCTGCCTGCCAGCCTGCCTGCTTGCCTGCATGCCAGCCTGCCTGCTTGCCTGCCTCTCAGCCTGCCTGCTTGCCTGCCTGCCAGCCTGCTTGCCGGCCTGCCAGCCTGCCTGCTTGCCTGCCTGCCAGCCTGCCTGTTTGCCTGCATGCCAGCCTGTCTGCTTGCCGGCCTTCCAGCCTGCCTGCGTGCCTGCCTGCAAGCCTGCCTGCTTGCCTGCCTCCCAGCCTGCCTGCTTGCATGCATTCCAGCCTGCCTGCTTGCCTGCCTCTCAGCCTGCCTGCTTGCCTGCCTGCCAGCCTGCTTGCCGGCCTGGCAGCCTGCCAGCTTGCCTTCCGCCGCGGGCCCTGGGCCCCGGCCCCGAGCGGGTGGCAGAGGCCCCGCAACAGGACCCTGGCAACGCGCTGTGGCCCAAGCCTCGGCGTTCTGCAATCCCGGGACTCTTGCGGGCTGCTCCAGGCGTGGCCCCACTTCCGCCTCCGCTTCCATCCCGAACCGCACCGCAAGGCACCTCGCAGCCAGGCACCACACCAAGCTGGGCTAGTCACTGGGAAGTGGGTGGAGCGAGCTTGGGGCATCAGGCCAGTCGTGCCTTCCGGGCCCGCCCCGCTGGGATCTCAGCGCCTCCACCCCAGCCCTGGGGCGAGGGCCGCCAGCCACCAGGCCTTTCCCTCCCGTCTGCCCCACCTGGGGCAAACCCACCCGGAGCCCCCAGCGCCCCCAGACACCATCACCAGCCCGAGGCCGCTGCCCTAGCTGGGCCTGGTGAAATGCCAGGGGCCCTGGGGATGAGGGCTGGAGGGAGGGAAGAGGTCCAGGACCCAGGGGGCCCAGGGCTGTGGCGGATGCGGAGTCTGGAGTCGCGCTGCCTCTCCGCTCCCTCCTGGGTTCTTGTATCCACCCACCCAGTCCCCACCCCCAGCCCCCAGACGCCAGCCTCCGGTTCCGCCCACACAGTAACACCCCCTCGGATCGGGTGTGGGTTTGGGTGGTGTGTCAGGAAAGGTGCACAGCTGGACTGTGGCTTCCAGTCGCTGCAGTGGGGTTTGGCCGGGTACCGGGAGTGGGGAGTGTGCCCCTTTGTAGTGCCCTGGTGTGTGCGGGCACGGGGGGGTGGGGGGGGGCGAGACGGGGCGGGGCCGGGCCAGCCACGGCCGCCTTGCTGGCCCGGGAGGGGCTGAGCGAGCAGTGGCTGGGACGTGTTTGGCCCCAGCAGCGCCGCTCCCTGGGCAGACAGGGACGCAGGCAGGGAGGGGGGACGGGCGGCGGGCGCCAGAGGAGAGGTGAAGGAGGCCAAAGGCTTAAAAGGCCAAGGCCTACAGCACCCGGTATTCCCAGGCCGATTCCCATCCAAGTGGTAAGCAGGCTTGACCCTGCTTAGCTTCCCAGAGAAGACGGGGTCAGGCGCCTTCTGGCTGGTATGACCGAACAGCCAGCGGCTGCCTGTGGGCGCTTCAAGAGCCTGCTTCGCGCGTCCCAGCCAAGCGGGTGCCCCGCTTCTCCCTTGCATGCTCGGGCCTGACTACCTGCCTGCCTTCCTGCCAGCCTGCTAGCCTGCCTGCCAGCCTGCCTGCAGCCGCAGCCGCATCAGCTGCAGCCCCCGCCGCCCCCGCCGCCGAAACCACCGCCGCCGCTGCCGCCGAAGCCGCAGCCGCCGCCGCCGTCCAAGCCTCGGCGGCGGCCGCCGACGCCGCCGCCGCCACCGCTTCAGCCGCAGCCGCCGGCGCCGCCGCCGCAGCCACAGCCACCGCCGCCGTCCCAGCCTCGGACGCAGCCGCCGCTGCCGCCGCCCCCGCAGCCGCTGCCGCCAACTCAGCCGCGGCCTCAGCCGCAGCCGCCTCAGACGCCGTCGCCGCCGCTGCCGCCGCCGCCGCAGCCGCCGCCGCCGCCGCCTCAGCCCCAGCAGCCGCCGCCCCCGCCGTCGCAGCCTCAGCTGCAGCCACCCCCGCCGTCGCAGCCTCAGCTGCAGCCGCCCCAGCCGCCGGCTCAGACGCAGCCGCCACCCCCGCCGGCGCCTCAGCCGCAGCCGCCGCCTCAGCCGCAGCCGCCGCCGCCGCCGCTGCCGCCACCGCCCGCAGCCGTGGGGCCGCGGCGGGTGGCCTAGGCCGCGCCAGAGGACCCTGGCAACGCGCCGTGGCACAATCCCGGCGTTCTGTAACCCCGGGACTCTTGCAGGCGGCTCCCGGCTTGGCCGCAGGCCCGCCTCTGCATCCATCCCGCAGCGCACCGCACCGCACCGCACCTCGCAGCCCCGCACCACACCACGTTGGGCTGCTCACTGGGAAGAGGGCAGAAGCGAGCGTGGGGCATCAGGACGCTCGTGCCTTCGGGGCCCGCCCCGCCAGGTTCTCAGCGCTTCCTCCCCAGCGCTAGGGCGAGCGCAGCCAGCCACCAGGCCGTTCCCTCCCGTCTGCCCCACCTGGTGCAAACCCACCCGGAGCCCCCAGCGCCCCCAGACAGCAGCATCAGCCCGAGTCCGCTGCCCTAGCTGGGCCTCTTAAAATGCCAGGGGCCCTGTGGATGAGGGCTCGAGGGAGGGAAGAGATCCAGGACCCAGGGAGCCCAGGCCTTGGGGAAGTTGGAGGCTGGGGACGTGTTGCCCTCCCACATACCCAAACGCCCGCTCCTGGGTTCCTGTATCCACCCACCCAGCGCCCACCCTCCAGCCCCCAGGCGCCAGATTCCAGTTCCGCCCACATCACCCTCCCCCCGTCCGGGTGCGGGTTTGGGTGGTGTGTCAGGAAAGGTGCACAGCTGGACTGTGGCTTCCAGTCACTGCAGTGGGATTTGGCCGGGTTCTGGGAGTGGGGAGCGTGCCCTTTTGAAGTGCCCCGGGGTGTGCGGGCACGGGGGGGGGGGGGGGGGGGGGCGAGCGAGGCGGGGCGGGGCCGGGCCAGGCACAGCCGCCTTGCTGGCCCGGGAGGGGCTGAGGGAGCAGTGGCTGGGGTGTGTTTGGCCCCAGCAGCGCCGCTCCCTGGGCAGACAGGGACGCAGGCAGGGAGGGGGGACGGGCTGCGGGCGCCAAAGGAGAGGTGAAGGAGGCCACAGGCTTAAAAGGCAAAGGCCTACAACACCCCGTATCCGAGTCCGTCTCCCTTCCAAGTGGGAACCAGGCCCGACCCTGCTTAGCTTCCCAGAGAAGACGGGGTCGGACGCGTTCTGGCTGCTATGGCCGAACAGGCCAGGGGCTGCCGCTGGGCGCTTCAAGAGCCTGCAGCACGCGTGCCAAGCCAAGCGCGTGCCGCGCCTCACCCATGCACGCGCCTCACTGCCTGCCTGCCTGCCAGCCTGCCTGCCTGCCAGCCTGCCTGCCTGCTCGCCTGCCTGCCAGCCTGCCTGCCAGCCTGCCTGCTTGCCTGCCTGCCAGCCTGCCTGCTTGCCGGCCTGCCAGCCTGCCTGCTTGCCGGCCTTCCAGCCTGCCAGCCTGCCTGCTTGCCTGCATGCCAGCCTGCCTGCTTGCCTGCCTTCCAGCCTGCCTTTTTGCCTGCCTGCCAGCCTGCCTGTTTGCCTGCATGCCAGCCTGCCTGCTTGCCGGCCTTCCAGCCTGCCAGCCTGCCTGCTTGCCTGCATGCCAGCCTGCCTGCTTGCCTGCCTGCCAGCCTGCCTGCTTGCCTGCCTGCCAGCCTGTCTGCTTGCCGGCCTGCCAGCCTGCCTGCTTGCCGGCCTTCCAGCCTGCCAGCCTGCCTGCTTGCCTGCATGCCAGCCTGCCTGCTTGCCTGCCTGCCAGCCTGCCTGCTTGCCGGCCTGCCAGCCTGCCTGCTTGCCGGCCTTCCAGCCTGCCAGCCTGCCTGCTTGCCTGCATGCCAGCCTGCCTGCTTGCCTGCCTTCCAGCCTGCCTTTTTGCCTGCCTGCCAGCCTGCCTGTTTGCCTGCATGCCAGCCTGCCTGCTTGCCGGCCTTGCAGCCTGCCTGTGTGCCTGCCTGCCAGCCTGCCTGCTTGCCTGCCTGCCTTCCTGCCAGCCTTCCTGCCTGCCAGCCTGCCTGCTTGCCTGCCTGCCAGCCTGCCTGCCAGCCTGCCTGCCTGCCTGCCTGACAGCCTGCTTGCCGGGCTGCCAGCCTGCCTGCTTGCCTGCCTGCCAGCCTGCCTGTTTGCCTGCATGCCAGCCTGTCTGCTTGCCGGCCTTCCAGCCTGCCTGTGTGCCTGCCTGCCAGCCTGCCTGCTTGCCTGCCTGCCAGCCTGCCTGCTTGCCTGCATTCCAGCCTGCCTGCTTGCCTGCCTCTCAGCCTGCCCGCTTGCCTGCCTGCCAGCCTGCCTGTTTGCCTGCCTGCCAGCCTGCCTGCTTGCCTGCCTGCCAGCCTGCCTGCTTGCTGGCCTTCCAGCCTGCCAGCCTTCCTGCTTGCCTACATGCCAGCCTGCCTGCTTGCCTGCCTGCCAGCCTGCCTGTTTGCCTGCATGCCAGCCTGCCTGCTTGCCGGCCTTCCAGCCTGCCAGCCTGCCTGCTTGCCTGCATGCCAGCCTGCCTGCTTGCCTGCCTCTCAGCCTGCCTGCTTGCCTGCCTGCCAGCCTGCCTGCTTGCCTGCCTGCCAGCCTGCCTGCTTGCTGGCCTGCCAGCCTGCCTGTTTGCCTGCCTGCCAGCCTGCCTGTTTGCCTGCCTGCCAGCCTGCCTGTTTGCCTGCAAGCCAGCCGGCCTGCTTGCCTGCCTGCCAGCCTGCCTGCCAGCCTGCCTGCCTGCCAGCCTGCCTGCTTGCCTGCATGCCAGCCTGCCTGCTTGCCTGCCTCTCAGCCTGCCTGCTTGCCTGCCTGCCAGGCTGCTTTCCGGCCTTCCAGCCTGCCTTTTTGCCTGCCTGCCAGCCTGCCTGTTTGCCTGCATGCCAGCCTGCCTGCTTGCCTGCCTGCCAGCCTGCCTGCCAGCCTGCCTGCCTGCCAGCCTGCCTGCCAGCCTGCCTGCTTGCCTGCATGCCAGCCTGCCTGCTTGCCTGCCTCTCAGCCTGCCTGCTTGCCTGCCTGCCAGGCTGCTTGCCGGCCTTCCAGCCTGCCTTTTTGCCTGCCTGCCAGCCTGCCTGTTTGCCTGCATGCCAGCCGGCCTGCTTGCCTGCCTGTTTGCCTGCCTGCCAGCCTGCCTGCCTGCCAGCCTGCCTGCTTGCCTGCATGCCAGCCTGCCTGCTTGCCTGCCTCTCAGCCTGCCTGCTTGCCTGCCTGCCAGCCTGCTTGCCGGCCTTCCAGCCTGCCTTTTTGCCTGCCTGCCAGCCTGCCTGCTTGCCGGCCTTCCAGCCTGCCTGTGTGCCTGCCTGCCAGCCTGCCTGCTTGCCTGCCTGCCTTCCTGCCAGCCTTCCTGCCTGCCAGCCTGCCTGCTTGCCTGCCTGCCAGCCTGCCTGCCAGCCTGCCTGCCTGCCTGCCTGACAGCCTGCTTGCCGGGCTGCCAGCCTTCCTGCCTGCCAGCCTGCCTGCTTGCCTGCCTGCCAGCCTGCCTGCCAGCCTGCCTGCCTGCCTGCCTGACAGCCTGCTTGCCGGGCTGCCAGCCTGCCTGCTTGCCTGCCTGCCAGCCTGCCTGCTTGCCTGCATGCCAGCCTGCCTGCTTGCCTGCCTCTCAGCCTGCCTGCTTGCCTGCCTGCCAGCCTGCTTGCTGGCCTGCCAGCCTGCCTGCTTGCCTGCCTGCCAGCCTGCCTGTTTGCCTGCATGCCAGCCTGTCTGCTTGCCGGCCTTCCAGCCTGCCTGTGTGCCTGCCTGCCAGCCTGCCTGCTTGCCTGCCTGCCAGCCTGCCTGCTTGCCTGCATTCCAGCCTGTCTGCTTGCCGGCCTTCCAGCCTGCCTGTGTGCCTGCCTGCCAGCCTGCCTGCTTGCCTGCCTGCCAGCCTGCCTGCTTGCCTGCATTCCAGCCTGCCTGCTTGCCTGCCTCTCAGCCTGCCCGCTTGCCTGCCTGCCAGCCTGCCTGTTTGCCTGCCTGCCAGCCTGCCTGCTTGCCTGCCTGCCAGCCTGCCTGCTTGCTGGCCTTCTAGCCTGCCAGCCTTCCTGCTTGCCTACATGCCAGCCTGCCTGCTTGCCTGCCTGCCAGCCTGCCTGTTTGCCTGCCTGCCAGCCTGCCTGTTTGCCTGCCTTCCAGCCTGCCTGCTTGCCTGCCTGCCAGCCTGCCTGCTTGCTGGCCTTCCAGCCTGCCAGCCTTCCTGCTTGCCTGCATGCCAGCCTGCCTGCTTGCCTGCCTGCCAGCCTGCCTGTTTGCCTGCCTGCCAGCCTGCCTGCCAGCCTGCCTGCTTGCCTGCCTGACAGCCTGCTTGCCGGGCTGCCAGCCTGCCTGCTTGCCTGCCTGCCAGCCTGTCTGCTTGCCTGCCTGCCAGCCTGCCTGTTTGCCTGCCTGCCAGCCTGCCTGCTTGCCTGCCTGCCAGCCTGCCTGCTTGCCGGCCTGCCAGCCTGCCTGTTTGCCTGCCTGCCAGCCTGCCTGCCAGCCTGCCTGTTTGCCTGCCTGCCAGCCTGCCTGTTTGCCTGCATGCCGCCGGCCTGCTTGCCTGCCTGCCAGCCTGCCTGCCAGCCTGCCTGCCTGCCAGCCTGCCTGCTTGCCTGCATGCCAGCATGCCTGCTTGCCTGCCTCTCAGCCTGCCTGCTTGCCTGCCTTCCAGCCTGCTTGCCGGCCTTCCAGCCTGCCTTTTTGCCTGCCTGCCAGCCTGCCTGTTTGCCTGCATGCCAGCCTGCCTGCTTTCCTGCCTGCCAGCCTGCTTGCCGGCCTTCCAGCCTGCCTGTTTGCCTGCCTGCCAGCCTGCCTGTTTGCCTGCATGCCAGCCTGCCTGCTTGCCGGCCTTCCAGCCTGCCAGCCTGCCTACTTGCCTGCATGCCAGCCTGCCTGCTTGCCTGCCTCTCAGCCTGCCTGCTTGCCTGCCTGCCAGCCTGCTTGCCGGCCTTCCAGCCTGCCTTTTGGCCTGCCTGCCAGCCTGCCTGTTTGCCTGCATGCCAGCCGGCCTGCTTGCCTGCCTGCCAGCCTGCCTGCCAGCCTGCCTGCTTGCATGCATGCCAGCCTGCCTGCTTGCATGCATGCCAGCCTGCCTGCTTGCCTGCCTCTCAGCCTGCCTGCTTGCCTGCCTGCCAGCCTGCTTGCCGGCCTTCCAGCCTGCCTTTTGGCCTGCCTGCCAGCCTGCCTGTTTGCCTGCATGCCAGCCTGCCTGCTTGCCGGCCTTCCAGCCTGACTGTGTGCCTGCCTGCCAGCCTGCCTGCTTGCCTGCCTGCCTTCCTGCCAGCCTTCCTGCCTGCCAGCCTGCCTGACAGCCTGCCTGCTTGCCTGCATGCCAGCCTGCCTGCTTGCCTTCCTCTCAGCCTGCCTGCTTGCCTGCCTGCCAGCCTGCTTGCCGGCCTTCCAGCCTGCCTGTTTGCCTGCCTGCCAGCCTGCCTGTTTGCCTGCATGCCAGCCTGCCTGCTTGCCGGCCTTCCAGCCTGCCTGTGTGCCTGCCTGCCAGCTGCCTGCCTTCCTGCCAGCCTTCCTGCCTGCCAGCCTGCCTGCTTGCCTGCCTGCCAGCCTGCCTGCTTGCCTGCCTGCCAGCCTGCCTGCCAGCCTGCCTGCTTGCCTGCCTGACAGCCTGCTTGCCGGGCTGCCAGCCTGCCTGCTTGCCTGCCTGTAGGCCTGCCTGCTTTCCTGCCTGCCAGCCTGCCTGCTTGCCTGCCTGCCAGCCTGCCTGCCAGCCTGCCTGCTTGCCTGCCTGACAGCCTGCTTGCCGGGCTGCCAGCCTGCCTGCTTGCCTGCCTGCCAGCCTGCCTGCTTGCCTGCCTGCCAGCCTGCCTGTTTGCCTGCCTGCCAGCCTGCCTGCTTGCCTGCCTGCCAGCCTGCCTGCTTGCCGGCCTGCCAGCCTGCCTGCTTGCCTGCCTGCCTTCCTGCCAGCCTTCCTGCCTGCCAGCCTGCCTGCTTCCCTGCCTGCCAGCCTGCCTGCTTGCCTGCCTGCCAGTCTGCCTGCCAGCCTGCCTGCCTGCCTGCCTGACAGCCTGCTTGCCGGGCTGCCAGCCTGCCTGCTTGCCTGCATGCCAGCCTGCTTGCCGGCCTGCCAGCCTGCCTGCTTGCCTGCCTTCCAGCCTGCCTACAGCCGCAGCCGCCTCAGCTGCAGCCCCCGCCGCCGAAGCCACCGCCGCCGCTGCCGCCCAAACCTCGGCGGCAGCCGCCGCCACCACCGCCACCGCTTCAGCCGCAGCCGCCGCAGCCACAGCCACCGCCGCTGTCCCAGCCTCGGACGCAGCCGCCGCCGCCGCCGCCAACTCAGCCGCGGCCTCAGCCGTAGCCGCCTCAGCCGCCGCCGCCGCCGCTGCCGCCGCCGCCGCCTCAGCCAAGCGGGTGCCGAGCTTCTCCCATGCACGCTCGGGCCTGACTTCCTGCCTGCCTTCTTGCCATCCTGCTAGCCTGCCTGCCTGCCTGCCTGCAGCCG
The DNA here is from genome assembly GCF_028749965.1 of Puma concolor. Taxonomy (NCBI): domain Eukaryota; kingdom Metazoa; phylum Chordata; class Mammalia; order Carnivora; family Felidae; genus Puma; species Puma concolor. Next base: position 20,408,586 of record NC_141677.1, read on the forward strand.
CCACCGCCTCAGCCGCAGCCCCAGCCGCCCCCGCCGCCGAAGCCGCTGCCGAAGCCGCCGCCGCCGCCGCCGAAGCCGCAGCCGCCGCCGCCGTCCCAGAGCTGCCTTTTTGTGTGGCACGCGGTGGATGTTTGGAACGTCCTAGACCACTACTTTCAGCTGATCTTCCGTATCTTTCACTCAGCGAACACATTCTTGGAACCACCACCTGGATGAAGAAATGGAACCTTACCGTGCTTCCTAACTCCTACTGACTCCCACCGAACGTCCCCCAAAGGTAACCACGGTCTTGACTTTCACCAGCGATGGCTTTGGCTTGTTCCTCGCTTCGTGTTGAGCCAACCCTTGAGCGCTGTGTGTGCGCAACGCGCCTGCTTTCCTTGCGTGGCTCTGCTGGTCCTCCCCTGGCGTCGAAAGCCCAGTGTGTGAGGACAGCACGGTTTATTCTTTCTCCCGTGGGTGCTCCGGTTTGTGCAGAGGCTGCCTGCAGATCCACATGCACCGTATTGGGTTGCCATGGAGGAGCAGGGCGTGAGTGGTGGCACGTGTCTGTCCCCCTCGAGCAACAGCGTGTGGGAGCTCGGGGCTGGCTGATGCCTGGTACTGCCTCTTCTCGTGTGTTAGCTGGTTGCTGGGGCTCAGGTGCTGGGAGGTATGGTGTATTCGTGGGACCCGCCCCCGTGTGTGTCTTGGCCACTTACGTGTTTCTTTTGTGAAATAATTGCCTTTTGGAAGCCACTTTGTGATTAGGTTGTGTGTTTTGGTTTTTGTTGATTTGAATGAGTTCTTTGTATGTGTGTGGAATACATCTGTGAGTGGCAGAGGTTTTCACATTCTTGTGTCTGTCTGCCTTTCCTTCTCTGTGTTGCCTTTTGGTAAGTTTCTTTTTTTTTCTTTCCAATAGTAGAACCATTTGTATGTTTCTTGCCTTGGATTGGCTAGGGCCTCCAGTACTGTGTTGAATGGAAGTGGTGAGAGTAGGTGTCCTTGTCTCCTTCCAGATACGAGAGAGAAGGGTTTCATAATTTTGTGTATACTTAATATTTTTTAAAGTTTCTTTCTTTATTGATTTCGAGAGCGTGCATGGGAAGGGGAGTGAGAGATGGGAAAGAGAGTGGATCCCAAGCAGACTCCTCCCTGTCAGCACAGAGTCTGATGCGAGGCTTGAACTCATGAACCGTGAGATCGTGGCCTGAGCTGAAATCAAGAGTCAGACGCTTCACCGACTAGAAGCCACTCAGGTGCCCCAAAGAGTTCAGTATTTTACCACTACGTATGACACCTGCCGTTGCGTTCCTGGTAGATAGTTGGATCAAAACATGAAAATTCTCCTCTATTTTTAGTTTGCTCTGATTTTTTAACAATCATCAAAGAAATAATAATACTAAGTTTTCTGAAATGTGTTTTGTGCATTTTGGGGACAAGTGATTTGTTTCAATGTTGTGGTTTTACTTAAAACAACTTTTGCCCTTCTAGAATAATCCAACCCTGATGTCTATGCATTCTCTGTTCACTGGATTCCATTTGTAAATAGTGTGCTTTGCATTCTTGCACGTGTATTCAAGAGAGAGGTGGGTGTTCCCTTGCACCCTCTTGTGCTGTCCATGCTGGGGTTGGGGATTAAGGTCGTGCTGGCCTCCTAAAACAACGTAGGAAGAAGCACTCCTTGTGCTTTCCCAGAAGAGTTTTTGTGTGTGTTCTTTACTTTTGGGAAGAAGTGCTAGGCCAACAGCTGGTGTAGGGTTTTCCTTGTGAGAAGGGTTTTCATTGCAGATTCCTTTCTTAAGTGGAAATAGGATTTTTCTGATTTCCCATATCTTCTCGTGTCTATTTAGATAAGGCATTTTGTTTTCTTGTAATTTGCTCAGACCTCCCAAACTTTCCAAGGAGTAAGTGTCAACTGGTTTCTAATATCCCTCCTATCTGCAGCATCTGGTGTGATATTTGCTTTAGAACTTCTTGCTATTGGTACTTTGTGCTTTGTTTCTTTTTCATAGAACCAACTTGGGCGCTTTTTTTTTTTTTATTTCTGTCAGTTACTATTTGTTTCCTGCAGCACTGATTTCTGCCCTTTTTTTTTTCCATCTACTTGGTGATTGTTTGCTGTCCCATCTTGTAGTTCTGGAACTAAATCCTTCATTTGATTTTTAGCCTTTGTCCTTTTCCAGTATGTGTATTGTATTTATTTGCTTATTAGTGTGTTGATTCATTTTAGAATGAGAGCATGAGCAGGGCAGAGGGGCAGAGGGAGAGAGAGAGAGAGAGAGAGACAGAGAGAGATAGAATCTCAAGCAGGCTCCTCACTCAGTGTGGAGCCAGGCTGGGGATCGATCTTGTGGCCGTGGGATCATACCCTGAGCGAAAATCAAGAGTTGGTCACCAAGCAACTGAGCTATCCCTATGATATATGTATTCTAAAGGTATGAGTCTCCCTTTAAGCACACCTTTAATGATCTTACAAGTTTTGATAAGCTAAATGTTTATTATCTTTTATGTGAAACTATTTTCTAACTTTCACTGTGGTATCTTTTTCTTAATTCGTCACAATGTTTAGGAGCATAACACATCTTGATGTTTCGGGGGATTTTCTCGTTCTCTTTGTGCTGATTTCTAGCTGAATTCCATGAAGGTATCTGTCTCAGTGTTTTTGGGTGATTGTAACAAAATTCCATAGACTGGCTGCCTAATAAGCACAGAAGCTTCTTTCCTATAGTTGAGGAGACTGGGAAGTTCTCAAGATCAAGGCATCTGCAGATTCAGGGTCAGGTGAGAGTCAGCTTCCTGGTTCATCGACAGCCTACTCCTCCCTGTCCTCAAGTGGTGGCAGGGGTGATGGTGCTCTCTCAGCCGCCCAGGACTGGTCATCACTGGAAGTCTCCCTGTCTTCATCCCATCACTGTGGGCGTGATGAATTGTTGGGGGTAAATGAACTGTTAATCTAATGCGATCCCTAAATATGCCCTGCAGTATTTCAGTCCTTTCAGATGAGTTCACTTTCCTAATGGCCTGGCATATATTCGTTTTCATGAACTCTTCCTTGGCCACGTGCAAATAATGTGTATTGGGGGGAATGCAGTATTCTCTTATTTATACGTTAGATGAAGTTTGTTAATGACAGAATTCAGATTTTAGTGACCACTTTAAAGCAAGTAAGGAATAGGCGAGAATGAGTTTAATAATATTACTAACAGGTATATCCAAAATATCATTTCAGTGTATAGCCAGCGTGAGGGAGACTAATGAATGCTTTTGCGTTCTCTTTTATCACATTGTCTTTAAAATGTGGTGTGCATTATATACTTTCCACACGTCGCACTTTGAGGAGCCGCATTTCAAGGACTTGCAATAAAGCACGTGACCGCATATTGGACAGCCCCGTCCCACTCCTTTGATTTTTCTGTTGTCGTCAGTTCTGTCAGATACTGAGAGATGTATCGTTAAGTCTCCCATAATGCTTATGGATGTGGCTCTTTTCCCTTTTCTATGTTTGTCAATTTTTCTGTATTTCGAGATTGCGTTATCGGGTATATGCAAGGTTAGAAGTCTTGTGTTCCTGGTAAATGGAACTTCCATCGTGAAATGTTCCTCTTGGTCTCTAGTAGAGCTTTTTGCTATAGAGGTTAGTTTATTGGAGGGTCCCAGTGGTCACATCAGTTTTCTGTTCGGTTGGGTTTGCCTGGGGATCTTTTCCTTCCACCTGTCTGTGATCTTACGTTTTAGGGTGTACCTTTGTGACCAGCGTATGCTTAGTTTCCTTCTAATGAATTTGACACTCAAACTTTTCCTTGGAGTATTTGTGCACATGTAATGACTGATATGTTAGTTTACACGTACTGTATTACTAGTTTCTTCTTTGTCCCAGCTGTTGTGTGTTCTTTTGGTCTCTAGCCTTCCTTTAGAAGTAGGAGGGAGTTTTTAATTGTACACTGATCTGTTAGGTAATTGGAATATATCTATTTCTAGAGGCAGGTGCATTTTAAACTGACCCCTGCCTGATTCAGGACTTGTACTGCTTCCCTGACACTGCTCTCTCCTCTTAGTTTTTCTTTGTTTTAAGATTTATGTGTGTTTTGAGAGAGACATAATACAATCGGGTGAGGGGCAGAGCAGAAAGGGAGACACAGAATCTGATGCAGGCTCCAGGCTCTCAGCCATCCGCACAGACTCTGATGCGGGGCTCCAACTCACAAAAGGTGACATCGTGACCTGAGCAATGTCGGACACTCAACTGACTGAGCTACCCAGGCGCCCCTGCTCTTTTCTTGGACACTTGAACCACACTGAACTCCCCTTCACCTTTTGTTGGCTAATATTTTTTAGTCTTAGATGGATTTTGGCGTTGATGTCATTGTTTCGTGCACTTAATGCTTGTTAAGGTTTGTTCTCATAGTTACCCTTTGTTCTGCAAGCCTTGTTTTTTCATATTTCTGTCAGAGACTACATTTCTTTTTTGCAACGAGCTGCTTTAATATTGCTTTTAGTTTGTGTCTGTAGTTGATGTGTAGTCATGGTGTGTGTGTGTGTGTGTGTGTGTGTTGTTTTTGTTGTTCCGTTTTTGTTTTTGCTTCTGTTTTGCCTGAAAAACATCTTTACTTTGCCTTCACTGTGAAGAATGTTTCTGTTAGGTAAAGACTTCCAGGTTGGTGGCTATTTTAGTTCACCTTTCATACATGCCAATCCATCATCTGGCTTCATTTGCTGTTCTTGAAGAGTCAGCTGGTAGTGTTGTTGTCGTTGTCCCATGGAAGGCGGTATCTTTGTCCTCTCATGACTGTTAACATCTTTTTGCCTTGGGTGTTCTTTGTGGAGTCACTCTCATGGTTCTTTTATCAGTTTTGATTCTTATCTTTGTAGCGAGGTGGTACTACCCATTCTGTGTTTCCTCTACTTTGTGGGTTCCTATTGGACCTTTGTACCATATCTTCTGTGTCTTTTGGGCTTCTGTATTTTCTGGACGTTTTCTCTGTGTATGGTCTAGATATATTTTTACCTAACTATCTTTCAGTTCACTGAGTCTATTCACCTGTGTCTAGTCTGATGTGAAACCCACCGACTGAGTTCTTCATGCCATTAACAAGATTTTTTAGTCTTTTAATTGTGTTAGAGAGCTAGACAGACTGGGAGCAAGGGAAGAACAGAGAGAGAGGGAGACACAGATGCCGAAGCAGGCTCCAGGCTCTGCACTGTCAGCACAGAGCCCAACGCGGGGCTCAAACTCCCGAATCACGAGATCATGACCTGAGCTGAAGTCAGATGCTTAACCAACTGAGCCACTCAGGCACCTGGAGATCTTAATTTTAGCTCTGGTAATTTGCAGTTGGAGAATCTGTTTTGAGTCTCTGAAAATTTCCCATTTGTCAAGAATGGTTTTTGGACAGTTGACTTTTGCATCCAATAACTCCAGTCTATGTGTCTCCTCTTGGTCTGTTTCTCTTCTTTCTTCTTTGGGTCGATATGACCTGTTTGTTTGTTTTTTTTTTTATGTTTATCTATTTATTTTGAGGGAGAAAGAAAGTGAGAGCAGGGGTAGGGGTAGAGGACGGGGGAGAGAGAGACACTGTTGAGGAGAGGCTCTTTTCTGTTCAGTAGAGAGCCCAACACAGGGCTCAAACTCACAAACGTGAGCCGAAACCAAGTGTTGGTCACTTAAACGAGTAGACTGAGCTATCCAGGTGCCTCTCTTTTTTTGTTTGCTTGTTTGTTTCTTTCCTTTTCTTATGAAAAGAATTTTGTTTTAATATTATTTACTTTTGAGAGAGAGAGAGAGGTAGAGACAAAACTTGAACAGGGGAGGGGGAGGCAAAGTGGGAGACACAGAATCCAAAGCAGGCTCCAGGCTCTGCACTGTCACCACAGAGCCCGACGCGAGACTCACACCATAACGCGTCAGTTCATGACATGAACCAAAGTGGGATGCTTCCCCGACTGAGCCACCCAGGCATTCCTTTCATTTCCTTGCCTTGCTTTGCCTTCCTTTCCCTTCCTTTCCTTTCCTTTCCTTTCCTTTCCTTTCCTTTCCTTTCCTTTCGTTTCCTTGCCTTTCCTTTCGTTTCCTTTTCCTTTTTTTCTTTTTTCTTTTCTATTCTTTTCTTTTTTCTTCTTTTTTCTTTTCTTTTCTTTTCTTTTCTGTCTTTTTGTTGTCTTGTCTTATCTTGTCTTTTCATTTCTTCTTTGTTTTTATTGTTGTGCTGGACTGTATGGAGAAGCATAGAGGCTCTTCGTGTGCTTGTATTCCTTCAGCATTTCATCCCACACACCCCGAGTGCGGCGGTTCTTGGACCCACTCAGGCGTGAGTGAGTTGAGACTGGGGCTCAGTCTTTGTAAGGTGCAGTGTGAGCTGGGCTCACGCTGTCCCCCACCCCCGTGTAGACCTCCAGGGTCTCCATTTGGAGGCCTGGAGTATTTCCGAGGACCCGTCCTTGATGCTAGCTCCCAAAGCCCCGTTATTTTCTCCACAGCACAATGAGATGATGGAAGGGTCAGCTTCTCAGGCAGTGCTTGCCGAGTGCCGGGCTCCTTTTCTGTGCCTCCCTGTGCTGTCCAGAGCTCGGTTAGCTGCCACTTTCTGCTTGCCTTTCTGTTAGGTTTCCTTTGCAGCTCGTTGGTATCTTGCCTCCAATCCCTGAGGAAATTCAGAATCCTCACATGTCTTGAGGGAGAGAGAGGACTCTGAACATTAGAGTTGGCTCAGCGGGCTTCCCTTTTGTTGGGGTCTCGGTCCTCCCAGTTGGGACTGCCTCGGGGTCTCCTTGATGCCTTCAGAGATGCTTCAAATTGAACTCATCTTTCCTAGTTCATGATGTGTTGATTAACAGGCTACTCACATGTATAAGAGCAAGCCAGGGAAGACTGAGAAGTCATAGCAAACATTTTGGTCCTCAGCATTTGTTACAGGAGAAAACGAAACCCAGTAGTCCTTGCCTAGTACCCGTCGTTCTTCTAAAATGACCATCCAGTTTGCCCACACTCAGCCAGCGTCCATGGGGTGGTGATGGTGTCAGCCTCCCAGCTCCCTATCCCCCACTGCCACGGCCGCCCTCCTCCCCTGTCAGGTGCCTGCCCAGGGCAGGCTTTGTGATGACGGGCTGGCTATGGCAGGGCAACTAGATGAAGTGGATCGCTTAAGTGACGCTTATTCTGGGAGTGTTTGATCAGTGTTGTTTGTATTCTAATTTTCGTAATGTTTATTTACTATTTAGAGAGACAGAGTGTGTGGCCAGGGGAGGCGCAGACAGAGGGAGACCCAGAATCTGAAGCAGGCTGGGGGGGGGGGATGCCCCTCAAGCGTACAGGGTAGCCCCCACAAAAAGGGCTTCTGTGTTGGTGCACCCGAATCATCTGCAGAGACACAACCACCCACCCTTGTTGAGCCCTTTTGTGACTCTGCACCATTGTGGTCGCCAGGCTCTGGCTGCTGTGCTCCTCGGAGAGGGTGGTGGAGGCACATCTGAGAAGAGTGTATCTGGGCGAGTGAAGGGGTTAGGAGCAAATGTCGCTGACTTGCGCACTGTGGTTCCGGAAAGGCCTTTTCCGGAGAGGTCGCTCGGGAGCTGAGGCTGACCGAGCACTCTCCCAGCAGTCTGACTCCGAGGCCAAAGGCCGGGGTCAAGGAGGAGCTTGGCTTTGTTGTGAGCGATGGAAGCGGAAGCGGAGCCAGGTGAGGCACCAGGCAGCTGGCGTTGGGACGGAACCTACCCCGTAAGGAGTTGGGTTTTCCGATAAGGGCCTGGGGTCGTTGTGTCCTCAGGGGGAAGGACTGGCATGAGGTTGTTGAATTTTTTTATGTTTATTATTTTTTTTTTCAATATATGAAATTTATTGTCAAATTGGTTTCCATACAACACCCAGTGCTCATCCCAAAAGGTGCCCTCCTCAATACCCATCACCCACCCTCCCCTCCCTCCCACCCCTCATCAATCCCGTTTGTTCTCAGTTTTTAAGAGTCTCTTCTGCTTTGGCTCTCTCCCACTCTAACCTCCTTTTTTCTTTTTTCTTCCCCTCCCCCATGGGTTTCTGTTAAGTTTCTCAGGATCCACCTAAGAGTGAAACCATATGGTATCTGTCTTTCTCTGTATGGCTTATTTCACTTAGCATAACACTCTCCAGTTCCATCCGTGGTGCTCCAAAGGGCCATATTTCATTCTTTCTCATTGCCACGTAGTACTCCATTGTGTGTATAAACCACAATTTCTTTATCCATTCATCAGTTGATGGGCATGTAGGCTCTTTCCATCATTTGGCTATTGTTGAGAGTGCTGCTATAAACATTGGGGTACAAGTGCCCCTATGCATCAGTACTCCTGTACCCCTAGGGTAAATTCCTAGCAGTGCTATTGCTGGGTCATAGGGTAGGTGTATTTTTAATTTTCTGAGGAACCTCCACACTGTTTTCCAGAGTGGCTGCACCAATTTGCATTCCCACCAACAGTGCAAGAGAGTTCCCGTTTCTCCACATCCTCTCCAGCATCTATAGTCTCTCGATTTGTTCATTTTGGCCACTCTGACTGGCGTGAGGTGATATCTGAGTGTGGTTTTGATTTGTATTTCCCTGATGAGGAGCGACGTTGAGCACCTTTACATGTGCCTGTTGGCCATCCGGATGTCTTCTTCAGAGAAGTGTCTATTCATGTTTTCTGCCCATTTGTTCACTGGGTTATTTGTTTTTTGGGTGTGGAGTTTGGTGAGCGCTTTATAGATTTTGGATACTAGCCCTTTGTCCGATATGTCATTTGCAAATATCTTTTCCCATTCCGTTGTTTGCCTTTTAGTGTTGTTGGTTGTTTCCTTTGCTGTGCAGAAGCTTTTTATCTTCATAAGGTCCCAGTAATTCATTTTTGCTTTTAATTCCCTTGCCTTTGGGGATGTGTCGAGTAAGAGATAGCTACGGCTGAGGTCAGAGAGGTCTTTTCCTGCTTTCCTCTCTAGGGTTTTGATGGTTTCCTGTCTCACATTCAGGTCCTTTATCCATGTTGAGTTTATTTTTGTGAATGGTGTGAGAAAGTGGTCTAGTTTCAACCTTCTGCATGTTGCTGTCCAGTTCTCCCAGCACCATTTGTTACAGAGACTGTCTTTTTTCCATTGGATGTTCTTTCCTGCTTTGTCAGAGATGAGTTGGCCATACGTTTGTGGGTCTAGTTCTGGGGTTTCTATTCTATTCCATCGGTCTATGTGTCTGTGTTTGTGCCAATACCATGCTGTCTTCATGATGACAGCTTTGCAGTTGAGGCTAAAGTCTGGGATTGTGATGCCTCCTGCTTTGGTCTTCTTCTTCAAAATTACTTTGGCCATTCGGGGCCTTTTGTGGTTCCATATGAATTTTAGGATTGCTTGTTCTAGTTTCGAGAAGAATGCTGGTGCAGTTTTGATTGGGATTGCCTTGAATGTGTAGATAGCTTTGGGTAGTATTGACATTTTGACAATATTTATTCTTCCAATCCGTGAGCACGGAATGTCTTTCCATTTCTTCATATCTTCTTCAATTACCTTCATAAGCTTTCTATAGTTTTCAGCATACAGATCTTTTACATCTTTGGTTAGAGTTATTCCTAGGTATTTTATGCTTCTTGGTGCAGTTGTAAATGGGATCAGTTTCTTTGTCTTTCTGTTGCTTCATTGTTAGTGTATAAGAATGCAACTGATTTCTGTACATTGATTTTGTGTCCTGCAACTTTGCTGAATTCATGTATCAGGGCTAGCAGACTTTTGGGGGAGTCTGTCAGATTTTCCATGTATAGGATCATGTCATCTGCAAAAAGGGAAAGCTTGACTTCATCTTTGCCAATTTGGGTGCCTTTGATTTCCTTTTGTTGTCTGATTGCTGATGCTAGAACTTCCAACACTATGTTAAACAACAGCGGTGAGAGTGGGCATCCCCGTCGCGTTCCTGATCTCAGGGAAAAAGCTCTCAGTTTTTCCCCATTGAGGATGATGTTAGCTGTGGGCTTTTCAGACATAGCTTTTACGATCTTTAAGTATGTTCCTTCTATCCCGACTTTCTCAAGGGTTTTTATTAAGAAAGGGTGCTGAATTTTGTCAAAGGCCTTTTCTGCATCGCTTGACAGGCTCACGTGGTTCTTATCTTTTCTTTTCTTACTGTGATGTATCACGTTGATTGATTTGCGAACGTTGAACCAGCCCTGCATCCCAGGAATGAATCCCACGTGCTCATGGTGGGTAATTCTTTTTTTTTTTTTTTTTTTTTTTTTTTTTTTTTTTTTTCAACGTTTATTTATTTTTGGGACAGAGAGAGACAGAGCATGAACGGGCGACGGGCAGAGAGAGAGGGAGACACAGAATCGGAAACAGGCTCCAGGCTCTGAGCCATCAGCCCAGAGCCTGACGCGGGGCTCGAACTCACGGACCGCGAGATCGTGACCTGGCTGAAGTCGGACGCTCAACCGACTGCGCCACCCAGGCGCCCCGAGTAATTCTTTTTATATGCTGTTGAATTCGATTTGCTAGTATCTTATTGAGAATTTTTGCATCTATATTCATCAGGGATATTGGCCTGTAGTTCTCTTTGTTTAGTGGGTCTCTGTCTGGTTTAGGCATCAAAGTGATACTGGCTTCATAGAATGAGTCTGGAAGTTTTCCTTCCCTTTCTATTTCTTGGAATAGCTTGAGAAGGATAGGTATTATCTCTGCTTTAAACGTCTGGTAGAACTCCCCTGGGAAGCCATCTGGTCCTGGACTCTTATTTGTTGGGAGATTTTTGATAACCGATTCAATTTCTTCGCTGGTGATGGGTCTGTTCAAGCTTTCTCTTTCCTCCTGATTGAGTTTTGGAAGAGTGTGCGTGTTTAGGAATTTGTCCATTTCTTCCAGGTTGTCCAATTTGTTGGCATATAATCTTTCATAGTATTCCCTGAGAATTGTTTGTATCTCTGAGGGGTTGGTTGTAATAATTCCATTTTCATTCATGATTTTATCTATTTGGGTCATCTCCCTTTTCTTTTTGAGAAGCCTGGCTAGAGGTTTGTCAATTTTGTTTTTCTTTTCAAAAAACCAACTCTTGGTTTCGTTGATCTGCTCTCCGGTTTTTTTTAGATTCTATATTGTTTATTTCTGCTCTGCTCTTTCTTATTTCTCCTCTTCTGCTGGGTTTAGGCTGCCTTTGCTGTTCTGCTTCTATTTCCTTTAGGTGTGCTGTTAGATTTTGTATTTGGGATTTCTCTTGTTTCTGGAGATAGGCCTGGAGTGCAATGTATTTTCCTCTCAGGACTGCCTTCGCTGCATCCCAAAGCGTTTGGATTGTTGTATTTTCATTTTCGTTTGTTTCCACGTATCTTTCAATTTCTTCTCTAATTGCCTGGTTGACCCACTCATTCGTTAGTAGGGTGTTCTTGAACCTCCATGCTTTGGGAGGTGTTCCAGACTTTTTCCTGTGGTTCATTTCAAGCTTCACAGCCTTGTGGTCTGAAAGTATGCATGGTATAATTTCAATTCTTGTATACTTATGAAGGGCTGCTTTGTGACCCAGTATATGACGTATCTTGGAGAAAGTTCCATGTGCACTCCAGAAGAAAGTATATTCTGTTGCTTTGGGATGCAGAGTTCTAAATATATGTGTCAAGTCCGTCTGATCCAATGTATCCTTCAGGGCCCTTGTTTCTTTATTGACCGTGTGTCTAGATGATCTATCCATTTCTGTCAGTGGAGTGTTAAAGTCCCCTGCAATGACCACGTTCTTATCAATAAGGCTGCTCGTGTTTATGAGGAATTGTTTTCTATATTTGGGGGCTCCTGTATTCGGCGCATAGACATTTATAATTGTTAGCTCTTCCTGATGGATAGGCCCTGTAATTATTCTCAAATGCCCTTCTTCAGCTCTTGTTACAGCCTTTGATTGAAAGTCTAGTTTGTCTGATACAAGTATGGCTACTCCAGCTTTCTTTTGGCTTCCAGTAGCATGATAACTAGTTCTCCATCCCCTCACTCTCCATCTACAGGTGTCCTCAGGGCTAAAATGAGTCTCTTGTAGACAGCAAATAGATGGGTCTTGTTTTTTCTATCCATTCTGATACCCTGTGTCTTTTGGTTGGCGCATTTGGTCCATTTACATTCAGTGTTATTATAGAAAGATACGGGTTTAGAGTCCTTATGATGTCTGTATGTGTACGGTGTAGCCCCCACAAAAAGGGCTTCTGTGTTGGTGCACCCGAATCATCTGCAGAGACACAACCACCCACCCTTGTTGAGCCCTTTTGTGACTCTGCACCATTGTGGTCGCCAGGCTCTGGCTGCTGTGCTCCTCGGAGAGGGTGGTGGAGGCACATCTGAGAAGAGTGTATCTGGGCGAGTGAAGGGGTTAGGAGCAAATGTCGCTGACTTGCGCACTGTGGTTCCGGAAAGGCCTTTTCCGGAGAGGTCGCTCGGGAGCTGAGGCTGACCGAGCACTCTCCCAGCAGTCTGACTCCGAGGCCAAAGGCCGGGGTCAAGGAGGAGCTTGGCTTTGTTGTGAGCGATGGAAGCGGAAGCGGAGCCAGGTGAGGCACCAGGCAGCTGGCGTTGGGACGGAACCTACCCCGTAAGGAGTTGGGTTTTCCGATAAGGGCCTGGGGTCGTTGTGTCCTCAGGGGGAAGGACTGGCATGATGGATTTGAATGTTTTGAAAGCTGGTGCTGGTTCTGTGTGGATAGTGGGTTGGGGGAGGAGACAAGAATGGATGCAGTGTAGACGTCATTGGGTAGAGTGGCTCCTTCTAATGTGTGGGTTGAGCTCTAAGATTCGTGTTTTAGGCAACAGGTACAAGCCCCTCACATCACCCATCACATAAAGCACAGGACAGTGTGCGTCTTTATATCCTTTACAGAACTGCGTAATGTTTAAAAGCAGCGTGTGTAATTTTACGTGTGTGGGTACAGGGCGTACACTAAAGTATTCACCTGTTCTGGAGTGCATGGCAGGCACGGTATTAGGTGCTGAACCCTATGTGCTGCAGTTACCTCGCCCAGAGACGTATGCGGTTTTACGGAGAGCAATAGAAGGGCATGGGAGTGTGTGGTTCGGTGGAATAGGGGGAACGTGTGCACAGTGCGGCTGCAGGATGGCCGTTTTGTGCCATGGGTCGGCGTGGGTCAGACTCGGGGAGGCGGTTTTCCTTGGGAGGTTCGGCTGCCCTGTGTTCTCCTTCATGCACGCCACTCTGTCTCCCGGACGCCTTTCCAAGCACCTCGTAGTGAAGCTCCATCTGGGCGGACTGTGGGCTCTTTGAGTTCCACACGGGCCACCACCCTGCCCCCCCCACCTGTGCCTCCTCCTGGGAACAGAGCAGCTTGCTCCCTGGTCCGGTGGTCAGAAGCCAGGGAGATGGCTTTGCCTCTCTCCTGCTCTTCCCTCTCCCTGCTGGGCCGTGGGTCCTGTGGCGTGGAGCTTGCCTGTCTTTATGTCAGATCTTACTGCCCTTATGCCCGTGTGAGGATAGGCTGTCCAAGTGCACACAAGTCTCGCACACGACGTTCCTCCTGATGAACGCTTAGGTGGTGGTGACACACATGCGTCCCGGGTGGCCTGGCTGCATGCTCCCTCGATTTTCACGCACAGACGTGTGCATGGCAGGCGAAGTGGTTCACTGAGCACCTTGGTGAGGATTTGCTGTCTGGAAAGTGGGGGTGGGTCCTCACAAATGTGCTGATATGCAGACATGCATGGGGTGGGGGGGACCCGCTAGATGGGGCTGTCTTGGGCCTTGGGGCCTGGCGGTATGGGGGTGGAGGCGGGCACTGTCTGTGCAGCTTTCCAGAAGGGCCTTTCTGTTCCTGGCCAGTGTTTCCATAGACGGCTGGCTGGCTTTAGTCCCAGCGCCCTTGTCATGGAAGGGTCCGTGTGGGAAAGGAGCCGAGACTCTGCCGGATCACTCCTGGTGGCAGCGTGCTTTCCAGCGATGACACTTCCGTCCCGCCTTCCTCGCCCTCCGTCTGCTTCACCAGATCTCCTCTCTGTGCTGTCTTCTTCTGTGACCTCCTCTGGGCTTTTCTCTGTGCTCGTGACCTTCTGTAGGATACGCATTTTGAATCCCTGCATCCCCCAACTCTTTTTCTTTTTCTTTTTCTTTTTCTTTTTCTTTTTTTTTCTTTTTGCCATATGCACAGTGTCATTCATGAGTTTCCTGATTGGCTGTGTCATAGGTCCTGGAAATCACGCACGTCGTATGGACAGTCATCTCTAGCAGGGATTTCTTGATTGTGTTGGGCTTGACGGTTTCCCCAGAGTTTTTGTAACGTCCCTTGGCATCTTCCTGACTTTCATAATGTTCCCTCTGTGGCGGTTCTCTTTGGTAGCATTGACTGTCCTTCTTGTAACGTGCCTGTGTCATGAACCTCACAGGTCCTCGTGGCCCCTGGTCCGCAGGCTCACTTAGACCCGCTGCGCTCCGGAGCGAGTGAGCCGCCAAGACACGTTTGGTGGTGACCCGTGGGGTTCTGGGTGGCCAGGACATTGTCCAATGTCAGAAGAACTTTGGAGGACAGTCCCTTGCTTTCAGTGTACTTCCTGAGTTGAGGGACAGAGCCGGGATGGAACTGCCCCAGGGCAAGGGCTCTGGTTGTGCAGCCAGACCACTGGCCACTGGCACTTGTTGCCTTCAGGACCCTGGGGTGAGCTTCCTACACAGGGCCAGCCGCCCTGCTCACACCCCCACCTGTAGCCGCTCATTCGGTAGCTGCTTCACCCCTTCCTACCCAACATCTTGGTGCTCACTTGTCTTTCTCGTGAATAAATGTCGTTTGTGGCATTTTCCCCCCGACAGGGCACCTCCTGCTGCATGAAAAACCCGTGCAGGCAGCCATGGTCTCCTCAACTGATTTTCTTGGGTTTTCACTTTTTGCGTTGGAGTGGTTGACATGCGGTGGATGGTAGTTCCTGCTTCTCTGCAATCTTCTCTGGGGCGTCTGGGAAACTGTGTCCTTCTTCTTCGTGGTGGAAGCTGCTTCTCCTAGCGTCTGGACCATTTTCAAAGCCAAACCCCTTTCTAAAATCACCAAGCTATCCTGTGCCTGCATTGAAATGTGCCAGTTTTCGATCCTTCCCTTCCTTCTGCCTTACGTCGTGATGTCAGGTCTTCACTTGTCTTGCAGTTTGAGTTGCGTCGGCAGGTGTGCCCGTCTCACAGCAGTCCTACATCCACAGAGATGCCACATCTTCCGCACCAGACACAAAGATGTCTCACCAGTAGCACCAGGTTTTTGCATGTGCTGGGGTCGCCGCAGGGAGAGAGCTTCGAGACTTTCCCTTTCTTTGTGCCTCCGTGGTCCTCACGCTGGCCGGCTGGCAGCTGCAGCTGTGGACCTCAGTACATGTCAGGCCATTCAGCCTTTTCTTGTCACACCATGAGTCTTCTCTGCATCGCGGGAGCACGTCCGGCATCCCTGGGCACACTTCGAACGGGTCCCAGGCTGTAATTAAGGTTCATGGTATTGCCCTTAACGCGGTGAAAATGACGCAGGAACCCTGAGAAATCACTTCTCCTGTGGTGCTTGATGTACTGGAGAAAGGAAGTGCTTACCAAGAGCTGAGTAGCAGATTCGTGGATTCGTGCAACACCTGAGGGGACCTCAAGAGCAACAGGAGGTGGTGCACACTTCCCCCAGAGGACAGCGTCTGCTACAGCTCGTGTTATGCGGTTAGGACTTAATCCTGCGTCTCCACATTTGTTTGCCTTTCTCTTGACTGCAAATGGCACCATGTAGGTACGGTCAGTTTCTGTGTGCAAAATGATACGTTTTATCTTGTCAGAGTAGGTTTGTGTATGTTTTCGGGGAGGAAATGCTCTAATAGCCTAGTATCTGCGTATATTTCATGCACGCGTGGCCTCCCTTTTACTTACTAGGTTTGATACTTCGTAGCTGCTCAGCTCATCTGCCAGTCTTTCCAAATGTCACACACCTCCAGAAGAGTTTCCAATGCATTTATTGGAACAAAAATCCCCACATAGAAACGGGCCTGCACAGTCCTACATCAAGGATCAGATAGGCTTCTGTGGGTTCACCTTGTCAAGTCAGATTGCAAGGAACGTGGTCAGTTCTGTGGTAACATTCCCGTTGATTTGGAAAGGGCTACTTTATGAAAGAAATTGAAGTATGTCACCAGTTTGTACTTGGATTTTCCAGAATTGCTGAAATCAACAACTCTCCTTATTTGGAATGTCAGTTGTTAAGTGAACGTTTGTCCCCTCGTTTGTCCTACAGAGACAAAAGCTCTGGGGCGCCTGGGTGTCTCAGGGCATTAAGCGTCTGACTCTTGGTTTCAGCTCAGGTCATGATGTCATGGTTCAGGGATTGAGCCCTGCACCGGGCTCTGCGCTCGACTGACTGGAGAGTGTGCGTCCACCTCCTTGGAGCCCACCTGTACGCCATGTCCTGGGCGGGCGCTCAGTATTGGCGTGAGAGAAGCCCCACGCGGGGTGGTGGGCCCTGGCATCACTCTCCTCAGAAACCCTTCCTCCATAATATTTCCTGCTTGACTAAGGAAAGAAGTCGTAAACTCGCCCTTTCGTCAAGAGTCCTACCATCATTTTTGAAAAGTCCATTGGGTGTGGTTGAGTCTGATTGAGCCAGGGGTTCAGGCTAAGACAGCAGCTTTTGAGTACCGTCAGCCTTTCCCCACTGCCGCTCCACAAGCCTGCTTGGCAGACGAGGCCAGAGGCTGCGGATGGGCAGGAGGCTTCTCGGCCGCTTGCTCCCGAGTCAGCAGAGTTCCTGAGTCCTAGACCTGCCAGGCACCTGAAAATGTCCGTCCCCTTGAGTGTCGGTCCCTCCGAAAATCCCCGGGACTCCTGTGGGTGGTGAGGAGGGGACTGGTGTGTGTGATGCTACTTGAGGGCGGTGGGTGCTGGGCCTCTGGAGGGCCACGGAGGCCTGGTGTGCTCTGGTAAAGACCCCCTGTGTCTCTCCACTTTTGTCCCCTCTCCGACCCCAGGAGTGTGCAGCTCTCGCTGCAGAGCTCCACACCTGCAGGGAGCAGCTCGTGCAGAGAGAGGAGGAGATCGCCAACCTGAAGGCGGAGAGAAACAACACCAGGGTCAGTAGGCGCACTGCCAGTGTCTTCAAACACGGGACACCATTCACTCCCCTTGTCCGCAATGTCCCCGTGGAGTTGGCTGGGACCTATTGTTCTCAAACCTTGTTTGATCCGTGAGGAGGAGTAAGGCTCTTTTAACACATTGGCGGGGACGGCTCCCTACCTGGGAACTGAATTGAAGGGATTCAGACTTGGTTTTGCATTTGGTGAACTTGAGGCCCGGAATTGAAGGTGTTCTTGAAACACGGTTTTCCTTTTGCCTCTCCCGCCAGCTGCTGCTGGAACATTTGGAGTTCCTCGTCTCCAGGCACGAGAGAGCTCTTCAAAAAACAGTCATACGGCGACAGGCGAAGACTCCGGCCGGCGTGTCCAGTGAGGCGGAGGTGCTCAAGGTCCTCAACTGCATATTGGAGAAGGACAAAACCGAGGCTGAAACGGTGTGCCTAGCCACGGCGGTTCTCAATTTGTGCACATGCTGTGTGTTCTAGGCACACTTTGTGTGTTTGTGTGACTGGGGTTTCCTTTTCATCTTCTTGAATTCTTGTAAGAAGACAGGTCTGTATGGTTAAAAAGCAGTAGTTGGTGGAAATGTTGTGTGTATCGATTGGCTAGTACAAATTGCATAATGTAATTTATTTGGGGGAAGATTTGTCTCCAATGTAAAATTGAAAGCGGTTAACAAGCAAGTCTGTGAACAGGAGCATCCGTGAAAAACCTTACCAGCATTCTGTCATGTCATTTGAGGCGAAGGGGATCTTAGGGTAACTGTATAGTAAGGACTAATGAAACACCTCTGTGTACCAACTCAATCCCTTTGTTTCCAGGTGAGAGAGCAGTTACGTGTGGCACTGGAGGGGTGTAGTTTCGTAGAAGAAGAATTAGGGGCCACTCGCAGAGTTCAGCTCCAGACATCACGCCAGGATTTGATTGGAGGGGGTTTCCTTTTTATCCATTGTTTTTAAAACAACGTATGAAGACTAGCAGTGGGGGCCCTCACATGTTGCTTCCCTTTCTGAGTTTCAAAGGTGCAGAGCCAGATGAAAGAGCTCCTGGCTACCCTGTGCACTCTCGTGGCCAAGCTGGAAGAGGACCTAGACATCTCCAGGAAAGACCTCATCCTTTCTGAAGCAATGAACACCATATTACAAAGAGATGTCCGTGAAGTGAGTGTCAGTTGAAATGGCCACGCCGTCGTCGAGCCAAACGTGGGGTGTTTGGTTCGGCCTTGCCCAGTGTGTCCTTCGTCTCCCACGGGTTTTGAACGTTTGGAGTTTGGTAGAAGTAGCAGCAGAACGGGACGTGACTCCGGGGCCTGGGCGGGCTGCCTCCCCATCTGCGTGGTGGAATCTGTCCTCCCTGGGCTCTCCCCTGCCGAGGCCTGGCGGGCAGGGGGCGGAGTGGCCTCGGGTGTGGCGTGTGGGCCACCTGAGCTTGGCCCATGCCGTGCTCTCGGTCCATTTTGGGAACACACTCGGCACGTAGGAACCAGCGTGGTGCTGCCAGGGCGTTTCCGGGGGCACGACCTTGCGGGGGCGGCTCTGCCAGGGGCCGTCACGGCCGCCTCTGCCGCCCTGCCCTCCTCCCAGGGGTTCCGTGCTCCTGGTCGTGACGGTCAGAGTGAGCGAGGGGTAGCCCGCTGGTCCTGGTGTAAGGTCATGGAGGAGTGCGGCCGCTTCTGCACGTGTGGTCGTCGATGGGAATCTGATCATTGTCACAGAGGACTAGTAAGGGTAGGATGGTTTCTCTGTGCCTCCTCCTGTCACTGTGAGCTGCCCTTTGCGGACAGTCCCCGCACACCCCACCCCCAGCCCAGCAGTGCCACCTCGGGAAGACCCTGTCAGACCCTCGAGGGTGTAAGTGCACGAGCAGTCTGTTTAGTACCTTAGTGTGGGTGAGATCGTGTCGGAATTTAAAACAAAAGTATTTGCAGAAATTATAGAACCTGTTCAGTGAAGTTGTTGTTTGGCAGAGGTGGGGAGAGACCCCTCAGCAGAGTTCAATGTGCAGAGAATTTAGAAAATCCTTTCTTAGGACTCATCACTTTCACTCTTGAGACTGCTGACATAAATTGCTTAGGAAACACGGAGGGCTGGAAGAGGAATCTTTCCGGTGTTGGACAAGAAACGCAGGGCAGGACGTTCTGGTTCCATTTGCAGTGTCAGATACCATGGGATACAATGTTGTTACAGGGTTAGGCTATAGAAGATGACTTCCAGTTATATGAAAGGTGGAGTTTGGCTTCCATTTGTTACCACTGCTGCTTCAACTTTGTGGTAATTGGATGAGATTTCATCCGCCTTTTCCCCGGGAAAAAGGATGGTTGTCTCATGGTGTGTGCCTCCAGAGGCAAGTCGCTGTTCTGTGGAAAGCTCAACGGTGTCCGGAGGCAACCGAGGTTGTGACTTCCGGGAGACTTTCTTATCCGTTTGTCTTTGAACACATGGGAAAGAATAAGCCTGGGTAACTGGTCAGAATCCCGAGCAGCCTCCGCACTGTCGGCACAGAGCCTGACGCGGGGCGCCAACTCACAGAGCGACACCGGCTGAGCCACCCAGGTGCCCCGAGGATGCTACTTTTCTGTTTGTTTGGAAAATGAGGATTTCGCCCGGGTTTTGTGTCTGGAGTGTGTTAATGTGTCGTACGCTAATTCGTTCCCTGTTTTCCCTCTGAAATACCTGCTGTAGGCCATGGCCCAGAAGGAAGACATGCAAGACAGGATCACTACCCTTGAGAAGCGCTGCCTCAGGGCACAGCACAAAGCCACCTCTCTGCACGACCTCAAGGAGAAACTTGAAAACGAGATGGCAAAGAAGGACTCTCTGCATCGACAGGTCGTTGGTTTCGTTGGACTTCATTCCACTTTTATTAATTACAAGTCAAGTTAAGGACCAAGTGTCAATGGCAAGGTTTTAGGATCTTAGAAACTTGTGTTGACCAGCGGGGTTACTTCAACGTCCAGGGTTTAATTCTTTCGAATTTTATGGAAGCATGTTATGGGGCTCCCCTCCTTGATTCCTTCTTTGTCTTGTCTTACATGCACGTTACTCTGTTGCCTGTCAGCACTGTTTCCAAAGGAGCAGGGAGTGGCCGGGAATGTGTAGGCAGCTGGCCATTTTGGGTAGTACCTGAGATCGGGGGGAATGGCAGGTGCAGAAGCACAGTCTGGCGTGAGGATGTGAGACCCTGTGTTTTGGGAAGCAGCACGTCTCTTCCTTGGTTGTCTCAGGTCATCCGGCATTGAACAGGAAAACCACATCCAGCTTCTTGGAAACAGAGTGAGCTTTGTCTGGTGTGTTTGTCAAATGCGTCAGTCGACCCAAAATGATAATCAAAGTGAAATACTAGGAAGCCATTAAAATGACATGGAGGAATGCTGTTTGGAGGGTTTTCAAGCATGATACGTGGTCTGTATATACACACAGAGCTATATGCACACAGAAGATGGAAGGAGTCTGTGGGAACACAGTTAACCTTGCAAAAACCTCACCTTATACATGATTTTTAAAATGACTTTATATATTTTTAATGCTTATTTATTTTTGAGAAAGGGAGCCAGAGTGAGAGAGAGAGAGAGAGAGAGAGCGAGCATGAGCAGTGGAGGGCAAGAGAGGGAGAGAGGGAGACACAGAATCCAAAGCAGGCTCCAGGCTCTGAGCTGTCAGCAGAGAGCACGAGGCAGGGTTGACCCCATGAGCTATGAGATCATGACCTGAGCCGAAGGTGGACGCTTAACTGACTGAGCCACCTCGGCTTCCCTAAAAGTCCTTTAACAAAAAATCTCGTGTCTAAGTTTTCCACGTTGAAGTTTTCCACGTTTTTGGTCAAGAGGGAGAGTGTTTTTGTTGAATAATGGTACACTTCCAAAAAGAACTCAACTGGCATCAGGCATGCTCTCAGAAGCTCTGTGCTGGCTGATGTGCCCACCTCAGAATGTCCTATGTAGCGAGCCCTCGGACCCCAGTATAAATATGTTTACGAAGGGTTAGGACCGAACCCTTCTCTCCTTAACTGGTCAGGAAGAGCGAGCAAGCTCCTCCAGAAGATGGGTTTTCTTTAATGTGTGGGAACTTTGTCTTTGGAAAGACTTCTTTGAAGATAGTGAAGAAGAGCAAAGAGTTTGGCAAGACATGTTTTGCGTAGCGAACGGAGGACCAAGGCAGTGGGTGACTCCTCGCAGAAAGGAAAGGTTTACTCTGAAGCACCTACCAAACTGTTGGCTTCAGTCAGAACTAACAGTAGATCTCTGCATTTAGATTTTGTTTCACTTTATTAAAAATGGAAACGGAGAGAAGACTTGCTACACTTTGATGCTTTGCCTTCATTTCCTAGACTGCGGATCAAAACCGCCAGTTGCAAGAGCGCCTGGAGGTGGCGGAGCGGAAGCTGCAGCAGACCCCGAGGAAGGCCAAGTCGCTGCCCGAGGTGGAAGCCGAGCCGGCCCAGAGGGTGGCCACCCTCTGCAAGGTGGGGCCCCCGTTTCCTTCTGGGTCCCATGGTGGGAATGTCAACTTCATGGCGGTCCGTTCTTGTATCTCATTTCTCACCGGTAACGTCGGCGTGCCAAAGTCCGCGAACCAGCTGAGATCTGTTTTCGGTGCTTCTTTGTCTGACATTGGAATGCTTTTCAAACGGCAGGCATCATCCCCAGTTTTGTTCCCTCCGGTTTTGTCCGACGTGTGCAGTTTGCCGTTGGCTGCATCTAAGACTCACTGCTTTTCAGAGTTAAGTCAGCGACTCAAAGCTCAAGATAGTAGCCTTGGGCAAGAGAAGGACAGGGGTGCCTGGCCGGCTCAGTCAGTGGAGCTTGGGACTCTTGATCTCAGGGTCATGAGTCTGAGCTCCCCATTGGGTGTAGAGCTTACCGAAGGAAAAAAAAAAAAAACAAAAACAAAAAAAGCATAGAATTTTTCCGAGAAATGAGAAAATCCTATCCTCTTTCAAACACAATCGTTTTTTTATTTAAAAAATTCTTAAATGTTCATTTATTTTGAGACAGAGAGAGAGAGAGAGAGAGCGAGCCTGGGCACATACATGAGCAGGAGAGGGGCAGAAAGAAGGAGATAGAATGCCAAGTAGGCTCCATGCTATCAGCACAGAGCCTGACACAAGGCTCGAAGCCCCAAACCTTGAGTTCATGACCTGAGCTGAAGCCAAGAGTCAGAACCCGACTGACTGAGCCACCCAGACACCCCTGTAAGAAATAAATCTTTAAGGAATTCACTCGGAGGTTCCACAAATAGAGTCGAGGAACGTGCCAGACACAGTCCCTGCCCTCCCAGTTCTCACAGCCCTCACCACCCACAGAGGAAGGCAGCAGTTGAAGAGGTAGTTTCCAGACATGATGTGGGCGGTGCTGGGATCGAGTGATGCACACAGGACGAGGGAGCCCATGACTGGGCAGCCAGTCCATCCTTCCGGAACCTGGGCTGAGGGAACCTGTAGCAGGGAGCCTGTCGGTGCTTCTGTGTCACCGGTTCCAGTGCAGTGAGGGTCCCAGTGGGAAGGGGGGTGGTTTCGTCACGGGATAATGACCCTCAAGGCTGCCATCAAGTCGGGCAGGCGGCATTGGGCGCCCACAGGCCCAGGCTCCAACAGAGCCTCTCCTCCTTTGTGATCTGCATGTCAAGTCTCCATTTCTTTTCTCACCTGTCCTCTCTCCTGTCCCTGGTCAGCCGTGTAGCCCGACCCTTTGTCTTTGGACAGTGTGCTGCTGAGGAAGCTAAATTGTTGGAAGTAACTTCCCAGCTTAGGAAGGCAGCACGCCTGTTTGCTCTTTCCGCTTGCTGCTTCCTCCTGTCCGTGCTGAGTGGCCAGGGGTGTCTCCCGGGGGACGAGGCACCGTCCAAGGATCCGGGACCCGGGGTGGGGACGAGACCATTGCCTACCCCCGGTCACCAGCATGGAAGCCCACTGCTTCCCACTGGCACGCATGAGGCCTGTAGGGACTGTGAGCAGGCAGAAGGCCGCTCACAGCATGTCGTGCGTAGGCACAGCGTGTGTGGTGGGGCAGCCAGCTCTTCTGACCCTGCTGTCGCCCGCAGGCCGAGCAGAGGGGTGGCAACATCGAGGAAAGGCTGCGCCAGATGGAGGCCCAGCTGGAGGAAAAGAACCAAGAACTGCAGCGGGTACGTGTCCGGGCGGAGCAGCCGCGCACCTGGCGGTGGTTGAGGATGAGGCGCAGGCTGGGGGTGTGGGGGTAGGGAGTGGTCCCTTGTTTCCCACTTCTCCCCACGTGGACGCCAGGCCCCTTCTCGATCCCATCAGGGGTACAGTGCACTCTTGTGCGAGTTGGATGCTAGTGAACACTGCTAGCCTGTGGACAATGTTCTCTGGACGCTGGGGCCCCGTAGGCAGTGCCGCCTAGGGGTGGAGGCACCCGCACAGCCCACTGTGCCCACCAGCTCGTTAGCAGCTACTCACGGTTGACGCGGGACCTCGTGGGTGTCCCTTGGCCAAAGCGGAGGTACTGGCCTGGGGTAGGGCAGCCTAGAGGAGGGGTCTCCTTCCTTAGGACATGACACCGAGGTCCTGAAATCAGGTCACGGGCCTGACCTTGGTCCCCACATCCTGAATTTCTACTTGAGATGTAAAGGCACAGGTCGGGGTAGATGTTCCTAAGAAGAGGAATAGCGTCATCGAGCCTTGACGAAAGGGAGGCCCGTGTCCCTTGAATCCCCTGAGATTTTTCCCTGTGGGAGCTGGTCGGACGTCAACATGAAACACCCAGGAGACAGAGCAGGCAGCCGCCTCCCCAACTTGGGACGTCCATCCAAGGCCATCGGGTTTTGTTTTCACCAGAAAACTCAAAACACTCACCCTTAACTTACACCAGACACTCGTGTGCTTGGCCCTCAGGGTCAGAGAATAAAACATGAGTTTCCGCGGAGTGAAGCTTCTGATGCCAGCGTGACGGCTCGCGTTGGCCGACCCCAGCCCGCCATGACACATGCACACAAGCGAGCACAACCAGACGCTAGCCTCTTGGGCCGAGAATTCCACCTCACCTACTTAGAGAAGCACTTCATTGCCTTTAGGACTGTATGGTAGTTTGGAGGGACAGGTGTTGAGATAAGGATTCTATTATAACTGAGACAATTCCAAGGACACTTTTAAGCTGCTTTGCTTGAAAAATACTTGGGTGCTGATCCCTTCTTGTGGGGTGGCCAGGGTCTTTTCCGAGTGACGGCCGTTGCTGCGTGTGAGGTGTGGTGGTCGTGCTTTCTGTTGCCTGCTCCCAAGGAAAGAGGTGCCAGCAGGTGTGGCTTGGAGGTGAGGAAGCCCGAGCCTGGAGGGACTGTCCATTGCCTAGCCTGCGGGTGTGTCCTGTGGGCTCTTCCTCCTCCCTGGGCCCCCCGACTGCAGGGCACATGTGTACTCCGTACCCCACGGCCCTCCGCCCGGCAGGAGCCCCTGAATCCTGCCGGCCTGTCCTCGCCGCTTCTGTTTTGGGTTAATTCAGGATATGCGGTAGGAACAAGTTTTTAAACCATACGATTGATGAGAGTTCTATAAAACACAGACCCGTGAACTTGGCGGTTCCGTTCGGAAATTACTTGAGGTAAATACAAGTTTCCATTACAAAACGTTCAGGAGATGTGTGAATTTCACGAAAAACAGGTCAAAGTCTTTCTCACCACTGAATCTTTCCCAAAGGGGATTTTTTTTTTATCTTTGGGTTTTGTCAATGGATTCATTTCTTTCCCCCTGAGGCCAGATCTGAGCTTGGGTTTCCGCCCCGGAATATGCCTCCTCCCGTGTGTAGATCAGCTGATCCCCTTGAGAATATGCTCTTTCCTGCATGTACATCTGCCTCCTGAGCCCATCTGAGAGCTAACAATGAGGACATTCGTGAGGGCCCATGCGTGTTTTGTTTCCCAGAAACAAAGGGACCTGCTAAGTGATGACCCCTGGGAAGCAGGTTCCTGCGTTTGTGTGCCCCGCTAGGTCGGTGCTGGCAGTGACGCACAAGCACGCCAAAGAGTGCCGTGGGAAGGGGCAGCCGAGGATGGCGTGCGTGTGGGTCACACCGCTGGTCATTCGCACGCCTGAGCCGGTGTTCGCACTTTGGCTTGAAGCCTGCGTCTTCTCTTTCAGGTAAGGCAGAGAGAAAAACTGAAGGAAGAGACTAATCAACATCTGTCCAGCACTATTGACAAGCTCCTTTCCGAATCTGACGAGCGTCTTCAGCGTCATCTAAAGGAAAGAATGGCTGCTGCAGAAGATAAGGTAGGCTATGAGAGACAGCGGCTGAGTGCCCCCGTCCTCACAGAGGAGACGCTCACGTTGTGATCCTGAGGAGCAGCGTGGAGCAGAGGCTAACAGCCACTGTAGAAAGTAGAAATGATTCTTTCACGCGGAAAAACTGCAGGCCTACGTTAAGTTCCCAGTGTCGTGTCCCCGCCCGACGTATGCGTGCGGGAAGGTGCGTCTCACTGTCTAGAAGAGGAGTATGGTCTGGGCCTTTACTAACTGAGACGTAACTGAGACTAACTGAGACGTAAGGAGTAAGCTAGCTTCATGCTAATCAAAGATGGGCACAGAAACAGCCATAGGCAGTATATAACTAAGGGGAGGGGCCGTGTGCCGATACCCCTTTGTTGATAGGACCCGGCGGTGGCTGGATGTGGTCGGCAGGCCCTCGTTTGCCACCCCTGTGCTGGAACCTTCAGCCTGGTTCTTGTCTGGGGAGCTAATTTCTACCTCTTTTGTCCAGACGGACCGGTAGGAGTGCGCAGTTCTGTCAAGCATTTAACCAGCTGAAAACAGAGTATCTCCTGTTCCATCTCCTGCCTTCCCTCTTTTCATCTGGGTTGGAAAGAGTCTAAGCCTGGACTCTTACACCATCATAACGGACACACTTGAGGTGTAACGGGAGGGAAGCAGTATCATAGGATCTCTGTGAGAGAAGCTCTGGTGGGGACAGTTGGATGCGGACCTGATACTACCGGTTCTGATTACACCTGTGTCCCTGTAGATGAGCCCAGAATCTTCCCTAAGATTGTCACTTGGAGACACCAGTGAGCAATGCTAATTTCACGACACACTTGTTTTGGGTAAAACCCATTATGAGGTGCGTTATTATACCCCACGTGAGGTTCTACCTTGATCACTGGGGCCAGCCTTTCGGTAGAAGGTTGTATGTGAGATTGGAAGTATATGTACGAAACTTAGGTCAGGTTTCCCAAGTGACTGAGGCATCACAGACCCTAAAAGCTAGTACAAACCAGTGTACCTGCTGCAAGTAAACGTAGGAACTTGTCATACTTACAGTCAGACAGTGATCCGTGAAGAAATTGTACATGGACAAAGGATGAGTAAAGGCTGTTACTGCAGTTTCACAGACAGCATTTCACTCTGTGGTCATGTGACGCGGTTCGTTGGTATGGCCATCGGCTCCATGCCTTGTCTGTGGTGCTGCGTTATTGTAAAGAGAAACGTAGGCATGGTCTAGCATGTGGAACGTTTGAAAGAATCAACACTAAAGGACTGTCGGTATCTTTCTCAGAAGTCTCTGTTAGGAGAAGTTGGCAATCTGAAAAAACAGTTACAAGAAATGCAACGTGAGAAGGTATTTCCGTCTCTCACTCATTCAGTGATCGGTTGAGACTGGAAAGGAGCAGGTGACCTCTGGGGCTCACACTTCCTCCAAGGCGAGCCACCACTGTGCTTTCGAGCGGCCCCACGCTCGCAAGTCTGAATGGCACGCACGTGGCGGAGTTGGAGCCGAGCAGCCTACGGGGTTCAGATTTCTGAGTCCCTTCGGGGGTTCGCTCGAAAGCTAAAATGTTCGCGTAAACCTTTCGTGGAGTGCAGCGTTGCCCAGCAGGAAGGTAACAGGTGACATGGGTGTCATCCCAAGGGTTCTCGAGGCTGCATTTGAAATGGTCAAACAGACGGGTGATGTTAGTTTTCACGCAGCCCGATGCAGGCAACATGTTATTGTATCATGTAAATAGTGTAGACATGAAGGAGCTACTCTACAATGTTTTTCCACATTCAGTCCTTGCAACCCACGGGGCGTCTCACAGTTCCATCCCCTGTGGTCGGGACCAGCCCCATTTTGGGCGCTCAGTTAGCCACGTGCGGTGGTGTCTGCGGCCTGGGACGGCACTGCCTAGGGGGTAGTTGTGTGACCAAAGCTCCTCGTCGGTTTTACTCCCTGGTGCTGCGTGTGCAGACGTGAGGCTGGGCTGCAGAGGGTCCACGACGGAGCACGTGCCTATTACACAGAAGGGCTATTCCCCCACCGCCCAGAAAGTCCTGCTCCTCTCTACATAATTAGGAAGAAGTCCTAGTGGCTCGGTGTTTCTCCTCTGTAACCTTGCTATGCCTGAGACCTAACTGTTCAGTAGGGTTTAGGACGTTCACTTGGTGATCCGGGTGTTTACTGGAGGACTCTTGGAGAGAATGGTCTTGGGGTTTGTAACTGCTGAATTTACCCAGCGTGGTTATGATGGTCAGCATTTCAGCACACTTGATGCAAGTAGTGTTTTCCATTTTTTCTTGAATTCTAATGAACCTACAGTGTGGTATCAGTTTCAAGTAGACAGCATACCGTTTCAACAATTGCACATGTGACTCTGTGCTCGTCACCATCACTGTGGTCACCGTGTGTCACCATACAGAGTCCTTAGGGTATCACGGACCGTATTCCCTGTAGTGTGCTTTTCATCCCCGAGACGGCCTTATTTGATACCTGGATGCTGATGCCTCCTACTCACCATCATCTCTTTTGCCAACCGCCCCTACTCTCCTCTCCTCTGGCCACTACCAGTTTGTGCTCTGAGTTGAACGGACTCTTGATGCAAAGACTAGTTAACCTTGCTTGCAGTGAGTGTCGTTGTCATTTGCTGCTTTGCAGGATCACCTTCTACGGAAAATGGAAGCACTGAGGGCCATATTAAAGCGGGCAAGATCGAGAGGCTCTTCGCTTCACCACAGGTATGACATTTCCCGCTTCACAGATCTGTTTGAGACGCGGCTGGGGGCGGCTTCCCTCTGTCACCAGTATGACCTGAACCAGCTCATGGTTCCCAAGTAGAACCGTGGGTGTGCTATGGTATGACCCGCACCGGATCAGAGTTACACACAATAACCCTGAGTGTGTTGTAGTCTGACGCGATCCATTTTCCAGGTACCAGCTAACTGATGATGGGGCGGGGCTGGGGGGGACACTGCCCTTCACCGTGCCTAACATGAACCACCTCACAAACACATACGTTAGCACCTGCTGTGTATCTTCCAGAGGAATCCTTTGGCCGAATGGGCAGAGGGACTGGATGTAGCTCAGGGAGCCGGTAGCTTAGTAGGTGGCAAGAGGGAGAAGTAAAACCTCATTCCAGAGGTTAGGTTTGGAATCTCAGGAGACCGGGAGGCATGACAGAGCTCACAGCCATGGGAGGAGGAGTAGAAGTTAGGAAAAGTTCTGTTCGTGTTTGGGTGGGTTTATTTGCGGCCTCCCTCCCCCGAGTGTGGCAGTGATGGTGTGGGGCTAGGAGGGGTCCAGCCTGCCAGGTTCGGCCCAGCATCCCTGGAAGCTATGGTCCCTTCCGCAATGCCAGTGGGGTCACCATGGGAGTGCACACGTGGCCATGGTTGTGAAGGTGACCTTGACATCGGTGGGGTTAGCGCAGTGCTCGCAGTTTCTTATATTTTTGAAAAGACTGGAGAATGACAGGTAATCGCCGCAACTCTGTTGGGACGTTGGTGAGTCGCCTGTGAGGGAGTGGGTCAGCCGGCTTGTGAGCTGCGTCCTGCAGACAGTAATTGTCAGCAAGGTATTCAAAGGTGTTCTTGCTTCTTTGTAGGAAATATGTACCATGTGAGAGTCATTCTGGTGTGACAGTGCCTCGAGGAGCTGACTGGGCCCCCTTAGGTGCAGGAAGCAGGCTCCTGCTCCAAAGGCAGGCCCACTCAGGCCTCACTGGGGTCTGTGCGGCTGCCGACGGGGGCTCTCGGGAGAGTCGAGGGTGTGCTGTGGCTGTCCGTGTTGAGCCTGCTTGTAGGAGAGAGAAGTCAGGGCAGGTAGAGTCCCAAGCGGCCCTCCCTGTCCACGGAACTACTGGTGGCAGAGCGAATGTGTGTCCGGAGAGAGAAGCACACAGGAAGATCCGGGCACAGAGCAGCCTCTTGGTTGGCTGACGGAGATCCTCGCCAGCAAGACACCAGTGTGCTGAGTGTCACCATTCCAGGGCTTGATGACGGGTATGTGTGAGGAGGCCAAGGGAGCAAACAGTGGATGCGGTGCAGGCCACTCGAGTGCATGTTGGAGTTCTCAAGGGGAGGGGCTGTGCAGGCCCCTGGAGGGTGGCACCCTGGGGCAGTTGCCATAAGAGGGACGTCCACGCCCGTCACCCGTCTGAGGTGAGCTGGCCAAGGAGAAGGATAGAGAGGATCCCAGTGCTCCCGTGGTTGCAGAGGCATTGTCCGTGGTCACAGGTGGCCTTGTGGTCAGAAGACACCGGGCAGGAGACCGGCTGAGGAACAGGGTCTGTTTGAAGCCGTCTCACAAAGTGATCTCTCGTGTGGTGGCAGAAGCGAGGCTGGTGGGAGCTGTGTCGCCGTGAGCGGCCGGGGGCCGGGGGGACGAGACTGAGAAGGCGGCAGGCAGGCTGGACAGCTGAGCCCTCCTGGCACGACCTCACAGCCACGTCTTCCGTTTGTGTCCTCCTCTAGCAAGATGACATGGTCTGGGTTACAGAGGAAAAGAAAGGTGACGGACCAAATTGCACACGCAGGCGGGGCAGATGGGAGAGAGCTCTGGGATAGGACTGGATGCAGGGTGGTGGGGTCGGGAGCCAGGGAGCCTGAGATAGGGTGTCAGAGTCAGGGGACACACGCGAACCTCGGTGGAGCCACGAACCATGCCAGGTCCCATGCGGGGCGGCGTGTGTGGCTCTCCCCGATTGGCGATGTGTCGTGGCCCCACAGCGGTGAAGCTAGACCACCTGAGCTCAGGTGAGCAGTTGTTCTGGGAATGGGGGGACCAGAGGAGGGGAAGATGGTTGTGGCCAGCGGGCAGTTCCGACTTGGCTGTCTTAGAAACAAGCAGGACCCTGAGGCAGCACGTGCCAATGACGTTTCTTGAAAGGCCTCAGAGAAGAGCTTGAAGCACCACAGAGGAGACGCCCTGTCGTGGTGGCTCTGTCTCCAGGCCACAAGGGGTGACGCCAGGGGCCCCCTCTTTAGCTGATGTGAATCAGATGGGCGTGTTCTGTCTCCCGAGACCATAAGGATTTGTGAAATGGAAGGCAGCCTCTCTTCTTTTCCAGAGAGCGAGGAGCCCCTGGACTCCCGTGCAGGGTTCAAGTGTGGAGGGTGAGCCCTTGGCTGAGGCCGGGCACGTGGGCTGGCGGGTGCTCCTTCACAGCTGCTGACCGCTTCGTGCCCAGATCCTTTGCTGAGGGGAGCAGCTGACAGCCCAATTAAGTGACTCCACCCTAGGGTCTCGGGGCTCCATGGAACTTTTCTGGAGACTTCTGTGGCCAAGGGGGACATTTGTCTGTTAGTCTAACTGCACAGAGGCCAGAGACGCTTTTGCCTTGGAAACACCGGGCGCATTGCCACCTCCTGTGTACGGGAGCTGCGAGGTGTGGTTCCCGAGGATCCTGCCGCGGATGCCCCTGGGGCGCCCGATAGTGGCTGGTGGAGGAAAACCTGGGGTCACCTGGCATCACAGCAAGGGCCTTGGCACATGTGGGCCGGTGGCAGGTGAAGGCCAGAGGGACGTACAGGAGTGCTTTCCGGTCAGTTGGGCAGGAGGTGGTGCAGACACGCAGGATGACAGCTTGACCGGGGGCAGGCGCTGCTCCACCTCGGGGACGTCTGGGCCGCGGGGATGCGTTGCACCTGCTGGGCCCGGGAGACCCTGTCTCCACAGGGCCCGGCTAGCGGGCTTGCACTGGAGCCAGGGGCAAGGATGCCTTCCTTGGAGACCTTTTGCTGTGACATCATGTTCCCAATTGATGGGTTCTGGCCTGGCTGACAAAGTCCACTTTTCTCTAGATAACAACCTTGGTGTGTGTGTGCGCCTGTTTGTTTGATTGTTTTCCTCCATATTTCAGGCGGACGCACGTCAGCAGCATCCCAGCTTCCAGGTTCCGTCTGGCGGACAGCCCCACGGATGCCAGCAGCACCAGCAGCAGCGCGGTGTTGCGGCGCCACCGGAAAGGCCGTGTGGCCCGTCTGCGACATGAGCCTTCCAAGGCAAGGACCTCCATCCTCTGGGGGCTCTCGTGGGACCCACCTGCCTGCTCCAATGTCACCTGCCTTTTCCTCTGTCTGTGAGGCTCTTCTGGAACTAAGGGACTGATAGGCTGCTTTCTCTTTTCCCCTTCCCCCATTCTTCTTTTGCTGCCTTAGAATTTACTTTTGAGAGCTTTTGTTCTTTCTTTGTATAAAGTAGCAATGTGGATGAAGATAGGACCTAGTGTTAAGCACAGCACAATGCAAATGAGTAAGGGTTTGAAATGCTAATGAAGGTTAAATGAACACGTGTCTTCATCGAACTTAAACAACAGAGAATTCACCTTTGGAGTTTAAGTACTTTTGTCCTTTGTCTCTTCAGCCGCCTATATTTTTAGATATTTGTGTAAGTTTTGAGCACCTGTAGTCATGGAACAAGTTTGGTGCAGATATCGTCCCAGAGCTAGGGTGCAGCATGACTGAAAAACCCAGATGAGGGGCGCCGGGTGGCTCAGTCGGTCAAGGGTCTGACTGCTGATTTCTGCGCATGTCACAATCTATGGTTTGGTGAGATCGAGACCCGCAGCCCCGCAGCCCCGCAGCCCCGCACGGGGCTCTGCGCTGACCGCGCCTGGAGCCTGCTTGGGATTCTCTCTCTCTCCCTCTCTCTGCTCCTCCCCCACTTGAAATAAAACAAAGAAGACAATAAATAGATAAAAAGTCAGAGGAGAGGCCTGCACCCCTATGTGTGCACAGTGTAGTGAGGGGAGACCAGCAGCGAATGGGAAGTAAAAGGTGAGATGTGTGTTAGTTATCTATTTCTGTTTGACAGATGATTGACAAAAGTCCCTAGATGGGCACCTGTGGATAGCCCCAGAGTCCAAGGGTGGCTCTCTGGGCAATTCCCAGTGTGGCAGTGGAGAGAGAGAGACAGATCTGGCAGAGAGCAAGCGGTCACAAGGTGGAAGGAGCTCAGTGAGCCAGGTGCTCAGGGAAAGGGAGACCGGTGGCCTGGTCGTGCTGGGTGGGGCCAGGCACGGTGGAGGCCGAGGACCACGGTGGTCTGGTCCAGGAGCCCTTGCGCTAAAGCCCGCTCGCCCGAGTTCCAGAGTCTGTGTAGACACAGTAGGGGCAGATTTCTGGAGGACTTGAACTCTGGTTGGGAGCAGAGACGCAGTGCTAGCTGGAAGGAGACACAGGGCAAAAGTTCTGTGGTTTGTGTTTTGTCATTTTGCTGTTTTGCCCTGGCGCGTCTGTGGTCACTCGTGGCTGGCTCGTGTTGTTTCTCCTGTATCTTCATTTGTCATTAGAGAGTGGGGTTTTGCCCCAATAGTCATAAATTGTCGTTAGCGTATCGCTGTATAGTACAGGTGGATACGGGTACGATCTAGATCATAATTTGTAAACGAAGTGTTTCTTCCAAAGAGATAAGGCACTGAGCATAGATGAACGGAAGCTCGATGCAGACAGCACGCTTTGCGGTGCCGACACTCGCGTTCAGGACTCCAAATCTCACGGGCTTACTGAGCACAAGTACTGCCTTCTACACTGAAACTCGGGACTCCTACAACGTGAAGCTGTCACCTGCCCCTAAGCCCGTTTTTATCACGTACCTGCCCAGGGCACCCTCCTGTAACCAGCACAGTGATTCGTGAGAGGTTGTCAATCCAATTCGAGGTCAGGATTTCACATTCACGTCCAGCAGGGCGTTAACAGAGTGGGTTTGTTTGGTGTTATACAAGGTGTTGCGGGAACTTCGGCATCCCCTCGGGTGATACTGTAAAAGTGTAACTTGGTTTCCAACAAGGAGAACAGTTACAGGAAAGTTTAGAATAGGCACCTGTTAGACGTCTTTGTTCTACAAGATGCCATGTTTCAATAAGTTGTGTATGTTGTCATGGAGTTTTACGTCCCTGAGTGATAATTGGGAGTGTCTCTGGTAAATGTCGAACAGCCTATTACATTCAGATGTGCGGTGGAACAAAGTTCTGCGTCCAGTCGTGGTTGTTTCTAAATCTTCTCTCCATTATACCCATCTCGTTGTTCTCTTTAAAATATGTTTGCTCGTTTCGTCTTGGAAATTGTAGCTTCCAAGTGTGCAGTAAATCTGATTCCTCTTCCTTTCTTTGCATGCCTCTGTCAGCCTAGCGATGTAAGGAAGCATCGGAGAAAGCGAAAGTGTTTCGTAGTGCAACCTAGCTGTGTTTGTCTGTGGTGTGGGGGAGAGTGCCCGTCTCTTCACGGTGAGCACCACAGCTGGGTAAGGACGAGCGGCTGGCGTGTGCGGGGAAGTACAGGAGCCACTGGGAGCTCGAGCGCGGCGTGCGGTTTCCACGGTACCTGCGACGGCCACCGGAGCTCGCCGTTGTCTCTCGTTTGTGTCTTGCTCGCTGCGCTGCGAACTTTGTTCCATGAGACACAGAAGTTTCTAGGAAGAGAAATTACTGAAGCAGAGCCGTAGAGTTTCGATTTCGGGATATAACCACTTTTGACAGCCGTAGCCAGCAGCATTCAGAGAGCTCTTAGGGTTCGTTCGCCACCTGGTGTGTGCAGTGGTTTAGGATCCTGTGACCTGGCCCTCACAGACATCCCCGCGAGCCACAGCTTGTGTGGTTAGCCCATTTCCAGATGTGCAACCAGAGCCTGAGAGCCCGGGTCCTGTGCATGAGGACACTTTGCAGGGCAAACACTGGCCACGACACCACTCTGCCACATACCCCACCTTTGCTCGGGCGCCCTCCTCCCATTTACAGTGCCCCTCGCCGGGACAGGACACCTCCTGTGTCCAGAGGACAATGACGTGGGTGTGCCCATCCTCAGGGGAAGCGCCGTGCCTCGGGACGGAACCCTCGACCAGACAGTCCGCCTCATAACTGGGATGCCTTGCTCCCTGGACCGGACCCCCATCCCAGACCTTCCCAGCCATGCGCTGACAGGGCCGTGCCTCTGATACAGAGCTGGGCGGCAGCTGGGGGAGCCCCTCCACTGCACAGACGGTGTGTCCGTTCAGTTGAATTCTTGCGTTCAAGTGCCAGTTCGGTCACTGGTTGTTTTGTGACCGGGGTGTATTCATCACCGTCTTTTTTTTCCTGCTTTGCTCTCCTGGTAAGTGAGGACAGCGCAAGGTTCACGGCCCTTGGGGTGTCCACACACTGCCCATCGGTGCACGGTCCTCAGAGATCAGGAGCTCACATCGGCGCCGGGGCACAGAGCACGCCCTGCATTCTGCTGGCTCGTGCTGCCTTTTCCTCTGTAGCAAGACTTTCTCAAGGAACAGAGGGTCGCGTGATGAACACCCAGGCAGGACGGCCTGCTCCCGCAGCTCACTGATGGCTACTTGGAGGGCTCTTTGGAGGTTTTGGGGGATGAAGTCTAGGCGTACGGGCAGTGGGTGTCAGGTCCGTGCAGACAGGGCCAGCACGGGCGTTGCACTTCCCAGCCTGGCGGGAGCCTCCCGTTTTGGTTGAGACTGAAATGGCCCATAGGCACAAGTCTGGCAGGACCCAGTGCTGGGCGGGGGCCTGTGTGTGGACTGCGCTGTGACCCAGGGGAGGGTGTGCTCCCGGAGCCCTCCGTCTCTGCTCACCTCATAGCCTGGTCGCTAGCGTGGCTCCCTGTCCTGTTCCCCTTTGGGTTTGTTTTCTCCATATCCTTGCTTCCACCTGGGTATGAAATCTACTTGTGTTGAGGGAGTCTGACCCTGTTTGCTTTTATGTGGATAATTTGTAGCCTGTTAAGGTAGCCTTTTGTTGTCTGCCGATTGTCAGGAAATCAGGAGAGGAGGCAGGTGTTTTGGAGCTGTTGGTGAAGCTTGTGTCTTCCCTGAGCTCAGCTCCGCTTGGTGCTGACCGCCATGGGTGTCCCGAGCCCCGTGCAGCTTCGGAGGTCCTGGTACAAACCCAGTTGGCTGTGCCTGTCTCGCCAGTCCTACACGTGTGTCTCGTGAGATCCGGCCCTGCCTCACCCCCAGGACCTGTCAAGGGTCATAACGCTGGCGGGTCCGTGGCCCCACGGTCCTTTCCAGGGCCCACAGCCACATAGCCGCAGACCCACCGCCTGTCACAGAAGGAAAAATGGAGTCTGAAGGGGTTCATTTGTCGTGACGGCAGCCACGGGACACTGTGTCTCCACCGTGTCGAGCAGACTGTCTGTAAGCTGCAGATGAGTCCGTCAGTTTGTAACATCACCCGAAACGGCCCCGAGAAGCAGAAGTCAGACCCGAGTGTGGGGTCAGGGGGTTGGGTGCCTTGTCACTTTACACACGTCCCCGTAGGTTCCAGCCTTGCATCGCTACCAGAAGTGACAGTGGGTTAGGCCACAAGCTCGCTCCACTTCCCCCAAACAAAGAGCTTTGGACAATCGTGCACGGGAGGGCTCCGTGCTCACCAGGGTTTGCCCTGAACGGCGTCAGGAAACAAACACCTTCCTTCTCAGCTGGCCGTGGTGTATGGTGACATGGTTTGGGTCTCCGCCTCTACCTTCTGTGGCCGGGCTCCTGGTGGTGCGAGGTCCTGGGGAGGGTACACCCCTCGGTGCCGATGGGCTGGGGGTCTCAGTGGGCCCACTGCCCGGACGCGAATCCACCCTTTCGCCTGGCGTTAGGCCGATCCTAGGAAGTCGTTTTGGACCCTGCACAAAGCACAGCTCATAGCTTTTCAAATGAGTTGCTGGCTGTGATTTCAGGGCTGTGTGCTCCTCTGTCTGGGCGCACGGTGAACTCATGTCACTCTCCTCTCCACCCCACAGTTGCTGCCTTTGGAGGGAGAGTCACAAGATCGTGTGGCAAGGACACGATGTGGACCGTCAGCTCCTTCTTCCCAGAGGTCCCTGAGCTTGGACAGGCTGCAGCAAGGGGCACCGCACAAGGCCAGCCACGAGGACATCAGGGACGCCACAAAGTAAGGGGCACAGGCATCGTAGGAGACATGCCTGTGCGCTGGTTTTCAGCTCTGAGAAACCTTTGATCTCTACATGGGGGAGAAAGGGTCGGAACAGCGATTCCAAAGAGAGGCCAATGAACCGAGCTTACGTGCACGGCGTTCTTGGGATACCTGCCTGGGTGCCCTGGGTGTGGCCAGCAGAGCAAAAGGCAGGTGGGAAAGACCGGAGTCTTGTGATGCTGGTGGCTGTAGGGCAGCCTCGTTTGCTCAGATCCTACGCACCAGCCGTCCTGAGACCTCCCTTTTCCTCCCGGTGGATCCTGGGTGACATGCTCCCTAGGGCTCCTCCCCTGGGCCGCACTGTGCCCTGTGGGGCTGTCAGGAGCCATGCTCTCTTCCCCCCACCCCCACCACGCAGCTCCAGCAGCCCCTCTGTTACTCGCACCACGCCCTGGGGTGGCTCAGGTGTGCATGTCCTCCGTGCTCCCGGGTCACAGCCAGGGAGGGGTGCCGAGCGTTCTCAACCCAAGGGGCTTGGACTCCAGATAATACTTGGGAGGGAGAGAGTGTCAGCTCCCAGGGCGCAGCCCTCCCTAGAAGCTGGGGGATTGTGCTTCTAATCACGTGGGGCGGTGTGTCGTGTGACGAGCACGCGTGGAAGATGCTCTCCTGTGCGTCCCCCAGATCCCCGGGCTCTCGGGATGGCCCCTTGAGCAGCCTCAGCAAAACTAGCAATAGCCAGGACTCACTGAACCACGCCCCCAAGAAGAAGGGCATCACAAAATCCATCCGCTGGTTGCTCACCAGAAGACAAAAGGTCCACCCCAGCCACGCTAGCGACGAGCCTGCATGACCAGGTTGGTGTCCCCTGCGTGTTTCCAGCGTGTGGGTGGTCTTACTGGCCTCATTCCTCTAGATCCGTGGTCTCTCTGCCTGCGGACCCCTCCCCGTGTCGGGAGACCTCACGTGGCTGTGGACACCCCCCACCTCCCATTTCATCACTCTGCTTCCCCACAGCCGCTGAATTGGAGCCACGGAATTGAAAACCCTTCCCAAGGTG
Organism: Puma concolor; assembly: GCF_028749965.1. NCBI lineage: Eukaryota > Metazoa > Chordata > Mammalia > Carnivora > Felidae > Puma > Puma concolor. The sequence continues at coordinate 20,445,727 of NC_141677.1, forward strand.
CCCTGGGACTCCGCAAATTGGGCGCACAAGCTGAAAAACACCAAAAACTTTAAAAAATAAGCATTGTGTTTCTTGTCACCTTGCTGAGCACTTTTCAGCTGTACCTGTTTTTCAAGCAGTAGCTGTTCGTTTGGTCAATAGACTCTATAGCTGCAAAGCAGTATTATGTCCTCCACGGACATAAAAAGGCCTCCAGGGCCTTTTGCTCCTGGAACCATGCTGGGAAAATTCGGTCCCTTAGATGTTGCCAGTGTGTTTTCTTCCACATCCTTATACTTTCTGTAATGAAAACGTTAAGATTCGTGGTAGTGCCCTCTGGCTGTCACACCCACTGCTCCCAGAAATGTGTATGTCTTGTAAGTCCAGAGGTCACAAAATTGGCCAAAACATTCCCCTGTGTTTCCTACGTTTATTTTGTCATCTTCGGGAGGTATGGTTTAAGTACTTGGTCGTATGAGGACAGCGTTTATTGAGTTGTTTGCCCCAGCATTTGATTCAGTTTCACAGAGTGTGTGTAGGTGACTTTCTCCGGGGCTGAGATGTTCAAATCGCTGACTTGGGTTCTGTGTTACCATAGGTATCACGCAGTGTCTGAGAGTGGATCATACTGTGGTCTCTGTGGACATGCACGGCCAGTCCCAGAAACATACGGTTGACCCTTGAACAGCCAGGGTTTGAAGATCAGGTCCACTCGTATGCAAGTTATGTGTTTCCATCCAGTAGAGTATTGTAAATGTATTTTCTCCTCTTTATGGTTTTCTTAATCACATTTACCTTGTTTTATGAAGGAATACAGCATATACACGTCACTTATAAAATATGTGTTAACCGACTGTTTCTGGTAAGGCTTCTGGGTACAGTGGGCTATGAGGAGTGAAGTTCTCAGGGAGGTGGCGGTGAGGTAGAGCCCCATAAGGCTCCACGAAAGGTGCCTAGTGGTGACAATGTCCGCCTCAGGAGAATGAGTCTCAGAGTTATTACAGAGTTATTACAGAGAAATGTGATAACGATCTGTAAGTGTTTTAAGCGTGTCCATGTGTTTGAACAACTGTTATTTTACCTAGTGAAAGACCTTGGAAATGAACTGGGTATATGTGTTTCCTGTACTGTGTACTTCATTTTAAATCTCTTCACAGTTGACAGAAGCCGTCTTTCACCAGAAGTAACTAGTGAATCATCTGGTGATTTTTCGATGTGTCCTAAAGCAAATGCAATAGTTATTACTTTGCATGAAAGTGAGGTGTCCCGTCACAGTCTCTTAATATGCTGGGGAGTCTTTTCAGGTTTCTCTGATTTTCAACCGAGTCCACAAAGCGGGCTCTGCGATTAGAACTGAGACGTTTGTGTTGAAGTGACAAGGTGCCCAGGCTCGGGGCCAACAGTGTTGTCTGACGGGAGGAAGGTTTTCCAGAACACCCGGAGTGTGCAGCTGAAGCATAGGCTTGGGGCACACAGCGGAGATCCTTGTCCTGCATTACAGGGTGTGGATGTGATGGAGAGAGCTTTCGGCAGCCACCGTGGCCATGGGTGTTTACTGTCGGCAGAGGTGCTGGTTTGGAGGAAGGACCCGGGGATTCGCTGGGTCCTATCGATCGGCCTTAAGGAGGATGCCAACAATCGCGTAGACGGTGGAGTTCACGGCACGTTGATGGCCTTAGATGGGACCTTCGATGTCACCGCCCTGGCGCTTCTGGTGCAGATCCCGACCCAGCACACACAGGTGACACCGGGCCGTCTGCACCCGCCCACTGCTCTCCTGCTGGAGACCCCGCAGCCTGTATTAGAGCAAGGCAGCGCGTAGCTTCACCGCACAGCTAGTCCTCTCTCGCCAAACCCGGTCTGTTTTGCGCGGCACGGAGTCCTCGGTGCTGCCTCCTCCTGCCTGAGCTCTGCCTGTCCCTTCCCCTCACAGGCTCGTGAGACTGGCGTGCATTTAGCTCTTATGTGGAGAGAGAAACACTCTTACTTCGTGTGCCACGTGGAAGTTTCATGGCTTCTGTTTCTGATTTCCCTGTGGAATTCTGTTCGACTCATGGGCTCAGTGGAGAATCAGGACTCTTTCGATCCTTCTACAGAACACTGTACACCTTTGGGAATGCCCTCAGTGTCCCCTCTGCAAACCCCCCTCCACGGCACCCTTGTCTAATTTCCCGGAGAGCATGGACCCCTCTCCCCAAAGGCCCATTCCTGTGGGCTTCCTGGGGGGCTCAGATGATTCGGCGCTCGACCCTTGCTTTGGGCTCAGGTCATGATCTCATAGTTGGTGGCGTCGAGCCCCAAGTCGGGCTCCGTGCCGACAACTTGGAGTCGGCTTGGGATTCTCTCTCTCCATCTCTCTCTGCCCCTCCCCTGCTCATGCTGTCTCTCTGCCTCTCAAAGATAAGTAAATCAAGCCCATTAATGGACTCCACATTAACATCTCTGATTGAAAATACACTATTAGGATTCAATGGGTATTGTTTTGAGTTTGAAGTCTTGGTTTCGACGCAATTGCAATATGTTGTCATCCTTTAGATTGACATTAACTTTTGGGGTGTCGGCTCGTGATTTCAGGCTCGTGCTATCTTGGAATGGGAGTCGAACCACCTTTTGGTCATGGCGACTGACCAAAGGGTTGGTGAAATAAGTTTTCAGCCTAATGATATCTAAATTTGCGTTAACTGTTAAGTATTATATTTGGGGATGCCTGGCTGGCTGAGTCAGAGGACAGCGTGACTCATAATCTCTGGGTTGTGACTTTGAGCCCTGTGCTGGGGGTAGAGATTTCCTAAAAGTAAAATCAAAAAAAAAAAAAAACAAAAAAAACAAAAGGAACGTAGATTATTATGTTTGTAGGGATCACGTACCAGACTACTCTTCCAAATGCGGAGATAATTTTACCTTACAAGTTAAGCTTAGCTCTTAATTTATTAACAAATGAGCTTTGGGGCGCCTGTGTGGCTCAGTTGGTTAAGTGTCTGACTTTGGCTCAGGTCATGATCACACTGCTTGTGAGTCTGAGGCCAGCATGGGGCTGGCTGCTGTCTGCGTGGAGCCTGCTTTGGGTCCCCTGTCACCCTTTCTATCTGCCCCTATCTCACTCACACACAATCGTTCTCTCTCTCTCTCTCTCTCTCTCTCTCTCTCTCTCCCTCTCTCTCTGAAAATCTAACAAACAGGGGTGCCTGGTAGCTCAATCATTTAAGCATCTGAGTCTTGCTTTCGGCTCAGGTCATGATCTCACACTTCGTGAGTTTGGGCCTCCCATTGGGCTCAGCGGTGACAATGGGGATTCTGCTTGGGATTCTCTCTCTCCCTAGCTCTCTGCCCTTCCACAACTCATACTGTTTGTGTCTCTTTCAAAAATAAATAAATGTACCTGCAAAAACGTAGAAAACACCCAAACCAATGGGCTATTGAGAAACCAATATTTTAACAGAGGTGAGGAGTTTGGTTTCTTTCCTTTTGGTATTTGACTTTTGATAGTCTTGAGAAATATTTTTCACATCATAACACGTTGACGGCAGCCTGGCAGTAGAGCCTGTAAGTTGCGTTTGGGGGCGCCTGGAGGTCTCTCTGCAGTCCAGGGCCCTGTGCTCTGGGGGAAGGTTACAGTCGTTTATTGAACAAGACACGAAGTGTTGATTTCTCCTTATACAACACCAGGACTGATTTACTCCCACACCACTACTTAAGACTGTCTTCATTGCCATAAGAACACTCGAGTGTGACGAGAATAGGACACGTGAAAGGGTGCGGTGGGACTGTCCTAGCGTGTGGCACTGTCCGCAGCTTAAAGACTGTTTTGAAAACAAAAAGGTAGTATCTTCTATAGCAAGAAGGTGATTTCACAAAGACAGTGCGGCAGGTCCAGTCAGCCCAGGACTGTCCTGACTTGTGCCCGGTCAGGGTCCTGGCACAAATATGGCCCTGCCTCCCTTTACCGCCTGGGGCAGCCGTCTGGGCAGGGGGCCCCCAATGGCTGTCAGGAATGGGGGTAAACAGCTGTAAACAAACTTGCAGAGTGAGGTCATTTTAAAGGGCTGGTGACCTTACTATATATTTTTGGTTTTTATTTCACAATGGGTCCTGTAATTTCCCAGGATGATGATAGAAGCTTCAGGAGGGCACCTTCTTAGAGATAGCAATGTGGATCAAGACACTCTTGACTTACCTGCTGGGTCAGCAGAGACTCTCCCTGCAGGCTTCTGGGTCACTTCCTCTCTGTCCTCTATGCAGCCAGAGAAGACGCTGCTGGTCTGTATGTGACGTGCTGCTCTGCCCCAGCCTCTTGGCGGAGGTATGGGAGGCTCTTGGGTTGGAATGTGAACACTGATGGAGAATGGCCGACTTCATATGTAACAAGGCGTTCAGATGCTGTGGCATGCTCAGGCTCAAATGATCTAAGGTTACTCCTCACTTCTGCTTATCAAAGTTTCACAGTGAAAGAGATTTTTTTAACTTTTCTATCTGATGGAATATTAGCGTATTCTCTCAACTACTACAACTAGGCATCGTGGGTGTCCTCAGAGCGTTGGACCAGCCTCAGAGCGACACTCGCAGAGCTACGTATGTGATGGGCAGCCCTGGCCCCTCTTTCCCAAGATGGCAGATGGACACGGCGAAAGTGTTTTCATGGCCTCTACTGCCCCATTGCTATTTGAGAGTGAACTCCCGGGGACTCCCCCGGCTGCTTGCGGGTGGAGAGAACCCCACTCAGAAGTGCCCCGGGAGCCCTCAGTGGTTGCTGCTGTGGTTTAGAATGTGTGTGGCTGTATTTGTGCCCTCATGTGCTATTTTAAGACTAACCGCATGCTGCATTTGCACGCTGCCCCTTGTGTTGCTTGGAGCAGGCATAGTATCTGCACCACAGAGGCTGGATTCAGCCAGTCATGTCTTAATCCTGCCGACGCCTCCTGTTGGTGAGTAGAGGGCACCGTCCATGCAGGCCACAGTCGGACACCCTGTGTCCTGTCTGCGCAATGTCCGTGTGAGCCAGGACAGCCGCAGCAGGCTCACTTAGGGACTTTCAGAAATACACAGACACGCAGACACACATAGACAGACTCACACACACATACACATACGCGCGCGCGCGCACACACACACACACACACACACACGAGCTTCTCTACACCTGCTAAGAGGATTCTGGTGTTTGTGTGCTTACACTTAAAGAGGTTGGTGTGTTCTCAGTTTTTCCGGAGAAAACTGTATTTCCACTCTTTTCGTAAAAAAAGAAGTTTGGCTTCAGTGTCTGCTAATGTCTTTTGTGGTAGGGAGGCAGGCTTGCTGTCGGAGCAGTAGGAGATTTTCCAGGTCTGAGCTGACCTTCCTGGTCGTTCGGGAGCAAGTGGCACTGGCCTTTGCCTGGTCTGCTGGAGCTCCTAGGTCAGCAGGCCCTGGCTGGCTTGTTTTACGCACACCTTCTTGAATGAACCAGGCCCAAGAGGATTCTAGTCCTCACGTGAGTGACGCTGGTGGCCTCTCAGTTGAGAGATTAGCTTTTAAAAGCGGAAGCACATTGCCCTCTGAGGGGCTGAGTTTGAACTTGGAGATTTCGGGTGTGGGCCCCAGAGCCCAGCCCTCTTCTCCCTGCTCTGAGGGCCTCGGGGGGTGGGCTTTGTGCTGCTCTCATTCTGTTTTCCTGTCTCAGCCACAGTGTTTGATTGTTGGGAGCTCCTGGCTGGAGGCCAGGTGGAGCCTATGACACTTGAACTTAGGGTAGTGAGTTTGAGCCCCATTTTAGAATGGAGATTACTTAAAATCCTGAAAAAAAAAAAAAGAATAGTTGATTGATTCCTTCATCTTGTTTTTTTTTTAATTTGGTAACTTTCAGTCTTAAGCCAGTATGAACTCAATCGAATGATTCTCATTGGTCATGCAAAATGCTTCATATTTTCTCTAGATTCTCAAATCTCTTCAGCCAGGAAGGTCTTTGGGGACGGGGGGCACGCGCTAGGCCCCACCTGGGGCCCTGGAAGGTGCTTTTCGGGCTGATGTCTTAAGACTGATTCTTTCCTTTATCTTGCAGTTTACCCACACTGCTTCTACCGATGGTCTTGCAGCACGCAGAGCCCAGCAGTGACTACATTTGAAACTTCAACCAGATCTTTCATCTGTTAATCCTTGTTATATGGACCCTGAGATATTTTCTTACAGTATTTAATTACTGAAAAATTCGTGAATAGGATCGAGAAACTCATTTAGCATGTAATGTTTCGTACATTTCTGTAAATTTGTCACTCCCTATAGATAGTTCCTTACTTTCATGTATATCCGGGCTATAAATATCCTTTGGAATCAATTGATGTTCTTATATCGCAGTTTAGTCTTTCAAGTGTATGTACTATCATGGTTGTATGTATAAATCCTACGACAAATACAGGGCTTTTATAACCTGTGCATGTATTGTAATTATCATTGTTTAATTGTTTGTTAAGAAGCCCTGACAGAGAAAAGGATTTTACCACGTTTGTCAAATCACCGTGACACAGCCTGCATTATCCTTTACGAATGTCCCTTAGCTCTACAACCATGGTTTTGATATAATCAGACTTAATTTGCAGCAATTGTCATTGTATTTTAATGACTCACCTTAACTACACTTTTTCTAGCAAGCAATGCTTTCTTCTGCAGTGTGAACAGATTAAAAATATCTGGTGTTAACTATCAGCTAAAGAAACTTGGAGTGGAAAGCTGATTGAAACACTGTGACAATCTCCCAGGGCCGGTATGCTGTTTCTGAGCCTGGTCCCCGGGGGCCTGGGCAGTTTGCCTGCAGTGACCCGCACAACCTGGGAGCTGAGGCCCCAGAAAGCCTGGGTGGGGCAACCTGGCCACCTCTTCCCCGAAACCCTGCCCACCCCCTTCTCCCCCCCCCCCCAACCCGAACCTTAGACCCCTGGCAGCAGAACTCTCAGAGGACCAATCAGGGTGCACTGGTCTCCCACCTCGGGCCAGGGCGCTGGGTGCTCAGCACAGAGCAAGATGCAAGATCCTGGAAACAATGTAGTGCAACTCTAATAAAGGCCTTATTGTTCTTACGGAAATCAGCTGTTTAGATTTGTTTGTAAACAAGTTTACGGAGTGGACCTCATTCTCCATTTGTAGATTTTATTTAATTTTTTTATGTTTCTTTATTATTGAAAGACAGAGAGAGAGACAGAGCATGAGCATGGATGCTGCAGAGACAGGAGAAGACACAGAATCCGAAGCAGGCTCCAGGCTCCGAGCTGTCTGTCAGCACGGGGCCCGACGTGGGGCTCGAACTCACAAACTGTGAGATCGTGAGCTGAGCTGAAGTCGAACGCTTAAGTGACTGAGCCACCCAGGCGCCCCATCTCCATGTGTAGATTTTGAGGAGACAGCCATTTCAGGTTATACGAGTAGCCAACGTAACTTATAATTTTGAGGTGGCATATAAAAAAGCCACCCAGGAATGTGCTCAGATCATGGTGCCTTATTTCTTATGCAGCTGGTACAGAGATAGAAACGACATGTCTCTTTACATGTCGTTTCTGCTTTTCATTGGACGTTTGACAGTTTCCCTGTGTTTTTCTATTAATCTTTTGTGAACTTCCTGATTGTATGCCAGAGTAGGTACCGTCTACTTTGAACTATTTTTCTCACGGTATTATTTATTGCTGGCTTTCAAGGCAGTAGTGGAGCGTTTCCCACTGCCAATAAAGACTAGTGAGAACAAGCTGCCATTGACTTGAGAAGTGGCTGCCGTGGTTTTCTCTGGTGCTCGGGGCCATGAAGGCACTTCTGCCACGTGGAAGTAGTAGTGTGGAAACCAGCTGATGGAATACCACAGCTGGGAGTGGAAGTTCAGGACAGGGGTGTCCTCCACAGGAGGGCCAAGTGCCCAGACCCTAGGGTAGCGGCCCCGGAATCAGTGCAGCCGGGGGCCCAGGCAATAGGCCAACGGGGCAGGGCGACTCTTCCACGGTCAGGGCCAGCTGAGGCTGCTCTTCCTCCAGGACCCCAGGAGACTGGAGTGTGTGCGTGTGCGCATGTGTGTACAGGCGCGTGCTTTCCACCCAGTCTCCACTCCTCTTCCATCCTCTGTGTGGGCTTTCCTGTCCTGCTGCTGTCCTCTCAAGGTCCCAAGAAGTGCCCAGGGCCGCATCCTTCCCCATCGTCTCAGCCCCTGGAACCCACTAGGCTGCTTCTCCCGAAGCTCAGACCCAGTGCTGAGTCTCACACCAGCCAGTGTGGCAGGCGGGAGGGTCTGCCCGCACCGGGGGCTGGCAGCCACCACCAGGCCAACTCATGAGGCTCTGGCACAAGATCCCTGTCGCTCGGGCGACTCTGGGACGGTTCCTTCCCTCCCCGCCACGGAGAGCACGTGGCCATCGGGTTGGCGGATGGACACCTTGACCCGTGGTCCGTGTGTGGTGGGCACAGCTGACGATCACTGGGTTTCATCTTCCTGGACTGTCTCTCCTGCCAGGACTGATCGGCTACTCCTCTGAATGCTGCGTTCCCTTTTTGTGGAGTAATCCTTCCCGTCTTTCTTCCGTTAGGGCGTAGTTAGGTTGTTGTCTTCCTGCTCAGAATCTGTGCTGGCTGATTTTTTATTTTTATTTTTTTTCTGCACTTCCTAGTCCTTCGTGTTAAGTGTGAGCTTTGGAACAACGGAGTGCTTCCTTGCTTTTTACATGTAACAATCTGCTCTTCCCCACCAAAGCTGGGCAAGCCTTAGGCATCTGAAAGTTTCTGGAAACAGATCAGTTCACCCCAGGTACATTAAGTTGCAGATGTTTTATTAAAACTTGATTTGGTGGTTCCACTCGTGCCTAAAAAACAAATGTCAGTTGAGAAACAGACCAAGCGCCGAGCAGATGTCGAGAGCTTTCGCCTCTCTGAGAACACTCCTTAGCCATACTTGGTTGTACTCACTCCACACTGAACGTCCGGGGCTTGCAGGCCTTTCCACAGTCCCACCAGGTCCCACCGAAGACCCTTGACTCCCCCGCTGCTAGAAACTCCTACTGGAGGTCACTAAACCCTCATCACTGCTGCCCTTCAGGTCCTGTCTCCAGTGTCACATCGTGTGATCTGAAGGTGATTGTGGCTTCACGTGTTCTTCCTCGCCTATTGCTAGCTGAGCCCTCAGCCCCCCAGAAGGGTGCTCCGTGGTCCGGGGAGTGATCTGTCCCCATGTCCTCTGCAGAGGGGCAGCAGGCACACGCGCAAGTGGGGTTGTTTCCTCCTTCTTGCCGATACGGCTTCGCTTGATGGTGTTTCTCAAGATCTCCGAGCTCTGCTCTCTCTTACCTTCCTGTCGCTTGACTCCTCAGTGGGAACAAGTGGCCCGGATTGTGCTGTTTCTTGTCCTTGTCTTCCTGTTGCACCTTTTCCAGTCCTGCCTCGAGGCCAGCGCTGTGTCTTCAGCCACCATTGCTTGGGCAGAAACTGGTGGGGGGCGGGGAGGCTGCGGCCTGCCAGCCTCGCTGCTTGCTGCCCACTGTCCTGTCCTCCCTCAGTGTATCTTACCTGCCGCCTCTCGTAAGAACATCCGTCCTTGCACCTTCCCTCCTGAGGACCGCAGGGTGGTGTCAAGGTCCTCCGCTTAGCTGCACCTACAAAGACCCCTTTCCCAAATAAAGTCTCATGCACAGGTTCCAGAGATTTGGACATAGATGTGCCTGCAGGGGGCCCACTGCTCACCCCACCTCCTCAGTCCACCTGTTTCTGGAGAAGGCCTGCCTTGCCTGGTCCTGTCCCAGAGCCATCAGGGTGGGGAGGGCGAGCCCCACCCTCCCAAGGGAAGAGGACTCTCGAGTCACAGGAAGGGCCCTGGACTGTCCAGGAAGACAGCAGAAGACAGCGGACAATGGTCAAGAGGACCTCTGGCACGCATCGGGATTACTTCCAGTTGATCTTCTCACTCGAGTGTGCCGAGCCTCTCCTGGCCACGAATGTGTGTGTGTGCCCGGTGGGTGGGGGGGCTCTGCGTTGGTAGAAGACACTTTCAGGGGCTACTGAGACAGAAAGCACTCTGGACAGGTACAAGGACGTGTGGGGAGACAGCGATGCAAGAGGAAACCATCCTGCCCACACGCGAGAGGAAGCAGCATCAGGCCTGGACGCCAGGATGCCAGCCAGGCTGGGCTGTGGTGAGGGCCAGGTGCAGGTTGGCCTGTGTCCCACTGTGCCGCCTCCAAGGCCTCCGTCCGCTGTGAGCCATGGGCATGGTGGCCGCCCACAGGGTTTCGGGGACACGTACCGGGACACATCCAGCAGTTAGAGGGTACGTCGGCCTCTCCTGCGCAAGCGGCGGCCACCGTCCCACTGGCTTGGAGTGTCTTCGGTGCATCCGGCCAGCCATCCTCAGAGGAGGCCAACAGAACCTTTCTCCCCTGGCGCTGGGGGGCGGCCCACAGCTTACACTCCAGGCCTCAGTGCCATGGCTCTGGTTTTCAGGCCACGATGCTCTAAGAAAATTAAGTAAAAGCTATTTTTAAACTTATAATGAGAATAAAATAGTGGAAATTGCTTTACAAATTCTTAACTAGGGGTGCCGGTGTGGCTCAGTTGGTTGAGCGTCTGCCTCTCGATCTCTTCTCAGGTCATAGTCTCACGGTTTGTGGGGTTTGAGCATGGCATCGGTCTCTACGCTGACAGCACGGACCCTGCTTGGCATTCTCTCTCTCCCCTCTCCCGTTCACGCAAGTGCTTGCTCTCAAAATGAACGTAAAAAATATAAAATTAACAAAATATTTAACTTGTAACTAAAGCAGTGACTGAGGGATTGTCACATTGCACAAATAGAGGGTTGAGGGTGTCTTCGTCTCCAACACCTTATTTTCTTTTCCATTTACGTTACCTTTTAAATTTTGTAAAAATTGTATTCATTTTGAGAGGGACAGAGAGAGAGAGAGAGAGAGAGAGAGGAGGAGGGGCAGAGGAGAGGGAGAGACAATCCCAAGCAGGTTCCTCACTGTCAGCACAAACCCGACATGGGACACAACTCTCACCAACAAAAAGATCATGATGTGAGCTGAAATCAAGAGTCAGATGCTAAACAGACTGAGCCACGCAGGTGCCCCTAATTTCGATTTACTTTTTAAAGATTTTAAATAACGTCTGCACAGACCCGTGACCCTCCTACAAGAGTTGTATACTCCCCCGAGTGGCAGCTGAGTGACCCTGGTTTTTTGTTTTCCTTTTTCAAATGTTTTAATGTTTGTTTATTTTTGAGAGGGAGAGAGAGACACACACACAGAATGCTACTGGGGGAGGGGCAGAGATACAGGGAGACATAGAATCCAAAACAGACTCCATGCTCCGGGCTGTCAGTATAGAGCTTGACGCAGGGCTTGAACTCATCAATGATAAGATGATGACCTGAACCGAAGTTGGACACTCAACTAGCTGAGCCACCCAGGGGCCCCTGTTTTTAACGTTTTGCCCAAAGTGCCACCACACTCATTATTTCAAGAGAAACTGTGGTTGCCCCCACCTTGGTTTTTACTCCCCTCCCTACCCCATGTGATACTATTCTAACCGTTCCTCCCCTTGCTTCCCTACAAACTCATTGGTGGCCAGTGTGAGCCCTGGCAAATCCATTTCAGATTTACCCGGTGGCATCTAGGTAATAAAGCGATATGTATTGCTCAGCCACGTGGATTGCAAGGAGGACAACACAAAGGGCTCACGGTGCCACCGTATGTCCCAGCATTTACACGTGAACTCACCCACCGTCTGGGAATTCGACGCCCTGGGTTAGGTCAGGGTATGCATCAATGATTAAGTGACCATGTGGTTTGATACTGGTGGAAGATGGGTGATGCGTTCATGAGGGTTTACTGTACATCTTCCTTTGGCATTTGTGCAGAAGTTTCTAGAATAGAAAACATTAGTGGTTGTTTAGGGATCCCCTCCATGCGATAGATGGTCTCAGCCTGGAACGACTGCTCCCTGGCCCTCACTTTGGAACGTAAAGTAGCCCGGGTTCGAACTTTGAGCTGCACTGGCAGTGGAGACATGTCTCCTCTCACAAATCAGCATGCAAGTGCTACATCACGATCCCGTCTTGACCCTGCTTTCACATTTTGATTCGTGTGACATCAGGATGTGTCCTACAAGCAGTGACATCGTAGACTTGCTGAGAGGTGGCCTATGATGACATCAAAGTCGCGATGGGAGGTAGGTGCTTCGCTACTACTCCCTTTGAGAGGTGGAGTCTAAGGCCTCCCTTCGAGCCTGGGCCGGGCTCAGTGATGTGCTTGACCAAATGGATGTGTAGATGGGATGCCGGGGACCCTGTGGTTCTTGTGTGTGACAGAGTGGTTCGTGGATGTAAGTGGCATGTGCTTGAGACTGGCTTGTTTCTAGGGAAAGAGGGCACTTTGTTTCTCTGCTCTGTAATGTCTAACCGTGGGGTGCCTGTCGAGGCTGCTGTATCATTTCTGGGAGTTGGTGGGGAGTCGGTGGCTTGACGGATCGGTGTCTTGATCTCTGGGCAGTAAGCATTACTGTTCATTAGAATTGCAGCCGGCTTCTCCCTTTGCTCCCAGAAGCTCCCTGCTTTTCATGCAGACAGCATTCCCTGTGCTGTGATTGTCTCCCAGCTGCAACACGGTCCCTCCAGAGAGGATTACTTGGGTTATTTATTTATTTATTTATTTATTTGTGTTTATTCCTTTTTGAGAGAGGGAGACAGGGTGTGAGCAGGGGAGGAGCAGAGAGACAGGGAGACAGAATCAGAAGCAGGCTCCAGGCTCCCAGTTTACAGCACAGAGCTGGACGAAGGGCTCGAACCCACAAACCTCGAGATCATGACCTGAGTCGAAAGTTGGACGCTTGACCTAGTGGGCCACCCTGGTGGCCCTTTTGTGTGTTGTGTTTGCATGTGTGAGTACATGTTTAACTCACAGTAATAGAATTTATTACTTGTAGCAAAGTCATCATTTACGAGGAACAAACACTGGAGGCCATGAGGAGATGTATGCTGGCAGGTTGCAGCAGTGATTTCCGTTTGCACGAAGAGAGAACTTTATGCAGCTACAAATCTTTGGAAACGTGTCATTTTCTGTATTTTCTCAATGTGTCTGAAAACCGGTTGAGCTATTTGGTTAGTCAAATGCACTTCCTCCTTCCCTCCTTCGGATTTCTTCACAAAGCCGTGTGAAGTGTGGGAGGATGTCCTGGAGTCCTGAAGAGGTCTGCACGCCTGACGGCTTGCCCTGGCATCAGACGTCCTCCTGACGTTTTTACTCTTCATCATGTTACACGCGGATCCCTGCAGATGCCTGGGATTTCCTCAGTGGATCGCTGGGTTTCAGAGAGAGACCTGTGAGCAGCCTCTCACCTTCCGCCAGGAAGAGAGGTCTGTGCCTTATCAAAATGAACGGAATCTTGCCATTTGCAACTAGGTGGATGGAACTGGAGGATATTATGCTAAGTGAAATTAGCTTCTCAGTCAGAGAAGCTGCCAGAGATTGCTGTCTGGGTGGCAGCCGCGTTGCTCCTGACTCCTTCCTGCTGATATATTTCCTTTGCCCTAGAAGGAAGGCAGCCTGCTTTCCACCCGGCCTTTTGTCCACAGGCAAACCTCTTGTGCTCAATGCTTTGCAACGCACTGGGGTACCTGCTTCCTGTTGCCAGTGTACGTTTGCCAGGGAAGCCCATGAGGCACTGATTTTCCAAACTGTCCCCCATCCAGGGACTCTGCTTTAAAGGAGTTGACAATGAAAAATCAGAAGGGAGGCTTCCAGACTGCTTCCACCAAAGCTCCACAGGGAGGAACTGGTCAATAAATAACAATGATGATTATGATGATAATCATAATCAAAATAAGAATAACAAGTGAGAAGAAACACACTGGGGACATAAGTTGTTCAGCTCAGATGAAAATGGAATTAAGATGGGACTGCGGACATGACCACTATTTTCCAGGCAAGCTAGGTGTCCTGAGGGTAAGAAGGAAACGTCTGTGGGGTTGGCATGAAAGGAAGCACCGATCACAAGCGCACTGCATCCTGAGCTACGTAGGGCAGGAAGGCTTCTGGCTCTGGCCTTCCACTCACAACCGGTGGGCAGAGGCCCTCGTGATCTATCTCAGCGTTGGCTTCTCTGTGCTGGCTGGCAGCCATGTCTGTGGAATTGGGCTCTGGTCCCCGAGTCTTTGAATGGACTGTCTGCCCTGACCACCTGGGGAAGAACAATGCTCATGCTCCAACACTGGACTTCTCATCATGTGGTTACCTCACAGCGACCTGTGGAACAGGGTCACCGACAGCCCTCCGGCTAACAAGCACACAGGTCTCAGTAAGGGAGGGCAATGTGTCCTTGGGAATCGCCATGGGTTAGCTGCTTGTGAATGCTGGGCACTCTCTGAGTAACAGTTACATGGTTCCTGACTCTGACCTCTGATCTCCAACTCCCCTTGCACACAAGTGAAGATGGCTCCCTCCCAATACCACTTGCCCCATCCCAGAAGACTTTTTGCCTTCTCTTGCCAAGAGAGGTGTCACAGGTGAGCCCATGGAGAACCCACTGTCCATGTTCCCTTGGATCTAGGGCAACGTAGCAGGACTCCACACTTAAAATCAGAGAGACATAGTTCCAGGCTAGGAAACTCAGTCCCTCACTGGAAAACCGGATTAGGAAGAGATCAAGGGAATCAGAAGGGATACAGTTGGGTCCCAACTCTCTGTCCCAGATGATACTAAAATAAATCTGTGAAGGAAGTGACCGGCACAATTGCCCAGGGAAGCTTCATGTCCTATGACTATGGAAAACCTGTGGGTTGTAGAGAAATAGAACCTATTTTAGTTACACCTGGGAGCTTCAATGCAGCAAAAGAAACCCCCAACATCTGACATCAAACAGTGTAGGGGGGGTGGGGCACTTGCCAGCTTTGCAGCTTTTCCTGTCCGTGGGTAAAAGCAGTGGTGATCTGGAGGGCAGAGTCTCCATACGAGCCGATGCCCAAGTGTGTAGGACTGGGTTCTGATTCTGTTTAGTTCTTTTTGAGTCGTTTCTTTGACGATCACCTGCTGGCGCAACGACTGGGCATGCAGGATCCCTGAAAGTCTCCAAAAGCAGGATGTTGAGGCAGTCTATGGCGGGGGCAAAGAGCACAGTAATAGTCACTGCACCAACAAGAGACTTCAACGCCCAACGGTTTGAGGAGGACAACATGTTTTCGTTGACATCAGAAATTAGTTGTTCGGGGGGTTGAAAACAACCTTCACGTGTGCTCACTGGGAGTTAATCGGCCCTACGTGCAAAGAGAAAGAGTGAAAGCATGTCATTGGCAGCAACGTGGATGCAACGGGAAGGTTGTATGCTGAGCGACATAAGTCAGTCAGAGGAGGATACGTATCATATGTTTTCACTCACATGTGCTTCCTGAGAAGCTTAAGAGAAGACCGAGGGGAAGGGAAGGGGAAAAAATAGTTACAAACAGAGAGGGATGGAGGCAAACCATAAGAGACTCTTAAATACAGAGAACAAATGGAGGGTGGATGGGTGGTGGGGGAGAGGGAAAATGGGTGATGGGCATTGAGGAGGGCTTGTTGGGATGAGCACTGGGTGTTGTATGGAATCTAATTTATCAGTAAAGTATGAAAGAAAAGAAGACTAGCTAGCCCTATCTATGTGATTTTTTTTCCCCTTCTGACCGTGGCCCTAAAGGCCACATCTCTGTCAACTTTTGCCACAGCAGTGAGGCCAACCGTCTCTCAATATCACCTGCCACTACCCACGAGCAAGCCTCTTGTGCTTCACACATTCATGTCCCCAGTACCTCCTGTTCCCAAGATACATCTGGCAGACACCAGAAGAGCATCAGTTCCTCAAGCCATTCCAAATCGATGGGAACTTGGCAAGACTCCACCAATCAAAGTGGAGACAAAGGCTGCCCGACTCCAGCACGAATGTCTCCCAATGAACACACGGTGAGGATACGTGTAAGAAAATGGAAAAGATACACTGAGGGCTAAAGTTCTTCATCTCAGGTGAAAACAGAAAGAAGCTGGAGCTGATGTTACTAGCACAACTCCCTGGGCAAGTGTGGGTTCCAAGGAGTGAAAAAGACCTGTGGCCTGAAGAGAAATGGAACACCCACTAGCTGTACCAGGGAGTCCCGTGAGCAACGTCATGCACCCCAACGTCAATATGGTCAGCAAAGTGTCAAGCTCTGGCCAGGTTTCAAGCCATTCCCATCTGTGGATAGAGAGGCCCTTGTGACTCACAAGGTAGGCTCTTGCTCCTGGCGAGTCTTCAGATTCAGGCTCTGGTATTTTAGTCTTGGAGTATCGTTGTGCCCCAACCTGCTCGGTGAATGAACTTTACACGCACGGTCCCTGAGTGTCTCAGGGGGTAGGTAGCTCAGGCTTTCCCGGAAGGGGTGGGTAGAGAGCAGGGCAATGGTCCCATGGCGACAGAAACCAGCCAGACACAGAGTTCTTACTGGCAGGAGGTCAACCTTTCCTTTTCGATATCAGAAATTAAGTGCTATGTGATGACACACGGTGTGAGTGCAGGCTCCCCGGGAAGGACTGGGCACGGTCTGACTGACAGCCCTGTAGCTCCTCCACATGGCCCTAGGCCCTTGATCCAGAAAGGAGATCGGATCCTTCCGAACCTCCTCTGCCCCTATGCACAAAGCAAGCCTCTTGGGCTGAACAGTTCCGATCCCCGATGACATCTTTGGCCAAGGTAGGCCTTGCAGAGGAGGCCCATGGATTCATATTGCCCAGGCCATCCTAGATTCCTGGCAACTGGTCGCAACTCCATGATTACCGTCAGAAAATGCTCCTAGATGATGTCTGTGAATGTCCCATAATGATATCCTCATTAATGAAAGAGCAAGGGAATCTGAAGGGATGCACTGAAGGCCAGATGTCTTCCTCACCGAAGAAAATGGTATAAAGCTTCCAATGAAGTCACTAGCACTTTTTCCTGGGCCAGGTTGGTGTCAGCACTAACCTCAGTGGGCCAGGCCTCAGGGGAACCTCCAGTAGCTACACTTAGGAGCCCTGTATGTAAAAGGGCTATCACTTTCTTCCATTCCTTTCCTTCAGCGATAGAGCAGTGGTGATTTGAAGGATCTTATCTGGCTCCTGGCTGACCCCCAAGTCCCTGGAGATGGTCTCTGGTCTTTACTTACGGAGATTCTTGTTTCTACCTCCTTAGGCAAGGTATGCACTTTGCTTGGACAAACCATTAGCATCTCAGAACTTAGGAAGCACAGGCATTCCAGGAGGTTGGGAGAGAGCAGGAAGTAACCATCTGAGCCAACACAATCCTGCCTGGCCCTGACTTCTTAGGAATGCAAGGACAACCTTTCTTCCCCAACATGGCAAACGGATTGCTGTGGGGTAGCACACCACCGAGTGGGAGCTCGCCTAGAGCTTCTTGTCACTGTCTGAGGACAGACCAGTTGCTCCTGAATCTGGCCCCTGATCCCAGTCTCTTCTTGACCCTGAAGTGAGGTGGGCTCTTTCCAGCACCACCTGCTTTGAATTGCATGAGCGTCTTATATTCTCTATTCTATTTAACATCTAACCTGATCGCTTTGCAGCATGACCGCTGTTTCTGGACTGCATTCACCACACAGGGACACATCACTGTGTGTTTTTATGTCTCGGGCCACATAGACTTTACAATAACCTATGTTGCTAAAGTGCAAAGTCTCCCAATGGTTGAGCTGTGAGTACTTCTGTGGGATTGCCAAACAGGAAAGTGATATCTGACAGAAATATAGAAATATCTCAATTCACTTGAAAGACAGTCTGTCAGTTGTGGTTCCTGCATGTGGTCACGTTCTCCTATCACCTAGAAATGAGGAGGTCGCATATTTAGAAACACCTGTGAGTAGAAAATGTCATAAAGAAACGTTGAATCTTCACGACAGCACATTCTTCTGTCCTATTTTCCTTCATGTATTCTAAATATCTGAGTGGCAACCATTAGATTTTATTCGACTACTGCTGAGGTAGAAGCATAAAGAGAAACTAAATAGAAATATTCTTGGAATAAGTGAGTCAGTCACAAGAAATCATTAGGCTTTTTGTTTGTTTTATTTCTTTTGTCGGTTTTCAGTCCTCTTTGTAATATGTCCACAACGATGCCTCCAGTTTTGCTTTGGTTTTTAGCATCGCTTTGTTTATTCGGGGACTTTTATCATTCCATACAAATTTTACGATCTTTTGTTCTGTGAAAGATGGTGGTGGTATTTTGATATGCATTGCGCTAACGTGTCGATTGCTTGGGGTAGTATAGACCTTTTAACCACGTTGTACTCCAAACCACGGGCATGGAGAGGTTTCCCATTTCTTTGTGTCCTCTCGCATTTCGTTCATGAGATTTCAGAGTACAGATTTTATACCTCTCCGTTAGGGTAATTTCTGTGTAACTGACAAAGTATCTTTGGTGCAACTGGCAATAGCTTAAAGCTCTCCCATCACGTTTGCTCTAAAAATGAGAGGCAGATATTCCAGGAGAAATCATGTCAGCACTTCCTGTCCATTTGAGTTCACCTTGCCATCCTAATTCCCACATATGTACTGGCACACACACACACACACACACACACACACACACACTGAACGGTGTTCAAGAGAGACTGGACACTGGGCAATAACAAGACAGAAGGAAGAAACAGGTGAGCGAGAGCTCTGCCATGGGGCAGCAGCATCCATTGTCACAGCTGCATGCACAAAGGCCCAAAGATGGGCAAGAGATTCTTAACGTTTGTAGGTTTCTGCTGCACCCAGGACCATCCTTGACCCAGCCTCCAGAGGAAAGGACTAGGGTCCTACAGTCCACCTCTCTGGGCACCTGGAATTATGATGAACTAACTCCCAGTACTTTCACAATAGCTAAAGAAGAAAAGGCTTTGGTGTTCTCCCATAATCAGTTGTGTTGCCAGTGGGTTTCTCCTGAGTTCCGTAAAATCATAAAGCGTCAACTGGCCTTGGTTCTCGATCAATGCCTCACTGTGTTCTGAGAGACTAGAGAAGGACTTGATACTTGCTGAAGCCTTTAGAGCCTAGAGAGGTTTGGGGACCTGGGGCGGTGAGGGGTGGGGATAGGGAGGGACATGTCAGAGCCCTGTACACTGACTCCAGAGCCCAAGTCCAGTAACAGTCCGGGGTCCCCGGGCTCTTCATTGGGAAACAGGGGGTTCATTTTGCTGGCCGACGGGAGGATGCCTCACGAGTCACGAGTATACACTGGGGGTGGACAAAGGGGAACGCCAGAAACCTGAGGTCCATAGCACAGCTCTTGGGCGTGTGGCTTATGAGCTTTACTCAGGGACCTTCGAGGGCCACGTTAGCTTAGGTTTAGGTCCGATTAGGTTAAGCTGGGGTCAGGGCGCTGATTCTGTTTGGTGGTCTTCATGCCTGCGGCTGCAGTGCTAGCGCCGGGCACCAGGGAACAGGCAGCCTCCTGTGTCCGTGGTGCACACTGAGACTTGCTGGAGGAACGGAACAAGGGAAAGTTCGTGCAGAGGTCATTCTGGAATCCCCCTGCCTCAGATACAACAGGAATCTCCCATGAGTAGCAGTTATCTCCACAGAGTAAGCCCATTAAATCTAGACACAGGGCTCCACAGTCCTTCGATTTCTTCATTCAGTAACTGCTCCAAGCACGCACTTTGCGCTAGGGGATCTGGCGGGCCTAACTGAAAGGCTGGCAATGACAAAGCGGTCCCCGCCTGCCAGGTCTCCACAGTCTGGTGGGGAGATGAACGAAGGTATGAGACACAAGAGTTGTCCCAATAAAAAGGGAAGGGGTTCAAGGACTGTAATAGTGAAAAAAAACAAGTGTGCTGTGAGGACAGCCTGGGGAGTCACTGGAGGTGACATCTGCTGGGACCAGAATGACAAGAGGGAACCACCCTGCCCGTGTCTACAACGTGTCAGGAGAAGATATTGCTGTGGCCAAGAATAGGAGACAGAATCGAGTTTGTCCAGACACATCAGAAAGGTGGATAATGTGGCTGTGGGATCCCGGGAGGGGAGAGGCAGAGAAGAGCCAGACCATAGACCAGATGCTGGGACCTGGTAGACTATTAGCTTTCCGTTCCTCTCTGACAGACTTGTCTAGCTATTTAGAACCTTAAAACTACAAATATTGAATAGCTCACAATTTTTGTAGGAGAGGAATCCAGTCACAGCATAGCTGTGTGACCATGCCTCAAAGTAAGTCTCTATGAAGCCAGGGTTGTGGTCTCAACGGAGACTCAAAAGGGCGATACTTCCCTTCCAAGCTCACTCACACAGACAGTGTCAGAACTCAGTTGCAACTGAGAGCCTATTTCAATCTTTTGCCTTGGAAACTTGCTTCTTACTCTCCTCTATCATGTTCTCATATGGTATTCCCTAACTGAGGTGTTTGAGTCCCTATTTGCAGGGTTAGCGGACAGACAGCGGGAGCAAATGAGGACAGAGAGCAGAGAGAGAGAGGGAAAAGGGAAGGAGAGAGAGAGAGAGAGAGAGAGAGAGAGAGAGAGATACAGAGAGAGAGAGAAAGAGGAGCAGACAGACAGAGAGAGATGGAACAAACACGGGACAAAGCAAGTCAGAAGCAAGTGACAGAATTTCTGTCCTGAAATCTGGAAACTGACCTTCCCTCACTAACAGCTTAGTGGTTTCACAAGGAGTGACGTTTCCTGACTGGACACAGATCACTGTCTGTGTCCCCGGGGGATGTCCGGGAGAGTGTGTTCAGCAGGCTCACCCAGAACTGAGAACGGTGGCTACATTTTGGAAATGGCAGGAAGTGGTAAACATCCAGCCTCACTCGTCATCAGAAAAGTGAACATAGGACGATGAGTTTGGTGTAATTTCTCATCCACAAAACTAGCAAAAATGACTCATCGCACTCCTGAAACCAGACCCCTTGTTGTGCATTAGAGATCAGGGCACTCATTTTTCAGTAGCGGGAGGGGCCTCGACTCTCTTACTGGAGGGTGATTGTTGCCATGATTTCAGTTGCCATCACCTTTGATTCCGGTGGGGAGGGGTCTGATTCTGGAGAGCAAAGACAGTGACTAGGGATTTGCACAGACTTTCATGTAGGCATGTGTCATCTCTGCTTTTGCTCTAAGAGCCCTGAATGGGACACCTCCTTCTCAGACAGAGAGGATCCGATTCCTCTGGCTACAGGACCATGATACAGCATCTAGAATGATGGTGCCAGAGAGAATGTCACACACTGTTGTCAAAACCGTTGCATGGGCCATGACCGAGGGAGTGGGCTGTTTAGATTTCTGTTTCTTATTTTAATTTAAATTTTAGTTAGTTAACGTATAGGTTTCAGAAGTCGAATTCCGTGATTCATCAGTTACGTACAACACCCAGTGCTCATCACAAGTGCCCTCCTTGGTACCCACCACCCATCTAGCCCATCTCTCACCCACATCCCTCCATCAACTCTCAGTTTGTTCTTTAGCATTAAAAGTCTACCTCTTTTCTAGGTCCACCTGGGTGGCTCAGTCGGTTGAGTGTCTGACTTCGGCTCAGGTCATGATCTCAATCTGTGAGTTTGGGCCCCGCGTCAGGCTCTGTGCTGACAGCTCAGAGCCTGGAGCCTGCTTCGGATTCTGTGTCTCCCTCTCTCTCTGCCCCTCCCCCGCTCATGCTCTGTCTCTCTCGGTCTCAGAAATAAACATTAAAAAAAATTTTTTTAAGTCTACCTCTCTTCTCGTCCTCACCTTCTCATATGTTAATTGCCACATACTAGTGAAATTGTATCTTTGTCTTTCTCAGATGGACTCATTTAGCTTAGCACAATACGTTCTAGTTCCATCCACATAGTTTCAAATGGCAAGACTCCATGCTTTTTGATGGCTGAGTAATATTCTCATCAAGACAAAACCTTCTGCACAGTGGAGGAAACAATGAACACAACTAAAAGCAGCCCACAGCATGGGAGAAGATATTTGCAAGACACATATGTGAGAAAGGGTTAGGATCAAAATGTAGAAACACCTTATCAAACTCAGCACCCAAAACCAAACAGCCCAGTTATGAAATGGGCAGAAGGCATGAATAGACACTTGCCCAAAGAAGACTTCCAGATGGCTAACAGACATATGGAAAGATGCTCAACATCACTGTGCATTAAGGAATGCAGAGCAAAACCACGATGAGAGACCACCTCACACCTGCTAGAATGGCTAAAATGAACCACACAAGAAAGAACCGTTGTCGGTGAGAGTTGGAGAAAGGGGAACACTCTTGCACTGCTGGTCACAATACAAACTGGTGCAGCCACCCTGTTATGACTTTTTAAAGAAGCAACGTCAGCAAGCGCTCCCCCTTCTATGGCTACTTGTTGTTCCCATTTATGTGTACTCTTAAGGGCACTGGCAGCAGGCCAAGAGTTTTCCCTATGAGGAGTAGGGTAACAAAAAATTGAAAACCAATGTAAATGGAGATTTAAAGATACGAAGTAGGGTTTACCCAGTTGAAATGAAAATAAGAATAAAAACAGAAACAAAACAGTTTGCCCAACAAAAAAGCCAAACTCACACTGTGATTCCACTCTCTGAAAATAATGCTTAAGGTAGAAAAACAGTGTAGGCTGTGATTGCCCTTGAATGCCAGGATTCTTATTTCCTTCATCAGCCTTATTTTGTCTATCCAAAGAACACAGAAAGCTACCGGCAAACGTAACCTGGTTTGGTTAAGCTGCTTCCAAATCTAAGGAAAGTCAATCAGGAAGAGGAGCCAATGGAGGTTTCCAAAGAGCATGACTTGATTGTCACAGGAATGGAGAAGTCCTTGGAAAAACTAAAGAGGCCTAGGAGATTTCTGCCACAATGCTATAATTTGGTGAGACAAATTGCCAGATAGATACCCGATCCCCTCCAGTTTAAACCTACGTTCCAGGAATAAATACACAGGTGAGATGATAACACATCTTTTATTCAATATAAAACCACACTTTTCCAAAAGCTCTCATTCATTCCTTTCCGAGACCTTCGTGCCAAGTTTTCCTTTCGGAGGAAGTTTCCTTTGAAGTGCAGGTCTCTGCTCTCAATGACCCATGCTGTTGTCTCCCAACCCTACTAACCACATGGACCCCCTTTTCACCTCTGTCTTCCTCATTGGCAGTGATCTCCACATGGGCACAGATCACATTTTGTCCCGGTCACTAATGAAGATATAGTGCTGGACCCAGAGGAAGGATGGGTGGCCTTTAAAGGAATTCATAAAAATTGTTCCTGTTATTTGATTTGCGTCATGAGCATCAAAACTACAGGCCCTGGATGGCATGCACGGAGTATTTCCCACTAATCTTCCATTGTTAAGCTGCCTTTGTCTATCTTTAAAACACTGTCATCCTCATTCTTCTTCAATACCTGCACTAATCCTGATAAATATTTCTGCATGAGAGAGAGGAGTCTTTATGCAAAGTGACTTGGAGGATACTGTAACTTCTTCTAAGGTAGTTTTTTTTTTTTTTAATTTTTTTAAGGTTCATTCATCTTGAGAGACATACACAGCATGAGCAGGGAATTGGCATAGAGGGAGGCACAGGCTCTGAACTATCAGCACAAAGCCCGACAGAGGGCTCGAACTCACAGAGAGATCATGACCTGAGCCCAACACGGACACTCAACTCACTGAGCCACCCATGTGCCTACCCTCTAAGGTAGTTCAGAACTCACAGCAGACCTGACAAGGGTGCCATAACTACAGTGTCATGTAATTCACTTACTAAATGATTGGACAGGTACTCATTTCATTTTCTTTTTTTCAAATTGTATTTTTTTGTCCTTTGATTTCAAAAGGTTAATACAATTAGTTTCAGGGTCCAAATATTACCCAGTGTGCAATTTGGCCGGTACACATTTCAACCTCCTTTCATGTGTGCGAAAACTACCTGAGCAACCTCCTTCCCTCTAGTACTATCAAACTATTCTTATATTAGGGTCTTTTACTCGATAGTCTTCTTGCTCTCCCTTTCTCGCTTTGTCTCTTTTTCTCACTCTCTACCTTATTTCCAGTTATTCTTTGTTTCTAACCCATAATTGATTACACTATTTCATAGTACTTGTATATTTCTGACTGACATAATTCAGAATCAAAATCGATAGTTTCATCAAACATTTACAATTTGTGAAGTTACACTCCATCTTTGGGCTGAAAAGCATGTCTTACTGACTCATCCAGGAAGGAAACATAGCCCTGTCAAACCCATAAAAAACCAGGATGTCTGCTAGTTGGGAAGGAAGTAGGAGCTAGAAGGGGAATTAGGCCAGCCCGCCTTACAGCCCAGGAGATTCTCAGCACCTCCTCTCCACCAAGAGAGCTAGCATAGCCCAACAACTGGCCTTTCCCTCGTGTCTGCCCCACCTGGCTCAAACCCAACCCGGAGACCCCAGCATCCCCAGAGAACATCACCAGCCCAAACCCAATGCCCTAGATGGGCCTTGTCAATCGCCAGTAGCCTGGGGGTGAGGGTTCTGAGAGAGGGAAGAGGTCCAGGACCCAGGCAGCCCAGGCCTGTGGTATAGCCAAAGTCTGAGATCTCGCTGCACCTACCACCCCTCCATGATCCTTGTTTACACTCATCCCAGTCCCCACCCTCCAACATCCAGAGCCCAGCCCCCAGCCCCCGGTTCGCCTGTGATCCTCCTCCATGCGAGTTTGTGTGGTGTGTCACAGAAGGGGCAAAGCTGGGATGTGGCATCGAGACCCTGCAGTGGGATTTGGCTTGGAGAGGGAAGTGGGGAGTGAGCCATATGTGACTTGCCGTAGAGTGTGCACGCCAGACAAGGCCGCTGGGCTGTCCAGGGATGGGGTGAGGGAGCAGTGACTGGGGTGTGTTTGGCCCCCGGAGCCATGATCCCTGGACAGGGTGGGAGGATGTCGGGGGGGGTGCCAAAGAAAAGGTCAATGAGGCCAAAGCAAATGGCAAAAGCCTACAGCACCCGATATTCCCAAGTGGTCTCCCGTCCAAGTACTAACCAGAACCTTGCTTAGCTTCCCAGATCAGAGGAGATTAGGCGCGTTCAGGGTGGTATGGCTGCAGCTGGGAGCCTCAAGAGGCTGGCCCACACATCCAAAGCCCAGCGGGTGCCACGTTTCACCCATGCATCTGCTGCCTGCCTGCCAACTTACCTGCCAGCCTCCCGCCACCCTCTGCCAGGGGCCCTAGGTGGTGAAATAAGCCATGCAAGAGGCCCTGGCACTGCACAGAGGCAAAAGCCCTGGCCTACTCCACTCACGTGGCTCTTGCAGGCTGCTGTCAGTTTGGCCCCATGCATTCCTCTGCCTCCATCAAACACCACACCGCACTGCACCTCACAACACCGCACCAAACCACACCACACCAAGTGGGGCTGCTCACTGGGAAGGGGGTGGGAGTAAGCTGCGGTGTACCCCAGGCAAGGACTTAGGGACCCTCCGGATTCTCAGCGCCTCCTCCCCAGCCCTAAGGATCTTGCAGCTGGACACCTGGCCTTTCCCTCCCGTCTGTCCCACCTGGTTCAAACCCAACAGGAAGCCCCCCAGGACCCCAGCGAACAACACCAGCCTGTGCCCGCTGCCCTAGTTGGTCCTCGTGAAATGTCAGGCGCCTTGGGGATGAGTGCTTGAGGGAGGGAAGAGGTCCAGGACCCCGGGAGCCAACGACTGTGGCGGAATCGGAGTCTGGGGTTTTGCTGCCCCTCTCGCCCGCCCGCTCCTGGGTTCTTGTATCCACCCACCCAGCCCCCACCTTCCAGCCCTCAGCCACCAGCCCCCGGTCACGCCCGCACCGTACGCTCCTCTCAGTGCAAGTGTGGGTGTGGGTGGGTGGTGTGTCAGGGAAGGTGCAAAGCTAGGGTGTGGCTTCCAGCCAGTTCAGTGGGATTTGGTCGGGTACAAGGAGCCGGGAGAGGGGAGATTACCCCTTGTGACATGCAGTGGGGTGTGCGCGGTGTGCTGGTTGGGTCTGGCGGGGCGAGGCCAGGCCAGGCTAGGCCACTGGCCTGTCCTGGAGTGGTTGAGGGAGCAGTGGCTGGGGTGTGTCTAACCCTAACTCTTCTAGTATTTTCCATGGTTGAAAATAGCAGTTTCTTCTCTGCCTTCTCAGCAAGAGAGACACAGTTCTCTAATTCTGGCACCCATCTGTTGTCTAGAATGCAATGCGGTATCCTGTGGGGGGTGGGAAGGCTAGCATCCCTCCTTCAGTAGCCCTTCGTCACCTGGTTGGAAGGCATAGTCATTTTTTTCAAGGGATGCCTTGGGTCACTTTGACACCTCGGGAACCCTGACATATCCTGTGTGGGGGATGCTACTGGGGAGTCGGGATGGATTCTAGGGGTAATGTACCTTCTCTCTCTCTCCCTTTTTCTCTCGAGGTGGAACATGGGAGTTCCTCTTTGGTCCGCAAATATTCTCCCTTAGGATGTTCCTCTGCCTAATATGAGGGCCTCTCCCTCATTCCTTTCTGTTAAGGGCTATAACTGGAGGTAACTGTGCTCAGTCTACCTCAGGATGGAGACTTTAAGGAAAATTCCCAAGCAGCTGCCGAAAGTCCACTTGTTTCGTGGAAATTCCCTGTCTTCAATGGCCTGACCTGAACTGCCTAATTCCACTTTGGTGGAACAAATACATGGTTTCTGTTCTGTCCCAGCTGACAAGATTAAACCTGGGAACTTTTCCTTTTCTGCCTTCTGTTGGCACGTCACTTCTGCCTCTCCCCCCTCCTTCCTCTTGTTTCTGCACAACCTTGGGTGAGGCCTATAGAACTGGTTCCCTTACAACTCTCAGTGCCTCAGACACCATCGGCCCTACTTCCCACCCTAATTGTCAAGGAAAAAAGAGCACCTTTTTGCACAACGCACACTTCAGGTTCTTGGGGCCCACTGGCATCTCTGTTAAAAACTGATAACGTTGGAACAAATCGTCCTACGTCTTTTCTGCAGGTGTAGGTGAACCAATTCCGTGTTTCAGCTAAATGAAGTTTGCTGTTTTCATTAAGATAGACCTCTCTTTCGAGTTATCTGCATTCAGTGTGAAACTTTTATTCTACCAACGTTTATAAAAGGTCAAATATGCTCCCTGGATCTTGATTGCAATTTGTTACCAAATGAGGACATGAAATATTGGTTAAAATCAACTGTCTCAAATGGTTAATTACTTGGGTAATTCTGAAGATAACTTTCAAAGTCTTTAGAAACCTGAGACTTTAGACTTTGCTTTCAAGTTTACTAGGTGAATGAAATGACGTTCACGGGACATCTAGGTCCTTTCCAAATAGGTTGTAGGGAAAAGCTTTGATTACTGGAATACAATCGGCTTTTATCTTCTTTCTTTTCAATTTTTGTAATGTTTATGTTTTTGAAGAGAGAGAGAGAGAGTGGAAAAGGCAGAGAGGGAGAAACCGAATCCGAAGCCGTCTCTAGGCTCTGAGCTGTCCACACAGCGCCCGACGTGGGGCTTGAACACTTGAACGGCTAGATCGTGACGCGAGCCGCAGTTGAACACTTAGTGACTGAGTCACCCAGGAGACCCTGTGCTTTTAACTCAATGAAGAGCAACTAAAGCTGTTTTGGCCTATTTTAAAACATGCTTTGTGTTTAACTGACTCATGAATTAGCCATCTAAAAAATTACGGTGCAAACAGTAAGTTTTCATTAGAGACTAAGGTTCTAAAATTTAAAATTCTGCTAAGTTTACTTAAGACTGATGGAAACAAAGAAACCAGCTCTCTATTTTGGAAAATAGGAGGTATGTAAGACCTAGACAATGGAAGTCAAAGAATGACAATATATTTTTTTGTTGAGGGTAAAAGAAAGTAAATTTCTTCTAACTCAGATGGGTTGTTTGGCGAGAAATGACTTGGGAAAAAACCTGAAGGCAAAGGAAAGTTGTAGCAGGTTCATGAAGGGAAATCTTTGGAAAGGAATTTTACGGGTGGTAAAGATGCACTGTTTGCCGTCTATGGATTTTACAACTACACTGATATAAGATTAAAATACTGTTTTCTTCGGTTTTGGAAAGACAAGATTTTCTTGGATTGTAGATCTGCTCTTGATAAGAAAATATAAGCAAAGTTTGGTTGTTTTGTTGAGTTTTTTCTTTCACTTTCTGCCAGGAAAACCGAAGCTTTAGATATGGTCTTAGTCAAGTTTTTGATGACTTGAAAACATTTCAGTGCCAAAGGAGCTAGGTTTTGCTAACCACTCTATAATGTTCCCTATTTGCCTTTGGAATCTCGTCTTGTCATCTCGGTTAGACAAAGTTATATTTTTTAGCATTTATTTATTTCTTAAAGACTGAGAGACCATGGTCAGAGGAGGGACAGAGAGGGAGACACAGATTAAGCAGGCTCTAAGCTCCAAACTGTCAGCACAGAGACAGACGCGAGGCTGGAATTCATAACCGCGAGATTATGACCCGATCTGCACTCAGGCGCTTCACCGTCTGAACCACACAGGCGCCCCAATAATTTAAAGTTTCACATTACTAATGATCTGTAAGTCTTTCTAGAATGCGCTCTATCACGTCTTAATGCTTGAAAAAACTTTCCAAGATTTCACTTGTAAATGAAATCTTTTTGACCAATTAGCCCTTTTTTTACATGGCATGTATTCTGTTTCTGGTAGAAGCATTGTCAAACAATGGTAAACTTTAGGTTCTTTTGCTTGGGTTAATGATGTAACTGCTCAAAGACATATGGAATTCCTAAATTTTTTTTTTCAACCTTTATTTATTTTTGGGACAGAGACAGAGTATGAACGGGGGAGGGGCAGAGAGAGAGGGAGACACAGAATCGGAAACACGCTCCAGGCTCTGAGCCATCAGCCCAGAGCCTGATGCGGGGCTCGAACTCACGGACCGTGAGATCGTGACCTGGCTGAAGTCGGGCGCTTAACCGACTGCGCCACCCAGGCGCCCCCTAAAGTTTTAATTAGTTATGCTCTAAGGCCCTCCCTTGATATTCTTTGTGTCAAATTTTACACTCTTGTCAAATGTGTCACGCTGGGTGTCATCAGATATTTAACAATGTCTGTTTCTGAGATTTTTTTCACCCAGAATTTTTCTTCTCTCACCAAAACTACTTCATCTTTAGGAGATTCACACACAAAAAAACGACTTTTAAGACAAATACAAGGATTTGAAATCTTTTAGATTCCTACCAAAAAGGTAAGGATTTCGAGACCAAAAAACTGTATTCAAACCAAACCAGAATTAGGAACATGGGATTAAATGAACTGAGGAAGATTATAGTTTTGTGAGTCTTGCTGGAAATCCTGCTGCTTCTCTAACATTTGCTGTTCCAAATGAAGGAAAGTTTCTCTGCTCTTCAGTTATCTCTAATATGCAGAGATATCACCAACTATTCACTTTTAAACGGAAATCTTGATCTTTTCTCCATAACCTAAATCCTCTGAAATTCAAAATTTCTCAAGTATTCTTTCTTTCATGGCAATTACAGATATTTGCCTACGTGCAATAAGAATCTCTTGCTTGTAACAGGGCACGATTAGAAATGCCGTTTGTTTCCTATGGTTTTCCTGGAATGTCCTATTTGAGAGACATGTATAGACTCAAATGACCCTACATCTTCAAGGAACTAACGTTGACTTGATGAAATATGGAGCCATTAAAGCCCTTTGGAAATGGTCGAATACCTGGTTCCCAGAGTTCCCAGAAGCCTCACCAGGCTAAAAAAGAATATCCCTTCCTGGCAGACACAGGAACCTCAGGATATCTTGGGGACTTCGTGAAGAGGAATTCGCCCAATTCCACAGGTATTGCAGGCCTCTATGACAGGAAGTACCTGCCTTGGCTTCTGAACTGGAGGGGCATCAGAAATTCAGTCTGGAGTTTCATTAGAAGGAATTCCAGCAAAGCGCACTTTCAAAGATCTTTAGAATCAATGACACTTCTTGCAGAGCTTATGGAAATATTGAGGCCAGTTTTCAAAAGTGGCTTTGATTTGCAAATGAATTAGTCTGGATTTGGCTATCTCGGTCAAAGAGGGTTTTTAGAAAGAAAAACTACATTTCAGCAATGCACATTATCGATGTTAAATCCTAATGTTTGCTTACCTAGACAACGTGAGGTAACCTTGAGAGATTCTGTCACAATAGCACAGGTATGGACAACCTTGTTCTCCTGTAGGCATAGAAATAGGATCTCCTGGGTAAAATCTTTAAACAGCTTGAAAATGGGATGGGTTTTTTCAAAAACTGTACACAAAGTCTTTTCTCACTGTAGACCTATCAATAGACAGTGCTGTAGTATTCACTTGAAGCTGAGTTAATTTATAAATCTCTAAGTATGCAAACCATGTCCTCCCTACACCTGATCTGACAGTTATTCGAAACTCACCCCATATAAACCCCCAAGACCTGGTTTATTCAAAGGATGGAAATCTCATGCAACAGGGGATTTAACTGAAATAAAAAGCTCTTAGTGCATCATGTCTTCCTACTGCAGTCACTTAGAGGGGCAATCTTCATGGGCTCCTGTATCGAAATAAAACCTCTACCCGCTTTACAGGAAGTCAGTGGGCAAACGAATGTGCCTTCTTATTCCAAGGAACCTGTACAAGACCTCAAACCTCTCAGGATGGTCACTTCCAAGTAAAGAGTAAAGTGGCTTAGGTTCTTGCAATAGTAATGTGTGATACTACGGCAAATGAAAATTAATTCCTTACTGCTTATAGCCCACTGACAAGTCCCTGAAATAGGCAGTGATATCCTTCTAGGAGCTTAGCTGCTCAGTGATGGTGACGAAACTTCTCTAGGGGCAAATCACAACCTTAGTCTAACATCATCCCACTCTGATGGCCCTGCAAGTCAACTTTTTTATTTCAACTGCCCCAGATATATGCTGGCAGTCTTACTCCAAGCTTACGCACCACCTCCCCTGATATACATTTAATAGGTCTCATGACGGGTTTTATTAAGTGGTAATAAAGGGCATTTCCTTAGCCACACCTAGCCCCTCAGGGGTTGAAAACTTGCTTCCAACATGCTTAGAAAGATTTACCCTAACCCTGTCACCCTGCCAACCTGATAGTGTGTAATGAGTTACCCGTCAGGACCCCAAAGCAGTTCTTCCTTCATGTGGGTTCTTTCCCCAACATTTAATAAAATCACCTTTTTCGGGGCGCCTGGGTGGCGCAGTCGGTTAAGCGTCCGACTTCAGCCAGGTCACGATCTCGCGGTCCGTGAGTTCTAGCCCCGCGTCAGGCTCTGGGCTGATGGCTCAGAGCCTGGAGCCTGTTTCCGATTCTGTGTCTCCCTCTCTCTCTCTGCCCCTTCCCCGTTCATGCTCTGTCTCTCTCTGTCCCAAAAATAAATAAACGTTGAAAATAAAATAAAAAAAATAAAATAAAAAAATTAATTCACCTTTTTCTATGAAAAATATCTTCAAGAAATTTTTCTTGGTCTGGGGCTCTGGACTACCCTCACCGTCATCCCCATTCATCAGTTCGTTAGCAGAACTCCGACTGTCGGCTACAGATGCCTTCACCCTGAAGAACAGATATTTCATCCATTGGCAATATTGTTCAGGATCTGTTACGTGCCGCACACAGCCCTCTCAAAGACTGTTGGAGCAAAGCCACTCTCCAAATACCTGAGGGATAGCTGCAAGTCAAAATATGGTAACTTTGTGTCATTACTGGCTTCAAAGGAAAGGGAAAAAAGGCAATTGCCAGAAAATTTTCACACTTTTCTGGAGAAACACTGCAGGAGGATTCCCTTGGGCCTAGCCCAAACATTGTTCTTATTCCTGAGGCAACCATGCTCTCAGGAGATTGTGCTCATCGTATCAGTTTGCTTTATCGCATTCTCTCGTGTTAGAAAGAAATTTGGCCTTCTCTCTCTCATTCTCCAACCTGATGTTCTTTTCTATAATGAAGTCCCTGTTATCCATTCAGGGACAGTGTCTCGAGCCGTTTTTTCTACTTTTAACTGGGGTTTCAGGCCATATTCTTGTCACTGCAGGATCTCTTTGGCCACAGCGTCCCTCAACAATTGCCTTTCAGTACTATCTGGACAAAGGTAAGCCCAGGGCATTTCAAATGCCCAGCAGGAACGCTCATGTGGAGACAGCGTCACTGATATTGGGAGGGAGCTGTCCTCCCTTCTGGGATAAGAAGTATGTGGAGGTAGATATTTCCGTCTGCATGTTGGCTGCAGCCTAGGAATAGAGCTGGTAAGTTGTGTTTTGGGGTAGTCGGATATCTCACTGCAATCAAGGGCCCTGTGCTCTGGAGGATTGTTTCAGTCATTTATTTGAAGAAAAAAAATGTTGCTTTCTCCTTACACAAAAACAGGACTGTTTTACTCTAACACCACTACTTAAGACTGTCTTCACTGCCA
The DNA here is from genome assembly GCF_028749965.1 of Puma concolor. Lineage (NCBI taxonomy): Eukaryota > Metazoa > Chordata > Mammalia > Carnivora > Felidae > Puma > Puma concolor. The sequence goes on from NC_141677.1 coordinate 20,478,017, forward strand.
TAAGAATACAAGCTTTGGCGAGAAAAGGGCAAGTGAAAGGGGGTTGTGAGACTGTCCCAGCCAGCATGTGACACTGCAGCTTAAAGACTATTTTGAAAATGAAAAAGTAGTATCATCTGTATCAGAAAGGTCATTTCACATAGTGGAGCAGGCCCATGCAACCCAGGATTCTCCTAACTTGTGCCCGGTCACGGTCCTGGCACAATTTTGGTCCTTTCTCCCTTTTCTCCCTAGGGCTGCTTTCTGGGCAGGGGGCCCGATGGCTATCAGGAAAGTGGGTAAATACTTGTAAAAAAAAATTGCAGAGTTTGGTCATTTTAAAGAGCTGCAAACGTTATTATATATTTTTGTTTATTTCCCAGTCTTGATTTCTGGATGATGATAAAAGCTTTAGGAAGGCACCTTCTGGGAGAAATCATTGTAACAAAAGGACTTTTGTGACTTAGCTGCTGGGTCGGCAGAGACTCCCTGCAACTTTCTAGGTCACTTCTTCTCTCTCCTCTATGCAGCCAAAGAACAGCAGCTTGTTGGTACATGACGTGTTGACCTGCCCCAGCCACTTGGCAGTGGCACGGGAGGCTATTTGGAATGTGAACAATGGTGGAGAATGGCCGAATTCTGAAGTCAGATTTACTACTGTGAAGGATGCATATTTCCTTTATGTGGGGTAAATTTTCCATTTTCTTTTCCATAAGGCATGGGTAGGTCATTCCTTGTCTTCCAGTTCAGAATTTTGCTAGTTGATCTTTAATTTCAGCACTTCCTAGTCCTTAGTGCTGGTTAGGAAGACCAAAGTGCTTTCCTGCATTTTACAACTAACATTCTGTTTTTCCCCACCAAATATGGGCAAGCCTTAAGCCTCTGAACTTTTTTGGAAACAGACCAATTCACCACAAGTACATTAAGTTGGAGATGTTTACTATGGGTGATTCCAATTATTCCTAAAAAACAAACGTCAATTGAGAAAAGACCAAGCTCCGAGCAGATGTTGGAAAAGTTTTGCCTCTCTGAGAACACGCGTTAACCATACTTGGCTGTGTTCACCCCATGCTGAATGTTCTGGGGCTTATAGGCCTTTCCACAGTCCTGCTAGGTCCCACCAAATTCACTTGACTCCTCCTTTGCTACACACTCTTCCTTGAGGCCACCCTACCCTCATCACTGCTACCCTTAAGGTTCTGTCTCGTGTGTCAAATCGAGTGTTCTGAAGGTACTTGTGGCTTCACGTGTTCTTCATTTCTTGCTATAAGTCCTGCCCACTCCTGGAAGGACGCTCGGCGGTACAGGGAGGGGTCTGTCCCCATGGCCTCTGCAGAGGGGCAGAGGGGATATTTCTTCTTTCCTGATGCTATGGCTTCACTTGGTGTTTCTCAAGATCTCAGAACTCTGCTTTCTCTTACCACCCTGTTGCTTGACTTGTCTGTGGGAAGAGTTATTCCCACAGAACCTGTAACTGTTTCTTGTCTTTGTCTTCCTTTTGCAGCTTTCCCAGTCCTGGCTTGATGCCAGTGCTGTGTCCTCACCACCCTGTGCATGGGCAGAAACACTTGGGGGGCGGTGGGGCTATTTTCTTCTCAGCTTCGGTGCTTGCTGGCCTTAGTGCCCTGTCGTTTCTCAGTGTATCTTACATACTTTTGCCTCTTGTAAGAAAATTTGTCTTTGAGCATCGCTCCTGGAGACTGCAGGGTAATCTGAACGTCCTCCACTTAACTTCACCTACCAGGACCGCTTTACCCCAAGTAAAGGCACATATACAGGTTCCAGAATTGGGACATAGATGTGCTTGCGGGGGCCCACCGGTCACCCCACCTCCCCAGTCCACCTGTTTGGAGAAATCCTGCCCTGCCTTGTACTACCCCAGAGGCATCAGGGTGACCTCACCTCCCCGTGAGGAAGAGGATTCTCGGGTCAAAAAAAGGGCTTTGGACTATCCAGGAAGAAATCAAAAGACTCTAGAAAATAGGAGGACATTTGGCGTGCATCAGGATTAGTTCCTCTTGATCTCACTCGAGTGTGCTGAGCCTCGCTTGACCAACAGTGTGTGTGTGTCTAGTGGAGGTGGGAGAGTCTCTGCTTTGGTAGAAGGCACTTTCAGAGAACCCTGAGACACGATTCTAGGGGACGTGTAATTCTTATGTGCGACAGAGTTGCGTGCGGATATATGCGACTCATGCTTGGGACTGGCTTGTTTCTAGGGAACGAGGACACTTTATTCTGCTCTGTAATGCGTAAATGTGCGGTGCCTGTCGAGGATGCTGTATCATTTTTTGGAGTCAGTGGGGAGTCTGTGGCGTAATTATTGGTGTCTTGATCTCTGTGCAGTAACCTTAACCATTCATTAGAAACGCAGCCGGTTTCTCCCTTGTTCCCTTGTCACCCTGCTTCTCATCCAGACAGAAGTCCCTGTTCTGTGTTTGTCTCCCAGCTGCATCGTAGTCCCCTCAGAGGTTTTCTTGGGTTATTTATTGATTTAGTAATGTTTATTCATTTTTGAGAGAAGGAAAGAGGGTGTGAGCAGGGGAGGAGCAGTGAGACCGGGAGACACAGAATCAGAAGCAGGCTCCAGGCTCCCAGCTATCCACCACAGAGCTAGACGCAGGGCTAGAACCCACGAACCTCAAGATCATGACCTAAGTCAAAGTCAAACGCGTAACCTACTGAACCACGCAGGTGGCCTTCTGTGTGGGTGTTTTAACTCACAGAAATAGAATTTTACTACTTTTAACAAAGTCATCGTTTAGAAGGAACAAAAACTGGAGGCGAAGAGATGTATGCTGGCAGGTTGAAGCAATAATTTATGTTTGCATGAAAATAAAACTTTATGCAGCTATAAATCTTTGGAAACTTGTTTTTTTTGTTTAATTTTTCAATCTATCTGCAAACGGTTGACCTATTTGGTTAATAAAATGTACTCCCTCCTTCCCTCCTTTAGGATTTCTTCATAAAGCCGTGTGAAGTGTGGGAGGATGTCCCAGATTCCTGACAAGGTCTCCAAGCATGACGACTTGCCCAGAGTGCCTGGTGGCAGACATCCTCCTGAGCATTTTACTCAGTGTGTTACAGACGAATCCCTCCAGATTCCTAGGGTTTCCTCATTGGATCACTGTTTCAGACAGAGACATGTGAGCAGCCTTTCACCTTCAGCTTGCAAGAAAGATCTGTGCCTTTTCACCTATGTGTTCACTCCCCTTGGGCCACAGAGGTGAGTCCCTGAACAAGGAAAGGGAGAAGATTCTCCCATTGGGTCTGCAGAGATCAGATCCGGACAAAAATTTTCTGGGAGGACATTTTGTTTTTTAAAAGGTAAAGTGAAGAGGGGGCCTTGCTGGCTCTATTGGAACAACAGGTGACTCGATCTCGGGGTCACAGGGTCGTGAGTTCAAGTCCGAAGTTAAGTGTAAAGATTACTTAATAAACAAATACCTAATAACATAAATATAAAAATAAATAAAAATTAAAAAAATCAAACACATTTTCCAATGTTGCCTGTGGATTCCAAAGAGGACTCTAGAAGCATGGGGAAGGTGTCGGGACTGCCAGACATCATGTGAGGAAGAAAGCACAGGTACTCGCCTTCTGGGGAAGATGGCTTCCAGAAGGACCAGGAACTGTCCTGATTTCCCAAGAGTCTAGAACAACAGGCAAAGACCTCTTTCACTTTCACCTTCCGGGAAGAGTTAGCCTCGCCTGCCTTCCCCAGAGACTGTCCTTTCCAGTGACAGTTTCCTCTGGCCCGCATGGCAGGTGGCTGAAATCCTGCAGTAAGGTGGCTTCTTTCCAGCTCGGGCGATAGGACGCATTTGACGGGGAGGCTGAGATTTTGGGCAAATCACGCAACTTTCTGTCTCGTCCTTTCATTTGTGAATGAGCACCCCAGGACGACACTGTCTAGTTGCCCTTCTCGGGGCTGAGTGTTGAGTCTGTTTGTTGTATAAAATAGCATCAACAGCAGTTTACATCTGGGAAATTCTTACCAAGTTTGGGACACCTAGACAGAGGGGAGCGAGGTTTAAAGTGGCCTTGGAAGGACACTGTGGATCCTTCCTTAACTGCCTGCAAACTTTTGCCCACTCAGTGGAAACTGACAGGAATCTCATCTGGGCAATTGAGAGATGTGCCCTGATTTGCCCCAATTGAATATGATGTGGGGGCTGTCATGGGCTCACAGCCCCTCCCTCCATGCTTCACTGCCCCCGTAGGCAAGGTTAGCTTCCAGGTCCCAGGGGCACGATTGGACCAAAATTTTGTCAGAAATAACTGAGACTCCACGGACACCTAGGTGGCTCCGTCTATTTAAAGTCCGACTCCTGGTTTTGGCTCAGGTCATGATTTCACGGTTCATGGGTTCGAGCACTGCATCGAGCTCTCTGTTGTCAGCACAGAGCCTAAGGAATCTCTCTCTCCTTCTGTCCCTCTAATTGTGCAATCTCCGTCTCTCTTAAATATAAATAAATAAATAAAATGAGACTTTAAAAATATATAACTCTGAATTTATTTGTAACCTGTTCTGAGTTGGAAAGATCCCTGAGATCCCTGTGTTAAGATTTGAGGAAAATTTGATGGAGACTTGGAGAAAAAAACCCCTCTCAGGTACGTGTTTGTGCCAGGAACGTGGTCTTGGCAGCTGTGGCACCGGCCCGGCCCCAGTCTGTACTCTCTGGCATCTGCCCTTGTCTTCAGGACGAGCCCGTTACGAATGAACCCCAGACCTGGAGTGTAAAAGTAGGCTTCCAGACCACGCTTCCCTGGTGTTGCTTCCTAGTTATAGGTGTGATTTTCTCAGTGGGATCAATCTGTTTTGATTTTATAAAAAAAAATTGGAAAAATTGCTACGTTGGATCTTTAGCTGTACTCTTAGACATAATTTCTTACAACTTCTTTCTACTAAGATTTGTGCTTGAGAGTCCCTTCCACAGGCTGTCCCCCAGGGGTCTTTTTCAGCACTTTTGAGTGGAAGCCTGGAGGCTGTGGGAGGTCAGTGTGCCTCATGTCTCCAGAATGGATGGACATCAAAGCATAGCTGGGGAGGGGAGAGAGTGGCACGGCTCCAAGGCTTGTAGTAAAGCTCGGCCACTTTCTCTGCCCTATGCAAAGAACGGCCTCCCGAGTTCCCTCTCCTCCCTGGCTGCTCCTGACCCAGGCGTCCTGTGTGGCCCCAGAGAGACCAGGTGGAGGGGTGTTTGTGCACCAGTTTCCAGGCTGCATGACCATCAGTATTAAGAGGGAAGGTTCAGATATCCGAAGGTTCAGATGGCCATCCATGTTGAGGACAGAGCCTCGTGCTGGGAGCCAGGCAGTGCCGGGGGCTCTCTGGGAGCTTGATATTTTCAGCTTTCCAGGCTGTGGGGCATCTGGCATTTACTGAATTTGGTGGGCGAATCTCAGAAGTGGCCTAATATGGGGATGCACATTGGGGGCTGTGTTCCAGAAGCTGTGTTTACCAAAAGTTGAGGTGCTCAGTGTGGCACAGAGGCCATGGGTAAGCGAGTCGTCACAGAGAGCGTCTGTGTCTGTTTCTGTCCTCTGGTCCTCATTCCTATGCCAAACAGTAGGCAAATACCTCGCTTTAGCAGAGCAAGTGACTGTATTGCCATCTGTGGATGCCAGGTGTCAGGCTGGGCTCTGGATGGGCCTGGCCTCATGGCCCCTTCCTGACACCCATCACATCAGAAGCCTCCACCTGGCTTCACCTACCCCCCACTTGGTTGTCTTCAGGGATCCCCCCACTACCACCTATCACAATGAGCATGTTTCCGAGATGAGCCCTGGTGTGTACCACAGGTGGGGGCTTATTCCCTGTGGACCATGCAGCTGCCTGGCAGCTGACACCTTCTCTCTGCAACCTGTTTCAGTCAGCCATCAGCCATGAGTATCACTCTAAGCTCTCCAAGCACTCCTCCCAGGTCGACTCTCTCTGGAGCTTTGGAGGCAGGTTTGGTGTCCAGTTGGACAGATTTGACCAGATGAGTGAGGTGTTGGGGACCAGAGTGCGGGTGATGGAACCCCTCCCTCTAGACCAAGGTGTCCACTCGGCCTCTCGAGAGAGTGATTTGACTTAAGACTGTGGGGTGGGCATCCAGGCTCAGGGCTTCTAGAAGCCCCCCCCCCCCCAACTGATCCCTGAATGTGAGATGAGGTTAAGAAATGAGAACAGGAACCGTGTTTCCTGTAGAAATCCACCATATTGGTATCTACTAGTCAGATGGACCAGGAACAGCCTTCCACTGCCTAAGACTGTGTGCCTGGGGACCATTTCTAGTCACCCTCTCTGCAGAAATGTCACTGTGACATGGCCGTGCTCAGAGCAGATGCAGCAGAATGCCGCACACACACCCATTTCCAAGGCTGAGGCCGGATGTCCAGGAGCACTCTGGTGCCTCTGGGCTTCAGTCTTTTCAGTCTCTGACTAAAAGTCATCTATACCCTGTTTTATAGCATAGCATTTGGATTTCGGAGTTAAACCTCTGTCTACATTCAGGCTTTACTACACGTTAGCCTCGGTTTTGTGTTAACTGCTTATAAAACAGGACGATGGGGATTCCTGTCTCCCAGGGCCGTGTGCACAGATGCCCCCACCATGCCCATTCTCATTACAGGTTACTGTTCTTGATCTCACGTGAAAAGTAGGTGTATGTGCAGCGGTGGGGGTCACCTCGGGTTGGCATTCTGGGGCTGAAGTCCGCGAGCCCAACTTGCCCTGCAGGGGCTACAATCTACAGGTTCACTCATACTGCCTCCTGGCCATTGCTGAATGTTTTATGACAGCGATTTTCCATCTTCAGAGCTTTGGGTGTGAGGTAGGCCTGCCGCTGGCTTAGGAAATGAGAGGTCAATAAATAACATGGATCAGCGTGTCAAACTTTTCACATGTATTCTGGGTTCAGATGAACTGAGTACCCATTTCACCCGGAAAGGAAGGATAGGGAAAAAGCGGAGTACAAATTACGGGAGTGGGCATAAGAATGTGGAACATTGAGGAAACAGAGATCATAAAAAAAAAAAAAACAATGGAAGAGGCACAAACTATGTGAGCCTCTTAACATGACCCTGATGAAATATGTTAATCTGTGGAGCATAGTTTATGTGGGGAAAAAGGGCTAATCCTGAGGAGGAGTTGTGTACTGAAAAATTTCAGGCTTCTTCCTCTCCTTTTCTGTCACAATATACCATGCTCACAATAATTCTGACACCAGCTGTGTGGGGGATTCCCACGCCAAGGAATTCTCTGTAATGCTACTGGGTGTCTTACAGTTTAACTCAATTCTGACACTACATGGAGACAGCATCAGATCCCACAGGAAAGGGGTCATTCCCAGGAGACTACAACCCACTTCAAATGCTAACTATAAGTAGCAGGCCTCCAGCAAAAGCATTAACAAAAATAAAAATGATCGAATTATAAAAAAAATAGGCAAAAGGCTTGAACAGACATTTCTCCAAAGAACACATAAAAATGGCCAACAAATACATGAAAGGAAGATTACGTCACTAATCATCAAGGGAATATAAATCAAAATCACATTCATAATCATCCTCACGCCTGTTAGAATGGCCACCATGAAAAAGACAAGACACGGTGTTGTTAGGGTTGCTGAGGAAAGAGAAACCTCTGCACTGTTGGTGGGAAGGTAAGTTGGTATAGCTACTGTGGAAATTCATATGGAGATTCCTCAAAAAATTAAAACTCCCATGTGTCCAACAATCTTACTTCTGGGTACATTTGCGACAACAAAGTTGGACCTTAAGGGCATTATGCTAAGTGAATTAATGTAGACAGTGGAAGATAAATGTTATATGACTTATTTCACTTGTAAGTGAAATCTCCCCAAAACTAGAGTCCAGGGTCAAAAGGCTTTCCATGGGAATTCTGCCAAACATTTAAAGAAGAGTTAACACCTATTCTCTTGAGGCTGTTCCAAAAAATAGAAATGGAAAGAAAACTTCACAACCCTTTCTTTTGAACCATTACCTTTATTCCAAACCCAGGCAAAGATCCCACTAAAACTGGAGAACTATAGACCAATTTCCCTGAGGAACATGGATGCAAAAAAAATCCTAAGATATTAGCCAACCGGGTCCAATAATACATTAAAAGAATTATTCACCATGACCAAGTAGGATTTATATTTGTGATGCAGCGTTGGTTCAATATCTGCAAAATATCAGTGATTCATCACATCAAGAAAAGAATGGACACGATCCATACTATCCTCTCAATAGATGCAGAGAAAGCATTTGGCTAATACGTCTTTCTTGATAAAAACCCTCAAGTAAGTAGGGATAGAAGGGATACCTCGAGATCATAAAAGCCACATGAAAGACACAATGCTATCATCTTCAGTGGGAAAAATCTGACATATTTCCCCCTAACATGAACAAGACAGGTATGTTTGCTCTCACCACTGTTATTCAACTTAGTAGTAGAACACAAAGAAATAAAATCATACTAATCGGCCAGAAGGAAGTCTTTCACTCTTCGCAGATGACATGATACTCTTTGGAAAACCCAAAAGACTCCAACAAAACACTGTCAGAACTGATCCATGAATTCAGCAAATTTTCTGGATATAAAATCAGTGCACAGAAAAATTGGTGGCATTCTTATGCACCAATGAAGCAACAGAAAGACAAATCAAGTACTTTTTTCCATTTACAATTGCATCAAAAACCATAAAATACCTAGAATAAACCTAACCAAAGAGGTGAAAAATCTATACACTGAAAACTATAGAAAGCTTATGAAAGGAAGAAGATACCAAAAAAAAAAAAAAAGAAAAGAAAAATATTCCATGTTCCTGGATAAGAAATATTTTCAAAATATACTACCCAAAGCAATCTACAATCAATGCAATCCCCATAATACAACACCAGCATTCTTCACAGAGCTAGAACAAACTATTAAAATTTGTATGGAACCAAAAAAGACCCCAAATAGCCAAAGCAATCTTCAAAAAGAAAACCAAAACAGGAGGCATCACAGTCCCGGACTTCAAGCTGTATTGCAAAGCTGAAACCATCAAGACAGTACGATACTGGCAAAAAAAAAAAAAAAAAAAACAGTCAGATCAAAGAACAGAATAGAGAACCCAGAAATGGACCCACAAACATACAGCCAACTAATCTTTGACAAAGCAAGAAAGGCTATCCAATGGACTAAAGACAACGTCTTCATCAAGTGGTGTTGGGAAAACTGGACAGTGACATGCAGAAAAATCAACATGGACCACTTTCTTACACCATACACAAAAATAAACTCAACATGGATGAAAGACTTAAATGTAAGACAGAAATCCATCAAAATCCTTGAGGAGAAAGCAGGCAAAAACATCTTGGACCTTAGCCGCAGCAACTTCTTACTTACGTCTCCAGAGGCAAGGAAAAAGCTAAAACGAACCATTGGGACCTCATCAAAATGAAAAGCTTCTGCACAGCAAAGGAAAAAAACAAACCTAAAAGGCACCTGACAAAATGGGAGAAGATATTTGCAAATGACATATCAGATAAAGGGTTAGTATCCAAAATCTATAAAGAACTTATGAAATTCAACACCTAAAAATCAAATTCAGTGAAGAATTGTGCAAAATACATGAATAGACACTTCTCCAGAGAAGACATCCAGATGGCCAACAGACACATGAAAAGATGCTCAACGTCATTCCTCATCAGGGAAATACAAATCAAAACCACAATGAGATATCACCTCACGCCTGGTAGAGTGGCTAACATTCACAACTCAGGCAACAACAGATGTTGGCAAGGCTGAGGAGACAGAGGATCTGTTTTGCACTGTTAATGGCAGTGCAAACTGGTGCAGCCACTCAGGAAAACAGTATTGAGGTTTCTCAAAAGATTAAAAATAGGGGTCCTACTACCCAGCAATTGCACTATTAGGTATTTAGCCAAGGGATATAGGTATGCTGTTTTGAAGGGACACATGCACGCCCATGTTTATAGCACCACTATCAATAGCCAAAGTATGGAAAGAGCCAAAATGTCTATCGATGGATAAATTGATAAAGAAGATATAGTATATATATAATGGAGTATTACTCATCAATCAAAAAGAATGAAATATTGCCATTTGCAACTATGTGGATGGACTAGAGGGCATTAAGCTAAGCGAAATTAGAGAAAAACAAATATCATGCGACTTTACTCATATGAGGACTTTAGACAGAAAAGATGAACACAAGGGAAAGGAAGCAAAAATAATATAAATTCAGGGAAGCGGGACCAAATATAAGAGACTCTTAAACATGGAGAACAGAGGGTTACTGGAGAGGTTGTGGGAGGGAGAATGGGCTAAATGGGTAAGTGCTATTAAGGAATACACTGAAATCATTGTACTATATTCTATTTAATTTAGATGTAAATTAAAAAAATAAAATTTAACAACAAAAAAAGAAAAAGACACAGCTTTAGGAAGACAGAGTCCCTAGGGTTTACATTAGTGAGTCAAGATCTGACTAATCATCAGAATTCTCAGGTTACATTTTTGAAAATACAGGCTCCAGGCTCCACCAGGGAGCATCTGAATCTGATTTGGGTGAGGCCCAAGAATTTGCAATTTTTTTAAAATCCCATTGATTCAAATGGTCAAATTGCCTTACAAACACAACTTCCAATACATCCAAGGCCAGGACTTGGGTATAATTAAAAGGAGGTTCCTACATACACAAAAAAATGACTCCTGCAGTTTGTTTCTGATTCCTCTATTACTCAACTGTCTCCTCCGGAACTCCTAATCCGGACCACCTGACATCAAACCACAACAGTTCTAGTCTCATACTACATCTCACTGTTAATCAAGAACTGGGTGAACAAGCCCTAAGGTAAAAAAAAAATGGATATTAGAAACTGGCAAGAATTTTTTTTATTTTTATTATTATTTTTTCAACGTTTATTTATTTTTGGGACAGAGAGAGACAGAGCATGAACGGGGGAGGGGCAGAGAGAGAGGGAGACACAGAATCGGAGACAGGCTCCAGGCTCTGAGCCATCAGCCCAGAGCCTGACGCGGGGCTCGAACTCACGGACCACGAGATCGTGACCTGGCTGAAGTCGGACGCTTAACCGACTGCGCCACCCAGGCGCCCCGAAACTGGCAAGAATTTTTGAAGGGTGTTCTTTGGGCCTGACTGCCTCTGCCAAACCTTGCTTAAGGGTGGATCAAGGGAGTACTCACTGGTTAGGAACATAAATATAGGGGCACCTTGGTGGCTCAGTGAATTAAGCATATGACTTCAGCTCAGGCCATGATCTCACAGTTCATGGATTTAAGCCCCGTGTAGAGCTCTATGCTGAAAGCTCAGGATTGGTGCTTTGGATTCTGTCTTCTTGTCTTTCTTCCCCTCTCCACTTGCCCCTCCTCCACTTTTCTCTTTCTCAAAAATTAACATTAAAAATTTTTTTAAGAAATATAAAAAGGATTACAGATGACAAAACAAAAAAGCCTCCCTCCTAGTTCTTTCCTCAGTGGAGCCAAATTCACCAGCATCTGGGGATAGAGGTTTGATTCTCCCAACACTTCTTTCCTCTCTTCCATTATATACACGTACACACACACTCCACTCACATGCACACACGCACACATATTTAAGGTTATCCCTATGGCTAGGTCACATGACCTAGTAAAACCTTGCTTTGGGCATGTTATTTTGGGGAAAGTTTCAACGTGAATTTTATATATAATTATTGCATAAAAGATCAACAGCAGATTTCCAAAATTGTTGCTATAAAAATTCTAAACTCTTATTTCATATCAAATTTTAAAAAACTTTTTTAATGTCTCTTTTTGAGAGACAAAGAGAAAGAGTGCATGCAGAAGAGAGGCAGAGAGATGGAGAGAGAGAATACAAGCAGGTTCTGCACTTCCAGCGCAGAACCCAACCTAAAGCTCAAACCCACAAGCAACAAGGTTATTACTTGAACCAAAACCAAGAGTTTGTCACTCAACTGTTTGAGCCACCCAGGAGCCACTCATATCAGCTTTCTTTATACAAACTCCATTACACTGCAGGTAGAAACATAGGTATTTTCTTATTTAAAAAACAGGGAGTCGTCAGGTTTTTTTCAATTTAAAGATTACTCTTTGTAGAACCAAATAGAGTCCTTGTTGAGAAGTAAATACACATTTTATAATTTTTTAATGTTTATTTTTGAGAGACAGAGTGTGCATAGGGGAAGAGCAGAGAAAGAGAGAGAGAGGGAGATACAGAATCTGAAGCAAAGTCGAGACTCCAAGCTGTCAGCACAGAGCTCAATGCAGGGCTCAACTACAAGATCATGACCTGAGCCAAAAAGTCGGATGCTTAATTGAACCACTTAGGAGCTCCTATAAATAGACCTTTCAAAACTCTTCAACCCAGTATGTTTTGGGGATGTTTTTATAAAGAGCTTCAGAATGTTTTGTCAGAGTAGAAAATGAGGGGGGGAAAATCATTATACTAGGAAGCAGCTTTTTTGCCAAAAAATAGAACCAATGGCCTTTCAATATTACAAATTATCTTCCATCACATTTTAACATATATACAATCAACATTCAAGCTTGACTTTACAAACTTAAAATTTTTTATAATTCACATGGTGTTTGGCTTTTTAATTTTCTTGTCTATGAGGAGAAAAATTTTAAGGAATAAATAATGTTGATAGCATATATGTAAGAATGATTCTTGTGTGAAAACAAAAGAACCTTCATTTAAAATGGAGGAAACCCTGAATGAGCAGCACTTATGCAAGAAAAATTTGCAAACTCCACCACCAGCAGGGAGAAGGCAGATAAGAATTATTTTGACTGGGGAGGACGTTTTTCATATAGAAAATTTATCTCTTGCTTTAAAGAAAACTAAGAAAAATTCCTCCCGCCCAGCGACAATACACTACTACTTATAGGCAATCAGAAACCACCAAAGCCTTGAACTCTTTGTTGTTCTTGAATAAACTGTTGTTCAAAACAACCCACCCCAGTTCCTCCTAAAGCCTAGTAAAAGTTGACCATCCATTTGTCTCTTCAACCTTGCCTATAATTTAACATAGCTTAATTGTACTGAATTGCAATTCCTATGCTATTCACAAATAAACTCATTTTTTAATTAAAATTCTCTTTGTTTTTTAAGTTAAAATTTTGCATCACCTGGGTGGTTCAGTTAGCATCTGACTTTGGCTCAGGCCATGATCTCGTGTTCGTGGCTTGGAGCCCACATCAGGCTCTGAGCTGACATCCTGGAGCTTGTTTTGGATGCTGTGTCTCTTTGTCCCTCTCCACCTCACACTTTCTCTCTCAAAAATAAACAAATATTAAAATAAAAATAAAAATAGAGGTAACTGTTGGATAAATGAAGTCTTTAAACACTTTTTTGCAAAAATTATTCATTTAAGAAGCAAACACTATTGCTTCATTACATAAAGCATTGATATGCTAATCTTTAGTAGGTGATGAGGCAAGTACTGATATGTTATCGAGTTTCTACCACCAAAGTAAATGTGCTCTCATTTCACTCTTTTTTTCTTCCATGAGCCTCCTACTGACCACTAGAATTCACCTATAAGGAATAATGAATCAAACACAGAGTAAAATTATTGACCAATATGGAACTGATTTTGGATTGGTTATAGCTGTGCCCTGATTTGAGTTCTAACAGACCTCACGGTCAGTGTGTGTTTTTGTGTAAACAGTGCGACTGCAATGTACTTAGCTGGTGGTTTCATGAACTTACTTATTCACTAATGTGACATTTTTAGGAGGTTTTGGACACAAGCAACACTTAAAAAGTCAACTGAATTCATTTACAATTTTTTTTCAAATTTATATACACGTTTACTCCCAGTTCATCTAAATTAGTGACATGGAGGGGCGCCTGGGTGGCTCAGTCGGTTAAGCGTCCGACTTCAGCTCAGGTCACGATCTCGCGGTCCGTGAGTTCGAGCCCCGCGTCGGGCTCTGGGCTGATGGCTCAGAGCCTGGAGGCTGTTTCCGATTCTGTGTCTCCCTCTCTCTATGCCCCTCCCCCGTTCATGCTCTGTCTCTCTCTGTCTCAAAAATAAATAAAACTTAAAAAAAAAATAAATTAGTGACATGGAGTTATAGTACTGAGTTCTGAAGAATTCACCTGTGTGTTCTATAAAATGTCTCAGTCATGAGATAAATACCAGTGAGTATTACCAGTGCAGTGAGTAATACCAATGCAGAGTTCTTCTGCACTTTCCACTGGCTTGGTATTTTTAAAATCCATTCAGACAATATTATGGTCATTTTAGACCATAAGACACCTGCAGATTGAAAGTGAAGGGATGAAGAAACAATTATCATAAAATGGAAGTCAAAACCTAGCTAAGTAGCGATACTTATGTCAAACTAGATTTTAAAACAAAAACTGTAACGACATGAAGAAAATCACTATGTCATAATAAAAGGTACTATCAGTCAAGAAGATCTAACAATTGTAAATATTTATGCCCGAAACTTGGAACTCCCAAATATGCAAATAAATTAACAAAGATAAAGAAATTCAGAAACACAATAAAGGATTTTAACACCCCACTTACAACAATGAACAAATAGATCATCTAAACAAAAAACAAGGAAACAGATTTGAATGACATGGACCAGATGGACTGACCAGATATATTCAGAATATTTCATCCTAAAGCAGAAGAGGTACTTGGGTGGCTCAGTTTGTTAAGCATCTGGCTTCAACTCAGGTGATGATGTCACAGCTCATGAGTTCAAGCCCTGCATCAGGTTCTGTACTGAGAGCACAGAGCATGGAGCCTCCTTTAGATTCTGTGTCTCTCTCTTTGCCCCTACCCATTAACACTCTCTTTCAAAAATAAATAAACATCACAAAAATTAAAACAAGGCAGCAGACTACACATTGTTTTCAAGTACACATGGGAATTCTCCAGAATAGATTACATACTAGATCACAAATCAGGCCTCAGCAAGCACAAAAAGATTAGATCATACCATAAATTTTTTTCTGACCACAATGTTATGAAACTTGAAGTCAACCACAAGAAAAAATCTGGAAAGATCACAAATAAATGGAGGATATACAACATTCTATTAAATAAGTGGGTCAACCAGGAAATAAAAAATGAAATTAAATAATACATGGAAACAAATGAAAATGATAGCACAACAGTCCAAAACCTTTGGGTTGTAGCAAAAGTGATCAATAAAGGGAATTTTATAACAATTCAGGCCCTCATGAACCAAAAAAAATCTCAAACAAAATAAATCACAACTAAAGAAGCTAGAAAATAACTAATGAAAGAAAAGCCAGCAGAAAAGGGGAAGTAGTAAACGTTAGAGCAGAAATAAATGATATACAAACTAAACAGAACAGATTAATGAAATCAGGATCTGGTTATTTGAAAAAAACAATACTGAAAAACCTCTACCCAGACCTATGAAAAAGAAAAGGGAAATGTCCCAAATAAATAAAATCACAAATGAGAGAGTTGAAATAACACCACAGAAATACAATTATAAGAAGATATTTTAAAAAACTATATGCCAACAAACTGGATGACCTAGAAGAAATGGATAAATTCTGAAAAATTTAAATTACCAAAACTGAAACAGGAAGAAAAGATTTGAACAGACCAATAACCAGCAAAGAATTTGAATCAGTAGTAGTAAAAAAAAAATCCCAAAAAACATAAATCCAGTATCAGACAGCTTCACAGCTGAATTCTACCAAATATTTAAAGAAGAGTTAAAACCTATTTTCGCAAAAATTTCAAAAAAATAGAAAAGAAATAAAACCCAAATTCTTTCTGCAAGACCAACATCACCGTGATACCAAAACAAGATACCACAAAACAAGAGAACCACAGGCCAATTTTTCTGATGAATATGGATGCAAAAATTCTGAACAAAATACTAGTAAATCAAATCCAACAACATATTAAAAGAAATTATTCACCATGATCAAGTGGGATTTATTCTTGTGTTGCAAGTGTGGTTTAATACTGGTATATCAATTAACACAATAATACATCATGTTAACAAGAGAAAATATAAGAACCATATGATCATTTCAATAAATGATAAACACCCTCAGAAAATTAGGGATAGAAGAAACATACTTCAACTAATAGAAATCATTATTACCATTAAATTATAAAAGAAAAAGGTAGAATTATCTCATAAAGGAATTTCATTTGGCCACATGCCTAAAAAACACCCATCTCCCATGATGCCATTAATAAAGGTATCAACTGCAGCACAAAATTTAACATTTTATGGCTAATTTGATATTTTTGCACAGCACTTTAGAACTATGTTTCAATCATGTAATCTTCCAAAAATTTTATGAGGTAGATATGTTGGAAGAGGTTATCAAGAGGAGATGACCACTGGTTGACCCACAAGCTGGACCTGGACAGTTGGAGGACCTTCACTTTCTCCCCTGTCAGAAGGTACATTCTGCATAATATTTTTGCACTAGCAGCCATTTCAAGGATGTAGCCTTGAAAGACTAGTATTGTTGAGGGCTGTGGCCTGAATATATGACTAAATCCATTTAAGACCTCTATGTAAACTTAATATTCTGGCAGGCAGGTGCAGAGATCTACTTGTCTCACAAATATCGTAAGTTCTCTTGCTTATTAAACACTGCCACCCAGAAATTCGTTGTGGTTTGCCTCCACTGTACAGGGACATTTCAAATTTCAACTGGGAAACTTGGTTGCAAAGCAAAATACTACTATCCTCATTTTCAAGTGGATATAAGGCAGGAACAGTTTCAGTATGATTATATAGCCAGGAAGTAATGAAACCAAGAACACTTGTGCTTCTTAGCATATCACATTTGACCTCCTTTATCTCCAAGATATCTACTTCTAGATGCCTCCCATTACTGTGCCTTGGTATTGTTTTTTGTGGTCAAAATTGAAAGGCAGAAGCATCCTGCCCTATCATTTTTATAGCACAACAGAGCTATCTTTTACATGTTGTAATCATAGAAAATTTCAAGCCACTTCTTAAACAGGAAGGCACAGAGTTACAGAGAGTGACTTACTCCATTGAGTGGTAAAGAAGCAGTTAAAATTAAAGTCTGTTGACAAAAATAATCTCTATCCACAACAAGTATTGCTTGTAGTCAAGACATCAGACTCATTGCCTCTATTCTAGTCTCTGGATTAGTTTCAAAGAGCTGATAGAGAAAATATGACACTATTAGAGAGCCTTGGACCTTTTTTTTACCCTGAGATGGTCTGGCTATTAGCACCATTGATGCTCAAGAGGATCATGAGATATTCACTCCTTTTCTCTGTTGAAGCTCCTGGGAGACTTTCAAATAGACAACAAATTGAGAGAGAGACCTCAATAGAATATGCCCAAGTCACTTTCCAGCAACTCACTGTCAAAAGAGAAGTGAATCGGGGCGCCTGGGTGGCGCAGTCGGTTAAGCGTCCGACTTCAGCCAGGTCACGATCTCGCGGTCCGTGAGTTCGAGCCCCGCGTCGGGCTCTGGGCTGATGGCTCAGAGCCTGGAGCCTGTTTCCGATTCTGTGTCTCCCTCTCTCTCTGCCCCTCCGCCGTTCATGCTCTGTCTCTCTCTGTCCCAAAAATAAATAAACGTTGAAAAAAAAAAAATTAAAAAAAAAAAAAAAAAATAAAAAAAAAAAAAAAAAAAAAAGAGAAGTGAATCTGTTACCATTTGGAGGCACAGCCTAGAATTATGTAGTATGGGATGAACTAATAATAGAAGAGATAAAAATGAAAATGAATGAGATGAAAAAATAGATAAACCTATCCATTCAGATTAAAAAGTCATGTCAGGAAACTACACACTCACTGAAAAGAGACTAAGCATAGGCTTGCTGGGTAAATGCACACTTACTGAAGAAAGACTAACAATATGCCTGCTCTTCCTCCTCCTGCAGCCATCTGCCCCTCCTGCCCTCACTCTGGCTGTGCTCTGGGTGGTCTGGCAAAGGGTTAATTCATCAGGATGAAGTAGCTCAGCTAAAGACCTACAAGGTAAGTAGCTAATACCAGCCCTGGTAGGTGAACTCCCCTAGACTATTGGCCTTTAACCCCCGGACACTCTTTCTCCAGCAAGGTTATTTCTTGCAAACATAAAACTCAAACATGGTCAACCAAGTGTTTCCTGCTCCCCTGCCAAGTTCTCTGTCCTAGTTAGTTCAGGCTGCTATAGCAAAATACCACAGATTGGGTAGCTTGTTAAACAATGGAAGTTTATTTCTCACAGCTCTAGAGGCTGGAAATTCAAGATCAATATGCTAATGTGATCATGTTCTGGCAAAGTTCTTCTTCCAAGTTGCAGACTACTGACTCCTCACTGTGTTCTCATTCATGTGGTGGAAAGTGTCAGCTAGCACTGTGGGGTTTCTTTCATGTCACTAATCCCATTCATAAGGGATCCTCCATGACCTAATCACTTTCCAAAAGCTCCACCTAACACCATCACCATGGGCATTAGGATTTCAACATAGGAATTTCAGAGGAAAATATTCAGACCACAGCACTCTCCATGTATGTGTAAAGTTGCACCATGGCAGGACACTTGGAGAACTTTCCATGGTTCATCCAGTTGTGTCTACTAAGCATCCCACACATGACAATAAGCTGATCTTTTAAAAATTATATCCAATAACTCTCCCTTTATGCTTACCCCTGAAAGAGCAAACCTAGGCCGGCTGACTAGTGACTATGTCCCCGACATGGCCACAGAAAGAAGTTCCTGCTCAAACCTCAGAACACCCCTCCTCCCTTTAAGTAACTTACTTGATGCATTCTTCTGAAGTCTGAGGTGGGAGGAAGGGGAGTGTGAGAGGCGTGGAAAGTGTGAGTAAAAGAGGGAAGGCTTCTGTCAGGTAGGGGCCAGAGGCAGGAGCTCTCAACCCTGTCCAAGTTTAGAATGACCTGGGAGCATTCTACCCCTCTCAAAACCAATTAATCAGAGTCTCTGGGGATGGTGTTTGGTGCTAGGTATTTATATTGCACAGCAAGGCTGATAGCCAATGGTTAATAGCTGACCAGTGAGAACAGTTCTGTATACACTGAGGCCAAACATGTTAGAGATCCTCAGACACAGTGGTTCTTAAACTTCAGGTGCATCAGAATCTCTTGAAGACTTGTTCAAACACAGATTGCTGAGCCCCACCTCCGGAGTTTCTGATTCAGTAGGTCTGTGACCACCATGTCCAACATTTGCATTTTTAACAAGTTCCAGGTGATGCTGATAATTGCTGATCTGGGACCACACTTTGGCAGCCAATCGGCTGAGTCCACAACCTTTCCCCAGCCAATCGGCTAAGGCCACGATCCCTGTAAAATCTTTGTGCCTTTGAAACTCACTCTCTAGTAGCTCACTGCTGCATCAGTGCAGGTAGGAGATCGAGTTCGAACTAGCTTGAATAAAATTTCTTTGCTTTTGCCTCGGCCTCACCTCCCTGGTGCTCTTTTGGGATCACGAATTCTGGGCATAACACCCCTTGTGTCACTGCCCTATGGCATGTTACCTATGTGACAAAACTCAAAACGAAGTAAATCTGCCTTTATAGTAGTTTTTATTCCAAAATCTAAAAGTCAGCCTTAAGGATGAAGAATTGTGGAAAGAAAAATAGTCTTTGCAGTGAGAAAAAGCTGGGTGCGAGTCCTGGCCCTGGCAACATGAACTATGCATCCACAAGCCAACCACATAATTTCTTATGGGAAACTGGAGTAAATAATTCTCACAGTATTCTGCAGGTTTTCATGAGTTTTATTGCATAACGGACTCTCTGGGGCCAAGCATAGACAAGAGACCCATGGAAGAGGGTAGGAAGGGAGGAGAGGCAGTGTTTGCTACATGGACTGGCAGAAGGGAAGCTGGGGCAGGGGTGGGATAGCTCGCCCGGCAAGGCAGAGCCTCTGAACTCTGGCTTGCAAAAGCGGAGGGGCCAGACTCCATGAGTTCTGACAGCCAGCAGGACTTAACATCTGGAAGTTTAAAAGTCAACATCTCTGCTCTTGGAGAGCAGGGAGGGTGAGAGGACGTCAAGAGGGAAAGTTGTTGAGTCCCAGAAGGACAAAGCTCAGCTCGGCAGGGGAACAAAGGTGCTGGGAAGCGCCATTTCTCTCTCCCATCCCTCAGCCAAAATTCTAAAGGTATACAAGTTCTCTCACTGAACTTGCTTGCACTGTGCAAATGCCCAACACTGTGCTTCTGTGGATCCATCCCTCTGATGGGCCTGCCTCCCTCCCCCTGCTGCAGGGCCCCTCCCAAAGGGGCCACCAACAGCAAAGCAAGCTAAGTCTGCCCCTTCCGTCACTGTGCACCTTGCAGATCCACCCCAGCTAAAACAGCCTTGGCCAGATCCCATCAAAACAGCACCACAAGCCTGGCAGTGTGCAAGCAGCACAGACATGGGCCACACCACTCCACAGTGAGTCCTGCCCCTGGGAGAGGGGGGAAGATAAGGTACACACCAGTCTGACTGTGGCCCCAGCAGTGGACTGGAGGCAATGAGTCTGATTGCGGCCTTGCCCACCAACACAAGTTACTCCAGACAGCACAGGGGAAGTGCCCTGCAGTTTGGAGCTACTGCAGGGACTACCCAAAATGATGAAACCGAAGAAATCTCCTCAAAAGAAACCCCAGGAATTAGCGGCAGCTAACAAAATGATCAAAACCGATTTAAGGAATATAATGGAACAAGAATTTAGAATAATTGTCATAAAATTAATCACTGGGCTTGAAAAAGCATACAGGACAGCATAGAATCTATTGCTACAGAGATCAAGGGACTAAGAAATAGTCATGAGGAGCTAAAAAATGCTATATATGAAGTGAAAAATAAAATGTAGGCGGTCATAGCATGGATTGAAGAGGCAGAAGAGAGAATAGGTGAATTAGAAGATAAAATTATGGAAAAAGAGGAAGCTGAGAAAAGGAGATAAAAAAATCCAGAAATAGGGGAGAATTAGAGAACAAAGTGATGAAATCAAACGGAACAATATCCGTATCATAGGAATTCCAGAAGAAGAAGAAGAGACAGAAAGAGGCTGAAGGTGTGCTTGAACAAATCATAGCTGAGAATATCCCTGATCTGGGGAGGAAAAAGGAATTGAAATCCAAGAAGCACAGAGAACTCCCTTCAGACATAACTTGAATCAATCTCTGCATGACATATAGTGCAACTGGCAAAATAAAAGGATAAAGAGAAAATTCTGAAAGCAGCTAAGAATAAACTTACATGCTCTAATTTACAAAGGTAGACACATAAGAGTGGTAGCAGACCTATCTATTGAAATTTAGCAGGGCAGAAAGGAATGGCAGGAAATCTTCAATGTGATGAACAGGAAAAATATACAGCCAAGAATCCTTTATCCAGCAAGTCTGTCATTCAGAATAGGAGAGATAAAATTTTCCGAAACAAAACTGAAGGAATTCATCACCACTAAACCAGCCCTACAAGAGATCCTAAGGGGGATTCTTGTGAGTGAAATATTTCAAGAACCACAAAGGACCAGAGACATCAGTACAAGCATGAAACCTACAAACATCACAATGACTCTAAACCCATATCTTTCTATAATAACACTGAATGTAAATGGACTAAATGCTCCAAAAAAAAACCAGGGTATCAAAATGGATAAAAAAAAACCCACAAGACCCATCTATTTTCTGTCTACAAGAGACTCTTTTTAGACCTGAAGACACTTCCAGTTTGAAAGTGAGGTGATGGAGAACTACCTATCATGCTACTGGAAGTCAAAAGAAACTTTATATGCCAACAAGCTGGACAACCTGGAAGAAATGGACAAATTCCTAAACACCCACACACTTCCAAAACTGAAACAGGAAGAAATAAAAAACTTGAACAGACCCATAAGCAGCGAAGAAATTGAATCAGTTATCAAAATCTCCCAACACATGAGTCCAGGACCAGATGGCTTCCCAGGGGAATTCTACCAGCTATTTAAAGCAAAGATAATAGCTATCCTTAAGCTGTTCCAAAAAATAGAAAGGGAAGGAAAACTTCCAGACTCACTCCCAAAGCCAGCATTACTTTGATTCCCAAACCAGACAGAGACCCAGCAAAAAAAGAGAACTACAGGTCAATATCCCTGATTGAATATGGGTGCAAAAATTGTCAATAAGATATGTGCAAATTGACTTCAACCGCATATAAAAAGAATTATTCACTATGATTGAATAGGATCCATTCTTGGACTGCAGGGCTGGTTCAACATTCTCAAATCAATCAATGTGATACATCATATTAATAAAAGAAAAGAACCACATGATCCTGTCATTTGATGCAGAAAAAACATTTGACAAAATTCAGCATCCTTTCTGAACAAAACCCTTGAGAAAGTCGGGATAGAAGGAACATACTTAAACATCATAAAAGCCACTTATGAAAAGCCCACAGCTAATATCATCGTCAATGGGGAAAAA
The DNA here is from genome assembly GCF_028749965.1 of Puma concolor. Lineage (NCBI taxonomy): Eukaryota > Metazoa > Chordata > Mammalia > Carnivora > Felidae > Puma > Puma concolor. Next base: position 20,500,438 of record NC_141677.1, read on the forward strand.
CTGAGAACCTTCCCCCTGAGATCAGGAACACTACAGGGATGTCCACTCTCACCGCTGTTGTTTAACATAGTGTTGGAAGTTTTAGCATCAGCAGACAATAGGAAATAGAAGGCATCAAAATTGACAAGATGATGTCAAGCTTTCATTTTTTGCAGATGACATGATATACATGGAAAACCTGACAGACTCCACCAAAATCTACTAGAATTGATACATGAATTCAGCAAAATCGCAGGATACAAAACTAATGTACAGAAATCAGTTGCATTTTTGTACACTAATAATGAAGCAAAAGAAAGAAAAATAAACTGATCCGATTCACATTTGCACCAAGAATCATAAAATACCTAGGAATAGACCTAACCAAAGATGTAAAAGATCTTTATGTTGAAAATTATAGAAAGCTTATGAAGGAAATTTAAGAAGATATAAAGAAAAGGAAACACGTTCCGTGCTCATGGATTGGAAGAATAAATATTGGTAAAATGTCAATACTACCCAAAGCTATCTACACATTCATTGCAATCCAAATCAAAATTGCACCATCATTCTTCTTGAAGCTAGAGCAAGCAATCTTAAAATTTGTATGGAACCACAAAACACTCCGAATAGCCAAAGTAATATTGAAGAAGACCAAAGCAGGAGGCATCACAATCCCAGACTTTAGCCTTTACTACAAAGATGTAATCATCAAGACAGCATGGTATTGGCACAAAAACAGACTTAGACCAATGAAATAGGAGAGAGACCCCAGAATTGGACCCACAAATTTATGGCCAACTAATCTTTGAAAAAGCAGGAAAGAACATCCAATGGAAAAAAGACAGTCTCTTTAACATAACAAGTGGTGCCTGGAGAACTGGACAGCAACATGCAGAAAAATGAAACTAGACCACTTTCTCACAGCATTCACAAAAATAAACTCAAAATGGATAAATGACCGGAATGTGAGACAGGAAACCATCAAAACCGTAGAGGAGAAACAGGAAGAAAACCTCTCTGACTTCAGCCGCAGCAATTTCTTACTTGACACCTCTCAAAGGCAAAGGTATTAAAAGTAAAAATGAACTATTGGGACCTCAAGATAAAAGCTTCTTCACTGCAAAGGAAACTTCAACAAAAATAAAAGACAACTAACAGAATGGGAAAAGATATTTGCAAATGGCCTATCGGACAAAGGGCTAGTATCCAGAATCTATAAAGAACTCACCAAACTCCACACCAGAAAAACAATCCAGTGAAGAAATGGGCAGAAGATATGAATAGACACTTCTCTAAAGAAGGTATCCAGATGGCCAACAGTCACATTAAAAGATGCTCACGGTCACTCTTCATCAAAACCACACTCAGATATCACCTCACGCTGGCTAAAATGAACAAATCAGTAGACTATAGATGCTGGTGAAGATGGGAAACGGGAAGCCTCTTGCACTGTTGGTGGGAATGCAAACTGGTGCAGCCACTCTGGAAAACAGTGTGGAGGTTTCTAAAAGAGTTAATAGTTCTACCCTATGACCCAACAATAGCACTGCTAGGAATTTACCCAAGAGACACAGGAGTGCTGAAGCATATGGGGCACTTGCACCCCAATGTTTATAGCAGCAATTTCAACAATAGCCAAATTAGGGAAAGAGCTTAAATGTCCAACAGATGAATGGATAAAGAAATTGTGGTTTATATATACAATGGTTTACTACATGGCAATGAGAAAGAATGAAATCTGGCCTTTTGTAGCAACGTGGATGCAACTGAAGAGTCATGCTAAGTAAAATAAGTCATACAGAGAAACACAGATACCATATGTTTTCACTCTTAAGTGGATTCTGAGAAACTTGACAGAAGACGATGAGGGGAGGGGAGGGGGGAAAAAAGAGAGGGAGGGAGCCAAACCATAAGAGACTCAAAAACTGAGAATAAACTGAAGGTTGATGGAGGGTGGGAGGGAGGGGAAAGTGGGTGATGGCCATTGTGGAGGGCACCTTTGGGGATGAACACTGGGTGTTGTATGGAAACCAATTTGACAATAAAATTAAAAATTATTTTTATTAAAAATTATTAGACTTCATAAAAATTTGTTTCCTTTCCATTTCTTTTTTCCCACTTCTACCATTTAACCTCTTTCTTTCCATACTTATGAGACTTAATTTTGATTGAAATTTGGCTGTTTGCAGAGTCAAGCCATTTTCATCAGCTGCAGATTTATTACTATCAAGTTGCAAAGAAAAAAATGCCACAGACTTTAAAAACAATTCATACGACTTTTTCCTCAAACTATTCTCAGCAATGTCAGTAACATTTATTGAAAGACCCCATGGTGATTACTTTGAAAATTATAAGCATTCTAAAAGTTCTGGTCTGTTGAAATAAAAATAGGTGTTGGACAATGGTCAATCTTGCCATGTTAAGCACCCGTTCTCTTGAAGAAACCACTCTGTCCTGTGAGAACAAAAATGAACAATAAGCAGCCTTAGTTTTCCTCCCTGATACAAATGTTTTGAGAATTAAAGTGAAAAAATGACACACTGAAACCCTTTTAACTATCCAAAAAATAGAGGAAGTAATAAGAATATTTTAATCACAATGACAAATTCAACTGGCTTAAACAAAAACGTAAAGGAATTATTGACTGATGCAATTGAAGTCCAGAAATGGCTAGATCACATGCTCAATTGTTAACATAATCAGTGTTTGTACATGTGTATGTGTGTGTACTCCATTTTAGCATGTTTTCTGTATCAGTTTCTTTTTCAGACAGGTCCTCCTTTATGCTAATAAGAGCCTCTGATTCATGTTCTCACAGTTCAGCAACTGTAGTAGAAAAAGAGCTTCTCTTTCCTGTTAGTTACAACAAAAATCCCAGATTGCATCTCAGCCCAGTAAGGACCGTGTAACTCTCCAGGAACCAATTACTGAGGTCCACTAGATGGAATGTTATGATTGGTGAGACACAGCTCATACACTCTTCCTTGAAGTTGGGATACTAGTTTCTATCTCATCTAATCACATGGACACAAATAGTAAAATTAAGGTGGTGTTTCCTGAAGGAACAAGAAATATATACTGAACGTGCAAAAACACTATATGGTGTATTGGTTAAAATTTTTTTGGAATGTGGGTGCAAGAACAACCCAAAATTATAGTGGTTTAAACAAAAATAGAAGTTTATTTCTCTCCTACATTCAAGAATCCCAGTGGTGGTCTCATCAGAACTAAGATACTCCAAGGTGTAAGATATCCAGATCAATTACCTCATCATTGCACCGTATAGTTCCTCTGTTTTAAAGGTCACCTCATAGTCTAATAAGGATGCTGCAGCTCCAGCTATTACATCCTGGAAATTATGACCAAATGACAACACAACCATTTGGTCATATCTAGCTAATATATGGCCTGGTGTCTTGGAATATACGGCCTTTGAGTTACCATGCACAAGCCAAAAATGGGTTAAAATACGTGGTTTTCAGATGAGAAAGATGAATAGTGGGGAAAATCTAAAAGTCCTTACTACACATATTTAAATAAACAAGTACAACATAAGGAACAAGTGCTAAGACAGTAAGATAATGATGGGTTTGGCTTTATATTTCTGGAACGTTAAGCAGCTATAATTTCTGCTTATGATATTCCATGATTTAATAAATGTTTTATCTTTTTAATAATTTTCACACTGAAAACAAAACAAAACAAAACCTTATTAAGCTCCTTGCATGCTGTGACAAAATTTTTAATATCTCTTCTGTATCAAGAACACAATCTCTGGTAAATGAATGAGCATTTACAAATCAATTAATGGCTAAAATGAACACAGAGGAGAATATTTTCTTTATGGTAAAAGACTCCTTCCATTTGATTTTAAGTGACATAATTTCTTCTCACAGATTACTTCCAGTTATTTTTTAAGAAGCAGGATGACCCAGAGGTACCTGGGTAGCTCAGTTGGTTAAGTGTCAGACTCACAACTCATGAGTTTGAGGCCCACATTGGGCTCTCTGTTGTCCATGTGGAGCCTGCTTTGGATTCTCTGTCCCCCTTTCTCTCTGCCCCTCCTTTGCTCATTCTCTATCTCTCTCTCTCTCCCTCTCAAAAATAAACATTAAAAAAAATTTGTTTTTTTTAATGCCTTACCCAACTTTATGTGAGAAAAAGAAACTCTTCTTTCTTTAATGGCCTGACTAATGGGAGATCAAATGGAAATAAAAAAGAAGGAAAGTACCACTGGCCAATACTCTGAAAGTGACTGGTTGGGTACCTATGACCCAGAAAGGATCACAAAAGAGACTGATATGATTCATTGCCATCATAACTAAAAGAAATAATGACAGCATTTATATTCATGCAAGGTCTCCTTTCAAGTTCATGATTCACCTACAAGACCTCAATTCTCATGCCACTTCCTATGAAAGCAGAGAATGAGGGCAACAAGGAGGTTATGGTCTTTGGTATGAAAGCTGTTTGTCAGAGTCCACTCAGTGAGTCAGTTCCTGGAAGGTGAGTTCAGTGCTTGGAGGCAGGGTCACTGGCTGGTTTAGCAACTTATCCACTATGCTGATTTTAGCATCTTGTTTCTCAATGTCCTCATAGGGAGTCCAGGACAGGTCATGCTGTAGCTTATAGGTACCAAGAAAGTCATGTGGACAATTTGTCCCCTATCCCTTTAGATAATAATAATAAATAGAAAATAGATATAAATAGGGGTGACTCGGTGGCTCAGTTAAGCCTCCGACTTTGGCTCAGGTCATGATCTCGCAGTTCATAAGTTTGAGACCTGCTTCAGGCTCTGTGCTGACAGCTCAGAGCCTGAAGCCTGCTTCATATTCTGTGTCTCCCTCTCTCTCTGCCCCTCCCCCACTCATGCTCTGTCTCTCTCTCTCAAAAAATATATAGAAACATTTTTATAAAAATAGATATAAATATAAATTTATATTTATATAAATAAGAATATATAAGTATATTTATATATATGTTTATGTTTATATAAAATATATATAAATAGAAAAATACTGCTGGCTTCTCTCTAATTTATAAAGGTAGTAAATGCCAGATTTTTTCCCTCTATATCACAAGCTACATGGTGCAAGTCAGCATCTGTTCAAGCATCTTCCAATACCTTCCTGGTTTATTCTTTTTTTTCAATTTCTTTTAATGTTTATTCATTTTCTGAGAGACAAAGAGACAGATTGTGAGCAGGGGAGGGGTAGAGATAGATGGATACACAGAATCTGAAGCAGGCTCCAGGTTCTGAGCTGTCAGCACAGGGCCCAAGGTGGAGTCTAACTTACCAACCATGAGATCATGACCTGAGTGGTAATTGCTAAACCGACAGAGCCACCCGGGCGCCCCTGTTTATTCTTGTCAATATTGGATTTGCTCCCAGCTTGGTGTCATTTGCTTGGATGAATTCATCAGCCTTCTGCACATGGTCTGCTAGTGCTAGGAGGTAAAAGGGGTCTCTGGCCCGTGGATGTAGTGGGGGCTCACCAGGGCCAGGCCACTGGGGTTGGTGTGAGCTCCACCAGTGCCCCTGTCATCGGCTGAACTCTTTGTTTTGGGGGACTCCCTCCATCTGCCCCAGCATTGAAGCATCCTCCATTATAACACATGATCCTCCTGATCACTCCAGCAACACGAGGCAGAAGACCATCAAGCCCAATTTCTTTATTCAGAAATATTATAGTCTCCAAACTTCAAGGCAAAATCTTAAGATTCTGTTAAACACTGAAAAACTCAAAAGCTCTATTGAAATCTATGCTTCATAATAGAAAGAAGAAACCAGGAAAATAACAAATGGGGAGAAAAGTTAAAGCCAGGAGAGGGAGAATTTTGACACAAGACAAAAAGCTGTTACTCTTCAGCTACCAGTATTAGGATCTAAGATCATTGAAATCACCTCAGAATTCATTTCAACACAACAACTGAACAGGTTAAATACCACTTTCGGTTATAACTTCCTCTCCATTTCCCCCCCACCCCATTCAAAGAAATGTATATACATGACTAAAATTTACATTTGTTCAGAAACATACACAAAAGGGAGACGATTAGAGGAAGGGGCAACACTATTTCTTTTTTTTTTCTTTTTTTTTTACATTTATTTATTTTTGAGAGACACAGAGAGAGAGCGTGAACAGGGGAGGGGTAGAGAGAGAGGGAGACACAGAATCAGAAGCAGGCTCCAGGTTCTGAGCTGTCAGCACAGAGTCCAACACGGGGATCGAACCCACGAACCGTGAGATCATGACCTGAGCCAAAGTCAGACGCTTAACCGACTGAGCCACCCAGGTACCCCAACACTATTTTTTACTGGGGTGCTACTGACTGTCAAAGTCAATGACCAATACCAGGTAAGGGATTTATTATACCCTATGGTTGGATCTAATTGTAGCCATTAGAAATTAGCTTCTTTCAGATGACAGGTATACTTTCCTATGTCCCAACTTTTGAAACGTGTTTGTGTTCTTGTGTTTGTCCCCTTGCCTACTCCAGAAGTCTTGGGAGAGGTTTGTCAGGAATGAGCAAGTAAACAAGATGTACAAAATAGAAAGTGATTAAGAGGGCCTATGAGGAAAAAAAAGAGGAGTTATGAGCACCAAGAGTGGACAAAAAAGGCGTAGTGAATTGAATTGTGTCCCACAAAAAGAATTGTTCACAGGATGCAGGCAAAAGATGGCAAGATATAAGGAGCTGAAATAAAAATAGCAGTGCTCAGGAAATAAAAACTAAAAAAAGAAGGTGTTTTCTGTGATCAAAGTGTTTTCTGTGAAATAAAGAAATAGGATGAAGGATACACAAAGACTTCTAAAAAATTAAGATTTCTAGTATGACTTAGCACTTTAATCTACGTGAATGTATAATTTGATTTAAAAGTAAAAAATTAACTATTTAAAAACTAAAAAAGAGAAAGATATTTAAGCCCTAGCTCTTAGTACCTGTATATGTAAACTTATTTGGATAGAGAACCTTGCAAATGTAATCAAGGTTAAATGAAGTTATATGGATTAGGATAAGCCTTAAATCCAATGACTGATGTCCTTATAAGGAGGGAAAGATTTGGAAACACAGATAAAGAGATACAGATATACATAGAGGAGAAAAGGCCATGTGCAGACAGGGGCAGAGACTGGAATCACAAAGCTATAGGCCAAAGAATGCCAATGATGGCCAGGAACTATGAGAAGCCAGAAAGAGGAAAGGAAGGATTCCATGAGCCTTAGAGGGAGTATGGCCCTGCCAAAATCCTTGTTTTCAGAATCCTAGCCTCCAGAACTGTGAGATGATCAATATCTCTTATTTTAGGTTCATAACTTGTTACAGTAGCCCCAATACAAGTGAAAACTATATGTCTGGGTCAAATTTTTGTTACATCACCAGGAGCAGGCGGTAGACTCTCCAGAAAATGAAAAATATGTCATTGATCATTTAACCTGAAGGCAGTGAAAATCAGGTTAATAGAAATGAGACTTTGCAGTCCATAGCATGCTGTAGTGAATCACCTGATTAAACTCCCTGGGATCATCTGGAATAAATTGACTTTGGGGGGCACCTGGGTGGCTCAGTCAGTTGAGCATCCAACTTCGGCCCAGGTCATGAGCTCACAGTGAGTTCGAGCACTGTTTCAGGCTCTGTGCTTACAGCTCAGCACTTGGAGTCAGCTTCAGATTCTGTGTCTCCCTCTCTCTCTGACCTTGCCTTGCTCATGCTCTCTCTCTCTCTCTCAAATAAATAATTTTTTTAATTAAAAAAGAACTGACCTTTGAAGGACATTTAGGGGAACTGAGCTCCTCTCTGGCCATATAAAGAGCATGAGAAGTTCAAAATGTGGGGTGGATATTTCTAATGAAAACAGAAAATTTAAATAGAAGTTCAAATCCTTAAATTATCTTGACTAGGATGAACTAAAGAGTATTATTGTTTAAGCTAACTGGGGACCAAACTTCAGGTTATTGAGTTGACAGTCATGATTTCTTCTTATGTGGTAATTACAGCATTGGTAACAAAACAGTGTGATATCAAGAATTTGATGATTAATGGCAAGATTTAGAAGATGCTCCCCCAAATGCTCCCCTCCACCCTCTGCCATGAAATTTTCAGAAAAATGAATAAGCCTCTATGCCCATGCTTGATGAGGCTACTCCCACCTTCTTAGACACTCTCTTATGTGAATGAATCCTTTTGCCAAAGAAATTCACTTTCAGTGCCTGTCCCCAATCCTTTCTTCTCACCAGTGTTCACGGTATTCGGATATAAACTGGAGGAAATTACAGTCTAAATTTTTAATTGTAATATGTGGTGGAAATTGCAAAAAAGATACTATATCATCGTGGTTAAGAACACAGGCACTAGTGCCAGACTGCCTGGGTTCAAATCTCCTCTGTGCACTGTGTGACCTTAGTCAAGGTCCTTTAGTTTCCTTATCTGTAAAATTGCAATAACAGTTTTACACATTATGGCTTTTGTCATAGAATGAGTTAACATATATAACATGCTTAGAAGAGCTGACACATAAGTGCTATGTTAGTCTTAGTAATTATTGCATGCCATATTAAACTACCATTAAGATACAGTCCCTGAGAGCTCCAACCAAGAATCATCTCTTGGTGCAGTTAGACTTTTCTTGCACTGTTTCCAACCTGATGTTTTTCACACCTTTGGATCATTGTCACCCCCAGCACAGTCAATCCACACATCTATGTTGAGCCCACACCTGTGGCTAAAGAAACAAAGGCAACAAAGCCGTATGTGCTGCTACTAGATTCATCTTATGTGATCTGCAACATGGAAAGAAGTAGAGTTATATAGTGACACCCAAGTAATAAATCTCAGGTTAAAACTTCCCTTTTATGTGTAACTACCATTTACTGAAGACCTTTGGTATGACAGACTATGTGCTTCCCACTTATAAGCTGTTAAGCACTGAATATTCCCCCCCGCCCCAAATTCATATGTTGAAGCTCTGACTCCAATGTGGTGGTCTTTGGAGGTAATTAGAGTTGGCTTAGTGTCCTTATAAGAATAGACACCAGAAAGCTCTCTCTCCTTCCCTCCCTCCCTCTCTCCATTTTCCCCTGCCCCTGCTTCTGCCTCCCTTTTCATTCCCCTCACCTCTCCACTTTTCTCTCTTCTGTGTGAGGACACAGCAAAAGACCAACTATGCTGGTACCCTGATCTCAAACTTCAGCTTCCAGAATTGTGAAAAATAAATTCCTATTGTTTAAGCCACTCTGTCTATGGCATTGTCTTATGACAGCCTGATCTAAGACACAGGGATTTATCCACTGTCTTTACAAGGGTGCAAGACACAGTCCCTGCCCTCAGGGAAACTTGAAGTTTAATGGTTAAGTACTAATTTCAGTGTGAAGATACTCTAGTAGGGAAGTACACCAAAGATAGCTTGAAGAAGAAACATATAAGCTGCCCCCTAGACACACATAACTTTCTGCCAAATACAGAGTTATTTTTTTCCTTTCTTAATGACACTAAGCCATGTAATTTGAAAACAATGTCAAACACTGTTTCTTCCCACCCACTCAAACTAGGCCAACTTCTCAGGATTTATGCCTTTCTCCTTCTCTCTCTCTGCGCATGTGTGTGTGTTGGTGTGTACATGTGAAAATGCACATCTCCCTTCACTTCTGCTCCCACTTGCTTCAAAATTCTTGGAAGAAGTTGGACCAAGAATCACCAATGTCCTGGAGTTTTGAAATAGTCTTACCCTGGTTAAGTGATGGTGGTTTCAGAACCAAGGACAACATTTATTGTCCCATCTCTTCTATCCTGTATTTTGTTTCTATCTACACCTGTAGTAGTGCTGTATTCGGATTTCCCCAGACAGCTTAAGTTACACTACAAGAAAATAATGCTACCAGTACAATAATAGTAGCAATACATAGCATTGATTTGAGAGCTTAATATATAGTAAACATGTATTATTTAATTTAATTCCCATAACAGCCCTGTAAGGTATTTTTATTATCCCGTTTAGAGTTGGGAAACAAATTCAGGAAAACAAGGTCAAGTGGCTTGCCCAAGGTTACAAAGATAGTATGAATTGGAATACAAATTAGGTATTTATTATTATTCAACTTGACATCTCTAATTACATAACTCTTTGCCAAAACTATTGTTTCCCTGAATAACTTTTTTTTACAATACTGTAATATTTTGTTTATAATAAAATAAATGTTTTCTAGTAACACTATCATAATCATGAATATTTCACTGTAATAACTCTGTTGATCATGATTTAATTAATCTTGGGATATGGAGCTCCCATGAAGCCAGGTAACATGTGGAGTCCCCATTAAGGAGTCATACTGAAATGTTGAGGCAAGAACTCCATAGTTAACTATTGCTTTCATTCTCAACCTGTGAATGATGCAGTTACTGACACCTATAGAGAGGAATCAAGAAAGGAAATGTTTATGAAAACATAGTGTCTTTCAGGGACTTTACTAGCATTTTTGCAATATGTTGAAATTTAATGTTCACTTTCAAAAATAGAGCTTATTACAGTTTTTTTCAATTATAAATACATACGCAAAAGAAAAAATCAAAAGGAAAAATTAACTCATTTTCAAATACTTCAATATAACAATTCTTTCTATTTTTTGTGTATTTCTTCACAGTCTTTTCTTTATAAAGTAAATTTTATCAAGTCAGGGAGTAAGTGGGTTAGGATCCTGCCTCTCACATTCCTGCCTCAAACAAAGCTGTTAAGTATTTTTAAATTAAACATATTGGGGCCCCAATTAAACCTCATTTGAAAAAAATATATAAAAATTTATCTAGTAAGAATTTTAGATAAGATTGTGGATATTTTCTAGTTGAGTTTCAATTATAAACCACAAATATTTGTAGCTAATGTAGTGACTCCAGAGAAATCTCGAATCTGAAAGTTTCTAGAACTCTAATATCAACTTGCTATCTATGTAAACACCACTAGGTAGTACTAAGTGACTTTTCTTTTCTCTCCAAATAGTAAAATTGTGTGTGTGTGTGTGTTTCCTTCTGCAGACTTGTTAAAAAAACAGTGAAAAAAGTGCAAATGGACTTGAAGAAGAGTATGGGGTGATGGAAAACTCTAAAACTGGATTGTTGTGAAGGCTCACAAATTTAAATTGCAAATTTACTAAGAAGTTTTGAATTCTACCTCAATAAAATGGTTAAAAGCTAAGATAAAATTTTCCATATATGGTATATCTTGATAGCATTCATATACTTTGTCTATATACTCATGAGAAAGCTCTCTGCTTAGCTACAAGTAAAATTTTAAATTCATTTATATAATGTGAACATGTTTCCACCATAGTATTTTTAACTCCTTTAATCTGCATTCTTTAAAAATTGCTTAACAACACCAGAAGGCCATCATAATCCTGCAAATAACTAACCAGTGTAATTAAATACATATTTAAAACTTCTGTTCCTGGGTTATATCATACACTAAAAGAGTAACCATTCAATTTTTAGTTCTGGCCTTTTAACATCAGCACAAGATGTAGGGCTTGATTCCGTGAACCATGAGATCATGACCTGAGCCGAAATCAAGAGTCAGAGCCCAGTCGACTGAGCCACACAGGTGTCCTTGCTTTTCAATTTCTTTGTGTACTCTTCCATTTCTTTTCTAAGTGTTCTATAGTTTTCTGAGGCAGATTTTTTACTTCTTTATTTAGGTTTATTCTGAGGTATCTAATTGTTTTGGGTGCAATTGCAAATAGCATTGATTCTTTGTTTTCTCTTTTTGCTACTTTGTTATTGTTGTATAGAAATGCAACATATTTAAGTATACTGATTTTCTGCCCTGAGACTTTCCTGAATTTGTGTATCATTTCTGCCCTGAGACTTTCCCGAATTTGTGTAACATTTTTTTGATGGGGTCTTTTGGGTCTTCTATATAGGGTATCGTGCCATCTGCAAATAGTGAAAGTTTGACTTCTTCCTTGTTATTTTTTTTTTTGTTTTTTGTTTTTTTTTTTTATATTGAAGAACCCCTTCTTTTCTTCAACGTTTATTTATTTTTTGGGGACAGAGAGAGACAGAGCATGAACGGGGGAGGGGCAGAGAGAGAGGGAGACACAGAATCGGAAACAGGCTCCAGGCTCTGAGCCATCAGCCCAGAGCCTGACGCGGGGCTCGAACTCACGGACCGCGAGATCGTGACCTGGCTGAAGTCGGACGCTTAACCGACTGCGCCACCCAGGCGCCCCGTTTGTATGCCTTTTCTTTTTGTTGTCTGATTGCTGAGACTAAGACTTCCAAGACTATGTTAAATAGTAATGGTGAGAGGGGACATCCTTGTCTTGTTCCTGACCATAAAAGAAAGGCTCTCAGTTTTTCCTGATTGAGGATGATATTACCTGTGGGTCTTTTGTATGTGACTTTTATGATCTTATGATAGGTTCTATCTATCCCTACTTTGTTGAGGGTTTTTATCAAGAATGGATGCTGTGTTTTGTGAAGTGTTCTTTTTCTGCATTGAGAGGATCATATGGTCCCTATTCTTTTATTAATGTGGTGTATCATGTTGATTGATTTGCAAATATTGAACCAGCTCTGAAGCCCAGAAATAAATCCCACTTGATCATGATGAATAATTCTTTTAATGTACTATCGAATTTTATTTGCTAGCATCTTGTTGAGAATTTTTGCATCCATGTTCATTAAGAATATTGGCCTGTATTTCTCCTTTTTAGTGGAATCTTTGTCAGGTTTTGGAATTTAAGTACTGCTTGTCTGGTAGAATGAGTTGGGAAGTTCTCCCATTTCTACATTTTGGAACAGTTTGAGAAGAAAGGGTATTTAACTCTTCTTTAACTATCTGGTAGAGGTCTGAAAGGTGACAGGATATTTCAACATCCTGAATGGAAAAAAATGCAGTCAAGCATTCTTTATTCAGCAAGTTTTTCAATCAGAACAGGAGGAGTGATAAGAGTTTCCCAGACAAAAACTAAAGGAGTAGTAACCGCTAAACAAGCACTACAAGAAATTTTAAGGGGGATTCTTTGAGTGGAGGAAAAAACCAAACAAAAGACCAAAAGTAACAAAGACTAGAAAAGACCAGAGAACATCACCATATTTTCAGACCCCAACATTATGAAACTTGAATCAGCCACAAGAAAAAATTTGCAAGTCCCTCAAATACAAGGAGGTTCAAGAACATGCTACAAAAGAAAAATAGGTTAACAAAAAATTAAATAAGAAATAAAAATAAACATGGAAACAAATAAATATGAAAACAGGACAGTCCAAATCTTTTGGGTGCAGCAAAGGCAGTCATAAAAGCAAAGTATATTGCAAGTCAGGCTTATCTCAAGAAACAAGAAAGTCCTAAACATACAATCTAATCTTACACCTACAGGAGCTAGAAAAGAAACAACAAATAAAGCTTAAGGCCAGCCATAGAAGAGAAATAAAGAGAAGTAAATTATACAGAAACAAACAAAAACACAGAGAACAGATCAAGAAATTAAGAGCTGGTTCTTTGAAAGAATAAACAAAATAACTCCCTAGCCAGTCTTATCAAAAAGAAAAGAAAAAAGACCCAAAAAGATAAAATCATGAATGAAAGGTTGAAAGATCACAACCAGCACTACTGAAATACAAACAAATATAAGCAATTATATGCCAAAAAAACTGGGCAAGTTGGAAGAAATGGACAATTTCCTAGAAACACACAAACTACCAAAACTGAAACAAGAAGAAATAGAAAATTTGAGCAAAGAAATTGAACAAGTAATTAAAAATCTCCCCCAAAACAAGAGTCCTCCAGATAGCTTCCTAGGGGAATTCTACCAGACATTTAAAAAGAGTTAATACCTATTTTTCTCAAACTGTTCCAAAAAATAGAAATGGGAGGAAAACTTCTTAACTCATTCTATGAGGCTAGCAGTACCTTGATTCCAAAACTAGACAAAGACTCCACTAAAAAGAAGTACAGGCCAATATTCCTGATGAACATGGATGCGAAAATTCTAAACGAGATACTAGCAAATCAAATTCAACAGCACATTAAAGGAATTATTCACTACAATCAAGTATAATTTATTCCTGAGCTGCAGGGCTGGTTCAATATTTACAAATCAATGTAATATTCCACATTAATAAAAGAAAGGTTGAGAACGATATGATCCTCTCATAGATGCAGAAAAAGCATTTGACGGCATACAGCATCCATTCTTGATTTAAAAAAAATCCTCAATAAAGTAGGGATAGATGGAACATATCTCAACATCATACAGGCCATATATGAATGGTCCACAGGTAATATCCTCAATGGAGAAAAACTTTCCCTTATGGTTAAGAAAAAGGGATACCTACTCTCACCACTCATTAATATAATACTCGAAGGTTCAGCTTCAGTAATCAGACAACAAAAAGAAATAAAAGGCATAGAAACTGGCAAGAAAGGGGTCAAACTTTCACTATTTGCAGATGACATAATACTCTAGGTAGAAAACCTGAAATACTCCATCAAAATTTGCTAGAATTTTGAATTGAGCAAAGTCACAGGATATAAAATCAACATTCATAAATCTGCTGCATTTCTATACACCAATAATGAAGCAGCCAGAAAAGAAATCAAGGAATCAATCCCATTCACTATTGAACCAAAACAATAAGATACCTAGGAATAAACCTAAATAAAAAGGTAAAAGATCTGTACTCTGAAAACTATAGAAGACTTCAAATGATATTGAAGAGAACACAAAGAAAAGGAAAAGCATTCCATAGTTATGGATTACCCAAAGCAATCTACACAATTAATGCAATACCTATCAAAATACCACCAGCATTTTTTGCAGTGATAGAGAAAACAATCCTAAAATTGGTATGGAACCACAAAAGACCTCAAAAAGCCAAAGCAATCTTGAAAAAGAAAAACAAGACTGGAGACATCATGATTCCTAATTTTAAGCTCTATTACAAAGCTGTAGTCATCAAGACAGTATGGTACTGACACAAAAACAGACACATACATCAATGGAACATAATAGAAAACCCAGAAATGGACCCATAGCTATGTGGTCAACTCATCTTCAACAGCAGGAAAGAATATCCGATGGAAAAAAAGATAGTCTCTTCAACAAATGGTACTGGGAAAACTGGATGGCGACATGCAGAGAAAGAAACTGGACCACTTTCTTACACCATACAAAAATAAATTCAAAATGGATGAAAGACCTAAATGTGAGACAGAAAACCATTAAAATCCCAAAGAATAACACAAGCAGCAACATCTTTGACCTCAGCCACAACCTCTTACTAGACACTTCCATGGTTTCAAGGGAAAATAAAGCAAAAATGAACTGAGATCTCAAGATAAAAGGCTTTTGCACAGTGAAAACAACACTAAAAGCCTATGGAATGGGAAAAGATATTTGCAAATGTCATATCTGATAAAGGGTTAGTTTTCAAAATCTCTGAAGAACTCTTCAAGCTCAATACCCAAAAAACAAATACTCCAGTTAAGAAATTGATAGAAGACATAAATAGACATTTTTTCAAAGGCATGCAGATGGCTAACAGACACATGAAAAGATGCTCAACATCAGGGAAATACAAATCAAAACTATGATGAGACACCACCTCACACTTGTGAGAATGGTTAAAATCAACAAAAAAAGAAACAAGTGTTGAAAGGATGCAGAGAGAGGGTTGCACTGTTGGTGGGAATGAAAACTGGTGCAGCCACTCTGTAAAATAGCATGGAGGTTTCAAAAAACTAAACATAGAACTACCTTACTATCCAGGAATTACACTATTAGTTATTTATCCAAAGAATTTAAAAATACAGATTCAAATGAGTACATGCATCCTGATTATTATAGCAGTATTATCAATAGCCAAACATAGAAAGAGCCCAAATGTTAATCAACTGATAAATGTATAAAGAAGATGTGGTGGATAGATAGATGATAGAGATAAAGAAATATAGAGATAGAGATATAATAGAATATTACTCAGCCATTAAATATAATGAAATACTGCCATTAGCAATGACATGGTTGGAGCTAGAATGTATTATGCTAAGTGAAGTAAGTCAATGAGAGAAAGACAAATACCATATGATTTCACTTATAAGTGGAATTTAAGAAACAAAACAGATGAACACACGGGAAGGTGGGGGGGAGAGAAGAGAGGGAAACAAACCACAAGAGACTCTTAATCAACTGACGGTTGATGGAGGGAGGTGGGTGGGGAATGGGCTAAATGATGAGTGTTGAGGGACTTTTTATGATGAGCACTTAATGTTGTATGTAAGTGACGAATCACTGAATTCTACTCCTGAAACCAATATTACACTGTATGTTGACTGAAATTTAAATAAAAAAAAAATAAATAAATGCCTGGTAGAATGCCCCTGGGAAACCTTCTGGCCCTGGACTTGTGTTTGTTGGGAGATTTTTAATTACTGATTCGATTTCTTTGCTGGTTATTGGTCTGTTCTAATTTTCTATTTCTTCCTATTTCAATTTTGTTAGTTTGTATGTTTCTAGGAATTTATCCATTTCTTACAGATTGTCCTGTCTGCTGGCATATAATTTTTCTTAGTATTCTCCTATAATTGTATTTATGTGCTGTTGGTTGTGATCTGTCATCTTTAATTTTGATTTTATTTTGTTCAATCTTTCTCTTTTCTTTTGATAAGCCTGGCTAGGGGGTTATCAATATTATTAATTCTTTCCAAGATGTAGCTTTTAGCTGTTCATCTAGTCTACTGGGTTTTTTGTTGTTATTTCTATATTGTTTATTTCTGCTCCAGTCTATATTATTTCCTTTCTTCTGTTGGTGTTTAGGCTTTATTTGCTCTTTCTTTTCTAGCTCCTTTAGGTGTCATTAGGTTGTGTATTTGGGTCGTTTCTTGCTTCTTGATGTAGGCCTGTGTTGCAATATACCTCCCTCTTAGGACTGCCTTTTCATCATCCCAAAGGGTATGGACTGTCGGGTATTCATTTTCATTTGTGTCCATGTACTTTTTTATTACTTCTTTAATTTCCTGGTTAACCCATTCTTTCTTTAGTAGCACGTTCTTTAACCTCCATTATTTATGGTCTTTTCAAATTTTTTCTTGTGGTTGATTTCAAATTTCATAGAGTTATGGTTTGCAAATATACATGGTATGATCTCAATCTTTTTGTACTTGTTGAGGGCTGATATGTGACCCACTATGTGATCTATTTTGGAGAATGTTCAATGTGGACTCAAAAAGAATGTTCATGGATTCTGCTGCTTTAGGATGAAATGTTCTAAATATATCTGTTAAGTGCCTCAGGTCCAGTGTGTCATTCAAAGCCATTGTTTCCTTGTGATTTCCTGCTTAGATGATCTGTCCGTTGTTGTAAGTGGGGTGTTAAAATGCTCTATTATTATCGTGTTATCAATGAGTTTCTTTATGTTTGTGGTTAATTGATTTATATATTTGGGTGTTTCAAGTTTGGAGCATAAATATTTATAATTTTTAGATCTTCTTGATGGATAGACCCCTTAATTATGATATAATGCCCTTCTTCATCTCTTGTTACAGTCCTTGGTTTAAACTCTAGTTTTTTTCTAAGTATGGCTACTCTGGCTTTCTTTTGTTGTCCATTAGCATGATAGATGGTTCTCTAGCCTCTCACTTTCAATCAGCCAATATCTGTAGGTATGAAATGAGTCTCCTATACACAACATATAGATGGGTCTTGTTTTTCGTTTGTTGGTTTTTGTTTTTAATCCATTCTGCTACCCATTGTCTTTTCATTGGAGCATTTAGTCCATTTATTTTCAGGGTGATCATTTAAAGATATGAGTTTAGTGCCATTGTGTTACCTTTAAAGTTGGTGTTTCTGGTTATGTTCTCTGGTCCTTTCTAGTCTCTGTTGCTTTGGTCTTTTTTTCCCCCACTCAAGGAGTCCCCTTTCATATTTCTTGCAGGGCTGGTTTAGCGGTCATGAACTCCTTTAGTTTTTGTTCATCTGGGAAACTCTTTCTCTCTCTTTTTATTCTGAATGGCAGCCTTTCTGGGTAAAGTATTCTTGGCTGCACATGATTCCCATTCAGCACGTTGAATATATCTTGCCATTACCTTCTGGCCTGCCAAGTTTCTGTGGAAAGATCTGTGAACCTGCTATGTCTTGCCTTGCATATTAATGACTTTTTTTCCTTTGTTCTTTCAGGATTCTTTGTGTTGTAAGGGTTAAATTGTAGTGTAGGGCTAATGCTTAACTTGAAAAATAACAGCTTTGTGTTGACACTGAAGGTTAAGAGATAACAGCCTTGCTTTGCTCTGGTAAACTACACCTCATACCCTTGTAAATTAGGCTTCACCAATTAAGGAAACAAAAGTTCAAAGAAAAGAGCGTCAGAGGCAGGGTCAAGGAGATCCACTGGTTGCAACTTAGAGGCAGAAAGTCTAAAGTAAACACCTCATTAGACAACTGTTTCTAACTCATCTGGAACCTGTTTCTTTGTTCTGTTCCCAGGTGATGATAAAACGATCTGATCGGTTATAAAAACTCTGTACCCCGGCTGTTCGGGGCCACATTCTTGTCAAGAGTGTTGGTCCCGATCGGTCGGCCTTGCCTCTCATTGTAATAAACTTTGTTGTGACGGTCACTGGTGCCCGTAGCATTCTGTTTCAGGAGTCGTGTGGATGCAACATTTGATGCGTTGGCCGGGAAAGTTAAAGGTCTGAAACAGGGTCCTTTCTGCAGATTGCTCTGCCGACCCCTGGGAAGAAGCTCGGGATTGGGAGAAGTAAGGAATTCTTGGGGCGCGCCATTTGGATGAGTCAGGAGGGTCTGCTGGACGCGGCTATAGACCCAGAGTCAGGGATCTTACCGGGACGCTGGTGGACCCCATTTGGTTTGGTTTTTGTCAAGAAGGATCCTATTTTCAGGTGGCTGCCACGGCCTACTGGCCTAGAGATCTCAAACTTGTGTTTTCTTCATGTCTTAATTGTCTTCTTCCTGTTGACTGTGCGTCCTTGTCAGTTCTGCCTATCTTTGTCATGGGTCAAAATCAGAGTACCCCCACCCCTCTGAGTCTCATACTAACCCATTTCCAGGACTATAAAAGAGCTACCTCAGTTTTCCACCTCCACGTTAAGAAGCCAGTCCTTCGAATTCTCTGCGAGGTGGAATGGACCAGCTTTCAGGTGGAATGGCCTCCACAGGGGACCATTGACCTTACATTGGTATATATTTCATGATAATGTCTTTTCTAGGCATGAAGACCAAATCCCATATATTGGGACATGGAGGACCCTCATCGAAAACCCTCCTAATTGGTTAAAACTTCTCCTTCCCCTTCTCCCTTGCCTCCCTAAAGTACAGGCTTTACCACTCAAAGGCAGCCCATCTGGAGCTCAAAATAAGAGTCTTGACGGGACTAAGCGGCTGCCCCCTCTATCAACTGCACCGGAGGAAGAAACTTACCACCCGCCGCCCTATAGTTCTCGCCCAAAAAAAAAAATACGGGTCAAGATGCTTCAGATCAGGAGGCAAGCCCGAGTTGGGACATTCCCCTGAGCTTGTCTCACACCCAGTCAAGGACTCCCTTCCACCCCCCTCCCGCTGCCCTACCCCTTTGTCCGGGGTCACCCCTGCAAGGTGATATCCAACCCTTTATGACTTACGTACCCTTCTCCACTAGTGACCTTTATAATTGGAAGCTTCCAAACCCCTCGTTCTCAGAGAAACCCCAAATATTAATTTCTCTTCTTCAAACTATATTTGTGACCCATCAGCCAACCTGGGATGACTGCCAGCAGCTCTTGCACGTTCTCTTCACCACTGAGGAGCGAGATAAGATCCGTCATGAGGCCCAGAAATTAGCGATGGGGCCAAACGGGCAACCCACCGAGGATCCTGCTGTGCTGGAGGAAGTTTTTCCTTCCTCGCATCCTGAGAATTGGGACCAACACTCCTCACGGTAGGCGATCATTAACCCTATTTCGCCAGACTCTACTGGGAGGTCTCCTAGCGGCCGCCCGCCGGCCCACAAACATGTCTAAGGTAACAGAAGTAATTCAGGGAGCTGAGGAAAGCCCCTCAGCCTTGTTAGAAAGGCTCATGGAGGCGTACCGCACCTTTATCCCTATTGACCCTGAGGCACCTGAAAACAGAAGGGCATTAAATCTGGCTTTTGTCTCACAGGCAGCCCCAGACATTCGGAAAAAGTTACAAAAATTAGATGGGTTTAAAGGAAAAATTTATCTGAGTTAGTTGAAATAGCCCCCAAAATTTTCAACAATAGGGATTCTCAGGGAAAAAAAAGACAAAAAAATTAAGCAGGGTGGTGGCAGCCGTCCTGGATGCCCGTGAGGGAAGAGGACCCAGAACTCCCAAAGAATTCTGGTCTAGACAAAAGAAAAAAGATAAACAAAGGGTTAAAGTGTCACTAGGAAAAAAATCAGTGTGCATATTGCAAACAAGAGGGACACTGGAAAAATGATTGTCCCAATTTAGCCCAACGCAAAACTCGGCCACCCCAGGTATCTGTGAGGGGAGTCAATTTCGCCTGACGAGGCCACGGCTCGGTGGCCCCTTCTGAGCCATTGGTTACTGTTAATAT
The DNA here is from genome assembly GCF_028749965.1 of Puma concolor. Classification (NCBI taxonomy): domain Eukaryota; kingdom Metazoa; phylum Chordata; class Mammalia; order Carnivora; family Felidae; genus Puma; species Puma concolor. Next base: position 20,520,988 of record NC_141677.1, read on the forward strand.
AGGGGGCCAACCTAAGACCTTCTTGGTGGACACTGGGGCAACATTTTCAGTTCTAAAACAAGATCCGGGCCCCACCAGGCAAGGGGTAACCCTGGTGCAAGGAGGAACTGGGTCCCAGACTTGTAAATGGACCACTAACCGACAAGTAGATTTAGGCTGTAAAACTATTACACATTCTTTCCTAATCATGCCTGAATGCCCCTACCGTGGATTACTAGAGACCTACTGTATAAACTAACAGCTTCTTTGAAATTCACTGAAGGGGGTATGCATATTAAAGTCGGCCAGGATGGCCCAACAACAGTAATGGTGACTGTGCCACTTGGGGAAGAGGGCCTGCTCACTCCAGTGCCTAATGAAAATGTCCATGCAGTCGATCCCCTCCTTAAAAGCCTCCAGGCAGATTTTCCCCAGGTGTGGGCTGAAACCTATCCACCTGGGCTGGCAATTCATCAAGCTCCCATAATAGTGGAACTTAAGGCATCCGCACTTCTGGTAAGAGTAAAACAATATCCCATGTCCCGGGAGGCTAGGCGGGGAATCGCTATTCACATCAAGCGTTTGCACGACTCTGGCATTTTGATCCTATGCAAGTCGCCATGGAATACTCCGCTCCTTCCTGTCCGGAAGCCTAACTCATCTGATTTCTGGCCAGTTCAAGACCTAAAAGCAGTAAACGCCAGGGTAATGGACATTCATCCCACTGTACCCAACCCTTATACTCTCCTTAGTTTTCTTCCCCCTTCTCAGGTGTATTATACAGTTCTGGACTTAAAAGATGCCTTCTTTGCCATCCCGCTGGCCCCACAAAGCCAGCCACTATTTGCATTTGAATGGACTGATCCTGAAGAGAGAAAAGCCGGACAGCTCACCTGGACACGACTCCCCCAAAGATTTAAAAATTCTCGTACTCTTTTTAATGAAGCCCTGCACCAAGATTTAGAGACATTTCGGATCTCCAACCCACAGGTAACTCTACTGTAATATGTTGATGATATCTTGTTGGCAGCCCCTTCTCATCTGAAATGCCTGAGTGCCACCAAAGAACTCTTGATTCTTCTACAAAAACTGGAGTACCGAGTGTCAGCCAGAAAAGCACAGATGTGTCATACTGCAGTGACCTATTTAGGTTACAACCTTAAAGAAGGTAAGCGTTATCTTGGTGAACAAAGAATCGGCCTATACTCGATATTCCTCAGCCTAGAACTCGCAAACAAGTCCGCAAGTTCTTTCGGGCAACAAGCTACTGCAGACTGTAGATACCTGGTTTTGCTGAACTGGAGGCCCCTTTATATGCCACTCTCAAAGGATCTCCAGAGTCCTTCACGTGGGGGGGAAACTCAAACTAAAGCCTTACGAGATGCTCTCATAACCCCACCAGCCTTGGCTTTGCCAGATCCCACCAAGCCATTCCATTTGTTTGTAGCCGAAAAAGGGGGGATAGCCAAGGGAGTTCTGACTCAGCGCCTAAGACCTTGGCACTGACCGGTGGCTTATTTATCCAAACGGTTGGGTCCAGTTGCTTCCGATGGCCCCCATGCATTTGACAAATTGCCGCCACCGTGCTTCTAGTTAAAGATGCAGACAAACTAACCTTGGGGCAAGCATTGTCTGTCACGGGGCCCCATGAAGTGAAAGCTTTACTGCAGGCTCCCCCAGAGCGATGGCTGTCAAATGCTCAGATTATTCAATATCAAGCATTGCTACTCGACCAGTACGTTTTTGTGCCCCCACAACCTTAAACCCAGCCACTTTGCTGCCCGAAGGACAGAATCCCCCTCTGCACTCTTGCCCAGAAACCTTGGCAACGATCTCGTCCCTCCGCTCTGATCTTACAGACGTTCCTTTACATGACCCTGATAGTATGTTTTCAGATGGCAGTAGTTTTGTGTTTCAAGGGCAAAGGTATGCCGGTGCTGCGGTGACGACAGACCGTGAAGTTTTATGGCAACAGACCCTTCCCCCAGGAACTTCAGCCCAATGCGCAAAGCTCATCGCACTAACAAAAGCCCTAAAACTCAGAAGAAACAAGTCAGTTAACATTTATACGGACAGCCGCTATGCTTTTGCAACCGCGCATGTACACGGATACATTTATCAAGAGCGCGGTCTCCTCACAGCAGAAGGCAAGGCCATCAAAAATAAAGCTGAAATTTTAGATCTTCTAGCAGCCATCTGGGAACCTGCGAGGCTGGCAATCATTCACTGCCCAGGACATCAGAAAGGCGACTCCCTACAGGCAATCGAAAAACGCCTGGCTGATGCAGCAGCCCGAGAAAGCTGCCCCAACTAAAAGTAAAAGTGCCTTGGAGCTCCCGATCTTGACAGAGCCCCTGCTTCCACTGGAGCCCAATTACACTCCTAAAGATTTGGAGTGGATTTCCAGAAAAGGGGGAACTAAGATGCCGGGACAAAAGTGGTTTCAAGATCCTGAAGGTAAGATACTCTTACCGGCAGCACTCGGGAGGCACATGGTGGGTCAGCTCCACCAAGGGACTCATCTGGGAAAAACGAGGATGGCGGAATTAGTGCGGAGAAAGTTCAGGGTGCAAAGGGCTGGGAAAAGAGACTAAAGAGATGGTTGAAAGGTGTGTAAATTGTGCCCAAGTAAATCAGGGTGCAAATAGGAAGATTTCAGAAGCTAAAAGAGATAGAGGAATTGAGCCAGGCCGCTTTGGGGAAGTAGATTTTACTGAGATTAAACCAGGGAAATACAGATATAAATGCTTGCTTGTTCTTGTAGACACCTTCTCCAGGTGGGTGGAGGCGTTCCCCACTAAATCAGAAATGGCTCAGGCAACAGTTAAGAAATTATTAAATGAAATAATTCCTAGATTCGGGCTGCCTCTGAGCATAGGATCAGACAATGGCCCGGCCTTCACAGCGCAGGTGTCCCAGGGTCTAGCCCAGGCATTGGGAATAGATTGGAAATTATATTGTGCATATAGACCCCGGAGCTCGGGTCAAGTAAAAAGGATGAATCGGACCCTAAAAGAGACCTTAACCAAATTGTCCCTTGAGACAGGCGAAAATTGGGTTGATGTCTTGCCTTTTGTCCTTTTGCGAGCGCGTTGTACTCCATTTGTCAAGGGATTTTCCCTTTATGAAATTTTATTTGGCAGACCTCCACCTATCCTGCCGAGGCTAGGAGACAACGTAATGGAACAGCTGGAACGGGACCATTTGCTGGCTTCGCTCATGGCCCTGCAACATGTACAGAAGGAAATAACCAGGGCCTTGAGAGAAGCCTTCACTCATCCTCCTGTTCTTCCCCACCCCTTTCAACCAGGAGACTTAGTCTGGGTCAAAAGGCATGAGCCTAAAACCCTGGAACCGTGCTGGAAAGGACCACACACCGTGATTCTGACTACGCACACGGCCGTCAAGGTAGATGGTGTCCGAACCTGGATTCATCACTCTCAGGTTAAGAAAAACTGTGTGAAGGCGGGAACAACCCAGACTGATACAGAACCAGATAACAAACAGCAACGGAAGTTTCAAAGGCACCCAGAAGATCCTTTAAAGCTAAGACTGATGCGGGCATAATTTTTTGGGTTTGTATGGTGTTAAGTGTGGGGGACTGTATGAAATTGCATCCCCTATCTTTTTGGCCATACCAATGGGAACTCAGGGACACTGTCATGAGGAAGGTGATAACATCTAATACCTCTTCCACTGTGCCTTGTTTTTTTGTTTGTTTGTTTGTTTGTTTGATTTATGCGACTTGGTGGGGGACTCATGGGGGACTTTAGTTACTAATTATAAACAGCCAACAGGCTTTGCTCCTCCGGTCCCCGAAAACCCCTATATGGTTACCTATGGATGTGACACAGGGATCAAGAACAAAAATTGGCTAACATACCAGGGTAAAAAGGGCAGCACCAGTCCTCATTCCACCCCTAGTGGGACTGGGAATTGCAGGATCCACAGCTATTGGAACTGCTGGACTCATTGTGGGGGACCAAAATTTCAAAACTGTAAGCAAGTAGACCGAGACCTAGGCTACTTGGAAACTTCAATTTCTCGGCTAGAACACCAAGTAGACTCTTTAGCCGAGGTTGTATTACAAAACAGAAGAGGGCTTGATTTACTCTTCATGAAGGAAGGGGGCCTCTGCATGGCCCTCGGAGAAACGTGCTGTTTTTATGCGAACAATTCCGGAGTAATCCAAGACACTCTCAGTTTGGTCAGGGATAATCTTAGGACCAGGGAACGTGCCAGGGAGGCCAGCAATAATTGGTATCAGAGTTTATTCTCTTGGTCCCCCTGGCTCACATCACTGCTTACAGCCATAGCTGGGCCACTGCTGTTGTTACTTCTCGGGTTAACTATTGGCCCGTACCTTATCAGTTGGTTAGTACAATATGTCAAGAAGAGAGTGAAATAAAAATTATGATGATCAGGTCCAATTATATCCCCTTAGTTCCTAATGATGAATCAAGGGATTGATTCACTGACAAGAAAAGGGGGAAATGTAAGGGTTAAATTGTAGTGTAGGGCTAATGCTTAGCTTGAAAAATAACAGCTTTGTGTTGACACTGAAGGTTAAGAGATAACAGCCTTGCTTTTCTCTGGTAAACTACGCCTCATACCCTTGTAAATTAGGCTTCACCAATTAAGGAAACAAAAGTTCAAAGAGCGCCAGGGGCAGGGTCAAGGAGATCCACTGGTTGCAACTTAGAGGCAGAAAGTCTAAACACCTCATTAGACAACTGTTTCTAACTCATCTGGAACCTGTTTCTTTGTTCTGTTCCCAGGTGATGATAAAACGATCTGATCGGTTATAAAAATTCTGTACCCCGGCTGTTCGGGGCCGCACTCTTGTCAAGAGTGTTAGTCCCGATCGGTCGGCCTTGCCTCTCATTGTAATAAACTTTGTTTTGACTGTCACTGGTGCCCGTAGCATTCTGTTTCAGGAGTCGTGTGGATGCAACAGTGTATTTTGGGAATTTGACTATATGTTCAATGATGCTTAACTTTTATTGAATTTAATGGGAATTACCTCTGCTTCTTGGATCTTAATCTGTGTCTTTCCCCAAATTAGATAGTTTTTCAGCTAATATGCTCAAATAAAACCTCTGCTTCTTTTTCTTTCTCTTCATCTTCTGGGACTCCTGTTATATGAATGTTATTCCTCTTATATAAGTCGCTGAGTTCCCTAAATCTACTATTGTGATCCATTACCTTTGTTTCCCTCTTCTTTTCAGCTTTATTATTTTCCACAATTTTATCTTCTGTATCACTAATTCGTTCCTCTACTTTATCCTCACTGTTATGCACTTGAGTGCATTTCAGTATAGCATTTTTAATTTCAGTCTGACTAGATTTTAGCTCTTTTATGTCTGCAGTAAGGGATTCTCTAGTGTCCTGTATGCTTTTTCAACCCTTATAATTTTTGTTTTAAATCCTCAGATATTTTGTTTTAAATTATATCTGTATTGATTAAATCCTGACCATTACTTCTTGTTCTTTTTGGGGGAGTGAATTCCTCCATCATGTCATTTTGGAGGGAAAAAATAATAGAAATTTAAACTTAAAAAATAAAGGAAACTAGACACTAAATGTGTTTGGGTCTGCTTGTTAAGCTTGATAGGAAAAATAAAAAGAGATAGAAAATTAAAAACTTAAATAAAAGTTGTTCTTTCTGTATCCAAGGGAGGGCAGGGGAACCAATAAACAACAACAACAACAACAGAAAACAAAGGAAACAAGATTCTGTTTCCCCTAGAGCTGAAGTTTTGCAGCACTCTATGATCAGTAAACTGCATGGGAGGTGTTTGTGCTGGTTTTCTGGGGTTGGGGCCTGTTGCTCTGATCCTTAGGTGGATTTGCTCTAGTGGAGATGGGCCTGGAGGGCTCAGAGCTCAGGGGGGTGGGACTTGGTGTAAGAAAGCTGTTTAGCTCACTGAGGTTGATCAGTGCAGAGGGACTAAGGGTTAAAATGGCTTAGCTCCACTCTCTGGTCTCTGGAGGGGGAAATTCAAGTGTTAACAGATGTGCAGTCACCCCACCCCCCCATCTGACCTCTGCCTTCACCCTGTCTGTGTCTGAGCTGACTGCCAGGCAGCACAGCCCTCCTGGAGTTTATCTCAGGCATGGCTATGTTTCAAAACCCCACACTTCAGGGACCCCCACAGTATGGCCCCACTGATTCTCTAGAGGAGGATGTCACTGTGCGGTGGCCAGTGTGGACTTGTCACAGAAAATAGGTACACAACCCACAGTGGCAGTGGATCAGAGTTTGTGGTAAATTGCAATACACAGGCTACACCACGGTTTGCTGCCCTTAGTCATTAGTAGGGCAATTCAATGGCACCCATAGGGTCTTTTGCCCATGAAGAGGCCATATCACCTCTACAAAATGCACTCCAACCAGGGCAACTGCTTCTCCCCGAGGAACCCACGAGATCCTCAGACTGTGCTACCCATTCCTGAGGCTCTCCCCTCCTTCCTTGTTGGAGCACTTCCAGGCACTGACCTCCCAAACTTCAGACTTTGCACTCCACTGTTTATAAAAAACTGGTGGTATTGAAACCCTCTCCTTTTTCCCATTAATGGTTTCAGGGAACAATTTTCTTGTGCAGTTCCCTGCATGAGTTTTCACTCTTTTTCCTTCACTTTTTTAAAAAAAATTTTTAACGTTTATTTGAGACAGAGACAGAGCATGAACAGGGGAGGGTCAGAGAGAGGGAGACACCAAATCTGAAACAGGCTCCAGGCTCTGAGCTGTCAGCACAGAGCCCGACGCGGGGCTCGGACTCATGGACCAGGAGATCATGACCTGAGCCAATGTTGGACGCTTAACTGACTGAACCACCCAGGTGCCCCTTTCCTGCACTCTAACTACTTGCTTGTGATCAGGGATCCTTCCCCACCAAGCACCCATGTCTCTTTTCTCCCACAAATCAACTCTCTGTATAGTTCCTACCCTCCACAGGTCATTTTTTTCTGTTATAAATGTACAGCTTTGTTCTCTAAGACTTCCAATCGATTTCTTGGGAGTCAGAATGATTTGATATTTATCTAGCTGTTCGGGGGAAGGGGCAAGTCTAGGGCCTCCCTATTCTTCTGACTCTTAACATCTCTTGTGGAGATGTTATTATTTTTTTTAATGTTTATTTCTGAGAGAGACAGAGTGCGAGCAAGGAAGGTGGAGAGAGAGAGAGAGAGGGAGACACAGAATCTGAAGCAGGCTTCAGGCTCTGAGCTGTCTGCTTCCAGACAGACCTGAGGCCTGACAGTCCTTTTCAGCAATAGGAGTTCCTACAGAGATCCTCACTTGCCCTGCTCCTCCCTAGCTCCCTGCAATAAAATTGAGCCACTTTTGTTGGAAAAATAAAAATAAAAACAGAACAAAAAGTACCAGTTCAATTAAAAAAAATAGTTTTATCACCAACTAGGGAACTGTATCTATAATATGCAATAGAAAGTACATGTCTTGGGGCGCCTGGGTGGCGCAGTCGGTTAAGCGTCCGACTTCAGCCAGGTCACGATCTCGCTGTCCGTGAGTTCGAGCCCCGCATCGGGCTCTGGGCTGATGGCTCGGAGCCTGGAGCCTGTTTCCGATTCTGTGTCTCCCTCTCTCTCTGCCCCTCCCCCGTTCATGATCTGTCTCTCTCTGTCCCAAAAATAAATAAACGTTGAAAAAAAAATGTTTAAAAAAAAAAAAGAAAGTACATGTCTTTTGCATAATTTTTGTCATAGAAACATAACAATTCATATATACACTTGAAAGAAAACTGACATTTAAGTCATCTCTAAGTAAGTCCATTAAGACAAGACTGTTTAGGATACTATTGTTTAGGATACTATACACACACTACACAGCGTCATATTATTCAGCCATAAAAAAGAATGAGTCTTGACATTGCAACATGGATGGAACTAGAGTATTATGCTAAGTGAAATAAGTCAATCAGAGAAAGACAAATACCATATGATTTCACTCATATGTAGAATTTAAGAAACAAATGAACAGAGAGGGAAAAGAGAAGAGAGGAAAACCAAGAAACAGATTTAACTATAGAGAAAAAAATTGATAGTTACTGGAGGGAAGGAAATGAAGGATGGGTTATATGAGTGATGGCTATTAAGGAGTGCACTTGTGATGAGCACCGGGTGTTGTATGTAAGTGATGAATCACTAAATTCTATACCTGAAACTAACATTACACTGTATGTTAACTAAATGGGATTTAAGTAAAAACTTGGGGGGGAAAAGATTGCTTAAGACACCAACCAACCCCCAAATGACAACATAATACTACAAATTTAAGATGGCAACACTGTGAGACTACCCAGAGGGTTCCACCTTGGGAAAGTAATGAGAGGAAACCGGGGTGAAATTTTAAAAGAGGGAAAACAAACGAGATTTTAAAATTTGCATATACTGCTTATCTTGCTGCCCCTATTCTAATCAACACAATTAGTGCCCATATTGTCCACTTAATCTGACATTGCTGCCTGATGAAAACATAGACCATGACAAGCTAAAACTCCATATTTTTGTGCCCTATATGAATTGATCTAAGATTGGAACACATGGTTGATTGCATTGTGTCCTTCTTCCATATCTGCCCAAACTGACTCTGAATTTGGCAGTAGTAGCAAACTTGACTCAAACAAGCTTGAAACTTGTTTGCACATTTCAGCATCTTCTCTTGAACCCCTACCACCAAAAGAAAATACCAGGGCTAGCCTACTGAAAGAATGTGACATGTCATCCCAGCCATCCTAGACTAATTCACAATCCAGCCACCTTCCCATCCCCCAATTCAGCTGACCTGCCAGCTGATTGTAGAAACATAGGTCTAGCCAAGATCAGCAGAATCACCCAACTGACTTGCAAATCCATACAAATGATAAAGGACAGTTGTTAAGCCACTTACATTTTAGGCTGTTATGCAGCAATCATTGCTGACAGAGTGGTCAGGTTAGCCCATTACTATGATTGTTCTGCCTCTGGCATAAGCCAGATGAATTAGTCGACCATAATAGGGAGTGGCAAATGGAAGTTAAGATTCATGAGACCTAAAAGTAATGATATAGTTTCTTTACAAATTCACAAAAATAAGGATATTCTTTGAACTGGATCCAAACCCTATAAGCTATAAATTAAGCCTATTTATCTTAAGCTTACAATCTTCAAAATGTCTGAAATAATACTGTTTACTCTTCCATAGACGTAACAAGTGTCTACGTGATACTTCCACATTCACCATCTCTTTTGTGCTCATCCCAAAGCACTTTGTCAAATTATATTAGCTTAATTAATAACAATTTTAAAGACCTACTTAACTTCTTTTAGAAACAAAGAGATTTGACTCAAAACATTTCAGAGCATCCAAACCAATTGTACCACGATTTCTGCCTTTAGCAGTACAATGTAATTAAGAAGCATGTGCAGACTGTTTTCTTCAATTGGCAATGTAGGCATCATTCACACCCATGAAAAGCTAATGGCACAAATAGAAAAAGATTAGTTTATTATTAGAGAACTATTTAGACGTGTAGGAGGAAAGTTTAGTGGCCTGACATAGCTGATGAACTTTTCTTCCAATTGAGAATGGTCAGTTTTAACTTGAGCCATTGCTGGCTGCATTTTCTCACATTTCTTTTCTCAGCACTCTCTCTTGCCTTTCAAACAGCTGTATTGCTTGCATCACAGTGATCCAAGTTCTACTGAACACTCTATGACTAAAGAACTTTTTGAAAAATCTTGCTACTAAAGAGTGTTCCATGACCCAGGAACATCACAGACCCCATCCAGTTCTGCTGAATCCAAATCTGCATTTTTAATGAAATCCTCAAGTGATTATTTTCACTTTTATTTTATTACTATTATTTTCACTTATTTCATTTCAGCTTTTAGTTTTTTTTTTTTTAATTTTTTTTTTTCAACGTTTATTTATTTTTGGGACAGAGAGAGACAGAGCATGAACGGGGGAGGAGCAGAGAGAGAGGGAGACACAGAATCGGAAACAGGCTCCAGGCTCTGAGCCATCAGCCTAGAGCCTGATGCGGGGCTCGAACTCACCAGCTGTGAGATAGATCATGACCTGAGCCGAAGTTGGACGCTTAACCGACTGCGCCACCCAGGCGCCCCTTTTATTTAGTTCTTAACATTTTTAAATTTTTGATAGAGACAGAGCACAAGTGGGGGAGGGGCAGAGAGAGAAGGAGGCACAGAATCTGAAACAGGCTCCTGGCTCCGGGCTGTCAGCACAGAGCCTGACACGGGGCTCGAACTCACCAGCTGTGAGATAGATCATGACCTGAGCCGAAGATGGACGCTTAACCGACTGAGCCACTCAAGCGTCCCTATTTAGTTATACTTAGCTATAACTAGGAGGCTATGGCGGTGGGATTCCCTGTTATTCTCAGTAGTTAGCAGCTAATCTTAAACTACTTCCATAGTATTGCTTCTTCTCACAGTTCACAGTAGCAGGCATAAAAGAGGAATGCCATACAGTCTTCTGGAGCCATGACTCACAATTGCAATGAAGCTACAAATCACTCTTCCTCTTGCATTTTATCAGACCTGACTTCTCTTTCACAGCCCTGCTGGATATTGATAAGAATCAATTATAGTTCCAAAAATATTTTATTCCATATTTACATTTTTTTCTACCAGACAGTATATATCTTAAGAACATGTTCTGAAATCTCTTATGCAGCTTTTCAAAATCTCCAAAGGTAAATATAGTGCCTAGTACAGGATAGGTATTTGATAGTACCCTCTCTTTTTGATTAACGAATGAACATAACTAGGTCACTGACTAAGTAACTGATTTGTGAAACTTCAAATACAAGCAAAACTATCTTACCTACTTCTAAAGTTTTATAATTCTAGTATATTTTTTTTCACAGCCAAGTCAACTGGTGTCTCTTATAGTCCACTTCTCCTATAAGGTTGGTTCTAAAGATTTTAGTACATCTGATAGGAAAATAAATATTCAAGCAAAAAGTTTACATACTTTTTCATTTGCAATGAGTATGCTTTTTTCTGTTAACATCTTGTCTTAATCAGTTTTGAATCCCTAATGATTTCTGCAGTTTCTGATACATAACATGCACTCAAATATTTGTTGAGTGAGTAAATTATTTTTAAACTACCATGAGTTTGTTAGCATATTATAATTAATGAAGAAAAGCTCCAATGCAAAACATTTTAATAGGTTGTCAAATATACAGTTATTAGAATTATCTAAGTATCACTTATAAAAATCGGTATATCACATTAGATGACTCTATGAAATAAAAACACAAATCACACATTGACAATACCCCTGCAGTCCAAGAATACTCCCATCAATAATACAAATTACAAACACATTAAAAAGAGAGACATTGTTTAGACATTTAAACCAAAGTAACTTTGACTACACTAAATACATTCACTCATCAAGTACAATAAATTTAGCATAGTCACTAATACAATTTTAGGTGCAATTTCACATGCTTTCATAAATCTTCCAGTACAGCTCCCTACAGTAAAGTGTCTTTGTGCACGCCAATTTCATTTATATGCAGGTGCATTCCACATCCTACTTGAAACTATTTCACTTCATAATTAAGCTTAATATATGCTGTAAGTGAACACCAGGCCAAACTTTAACCCCATGATGACAAAGTTTAACAATTAAAAAAAAAAAATTCTTCAAAGTACATTCTAATTTATTTAATCACATGAACACTATTTCCTCTCATTAGACACTATCAACATTAAGTAACAAGAATTTAAACATCAAAAAGCCAGAGATTCCAATCTTCCTAAAATATTAACAAGTAGTTTAAGTAATAATACAAGCATTCTGTAAATCAAAAAGTAATTTCATATTCATTGCCAAATTTAAAATACCAGTGATTTGAAGATGAAATTGAGGCCTAAAATATTTTTAAATAAATTGTAAAACACAATTTTAAAAATGTGCAGTAAGTTGCTTGTGAATACGTAATGGAATATTTTTCACAGTAACGCTATTTTAAAACACTACTCTAAATGGACGGCCTAAAAATAAACGTACCTTTACTGGCAAGAAAAGTGAAAAGAAAAATTAAGGCCTTTGTATGCTATCTATAATTGCTACCTGAACCCAAAAGTCAAATAGAGGTTATAATGATGCAACATATTATTTTTAACCTTTCTAACATATTGTCAGTTGCTTTAGCTCAGCTTAATAATTATCTTTACACAAATTCAAATGCTAGTGAACTTTATCATTAAATGCATATTTCTCTGTATCTCTATTTTAATTAAGTCCCCAACCCCACCCCATCTAGACAGAATGCTGAAAATGTTTAGGGCTTTGTCTGATTGGTTCACAACTGTATATTCAGGGGCTAAAAATGCTTGGCACATGGTAGAAATCCAGTAAATATTTTTGAATGAATTAAGAAGCCTGGCTTCCATTGGCAACACTACTTGTCTTTCCAAAGCATCGATAGATAATTGCTACCTCTTTACATGATAAAATTGACACTTTTTTTTTTTAAAGAAACTGATGCCTAGGCTATAAAAATATTACAGGATGTAGTGGAAGGATAACTGAGGCTACAAACATATCAAATCAAGGTTAAAGGCACAGGATAAGGAAGATTATTACAAAGCATTGTAAACAATTTTAAGAGCAAATCAAGTTTTAAAGTATCAAATGCCTAACTGCTAAAAGAGTACTAAAATGATGACAATGTTTTAAAAATAGTGGACAAAATTTCTGTAATTTCACAAATAAAACAGTTACATACCATCTTCTTTCATCCCATATCTTCTCAGTATTCCCAATCCTAGAAACAAATGTTTTCAGTTGCATGAAATATGAAAATTACAACTGAAATATCTCTGAAAATTAATTCCTTTTTCTTAAGTTATATTATTATAAATTTAATATATAGACTTTACAGAGATAATATGAAGAACATCATTTTGGAAATCATAAAATAGTAAGTTATACTCAATCAAAATCATAAAAAAAGTCCTTATTCAGTTGAATACAATCTAAAGCTCCACAATAGCAAATTGTAGTGTAAAGAGGCATAGTAAGTACGATCTTTCCAGACACATAAAACAAAGAATAATGAATACTGAGTTGAAAATACAAGTTCCACGTTAGAGCCATTTAATATACACATTTTCACAACTGTTTCTTGAAAAACTATTTAGATAAAATATTTAGCATTTATCATCAATTTTTAATTTACTTGAATTTATGCAACTTCCATCCATATTAAAATATTAGTGTAAATACTTTATTATAAAACTATTACACAATTTAAATTTTTATTAGAGAAATGTATTATTCACTATCCACCATTTCTTAAAGTCCTTTTCATGAGTGCATTCCATAAGAAATACACTAAAATCATTATTTATATTTCCTAGGGGGAATAAACTATGGTAATCCTATTAACCCAAACTATATCCTTATTATGCTTATTTATTAAACACGTACATGTTTAAACATGCTTGGTGAATAGTGATCATTCTTCCCCACAGTGGTAAATTTCAGCATAATGTTAAATGACTGGGCTAGATAGTAAAATATTCACATGTAGATTACATAAACAGAGACTTATTCTGTGACATGTAAGCTTACTTATAAAATAACATAAAATGGGCACTGGGTAACAGTGATAAAAAATGTAAACAAACAGAATTAAATGTTAATCTCTTCCCTGAAAAATAAAAGACAAAAGCGCTTCCTGTTTTATTTAAAAAAAAAATATGGTCTATTGTATCAAAAAGGTAAGACATTGATTTTTACAAAACTATATTTCTACATATGGATAAAGAAAATCTAGAACAGTTGATTCACACTTTATTGAGCTAAAATGTGCAAAAAATCTGGTAATATTTAAATTTATTAAATTCATTGTACATAGCCTGATACCATCCCATTCAAAACAACCCTCTTGTTAAGACTCAAAATTGTTAATTATCTGAGCTTCAGACTTATGAACCCCTGTCCAAATAACAACAACAACAACAAAAGTCTATGTTGTGGGAGAAAAAAAATTAAAATAAAAAATTTTTGACTATTAGGACTTGAAATTCATCCCCACAAAGAAAAGCTACAGCCAATACCTATTTAGGCAGTAGAGAAAAATATGCAGTCTCTATAGAAAATACTTATTCTGACTCTAAATAAAAAATTAAAACCAAATTTTGCTGTAACAAAATGTATATGAATTTTAAAGTTATTCAGGTTTACTAGAGTTACTAAGCATAGAATTCATAGAGCATTTGGTACTTCTGTTTGTGCTCAGATATTTGTGAAAAACACAGACTGGGAAGGTGAAATAAACACAAAATTGTGATACTTTACACTAAAAAAAACAAAGACATTAAGATTTAAAAGTTTAATTTGTAATTCTAGGGGAAAAAGAGGGGAGAAAGTTCAACAGCTCACAAATATAAAACATCTTCCAAGAATACAGCAAAACTGTTAACTGCTTAGATGTGTTAGTGAATCAAAGTGCAAGTAATGCTTTCATAAATATCTAACATATTTGCAAATTTAATTTCAAAGTTTTAAATGTTTTCAATAACAAATAACTACTTATTTTTTAAAGGGTAGTAAATGTGAAACTCAGATGATACAGATAATAATTTTTCCACTCATTACAATTTAAATTGTTATTTCTATCTGGAATAGGATATAAAACTGTTTTGAGTAAGAGTGAAATAGAAGCATGGATTTAGATATGCACCAAACTTATAGAGGTGCACTAATTACCCGTGGTACTTTTGATACAATACTGGGTGGTGTCCTTCACTGCTTATTAGAATTCTAAGAAACACTTTTTAGCAATATATACTACTGTTTGACTAAATGGAGACATATAAATACATGCATTTTAAAAGAGAAAATTCTCAAAAGGTCTTTAAAGGAAAAGTAAGACAATCATCTACCTTTTGAAAAGGTAGGAAAAGGTATTATATGGTTTATAACATTTTTCACAATATAGTAAATACTTTTTCTAATTTTTGCATCAATTTAAGAGTTTAAAAGAAAATATTTTGTTCCTTGCAAATGCCCTTTTTCTTCTCCTAACCCTGGCAAGAATAATTATTAGTGAACTTAATTCCAAGAAATTTGTTGTTGTTGTTGTTCGCTTCAATTATCTTTATATAATATTTTGAAATATGCAAATAACTGGAAATTAAAGAGAAAATCTGCTTTTGGAATGCAATAATTCTAAATCACTTTACTAAGAAGCACCTTTTGATATGCTGGTCTGAACTTTTAATATAAAACCTAAACAGTACTTAACTTTCTGAAGTAGAATTTTCTCCAGTTTTAATAACTTCATTCATAGCAATGCTAAGGACATCAACCTGTGCTTTCTAGATTTTTTAAAGTGTTCTAATAAATTAATGAGTTTAGATATGGCTCATTGTCAAGGTTGGGTGGGCAGAAATTTCATGACAAATTGGCTACAGAAAGCTAAATAAACTCTTAATGACTGAATAACGGTTTGCATTTTGCTTGAGCCAAATAGATGTTTAAGCCATGTACCACCACATTCCCTGCTTAACATTCCTAAGTTTTTTATTCTTCATAGTTTTCTAATGAACAGATAGTTTTCCTGAGTAAGATTATAAAAAAGATAACCCTTCTACCAAAAGTATAAAGACAAAATGTAGACTCACAATATAAATTTTTTACATAGCTTTACAAGTATAGAGATATTGACTGCTGCTTTTGTTATGATTGCCCCATCCTTAAAAAGACCACAGCAAAGGTTTCAATTGTCTAAAATACTTTGCAGTACAGTAATTAAATGCTTCAGCCCATAAACATATCCCTCATCTACTGTGTTGCTAGGGAACACATGAGCAAAATCTATCATTCGCACTTCTGCTTCTGAAATCTCCTGGCAACCAGTGGGAAGATGGCAGAAAACTTTTTCCAGTTGGGAAAGTACATTTCCATTTAAACGTTCCTGTGACATGCTTTTCCACCCATTGTCTTGCTCTGTATTTTCAGCTTTCAATGAAGTATGACTGTGATGCTTTTTTGAACACATTTTTCTGTGACAAGCATACATCTTGGACAAGCTTTTGCCTACTGAAACATCTATTTTTCCATTCTCTGTGGAATTTAACACATGAAAGTTATTATTGTACTCCAGTACATCTGTGTCTGACAGTTGTCCTTTGGACAAAAACTTTTCTACCAAAGTTCTGTCATTTGATTTTGTAGTAGTTGGCCGAGATGAGCCTTCATAAACAAACAGTAATGAACTTGCATAAAAGTTAAGCTGCTTCTGATTTTCAAACCATTGCAGAATATTCTGAATCTTCTGAATGCTGGCAGCAACAGCATCTTTTCTTACGCAGAATCCATTATGAAAAAACCTGGAGACCCCTATAAAAAGGAAAATATTAGGATTATAATGAAATTATAAACTAGTTATCACTTGGGAAGTAAACTCATCTTAGATACAATTCTTCAAATTTCTCCCCCATTACCCCTTACAATAAACTGAACTGGCAAAATTCTAGTCAGACATAGAAACTTGGACCTCAATTTCATTTCTAGTGAAGATTCTCTTACTAGAAAAAAATGACACTTATGTAAAGTGAAATATACTATTTAGATTAAAAAAATCATTACACACAGACTGGTAGTTTAATTCTCTCTATATATGTTCTCTTAAGGAATGTGATTCCAAGATCTGCTTCATTTGCTAGTGTGAGAGATTTTTTAGTAAGATTTCTTATTTGTTAGAATCACAGTCAGGAGCTAATCTAAAACCTAGAGTCAAATCATAACCACTTGTAATGGTGTCAACAGCCCATTACCAAATACCAAATCATACTATAATACTGTTTTCTGATCTTAATAATGTTGATTAAATCAGTCTTCACAAAAGTTACGCTCGCTTTGGGTATCAACAATACTTCAGGTTGAATATGTTATTCAAAACGGAGACTTTTACATGTTTTAACCTATCAGATTATTAGGCCTCTTTTAAAATTATTTATGTGTATTTAAGTATTTGAGAATTTCTAGGTCGGTGCAATTTGATTTGTTTTTAAATAGCTTGTTCCCCCTACTTTGGAAGAGAAATTGCTAAAAAGTATATTCACATCAGCCTGTAAAATATTTTAATAAAGAGCCAATCTGAATATTATCTGGCTATTGGTTAAGTAAACTGAGGCAAAATACTGTTAAGATCACAGTATGTACATTTTCTATACATACAATGAAAATTTTTCTTCAAACTATTTACATTAACACATAAGCTCCTTCCTATCTTAGGCAGAGCTAAGAATAAACTTCTAATAGAATATTATTTCCAGAAATCTATTAAGATATCATTGCTTTTGTAATACTTTGGCTATAAATATTTTAGAGGCATGTTAGCAGATTTTATTTAAAAACTTCTGGGGCGCCTGAGTGGCGCAGTCGGTTAAGCGTCCGACTTCAGCCAGGTCACGATCTCGCGGTCCGTGAGTTCGAGCCCCGCGTCAGGCTCTGGGCTGATGGCTCAGAGCCTGGAGCCTGTTGCCGATTCTGTGTCTCCCTCTCTCTCTGCCCCTCCCCCATTCATGCTCTGTCTCTCTCTGTCCCAAAAATAAATAAATGTTGAAAAAAAAAAAAAACACTTCTAATGCTATTTATTATGTAGTTCTAGAAGCTTATAATACACAGCTCAACTATACATGGGAGATTTTGATAAAAATGCATTACATATGACAATACACATTTTAAAGTCTCTTATGTAAGAAGTAGTTTTAATATACTATACTCTACGTATTTGGATTTTAAAGACAACCTCTAGTTCTAAGACTTGGGCTATATGGCTGGTTCACAGATGTTCATTTTTAAAAATATATTATTAAATAAGAAATGAACTACAATGTAAAAGAAGGCATTCATGGATCCAGGATTTTGGTGTAATACAAACCAGAAATTATGATTAGTACAACTGTGTAAATTTAAGGTTCTTTTATTTTTTTTAAGTTTATTTATTGCAGAATGAATCATTATACCAAAGAAGAAATAAAATTGAAACTACTTTAGAATTATTTTGATAACTGTACATTGAAATATGGTTTTTCAACCCTTACCATCCTTTAGAGTTTCTTTCGTTAAGCTTCTTCCGTAGTGCTGGTTTTGTGTCTCATAGCTGTCAGAATGAATTTGGTAAACCTGTGACAAAAAGCACTGAATATTAAAAACTAATAGCCCTTGACCATGTGGTGTTTATCCAGCAAAGCAAGGATAATTAAAGATGGGAAAATCTACTCATATTTCATTCTAATGGATTTAAGAAGAAAAAAGTCATTATCATCATGTCAGTGGTTGCTAAAAAGGCATTTAACAGATTTATATCTTTTATTGATGAAAATTCTTTAAAAGGACAAATGAATATTTCCAATATGAAAGAATCATATTGGTGGATCTGTATCAATCCACCAAAAGTTAGCATCAAGTTTGAAAAGGAAATTAAGGGGGGGGGGGTGCCTGGGTGGCTGAGTTGGTTGAGCATCTGATTTCAGCTCAGGTTGTGATCTCATGGTTCGTTGAGTTTGAGCCCCGCATCGGGCTCTGTGCTGATGGCTCAGAGCCTGGAGCCTGCTTTGGATTCTGTGTCTCTCTCTCTGTTCCTCACCCGTTCATACTCTCTCTCTCTCTCTCAAAAATAAACATTAAAAAAAATTTTTTTTAAGGAAATTAAGGAAGCAACCATCCTAAAATACAAGAAGCTTTTAGAAAAAGCATTCTACCACAATGTCTTTTATCATCATTACTATCTAATATTGTTCTTGGAATTTCTACCAAATAGAAACGGACAAGACAAAGGGGTAAAACAATTTGGAAAGGAGATAAAAAATATTACTTTTTGTAGATAATGGTTGTATACTGGGAAATCAACTGAAAAATACAAACAATAAAAAATTCAAATGGTGAGTTCAAATTGGTAAATAGAAAATAAGTTTCCATATATATAAATAACCAGTTAGAAAATATAATGGAAGATCCCACTTACAAATGCAAAAACAAAGCATAAACTAAGTGTAAGTCTATATAAAGACACCTTTAAAACATTCCTAAGACATACACACACATACCCATGTTCTCAAAGACGAAATTCAACAACGATTTGGGGTGTCTGGGTGGCTCAGTCAGTTGAACGTGTGACTCTTGATTTTGGCTTAGGTCATGATCCCAGGTTCATGGGATCAAGCCCTGAATCAGGCTCCGTGCTGAGCATGAAGCCTGTTAAGATGCTCTCTCTCTCTCTCTCTCTCTCTCTCTCTCTCTCTCTGCTCTTCTTCCCTGCTCACTCTCTCTCTCTCAAAAATAAAATTAAAATAAAAAATAAATTTAAAAAAGATATCAATTCTACTTAATCAACAACTAAAATGAGATTATAACAAAACAATTTCTTAAATATAAGCTAAATCTGAAGTTCACATTAAAAAGAACAAGAATAGGGGCACCTGGGTGGCTCAGTCGGTTAAACGTCTGACTCGATTTCAGCTCAGGTCACGATCTCACAGTTTGTGGGACTGAGCCCCACATCAGACTCTACACTAAGCATGGAGACTGCTTGGGATTTTCACTCTTCCTCCCTCTCTTTGCCCCTTCCCTGGTTGTGCTCTCTCTCTCAAAATATATTAAAAAAAAGAAGAGGCAGGAAAAATCTAAGTAAGAATAATGAGGGAATAACCTTGCCACCCTACCAGATACTAAAACATATTTATATTTTTTCCAACTTTATTGAGGAATAAATGACAAATTATATATATACATACACACACACACACACACACACACACACACACACCACACACATATATATGCTGTACATTAAATCCTCAGAACTTATTCATCCTATAGCTAAAAGTTTGTACCCTCTGACCTGTATCTCCCCACTTCCCCTCTTCCCTAAACCTGTAAGAACCACAATTCTAATGTTTCCATTAAATCGGCCTTTTATGGGGCGCCTGGGTGGCGCAGTCGGTTAAGCGTCCGACTTCAACCAGGTCACGATCTCACGGTCCGTGAGTTCGAGCCCCGCGTCGGGCTCTGGGCTGATGGCTCAGAGCCTGGAGCCTGTTTCCGATTCTGTGTCTCCCTCTCTCTCTGCCCCTCGCCCGTTCATGCTGTCTCTCTCTGTCCCCAAAAAAATAAATAAACGTTGAAAAAAAAAAATTTAAATCGGCCTTTTATTTTTAATTTACACATTTAAGTGGTACCATACGGCATTTGTCTTTCTTTGGTTTACTCCACTTAGCAAAATGCCTTTAGGTTCATTCATACTGTTGCACAGCAGGATTCCTTCTTTCTTGTGGCTAAATAATATTCCATTGTGTGTGTGTGTGTGTGTGTGTGTGTGTGTGTGTGTGTATACATACACCACATCTTCTTTATCCATTCAATTAGGTGACACTTAGGTGGTTTCCATATCTTGGCTATAGCTAATAATGCAGTAAACATGGGAGTGCAGATATCTCCAAGATAGTGATTTCATTAAAACATATTTTTAGAATCAAATACATGAGAAGTTAGTATGTGATAAGTTTGTATTTTAAATCAGTAGGAAATGGGGGCGCCTGGGTGGCGCAGTCGGTTAAGCGTCCGACTTCAGCCAGGTCACGATCTCGCGGTCCGTGAGTTCGAGCCCCGCGTCAGGCTCTGGGCTGATGGCTCGGAGCCTGGAGCCTGTTTCCGATTCTGTGTCTCCCTCTCTCTCTGCCCCTCCCCCGTTCGTGCTCTGTCTCTCTCTGTCCCAAAAATAAATAAAAACGTTGAAAAAAAAATTAAAAAAAAAAATCAGTAGGAAATGGATTATTTATTAAATGGTGTTAGTATGATTAAGTACTGATCAAAAAAAAAACTGTATTTATACCTTATACCAGGATAAATTCCAAATACATCAAATATCAAAATACACAAAAGGAAATGATAAAAGTGTCCCCCAAAGATGGAAGAATCCTTGAATAACTGATAACTAGAGAAGGTATTTCCAACAAAAACTCAGAATTTCCCTTCATAACAGTATGTCTTAAAAAATGTTCACAGTGTTTTTGCCATGCAGAAATCAAAAGGCAAAAAGACACAGAAAAGGTTTGAAGATTACATAATGAGCAAAGGGCATGATTACTCAGGGGAAAATGAACAAAGGGTGTGAATACTTCACATAAATCAAACAGCTGTCACACATATCAGGAGCACAGCCCTTCCCCAAATCGTAAAAAAAAAAAAAAAAAAAAAAAGTGTCCTCAGACTTTGCCAAATGTCTCCCTGGAGCAAAACTGCCCTTCGTTCAAAACCACTGCTCTGTATGAGGCAGATTGCCAATATCTACTAACATCACAAATTCATAGAAGCCTAGCAATTCCCCTCCGGGAACTTATCCCTCATATAAGTATGCTAGCACATTGGTGGAATGAGGTAGGTCTCTGTTTAATCATTTATTTATTTATTATTCTTTAAAGTTTTTAAAATTTCATTTTAACCCAAGTTAATTAACATACAGCATAACAATGGTTTCAAGACTAGAATTTAGTGATTCACCACTTACATATAACACCCAGTGCTCATCCCAGCAAGTACCCTCCTCCTTAATGTCCATCACCCATTAGCCCATCTCCCTACCCAATACCCCTCCAGCAACCTTCAGTTTGTTCTCTGTATTGAAGAATCTCTTATAATTTGCCTCCCTCTCTGTTTTTATCTATTTTTCCTTCCTTTCCACTATGCTCATATTTTGTTTCTTAAATTCCACATATGAGTAAAGTCATATATCTGTGTTTCTCTGACTTATTTTCCTTAGCATAATACCCTCTAGTTCCATCCACCTTGTTACAAATGGCAAGATTTCATTCTTTTTCATCACCGAGTAGTATTTCATTGTGTATGTATGTATATATATGTATATGGATATGCCACATTTTCTTTATCCATTCATCAGTCAATGGACATTTGGGCTCTTTCCATAACTTGGCTATTGTTGATAGTGTTGCTATGAACATTTGGGTGTATGTGCCACTTTGAATCACCATTTTTGTATCCTTTGGATAAATTCTTAGTAGTGTAATTGCTGGGTCATAGGGTAGCTCTATTTTTAATTTTTTGAGGAACTTCCATACTGTTCTCCAGAGTGGCTGCACCAGTTTGCATTCACACCAACAGTGCAAAAGGGTTCCCGTCTCTCCACATCCTCGCCAGCATCTGATGTTTCCTGAGTTGTTAATTTTAGCCATTCTGACAGGTTGAGGTGGAATTTCACTGTAGTTTTGATTTGTATTTCCCTGATGATGAGTGATGTTGAGCATCTTTTCATATGTCTGTTAGCCATCTGGCTGTCTTCTTTGGAAAAGTGTCTATTCATGTCTTCTGCCCATTTCTTCACTGGATTATCTGTTTTTTGGCTGTTGAGTTTGGTAAATTCTTTATAGATTTGGCATACTAATCCTTTATCCGATATATCATTGGCAAATATCTTTTCCCATTCTGTATAATGCCTTTTAGTTTTGTTATTTCCTCCGTTTACTCATTTGAAACATTATTTGTAATAGCAAATGACTGAAAACAACAGATTCATGAGAGGGAGCTGGTTAAATCTTGGTACAATAATAGTGTGCACTGTGGACAGATCTCTGTGATATGTAAACTGGGAAAAAAAGCAAGATATAGAACAGTGTTCAAAGTAGGTTTTGTGATAAAAGAACACACATGTACAGTATTTGTGTATGTTAAAAATCTCCCTGAAAGGATACACTGGGGAAAAAGTATAATATAGTATGCTGTGTGGAAAGTTACTTCTCACTGCATATGTTTCAATACTTTATTATGTTTATTATGTTTTTCATTAAAGAGAGCATGAGTGGGGGAGGAGCAAAGAGAGAGAGAGAGGGAGAGAACAGAGCATCTCAAGCAGGCTCCACGCTATCAGCACAGAGCCTGATGTGGGGCTCAATCTCACAAAGTGAGATCATGTCCTGAGCTAAAATCAAAAGTAGGTGCTTATCTGATTAAGCCACCCAGGTGCCCCTATTTCTATACTTTTTGGAGTCTGAACCATACAACTATGTACTTTCTCAAATTTTAAATAAGTATTTTTAAAGAAGGAATAAGATTATACTGATTTAGAAACTGATATTTTAAAACTTTTAGTCTGTTATAGCTAATTACCATCTACCTCAAATGCTACAATTCACTGAAAAAGTTTAATTACAACCATGTGCTTAAACACATATTGCCTATTAAAGAAACAGTTTATCTTGAGCAAAGTGTTACTATAAATGGAAGAAGACACTTTTATAAACATCAAAAATTACATGTGACTACAGAAAAAATCATTTTTATAAGAACAGTTCAGTATACTCAAAATGTGTTAACAAAAAAAACCACTCATGATCTCTATACACATCAATAATTTTTAAAAAGGATTCTCAAAATAATAGAGATGTTAGCTAACCTAATGCTTAAAGTAATCATACTGCAATATATAAAGGTATTAAATCATGTTGTACACCTTAAAATTACACAATGTTATACATTAAAACCTTGGTTTGTGAGCATAATTCATTGCAGAAACATGCTTGTAATCCAAAACACTTGTAAATCAGAGCGAATTTAGAAATAATGGAAACTCAGATTTTGTTCCACAACCCAAAAATGTTCATAGAAAAATGATTATAATACTACAACATAATACAAAATAATAAAGAAAATACAAAATATAAAGAAAAATAAACAAGTTAACCTGCACTTACCTTTGAAAACCTTCGTGGCTGGTGTGAGGGAGACGAGAGAGGGTTATTGTGTAGGACTTTTACTCTCACTAACGGAATCACTGCCATCTATTGGCTCAATGGAATCTTTTTCTTTTCGTGCAACTTTAAAAAGGAAACTAACCAATGACACTTGCTGTTGCCTCCTTTTGAAGATTTTGCAGAAATGTGACAGTGCATTGTTGTTAAACAGATTCATCACTCTCACGCTTACAGCCTCATTCGGGTGGTGCTTTTCTACAAAATTTTGCATTGTTTCCCACATTTTACAGATCTCCCTTAACCTTATGTGAAGTGAGGGATTCCACCGTTTTCTCCTCCTCCTGTGCAGACAAGATGCAGATGTAAACTTCTTATAAACTCTTGCAGTTTCAGCCACTCACTCACATACCTCATTCCTACTTCTCAATGATTTCCTTTTTTTTTTTTTTTTTTAATTTTTTTTTTCAACGTTTATTTATTTTTGGGACAGAGAGAAACAGAGCATGAGCGGGGGAGGGGCAGAGAGAGAGGGAGACACAGAATCGGAAACAGGCTCCAGGCTCTGAGCCATCAGCCCAGAGCCCGACGCGGGGCTTGAACTCCCGGACCGCGAGATCGTGACTTGGCTGAAGTCGGATGCTTAACCAACTGCGCCACCCAGGTGCCCCAATGATTTCCTTCTTAACTTCCATCGTAATGCTCTCCTTCTCACTGCCTTTCTTTTCAACCTTTTTCTGCATGGGGGCCACTGTATATGCTCGCACAGGTGTTGACTAAGTACAATATTAATAAACTCTTGTCGTATACTGTATTTAATGTAACTGGCAATAAAACAGCAGAGGAAAGGGTTGATATCTGCAGGCAGCCTGACCTAGAATGAAGTAAAGCATTCCTAAGCTTACTGTTACATGGGAAAGCAAAGGACTGTCCATAGGTGCTTTCAAGTGACAAAAAATACACTAGCACCAGATGTGGGCACCTTCCAACATTCTGAAAAATCACTGGTTTCTGCCAAACACTGTGGCCTGAGACTGAGCATCCGAGCATGGGAGATGATCACCCATGATCCCACAGTGAGAGAGAGAGAGAGCGAGAGCGATTGCCTCAGTTGTGATGTGACGTTTGGCATCACATACTACTCATATTGCAAGACATCGCTCGTTTATGTTAAAACTTAGAAATGTTCACTCGTCTTGTGGAACACTCGCAGAACAAGTTATGCAAATACAAGGTTTTACTGTATATAAACTGTACTGCAATAAAAAGGATGAAAATGAGTAAATTAATCTGAGTAAATTAAATACAAAAATATGAGAATTTTCAAATACATAGTTATGTAAACCACAAGTTAGGAAATGTACCCAAGAAATGGGATTTTAAAAATAAAAACTATCACCATTCTACTAAATCAGGGGTGTATTATCTCATCTAAATTAAATTTCACATATGAGAATCTAAATTTCACATACAGACTAAAACTAAGTTGTTTCTGTGGAACTCCTTTACTGATATTCTCTCTTCTATATATTTCTACTTTACTACCTAAAGCTAGAATGGGAAGAGATATGAGAACTTCTCCATCGCTACCACTGACCAGTCTTGGTCAGTAGCAAAGATCATTGTAAATCAAAATGTACACCTTAAAAACATCTAAAAATGTAGCGCGCGCGCACACACACACACACACACACACACACACACACACTTTAATGGAAAGGAAATCTGTGAGACATGAGTAGGGCAGAATAACAAGCAAAGGCTGAGGTGGTTGGCTGGCTCTGTCAGTGGAGCACATGATTGCCTTTTTTTTCCCCTTATGATTTAAATCCAAGTTAGGTAACATATAGTGTAATAATGATTTCAGGAATATAATTTAGTAATTCATCACTTACATAACACACCCTGTGCTCATCCCAACATGTGACTTGACTCTTGATCTCAGAGTCCTGAGTTCAAGGCCCACGTTGGGCATGGGCGCACTTGAATTGCTCATTTTATGTGAACTTATGTCAGGAGCAAACAAATTCAAATATCTTTAGCAAAACACCTTTCCTAGTTAATCAATTCATGGAAAAAGATATTTGAAGAGTTACTATCATTCAGTATTATAAAGAAAAAAAAGATATACAGAGTCTTGATTTTTAGACAATATGATCAATAAAGATTAAAAAAGAAGTATCTTTTCCCCAAATAAAGAGGAATCAGTGACTAGGAAAAGGTACCTCTCTCAAAAAAAGCATTTCTTTCTAAAAACTTTAAGCTGTTGCCAACAATACACTGGAACAACTGAAAATTAAATCATTTAAATATTTTTAAATATTTATTTATTTTTAAAATTATTATTGTTTAATTTGCATCCAACTCAGTTACCATATAGTGCAATGATTTCAGGAATAGATTCTAGTGATTCATCACCTACATATAACACCGAGTGCTCATCCCAACAAGTGTCCTCCTTAATGCCCCTTGCCCATTTAGTGTATACCCCCATCCAAAACCCCTTCAGCAACCCTCAGTTTGTTCTCTCTTATGTTTTGTCCCTTCCCTGTTTTTATATTATTTTTGCTTCCCTTTCCTAATATTCATCTGTTTTATATCTTAAATTCTACATATAACTTAAGTCACATATTTGTCTTTCTTTAATTTCACTTAGCATAATACACTCTAGTTGCATCCACATTGCTGCAAATGGCAAGATTCCATTCTTTTTGATCATTAATATTCTATTGTATATGCATGTATGTATATATATGTATATGTATATATATATATGTATATATACATACACACACACACACACACACACACACACACACACACACACACACCAACTCTTCTGTATCCATTCAACAGTCGATGGACATTTGGGGTCGTTCCATACTTTGGCTATTGTTGATGGCACTGCTATAAACATTGGGGTGCATGTGCCCCTTTGAAACAGCAGACTTGTATCCTTTGGATAAATACCTAGTAGTGCAATTGCAGGGTCGTAGTGTAGTTCTATTTTTAATTTTCTGAGGAAACTCCATACTGTTTTCCAAAGTGCCTGCACCAGTTACCATTACCACTAGCAGTGCAAAAGGATTCCTCTTTCTCCACATCCTTGCCAACAAGCCATTCTGACTGGTGTGAGGTGGTATCTCACTGTGGTTTTGATTTGTATTTCCCTGATGATGAGTGACGTTGAGCATTTTGTCATGTGATCTGTGAGCCATCTGGATGTCTTCTTTGGAAATGTGTCTATTCATGTCTTTTGTTCACTTCTTCATTGGATTGTTTGCGGGGGGGGGGGTTGTTGAGTATGCAAGATTCTTTACAGATTTTGGATACTAACCCTTTATCTGATATGTCATTTGCAAATATCTTCTTCCATTCTGTTGGTTGCCTTTTAGTTCTGCTGATTCTTTGCTGTGCAGAAGCTTTTTATTTTGATGAGG
The DNA here is from genome assembly GCF_028749965.1 of Puma concolor. Classification (NCBI taxonomy): domain Eukaryota; kingdom Metazoa; phylum Chordata; class Mammalia; order Carnivora; family Felidae; genus Puma; species Puma concolor. The sequence continues at coordinate 20,548,164 of NC_141677.1, forward strand.
TCCTTGCCTCTGCATACGTGTTGAGTAAGAAGTTACTGTGGCCGATATCAAAGGATTTTGCCTGCTTTCTCCTCTAGGATTTTGATGCCTTCCTATCTTAACTTTAGGTCTTTCATCTGTTTTGAGTTCATTTTTGTGTATGGTGTAAGAAAGTGGTCCAGGTTCACTCTTCTGCATGTCACTGTCTAGTTTTCCCAACATCATTTCCTAAAGAGACTCTCTGTTCCCATTGGATATTCTTCTCTGCTTTGTCAACGATTACTTGGCCATACATTTGTGGGTCCATTTCTGGGTTCTCTATTCTCTTCCATTGATAGAAGTGTCCGTTTTTGTGCCAGTACCATACTGTCCTGATGATTACAGCTTTGTAATACATCTTGAAGTCTGGGATTTTGATGTCTCCAGCCTTGGTTTTCTTTTTCAGGATTGTTTTGGCTATTTGCAGTCTTTTCTGGTTCCAAAAAAATTTTTAGGATTGTTTGTTCTACCTCTGTGAAGAATGCTGGTGTTATTTTGATAGGGATTACACTGAATGTATAGATTGCTTGGGGTAGTTATCGACATTTCAACAATATTTGTCCTTCCAATCCATGAGCAGGGAATGTTTTTCCATTTCTTTGTGTCTTCTTCAATTTCTTTCAAAAGCTTTCTATAGTTTTCAGTGTATAGGTTTTTCATCACCTTTGTTAGGCTTATTCCTAGGTATTTTATGGGTTTTGGTACAACTGTAAATGGGATCGATTCCTTGATTTCTCTTCTCCCTCATTATTGGTGTATAGAAATGCAACTGATTTCTGTGCATTTATTTTATATCCTTGAGCCTTCACTGAATTCATGGATCAGTTCTAGTAGTTTTTTTGGTGGCAAGTTTCAGGTTTCCCATGTAGAGTATCATGTTGTCTGAGAAGTGTGAAAGTTTGACTTCCTCCTTGCCAATCTGGATGCCTTTTATTTCTTTGTGTTGTCTCATTGCTGAGGCTAGGACTTCCACCACTGTTGAATGAGTGGACATCCTTGTCGTGTTCCTGACCTTAGCAGGGAAACTCTCCGTTTTTGCCACTGAAGATGATATTAGCAGTGGGTCTTTCATATACAGCTTTTATGATCTTAAGGTATGATCCTTCTGTCACTACTTTCTTGAGGGGTTTTATCAAGAAAGGATGCTGCATTTTGTCAAATGCTTTCTCTGCATCTACTGTAACGATCATGTGGTTCTTATTCTTTCTTTTATTAATGTAATGTATCACATTGATCGATTTGTGGATATGAAACCAGTCCTGCATCCCAGGTATAAATCCCACTTGATCGTGAATAATTCTTTTAATGTATTGTTGGACCCAATTAGCTAGTATCTTGTTGAGGATTTTTGCATCCATGTTCATCTGGGAAATTGGTCTGTAGTTCTCCTTTTTAGTGGGGTCTTTGTCTGGATTTGGAATCAAGGTAATGCTGGCTTCATAGAATGAGTTTGGAAGTTTCCCTTCTATTTTTTTTTCTTTCTTTTTGCTGTTTTGTTTTGTTTTGTTTTGTTTTGGAGCAGCTTCAACAGAATAGGTGTTAACTCTTCTTTAAATGTTTGGTAGAATTCCCCTGGAAAGCCATCCGGCCCTGGACTCTTGTATTTTGGGAGATTTTTGATTACTGATTCAATTTCTTTACTGGTTATGGGTCTGATTAAATTTTCTATTTCTTCCTGTTTCAGTTTTGGTAGTTTATATGTTTCTAGGAATTTGCCCATTTCTTCCAGATTGCCCAATTTATTGGCATACAATTGCTCATAATATTCTCTTATTATTGTTTGTATTTCTGCAGTGTTGGTTGTGTTCTCTCCTCTTTCATTCATGATTTTATTTATTTGCATCCATTCCTTTTTCTTCCTGATCAAACTGGCTAGGGGTTTATCAATTTTGTTAATTCTTTGAAAGAACCCAGTCCTGATTTCATTGATCTGTTCTGTTTTTTTTAATTTTAATATCATTGATTTCTGCTCTAATTTTTATTATTTCCTATCTTCTGCTGGTTTTGGTCTTTATTTGCTGTTCTTTTCCCAGCTCTTTAAGGTGTTAGGTTAGGTTGTATATCTGAGACCTTTCTTCCTTCTTTAGGAAGGTCTGGATTGCTTTATACTTCCCTCTTATGACTGCTTTCACTGTGTCCCAGAGGTTTTAGGTTATCATGTTTTCATTTTCATTGGCTTCCATGCACTTTTTAATTTCCTTTTTAATTTCTGGGTAACCCATTCATTCTTTAGTAGGATGTTCTTTAACGTCCCAGTATTCGTGGTCTTTCCAAATATTTTGTGATTGATTTCAAGTTTCATTGTGTTGTGGTCTGAAAATATGTATGGTATGATCTTGGTATTTTTGTATTTGTTGAGGGCTGATTTGCGTCCCAGTGTGCGATCTATTCTGGAGAATGTTCCATGTGCACTCAAGAAGAATGTATATTCTGCTGCTTTAGGATGAAACGTTCTGAATGTATCTGTTAAATTCATCTGGTCCAGTGTGTCATTCAAACATTGTTTCCTTGTTGATTTTCTGCTTATATGACCTGTCCATTGCTATTAAGTGGGGTGCTGAATACACCTACTCTTATGGTATTATTACCAATGAGTTTCTTTATATTTGTGATTCACTGATTTATATATTTGGGTGCTACAATGTTGGGAGCATAAATGTTTACAATTGTTAGATTTTGGTGGATAGACCCCTTAATTATATCCTCAATTATGACACAATGTCCTTCTTCATCTCTTGTTACAGTCTATTTTAAAAATCTAGTTTGTCTGATATAAATATGGCTACTCCAACTTTCTTTTGCTGACGATTACCATGATACATGGTTCCCCATCCCTACTTTCAGTCTGAAGGTGTCTTTAGGCCTAAAATGGGTCTCTTGTGAACAGGATATAGATGGATCTTGTTTTCTTAACCATTCTGATACCCTAGGTCTTTTGATTGGAGCACTTTTCCAGTGACATTTAGAGTACTGAAAGACATGAATTTATTGTCCTTGTGTTGTCTGCAGAGTTGGGAATTTCTGGTGGTGTTCTCTGGTCCTTTCTAGTCTGTATTGCTTTGGGTCTTTTTTGTTTTGTTTCATCTTTTCTCCCCTCAGAGTGTCCCCCTTAAAATTTCTTGCAAGGCTGGCTTAGTGGTCACAAACTCCTTTAGTTTTTGTTTGTCTGGGAAACTCTTTATCTTTCTATTTTGAATGACAGCCTTGCTGGATAAAGAATTCCTGGCTTCACATTTTTCTGATTCAGTACGTTGAATATATCCTGCCACTTCCTTCTGGCCTGCCAACTTTCTGTGGATAGGTCTGCTGCAAACCGATCTGTTTTCCCATAATTATAGGTTAAGGACTTTTTTTCCCCCCTTGCTTTCATAATTCTGTGTGTATTTTGTGAATTTGACTAAGATATGCCTTGTTGATGGTCGGTTTTTGTTGAATCTAATGGGAGATGTCTGTGCTTCTTAGATTTTGATGTGTGTCTTCCTCCAGATTAGGAAAGTTTTCCACTATAATTTGTTCACATAAACCTTCTGCCCGTTTTTCTCTCTCTTCATCTTCTGGGACTCCCTATGATTCAGGTATTATTCATTTTTTAAGACACTGATTTCTGTAATTCTCAGATCATGCTCTTTTGCCTTAGTTTCCCTCTTTTTTCTGCTGCATTATTCTCCATAATTTTGTCTTCTATATCGTTTTTTCTCTGCTTTGCTTTACCCATCCTTACTGCCATGGCATCCATTCAAGATTCCATCTCGGTTATAGCATTTTAAATTTCATCATGACTCGATTTGCCTTCTTTTATCTCTGTAGAAAAGGATTCTATGCTTTTTTCAACCCCAGCTAGTATTCTTAATATTATGGTTCTAAATTCTAGTTTAGACAACTTGCTTACATCTGTGTTAAGCCTCTGGCTGTCATTTTTTCCTGTTCTTTCTTTTGGGGTGAATTCCTTCATTTTGTCATTTTGGAGAAAGAAAGAATAAAATAAAAATTTTAAATTTAAAAATTAAAAAAAAAACCAAAAATTACATAAAGGAAGCTAAATCCTAGGTGTTTTTGGTCTGCTTGTTGAAAGAAGTTTGAAAGAATAGAGAAAAAAGGTAAAAAAAAAAAAAAAAAAAAAAAGAAAGTTTAAAAATTAAAAAAAAAAGTATACAATAAAATAGAATAAAGTGAAATGAGGTGAAATAGAATTTTAAAAATTTAGGGAAAAAACATAGTTAAAACAATAACTTTTTTAATGAAAGGAAGATAAAAATAATGTTTTTTTTTTCTGTAGCCAAGAAAAAGAATGGAAAGGAGAAAAAGGTGGACATTTGGGCTCTTTCCATAATTCGGCTATTGTTGAAAGTGCTGCTATAAACATTGAGGTACACGTGCCCCTATGCATCAGCACTCCTGTATCCTTTGGGTAAGTTCCTAGCAGTGCTATTCCTGGGTCATAGGATAGTTCTACTTTTTATTTTTTGAGGAACCTCCACATTGTTTTCCACAGTGGAGGCACCAGTTTGCATTTCTACCAACAGTGCAAGAGGGTTCCCATTTCTCCACATCCTCGCCAGCATCTGTAGTTTCGTGATTTGTTCATCTTAGCCAATCTGACCAGTGTGAGGTGGTATCTCAGTGTGGCTTTAATTTGTATTTTCCTGATGATGAATGACATTGAGCATCTTTTCATGTGTCTGTTGGCCATGTGGATGTCTTCTTTAGAGAAGTGTCTATTCATATCTTCTGCCCATTTCTTCACTGGATTATTTGTTTTTCGGGCGCTGAGTTTGATTAAGTTCTTTACAGATTTTGGATACTAGCCCTTTATCCAATATGTCATTTGCAAGCGTCTTTTCCCATTCTGTCAGTTGCCTTTTAGTTTTGTTTATTGCTTCCTTTGCAGTGCAGATTTTGATCTTGATGAGGTTCCAATAGTTCATTTTTGCTTTTAATTCCCTTGCCTTTGGAGATGTGTTGAGTAAGAAATTGCAGCAGCTGAGATCAAAGAAGTTGTTGCCTGCTTTCTCCTCTAGGGTTTTGATGGCTTTCTGTCTCACATTTAGGTTTTTCATCCATTTTGAGTTTATTTTTGTGTATAGTATAAGAAAGTGGTCCAGTTTCATTCTTTTGCATGGTGCTGTCCAATTCTCCCAGCACCATTTGCTAAAGAGACTTTTTTCCATTGGATGCTCTTTCCCGCTGTGTCAAAGATTAGTTGGCCACACATTTGTGGGTCCAATTCTGGGTTATCTATTCTATTCCATTGGTATAAAGAAGATGTGGTTTATATATACAATGGAATACTACTTGGCAATGAGAAAGAATGAAATTATGCTATTTGCAGCAACATGGATGGAACTGGAAGGTATTACGATGAGTGAAATAAGTCAGAGAAGGACAGATATGTTTTCACTCATGTGGATCTTGAGAAACTTAATAGAAGACCATGGGAGAACGGAAGGGCAAAAAAATAAAAGTTACAGAGAGGGAGGGAGGCAAACCACAAGAGATTCTTAATACAGAGAACAACTGAGGGTGGATGGGGGGGTGGGGGAGAGTGGAAATGGGTGATGGGCATTGAGGAGGGCACTTGTTGGGATGAGCACTGGGTATTGTATGTAAGCTAATTTGGCAATAAATTATATTCAAAAGAAAAAGAAAAAGAAAAAAGAAAGGAGAAAAAGAAAAAAAAATTAAACAAAAGCAAAAAAAACCCCCGAATAGATGAACTAGCAAACAGTGAAATCCGGATGAAGTTACATCCAGTTTTCCCTACAGCTCAAACTATTAAACACTCTATCATCTGTACACTAGCCAGGCAGAGAGACTTGTGGTGGTCCTTTGGGGCTTGTGCTTGGGAGGTACAGTTGGCTGGGGGCTTAGTGTAATGACTCCATTTTCCACTAGGTGGCACTGCTTACCTTACTGGGATGTATCGGTGTGGCGTGTGTTGGTGTATATGAGCATGAGTAGAGGTGGCGTCACCCAGCTTCCTAGTTTCTAGAGGGCACAGGAACCCTGCCCTCTCACCAAACCGCAATCAAGCAACCCTCCTTTGTCTCTGGCTTCCGTCCACTCCCCACTTCTACACTGTCTGTATCTAAGCCATTCAGCCTTCCAGGCAGCACCTTTCCCCCTGAATCGTATCTCAGGTGGGGCGGAGTTTCCAAACCCCTTGGTTCTGTGAATTCTGTGGCTTGGTCCTGCTCCGACCCTCTGGAGTAGGGTCTTGATGAGTAATGGTTGGGTGCCGGCTTGCCCTGATAATGTTCATATGATTATGTAGCAGCAGAGGTTCAGAGATTATAGCAAATCACAACACATAGCTGGCACCAGGTTTCACTGCACTCCGTGATCTTTGTTCCAATACCAGCAAATGTGGCTATTCTCCAGGGTCCACTGGGACCTTTGCCTGTAGGGAGGCTGTATGGTCTCTACCAAAGGCACTCGAAGCAGGGGAACCGCTTCTCCCCATGTGGCCCACAGACCCCCTGTACCTCATTGCCTACTCCTAGGACTCACCCTTCTTCCCCATCAGAGCACCACCAAGTATTGAGCTCTAGAATTTCCAGCTCTGTGCTCCCCTATTTATAGAGTCCTAATGGTATTGGAACCGTCTCCTTTCTCACCATCAACGTTTTGGGGGAACAGATCTCTTGTTCAGTCCCTTGTCTGTGTATCCACTCTCTCTTTCTCTTCAGCTTTTAGGGGGAGTGCTTTTCCTGTACTCTCCTGATGTGCCATACTCTATCCCCCTTTCTCTGTCCTCTCTCCACAAAAAACAGCTCCCTGCCCTCCATGGCTTCTCTCTCCCTCAGTTCACCTCTCCACACCATGTCTCTGCCTAGTTCTATGGCTCAAGTTATACAGATTGTTGTGTTAATCCTCAGATCAATTTCCTAGGTATGGTGCTGATCTAGCTGCACTTCAGTGACCAGAGAAGCTGAGAACTTCCATGCTACTCTGCCATCTTGGCCCCTCCCAAAGTACCCACCTAAATCACTTACAGTCTTGAACTACATGTTTTAAAGATATTTCACGTATATTTCTATAAATTGTATTTTAATTAATTTTGGCTAATAAATGTAATAAATCCCTGTAACTATATAGCACTTGTTTTCAGTCAGTACACAACTGGGAAATTAAACAAGAATATATAGAACAGTTAACTGGTAAGGTCACTATTTCAAAAACCAGTAAGTCCCAAAGCAAGTTGCTGATACTAACTTCTCCAGTCTGGTAGTTTAAGATAATATACACCCTATATACCTATATACAGTATGTTCCAGTCACCTTACATAAACTTGTTTCACAATATGCTTACTTCATAGTTTTCTACCTGTTACTTTCTGCTATTGTTAGTTCAAAATACAGGTATCCCCTGCTTTTCAAAAGCTTGTGTTATGCCACTTTACTTTTACAAAAGAACTACAATAATACCTGTTTTTGCTAACCAGAAGAGATCCTAAGAGGATTTTCACCTCTATGGGAAAAAAGGGGAAATTGTGTGCAGTCTTTGTTTTGTAGTAAACATTATAGACACAACATGAACACCAGCAGCAAGACTGGCACTGCCAAATTCCATCCCAGAGAACTGCTCTCAGCATTCTAGCATTAAGCCACCATAACTCTGAATTGTCTGTGAGCATCTGTGCTTTATCTTGATTTATTTGATGCATCCATTAGCAAGATGTGGCCTAAAGTATCAGAAAAGCTTAAAAGAGGTTATTGTTTGGGTCTGGGAACACTCAAAAAAATTTCCATACAAATTAATGGTAAGTGTGTTTTCACTTTACACCATTTTCAGATTACAAAAGGTTTTACATGAACATCTATCTACTTTCAGATAGCAGGGGAAACCTGTACCACCTATTTCAAAGTCACTCTATAGCCCTCCTCTCTTGACCCCCTTGCAATTACAGGCTCTACTCTGTTTCTGCCTTTTTTGTAACACATATTCCAATAAATCTTGTTATTAAATCAATGATGAGTCTTATCATCTATACCAACTTGGGATCAAGGAAATATAGTATAAGTACTGAAAGTTATTAAGAATTCCTAAATCAGCACAGAATACTGGCAAGTTATTCAACCCACCAAACCTCTTCTACCACTGGTTGAACACAACAGAAAAATATTTAAATATATTTTAAATATTTGGTATATTTGATATAGAGTAAAACCCTGGATAGCAAATAACTTGTTCTGCTAGTGTTCTGCAAGATAAACATTTCTAATAAATTTTAACGTGATAAACAAGCGATGTCTTGCAATATGAGTAGTATGTGATGCCAAACGTCACATCACAACTGAGGCAATCGCTCTCGCTCTCTCTCTCTCTCACTGTGGGATCATGGGTGATCATCTCCCATGCTCGGATGCTCAGTCTCAGGCCACGGTGTTTGGCAGAAACCAGTGATTTTTCAGAATGTTGGAAGGTGCCCACATCTGGTGCTAGTGTATTTTTTGTCACTTGAAAGCACCTATGGACAGTCCTTTGCTTTCCCATGTAACAGTAAGCTTAGGAATGCTTTACTTCATTCTAGGTCAGGCTGCCTGCAGATATCAACCCTTTCCTCTGCTGTTTTATTGCCAGTTACATTAAATACAGTATACGACAAGAGTTTATTAATATTGTACTTAGTCAACACCTGTGCGAGCATATACAGTGGCCCCCATGCAGAAAAAGGTTGAAAAGAAAGGCAGTGAGAAGGAGAGCATTACGATGGAAGTTAAGAAGGAAATCATTGAGAAGTAGGAATGAGGTATGTGAGTGAGTGGCTGAAACTGCAAGAGTTTATAAGAAGTTTACATCTGCATCTTGTCTGCACAGGAGGAGGAGAAAACGGTGGAATCCCTCACTTCACATAAGGTTAAGGGAGATCTGTAAAATGTGGGAAACAATGCAAAATTTTGTAGAAAAGCACCACCCGAATGAGGCTGTAAGCGTGAGAGTGATGAATCTGTTTAACAACAATGCACTGTCACATTTCTGCAAAATCTTCAAAAGGAGGCAACAGCAAGTGTCATTGGTTAGTTTCCTTTTTAAAGTTGCACGAAAAGAAAAAGATTCCATTGAGCCAATAGATGGCAGTGATTCCGTTAGTGAGAGTAAAAGTCCTACACAATAACCCTCTCTCGTCTCCCTCACACCAGCCACGAAGGTTTTCAAAGGTAAGTGCAGGTTAACTTGTTTATTTTTCTTTATATTTTGTATTTTCTTTATTATTTTGTATTATGTTGTAGTATTATAATCATTTTTCTATGAACATTTTTGGGTTGTGGAACAAAATCTGAGTTTCCATTATTTCTAAATTCGCTCTGATTTACAAGTGTTTTGGATTACAAGCATGTTTCTGGAATAATTTACACTTGCAAACTAAGGTTTTACTGAATTTGGTAAACTTCAGTATAGTTTAGTGATATTAAAGGAATTTTTTGTTCAAAGGCATGGTTTTCCTGGAGGGAAATTTTTTTTTTTTTTAAGTTTACTTATTTATTTTGAGAGACACAGAGACAGCCCAACGCAGGGCTCAAACTCACAAAACCATGACATCATGACCTGAGCTGAAACCAAGAGTGGGAGGCTTAACTGACTGAGCCACCCAGGTACCCCATAGAGGGAAATTTTTAAACTTTAGAATATCAATTCTAAAATTATCCAACTCTAACCTTATTAGTCTACAAACATATTGTGACTAAAAAGTTCAATGAATTTACCACCTTCCAAAGAAATAAACTATTTGAAAATTTTAACCCAAGCATTACTTTTATTAAAATTCAATGCTTATCTCCCAATTTTAATAACCTAGATTTGTATAACTTACCTATATTCACATCATTTTCATTTATCTCATACTTCAATGATATACTTTCTCAGATAAGTAAACAATATATTAAATACTATATAAAGGGAGTTCTAAGAACAAAAATAACAGGAATTCAATTGATCTACAAATCCAATACGATCCCTACCGAAATCCAAACCGGCACGTTTTTGCAGGACTGACGATTACAACTTCATCCTAAAATTCATGTGTAAATTTAAGGAGGACCCAGAATTAGTCAAAACAATCTTGAAAAAAGAAGAACAAAATCAGAGCTGTCACAACTTCTGATTTCAAAACTTAAGGCTACATTAACAGTGTGGTTCCGAAAAAATATCTGTGAATCATGTATTTGATAAGGGATTAATATCCAAACTATATAAAGCACTCATACAATTTAATACAGAAAATCTAATTAAAAAATGGGCAGTGGGACTGAATAGACATTATTCCAAAGAAAACATCTAAGCAGCCAACAGGAACATCAAAAAGTGCTCAAGGTCACTAATCTCAGGGAAATGCAAATCAAAACCACAATGAGATACTGTGTTAGAATATCTCACACCTGTTAGAATTGCTATCATTCAAAAAGATAAGAGATAACAAACAAGGATTGGCCAGAATATGGAAAAAAGGGAAATACACTTAGCATCTTAGCATCAAACTGCCAGAGGTTTGAAGTATATAGTTCAAATGGTAGGAATGTAAATTGAGTATAGTGACTATGGAAAACAGTATGGAGATTCTGCAAAAAATAAAAAAACAGAACTATCATATGGTCTAGCAATTCCACTTCTGGGTATATATTCAAGGAAATGAAAACATCGTAGAGATATTCACATTCCAATGTACACTGCAGCATTATTCACAATAGTCAAAATACGGAAGCCAAAATGTCCATCAAAGGATGAATGAAGTTATGGTGTGTGTGTGTGTGTGTGTGTATGTATGTATGTGTGTGTATATATATATATATATATATATATATATATATATAATGGAATTATTTATTTGTGAGAATAAAGAAAATCCTGCAATTTGCAGTAACTAGGATGCATCTTATTGGCATCATGCTACATAAAATTAGCCAAAGAAAGACAAGTACTTCATGGCATCACTCATATGAATAATCTCAAAAAAATAAATAAAACTCATAGAAACAGAGTAGAAAAGCAGTTGCCAAGGGCTGTGAGGTGGGGGAAATAGGATAACGTGGTTAAAAAGTTACAAACTATCAGCTATAAAATGAATAAAGTCTGAGGATCTAATGTAAAACATGGTGACTATAGTTGATAACACTGTATTGTACAATAGAATTGAAATCTGCTAAGAGGGTAGAACTTAAATGTTCTCTCAGACACAAATAAATGATAAACACATGAGGTGATTGATGTGTTAATTAACTAGCTGGGGGATATCCTTTCAAATGTATATCAAATCACCATGAGGTACACTTTAATTACCTTAAAATTTTAGAGGTCAATTATACCTCAATAAAGTTTAAATTAAAAAAAAAAAAAGAGTATGATACTAGCATAAAGATAGGTAATATGGATCAAGAAAACAGAACTGAGAGTCCAGAAATAAATTCTCACATTTATAGTCAACTTATTTTGAATAAGTGTCAAGACCATTCAATGAGGTAAAGAATGGTCTCTTCAACAAATGGTGCTGGGACCACTAGATATCCATATGCAAATTTGTTCCCTTCCTGAAACCACATCCCCCAAAATCAAAATGAATCACAGATCTCAATGTAAGAACTAAAACTATAAAACGTTTTGAAGACAAATAGGAGTAAATCTTCAAGACTTTAGGTTAGGCAATGATTTCTTAGCTATAACACCAAAAGCATAAGTAACAAAAGAAAAAAATAGATTTCAAAATGAAAACTTTTGTGCTTCAAAGGAACTGTCAAGAAAGTTAAAAAGGGGAGGGGAGGGAGAAAATACCTGCAAATCATGTATCAGGGATTTGTATAAAACTCATTAGTAAAAAGAAATAAAATATCTGCAAATCATATATCAGGGATTTGTATAAAACATTAGTAAAAAGAAATATGGGGGTGCCTGGGTGGCTCAGTCAGTTAAGCGTCCCAACTTTGGCTCAGGTCATGATCTCGCGGTTTGTGAGTTCGAGCCCTGCATCGGGCTCTGTGCTGACAGCTCAGAGCCTGGAATCTGCTTCAGATTCTGTGTCTCCCTCTCCCTCTGCCCCTCCCCTGCTCACGTTCTTTCTCTGTCTCTCAATAACAAGTAAACGTTAAAAAAAAAAAAAAAAAGAAATATGACCCAATGGGCAAAGGATCAGAATAGACACTTCTCCAAAGAAGATATACAAATGGTCAATAAGTGCATGAAAAGAAAAGATACTTAATATCATTAGCCATTAGGGAACTGTAAATCAAAACCACTGGAGCACCTGGGTGGCTAGGTTGGTTAAGCATCGACTTTGGCTCAGGTCATGATTGCACGGTTCGTGAGTTCGAGCCCCGTGTCAGGCTCTGTACTGTCAGCTCAGAGCCTGGAGCCTGCTTCGGATTCTGTGTCTCTCTCTCTCCTTCCCCCCCACTCCCCACACTCTGTCTCTGTCTCAAAAATAAATAAAAAACATTAAAAAAATTAAAAAAAAAACATAATGACATACTGCTTCACACCCATTAGGATGGCAGTGGTTTAAAAAAAAAAAGACAATTAACAAGGGTTGGGCAAGGATGTGGAGAAACTGGAATGCTAATACAACACTGGTAGGAATGTAAAATGGTGCAGTAACTGGAAAAAGACTGGCAGTTTCTTAAAAAGTTAAACAAACTTAACCACAGGACCTGCCAATTTCAAACTTAGAAATCTACACAAAATAAGAAGATATGCACATGTAAAAACCTGTACATTCATGTTCATAATAGCATTATTGATAATAGCCAAAAAATGGAAACTCAATGCCTATCAATAAATGGATAAAGAAAATGTGGCATATATATACAATGAAACATTACTTAGCAGAAAAAAGGAATACAATACTGATATATGGATGCACTTTGAAAACATTAAGTGGAAAGAATCCAGTCACCGTAGACCATCCAGTGTATCACACAGTTTCATTTATATGAAATGTCCAGAAGAGGCAAATCTATAGGACAGAAAGTAGATCAGAGTTGCCTAACGCTAGGGGGCATTGAAAGACTGGAAGAAAATGAGGGGTGACTATTAATAGGTATGGCATTTCTTTCTGGGGTGATGAAAATATTCTAAAGTTGAACGTGGTGATGGTTGCCCAACTCTATAAATATACTAAAACCAATGAACCATATATTTTAAGTGAGTGAATTGAGTGATGTATAAATTATATCTCAATAAAGTTTTTATTAAAAAGATACAAACACAGGGAGCCTGGGTAGCTCAGTCGGTTAAGTGTCCGACTTCAGCTCAGGTCATGACCACATGGTTCAATGAGTTAGAGCCCCATGTCAGGCTCTGTTACTGACAGCTCAGGGCCTGGAGCCTACTTCAGATTCTGTGTCTCCCTCTCTCTCTGACCCTCCCCTGCTCTCACTCTGTCTGTCTCTCTGTCTCTGTCTCTCAAAATAAAACATTAAAAAAAAAAAAGAGATGGGAATGCAAACTGGTGCAGCCACTCTGGAAAACAGTATAGAGGTTCCTCAAAAAACTAAAAATAGAACTACCCTACGACCCAGCAATTGCACTACTAGGCATTTATCCACAGGATACAGGTGTGCTGTTTTGAAGGGACACATGCACCCCCATGTTTATACCAGCACTATCAACAATAGCCAAAGTATGGAAAGAGCCCAAATGTCCATCAATGGATGAATGGATAAAGAAGATGTGGTATATATGTACAATGGAGTATTACTCGGCAATCAAAAAGAATGAAATCTTGCCATTTGCAACTATGTGGATGGAACTGGGGGGTATTGTGCTAAGTGAAATTAGTCAGAGAAAGACAAAAATCATATGACTTCACTCATATGAGGACTTTAAGAGACAAAACAGATGAACATAAGAGAAGGGAAACAAAAATAATATAAAAACAGGGAGGGGGAGAAAACAAAAGAGACTCATAAATATGGAGAACAAACTGAGGGTTACTGGAGGGGATGTGGGAGGGGGGATGGGCTAAATGGGTAAGAGGCATTAAGGAATCTACTCCTGAAATCACTGTTGCACTATATGCTAACTAATTTGGATGTAACTTAAAAAAAAAAAATTAAATTAAATTAAAAAAAAAAAGAGAGAGAGAGAGATACAAAAAGAAGAACCTCCATTTGTCTGGGGAAGCCACATATCCCAAGAATGCCAAATCATGCAATGCCTTATTTATCCTGTATACATACCCTAAAGGTAATGGAAACCCACTAAAGAGTTTTTAAATAGGGAAATATGATAATTAGACCTTTTGCAATGTTTGATGAACAGACTGGAAGAGAGCAAAATTGAACTTGAGATATCAGTTAAGAGACTAGAGTCTGAGAAGAGATAACTGGACTCAAGAGGTGTTAGGGAACTAAGATCAATAGGAATGATGGATGGTTCTAAGATGTGACAGTACTACAAGCTTTCTCCTTTGTAAAACTTCGTATGGTGATGCCTTTATTGGGATAGGGAATAACAGAGATGTTACTATTTATGTGGTTGTAGTTTGTAAGAGGAATGTGTGTCCGTTTTTTATGTATTCATTCTAGATGTCTTTACATTATCCCAGTATCTAGCTATACAGATTAGGAGAGCAAAGAAAAACCAGAGGCAGAAGATATATATTTGGGTGTTATCAGTGTAAGTGAAAAATTAATCGGTAAGAACAAAGACACTGCTTAGGAAGAAACAGAAAGAAAAAAGGAGGCAGTAAAATGGAACTGAACAAAATACCTCAATATTTAAAGAATAAATAAAAAGAAATGAGCTGGACAAGAAGACTACAAAGTGGTCTTAGGAAAAAGCCAGGAGACTATGTAGTGTCATGAACACTAAGAGGACAATTTCAAGAAGGACTTAGCACTGAAAGCTGCTTTTCAAAGCGAAGTAAAGTGAGTAGAGGGAGGGAGCCAAAACATAAGAGACTCTTACAAACTGAGAACAAACTGAGGGTTGATGGGGGTGGGAGGGAAGGGTGGGTAGGTGATGGGTATTGAGGAGGGCACCTGTTGGGATGAGCACTGGGTGTTGTATGGAAACCAATTTGACAATAAATTTCATATTTAAGAAAAAAAATGCCATTTGGATCTAGTAACAATGGAGATGTCTTCAGGGATCTTAGGGACGTGCAAATCTGGAGGCAGGATGGAACAGAAGCCAGATTGGAATGAGTTTAAGAATACTAAATGGAAATAACTAGTTCAGTTGTAAAGGGGAGTAAGTCTCTCTGCTGGAGAGCAGAGCACAGTAATTATGGGTTTTGAGGTTTTGTTCCTGAAAAATTTGAGTAATTTGATCATATTTAAAACAAAAGTTAAAGAGTCAATAGAGAGAGAAAGACAAATAGAAGTTGAACATATAAGAAAAACAAGTGAAAATCAACAGTATTTGGTTCCTAAAGAGGTGGAGAGGACTGAGATCCAGAGAACATAGGAAGAGTTATGCTTAGACAGAAGGATGGAAAATTCTTCAACGTGACAGGAATAAAGATGGAATGAAAGTACTTGCAGGTTAGGTATTTATATCTGTCAGCAGAAAATTAAAGGAAATCCTGTCTGATGGCTTTTATTTATTTTTTTTGAAGGCAAAGTCATCTGCTAAAAGTGAGAATGGAAAGTAGGAGAGAAAGGGATTTGACAACAGTGAAGGTTAAAAAGTTGCCCAGTTAGATTCCCACGGGATGTTTATTCCTTGTTTGTTTTAATATTATTCCATTACCCTTTTTTTCTTTACCATATACCCATATTTAATTATAGTTTTCTATTCTAATTTCTTTGGTTTTATTTACAATCAGAATACCAAATTCAACTGTGCTGTTATTACCATCACATTAACAATTCATCTATAATGCTTCCTATTAACTTTCCTGTTTAAAAGTCAAAAGGAAAACCTACATATCATCTTACATGATATTAACTTACCTGTTTAAAAGTCAAAAGGAAGACCTATATATCATCTTACATGATGAATTTCAAAACTACCCATTATGCTTATAAAGGTAAGCAATCATTTATCATATATACAAATTTTACCTCCACACATTTAGAAGGCATACCATTTGCTTAGAGGATTTTATTCCACATCACTTTTTAACTGTGGCATATTATTTACAAAGATAGCCTCAACAATCCTTCCCATTCTTGTGTGCACTACCATTTGTATTGCGACTTCTCTATTCCTACAATCAGAAGTGGAGTCTGTTTCTTTTCCCTATCAATACAGGCTGGCCCTGTGATATACTTTGACCTATAAAATTCCATAGACATGACAGTAAATGACTTTCTAATGTAGCTTTCAAGAGCCCTTTTAGCTCTCACTCTTGCATTCTTGGACTGTGATACATGAAGAAGCTCCAGTTAGCCTTCTGGAACATGAGAGATTACAGGGAGAAGGATCCAGCCAACAGTACCATTTCCCAGACATGAGAGTGAGGTTGTTTTAGACTGTCTAGCTCTAGCTGACCCATCAGATGAGCATAGCCATATGTGTCCCTGTGTGAGATCAGCAAATTGACCACCTGAGCCCAATTCAAACTGCCAACCCACAGAATCATGAGCAAATTTAACCGTTTTAAATCACAGCTGAAGCAATAACCTAATTTTTAATTTTCCTTTTCTATTTAAAAAAATATAGAAAAATAACTGAACATATAAACTTAGCACTTTTCTCACAGCAAAATCATAATAATATCACGTTTACTTATCATGCTATTTACTTTGCACCTAAACTTAAGCTTCCTAAAAACAAAATTACCTGAGCGAGAGTCTTGCAGTTCAGCCATTTATTCATTTATTAATTACATACTGTGTGTCGGAATCATTCCAGACACTGACCATATATTAGTGAGCAAGAGATAAAAATCTCTACCCTCATTGGGGGAAATATGGACAACCCAAATCCAAAATATATTATCTTCTAATATATAGCTATTATAATAACATCTATAATTTTCAAGGGAAGAACATGTAAAAAGAAATGTTACAAATAATCACTCTTACCCTCATGCCAAGCACCAAGAACCCAATCTCTTCCATTAATGGGTACTTGCTGACCTGTTGCTTAATCTTCTCAGATGAGGCAAAAGGATCATAACTCTTTTGCCCTATCTTTACATCCATTATACAGGGCTTATTAAATTTATGGGTCACATCTTCCAGTTTTAGGTATAAATCTGTTATTAAAGAAAAACCTTAATTAGTAATAGGCAAACATATTACTACTCAAATAACTACCAGGGGAAAACAAAATGAGGAAATCTTAAAACTGAGAAAAAAGTTAAAACAAATCCAGAGTCAACAATTATTATTACTCCATCTGGGAAAAAAAAAAAAAACTGACCAACAAATTTATAACAAGTGTAAATATCACTCAGAAACTCTTCAGGAGGTTATTAAACAATATTCATAAGCAAAGGCATGAAATAGATATAAGGACATTAAAAATAACTTATTTTAAAAGCTATTCCAGAAATGTATTCCCCTTTGAGAATACAGTTTATGTCATCTATGCCTCACTAGATCTCTCAGTATTTTAATAATTTTTAAAATTCTTCATTGAAAATTAGTAATAGGAGGGGCACCTGGGTGGCTCAGTCAGTTGAGCGTCTGACTTCAGCTCAGGTCATGATCTT
The DNA here is from genome assembly GCF_028749965.1 of Puma concolor. Lineage (NCBI taxonomy): Eukaryota > Metazoa > Chordata > Mammalia > Carnivora > Felidae > Puma > Puma concolor. Next base: position 20,565,776 of record NC_141677.1, read on the forward strand.
ACAGTTCATGAGTTCTAGCCCCATGTCAGGCTCTTTGCTGATAGCTCTGAGCCTGGAGCCTGCTTCAGATTCTGTGTCTCCCTCTCTCTCTGTCCCTCCCCCAACTCATGCTCTGTCTCTCAAAAATAAACATTAAAAAAAATGTTTAATTAGTAATAGGAATAAATCCTTCGCACAGAGTATACAACAGAACTATAGCTTAAGAAAAGTAAGTCAATTTAAAATATGGTCACTGCCAAATACACATTTTAGTCTTAATACTCTAAAAAGGAAAATAAATATCTTGCTTTTTAGAATATAGGCATTCATCAAAAGTTCATCTGTAAACCACTTTGGCATCCTGCATACATCTTCCCATAGAAAACCATTATAAATGGAGATTCAAGTAAAACATTATAGAAGTCCCAGTTATTACATACTATAGCTGAACTAATTATAGCTTTAGCCTGAAAGTAGGGATCTAGCTACACTAAAGGAATGGAGGAAAGAAATTCTTCCCCTTTTTATTTGAAAGAATCTTCCCAAAGTTCTGAATGAGATCATAATTTTCACTTATGAACATGAGAAGCATTTCTCCTAAAAACTTTTTCTCAAAAACAGAATTTATCTGCTTTTTAAAAAATGTATATTTATTTTTTGAGAGAGCAAGTGAGCGAGAGCACAAAGCAGGGCAGGGAAAGAGAGAATCCCAAGCAGACTCCATGCTGTCAGTGCAGCGTCTGATGCTGGTCCGATCCCACAAACCCTGAGATCATGACCTGAGCCAGATGCTTAACTGACAATGCCACCCAGGCACACCTCTGCTTTTCACCAAAGTGACAAAGTTAGAAAAGGTATGTATTTTCGATTAATTAAATAAAAGGCCACCAGACAAAAAAGACTTCACCCTTTTTTCTTTTACCTTGACCCACCAAGACTAGCATAGTTATTAAATTACAACAAAGAAGTCTGCATTGAACCAAAAAGGTGAACAACCCTGACAGGGCTTGAGAAAGTGCTAAGCCCCTCAGATTTAAGGGCCATAAATCTTTTCACTGAAAGGATAAAAAATAAAGACATAAATTTTATCCCTTAGTCAAAGGAAGACTGGGGAAAGGTTAGGACTGTGTAGAAGTAGGTTAAGTCAAGCCCAAATATGATAAAAAGCTATAGCGTAAGAGACCAGCACTGGCACACAAGGAGTATGACACATTTTAAAGAAAGCCTCTCACAAACAGACTTGTTCAATAAGAGAAAACAAAAGGTCTGGACACAGACATGGATTGTTGATAGTGACAGGTAATGGCACAGTGAGACTATCCTGTTCAAGACTGGAACCCACCCAAGCTTCTGTGCTTTAAAAAATAACCACAACCAGGGCGCGCCTTGGTGGCTAGGTTGGTTGAGCGTCCAACTTCAGCTCAGGTCATGATCTCACGGTCTGTGTGTTCGAGCCCCGCATCGGGCTCTGTGCTGACAGCTCAGAGCCTGAAGCCTGCTTCGAATTCTGTGTCTCCCTCTCTCTCTGCCCCTCCCCTGCTCAAGCTCTTTCTCTCTGTCAAAAATAAATAAACATTAAAAAAAAAAAAACAAAAAACCAGAGGATGGGGTGAGAAGATGGGGGAAAAAAAGCACAGAACAGGCCCCTTCTGATTCTCTCCTCCCATCTCCAGCTACCTTGAGAGAAAGTACACAGATCCATCCCTCTTTCCGTAGCTGTGTAAAAATTTTAGCAACAAGGTTTATATTTCAAATATAATACTTACATTGCTTTTAATACTTTAAGCATAAAAAATTCCTATAGCAAGTTTTCTACTGCTGGAATATATTTCCGACCCTCTAAGAAAGAGGCAGAAAATTCCCAGTGTCAAAAGAGAAGAAAACAGACATATGAAATATTGTGGAAAAATTGAAAGACCTGTATTAACTAAATAGTAAAGATGAGATAATTAGTTCCTTTAAAGGAAAGACAAGGCAGAACGCATTTAGGGAGCTGAAGAAAAACTTATTTAGATCCCCTTACTGAATATTATTGATTGTATAAATTATAAGAATACAGATTCGGGGCGCCTGGGTGGCGCAGTCGGTTGGGCGTCCGACTTCAGCCAGGTCACGATCTCGCGGTCCGTGAGTTCGAGCCCTGCGTCGGGCTCTGGGCTGATGGCTCAGAGCCTGGAGCCTGTTTCCGATTCTGTGTCTCCCTCTCTGCCCCTCCCCCGTTCATGCTCTGTCTCTCTCTGTCCCATAAATGAATAAACGTTGAAAAAAAAAATTAAAAAAAAAAAAAAAAAGAATACAGATTCCAAGTTTAATCAAATTCTTCCCTGCCATATCTAGAAAATCTACTAGGTATTGATTACCATCTTCATTTCTGAACCTCTCAAAAAGGGGAAAAGGCCACATAAGGAACCCCTGGCCAACTATGAAGCCATATGGAAAATCAGAGAAGGCCTTACTTCTGCCTTCCACTTCAATCATCAGTCATTTCCAAGAGCAAAATAAGCTGAAAGTAGAATTATAAGCAGAGATTTTGAGCCTCCAAATTTGATTTAAGTGTAAAGGAGAGAAAAAACATGTATGCCAACTTATTTCAGTCCACACTTCCTAAAATTTGACTAGTAGCTAGATCCAGAAACCTAATAATCAGTAAGGCTGATTGAGATTACAATTGAAAACTCTCAATTTGATCAAACCTACTTGAAGATACACTTCTCTATTTCCCTAAAGAACTACCAATAAAAGGCTTTTGACAGTACATGTACTAGGCATATGTTTATACACAGATACAAATGTAATTTAATATATATAACTAGCTCAAAATCTTTAAAGATAGTATCAGCAAAAAATGTTTTACCTTTCAAAAAAATCCCATTAGTCATGCTCTAAAATTAACTAATGGTGATGACTGTACAACTCCATGAATATACTAAAAACTACTGAATTGTATAGCTTAAATGGGTGAGTTTTATGGTACATAAATTATGCCTTGATAAAGCTATCATAAAAAATCAAAAGAAAAAAACCTTATCAATCAGCACATTCTTAGGCTTCTCTCAAAGTTACAATAATTTGCTGAGCAAACTGGCAGTACTTTCTACATTTTACTACTTTGGATTGTAAGAACTGTATATCAAGTTTTATAAATCTCTACTCTGAGCACCTAAAAAAAAGATGCCCAAAGGGGGAATAAAAGGCCAGTTATTTCATATGTAAAATAAAGTAATGTTAACCACAGTATTCTACTAAAATTTTTAAAATATTTTTTAATGTTTGAGAGCGAGCACCCACAATGAGTTGGGGAGGGACAGAGAGAGGGAGAGAGAGAATCCCAAGCAGGCTTCACACCAGCAATGCAGAGCCCAACATAGGGCTCGATCCCATGAACTGTAAGACCATGACCTAAGCCAAAATCAAGAGTCGGACACTTAACCAACTAAGCTACCCAGGCGCCCCAGTATTCTACTAAAATTTAAGAGAATTTGTTTTCATGACCCTGTTGGCTAAACATGTACAAAAGTTTCCCATTTTATATTGATTTCATTTATAATCAAAAGGATAAAAATGGAAAAATGATTCCATAAACTCTCTATTAAAATCAAAGCTAAGCACCTGCATGGTGCAGCAGTTCTCATCTAACTTCTTCCAGAGGTAAAAAATTGAAAAGGAATAGGAAATTCCCTGAGGCAGTTGTTGCTAGTACTGAGCCACTCTGTACATATATACTTTTTATTCCTGTTCTTTTACTCCTTTTATTTGCATTTTCTCCTCTCTTCTTTCATTTTCCCTACTTCATCTTCTCATCTCAGTAGCACCAAATTTCCATTTATATTCAAATAAGAATACAGAGTTTTCAAAGCATTCTCACATAACATAACATGCATCTTCTCAACTCTCTGTGGTATTATTTTCAATTTATAGTAGAAAAAGTAGAGATCAGAAAGGTTAACGAGTTAGCCAAATTTCTATTTAGTTGTTCTTTAATTCACATATTTAGCAGTTTCTTAGTTCTCAAAATTTGGACATAATCAAGGTAGAAACCAAGTGTTTGACTTCAAAGTTACTGCTCTTTCTATAGATGCATAGATGGCCATTTAGTACTGAAGATGAAAAGGCTGTTGATTGTGAGCAAGTCCTTGATTTTTAAATCATATGCTAGTAATCACAAACAATAAAATGTCATTTTTAATTAAAATATTTCTCTCACTCAAATTCTTTCTGTATACCTACTTTTCAAAATAATGCCATTTGCTCAGTATTCTACTCCTTCTTAATAATCTTTTTAAACTGAGTATTTACTTTCTAGATGTTGAATCTAGTCCCATCCTCAGCAACCTTTGTTAATCTTTCAATGTCACTTTACTGAAGAGTCATGATTTGCTCAAAATTAAATAGCAATTAGTAGCAAAGTTTAATGGAATCCAGATATCTTACATTACAATGGAAATCTCTATGAAGTAAAGGTGGTCATAAAGATTTGTGACACAATTTAAGGTGCTGATCTGAATCAGGGATATATGTATGTATAACATATGTATTATATATATATGAAATATATGTATATTGGACTAAAGACAAGAAAGAAAGAAAAAAAGAAAGGAAGGGAAGGAGTAAGGAACAAAAGAAAAAAGAAAGAAGGGAGAAAGGAAAAAGAAAAGCTAGGCTTACTCTTTTTTCATATAACTGAAATACAGAATTCCCAGGGAATCATAGATTTACTATTACCTAACTGAGGAACTAATACCTAACTATTACCTACTATTACCTAACTCACAGGGAGATACCATGATTCCCCTAAAAATGAAACATGGCATACCTAGTAAGTTAGTAGAAGGAAACCCAGTCAAGTTTAAAACTCTTCCCCCATTCATGAACCTTCTTCAATTTTTAGGCAGTCATGTTACTTGTTTAAATAAAATTTGTTCTGTCAAAGGCCTTGAAAAGGCAAACACTGCTTCAAGCATTCACTAAGAAAGAAATGCTGTGACTTTACATAGATCATTTTGTCCTCTAACCATGAAACTTAGCAGTAGTTTTTAAAAGACTGCAATTTAGAACCTAGAGATGGGGATAGGAGATACAGAGAAAAAGTCATACAAAGAAAATATTTTTTTTCCTACTCAAAATGGGAAACTGTCCAATAAATTAGGAAAAAGGAACATCTATAAATTAATATAGTACTAAGTATGTAGATTTTTTTATTCAATTACAACAAATTGGTCATTAATGTTACATACCATTTAAGAAACTGGTTATGAAAAGCAAAAGTATTAAGTTTTCCTTAATGAAGTAGAAAAAATACTAGAAAGAAAAACACACAAATATTGTTTGTATAACACTAGGCTTGATTTTATATACAGACTTTTAAAAAGCTACTCTCATGAATTAATACTAAAGGATGTATTCTTAAGAAAAGGTTACCATTTGGTGCAGTTGGAGGTGACCAGATGCCATAATATTTTGGCAAATATTTTCGTAGCTCTAAAAGAACACCATCAGTACAATCAGCAGCATAAACCTGAAATATAGATAAATAAAACATTTGCATGTTGGTTTTTTATAATGCTTTATAATTGCCCTACATATTTCTCAAAAAAAACAATACTGTTGAATCATAATTTATCTGGTATGAGTTTCAGCTGGAAATACATTTGGAAGCAAAAAAAGATTACTGTGTATCTCCAATGAAAAACTGCATATTGTTTACAGCACATTCTTCTTCATCTAATTCTAGCTTTTCACTGTCCTTGAACTATTTTACAACTAAGTAAAATGTAGATAAAGCTTTACGCAAATACAAAATAATTCCTGTCCACAGAAACATAAATAAATTCTGGCCAGAGGAGGTTCAACTGACTTCCCTTCACCCTCTACCCACCATGGGAGGGGGGAATTCAGTATCCACACATATATACTTATTTTCACTTCCCTTATTCCTTATAAATTTGTTCTTCTTTGGCTTCTCTTCTGAACCAGTTTCAATATCTGCTTCGTTCCCTCATTAAATAATGAGTTCAACAAAATCTTTAACAACTATTTATTTCATGTCTACAAGGAAGTTATGATTTTACCTTTAAAAAAATTATCGTTTAACTTAATTAAGTCCAATTATTGTGCATTTAATTCTTTGATTTATAACCAATAATAATTCTAGAAAATACTAAAATGTTCCTGTATCCTGGAACTAGATTCTTTGTTTGTTTCCTAAAAGATGAGGGAAAGAAAATATTTTTGTTTAAAACACAACTTATAAGACATTTTATCCAACAAACTCTCACAATATGGTCTACCTAATTATCCAAAACCATTAAAGTTTATGGGTGTAAAATGTTTATGAAATCTTAGTATTACAATTCTATTTGTCAAGCCATATTCATGTCAAGTAGTTACACCTACAAGCCAATTCTACAGAATGAACTCAATCAAGTGTGGCATAAACTCACCAGATATCCATGTGATCTACTGAAATGTGAGCAGAAGTGGTATTAGTCACTTCTAGGCCAAGGTAATTAAGAGAAGGGTGTACCTTATCATCTCTCTGTTCCTGGCCTAAGGAACAGAGGGCAGAGTGTTCATGATGACATAACAACAAGATGGAGGAACTAGGTATATATCTATGTACTTAGTAGTTAAAGAAGTTGATGATATTTTTATTCATGAAAAAGATAAAAGAACTGGAAGAGTAGAGAGATAAACTTTCCCTTTTTACTTTAAATATTTTTTTAAAGTACTAGGCCTGGTATTTATTTCAACACACCGGACTAGATAACCTAAAAAACTTTTCTACTAGAGAGATGTAGGATAAAATATAACAAATATTTTCTTAAATGCATAGCTGAGCTCCCAAGGAAAGAAAGGAAATTCATAGGGGTCTATATAAGTAAAGAGGAAATCAAAAGCAGTAAGCTAAGCAGTGATGTTTGGGCTTCATAAAGGTCCACTCCAAAGACTTCAACCAAAGGATCTCTGAATTTAGGGTCTAGGCATAAAGGTGGACACAGAGGAGGTCAGAGTTACTATCCTAAAACAGGGAGAGTAAATGAAAGTCTAACTACTGAACAGTAAAAACTTTGGCATCTTCTCCCTTCCCCTACCATTGTACTCCAAAAATGCTGGGGGCAATGCTGATATAGAAAAAGATAGAAGCAATAAATAAACAACATCAGGAATAAAAAAGGAGTCATAAGTAGATTATAAAAATATAATCCAACTATATTTTACTATCACACTGACAAAAATTCAAGATATTTAAGAAACTGAATCAGTGGTTACAAATCTATCTTTTCCCAGGAAAGAGAATGAAATGTAAAAAGGATAGGAAAAAAGGAAAGGGAAAAAGAAAAGACAGAGACAGACATTTGGCTACTCTGATGAATTTAGTTAAGTTCTATCAGACTTTAAGGAACAAAATCCTTATCTGATACAAATTCTTCCACAAAACAGAAAAATAAATGCTCCTCAACTCATATCATGAAGCTAAAAAAAAACCTGATATCAAAACCAGACAAAGAAAATATGTGACGAAAATAATAGTTCAGATTGAACAGATTAAAGGAGGAAACTCATAAAATCATTTCAATAAATACAGAAAATGTAGGTGAAAAATATTCAATACCCATTCATATTTTAAATTGTTTCTTGAAATAAAGATAGAAAAGATGCTATGTATCTTCCTCTTTTTCCAAGAAGTTATTTTGACTCAACTGTATCAATGGGGGTCCCTTGTCGCTTAATGGAGCAAGACAGTGGAGGGCAGGAAAAGCGTTGAGGTCAGGTTATTTACTTCTCTAATTCCCTCCTTCTCAGTACAAGACTTCTGGTAAAGTTAACTTCCCTGGGTTCTAGTAACCACTCCCTTTCTTTGCCCTTTTAGGCCCAGGGATAGTATAGCATTATCTCTTGCAAGTGGCCTTAAACTCTAACCACACCCTGGTAAATAAACAAAGTGTACCATTTGTTTCTTGACTCACACAACAGGCAATTTCCTTAACCTGAGAAGAAATTTGTAATCAGAAACTTAGAAAGTCATACTAAAATGGAGAAATGTTAACTGAGAGGAAGATGCATTCCCCCCTCCCATCATTGCTTCTATATAGCACAGAACTGGAACTACTTGACAGAAATATATGGATTCAGGAGTGCCTGGGTGGCTCAGTCAGTTAAGTGTCGGCTCACATTATGATCTCACAGCACTTGAGTTCAAGCCCCAAGTCAGACTCTGTGCTAACAACTCAGAGCCTGGAGCCCGCTTCAGATTCTGTGTCTCCCTCTGTCTCTCTGTCCCTCTCCCACTCATGCTCTATGCTCTCTCTCTGTCTTTCAAAAATAAACATTTAAAAAATGTATATATATATATATATATATATATACATGCAAAAGGAACAACAGCAACAAAAAACCCTTCCAATCACAGAACTGCTTACATAGAAAACAATTAGAACTGTTATAGTTCAACAAGATTACTAGATATAAGAAACACTGTACAAACGTTTTCATTCTTATATTAGCAATCACTGGGAAACTTACCTCAAAAAATATTATTTACAATAATAAAAAAATAAGGTACAATAATAAAAAAATAAATTATGTACAAGACTTTTACAGAGTGAATATAAAATACATTCTTCAAACAAGAGACAGTGTGTAGCAGTTAAAAGCACATATTCTAGAACCAGACTGCCTAAGTTTAAATCCTGGGGCCATTGTTAACTATTTAAATGATCTTGGACAAAAAAGTTTTTTTTTTAAATTCAAGTTAGTTAACATATAGTGTATTATTGGTTTCAGGAGTAGAACCTAGTGATTCATCACTTACATACAACTCCCAGTGTTCATCCCAACTAGTGCCATCCTTAATGCCCAAAACCCATTTAGCCCATCCCCCCACTCAACACCCCTCCAGCAACCCTCAGTTTGTTCTCTGTATTTAAGAGTCTTTCATGGGTTGCCTCCCTCTCTGCTTTTATCTTATTTTATTTTTCATTCTTTTCCCCTATGTTCATCTGTTTTGTTTCTTAAATTTCACGAGTGAAATCATATTTTTCTCTTATTTTACTTAGCATAATACACTGTAGTTCCATCCATGTTGTTGCAAATGGCAAGATTTCATTCTTCTTCGTTGCCAAGTAATATTCCTGTGTTGTGTGTGTCTGTGTGTGTGTATACAGACATATACATGTGTGCATCTTTATCTGTCATCAGTTGATGGACATTTGGGCTCTTTACATAATTTGGTTACTGTTGATAGTGCAGCTATAAAAATTACTTCAAGTCAGCATTTTTGTATCCTTTGGATAAATTGCTAGTACTGCAATTGCTGGGTTGTAGGGTATTTGTAATTTTTTGAGGGACCTCCATACTGTTTTCCAGAGTGGCTGCACCAGTTTGCATACCCACCAGCAGAGCAAAAGGGTTCCCCTTTCTCCACATTCTTGCCAACATCTGTTGTTTCCTGGGTTAATTTTAGCCATTCTGACAGGTGTGAGGTGGTACCTCATTGTGGTTTTCATTTGTATTTCCCTGATGAGGAGAAATGTTGAGCATCTTTTCATGTGTCTATTAGCCAACCGGCTGCCTTCTTTGGAAGGCCCCTTTATCAGATATGTCATTTGTAAATATCTTCTCCCATTCTGTCAGTTGCCTTTTACTGTTGTTTATTGTTTCCTTTGCTGTGCAGGAGCAATGTATCTCAATGAGGTCCCAATAGTTCATTTTTGCTTTTGTTTCCCTCGCATCTGGAGACATGTCTAGTAAGAAGGTACTGAGGCAGAGGTCAAAGAGGTTACTGCCTGTGTTCTCCTATAGCATTCTGATGGTTTCCTATCTTACATTTGGGTCTTTTATCCATTTTAAATTTATTTTTGTGTATGGTGTAAAAAGTGGTCCAGTTTTCCCAACATTTGCTGAAGAGACTTTTTTCCATCGGGTGCACTTTCCTACTTTGTCAAAGATTAGGTGGCCATACATTAGTGGGTCCATTTCTGGGTTTTCTGTTTTGTTCCATTTATCTATGTGTCTGTTTTTGTCTCAGTACCATATTGTCTTGGTGATTACAGCTTTGTACAGCTTGAAGTCCCAAATTGTGATGCCTCCAGCTTTGGTTTTCTTCTTCAAAACTGTTTGGCCATTTGGGGGGTCTTTTCTGGTTCCATACAAATTTTAGGATTGTTTGCTCTAGCTCTGTGAAGAATGCTGTTATTTTGATAGGGATTGCACTGAATGTGTAAATTGCTTTGGACCGTATCGACATTTTAACAATATTTGTCCTTCCAATCCATGAGCGTGGAATGCTTTTCCATTTCCTTTTGTCTTCTTCAGTTTTTTTCATAAGCATTCTATAGTTTTCAGTGTATAAATTTTTCACCTGTTTGGTTAGATTTATTTTTAGGTATCTTACGGGTTTTGGTGTACTTATAAATGGGATCGATTCCTTGATTTTTTTCTGCTGCTTCATTATTGGTGTATACATTCGCAACAGACTTTTGTATGTTGATTTTAAACCCTGTGACTTTGCTGAATTCATGTATCAGTTCTAGCAATTTTTCAGTGGAGTCTTTTGGGTTTTCATGTAGAGTATCATGTCATCTGCAAAGAGTGAAAGTCTGACTTCTTACTTGCTGATCTGGATGCCTTTTATTTATTTCTGTTGTCTGATTGATGAGGTTAGAACTTCCAGTACTATTTTGAACAACAGTGGTGAGAGTCGACATCCCTGTTGTGTTCCTGACCTTAGGAGGAAAGCTCTGAAATTTTCCCATTTAGGATGGTATAAGCTGTGGGTGTGTGGGTCTTTTGTACGTAGACTTTATGATGTTGAAGTATGTATTTTCCTTCTATCCTTACTCTCTTGAAGGTTTTTATCAAGAAAGGATGATGTATTTTGTCAAAAGCTTTTTCGGCATCTATTGATAGGATCATGTGGTTCTTTCTTTCATCTGTTGATTTGTGGATATTGAAACAGCCCTGCAGCCCAGGAATAAATCCCACTTGATCATGGTAAATAATTATTTTAATCTATTATTAGATTCAATTTACTAGTACCTTGTTGAGAATTTTTGCATCCATGTTCATCAGTGAAATTGGTGTGTAATTTTCCTTTTTAGGAAAGGTTTGGTTTGGTTTTGGACTCCAGGTAATGCTGGCCTCATAAAATGAGTTTGGAAGTTTTCCTTCCACTTCTATTTTTTGGAACAGTTTCAAAGGAATAGGTATTAATTCTCATTTAAATGTTTGGTAGAATTCTCCCAGGAAGCCATCTGGCCCTAGACTCTTGTTTGATTTTTTTTTTAAGTTTATTTATTTGTCTTGTTTGATTTTTTTTTAAGTTTATTTATTTTTGAGAGACAGCACCAAAGAAAGGGAGAGAGAGAGAAACCCAAGCAGGCTCTGTGCTGCCAGCGCAGAGACTGACGTGGGGCTTAAACTCATGAAACTGTGAGACCGTGACCTGAGCCAAACCAGGAGTCAGATGCTTAACTGACTGAGACACCCAGGCGCCCCTTGTTAGTTTGATTTTTTATTACCGATTCAATTTCTTTAGTGGTTATTGGTCTGTTCAAATTTTCTATTTATTCCTGTTTTTCTAGTTTATATGCTTCTAGGAACGTACCCATTTCTTCCAGAGTGTCCAATTTGTTGGCATATAGTTGTTCATAATATTCTCTTATAATTGTATTTTTGTGGTGTTGGTTGTGATCTCTTTCATTCATGATATTTATTTGGGTCCTTTCCTTTTTCTTTTTGATAAGTCTGGCTAGGGGTTTATCAATTTTGTTAATTCTTTCAAAGAACCAGCTCCTAGTTTCATTGATCTGTTCTGTTTTTTTGGATTTCGATATCATTGATTTCTGCTCTGAACTTTAATATTTCTGTTCTTCTGATGGTTTTCAGCTTTACTGGCTATTCTTTTTCCAGCTCCTTTAGGTATAAGGTTAGGTTGTATATTTGAGACATTTCTTCCTTCTTTCAGAAGGTCTGGATTGCTATATACTTCCCCCTTATGACTGCCTTTGCTGCATCCGAAAGGTTTTGGAATGTCTGTTTTCATTTTCATTGGCTTCCATTCATCTATCTGATATGGGACTTTTATCTATACATAAAGAACTCCTACAACTAAATAAAAAAGACAACTCAATGAAAAACTAAGCAAAGGATCTGAGTAGATATGACTCCAAAGAAGAAATACACATGGCCAGTAAGTATATGAAAAGATGCTCAACATCATTAGCCATTAGGGAAATGCAAATCAAACAAACCACTGAGATTAACACTTTACTACTCACTTGGATGGTCATTAAAAAAACAAACAAAACCCTAACAAATGTTGGTGAGGATAAGAGAAATTGGAAACCTCATATATTGCTAGTGAAAATATAAAATGGTAAAGCCACTCTGGGAAACACCGACAGTTCCTCAAAAAGTTTAATGTAGAATTATCATATGACCCACCAATTCCACTTATGGGTCTATATCCAAAATTGGAAACAGGTGGGAGATGGCGGCGTAGGAGGACGCTGGGCTCACCGTGCGTCCTGCTGATCGCTTAGATTCCACCTACACCTGCCTAAATAACCCAGGAGACTAGCAGAACAGGGTCTCCGGAGCCAAGCGCAGACGAGAGGCCCACGGAAGAGGGTAGGAAGGGCGGAGAGGCTGTGCGCGCTCCACGGACTGGCGGGAGGGAGTCGGGGCAGAGGGGCGGCCCGCCGGCCAAGCAGAGCCCCGAGTCTGGCTTGCAAAAGCGGAGGGGCCGGACGGAGTGTGTTCCGACAGCAAGCGGGACTTGACATCTGGAAGGTTATAAGCTAACAGCTCTGCTCGGAGAACAGGAGGGCTGGAGGACAACGGGAGGGAGAGTTGTTGAGCCCCGGACGACAGAGCTCAGCTTGTTGGGGAACAAAGGCGCTCGCCGGCGCCATCTCCCTCGCCCATCCCCCAGCCAAAATCCCAGAGGGAACTAGTTCCTGCCAGGGAACTTGCTTGCACCCCGCAAACACCGAACGCTGTGCTTCTGCGGATCCATCCCTCCAGTGGGTCTGACTCCCTCCCGGTGCCCCAGGGCCCCTCCCGAAGCGGATCACCTAAGGAAAAGTGAGCTGAGCCTGCCCCTCCCACCCCTGTGTACCTTGCCGATCCACCCTAGCTAATACGCCAGATCGCCAGCACCACAAGCCTGGCAGTGTGCAAGTAGCCCAGATGGGCCACGCCACTCCACAGTGAATCCTGCCCCGATGAGAGGGGAAGAGAAGGCACACACCAGTCTGACTGTGGCCCCAGCGGTGGGCTGGGGGCAGACATCAGGTCTGACTGCGGCCCTGCCTACCAACACAAGTAATTCAAGACAGCACAGGGGAAGTGCCCCAAAGTTCCGCACCACTCCAGGGACTATCCAAAATGACCAAACGGAAGAATTCCCCTCAGAAAAACGTCCAGGAAATAACAACAGCTAACGAACTGATCAAAAATGATTTAAACAATATAACAGAAAGTGAATTTAGAATAATATTCATAAAATTAATCGCTGGGCTTGAAAACAGTATAAAGGACAGCAGAGAATCTCTTGCTATGGAGATCAAGGGATTAAGGAACAGGAAGAGGTAAAAAATGCTATCAATGAACTGCAAAATAAAATGGAGACAAACTACGGCTCGGATTGAAGAGGCAGAGGAGAGAATAGGTGAACTAGAAGATAAAGTTATGGAAAAAGAGGAAGCTGAGAAAAAGAGAGATGAAAAAATCCAGGAGTATGAGGGGAAAATTAGAGAACTAAGTGATGCACTAAAGAGAAATAATATACGCAAAATTGGTATTCCAGAGGAGGAAGAGAGAGGGAAAGGTGCTGAAGGTGTACTTGAAGAAATAACAGCTGAAAACTTCCTGATCTGGGGAAGGAAAAAGGCATTGAAATCCAAGAGGCACAGAGAACTCCCTTCAGACGTAACTTGAATCCATCTTCTGCATGATATATCATAGTGAAACTGGCAAAATACAAGGATAAAGAGAAAATTCTGAAAGCAGCAAGGGATAAACGTGCTCTCACATATAAAGGGAGACCTATAAGACTTGTGACTGATCTCTCTACTGAAACTTGGCAGGCCAGAAAGAATTGGCACGAGATCTTCAGTGTGCTAGACAGAAAAAATATGCAGCCGAGAATCCTTTATCCACCAAGTCTGTCATTTAGAATAGAAGGGGAGATAAAGGTCTTCCCAAACAAACAAAAACTGAAGGAATTTGTCACCACTAAACCAGCCCTACAAGAGATCCTAAGGGGGACCCTGTGAGACAAAGTACCAGAGACGTCACTACAAGCATAAAACATACAGACATCACAATGACTCTAAACCCGTATCTTTCTATAATAACACTGAATGTAAATGGATTAAATGCACCAACCAAAAGACATAGGGTATCAGAATGGATAAAAAAACAAGACCCATCTATTTGCTGTCTACAAGAGACTCATTTTAGATCTGAGGACACCTTTAGATTGAGAGTGAGGGGATGGAGAACTATTTATCATGCTACTGGAAGCCAAAAAGAAAGCTGGAGTAGCCATACTTATATCAGACAAACTAGACTTTCAATCAAAGGCTGTAACAAGAGATGAGGAAGGACATTATATAATAGTTACAGGGTCTATCCATCAGGAAGAGCTAACAATTATAAATGTCTATGCGACGAATACAGGAGCCCCCAAATATATAAAACAATTACTCATAAGCAACCTTATTGAGAAGAATGTGGTAATAGCAGGGGACTTTAACACCCCACTTACAGAAATGGATAGATCATCTAGACACATGGTCAAAAGAAACAAGGGCCCTGAATGATACATTGGATCAGATGGACTTGACAGATATATTTAGAACTCTGCATCCCAAAGCAACAGAATATACTTTCTTCTCGAGTGCACATGGAACATTCTCCAAGATAGATCATATACTGGGTCACAAAACAGCCCTTCATAAGTTTACAAGAATTGAAATTATACCCTGCATACTTTCAGAACACAATGCTATGAAGCTTGAATTCAACCACAGGAAAAAGTCTGGAAAACCTCCAAAAGCATGGAGGTTAAAGAACACCCTACTAAAGAATGAGTGGGTCAACCAGGCAATTAGAGAAGAAATTAAAAAATATATGGAAACAAACGAAAATGAAAATACAACAATCCAAATGCTTTGGGACGCAGCGAAGGCAGACCTGAGAGGAAAATACATTGCAATCCAGGCCTATCTCAAGAAACAAGAAAAATCCCAAATACAAAATCTAACAGCACACCTAAAGGAAATAGAAGCAGCACAGCAAAGGCAGCCTACACCCAGCAGAAGAAGAGAAACAATAAAGATCAGAGCAGAAATAAACAATATAGAATCTAAAAAAACTGTAGAGCAGACCAACGAAACCAAGAGTTGGTTTTTTGAAAAAATAAACAAAATTGACAAACCTCTAGCCAGGCTTCTCAAAAAGAAAAGGGAGATGACCCAAATAGATAAAATCAGGAATGAAAATGGAATTATTACAACCAATCCCTCCGAGATACAAACAATTCTCAGGGAATACTATGAAAAATTATATGCCAACCAATTGGACAACCTGGAAGAAATAGACAAATTCCTGAACACCCACACTCTTCCAAAACTCAATCAGGAGGAAATAGAAAGCTTGAACAGACCCATCACCAGCGAAGAAATTGAATCGGTTATCAAAAATCTCCCAACAAATAAGAGTCCAGGACCAGCTGGCTTCCCAGGGGAGTTCTACCAGACGTTTAAAGCAGAGATAATACCTATCCTTCTCAAGCTATTCCAAGAAATAGAAAGGGAAGGAAAACTTCCAGACTCATTCTATGAAGCCTGTATTACTTTGATTCCTAAACCAGACAGAGACCCAGTAAAAAGAGAGAATTACAAGCCAATATCCCTGATGAATATGGATGCAGAAATTCTCAATAAGATACTAGCAAATCGAATTCAATGGCATATAAAAAGAATTATTCACCATGATCAAGTGGGATTCATTCCTGGGATGCAGGGCTGGTTCAACATTCGCAAATCAATCAACATGATACATCACATTAACAAAAAAAAAGAGAAGAACCATATGATCCTGTCAATCGATGCAGAAAAGGCCTTTGACAAAATCCAGCACCCTTTCTTAATAAAAACCCTTGAGAAAGTCGGGATAGAAGGAACATACTTAAAGATCATAAAAGCCATTTATGAAAAGCCCACAGTTAACATCATCCTCAACGGGGAAAAACTGAGCGCTTTTTCCCTGAGATCAGGAACACGACAGGGATGCCCACTCTCACCTCTGTTGTTTAACATAGTGCTGGAAGTGCTAGCATCAGCAATCAGACAACAAAAGGAAATCAAAGGCATCAAAATTGGCAAAGATGAAGTCAAGCTTTCGCTTTTTGCAGATGACATGATATTATACATGGAAAATCCAACAGACTCCACCAAAAGTCTGCTAGAACTGATACATGAATTCAGCAAAGTTGCAGGATACAAAATCAATGTACAGAAATCAGTTGCATTCTTATACACTAACAATGAAGCAACAGAAAGACAAATAAAGAAACTGATCCCATTCACAATTGCACCAAGAAGCATAAAATACCTAGGAATAAATCTAACTAAAGATGTAAAGGATCTGTATGCTGAAAACTATAGAAAGCTTATGAAGGTAATTGAAGAAGATTTAAAGAAATGGAAAGACATTCTCTGCTCATGGATTGGAAGAATAAATATTGTCAAAATGCCAATACTACCCAAAGCTATCTACACATTCAATGCAATCCCAATCAAAATTGCACCAGCATTCTTCTCGAAACTAGAACAAGCCATCCTAAAATTCATATGGAACCACAAAAGGCCCTGAATAGCCAAAGGAATTTTGAAGAAGAAGACCAAAGCAGGAGGCATCACAATCCCAGACTTTAGCCTCTACTACAAAGCTGTCATCATCAAGACAGCATGGTATTGGCACAAAAACAGACACATAGACCAATGGAATAGAATAGAAACCCCAGAACTAGACCCACAAACGTATGGCCAACTCATCTTTGACAAAGCAGGAAAGAACATCCAATGGAAAAAAGACAGTCTCTTTAACAAATGGTGCTGGGAGAACTGGACAGCAACATGCAGAAGGTTGAAACTAGACCACTTTCTCACACCATTCACAAAAATAAACTCAAAATGGATAAAGGACCTGAATGTGAGACAGGAAACCATCAAAACCTTAGAGGAGAAAGCAGGAAAAGACCTCTCTGACCTCAGCCACAGCAATCTCTTACTTGACACATCCCCAAAGGTAAGGGAATTAAAAGCAAAAGTGAATTACTGGGACCTTATGAAGATAAAAAGCTTCTGCACAGCAAAGGAAACAACCAACAAAACTAAAAGGCAACCAACGGAATGGGAAAAGATATTTGCAAATGACCTATCAGACAAAGGGCTAGTATCCAAAATCTATAAAGAGCTCACCAAACTCCACACCCGAAAAACAATAACCCAGTGAAGAAATGGGCAGAAAACAAGAATAGACACTTCTCTAAAGACATCCAGATGGCCAACAGGCACATGAAAAGATGTTCAACGTCGCTCCTCATCAGGGAAATACAAATCAAAACCACACTCAGGTAGCACCTCACGCCAGTTAGAGTGGCCAAAATGAACAAATCAGGAGACTATAGATGCTGGAGAGGATGTGGAGAAACGGGAACTCTCTTGCACTGTTGGTGGGAATGCAAATTGGTGCAGCCGCTCTGGAAAGCAGTGTGGAGGTTCCAAAGAAAATTAAAAATAGACCTACCCTATGACCCAGCAATAGCAATGCTAGGAATTTATCCAAGGGATACAGGAGTACTGATGCATAGGGGCACTTGTACCCCATTGTTCATAGCGGCACTCTCAACAATAGCCAAATTATGGAAAGAGCCTAAATGTCCATCAACTGATGAATGGATAAAGAAATTGTGGTTTATATACACAATGGAATACTACGTGGCAATGAGAAAGAATGAAATATGGCCTTTTGTAGCAACGTGGATGGAACTGGAGAGTGTGATGCTAAGTGAAATAAGCCATACAGAGAAAGACAGATACCATATGGTTTCACTCTTGTGTGGATCCTGAGAAACTTAACAGGAACCCATGGGGGAGGGGAAGGAAAAAAAAAAAAAAAAGAGGTTAGAGTGGGAGAGAGCCAAAGCATAAGAGACTGTTAAAAACTGAGAACAAACTGAGGGTTGATGGGGGGTGGGAGGGAGGAGAGGGTGGGTGGTGGGTATTGAGGAGGGCACCTTTTGGGATGAGCACTGGGTGTTGTATGGAAACCAATTTGACAATAAATTTCATATATTAAAAAAAAATAAATAAAATTAAAAAAAAATTGGAAACACGTACTCAAACAAATACTTTTACAGGAACGTTCACAGCAATACGATTTACGAAAGCCAAAAGATGAAAACAACCCAAATATCCATCAATGGGTGAATGGATAAACAAAATGTGGCATTAAGTAAAATTGAGTATTACTCAGCCATAAAAGGGAACAAAATACTAATGCATACTATAATGTGAATGAACTTTAAAAACATTATGCTGGGGTGTCTGGATGGCCCGGTCTCTTGAGCATCAGACTCTTGATTTCACCTCATGTCATGATCTCAAGGTCGTGAGATTAAGCCTCATGTCAGACTCCATGCTGGCCATGGATCCCGCTTAAGATTCTCTCTCTCTCTCTCTCTCTCTCTCTCTCTCTCTCTCTCTTCCTCTGCCCCTCACCTGCTTGTGTGCACACGGTCTCTCAAAAAAAAAAAAAAAAAAAAAGTTATGCTAAACGAAACCCAGACACATATTTTATAATTCCATTTATATAAAATATCCTAAATACTAAGTCCATAAAAAACGGATTAGTGGTTGCCAGAGAAGGCTTAACATGTACAGGGTTTTCTTTTCTGTGATGAAAATGTTTTGTAATTAGACAGAGGTGGTGGCTGAAAAAATTGTGAATGCACTAAAAAGTATTTCCAGTCATAGAGTTAAGTCGATGTTAAGTATGCCCTTTTCCCCCTCCCTCACTTAGGAGATTCACAATGCACATTAGCACATTTAAGATTCTAAAAAATTCTGTAGTGAAAATAAAAACACTTATTTAAACTCAGCATTTCTGAGAAATACAAATAGTCCCTCAGTTAAGTGTTTTTTAAAATGTAGGTCAAAACTCCATTAATTGAAATCAATCTAGTGGATCAGAATAAGGATCTTTAAAAAATGAAGTAGAGTAGGGGTGCCTAGGTGGCTCAGTCTGTTAAGCGTCCGACTTTGGCTCTGGTCATGATCCCATGGTTCGTGGGTTCGAGCCCCGCGTTGGGCTCTGTGCTGACAGTTTGGAGCCTGGAGCCTGCTTCAGATTCGGGGTCTCCCTCTTTCTCTCTCTGCCCCTCCCCTGCTCATGCTCTGTCTCCCTCTCTCTCAAATATGGATAATAAAACCTTTAAAAAAAATTTAAAAAAAAGAAAAAGAAAAAATGAAGTAGAGTAGAAAATACAAGACTGTATCAGTAAAGACAAGCATTTTGCTTCTTGAAGATTTTGTTTCAGTGACATATACAATATACCAGGACATGCTGTTAAATGTATTTCTTTTTTTTTTTTTTAATATTTATTAAATATTGTGAGAGAGAAAGAAAGCATGCATGAGGGAGAGGAGCAGAAAGAAAGGTAGAGAGAGAATCCCTAGCAGGCTGCAAGCTATCAGCGCAGAACCCAATGTGGGGCTCAATCCTACGAACTGTGAGGTCATGACCTGAGCCAAAATCAAGAGTCAGATGCTTAACTGACTGAGCCACCCAGGCACTGCTGTCAAATGTATTTCTTACCGAGTCATCATCAGAAAACTATGAAAAACTCTTTGAATACAACAAAACAAATCTTACCTCACTTACCATATTATAGAATTCCAGCTCTCTTGGACCCCTGGGAGGTGGCTGTAACTGTTTCAAAACTGTGCCATCCGGATGTTGCAGGATACCTATAGAACAAAATTTAGGTATTTTTTAATGCTTTGATAACAGTATACCTTGCATCACAGAATAGATGTGTTCCTAAAGTTACAGATAAATCACATTCATAAAAATCAAGGGGTCTGTCTTCCTTATTTCAGAAATTTTAACATTTAACCGATACATTTCAGTGCTTGTTATATGCAAAGCACCAGAACACAAATTCCAAATATTATGGTTTTATTGTCTCCAACTACTACTCCCCTTAGAGAACCTCTCAAAAATTCTAATAAATAGAATATATTCCTAAATTTTTATAGAAATTCTTCAGTAACAGTCTTTCTGGGAGATGTTAATTTATAGTTAAGAAGTTAAAAGCAGTAGCATAAATTGATTATACTCTTGTAAACAGAAAAAAAAAACACGTTAAATGTGGAACTACATGAAGGTTCTATTGTGTAACTTTTTAAAGTTTCTCTTGTTATAAGAAAGCAACTAAAATCTTTTCCTGATTCAGATGTACAATGCACAGATAGTATGAAGCCACCAAGCCACTGGGAAAAGTGGGGGCTGAAATCAGACACCAAGCCGGGAGCAGGAAGGGACAACTTTTCTTTCTTTTTTTTTTTTTTTTTTTTTTTTTAAATTTTTTTTTTCAACGTTTATTTATTTTTTGGGACAGAGAGAGACAGAGCATGAACGGGGGAGGGGCAGAGAGAGAGGGAGACACAGAATCGGAAACAGGCTCCAGGCTCTGAGCCATCAGCCCAGAGCCTGACGCGGGGCTCAAACTCACGGACCGCGAGATCGTGACCTGGCTGAAGTCGGACGCTTAACCGACTGCGCCACCCAGGCGCCCCGAAGGGACAACTTTTCATAACCAGCTCGCTCAAAGGAGCAGCCCTTACCTAAAGTCATCACATATGTACCAGCACTGGCCCTGTCTCTACACCATGAAGAATCATTCCCAAATGTATACGTTAAACTCTTAAATTTTCAAATACTAAGATTTCACAAAATCATGCCTGTTAAAACACAATAGGGCTCAAATAACCTATTTATTTTGAGAAAATATACCACTTAGGCTTCTATTTCTTTTGGCAAGTCAGGAATTTTGAATCATTACAAAAATACAGAATTTAATCAACAGAAGCAGAAAATCTGAAGAAGTACAGTTATCAAGTTTATTTAACACCTAGATATAGAATAGAAGAAAGGTAAATATTCAGCCATATGTTAAGACTGGTTGGTAAGTAGTTGAAAGATTTTGGGAATTTAAGGAGTAATCTAATATAACTAAAAATTACTGAAGAGAAATTCTGTTCCTGAAGTTTGGGATGTTGAACAAAAAAGGCCTGCATTCCCTTAGCAATAAGATATTTTCTACGGGCTAATGAGGAGTGGTAGAGGCAAAGAAGCCCTGATGAACTAAATTCCACAGGGTCAGAGAATGGAGCATTCATATATGGGGAGTGAACCATGCTGCTTCCCTACCTTGGGCCAGGGACCTACTCTAGATACAGGTGAACCTACCATTAGGCAAATACATTTTATCAGGCAAACAGAAATCAGCTAGACTGTAGACAACAGTGTGGTGTAGCAAAGTGGTTTAGAGACAATAGTCCTCTAACACAAAAACAGACTACTTGGTTCAACAATTCAACACTACTCACTCTGCAACACATGCCCTCCAAGTTTTTTAAAGAAAGTAGCTGTGGAGGGGAAAATGGTAGCTCCAGACATTGCAGAATCCAAAAGTAAACCAAAACAGCCAAATCACTCCAGCTGAAAAACTGTCAAGATACAAAAGAAAGCATCTTGGAAGCCTGGGTCAATAACAGATTAACTGGTAAAAATGTCCATACTACCCAAAGCAATCTACAGATTTAATGCAATTTCTATCAAAATAACATTTTTTACAGAACTAAAATAAAGAATTCCAAAATTTGTATGAAGCCACAATAGCCAAAGCTGAATAGCCAAAGCAATCTTGAAAAAGAAGAAACCAAGAGGTATCACAATCCCAAGTTTCAAGATATATTATAAAGCTGTCATAATCAAAACAGGATGGTACTTGCACAAAAACAGACACATAGATCAATAGAACAAAACAGAAAACCCAGAAATAGGCCCATGATTATATGGTCAAAGAAGGAAAGAATATACAATGGAGAAGAAGTCTCTTTAACAAATGGTGCTGGGAAAACTGGACAGCAACATGCAATAGAATGAAACTGGACCACTTTCTTACACCATACACAAAAATAAACTCAAAATGGACTAAAGAGCTAAATGTGGGACCTGAAACCATAAAAATCCTAGCACAGGCAGTAATTTCGCTGATATTGGCTGTAGCAACTTCTCTCTAGATATGGAAACAAAGGAAAGGCAAAGGAAACAAAGGCAGAAATAAACTATTGGGACTACATCAAAATAAAAAGCTTGTGCACAGTGAAGGAAACAACCAACAAAACTAAAAGACAAGCTAATGAATGGGAGAAGATATTTGCAAATGATATAGCCAGTAAAGGATTAGTATCTAAAATACATAAAGAACACACACAACTGAACATCCAAAAAACAAATAATCCAATTAAAAATTGGGCAGAAATTATGAACAGACATTTCTCCAAAGACATGTAGATGGACAGGAGACACATGAAAAGATGCCCAACGTCACTAATCATTAGGGAAATGCAAATCAAAACCACAATGAGGTATCACTTTGCACCTGTCAGAATGGCTAATATCAAAAATACAAGAAGCAAGTGTTGGTGAGGATGTGGAAAAAAGGGACACTTCTGCACTGTTGGTGGGAATGTAAACTGATGTAGCCACTGTGGAAAACAGGATGTAGTTTCCTCAAAAAGTTAAAAAAAAAAAAAATTACCAGGGGCGCCTGGGTGGCTCAGTTGGTTAAAAATCCAACTTTGGCTCAGGGTATGATCTCACAGTTTGTGAATTTGAGCCCCACATGGTGCTCTCTGCTGTCAGGGCAGAGCCCATGTTGGATCCTCTGTTCTCTCTCTGCCCCTACCCCACTCACGCACTCTCTCAAAAATAAATAAACATTTAAAAAAATATAGAATTACCATATGATCCAGTTCCACTAATGGGCATAAATACCCCCAAAATACAGCAACACTAATTTGTAAAGATATATACACCGCTACATTTGTTGCAGTGTTATTTATAACAGCCAAATAATGGAAGCAACCCAAATGTTCACTGACAGATGAATGGATAAAAAAAAATGTGGTATACACACACACACACACACACACACACAGGAATATTACTCAGTAATAAAAAAGAATGAAATGTTGCCATTTGCAACAACACAGATCAAGCAGAAGAGTGTAATGCTAAGCAAAATAAGTCAGTCAGAGAAAGACAATTACCATATTATTTCACTCATATGCAGAATTTAAGAAAAAAAAACAAAAAGACAAGCAAATAGATGGGGAGTAAATACACTTGTAATTGATCCAGGGATCAAAATTCACAAGGGAAATTAAAACACACTTTTTTTTTTTTAATTTTTTTTTTCAACGTTTTTAATTTTAATTTTATTTTTGGGACAGAGAGAGACAGAGCATGAACGGGGGAGGGGCAGAGAGAGAGGGAGACACAGAATCGGAAACAGGCTCCAGGCTCCGAGCCATCAGCCCAGAGCCTGACGCGGGGCTCGAACTCACGGACCGCGAGATCGTGACCTGGCTGAAGTCGGACGCTTAACCGACTGCGCCACCCAGGCGCCCCAAAAACACACTTTTGATGAAATGATAATTAAAACTAATGTGTGAAATGTACCTAAAATAGTACTTAGAAGAAAAATGTGTAGTTTTAAGTGCTTATATTAGAAAAGAAAAAAAAAAAAGATTCCAACTTATGATGCTAGAAAAAAATAGTAGTATATTAACCCCAAATAAATAGAGCCAAAAAAACAAAACAAAACAAAAACAAACAATGAAATAAGAATGGACAACAGAAAAAATTTAAGACTCTCAGAGGCACCTGGGTGGCTCAGTCAGTTAAGCTTCCAACTCTTGGTTTTGCCTCAGGTCATGATCTCACAGTTTCCTGAGTTCATAATATTAAATATCCTGAGACAACTGTAGGCCAAAATGAGGTGAACATTAAGTTCTATCAAACATTTACAGAAAAAAAGAATACCAATCTTATCAATTTCTTTTCAGAAAACAGAAAAGGAACAGTTCCCCACTAATTTTATGAAACCAGCATATTCTTTTTAAAAATCCCAACGAGGACTTAAAAGAAAATTGTAGACAATTATCTCAAATGAACAGTCACAGAAATCTTTAATGAAACATCAGTAAATCTAATTAATCCAGCAATATACATAGGATAATTTATCATGACCATGTGGACTTATTCCAGGAATGCAAAGTTGGTTTAAGTATTTCAAAATGAGGAAATATATTGATATTTTGGGTGAGACAGAATTCTCAATGAGAAAGAAAGGATATAAAAATATAGAACAGGTGAAGGTAAAGAACAATCCTGTGGTATTAGGTTTGAATTATAGGTATTTAAGTATGATCTCAAAATTTTAAAAATATGAAATTATGTACCTTTTAGTCCAATCTGCCAAAAGGACAAACAGCAACCACACCAAAGGAACAATGACTACACCTGGTGCCCATAGTTTGGTTTTTAAAAAATTTTTTTTTAACATTTATTTTTATTTTTATTTTTGAGACAGAGAGAGACAGAGCATGAATGGGGGGAGGGCCAGAGAGAGAGGGAGACACAGAATCTGAAGCAGGCTCCAGGCTCTGAGCTGTCAGCACAGAGCCTGATGCGGGGCTCGAACTCACGGACCGTGAGATCGTGACCTGAGCGAAGTCGGACGCTCAACCGACTGAGCCACCCAGGTGCCCCAATAGTTTGGTTTTTAAATACCATTTATCCCTAAAGGAATCAAGTTCTTGAAAAAAAATTAGCTCATTCCAGGCCTGGAACAGAGAAAGTACATGATGAACAAAGAACAATTTTTTATGCCAGAAAGTGAGAAAATGCTTTAAAAGAAAAATGGGAAATGTTGAAAAGACCCAGGAGCCAGCTTAAAGAAGCTTCCACTGCGCAAATTTGGGACAATCTGGGCATCAAAATAAGCAGTAACAATAATGGATAAGATCCATCTATCAAAGTTTCCAAAATCCATTAGTCTATCCTTATAATGAAAGAAAGCAAGAGAGAGAAAAGAGAAACCTACAATTCCCTAAAGAAGAATGCAACTAAACAAATCTAAGAGGAATGACAGAGTTAGAAAATTACCATTTTGCAACTACCATATAGTAGTGAGTTGGTCAAATACTGTCAATGGATGCTTATGATGTTGGGTGAAAACTGATGAGGAACAGGATTTGAACAGTCTCAGTCTCTTTATTCCTTTCAAATTACTTAATTACAATAGGAAAAATGAAAACTTTACAGTGGAAAATCCGGCAGATATCACCTAACCAGGTGATCAAAGTCACAACACCAGTAATGAAAGTAACATTCTGTGCTTTATGATATGCTTCAAGAACTCAAAATAACTAATACAGTATTCTGACCAAAATGCCTTAATCTGAATCTAATCATGAAGAATTAGGCAAACTTAAAGAATATTACAAAAAGCCATGGATATACTCTTCATATATTTCAGTTATGAAAAAAACATAAAGAAAAAACTGAAAACCTGCTCCAAATGACAGGCAACTAAAGAGTCCTAATAACTAAATGCAATCTGTAGTCTTAGATGGGGGAAAATTGCTACAAAGAATATTATAGAAAAAATACCAAAAACCTAAAGTTAAATATTCTCAGTTTGATCATTTTACCATGGTTAGGTAAGAAAATGTTCTCATTTTTAGGACAGACTTAATTATTTAGAGAAAAGAGGTCCTGATGTCTGCAATTTAATCCTAAATGGTTCTGCAAAATCATTATCAAATACAGAGAGTGATAAAGCATATGTGGCAAAATATTAATAGGTAAACCTAGATAAATGGTATACATTAGTTGATTGTACCATTCTTGCAACTTTTAAGTAAGTTAAAAATTTTTCCAAAATAAAATAAAAATTCTTTAAAAGGCAGTACAATTTACAGTAGCATCAAATACTTAGGGAAAATCTAATGAATGCTGTGTAAGATCTCTACACTGAAAACTATGACTAAGAGAAATTTAAGAAGGCCTAAATAAATGGAGATATACCATATTCACGTATTAAAGACTCAGTATTATAAAGAAACCAATTTTCACCCAAGCAACCTACAGACTCAAAGCAGACATAAAACCTTACCTTTTCTCGGGAAAAATGACAAGTTGATTTAAATTTTATATGGAAATGCAAAGGACCAGAAACTGTCAAGACAATCTTGAAAAAGAAAATGGGATGTAATCAAGATTCAATACCTCACTGAATTAAGACAATGATATATTACTTCTAGGATAAACAAATAAATCAATGAAAATAAATAAAAGTCCAAAAACAAATCCAGGAAACCTGATTGAAAAAACTGGGGTATATGCACAATGGAGTACAGCAGAGATGTAAAAGTGGATGAGGAAGCACTCTATGAACTGATACTACTGATTTCTAAGACATACTAAGTTTAAAATGTGAAGTGCAAAACAGTATATATAGCATACTACTTTTTGTGTCAGAAAGAAAAATGTGAAAATTTATACATATCTGCTTATTTTTGCAATAAGTAACTTAGAAAGGATAAATCAGAAAACAATGACATACCTACAAGGGATGCTAAGAAATGGGTGGAGTGACAGAGAATAGAGTGACACTGTTTTTAAAAAATTTTTTTGAACATTTATATTTATTTTTGAGAGAGAGAGAGAGTGTGTGTGTGTGTACATGCTAGCAAGTGGAAGAGGGGCAGAGATAGGGAGACAGATGATCAGAACCAGTCCTCACTGCGAGTGCAGACCCCAATGTGGGGTTTGAACTCACAAACTGGGAAATCATGACCTGAGCCAAAATCAAGAGTCAGCCGCTTAAATGACTGAGCCACTCAGGCTCCCCTGGAGTGACACTTCTGATAGACCTTTCTGTAAACCTTTTGAAAGCATGTTCATTTTACAAGCATTCAAAAAATACATAACTAAATAAAAAATGAAGGGAAGGAACTGAATTTAAACAGAAACAAATAAATCCAACTGTATTTCAAATAAATAATATTACCTTAAAGAAGGGGTAAAAATAACCAAAAAACAAAACAAAACAAAAACAACAAAACCCTAATCCAAAAAACTTTTACAGAGTTTCCAACCACACACCCTTGGTAAAAGGGAACTTCATTTTGAATTCTTTATTCTAGGTTTGTTTTCTACAGTAGGGTGTGTATAGAAATTCTGAAAATTATAGGATCAAGCAAAAGAACAACAACAACAGGAAAACCCAAAAAACCCACAAAAAACATTAACAATGTTGGGAGCCAGAGTTCTCACTGAGGAAGATGGGAAATATAAATTTAGAATAAGGAAAGGAAAGGAAAGGAAAGGAAAGGAAAGGAAAGGAAAGGAAAGGAAAGTAAAAGGAAAAGGAAGAACTCTGTGAAGTTGGAATGACATCAGAAGTATTAGTAGGAAATTAGAATTTCTTAAATATTTACACATTCTTTTCAGTTACGTTTACTGAAAAGGCCAGGAAGCAGTAACACAACAATGGCACCCAGATCTTGGTTTCCAAATACAATTTCCCACTGAAAATGAACCAGGGCCCCTAAGAGAAATTGCTAGTTCTAGAACTGGGAAGGGAAAAGTAGGAGATGAGTCTAAAATAACTTGTGACATAAAGAAAGGAAGTGCTCCCACTAACCAAATATGGAACAATTTGAACAGCAAAATAAATACGTTCTATAAAGGGTCATGACACTTTATAAAATAAGAATCCATGGGTCCAAACTGACAGTATAAATGACAGGGGAACCTGGGTGGCTCAGTCGGTTAAGTGTCCAACGCTTGATTTCAGTTCAGGTCATGATTTCACAGTTCATGAAATCCAGACCTATGCTGGGCTTTGCACTCAGAGCACAGAGCCTGCTTGGTTGGGATTCTCTCTCTCCCTCTTTCTCCCTGCACCCCTAACTCCTTCCACGTGAGCCCTCTCTCTCAAGATAGTAAATAAACTTAGAAAAAAAAGGACATATATATATAGGAGTAAAGGGAGGGCTATTTCTCAGACTGCTGTTAAAATAGGAGTGATAGAATTGGGAAGAAAAAAAACCACAATTTTTCAACTCTCAGAGTAAAGATTGCTTCAGGCAAGAATCATCCATAAATGCCAAATCTAGGGCTAGAATATGATGAAGATCTGGATATATCATGATCTCAAAGTGTCTCTTCACAAACAGCTTATTAGTTGCAAAGGGAAAAATATTAACCATACTGGAGAAGCCAGACCACAACTGGACAGGATGATCAAAATTAATATTACTAATAATGGGCAGATGCACACTATGAGCCCCCAGATGTGATACCTTAAGGAGAACACACTTGTATAATGTTCAAATCAGAAATGCATCACCTGAATCTCATCCTGACAACCCATCAGAAATTCAAATTAAAGAACATTTCATAAAATAACTAGCCTGTACTCACAAAGAATGACAATGTCATAAAAGACAAAGGCTGAGGAATTGTTATAAATTAAAGGAGTCTAAGAGACAGGACAACTAAATGCAATAAATGATCTTGAACTAAATCCTGGACTGAGAAAAACAAATACGATAGATGTGATAAAAGGCATTGGAACAGTTGCCAAAATTAGATTACGGACTACAGATAACAAATTAGATAAAACGCTGTATCACTGTTAAATTTCCCATATTTGATACATGCTATGGTTACAGAAATACACACTGAAGTATACTCCTAGAAAACACACACTGTTATCCAAAGGATACAAAAATACTGATTCAAAGGGGCACATGCACCCCAATGTTTGTAGCATCACCATCAACAATAGCCACATTATGGAAAGAGCCCAAGTGTCCATCAACTGATGAATGGATAAAGATGTGGTATCTACATACAATGGAATACTACTCAGTGATCAAAAAGAATGAAATCTTGCCATTTGCAAAAGCATGGATGGAACTACAGTGTATTATGCAAAGCTAAATAGATCAGTCAGAGAAAGATTTCACTCATATGTGGCATTTAAGAAACAAAACAGATGAACATAGGGGAAGGGAAATAAAAACAAGATAAAAACAGAGAGAGCCACAAGAGACTTAAATACAGAGAACAAACTGAGGGTTGCTGGATGGGTGTTAGGTGGAGAGATGGGCTAAACGAGTGATGGGCATTAAGGAGGACACTTACTGGGATGAGCACTGGTGTTCTATGTAAGCGATGAATAACTAAATTCTACTCCTGAAACCATTACCACACTATATGTTAACTAGCTTGGATTTAAATAAAATTTAAAAAAAGAAATAAAAACAAAAAACAAAAATAAAGAAAATACACACTGAAGTACTGCTGTGTAAAAGGGGCAAGATATATGCAACCTATTCTCAAATAGTTCCCCAAAATAATGGGCATAAAGAGAGAAATTCCACAAAATGTTAAGTTCTCTGTATTGTTCTTGCAACTTTTCTGTAAGTCTGAAAGTATTTTAAGTCAATTAGTTTCAGAGCATATCTAATAAAATAGACCATAAACCAAAATAAATAACATCATTTTAAATTCTTCTTTTACCTATAGACTACCTCATTTCTATATCCTTAGTTGGATCAAGAAACAAATACCAGATTTCAAATATTTGTTTGAAAGTTTAAGGACCTTTGAAAGAAATTAATGGTACATGTTATATGTCAAAACAAAATGAAGATTTATGCTAACTTTGGTGAGCTCTGGGAGTTTAAATTGATCGCATTTACGCTTTTGTGAAACCTCCCTATAGAAAATGTTGCACGATGTGTAACATACACTATACTCTAATGTACAAAATGCTTAACACATTATTTATAATAGCAAAAATATAGTGAAAATATAAATATCCACCACTAGAGGAATAGTTAAATTATGATATACTGTAGAACACAATAGTTTTCTAAAAGAATGAAGTATATTATATATAAGCATATAATGAAGTGTATTTTAAAAGAATGAAGTGTATTATAAGTATAAAAATATGGATATACTACATAATACAGAATGAAAACAAAAAGTTGCTGATACATGTTTTCGTACAAAAAATCAGAGTTGTATTAATGTTCTTATGTATGTGCCCAGAAACAAAAACCTCAAAGGATATAGGAGGAATAGTTACCAGTGACTACCTCTGGAAGATGGAGAGGAGGGGAAAGGGTACAATTATGTTGTTTGAATCTTTTTCCGAAAAGATCATGTACTCCTTTAACAATTAAAACACACACACACACACACACACACACACACACGCACACAACTTTGTATTGTTAGAAATGACTGAAATGTTCTTCAATGAAATATGATTCATGAAATCTTATTTCATCGAAAAATATAAAATATAACTGATAACAAAACTATAACATATTCTTATTACTCAACTGTAACAAAATCTATTTTTGTGTTCAAGTGCCTTTGTGCAATTGGTTCCATGTTCTTAATTTTTAATTTAACAAAGCCAACAACTCCTTTTTGGAAATAGGTTTATCAATCCTAAACTGATAAACCTTTACTTAATGACAGTAACAAAAATTTTAAAAAGCAAAACAAATATCCACACAATGTCTTTAAGAAAGTTTATTCTGAGAATTTCAGTTGACAGCCAAACTGAAGTATGATCTACACAACGTACTTTACAACTATTTATGATTTATGATAGTAGAGAGACACTCTTGAACTTTGAATTACTATCTTGTTATCCATTTTATGAACAGGGAAGATTATCATCCTCAGGTGTCCTTCCACTAACAATATATGTTAGGTTGTGTACATAATTGACAATTAAATACAACAAAATATTTATTAGGTTGTTAGTACAGTATGTTTGAAGCTACCCCTCGTCAAGAGAACCTTACAAAATTGAAAAAAAAAAAGCTTATTTTACATTGAATGCAACAATAAATAAAATTAACAACTATTTAGAATCTCAACTACTTTAATTAGGTAATTTGGGTGACAAATTAACTCAGCCACTGCTTTGAAAGGTGGCTTAAAGTCACATTTAGAGTACATTTGTAATTAGTGAACAGGCAACAGGCTCACTATTACATACTTTGATAAGCAATGGTTACAATCTCAAATGACAATCACCATTGAGACTGTGTTTATGTTGGGATTTTTTGTTTATCCATATACTCTGTTGCACATGAGCCGATCTCTAGGGACCCTTAGGGAAACAATTATTTTTTTCAGCTTCTAAAATATTATTAGGAATATTATCATTACAATTCATTAAAATAAATCAATAAGTATGCAATATAAACCTATTAACACTAATTCCATAATTACTCTCAAACTCTCATTACCAGAAGAGACACACACAAGAATGCATTGTTTCCTTCCATTTAGGCTAAGCATCTTGAGAACTGTATTTGTTTCCTTACCTGTGTGTACTAAAAAAAAAAACAACTGTCATTTTTCACCCTTTCAACATTTCCCAATTCTTTTTAAAGTCTTATTTTATTTTTATTTTTTTATATTTTATCTTAGAGAGAGAGGAAAAGGGAGGGGAGGGGAGGGGAGAGGGAGAGAGAAAATCTTAAGCAGGCTCCTCACTCAGCAAAGAGTCCAACACTGGCCTCATCCCACCGCCCTGGGATCATGCCCTGAGCAGAAACCAAGAGATGCTCAAACAGACTGAGCCACCCAGTCACCCCTCAACATTTCTCAATTTAATCTCTAATACAAGACTATGAGGATAAACATATTTGGTCTCTAACTTCAAGGAACGCACAATTCAGTGGGGAGAAAGGCATGCAATCTACAGGATATGATCATTAATGCTTAACTTTCTACAAGAGAAAAGAAAGGTTAGGTAAAGATAAAAGCAGGAAGAAATGTTGCTCTTTGAGAAATAACATACATACATTCAAAAGAGTACTCATCCATTTTCAAATACCCTTGTTGAGTTGTTAATCTGTAAGAACAATACACAGTGGAAAAATACAGTGCTGAGGCAGGAACCTTGGTTTCCCAATTCTAACACACGGTAGCTTGTGTGCCTTCAGGCTTGTCACATACCAGGGTTGGTCTCAGTTATCTCATCTAAAAAGGTCAGTATTATCTTACCAGCCTAAACCCGAATCATTTTACTAGCATAAACCAAAGTATCTAGTGGTTTCCAAGTCTAAGACCCCCACTACTCACATTCTCATATATCAGATTCCCCAAGTAATCATGGCACAGAGTACCAGTGTGAGTAAGCTAGGTGAATTATGGTTCCTAAATTGAACTTTTACATCACCAAGAGAATAAACTATGATAGGTCCTGTATTGTACTTCGAATGTGGTAGGCTCACAAAATGCGTTACACAGGCCATGACATAGTCTTAAAAAGATAATCGAGAATAACTGAATGTCTATAACTGTGTACCATTCTAGTACTACAGCAGGGTTTATTTCCTACCCTGAATTCGAGTTTCTGCACTACCGGAACCACGCCTCCTGAGAACCAGGGGATAGCAGAAAAACCTCTCAGCGGGGCAGGGAGAAAGATCCTGGGTAAGTCAAGACAAGCGTTCCCCAACAGTCAGTCAGTCAGTCAGTCAGTCAGTCAGTCAATCAATCAATTAATGAAATAAGCCATATATTTTTTCTTGCCCTCAATGAATCAATGAAATGAACCCTGTATTTTTTCTTTCCCTCCAGCTATGCAGCTGCACAAAGAGAAGCACCAGATTAGCATCATCTGCATTTCATTCCTTTTCTTGTGCAATAGCTACCCGCCTATAATAAACAGACCTTGTGCGCAGGGGAGAATCTACTTCCCCGTCCAGTGAAAATGAAGTTCCTTTTTTTTTTTTTTTCCACTAACAACGCCGTCTCCAACCAACATCCACCCTCCTGAAGAGACCAGGCACTCCTCTCCCCGCCACCTCCTGCCGCTAGCCTGACGCCCCCAACCCTAGAAATCGCCCACCTTTCGAGCCCTTGCTGCAAGGGTCGCGAGGAGAGCTCTGGGTGACAGCGGAAGAAGCCGGCGGCGGGGGGGGGGGGGGGGGGGGGCGGGTAGTTGATCGCCCAGACCGCAGGGAGTCCAGCCCTGCCGGTGAGCGCCAAGCTGCCTCTGCCGGCCGGGGGTTCGCGGAGGCGGAAGGGGAGCGGCGAGCCCCGCGCTACCCACACTTACCCACTTTGTCCTTTCCGTACATGTGCCCGGCCACCTGATGCGAGAGGGGCACGCAACCATTGAGGAAGCGGAGCCTGCCGCCTGCCGGCTTCGGGATGCCCTCGGGGGGGGGCTCGCTCACGGGTGGGGTCCGCATTTCTGGGGGGCCAGGAGCCTCGAGTCGGAGGGGGGATGGCGGCTCCGTTGCCATAACAGAGCAGAAGCTGTAGCTGCAGCAAGAGCAGGAAAAAAATAGGGCGGAGGGAGGGGGAGCCGGAGAACCCGGGGGTCTCTCAGGCTTGGCCGCGAGGAGGCCCGGGGGTTCCCGCGGCTGGTGCCCGTTGAGGCCCGGGAAGGGGGCCCATGACGCCGCGGAGGCGCAGGCGCTCCCCTGCCCAACTCTCGGCGGAGCGCAGCTCCTGACTCCCGCTGCTCTGCAGCTGCGGCCACAGTTACCGCCGCAGCCCTGGAGACGGAACCGAGACGAGGAGAGGTGGCGGCGGCGCCCCGCGCTCCCAGGGGCCCTGACGGCGACGGCGGCCCCACCTCCCGCGCTCCCGCCCCCTCCCGCCGTCCTCCAGTCCCCTCAGCTGCCGCGCGCGTCAGCGCCGCCTGCACAGCCGCCGCAGCCGCGAGCTTCCGACTGCGCGACCCGCGGCTGCCGCTGCTACTGAGCATGCCCAGAGGCTGCCCGACGGGACCCCCCGCAGCGGGGCGGGAGCTCGGCGCCGCCCGGGAGAGCTGATGGATACCGGGTGGGGCGAGCGCGTTCCAGGTCTTTCTCACACCCACTCCTCAGCTGGCGTTACAATGCCAGCGGAGCTGTTGTACCTTCATTCATTCAGTGGGAGTTTCAGCGCTTATTGGGGTCCAGCTCAAGACGCCAGAGGCTCCCAATGATGAAGAGCAATCAGTCAAGTGTTGAGAGTTGGGAGGTAGTAGTTGTGCCAAGTATGGCTTCGGAGGCTACAATCAGCTCCCTCCAACCCCCACCCTGCATAGAGACAATAGGAGTTATAAACAGGCAGCTTCTTTAAAAACGTATCTCCAAAACATCCATTGAGTCAATTCCAACCCCCCTAAACTGCTTTTATAAAAAATATTTTTTAACCGACACTAATTTCAGACTGTAGAAGATAGAGAATAATCTTGGGGGGAGGGGGGCAGTACATTTTCCTGTAGAAATAAGCCGCTCCCCCCCCCCAACCCTTAGCTCAGGTTCCAAGGTTCCCAGAGATAACTGACTCAAAAGCATTAGAAAGTGATGCACGCCAGGAGTGAGGTTTTGAAATAACACTCCACAATTGATACCTGTGTGTCTGCTACTGGCATTTTCTACGAAGACTGGACCCGGTCTTGCAGGTGCAGAACTGAGCAAGAAAACTGTGGATAAGATCTTAGATACCTGATTATGGCAAGTGTTATTACAGCACCTGTCCTTTGCCCAGAGAAACCCGCACACCTGGAAGAGACTAAAAGTCTGGCCTAGCTTGTCTATTCTCAAAGCCCTGCCCCCAGGCTCCAGGACTCCGCCCCTTAGTGTTGCGCACACTCAGTTGCTACCTCTCTAAGTCTCTTCCCGCTCCCCAGTATTGGGGCTGTCAAAATCCCGACTCAAGCTTCTTTAAGGCCGGGACACAGCTCCGCGCATGCTCATCATCAGCCAGGGTGGCAATACACACGTGCTTACGGCCAGTCGCGGCGCCTGCGCCGTAGCGGCCTGGAGTTGGTGCACGCAGGACGTTTCTCGCACCTTGACTCCTGCCCTCCGTGGGAGCCTGTTTGTGCTTAGTGTCCTGTGCATACGCCTTGCAAGCGACGGCGCCATGAGTCTGTCTTCCAGCGTACGAGGTGAAGTGGGACCTGGGAGCGGGTGAGGCTGGAGGCCTGCGCACCGATTGCAGCTTCCTCAACTCCTGTCTGGGCTGTTACCGCTGCCATGCGAGCCCGCGAGTCCTGTAACCTTGAGATGTAGAAGGGCAAGGGCTGGGCGGGCCTGCGAGCTTCCTGGGCAAGACCGGGAAAGGGGGCGATGTCAGGGTAAGGATTGGTTATCTCTCTAGGCATGGGGGCCACGGAGGCATCTACCCGTCTGGACCAAGTATTCCTAAACTAGCCAAACCCTAAAACCTAATGGTCCCGCCGCTAGCTTTTTTTTCTTGTTCTCCCATGAGACACTTCTGTGTTAAGTCACAGGGCCTGGAAAAGAGGAAAGGTTAAAAAAAAAAATCGGTTCCCCCTTCTCAGGTTTAAATCACCGTCAGACTGTCGATTTCCTGCAAGCCTGAAGCAATGTTTGAGTAATCACATCCTAGTTTTGCATATTTCTTTTTTTTTTTTAAGGAAAGAAAACCAATCCGAGTTCAGTTTTCCCAGTTTTTTTGTTTTTGTAATTATAGCCCTCTGGCATCTGGCACTCAACATCAGCAGTAGTCCAGGAGAGAGGATTGAAAACGGAGTTCTTTGAGCTCTCAGCTTTCTCAGCCATGCTTTCCTTGTGCTAGTCTAGCTTTGGAAACATAGGTCCAATTAAAATTGAGACTTTTCTAGCAGTCGATTAATGTAGACCTTCACATTGTAATAATCCTTGGTGGTGGTATAACTGTTAATGTAATACTGTGTGCACCAGCTACGTGATACACGCGATCTCTCTGCCCAGGTATAAAATGCCATGTCTCATAGTTTGGTTGTCTGTAGCAGTAGTTAAGTAAAGGTAAAGAGATTGTCCAGAAGTTAATTTAAAAGAGCCCTATTGATTCATTTAGTAAATATTGAGCATCTAGAGTCAATGCCAGGTTCTGTAAAGGCTCCTTGTTAACTTGAGACCTAATTTTGTAATCCACTCTTTAAGTTGGAGAATTCCACTTCTGTTGCCAAAAGTTACCTGGCGACCTGGCAGAGTTACGTGGATAACCCATGACATTTTTAAGTTACTAATGAAGTATGTAGGAGCTGATTATTTGCAAAAATTGTTTCAAAGGATGCTCATCTTGAGAGTCCTTTAAATAGAGGCACCTTGGTGCATTTAAAATAGGGATTTTTGTTTTTGATTTAAAAAAAACCCAAACCTGTATTTTCTCAGGAATAAGACTGTTGTGTAAAATAAGATACTCGTGTGACTTAAGCCACTGATCATTCTATAGGAAGACAGTTTGCACTTACGTGATATAGGCTGGAAGGTTCCAACATGGGTTTTTAAAATGTGGAGTCATTTGGTGTAAATGGGCACTAAACCATTGAGATAGCATACTATTGAAATGTGAAGTAGGTGAACTCTAGGACTTATTAACACTATCTGCAGGCTAATCTTTCTTGGAATCAAGACAAGTTTGTGGTTGCTTTTTTTAAATCTAACCATAGGGGAATCCAGAGGTGACTTTCCCATTAACTTGCCCTTCTCTAAGGTACAGGAAATTGCTTGGTGAAGAGGGTGATCAGCTTAAACTTGAAGTACTCAACTTTGTTAGAAGTAACTACTTTTTATTTCACCTAAAAACATGAAGGCTGTTAGGAGGACTGCCAAAAGACACAAAACCTTTGTAAAACTCTTTAACCAGCACCTTCTTACTTCCTCAAATGTAGTATAGTAATGTGACAAGGTAGGGACAGATAATGTCTTAGGAATCCACCTTGTAATGTTTAGATTTCATTTTTTTCTGAATTTTAAAACCACACTAAAATCTGCATTTTTGAGTTTGGGGAAGATGAATTAAGATACTTGTTTTCAACTAAATAGGTTAATAATTATAAAGGGCTTAGAAAAGTATTTAGCAGAGGTAAGCTGTTTTTAAGTATATGTTAAATAAAAAATAAAAGGATGTGTCTATGCATGCAGAATTCTCCTTTATATTCAGAAGAAAAATAATGGGTGGTGGGTTATAAATAAAATTAATGGGGATCAGGCCAGGACATGAATCTGGGAGAGGCAGTGAAGATAAGTGGAATTAAAATCCTAAGATCCCATGCAGTGAGATGATTCTTAATACCCATTTGGTGAATGATACCAGCCTTTTTTTTTTCCCTTATTGAGGCATAATCAACATACGTATACCGAACTTATTTTTTATTTGATACCAGATATTAGTTTGTTATAGTCACTACTATGGAGTCCCCAGTCTAGTGACTCCTCCTCATACCCAGTATATGACTTTTAGGAAGTTCACTAAATGTCTTGCTCCTTTATACCTCCAAAACTCATTGAATCTGCTCCTTCAGGTTATAAACAGTAAACAAATATTGGGGTTGTTGGGGTCTATAGATGTAATAGGATTGGTAGTGAGTTGATACTTGGTGGAGCTGGGTGAGGGTACATAGGAGTTCATTATAGTAATCCCTGTATATATGTCTGAAATATTCCATAATAAAGGTTTATATTTAATCTGAAATGTTTAAATCCCACACTTTGATACAGTAGTTAAGATGAGGTCAAAGATAAGTCATTTGGTATAAGAGCAATGTGATGGTAAGATGGACAGATGGAGTTGCAAATTCAAATTAGTAATCTATTATTTTTTTTTACCCAGCTAACATTGAACACCACCTGTGTGCCAGGCCTGAGAAAAAAACATTACCAGGCACACCCTACCAATCTGGGGAAGAGACCTAGGGAGGCAAAGATTTAAACACAGCTCCCCTTCCCCTCTCCTGAGAAAAAAAGAACATTCTGATTCTGTGGCAGTTGACACTGGGCAAGAGAGGACCGTTTTGGACAGAAAAGAGGTTAAAGGAACAGAAAGGGTGAGATTTCTAAGTTAAAGCAAAATTATTCCCACAGTAGAGAAAAGCTGAGGAATGGGTTATAAACAAGGGATTTGGAGACAAGTTTATGTTTTCTCAATCTCTGAATAATGCTGAGAGAAAACCAATATTATATTATACAAACCAGGGTTATACAGTAGTAAACCAAGGGAAGAGTAAGAATGGGAGGGATTATTTAGAAAGGTATTTTCTGCATTTTGTTCTTTATATTGGCTTATCAGTTGTATTTCTTTGTGTACATAGAAAGCACTGTTAAGCAAAATTGGGCAGAGTGGAGTTTGATCTAACTGTAGAAATACTGTTACCTGTAGAGAGCTATCTATAGAGAAGGGAAGTGAGGATAAAATCCGACGAGGCAGAAGTAGTGCTCAAGATAGAGTGTCTGAGAGGTCCAAATGAAATGTCTTTAAAAATTGAGTCTTGGTAAAATCTCTTTTTGCCTCTGAGATTGTGTTTATTCTTAATAGAAGATATCTGCTACCAAGAACTAAGTATCACTTTGGTTTTATTGTTTTTATTTGTTTACTATCTTGGGTTTTCAATTCTTTCTCTATTCTAATTATTGACTTTTAAATCCATTGTCATTCTTGACTATCTCTACATTGTTTCCTTTTCCTTCTTTTCTCTAGGGTTGCCAGTGGCATCCACAGCTTTTTGCCAGAAAAAAAAAACTGATTCAGGCTGCAATAAGGAAATGATAAAACAAATTTCTTATTCTGGAAACTTTTCCATTTGTCTCTAATGAGACAAATTAGAGAATTAGGATTTGTGAAGAGGGGAAAAGGAAATTCTTAAGAATTTATCTGGCTCTATGATTCTGAAAAATCAATTGGAGCAAATGCAAAGCCATTTTCCTAGCACACATGGTACTGTGACATTTATATAGGGTCAAAAGTGACCCTTGTTAAGGGGTACGGTTACAGTGCATGTTTTGATTCCCCATGGGCAGCTACTTTTCAGTAATATCTAGAGTCAGTTCCCATTTCTTTCATTTTCTATTGCCTCTTTTCTGTGTCAGTTATTCTGTCATTTATTCCACTGTCAAAAATTCCAGGGAGGTAAAGTTTTAAAAGAAAAGTCACCATATGGATTCAGTGGCTAATATTGGATTCAGAGGAAAGAGACTGCAAGAATGTTTTCATGGTTAAAGATTCTTTTAACCTATCATTAGCTTCAGACAGAAATTCCTATAGGACTCCCTCTTTATGTCGAGACAAATTAATCTTAACCAATTTTAGTTGTTCCTTGGATCTCAGGCCTTTTTGTAATATGTAGGCACCATTAAAATAAATCGTTAGTGATTACTTCATAATTCACCTAAAGAGTAAGGTGTAACTAAGATCAACAGTATCTACGGAGTTGTGTTATTTTATTCTTTTGGGATATTTCCTCCTTTTAAGTTTATACTAATGATAAAATTTAGCCAACATAATTGAGCATATACCAAGCAAAGGAATATTTTACCCCATTTTGTGATAGGTACATTAGCTGTTCAGAGTGACTTTCCATTAGCTTAGAAGTGCATTGCTACAGCTCCTGACATAGAGAATACTTTCTCAAGAGAGTTCCATGGTAAATAATACATCAAAAAGGAAGATCATGAACCAGGCTAGAAATCAGAGCAAAGTTTGAGCCCTGCTTGGAATTGCTGCAGGGTAATATCATGAAGCAGCACTAAAATTCAAGACCAATCTACAAAAATTGTGTAGTCAAAAACATTCTTCAATGAGTCCAAAGGTTTGAAGCTGTCAAATAACTTACTAACTTGTTTTCTCAGTCACGCAGCACCTGGGAAGGACATCACGTTTGTTTATCTTAGGGGATTTCAGCAAGGAAGAATGAAAATGATGTAGGAAGAAAATAAACTATTAATGTAAAGAAAAATACTATGGTTGAAAATAGAATCCAAGGAACGTGCAAACATTTGATAAAAAATAGTTAAATAAGGTAAAACAGAGGACCAAGCTAAAAGGAACTAAGTGTGAGAATGGTTGTTCCTTCCCATTACAGTTTTGTAAGAATGAGCTTGCTCCAATTTAATGTAGGGCACTATTAGGAATGGTGATTAATCATATTAGTGCAATAAGAAATTTGACTCTAGTGCAAGTAAGCCATACAGTTAATTATTCATTATATGTTTTTATTTGGCCTTGGAATATGTTTTTTGTACTTATCTCTCTAGGGCTTTATTCGATAGTTTGGGAATTTATTTGAGATACTGTGAAGATCTGACTCAGGAAGTGCTGGGAAGCAGTCCCGTGTGTTTACCCTGACCCCTGTTCAACTTCTTCCTTGCAGTCCACTCCATGCTGGGAATAGACAACTCTCCTCTGAGGCTGAGGCTAACCAGACTATGCAGAGCTTTCTTCTCTCCAGCGTTCTGTGGAATTGGGGTAGTTAAGTGCTTGGGTTTCTAAGGGCTCCTTGAAGGCAACATGAAAACATGGCCTGTTAGTCAAGCAAATAATTGAGTAGAAAAATGTCATTAAATTTAAAATGAAGTTTGTAGAGAATTCAAATCCTCATACACTGGTGGATAATGGAAATTTAGAATATATTAAGTGAGAATATTATATTCTCTGTAATTAGAGACTAATTATATTCATCTTTTATATGAAATTAATACATTCTGATTTTTATTCTAATGAGAAAGCACTTTGAAATTTAAAAACAAACACTTTTGAATGACTTTGAAGCCCAGAATCCTACTGGATATATTTCTTTGAATGTTTAGTGTTAAGGGGTGGTTTTGTTTTATTTGTCCTTTATTTGTTTTTTCTTCAGATACCAGTTATGTTTTGTTTCATTTGTCCTTTTTTTCCTTCAGATACCAGTTCTGTTTTACATTAAAAAATTTTTTATGATGTTTATTTTATTTTTGAGAGAGAGAGACAGAGAGTGAGGGGGGAGGGGCAGAGAGAAAGGGAGACACAGAATCTGAAGCGGCTCCAGGCTCTGAGCCATCAGCACAGAGCCCAGTACAGGGCTGGAACTCACAGACCAGGAGATCATGACCTGAGCAGAAGTCAGATACTTAACTGACTGAGCCACCCAGGCACCCCTATTTTACATTTTAAAATCACTAAAGGACCTACTATTTAAATGAACTCTGATGAGTCATTTTATTAACATAATCACCTCCTGATTTTTGGGGGGAGGGGAGTCTTTGTAATTTGAATTTTTTTTTTTTTTAACATTTATTTTGAGAGACAGAGAGAGGCAGAGCATGAGCAGGGGAGGTGGAGAGAGAGAGAGAGATACAGAATCTGAAGCAGGCTCCAGGCTCTGAGCCGTTGTTAGCACAGAGCCCGACGCGGGGCTCGAACTCACGAACTGCAAGACCATGACCTGAGCTGAAGTCGCACACTCAACCACTGAGCCACCCAGGCACCCCGTCATCTGAATTTTTTAATGTATCAGGGTTTGTTTGTCTGTTTTTAAGCAATAGGTATCTACAGTCTTACGTGTATTTTAAATCTATTTATGAGCACTTTAAAAATTATTAAGCATGGTTTTTCCTTGTCCATCTATAAAATAATTTTTAAGTTTCCTTCTACCTTGATTTAGCCATCAGCATTCAATAGAAAATACACAATTACCTCAGTAAAGGCTGGGGAAAGTCTTAACAAGAACTATTACACCAATGTGTTGTGATCATTTTGTTAACAGTAAAAACCTTTGATTATTGGGATGCTTAACTCAAAAACTGGATTTCCTGAATATTCATGTTAGTAAAAATACACATTATTAGCATATATTTTGGTTTTGATAATTATTCCTGTTTTCCTTCCTTACTCTAGTTGAATGGATCGCAGCAGTTACTATTGCTGCTGGTACAGCTGCGATTGGTTATCTAGCTTACAAAAGATTTTATGTTAAAGATCATCGCAACAAATCTATGGTAAACCTTCACATCCAGAAAGACAACCCCAAGATAGTACATGCTTTTGACATGGAGGATTTGGGAGATAAAGCTGTGTACTGCCGTTGTTGGAGGTCCAAAAAGGTGAGGATAAACAAGTCCTTTATATTAGTGCCATCTTTAATGTTGCATTTCTTTTTAAACTATTTTATCAAACATATATCACCAGATATTGTTAGGATATCCCCCCCCCCCCCCCGTTTTTAAGTAATCTCTGTGCCCAACATGGGGCTTGAACTCACAACCCTGAAATCAAGAGTCCCATGCTCTACCGACTGAGCCAGCCAGGTATCCCTTTTCCTTTTCCTTGTCTTTCTTTTTTTTTTTTTTTTTTTTAATGTTTGTTTATTTTTGAGAGAGAGAGAGAAACAGAGCCTGAGTAGAGTTGGGGGACAGAAAGAGAGGGAGACACAGAATCCGAAGCAGGCTCCAGGCTCTGAGCTGACAGCACAGAGCCTGACACAGGGCTTGAACTCATGAACCACAAGATCATGACCTGAGCCAAAGTCGGATGCTTAACCAACTGAGCCACCCAGGTGCCCCTCTTTCTTTTTTTTTAACGCATCTTATTCTTCTCTGTTTTCCATGTACTCTTCAGGAATAGATTTCCTAGAACATCTAACTACTGTGCAATAAAATTCTATTTTCCCTTATTGAGGTCAGGTGAATGTAACTGTATTCTTGGCCAAGAAGAGAG
The DNA here is from genome assembly GCF_028749965.1 of Puma concolor. NCBI lineage: Eukaryota > Metazoa > Chordata > Mammalia > Carnivora > Felidae > Puma > Puma concolor. Next base: position 20,608,436 of record NC_141677.1, read on the forward strand.
AAGAAGAGAGAAGAATCCCTTTATTTATTCTTAGGATTTCCTCCCCACATGGATCTTTACCTCCACTATACCAGGAAAGAGAGTATGCAGCCTGAAACATTAAAGAGGCACAGAAAAAGTAAATTCTTTTCTTGAGCTTTCAAGCTCATGGACTCTAGAATAAGTTTTTAAAAATTCAAGAGAAACTTGGAAACTGCCCTTGAAAATTTCTTATCTGGGGGCACCTTGGTGGTTCAGTGGATTAAGCATCCAACTTTGGCTCAGGTCATGATCTCGTGGTTTGTGAGTTCGAGCTGCGCATCGGGCTCCATGCTGACAGCTTGGAGCCTGGAGCCTGCTTCGGATTCTGTGTCTCTGTCTCTCTCTGCCCTTCCTCTGCCTGTGTGCGTTTTCTCTCTCTCTCTCTCTCTCTCTCTCTCAAAAATAGACAAATATTTAAAAAAAGAAGACAAAGAAAATTTCTTATCTGGTAAATACATTTGCCCTGTATCTAAGCTTGCTTTTTTTTTTTTTTTTAAGATTTTATTGTTTTAAAGTAGTCTCTCCACCCAATATGGGGCTTGAACTTACAACCCCGAGATGAAGAGTCACATGCTCTGCGGACTGGTGCCTTTAAGCTGTAGCTCTTATACTTAAATATCGAACAGGACTTTTTAAAATCATATTTCCTTTTGTGTTAATTACATTTCACCAGGCTTCCATTTGGAACTATCATCTATAATACCTGTAGCTGTTAGGCAGCTTTTAGACAGTGATGCCAGCTAGTGACCTAAAGATAGTAAAATGCTTTCCTAAGGTCATCTTGAAAAGCTTCATATATTGAATGACTTCAGAATTTCTGATATATTGTGAGAAATATGGTGAAAAAATACTGTATGTACTGCCACTATTAGCATTTAAATTAAACAGATTTCACTAAAGATAACCCTATAACGCATAAGAAAATAGACAATAAAAAATGATATATCTGTTTCGGAAAGCACTTCTCAGGAACTACCTTTTCCCACAGTGGAAAGCCATTACACAATTAAGGAAGAAGTCCCGTACTAAGTACTGGAAAATGTATTCTAACTCCCTCCCCCAATACAATGATGCTGTATAATCCAGTGACACAGTACTTAGATAATGTCACTGTATCTGAAAACTGATGAATATATGGAATGTGCACCAAAAATTAATAGTCCCACTGCAAGTTGTACCTTAAAAAGAACACTGTTCATTTGGTGTGTGGGATTATTTATAAGTACTAGTAGGGTCTCTAGAAAATAACCCTCAATAATAATTTATAGACTGCACCTGGTTTTTTTTTTTTTTTAATTATGCTCATACTAGGTTTTATTCTCCTGTTGCTCACCAAAATATAGAAACAGTATCTTTAGAAATTCAGGAATTTATAAGTCAGAGTGTGGTCGTTCTTTAGTCAGTGATCATTTAGTGTCTTCTATATATGCATGGGAAAAGTTAAATAGTAAAATAGCAGGTATCATAGATGTGTACAGTAGACTCACAGGTGATTTAAGTGGAAGAAAGAGCTTACACTGGGCTAGAATTTTCTGGGAAGGCATAGTGATAAACACGGGAGTTAAATTGCCCCTGGAAAGATTGGTGGTATTTGAATAAACTAGCAAGTTTGGGGAACTCTTTCTCAGAATCTGTAGGAAAGGACTCAAGTGATCAAAGCTGAGATCAATGTAGAATCTAGTCTGGTCCTTGCTCTCCTGAGTAACTGTGTAAGGAGTTTGTGCCTCCAGACATTGGGGAGCTTCTTGTCAGGAATTTAAAAGTCATGATACTTACACTGGGTGCTAGCTCTAGGAAAGGAGAAAAATGGACAGATATTGGAAACATTTCGAGGGAAGGATCAGCCAAATGCACTGACTGATTTATATGGGAGATTGGGGGAGAAAAACAAACTCATTAAAGTATCTAAACCTGTAATAGTAGAAGAGATGATGCTGTTAACAGAAATAAGAATTCAAGAAGAAAAGCTGATTTTCTAGGATGATGACAAGGAGTTCAGTTCCAAAGTGAATTTTGAGGTGACATTTGAATGGAAATGTCCAGCAAACAATCTGAAATGTGGGTCTAAGGCTGAGATATCAGAGTTCGAGATAGAGATCAGCAAAACTAAGCCAAGCATAAGAATGCCAGCAGATCCTTCATGCAGATGAAAATCAAGGGCTAAGTATGAAATCTTAGGGAATTATTTGCATTTTGGAAAGAGGAATAAGCACCAAAAAGGAAAATGAAATCTTGCCAGAGTTAGAAGAAAACTAAGAATATCATGGTTTCACAGTGGAAAACGGAAGGTTTCAAAGATTTGGCTGTGAATATCAGCTTGTGCAAAGACAACTAGGTGAATATTATAGTAAGAGTTGGGTTAAACAATTAGGCAATTGACCTTTTGGTGTCATTTCAATGGAATAATGCTAGAAGTCTGAGTGTATATCAGAATTTCAGTAAATATGACAGTGAATGGAAAGCAGGGGAAATACAATGACTGCCTGAGTGAACTCTAAAGCATAGATTTGGGGGGTCAAGTAAAAGATGTTTGCTTAGGTTTGGTTTTCCCAGAGGGTAAAGAAAAGGTCAGTAAAGCAAATAGGGACTTAAAAGGACTAAGATTGTAAGTATTTCAGGAAGAATCACAAATGGACACAGTGGTTTAAATGGTTTATTTATAAGCCTTTATAATTCAACAAAACATTCCAGGATTATTTTTTCATCATGCAGTTTAGAGTTTCTAGATGGTTAAACTAGAGGTGGTTATTCCCACAGGTAGACTTCAAGGAAAAGAATGCCAGACCAGTCATTTCCCCCCCCCCACTTTTTTTAAAGCTTATCTTTTATACTGTTAGTGATCCCCTTTGCCTTTAGGATTTGTCAGTTATGAATTTTCACTGAATCTTTTTTTTATTTTTTAAAAAAATTTTTTTTTTCCAACGTTTATTTATTTTTGGGACAGAGAGAGACAGAGCATGAACGGGCGAGGGGCAGAGAGAGAGGGAGACACAGAATCGGAAACAGGCTCCAGGCTCTGAGCCATCAGCCCAGAGCCCGACGCGGGGCTCGAACTCACGGACCGCGAGATCGTGACCTGGCTGAAGTCGGACGCTTAACCGACTGCGCCACCCAGGCGCCCCAAATTTTCACTGAATCTTAGAAACTTTTTATTCCCACAGAATCAATTAAGAATTTACCTTTAATATTATTCATGTTAATGGATGTTCTTATTCTTCAGGTATCGTTGGAAACTCCCCATGTTCCTGAGGTACCTAAGGTTATCATAGGGGTGCCAACTCACACATTTACATGTCAGTGCACAAAAGACTTGTAATTAGGGGCGCCTGGGTGGCGCAGTCGGTTAAGCGTCTGACTTCAACCAGGTCACGATCTCACGGTCCGTGAGTTCGAGCCCCGCGTCGGGCTCTGGGCTGATGGCTCAGAGCCTGGAGCCTGTTTCCGATTCTGTGTCTCCCTCTCTCTCTGCCCCTCGCCCGTTCATGCTCTGTCTCTCTCTGTCCCAAAAATAAATAAACGTTGAAAAAAAAAATTAAAAAAAAAAAAAAAAAAAAACAAAAGACTTGTAATTAATACCTTTGATTAGATGACTCTGTTGATTTCATTTTCAGTAATCTTTTCCTTATACAAACCGGTTGTGTTTATAATATGACAAAATTATACCTATCTCAAGAAAAGTTACATGTGATAGAAACTTTAATTCAATTCTAATTCATTCTTAATGTACAATCACTGGTAACCTATTGTGTGGGTCTAACATTTTTAGTGGTTTTTCCAGACCTCATGAATCAGATCTCTTAGCAGTGTGCAGAAATTACATTTTGCCTCATTAGTCTTCTCTTCCCCCAGGATTGGTATGTCCTCTGCTGTTTGAGAAACTGGCCTCTTCATAGGATTTCACAAAAGGGCTATCCATATGTGACTTGAGAAAGAAAGGAGCCAATAGAGTAGAAATGATTAAAGTGACTGTAAGGAAGTATTATTTGAGACAGTGCCTTCTTGAAAGAGGGTGGAAGGAAATGAGAGTAAGAGCACAGAGGTGAAACTCAGGAAGGAAGGGAAAGCCTTATTTTCGAAATAAGGAAATGAGAGAACTTTGATGTCAGAGGAAAGAGTATGCAACCTAGTCTTGCTAATTCCCCCTCTCCCAGTTGTATTTTGGCCATCCAGGAGGCAGGAGAGGGTGAACAAGGACAGTAGAAGGATGCACACTAAGAAATCAAAAAAAGGAGGAAAGACATGCCAGTTACTATCGGAAGCTCAATTGAAATTGAAATGCAACTGAACATACTATATAGAATCATTTTGTTTCACTTACAACTTCATGATTTGAATTGGGTGTTTTTGTTAGTAGTGGGCTTGTTTTTGTTTTAGGGTATGGTGCACTGAGCCCATTTCTTCATAGAAACAAAATTCTGAGTGTTGGTTACATAGCTTGTCCAAATCACATAAGGACAGTCTTGTAATTCTGTTATATCTACTGTCTTACATTTTACTAAAGTAAGTATCTAAGAATGGAATAAAATGTCATATTCTCTCAGTATCAGATCTTACTGCTTTTGTTTTCTTTCTCAACCAAAGCAAGACTATTTCTGAGAGCAGTTTATGGTAGTGAGTCAATATAGCCCCAGGCAACCTCCTTGGGAAATAAAATCCAAACTCATTAAAAATACAAAGTTTGGAGAAGGAAGATAAATGTTTTTTTCTTTTAATTGTTGCAGAGAGAAGAGATTTGGAGGAACATTTATTTATTATTTATCTTGAAAAATCCAAAAAACAGAAACATAATTTGAGATTGGGGAGATTGAAAAGAAACAAATCTTGTATATTTTACATAAGACTGATGATGTTGCTAGCTTTCCAAATCGGAAGCAAAAATCTCTAGTTTTATTTATCCTAATCATTTATTCTAGTCCCTTTTCTAAACCTTCTCTTCCCTAATTTTAAAAATAATTTGGGATTAGTTTTCTAATTGGGTTAACAAACATAATAGGATATTTTCTGGACATACAGGAAATTCAGCCAATTTAATTTACAAACTTTTCTCCAGGATTTGTTAAATAACAAACACTGGCATCTTTGATATTAGAATCACATATGAGCTAAACTTTTTTCCATCAATTATTTGATTCTTTAGGTTTTACTTTTATGTATTGATATATTGAGAATCATGAATTAATTTCAATAAGCATATTCCATTAATATGGACAATGTATTCTTAAGAGATTGCTAATCCAATCTTGAAGTAACTCATTTTGGTCCTTGGTTGAAAAAAAAATTTTTTTTTTTGCTGTTTTCATTAACTTAAAATGAAAACTCTCTAATGAATAAATATAATCACATGAAGTTGGAAAGAGGATTCTGACTTAAGTCAGTAATTCCTGGGATTGGGTGATAAAGAAAGTACTATTAAGAGACATCTGTGTCTCTGAACAAAATGATTTTTAACGCTTAGTTTACACTTTAAAATCATAAAAAGCTTTATATATTATAAAAGCAGGAAAGTTTATTAAAGAAATAGGATCTACTATTTGCTGCTTTTTAAAGAAATACTTGTTTTTTTTTTCTTTTAAAACAGGAAACAGGCATATTTTAGTTTTTAGGCAGAATTAGATATTATATAAAAAGCATATTCTCATTTTAGATGTATGGCTTTCTTTCATTAGATTATCTTTGTATATTTCTCTATAGATTTCTCTCCCGTTCTTCTGGCATCTAGGCATAGTAGTTATCAGTGCCCACAGTGCTTTTTTTTCCCCCCCCCCTTAAGCTCTATGCCCAACATGGGGCTTCAACTCAGCCCCAAGATCAAGAGCCACATGCTCCAGCGATTGAGCCAGCCAGGCACCCCGTCTCCTGTTCTTGAGTCTATATATAGAGAAAAATCATTTTTTAAAATAAGTTATTTTTCTAGTATTTAAGATGAGATTTAAAAAATACGCATTCTATTTCAGTAAGTTCTTTGAGGCTTTTTAATTGATAAATACTTCATTTTTCAGAAATACAATTTATACCATATATGTAAAACTACAGTAACATGTTTTGTGTGTGCTGTATATAAAAAATAGTGTCTTTTACAATGTAAACCTTTATTCTCACTGTAAAATCACCTGTGTTGATTAAACATACGTCACTTTGAAATGCTGTTCTTTGCTACAGGGTACATTTTAGTTTGATTTTTTATGGATTGTTATGGCCTTTTTCCTCATCCATACCAAGAAAAAAAGCTTAAGTCGATGTTTTTGCTATAAGGACTTGTTTTTAACACGAATATACTGTGTACCATATCTTACTGACCTAAAAGAAAGAAAGAAAGAATGAAAGCTTTATATATGTTACATTGATGTTGTCATCTACCCCAAAAATAGAATTTTTACTTGGAAATATTAGATATGCTGATACCTTAGGTTTTTCTGTAATTTTTAACTAATTTACTGCCTCTTGAAATTATATATAAATAGTAAAATTAAAATGGAATTTCCTTAACATCAATCAAATATTATTTTATTATTCGACGCTTCTAATGTCAGAGTTTAAGATTATATACCTTCACTGTCTGATTTCAGGTATCTAAAATTATACACCCTTCACTGTAATGAGGCAATTTTAATCTTTTTTTTTTTTAATGTTTGTTTATTTTTGGGAAAGAGAGAGACAGAGCGAGTGGGGTAGGGGCCTAGAGAGAGGGAGACAGAGACACAGAATCCGAAGCAGGCTTCAGGCTCTGAGCTGTCAGCACAGAGCCCAACACAGGGTTCAGACTCATGAACTGTGAGATCATGACCTGAGCCCAAGTTGGAGGCTTAACCCACTGAGCCACTCAGGTGCCCCGAGGCAATTTTAGTCTTAAAGCTAAGCCTCCTATTACTTTACTCTTCTAAATAGGCCTCTTCAATGCAATAGTGAACATTATACTAAATAGTGACACTTTAGATTCAGAGTGTAGGTACATTTAAGAAATCAAGAACAAAACCAAGATGCTAGCTGTCATTGTTTATTGTGAAATGAAAATAAATGGTATAAATATAGGAGGAAACAAAATAATTCACTGGTGTAATTGGACCTTCTAAGTGTAAAAACCTGAGGAGACACCTAAAATATTGTTGAATTCCTATTTTTATCATTTAACAGTAGGAAAGATATACGGTACTTACAAAAACCATTGATAATATGTAGTATAAGTAGTTAAGTATGAAAATATACCTAATTATGATGACTTTTATAAAACCTATACAGAAGAAATAATGTTATCAGAGTATACATGAGACCTGAAGATGAAAATTATAAGAAAATCTAAATTGTACTTGGCAAAAGAAAATCCTCATTTGTCTGGAAGAGTAAATAGGTAACGTTTAATAAAGGTAGGTAGAGACTAAACAGGGAAGGTCTAACAAGAGTAATGTGAAGGAAACCTAGCCATACCAAATAGTGAAGCATATTTTTTAAACACAGTTTTTATCCCAGCAGTGTAGGCAATGTAAAGCCTATAAATAGACATTTATGGGTAGAACTTACTTTGCTAAGATTATGAATAGAGGTATAACAATAAATGTATAGCCTCTAATATTGAAGCAACAGGATCTTAGAACAGCATTTTGTAAAGTGTGCTGTATAGAACACTAGGATAATGCATATCAAAGCTAAAAGTGTCCATGGTTCAGTCAGTCTGGGAAATTTTGAGTTAAAATAGTATTTTTTAATAGCAGGATTTCTTTTAAATAATAATGTATGCTACAAATCAGGAGAATTACCTGGTATGTTTTTAAAGCAGTGAAACCAAATCAGAACATCTTTCAGGACTTAACTTCTTTGGAGCATACTCTGAGAAACACTGTTAAAAATTTACTTCTCTCACTTTTTCTCCCACTGGACCCCAAAATATTAGTTATATCTAAAATGTGAAATCATGGAGAGTAATGAAAATACCAAAAATACCACATCTCTAAGAGAAAGATGTCTCCATGAAGTATGTTAAAAGGGGAAGTACTGGCATATGTGTATGAAAGTGAAGAAATTAATATGAAAAACTAAGCAAAATAATAAGGGTTGAGAAAATTGCTACAAAGGTGATCAGGAAAGGGATAATAAATACACAAATTGATTTTAAACAAATGAACTTAGGCTCTTACAAATAAATGGGAAATGGACATAGTTCACTGGAAGGGAAATATAACTAAGTAGCTTATAAACATGAAAAAGGTATTCAGCATCCATAAATATCACAAATGGAAATGCAAATAATGATCTGTGTATTATTCACAAGTTGATTTCTTCCTTCTACTTGGTATATATACTTGGTATATATAGGCTCTTTATAAGAACACCTAGATAAGGTGGTCTAGGAAAATCTTTTTAAGAGTTATCATGTTCTATATGAGACTTAAGCATCACCCCTACTCTACCAAATTAATACTGATGTTGCAATTAGACATTGACATTCTCTCTTTTCCTAGTTCCCATTCTGTGATGGATCTCACACAAAACACAATGAAGAGACTGGAGACAACGTGGGACCTCTGATCATTAAGAAAAAGGAAACTTAAATGAACAGTTTTGATGCTGCAAACCAACTAGTCATGATGTTACCTGATTGTTTAATTGGAATGGCTACCACTTCTGTCTATTTCACTTCCCCTGGGTTCTAGATGTGATACATTGCAAATTGCAGCTTTCATACTCACAGCATTTCTCTTACTTGTTGAACCATCGTGGTACACATTTGTTTAAACAAAAAAAGGAAAAAGTAAAAACGAACCTTATGGCCCATGGGTTATCTTGGTCTTGTAAAGATCCGTTTCTTTACGTTTAAAATAATTATATTAGAATATAGTTGTATGTTGAAGTTAATACATTAAATTATTCTCAGAATGATGTATATGTAGATTGTACTTTCAAAGAAAAATCATCACCTTTTAATATTACTTAGTTAACCTAGAAAGTAAATTGGGTGTGATTAAGCTATATTAATCTCTTAATATAGGAAAAACCTGTTATGACCTTGATTCTCTTCTTGACAAACAGAGGTAATAAGAAAATATAGCTTTATGTTTTCATAGTTTTTAATCAAAATGAACTTTGAATGTTATTCTGCTTAATTATAAGTGGTCCAGGTCTAAAATGAAAGGGCACAGTAGCTTCTTTATTCATTTGCATGGATATTTAATTGACCCATTAAAGGAGCCAATACTGGAAATTTAGATCAAAGTGGTAATAGTCTTAAAGTAGTCATGAAGAAAGTTGTAAAATGTAATGCTCCAGAATTCCAGCCCAAGAAGTGTCAAGCACTTGAGGCGGGGACATTGAAGGAATTGGAACACATGATGTCCAGTCTCTTGAACACAAAGCTGCACATCCATGACAGAAATAGTAGTCACAAAGCTAGATCAAAAGGCGCGAGAAGATTTATTTCCCACTCTTGATTCAGGCACATGCTATTCGGGGAAGAAAAATAATTACATTTTCTTAAATTGTATGATTTTTAAGAGCAAAAAAATTTGAAGACAAGATTTTGTTTATATAATATTCTTTGAAGACTCAGATCATTGCATTCATTTAAAAAAATGTGAAAACTGAAAATACTAGGAGCAAAAAAATATGAAGACAGGAGTAGTAATACATGTATTTTTAAAGGAGATTAGTTCTTTGGGTTTTGTGAGTCAGAAGGAAAAATCAGGACAAGATATATACATAATACAGGCATACAATTGAAATTGACAAAGGTAATGAAAATATTCCCATCATTTCTTTTAGTATACATGAATTCTCAGTAGTAGTAGGTAACACGTTTCTACTTGATAAAATTCAGAATTACCTTGGAAATCACAGGAATCAACAAACCAACTATCAGCATTCCTATATTATGTAGGATCACTGATATTTTTTAATGTACAATTTTGTGTATTACAGCACATAAAGTTTATACCAAAATTGTGTATACTGGTTTTAAGCAGCTTATAGGACTTACTTAGACCTGTCTTTAAGGCACATCTTCAATACAAAATCTAAAATACTACAAACTCTGATTCTACCTATCAGTTCCTTAAGGTGATTTTCTTTCCATGCCTCTTCCTCCTGTTTTAAGTAAGTACCAGTGGGTCTGCAAAAGAAGCACCATGCTTTTGTCAGACTCTGTGCTGACAGCTCAGAGCCTGGAGACTGCTTTGAATTCTGTGTCTTCCTCTCTTTCTCTCCCCACCCCCCCAACCTTGTGCTGTCTCTCAAAAGTAAATAAACATTAAATTTTTGTTTTTTTTTTTTAATTTATTTTGAGAGCAGGTGAGAGAACAGGAGAGCGGCAGGGAGAGAGAATCCCAGGCAGGCTCCACACCGTCAACACAGAGCCTGACAAGGAGCTCAAATCCATGAACCATTAGATCATGACCTGAGCCAAAATCAAGAGTCAGAGGCTTAACCGACTGAGCCACCCAGGCACCCCAAGAATTGTCATGCTTTTAAATGTTAATTGTTTAAAAAGTAAGTCCATGAACTCGCTGTTTCTGATACAGGGACATCCTTTTAATAGACTAAACGGTTTCCTTAACTTTGAATTTGAAATTGCATTATCAGTCATGCACTTTTATGGCTAGTGGGAGAGAGGGGGAAGAAATTAGTGCCAATTCTGAAAACTTTTTCAAAGTGATAAGACTATGTGTATGTTTATAGTGAAATGAGAAGTGATCACCTAATTGAAATGCATATCTACTGTAGCATTTTGATCATCCAAAATATTTAGATAAATGTATTCCCAGGGTCATGTTAACATTTTGGTACATGCTTTTGAGTTAGAATTCCTTTAGAACTTTCATGTTACTTAACCTAAAAAGGTGAAGTGGTTGTGGTTAAATTAATGTGATGTTTTTATACAAAGTCCTTGTGTGCAAATACTGTTCTTATTTAAGCACGCTGAAGCTTCTGATTGCTTTTTCATTTGAGAAATCAGGCAAATAGGGTTCCCCCACACCACCACCATCTTTTTGTGTCTGTACATACATGTTCCAGTGATTTCCAAAATAGAAATTTGTGCAAGGTTGAGAGTTTTTAATGTTACAAAGAAATTTGTTTTGCAATGACTGAAAGTGGCACTCATCTGTGCAACAGACATTTATTAAGCATCTTCCATAAACCATATAATTGAGAATGAACATTTTGGAGAATTAAAAGCTTACAGATAAGATTATATCATTTGTAACATAGGTTATATAATTATGATAACTTATGTGTTGGGGTTTTCCTTCACAAATTGTAGCAGGTACAGTTGTGTATACCAAGACTTTATACTACAAAGTACATGGATTTATTTGATTTTTTTCATTAGTTATGAAGGATTTGGGTTTGGTTTGGTTTTAAGATAAACATTGATTTTGGTTCCTAATTGGCAACATGTTTAGTGCTTGTGTACTGTGAGAGTATGTTATCTACTGGTTGTTAGAAGCTATTCTTCACAAACTGATTTCAGGCAAAGCCACTCACCTCTCAGCCCCTAAAATGGTTGAATAAAATGGCGTTTTACGCAATTTGTTTGCAAATTCTAGGCCAAGCCTAAATTTTCAGCATCCACAAAGGAAAAAAGAAAAAGGCTGATAGGTTATCAGTTTGAATTTAATTTTTATTATAAGATTATTCCTACTTTTGTGGTATTGAACTATCCTTTTATGAAATGTTGATGTAGTATTAGTTGCTTTAAATATCTTTAATTGGCAAAATAAAAAGTTGGCAGCCCTATATTGGTCCCCACTTTTTTTTTTTAACTACTCCATGAAATCTAAAAGTCTGGGAACCACTAAGCCAAGATCCTGAGACTTAACTCTTTTGTTAAGGTATTAATACAGTTTTATTCATTTTGATACTTTGTATATTTGATTTTTTTTTTTTTTAAATTTTTTTTTTCAACGTTTATTTATTTTTGGGACAGAGAGAGACAGAGCATGAACGGGGGAGGAGCAGAGAGAGAGGGAGACACAGAATCGGAAACAGGCTCCAGGCTCTGAGCCATCAGCCCAGAGCCTGATGCGGGGCTCGAACTCACGGACCGCGAGATCGTGACCTGGCTGAAGTCGGACGCTTAACCGACTGCGCCACCCAGGCGCCCCGTATATTTGAATTTTTTTAATGTTTATTTATTTTTGAGAGAGTGAGACAGAGCGTGAGTGGGGGAGGGCAGAGAGAGAGGGAGACAGAATCCGAAACAGGATCCAGGCTCTGAGTGGTCCACCCGATGCAGGGCTCGAACTCACGAACCATGAGATCATGACCTGAGTCAAAGTCAGACGCTTAACTGACTGAGCCACCCAGGTACCCCAATACTTCATATATTTGAAATTTTTCATATATGATGATTAGCACAATATTGAGGTTTTCTGCAAAGTTGTTAATGTATAAGAATACATTTTTATTTCTGTTCAAATGTACTATCATGGAATGGATCCAAACTGAGAGTTAAAACTATCCATCCTAATCGTTAAAGGATTAAATAAAATACACAACACAGAGATTTAGAAAGGATGATTGTTAATTGGGTTTATTCCTTTCCTAAGAAACATCTATATTTTTAGGGATTTAAGAAGTATTTCATAAACAAAAGAATTGCATATGTTAACTAAAGTTGCCAGGAATTATGACAAAGGGAAAAGACTGGGAATAAGATTTTGATAAATTGAGGACTATAGTTAGGATTATAGATTAAGGGTATTAATACGGTATTACCCCTAAGGTCTCTGAACAACAGAAAAGGCATTTCAACCTCAAACATGCAACAGTAGAATACCAAGCTGAAAATGTTGGCTACACATTGTGTAAACTAGATGTTCTCTTTCAGTCATACCAGTTATCTATGAGGATATTCTATTTCTTTCCAGTTCTTACAATATTTCTTTTACAGATCAGTAGAAGTCAATTTCTGTTAAGACCTGGTTCTCTGAGTGCTTGTTCAAAAGTTGTTTTCATTTATAAGTGCACAGAGTTGTATAGATTCCCAGCCTTATGTTTAAAATAAGGCCTACCTGCCTGCATGCTCACTACTGTGGGATAATTTCTTTTTCTTTTTTTCTTTTTTTTTTTTTTTTTTGCTAGTGATATGCCTACTAACATTTCTATTATTGGGTTAGGCGGTGAGTGGCTCATCTAATCCATATTCAAGATAGACATGAGAGATGATGTCTCTTACAGACTTATCATCCATTAAACTTAGCTAAATCTATTATATTTCAAAATCTCCCAACCCTGAAAGGTAGAGTTTCATTTATGTACTCCATCTGCACAGAAATCTTTTTTCTTTATCCTAAAATTTCTTGATACAGACTTCCTCTCCTCATTTGAGACAAGACTGTGTGTTCACTTTAATACCCTTTATTTTATACTTTTAAAATTCCTCTACCCTCATCTTTCCAACTTGTAGTCTGCCCTGTAGCCATCACATGAAACTTTTCCTTATCTCTTCATCTCCATGTCCCTTCCAATGGAGAGCATTTTGGTCATCACTTAGAGTAGCCAATTATCTTTTAGTACTATTGCTCTTAGGATCCACTGGGAAACTGCTAGCACAGAAGCAAAAATACACTGGCTTTCCATTGCTGGTTACTGCTTTCATTCTGACCCTGGATGCCATCTAGTATAGAGTCTCCGATAATGAAAATATTAAATCATGAATTACGTTTCATAATTTAACACTACCATCCAATGTATGCACTTAAGTTCTGTTCCTCCAGTAGATCTGTACCCCCAAAGTCTGGTCACTTGTAGGAGTTTAAATGGTTCTGTGCTTCCTTTATGCTTTTAGCATCTTGTTTACCAAAGTCATTGGTCATGCTACATGGCTCACTTTTTTTTGAAACCCTGAGAAAGAAAAATTTTCCAGTTTTGGTCAATACAATAGACCCAGTACCCAAAACAATTATAAGCACATAGCAGGTACTCAATAAACACTTGTTTTAATTAACAATGAGATTTGAATGTAATTTTAAAAGGATACAAAAATCACTCTCCAAAGTCAATATTTCTTTTTAAAAATTTTTTAAAGTTTATTTATTTTGAGAAAGAGCAGGGGAGGGAGAGAGAGAATCCCAAGCAGGCTCTGCACTGTCAACATAGAGCCCAATGCAGGGCTTGAATTCATGAACTGTGAGATCATGATGTGAGTCAAAACCAATAGTCAATGTTTAACCGACTGAACCACCTAAGTGCCCCTGAAAGTCAATATTTCTTGTTCTCCCCCAAATCCTGATTATCCTTTTTTCCAAGTTTTTCTCCTTTACATCCAGTATTATAAACTTTTAGACATACCTATTAGGAAAATTTACTGAGTAGCTAGCTATCTTAACCTGACATGATTGGCTATAATATAGTCTAATCAATATTTCTGTCCCTAAACTTCTAGTATAAAAATCAACACACAAATACTAATATCCAGATCAGCTTGTTTAAGCCAGTATGCACACAAATGCCTTATAATCAGGGGAAAAATATATAGCACTTGGAATATTTAAAATCTGTGTACATTGCTTTGGGAGAAGAGAAACCTGCTATAAAAAAACCCAAAAGTTCTGGAGTTTGTCAACCTAAAAGGCTTTCTAATTGCATTTATTACCTCTTTGAGACCATGTGCACCAGTGCAGCAATCATAAGCTTCTAAATCACACCTGTTCAAATCCATGCTCTGCCACCTGAAGAAATAATTTTCCATTGGCCTCTGTGATGGTTAGTTTTATATGTCAACTTGACCACAAAGTGCCCAGATACTGGGTCAAGTTCTGAGGGTGTTTTTGGATGAGATTAAATTTAAATCGATAGATTAAAGTAGATTGTCCACCCTAATGTGATTAGGCCTTATCCAACCAGCTGAAGGCTTGAATAAAACAAAAAAGCTAACCCTCCCCGGAGGAAGAATTCTTCCTGTTTGACTGCCTTTGAACTGAAACATCTGTTCTTCCTGAGTCTCCAAAGCCTGCCAGTCTTTGGACTAGAACTAAAACATTGGATCTCCTAGGTCTCCAGCTTGCTGACTCACCCTGCAGATATTGGGACTTGTCAGCCTTCATAATCTCATGAGCCAATTCTTTCTAATCACACAATACAAACCGTCTTGGCTTCCTTACCATAAAATCAAGTCCCCTGCTAAAAGTAGTACAAAAAACAAAGATTCAGCGTTGTTTTGTGCATAAATAACACTGAGAAATGATTGAATTTGGCATGCTTTTGTCATCACTCCCAGATGTTTTTCTAAAATGGTCCTGTTTTTCTGCATGAGGGAAAAGCAGATTTTTAATTATAGGGCCTTAATAATAATATGGGGTCTTTCTAAAGCAATTCCTACAAATAATTACTCAGCACTAGCTGTTTGCCAGACTGTAACGAGACTCAAACAATCCCCACCCTCACAGTTTATCAGCCCCTAACTCTTAGAAGGGGTGAAGGTACTCTGTTAGTGTGGAGCCAGATATGGGGCTCAAACTCACAAACTGTGAGATTATGACTGGAGCCAAAATCCAGAGTCAGATGCTTAACTGACTGAGCCACCCAGGTGCCCCCCAATAGTGATGTTTTAATTTCTTTTTTAATTTTTAATGTTTATTTTTGAGAGAGAGACACACACACAGTGTGAGCAGGGGAGGGTCAGAGAGAGAGACACACACACAGAATCTGGTGCAGGCACCAGACTCTTAGCTGTCAGCACAGAACCTGACGAGGGGCTCCAACTTAGGAGCTATGAGATCATGACCTAAACCAAAGTCGGACACTTAACCAACTGAGTCATCCAGGTGACCCAATAGAGATGTTTTAAATTAAGCTATCCCATAATGTAATTTTGAAGAGGAAAAATAAGTGGGTATTTATATCAAAACCATTCTTAGTATTCACTGCCCATCAGTGAACACCCTAAAAAGTCCCTAACAAAGCTAAGAACTAAAGACTCCTCCTTTTCCACTGTGTGACCTTAGTCTGATCACTTAACCTATTTGAGTCCCTATAAAACATGTAATAAGACTATCTCACAGCACTGTTATGAAGATGAAATGCATGTGAAATGTGTATTAAGTCTTTACATAGTGCCCAACACCTAGTAAGTATGCTCAATTGTTCTGTCTGTTGTTCGCCTGTTTAACAGCATATCAGAATGCTGTAGGAATCATTACTGCTGCATAGCCATGACCATTTTAATTCAAAGAAACATTTTTCTTTATCAAACACTGTAGTTTGGTCCAAACTAGTCAACTAAACTATAGTTGGTTTGAGTATAAGATTGCTTTAATTAATATACTCTTTGTTTGATTGATACTGTCTAAAGACCCAGAACAAGAAACTAAAAAAGAACAGAAGGAATAAACACACCACACAAAGTTTATGAGATTGGAAATTTAAACTGAAAGAAGTAACCCAAACATTACTAAATTTTATCCTTCTCCTTTCTTCCTTTGGCCTCTTACGTTAGTATCTGCTCCATAGAATAAAAGCCTAGTGAGAAATGCAAAATTCTGAAGATTCCCTTGTAGTTGTTACCATGACCACCAAGGGGAGACATGGGCACACCTTGCTGGGGCAAGGCAATAGAGTGGAGTAAAGTCTCTTTTTTGTAAAAGTTTCTCATTAACATTCAGTCAAGATTAGGAAAATTGTGGTACTGTTGACTAATGGAAGTGGACCACTTGATTTCAAAAAACCAGTTCCAACTAGCTAAATTTTTATTACTGTCCTAAGAAAAAAAGAGAATGTAAACCCTGGGGGCAGAATCAAACTCCAAACCGTAAACAGATCAAATTCAGCAATTTCAGACTGTTCTTTTTATCAGTAGGCACAGAAAAAAGTACACTTGCAGGGTACGTGCTCCAAGAAACTTCATATGTAGTATCAAATTTCTTTTTTTGTTATTGTTGTTGTTTTTTGTTTGTTGAGGTTTAGGTTTGGGGGTATTTTTGTTTTTGTTTTTAATTTTCAAGTTTGTTGACCTACAGTGTAGTCTTGGCTTCAGGAGTAGAACCTAGTGATTCACCTTGTACACCCAGTGCTTATCCTGGAAAGTGATCTCCTTAAATGCCCATCACCTGTACAAACCATTCTCTCTCCCACCCACCCCCCGCTCCATCAACCCTCTGTTTGTTCTTTATGTGTAAGGCTCTCTTATGGTTTGCCTCCCTCTATGTTTTTATCTTATTTTTCCTTCCCTTCCCCTATGTTCATCTGTTGAGTTTCTCAAATTCTGCATAGGAGTGAAATCATATGATCTCTGTCTTTCTCTGACTGACTTATTTCGCTTAGCATAATACACTCTACTTCCAAAAACATTGTTGCAAATGACAAGATTTCATTCTTTTACATCACCAAGTAGTATTCCATTCTGTGTGTGTGTGTGTGTGTGTGTGTGTGTGTGTATGCATGCCACATCTTTATCCATTTATCAGTAGATGGACCAGTAGATGGGGTATTTCCATAATTTGGCTATTTTTGATGGTGCTGTTGTAAATATTGGGGTGCATGTGCCCCTTCGAATTAGCATTTTTGTACCCTTTGGATAAATACCTAGTAGTGCAATTGCTGGGTTGTAGGGTAGTTCTATTTTTAATTCTTTTTAATCTTTTGTTTTTAATGTTTGTTTATTTTGAGGGAGAGAGACAGAATGCTAGTGGGGGAGGGGCAGAGAGGGAGGGAGACACAGAAAACAAAGCAGGCTCCAGGCTCCAAGCTGTCAGCACAGAGCCCAATGCTCATGGACCAATGAGATCATGACCTGAGCCGAAGTCAGACGCTTAACCGACTGAGCCCCCCAGGTGGCCCTCTATTTTTAAATTTTTGAGGAACCTCTATACTGTTTTTCCAGAGTGGCTATAACATTTTATACTCCCACCAACAGTGCAAAGGGGTTCCCCATTCTCCACATTCTTGCCAACATCTGTTGTTTCTTGGGTTGTTAATTTTAGCCACTCTGACTGGTGTGAGTGGTATCTCAGTGTGGTTTTGATTTGTATTTCCTGGATGAGAGATGTTGAGCATCTTTTCATGTGTCTGTTTGCCATCTGGATGTCTTCTTTGGAAAAGTGTCTATTCATGACTTCTGCCCATTTCTTCACTGGATTATTTGTTTTTAATGTGTTGAGTTTGGTGAGTTCTTTATAGGTTTTTGATATTAACCCTTTATCTGATATGTCATTATCCCATTCTGTTGGTTGTCTTTTACTTTTATTGATTGTTTCCTTTGCTGTACAGAAGTTTTTTATCTTGGTGAGGTCCCAATAGTTCATTTTTGCTTTTATTTCCCTTGCCTTTGGATACATGTTATGTAAGAAGTTACTGTGGCTGAGATCAAAGAGGTTGCTGCCTGTTTTCTCCTGTAAGATTTTGATGGTTTCCTGTCTCACATTTAAGTCTTTCATCAGTTTTGAATTTATTTTTGTGTATGGTGTAAGAAAGTGGTCCAGTTTCATTCTGCTGCATGTTGCTGTCCAGTTCTCCCAGCACCATTTGCTCAGGTGACTATCTTTTTTCCATTGGATACTCTTTCCTGGTTTGTCGAAGATTAGTTGGCCATATGTTTGTGGGTCCATTTCTGGGTTCTCGATTCTATTCCATTGATCTATGTGTCTGTTTTTGTCCCAATACCATACTGTCTTGATGGTTACAGCTTTGTAATACAACTTAAAGTCCGGGATTGTGATGCCTCCTGCTTTGGTTTTCTTTTTTAATATTACTTTGTCTATTCTGGGTCTTTTGTGGTTCCATACAAATTTTTGGTTTGTTTGTTCTAGCTCTTTGAAGAATGCTGGTGTTATTTTGATAGGGATAGGGATGGCATTGAATGTATAGGTTACTTTTGGTAGTATCGACATTTTAACAATATTTGTTCTTCCAATCCATGAGTATAGAATGTTTTTCCATTTCTTTGTCTCTTCTTTGATTTCTTTGGTAAGCTTTCTATAGTTTTCAGCTTTTACCTCCTTGGTTAGGTTTATTCCTAGGTATTTTAGGGGTTTTGGTGCAATTGTTAATAGGATCAATTCCTTGATATCTCCTTCTGTTGCTTCTTTATTGGTGCATAGAAATGCAACCAATTTCTATATTGATTTTATTTCCTGTGACTTTGCTAAATTCATGTATCAGCTCTAGCAGATTTTTGGTTGAGTCTTTCAGGTTTTCCATGTAGAGTACAACGTCATCTGTGAACAGTCAATTTGCATGCCTTTTATTTATTTATTTTTTTATTGTCTGATTGCTGAGGCTAGGACTTCCAACACTATTTTGAATAAGAGAGGTGAGAGTGGACATACCTGTGTGCTCCTGATCTCAGGGAGAGAGTTTTCAGTTTTTCCCCATTGAGGATGATTTTAGCTGCAGGTCTTTCATTTGTGGCTATTATCAGGTTAAGGCATCTTCCTTCTATACCTACTTTCTTGAGAGCTTTTATCAAGAAAAGATGCTGTATTTTGTCAAAAGTTTTTCTGCATCTATTGACAGGATCATATGGTTTTTATCCTTCCTTCTACTAATGTGGTATATCATGTTGATTGATTTGCAAGTATTGAACTAGCCCTGCAGCCCAGGAATGGATCCCACTTGATCATGGTGAATAATTTTTTAATGTACTCTTGAATTTAACTTGGTAATATCTTGGTGAGAATTTTTGCTTCCAGTTTCATCAGGGATATTGGCCTGTAATTCTCCTTTTTAGTGGGGTCTTTGTCTGGTCTTGGAATCAAGGTAATGCTAGCTTGATACAATGAGTTTGGAAGTTTTCCTTCCATTTCTATTTTTTGGAACAGTTTGAGAAGAATAGGTATTAACTCTTCATTAAATGTCTGGTAGAATTCCCCTGGGAAGCCATCTGGCCCAGGACTCTTATTGTTGGGAGATATTTGAAATCAATTCAATTTCTTTGCTGGTTATAGGTCTTTTCAAATTTTCTCTTTCTTCCCATTTGAGTTTTGGTAGTGTGTGAGCATCTAGAAATTTGTCCACTTCTTCCAGACTGTCCAGTTTATTGACATATAATTTTCCATAGTATTCTCTAATAATTGTTTGTATTTCTGTGGTGTTGGTTGTGATCTCTACTCTTTCATTCATGATTTTATCTATTTGGGTCCTCTCTCTTTTCCTTTTGAGAAGTCAGGCTAGAGGGTTATCAATATTGTTTATTCTTTCAAAAAACCATGTCGTACTTTCATTGATCTGTACTACTGGTTTTTTTTGGATTCTATATCATTTATTTCTGCTCCAATCTTTATTATTTCCCTTCTTCTGATGGCTTTGGGCTTTATTTGCTGCTGCTTCTCCAGCTCCTTTTGATGTGAGGTTAGGTTGTATATTTGGGACCTTTCTTGCTTCTTGAGACAGGCCTGAATTGCAATGTATTTTCTTCTTAGGACTGCCTTTGCTACATCCCAAAGAGTTTGAACTGTCATGTTTTCATTTTCATTTTCTTCCATGCATTTTTTAATTTCTTATTTAATTTACTGATTAAACCATTTGTTTTTTAGTAGGATGTTCTTTAACTTCCATGTATTTAGGGGCTTTCCAAATTTTTTTCTTGTAGTTGATTTTAAATTTCATAGTGTTGTAATATGAAAATATGCATGGTATCTCAATCTTTTTGTACCTGTTGAGGGCTGCTTTGTGATCTAGTATGTGATCTATTTTGGAGAACGTTCCATATGCACTCAAGAAGAATGTGTATTCTGCTGCTTTAGGATGAAATGTTCTGAATATATCTGTTAAGTCCATCTGGCCCAAGGTGTCTTTCAGAGCTGTTGTTTCCTTATTGATTCCTGCATAGATGATCTGTCCATTGTTGTAAGTGGAATATTAAAGTCTCCTACAATTACAGTATTATTATCAATAAGTTTGTTTATGTTTGTGATTAACTGATTTATATATTTGCAATGTTCCATGTTGGGGGCATAAATATTTACAACGGTTAGCTCTTCTTGATGCGTAGACCCCATAATTATTATATAATGGTCTTCTTTGTCTCTTGATACAGTCTTTGTTTTAAAACCTAGTTTGTCTGATATAAGTATGGCTACTCCAGCTTTCTTTTGATGTCCATTAGCACCCCCTCACCTTCAATTTACAGGCATCCTGCGGTCTAAAACGAGACTCTTGTAGGCAGAATATAGATGGATATTATTTTTTTGTTTTGTTTTGTGTGTGTATGTGTGTGTGTTGTTTGTTTTTGTTTTTAATCCTTTCTCATGCCTTATGTCTTTGTTTGGGACATTTAGAGTGTTTATTGAAAGATATGAATTTAATGTCATTGTGTCATCTGTAGATATCATGTTTATGTTTATGTTCTTTGGTCTTTTGTAGTCTTTTCTACATTCCACTCACAGAGTTCCCCTTAGGATCTCCTGCAGGGCTGGTTTAGTGGTCATGAACTCCTTTAGTTTTTGTTTGTCTGGGAAAGCCTTTATCTCGCCTTCTATTCTGAATGACAGCCTTGCTGAATAAAGGATTCCTGGCTGCAGAGTTTTCCTACTCATCCCACTGACTATTTCCTGCCACTCCCGTCTGGTCTGCCAAGTATCAGTGAACAGGTCTGCTACTAACCTTATGTGTCTACCCTTGTAGGTTAAGGACCATTTGTCTCTACCTGCTTTCAGAATTCTATCTTTGTATGTTGCCAGTTTCACTATAATAGGTCATGGTGTTGACCTGTTTTTGTTGATTTTGAAGGGAGTTTGTTGTGCCTTTTTGACTTGGATGCCTGTTTTCTTCCTCAAATTAGGGATGTTCTTAGCTACAATTTGTTCAAATAAACCTTTTGCCCCTTTCTCTTGCTCTTCTTCTCAAAGTCCTAATGATACAGATGTTGTTTTGTTTCATGGAATCACTTAGTTCTCTAATTCTCCCCTTGTGATCTAGTAAGTTCCTTTCCCTCTTTTTGTCAGCTCATCATTTTCCATAGTTTTATATTCTATTTCACTTATTCCTTCCTCTGCTTCTTCCATCCTCGCTGTCACTGTATCTAGTTTATTTTGCATCTCAGTTCAACATGGGTAGTTCTTAGGTCTTTGATCTCTGCAGCAAGAGTTTCTCTGGTATCTTCTATACTTTTTTTAAAGCTCAGCTATTAGTCTGATGACACTTATTCTAAATTCTTTCTCACACGATATAGTTTATGTCTGTTTTGAGCAATTCTCTGGCTGTGATTTCTTCTTGAACTTTCTTTCAGGGAGAATTCCTCCATTTTCTTATGTTGGCTGAGTTTCTGTCTTTTGCATGTTTTAGAACTTGTTATGTGCCCTGCACCTGAGAGTAATACTGTATTAAAAAGGGGCCATGTACTGTCCAGGGCCTGGCACTTCAGAGATGTTTTTGTTGTATGTCGCATGCACTCTGTTGTTGCATTTTGGCTGCTCTGTCCCACTGGTCAGTCCTCTGCAGAGCTCTTCCTTGCTTATCGTGATAAAGTGCTTGGACCTTCAACCAGGTGTGCTTTGATTTGTTTGTTGAAGTAATCCTGGGAGAAAGAAGGAATAGTTGAGGGGCGGGGGGAGGGAGGGAGGCAGAAAGCCTTATCCCATAAAAAGACAAAGGGGAGAAAAGACCAAAACAGAGAATCAAAAAAACTGTAAGGCTAAATCCAGATAAAGAGAAAGGAAA
Organism: Puma concolor; assembly: GCF_028749965.1. Lineage (NCBI taxonomy): Eukaryota > Metazoa > Chordata > Mammalia > Carnivora > Felidae > Puma > Puma concolor. The sequence goes on from NC_141677.1 coordinate 20,631,038, forward strand.
ATAAAGAAGAAAGAGAAAAGATGGAAAAAGAATAGGATAAAAATGCTTGATCAAACAAAAAACTATACACACACACACACACACACACACACACACACACGTGCGCACAGATACACACACACACACATATGTATAATCTATATCTATATCTATCTATTTATATATAAAATAAGAATTGACTAAATTCAAACTGACCAAAAACAAATCAGAAACTATGAGTGTAATTCCAAAAGAAAAAAGAAGAGGGTAGAAAGAAAAATAAAATAGAATAAAAGAAAATAATAAAAGAAAAAAACCCACTGTTGTCTGTTGGTGCCTGAGACCAGTGGCTGTGCTAGTCTGGAGTAGAGGCTGACTACATTGGCTCCCAGTCTTCCTCCAGTGTAAGCAGTTGCCAGGCATAGAGGAACGGGGTTTGGTGTAAGTGTGTCCTGCCTCCACTGGGGGCCGCTGTGCTGCTCTCTGAAGTCCCACCATTTTGGTGTTGGGAGGAAAGATGGTGACACCCCAATCTCTTCTCCCCAGACTATCTCAACCCACACAGTTCAGGCAGCCCTCACAGAATAGGGAGGGCGGTCAGCTTGCCCTGCTCCACAGTTCTCCCATGCCTTCTAAGCACTTGGCTGGGATTCAAAACCCAAAGCCTTCAAGGGACCTAGCTCATTGTGGCTCCTCTCCCCTGTTCCAGAGTAGAGCCTCTCCGCCCTGCTGATAAAAGGCCTTTGGCTGCCATCTGCAGGGTCTTTGTCTTTGGGGAGGCAATAAAGCTTCTTCCCAAATTACTCTGGAAAGGGGACTATTCTCTCCCAGTGCACCTGAGATTGCTACACCATATTATGCACTCCAGGGCCAGCTACCTCCTCCCCAGGAGCACAAGCCAAGGCTCCCGACTTCACTGTAGAGAAAGTCACACACTTCTGAACCTCTGAGTTTCAGCTCCTAAAGCTGTTTGCAAAAAATAAATTGGCAATGTCTGTATTTCTCATTCCCCAGTCCAGGTCCAGAAAGGTTTTCCTCTTATGCTAACTCAATGCCATATTTTCACAACCCCTCTCTCTCTCCCTTTTGTCTCTCGACAGAGAGGGTTCCCTCCCCTCCATGCCTATGCCAATTTATCTCCCCCAAGTCACATACATGCACCTTGGTCCTGCCAAGCTTTCTCCCTCCAACTATGGAGATCCTTCTGCCACTCCACAGATTGATTTCCTGGTTATTCCAAGTGATCTGACCTCAATACAACTGTGTATGAGGGACGAGAAAAATCCTTGTCCCCTTATTCCCCACCATCTTAACTCCCTTCCTCCTCAAATTACTTTTTTTTAATGTTTATTTGTTTATTTTGAGAGAGAGAGAGAATACCAAGCAGACTCCACACTGTCAGAGCAGAGCTCAATTCAGCACTCAATTCCACAAACCAGATCATGACCTGAGCCAAAATCAAGAGTCAGGTGCTTAACTGAATGATCCATGCAGGAACCCCTATAGTATCAAATTTTCAACCTCCCATTGCCTTCAAATATATTTAAAAAAATAAATGTTTAAAATAATACATTTCTTGAGTGAAGCACATTTCTCTAACCTTAATCTAATTTTTTTTGAAGAGTAATGAGATGTTTTTACCTTCTTGGTAAGGTTTCCATGTATTCATAATTCTTTGAAAGAGTAAAATGAAGGGTTATCTATGTATATTTATATATATTTATGTATGTGCTAAATATTTATAATGTCTTGTAATATCAACTGCAAGCCAAAAAAGGTCACTTTACAGATATAAATAAAAATCTAAAAAATTTCAATTACAAAAAAAGTAAACATGCCTTTAATGTTATAATTTATATTGGAAAATGTATCAGCAGAAAGTCCAGAGGGATTCAGAAAAAAGAAGGGAGTCCCTAAAGATTTCAATAATTGGAAAAGACTGCATTGAGAAAGTCAAACATGAACTTGGTATTAAAATACATACAGTAAGGAAAGAAAGACCTGTCATAGTTATCTGTTCAACTGCACTAACATAGATAAACAAATAGCTTCACCTCTTCAGAAATGTTTGAACACAGGTCAAAGCAGTGGAAGAACTCAGTGTGAAATGGAATTTCATAACAACCTTCCTTTTATGCAAATGCCATCAAATTTGCTTGATCCCCACTAATCAATTGGGCAGCTAATTTAACCCAGTGACTTAATACAAAATATCTTTGCTCCTGCTATTCCATTTGTATGATATGGCCTTCCTCACTCTTCTTTTGTGTGTGTGTCTAATTTACTTATTATCAACATCCTCCTCAAATGCTATTTCTTCTGAGAAGCCAATGACAATCCCTTGTTCCTTTTGTACTCCCAAAACACTAATATGTAGATATTTACTCATTCAAGGAATAAATATGAAGTATCTTACAGACCCTTTGGATACCAAGATGAACTTAAAAACAATAAACTTTAAAAACTTAAAATGATTCCAGCCTAGCTGAAAAACTAATAATAATAATTATTATTAGATAATAATTAGATAATAAATAATTATTATAGAAGATAATAGATAATAATTATATAATAATAATAATTAGAGCTAAAATATAAGTATGTACAAAGTAAAGTGGTTCAGTCCATTCAAATTTTGTTCCTGGGAGTTGGAAGTTGAGACCATTTTTCCAGAAAAACTTGCATTTAACCTGGTATTTGAAGGATAAGTGAGATTTTGCCAGAGAGTTAGAAGAAAGAAATTATAGATGTGGAGAGAAAAACCCATTGGGAAAAAAAAAAAAAAGCAAAGAGGCATTCATTTGCATTGTGTGCTGGTCTCACATGAAGTTATTCAATATAGTTCTGATGACCAACTTTGACTACCCTTTGGTACTTTCATTCATCATTCCCAGTCCATGCTCTGGAATCAGCTATTCCAATCTAATTCATACCCCATATCAAACTGCTCTCTCTTCTTGGAAGGCCTCCCCACAACTTTTTTTTTCTCCTGGATAAACCCAACTTCTTCTTCAAGAATCAAATAATTATTTTAGATATTGCCTCCTGTGAGGGCCATCTCTACTTCTTCATTTAGGATTAGGTGCCCCTTCTTTATAGGCTACAGGACTATGCTTATTTTTTGTTCAAGTCCATCTGATACTTATTATAAGACTGTTCACTTAGGTTATAGTCTTTTCTGTTTCTCTGCTATCTAACATATGTTGAGTGAATGAATCAATCAACAAATAAATGCATAACACCCATTAAGTACCAAAGCTATGGTAAGCAGAGGGAGTGGAGAGGGGATGCAATGAGAAGGGAAGGGATGCTCTGAAGGAGTTGACAGTCCATGTAAGTCATAAGTGGCATTATCAGTGGCTGAGGATGAAGGGAGAAGAGAAGGGAGCATTGGCCTGTAGGAGCTTATGTCTGACACTGAAGGGAGGAGACAATAAGGGCATTTTTTTTATGTGTCCCCAGTACCTACTAACAAATACTGAACACTGGTAGACTCATGGTCAGAAGAACCAAAGGCAGTTTTTGCTTGTCTCTTCAAGTTAACATTGAAAATTCAGAAGATTTTATAAAATGGATTTCTGGCTTCATTTGAATAATTTGGTAACATAGAGTCACATACTCAGAACTGAGGAGCAGGTCCCTTTTTCAGGTAAGGTATTAACTCTCACATTTACCTTTTATATTTTAAACTTATTTCAGTTAATAAATGTGTAATTAGAGGGAGGGAGCTAAAATGGTGACATAGTAGAAGGATCCTAGACTTGCCTTGTCCCTCCAACACAGCTAGATTAACTATCAAAGCATTCTAACTACCCAAGAAATCAACCTGAGGACTGACAGAACAAACTGCACAACTAGAGGAAGAGAAGAGATCAGCCACAGGAAGGAAGTACAAAGATGTGGTTTGGGGGAGAAGCTGGATCATGGGTGGTATGGATGGGTTGGAGTCCTGGTCATGGAGAATGCACATGGTATGCACAAGGAGAACACTTTTCCAAAGCCATTGGTTGGTAAATCAAGAGGGTCTGACTTTTTTGAGCTTTTGCAACCAGTGGGGCTGGTTCAAAGACTGGAGTTTTAAAGGTCCTTGGGCTTGGCTGGGATAGAGCCCTGAGGGCACTGCCCTGTTTCTGGAGACAAGGAGTACAAGCAACTACAGGGCAGATGGTGTAGTTTCAGGAATCTTAAGGCACAGGGGGAGAGACTGTTCCCTTTTATTGGAGTACTTCTGTTAGAGGTGGCACTCTCAGAGTCACATCTCTTGTGACAAAAGATCCAGGGGGCACCATTTCCTTCCCCTGCCCCTCAGCATAGGCACAGAGACACCTATTGAAGTCAGCTAACCTGGACACTGGCTGTTTAGCCTGTCTTGCTCTAAATCCCATGTCTTGTGCTCTGGTGCATCTTTCCTTCTCAGTCAAGCCTGCATTAGTCCCTGTGTAGCGAGGTCGTCCCCCAGAAGACCAGCACAGGACCCAGCCCACAGCATGTCCCTAAAGCCTTGAGTATAAAAAGTCAGCAGGTTTGACTGGGATAGAGTCCCAAGTGCACTGTGCTGCTCCAGGCAGACAAGCAACCCAGAGACAGTGTGAAAACAATGATCTGAAAAATATGAGGGGAACTTATTCATGCTTCTGGGAGTGCTTCCCTGAGAGTGGCAAGCATGGAGAACTCTCTCCAGGGAAAAGGGATCTGTATGGGGCCATTTCACCCCCTCCCCACCCCTCAGCATAAGTGAACTTCAATAAGCAGCACATTCCCAGCACTGCCTGCCTAACCTGCTTACACCAAGTCCTACCCCCATGTGCTCTGGTGGTACTGCTTTTCTTAGGCAAGTGTGTCTAAGGACCAAAATAGTAGGCTTCTTCCCCAGATACCAACACAAGCCCTTGCATGCACCACATCTACTGACCATAGAGTTCTCCAAGGGTTTAGGTCTAGTGAAAGTAGCATCAGGTCTACTTGTTAAATGCAGCATGAGAGTGTATGTAGCACACACCAGAAGCACTAAGGCCTGGACACCATATGACCTCTTCTTCATAAAGCCATTACTCTCAGAAGCATGAAACATGATAGGCTTTTCTAGCACACAGAAGAAGACAGAGACCTAGACAAAATACCAAGACAGAGGAATTCATCCCAAAAGAAAGAACAAAAAAAGTTCATGGCCAGAGCTCTAATCTAAACAGATATAAGCAATATGCCTGATGCAGAATTTACTGCTTGGGGTTCTTTTTTTTTTTTTTTTTAAGTAGACTTCATGCACAGCATAAAGCCCAAAGCAGGGACAGAACTCATGATACTGAGATCAAGACCTGAGCTGAGATCAAGAGTTGGCCACTCAACCAACTGATCCACCCAGGCACCCCTGCCTGATGGAGAATTTAAATCAACAATCATAAGAAGGGGCACCTGGGTGGCTCAGTTAGTTAAGCATCTGACTTCAGCTCAGGTCTTGATCTCACAGTTTATCTATTAGAGACCCTCATCAGGCTCTCTGTTGACAGCTCAGAGCCTGGAGCCTGTTTCAATTTCTGTGTTCCCCTCTCTCTCTGCTTCTCACCAACTCATGCTCTGATTCTCTCTTAAAAATAAGTAAACATTAAAAAAAATTGAAGCAACAATCATAAGGATACTTCCTGGGCTTGAGAAAAGCATGGAAGAAATCAGGGAGACCTTAACCACAGAAATAAAATAGTTAAAAAACAATCAGGTAGAAACAAAAAATATAATAACTAGATTCAAAACAGATTTAATGTAATGAACACCAGGATGGAAGAAGCAGAGGAATGAATAAGTGGTATAGAAAACAAAATCATGGGGGCGCCTGAGTGGCTCACTCGGTTAAGCGTCCGACTTTGGCTCAGGTCATGATCTCGCAGTCTGTGAGTTCAAGCCCCGCATCGGGCTCTGTGCTGACAGCTCAGAGCCTGGAGCCTGCTTTGGATTCTGTGTCTTCCTCTCTCTCTGACCCTCCCCCATTCATGCTCTGTCTCTCTATGTCTCAAAAATAAAAATAAATAAATAAATAAACGTTTAAAAAAACAAAATTATGGAAAATAATGAAGCGAAACAAAAGAGAGAAAGAACTATGGACCATGAGAGTAGACTTAAGGAACTCAGTGACTCCTTCAAACATAATAACATTCATATCATAGGAGTCCCAGGAGAAGAAGAGAAAGAAAAGAGGGCAGAAGGTTTATTTGAGGAAGTAATAGCTGAAAACTTTGCTAATCTGGGGAAGGGAACAGACATCCAAATCCAGGAGGCACAGAGAACTCCCATCAAAATCAACAAAAGCAAGTCAACACCAAGACATATTGTACTTAAATCTGCAAAATACAGTGATAAAAAACCCTAAAGCAACAAGACAAAATAATTCCCTATCTTCTAAGGGAAGACCCATAAGGCCAGCTGCAGATGTCTCCACAAAAACTTGGCAAGCCAGAAGGGAGTGGCACGCTATACTCAATGTGCTGAATGGGGAAAATCTTCAGCCAAGAATACTCTATCCAGTGTCATTTAGAATAGAAGGAGAGATAAAGAGTTTACAAGACAAATGAAAACTAAGAGTTTCTGACCACTAAACCAGCCCTGCAAGAGATATTAAAGGGGTCTCTTTGAGTGGTAAGAAAAGACCAAAAGTGACAAAGACCAAGTGGGATTTATTCCTGGGCTGCAAGGGTGGTTCAATATTCACAAATCAATCATCATGATATTCCACATTAATCTCCACAGATGCAGAGAAAGCATCTGACAAGTTACAACATCCATTCTGGATTTAAATAAACCCTCAACAAAGTAGGGATGGGGTAATATACCTCAGCATAATAAAGGCCATGTATGAAAAATCCACAGCTAATAACTCCTCAATAGGGAAAAACTGAGAAAAACTTTTCCTCTGTGGTCAGGAATAAGACAAGGATGTCCACTCTCACCACTGTTAATTTAACACAGTACCAAAAGTCCTAACCTCAGCAATTACACAACAAAAAGAAATAAAAGGCATCCAAATAGACAAGGAAGAAGTCAAATTTTCATGATTTGCAGATGACATGATACTCTATATAGAAAACCTAAGACTCCACCCAAAAATTGCTAGAGCCAATCCACAAATTCAGTAAAGTCACAGGATACAAAATCAACGTACAGAAATCTGTTGCATTTCTATTCACCAATAATGAAGCAGCAGAAAGAGAAATCAAAGAATCTGTCTCATTTACAATTGCACTAAAAACCATAAGATACTTAAGAATAAACCTAACCAAAGAGGTAAAATATCCGTACTTCGAAAACTATAAAACATTGATGAAAGAAGTTGAAGAAGACATAAGAAAGTGAAAAGACAAGGGGCGCCTGGGTGGCGCAGTCGGTTAAGCGTCCGACTTCAGCCAGGTCACGATCTCGCGGTCCGGGAGTTCGAGCCCCGCGTCAGGCTCTGGGCTGATGGCTCAGAGCCTGGAGCCTGTTTCCAATTCTGTGTCTCCCTCTCTCTCTGCCCCTCGCCCGTTCATGCTCTGTCTCTCTCTGTCCCAAAAATAAATAAATGTTGAAAAAAGAAATTTAAAAAAAAAAGTGAAAAGACATTCCACACTCATGAACTGAAAGAACAAATATTATTAAAATGTCAATACTACCTAAAGCAATCTACACATTTAATGCAATCCCTATCAAAATACCACCAGCATTTTTCACAGAGCTAGGACAAACAACTTAAAATTTGTATGGAACCACAAAAAACCCAAATACCAAAGCAATCTTGAAAAAGAAAAACAAAGCTGGAGGCATCACAGTTCTGGACTTCAAGTTGTATTACAAAGCTGTAATCATCAAGACAGTATGGTACTGGCACAAAAACATATACACAGACCAATAGAACAGAGTAGAAAACCTAGAAATGGACCCACAACTATATGGCCAACTCATCTTCAACAAAGCAGGAAAGAATATCCAATGGAAAAAAGACAATCTGTTCAACAAATGGTGCTGGGAAATCTGGACAGCAACATGCAAAGGAATGAAAGTGGACCACTTTCTTATACCATACGCACAAAAAAATTCAATTGTATGAAAGACCTAAATGTGAGACAGGAAAGCATCAAAATCCTAGAGGAGAAAAAGGCAGTAACCTCTTTGACTTCAGCCATAGCAACTTCTTACTGATATGTCTCCTGTGGCAAGGGAAACAAAAGTAAAAATAAATTATTGAAACTTCATCCAGATAAAAAGCTTCTGCATTGCAAAGACAATAACAAAGCTAAAAGCAACCTATGGAATGGGAGAAGATATTTGCAAATGACATATCCAATAAAGGGTTTGTGTCCAAAATCTATAAAGAACTCACCAAACTCAACACATAAAAAACAAATAATCCAGTGAAGAAATGGACAGAAGTCATCAATAGACACTTTTCCAAAGAAGACATCCAGATGGCAAACAGACATATGAAAAGATTCTCAACATCTCTCATCATCAGGGAAAAACAAATCAAAACCACACTGAGATACCACTCACACTGGTCAGAGTGGCTAAAATTAACAACTCAGGAAATAACAGATGTTGGTGAGGATGCGGAGAAAGGGAAACCCTTTTGGATTGCTAGTGGGAATGCTAGTGGGAATGCAGCCACTCTGGAAAACAGTATAGAGGTTCCTCAAAAAATTAGAAATAGAGCTACCCTATGACCTGGCAAGCACTACTAGGTATTTATCCAAAGGATAGAAAAAATACTAATTTTGAAGGGATACATGCATTCCAATGTTTATAGCAACATTACCAACAATAGCAAAATTATGAAAGGAGCCGAAATGTCCGTTGACTGATGAATAGATAAAGAAGATGTGGTATATATGTATAATGGAATATTACTCAGCCATCGAAAAGAATGAAATCCTGCCATTTGCAAGGACATGGATGATTATGCTAAGTGAAATAAGTAAGTCAGAGAAAGACAAATACCATATAATTTCATTCATGTGTGGAATTTAAGAAATAAAAGAGATGAACAAAGGAGGGGAAAAAAGAGAGGCAAACCAGGAAACGGATTCTTAGCTATAGAGAACAAACTGATGGTTACCAGAGGGGAGGTTGGTGGGGAGATGGGTTAAAAGAATGATGGGGATTAAGGAGTGTACTTGTTGTGATGGGCACTGGGTGATGTATGGAAGTGTTGAATCACTAAATTCTACCCCTAAACTAATATTATACTGTTTGTTAACTAACTTCGATTTAAATAAAAACTTAAAAAGAAATATGTCATTTTACAGAGAACATTATGGTAAATAACTAGACAATACTAGGATGTGACCTAAAAAGCAGAGGTGGCACTTAAATGATGGTTCAAAGCCACAGAAAGCAACGTGCAGGCCTCCAGATTTTCTGCCATTGCCCATTCCCATTCTCATCTACAATTTCCAGTAAGTTTGGTCAAATTGTCCATATAAGTTGGGCATATCATTAAACTTTTATTATATATTGAACTCTTTATAAAGTGTCATCTTTATAATTACTTCCCAGAATTTAAATCATCTGATATTAATATTGCAACCCCTTTCTTTTATATATGTATTTTCGGGTGTCTGGGTGCCTTAGACAGTTAAGGGTTCGACTTTGGCTCAGGTCATGATCTCACTGTTCATGAGTTTGAGCCCCACATGGAGCTCTGTGCTGACAGCTCAGAGCCTGGATTCTGTTTCAGATTCTGTGTCTTCCCCTGTCTCTGCCCCTCCCCTGCTTGCACTCTGTCTCTCTCTCTCTCTCTCTCTCTCAAAAATAAATAAACATTAAAAATTTATATATGTATTTTCATAGAATATCTTTGTTCATACTTTTATTTGCAAATTTTGAGTAGTCTTAATTTAGTGCTTTCTCTATGTAGAGAATATACTATGTAGAATGTTCTTTGTTTTAAAATTCAACCAGTCTTTTTTCTGATAGGTAGGTTTTAGCATATTTACATCTATGAATATAATAAGTGAGTTTTAGTTCTATCATTTTTTAATTACTTCTTTCTTATTTTTGGCCTTTTAAATATAATTTTTCACAAAATGTTCTGTGTTGGTTTTGTGTTGGTATGTGTATTTCTTCTGACAATTTGGGAAGTTTGTATTTTGCTTTTGTTGTTAACTTTATTATGAAATATACTCTATATTCTGTTTGTTTAGATAGTGTCTAGCTACTACCTATTCAGAAATTATAACAGGAGAATATCTGAACTTTTTTCTATCTTCCCTCTTTGCCACCAGCCTAAATAGATATCTGAAAGAACCAAGTTCCAGGTAGCAGATCAGCAAGTGAAAAGGTCTGGATAAATTATGCTACTTTGTTTGTTTGTTTGTTTGTTTATGTGTTTGTTTGAAGAATAGCAGGGAGACCCCTGTGGCTGGAGCTGAATTAAGGAAAGAATGGGAGGTAAGGAAGTCAGAGAAGTCCCTGGGGCTGTGTGAGTATTTGTCTTTTACTCTGAATAAGATCAACTGCTACCAGAGGATTTTTGAGCAGGAGGCTGACATCTGACTTACATGTAACCCCACTTTAGTATGGAGATGAACTGTAGGGACATCAAGCACAGAGGCAAGAAAAGCGTTTGAGAGGCATCTGTAATAATCCGGATGAGAGAAATGAAGGCATCTTCAGGTAGGATGGAGCAGTAGAGAACAGATCAGATGCAGGATATGTTTTGAATGTAAAATGGATCAGGTTAGCTGATGGATTGGATATAGAATGTGAGAGAAAGAAGGGTCGTGGCAAGGCTTTGACCTGAGCATTTCTGAGATGTTCTCCAGAGTGCTATAGGAGGGTAGCAAAACCTGTAACCTCAGATAGTTCAACCTATTATTAAACTATGATAATAATTGAAATGGTGTAATAATGAAGCATGAATTTACACTAAAAAAACTCTATTAAAAAGAATAGATGTTTAAAAAGGACCTTAATTCAAATTGGGATTTAAAATAAAAGTGTCATTTTTAATAACTTTAAAAATATGAGTAATTCAAAGGATTGTACTGAAACAACTAATAGCCAGCTGGATATTAGATACCTGCCATCACCTGATACCTTACAATAATTGATAATCCTACCCCCAAAATATAAAGGCAGGGATAGATTATAAAGTTCTGAAAGGAAAGAGAACAATATTTTTAAACACATAAAGTAGGAAAAACTTTTATAACATAAAACTCAGAAGCCATAACTTTTGACTTCATTTTAAAAAACAAAAGAAATATTGGGCAAACACCCAATAAGTAAAAGTAACAATAAACTGGTGGAAGGGAGCTATATTTGCAAGAATCATAGACATACATGCTGTTATTTGTCAATTTTCTGTATTAACAAAAAGTTTTGTTTTTAAAATCTCATAATAAAAATAGTAAGAAGAAAAAGAGAATTCTATAGAGATTTAGGAATTGGGGTAACTGTGAACATGGGGGAAGGGGTACAGCTCTGAAAACAAGCGGATACATTAAATATCTGACTAGCAAGCTATAAATGCACTCCACCAAATTCCCTGTCAGACAGGCCCACATAGGCAGTTAACTGGCCCTTCCCCCACCCTTGGAAAGATGACTTGAGCCTTACTCTGAGGAAGGACTGTCATGGGTGGTACTGAATTCCAAGACTCTAGAATTGGCAAAAAGCTGGATTAAAAACAGGGGGGCTAAGAAAAAATCTGTATATTTAATAGCAAGGTCTTGCTATTAAATATTAAAGGAAAAGGGGTGATTAGCCCCTTTTCCTAATAGGTTGCTTACAACTCCTCTCCATATCTCTTCCCCACCTTATTTAGTTCAGGCTACTGTAAGAAGAATAGCCATCAGCTGGGTGGCTTAAATAACAAACATTTATTTTCACACCTCTGGAGGCTGAGAAGTGCAAGATCAAGTTGCTCAGTAGATCCTGTATCTGATAAGAGCCCATTTCCTGGTTTGTAGATGGACATCTCATTGTATTCTTACATGGCAGAGAGCAGAGAGCGAGGACTAACTCTCTTCCTCTTCTTATAAGGACACTAATCCCATCATGGAGTGTCCATCCTCCATCCTCATGAATGAATTACCTCCCAACAGGCCCACTTTCAACTGCCATCACAGTAGGACTTCAACACAGGAATTTAGGTGGAGACACAAATATTTGGTCCATAGCACCAGCCCAGCCAATAGAATAGTAAAGGGAAAGTACTGACATTTGTAACTCAAATAGACAACCCTAGAGTAATACACATTGTCAGTAAATCCTACTTATACATGCAAAGACTCAAGCCAGCTTTTTAAGTGCCTCCTCTTAAAAATGAATTGATATGCAATGATTGGCAGACCTGTGAGGTAAACATCTAATGTGGAAAATAGAAGCAAACAGAGAAAATAATTTGGGAATTAATAGATGCATTATAAACTCCAGCACAAGTAAATGTAACACAAGAAAAGAAAAAGTCTTGTGTGGCTGTGCTGTGAATAATATTTATCCAGTTATAATAATTAAACCATTAGTTTTGATTTTACCAAAACTAGATAGGTAGGAAAGGACAGCTGCTTTCTCTTCAGGACCTTGTTGTCTACTTGGCTATTAAAACTATGTTCAGATGAGTCTCTGGAAGTCCTAGTCAGTTTAAGAGGAGATGGGGAAAAGAGAGAGAATAAGATACTCAAATAAGAGAAAAAGGGATTGAAAAGAACAAACACAATTCTAGGTGGTCTATTTGTTATTTGGTGATTTGCAGAGTCTTAACTATGACTTTATAATTTGTCTGGACTTTGGGGTACACTTTGACGTACACTTTGACTTTGATGCCCTAAAGATTATCAACATGAAAGTCTTGGAAAAATTAAAATACATAAGATCATACAGAGTTCTGAATACAAGATTATGATACCAAAATCAATTATATTCATATAAACTAGCAACAAATAATGACAAAAACACCAAGAAATTAATTTAACAAAAGGTGCAAAGATCTTTATCGAAAAAAGTATACCAGTTTCAGTAAAGGAACACTTAAGAAGACATAAGTAAATGGAGACTATAGCATGATCAAGAATGGTAAAAATGGCCATTACAAGGATACCAATTTTTCCCCCAAATTAATATTTACATTTAATGCAATTACAATTGAAATAACTATAGGATTTTTCATGGACTTTGACAGGCTCATCCTAAAGTTCATATGAAAGGGTAAAGAATAGGAACTTACTTTTCAAGGCAAATAAGAAAAGAGTACTTGTCCTATAGGAAAGTGAAACTTATAAAGCTAAGGTAATGGAAATAATGTGGTTTGGTACAAGACAAAAATACCAGTGAAAAAGAACAGAGAGCCCATACCAGATCTACATATAAATGAACAGTAGTGGAGCAATTAGCTAACCATTGGAAAAAGATAAAATTAGATTCCTGTATCCTTCTATATAAAAACAAATTCCAGGAGGAGGGAAGAAGATGGCGGCTTAGGAGGACGCTGGGCTCACCGTGCGTCCTGCTGATCACTTAGATTCCACCTACACCTGCCTAAATAACCCAGAAAACCGCCAGGGGATTAGCAGAATGGAGTCTCTGGAGCCAAGCGCAGACGAGAGGCCCACGGAAGAGGGTAGGAAGGGCGGCGAGGAGGTGCGCGCTCCACGGACTGGCGGGAGGGAGCCGGCTCGCCGGCCAAGCAGAGCCCCCGAGTCTGGCTGGCAAAAGCGGAGGGGCCTGACGGAATGTGTTCCAACAGCAAGCGCGACTTAGCGTCTGGGAGGTCATAAGTTAACAGCTCTGCTCAGAAAGCGGGAAGGCTGGAGGACAAAGGGAGGGAGAGCTGCTGAGCCCTGGGAGGACAGAGCTCAGTTTGGTGGGGAACAAAGGCGCTCGCCAGCGCCATCTCCCCCACCCATCCCCCAGCCAAAATCCCAAAGGGAACCAGTTCCTGCCAGGGAACTTGCTCGCTGTGTGCAAACACCCAACTCTGTGCTTCTGCGGAGCCAAACCTCCGGCAGCGGATCTGACTCCCCCCCGCTGCCACAGGGCCCCTCATGAAGTGGATCACCTAAGGAGAAGCAAGCTAAGCCTGCCCCTCCTGCCCCCGTGCACCTTGCCTACCCACCCCAGCTAATACGCCAGATCCCCAGCACCACAAGCCTGGCAGTGTGCAAGTAGCCCAGATGGGCCATGCCACCCCACAGTGAATCCCGCCCCTAGGAGAGGGGAAGAGAAGGCACGCACCAGTTTGACTGTGGCCCCAGAGGTGGGCTGGGGACAGACATCAGGTCGGACTGTGGCCCCGCCCACCAACTCCAGTTATACACCACAGCACAGGGGAAGTGCCCTGCAGGGCCTCACCACTCCAGGGACTATCCAAAATGACCAAACGGAAGAATTCCCCTCAGAAGAATCTCCAGGAAATAACAACAGCTAATGAACTGATCAAAAAGGATTTAAATAATATAACAGAAAGTGAATTTAGAATAATAGTCATAAAATTAATCGCTGGGCTTGAAAACAGTATAGAGGACAGCACAGAATCTCTTGCTACAGAGATCAAGGGACTAAGGAACAATCACAAGGAGCTGAAAAGCACTTTAAACGAAATGCAAAACAAAATGGAAACGACGACAGCTCGCATTGAAGAGGCAGAGGAGAGAATAGGTGAACTAGAAGATAAAGTTATGGAAAAAGAGGAAGCTGAGAAAAAGAGAGATAAAAAAATCTAGGAGTATGAGGGGAAAATTAGAGAACTAAGGGATACACTAAAAAGAAATAATATACGCATAATTGGTATCCCAGAGGAGGAAGAGAGAGGGAAAGGTGCTGAAGGTGTACTTGAAGAAATTATAGCCGAGAACTTCCCTGAACTGGGGAAGGAAAAAGGCATTGAAATCCAAGAGGCACAGAGAACTCCCTTCAGACGTAACTTGAATCGATCTTCTGCACGACATATCATAGTGAAACTGGCAAAATACAAGGATAAAGAGAAAATTCTGAAAGCAGCAAGGGATAAACGTGCTCTCACATATAAAGGGAGACCTATAAGACTCGTGACTGATCTCTCTACTGAAACTTGGCAGGCCAGAAAGAATTGGCACGAGATCTTCAGTGTGCTAAACAGAAAAAATATGCAGCTGAGAATCCTTTATCCAGCAAGTCTGTCATTTAGACTAGAAGGAGAGATAAAGGTCTTCCCAAACAAACAAAAACTGAAGGAATTTGTCACCACTAAACCAGCCCTACAAGAGATCCTAAGGGGCACCCTGTGAGACAAAGTCCCAGAGACGTCACTACAAGCATAAAACATACAGACATCACAATGACTCTAAACCCATATCTTTCTATAATAACACTGAATGTAAATGGATTAAATGCGCCAACCAAAAGACAGAGGGTATCAGAATGGATAAAAAAACAAGACCCATCTATTTGCTGTCTACAAGAGACTCATTTTAGACCTGAGGACACCTTTAGATTGAGAGTGAGGGGATGGAGAACTATTTATCATGCTACTGGAAGCCAAAAGAAAGCTGGAGTAGCCATACTTATATCAGACAAACTAGACTTTAAATTAAAGGCTGTAACAAGAGATGAAGAAGGGCATTATATAATAATTACAGGGTCTATCCATCAGGAAGAGCTAACAATTATAAATGTCTATGCGCCGAATACAGGAGCCCCCAAATATATAAAACAATTACTCATAAACATAAGCAACCTTATTGATAAGAATGTGGTAATTGCAGGGGACTTTAACACCCCACTTACAGAAATGGATAGATCATCTAGACACACGGTCAATAAAGAAACAAGGGCCCTGAAGGATACATTGGATCAGATGGACTTGACAGATCTATTTAGAACTCTGCATCCCAAAGCAACAGAATATACTTTCTTTTCGAGTGCACATGGAACATTCTCCAAGATAGATCATATACTGGGTCACAAAACAGCCCTTCATAAGTTTACAAGAATTGAAATTATACCCTGCATACTTTCAGACCACAATGCTATAAAGCTTGAAATCAACCACAGGAAAAAGTCTGGAAAACCTCCAAAAGCATGGAGGTTAAAGAACACCCTACTAAAGAATGAGTGGGTCAACCAGGCAATTAGAGAAGAAATTAAAAAATATATGGA
Source organism: Puma concolor (assembly GCF_028749965.1). Classification (NCBI taxonomy): domain Eukaryota; kingdom Metazoa; phylum Chordata; class Mammalia; order Carnivora; family Felidae; genus Puma; species Puma concolor. The sequence goes on from NC_141677.1 coordinate 20,647,115, forward strand.
AACAAACGAAAATGAAAATACAACAATCCAAATGCTTTGGGACGCAGCGAAGGCAGTCCTGAGAGGAAAATACATTGCAATCCAGGCCTATCTCAAGAAACAAGAAAAATCCCAAATACAAAATCTAACAGCACACCTAAAGGAAACAGAAGCAGAACAGCAAAGGCAGCCTAAACCCAGCAGAAGAAGAGAAATAATAAAGATCAGAGCAGAAATAAACAATATAGAATCTAAAAAAACTGTAGAGCAGACCAACGAAACCAAGAGTTGGTTTTTTGAAAAAATAAACAAAATTGACAAACCTCTAGCCAGGCTTCTCAAAAAGAAAAGGGAGATGACCCAAACAGATAAAATCATGATGAAAATGGAATGACTACAACCAATCCCTCCGAGATACAAACAATTCTCAGGGAATACTATGAAAAATTATATGCCAACAAATTGGACAACCTGGAAGAAATAGACAAATTCCTGAACACCCACACTCTTCCAAAACTCAATCAGGAGGAAATAGAAAGCTTGAACAGACCCATCACCAGCGAAGAAATTGAATCGGTTATCAAAAATCTCCCAACAAATAAGAGTCTAGGATCAGATGGCTTCCCAGGGGAGTTCTACCAGACGTTTAAAGCAGAGATAATACCTATCCTTCTCAAGCTATTCCAAGAAATAGAAAGGGAAGGAAAACTTCCAGACTCATTCTATGAAGCCTGTATTACTTTGATTCCTAAACCAGACAGAGACCCAGTAAAAAAAGAGAACTACAGGCCAATATCCCTGATGAATATGGATGCAAAAATTCTCAATAAGATACTAGCAAATCGAATTCAACGGCATATAAAAAGAATTATTCACCATGACCAAGTGGGATTCATTCCTGGGATGCAGAGCTGGTTCAACATTCGCAAATCAATCAACATGATACATCACATTAACAAAAAAAAGAGAAGAACCATATGATCCTGTCAATCGATGCAGACAAAATCCAGCACCCTTTCTTAACAAAAACCCTTGAGAAAGTCGGGATAGAAGGAACATACTTAAAGATCATAAAAGCCATTTATGAAAAGCCCACAGTTAACATCATCCTCAACGGGGAAAAACTGAGAGCTTTTTCCCTGAGATCAGGAACACGACAGGGATACCCACCCTCACCGCTGTTTTTTAACATAGTGCTGGAAGTGCTAGCATCAGCAATCAGACAACAAAAGGAAATGAAAGGCATCCAAATTGGCAAAGATGAAGTCAAGCTTTCGCTTTTTGCAGATGACATGATACTATACATGGAAAATCCGATAGACTCCACCAAAAGTCTGCTAGAACTGATACATGAATTCAGCAAAGTTGCAGGATACAAAATCAATGTACAGAAATCAGTTGCATTCTTATACACTAACAATGAAGCAACAGAAAGACAAATAAAGAAACTGATCCCATTCATAATTGCACCAAGAAGCATAAAATACCTAGGAATAAATCTAACCAAAGATGTAAAAGATATGTATGCTGAAAACTATAGAAAGCTTATGAAGGTAATTGAAGAAGATTTAAAGAAATGGCAAGACATTCCCTGCTTATGGATTGGAAGAATAAATATTGTCAAAATGTCAATACTACCCAAAGCTATCTACACATTCAATGCGATCCCAATCAAAATTGCACCAGCATTCTTCTCAAAACTAGAACAAGCCATCCTAAAATTCATATGGAACCACAAAAGGCCCCGAATAGCCAAAGTCATTTTGAAGAAGAAGACCAAAGCAGGAGGCATCACAATCCCAGACTTTAGCCTCTACTGCAAAGCTGTCATCATCAAGACAGCATGGTATTGGCACAAAAACAGACACATAGACCAATGGAATAGAATAGAGACTCCAGAATTGGATGCACAAACGTATGGCCAACTCATCTTTGACAAAGCAGGAAAGAACATCCAATGGAAAAAAGACAGTCTCTTTAACAAATGGTGCTGGGAGAACTGGACAGCAACATGCAGAAGGTTGAAACTAGACCACTTTCTCACACCATTCACAAAAATAAACTCAAAATGGATAAAGGACCTGAATGTGAGACAGGAAACCATCAAAACCTTAGAGGAGAAAGCAGGAAAAGACCTCTCTGACCTCAGCCGTAGCAATCTCTTACTCGACACATCCCCAAAGGCAAGGGAATTAAAAGCAAAAGTGAATTACTGGGACCTTATGAAGATAAAAAGCTTCTGCACAGCAAAGGAAACAACCAACAAAACTAAAAGGCAACCAACGGAATGGGAAAAGATATTTGCAAATGACATATCGGACAAAGGGCTAGTATCCTAAAATCTAGTGTGGAACTCCACACCCGAAAAGCAAATAACCCAGTGAAGAAATGGGCAGAAAACATCAAAAGACACTTCTCTAAAGAAGACATCTGGGTGGCCTACAGGCACATGAAAAGATGTTCAACGTCGCTCCTTATCAGGGAAATACAAATCAAAACCACACTCTGATATCACCTCACGCCAGTCAGAGTGGCCAAAATGAACAAATCAGGAGACTATAGATGCTGGAGAGGATGTGGAGAAACGGGAACCCTCTTGCACTGTTGGTGGGAATGCAAATTGGTGCAGCCACTCTGGAAAGCAGTGTGGAGGTTCCTCAGAAAATTAAAAATAGACCTACCCTATGACCCAGCAATAGCACTGCTAGGAATTTATCCAAGGGATACAGGAGTGCTGATGCATAGGGGCACTTGTACCCCAATGTTCATAGCAGCACTCTCAACAATAGCCAAATTATGGAAAGAGCCTAAATGTCCATCAACTGATGAATGGATAAAGAAATTGTGGTTTATATACACAATGGAATACTATGTGGCAATGAGAAAAAATGAAATATGGCCTTTTGTAGCAACGTGGATGGAACTGGAGAGTGTGATGCTAAGTGAAATAAGCCATACAGAGAAAGACAAATACCATATGGTTTCATTCTTATGTGGATCCTAAGAAACTTAACAGAAACCCATGGGGGAAGGGAAGGAAAAAAAAAAAAAAGAGGTTAGAGTGGGAGGGAGCCAAAACATAAGAGACGCTTAAAAAGTGAGAACAAACTGAGGGTTGATGGGGGGTGGGAGGGCGGGGAGGGTGGGTGATGGGTATTGAGGAGGGCACCTTTTGGGATGAGCACTGGGTGTTGTATGGAAACCAATTTGACAATAAATTTCATATATAAATAAATAAATAAATAAATAAATAAATAAATAAATAAATAAAAACAAATTCCAGGGAAATTAAAGAACTAAATATAAGATATGAACTTTAAAATGTTTAGGAAAAAATGCAGGAGACCATTTTAAAGAGATAAGGAGAGATCTTAAACAAGACCTCAAAAGCATGAACTTTGAAGTGGGGAAGGTCTGATTATATAGACCATATAGTTATTTGATTACACAGATATTTAAACATTTGACAAAAGACAACCAATCTGGTATCCAGAATAACTTCCATAGACTCATGAAGAAAGAAAAGAGAAAAATTGACAAAAGATGTGAAAAGGCAACTCATAGACAAGGACACCCAAATGTACAATAATCAGGTAGAAGACACTTAATCTCTTGAGTAATTAGTGAAATTCAGATTTTAAAATAATAATAATTTGACATTTATCTGATTATTAAAAAAGACTAGCAATACTAAATATTAGGAGGGAATGAGGGAGTACAAATTGGCACAATAGTTTACACAGCAATTTGGCAATATCAAGTCAAGTTAAAGATGTGTAAACTCTATGACACAGCAATTTCAATTATAGAATTTAACCCAGAAAAACTTCTGCTTAATTTTAAGATCCAAAAAGCAATATACTCCCAAAGTTTTCTTGAGAGAATTGGAGATGAGGACAGGGAGAAGGAGGGAAATGCTTCAAATGTAAACTGAAAGTATAGTTTCCTTAAAATTCTAGAATACATAGTGGTGCAAGGCATGGTAGGGCAAATATTTTCTCACACACTTCCTTTTTGAATCCTGGAATGTACTGGGGCTGAGAAAACAAAAAGTAGCCTTGGCAATGTAATTAAAAGCCAAGAAGGAAATAGGAAGCTATTTTTTTTTTTATGGAAGTATAGTTGATACACAATGTTACATTAGTTTCAGGTGTATAACTTAGTGATTCCACATCTCTATGCTATGCTATGGTTATGCTATGCTCACCACAAATGTAGTTACTATTTGCCACCATACAACTTGGCAGAGACTAATTTTAACAGTGCAAAAGGTTCTTTCTTTTAGGTACTCCACCATAAGACCAGAGTACAAAGCAGACTTGTTCCCCATTGCTTGCCCTGCCTTCAAAATCTGAAAATCCCTGACCATCTGATAACCTTAGCAATAAGAACAATTTAAGCCCTGTGAATGAGACAGGAGAAAAGAGATTTTAAAGGACTGAAAAGATGAAGAGAAGGAAGGAGATAGAGTAAGCCAAGTTTGGGGGCAACTGAGGAGAGATTGGTCTTGCAGAATGTCCCTAAATCCGGGAACTAAGACCATATCTGATCCCTTTGGAAAAGATAGAGAGTGATAGTTCGTTGTCCCTTGCACCACACATAGTGTAACAGGACACAGAGAGCACAGTGCCATTTAAGTGCTGTATAGATCCAGGATATGAATGTTTGTTTCTTTTGGGAAGTCTGATGGAACCAGCAGAAGTAGGGCTCACTGCACATGACAAGTGCCCTGTGGAAGCAGCTCTCCTATGGGCACTGAATGTAGCAGCAATGTGGCACCAAGCCCAGTGACAACGCTGGAATCAGAGACACACCAGCACACATACTGATGGTTGGTTTCAAATGGAGGACTACAGAGAAGCCCTTGGGATTCTACAATCTGGAGTTGGATGACTTCCAGGCTCTTGTCTATGATGAGTCTATGCTCCTAAAAGAGTACTGGTTGTTTTCCTTTGTTATATATTGTGTGTCTTTGCTTCTGGAGTTTGTAATTTTGGGATGGTCCTTGTGAGATTTTGATATGAAGTGGGAAAACTGTGAAAGACTGATCAAGATTCATCACATAGCAATTTCCTTTAAAATGTGTATGGGTGCATGTGTGTTTGTGTGTACGTGCATTTAGTCCAATGCCCCTCCCTGATTCCAGGAAACAGTAGTAAGAACCTGAGGGGGCTCCTCGGTTGACACTGATAGGGTTGATGTTTGGCCCAGGAAGCATCAGGATGACCATGACAGATACTAAATTATTGAAATTCCTCCAAACCAATTGGTGAGTGACCACTGCCAAAGATGACCCCCTTAGCTGCTATCCTGGCTTTCCTGGGTCTTCTTCCAAACTCTGCTTTCCCACCTAGTTCCCCAATAACCCAAAAACTAAAGGCCTCCACAATCCTGTTCCAATATTACAGTCCAAAAGAATGAGCAGAAAAAGGTCTCTACTAATTCTGCTTCAGCTTTTGCATCTTTTCACAAACCTCGTTACAACCTCTCCTACTGGATAAATTCCCTTTTTGCCTCCCTTTTCTACTGCCCATATTTAGTTAGCACTTATTTTTCTCTATATACTTACTTCCACCAAGTCCATTTTCTCAAGGTAACCTTTTTTTTTTTTTCAACGTTTATTTATTTTTGTGACAGAGAGAGAGACAGAGCATGAACGGGGGAGGGGCAGAGAGAGAGGGAGACACAGAATCGGAAACAGGCTCCAGGTTCTGAGCCATCAGCCCAGAGCCTGACGCGGGGCTCGAACTCACGGACCGCGAGATCGTGACCTGGCTGAAGTCGGACGCTTAACCGACTGCGCCACCCAGGCGCCCCTCTCAAGGTAACCTTTAAGAGACCTAGGAAGTGCTGATGCCAGCCCTGGGATCTTCCATGAGAGAAATGTCTAGCTCATAGACCATCCAGTTTCTAGGAGGCCTTGGATCAGCTTATAAAGGCCTTGAGAGTGATTGAGTGAAGAAAGGAAGGGGAAATTTCTCCAAAACACATTCCTCCTAACTTCCTTATTTCCTTTCCTTCATTTCTGACTTCTTTTCTTTACCTTATTCCTTGGTTTCTCTCCACTAGTCAGGAAGTGGGACTATCAGGCCCTGGGGTGCAGACTCACACATAGGGAGGCATCTGGCCTTGAAATTGGCCTTTCACCTCCTGGTATACATCTGTTGGGAGCAGGAACATAGCCAATTTGTGTTCTGTTTTCTCTTCTCTTTTAAAAAGTATAAGGAATGTGGGTTTTTCCCCCTAACACATTCAACTACTTTCCTCTACAAAACATTTTCTCATTTCTAGAACAAGTGAATTTTTTAAAATGCGTTTTGTCTACAATAGACACTAGGAATATTCTTTAAGTGAGTGGTTTCATCAGAGCATGCTAAAATGGGGTCAAGTCTCTAAAGCAATATAAAGGTCAAATAAAAGCAAAGTTGAAGGGGCGCCTGGGTGGCGCAGTCGGTTAAGCGTCCGACTTCAGCCAGGTCACGATCTCGCGGTCCGTGAGTTCGAGCCCCGCGTCAGGCTCTGGGCTGATGGCTCAGAGCCTGGAGCCTGTTTCCGATTCTGTGTCTCCCTCTCTCTCTGCCCCTCCCCCGTTCATGCTCTGTCTCTCTCTGTCCCAAAAAAAATAAATAAACGTTGAAAAAAAAACTAAAAAAAAAAAAGCAAAGTTGAAATTTACCATTTCAATAGGTTGAATGAAATAAGTAAAATATCCTTCCTCTAATAAATAAGTAAATTTTCTTTTCAGAACTAACCAGGAATTGAAATTTAATACCTAATGGTATTTTTCCCAGATGATATAAGAATGAATTGCTCCTTTAGAATCAGGACTCTTTTAATATTTACACTAGTTAACATTAGGTGGCATTGCTAGAGAGAACTACTAGCCACTGATCCTGCTGCTATTCAGTTGAAAGCAGTTTTTAAAGTTGCCTGTAGGAGCAGCTTAACTATGATAAAATTTATGAAATTCATAGCTTCCACTCTGGTTAATTATTTTTGTACACATTTCACTGCAAGCAAAGTTCAGAGAGGTTAAATAACTTGCCTACATTCACAATGCTCTTAAGCAGAGGAGTCAGGATTCAAATCCAAGTCTCTCTGACTCTAAAAATCGAAGCTATTGCATACAATTCCATTTTTCTTTCAAACCCAGACAAAGATGAGTGCTAAAGTTATTACTTGCTGTATCTCAAGAGGAGAGAGAACATTCTGGAGCAAGTCTGACAGAAAAGTCAAAATAAAGAAGATAAAAGAGTGGGAAAAAAAAGAATAGGAAGAGAAAAGGCATAAGGGGAGTGTATTAGTTATCTATTGCTGCATAGGAATATTATCAGAAATTTAGCAGCTTCAAACAGCACATGTTTATTTTCTCACAATTCTGTGGGTCAGAAATCCAGACATGGCTCCACTTCAGGGCCTCATGAGGCTGGCAATCAAGGTGTTGGCCCGATTGTGGCTTCATCTCATGGTTTGACTGGAGAAGGATCTGTTCCAAACTTATATGATTGTTAGCAGAAATCAGTTTTAGTGGCCTGTGGACTGAGAGCCTCATTTTCTAGCTGTCAGTAGAAGCTATCTTCAGTTTCCAGCTAGTCATTGGCCAAAGGACACCCTCAGTTCCTTGTCACATGGGTGTCCCCAAGATGACCTTTGCTTCATCAATGCCAGCAAGATGGGTGTTATACCTCATGCAATATAATTATAGAAGTGACATGCTGTCACCTTTGCAGTATTCTAGAAGTTAGAATACTTAGAAGGAACTAACTGGTTAGAAGGAACTAACAGGCCCTGCCACAATGAAGGGGAAGAGATTTCACAGAGGCATATGTACTTGTAAATAGTGATCTTTGGGAGCCATTCTGTCTGTCCACCATAGAGAGCAAGGAATTTTAGGACTCCAAACTAATTTGCCTCTCTCTAAGCACCACCCCCCAAAAAAAATCCGTGAAACCAAAACCTCCTAAATTCCTTTCCATTTCTTCATTTGCCAAATACATAATCATCTTTCAAAACACAGATCAAATATTTATTTAAATGTGAATATGGGTGTTATCTTGTGGTCCTCTATTCACACATCCCATTACTCCCTCCTCTGTTGTCCCATATTGTTTTGTTCAAATCTCTAGCAGAGATTCTAACACAGTTTTTTGTTATGTGGGTCAGTGGCTTGGGGACTCCTGTATTTGTTGAACCATGAGACAAAAAGTGACGGACATCTTTTTTTATAAAGCTACTGCACTTTTGCTTTCATCTGGCATTTCACCTATATTTTCTTCTTGAGTTTGGCATATAAGGAGATTTTTTTTTCTTGGGGGACATAATAAAAGAATTCAAATTAGAAAGAACTCAGTTTTTTTCAGCAAAGCAAACCCTAGCCTGCATCCAGATGATTGATTCACCCTACATAATGCACTGTCCATTGGGGTGGGGAAGAGATACAGGGGTAAGAATTCTGGTTCATAAATGAAGTAACTATTGGCACAGGTTTGTACTAACCATTTGTGCAGAGAACGAAAGAAGTGAGAAGAGAGCAGACGTCACATGCTTTGGCCTGTGACACAATGGAAATGAAATACGAACGATGTGAATTTAGGTGTTAGGGGCCCATTAAAACGGTTTTCAACAGACAAAACTTCAGAGATAATGACAGGAAAGAAACTGTAGTGAAACTTTTCAACAAACTTCATTCCCCCCCCTCCACTTCTCCTGTATAAACCACTTCCCTTTTCCTGGCCCCTAAAATGCCCTTCTCCCCAAGATATTTTCCCTCTGTCCCCCAAGAAGCCCATCCCCTCTTCCTTCCTGATTCTCCTCCAAGGCCTTCATCCGCCTTTCCATCTCCAAACCTTTTCTTAGCTAATCACCTTGGTTGTGTTAATTTTTCCAGTGAATTTACCCCAGCCTGACTTCTGTTGCTGGAGTCTTCCGCCTGTCTGAAAACTGGGACAGCCAGGATTCTGACCTTCCTGTCCCAGACTTCTCAAGGCTTTGAGAGGGGCCTGGGAAGAACACCAAAGGCCTCCTTTCAAGACTTCCCTGTACTTTCCACCTGTGTGAAAGTGGGTATGGTAGGATTTTTTTTTTCTTTTCTAGTTTTCAGTATGTCTCCAACTCTCCCCCTCACTGTCTATTTTCTTTAAAAAATTGTTTTTAATGTATGTTTATTTTGAAAGAGAGAGAGAGCAAGCAGAGGAGGGGCAGAGAGAGCAGGAGACACAGAATCCAAAGCAAGCTCCAGGTTCTGAGGTGCCAGCAGAGAGTCCAATGCGGGGCTCAAACTCACGAACTATGAGATCATGACCTGAGCTGAAGTTGGATGCTTAACCAACTGAGCCACCCAGGCACCCCTACTCACTGTCCATTTTCTTGCTCACTATTTCAAGTTATGCTTTGCACTAGCACAGGCTCCCACAAAGTGGGATGAAATGAATCGAATGCACTTTAATGGTGGACTGTTTAGTTGGACCCAGCAAATAGTACAAAGCATTAATGGATCAATCTTTTAAAAATAATTTGGTTCAAGATACATTAAAAACCATCAGTGTCAATTTCTATGAAGAGGATTTTGGTACTATCCTTAAAAATTAATATACATTTGATCCAGAACTCGCATTTCCAGGAGTTTATCCCATACATTTATTCACACATAATCAAAGGGTATAGTTTTAAGGTTACTATATGATACACTGTTTGTAAGAGCAAGCCAAAAGGAAAAAACCCAAAGGTTAAAAAATAGGGTTCAGAACAAATAAATTATAGCATATGGCTACAATGAAATAAAATGAAGCTATTAATACTTTCTATAATATATGTTTACAGCATGTTAAGTAAAAAAAAAAATAAGCTGCAAAGAGTATGTATATGTTTTATTCATGGCTATCTTTTGTGTGAAAATATATATTTGGGTATAGTTTTGAGTGTATATGCATACATATAGAAATTAAAAATCATAAACTTTTAAGAAAAATCAAAAGCTTTATCCACAGCTACTATGTTCTAAATATTTGTTGTATTGGATACAATGGCATTAGCTTCTGAAGTCCAAGCCCAGACTTGAAGATAACTGGAAATGGTTGGTACAATTTTGTCTTACTTACGAAGGTAGACCGAAAAGGCATGACCTTTTGTTTCTAAGCATGTCCTTCTAAATCAATTAAATTCAGCACTTAGAGTCCTGACAGGTCAGGAGCAGACCCAACTTTGCACATTTCCTCATACAGATTACTTTCTTTTATAGTTCTGTATTGAAATACTCCTTGTCCTGCCCAGCCCTTTTCTCATAAATCCTTTTCAGCTGTAAGAGCTACTAGTGATGATCCCTTTTCTTGATGCAATAAAGGTCTTGGTTATGTCTTTATGGGCAGTTAGCGTATATTATTTATATTATTTTATCCTTTGTCTTCATTTATGCATTCTAAATTCCCAGTTGGACTGTAAAAACCTACAGGACGATACCACTCATTGCAGACAGATCTAGTTAGAAACCACATTAATAAAACTTGTTTGCTTTGGTAAACCTTTCTTAACCTCATCTGTAAAATTAAACTAATAAAACCTACCATGTGGGGTTGTTATAAGGGTTGAGTTAAGCAACATATGAGAACTGCTTGTCCTAGCATCTGACACATGTGAATACCAGATGTGAATCATGTTTCCCCCCAGGTCCTAAAAGAGTAATTTTCAGGAAGTCTTTAGTATATCTTTATTCATGATAACATATGTTTTTTAAAAGGAAACCAAACATAAAAGTAATTTTCAAAGGTGATCAATGTAGTGATCAAATATCTTGCATATCTGACATCTAGACATATCCATTCTATATGACAAAACTTGTTTCAGTAATATAAAAAGAAATGAATAATAATAATGGCCAAAAAAGAAATGTCAATGGAGAAAATTTTCTTTATTTAACCTCAAATATATAAGCATGTTGGTAAAAATAAAAATTTAAATATCTCAGTAAAATTTTAAAAAGGTTTTAATTATATTAACATTTTAATTACATTAATGTTTCTTGAAAGAAGGGGGAAATGCCTATATATTGGTCTGTGACAGAAATGAATAACATTTTCTTTTAAGTGTTAACTTAGAAAAGTTTGTCAATGACTTCATATCTTCACATTCAGTAGATTGTATAGGCAAATTTGTTCATCTATCTTTTTAATAATTTTAACTTGGAAAAGTTTGTTGCACACAAAGCAACAGACATACAAAGAGTCAGGGAAAGTTTTTTTTTTTTTAATTCAAGTAAGTTAACATATAGTCTTGACTTAAGGACTTACATATGACACCCATTGCCCATCCCAAAAGTGCTTCCTTAATTCCCATCACCTATTTAACCCACCTTCTCACCCACATCTCCTCCAGCAGCCCTCACTTTGTTCTCTGTATTTAAGAGTCTCTTATGGTTTGCCTCCCTCCGTGTTTTTATACACATGAAAAGATGCTCAACATCACTCATCATCAGGGAAATACAAATCAAAACCACAATGAGATACCACCTCACACCTGTCAGAATGGCTAAAATTAACAACCCAGGCAATGACAGATGTTGGCGAGGATGCAGAGAAAGAGGAACACTTTTGCACTGTTGGTGGGGATGCAAACTGATGCAGCCACTCTGGAAAACAGTAGGGAGTTTCCTCAAAAAGTTAAAAATAGAACTACCCTACAACCCAGCAATTTCACTAGTAGGAGTTTATCCAAAGGTTACAAAAAGGCTGATTTGAAGGGGAACATGCACCCCAATGTTTATAGCAGCACTATCAACAAAAGCCAAATTATGGAAGGAGCCCAAATGTCCATTGACTGATGAATGGATAAAGAAGATGTGGTATATATATATAATGGAATACGACTTGGCAATGAAAGAGAATGAAATCTTGCCATTTGCAACAATGTGGATGGAACTAGAGGGTGTTATGCTAAGTGAAATAAGTCAGTCAGAGAAAGACAGATATCATATGGTTTCACTCATATGTGGAATTTGAGAAATTCAACAGATGACAATAAGGGAAAGGAAGGAAAAATAGGAGTCAGGTAAAGTCTTAAACATGAGGATAAATTTGCAGTCTTAAAACTCAGATTTAACAAAAAATTCCAGAAATTTCAGTATTCTTCATGTCTTTATCTTTAAGATTGATTCTAGAGGCTTTCAAATGTCTCTACAATGAAAAATTTTCATTAATATGTTATCTAGAAATTACTTTTTAATTTAGTAAAATATTTCAAAGTTTTTCATCTTATCAAAAAATCTGAGAGAGACAGTCTGCTCCTGGCCTTGAGGAAGCCACCTTCTATGTTGTAGAGAAGGCTATCTAGCAGGGAATGGCAAGCCAACTCTGGAAGCTAAGTATCTTGGTCCTACAATCTCAAGAAAGTGAAATCTGCCAACAAACAGTGACTTCCAAAAAAGACCTCAACATTAGGTGAGATTGTGACCTATTACTTTGATTTCATCCTAATGAAACTCTGAGCAGAGGACCCAGCCCACTCATGCCTGAACTCCTGACCCAGGAATATGAGAAATAAATTTGTGTTGTTGCAAGTTAAAAAAAAATCTGAAAAAATGAATGAATAATACTGAATATTGGCATTTTTTGATCCATTGTTTTAAAATAGGTGTCCAGGGGTGCCTGGGTGGCTCAGTCAGTTGAGCAACTGACTCTTGGTTTTGGCTTAGGTCATGATCCCAGGTGATGGGATCAAGCTCCCTTCACATGAGTGCAGAGCCTGCTTAAGATTCTTTCTGCTTTCTCCTCTGCCTCTCTCCCCCACTCAGTCTCGCTCTCTCTCTTCCTTTCTCTCTGTCAAATAAAAAATAAATAAAATAAAATAAAATATATGGCACAAAAACAGACACATAGACCAATGGAATAGAATAGAAACCCCAGAACTAGACCCACAAACGTATGGCCAACTCATCTTTGACAAAGCAGGAAAGAACATCCAATGGAAAAAAGACAGTCTCTTTAACAAATGGTGCTGGGAGAACTGGACAGCAACATGCAGAAGGTTGAAACTAGACCACTTTCTCACACCATTCACAAAAATAAACTCAAAATGGATAAAGGACCTGTATATGAGACAGGAAACCATCAAAACCCTAGAGGAGAAAGCAGGAAAAGACCTCTCTGACCTCAGCCACAGCAATCTCTTACTTGACACATACCCAAAGGCAAGGGAATTAAAAGCAAAAATGAATTACTGGGACCTTACGAAGATAAAAAGCTTCTGCACAGCAAAGGAAACAACCAACAAAACTAAAAGGCAACCAACGGAATGGGAAAAGATATTTGCAAATGACCTATCGGACAAAGGGCTAGTATCAAAAATCTATAAAGAGCTCACCAAACTCCACACCCAAAAAACAAATAACCCAGTGAACAAATGGGCAGAAAACATGAATAGACACTTCTCTAAAGAAGACATCCGGATGGCCAACAGACACATGAAAAGATGTTCAACGTCGCTCCTCATCAGGAAAATACAAATCAAAACCACACTCAGATATCACCTCACGCCAGTCAGAGTGGCCAAAATGAACAAATCAGGAGACTATAGATGCTGGAGAGGATGTGGAGAAACGGGAACCCTCTTGCACTGTTGGTGGGAATGCAAACTGGTGCAGCCACTCTGGAAAACAGTGTGGAGGTTCCTCAGAAAATTAAAAATAGACCTACCCTATGACCCAGCAATAGCACTGCTAGGAATTTATCCAAGGGACACAGGAGTACTGATGCATAGGGGCACTTGTACCCCAATGTTCATAGCAGCACTCTCAACAATAGCCAAATTGTGGAAAGAGCCTAAATGTCCATCAACTGATGAATGGATAAAGAAATTGTGGTTTATATACACAATGGAGTACTACATGGCAATGAGAAAGAACGAAATATGGCCCTTTGTAGCAACGTGGATGGAACTGGAGAGTGTGATGTTAAGTGAAATAAGCCATACAGAGAAAGACAGATATCATATGTTTTCACTCTTATGTGGATCCTGAGAAACTTAACAGAAACCCATGGGGGAGGGGAAGAAAACAAAAAAAAAGAGGTTAGAGTGGGAGAGAGCCAAAGCATAAGAGACTGTTAAAAACTGAGAACAAACTGAGGGTTGATGGGGGGTGTGAGGGAGGGGAGGGTGGGTGATGGGTATTGAGGAGAGCACCTTTTAGGATGAGCACTGGGTGTTGTATGGAAACCAATTTGACAATAAATTTCATATATTGAAAAAAATAAAAAATAAATAAAAATAAATAAATTAATTAATTAATTAATTAATTAAATAAAATATATAGGTGTCCAGTGCTTAGAATTCAAGTATTGACTTATTTATTCTAGCAATGTAAGACCAGCATCTTTCATTGTTTCTCCTGGCATTCTTCTTTGAACTTTTATTCTTTTTTTAAACGTAAATATCCTATTTCCTTACATGTTTTTGTTGTATAGCCTCCTCCTCAATTTGCATGCACAGATCTTCCGAGAACAATTTTGAAGCTTGTTGTTTCACCAGATATTATTAAAGTCTGATTCTCACCGTTTCCAAATATTTTTGTATCTGATTAATTTCATCTAAAAATTTCTTACCAGATAAAAAGATAACTTAGATAATTGCTTACATCTATCATTGTTTATTTTGACTCTCTTGTTTAAATGTAAGAATATGTAAATTGCAAAGACTGGAAACAGAAGCTGCCAATGATATAAAACAATTCTATATCATTATGAACTTACTTTCAAAACAAATGCGTGTAGCTAAATTCCATTGGGTCAGAGACCAACAGTATAATTGGAAGTTCTCCTAATTAACTTCCACATAATATGCAAATCCATTAAAAGATTAGTAATAAAAATGTACTAATAGGAAGCTTACATATGTATTACTAAAATTCAACAGATGAATAAAATGTTTTAAACTTAGACTGTGGTGATCACTGTACAACTCTGTGAATATGCTAAAACCATTGAATTATATACTTTAAATAGGGGAATTTTATGGTAGGTAAATTATATCACAATAAAGATGTAAAAAAAAAAACAAAAAAAAAAACCTCAAGAGGAACTAAAGTGATAGTTTAGAACTTAGATCAATGAAAGATTTGGGGCATAAAAGTACCTTATCACCGACATTGTTTAGAATTGTTGGCAGTTTTATATTATGCCTAATTACTCTACAATGAGCCCCATATAGTCAGTACCCAAGGTGAACATCACCTTTGACACACCACTGGATCAATTCATGTGCCCATAATTCTATGTAATGTAATCATTATTAAATTTTACTCTTTCAGGCTTTAAACTCAGAGTAGCTATATTATGGCTGCCCAAATGCTAACCACACAGTAATCCAGGGGATTGTGGAATACAGCATTAAATGATATATTGAGGAATAACTTTATAGTTTTCCTGCTTCTGATACTAAATTTTCTGTCTTGAAGTTCCTCTGTCTCCCTCATTCATTCTCCCTCTCTCTTTCCCCTCAACACCCAGAATTTTGTGTTAGAAATACCTGAAAATTGTTCCAAGAGTCTTATTGGTCTTCAACCTGTCAGTTGCCTGTGGCTTTTTAACACCACCAGGAAAATAAAATGATTTTTCTTCTTTAAGGTATGAAGGTTACAGCTGCTGTGTAGTTACAACACCTAACATTCACAATACTTCTACCTCCTTTTCCTACAAAGGTAAGAGAAACTTCAATCCAGACACCAAAAGTTTACTTTGTTTTGAGGTGGGTGGAATGTTAATGTTAAGATGTGACTCAGTTGTTTCCCATCCCTCATTAGGTTGGTGGGCTTGATACACTTAAGAAATTAACAACATGGGAATACAAGTTGGTCCAGCCACTTTGGAAAACAGTATGGAGGTTCCTCAAAAAAACTAAAAATAGAACTACCCTATGACCTAGCAATTGCACTACCAGGTATTTATCCATGGGATACAAGTGTGTTGTTTTGAAGGGACACATGCACCCCCATGTTTATAGCAGCACTATCAACAATAGCCAAAGTATGGAAAGACCCAAATGTCCATCAATGGATGAATGGATAAAGAAGATGTGGTATATATGTACAATGGAGTATTACTCGGCAATCAAAAAGAATGAAATCTTGCCATTTGCAACTACGTGGATGGAACTGGAGGGTATTATGCT
The DNA here is from genome assembly GCF_028749965.1 of Puma concolor. Classification (NCBI taxonomy): domain Eukaryota; kingdom Metazoa; phylum Chordata; class Mammalia; order Carnivora; family Felidae; genus Puma; species Puma concolor. Next base: position 20,663,246 of record NC_141677.1, read on the forward strand.
AAGTTAAATTAGTCAGAGAAAGAAAAAAATCATATGACTTCACTCATATGAGGACTTTAAGAGACAAAACAGATGAACATAAGGGAAGGGAAACAAAAATATAAAAACCGGGAAGGGGACAAAACGGAAGAGACTCATAAATGTGGAGAACAACCTGAGGGTTACTGGAGGGGTTCTGGGAGGGGGGATGGGCTAAATGGGTAAGGGACACTAAGGAATCTACTCCTGGAATCATTGTTGCACTATATCTTAACTAATTTGGATGTAATTTTTTTTTTTTATTTATTTTTTTTTTAATTTTTTTTTTTCAACGTTTATTTATTTTTGGGACAGAGAGAGACAGAGCATGAACGGGCGAGGGGCAGAGAGAGAGGGAGACACAGAATCGGAAACAGGCTCCAGGCTCTGAGCCATCAGCCCAGAGCCCGACGCGGGGCTCGAACTCACGGACCGTGAGATCGTGACCTGGTTGAAGTCGGACACTTAACCGACTGCGCCACCCAGGCGCCCCGGATGTAATTTTTAAAAAATAAAAAATAAATAAAATAAAACTTAAAAAAAGAAAATAAATAAAAGAAACATTAAAAAAAGATATTAACAACATAGCAGTCACTTATGAAAGTGTACCCTTTATGGGATGTTTTTGTTAAAATTTAGAAACTGTGTCTCTCTTTTCCATTTCTATTTCTATTTCTATTCAACTGTCTTCTCCTTATTTCCCAACAAGCAAGTGGCAAAACAACAGTTATCCCCTAACAAACAAAGGGTTTCTGCCTAAAGTCTTATGCTTTTTCATCTGGTAAAATATGCTTTCTCTTCATTGTTTCCCAAGTAGCTGTACTCTTTCTACTTCCAAGATTTACAAAGTGGAGTGACCCCCCCTCATTTTCAATCTCTTCTCATTTCCATTTCCTGGTCATCTAAAGATGGAGTGTGTCCCTTTTCCCCAGGACAGCAATGGATGGAGTTCTTCAACAAATAAAAGCCAGAGAGATAGTAAAAGAGTAAAAGGAACTGGCTCACAGAGTTGAGAGACACCCACCTGCCCTCTCTATAATAGAAGGGACAAGCAACACTTCTAGGCCTAACAGTCCAGGGCTAACTATGGTTGACAGTGATGCCAAATTCTACCCTCTGTGCTATTGTATATTCCATGTAGTGCCTATTTCCCAGGGTTGTTAGAAGGTCAAAGGGTGATAGTGTGTGTAAAGTGCCCTTCAACTGTTGGGAATTCTTCCATGGTTGACGTTTTCTCTTTGAGAAGGTAGGAGAGGCAAATTAGAATCTGTGGGAACTTAAGATTTTACTCTTATTTTGGGGAATATGGCTTTGTGTATATATGTGGATTTATTTTGCTCACAAATCTTCATGTTGGGCAGAGCTCAGCTGAGACAGCTCACATCTGTTCCAACAAGCACTTGCCCTGGCTGCTTGAACAGGGTTGGAGAATCTACTTCTAAGATGGTTTACCATATGTGGGGCATGGCATTGTTTTTAATTTTAATTTTTATTATTTATTATTTATTTAATTATTTATCTTATTAAAGTATAATTTACATACTATAAAATTCACCAATTTAAAATGTACATTTCAATGATATTTAGTGAATTTATCAAGTACAACTGTCACTACCATCCAGTTTTATTTATTTTTTTAAGGTTTTTTTTTAATGTTTATTTATTTTTGAGAGAGAGAGAGAGAGAGAGAGCACAATCAGGGGAGGGGCAGAGAGAGAGGGAGACACAGAAACTGAAGCAGGCTCCAGGTTCGGAGCTGACAGCACAGAGCCTGACGCAGGGCTTGAACTCACAAACTGTGAGATCATGACCTGAGCTGAAGTCACATGCCTAACCAACTGAGCCATTCAGGCTCCCCAACTGCCATCCAGGTTTAGAACATTTCCATCATTCCAAAAAGTTACTTTGTATTTGTATAAAGGATGTACAGTTCATCTGCACATGCATTCCCAAGCCTGAGCAACTACTGATATGATTTATCTTGATTTTTGTACCTTTGTTGGACATTTACCTTGGTTGGGCATTTCATATAATGGAGTCATACAATATGTAGGTCTTTTGTATCTGGCTTTTCTCACTTAACATAATGTTTTTGATGTTCAACCATGTGGTAGTATGTGTCAGTAACTTGTTCCTTTTTATTGTTTACTAATGTTCCATTGTATGGATGGATATACCACTTCACTGTATCTGATCACCAGTTCATGAATATTTGGATTGTGTCCAACTTTTAGCCATTATGAATAATGCTGCTATAATCCTTCATGTACATGCCTTTTGTGAACATACATTTTATTTCTTCTGGGTAAAATCCTAAATATGACATTGCTGGATCATATGGTAAAGTGTATGTTCTTGTTAAGAAACTGCCAAATCATTTTTTCAATGTGGCTGTACCATTTTACATTATCACCAGCAGTGATAAGGGTTCCAGGTTGTCCACATCCTCTCCAACACATATTTATGTTTTTAGTGCTGGATTTTTTTAAAAATTTTTTTAACATTTATTTATTTTTGAGACAGAGAGAGATGGAGCATGAACAGGGGAGGGGCAGAGAGAGAGGGAGACACAGAATCTGAAATAGGCTCCAGGCTCTGAGCTGTCAGCACAGAGCCCCACGCGGGGCTCGAACTCACGGACTGTGAGATCATGACCTGAGCTGGAGTCAGACACTTAACCGACCAAGCCACCCAGGCGCCCCTGGATTTTTTTTTAAAGTAGGCTCCATGCCCAGTGTGGAGCCCAACACAGAGCTTGAACTCACAAACCTGAGATCAAGACCTGAGCTGAAATCAAGAGTTGGACTCAACCAACTGAGCCACCTAGGAGCCCCACTTATTTGTCTTTTTAATAAGACATGTTTTTTTAAATTGTGGTTAAAAAACACATAATATTTACCATCTTAACCATTTATAAGTGCACAGTTCAGTATTTTTAAGTATATTCACATTGTTGTGCAACCAATCTCTGGAACTTTTTCATCTTGCAAAGCTGAAACTCAATACCCATTAAACAATGCCCCATTCCCCCTGTCCTTTAGCCCCTGGAAACTATCATTCTACTTTCTTTTTCTATAAATTTGACTGCCCTAGATACTGCATATAAGTGGAATCATGTAGTATTTGCCTTTTTGTGACCAGCTTATTTCACTTAGCATAATGTCCTTAGGATTCATCTATCTTACAGCATGTGTCAGAATTACTTTGTTGTTTAAAGCTGAAGACATGGATTTTTAAAGCCTAAGGAAGGCTGCATTGATCATCATTGGAATTAGCAAAGTCCCCTTTGTAGTATTGAGTCCAGGGGAAGGAAAGTGAAGGAAAGGGAAAGAGGAAGGAAAATAGGAGAAGAATATTGGGGAGAAAAGGGTCTAAAAAGGAGAAAAGTACAGAAAGGAATTAGGAATACACAATTTATCCCAGTTCTTCCCAACATAAGCTCAACCACCAAACTCCCTTTGGTAGTCAGAAATAATCACATTTCTAAGATATGTCTAAAGGTCCTCCTGGGCAAACTGGTTTTTGGAGTCCTTGTCACTATTAATCGAATATATAGTTGGCTCTGCATTTACTGCCTGTGCTTAGATCATGTTAGGCTTTGCAGAAAAGTACATCCAGCCATGATTCAGGGTATAGGGAAATAAGTTTATTTGTTAAGGGGCTGTATCATGTAGACTTGTTTAACAACTTTTATAACATTAACATGCTTAATATTGTTTAAACTGGGGAGTAAAATGGCAAACATCTTTCTCAGTAAACTTTCATATAGTTTCCTGGATTACTTAGAGAATTAGCAGAGTAGGGTACACATTTATTGCTTCTATAGAATGGTCTTTACTATTACATGACAATGTAGTGTGTAAAGTGTGCAACTGTTGTACAATAGAGCAAAAATTCTCAGAGCAACGAGGTGTGTGTGTGTGTGGGGGGGGGGGGGTTGCAAGACTCCACCCAGAATAAATGGTGGAGAACAAATGACAATTCATACAAAAGGACAAAGGGACTAAATTTCTGAAAATACTTGTGGAGAGCCAAGAGATTTCCTGGCATAAGAGAAGACTGTTAAACAGAATTGCAATCAATCAATCAATCAATAAAAGATCTGAGGAAAAAAAACTTTGCAAAAGGGTAGAACACACCTATTTAGGGAATAAAATTTGCTCTACATATAGCTTTCTGCTCTGGGACTGTCACTGCCTTAATCTTTTTTACATTAGAACTTTGAACTGAGTTGACTAGACACATTTTCCCATAGAAACATTTTTTATTTTCAGTAAGAAAACATGGGCATAGACTGCTGTATTGTTGCTTCTTTTTAAAAATTTTTACACAAATGAACTCATATGCTGTTTTATTAATTTATCAAAACCTTTTTAAACAAGGAATATGAGACAAACCGGCAATTGCCAAACCTTTGCATAATAAAGTCTGAAGTAGACTTCCAAGCACAATAGCAACTAATATTTTTCTGAAAAGCCCCATGCTCTCTCGCTGTGCTAAATGCATTACATGCATTACTTCATTATATGAGGTAGGTTCACTGAACCAATTTTTATATGAGAAACTTACCCAAGTCCACTTGGATAGTTTAGCAAAAAGGTCAATACGGAACTGTTCCAATTACATTTGAGGGTGAGAGGGGCCAGGCCTAGAGACCTGTCCACTTGTTTGCCCCCACCCCCCACCATCCCCACCTTTTCCTAGTTTCCACAAGGCCAGTCCTAACTCCTGGGACTTCAGTGAAATATTGGCTCAGAGAGGGCTGTATGAGCTTATCTGCAGAGCACTGTGCTGAAGAAGGAGGTTGCAGCTTCTCTGTTTCAGAAGGGTTCTAGCTACCCAGAGGTGGTTAATCTCATGTGTCAACTCACCTGGGCTAATGGGTGCCCAGATAGATGGCAAAATATAACCTCTCAGTGTGTCTGTGAGGATGGCCACTAAACTAGTAGAAAAGATCCACCCTCACTAATGTGGGTCCAAACAGAACAAAAAGAAGGAAAGGCAAACTCTCTCTCCCTGAGCCTGGACTTCCATTTTCTCTTGCCCTGGGGGCCTAGAACTTCCTGGATTTTGGGCCTTCAGGCTCCAGGACCCCTCCCTTTCTGACTCTAGACTCTGACCAGAAGTTACACCATAGGCTCCCCCTGGTTCTTAGGCCTTTGGACTGAGACTGAATTACACCACTGGCTTTCCTGGTTCTCCAGCTTACAGAAGCCATATCATGACATATCTCATGCTCCATAATCACATGAGTCAGTTCCCATAATAAATCTCCTTTTGTATATGTGTGTATGTCCTATTGGTTCTATTTCTCGGGTGGATCTTGACTAATATATCAGGGCTGCTCAGAACTTTATTAAAATAGATTATAGCTAGAGCCACAGAAAGCTTTCCTTCTCATAACTCATCAAACAAACAAAAAAATGTTTAAATATTCTGTTTGCTGTGCATTGCTCAAAATTGATTTTTACTAACAATTAAAAAATAGGATATGAAAAGGATACAAATAGTCTTGAAGGACATATAGTCTAGAAGGGTACATATAACACAAACATCCTTGAAGAAAGCACTTGTCACTCCTGAAAAGGTTATGATTGGCTTTACACTCATTGAGGCTCTCTACTCTGTGCCCTTCTCAAACTAGTGTTCTGGCCTAGTTTCAAGCAGAAGCTCACTCAACATGGGGTTCTAAACCTATGGAGATTTACTTGGGGACAAGGAATTCCCTGCATCAGTCACAAGTCCCAGCTCAGCAATGGTCCTCCTGAAATCTTATGGTCTATAGTTAGAGTTAGTAGGGGAGGAGTAAGAACAGAATCTATGAGCCAACAACCCAGACAGCTATTCAGGAAATACTTCACAATGAAGAATGCTTGAACTAGGTGTCAAATACCTGTTCTGAGCCATCCTGAATCTCCTGCATGAGCTCTACTTCCTGGCGATTCTGGTTTTATAGTTATGGGACAATAGAATGACAAGGGGAAAAGTCCCTGCTGTATCTAAAGACCATGGTGCCCTATATGCTTGGAACTGTCCCAGGACAAACAAGAGCTCTCTTCAGCCCAAATAAAGCACCCACAGGTCAAAAGAGCTGGGAACACTGGGATGGGGAGGACCTTTGCAGACAAGGACTCTTGACAGTACAGCTGTGTAGAGACAGAAAGGGCAAACCAAAAGGAGCTCTTCTTATATTTACGAATGGGTTACAACAGGGTTGACTGTTCATAGCAGTACCTGAAAAAGTTAACTTCCATTCCAGAGAGAATAGAATTGACAGTGCTGTTCCCAAAAGGAAGGCCACTGTCTGTTGGCCTCACTGGACTGCAGACTCTGGACTTATGCAGATGACCTGCTCCACCATGTCACATTCAGTCAGGAATACCTGAATCTTTTCACCAGACTCTTCCTTTTTTCACTGTACTCTCCTTGAAATTTTCTGGTTAAATCAGCATGTCAGTTTCTCTAAGGTCTTCACAAACAGCCCAGTTGTCACTTTGACCCTGCCACACCCTGCCTGGTTCCAAGGAACTCTTCATTCACCTCTTCCACTTGGTCAGTGAATGTCTCCAGAGACTTCTCCAAGTATGTCAGTTCCTTAATTTAACTTTTTCCCTTGGACCATTCTTTTTTCTGATTAATATGATCCAGCAACATGATCAGGCAACAATACCACTCTGTATTCCAAGTTCTGACAATGGCTGCTCCATGTTGTGCAGAGATTTCCTCTTAAACATGAACTTCTGAAAGAAAACACAATCTTGGTGGCTTCTTCAGCAAGTTGCATTGCTGCCAAGTGAGGAAGAACTGTTTTCCTCAGCCCTGCTATGGAGTGACATGAAGGTCAGGCTTCTCATTGCTTTGGATTACTGTCATGTGGAGATGTGGTCTGGCTCTGGCCATCTTCTTAGTCCTGGCCCAGAGGGAACAGACTTTCTTCTACATTCATCTCCTGGAATACTTGCCAGGTGGCTTTTGGGCCTGTGGGCAGTGCCCCAAACCAACGAGAGGCAGGGAAGTGCCTGGTAAAGCTCACAGGACTGTGGGGACATGACTCCTGGCAATGCCCAAAGGTGAGCTGCGAGGGCTTCTGTTCCCTGCACCTCCCTGGTCCAATGAGGGTTTCTAATAAGGGACTCTAGGTATTTTGATGCACAGCCATCTACTTCTACTTTATGGATGTTGGAGCTGAGGATTCTGAGATTTTTCTTTCCTTTCTTCTTTGGAAAGATGGAAATACAGAAAGAGCAACTTTAAAGTAGAAGCTAGAATAGGGTTGATGAGGGGAAGAATCCAGGGGAAAAAGAGTGATAGTGATGAGGATTTAAATCCCATATGGACAAAGCTGACATTATCTTTTTGAAAAGTTTTATTGATATATAATTATATGCCCTAAAGCTTAAAGTGCACAATTCAATGATTTTAAGTATATTTATAGAATTCTACAACCATCACCGTAATCTAATTTTAGAACAATTCTGTCAATCCAAAAAGATACCCCATACTCATTAAAAGCCACTCTTTTCCTTACCCCTACAAACTTCCCTTTCCTGCTCCCCACCCCTTGGCAAACACTAACCTACTTTTCATGTCTATGGATCTGCCTATTCTGGACCTTCGGTATAAATGGAATCATACAATATGTAATCTTTTGTAATGGCTCCTTTTACTTAGCATAATTTTTTGAGGTCCAATAATTTTGTAGCATGTATTACTACCTTATTCCTTTTAAAAAATATTTTTAATGGGGCAAACATCCGACTTCGGCTCAGGTCATGATCTCATGGTCCTTGAGTTCGAGGCTCGCATTGGGCTCTGTGCTGACATCTCAGAGCCTGGAGCCTGCTTCAAATTCTATGTCTTCCTCTCTCTACGCCCCTCCCCAGCTCTCTCTCTCTCTTTTTTTTAAGTTAAAAAAATTTTTTTAATGTTTATTCATTATTTTTGAGAGACAGAAACAGAGCATAAACAGGCAAGGGGCAGAGAGAGAGAGAAAGACACAGAATCCAAAGGATACTCCAGGCTCCAAGCTGTCAGCACACAGCCTGGATGCAGGGCTCAAACCCACAAACCATGAGATCATGACCTGAGCCAAAGTCAGATACTTAACCGACTGAGCCATCCAGGTGCCCCTGCCTTATTCCTTTTTATTGCTGAATAATATTCTATAGAATGGGTAGACCACATTTTGTTTTTCCATTTTCCAGTTGATAGACACTTGGGTTATTACCATTTATTGGCTATTATGAACAATGACATTATGACCACTGGTGTACAAGTTTTTGCATATGTTATGCTTTCATTTCCCTTTGGTTGATATCTAGGAGTGGAATTGCTGAGTTGTATGATAACTCTATGTTTAGCATTTGCAGGAACTGCCAAACTGTTTGCCAAAGTGACTATACCATTTCACATTCCTCCCAGCCAGGATTCCAATTTCTTTACACCCTCTCTAACACTTATTTTCTGTCTCTTTTATTATAACCATCTCAGTCTGTAGTATGAAGTATTATTTCATTTATTTGCATTCTTTAGTGACTAATGACATTGAGCTTCTTTCATATGCTTATTATCCACGTGTATACTTTTTTTTTTAAAGAAATGTCTATTCCAATCCTTTGCCCATTTTTTAAAATTGGGTTGAATTGGGTTCTTTGTCTTTATATTATGGAGTTATAAATGTTCTTTACATATTCTAGATAAAAGTCTTTATCAGATATATAATTTGCAAATTTTTTCACCAAGTTTGTGAGTTGTTTTTTCAATTTGTTAATAACTTACCTTTAATAATTTTTTAAAATACAACTTTCTTTTTTAGAAAGAGAGAGAGTCCAAATGGGGGAATGGCAGAGAGAGAGAGAGAGAGAGAGAGAGAGAGAATCCCAAGGAGGCTCCATATCCAGCACAGAGCCTGACGTGGGGCTTGATCCCATGACTGTGAGACCATGACCTGAGCTGAAATCAAGAATTGGACACTTAACTGACTGAGCTGCCCAGGCGCCCCTGACTTTTAATGGTTTTGCCTTATATTTGTGTTGAAGAATTCATATAACTTTGCCACGTCACTGTTGTTGATTATATTTGTTAGCTTCAGCATTTTCCTTGTTGTTAATAGTATTAAAATGCTTTCTGAAAAGTCTCAAAGGAAGGGTGTCTGTGAATTTAGGGGAAAAAAAAAGAAAAAAAGAGGAAGAAATAGGATACCTGTCATAGGCTTCCAAGAGGGTGCAGGAGAACCACAATGAGGATGAATGTCCAATGCTAGGTATTAAGATGGGGATAGGGACTATTCCAGAAAGTGATGTCTAGGGTGTAGAATCTTGTGTGATTCACCAGTCAAAATTCCTACCTCTCTTGTGCAATGGGACTGTACTGTTTGGCCAAAACTTCATGCTCAATATAGCACCTATTATTACATCAACTCTGATGAAATGAGGAAGGAATCAGGGTCTTTCCTGAATATATATGGTTTCTTAGATATATTGCTAGTAAATGTAATATGCTCTCTCCAATCAATGTACTCTAATAAAATTATGAAGATTGAGATTGGAGAATGTGGAGAATTCAAAAGGAATTTCCCCACTACTAGCAACTATGACTAAAAGGCCAAAAGATAGGTCCTAAAAGGAGAGTTTAAAGAGTTGAAAGAAAAGCAAAGGAATGAAAATAATCTTTTTAGATGATTACCAAGAACTGGATCCTTTATATAATTTGTTTTATTTCATTCATTCTCTGGAATAGTATTATTACCATCATATTATATATGAAAAAAAAAAAACCAAGAACTTAGAGACGTTAAGAAACTTACCTAAAATATAAACAACTAACATTCTTGGAATCAAGATATAAAATCCAAGTTATTTTATTCCAAGGTTATGTTCTTTCCACTGTTATATTATTTCCTGAAGAAAACAAGCTTATTTTTCATTAAGTCTTCAAATTTAGTTGTCACTAGGCCTTCTCTGAACTAACTCAATGTGGCAGTCACTTCCTTTATAAGCACTCTCTGACTTTTCCCTTAAGCTCTGTCACTTCCACCCTTTTTTTCTCCTACAGAGGATGCAATTTCCTTCTCTAAAGCCAATCCTTATTCCTCTACTTTGCATCAGTGTTTCCCAAAATGTAATTTGCAGATAAGCCACCTGAAGATCTTATAAAATGCAAATTCTGATTTGGTAGGCCTGAGATAGGATCTGAGCTTCTATACTTCCAACAATCTCCCAAATTATAACACTCCATGAACCATACTCTGTGTAGCAATGGCTTAACCCCATCCCTTGATTCCAATTCTATTAGTTTTTCCTTTCTCCCTGAGCCAGCCTCCAAGATGCTCCCCAATGATTGTCACTTCTTGTGTCCACACCTTTGTGTACTTCCTTTCCACACTGAGTAATATTGACAGTGTGACTTCTTAGGTTTGTTTGTAAACGTCATTGTGACTTCTACCTTGCTCTTTCCTCGGAAGAATGAATAAGGTGAAGCTAGCTGCCATGTTGTGAGGACACTTAAGGAGCCCTATGAAAAAGTCCCGATGGCCAAAACAAAGACTGTGGTGCTATCCATGTGAGTGAGCCATCTTGGAGGAACCATTCTCTGTCACTAGTAAAACTTTCAGATGACTGCAACTCCTGCTGACATTTTGACTGCAATCTTACGAGTGTTCTCAAGCTAGAACCATCCAGCTAAGAGGCTCCCAAATTCATGACTATAGAAACTCTGAGATAATAAATGTTGATTGTTGAGTTAAGCAACTGTTAGGTTGATTTGTTTGAGAGAAATAAATAATAGACCTTCACGTCTACCTTCAAGCATGAAAAGATTTTATTTGGAAAAAAACCCCAAAAACACCAGGCCTCTTTTAGTTCCTATTTCATGCCCCTTTCTCCCTCACCAGCAAACTTCTCCAAAGTGTAAGTATTGGCTGACTCCATCTGATTTCTTTTTCCCCCAACTATATTGAGATACAATTCACAAAATTCTAAGATATTTAGTGGACATTGTTGTGATTTGCTATACATACACAGTGTAAAGTATTCCCCCATCTAGTTAATTAACACATCCCTCACCTCACATATTTATCTTTTTTTTTTTTTTTTTTTTGGTGAGAACCCTTTCTATTCTCTTAACAAGTTTTAATTATACAATACAGTGTTAACTATAGTCACCATGCTGTACATTAGATCTGCAGAATGTATTTAACTTAGAGCTGAAAGTTTATACCCTATTACCAGCCTCTCTCTATTATACTTACTCCCTAGCCTCTGACAACCACTTTTCTACTCTTTGTATCAGTTTGAATTTTTTTCTTTAGATTACACATATAAGTGATACCATGAAGTATTTGTCTTTTTCTGTCTGGGTTATCTCACTTAGCATAATGCCCCCAAGATCCATCTTGTCACAAAAAGTAGGATTTCCTTGTTTCTTGTGACTCAGTGATATTCCACTGTATGCACCACATCTTCTTTATTCATTCATCCATTGATGGACACTTAGGTTGTTCCCATATCTTGGCTATTATGAATAATGCTGCAACAAACATGGGAGTGCAGGTGTCTATTTGCTATCTTGTTTTCATTTCCTTTGGATATATATCCAGAAGTCGTATTGCTGTATCACATGATAGTTCATTTTTAGCTTCTTGAAGAAGCCCCACATTGTTTTCTACAGTGGCTGCACCAATTTACACTCCTACAAATAGTGCACAAGGGTTCCTTTTTCTCCACATTCTTTCCAACACTTGTTATTGTCTGATTTTTTTTATAGTGGCCATTCATTTGGTTTTGATTTGCATTTCACTGATGATTAATGATGTTATGCATTTTTTCATGTTTGTTGAAAATCTGTATATCTTGTTTGGAGAAATGTTTATTCAAGGTCTTTTGCCCATTTTATAATTGGGTTATTTGGGATTTTTTGTTGTCAAGGTGTAGGAATTCTTTACATACTCTGGATATTGACCCCTGATCATATATATGGGTTGCAAATATTTTTTTTTGCCATTCTACAGGTTGCCTTTTCACTCTGTTGATGGTTTTCTTAGCTGCACAGTTTTTAAGTTTGATGTAGATCCATTTGTCTATTTTTGCCTTTGTTGCCTAAACTTTTGATGTCATATTCAAGACATTGCTAAATCCAGTATCATGAAGGTTTTCTCCTATTTTTTCTTCCAGAAGTTTTATAGTTTCAGGTATTACATTTATGTCTTAAACCCATTTTGAGTTCATTTTTGTATATGGTATAAGGTAAGGGTCCAACTGCTATTTATGCAGACTTTCAATCCCTTCCTTTCAACTCCTTACCCTCTCCTTCCAAGGAACTGGAGTTTCATTATCTGAGCCTTTCTGTAAGAGTCAGCTGACTTTTGTTTGCTTCTCTTGGCTCCCACTACACAGAAGTTTCTTGGTTTTCTACCACCAATCCTTCCTTTCCCCTTTACTCCTTTACTATAGCTATCCCCCAGAGTTCAGTTTCTAGTATCATACTTTCTTTTCTGTTTTCTCTCTATTCCTTTGGGGAACAATTTATATTTTCTAGTTTCAAATCCATACACTCACATGATTTCTCTCAGATCTGTATATTTAGTCCATGTCTCTATCTACCATTAGGTTAATTTACCTTGGATACCTCATTCATTTGATAGCTTCAAATTGTATATGTCCTAGCCTCAGTTTACCATCCCTTCTCTAAAAGGTTTGTAATGTTAGCATCTTTATTTCAGTAACCCATTCTCATAAATTTGGAGTTCAAATTTACTCTTCTTTTTCAATTTCTTTATCTAGTTGTAGTCAGGTTCCATGTCTTCTTTCTTCAAAAGCTTTTTCATTGTATTTCTAGTGCTGCCATCCTTGTATAGGCTCTCATTATCTTGGCCCTAAATACTGTGCTAGCAACTGAACTTGTTTTCCTTCCCCTATTTTCTCCTCATCTAGTCCATCCTATGTCCCTCTACTAGACTAATTTTCTAATTAATATATCACTCCTATAATCAAAACCTCCTCTTGTTGCACTTAGGCTCAACTCTATGTTTCTAGACCTAGCAGTCAATATCCTTCACTATCTGCTCTCGATCATTGATATAGCTAGTTGTATCTCCTTGCTAGTCCCCAACAGGAAACTTGGCCTCCCTGTGGAACATTTCATGCTCATTTCCATGTGCATTTTCTTATGTTAAAAAGCTCTTCACCTATTGCTCTCCTAATCCAAATGCTTCACTCCATTCAAGTTCTGTTATTTCTACAAAGGTTTTCCTTACTCTTCAGTCCATAGTAATACCATTTGTGAATACCTTCAATTCTTATCCTCTGCACCATTTATTTGGTTCTCAGGAAATTTTGTTGTTGAATGAATGAATGACATTATCTTGTGCTGCTACTTACTCATTCCATGTTTTTTTGACATCTTTCTTCCATGTAGATTTTAACTTTATGAAAGGTAGGAGCTCATCTAATTTTTCTTTTGCATAATTCTTATCACCTAGCATGGTGTAATGCCCCAAATAGATGTAATCCTGGGGGCAAAGATTGTTTCTTGATAGTGTGGGCTGATGGCCAGAAATCTGTATTTCTAATAAGTCTTTCATCCTTCTCTCCATCTCATAGGATTTTGATGTACTGTTTGAGGCTAGAGATCTTATCTACTTTCTTCATCATGTATCTTTAGTGCCTGGGATATAGTAGCTACTAGGTAATATTTTTGAATTGGTTATGCATTTGACTACAAGCCACATTTGGAAACCATGGGGTAGGAGAAAGAACAAGAGACTAAATTAAAACTTTGAACTACATATGAAATACAAATGTTGCATATGTATTTGCATGTTGGGAAAATGTATATGAAATGTTTTGAAAAGTTGAAAGTAATTCCAAAGTGTAAACTATTATTTTAAGATGCTAAAGTTTTGTTTTAAGTGTGATTTCTTTCTGGTGGGTAGCAAATTTGCCCTATAAAAGATAAAAATAACCTCATAAGCTTTATTTTTAGGTTTCTTATTTCTTATAAAGATAGGAAAAATTGGGGCGCCTGGGTGGCGCAGTCGGTTAAGCGTCCGACTTCAGCCAGGTCACGATCTCGCGGTCCGTGAGTTCGAGCCCCGCGTCGGGCTCTGGGCTGATGGCTCAGAGCCTGGAGCCTGTTTCCGATTCTGTGTCTCCCTCTCTCTGCCCCTCGCCCGTTCATGCTCTGTCTCTCTCTGTCCCAAAAATAAATAAACGTTGAAAAAAAAAAAAATTAAAAAAAAAAAAAAAAGATAGGAAAAATTATTTTGTTTTAAGTGTGATTTCTTTCTGGTGGGTAGCAAATTTGCCCTATAAAAGATAAAAATAACCTCATAAGCTTTATTTTTAGGTTTCTTATTTCTTATAAAGATAGGAAAAATTATCTTTTTTGGGGAGTACAAATCATAGACCTTTGAGTTGGAAGAGCGCAAAAAGTTTAAGCTCCATTCACTTTAAACAAATATACCATTTATTGACTTCATTATAAATGAGGAAATTGGGGACTTAGACAGATTTAAGGATTTACCTAAGGTGGAGATTCTCTCAAAGTGTTGTCTACAGATGCCTCACGCACTGTAATACACTAGAAAGTTTGTTCAAAAGTATAGACTCCAGAGCTCTACCCACGACTTAGTAAATTAGAATCTTCAAAGGAATCTGCATTTTTAGAGGTTTCTTGTATTATCTGTGGTTTTTGGCATAGTGCTTCTCACACTCTAATGTTCATCTGAATTACCTGAGGATCTTACTAAACTACAAATTCAGATGCAGCATGGGATATTTTTCATTTGTAACAAGTTTTCAAGTGATGCTGATGTTTCTTGTCCATGGACCATATTTTGAATATGAAACATTCAAAGCAGCAGTTCTCAAGATGTGGTCTCAGAATGAGCAGCATCACCACTATCTTGGAACTTGTTAGAAACACAACTTTAGGGCCCCACTCCAGACCTACTGAATCAGAAACTCTGATACATGTGAAAATTTGAGAACACATTAACACTTGAGAACTACTGATTTAAGAACTTTGATTGAAAACCTCTTGCCAGAGCCTACCAGAGAGTCTGATTTAGTTATCCCTGATTGAAGCCTGGACATTTTTAAAGTTCCCTAGTTGATTCTAATATGCATTCATGATTGCAAATGGTAGTTTGAAAATGTTGGCCTAAGGTGATACTTGTATTCTTAGCAGGAACTAAGACTCTTGCATGCTGGTGACATCCTCTTTCCACTCTTTCTGTGGTTCTTAAACACCAGCACTTCAGAATACTGACATGTGCTTGGATTCTGCCTAATAATCTCATCACAACTCCCTCCACCCCACAGCCAAGCGCCCCCTTACCTCCCATACACACAGACAGGGAGTGGGAAGGGAGAGAAGAAAGGAATTGTTTCATCTAGGGAGATTTTTAAAGATTCCAATTCCCAGCCTGGGTTACGGTATAAAAATGTGGACTTTCTTTAAAGTTCTCTAGTTTTCAAGCATCTTGCCTTGCATGACCCTGTTTACCCTATACTCCTCCCTTCGTACAGGCTCAGATCACTTTTGCACATGGGACATCTTTTCAAATAGAAAAATGCAAAGGTTTGGGTTAGTTTGAGTAAATAAATAAATAAGATAGCCTAAATTCTATGGTTGTTGAGTAGATTTTAAATCAAAGTATGACTTTTAGATGCTCTTTGTGGGGCAGAAGCTGAGCTGAGAATAGAAAGATATTTCTTGGTGCATCAGTGGATAGAATTCAAGTCACACATTTACAGCTAATTGCTTATGAGCATGTAGTTTTATTTAATCTCCCGTTTTTGGCAATGCCTCCTTTTTACCAACCCTACCACGATCATACTTCTCTCTGCAAAAAAAAAAAAAAAAAAAAAAAAAAAACCTTTATCAAAGAACTCATAATGAATTCCTACTAATGTTATATAGGTGATGAATTAGAACTGTTTGGCTAAATTTTTATAGTTTAATGGGGATCAAAACATCAAGCTAACATAATGAAGTTCCTATAGTAAAACACTGTAGACTGACAAGAAAGTGAGTAGAAGGTAGAAGCTTGGGAGAATGTGGAAGTTAATCTCTATATTAATTTTCTACTGCTGTCTTGCTTAATCCTTTCACCTTGAGCACTGGTGGGACCTGTGAATATGACAAAATAGTCCCCCTTTTGATTGCTTTGTTATATAGTACTCTGTCTCAGGAGAGAGAGAGAGACAGACAATGGAGATAGTCTCTTGTTGACCTCGAAGAAGCTGTCATGTTGTAAGAGACCACGTGGTTAGAACTTGAGAGAGATTTCTAGGAACTGAGAATAACATGTGGCTGACAAACAGCAACAAAATGGGAACCTCAGTCCTATAACCACAAAGAACTGAATTCTCCATACAAACTGAATGAGCCTAGGAGAGGACCTCAAACTCTAGGTGGAAATGCAGACCTGTTGACACCTTGCCTTCAGTTTTTCAAGAGGAAGAAAAAATTCAGATTTGCATGAAGGAAAAAAAAGTACCTAAATGGTAAGTATGTGGGCAAATATAAAAAAACTGTCCATTTTTGGCATTGAATGCAAAATTAAATGTATTGTGGGATTTATAATGTTTGTAGATATAAAATGTAAAATGACAATAGCACAAAGGGCAGGGAGGTAACTTCTCACATTTTACATGAGGTGATACAGTGTTAACTCTGAATAGACTCTGATAAATTTAGGGTGCATATTTTAACCCCTAGAGTAAATAACAGAGACACACAGAGAGAGAACTGTAAAAAAGATTAGCTAAAAATCCAAAAGAGGATTTTTCTCATTTTCTTTCTTTTCCTCTTCCACATACTTTTCTTTCCCTTCCTAAATAATTCAGAACTAAAGCCAACAGGTAGGGCCAAGCAAGGTAGGTGTCTATGCCAGAATTGGGAGAAAAACAGTGGCCCAGAGGATGATATCAGGGCCCAGCTAGGTTGAGGAGGGTGTCTACTTGGGGTTTAGGTAAGCAGGGTGTGGTAACCAGTATTCTAATAGGCCTTGGTATTAGTCTCCTAGGGAAACTCTAGCAAAGTATCACAAACTGTGAGGCTTAAAATGACACATGTTATACTCCTGGAGGCCTGAAGTCCAAAATCGAGGTTGTCAGAATTGTTTTTTTCTGCTTGCTCTGAGGGAACAACTTTCCCTTACTTCTCTCCCAGCTTCTGGTGGTTGCCAACAGTATTTGGCTTTCCTTGGCTTGTGGCAGCATAACTCCAATCTTTGACTCTGTCTTCACATGATCATCTTCTCTGTCTCTGTCTCCTGTGTCCAAATTTCCCTCTTTTTCCTTTTATAAAGGAAACAAGTTATTTCCTTTATTTCCTTCTTTTATAAAGACACAAGTTATTGGAGTTAGGACCTACCTGAAATCCAGGATGATTTCATCTTGATATCCTTAATGAATTATACCTGCAAAGACTCTATTTCCAAATAAGGCCACCTCCTGAGGTTCCAGGTGGACATGATTTTTTGGGGAGTAATAATATTCAACTTGTAGCATCCCTCAAGGCTTCTACCCCCTAGTAATTTAACAGCTTCGTGAGACGCTGAGCAGAGAATCTATCTATGCCATGCCTGGATTTATGACCTACAGAAATAATGAATTAATAGGTGTTATTTTAAGCCACAAAGATTGTGGTAATTTGTTACTCAATAATAGAAAACTAATAAAGAGAGTATCTGCAAAGGAAGGCTGCCTGATGCAAAGTATAGAAATGTTAGTGGGATGTAGAGGAAGGCATCCTCAAGGAAGATATCCCAACTTGAGGTGTTGGAATTCAAGTGGAGGTAGGAGGGCGTTTACACAAAAGGGAGGCTCAGCACAGGGTATCATAGCCAAGATGGATGCAGGGGGCATCAGTGTAGGAGCATAGCACTGGTGACTTGTCATAGCCTAGCCAGAATGGAGAGGTATCAATATTAGAGGGAGGTAGCCCAGTACAGAGTACTGCAATCTATGCTGAATGAGGAGGATGTCCACATAGGAAGGCAGACCAATTCTGGTTGTCAGAACCTGAGCTAGGTGAAGAATGTATCTGCATAAGAGGTGGCTCAGTACTAGGAGAGAGAGCTCAAGATGGGTGAGGGCATCCATGGAAAAGAAAAGCCCAGTTTTTGTCATAGAGCAGGCTGAGTGAGGAAAGTGCTTTGATGATGGTACTGCCTGGGTTGGGGTATCAGAGCCAAGTGGATAGAAGACAGTATTCACATGGAGAAGCACACTTACATGGGGTGCCAGAGTTAAGCCCATTAAGGAAAGTGTCCATGTTAGAGAGAGAGTAACCTGATACTACATGTTGGAGCCCAAGTAGGTGAAGAGGGCTTTCATGTGGTGAGAGCTCAGAACAGGGGGTTGGAACAAGAATGGGATGAAAAGGGCATCCATATGAGGGTTGAGGATTCCAGTGCTGAGTGTTGGAACCTAAGTGGGATAAACAGGAAATTTGTTCAGGGGATGAGAAGCAGTGGTGACAGATTATGTCAGAGGAATTGACTAAATAAGAAAATATTGTGAGTATAATGGGAGACATAATCTTATTACCAGAGAAGCAAGTTTAAATGAAAAGTAGGGGTGCTTGGGTGACTCAGTCAGTTGAGCATTCAGCTTTTGAGCTCAGGTCATGGTGTCACAGGTCTTGAGTTCAAGCCCCACATCAAGCTCCACAATGACAGCAAGGAGCCTGCTTGCGATTCTCTCTCTTTCTGTCTCTGCCCCTCCCTCATGTGTGCTCTCATCCTCTTTCTCAAAATAAATAAACAAATAAATAAATAAATAAAATATGAAAAGGAAAAATTGGAATGAACTTTATAATGTTGAAATTGAATTGGAGATGTTGATGTAAATTCCTGGTTTTTACTATCTACATAGATGTAGAAATAACTATAAATGTAAATGTTTATAAATATATACACACACTTGCATATATTTACCAACTCTGTCCACTGTGAGGATCTCAAAACTACTTCCAATAATAATGACATACCAAATGTGCAGATTTTGGTCTCTAAATAATATTACCATTAAAAGGAAATAGGATTCCGGAGGGAAATGGCTGACTCCAAACCTGGGAGATAAAAAGTAGAAGATGAGCCTGGAGCTAGTTGTTTTATGTCAAAAAGTAAGGAACATCTCAAAGAATGAGAAGACATAACAAAAAGACAAGTAAGTCATTTTGAAGGGGCTACAACTCTCCAAATCTGGGATAATTGGAGCATCAAAATTAATGATAGCAATGGATGATAGTGCACAGAATAAAAACTAGGAAGCCAGGAGTCCATAGTGATATGCATACATAAATGAATAAATTAGCAGTTTGAAGAGGAACAGCTTACCTAGTCTAAAAGTATTTCCTCATAAAATGTTTATTTTTTTTAATTTATTAATTTTTAAAATTTACATGCAAGTTAGTTAACATATGGTGCAATAACGATTTCAGGAATAGAATCCAGGGATTCATAACCTACATATAACATCCAGTACACATCCCAACAAGTGTCCTCCTAATGCCTCTTGCCCATTTAGCCCATTCCCCCACAAACACCTCTCTAGTAACCATAGTTTCTTCTCTGTATTTAAGAGTCTCTTGGGGCGCCTGGGTGGCGCAGTCGGTTAAGCGTCCGGCTTCAGCCAGGTCACGATCTCGCGGTCTGTGAGTTCGAGCCCCACGTCAGGCTCTGGGCTGATGGTTCAGAGCCTGGAGCCTGTTTCCGATTCTATGTCTCCCTCTCTCTCTACCCCTCCCCCATTCATGCTCTGTCTCTCTCTGTCCCAAAAATAAAAAAAATAAAAACGTTGAAAAAAAAAAATTTAAAAAAAAGAGTCTCTTATGGGGGCGCCTGGGTGGCGCAGTCGGTTAAGCGTCCCACTTCAGCCAGGTCACGATCTCGCGGTCCGTGAGTTCGAGCCCCGCGTCGGGCTCTGGGCTGATGGCTCAGAGCCTGGAGCCTGTTTCCCATTCTGTGTCTCCCTCTCTCTCCGCCCCTCCCCCGTTCATGCTCTGTCTCTCTCTATCCCAAAAATAAATAAACGTTGAAAAAAAAAATTAAAAAAAAAAAAAGAGTCTCTTATGGTTTGTCCCCTCCCTGTTTTTATATTATCTTTTATTCCCTTCCCTTATGTTCATCTGTTTGTATCTTAAATTCCACATATGAGTGAAGTCATGGTATTTGTTTTTCTCTGACTGACGTATTTCACTTAGGATAATACACTGTAGTTGCATCCATATTGTGCAAATGGCAAGATTTCATTCATTTTCATCGCCAAGTAATGTTCCATTGTACATATATACCACATCTTCTCTATCCATTCATCAGTTGATGGACATTTTGGGCTCTTTCCATACTTTGGCTCTTGTTGATAGTGCTGCTACAAACATTGGATGCATGTGCCCTTTTGAAACAGCACTCCTGTATCCTTTGGATAAATACCCACTAGAGCAATTTCTGGGTTGTAATGTAGTTCTATTTTTAATTGTTTGAGGAACCTCCATACTCTTTTGCAGGGTGACTTCACGAGTTTGCATTTCCACCAGCAGTGCAAAAGAGTTCTTCTTTCTCGACATCCTTGCCAACATCTGTTGTCCTGGGTTGTTAATTTTAGCCATTATGACAGGTGTGAAGTGGTATCTCACTCTGGTTTCGATTTGTATCTCCCTGATGGTGAGCTATATTGACGATTTTTACATGTGTCTGCTAGTCATTTAGATGTCTTTTTTGGAAAAGTGTCCATTCTTGTCTTTTGCCCATTTCTTCACTGGATTATTTGCTTTTTGGGTGTTGAGTTTGATAAGTTCCTTATAGATTTTAGGATACTAACCCTTTATCAGATATGTCATTTGCAAATATCTTGTCCCATTCATCAGTTGCCTTTTGGTTTTGATGATTCTTTCCTTCACCATGTGTAAGCTTTTTATCTTGATGAGGTCCCAATAGTTCATTTCTGCTGTTGTTTCCCTTGCCTCTGAGACATGGCAGATAAGAAGTTGCTGCAGCAAAGGTCAAAGAGGTTGTTGCCTGTTTTCTCCTCTAGATCTTTTTCCTGGGATTTTGATTAAATTATATTGAATTTATGGATCAATATAAGGGTAATTTACTCATAAATTATATGGTGTCTTTCAGTGTATGAACATGAATTAACTCTCTGCTTTTTATTTTATTTTATTTTAAATATAATTTATTGTCAAATTGGTTTCCATACAACACCCAGTGCTCATCCCAAAAAATGCCCTCCTCCATGCCCATCACCCACTTTTCCCTCTCCCCAACTGCCCACCAACCCTCAGTTTGTTCTCAGTATTTAAGAGTCTCTTATGGTTTGCCTCCCTCCCTCTCTGTAACTTTTTTTTCCCCTTCTCTTCCTCCATGGTCTTCTGTTAAGTTTCTCAAGATCCACATATGAGTGAAAACATATGGTATCTGTCTTTCTCTGACTGATTTATTTCACTTAGCATGATACCCTTCAGTTCCATCCACGTTGCTGCAAATGGTCAGATTTCATTCTTTCCCATTGCCAAGTAGTATTCCATTGTATATATAAACCACACTTTCTTTATCCATTTGTCAGTTGATGGACATTTGGGCTTTTTCCATAATTTGACTATTGTTGAAAATGCTGCTATAAACATTGGGGTACATGTGCCCCTATGCATCAGCACTTCTGTATCCCTTGGGTAAATTCTTAGCAGTGCTATTGCTGGGTCCTGGGTTTTGTTGATTGTTTCCTTTGCAGTGCAGAAGCTTTTTATCTTGATGAGGTCCCGATAGTTCATTTTTGCTTTTAATTCCCTTGCCTTTGGAGATATGTCAGGTACGAAATTGCTGCGGCTGAGGTCAGAGAGGTTTTTTCCTGCTTTCTCCTCTAGGGTTTTGATGGTTTCCTGTCACACATTCAGGTCCTTTATCCATTTTGAGTTTATTTTTGTGAATGGTGTAAAAAAGTGGTCTAGTTTCATTTTTCCGCATGCTGCTGTCCAGTTCTCCAGGCACCATTTGTTAAAGAGACTGTCTTTTTTTCCATTGGATACTCTTTCCTACCTTTTCAAAGATTAGCTGGCCATACATTTGTGGGTCCAATTCTAGGGTCTCTATTCTATTCCGTTGGCTTATGTGTCTGTTTTCGTGTCAATACCATACTGTCTTGATGACTACAGCTTTGTAGTAGAGGCTAAAGTCTGGGATCGTGATGCCTCCCACTTTGCTTTTCTTCTTCAATGTTACTTTGGCTTTTCAGGAATTTTTGCATTTCCATACAAATTTGAGGATTGATTGTTCTAATTTTGAGATGAATGCTAGTGAAAATTTGATTGGGATTGGATTGAATGTGTAGATTGCTTTGGGTACTATTGACATTTTAACAATATTTATTCTTCCAATCCATGAGCATCGAATGTTTTTCCATTTCTTTGTGTCTTCTTCAATTTCCTTTATAAGCTTTCTATAGTTTTCAGCATACAGATCTTTTACACCTTTGGTTAGGTTTATTCCTAGACATTTTATGGTTCTTGGTGCAATTGTGAATGGGATCAGTTTCTTTATTTCTCCGTTGCTTCATTATTGGTGTATAAAAATGCAACTGATTTCTGTACATTGATTTTGTACCCTGCAACTTTGCTGAATTCATGTATCAGTTCTAGCAGACTTTTGGTGGGGTCTGTCGGGTTTTCCATGTATAGTATCATGTCGTCTGCAAAAAGTGAAAGCTTGCCTTCATCCTTGCCAATTTTGATGCCTCTGATTTCCTTTTGTTGTCTGATTGCTGATGCTAGGACTTCCAACACTATATTAAACAACAGTGGTGAGAATGGATATCCCTGTCCTGTGCTTAATCTCAGGGGGAAAGCTCTCAGTTTTTCCCCATTGAGGATGATATTAGCTGTGGGCTTTTCATATATGGCTTTTATGATCTTTAAGTATGTTCCTTCTATCCCAACTTTCTTGAGAGTTTTCATTAAGAAACGATGATATATATGGTGTCAAATGCTTTTTTCTACATCTATTGACAGGATCGTATGGTTCTTTTCTTTTATTAATTGGTGTATCACATTGATTGATTTGTGTATGTTGAACAAGCCCTGTAGCCCAGGAATGATCCCATTTGATCATGGTGAATAATAATTCTTTTTATATGCTGTTGAATTCGATTTGCTAGTATCTTGTTGAGAATTTTTGCACCCATATTCATCAGGGATATTGGCCTGTAGTTCTCTCTTTTTTCTGGGTGTCTGTCTGGTTTGGGAATCAAAGTAATGCTGGCTTCATAGAATGAGTCCAGAAGTTTTCCTTCCCTTTCTGTTTTTTGGAACAGCTTGAGAAGGATAAGTATTAACTCTGCTTTAAATGTCTGGTAGAATTCCCCAGGGAAGACATATGGTCCAGGATTCTTATTTGGAGATTTTTTTCAACGTTTATTTATTTTTGGGACAGAGAGAGACAGAGCATGAACGGGGGAGGGGCAGAGAGAGAGGGAGACACAGAATCGGAAACAGGCTCCAGGCTCCGAGCCATCAGCCCAGAGCCTGACGTGGGGCTCGAACTCACGGACCGCGAGATCGTGACCTGGCTGAAGTCGGACGCTTAACCGACTGCGCCACCCAGGCGCCCCGATGCATTCATTCTTTAGTAAGATGTTCTTTAACCTCCATGCTTTTGGAGGGTTTCCAGACTTTTTCCTGTGGTTGATTTCAACTTTCATAGCATTGTGATCTGAAAGTGTGCATGGTATGATCCCAATTCTTTTATATTTATTGAGGGCTGTTTTGTGACCCAGTATGTGATCTATCTTGGAGAATGTTCCATGTACACTCGAGAAGAAAGTATATTCTGCTGCTTTGGGATGTAGAATTCTAAATGTATCTGTCAAGTCCATCTGGTCCAATGTATCATTCAGGGCCATTGTTTCCTTACTGATTCTCTGTCTAGATGACCTGTCCATTGTTGTAAGTGGAGTATTAAAGTCCTCTGCAATTCCCACATTCTTATCAGTAAGATTGCTTATGTTTATGATTAACTGTTTTATATATTTGGGTGCTATCTAATTTGGTTCATAGACATTTATAATTGTTAGCTCTTCCTGATGGATAGACTCTGTATTATTACATAATGCCCTTCTCCATCTCTTTTTACAGCCTTTAATTTAAAGTCTAGTTTGTCTGATATAACTTCCAGTAGCATGATAGATGGTTTTCCATCCCCTCACTTTCAATCTGAAGGTGTCCTCAGATCTAAAATGAGTCTCTTGTAGACAGAAAATAGATGGGTCTTGTTTTTTTATCCATTCTGATACCCTGTGTCTTTCGATTGGAGCATTTAGTCCATTTACATTCAGTGTTATTATTGAAAGATATGGGTTTAGAGTCATTGTGTTATCTGTAGGTTTCATGCTTGTAGTGATGTCTCTGCTACTTTGTGGTCCTTGCAACATTTCACTCACAGAGTCCCACTTAGGATCTCTTGTAGGGCTGTTTTAGTGGTGATGAATTCCTTCAGTTTTTGTTTGTTTGAGAAAACCTTTATCTCTCATTCTATTCTGAATGACAGACTTGCTGAATAAAGGATTCTTGGCTGCATATTTTTCCTGTTCATCACATAGAAGATTTCCTGCCATTCCTTTCTGGTCTGACATGTTTCAGTAGATACACCTGCTACTAACTTTATATGTCTACATTTGTATGTTAAGGCCTGTTTATCCCCAGCTGCTCTCAGAATTCTCTCTTTATCCTTGTATTTTTCCAGTTTCACTGTGATATGTCATGCAGAAGATTGATTCAAGTTACATCTGAAGGGAATTCTCTGTGCCTTTTGGATTTCAATGTCTGTGTCCTTCCCAAGATTGGGGAAGTTCTCAGCTATGACTTGTTCAAGTATGCCTTCTGCCCCTTTCTCTCTCTCTTCTTTCTCTTCTGGAACTTCTATGGTACAAATAATGTTCTGTTTTATTGCATCACTTAGTTCTCTAATTCTTCCTTCTTGATCCTGGATTTTTTTTATCTCTTTTTTTCAGCTTCCTCTTTTTCCATAATTTGATCTTCTAATTCACTTATTCTCTCCTCTGCCTCTTCAATCCATGCTGTGGCCACCTCCATTTTATTTTGCACCTCATTTATAACATTTCTTAATTCGTCATAACTATTTTTTAGTTCCTTAGTCTCTTCAGCAATAGATTCTTTGCTGTCTTCTATGCCTTTTTCAAGCCCAGCGATTAATCTTATGACTATTATTCTAAATTCTTGCTTAGTTACATTGCTTATATCTGTTTTGATCAATTATTTAGCTGTCACTTCTTCCTGGAATTTCTTTTGAGGAGAATTCTTCTGTTTCATAGTTTTGGCTAGGTTTCTCTCCTTAAAAATCTTGTTATGTGCTCTGCACTTGCAAGCACTACTGTATTAATGTGGGGGTCATACACCATTCGGGTCCTGGCCCTTCAAGAGGTGTATTTTGGAGAGTGTTATTTCCTCTATGTTGTTGTGACTTTGGTTATTTTATTTCTCTACTTGTAGTGATGTTTTGGACCCTCCACGAGGTGTGCTTTGATTTGTTCCTTGAAATAGCTGTGGAAAGGAAAACAGACAAACAGGAAACAAAACACACAAACACACAGACAAAACAGATCAAAAAAACCACACACAAACAAAAGAAAACCAAACAATCCAAAAGCAAAAAAACCAGAAACACCAGCTATAAGTAAAGAACAGAGTGGAGGTGGTGCTGATGGAAGAGCACATACAAAGAGAAAAATGACAGGGGTGGGGACAAAGAGAAAAAAAAACATTGACCAGACAGAGAGACTTAATGGTTTAATCTAGAGAGAGAGAAAGAAAATAAATAAGGAAATGGGGAAAAGGAAATGAAGATATGGTTACCCAGACATAGAAACTATGTGGCTTGATTATTCCAGATATACAGAAAGTAAAGAAGGAGGTGTAGAACATGTATCAAGAGAATGGATTAAATATGTCTGCTTAAACAAACCAACAACCAGAGTAACCAGCCTAGAGGAGGGAAGAGATAAGAAGGGGAATAAGAAGGGAGAATATATCTAAATAACTAGAATTGTCCTGGAATTAATCCACACTGTGCAGCAGTGCTGGTCTGGAGGATGCAGCCGTCTGGGTCCACAGCATCTATCCTGCTCTAGTAGGTACAGAGTTACCCAGCAGGGAGAGGCATGATTTGGTGTATGCTGTTCCCACATCCACTGTGGGCCCCGAGGACCGATCCCTGAGGCCCCACCTCAGGTGGTGGTGGGGGAATGGCGATCCCCCAGTCTCTTCTCCACGGACCTGGTGGACTCCACTTGAGTTGTCTTCATTGTGCTGCTGCGAGATTACAACCTGAACCGAAGTCGGACACTCAACTGATAGAGCCAGCCAGGCACCCCTCTTGAGGGTTTTTATGAAGAAAGGATGCTTTATTTTGTCAAATGCTTTCTCTGCATCTATTGAGAGGACCATGTGCTTATTATTTCTTTTATTAATGTGATGTATCACATTGATTGATTTGTGCATATTGAACTAGCCCTATATGCCAGGAATAAATCCCACTTGATCGTGGTGAATAATTCTTTTAATGTATTGTTGGATCCGGTTGGCTAGTATCTTGTTGAGAAATTATGCATCCATGTTCATCAGAGAAATTGACCTGCAGTTCTTCTTTTAGTGGGGTCTTTGGTTTTGGAATCAAGGTAATGCTGGCCTTGTAGAATGAGCTTGGAAGTTTTCCTTCAGTTTCTATTTTTTGGAACAGCTTCAAAAGAATAGATAGGTGTTATGGGGCACCTGGGCGGCTCAGTTGGTTAAGCCTCCGACTTCAGCTCAGGTCATGATCTTGCTGTTCATGAGTTTGAGCCCTGCATTGGGCCCTGGGCTGACAGCTCAGAGCCTGGAGCCTGCTTTGGATTCTGTGTCTCCCTCTCTCTCTGCCCCTCCCCCGCTTGCACTCCACATCTCTCTCTCTCTCTCTTAAAAGTGAATAAACATTTTAAAAATTTTTAAAAAAGAATAGGTGTTAATTCTTCTTTAAATGTTTGGTAGAATTGCCCTTGAAAGCCATCTGGCCCTGGACTCTTGTGTTTTGGGACATTTTTGATTACTGATTCAATATCTTTACTGGTTATGAGTCTGATCAAATTTTCTTTCTTCCTGTTTCAGTTTTGGTCGTTTATGTTTCTAGGAATTTGCCCATTTCTTCCAGATTGCCCAATTTATTGGCATACAATTATTCATAGTATTTTCTTATTATTGTTTGTATTTCTGCAATGTTGGTTGTGTTGTCTCCTCTTTCATTCATGATTTTATTTATTTGCATCCATTCCTTTTTCTTTTTGATAAAACTGGCTAGGAGTTTATCCATTTTGTTAATTCTTTCAAAGAACCCAGTTCTGGTTTCATTGATCTGTTCTACTGTTTTGTTTTGTTTTGTTTTGTTTTTTTGATATCACCGATTTCTGCTCTAATTTTTATTATTTCCCATCTTCTGCTGGTTTTGGTCTTTATTTGCTGTTCTTTTTCCAGCTCTTTAAGGTGTTAGGTTAAGTTGTATATCTGAGACTTTTCTTCCTTCTTTAGGAAGGCCTAGATTGCTTTATACTTCCCTCTTATGACCCCCTTTGCTGCATCCCAGAGGTTTGGGCTGTCATGTTTTCATTCTCACTGGCTTCTGTGTACTTTTTAATTTTGTCTTTAATTTCTTGTTAATCCATTCATTCCTTACTAGGATGTTCTTTAATCTCCAAGTATTCATGATCTTTCCAAATTTTTTCTTGTGATTTATTTCAAGTTTCATAGCATCATGGTCTGAAAATATGATCTCAATCTTGTACTTGTTGGGGCTGATTTGTCTCCCAATGTGTGATCTATTCTGGAGAATGTTTCATGTGCAATCCAGAAGAATATGTATTCTGCTGTTTTAGGATGAAATGTTCTGAATATATCTGTTATTTCCAGTTCAGTACGTCGTTCAAAGTCAATGTTTCCTTGTTGATTTTCTGATTAGATGATCTGTCCATTGTTGTAAGTGAGGTGTTGAATACCCCTACTATTATGGTATTATTATCAATGAGTTTCTTTATGTTTGTGATTAATTGATTTAAATATTTGGGTACTATATGTTGGGAGCATAAATGTTTACAATTGTTAGATCTTGGTGGATAGACTGCTTAATTATGATATAATGCCATTCTTCATCTCTTGTTACAGTCTTTATTTTAAAATCTAGCTTGTCTAAAACAGACACAAAGACCAATGGAATGGAATAGAGAACCCAGAATTGGACCCACAAATGTATGGCCAACTAATCTTTAAAGCAAGAAAGAGTATCCAATGGAAAAAAGACAGTCTCTTTAACAAATGGTGCCTGGAGAACTGGGCAGCAACATGCAGAAGAATGAAACTAGACCACTTTCTTAAACCATACACAAAAATAAACTCAAAATGGATGAAAAACCTAAATGTGAGACAGGAAACCATCAAAATCCTAGAGGAGAAAACAGGAAAAAGCCTCTTTGACCTCAGCCGCAGCAATTTCTTGCTTGACACATCTCCAAAGGCAAGGGAATTAAAAGCAAAAATGAACTATTGGAACCACATCAAGATAAAAAGCTTCTGCACTGCAAAGGAAACAATCGGCAAAACTAAAGGTCAACTGACAGAATGGGAAAAGATATTTGTAAATGACATATCAGATAAAGGGTTAGTATCCAAAATCTATAAAGAACTTACCAAATTCAACACCCAAAAAACAAATAATCCAGTGAAGAAATGGGCAGAAGACATGAATAGACACTTTTCCAAGGAAGACATCCAGATGGCCTACAGACACATGAAAAGATGCTCAACATCACTCATCATCAGGGAAATACAAATCAGAACTACACTGAGATACCACTCACACCAGTCAGAGTGGCTACAATGAACAAATCAGGAAACAACAGATGCTGGAGAGGATGTGGAGAAACGGGAATCCTTTTGCACTACTGGTGGGAATGCAAACTGGCACAGCCATTCTGGAAAACAGTGTGGAGGTTCCTCAAAAAAAAAAAAAAAACTACCCTATCACCCAGCAATAGCACTGCTAGGAATTTATCCAAAGGATAAGGAGTGCTGGTTCATAGTGGTACATGTACCCCAGGGTTTACAGCAGTGCTTTCAACAATAGCCAAATTATGGAATGAGCCTAAATGTCCAGCAGCTGATGAATAGACATAGAAGAAGTGATTTATATATATAATGGAATACTACTTGGCAATGAGAAAGAATGAAATCATGCCCTTTGCAGCAACATGAATGGAACTGGAGAGTATTATGCTAAGTGAAATAAGTCAGTCAGAGAAAGATAGATATCATATGTTTTTATTCTATGGGAAGCTTGAGAAACTTAATGGAAGACCATGGGGGAAGGGAAGGGGAAAAAATGGCTACAAACAGAGAGGGAGGGAGGCAAACCATAAGAGACTCTTAAATACAGAGAACAAACTGAGGGTTAGTGTGGGCAGTGGGAGAGAAGGGAAATAGGTGATGGGCATTGAGGAGGGCACTTTTTGGGATTAGCACTGTGTGTTGTATGTAAGCAATGAATCATGGGAATCTACCCCAAAACCAAGAGCACGCTTTATATATTGTGTGTTAGCCAATTTGACAATAAATTATATTAAAAAAATAAAATCTTGGGGCGCCTGGGTGGCGCAGTCGGTTAAGCGTCCGACTTCAGCCAGGTCACGATCTCACGGTCCGGGAGTTCGAGCCCCGCGTCGGGCTCTGGGCTGATGGCTCAGAGCCTGGAGCCTGTTTCCGATTCTGTGTCTCCCTCTCTCTCTGCCCCTCCCCCATTCATGCTCTGTCTCTCTCTGTCCCAAAAATAAATAAACGTTGAAAAAAAAATTTTAAAAAATAAAATAAAAAAATAAAATCTAGTTTGTCTGATATAAGTATGGCTACTCCAGCTTTCTTTTCATGACCATTAGCATGATAGTTCTCCATCCTCTTACTTTCAATCTGAAAGTGTCTTTAGGTCTAAAGTGGGCCTCTTGTAAACAGTATATAGATGGATCTTGTTTTCTTATCCATTCTGATACCCTATGTCTTTTGATCAGAGTGTTTAGTCCATTGACAGAGTGAGTTCTGAAAGGTATGAATTTAGTGCCATTAAGTTGCCTGTAGAGTTGGAGTTTCTGATGGTGTTTCTAGACTTTGTTGGTTTGGGTCTTTTTTGTTTTGTTTCTTCTTTTCTCCCCTCAGAGTCTCCCTTAAAATTTCTTGAAGGGTTGGTTTAGTGGTCATGAACTCCTTTAGTTTCTGTTTGTGAAGCTCTTTATCTCTCTTTCTATTTTGAATGACAGCCTTGTTGGATAAAGAATTCTTGACTGCATATTTTTCCAGTTCAGCAGGTTGAATATATCCTGCCACTCCTTTCTGGCCTGCTGAGTTTCTGTGGATAGGCCTGCTGCAAACCTGATCTGTCTTACCTTATAGGTTAAAGACTATTTTTCCCTTGTTGCTTTCATAATTCTTTCCTTGTCTGTGTATTTTATGAATTTGACTATGATATGCCTTGCTGATGGTCAGTTTTAGATGAATCTAATGGGATTTTTCTGCGCTTGAATTTTGATGTCTGTGTCTTTTCCCAGTTTAGGAAAGTTTTCCACTATAATTTGCTCACCTAAACCTTCCACCCCCTTTTCTCTCTCTTCATCTTTGGGGACTCCTATGATTCAGATGTTATTCCTTTTTAAGTGACTAATTTCTCTAATTATTGTATTGTGCTCTTTTGCCTTAGTTTCCCTCTTTTTCTCTTCTTCATTATTCTCCATAATTTTCTCTTCTATATCATTTTTTCTCTGCTTTGCTTCGTCCATCCCTGCACCATGGCATCCATTCAAGATTGCATCTTGGTTATAGCATTTTTAACTTTGTCCTGACTAGATTTTCCTTCTTTTATCTCTGAAGAAAGGGATTCTATGTGTTTTTCAACCCCAGCTAGTATTCATGGTTTTAAACTCTAGTTTAGACATCTCGCTTCTATCTGTGTTGAATAAGCCCTTAGCTCTCATTTCTTCCTGTTCTATCTTTTGGGGTTAATTTCTTCATTTCATCACTTTGGAGGAAGAAAAATAATAAGAAAATAATAATAATATAATAAAATAAAAATTAAGAATTAAAAAATTATGAACAACACAAAAAATCAAATAAAGAAACCTGGATGGCAGATGTGTTTTGGTCTGGTTGTTGAACAAAACTTGATAGAATAGAGAAAAAAGGGAAAGAACAGAAAGAAAAGAAAAAAAAGGGAAAAAAGTTAAGAAAAAAGGCAAAAAAGGTAAGAAAAAGTTTAAAAATTATAAAAAGTGTATATAATAAAATAGAATAAGATGAAATGCAGAAAGTGAAATAGAATAAAAAGATTTATAAAAAGAAAATATAGTAAAAAGAATTTGAAAACTTAAAAAAGAAAATAAAAATAAAATTTTCTCTTTCTGTATCCAAGAAAAAGAAAAGAAAGGAGAAAAAAAAAACAATTTAAACAAAGACAGAAGCAAAAACAAAAAACAACAAACTAACCCAAATAGGTGCACCAGCAAACAGAATGAAACCCAAATGAAGTTACATCCAATTTCCCCTAGAACTCAAACTATGAAGCACTCTATAGTCTGTACACTAAGCAGGAAGAGTGACTTGTGCGGGTCTTCTAGTGCGATGTACTTGGAGGGCACAGATGGGTGGAGCTTGGTGTAATGGCTCCATTCTCCACCTGGTGGCACTGTCTTGCTTACTGGGATGGATCTGTCTGGCACGTGTATGTTCGCATGTATGTGTGTGCATGGGAGGGGTGGTAATGGCTTCATCCAACTTCCTAGTGTCTGGCACAGGAAATTTGTGCTCTCATTGATCTGCAGTCAAGCACCCGTACCCTGTGTCCAAGCCATCAGTTTGCCTGGTGGCACCTCCCTCCCAAATTTTATCTCAGATGGGGCTATGTTTCCAAACTCCTTACTTCAGAGAACCTTGTGGCTTGGACCCACAACAGCTGGGTCCTGGTTTGCCCCAGGATAGGTTCATGTGGTTACCCAGTGGCAGAGATTCAGAGATTATGACAAATCGTAACACATAGCCAGCTCCAGGTTTCACCACACTCTGGCAACTTTGTCCCACTACCAGCAAACATGGCAGCTCTCCAGTTTCCAATGGGACTTTTGCCTGTGGGGAGGCCATATGGCCTCTACCAAATGCACTCCAAACAGGGGAACCGCTTCTCCTGTGTGATGCACAGACTCCTCATACCTCACTGCCTGCTCCTGAGGATTCAGTCCTCACCAGAGCACTGCCAGGTATTGAGCTTCAGAATTTCTGACTCTGGGCTTCACTCTTTATAGAATCCTAATGGTAATTGAAATCTTCTCCTTTTTCCCTATCAATGGTTTTAGGGAATATATTTCTTGTTCAGTTCCTTGTGAGTGTTTCCACTCTTTCTTTTTCTCTCCTGCTACTTTCAGGAGGAGTGCTTTTCCTGCATGATCCCAGTGTGCTGCACTCTCCC
This sequence comes from Puma concolor, assembly GCF_028749965.1. Classification (NCBI taxonomy): domain Eukaryota; kingdom Metazoa; phylum Chordata; class Mammalia; order Carnivora; family Felidae; genus Puma; species Puma concolor. The sequence goes on from NC_141677.1 coordinate 20,695,806, forward strand.
TCTCTCTCTTTCTCTGTCCTCTCTCCAAAAACAGCTCCCTGCTCTCTGCAGCTTTTTCTCCTCCAGTTCACCTCTCTGCACTGTATGCTTGCTGAGTTCTTTGGCTCAACTTATGCATATTATTGTGTTAATTCTAAGATCAATTTCCTAGGTGTGCAAAATGGTTTGGTATTGATCTAGTTGTGCTTCAGGAAAGAGACAAGCTGAGAATTTCTATACTGCTTCGCCATCTTGGAAATCCTCACTCATAAAATACTTATTAAACAAAACAAAAAAGGGTAACTTTTCTGGTAGAATCCCCTAGACAGCACCTTAAATCAAATGATCAAAAAGAACACCATCATTAGTGGGTCAGATTGAATTTCAAATTAGTTGAGAAGTGTTACAGCATTGCTTCCCTAGTATTCTTGCCCAAATTGCATAACTTGGATCTAATCATGACAAGATATCAAATTAAGGAACATCCTACAAAGTAAATGACCTATAATCTTCAAAAGAGTGAAGGTCAATAAAGTTAGGAAAGACTGAAGAACAATTCCAGCTGGAAGAAGGCTAAAAGACATGACAACTAAAGGCAACACAAGCCTGGGTGGCTCAGTTGGTTAGGCATCCGACTTCGGCTCAGGTCATGATCTTGCAGTTCATGAGTTTGAGCCCCATGTCTGTGCTGACAGCTCAGAGCCTGGAGCCTGCTTCAGATTCTGTGTCTCCCTCTCTCTCTGCTCCTCCCCTTCTGGTGCTCTCTCTCTCTCTCTGTCTTTCAAAAATAAATGTTAAAAAAATTTAAAGGCAACACAAAATCCTGATATGGATTCTTTTTCTGTAAAAAAGATTCTTGGAACAAACTGGAAAAATTTGATTGGGATCTGAGAATTAGATGGTAGTTTATGTCAATTTTAGTTCCCTTATCTTTGTATTGTGGTTATGAAGGAAAATATCCTTCTTCATTGAAATTACAAACTAGTGTACTCATGGGTGATAGGGTATCATGTAGGCAACTTAACTCTGATATTGTTCAAGAATAAGTATTTTATACTACTTTCAACTTTTATTTAAGCCTAAGATTTTGTTTTTTAAATTAGAAACTCTGTAGTCTAGCTAGTCTGCCCATTTCCTAATACCAGCTCCACCATTTATGAGCCAAATTCTATGTATTGCATTTTATTTTATTTTATTTTATGTTATTTTATGTTATGTTATGTTATTTTATTTTATTTTATTTTATTTTATGTTATTTTATGTTATGTTATGTTATTTTATTTTATTTTATATGAAATTAATTGTCAAATTGGTTTCCATACAACACCCAGTGCTCATCCCAAAAGGTGCCCTCCTCAATACCCATCGCCTGCCCTCCCCTCCCTCCCACCCCCCATCAGCCCTCAGTTTGTTCTCAGTTTTTAAGAGTCTCTTATGGTTTGGCGCCCTCCCTGTCTAATTTTTTTTTTTACTCTTTCCCCTCCCCCATGGTCTTCTGTTAAGGTTCTCAGGATCCACATAAGAGTGAAACCATATGGTATCTGTCTTTCTCTGTATGACTTATTTCACTTAGCATAACACTCTCCAGTTCCATCCATGTTGCTACAAAAGGCCATATTTCATTCTTTCTCATTGCCATGTAGTATTCCATTGTGTATATAAACCACAATTTCTTTATCCATTCGTCAGTTGATGAACATTTAGGCTCTTTCCATAATTTGGCTATTGTTGTATTGCATTTTAATTATTTATAAGAGATAGGTTTGTTACAGGATTAAATGAAATAATACAAGTAAGACTTCAAAAAAAACCATTCAAAGAATTATAATTGATATTAACAAATATTTAACTATTTAAAAAATTAGGGAGGAAAGAACAGGGAAAGAAAAGACAACGTAAATTGTAAACAAATAGCAAAATGGTAGACCTAAACTCAGTGATATCAAATATAAATGAGTTAAACATTCAAGTTAAAAAAGCATAGATTGCCAGACTGATTGGAAAGAGAGCCCAACTGTATGTGTCTAAAAGAAACTAACTTTAAATATAAAGACACAAATAAATTAAAAGTAAATGGATAGAAAAAAATATACCAAGTAAGTATCACAAAAATGGACTATATTAATATCACACAATTAGACTTCAAGACAAAGTGTACAACCCCAAATAAGAAGGACCTTATTGGAAAGATAAAATAGTCAGTCATTAAGTAGACTTAATAATCATAGATATATATGCATCTGATACTGGAGCTTCAAAATCTATGAAGCAAAATTTGAAAGAACTGAGGGGAGAAATAGACAAATCTATAGTCAGTTGGAGATTTTTATCATTCTTCTTGGTAATTGGAAGAACTGGACAAAAATTACTAAGGACAAAGAAGATTTGACCTGATTGATAGTTCTTCAAGTCTGTACCCAACACTTGCAAAAGTTACATTTTTTGCAAGTGTATATGGAATGTTCTCCCAGTGGGGGCATGAAATAAGAATCACCTTCAAAAGATTGAATATTACAGAGTATATTCTCTGACCACAACAACTTAGAAATTAGTAACAATATGATGTCTAGAAAAGCCTAAATATTTAGAAATTAAACCATACTACACTGTATGTTGATTAACTTGAATTTAAATTAAAAACAACAACAACAAAACAAAACATTATAACTCCAAATAACACATAGAAAGGTTGAAGAAGAGCACAAGTGAAAACTAAAAATTATCCAACCACTTTGGAAAACTTTTTGGTGGTTTCTTATATACATATATACTATTGTCTCCTTTTTTTCCATAACATATACACTGTTCTATCACCCAGCAATTCCAATCCTAAGATTTTGTCCTAGAGAAATGTCAACAATTTGTCTATAAAACAAGATGTACATGAATATTCATAGCAGCTTTATTTATAATAAATCCAAACTGGAAACAACCCAAATGTTCATCAACCTGAGACAGGAGAAAAAAAAATTAGTATATTCATGCCATAAATATTACTCAGCAATGAAAAAGAATGAACTGCTGATCATATAACATGGGAAAACCTCAAAAACATTATGTAAGCTTAAAAATTAAAACAGTAGAGTATGTATTGTATTTTTCTATGCACATGACATTGAAAAACAGACAAAACTAATCTATGGTGATAGAAATCAGAAAAGTGGTTCCCTATGGGACCAGAAGGGGTGTCGAGGGAATTTTCTGAAGTGATAGAAGTGTTTTATGTCTTGATTGTGATGTTGTTATACAGGTATATTCACTTGTCAAAACTCATAAAATTGTACACTTAGATGTATGTGTCTCACTGTGTGTAAATTTTAACTCATTTTTGAAAAGATATTTTTCCATATATTCCTAGAATTCATGTTCTACTGAGATAATCAGTCATGAATAAGATAAGTGATATCCCTAAATTGCAAATATGTTGCATCTGGAAGTAAAAGAATAATATAAATATTAATAAAACCACCTCAGTGAATAGAGGTAGAAGAGGATCTCATAAAGCATGTATCATTTGAAATGGATCTTGAAGGTTGTGTAGCAGTTTTTCAGGTGAATGGTGGGAGGTCATTCTATGCAGACAGAATGCATTGTGCAAAGGCACATGACATTGACTATAGAGTGTAAGCTAAAGATGGAAAGGAGGGGTTCAAGGACAAATTGCAGTGGGCATTTTGGAGTAAGCTGAAGCATTGGGCTTCCATAACACAAACCTATAGAGGTTTTAAAGCAATGGAATGATATGATTAATGTGTCTTTTAGTAGTATGTAGGATATCCTGGAATAGGAAGAAATTGATGCCAATGTCCTGGACTCTCAATGCCTTTTGAATGAAATTGCTCTGAGCATATCCCCTGCTTGAGTGTGTATTTTAGTTATCTGTCAAATGATGATCAGGACTGTACACTGAATGACCCTAAAGGTTTTCTCTGGGTTTCCTTGCAATGAGCTACCTGCAACTAGTGCTTCTCCATAGTGGTAGCATCTAAACATAGCCTCACTTCTGACATGGTACCCAAATGCTATCAGCTTGGGAGAGCAACTTCCCAAAGTAACTGGTGACCAATTCCAGATTGTTTCTCCCTTATTTACAAGGACACTACCATACTTTCCCTATAAAAAGGAAGAGTAATATGGGGGTAGGATCCCACTTTCTAAAGCACAAAAATGGTACATCAAAATAGCCCAAATATATCTCTCTTCAGGATGAGATCTTGCTGGTGTGTTTCAGAAGTCTCTTTGTCCAAAAATATTTCAAACTCTACACACCTGATTGGACCAGGGGTAGGTCAACCCATACGTTGTTCACTAGCTGACAATTCATAGCCTAGAGTAACAAGGTGATTTGTATCATTGACATTCTTCCTTTTGGGGCAATGAAATAGGGAGTACTAAAAGGCACTTGACCATTTAGCAGCAGGAGCAGTTTTTGGAAGAGTGTCAAAAAGTGAGTGTCAAAAAGTGCAAATCCAAGCCAAGTATAATAGAAGCTAAGAAGGAGCTGAAAAAAGGAGAATGGGCCAATGTGCAGAGAGAATGGAGACCCCAGGAAAGGGAAAGTAAGAGTACTCAGCCTCCATACCTGTCTTAGGTTTTTTTTTTGGGGGGGGGCGAGGTTACATGGAGGAATTCCAAATTAACTTTAAAGTCCCATAAATTATTTCTATCATTTTTCCACTAGCCTATTCCCTTGGACATTTTCCTTTAAGTTACATGAGTAGAATTCTGTTCTTTACTCTTTGTAAGCCTTTAGAATGCTATGGTAGCTATTGTTTTGGGCTTCCTGAAAAGCTTTCCACCACTCTTACCTTGTAGTAAAAGAGTCTGATCCCTGGCCACAGGGAAGAAAGGTGGACTTCTAAAATAGGCTTTTAGAAATATAAGACTGAAACTGGAGTGAGAGTTTGGGCTGGAAAGAGATCATCATCATATAGATAAAAACAAGGAAGTAATTTTTTTCTATTAGTTTTTATTTTAATTCTAGTTAGTTAACATACAATGTTATCTTAGTTTCAGATGTACAATATAGTGAATCAATACTTCCATATATCACCATATGTTCATGATGACAGGTGCACACCTTAATCCCCATCACCTATTTAACCCATCCCCCTACACACCTCCCCTCTGGTAACTATCAATTTGTTGTCTATAATTAAGAGTCTGTTTCTTGATTTTTTTCCCTCTCTCTCTGTCTTATTTTTCCCTTTGCTTATTTGTTTTGTTTCTTAAATTCTACATGAGTGGAATTATATGGTATTCATTTTCTCTGACTGACTTATTTTGCTTAGCATTATACTCTCTCGCTCCATCCATGTCATTGCAAATGGCAACATTTCATTCTTTTTTATGGCTGAATAATATTCCACTGTGTGTGTGTGTGTGTGTGTGTGTGTGTGTGTGTGTGTGTGTGTAATCACCTCTTCTTTATCCATTCGTCAATTAATGGATATGTGGGCTGCTTCCATGTCTTGGCTATTGTAAATAATGCTGCTATAAACATAGGGGTGCATGTATCCCTTTGAATTAGTGTTCATGTATTCTTTGGGCAAAAATACCCAGTAGTGCAATTAATAGATCATAAGGTAGTTCTATTTTTAACTTTTTGAGGAACCTCCATACTGTTTTCCACAGTGGCTGCACCAGTTTGCAGTGCAAAAGGGTTCCCCTTTCTCTGTATCCTTACCAACATCTGTTGTTTCTTGTTTCTTTGTTGTTTCTTGTATTTTTGATTTTAGCCATCCTGACAGGTATAAGTTGATGCCTCATTGTAGTTTGGATTTGCATTTCCCTAATGATGAGTGATGTTGAGCATCTTTCATGTACTGTTGGCCATCTGGATGTCTTCTTTGGAGAAATGTCTGTTCATGTCTTCGGCTCACTTTTAATTGGATTATTTGTGTGTGTGTTGAGTTTTATAACTTCTCTATATATTTGGATACTAACTTTTTATCGAATAAGTCATTTGCAAATGCCTTCTCCCATTCTGTATGTTGCCTTTTAATTTTGGTGATTGTTTCCTTTGCTGTGCAGAAACTTTTTATTTTGATATAGTCTCAATGGTTTATTTTTGCTTTTGTTTCCCTTGCTTCAGGGGACATAACTAGAAAAAAGTTACTACAGCCAATGTCAAAGAGGTTACTGCCTGTGTTCTAGGACTTTTAGGGCTTCATGTCTCACATTTAGGTCTTTCATCCATTTTGAATTTATTTTTGTGTATAGTGTAAAAAAGTGGTCCAGTTTCATTCTTTTGCATGTTGCTATCCAGTTTTCCCAATACCATTTGGTGAAGAGACTGTCATTTTCCCATTGGATATTCTTTCCTGCTTTGTCAAAGATTAATTGACCATATAACTGTGGTTTATTTCTGGATTTTCTATTCTGTAGTATTGACCTGTGTGTCTTTTTTTGTACCAGTACCATACTGTTTTGACTACTATAGCTTCAAGTAATACAACTTGAAGCCCAGAATTGTGCTGCCTCCAGCTTTGCTTTTCTTTTTTTTTTTTTTTAATTTTTTTTTCAACGTTTATTTATTTTTGGGACAGAGAGAGACAGAGCATGAACGGGGGAGGGGCAGAGAGAGAGGGAGACACAGAATCGGAAACAGGCTCCAGGCTCTGAGCCATCAGCCCAGAGCCCGACGCGGGGCTCGAACTCACGGACCGCGAGATCGTGACCTGGCTGAAGTCGAACGCTTAACCGACTGCGCCACCCAGGCGCCCCTGCTTTTCTTTTTTAAGTTTGCTTTGGCTATTCAAGTTTTTTTGTTGGTTTCATATACATTTTAGGATTGTTTGTTCTAGCTCTCTGAAAAAAAAATGCTGTTTGAATTTTGATAGGGATTGCATTAAATGTACAGATTGCTTTGTATTGCAAAGTAAGGTTTTTAAGTTTATTTTGAGAAAGCGAGAGAGAGAGAGAGACAGAGAGAGGGAGAGAGAAAATTCTAAGAAGGCTCTATGCTGACAGCATAGATGTGGGGCTCGACCTCACAAACCATGAAATCATGACCTGAGCCAAAATCAAGAGCCCCACGCTTCACCAAATGAGCCACCCAGGTGCTCCCTGAAGGGAAGTAATTTTTATAGAAAACTTCCAACATATTAGGTACTGGCACATTATATATATCAATACCAATTAATTTTGATACATCCAAGGATGTATTGACAGAGGAGGGAACTGAGGTTTAAAGAGTTTAAAGTGGCTTAGCCACTGTCATGCAATGGGTAGGGGTCAGAGTGATCAGTCTACAAAGCCCATGCCCCTCCATCAACCCTGGGGTGCCTCCCAGTTTATGGGAGTTCAGGAGGTCTATCTTCTAGGAAGATATTAATGATGAGATCAAGACTTGGAATTCTGGGGCACTCTAGCTCTTGAGAAGAGGAGCTAGCCAAAGAACAGGGAAAGACCCACCATGGTGCTATGGGTGTGGGTGAGTACTTTGAAAAGCAAAAGGGTGTTCAGCCGTCAAATGGTTCAAAAACATCAGGAAGGATGAGGAGTGAATTGGATCTGGTAATTAGAAGCTCAAGTGTGACCTTGGTGAAAACCAATTCTGCTGGTGCTGAAAGTAGAAGCCAAGTTTAAAATTTTTTTTTAATGTTTATTTATTATTGAGAAACAGAGACTGAGCATGAGCATGGGAGGGGCAGAGAGAAGGGGAGACACAGAATCTGAAGTAGGCTCCAGGCTCTAAGCTGTCTGCACAGAGCCGGACCAGGGGCTCCAACTCACAAATCCTCACAAACCTGAGATCATGACCTGAGCTGGAAGTCAGACGCTTAACTGATTTAGCCACCAGGCGCCCCAGTATAAGCCAGGTTTTAATGAGCACACAAGTTCATAAGAATTGAAGGAGTGAGGAGTGTCAGTAGACCGTATTGAGTATGGGCTGTGACAACAAGGTTAGGAGCCAATAGTGATGGCATACCTCAGAATTTGGAATTCCAAGGAGGAGCAGGCATGAGGGATTAGCAGTGGATAGAGCAGGATAGAGTGGGCGCCTTTCGAAATAGGAACTAAGGAGGTAAGAAAGGAGTCATAATTGGTAGGTCTGTGCATGTGTGAGAAATTTGGGCAGTTTATACGGTTGAAAGTGAAATCTACAAAAGTAAAAATAAAGGATCAGCTGCAGCACATATTGGAAACCCCTGTAAGCTTACAAATTCCTAATTTGTTATCCCTCTTTTACAGATTCGGTACTTCAGGTTCAGTAACTTGATCAAAATCAAATTGCAAAGACCAACTCATGACCGCGAAGTTCTTAACTAGGTTGAAGTCAGCAGTAACGACCTCGCCAGCGGCCGGCGGCCCGGGACACGGCTGGAACTACACTTCCCAGTGTGCCAGGCTGGGCGGGGCGCGAGCGGGGAGGGCGCAGGCTCCTTCCCAGAAGCAGAAGCGGAAACAAAAGAGTCTCGCCGGCGTCCCCTCCCGCACACTCGCGCACACTCGCGCTCGGGCGCACTCGGAGCAGGCACCGGCTGCCGGAGCGAGTTGGCGAGCAGCGAGCCGGGGACCTGCGGGGTTGATCCAGCCGAGCGGAGAGCGAACAGAGCCCACGACGACCCTACGTCCCCGAACCCTGCAGCCGTCCCCAACCGGCCGGTGTCCCCGCCGCCCTCCCTGACCCATGGCGCTGAAGAGGATTCAGAAAGTGAGTGCGGAGGCCAGGCCTGGAGCGGCGGGGTGCGCTTCGGCTCCCTGTCCACACTCACCAGGGCGATGGTCCCGAAAGACGCGCTGAGAGGGCACGAGATGGGAGGGTGGGCGGGGATCCGGCCAGAGATGCCGGCCCGGCCAGAGGGCACTGGATAGGTGAGGTGGGAGCAGGTCCCCGGTGGCCGGAGGTGTTTGGAGGCGGGGGCCCCGCTGCGGGCTCGCGCAGGAGCTGAGCCGGGAGCCCTAGGGTGGAGATCCTTCTCGGGCTTCAGACCTTCCCGAAATCTGTGCCTCACGGTCACGACTGGATTTTGCCCTATACCGGTCTAGTTTTGGCCCCTGTCATGCTGTTTCTTAAGCGCGTTCTCTTATGTTCTTGCTTCCCCGGGCTCCGGGAGAGGGCAAGGAAGGTGTGGTGGGCCTGCAGCCTTTCTCCTCGGTACTGTGGGTTTGTTCTTTTTCTCCTCTGCGGTTGGCTCCTGCTCAGATCCCCGAACGGGCTGGAAAAGCCCATTTGGGGCCCAGAAGCCAGGAGAAGCCTCTTTGCCTCTTCTATTTTGGTACCTCTTCTGCTGCCACTTCAGGTCACATAGCTGTAGTGAAAACATAGTTGCTGATACACAACAAGATGACCTCCTGGCTGTGATTCATCGTGAGTCAAGCCAAACAGGTTTTTTACCCGTTATGATAAACTTACATGTAAAGTTCGAAACACAAAGAAACTGCCACAGTTTAAGTTGTTTGATGCTTTGACACATGAGTATAGAATGAAGAAGAAATGTGTATGTTCATTCGACAAATATTTATCCATTCCAACTCTGTGTAAGGAATTATCTTCTCTTGCATAATACTGTATTTATTGCTACTGTTTCAGATGTGGACATCCCACAAAATTGGGGTTGGGGCATTTTTTTTCTGTTCAATTTTATTTTTTGTTGGGTTATTGGTCTGTTCACTGACACAAGTTTTAAAAAGGTTTTATAGCTATAGTTTATGTGGAGAACACTGAGAATTTATATCTTAAATGGGGAATGTTTCAGCAAGTTAAGCCAACAACAGACAGCATGCCTTGTAAATAATTTTAGAAGAAATCAGTGCTACAGAAAATTTTTATTAGGTTTTTCAGGCATGAAGTGATAGAGATATATATACATTGTGCTGTCATCTTCTAGTACAGAGGACAGCAACTTTCAGGTCCAGACTTTTTTGTTGTTCAAACACTGAATCTGTAAAATACTGTGTTTGTGTGTGTGCGTGTGCCATTTGAGGGTCTTTCACTATAAAACTAACATCATTAAAACTAACTAATTAACTTTCACTATAAAAGCTAACACTCCACATCTATTGATTAATGTTTTCTGATTTGAAGATAATGCAATTATACATTCAAAATTATCCTAGTTTTGAAGCCCTAATCAGCATCTTTGCCATGCCTTGTATACTTACAAATGATGATGTAATACTGGCTTACATTTGAATTAAACAACACACATGTTCCAAGGAAGTTTTAAAATTCCATTTCCTCCTTTCCTACTTGTGACAATTCTTCATAAGACTTTGCATATACCATTGCTTTTAAATAATGTAGAATTTGTCCACAGCAAGTAGACAAAGAAAATGGACACTATTTGTGAATACTTTACTGGGCAGTTGTCAGTCACCATGCTGAACCAATGTATTTGGCTTATATTTAGAATATGGAATACACCCAAATCATATTTTTAATTTATAACAGAGTTGCCTGGTAAAAAATAAAATCACATAAAATTGATGTTAGGCCTGTAACAAATTGATATTTTGGAGAATAAATTGGGGATCACATAATGTTGCATCTCTATGTGTCAGTCTTTGGCTTTCCTTTTTTGTTATCAGAAAAGTTGACTTGCACAAATCTCCCTTTCCACTAGTCACATGTTCCATTCCCTCAAACTTTAAGGGGTGTTATTTTGTTTGATTTCCCACTTTTCTTACTTTTCACACCTTGATTAGAAACCAGTTCCAGGTAAGGTGTGCTGTTTGCCTTATGAACAGTAACAAAGCCTTTTTTTTTATATCATCAGTATATAAATTTATATTTGAATCTTGGCATGTTCCAACCAAAGAAGATGAATGTTAACTTTTGGCCTTTCTCTGTAAGTGTATGAAAATAACACTATCCAATACCTTCCAGGTCATTGGGTTGTGATTTTCCTTTCCTAAAGTGGCAGACCTTAAAGTTGTGTAGAACTACTGAGAACTCTGCATTTTGGAGTTGAATGGAGGGTAGGGGCAGCTTCAGAATAGCTTTGGAACTGCTTCTAGGGTAGCGTATTAGAAATAACTGTGGGACGTTTTCAGACTGTCCCCACTGTTGTAAATGGAAAGATGTTGAATCCCTTAGATAGGCTGGGGTGGAAAGAAGGTTGAGGATTATTATTCACAGAAGGAACCTGAGGCCAGGAGTGAAGGAATGCTTTGTTTAAGTTAATCTCTGAAGAAGTGACTTGAGAATGTTGAAAAAGTCATGACTTCACATTTCTTTACCTCATGTGAAAAGATTAAAGATGGTTGAATTAAAATTGTATGTATATACGAAGCATGTAGATATCAATGCTTAAAATATATTTTTATAGTAAAGTATGCTAAATGACTTAATACTCTTATTTAGACATCCAGTGCCAGTTTGCATTTCAGCTCATAAATTTACACACCCATGCCCTATTTTTTGATACAGTAGAAGATGTTATCACAGTCACCTAAATCACTAAAGGGAGAAAGTTTGGACAAAGTCTGAGGAAAGATACCTAAGATATATTTGAAAAAAGAGGATAGTTTTTTAGCTGGGCATCTATTATTTTCTAGAATTATTTCTAAGTGTTTCTCTTATCAATACTATGTTTAATCCTTGATAAGCTTTTGTTGGAAATCACTTTTAAAATTATGAATGTTATGTCATAATACTGCATGTTTTGAAAACCAGAAGAAAAACAGGAGATCCTAATATAGTCATTATTATCATCTTAGTATATTTTTTTCTAGATTTTTTTTATTTGATAAATTGAAGTTATGATCATCATACTATCATGATATGATATTATTGCTTTTTTGGTCTTTTGAAAAGTGAAACAAAGAAGTTTTGTTTTGCAAATATAGCAACACAGATAACTACTCCTTAGTGTATAGTTCTATCCTCAAAATGGAATATTTGCTTTTTTAATAGTAATTTGACTTAAACTTCTTATGTAAGAAGATTAAAATACAACTTTATAAATGTTTTGAGCTGCTGAATTTTTTTATTTGTACAATTCCACAATATACTCTTTATATCAGTCTGGGAGAGCTTAGGATACTTAAAAAAACAACCAAACCCTTTGTGGATAGAGCATCAAAGAGAAGAAGATCTGTTTTTTTATTTCTCGCTCTGTGACTTACTAGTCTGTTTCCCTATCCATATAATGATACTGTAGCTAAGTACAACCAGCATGTAATATATAATGATTACTCTGTGATAGATGCTGTTCTAAGTGTTTGACATATATTAATTGATTTAACCATTAGTGAATCCAAGAAGTTGAAATAATTATTATCCCTGTTTTGCAGATGATGCAGCAGAGGCACAGAAAGTTGAGTAATGTATTGAGAATCACATATCTAATAAGTGGCAGTGCTAGGGTTCAAAACCAGGCAGTTGGCTTCAGATTCCATGCTATTAACCATTTTAGTACATGGCTTTTCTTATCCAAATGGACTTATATCTATTGTATTTAAATTGATAGACATATAGAGTCAAGTGAGTTTATGGTCATGATTTGCAAACTGGACTATTCTATACATATGTAAAGTGGTATTTAAACTTTGGCATATTTAATCATTTTCAGTGATGCATCACACTGTGTTGTGCATTTTAAATCTCTGGTCTCAAGTAACATATGCTGAATCATTTAACATGGTAAATGAGTAATATAACTTTGTTTATTCTTGTTCTATCACTTAAAATTTTTCTCCTCCAAAGGGATTTAGAATAATTGTTTGGAATTTATAAATATTCTGTCAAAGTATCATTTCATTGTGAAGTTTTCATTTGAGAAAACTATTTATGAACTGATACAGCTGTTTAGTCCCTCTAGTGGCTTTGAGTAGCAGTCGACTGTTCAGATGACACAAATATGTTAGGAAGACTTGCAGATTACAAGATTAGGTCTAGGACTCCAGATTCTTTCAGTAAAGAAGGATACAACTTTGGGGCACCAGGGTGGCTCAATCTGTTAAGCATCCACTTTGGCTCAGGTCATGATCTCACAGTTCGTGGGTTTGAACTCCACGTCAGGGTCTGAGCTAGAAGCTCAGAGCCTGGAGCCTGCTTTGGATTCTGTCTCCCTCTCTCTGCCCCTCCCCCACTCATGTTCTGTCTCTGTCTCTCAAAAATAAATAAACGTTAAAAAAAAGGATATAATTTTAACAAAAATTTTAGAAAGGAAGAACACAGTATTTATGCTTCTTGGTAGATGAAGTGGTTTTCCTTGAGATGAAAGGAAGAAAGTGTTCTTTTTCTAAAAAGCCACAATGTCAGTTTTTTTGGCTTCTAAATCTTTGCAATTAAGCTCAATCTTCCTTTTACCCTGGGTATCATGTATTTTTCTTTCTTAATCACAACAAAAGTGTAAAAAAAACAAGATAACCTATTATAGGTAAAGAGTTCTGAGGTCCTTCTCTGTGGAAATAAATAGCATAGATCTAAATGAAGCTGTTTATGCCTATTTTAGGAAGCCAAACACATATTATAAAAACCAAGTTAGCAGGATGTGGGATTGCCCCCACTAAAGCAGAGTAGCATCCTTACATGCTTTAGTTCCCTGAAATACACATAGAAAGCATATTTAATGAGTGCTACTAATCAAAATAATAAGCCTGATACTTTCCATCAAACTGAATTAATGGTTGTCTATGACGTATTAGCTCTCCTGTCTTCCCACCTTCTTTTTAACAGTGGGTGAACTGATATTACATTAATTAAAAACAGGTATTGAGATACTTGTCCTGTCTCCTCTTAACCTTGTGATGCTGGAATAAAAGATGCTAGAATATACAATCCAGAGTTTCAGGGATTTGGAGGGATCCTCAGGCTACCTCAGAACATCTGTCTGAAGGCAAAACAGGTTCTATTTCTAGCCACTCTTGGTCAAGATGGCCTCTGAAAAGCTGAACTTTTTCTGCATTTAATTGGTTCTGGGATGAATTTGAAGGTTCTGTTAAACACATTACACAGTATTAGAGGCTACTATGTTCTGGAGTTGTCCTTTGTATGGGGAGGAAGCTACCATCCTGAAGCTTAGTTTAGTGCTACCCATCGTGTTTCTGGATGTTTCCTCCACTGCTCTCTATTCATATTATTCTGTTTTTTGTTTTGTTTTGTTTTGTGGCTCTTTCCCTTCAGTGTACCACATTGCTTATTAGATGCCTAGTATCCTTTCGGATTTATGAAAACCTTTCCAACAGGGATAAGGTTGGTGTGTTGCTTCCTTCTCTTTAAACTTACTTAGTAGTGCAAACAATCTGAGGATTCTCAGTGCAAATGACTACCTCCTTATGTGAGGGGAGTCTGGATTTTGTTTAGAGGGAACCAAAAAGACCTGATGGCCTGTGCTCATTGTTCTTCTCTAAACCAGTAAAATTCTGGCCTGTGTTTTTGCTTCCCCTAAATTTTGATGTGTTGTATTTTCATTTAGTTAAAAATATTTCCTAATTTCCCATTTGATTCTTCAACCCTTGAGTTATTTAGAAGTATATTATTTATTCTCCCAATACTTGTGATTTTACAGATAGTTTTCTTCTCTTTTCGGTCTTTTTTTTTTTTTTTTTTTTTTTTATGTTTATTATTGAGAGAAACAGAGCCTGCATGGGAGGGGCAGACAGAGACAGGGACAGAGGATCTGAAGTGGGCTTCCCTCTGACAGCAGAGCCCAAGGTAGGGCTCAGAATGACGAACTGCCAGGACCTGACCTGAGCTGAAGTCAGACCCTTAACCTACTGAGCCACCCAGGCGCCCCCAGATAGCTTTCTGTTATTGATTCTGAGTTAATTCCGTTATGAACAAAGAAATTGTTATTTGACTCCTTTTCAATATTTGGGATTTGTTTTATAGTGATGCCCTTCAGATGCCCAACATAGCTTTTGAATGAAAATATTTAATGAATTCCAGACTTCATTTTGCCAGTTTCTGGTTGGTGTCTGTAGAGCCTAGCTTATTTCTAAGGAATGAATGCCAAACCTTCCCGATGTCTTCTTGCACTTTTATGAGCTTCCAGAACAGGAGTGATGAAACCAATTTAGTGGGTCATAAACATCATTTTAAAAAATGGAATAGAAAATGGAATATTAATGCTTTAGGTATAGTAAGAGTGGTAGTGTTTCATGAAACTTTTTTTTTTAATTATATATTTGTGCCTGTGCCCTGTGCCTGTGTGTATGTGTGCTAGGTTGTACTATATGTATCATATTTTTCTTGTTATGAATTGCTGTAAGAAAAGTATGAAAATGATTGTTCAATAGCATAAGATCCTTAGGTAAAATTAATATTATCAGAAATATATGCCACACATTCGTATGTGTGTATATATAGAGAGAGCAAATGGACATACATACACATAGAAACACATATACATATATATGTATATATATATTCACATATACAGTATAAAGTACTGTAGCCTTGGAAACCATTCTATTTGCTACAAACCGCCAATGCTCATTGTTTTCTACTAAAAGTTGTAGCATTTGTGATATATAACCACAGTATTCAAGAATAGTGCTGAGTGATACTGATTAATTGATTTACTATGCAAATACTTATTAAGTACCTGCTGTATAACAGTTATTTGGGATAGAACTGTAAGAAGTGATACATAATAAATATTTGGCAAATATTGAAAGATATGTTGGTCTTTTAAGTAGTTTTTAAGAAATAGGCTGCTAGCTTTTATTCTTTCATTTTTTTTCTTTCTTTTTTTCCTGAAGCACCTTTCTTGGTTACTATGAAGTAAATAGTAACTTTTGATAATGTAGCATTGAAAATGCTCTATGTTGCATGTTACATTATGTGTTAGAATTGTATTATGCATTTTGAAAAGTTGTCTGTAATTTTTTATCATGTTTTTCTTGCCTCTCAGAGTATCTTTAAACAAAAACACTCCTCAAAGCTTATGGAGTAGTGTTCATTTCTATAACCTTTTGTAAAATTAGAGTTCCTGGGAAAAGATAAAAAGAATCCCTTTTCATTTCCTCACTTGTCACACTTTTGTGTTTCTTGAGTGTGGCTGAAACTGTACAAATGGCCTTAATTCAAGTACCAGAGTATTGTTGGCTCCAATATTGATTGAGAATAATGGGCTGTAGTTACTGTAGCCTTGAGGTGAGTATTGTTTCAGGGTGGGGAGAGTGCTGGAGTAGAAATCAGATGGTCTGAGCCTTTGTTCTAACTTTGGCTTTATGACCTTGGCCAAGATACTCATAGTCTTTATTTTCTTTATCTAGAAATGATGCATTGAACTAGATCATTTCCATGGTCCTTTCTGATTTATAATGAGTCTTTGAAGATGTCTTACTCTTTGATTAAAAAGCAGTTATTTGTGATGCAAATAAGATATATTTCTGTTTTTGTACCAGTATCATAACAAGCTTTTCTAATTCCATTTAGCTTCCATCTGTTTCACAGGTATCTTTAAAGTATAGAGATCGTTTTATCCACATATTTAGAAAACTGCCTTATACAGCTACCTTCCATGTAGTAGATTTTTTTGGATTCTAGTTAATGCATTTATGGAGCACCTTCTGTATATAAGGCATATACAAAATGAAATAAGGAGATACATGGAAAAGTGATGTATAGCTAGCATGAACCTAAGAAATTTAAAACTATTAATAGTGAGAAAGATACCATAATTATTAGGTAGACTTATGAAAGTACAATAAGGAAAATGTAACGTATTTGAACAGAAAGAGAGTTGAAGGTGGGAGAGACCAAATTTATTTAGGGAAGATCAGGAAAAATATTATGCAGATGGAATTAGATATAGGTTTGGAAGAATGGGTAGCATTTTAAAAGATGAGGTTCATAAAGGAAGGTACAGAAATGAAAGCACCAGAAAGTACTTGTCTTGTTTAGGAAGGAACAGATAATCCTGCCTTTGGGAAGCATTTGGGGAATAGTAGACATACAAGTTCATACAGTGGAGGGCCTTGAAGACTCATCATGAGAAATGTGTACTTAATGCTTCAAATTTGGGAAAGTTTGGGAAGCCATTGAAGTTTTTTGAGTAAGGAAGTAACATTCTTAATCATATTCTTAGGTATCCATTCTTGCCCTCATAGAACATAGGATTGTTTACCATTTATAATTACAAATCTGATGAATGTCATAGTATAGAGTTCTCTGGGAATATAGCAGAGACCCTTTGAAGTGTTCAAGCAAAACCTTAAGAAAATGTGTTTAAGATGAGACTTTAAAGGTAAAAGGAAAGTAGGTAAAGTGAATGAGTGTGTGTGTGGTGGGGAGGTGCTTAGGAGTCTTCTATCTAAAAGGAAACAAGGGACAAAATAGCATTTGGGGGACTTTAAAGTTATGATTGGTATGGAGAACATTGGGGGAAAATGGTTGCAGAGAGGAGTCAGATGCTAGAAGGCCTGGTAATAAGCCATTTTAAGGATTTATAAATTTTATGTTAAAGCTAATGAAAAATATTGAAAGGGTTCAACTTGGTACTTTGAGAAGATGATTTTAACTACAGTGTCTTGGTAGAGAAATAGGACAAGTCAGTTAACCCACTACACTTGTTTAAGTGAGATCCAAAGAGGGTCTGAGCTAGGATGGTGGCAGAAGACATTTGGAAAGAGGGTTATATGAGAAACCCTGGCCTTTTTGAGTTGGTCTCACCCACCCATGCCTACTTGGCCTTTCAGATCAGATCTCTAAAGCTCGGTGGTCAAGGCAGTCTCTTCAGACCCCTACTACCCAATTTGTTCTCAGATACTTTAATAGTGTCTCCCTGATTTGAACCTTTGGCTTCTTATGCTGAAATGTCTCATCTTGCTCTTCTCAGACTTTTTTTGTCCATTGGACCTCAGTTTTTTATATTCTGGGACCCTTTCAGTGGGAGGGATTTGGACTGAAGGAGAATCTGAACAACTTGTACTGATTAATATGAGGGATGGGAGAGTAGGGTGGGATATGATGAAGGAATCAGATGGTGATTCTAAAGTTCAGAGTTTGGATTACTGGAAAAAGTATATTTTTATCATAATACTTCATAAAGAAGACTGAAATACAGTTTTTACTGGGATATCTTAGATTTATCTGAGATGCATTTTTATTTATGTAATTCCTGTGATGGAAATATATGTAAAGGAGGTGACTGGGAGTCTTCTCTTTAAGAGGAAGCTATGTTTTAAACTACAGGCAAGATAATATTGTGGGAAATTGAAAGTCATTATGACTGCTGTAGAAATCACTGGGAAAAAGTGGTTGCAGATCTGAGATATTGGGTAGATGATGTCCCTAATCTTGACCTCAAACATTTATTCCAAATTATGCTCTTTATAACTCTGGTTCAATAAATACTATTTTGATGTAACAAAGTCAGTAGCATAACTGCTTTCTTCATCTTTTTTTGTGCGGAATTTGGCTGCATTATTATTATTGATTGATTGACTGATTTTTTTAATAAATAGCCTTTACCAGAGATATCTGATCCAGAGACAGTGAAGCAGCTAGGACCATTGTGTTGAAATGAGTAGTTCCTATGACTTAATCAATTGGATGCCATCAGCGTTTTGAAGTCTTCCAGGAAAAATCTGCATGGTTAATAATAAAGCTGTCCTTTAATTCAAGAGTTTAAGGAGGTTCTGTATATGGAGACCTTTCTGACAATTGTTTGATATCTCTATTGAAATAGCTCTAGTCAGCTGGATAAGGAGACCAGAGTCTGAACTGTAAGCCTGTGAAATGTTTATTTACAGACAAATCAAATATAGCTCATATATCCCTTTAGAGACAACATCAAAAATACAATGTGGTAAGAATCACTGTCTTGTTTTAGGAGTTTTCAGGTAAAGATAGTTGTGTCACATGAATTAATTGCCTGTTGAGCCAGGGTTTATGAAATAATGTTTTCATATGCTTTGGGTTCAGTAATTTAGATTTTGGACTGTAAATCAGTCCCTATGAACAGGCTGTGCATTAATGTCCTTTACACACATCCAGTGGGGTATATATTGTATCTATTACAGAGATTTAGACCTTCTGAACATTGAAGCTAGAGAACAACCAAGCTTTTTCAGTCTGGTCAGCATAATTTTTTAGAGAATATTTACTGCATAGTGTCATATTAAGTTTGATGCTAAATTTAGACCTTCTGAACATTGAAGCTAGAGAACAACCAAGCTTTTTCAGTCTGGTCAGCATAATTTTTTAGAGAATATTTACTGCATAGTGTCATATTAAGTTTGATGGTAAATAAATAAGGCAGCTCTGACTTGTTAGCTTTCATTCTCCACTGTTCAGGTTGGACTGTTAGCCTTCTGGGAACTGAGAGATTAATGCAAGCCTCTCTTCTCTTAGATTCCCTTCTTTGTTTCCTTTTATTTGTTTACTTTCTTTGAATTAGGCTACCTCATCTACTTTTAGATTTTTAAATTCCCTAGAGGCAGGGACTGTGTCTAGGTTGGTTTTATGGAGAACACTCAGCATATTGTGGGGGTGTTATAAACGTGCCATCTGTGTCAATTTAAAATTCAGTTTCAGACCTCTTAGTACTTTCCTTTGTGTCTACTTGGTTATAGAAATCTGAACTGGAATAGAGGTGCTTAGCCATGTAAGGCTATATAAATCCATTAAGTACACATTTTTGTGGACGTATAATGCTTCTATAGTTCCAGTCAAAATCTGCCTTTCATATACAATATCTTATATTTTTATCTTTAAATTTAGATACCCTAATTAGTTTTTTTATTTGAATGTTAATCACATTGGAATAGAAAATTGCTTCACTGAAAGATTACTTTTGTCTGGAGCATCTTTCACCAGTTTGATGGTATTTATTGCCTGATCTGTGTTTAGGTATAAGGTTAGTTTGTTTTAAGCTTACTTTGTCTCATAGGAGAAGAAGGAAATTGGATCAACTATGTATTTCAATTTTAGATTTTAAAAGTCACTGGAAATGAAATTGGAAGATACACCCATACATTAGACACACACACACACACACACACACACACACACACACACACCACATAGTCTGTTGACTATAATGAATTTCTTTTCATATATGGATTCATAACTAGTCTCATTGTTTGATAGACATCTGTTAACATTAGAAGATTTCTACATATTTCTGTTAGGTATATACCTGACAGTAAACTTGCTGGGTCATTAAGTATTCCTGTGTTTACCTTTGGTAGTTAATGTCAAACTTTGCCTCATTCACCAGCAGCATGAGAGTTCCAGTTGCCTACCATCTTTGCCAACACTTAAATTTTTTCTGGCTTTTTCACTTTAACTATTCTGCTGGGTTTGTGGTGGCATCATCACATTTTGGTTTTAATTACATTTTTTGTTGATGCCTAATGAAGCCAAGCCCCTTCTCATATATGTATTGGCTGTTTGGATAGTCTTGTCTTGTCTTGTCTTTTCCTTTCCTTTCCTTTTCTCTTCTCTTTTTTCTTCCTTCCTTCCTCCCTCCTTTCCTCTTTCTTTCTTTCTTTCTTTCTTTCTTTCTTTCTTTCTTTCTTTCTTTGTCTCTTTTATAAAGTGCCTATTCGAATCTGTCTTTTAAAAATTGATGTGTAGATGGGGCGCCTGGGTGGCGCAGTCGGTTAAGCGTCCGACTTCAGCCAGGTCACGATCTCGCGGTCCGTGAGTTCGAGCCCCGCGTCGGGCTCTGGGCTGATGGCTCAGAGCCTGGAGCCTGTTTCCGATTCTGTGTCTCCCTCTCTCTCTGCCCCTCCCCCGTTCATGCTCTGTCTCTCTCTGTCCCAAAAATAAATAAACGTTGAAAAAAAAATTAAAAAAATAAAAATTGTAGATAAAGATTTTACATATTCTGGATGTGGTTCTTTTGTCAGATATGTATATTACAAATATTTTCTTCTGTTTGATGGTTTGCTTGCCCTTTAATACTTTTAATGTGTCTTTCGATGAACAAATGTTCTTGATTTTAGTCCAGTCCAAATTTTTTATTTTTTCCCTTATGGGTAGTGCTCTTTGTTTGTGTCCTGCTTAAGAAGTTTCTGTCTCCTCCAAGGTCATGAAGACATTTTATGTTTCCTTTTAAAAGCATTATTTTATCTTTTAAATGTAAACCTATGATCTATTTAGAATTGACTTTTGGATATGGTTTGAAGTGGGAGAGGTCAAGGTTTATTTTTTTCCCGTATGGATACCCAGATGACCATCTATTGAAAAAATTTTTCTTTTCCTCCACTAGAATGCTGCTGACTTCACTTTTAATTTTTGAAGGCTAAGTTTGCCATTGTTTTCTTTCCATTTGAAATACATTGATAAAGTAAATACTCATGGTCCCACTCATATGTCAAACACCATCACTTTTGCTTCTACATCAAAAGTGCTATTTGTTTATCAGAAATAGTGATAATATCCTAAGTTGGGTTTAAAGGATATATTGTCCATTTCTTTCATGTGCAACTCTCTGCAATTAAACTTTATAGAGCCCTAGGGAGATACCACCCCATTAAAGTGTGTGAAAGATACCCCCTGGATTTGGCTTATGCCCTGTGTGGCAAAATGAGGCAGCCCTAACTGCTACTTGTAATAACTGGCTAATACAAAAACAAAATACATTAAGTTTTCTGTGCTGTAGCAATCCACCTTTTGCAAATAAGGGTTATTTTTATTTAAGTATAGTATTGTAGTGTGCCACAGGTTTAAAGGGGTAGAGTAGGAGATAGTCTTTGAGGTAGTATATGTGGCTTTCCCGAATTTACTAGATCATATAACCTTATTTATTAATGTTTCATACTTGTACTTATTTTTTATTTAAAAGGTAGTTAGTGTCAGTCCAGATATTCTATGCCAGTTCCTTACTAGATCACACTTCTGTCCTAGGAAGAAACTTTCTAAGATCCTTAGAATGTTCTAAACTTGAGTAAACACATTCAGAAGACGACTCTTGAGGTGTATGGCTACTCTTAACTGTATTTGCTTGTAGACAGAACCATTTTTAAGTTTCTAAGAATCTAGAGGCCCTCTTTATTATAGCTTTTAAACTGTGTCTTATGAAGTTATTTTTTTCCACAAATCAGTTCTCCTTGAATTTCATGCCTCAGATTAATCATCAACAAATATGCCTGACTGGTGACTTAGGAGGATTTTTATAAGCATCATAACCTGATATCATTAAGTCTTTAAAACATTGGGAGGGTAAAGGTGGGATAATAGTATAAAAACAGAATCATAATCCCTATTAGATAGGATGTGGAACTGCTTAATAAACGTTTGCTATAATTAGTCCACTGGTTAAATTAATCATGGGACAAAAAACAACAAAAACAAAAAACTCTGTCATTGCCACAAACTGCGACCCTATCCCTGGGCAGCTCTGTCACCAAGGATTGCCAGTGGTTGGAAGATACCTTACTTTGAGCCTGGTCAACTCAGCACAAACCCTCCTGTCAGAAAAGCAACCAAAAGCTGTATCCTGACATTAGGTCAGAAGCATCCTAAATAAACAATAAGGATGGAATATTTAGAGTTATGAGGTCTTCTAAACCAGAAAAAAAAACCCAAAAATTACTAATGAGAATTTTGTGTGTCTTTGGCTATTTTACTAGAATATCATACATTCTGTAAATTGAAAATAGTTGCAGCAGTAGCATGATTTTTTTTTATTTATATATGAAATTTATTGTCAAATTGGTTTCCATACAACACCCAGTGCTCATCCCAAAAGGTGCCCTCCTCAATACCCATCACCCACCTTCTCCTCCCTCCCACCCCCCATCAACCCTTAGTTTGTTCTCAGTTCTCAACAGTCTCTTATGCTTTGGCTCTCTCCCACTCTAACCTCTTTTTTTTTTTTTTCCTTCCCCTCCCCCATGGGTTCCTGTTAAGTTTCTCAGGATCCACATAAGAGTGAAACCATATGGTATCTGTCTTTCTCTGTATGGCTTATTTCACTTAGCATCACACTCTCCAGTTCCATCCACGTTGCTACAAAAGGCCATATTTCATTTTTTCTCATTGCCACATAGTATTCCATTGTGTATATAAACCACCATTTCTTTATCCATTCATCGGTTGATGGACATTTAGGCTCTTTCCATAATTTGGCTATTGTTGAGAGTGCTGCTATGAACATTGGGGTACAAGTGCCCCTATGCATCAGTACTCCTGTGTCCCTTGGATAAATTCCTAGCAGTGCTATTGCTGGGTCATAGGGTAGGTCTATTTTTAATTTTCTGAGGAACCTCCACACTGCTTTCCAGAGCGGCTGCACCAATTTGCATTCCCACCAACAGTGCAAGAGGGTTCCCGTTTCTCCACATCCTCTCCAGCATCTATAGTCTCTCGATTTGTTCATTTTGGCCACTCTGACTGGCGTGAGGTGATACCTGAGTGTGGTTTTGATTTGTATTTCCCTGATAAGGAGCGACGCTGAACATCTTTTCATGTGTCTGTTGGCCATCCGGATGTCTTCTTTAGAGAAGTGTCTATTCATGTTTTCTGCCCATTTCTTCACTGGGTTATTTGCTTTTCGGGTGTGGAGTTTGGTGAGCTCTTTGTAGATTTTGGATACTAGCCCTTTGTCCGATATGTCATTTGCAAATATCTTTTCCCATTCCGTTGGTTGCCTTTTAGTTTTGTTGGTTGTTTCCTTTGCTGTGCAGAAGCTTTTTATCTTCATAAGGTCCCAGTAATTCACTTTTGCTTTTAATTCCCTTGCCTTTGGGGATGTGTCGAGGAAGAGATTGCTACGGCTGAGGTCAGAGAGGTCTTTTCCTGCTTTCTCCTCTAAGGTTTTGATGGTTTCCTGTCTCACATTCAGGTCCTTTATCCATTTTGAGTTTATTTTTGTGAATGGTGTGAGAAAGTGGTCTAGTTTCAACCTTCTGCATGTTGCTGTCCAGTTCTCCCAGCACCATTTGTTAAAGAGACTGTCTTTTTTCCATTGGATGTGCTTTCCTGCTTTGTCAAAGATGAGTTGGCCATACGTTTGTGGGTCTAGTTCTGGGGTTTCTATTCTATTCCATTGGTCTATGTGTCTGTTTTTGTGCCAATACCATGCTGTCTTGATGATGACAGCTTTGTAGTAGAGGCTAAAGTCTGGGATTGTGATGCCTCCTGCTTTGGTCTTCTTCTTCAAAATTACTTTGGCTATTCGGGGCCTTTTGTGGTTCCATATGAATTTTAGGATGGCTTGTTCTAGTTTCGAGAAGAATGCTGGTGCAATTTTGATTGGGATTGCATTGAATGTGTAGATAGCTTTGGGTAGTATTGACATTTTGACAATATTTATTCTTCCAATCCATGAGCAGGGAATGTCTTTCCATTTCTTTAAATCTTCTTCAATTACCTTCATAAGCTTTCTGTAGTTTTCAGCATACAGATCCTTTACATCTTTGGTTAGATTTATTCCTAGGTATTTTATGCTTCTTGGTGCAATTGTGAATGGGATCAGTTTCTTTATTTGTCTTTCTGTTGCTTCATTGTTAGTGTATAAGAATGCAACTGATTTCTGTACATTGATTTTGTATCCTGCAACTTTGCTGAATTCATGTATCAGTTCTAGCAGACTTTTGGTGGAGTCTATCGGATTTTCCATGTATAATATCATGTCATCTGCAAAAAGCGAAAGCTTGACTTCATCTTTGCCAATTTTGATGCCTTTGATTTCCTTTTGTTGTCTGATTGCTGATGCTAGAACTTCCAGCACTATGTTAAACAACAGCGGTGAGAGTGGGCATCCCTGTCGTGTTCCTGATCTCAGGGAAAAAGCTCTCAGTTTTTCCCCGTTGAGGATGATGTTAGCTGTGGGCTTTTCATAAATGGCTTTTATGATCTTTAAATATGTTCCTTCTATCCCGACTTTCTCAAGGGTTTTTATTAAGAAAGGGTGCTGGATTTTGTCAGGGGCCTTTTCTGCATCGATTGACAGGATCATATGGTTCTTCTCTTTTTTTTTGTGAATGTGATGTATCACGTTGATTGATTTGCGAATGTTGAACCAGCCCTGCATCCCAGGAATGAATCCCACTTGATCATGGTGAATAATTCTTTTTATATGCCGTTGAATTCGATTTGCTAGTATCTTATTGAGAATTTTTGCATCCATATTCATCAGGGATATTGGCCTGTAGTTCTCTTTTTTTACTGGGTCTCTGTCTGGTTTGGGAATCAAAGTAATACTGGCTTCATAGAATGAGTCTGGAAGTTTTCCTTCCCTTTCTATTTCTTGGAATAGCTTGAGAAGGATAGGTATTATCTCTGCTTTAAACGTCTGGTAGAACTCCCCTGGGAAGCCAGCTGGTCCTGGACTCTTATTTGTTGGGAGATTTTTGATAACCGATTCAATTTCTTCGCTGGTGATGGGTCTGTTCAAGCTTTCTCTTTCCTCCTGATTGAGTTTTGGAAGAGTGTGCGTGTTTAGGAATTTGTCCATTTCTTCCAGGTTGTCCAATTTGTTGGCATATAATTTTTCATAGTATTCCCTGAGAATTATTTGTATCTCGGAGGGATTGGTTGTAATAATTCCATTTTCATTCCTGATTTTATCTATTTGGGTCATCTCCCTTTTCTTTTTGAGAAGCCTGGCTAGAGGTTTGTCAATTTTGTTTATTTTTTCAAAAAACCAACTCTTGGTTTCGTTGATCTGCTCTACAGTTTTTTTAGATTCTATATTGTTTATTTCTGCTCTGATCTTTATTATTTCTCTTCTTCTGCTGGGTTTAGGCTGCCTTTGCTGTTCTGCTTCTATTTCCTTTAGGTGTGCTGTTAGATTTTGTATTTGGGATTTTTCTTGTTTCTTGAGATAGGCCTGGATTGCAATGTATTTTCCTCTCAGGACTGCCTTCGCTGCATCCCAAAGCGTTTGGATTGTTGTATTTTCATTTTCGTTTGTTTCCATATATTTTTTAATTTCTTCTCTAATTGCCTGGTTGACCCACTCATTCGTTAGTAGGGTGTTCTTTAACCTCCATGCTTTGGGAGGTTTTCCAGACTTTTTTCTGTGGTTGATTTCAAGCTTCATAGCATTGTGGTCTGAAAGTATGCATGGTATGATTTCAATTCTTGTAAACTTATGAAGGGCTGTTTTGTGACCCAGTATATGATCTATCTTGGAGAATGTTCCATGTGCACTCGAGAAGAAAGTATATTCTGTTGCTTTGGGATGCAGAGTTCTAAATAGATCTGTCAAGTCCATCTGATCCAATGTCTCATTCAGGGCCCTTGTTTCTTTATTGACCGTGTGTCTAGATGATCTATCCATTTCTGTAAGTGGGGTGTTAAAGTCCCCTGCAATTACCACATTCTTCTCAATAAGGTTGCTTATGTTTATGAGTAATTGTTTTATATATTTGGGCGCTCCGGTATTCGGCGCATAGACATTTATAATTGTTAGCTCTTCCTGATGGATAGACCCTGTCACTATTATATAATGTCCTTCTTCATCTCTTGTTACAGCCTTTAATTTAAAGTCTAGTTTGTCTGATATAAGTATGGCTACTCCAGCTTTCTTTTTGGCTTCCAGTAGCATGATAAATAGTTCTCCATCCCCTCACTCTCAATCTACAGGTGTCCTCAGGTCTAAAATGAGTCTCTTGTAGACAGCAAATAGATGGGTCTTGTTTTTTTATCCATTCTGATACCCTCTGTCTTTTGGTTGGCGCATTTAATCCATTTACATTCAGTGTTATTATAGAAAGATATGGGTTTAGAGTCATTGTGATGTCTGTATGTTTTATGCTTGTAGTGACGTCTCTGGTACTTTGTCTCACAGGGTCCCCCTTAGGATCTCTTGTAGGGCTGGTTTAGTGGTGACAAATTCCTTCAGTTTTTGTTTGTTTGGGAAGACCTTTATCTCTCCTTCTATTCTAAATGACAGACTTGCTGGATAAAGGATTCTCAGCTGCATATTTTTTCTGTTTAGCACACTGAAGATCTCGTGCCAATTCTTTCTGGCCTGCCAAGTTTCAGTAGAGAGATCAGTCACGAGTCTTATAGGTCTCCCTTTATATGTGAGGGCACGTTTACCCCTTGCTGCTTTCAGAATTTTCTCTTTATCTTTGTATTTTGCCAGTTTCACTATGATATGTCGTGCAGAAGATCGATTCAAGTTACGTCTGAAGGGAGTTCTCTGTGCCTCTTGGATTTCAATGCCTTTTTCCTTCCCCAGATCAGGAAGTTCTCAGCTATTATTTCTTCAAGTACACCTTTAGCACCTTTCCCTCTCTCTTCCTCCTCTGGGAAACCAATTATGCGTATATTATTTCTTTTTAGTGTATCACTTAGTTCTCTAATTTTCCCCTCATACTCCTGGATTTTTTTATCTCTCTTTTTCTCAGCTTCCTCTTTTTCCATAACTTTATCTTCTAGTTCACCTATTCTCTCCTCTGCCTCTTCAATCCGAGCCGTGGTGGTTTCCATTTTGTTATGCATTTCGTTTAAAGCGTTTTTCAGCTCCTTGTGACTGTTCCTTAGTCCCTTGATCTCTGTAGCAAGAGATTCTCTGCTGTCAGCTATACTGTTTTCAAGCCCAGCAATTAATTTTATGACTATTATTCTAAATTCACTTTCTGTTATATTATTTAAATCCTTTTTGATCAGCTCATTAGCTGTTGTTATTTCCTGGAGATTCTTCTGAGGGGAATTCTTCCGCTTGGTCATTTTGGATAGTCCCTGGCATGGTGAGGCCCTGCAGGGCACTTCCCCTGTGCTGTGGTGTATAACTGGAGTTGGTGGGCGGAGTCGCAGTCAGACCTGATGTCTGCCCCCAGCCCACCGCTCGGGCCACAGTCAGACTGGTGCGTGCCTTCTGTTCGCCTCTCCTAGGGGCGGGATTCACTGTGGGGTGGGGTGGCCTGTCTGGGCTACTTGCACACTGCCAGGCTTGTGATGCTGGGGATCTGGCGTCTTAGCTGGGGTGGGTAGGTAAGGTGCACAGGGGCAGGAGGGGCATGCTTAGCTTGCTTCTCCTTAGGTGATCCACTTCAGGAGGGGCCCTGTGGCAGCAGGAGGGAGTCAGATCCGCTGCCAGAGGTTTGGCTCCACAGAAGCGCAGAGTTGTGTGTTTGCGCGGAGCGAGCAAGTTCCCTGGCAGGAACTGGTTCTCTTTGGGATTTTGGCTGGGGGATGGGCGGGGGAGATGGCGCTGGCGAGCTCCTTTGTTCCCCACCAAACTGAGCTCTGTCGTCCGGGGGCTCAGCAGCTCTCCTTCCCTTTGTGCTCCAGCCTTCCCGCTTTCTGAGCAGAGCTGTTAACTTATGACCTCCCAGACTCTAAGTCGCGCTTGCTGTCGGAACACAGTCCGTCAGGCCCCTCCGCTTTTTGCAAGCCAGACTCGGGGGCTCTGCTTGGCCGGCGAGCCGCCCATCCGCCCCGGCTCCCTCCCGCCAGTCCGTGGAGTGCGCACCGCCTCGCCGCCCTTCCTACCCTCTTCCGTGGGCCTCTCGTCTGCGCTTGGCGACTCCGTTCTGCTAATCCTCTGGTGGTTTTCTGGGTTATTTAGGCAGGTGTAGGTGGAATCTAAGTGATCAGCAGGAAGCGCGGTGAGCCCAGCGTCTTCCTACGCCGCCATCTTCCCTCTCTCCTGTATTTAACATTTTGATGAACTGCCAACCTGTGGCTGCACCAATGTATAAGGGCTCCAACTTCTCCACATCTTCAAAAATACTGTTATTGTCTATCTCTTATTTTAGCCATCCTAATTTTTTTTAAATGTTTATTTATTTTTGAGAGACAGGGAGAGGCAGAGGGCAAGCAGGGGAGGGGCAGAGAGCGAGAGGGAGACACGGAATCTCAGTAGCATGATTTTTACTACTTTAATGATTAATATTCTTTTGAGATTCATTTTTAGGTATGATTATATGTTACTTAAAAGGCCACCTCGGTGTTTTTAAGTGAACTGTACTCTTCTCTCTTAACACCTGTTATTACAATACTCTTTTTATTATATGTAGTGTACATGGCTACCTAAGGGAATAATTGATTCTGATTCTGTTGCCAAGTCTAATTATTTGCATTTCTTTAATGTTTTTATTTATTTTTGAGAAAGAGAGACACAGAGAGACAGATCATGAGCGGGGGAGGGGCAGAGAGTGAGCAAGACTCAGAATCTGAAACAAGCTCCAGGCTCCAAGCTGTCAGCACAGAGCATGATGCAGGGCTCGAACTGGAGATGATATCATGAATGGAGCCAAAGTTGGACGCTTAACTGACTGAGCCACCCAAGCACCCTAATCATTTGTATTTCTAAAAGATTGAAATTTGAGTTGTCTATTCCCTGCTGATCATGTTTTTCCTTAAATTTTATTGGTTAGCTGAAATTATATCACACACCCTATATGAAAGGCATTGTGCTAAGGGTTATGGAGGAATCCGTGAATAAAATGCATTAAAACCCTAGTTTAAAAAAAAAACAACATTCTGGTAGAAGAGGAAAAGGAGGGAAGAAATAAGTTCTTATTATTATATATGCCAAATATTTAGGTACTTTTGCATTTTCATTCAATTTTCAATATAGTTCTTCAGGGTTACCAGTGATGTCCCTAGATGAGGCACTTGATACTCAAAGAGGTTAAGTTGCCCAGAGTCACACAGCTAGTAAATGTTAGTGCAAGGCCAGATTTCATCCAAGTCTGACCCCAAAACTTGTGGTCAGTGACTGTTGAGAAGATGGCCACTATTAAGGAGAATGGGTAAATTTTGGGCATAGGGAAACAGAAAGATTATTTTAGGAGAAAGAAAATTGTGAAGGCCAGAAAATTTAGCCTTGTTACAACCAAGTAATCAGGTGGAACCTGACTAGATGCTCTCAAACTTTTGGTTCTTAGGACCTCCTTGTATTAAAAGCATTGAGGGCTTCAAAGAGCTTTTTTGTTTGTATGGGTTATATCTATTAATATTTACCATATGAGAAACAAAAACAAATTTAAAAATAGTAATTTAGAAATAACAGAACCATTACATATTAACATCAAGTAACATTTTTATTTAAAAATAACTTTTCCACGGGCACCTAGGTGGCTCAGTTGGTTAAGCATCCAACTCTTGACTTCGGCTCAGGTCATGATCTAACGGTTCATGAGTTTGAGCCCCACGTTGGAGCTGCACTGTCAGTGCAGAGCCTGCTTAGGATTCGGTCTCTGTCTTTCTGCCCCACCCCTGCTTGTGCTCTCTCTCTCTCAAAATAAATAAGAATTAAAAAAATCAAAATCTAAGAATTACATGATAGTTGAATCCTCATATCTGCTTAGGAATTCAGTCTGTTACAATATCACATGCCATATAACTGGAAAACTCCACTGTATACTCATGAGATATTGAGAGTGAAAAAAGGTAAATAACATGTTAGTTTTATCATGAAATTAATGCTGTCTGCATAGACCTCCTGAAGGTGTTTTAGAAAACCCATGGGACTTCTTTGGAGTATTATTGGGCAAGCTTGTGAAAGAGAACCCAATTGAGTAGGGTTGAGTTCATTGGTTAGGTTTGGTTTTAATAAACAATGCGGGAGCCAGTGAAATTTTCTAAAGGAAGATGAAATAGAGCTGTGCTTTTAGAAGATTATTCTACACATAATGCATAGATTTGGGAAGCAATTATAGTTGTACTATAATTGGTTGTTGAGGTAACTGTGATAAGCAGTGTAACAGATATTGAGAATATATTGTACTCTTCATCTGACTATACATGAAGGACAAGAGAAAGAGTCAAAACGATGCTGAGATTTTTGAGCCTTGTGACTGGGAGACTAATACTCTATTAGTAGATCTAGGAAACACAGGAGAAGAAGTAAGCTTGAGAAGGAAAGTAGTGGATTAAGTTTTAGAAAAATGTACAAAATCTACAAAAAAAATGTTTTACGTTATTATTACGTTGAAATAAATTTAGTCTTAGAGAAAAGTTACAAAAAATGATACAAAAAATTCATATGTATCCTTCACCTATTTTTCCCTAATATCTACAACTTACATAACCATAGTACATCTATCAAAATGAAAAAAGTAACATTAAGTACAATACTATAAACTAAACTCCTGACCTAACTCAGATTTCACCAGTTTTTCTACTGTTCTTTTCCTATTTGAGGATCCATTCTGGGACCCCACACTGAATTTATTTGTTATGTCTCCTTAGTACATATATTATATATGTATTAAGATATGTACTAAGATAGTTCCTCGGTTTTCCTCTTACAAAAATTATTTAGTGAAAAGAGAAGATGTTTAAGTGTAGTGGAAAAAAAGTGTCTTTTCATCTTTTTAAAAATAACTAAGAACCTGAGTAAAATTTCACTATTTTTTCTTTAAAAAGTTACAAAAGTGGGCGCCTGGGTGGCTCAGCCAGTTAAGCGTCCGACTTCGGCTCAGGTCATGATCTTGCAGTTTGTGAGTTCGAGCCCCGGGTTGGGCTCTGTGCTGACAGCTCAGAGCCTGGAGCCTGCTTTGGATTCTGTGCCCCTCCCTCTCTCTCTGCCCCTCCCCTGCTCTCAGTCTGTCTCTCTGTCTCTCAAAAATAAATAATAAAAATATTTTTAAAAAATAAATGGTTTTAAATGCTTTGTCTTTGAGACCTTTTGCCTTTAGTCAGTGTGAGGTAAAAGCATGGCCATGAGGAGGCCTAGGCAAGGGATTAAAATGAAACAGTTATTTGGAGACTACCTATAGTGTACATCCTAGATTTCGAGGTACTTGGTGGAATAGGAAGAAGTGTTCAGGAAGTCAGAGCCAGGGTCGGGTTGTGAACTGTATTTTAGAGCGGCTTCCATGAGCAGTAAGAAATGTGAAGTTAGGTTTTGGCTCTTACATCAGGATCTTATGGACTTGAGCAATTTGTATAATTCAGTGATGATTCTTACAGAGACAGTGGAGAGAGGAGCAAAGGAAGAGATTACTAATCCTAGAATTTCCTTTTGAAATAACATAAGTCACTAAATTATTTTTAATAGAAAATTTATGTGGCTGTGATGATAGAAGTAGAGAAGTAAGAATGCCAATTAAATCAGAAAAACTATAAATCAATAATAAGACAGTTTTTGAAAAACTTGGAGTAAACTAAATCAGAAGAGACAATTTAACAAGGATAAGTGGTTCTTGCTTTGTGTGTGTGTGTGTGTGTGTGTGTGTGTGTGTGTGTGTGTCCTATCTTAAAAGTACACTGGCTGCTGAATAGACTAAGAACAAAAGGGTGGGGTTTTGGTTTCTTTGGTTTTAGTTTTTGTTTGTTATATATTTCACCCCCTTAGCAAGTCTCAGAATTCCTCATTTTTCTTTATTCAGTTTTAGGAATCTGTAGTTTTCTGGGTGAGGGAGAGTATATTTTGAGCCTTTTGTTTTCTGTTGGTTCTGTCTGTACCTAGACAAAATAGTTTCATTTATATATTTCCAAATATATCAGGGCATATTTCTAGAGATGTGGTTTAAGAAAGGTATAGAACCTTAGATATTTAGACGCCTAAAAAGTCTAGGATGTGTTAGTCTCCTCACCTAAGCATTAGTGTCATTATTAGTAAGTAATGATCAATCTCACTGTTAAGAATGTTTGATGTACTGTCAGCTGCTTCTTTCCTATAATAACTGAGCTTTAAATAGACAACTTAAGAACATAACCTTTACAGTTCAGTTGTGAGATTTTCTCTCTTGTCCTGAGCTCTAACCGCTCCTAACAGGAGGTAGAATCAGGGCACAAAAATATAAAAACAAGATAACCTTTATTTTTCTATAATATGTTAAGGAGATTTGAAGAACAGTTTAACATTTAAAATTTGAACATGATTCAAGGCTATTACAAATAAAATTAATATCGAGTTGTTAGTATACAAAATAAATTTATGTATTTATGTATATTTGATATATTCACACATACAATAGTTCTGTAAAAGCTGTATGGAAGTTATTTATAACTTCCAGTTTTTTTAACTATGGAAACTCATTTTCTAAACAACTAGTTTTGTAGTTAAGATAAGGGCAAACTAGTCCTATTTATCCATTTACACTAATGTTTAGAAAACTCAACGTGATTAATATTTTCAGAAGTAATCTCCTAAAAGCCCAGATTAGAAAACTATTAAATAAAGCACAGTCATCTAAAATGGATCTGTGACTTGGGAACACCCCTCCCCCAGTCATTTAAACTGTTCAATAATTGCATTCTGCTACTAGAGAATTGTACAGTTATCCATTCCATATTAACGTAACATTTACTTGAAGGCTTACTACATGTCAGGGATTGCTGTACATTTCACATGTATCATTTCTCTTGTTTGTTATAGAAACTATGGATAAAGGTACAAATGCCACTTTACATTGAAGAAAACTAAGGTTTAGAGAGGAAAAAAAAAATGTTTTGCCCAAGATCATATGGCAAGTGAGTAATGGCACCTGGACTTGAAGTTCCAAGCCTTGCTTTTTGACCATTTTTGCTAAGTCAAAGACTGAAATCTTCCTCTTTATTGTTCAACTATACCTGGAGCAAAGAAGCTGCTAACTGTGTTAAATTCTTATCAGGAAGAAGAATATAGCACCAGCTGTGAAGATAACAGCAACAAAAACAAAATGAAAGTACCAAGATATACTGGAGAAGATTTGGAAGAAGGAGACCAGAGTTTGCATTTGGCTCAGTTTTAAGCTCATATGTCACTTTCTTAGGAAGGCCTTTCCTACCACATCCTCTTCCATATTTGTCTCTGTTAGAACACTGAACTCATTGCTGTAATTATACAATGATTCTAAGGTGCACATATTTTTCATTGTAGCATGTCTAAAATCTGGATTCATCTTATAATTGATGGTATCTTAATTGGTAGCATTTCTCCTTAATTGTTGGTACAGAAAATAAGGATGTAATTTATGTTCGATGGCATCTTAGATTTGATGAAACACAGTATTTAAATGTGTTCCCATGGAAAGGTTTATATCAATCCAACAGTTTTAAGTACCAGGTAGAGACAACGATTTTCCAGTTTCTAACCTAGTTCTCTTTTAAAGTCCAGATCTGCATGCATGATTAACTGAATCTCCCTTTGATACCACAGGGATCCCTGTTTCAATATGTGTACTTTCCAAACAAACTTGTCTTTTAGTATTCCATCTCAGTAATGGAATCTACATTTGTGAAGCTAAAAAGCTAGAAGTTTGCCAGGTTTTGAATCCTACTTCTACCCTATACTAGTTATAAAGAGACACAGTGAAACGTTTGCCTTTATTCTTCACCTGTAAAATGGGTACCATAATAACACCTACCCCCTGAAGTGGTTAGGACAATAAAACATGGAGTACATGTTAGCTGCCACTAATCTTCATGATAAATATCTGTGACCTCTCTCCTTAACTCTATACATGTAATTTCATCATGAAACCCTGTGAGAGGTAAGCTCTTCAAAACATCTCATTTCTATCCACTTTTATCTCATTGCTACTTCTCCACCCCAAGCCTCATTTTTCTGACCTATACTAATAGCTTCTCCTCTTTTGCATCTCTAATCTGTTCTATACAAAGACCAGTCAGCCATCTTTCAAATCAGATCATGCAGCTTCTTAAAACCCCCAATCCTTGGTATGATGTGTATTGTTCTCAGTTGTCGGCCTGGCCTACATTTTCAGCCTCATCTTTTGCCACTCTACCTCACAGTGTCACTCATTTCTCCCAAAACAAATTCCCATTCATCCTTATTTTTCAACTTAGATGCCACTTCCTCAAAGACATTCTGATCTTCCAAACTTGAAGTGGGTACTTCAGTCCTAATGTATAATCTTTTATATTGAATTTATACCTTTCAAATTTGGGGTGAAGGTAAGGAAGTTAAATGATTTCTCCAAGGCTTATGATGCTAGTTATGGCAGAACTAGAATGTCAACCCAGGACTGGCCAACTGTCATTTCCATGATCCTTCATTTGCTTCCTTGAGAGCAGAAAAGAGCATATGAATCAATGTGCCAGGCTTTCAAATATGGCCTGACTTCTCTCCTTTCTTCCCATTTAATCTTCAGGTTGTTCTTTCAATATCCATTTGGCTGTCAGCCATCACTCCCAAAGTAGATTGTAAACCTACTGAAGTTGTTCTTCATATATTCTTATAGTATAGGCGCTTTTTTTTTTTTTTTTTTTTTACATGAGAGAGCATTTGCATGAGCAAGGGAGGGGCAGAGAGGGAATCCCAAGCAGGGATGGGGCTCAATTTCATGACCATGAGATCATGACCTGAGCTGGTATCAAGAGTTGAATGCTTAACAGACTGAGCTACCAAGACACCTCTATAGCATTCTTATATATCTAGCACTTACATAAATTACTTTGAATACAGTAGATACTCATAAATATTTTTGTCTTAGGAATATTAGAGAAAAACTATTGTAATCAATTTAATTTTTTCAAGGTTTGGAGCTATCTCACAAAGGAATTTCATACCTCCCATCCTCTTCTACCAGTCAGTAACAGTACATTGACTGTTTCATATTTTGAATAGAACTGCCTAAAATTATTTTGAAGTAAATAGTTTGTGTCTATTCTATACAAAGACAATAGTTTGTGTCTTCATGAATTATTATGATTGTGTCACTGGAAAAACAATTAACCTTAAGTATTTTTGCTTTGCTACAGGAATTAAGTGATCTACAACGTGACCCACCTGCTCATTGTTCAGCTGGACCTGTGGGAGATGACTGTAAGCATTGCTTTCTTGCTAGGATTTTGCTACCATTAATCATATAGGTTTGAACACTTGTTAATGACTCCAAAACTCCTTTGTTTGTTTCAGTGTTCCACTGGCAAGCAACTATTATGGGACCTGTAAGTATGATTCACAAATATGAAATTAATTCTCTCAGCCATACTTCATTCTTGCCATTTCACCTGTGATCAGATGTTTGTAGCTAAGGTGGAGTTTTTTTGTACTCTGAATCACTCAGGAAGAAAAATACGGTTAAAGGATTTATGATAATTTTCTAAAGCAATGGTGGCAAATACTTGCTAGGATCACTGTGATTTTTCCTTTGCCACATCCTTGATCATTACACAGTCATCGATCATGCATAGTGCAACCAGGCTGTGTGTTTGCTTTATCTGTTTAAAAAAAAAATTTTTTTTAACGTTTGTTTATTTTTGAGACAAAGAGAGACAAAGCATGAACAGGGGAGGGTCAGAGAGAGGGAGACACAGAATCTGAAACAGGCTCCAGGCTCTGAGCTGTCAGCACAGAGCCCGACGCGGGGCTCAAACTCACGGACCGTGAGATCATGACCTGAGCCAAAGTCGGCCGCTTAACCAACTGAGCCACACAGGCACCCCATCTGTTTTTAAACACAAAAGTCAGTTGTTCAGAACTAAGCATTATTGTCACATCACCAAGTTTTGTAGGTTAGAAATGAGTCTCATTAACTCAGTAATGGAATACCTGCAAGTAACAAGCACCAGTTTACAATAACTTTCTTCACTGTTCACATGTGTGAGAGAATGGATGAGATATTGCAATGGATCTGTCTTTGCCACCTCACGATTGGTTGTTTTTAGTTTTGGTGTATTGTACTGAACTCAGAATTACCTGTGATTTTATGATTGGCTTTTCTTAACACTTAACCACCTTTGTTAAGATTATTTCTTTCTATACCTAAGAGGCAGTTATGACTTGAAACAGGCTTTTCTTTTGTGCACAAAAAACTGATTGCATAAGAATGGGCATTGACAACCTTCTGGGTGAGAGTATACTAGTAGCATGTTTCCATGAACATCATTCTCTCTTCCCTCCCCTGAAAGAGCTGTATCTAGTAAGCCTTAGAGGTTTTAATCATATTGCCTTGTGTTTCACTTTTAAAAACAATAGCAATTACTGAATTTTCAGAGCTGGAGTCCTAGGAAAATGTCTCAAATTACTAAATTGTTATATTAAGTTAGCTTACCAAAGGGTAAAATGCAACATACTTATTTAAATAACAACAGTAAGAATCTAGGTATTTGTTTTTCATTGCTTACTAAGAACCTTCAAAATACTATTATTAAAAGGCCCACCCTAACCACTTGAAATATAGCCCTTCACAGATATTTCTTAGGTGAATCACATGTAGCAAATGGTTACAAATGATGTTACTCATCCCCCCCTTTATTTTAGTAATGCATACATGCCACTCTATAATATGATTTGAATATCTGAGCAGACCATATCTGTTGATTGTAATTACTTAAATTTTCCACATTCCTTATAATTTTTGATGAACTAGAATTAAACTAGTAAGAATAATTACACTGTACAGTTCTCTAATGTATATGCAGAAACTTAAGGAAATAATGATAGTCTTGCTGTTATTACCAAAGTGGTAGTTTAACATGATAAATTTAATTAAATATAAAGGAGTCAAAATAGAATTTTAGGGTTTAACTGTTACTGAGTGAAGATTGGAGGTCTGCATTGTGTGTTACTTAGCCTTTCCTTTTTATAACTTGGTCTTTTTAGTTTATCTCTATTCTTGCCCCTTTCTTATAGGACTATCAGAAATAAAAAGGTAAACATAGCCCTAACCTTTTTTCCCATACTGATTACTGTTGCAGAAAATTCTTCTTTTCTCAAAGCAATCTTGCGTGTATACTGATCTTTAAAAATCTTTACTCATAAACAGACCTGTTTGAGTAAGTCACACTACTGTGTGTGTGCGATTTTTATGTTTAACCATCATGATTGTTGTCTTCCTTCATACCTGCAAAGGGAAACCTGTTTTTAAGGTAAATGATTTGAACTTATGACAAAATGATGGCATTTTTTTTTCAAATATATTTGGGGGGAAATCATCTTAGGTTATTAAATAAATATAATAACCAAACACTGATGCAAATATTTGTAATTTCAGCCTGATAGCGCCTATCAAGGTGGAGTCTTCTTTCTCACTGTACATTTTCCGACAGACTATCCTTTTAAGCCACCAAAGGTATTTTTAGTTTTATGATTGGTGTGACTCCTTTATCAAGGATTTTACTTTCTACCCCAAGATATGTTCATGATGTCAGAGACTCTGGGTAGATTAGCATGTTCAAACTATTCTGTAAAATCACTGAATCTAAAATATGCTTTCTTACTCAAATATTGGACTATATCTGTAAAACAAAAGGTGGTATCTGATATACTATAAATTAGCTTCTTTACCTTTTTTTCCCCCCTCCTCATTAGATATATATGTAGTTTGGGAAATTTTTTAATGGTCTAAAATCAGACTTTTTTTTTTTTTAATTTTTATTTAAAAAAAAAATTTTTTTTTTTAACATTTATTTATTTTTTTTGGGGGGACAGAGAGAGACAGAGCATGAACGGGGGAGGGGCAGAGAGAGAGGGAGACACAGAATCAGAAACAGGCTCCAGGCTCCGAGCCATCAGCCCAGAGCCCGACGCGGGGCTCGAACTCACGGACCGCGAGATCGTGACCTGGCTGAAGTCGGACGCTTAACCGACTGCGCCACCCAGGCGCCCCTTAATTTTTATTTTTAATGTTTATTTTTGACAGAGAGAGAGAGACAGAGCATGAGCGGGGGAGGGGCAGAGAGAGAGGGAGACACAGAATCCGAAGCAGGCTCCAGGCTCTGAGCTGTCAGCATAGAGCCCGACGTGGGGCTCGAACTCACAGACCGTGAGATCATGACCTGAGCCGAAGTCGGACACTCAACCGACTGAGCCACCCAGGTGCCCCCAAAAATCAGACTTTTCTGTTCAGAGGATTATCTTTCCAAAGTTGACCTTATTTCTCAGTTCTTAAGTATTCAACAAAAATTTATTGAGCACCTCCAATGTTCTGTTACATGGGGGACTACAAAAGTAAATATGACACAGCCCCTTTATTAAGTATGGTAGGGAAAATAAAAACATGTTCTTATTAAATTAAATTTAGACTAGACCTGAAGAGAAAATAAATGATGGTGACATCAAGGAGGGACAGATTTGTTAACAAATTCTGTCACTTGAAATAATTATTTTATATTTTAAGAACACCTGACTAACATTATATTTATGAAACAATATAACAATAACTCTTGTGGAAGATTAGAATTGTTAGCAGATTCCTTAGGATAAGTAACAGGCTGAGGCCCTGCAACTTCCCTCTGCAACAATGTCAGCACTCTATTTGTAGATCCAGGCATCACTTGTAAGTATCAGTGATTTTTCAAATTAAGAAAAGGATTACTTTGAGGGATGATGGAAGCCATGGTTAATTATTCAGGTACTACTCAGCCAGTCATACCAGCTATTATAGGCTTATTTATTATATTCCAAAAATAGTTCTCAATTCCCAGGGGGGGGGGGGCGGGGAAAGGGGATACTGACTCTTTTTGCTTTCATACTCCCAGTAGCTATGTATGCACAAAGTAGATGCTCAATTTGTGTTGAATACATTTCTCCTCTAAGGTCATATAAAATTCTAGAGCAAATTGGTTCTCTTTGTTCATAGATCATGGATTGTCACATTTTTGTTTTGTTTTTAGATTGCTTTCACAACAAAAATTTACCATCCAAACATAAACAGTAATGGAAGTATTTGTCTTGATATCCTGAGGTCACAATGGTCACCAGCTCTGACTGTATCAAAAGGTAATTTCATTTATCAGATTTATAACAGCTGATAACAGTGAGACAGAAAAAATATTTAGGGACTAAATATTTAAGGAAGTATTAGCAGAAGTATTCAGGGACTAAAGTTAAAGAAAAAATAATCTGTGTTTTCTCCTGCTTTGATTTTGCTTTTCTTACCTAGTTCTTCTATTACTCTTTTGCTTTTAGCAGTTAACTTATGGGGACGGGTTGATGGGCAAATATAAATGATAAAATGAGAGAAATCTTAAATGTTAGAGCTAGAAATTTGGATAAGCCTGTTGACATTTTGCCCCTTTAGTTTGGGCTTTAAAGAGAGAGACAGAGATAGAGTAAAAATAAGATTTTGGGACCAGCTGCCTCATTTATTATGTGGGATTGTTGATGTAATGAGTAAAGCTTTGTATCTTTTACTTCATCTAGGAAATACCTGATTAGGCTGATAACTGATTTAAAATGAATGACACATTTCACTCTTTAGAATAATGCACTACATTTAGCATGTTAGTCTAAACTTTGAATAATTAATAACATTATTGTAATGACTGATAACATAATCCCTGTGGATTCTCATCTTTCACAGATATATAGT
The DNA here is from genome assembly GCF_028749965.1 of Puma concolor. Lineage (NCBI taxonomy): Eukaryota > Metazoa > Chordata > Mammalia > Carnivora > Felidae > Puma > Puma concolor. The sequence continues at coordinate 20,735,808 of NC_141677.1, forward strand.
TTTGTTCTTTGCTAAATTATCAGATATGTACCCTAGACTATCTGAAGCCTTTTTGTTATTAGCCAATACTATTTCCTGTGCCAGCCCTCTTAATTCATGTCTTGTTTCTCTAGCAGAAGAGAACCTGACTGTTCAAAATATTGTTTTGAGTTAGAAGCATCTGCCCCTGAAGTAATTTGGTAGTTTTCCCTTTTGTAAAATTTTTTTAACATTTAGGAAAACTTACTTCTCTTGAAGGATTCAGGGGAGGAATCTATGGTCATTTAAAATGTCTTTTAAATAAATGCTACCTGAATGTTTAACTTATTTTTTATAAAAGTGATAAGGATTATAGGAAGCAGCATCCACAGCCATAATTATTTCAAATATTAGGTAAGTAGTAGCCCTTCAGGTCAGCTAGTTATTATGACTGGCAGCTTTTCTGACCTAAAATATTTGTTTAAAATGTTCATGTCGATTCTAGTGTCTTTTTAAAAAATCTCACATAGTGTAACTGTTGTGCAGTAGATGTAGGAAAAATTTTCTGTCGAAGGGTTATTCAAATTAATATACTCTTTTCCTGGAATGGTATCACAAAATGAAATTCATTTGGCATAAGTGCTTAAGTACTTACACATATAAAAGAAATGGCAGACTGCCAGATGTTAAGCATTTATCTCCTAACTCTTGCAGCTTTTTATAAATATTTATTAGTATGGTTGGCTTCTGGAAACTATCCTTTAAGAAGAATTTCTAATAGCCTCAGTTTCCTCATCTGTAAAATGGGAATTATAATAGTATTACCATATAAGGTCACTATGCATCTGGCACATAGTAAGCACTCAAATGAATGTTAACTATTACTACCTTTTTCCTTATCTTAAAACATTTGATTTGTGTGCATGATCGTGAAATCAGGGCACCTGGCTCTTGACAGCAAGAGTGGGGAATGAAGAACTTCCCTCTTGGTTATTTTATAGGGTAGCTTATACTTTTGCTCATTTGTGCATTTTTCACTTTTTAATATTTTAAATGGTTTATTTTGCTTTTTATCATGAGTTCAGTATGGAAACTTTCTAGGGATGTGGGCCCAGATAATTTACCCTATTGGTTTAATATACAAGGCATAAAATTTCACTGGGCAGATAAGGAAGATGAATAAAATATTAGTTTTCTCATTAGCCCTGAGCAACCCCTTGTCTGTATCATTTAAGAATTAACTCTGCTTTATACATTCACTTGTGGATTTGTAAGAGTAGGAAAAGGTAAAGGCACATAGAGGTGGGTGAAGATGAAATATTGTTCCAAAGACTCCTTGTACCCCCTCAGAAGTGGTAGCATGCAATTGAAGCAGACAAATGAGGAACCAGAGTCCTTGTTCCTTACTTTTTCAGATACTTAGATTTTTTTTTAAATGTAGCTGTTTGAATTTGTATTTTGACATGGCAGTAAACAACTACTTTTTCAATTTTCACTTACATTTTAATATACTATACAAGCTATGTGTTGATAACTGTTCACATTATGTTTAAATGAGTGATACAAATGTGTATGGAATAAAAGATTCATTAAAAAATCTGACAAATGTTTCTTCTTGGTAGGCAAACTATAGCACCAAGTCAAAGTAAAAAAGTGCATAAACATGAGTCCGAAATGGTTTTTGGACTGTTAACTGTAATTTGATTGCTTTAATTTGAATTGATTAGAACATAGATCTTCTGCATTAGATAATTTTCTCATTAAAATACAAAAATATCTCTAAGAAATATCTAAAGTTAGGATACGTTCTAACAATGTTTTGATTAGGTACCATATTTGGGGTGTATACGTATTACCTAAAAATATTTTTGTAGAGAACTCTTGAGTTTACATGTTGTTAATAGTTACTTTAGAGATGCGCATTTTTTAAATAAGTAGAAATTCAAATAGAATATAAAACTTCAAAAGTTTTAGTAATTTTTTATTATATACATTGTATGGTAATTTTATAATTTTAAATATTAAAAATACTTGCTCCTAACCAAAGATAATCTAAAATGTAATTTAATATGTTTATTTTATTTTGTTTTCTTTGTAAGTTCATTGTCTGTATTCAGTGAAGTCATTTTCATACATGTGACTGTATAAAATAGATCATTATCTAATGTGATGTTCTCTTTTCAATCTAGTTTTATTGTCCATATGTTCTCTACTTTGTGATCCTAATCCCGATGACCCCTTAGTACCAGATATTGCACAAATCTATAAATCAGACAAAGAAAAGTAAGTGTTTACTTATATTAGTTTCTGCTTAGAAGTATTTCTAGGTAGTCTGCCAAAACATAAGTATTATTAATATATTTAAGTCCATTTAATTGTGCTTATTATCTTTCCAATGGAAGATATTGTTCCTTTTAAAATTTTTTAAAAATCTTTTTTAAATCTTTTAAAAATATTTTTATAAAAAATATTGTTCCTTCCTACATAGTGTTTAATCCTTTACTATTTAATAGTACATGTTTATATTTGCATGATATGTCATGTTTTTTGATAGAAAGAACTATACATAGTTCTAGGTAATAAATTTAAAATAAAAGTATTTGATAATTGGAAAGCATTGAATACTATATTCCTTATCTTCTCCCCAGAAGAGAAGATATCCCTAACTGCCTCCACCCTGACCTAATTTTCAAGCTGCCTCATTTTGCTGGTACCATTGATTCATTTACAGTTTACAGATTAATGCCCATTCAGGGTTGGCTTTTATAGATTTGTTAGAAATTGGTTTCTTCATTTTTTTGTTTATAACTTAGGTATTTTTTTATATTGGTTGTAGAGAAATCCATCAGTTAAAAAATCACTTGTTTTCTGTTTTATTTAATGTATGGTTTAACATTGACCCAATAATTGGCATATGAACGATTATTGCAATTAAGTATAAGATGGTAGAATATACAGTTTTATATAAAATAGGTCTTCTAAAAGGTTCAATTTGTATGTTTTTACTATATCCCTTTTGTATGCCCACAGATACAACAGACATGCAAGAGAATGGACTCAGAAATATGCAATGTAAAAACAAAAAAAATTTTCATATATACCAGAGTACTGTAAAATCTAGGTTTTTTTCAACATTAGCAGTAAATTGAGCACTGTTTACTGTTTCATTGTACCATGAAATCTTTTATTTTTATCCATTTTACATGTATTTCTGAAGCAAGACAGACTTCCAGAAATACCCTTAAGACTGTGATGAGAGCATTTGTCATTTTGTATGCATTGAGAAAGACATTTATTATGGTTTTTAAGATACTTGGACATCTGCATCTTCAGCTTACAAGATCTGCAGTGCATCTGAAAAGCAACCAAATTATTTTTTGCTGAAACTAGATGTTTTTACATGAGAAATACTGTATGTGTTGTCTAAGATGTTATCGGTTTTATAAATCTGTATTCAGATTTCATTCTTTGTTAGCTCACTTTATAATTTGTATTTTTTTACTGTATAGACTAAATATATTCTATGTACATGTACCTAAACTCGTTACCTTTTTCCTGTGAACAGTATCGAAAAAACCCAACAACTGGTAATTAAATGAATTAACTGTCTGTCTCCCTTGTTTTAGGGTATTCTGTAGATTGAGTGCAGATTTCTTAAACCTGAAATGATCTTTACACTGTAATTCTCAGTATCCTGATTATGGAGAAACACTTGTTTTGATTTTGTTATACTTGACTTTATTGCAATGTGAATTAATTGCACTGCTAAGTAGGAAGATGTATAACTTTTATTTGTTGCTATTCACATTTGAATTTTTTTTTCTGTATAGGCAATATTATATTGACATCTTTTACAGATATTAATGTAGCTTTTTCCATATAAATAAAATGCTTTTTCTACTATTTGTCTTGATTACTTAAAGAAATAAATTATCTATAAGTAAGGATAAAAACTATAAAATTTTGCATGAAAATTAATTCCAAATTGTGGGAATGAGGTCTGTTGTGTTTAGCATTAATTGCCATTGATTTTAAAAATTCTATTTCTTTAGGTTTGTATCTGTTTACTGTATTAAAAGTCTAGAGGATGATATACATTGGTCCCTTGTTATAGAAGAGAATTTAGAATACGCTGAGGTTTGTCTTGGATCACATTTTAAATGGATTATTTACTAAAGTACTGTGATGAGTATAAGGCAGTGTCACCCACATTGACGAAAGTATAGACCTGAAAAATACATTAGTTTAATTCATTAAAATGCCCCTCTAGATGAAATGGACATTGTATTTCTTAACATTTTAAAAGCTAGAATTTTTATCATTTGGTGTCATCACAGTTTGAAAGAGGACATCCATTTTTTACTAAAGATGTTATAAAGAAAATTCTAAAATGATGCTTTCCTCTGTTTTTATAAATTTCCAGTTAAAAAGTGATTTAAATAAACAGGTTATCTTTGCAGATTTTAAAGAAAGCTAGAAAGTTTAATGTTTTAACTTGAAAAAATACATTTCTAATTATTTAGCATGCTTACCAAACTTGAGTGGGTGTCATTTTTAAGAAGAGTTGTAGCTCTTTGGATTATTGCAGTAGCTGTGTAAATGTACAAGAATCTGTGATTGATGTAGTAATTAGCGAAGCATTTAAATCACTTAAGTATTTTATCATGGATCATTATTATTAAAGCACAAAATAACCTGTTGTTAGAAAATGTGTTTTTATAAATGAATGTAAAAATAATTAAATGAATTGTGAAGTGGATGTTTAAGAAAATAGAGGCTTAAAAAGTACTATTAAGTAATGTCTTGAAACAGACATATCATGAAAAACACTGCTTTACTACCTATATGATTATAAGCTACATTCACCCAGAATTTGAACTCTCAACATCATTAGATTTCAGTATTTAGTGTATTTTGATAGTAAAGGATTTTGTTTCTTGAATATCTTCCACTTTTTTAAAACTTTGATTTGTGTGGCATTTATTTTTGGAAGTGGCTTTTTTTTTCTTTATTAAAGTTTTTGAAAGTCGTCTAACTCTTGTTTGCCTTTGCTTACATCTGAATTATACAACCAGATTCTGGAAGAGTGAACACAAGTTACCATAATTAAATAAAAACCTTAAGAGTTCAACAGTGGCATAATGATTAGCCAGGTCACCATTTTGGTTATGTTGTTTTTGCTTAATTCTGACAAAGAGTGCATCAATTACCTTGTACAACTGCAAGTTCAAAGCAGGGAACTTCCTCCATGGATTAACCATTAATTTAGGGACTGCTTTGGAGTGAGGAAAATGAATAGTCTTTGGAGATTTAGGATTTTAACCTTTTGAAGTCTTGGGTGGTCCAAGACAGTTGGAAACCATATTCAAATTGGATTCTGGACACTTGTAACTGCCACATATAGTAAATCAGTAATACAAGTTGTAAGGGTAACCTGACTTGCATCCCCCAACTAAAAAGCATGTGGTTCCTGCGGTACAGGCTTTACACCTACCTATGTAAACCATATATGATTATTCATTTTTGCTTTAATTTATCTCCTTGCCCCCATCCTTAAACTATTTAAGGAAAGTGAAAAATTTACTTTGTAGATCAACTACTTATAAATTGCAAAGGATCATAAGGCATCAGGTGAGAAAGAAACACAGAAACAAGAGGAACCCTGAAAGTTAATATTCAAAAGAGTAACTTTTAAAAAAACTTGAAAAAAATGTCACGTAGTTTTTCATTTCTTTTATTACTTTATCACAGTGATCTGTTTATCTTTGTATATGATTCAGTCATTGATGTTATGCAGGATCCTGCTCTCACAGTTCTGTATTTTTAAGATGGAAAGATTGGGGATATTAATTTTCCTCTTAGATTAAAAGAGATTGTTGGTCATGAAAGAGATTGTTGGTTTGATAGAGTATCCTACTCTATCAAAGTAGGATTTTCAAAAAAGGTTTGCTTAAAACAGAGGCTTAAATGCAATTCATTAGCCCTAAAGGATAATGCAGGTCATTTGTGAAAGTTCTCATTTAAAAAAAATTTTTTTATTGTGTTTATTTAATTTGAGAGAGACAGAGTGTGAGTGGGGGAGGGGCAGAGAGAGGGAGACAGAATCCAAGCAGGCTCCAGGCTCTGAGCCCTCAGAATAGACCCTACTCGGGCTCGAACTCAGAAGCCGGGAGATCATGACCTAAGCTGAAGTCTGACACTTAACCGACTGAGCCACCAAACACCCCTAAAGTTCTCATTTTTTTTTTTTAACGTTTATCTATTTTTGAGAGACAGAGAATGAGCAGGGGAGGAACAGAGGGAGAGGGAGACACAGAATCCAAAGCAGGCTCCAGGCTTTGAGCTGTCAGCACAGCCTGACGCGGGGCTCGAACCCACGAACTGTGAGGTCATAACCTGAGCAGAAATCAGTTGCTCAACCGACTGGGCCACCCATGTGCCCCGTTCTCATTTTTTTAATAGTGCTTCTCTAATAGTTCTCATAGTTGCACAGATGAGAGAAGATTCATCTGATTTCACTTGTAAAAATTGCTATGTATAGATAACTAATCGTGTGTGTGTGTGTGTGCGTTGAGTGATGTTGGCAAACTTCCTACACAATTGATGTGCTTTCACCAGAAGTTTTTTCAGTAGTAGTGATAATTAAAAATTTGTGGACAGCTCATGTTTTTGGTTGTAGAAATAATCTAGTGTAAAAGTATCTTCAGGACAACCTAAGTGTTAAATCACTTAGTTGTATTATATTACATTTAAATTTCTGCTGCCATTATCCTGTTAAGAATGTAGTTTTAAATTGAACTAATAGGAGGAGGGAATATTCACCTAAAACTATTAGCATTTGGAGGCATTTTTATACAATAAGATATATTTCTTTAAAAACTTACTTTAGCACTCTATTAGGTTCTCCTTGTAGAGGAAGGGATGTGCCTTTTTTACCTCAGGAGGAAGTTCCTTTATTATTCTGAGTTATGCTTTCCCCATATAATTTATTTGTGTGACGATCTCTTTAGTGCAAAGGATCACGATGAGCTGTGTATGAAATACAGTATTGTAAATTCTTAATATACATATTATGAGAAACGGTTGTGACACCACTTGTGTTAGCACTTCTGACCCACTCATTTTAGCAGTCCCGTGAGCACCCACACATTCAACGTGTCAATGTAATTCATAAGACTAAGCATGTGATCATACTCCTACCTAAAATTTATTATAGTGACACAGTGAAGATACACAGCTGGATCAGAAAGAGGAAAAGACTAGAGTCTAGAGGAATCCATGTGCAGGCTTCCTATGCTGTCCTTGAAGGGGCCACATTGAGTGCACTCCCTCCAACAATGCATTAATCTGGGCACACTGTTTCTCCCCAGGGAAACCTGTTTAAAATTCAAAGTCCAGGGTTTTTATTGGAGACTAAATCATATAGGCACATTTTGCCCTCCAAAATCCTAATCTCCCAAAAGAAAAGCAAGTATTCACCATAAATCATATTGTTTTTTAAACAGTCTTATCAGGCTAGCACAGCCTATACAACCTTTGCACATAAAGAAAATTTCAAAACCAAGTTCTAGATGGCTGCTGAGGGTCAATCTTGTAAGCAAGCCCTTCTAAAGATCAGGCCTGCACCGTTTGTTGAAAAGACTTTTCTTTCCCTTTGAATGGTCATGGTACTCTTGTTGAAAATCAACTAGACACAGGTTTATTTCTGGACTCTATATTCTACAGATCTACATGCTTTATGTTAGTACCATACTATATTAATTACTGTAGCTTTGTAGTAACTTCTGAAATCAGGAATTATGGGTCTTCCAAATTTGTTCTTTTGTGATAGTTTGACTCTTATGTCCCTTGTGATTCCAAATGCATCTCAGGGTCAGCTTTTCCACTTCTGCTGAGATTTTAATTGGGATTGTATTGAATCTATAGAGAGGTTTTAGTAAAGACAGCTTTTGTTCTGGTTATTTATTGTTGAATGACAAATAACCACAAATTAAGTAGTGTAAAGGAAAAACCTTTTTTATTATGCTCATGGATTCTGTTGGTAAGGATTTGGGATGGAGCACAGTAGGGATGGCTTATCTATTCCATGATACTTAGGCCTCAGTTGGGGGCAACTAGGGACTGGAGGCTTAAACCATCAGGAGGTTTCTTCACTCAGATGTTGGCATCTGGACAAGTATTGTCTACTAGAGCACTTATTAAAAGACTTTCTATGTGACTTGAGCTTCTCACAATATGGCAGCTCAGCTCTAAGAGGGAGCATCTGGGGAGCAGTGTTCCAAGAGAACAGGAGAAAGCTGCATGACCTTTTATGATCTAACCTTTGAAGTTACAGTGTCACTTCTGCTGTACTTCATTGGTTGAAGCAGTTATAAGCCCTCTCAAAGGGAAGGTGACATAGACTCCCACCTTTCCATGAGAAAATCTGGGGTCACTACCATATCTTAGGAATTCCTCCATTCCATGAATATATATTCATGTTTAAAGGTTGAATGTTTTATAGTTTTATGCGTAGAGGTATTGCATATTTTTCACTGGATTTATTCCTAGTATCTGATTTTTAAAATGTATTAAAATGTTTCTCATTTTCTATGTTCTTACTGTATAGAGATCAATTTATAATATTTTCCTTGTATCTGGCAACCTTGTTCAATTCCTTTTTAATGGTTTGTAGAATTTTAAGGTTTTCTGCAATTATATTTATGTAACCTGTCAATAGTGATAACTTCCTCATTTCTAATATATATATGTCTCTTATTTCCTTTTCTTTCCTTGTTGCATTAGCTATGACCTCCAGTATCATGCTGAATAAAAATGATGACAGCAAGCATCCTTTCTTGATTTCTGAGGGAATGCTTTCATCTTTTCAGTATTAAGTATGGTGTCTGTTTATTACTAAATTACCATCTATTGCTAATTTATGGATAATTTTTACCACTGTTGAGTTACATGTTAAGTTTTATTGAGTACTTTTTCTACATCAATCAAGATTATTATTGTGCTTTTTATCCCTTTTCTCAATGTAGTATGAATTACATTAACTGATGTTCAAATGTTAAGTTATCTCTACATTTCTGGACTAAACCCCCTTTGAGATGCATTATCCTCTTCTAAAACCGCTGACTTCTGGTGGGAGCTAGATGGCGCATAGGAGGAGGACCCTAGGCTTGGCTCATCCTCAAACACAGCTAGAAAACTATCAAATAATGCTGAATATCCAAGATTGACCTGAGGACTGACAGAACAAACTGCACCAACTAGACAGAGAGAAGAGGTCAGCCACAGGAAGGAAGTGGGAGAAGAAACAAATTGTAAGTGCTGCGGAGGGGAGGGAGCCCTGGTCGAGGAGAAAGGCAAGACAGAGTGGAGTGCACAGGGATATGCATAAGGAGAACACCTCCCCAAAGCCAGTGGCTGGGAAAACGAGAGGCACTGATATTTTCATGAGTTTTTGCAACCATTGGGGTCAAAGACTGGAGTTTCAGACAGACATCAGCAGGTTTGGCTGGGATAGATCACTGAAGGTGTTGCCCTGCTCCAGGAGAGAAGGCATGCAAGCAACCTCGGGGCAGAGGGCATGATCTGAAGATCTCCTAAGGTGCGCGGGAAGAGAATGTTTGCTCTGCTTGGAGTGCATCTGTGAGAGGTAGCATTCACAGAGAAGCCTCTCCTGGGACCAAAGAATGAGGGGGGCACCATTTCCCTCCCCTGCCCCTCAGAATAGGTGCAGAGACCTGCTGAGGACCACTAACCCAGATACTGGCTGTTTAGTCTGCTTTGTTCCAAATCCCATACCCCTGAACTTGAGTGCCACTGCCCTTGTTGGTCAAACCTGCATCAGTTGCAGCATGGTGAGACCCACCCCCAGAAGACTAGTGCAAGTATCCCTGCCCTTCAAGGACCCTAAAGTTTGGGGTTATAAAGTCACCAGGCTTGGCTGGGATAGAGCCCAAAGTGCACTGTTCTGCTTCAGGTGGGCAAGCAACCCAGAGACAGACAGCATGAAAACAATGATCTGAAAAATGCCTGGGATGCAGGAGGGGAAATTATTCACTCTTCTGGGAGTGCTTCCCTGAGAGCAAGAAGCATGGGCTCCCCTCTAGGGGACAAAGCAGCTGGCTGGTGCCATTTCCCTTCCCCACCCCTCAGCATCAACCAACTTCAATAAACAGCACAACACCAACACTGGTTGCCTAACTGGCTTACAGCAAGTCCTGCCCTGCTGTGCTCTGCTGATACTGCTTTTTTTCAGGCAACTGTGCCTAGGGACTAGAGCAGCAGGCCCCTTCTCCAGAAGAATAGAACAAACCATGCATGCACCTTGCCTACCACCATAGAGTTCTACAAGGCTTCAGTTCTAGTGGAAGTATCATCAGGTCTCATTTAACAAGGAGACCATAGTACCCCTAGTTAAAACTCATCATACTCTGGCCAAGGTCCAAAAATACCCACTCCCGGCAAGGAGAACCTCTGCATATGACTGACCTGAGGAACAGGCTGCCAAAACACATCAGCAGAGTGCACACAGCACACATCAGACATTCTCTGAAGCACCAGGCCCTGGACACTATATGACCCCTTCTTTATAAAGACATTACTCTCAGGAGCAAGAAACACAAAATGCCACAATGGAGGAATTCATCCCAAAAGAAAGAACAAGAAAAGGTCAGGGCCAAGGATCTAAGTGAAACAGATATAAGTAATATGCCTGATGGAGAATTTAAAGCAACAATCATAAGAATACTTGCTGGGCTTGAGAAAAGCATGGAAAACATCAGAGAGACCCTTACTGCAGAGATAGAATTAAAACAGAAAAGAAAAATGCAATAGCTGAGATTCAAAACAGATGGACATAATAAATACAAGCATGGAAGAAGTGGAGGAATGAGTAATATAGAAGATAGAACTATGAAAAATAATAAAGCTGAACAAAAGAGAGAAAGAAGAATGATGGATCACAAGAGTAGAGTAAGGGAACTCTGACTCCATCAAGCATAATAACGTTTGTATCATAGGAGTCCCAGAACAAGACAGAAAAGGGGGGCAGAAGGTTTATTTGAAAAAATAATAGCAGAAAACTTCCCTAATTTGGGGGAGGAAACAGATATCCAAATCCAGGATGCACAGAGAACTCCCATCATGATCAACAAAAGCAGGCCAACACCAAGACATATCATACTTAAATTTTCAAAATATAGTGATAAAGAAAAGATCCTAAAGCAGCAAGACAAAAGAAGTCCCTAACTTACAAGGAAGGACCCATAAGGCTAGGTGCAGATCTCTCCATAGAAACTAGGAAAGCCAGAAGTGAGTGGCATGATATATCCAACATGCTGAGTGGGGGAAATCTATAGCCAAGAATACTCGATCCAGGAAGTCTATTATTCAGAATAGAAGGAGAGATAGTTTCCCAGAAAAACAAAAACTAAAGGAGTTCTTGACCACTAAACCAGTCCTACAAGAAATATTAAAGCAGACTAATTGAATGGGAAGGAAAGACCAAAAGTGACAAAGACTAGAAAAGAACAAAGAAAATCTCCAGAAACAACAAAACAACAAGTAATAAAATGGCACTAAATACACATCTACCAATTAATTACTCAATGTAAATGGACTAAATGTTCAAATTAAAAGACAAGGGTATCATATTGGATAGAAAACAAGACCCATCTATATACTGCCTACAAGAGACTCATTTTAGACCTAAAGACACCTGCAGATTGAAAGTGAGGGCATAGAGAAACACTTACCATTCAAGTGGATGTCAAAAGAAAGCCAGAGTAGTAATACTTATATCAGACAAACTAGATTTTAAAACAAAGACTATATAATAAGAGATGAAGAAGCGCACTATATCATAATAAAGGGGACTATCCAATAAGATTCTAACAATTGTAAATATTTATGCTACCAACTTGAGAGCATCCAAATATGTTAAATAATTAGTAACAAACATAAAGCAACTCATAGATAATAATACAATAATAGGAGACTTCAATAGCCATCTTACAACAATGATACATGATGTAAACAGAAAATCAACAAGGAAACAGGGCTTTGAATGAGACACTCAACCAGATGGACTTAACAGATATATTCAGAACAATTCATCCTAAAACAGCATAATATACATTCTTTTCAAGTGCACATGGGATGTCCTCCAGAATAGATCACATACTAAGTCAAAAATCAGACTTCAACAAGGACAAAAAGATGGAGATGATACCATGCGTATTTTCTGACCACAATGTTATGAAAATTGAAGTCAACCACAAAAAAAATTGGAAAGACCACATATACATGGAGCTTAAACAACATGCTACTAAAGAATGAATGGGTCAACTAGGAAATTAAAGAAGAAATAAAAAAAAATACATGGACACAGATGAAAATGAAATCACGATGGTCCTAAGGGTTGCAGCAAGGGGGTCATAAGAGGGAAGCATATAGCAATACAGTCCTACATCAATAAGCAAGAAAAATCTCAAATAAACAACCTAAACTTACAACTAAAGAAGCTAGAAAAAAAGCACCAAATGAAGCCTAAAACCAGCAGAATAAGGGAAATAATAAAGATTAGAGCAGAAATAAATGATAACGAAACTACTTAAAAAAAAAAAAACAACAGAACAGATCAATGAAACCAGGAGCTGATTCTTTGAAAAAATAAAATTGATAACCTCCTAGCCAGACTTATCAAAAAGAAAAGATCACAAATGAGAGAGGAGAAACAACAACCAACACCACAGAGATCTGAACAATTATAAGAGAATATTATGAAAAATTATATGTCAACATATTGGGCAATGTAGAAGAAATGGATAAATTCCTAGAAACATATAAATTACAAAAACTGAAACAGGAAGAGATAGAAAATATGAACATATCAATAACTAGCAAAGAAATTGAATCAGTAATCAAAAATCTCCCAACAAACAAAAGTCCAGGACCAGATGGCTTCACAGGGGAATTCTTCCAAACATTTGAAGAAGAGTCAATACTGGGGCATGTATCTGGCTCAGTCAGTGGAGCATGTGACTCTTGAATTTGAGGTTATGAGTTTGAGCCCCATGTTGGGTGTAGAGATTACTTAAAAATAAGATCTTTAAAAATAAATAAAATTAATTATAGCTAGCTAGCTAGATGATGATAGATAGATAGATAGATAGATAGATAGATAATAGATAGATAGGAGTTAATACCTATTCTTTCAAACTATTCCAGAAAGTAGACATGGAAGAAAAACTTCCAAAGTCATTCTAGAGGCCAACATTATACTGAGTCCAAAATCAGACAGAGACCCCACTAAAACAAAGAGAATTACAGGCCAATATCCCTGATGAACACAGATGCAAAAATTCTAAACAAAATACTAGCAAATCAATCCAATAGTACATTAAAATAATCATTCACCATGATCAAGTGGGATTTATTCCTGGTTTGCGAGGGTGGTTCAATATTCACAAATCAATCAATGTGATATACCACATTAAGAAAAGAAAAGAACCATATGATCCTCTCAATGGATGCAGAAGTATTTGGCAAAGTACAACATCCATTCATGACAGAAATCCTCAAAAAAGTAGAGAAAAAGGGAACATACCTCAACATAATAAAGGTCACATATGAAAAACCCATCCTCAGTGGGGAAAAACAGAGCTCTTCCTCTATTGTCAGGAACAACACAGGGATGCCCACTCTTTATTTAACACAGTACTGGAAGTCTTAGCCTCAGCAATCAGACAACACAAAGAAAAGTCATCCAAATCAGCAAGGAAGAAGTCAAACTTTTACTATTTGCAGATGACATTTGCAGAAAATCCAAAAGACTTCACAAAATAATTGCTAGAACTGATAAACGAATTCACTAAAGTCACAGGACACATTCAATATCCAGAAATCAGTTGCATTTCTATACACCAATAGTGAGCAGCAGGAGAAATCAAGAAATAAATCCCACTTACAACTGCACCAAAAACCTTAAGATACTTTGGAATAAACCTAGCCAAAGAGATAAAAGATCTGTATTCTGAAAACTATAAAATACTGATAAAAGGAATTGGAAATGACACAAAAAAGAAATTGGGAAAATATTCTATGCTCACGGATTGGAAGAACAAATATTGTTAAAATGCCTATACTATCCAAAGCAATCTATACATCTAATGCAATCCCTATCAAAATACCACCAGCATTTTTCTCAGAGTTAGAACAAACAATCCCAAAATTTATATGGAACCACAAAAGATCCCAAATAGCCAAAGCAATCTTGAAAAAAAAAAAAAAGCTGGAGGCTTCACAATTTTGGACTTCAAGTTATATTACAAAGCTGTAGTGATCAAGGAAGTATGGTATTGGCACATAAACAGACACATAGGTCAATGGAACAGAATAGAAAACCCAAAAATGAACCCATAACTTTATGGCCAACTCATCTTCAACAAAGCAGGAAAGATTATCCATGGACAAAAGACAGTCTCTTCAACAAATGGTGTTGAGAAAACTGGATGACGACATGTAAAAGAATGAAACTAGACCACTTTTTTACACCATACACAAAAATAAATTCAAAATGGATGAAAGACCTCAAGGTCTTTGGTGATCTATGAGCTTCATGAACTTGGAAATCCAAATATCCCCAGATTTAGAAATTTCTCAGCAATTATTTCTTTAAGCTTTCTTCCCCTTCTCCTTCTCTTCTCCTTTTGGAACTTCAATTATTTTCAGAATGTTTCTTCGTATGATATCCCATAGATTATGTAGGCTTTCTTCATTCTTTTCCATTGTTTTTATTGTGGTTGTTGTTGTTCTCCATCTAAATAACATCAAAGGTCTTGTCTTCTGACTCACAGGTTCTTTCTTCTGTTTGTTCATTATGATGTTGATGCTCTCCATAGCATTTTGCATTTCATTCATTGAATTCTTCAGTTCCAGAATTTGTTTTAGTCTTTTATGATTTTTATCTCTTTGTTAAACTGCTCATTTTTTTCATGTATTGTTTTCTGATTTTGTTGAATTGTCTTTGTGTGCGCATGTGTGTTTTGCGGGGGGGTGGGGGGAGAGAGAGGGAGAGGCGGGCAGTGGGGGGGGGAGAGAGAGAGAGAGAGAGAAAGAGAGAGAATCTTAAGCAGGCTCCATGCCCAGCATGGAGCCCAACTTGGGGCATGTTCTCACGACCATGAGATCGGGACCCGAGCTGAAATCAAGAATCGGACACTTAACTGACTGAGCCACCCAGGTGCCACCCCCCTTTTTTGTAGCTCATTCAGTTTCCTTAAAATAGCTATTTGAATTCTTTACCAGTTAAATTGCAGATCTCTATGTTTTGGGGATCATCAGTTCCTGGATGATTATTGTGATCCTTGGTGGCATTGTTTTCCTTGATTTTTTAAATGTTCCTCAAAGTTTTGCATTGCCACCTTCACATCTGACATAGTACCTCCTCTAGTCTTTACTAACTACCTTCAGGAGAGAAATAACTTCCATCAGCCCTGCTAGGGATTCTGAGGCTTTCTTAGATTATGGATATACCTGTTCCATGCTTCTTGCTCCCTCTTGTGGCAGAATTCTTAAACTTATATGCCTTATCTTGATTCTGTAATGCACCAGGTTGAGTGCTTGATAGCTTCTGTTTTGTTTTCCCAAAGGTGGCGTTAAAACTCAAGTTTGTGGTCTCTCTTTGGCCTGTAGATTCCACGTGGTTCTCCATGAGTGCTCACTAGCCGTATGTCAAAGTTTGCTCTTACTGCTGTCATCAGAAGTGCACACAGGAAGTTGGACACAGGGCATAAATTTGTGTGTGTAGTGTGTGTGTGTGTGTGTGTGTGTGTGTGTGTGTTGCAACGCGGGCTGGGGGGTGCCCATGGCAGTTGAGAGGATCCATGGGTGAGGCATCCCCAATAGTTGATGGGCTGGTTTCTTGATGGAGTCCACAACACCATTGGTAATACATTCCTTTAATGCCCTCTGAGAATCCTATCTGACACTCCCTCAGCCTCTTCCTACTCCCCAGTCCTGAAGTTTATGATTCAGTGTTCTGGAATGAGCTCCTTTAACAGTGTTCTACACAGCTGGGGAAGTGGATTGCTCACTCACATACTGTCACTTTCCCTTGTTGGAGAAAGTGTGGGCTCAGATTTCTCTTGGCCTTATGCTGTGCTGTCTTAAGAAAGAAGTGATGACTCTGTTCCTCTTACCTTTTCCAATGTGTCAAAACTTTTTTTTTGTTTGCTTTTTTGCTGAAAGTTTTTTTCTGGAAACCTGGACTTCTACAATGGCTCTTTTGGCCTTGATTGTCTAAGGCAGTGTTTTGCAGGGACTCCTAGACTGTGGCTTAGAGGGGCTGGAGTGGTTCACAGGCCACTGCAGTGTCCACAGCTGACACTAAGGTCAATATGCCTATTACCCATCACACAGGTGGGTGGAACTCCTCCCAAATCCCTTGGCAAATAGTGCTAGATTCCACAGCTCCCACCTAGGCACTTGTATTCATGGATGGATGTCAAATTGTTGGGGACACAGATGAGGGATGTCTTATTCAGCCATAATGCTGACATCACTCCACCCCCAGTGTGTATCTTTATAATTGCCCTTACCATGCTATATTATCAGTATCATTAACTGTGAAATACTTTGTGTTTTCCACTTTTTACTCCCTGGCACTTAGCACAATATCTAGCACATAAGATTTCGATTATTAATTGAATAAATAAATAAATAAATAAATAAATTAGGCAACAGAAGATACTTGGAATTTTTAATGGCATATTTAAATGGGGAAGGCATTAATTAAGATAAGTGAAACCAAGCAAAGATAATAAAGTAGAAGTAGAAATAAGAGAAATAAATAGTGGCCTTGGAGGTCTGTGTGCAATTAATGAGAGAAAAGATTAGGCGGAGAAGGCAGATCTACTGGATGTGAAACCTTGATTTGATAGCCTATAAAAAGTCAGTGTAAGTTTTTAGCCAGAAAACTTATGTAATAAGAGCATTTGTTTAGGGATATTTATTTACCACAGTATAGGATTTAAATTGGAACAGTCTGTCATACCAGAATCCTCAAAGTCATTCTTGGCTTGCTGGTTGTACTGAGAAATGCCTTTGGATTTTGAGTTGTAGCAGCATGCTAGTTCAGAATTTCAATCTCTTTCCTGGATTATAACAATAATCTCCTCACTCCTCTTTTTTAAAGTTTCCTCATTCCCATCACCTTCTGTGCTCCTACCAAAGAGATTTATCCAAAAACAAGTTTAACCTACCTAAAAAGTTGTTTATCTTTTGCTAACAAACTCCTTAGCATATTACACACAGACCTTCACAACCTTTTGGATTTGTGTCATATAACTCCTTTCTACATACATACAGATTTTTAAAGTACACCATGCTCTCATGTATATCTGTGACTTGAAAATTACTGTTTCCTTTTTCTGAAATGCACCTCCACCCTTCCCGACTTGGAAAAAACAGTTCAAATGTCACCTGCTTTATGAAGCCATCCCCTCCTCCCCCAGGGAGATTTAAACAGATGGATAATGCCTTAGTCATCTTTGTATTTTTAGAAGTTATTGCAGTATTTAAAAAAATATTATAAAAGATTAATATTACTGTTATATTTTGGGAAAAATGTAAATCAATACAGATTTATATACAGTAAAAAGTGAGTACCATCTACACACTCATGCAATTCTCAGGTATAATCACCAGTAAGCCCAATTTTGTGTGTATTATTTTGCATACTTTTTAATGCATTCACACACATGTGGATGTATGTGCATAGTCAAAAAAAATTCAAGCCTAAATGTTTTTGAATGAATGAGTGAATAAAGGAGCTTAAGATGTTATTATTATTTTTAATGTTTACTCACTTTTGAGAGATGGAGAGAGACAAGCATGAGTGGGGTAGGGGGAAAGAGAGAGGGAGACACAGAATCTGAAGCGGGCTCCAGGCTCTGAACTGTCAGCACAGAGCCCAACGCAGGGCTCGAACCCACAGACTGCAAGATGTTATTTTAACAGTCTACTCATTAGTTAAAGAAGTCAAGAAAGCCTTTAAGGGGATAGAAAAGAACAGTATATGAGTATTGAAAAAATAAACTACTGTAACTTGATGACTCACTAGCTTATATTGTCCTTACATACAATAAAATATAATTTCAAAGTTGCAAACTATGGATTCATAGGTGGACATTTTTTTTTTTTAATTTTTTTTTTCAACGTTTATTTATTTTTGGGACAGAGAGAGACAGAGCATGAACGGGGGAGGGGCAGAGAGAGAGGGAGACACAGAATCGGAAACAGGCTCCAGGCTCTGAGCCATCAGCCCAGAGCCCGACGCGGGGCTCGAACTCACAGAGCGCGAGATCGTGACCTGGCTGAAGTCGGACGCTTAACCAACTGCGCCACCCAGCCGCCCCGGTGGACATTTTTAATAAGATGCAACAAGAACAAGAATCCTTCCTCTCTCTCTCTCTCTGAATACCAGTTTTTATGTCTGTATAATACAAAGAATTCCAACTTGTAGGATTTTGAATGATTAGAAATAATGTATTAAAATGTTTGGCACATACCAGAGGGGAGGTGAGTGGGGGGTTGGGTTAAATAAGTGATGGGGGGGGGGGCGCCTGGGTGGCGCAGTCGGTTAAGCGTCCGACTTCAGCCAGGTCACGATCTCGCGGTCCGTGAGTTCGAGCCCCGCGTCAGGCTCTGGGCTGATGGCTCGGAGCCTGGAGCCTGTTTCCGATTCTGTGTCTCCGTCTCTCTCTGCCCCTCCCCCGTTCATGCTCTGTCTCTCTCTGTCCCAAAAATAAATAAAAAAACGTTGAAAAAAAATTAAAAAAAAAAAAAGTGATGGGGATTAAGGAGTGCTCTTGTTGTGATTTTATTTATTTATTTATTTAGTTAGTTAGTTAGTTAGTTAGTTAGTTTATGTTAAACAGAGAGTGAGTGTGAGCAGGGGAGAGGGGCAGAGGAGAAAGGGAGAGAATATTAAGCAGGTAGAGAGCCTGACACGAGGCTCAATCCCATGACCCTGGGATCATGACCTGAGCAGAAATCAAGAGTCAGGTGCTCAACCAACCAAGTCACCCACGCACCCTAGGAGTGCACTTGTTGTGATAAGCACAGGATGTTGTATGGAAGTGTTCAATTGCTATATTGTACACTTGAAGCTAATATAATACTGTATGTTTACTAACCAGAATTAAAATAAAAACTTAAAAAAAGTATGTAAATAGCCAAGAAATAAAACATTTGGCACATATTTGAGCAATAAATTATAATTTGAATCGATCAGGTTTTTATAATAATGTGAGGGCAAACACTCTAAGTTATCCTGTTTATTAATAGCATTATTCCATCAATATAATCATTCTGTATTTCTTCCATTCTTTATGTCAGCTTTCAGGAATATCCAGCAATATGAATTTGAGTTTTATAATTTGCATAAAATTATAGCTATCCTGTTTTACTTGTCCTACCTCCTGCTGACTCATAGAATCAACTTTAAAATAGAAAAGCTATATTTATTTTGCATAATGCTGCCACAGCAATGGCTAAAAATAACTTTGATACGCTGTTAATAATTAAGGCTGCATCTACACTTTGCTCTACTTGAGAAATAATTTATAAACCAATTTGGATATCTGGGAACTGTTAATATGCAATAGATCTTTCTTTCTAATTTTTCTCTCCCTTCTATCCTTTTGTATACTATTTTAAGGCAAACTCAAGTGTGGTCATAATAGACACTAAGTAAATGAAAATGTATTTAAAAAAATTTTTTTTCAATGTTTATTTTTAAGACAGAGAGAGTGTGAGTGAGGGAGGGGCAGAGAAAGGAGAAGACACAGAATCTGAAGCAGGCTTCAGACTCTGACCTGCCAGCACAGAGCCCCATGTGGGGCTCAAACCCAAGAACTGTGAGATCACAACCTGAGCTGAAGTTGGATGTTTAACGATCTGAGCCACCCAGGCGCCCCAAATGGAAATTTTTTGAAGGAAAAACTTACATACACAGTTTTCTACTGTAACTAATTAAAATCTTGATTTATAGAAAAGATAAGCTTTTTCCCTCTTGCTGCATTAAATTGTTATACTTTTATAATTTTCATGTGTTGTTGCTTTGTTTTCCTAATCAGAGTGAACCTCCTTGGGACAGGAACAATGTCTTATACTTATTGTGCTACTTCCAATACCTATGCAGGGCTATTTAATTGAGTAAATTGTCTTTACATGTGGTGTTTACAGTATAATCTTATTTCTTATTTCTACATTTACTTATGAGTTCAGAATGCATCTATTCCTTGTGCTAAACCTATCAGGTGATTGCTCTTATTTTAGTGAGTTTATTTATTCATTATAATTACAAAAGCAAAACTGCTTTCTTTTAGGAATATTTTTTCTTTGAGTGATATCACTGTATCTAACTCCATTATTCAGTAGGGAATTATCTTGGTCTCTGCTGCTATTTATTGCTGCTGCTATTTATTGTTGCTATCTTCAACTTTACCAAGTATCAATAAACCATGATCATTATTTTCATATATATTTTCCAAAATTTTACATGGTTCCTATCTCCACACATAACTGTCCCTTCTGTTGGCAGCTGCTATTTTCTAACAGGTAGTTGCTATTTTCTACAAGGCCAAATTTGCATATAGGTAATTTGTGCAGATACAATTCTTTTTACATTTTCTTTCTTGCTCTTCCTCCCTTCCTCCCTTCCTCCCTCTTACCCATCTGTCATCATGCTTAATATACTATGCTAGGTACTACAACTGATAAGTGATAGGAAGAAGTATAAGACTTGATCTTGTCTTTTTTTTTTTTTAATTTTTTTTTTCAACGTTTATTTATTTTTGGGACAGAGAGAGACAGAGCATGAACGGGTGAGGGGCAGAGAGAGAGGGAGACACAGAATCCGAAACAGGCTCCAGGCTCCGAGCGGTCAGCCCAGAGCCCGACGCGGGGCTCGAACTCACGGACCGCGAGATCGTGACCTGGCTGAAGTCGGACGCTCAACCGACTGCGCCACCCAGGCGCCCCTTGATCTTGTCTTCAAGAGCTTACCATCTATTGAGGAAAAAAAAAACATCTGCACATAAAAAAAGGTTAAACACCAGAGCAGTATATGTCACAAGTAAATAATACAAGCTCACACACTATAGAAGATTCAAAGAAGATATTTGGGGCTGGAATAATGTATGTTGAATGAGTCTGAGGGATAGTCTTATACAATGGGGGAAGCATTAAGGCAATGAATTGGAAGACCAGGTTTTCACATTCACAACTTACTAATTAGTGTATGTAATTTAATAGAGACAGAAAATGACAAAGTAATGACAGGTTTGTGATGCAAATCTGACTTTGGGGAAAATTCATACTATACCTATAATTATTTAAAAGCTAATAATAATTGTTATGAGTAATATAAGGATAATTATAGCCACTGTTTGTTGACCCTCTTACTATGTCCCAGGGACTCTGTTAAGAACTTTTTGTACATTTTCTAATTTAATCTTTGTAACAATCCAAAGAATCAAACATTATTATCCCCATTTCACAGAAGGGAAAACTCTGGGTCATAGAAATTGTCATTTGGCAAGGTCACTCAGCTAGTAAATAACAAAAGCAGGATTCAAACCTAGATCTAACTTCTGAGTCTGTATTCCTATCCAGTAATTTCCATAACTTTGGCATATCACACAACATGCAATGGTAAACTCAGAGCCAAATGAAGTGGTTTCAGTCAGAAGAAATAGATGTTTAAATAATAAATTATTTTTAAGCAAGGGTGAAGTGAGAAATGAAGCTATAGGGGAAACAAAAAAGCCAGTTCATGGAGGACTTGTATGCCATGTATGAGAACTTAAACTTGATACCATGGGCAATCAGAAGCCACTGAAGGTTTCAAATATAGAAGCATGATCATTGCCTGGTATGGAGTCTGTCTTAATAAACAAGTGAATAAATGAGATTTGCCTTTTAGAAAGACTGACTTGGTGACAGAGTGGAATATGATTAGGAGGGAAGTAAGCCTGAAAGTAGGAAAAGTACTTGTAAGAGTTTGGAAAAAGATGTCAGAGCCTGAACCAGTGAGTGGCACATAGGAGCTGGCTGGTACTGGCCTGGACAATCAATTATATATATCTTTTCCCAACTTCAGGAGTAATGATACCAAGTTGGTAGTTTGAAATCAGCCATGGTAGGAGTGTCTATATCACAGACCTCAGCAAACACAAGTTAGGGTTTTCTTTTTGAGACCTGACTTACCAACATATTACTGTCCTGAACAAAAGCAGCAGCAATTGGACTGGAGAAGAAGGAATACTTACTAGAGGGGTTAATGAGGTAGAATCATCAACACTTATCATTAGCTGGTTGATGGGGGAGAAGTTATGTCACCAGCTAGACCCCTGACCTTTACTGCTCACCTGCTAGTACCTACTGACCTTTGTCCCACATTTTTCCTTAAGCTCTTCTTTCTAGCTTCTCTCTTAATTCAGGCAAAAGACACAAGGGGAAGGAAACCGAAACTACCCCTCAAGCAATGACAACTGTCTGGGCAAAGAGTTCAGTCAGCCCAGACTAATTTGAGATTAACCCCAACTCACACCTGCACAGATGGACCATGGAATGACTGACAGTTACCTTTACCTCATTATAATACTAAAATCTCCATCCAAGGAGGAACACAAATCTCATTTACATATGATGTATGTATAGGCATGTTTCTTTAAGGTGCATGCACGACCCTATGCCCACCTCTACATACAATGACAAAGCTTCCCTATCTAAATATTCATCCTAACCCTAAATAAAAGGAACTCATTCACCCTTGCTCAGAGAGTCATAGCTTTGGAAGTTTATTCCCCATCATCTCCTTATTTGCTGCAAATAAAAGTTTACTTTGTGTCATAATTCCATCTAGTATAGTTTCTATCTGTGACTCGCCAAAGACCAAACTCATGTTAGTTCAGTTACAGTGTCAATGGGAGATATTATAAAATGATTTATCAAGTTATTATCTTGGATGATTCAAATGGGATACAGGTGCTTCTTTTTTTTTTTTTTTTTTTTTTTCCATAGCATGTCAGGGTTTTATTTTTTTTTTTATTTATTTATATATGAAATTTATTGTCAAATTGGTTTCCATACAACACCCAGTGCTCATCCCAAAAGGTGCCCTCCTCAATACCCATCACCCACCCTCTCCTCCCTCCCACCCCCCATCAACCCTTAGTTTGTTCTCAGTTCTCAACAGTCTCTTATGCTTTGGCTCTCTCCCACTCTAACCTCTTTTTTTTTTTTTTTTTTTTCCTTCCCCTCCCCCATGGGTTCCTGTTAAGTTTCTCAGGATCCACATAAGAGTGAAACCATATGGTATCTGTCTTTCTCTGTATGGCTTATTTCACTTAGCATCACACTCTCCAGTTCCATCCACGTTGCTACAAAAGGCCATATTTCATTTTTTCTCATTGCCACATAGTATTCCATTGTGTATATAAACCACAATTTCTTTATCCATTCACCAGTTGATGGACATTTAGGCTCTTTCCATAATTTGGCTATTGTTGAGAGTGCTGCTATGAACATTGGGGTACAAGTGCCCCTATGCATCAGTACTCCTGTGTCCCTTGGATAAATTCGTAGCAATGCTATTGCTGGGTCATAGGGTAGGTCTATTTTTACTTTTCTGAGGAACCTCCACACTGCTTTCCAGAGCGGCTGCACCAATTTGCATTCCCACCAACAGTGCAAGAGGGTTCCCGTTTCTCCACATCCTCTCCAGCATCTATAGTCTCCTGATTTGTTCATTTTGGCCACTCTGACTGGCGTGAGGTGATACCTGAGTGTGGTTTTGATTTGTATTTCCCTGATAAGGAGCGACGCTGAACATCTTCTCATGTGCCTGTTGGCCATCCGGATGTCTTCTTTAGAGAAGTGTCTATTCATGTTTTCTGCCCATTTCTTCACTGGGTTATTTGCTTTTCGGGTGTGGAGTTTGGTGAGCTCTTTGTAGATTTTGGATACTAGCCCTTTGTCCGATATGTCATTTGCAAATATCTTTTCCCATTCCGTTGGTTGCCTTTTAGTTTTGTTGGTTGTTTCCTTTGCTGTGCAGAAGCTTTTTATCTTCATAAGGTCCCAGTAATTCATTTTTGCTTTTAATTCCCTTGCCTTTGGGGATGTGTCGAGTAAGAGATTGCTACGGCTGAGGTCAGAGAGGTCTTTTCCTGCTTTCTCCTCTAAGGTTTTGATGGTTTCTTGTCTCACATTCAGGTCCTTTATCCATTTTGAGTTTATTTTTGTGAATGGTGTGAGAAAGTGGTCTAGTTTCAACCTTCTGCATGTTGCTGTCCAGTTCTCCCAGCACCATTTGTTAAAGAGACTGTCTTTTTTCCATTGGATGTTCTTTCCTGCTTTGTCAAAGATGAGTTGGCCATACGTTTGTGGGTCTAGTTCTGGGGTTTCTATTCTATTCCATTGGTCTATGTGTCTGTTTTTGTGCCACAGGTGCTTCTTAAGAAGAGAAGTTGTTCAAAACAGGAGAAAGATAGTGAATTATGTTAATGAAAAATTGAAGTATCTGTGAGACATGATGGTAAAAATGTCCAGAAGACAGTGTTTATGTAGATTTGGGACTAAAATGGATTCAATATAAGATATGGGAACCATGAGGATATAACTGATAGCTGAAGTCATGGGAGTAGATAAACTTTTAAAACAAAATAAAAGAACAGAACCCTAGGAAGGGCTGTGGTAAGTCTTCATGTTTCATAAGTGAAACTCAAAGATAGTTTGAGTAAGCAGGTAGAATTATATTTTCTTTGTAAATGTTGCATTTGGAATAAAATTTTGCTGCAATGTAAATGACTGTTAAGGAATATTGGTATTTGCTGAAAACAAATATTATAGACCAGATTTATAAGACCTTTACAGTAAGATCAAAATGACACTCTAAAAAAACAAAAAGATTTTTTAAATATCCAAAAGAAGTTTTGTGGGAAATCAAATAGCTATGTCTTGGTTAAGGAGATTATAGGGAATGCGTTACACTGCTTTCTGGCCCTGCTGAAAACAGCTGACCAGTATCTAGTTAGTGCATATTTAGGGGTTGGGTCTTTCCTGTGCTCATGAATTCCTTAGACCATGTTATCTATGGAATATCTTATCTTGTTCTCCACCCTGCTTTCTGCATCTGCTCTTTGGTGGTCTTGGGAATGCCTTGTTTTTTGTGCACACTTTCTATAGATCTTACTGGCACATAGCCAAAGACATATTGTGCAATGTTCTCCCTATAATGTATGCTTAATACATACAGGAGCTGGAGATCATGTCGGGGAGATTTCCCTTAGCCTCCCTCTCATCTCTCTTGACTTGCATGGAGTCTTGAGTAATCTTTTCTGCTGAACCCACAATTGATGATAGGCTAAAGCTGCAATTGGTGACCCCAATGTGATAAGCCGAACCTGCAATAGTTTTTTTAGCAAATAACTGAAAGAACAAAAATATTCTAGAAAATATAGAGAAAACAAATTATTTCAGAACCCAGCTAAAATGTTATAAGGAAGCATATTCTATACTTACCTCTGCCTTGGCAGTGCATTATAATTGTTTATTTCCTTCTGTCAGACTTTATTGGGAGTGGGGGAATGTTGTGTCTTTTACCTAAGTTTGGGGCCTTGTACGTAGTTATGTAATCAGAAAAAAAAAAGCTGTTTTTCCATGTCAAGACGAGAAGTTTGAACAGATGACATGGAAAGTTCCTTTCAACCCTGAGAGACTAAGAAAAGGGAGTAGTGATAGTTGTTTACATACCACTTAAAAGTGGGCTTTTCCTTTGTTGCATCAAGGGCCAATGTTTCAAAGCTACAGAAAGCAGTTGACTCTCAGCTTAATATTACAGTGGTAAGAATTTTCTAACAAATATAGCTACCCAATAGAGGCTGTTTCAGAAGGAAATAATTGGAATATAAAAGCTGATCCTTATATACGTTTAGTTTAGGTCTTCCCAATCTTTTTCATGTCATTGCCGACACAGAAAATGGTTATACAGCATATCGATCAATATCTCAAGGCATATTTGTCACACTTTCTCAGGACTTCGAAAGAACTAATCTAGTCTAACATCCTCATCTGCAATGAGGGAAAGTGAGTCTTAGGGAATGCTACATTTCCGGATCAAGACTTTAACGTTAATAATGGGAATAGAGTCTTTGCACGACTAATCAGCCAAAGTTTCCTCCCTACTAATTAAGCAGGGTTGGATGTCAGGGTTGAAGACTGGGTCTGGGATAGTTGCAGTGGAGGGGACGAGGGTCTAGTTCAGTATTGCTTTAAATGTGGTCCTATGACCACTGGCATCAGAAATTGTTAAACAATGAGGAACCTGTTGAAAACAGAGTCACGGGCCTCACAGATATACTGAATCAGGCACTGCATCAAGTCCAGGAAATCTGCATTTTTAGGTTTGAAACGTGCCCCACTTCCCCCGGCCCCATCAGTGTTTTGGATACTGAGCGTCAGTTGGGGCCTGAACTCAGCGGCTCTGCTGGTCGCGCAGCACCCGCCAGCTTGACCTCGGAGCAGCGCAGGCCGCACAGCTATCCCGCGTCCTAACGGTAAAACTGTTACGTACTGGCCCTTTCGGTCGTCACAGGCGGACGCCAGCCAGCCCAGCACTGTCGCGGTGAGGTGGCCACAGTGCCTCCATCAGCCTCCAGGCCGGGCGGAGGAACTGAATGCGGAGGAGAGGGCCGGGGGCAGAGGTGCGCTCAGCTGCGCCTCCTCTAGGCCAGGGCCCTCCGCAGGCAAGCCGGGCTGCGGTTTCCTTCTCCGCCCCCGAGCCCTCCTGCTTTGCAGCCCCACCCACCGGGAAGCTACTACAGCGCCTGCGTCAATTCTGCCCTGCCTAGTTCCCCGGCTACTGACCGGATGTTAGCCGATTTCCCATAGTGCCTTGCGAGTGGCGGGCATGAGAGTAAACTACAGAGGGTCACCAGCGGGTTTTGTTCGTCATTGTTGGAGTTCTGTTGTGCCGCGGGGGTGTAGGAGGGTGGCGCCTGGTCGCTGCTTTGTAAGTTGGTGCAATGGCGCTTTTCCGGGGCGTGTGGAGCGTGCTGAGTGCACTGGGAAAGTCCGGAGCGGACCTCTGCGCGGGCTGTGGAAGTCGACTGCGCTCTCCCTTCAGGTAAGGACCTCTCGCCTGCACTTCAGGAGGCGGCACGGCTCAGGACGGTCTGGGTTGGAGTGTAGACGTTTTCGGACACTTTTTTGTGTCTCCTAGGTGGTCCGGGCCACCGTGGCGCTTTGAATCATGCCTCGACTTTGCGAAGGGGCTGGTGGTTTTGCGACCAGGCCTTATCCAGCAGTCTTACTTTCCGGCCACCCTCCACCTTTCCTCTTCCTTCCCGCCGCTCCGCGCTGTCCAACCTTGTAGCCCTCGTTCAGAGTTCTCTGCGAAGTCGCGCGCCAAAGAGTCTCTCTCCATCAGTAGAGGCGTTGAGGAGGCAGGGTCCAGGAGCTGAAGTGCTGATGCTTTCCTCCACTCTGCCCTTCTTAACAGGCATAGATGGAGCTTTGAGAGTTCAGTTTTGCAGGTCTTTTCTCTGGTTAGGACAGGGTTTTAAAAGTCACTAACACCGTGCCATATATAGCATCCTGATGGCGTCTTTTTGGGGGGAATCTGTGTTCATCTAAAAGTGAATATTGGCACTTAAATACTTGATATTGGTTATTTTCTTTATACGTAGTTTTGCATATGTACCGAGATGTTTTTCATCCACCGTGAATAGTTATCCGAAGAAGCCTCTGACTTCATACGTTCGATTTTCTAAAGAACAGCTACCCATATTTAAAGCTCAGAACCCAGGTAAGGAGTTTTGGAGCATTTACTGTTTTCTGATGTAATAAAGAAGCCACTAAACAGTTTTACTTCAAACTTGATTTGCACTTTGAAAGCATCCAGTGACTGCGGAAACATCACCATTAACGTTTAGTGGTCTGTAAAGTATGACATTTTTTACCAAGTACAAATTCCTTATAAATAATTGAGCTAATGAAAGGTATTTTTATTTGTTTCCTATTACTATGTATATTTTATTGAGGTATAGTTGAAGCACAGTGTTACACTAGTTTCAGGTGTACAACATAGTGGTGACTGGACAACTGTATACATTATGCTATGCTGACCACAAGTGTAGCTGCCATCAATCACCATACAAGACTATTACAATACCATTGACTTTATCCTCCTGACTTACTCATTTAATGAAAAGTATTTTAAAAATAGCAGCATGTGGAGTGGAAGCACCCAGGGAAGAAGATGAAAAAGCTGAATTTTGGGGGTCTAGTTGCCATTGGCCTGGAGCACCATTGATGAATCATTTTATTACTTGCTTTAGCTCCTGCTTCAGGGAATTGTTAATGAAGTTGCAATGAAATAATAACTTATGTGGATGTGTTCTGTAAACTGTAAAGCTCTATACAAATTGCTAATTCCAAGAGGTTTTTCACTGGAAATCAGTTGACTTCCTGAAAAAAAAAAAAGATTTCCAGGTAGGATTTTTGTTGACTCCCTAGAAAGGCTGTGGGCCTTCATTTGTGATTATAGTAGTGTAAAGATAATAACTAAATTAAGAATAGTCAACTTTATGATTTCTAGAGCCCTTTCATAGAAAGGGCTCTACTTGTGAAAACCAAATGAACTGTAATGAAAATTCCTACATTATAAAGAATTGGTTTAAGAGACATGTTTAAGAAGTACTCACATGTTTTAAAATGTTGTAGTTCAAACTAAGTGGTTTGTTAAAATGCCACTCCAGTTAAGATGAGGAAGGAAATGGGGAATAATGATCAGTTAAGATGAGGAAGGAAATGGGGAATAATGAATTGATTTTAGAATAGCTTGTTGCAAGTAGTGTTTCTGTAACTGAAATACAAGGCAGTGTTACATGAATCAAGATTATATTTTATTGTTGAGTCAGGTTTTATGAACTTAATAATTCCTGAAAGATGGGAAAAAATTTTTTGTTTGAAATATGAAGTAAAAAGCTTGAAGACAGTGATTACCCAACTGCTTAAACTAATAATTTTGGGGGGGTATGTGACATATTTCTTAATTATTAGGTAATAGACTTTAACAATTCTGGATCAAGTATGAAATTAAAGAAAACCTAAATCATTGTATTAAATTATATGTGGTATAGAGGTGTCTGTAATAAAACTTAGAGCTAAAGCTAGATTTCCTAGAAGTCTTTAGAAATTAATCCTGAGACATAAAATTGTGACTTTTTCATTTTATTTCAATCTATAGATGCGAAAAATTCAGAACTAATTAGAAAAATTGCCCAGCTATGGAGGGAACTTCCTGATTCAGAGAAAAAAGTAAGCATATTGGTTTTCAGTATTGCTGACCAGTTATTCTGCAGTTAAGAATATGGGGTGCCTGGGTGGCGCAGTCGGTTAAGCGTCCGACTTCAGCCAGGTCACGATCTCGCGTTCTGTGAGTTCGAGCCCCGCGTCAGGCTCTGGGCTGATGGCTCAGAGCCTGGAGCCTGTTTCCGATTCTGTGTCTCCCTCTCTCTCTGCCCCTCCCCCGTTCATGCTCTGTCTCTCTCTGTCCCAAAAATAAATAAACGTTGAAAAAAAAAAAAAAAAGAATAATAGTCATGTCCTTTAAGGGACTAGATGATTAAAAAAATTTTTTTAATATCTGTTACCTATAAAGGAACTTCATACTTTCTGATTCATAATGATTAGAAAATGGATGTATGGCAGTGGCAACAAAGGGTTGGCAATATCTGAAACTGAAGACTAGTTGTTAGACTGTCACCTTTGTTAACATTTTTATGAAAAAAACATGTTTTTAGTCCATATACATGTGATTCCAGAGCACATGTTTCACTTGGTGGTTCAGTCTGTCTTTTAATTTTTTTTTAATTTTTATTTATTTTTAATGTTTATTTTTTTTAATTTTTTTTAATGTTTATTTATTTCTGAGACAGAGACAGAGCATGAGTGGGGGAGGGGCAGAGAGAGAGGGAGACACAGAATCAGAAGCAGGCTCCAGGCTCCGAGCTGTCAGCACAGAGCCCGATGTGGGGCTCGAACTCAGAAGTTGTGAGATCATGACCTGAGCTGAAGTCGGACGCTCAACTGACTGAGCCACCCAGGTGCCCCTAGTCTGTCTTTATCTGATGTCATGCAATTGTCTTTCCCTGGCGTTTGTGCTGTGTTTGATTTATCAGCAGTAATTTATTGACTTCATGTTTGGGTTTTTTACTTATAGATATATGAAGATGCTTACAGGGCAGACTGGCAGGCATACAAAGAAGAGATAAACAGAATTCAAGAACAGTTAACTCCAAGTCAGATTGTATCTTTGGAAAAAGAAATCCAGCAAAAACGTTTAAAAAAGAAAGCATTAATAAAAAAGAGAGTGAGTATCAGTGAAATATTTTTTTCCTTTGGCAAAGAACTGAAATTTATAGAACAATGAATATTGGGAGTTTTTCTTATTTTGATATATGTGGCTAAATGGTAGAATGTCATCAGGAGTACCCCAGTTAGGAAAAAATGGGATAACTCTTTTCTGCCACTAGGACCACTTGGCATTGAGTCTGTCTTGGAACCCCTTGTTACTACTTTTGAATGTATCCAAATTTAAGATATGTAGTTAGGACTAGAATGAAAGCTGAAGGAACAGAGTTATGAAACAGCCAAATCAGGAATAGCAAGAATCTTTGTGTCTGTGTCTTGTCTAGGATAACCTGCTGATTTGAATTGTTTTATAGGTAATGGTGAGTTTGATTATGGATGAGTTTCATTATGGATGTTGCTAAATAGACTGATTTCATTAACACATCAGGAAAAAATGCCTTTATTGTATCTAGTCAAATAAGAAGTCCTATAGGATGAACTACTTTTCCTCATTAAACACCCCACATGGTTCAGATTTGTAGTCTGGTCCCAGTTTAAGGTTATTAATCCACATAAATACTATTGCTTGAAAGACTACATTTTTCTGTAGGAACAGTATTAGGTATGAGATGGTCAGCTTGCTGGTCCAGTACATATACTGTAGAAAATGGTCATCAGAGTTAAAACTATTTCTTTGAAAAAGTAAATTTGAGACTTTAATGTGAGATGACAACATATGTCTCCCTGACTCTTGTTGAGCTCTCCTAGCACCAGAGTTCAGGACTCACCTATTTTAAGTCAGTAATCTAAATAGCAATCTAGTCTTCTGATCCAATTAGTAAAAAGGAGCTAGAAAAGACAATAGAAATACAGTGTCTGCATAGGGGTAAGTATTTGGAGGGCTGGGTACTGAAGTTTATTCTCCCTCCTTTATTCTCCCTTCCTTTTTAATGCACCCATCCAATGTAAGAGTGGAGAGACCAGAAATGAGGATTGGGCAGTAATACGGGATTTCCCTTTCATATATTTCTTTTTCTCTTTCTCCTCCTAGTATTCCCATTTTATGTTTGTTACACCTGTTCTAAGTTGTCCTATAGTCCTTGGATAGTCTTCAGTTTTTGGTTTATTTTCAGTCTTTGTTCTCTTTGTTTTGGATTTTTGAGGATTCTATTATTACATCCTTTAGCCCAGTGATTCTTTCTTCAGCCATGTCCAGTCTACTAATAAACCCATTAAAGACATTCTTCGTTTCATTACAACATTCTTGTCCCTCTCCTCTCTCTCCTTTCTCTCCTTTCTCTCCTTTCTCTCCTTTCTCTCCTCTCTCTCTCTCTTTTTTTTTTTTAATAGGTGCCATATCCAGCTTGGAGCCCAGTCTCCTGAGCTGAGATTAAGAGTCAGATACTTAACTGACTGAGCCACCCAGGCACCTCTGTTACAGCATTTTTGATCTCTAACTTTTTTTGTTTTTTGGTTTTTTTTGGTTACTTCTTGGGATTTCCATCTCCGAGCTTTACATTGCTAATCTGTTCTTGCATGCAATCTGGAGCCTTTAGCATACTAATCTAGTTGTTTTAAATTCCCGGTCTGATAATTTCAACATCCCTCCCATTTCTGGTTCTGATGCTTGCTTTGTCTCTTCATATTATGTTTTTTGCCTTTTAGTCTGCCTTGGAAGTTTGTTCTTGATTGATGGACATAATGTACTGAGTAAAAGGAACTGCTGTAAATAGGCCTTAGCAATGTGGTGGTGAGGTGTGGGGGTCAAGAAAAGCATTCTGTAGTCCTACAATTAGGTCCCGATCTTTTAGTGAGCCTATGCAACTGGTCTGTGAACTTCACAAGAGTTTCTCAGTTCACTCTTCCACACTCCCCCTCCCCATTAGGTGTGAGTCAGGATGACTAGAGTGTGCAGGAGTTGGGTGTTTTCCCTTCATGCAGGTAAGTTAGGCTCTGGTTAACTAGTTTCCCCTGAAGGCAGGCCTTGTTAATAGTTGAGTTGAGTGCTCAGGCATTTCAAAATAGTTTCTTTTCCTCTCTTCCTTTCTTACAGAAGCAGGGGAAATATTTTTTCTGGTATTAATTGTGGAAATCTGGTTTAGCTCCTAGAAGTAGATCACAATACTGTGAGGACTGTCTTTTTTTTTTTTTTTTTTTTTTTTTTAATTTAAGTTTATTTATTTTGAAAGGCCAAGAGAGCCAGCAGGGGAGAGGCAGAGAGAGAGAGAATCCCACACTGTCATTGCAGAGCCCGATGCTGGGCTCAAACTCACTAATAGTGACCTGAGCTGAAACCAAGAGGTGGACGCTTAACCGACTGAGCCACCCAGGCGTCCTGTGAGGACATTCTTATGACTGGCTCCCCCTGAAGCCAGAACATCCAGCAATTCATTAATTATAGTAGAGGTTTTGGTACCCCAGCACTGGTTCCAGCAGGGGTTGCTTCGACTCCCTGTATTTACTTGTGTGTCTCTCCAGTCTAGGGGGCAGCAGTTTGAAACAAACTTCTCTCCCTTAGGGATCCAAGAGGGTTGTTGATTTTTCAGTCTGTTCAGCTGTATACTTAACTGTTAGGAAGAATGATGAATTCCAAGCTCTAGAAACAAAAGGGGAAACAGTTACATTATGAAGTACCTGGAGTCTGCAGTAGTTTTATAGTAGTTCTGTGTCTGAGAAGTCCAGGAAGAATGAGGTTAATCACAGGGGCTGTACTTTATTTATGAAATAAAATTGGGTTTGTTATTGACTTTAACCAAATTGCCATTAAAAACCACATAATTTATGAATTACAAGTACTACTATCCAAATTCAAAAACTAAATAGAATAGTGCAGCATCCTTTATTCTCTGAAACTCAGAAACTAAACATTAAAAAAAATTTTTTTGGGGCGCCTGGGTGGCGCAGTCGGTTAAGCGTCCGACTTCAGCCAGGTCACGATCTTGCGGTCCGTGAGTTCGAGCCCCGCGTCAGGCTCTGGGCTGATGGCTCAGAGCCTGGAGCCTGTTTCCCATTCTGTGTCTCCCTCTCTCTCTGCCCCTTCCCCATTCATGCTCTGTCTCTCTCTGTCCCAAAAATAAATAAAAAACGTTGAAAAAAAATTAAAAAAAAAAGAAAAAAAAATTTTTTTAATGTTTTTATTTATGTTTGAGAGACAGAATGTGAGTGGGTTAGGGGCAGAATGTGAGAGGGAGACACAGACTCTGAAGCAGGCTCTAGGCTCTGAGCTGTCAGCACAGAGCCCAAACTCAAGAGCTGTGAGATCATGACCTGAGCTGAAGTCGAACACTTAACTGACTGAGCTACCTAGGTGCCCCTTGAAACTAAACTAACTTGGGGCGCCTGGGTGGCGCAGTCGGTTAAGCGTCCGACTTCAGCCAGGTCACGATCTTGCGGTTCGTGAGTTCGAGCCCCGCGTCGGGCTCTGGGCTGACAGCTCAGAGCCTGGAGCCTGTTTCGGATTCTGTGTCTCCCTCTCTCTCTGCCCCTCCCCCGTTCATGCTCTGTCTCTCTCTGTCCCAAAAATAAATAAATGTTGAAAAAAAAAATTAAAAAAAAAAAGAAGAAACTAAACTAACTTAAGCAGTAAGGGATACATGTATTTGCTATTTTTTTTTTTTCAACGTTTATTTATTTTTTGGGGACAGAGAGAGACAGAGCATGAACGGGGAAGGGGCAGAGAGAGAGGGAGACACAGAATCGGAAACAGGCTCCAGGCTCTGAGCCGTCAGCCCAGAGCCCGACGCGGGGCTCGAACTCACGGACCGCGAGATCGTGACCTGGCTGAAGTCGGACGCTTAACCGACTGCGCCACCCAGGCGCCCCTGTATTTGCTATTTCTTGCCTCCTCTGTCCTTTGGTACCTAGTGAAAAGAATTGAATTTAACACATCTGTTGAAGTTTAAAAGTTGAGAGATACCAAGGAAGGAAATGAAATGAGAGATTATTAAACAGATACTCTAGTGTTTATGAGTTGTGGTAGAGGCATATAGTGGCTGGGAGATGGTAGTGTTCTGGAAGGATGAAACTGAAATTGTTTTAACCTTTAAAAAAGATTTTGTACCTAAGTGCTCAGTTATTCACTTCATGGAGACCATGAAAATAATATGTAAGGGAAAAGTTTTTATATGGAAAATAACTCCTAAAACCTTTTACAATTTTCAAAACTTAGTGCTATCACAAAAATAATTCTGATCCCGAGTGAGTAGTCATTTTGTATATACAAAGAATCATAACATTCACTTATAGGAACTTCCTGTAATGCATAGTAGTGAATAAAGTTTCTGTAGGTAAAGTCTTACAGAAGTTAAAACTATATCTAACTCTTCCATTTTTGTTACTCAGGAGTTAACAATGCTTGGAAAACCGAAAAGACCTCGCTCAGCTTACAACATTTATATAGCTGAAAGGTTCCAGGAACATAAGGATGGTACATCACAGGTAAAACAGAATTAGATTTGTTTTTTAAATTTTTGTTTTGATTTTTAAAATATTTAGACAGAAAATTGTAGGGGTGTCATATGTTAGGATGTGAAGAAAAGTAGTAAATTATTATAAATAAGTACTTTATCCAAATAATGCCCTCTTGTATCTTTTAAAGGAAAACACATTTTCTTGCCACATACAATTTGAGTACTTAGCGGGCAATATATATATTGTCAGCTTTTTTAAATTTAAAATAATAACATTTTCAAATTTATAGGGGTGTTAAAGTTCTGGAGACTTCTTATCAGTCAGTCCTGGGACTGTTTTACCATCACTGGGAAAGAATGAGAGTGGGATTATAATACTTTGTACTGGGATTTGAGTATAACCTTGCTTCATATTATATCCTTTAATAAAATTTTGGTTATGCCCATGAGAATGTATTACGCCCATGAGTATCACCATATGAATATGTCAAAGAAGAAAAGAAGTGTGTCATTCCTGCTGTGGCTTATTCTTTCCTTATTTCCTTGTTAGAAGCTCCAAATTGGCAATTGTATTTTTCCTTTTATAATATGATAGGGTAAGAAGAGCATACATTCAGATCTCTAACTTTTGTCAATCTGAGATGAAGGTTTTTGCCACTGTGCCACATTTTGGGTTATTAGGATCGGTAGTTCATTTCATAAGTCCTGTTTGACACTTGATTAAATAATATGTATATGTGATATGGTCTTCCCTGGCTGTATACTTTGATTTATTTACTCCTTGGGATTTTAAAATTGTTTCTATGGCCTTAAATTACTAAAAATATATGCTTGTTTATTTTTTTAGTTGGAATTTGCTCAGTCACTAAATGACTTTGGATTTAGTTTTCTTATCAGTGTAAAAAGGTTATATGCTAGAGAATGCTCCTAAATCAGTGGTTCTCAACTCGACTGCACCTTGGAATCACCTAGAAAGCTTAATGGCTGAGAGACCCTATCTCAGGATATTAAAATTAATGCAACTATCATTTTTATTCATTTTAAAAATATTGGGTATATATCCTTATAGTTAAAAGAATCAAAATAAGACTTGTTATAAAAGATAACCAGTTTTCACAGCCCTGTCATATAAGTGAATACCTTTCATTGTTAGCTCATTCTTGTGCTGTTTATCTTCATATCTGTAAATAACAGCCTTATATTGTTACTTCTTGATTTTTTTTCAATTTTCAGCATTACCTATATTTAGGCATTATCTCCCATTATTTAAGATGAGCATTTATTACTTTCTCATCCCACTGTTCATGTTTCCATTTTCCTGCCTCCCAGTATACTTACAATTTTGGTTAGAGAAGTATCGAGCATGATATTTGCTATGCCATTTGCTATGCCATTTGCTATGACTATTTTTTTTTTAATTGCAAAACTTTCACTGAAGTTCAGTATGTCTTATGTTTTTGTTTCCTTAGTTTTTTATGTATTATCAGTAATTTAGCCCCAAACCCTTAAATATTTACCAGCTTTCAGTGCATTTAGATGCATTAGCTATTCTGTCAGTTTCAATCTGGAACCTCTGTTTTGTTCCACTTTGGTTGTAGCCTTTTATTGCTAGTGCACAGTTGACATTCATCTTTGTGGTGGTTTGGCTTCTGCTGTTGTCTTTCTTGGTTTACTGATTTTATTATAGCAGCATCTCCCCAGTGAGAGTACATGGAAGATCAGTTTTTTGAATTTTTGCTTGTCTGAAAATAATCTCTAACCTTATATTTGCTTGATAGTTTGGGCATAGAATTCTAGGCATAGAATCTAGAGATCATGTTCTTTCAGAATTTTAAAAATATTGCTTCTTTCTCTTGTTAATAGCTTTTGAGAAGTATAAAGCCATTTTGATTATTGGTCCTTTGAATGTGATCTGGTTTCATTTTTCTTCTCTCCCCCCCCCCCCCCCCCACCTTCCCCGCTGTGTTCTCTTTAAGACCTCATACTTGTTTTTGTGTCTTCTGAGCTGGTCTTCTCATTTTCTTTTCTGTATTGTTTTTCTCTTAACCTTTTTTGCTTTTCTTTCTGGGATACTGTATACGTACATTTTTACTTAATCTCCTTGTTTCCAGTGTGGTACCACTGGCCCCAACTGTACCTGATATCCACAGAGTAGCTCTATTTTACCCTTTTGAGGGGATAAGTCCTAGAATCTGCCCATGGTGGGGATTTAATCTCTTTTTCAAGAGAATTTCAGTCAGTCTTACTGTTTTAAGCACACCTTTCACCACCGTTTTCTACCTATCTGGTGCTGCCAATTCCTGAGCTGCTTGGGAATTCTGCATTGTAAATTGGTTTGCTTTATGGCTTTCCCCAGTACCAGGTTGGGAATCTGCCTTCTTGGTTAGGTAAGTCAGTTACCATTTCTCCACCTACTTTTTAAATTTTTTTTTTTTCAACGTTTATTTATTTTTGGGACAGAGAGAGACAGAGCATGAATGGGGGAGGGGCAGAGAGAGAGGGAGACACAGAATCGGAAACAGGCTCCAGGCTCTGAGCCATCAGCCCAGAGCCAGACGCGGGGCTCGAACTCACGAACCGCAAGATCGTGACCTGGCTGAAGTCGGACGCTTAACCGACTGCGCCACCCAGGCGCCCCATCCACCTACTTTTTAGCTGCTAAAATTTTGTGTTGGTAGTTTCCTCTCCTGTTGTCTTTGTCCATGTGGGTTTATGCCTTAAAAAATGTTGTTTATTCATTTACTTAAAAAAAATAAACAATAGAGGGGCGCCTGGGTGGCGCAGTCGGTTAAGCGTAACAATAGAAATTTATTGTTCACAGTTCTGGAGGCTGGGAAGTCCAAGATCGAGGCACTGTCATGGTTGTCTGCTAGTGAGGTCCCTCTTGGTTCATAGCTGGTACCATCTCACGGTGTCCTCACATGGTGGAAGGGCTTATTTAATGAGTTTTAGGAAGGAGCAAAAGTAAACATCTTTCCATCTCTTTAATTTTCTTTAATGAATTACTTTATTAAGGTGAAAGATCAGATTTTTTTATGCATGCAACTTTATAAATTATTGTTGAACTCAGTGAATACAAAAGTTTATGGATTAAATATAAGGAAAAAGCTTAGCTATGAAAGATTGAAGCAATTCCTTCCAGAGCTAAGAGAGCAATTATTTAGTGAGTAAATGTCCCTGAATATATTAGATGTGTTTATAAAGGTAAGTATTAAAGTGTTCCAAAACATGATGGTTATGTAGTCTCAGATACTGTCTATATCTCTATTTTTGTTGGTAGGATAAAATACAGAGTTCTGGTCAGAACAGTAAAGTTCATTATTCTCACTCTGCTTCTGTTTAAAATCACTGATGACTTCCTCTTAGATTTAAATAGATTCTTTTCAGACCATTTCCCTCCCTTCTTCACACTTGCCTTCCCGACCCCTCTGCCCCTCATTCTCCATCCACCCATTTATTGCCTCAGTCTCTGCTTTCTGGGAGCAACAGCACATACTGTGTGAGGTGTGCTGACTCTCCTCTCTAACTCTCCTCCATCCCTGGGTTTCCTGCATCCTTTAATTTTATAAATGAAGAACCAAGCCTAAGAGAGGTAATAATGACTTTTTCCAGGTCATATAATTTAAGTTCAGCTAAGTAGAATTAAGGATCAGTGTTGTATTGTTCCTATGAGTATGCCTGAATACTTAGGTACAAATTTTAGAATAAAACATTAAGATACAGGGAAGAAATAAAACATTTAAGTCTTTGAAGTTAGTCTATCATAGGAATATAGTTGAATATAAGTATTGTTGAATCAAAAAAGATACATCTGCACAGCAAAGGAAACCATTAACAAAGTGAAAAAGCAACCTACTGAATGAGGGGAAAGATTTGAAAATCATATATATGAAAAGGGGTTAATATCTAAAATATATAAAGAACTTGTACAACTCAGTAGCAAAAAAACAAGCTGACTTAAAAAATGGGAGAGAATCTGAATACACATTTTTCCAAAGAAGACAATACAGATGACTAACATGTACATAAAAAGGTTTTCAGCATCAGTAATCAGGCAAATGCAAACCAAATGAGATATCACCTCATATCTGTTAGAATGGCTGTTATCAAAAAGATAAGAAAATAACAGGTGGTGGCAAAGATGCTGAGAAAAGGGAATTGCTGTGCATATGTTGATGGGAATGTAGATTGCAGCTCACTGTAGAAAATGGTATGGGGTTTCCTCAAAAATTTAATAGAATTGCCATATGATCCTGCAGTTCTACTTCTGGATATTTATCCAAAGGAAACAAAAACACTAACTTGAAAAGATATCTGCACTCCCATGTTCATTGGGCATTATTTACAATAATCAAGATGTGGAAGCTATCCAACTGTCCATTGATGGATGATGGATAAAGAAACTGGTGTGCATGCATTATTCAGCCCTCAAAAAGAATGAAAATTTTGCTATTTGCAGCAACATGGATGGTCCTTGAGAGCATTATGCTAAATGAAATAAGTCAGAAATAGACAAATAACTGTATGATCTCTCTTATATGTGGAATCTTGAAAACAACAACAAAACAACCAAGTTCATAAATAGAATGGATTGGTGGTTGCTAGAGGTTGGGATTGGGATGCAGAATGGGTGAGAATGGTCAAAGTGTACCAGTTTCTAATTTTAAATAAGTAAGTCCTGAAGATACATTGTACAGCATGGTGACTGTAGGGGTGCCTGGGTGGCTTCATCGGTTGAGCATACTACTCTTGATTTTGGCTCAGGGTCGTGAGGTGAGCTCCGTGCTGAGCGTGGAGCCTGCTTAAGATTCTCGTCTCTTCCTCCCCCACTCACGTGTGTGCACATGCTCTCTCTCTCCTCTCTCCCTCTAAAAAACAACGACATGGTGACTATAGTTAAAAATAATATATTGCACTTTTGAGGGGCACCTGGGTGGCTCAGTTGGTTGAGCATCCGACTTTGGCTCAGGTCATGATCTTGTGGTTTGTGAGTTCAAGCCCCACGTGTGCTGACAGCTCAGAGCCTGAAGTCTGCTTCAGATTCTGTGTCTCCCTCTCTCTTGGCCCCACCCCTGCTTGTGCTGTGTCTCTCTCTGTCTTTCAAAAATGAATAAACATAAAAAAATTTTTTTTTAAATGACATATTACACTTTTGAAAGTTGCCTGGAGTAAATCTTAAAACTTCTTGTCACAAAAAAAAATTTTGTAACTATGTATTGTGACAGATTAGTTAACTAGACTTAGGGTGGTGATCATGTCACAGGATATACAAATGATGAATCAAGTTTACACCTGAAATTAATAATGTCATATGTCGATTATATATCAATAAAAAAGGATAATATCTACATCCTATTCACTTTTTGTATGTTTTAAGTTTAATAGTTCTTATTTAGAAAGACGGGGCTCCTGGGTGGCTCAGTCGGTTGAGCGTCTGACTTCAGCTCAGGTCATGATCTCGCAGTTGACGAGTTTGGGCCCCGCGTTGGGCTCTGTGCTTACAGCTCAGAGCCTGGAGCCTGCTTCAGATTCTGTGTCTCCCTCTCTCTCTGCCTTTCCCACGCTCATGCTCTGTCTCTCTCTGTCTCAAAAATAAAGATAAACATTAAAAAAAAATTTTTGTTTTTTTTTTTAGAAAGAAAGGTAAGGAGCCCCTGGGTGGCTCAGTCAGTTAAGCATCTGACTCTGGCTCAGGTCATGAGCTCATGGCTCATGGGTTTGAGCCCTGCTTCAGGCTCTGTGCTGACAGTTTGGAGCCTGGAGCCTGCTTCAGATTCTGTGTCTCCATCTCTCTGCCCTCCCCCACTTGTCATCTGTCTCTCTCTCTCAAAAATAAAGAAACATTAAAAAAATTTTTTAAAAAAGGGAGGTAAGGAATTGATAAGACTTTGCCTGTGATTCTCGATATCAGATTTTATTATTGGAATCAAGAATTAAAAAAGATCTTTAACCACTGAAGTCTCTGTATCTGGTACTTAAACATATGTGTTTTACAGGTAAAGCTGAAGACTATAAATGAAAACTGGAAAAATCTCTCCAGTTCTCAAAAGCAAGTAAGTAGTATGGTTTTAGTCTCAAGTGTCTAGTTGGAATATCTGTGAGAGAATATATTAGGGCAAAGCTTTATTCATGTGAAAACAACTTTATATCACTAGTATCACAAAGTATTTTAAAATTATTTTTATATCTTTAGGACCAGTTCAGCTTTTTTCTTTTGGTAGTTTTTAACTACAAATAAAAAACAATGTCACTCATAACTTAAAGTGTTCACTCTATCCAGTGACAATCTCACCTTGCCTCAGCTCCTTTCCCACATCCCAAACCCCGAAATTGTAACAACTTAATTATCTTTATCTCAGCCTTTTTCTCATCTTTTATATCAAAAAAAAATTCCTTCCTTAGTCCCCCATTATACATGTAGAATAATAGGTGATTTCTAGAGTATATGGAAGCATTCCAGAAATTAATTGTAAAGATTCTTCTAAAAGAAATTATTTTAACAGTTACACTTTTTCTCAGGTGTATATTCAACTTGCTAATGATGATAAAATTCGTTATTATAATGAAATGAAATCTTGGGAAGAACAGATGCTTGAAGTTGGACGAAATGATCTTCTACGTCGCACAGTAAAGCACCAAGCAAAAAATGGCATTGAAGAGTATTAAAATAGAAGATTGAGTTATGTTCATAATGGATAGACACAAGAAACCAATTAGGTCTCCATATCTGATGCTGTTGAAAATTAGAAAGGATAAAGTTGGTGAACATTTTATATTTAATTCCTTTTTCTTTAGCCCATGGACTTCTGCCAGTTCAATACATTTTGTATTAGTATCTTGCTTTGGAAAACCCAAACAGATAAAAAGTTCATGTGAAATTTACTTTGTGTTAAGGAACTACTGAGAATCACAATAATCCATGAAATGCAGTAGTGAATCATTTTACCTTTGATAAAGGTAAATCAGACTGTGAAGTTTTTCTTACTTGATGACTGGAAAGAGTATTCTTGTTTCCTTATATATATATGGAGGCAGGAGTTTCATATTCAAAAGTGCCCCAAATTGTAGAAGTCATGGTGTTTTATGATACAGTTGTACATGTTTAAAAGAGGGGTGCCTGGGTGGCTCAGTCGGTTTTACATCTGATCTTGGTTTCGGCTCGGGTCATGGTCTCACAGTTCATTAGTTTGAGCCCTGCATCCGGCTTTGCTCTGATGGTGTGGAGCCTGTTTGGGATTCTCGCCCTCCCTCCCCCCCCCCCCCCCCGCCCCGCCCTTCCCTCACCTGTTCTCTCTCTCTGACCCTCCCCGCTCATACCCTCTCTCTTTCTCTCTCTCTCAAAATAAAAGAGCACCCAGTACTCATCTATGTAAATGCCAATTCCTAGGTATAATTCATATATTCAGAATTGATAGTTGTACTTGCAAGGAATTGCTGGTTTCAGTGCAACTTTTTATAAAAGGGATGGAGAGATTTATAAACGTTTTCCTTATTGCCTTGTTTCCTAAAGTAAAAACCAAGAAATTGTGTACCAAATCTATGCATATTGTTTTATATTGCATAGAATAAAAATTTTAAATGTTTCCTAATTATATGTTTTAGGGTGAAAGATTCATTTTGCAAAAATTTTTCCTGTCTTCTTTTTTAAGTAGGGATATGTATTCTGAATTATTTTCTCTGTCTCACATGAGTGTATTTATCCAGGAAGTAGACAACTTGTCTAGTATAAGTTTTAAAATGAGAGATCTAAAAAACAAAAGTCTCCAGTGTCTTTAGACTTGGAATTTAAACATTTTGTGTAACATATAAAAGCCCATATAAGGTATAGCCAACTCTGGTCTGTGGGCCAAATCCAGCCCAATGCCTGCTTTTCATGGCCTGTGGGCTAAGGATTGTGTTTACAGTTTTAAGTGGTTAAAAACAATTTTTCAAAACACACAAAAATTAAAAGAGATTTGGTGTCCATAAATGAAATTTTATTGGGACACAGTTGTACTTACTCTTTTCCTCATGGTTTATGGCTACTTTTGTGGAACAGTGTTGAATAGTTATTTCAGAGACTGTGTAGCCTGCCTAAAGCCTGCCTAAAATATTTACTATCTGACCCTTTACAAAGAAAGTTTGTCAACCTGTGGCCTTTAGTATAGACTAGTGTGACTAGTGTTCTATGTGTAAACTACTAGTGTCCAGTGTATAATTGTTAGTAATAGTTCTATAAAACTCTTTTCAGAGGTTGTTTTAGAATCTTTGTCACCATTATCTTAAGAGGAAAGAAGTCAAATCACTGAAGAAGCTAAGCAAAGTTGCTCCACAGTGTTAGCAAGGAAAATACTCTTTAGTTTCAAATTATATTAGTATAATAAAAAAGGTCCATATAGTGTGGGATGAGATTCTTTTAAATTATTTGTTATGGCTTAGTAAAAGCTTCACGAGCTTTCTAGTTAGTATATACCACATACCTTATCAACTTTTAGCATTTGTTTATCCTCTCTGGGGAGTCAAGCAAAGGTTTTCAAAATCTATACCACCTTTTGATTAAAATCATTCATCTTTCACCATCAGTTCACAGGAACAGGATAACTCAAAATTTATATGCACTTAATTTTATGCTAAATATGGAGAAAAATTGTAGCTTCTAAATCTCCAGAAAAACTCTGAAGATTTTTGTAGTTTCTATATAGAAAATCAGTACAAAGTCATGAAAAGATAACTTGTATATAATAAGCTTGACAAAAGTAGGGACTGAAGAGAAAAATAGAACTTAAGAGGAAGAATAAGATTTAAACATATAAAGTTGGGTGTTTTCAAAGTTTTCCCTGTGGTTACAAATACAGGATGGTCTGCCATTAGTTAAATGGATATGCCATGAAAAAAAAACAGATACAGCGTGATTCTGAGGCTAGA
Source organism: Puma concolor (assembly GCF_028749965.1). Lineage (NCBI taxonomy): Eukaryota > Metazoa > Chordata > Mammalia > Carnivora > Felidae > Puma > Puma concolor. The sequence goes on from NC_141677.1 coordinate 20,779,499, forward strand.
AGGATTTGGGGAAAGAAGAGGAGGTACACTACTAGTGTCTATCAGTCTTTATTATTAGGGTTTCCAGGAAAGAATTAAGCCCTCATTCCCTGTGGCATCTAGAAAGGTACTGATTATGTACCATCTTGAGAATGGAGAAAGTCATCAGTGAAATAATTTACTGTGTTCTGTGCTTCACATGAGCCCAAGGAGCACATACGAGTCCGTGTTGATAGTACAATATTCATTGTAGAATGGGTAAGATAGAGAAATGAATTTTGTAAATATCTGCCTGGACAAATGTAGTACAAAACATATCTTCACAATTACCTTCTGGGCGCTTTTAACATTTAACTACCTACGTATGGTATTTTATACAGAACACATTCAAATCATATCTTTCCAAGTATATTGGGAAATCCAGTATCCGGTAAGTTCTCAAGTAGTTACATTCTCATATTGGAAAAAGAAGTATGAAACAGTGGCTAGAGCGGAACCACATTATGATAATACTTTATTGGGTATTGATAAAGTTGGGTATCATAAAATAATGATAATTTATTGGGTTTTCTTCATTTCTAAAAGAATGTTACTGTTAATACTTTAAATATTGGGATATCTGAGTCCACACCTTAATAAACTTCAGTACATGCGGAAGACTGGAATGCCATATACCAAATGCAATCTAGATTCACAGTATACACAGTTTCTGTTATAACTTTTAATTTTTTTTTATTTTTAGAGAAGGAGAGAGCAAGTGGGGGAGGGGGAGAGAAAGAGGGACAGAGGACCCGAAGTGGGCTCTTTGCTCACAGCAGACAGCCCCATGCGGGTCTCAAGCTCACAAACCGTGAGATCATGCGTGACCTGAGTCGAAGTCGGGCGCTTAACCAACTGAGCGACCCAAGTGCCCCACAAAGTTTCTATTATAAAGAACAGGCTCTTACTGGTCAATAACCAGTGGCCACTCATAAAAAGCCTTACTTTTGGGGCTTTTCTTAAGTTGCCCTAACAAAGTATTTGCTGTAGGAGGTACAGAAAGTGCTAGAGGGAAAGATGCTGAAGAAATGAAACAAAGTAGTGTTCACGCTGTTCTAAGCAGTTAGTCATAAAGAGATTTTTGTACTTTTGTTCATTGGAGTACCAATGTTGGGTTCTTGAAATAATTTGATGACAGGAGAGGGGGCGGTGTGATTACTTTCTGACATTTACTTAAAGGATATTGTGTGCACATTCAGCCTACTGTAATTGTGTAGTTTTGCTATTGTTTTTGGCTAACTCCTTTTTTGGAAATGCCATTTTAGAAGATACGCCATATGTTTTTATAATGGCTCTAAATGTGTATATTTAATTTGTAAATTAAAAAGGTATTACTGTAAGTGGATTTAAAGTAACCAGAAAATTTTGATTTTTTTCTGACATTCGCTGCACCTAAAATTAATCACCACCAGGTTGTGCTAAAACAACAGGAAGTTTTAGTATAGTTAACTGATGGTATCCATTATTTCTCTTAATGATATCAATATTCACTTTAAGAAAATTCTCTTCCTTACTTTTTTATTCTCTACCACTCTTTTCTTCATAGCACCAAGCTCTTACAGACAAATTTGAAAATGTTATTAAGCACAGATTCTGTGTGTTTTGCAATTTTAAAGCAGTAATATTCTTTTCTAAATTGAAGCTTTGGAAAGAATAAGAAAATAAACATTTATTATTTTGAATTTGTAAAACTCCAAACAGAAAGTAAAATTATACAAAGCTGCTGTTATCAGTCTCACATTTTTCACAAATAGAATACTTCTGACAATTGATTAAATCATTGATTGCATTTAATGGAAAATACATAAAATGCAAAACCTTTTTCTAATACATTTAAAATATTAAAAAAATTTACTGGATAAGGATCTAAATACTAAAATTGACCCTAAACAAGAATTTTGATTAAGCTAAACATTTTTCTCACAACATCATTCGAAATATTTTATATAAAATGGTTTCTGATTTACATATGTGATGTACAAGAAGATACTTGAGTTAATTCTTTTTTGCTGAATTTAGAATTTATCCAATTTCATTTCTCCTCCTGCCCCAAATCATGTATAAAATATGGACAGAAGGAAGGGAGTGCATGGTTTTGACACAGTGACCTTTTATTATACAGGCTGCCAACTACCAGCCTTCACATTAGAAAACTTGATTTGGTTGTACCCATCTCAAGGTCCTGTTTAAATTACTTGTTTAAACTGGAAATTTACTGCATTGAATTGGGTGGGATTAATGAGAGGAGGAATCCAAATTTGTTTATTAATCCTTCAGAAATTATTGAAGCATTATGAGCATTTTCTATGAGTTTTGGATTTTTTTTTTCCTCATTCACCCATCAGAACAGGACCTTAGTAGTTGTGTAACTAAGGTTTATACCCTGACTACAAGACTACTTAGGTGGGGGGAGTGGAGATTTGTTAAAAACATAGCAGTTTTCTCTTAATTTTGACATTAATAAATCTGATTATGTGTAAGCTTAGTATCAAATATAAATTAGACCTAAACAACTCAGGACATTTCCCCAAAAGTTATCTCCATCCTCAGTTTTTACTTTTGCAAAGCTCCTACTTGTCCTCTGTAACAAGAGCCTGAATGACAATTTGACTGAATGGTGAGATGTCATAACCTTTAGCTAATACTATTACTGATAGTATTATCTTGGATTCAGATGTGAAGTGTTCGTTTTTAAATGGAAAATGGGAATTGATTGTTGATGGACTTTGTTTTTATTTAAATTCTAATTGGTTAACATGTAGAGTAATACTTTTTTCAGGAGTAGAATTTAGTGATCAATCACATATAACACAAGAGCCCTCCTTAATACCCATCACCCATCTGGCCCATTCTGCCTAACTTCCTCCATCAACCCTCAGTTTGTGTATGAGTGGGGAGAGGGACAGAGAGAGGGAGATACAGAATCCCAAGCAGGCTCCAGGCTCCAAACTGTCAGCACAGAGCCCGACCTGGGGCTTGAACACAGGAACTGTGAGATCATGACCTGACCTAAAGTAGGACACTTAACTGACTGAGCCACCCAGGCACTCCTGTTTTCTATAGTTAAGAGCCTCTTACGGTTTGTTTCTCTCTCTTGCATTTGTTTTTCTTCCCCTTCCCATATGTTCATCTGTTTTGTTAAATTCCACATATGAGTGAAATCATATGGTATTTGCCTTTCTCTGACTTCTTTTACTTAGCATAATAAACTCTAGCTCCATCCACGTCATTGCAAATGGCAAGATTTCATTCCTTTTGATGGCTGAGTAATATTCCATTGTACATATATAGCACATCTTTATCCATCACTTGATGGACATTTGGGCTCTTTGCATACTTTGGCTATTGTTGATAATGCTTCTATATAATCAGGGTACATGTACCCTTTCGAATCAGTATTTTTTAATCCTTTGGGTAGATACCTAGTAGTGCAATTGCTGGGTTGTAGAATAGTTCCATTTTTAACTTTCTGAGGAACCTCCATACTGTTTTCCAGAGTGGCTGCACCAGTTTGCATTCCCACCAACAGTAAAAGAGAGTTCCCCTTTCTCTGCAACCTTGTCAACATTTGTTTCTTGTGTTTTAGCCATTCTGACAAGTGTGAGGTGGTATCTCATCATGGTTTTGATTTGTATTTCCCTGATGATGAGTGATGTTGAACAGTTTCATGTGTCTGTTAGCCTTCTGGATGTCTTTTTTGGAAAACTGTGTATTCATGTCTTCCACCCATTTCTTAACTGGATTATTTGTTTTTTGGGTGTTGAGTTTTATAAGTTCTTTATAGATTTTGGATACTAACCCTTTATCAAGTAAGCCATTTGGAAATTCTTCTCCCATTCCATAGGCTACGTTTTAGTTTTGTTGATTGTTACCTATGCTATGCAGAAGATTTTATCTTGACGGAGTCTCAATAGTTCATTTTTGCATGTTTCCCTTGCCTCCAGCGACTTGTGTAGTAAGACGTTGCTATAGCTGAGGTCAAACAATTTGCTGCCTGTGTTCTCTAGGATTTTGATGGTTTCCTGTCTCACATTTAGGTATTTCATCCATTTGGAACTTATTTTTGGGTATGGTGTCACAAAGTGGTCCAATTTCATTCATCTGCATGTTGCTGTCCAGTCTTCCCAATACCATTTGTTGAAGAGACTCTTTTTTTTTTTTTTCCATTGGATATTCTTTCCTACTTTGTCAAAGATTAGTTGAACATATAGTTGTGGGTTCATTTCTGAGTTTTCTATTTTGTTCCATTGATTTATGTGTCTGTTTTTATGCCAATACCATACTGTCTTAATGACTATAACTTTGTAATGTATCTTGAAATCCAGAATTGTGATGCCTCCAGTTTCGCTTTTCTTTTTCAGGATTACTGTGGCTACTTGGGGTCTTTTGTGTTTTCCATACAAATTTTAGGGTTATTTGTTCTAGCTCTGAGAAAAATGCTAGTTGTATTTTGATAGGGATTGCATTAAATGTATAGATTGCTTTGGGTAGTATAGACATTTTAACAATATTTTTTCTTACAGTCCATGAGCATGGAATGTTTTCCTGTTTCTGTGTCCTCTTCAATTTCTTTCATAAGTGTTCTATAGTTTTCAGAGTGTAGATCTTTTACTTCTTTGGTTAGGTTTATTCTGAGGTATCTATGGTATTTGGAGCAATTTTAAATGGGATCGATACCTTGGTTTCTTTTTCTGCTGCTTCATTATTGGTGTATAGAAATGTAATAGATTTTTGTATGCTATTTTTATTTCTGCATCTTTACTGAATTCATGTATCTGTTCTAGCAATTTTGGGGTGGAGTCTTTTGGGTTTTCTACAGAGTATCATAATGCCTGCAAAGAGTGAAAGTTTGACTTCTTCCTTGCCATGTTGGAGGCCTTTTGGTTTTGTTGTTGTTGTTGTCTGATTGCTGAGGCTAAGACTTCCAACACTATATTAAATGGTAATGGTAAGAGTGGACATCCTGTCTGTTCCTGAAGTTAGGAGAAAAGCTCTCCATTTTTTCCTGTTGTGGATAATATTACCTGTGGTCCTTTCATATATGGCCTTTATGGTGTTGAGGTATGTTCCATCTATCCCTACTTTGTTGAGGGTTTTTATCAAGAATACATGCTGTATTTTGGTCAAATGCTTTTTCTCCATCTATTGAGAGAATCATATTGTTTTTATCCTTTTTTTTTTTTTTAATGTGGTGTATCACAATGATTGATTTGCAAATATTGAACAACCTCTGCAGCCCAGGAATAAATACCACTTGATTGTGGTGAATATTTCTTTTAATGTATTGTTGAATTCGATTTGCTAGTATCTTGTTGAGAAATTTTGCATCCATGTTCATCAGAGATATTGGCCTTTTTAGTGAGTTCTTTGTTTTTGGAATCAAGGTAATGCTGGCCCCATAAAATGAAATAGGAAGTTTTCCTTCCATTTCTATTTTCTGGAACAGTTTGAGAAGAATAGGTATTAATTCATCTTTAAATGTCTGGTAGAATTCCTCTGGGAAGCCATCAGCTTGGACTTTTGTTTGTTGGGAGGTTTTTGCTTACTGATTCAATTGCTTTGCTGGTTATAGTTCTGTTCAAATTTTCTATTTCTTCCTATTTCAGTTATGGTAGTTTGTATATTTGTAGGAATTTGTCCATTTCTTCTAGATTGCCCAGTTTGTTGGCATATAATTTTTTATCATATTCTCTTATAATTGTTTGGATTTCTGTGATGTTGGTTGTGATCTCCTCTTTCATTTGGGATATTTATTTATTTGGGTCTCTTTTTGATGGTCTGGCTAGCAGTTTTTCAATTTTATTAATTTTTTCAAAGAACCAGCTCTTAGTTTTTTTATCTGTCCTACTGTTTTTGTTTGTTTATTTGTTAGTTTCTGTATCATTGATTTCTGTTCTAATGTTTATTATTTTCTGTATTCTGCTGGTTTAAGGCTTTATTTGCTGTTCTTTTTTCAGCTCTTTAAGGTGTAAGGTTAGGTTGTATATCTGAGACCTTTCTTCCTTCCTTAGGAAGGCCTGGATTGCTATATATTTTCCTCTTATGATCCCCTTTGCTGCATCCCAGAGGTTTTGGGTTGTGTTTTCATTTTCATTGGCTTCCATGTACTTTTTAATTTCCTCTTTAATTTTTTTGGTTAAACCATTCTTTCTTTAAAGGATGTTCTTTAATCTCCAAGTATTCGTGGTCTTTCCACCAATCTTTCCAAATTTTTTCTTCTGGTTGATTTCAGGTTTCATAGTGTTGTGGTCTGACAACATGCATGGTATGATCTCAATCTTTTTGTACATGTTGAAGGCTGATTTGTGTCCCAGTATGTGAGCTATTCTGGAGAATGTTCCATGTGCACTTGAGAAGAATGTGTATTCTGCTGCTTTTGGATGAAATGTTCTGAATATATCTGTTAAGTCCATCTAGTCCAGTATGTCATTCAAAATCATTGTTTCCTTGCTGATTTTCTGCTTATATGATCTGTCCATTGTTGTAAGTGAGGTATTGAAGTCCCCTACTATTATGGTATTATTATCAGTGAGTTTCTTTATGTTTGTGATTAATGGATTTATATATTTGGGTGTTCTCATGTTTGGGGCACAGATGTTTACAATTTTAGATCTTGGTGGATAGATCCCTTAATTATGACATAATGGCCTTCTTCATCTCTTTTTACAGTCTTTTGTTTAAAATCTAGTTTTTCTGGGAGTGCCTGGGTGGCTCAGTCAGTTAAGCATCCGACTTTGGCTCAGGTCATGATCTCACGGTTTGTGGGTTCAAGCCCCACCTTGGGCTCTGTGCTGACAGCTCAGAGCTTGGAGCCTGCTTTGGATTCTATGTCTCCCTCTCTCTCTCTATCCTACCTCGCTCATGTTCTGTCTCTCTCAAAAATAAATAAACATTAAAAAAATTTTGAAATCTAGTTTGTCTGATATAAGTACTGGTCTTCTAGCTTTCTTTTGACGTCCATTACCATGGTAGATGGTTCTCCATCCCTTTACTTTCAATCTGCAGGTGACTTTAGTTCTAAAATGAGTCTCTTGTAGGGAGCATATAGATTTGGTCTTTTTTTTTTTTTTTTAATCCATTCTGATACCCTATGTCTTTTGATTGGAGCATTTAGTTCATTTACATTCAGAATGATTACTGATAAATATGAACTTAGTGCCTTGTGTTACTTGCAAAGTGATGTTTCTGATGATGTTCTCTGTTCCTTTCTAGTCTTTTTTTGTTTTTGGTCCTTTTTTTTCACCACTAAATAGTTCCATTTAATATTTCTTGCAGGGCTGGTTTAGTTGTCACGAACTCCTTTAGGTTTTGTCTGGGAAAACTTTGTCTCTCCTATTCTTTTTTTTCTCAACGTTTTTATTTATTTTTTTGGGACAGAGAGAGACAGAGCATGAATGGGGGAGGGGCAGAGAGAGAGGGAGACACAGAATCGGAAACAGGCTCCAGGCTCCGAGCCACCAGCCCAGAGCCCGACACGGGGCTCGAACTCACGGACCGCGAGATCGTGACCTGGCTGAAGTCGGACGCTTAACCGACTGCGCCACCCAGGCGCCCCTCTCCTATTCTTAATGACAGGCTTGCTGGACAAAGTATTCTGGGCTGCATATTATTCCCATTCAGCACATAGAATATATTGTGCCACTCCCTCTGTCCCGCCACGTTTCTGTGGACAGATCTGTTGCAAATGTGATCCGTCTTCCCTTGTCAGTTAAGTATTTTTTTTCTCTTGTTGCTTTCAGGATTGTTTTTTTGTCTGTGTATTTTGTGAATTTGACTGTGTCTTGGTGATGAATTTAATGGGAGTTCTCTGTGCTTCTTGGATTTTGATATCTGTTTCCTTCCCAGATTAGGGAAGGTTTCAGCTATAATTTGCTCAAAAAACGTTCTGCCCCCCTTTTCTCTCTCTTCATCTTCTGGGACTTCTATGATACGAATGTTATTACACTTTAAAGAGTCACTGAATTCCTTAAGCCTAATTTATGATCCAAACCTTTTTCCCCCCTGTTCTTTTCAGCTTCATTATTTTGTGTAATTTTATCGTCTATATCACTGATTCATTCCTCTGCTTCATCCATCTTCATTGTCATGTCATCCATTTGGGTTTGCATCTCAGTTACAGCATTTTTAATTTTGGCCTCCCTAGTTTTTTTGTTTTTGTTTTGTAACATTCATTTATTTATTTTCAGAGAGTGGGAGGAGGGACAGAGACAAAAGAAAAGAAAGAGAATTCCAAGCAGGTTCTGAACTGTCAGCACAGATGTGCTGGCTCGAATTCATGAACCATGAGTTCATGACCTGAGCCAAAATCAAGAGTTGGATGCTTAAGCAACTGAGTCACCCAGGCACCCATTGCCTGACTACTTTTTAGTTTTTCTGTCTCTGCAGTAAGGGATTCTCTAGTGTCTTCTATGCTTTTTTCAAGACCAGCTACTATCCTTATAATTGTTTTAAATTCTAGTTCAGACATCATATATCTGTATTGATTAAATCTCTGGCTGTCACTTCTTCCTGTACTTTCTTTTGGGGTGAATTCCTCCATCTTGTCATATTGTCATGGCAAACAAACAAAGAGCTTGATCCTATGTGTGTTTTGGTCTGCTTCTTAAAAGAAGCTACATCCATTTAATTAATTAATTAATTAATTAATTGAAAAAAATTGGCTCTTTTGTATCCTAAGAGAAAAACAAACAAACCCCCAAACCAAAGAGGCTAGATCCTATTTCCCCTAGACCTGAAACTTTGTAGCACTGTACGATCAGTAGATTTGGTGTGTGTGAGGGGTTTGTGCTAGTCTTCTGGAGGCGGGCCTGCTTCACTGATTTTCAGGTGGACTTGCCCTAGTGGAGATGCACCTTCCAGGAGCAGGGGGACAATGCTTGGTGTAAGCTGCTCTGGCCTCCACTTGGTAGTTCTGTTTTGCTCACTGAAGTTGGTCAGTGCTGATGGGTGGGCTGAAAATGATGTCACCCCTCTCTCTTGTCCCTGCAGTGGGAAGATCGTGCCTACCACTCTCTAAGCCCTCACAGAAGAGCAAACAATCACCTCTCTAGTGTCCCTGGCTTTCATCAGATCCCCACCTTCACCCTGCCTGTATCTGAGCTGTCTGCCTGCCAGCCAGGTGGCACAGCAGTTCTGTGTTTTATCTCAGGCACAAGGCTAGGTTTCAAAATTCCAAATTTTAGAGATCTGTGCAGGGCATCCACACTGGTCTCTGGGGGAGGATCTCACAGTGCTGTGGCCAATCCCTGCTTATCCCAGAAATCAGTTGTGCAACAATGCAGGTTCAGAGTTATGGTAAAGTGCAACAGAAAGCTGGCACCAAGGCATGCTGCCCTCAACCAGTGTCCCATTCTTATGTTAGTGAATGGGTTAGCTCAATGGTGTCTGTTGGGTCTTTTGCCCCTGGGAGAGGCCATGCCCTCTCCCAAATGCACTCCAAGCAGGAAAACTGCTTCTCCCTGTGCATTTCAGGGGAAGCTCAGAACATGTTGCTGGCTCCAGGGTCTCTGCCCTCCTTCCCCACTGGAGTACTGCTAAAGCCCACTAAGCCCAACCCTGGTGATGGTGTAGACCTCCAAAACTTCAGAATCTACATTGTTATTTATAAAAACTTGTGGTATTCAGTCCCTCTCCTTTTCCCAGTCAGTGGTTTTGGGGAAGAGTTTTTCTTGTGCAATTCCCCTGTGTACTTTCACTTTTTCTCTCTCACTCCTCTCTGTGATCAGATCTCCCTTTCCTCCACAGAACCCACAGCTCTTCTCTCCCCTAAATCAACTCTCTGCAGCTCCTACCTTCCACTATGTGGCAGTTTTTTCACCTCTACTTGTGCATTTTTCTTCTCTTGGTCCTCAGATCAATTAGGAGTTCAAACTGATTTGTTTTTCATCTAGCTGTGTTTGAGGACCGAAGCAAGCCTAGGGTCTCCCACTCCTCTGCCATCGTAACTCCTTTTTAAGTAGAGAACCAAAACACCTACAGATATTTTGAGGAAAGAAAGAGAATACTATGAATAAGATTTCATATTCCTAGGGCTCTTGGGAGGTTGGCCAGGATTCAAACACTGACTTGACTCTTAACAATTATATGTACTGTCTTCCATTTTAATTATTGAGTGCTAACTGTTATAGGTATTGTGAACACTCTATATTTCTTTTTCTTGAGTATGTACCTAGGAAGTGCTGGCTTATATGACTACTTTACATTTCCACCAGCAATGTATGAAGGTTCTTTCTAACCTCTCCACATTCTTGCTACCACTTTTTCTTTTTTTTTATTGAGATATAATTGACATATGCTATTACATTGTTTTCAGATGTACAACATAATGATTCATTGTTTGTATACATTGCAAAATGATCACCAAATAAGTCCAATTAACGTCTGTCATCCATACACAGTTACAAAGATTTTTGCTCTTGTGATATGAAGATCTATTCTCAGAAGATATGGAATGCAGTATTATTAATTATAGTCACCATGCTGTACATTACATCCTGAGGGCTTGTTTATTTTATAACTAAAATTTGTACCTTTTACCCACCACTTTCACCCCTTTTGTCTACCCGCCCAACACTCACCTCTGACAACCACCTATCTGTTCTCTGTATAACACTTGTTTTTAATCTTTTATTATAGCCATCCTTGTGATTTTAACTTGTGTTTTACATAATGACTAAAGATATCAAGCATTTTTTCATGTGTTTATTAGTCATTTTGTATATCTTCTTTAGAGAAATGTCTATTCAGATTTTTTGACGTATTTAAGACTGGGTTATCTTTTTATTATAGAGTTTAAAAAGTTCTTTATAGTCTAGATTTAAGTCCCTTATGAGATACGTGAATCACAAATATTTTCTACCATTCTGGGGGTTGTCTTTTACTTCATTGATAATATATCGCTTGCAGCACAAGTTTTAATTTTGATGATGTCCAGTTTATTTTTTCTTTTTTTTCCTATGTTTTGGTGTCATGTCTGTGAAACAATTGCCAAATCTAAATTTATGAAGATTTACCCTCTATTTTCTTCTGTTTTATAGTTTGGCTCTTACATTTAGATCTATAATCCATTTTTAATTTTTGTATTAAGGTTACACAGGGAGTTTATTTTTGTGTATGGTGTGAGGTGGGAGTCAAACTTCATTCTTTTGCTTGTGGATATCTGTTGTTCTAGCACTATTTGTTGAAAAGATTATTTTAGCCCATTGGCTTATCTTGATATCCTTGTGAAAAATCAATTTGCCACAAATATACAGGTCTATTTTTGAAGTGTCAGTGCTAATAGATTAATCTGTATGTCTGTCTTTCTGCCAGTACCACACTGTCTTAATTACTGTAGATTTGTAGTAAGTTTTATAACTGGGAAGTGTGAATTTTTCAACTCTGCTCAGCACTTTCAAGATTGTTTTGGCTATTCTGGATTCTCTTTCCATGTGAATTTTAGGATCAGTTTGGCAATTTATGCAAAGAAGTTGGCTGCGATTCTGATAGGGATTGCACCGAATCTGTGGTAAAATTGGTGGTTTTTTTTGTTTTTTTGTTTTTTTTTAAATTTTTTTTTCAACGTTTATTTATTTTTGGGACAGAGAGAGACAGAGCATGAACGGGCGAGGGGCAGAGAGAGAGGGAGACACAGAATCGGAAACAGGCTCCAGGCTCTGAGCCATCAGCCCAGAGCCTGACGCGGGGCTCGAACTCACAGACGGTGAGATCGTGAACTGGTTGAAGTCGGACGCTTAACCGACTGCGCCACCCAGGCGCCCCAAAATTGGTGTTTTTTGATATTTCTACTATTTTGTCTTATCAATGACATCTTCATATTAACTTGCATTTGGCAGATGCATAAATTTGTTCTTGGAACAATTTTGGAGCATGATTATTGGTTAACCTAACAGTGAGGTGGCCAGTATGTAGCTAGTAGTCTTCTGTAGTAGAAAGACAGAGGAAACAGCACATCCAAAGCCTTATATTGGGGATGATGATAATTAGGTTGGTTCAAGACATATTCAATAGGTTGAATTCATAGGACCTGGTAATTGATGATATATGAGAGATGAAACAGAGAAACATATTTAAAAAATTATTCCCAAGTTTCTTTGAGGAACCAAGATGGGAATGCTGAAGAATTTGTTCCTTCAACTTAGCCATTTCTCTGCCTAGATCTGTGGATTTCTTACCTCTCTAAGTTATTGTTTCCATAGTCAAAGAGGCAGGACAAGGCCAGGATTTAGATTGTAGGCATCTACACAAAAATGGTGAAATTGGGAGGATTGAGAGATACATTGGTACATTGCTACATTGCTACATTGTTACAATGGATAAAGCTAAGGGTTAATTTGTATAGAGATAATCATAGTGTGACTTTATTCACTTAACATTTGTTAAGTAGAGCTCTGGGGTGTCAGATAGTAAGCCAAAGTTCAACAAAATACTTGAAAAGAAAGTGAAATAGAGATGTATATTACTCACAGGTCCTGAAGGAGGTACTCCAAATGTCTAGAGGGGCCATTCAGGGAGTTCAAGACAGGGCGCAGGTAGAGAAAGAGTAATACAGGTCCTGGGAACATACCTTTATTAGGGTCCTTGGGTGGAGTGCTATGGGGTTCCCAGGCTAAATTAAGATTGGTCAACTCAAACCAGAAAATGTGGATTTTGGTAAAATTCTGGGGGTCTTATCTGAAGGGCACACAAGATGAAGGTCCTGGGAGGTGGGGGAGAATGTTTATTATGAGGGTGGTTGAGGGAGTCATATCAGGAACTTATATTTACTTGTAATTCTGAAGGCTGTTAACTAAGGCAAGAGTTCAAGGGAGGGGCTAGTGTCAGCTTGAGGCTGGTTGCTCAGGCAGCAATATTAGGGACTAGTTTAGCTAAACTCTCAATACCAAGCCTTGAATGTGTATCTGAGGAAATTTGAGAGTACACCTAAGGAGATCATACTACGCAGATCCTATATCTTCACTCACAGTACTGATGTATCACCTGAGGTGTCTGAATAAGCAGAGGCTAGGTTGTAGTGTATGAAATCTGGTGTTCAACTGACCACATGTGTGAAGGACTTTATTTTGGGAACCAGAGTCATGTTCTAGAACCAAGAAAGAGGAATAAAGTACATCACACACCTGGAATCTGAAGTTCATCAAAATCAGTCTTTAACAAATTAAAGTAAGAATCATCTGCAAAACATGTAATGCAAGTTTGGGGGCATCTCAATAGATCAACAAGAAGCTCAAATGATTCTGCCAGAAATGGAATATTGATTATACTTTGAAAAACACTGATGAAATTATCTAAAAGATTAATTTAATGATGAATCAGCAGGCTACTAGGAGATACATCCTTTCTTTAGGTCTATAACAGATCTTAATATTTTATGAAAGGAGATTGGGGTAATCTACCAAGAATAGAGCCATATCAGATAGATCTTTGGACAGTCTGTGTGATCATTCTTTAAATAAGTGGTTCTAATATGGTGGGGATTGGAGGGAGGGCTGGCAATTTTGCCCCTCAGAATATTTGGCCTTTTTGTCTGGAGGAATTTTGATTGCCGCAACTGGGGGCAATACTACAAGCATTAAATGAATAGAGGACAAGGCTGCTGCTAAACATATAATATGCAAGATAGTCCCCACAACAAAGAATTGTCTAGTTCGAAGTGTCAATCTTGCTGCTGTTGAGAAAACCTGCTCTAAATTCTGGACTATCATAAGATATTGGAATAAAGAGAAGAACAATAGCTAGCAAGATTTAAGAGACATAGCTAAGGTAGTTCTAATTTATTTTCTTTAGGAGTTGCTACCATTAGCAATATCCACACAACCACCAAAAGAAATACTAAGCTTATGGGAAGAGAAGGATTAAAGGGAAGGGTATACAAAGACATAAGAAAGCCCCAGGAACTCTTCATACCTCTGTTCCATGAAGACTGATTTATGATGATGGTTATTTGCATGGTCTTGGAGGTCCTTGTAAAAGTGACCAGTGAGAAGAGCTTGTATTTGTATAGCAGTTCAGTTTACAAAATACTTGTACATTCCTTAGCTTGTTCTTTGGCTTGGGAGGTAAGCAGCATGGCTTCTGGAACAAATTACCACTCAGTGACTTAGAACAATAGAAACTATTTCCCTAATAGTATAGGGAACCAGAAATCCGAAATCAATGGTTCAGCAGGGCCATAATCCCTCCAAAGTCTGAAGGGGAGAATATTTGTTTTTTCTAGCTTTCTGGTGGTTGTTGGCATTTCTTGGCTGTGGTAACTCTATCTCTCTCTCTGCTCTGTTTTCCCATCACTTTTCTTCTGTGTATATGTCTCAGAACCCCCTCTGCCTTTCTCATTCAGGCATACATGTAATTGCATTTTGGTTCCACTCAGATAACCCTGGATAAGATTCTCCTCTCAAGATCCTTAACTTAATCACATCTTTTGCCACATAAGGTGATAGTCACAGGTCTTAGGGATTAGGATGTGAACATATTCTTATGGAATCTCTACCATTCAGCCCACTGTGCAGGGTAATGATGACCCTCATTTTGCATTATTTTACTAGGTTACATGGCTAATGAATTGTGGAATTTGGCCTTTGAGGCCAAATCCTAGTCCCATTGTTTAACAATATACATACATTTATTGTTTAACAATAAATCATAACAAGAAATAAGAGAAGAAAAAAAGCTAAGGCAGAAAACAAGAATAGAGGAGAAATAGGGAAGTAGAAAACAAAGTTAATTTGCTGACTCAAGATTTGGGAGAGTAGCAAAACTAAATACTGCTGTGGAAAAAAAAGGCTAATAGATGAACCCAGGAGCAATGGTTAGTTAACGTATAATTGAATTACTACCTTCTGGGGTTTTTCTGTCACCACACCTCCCATGGTTCAGTGTTCTAGGCCTGGGATTATCTACAGAGGAGATAATGTCATTTACTTAAAATAGTTGGCACAGTGCCTTACAAATAATAGCATTTCATCATTGCAAGACACCATAATTATCAGCCACAGCTGCCAGTTAACATTTTTGTGTTTAAGTTCTATAACGACAATTGATTTGATGTTTTTGTAAACCTTGCAAATCATTACTTGCCAGGCAACTAACACTCTCAGGCAAGTGGTAAACTATGCAACTTTCATTTTTTCTGCTTCTTGTCCAGAGTTATCTTATTGAGAGAGACTACTGTTTTTAAACTACAGCTTTTCTCAATTTTGGCTACACACTAGAATAACCTGGGGAACTTTAAAAACCCCATGATGTTCCTGCACACCCCAGGCTACTTAAAGACCATCCTCTAGGGATGGGACCTGAGAGAAGGGGTACCTAAACTTTTTGGCTTTATTTTTTAATTTTCACATTCACATTTTAAAATTAGTATATAGAATTTTATACTATACTTTAAACTAGAGTTTAAAGAGTTGTAAAGTATTAAATTTCTAGCATATCATAAATACTGATTTAAAAAGATAAGTCATCATTTCTTTAAATGGATAAAATGGGGGGTAAAAACCATAGTGTAACATTATAACTTCATTTCACTGGGAAATTTCCCATTATTTCCATTCCACACCCTCCATAGAATTTTATCCTACTAATGTAATATATTCTCATCCTTAAATGTCTTTTGTTTATTACCTTATCATAATTCTGTAGAGCAAAAATATGGATATAAATTTGGATTGAGCTTTTAAATTTCCTGTATCCAAAGACTTTAAGTACTTAGAATTTCTGGATCGTGGGATCATTATAATTACTATTAGAATATAATTAATAAATGCAACAATATATTAAGGATAAACTGAATTATATATATATGTATATATTATATATACTTCTTATGTTAAAAAGTATATATATACCTTTTTTTTTGAACCACATGATTTGTTTTGATAAAACAAACACTGAACAAGTAATCTCATGGGTATAGGAAGTCTTTGCAGTTATTCCATGTTAGTGAAGCTTAAAAGGCAAATATTTTCTTTTTAAAATTTTTATTAAATTTTAATTTTAATTCCTATATAGTTAACACCATTTCAGATGTACAAAATAGTGATTCAACAATTCCATACATTAGTGCTCATCATGATAAGCACACTCCTTAATCCCTATCGCCTATTTCACCCATCTCTCCCACCTACCTCCCCTCTGGTAACCATCAGTTTGTTCTCTATAGTTAATAGTCTATTTCTTGATTTGTCTCTCCTTTTCTTTTTCTTTGCTTATTTGTTTTTTTTTCCTTAAATTCCACATATGAATGAAATCATATGGTGTTTATCTTTCTCTCACTGACTTACTTTACTTAGCATTATGCTTTATAGCTTCATCCATGTTGCAAATGGCAAGATTTCATTCTTTTTTGTGGCTTAATAATATTCCATTGGTAAATGTGTTTGTGTGTGTGTGTGTGTGTGTGTGTGTACACACATGCCACATCTTCTTTATCCATTCATCTATTGATGGACACTTGGGTAGCTTTCATATTTTGGCTATTATAAGTAATGTTGCTATAAATATAGGGATGCACGTATCCCTTTAAGTTAATGTTCTTTTATTTTTTGGGTAAATACCCAGTAGCATGATTGCTAGATCATAGGGTAGTTCTAGTTTTAACTTTTTGAGGAATCTCCATACTGTTTTCCATAGTGGCTGCACCAATTTGCATTCCCACCAACATGCATGAGGGTTCCTCTTTTCTCCACATCCTCGCCAACACCTGTTGTTTCTTGTATTGTTGATTTTAGCAATTCTGACAGGTGTGAGGTGATATCTCATTGTAGTTTTGATTTGCATTTCCCTGATATTCAGCATTTTTTTCATCAGTCTGTTGGCCATCTGGATGTCTTTTTGGAAAAATGTCTGTTCATGTCTTCTGCCCATTTTTAAATTGTTTTATGTGTTTTTTGGGTGTGCAGTTGTGGAAGTTCCTTACATATCTTGGGTACTAACCCTTTATTGGATATATCATTTGCAAATACTTTCTCCATTCAGTAGATTGTCTTTTTTTAATACATTTTTTTAATGTTTATTTTATTAATGAGAGGCAGAGAGACAGAGCATGAGCAGGGGAGTGGCAGAGAGAGAGGGAGACACAGAATCTGAAGCAGGGTCCAGGCTCTGAGCTGTCACACAAAGCCTGATGCAGGGCTCGAACTCACGAGCCACGAGATCATGACCTGAGCCAAAGTTGGATGCTTAACCAACTGAGCCACCCAGGCGCCCCTCAGTAGATTGTCTTTGAGTTTTGTTGATTGTTTCCTTTGCTGTGCAGAAGCTTTTTATTTGGATGTAGTCCCAATAGTTTATTTTTGCTTTTTTTTCCCTTGCCTCAGGAGATGTATCTAGAAAAATATTGCTACAGCTAATGTTACAAATATTATTGCCTGTGCTCTCTTCACAAATATTTATGGTTTCAGGACATTTAGGTCTCTAATCCATTTGGAATTTATTTTTGTGTAAGGTGTGAGAAAGTGCTCCAGTTTCATTCTTTTGCATATAACTTTACAGTTTTCCCAACACTATTGGTTGAAGAGACTTTTTCCCATTTCATATTCTTTCCTCCTTTGTCAAAGATTAATTGATCATGTGACTGTAGATTTATTTCTGGATTTTCTATTCTATTCCATTCATCTATGTGTCTATTTTGATACCAGTGCCATAATGTTTTAATTACTACAGCTCTGTAGTATAACTTGAAGTCTGGAATTGTGATGCCTCCAGATTTGCTTTTCTTTTTCAGGATTGATTTGGCTATTTGGGGTCTTTTGTGGTTCCATACAAATTTTAGGGTTGTTTTTCTAGTTTTGTGAAAGCTGCTATTGATATTTTGATAAGGATTGCATTAAATGTGTAGATTGCTTTGGGTAGTATAGATATTTTAACAATATTTGTTCTTCCAATCCAGGAGTATGGAATGTGTTTCCATTTCTTTGTGTCATCTTCCATTTCTTTTATCAATGCTTTATAGTTTTCGGGGTATAGGTCTTTCATCTCTTTGGTTGAGTATATTCCTAGGTACTTTACATTTTTGGTGCAATTATAAGTGATTTTTTTCTTTTCTTAAAAAAATTTAATGTTTATTTATTTTGAGAGAGAGAGAGAGAGATAGAGCATGAGAAGGGGAGGGATAGAGAGAGAGGGAGACACAGAATCAGAAGCAGGCTTCAGGCTCTGAGCTGTTAGCACAGAGCCCAATGTGGGGCTTGAACCCATGGACTGTGAGATCATGACCTGGGCTGAAGTCAGATGCTTAACAGACTGAGCCACCCAGGTGTCCCTAAATGGGATTGTTTTCTTAATTTCTCTTTCTGCTGCTTCATTATTAGTACATAGAAATCAACTGATCTCTGTAAAGATTTTGTATTCCTGTGACTTTACTGAATTCATGATCAGTTCTAGCAGTTTTGGGGGTTTTGTTTTGTTTTGTTTTGTTTGTTTTTTGTTTGGTAGAGTCTTTCAGGTTTTCTATATAGTATCATGTCATCTGCCAATAGTGAAAGTTTTACTTCTTCCTTACCAATTTGGATGCCTTTTATTTCTTTTTGTTGTCTGGTTGCTGTGGCTAAGACTTCCAGTGCTATCTTGAATAAAAGTGGTGAGAGTGGACATCCTTATCTTTTCCTGACCTTACAGGAAAGCTCTCAGTTTTGTTTTTGTTTTTTCTTTTGAGTATGATGTTTGCCATGGGTTTTTCATATATACGCTTTAATATGTTGAGTTATGTTGCCTCTAAACCTACTTTGTTGAGGGTTTTTATCATGAATGGATGTTGTACTTTTCAAATGCTTTTTCTGCATCTATTGAAATGATCATATGGCTTTATCATTTCTTTAATGGATGAAATGTATTATGTTGATTGATTTGCAAATATTTAGCCACTCTTGCACGCTGGGAATAAATACCACTTGACTGTGGTGAATGATTTTTAATATATTGTTGGATTTGTTTTGCTAGTATTTTGTTGAAGATTTCCACATCTGTGTTAGTCAGATACTGGCCTGTAGTTCTCTTCTTTTATGGCATCTTTACTGGTTTGGTTATCAGGGTGATGCTGGCCTGATAGAATGAATTTGGAAGGCTTCCTTCCTTTACTGTTTTTTGGAATAGTTTGAGAAAAATAGGTTCTATTCTTAAAATCTTTGGTAGAATTTACCTGTGAAGCAGTCTGGTCCTAGACTTTTTTTGTTGGGAGTTTTTTGATTACTGATTGAATTTCCTTGCTAGTAATCAATCTGTTCAAATTTTCTATTTCTTCCTCCTTCAGTTTTGTTAGGTTATATGTTTCTAGGAATTTATCCATTTCTTCTAGGTTGTCCAGTTTGTTGACATACAGCTTTTCATAATATTTTGTTACAATTGTTTGTATTTCTGTAGTGTTGGTTGTTATTTCTCCTCTTTCATTTGTGGTTATGTTTGAATCTTTTCTCTCTTTTCTTTCTTTCATGAGTCTAACTAGAGGTTTGTCAATTTTGTTGATATTTGCAAGGAACCATCTCCTGGTTTCATTGATCTGTATTTTTGTTTTTTTAGTTTCTATATCATTTATCTCTGCACTAATCTTCATTTCTTTCCATCTGCTAGTTTTGGGTTTTGTTTGTTTTTTTTCTAGCTCCTTTAGGTGTAGAGTTAGGTTGTTTATTGGAGATTTTTCTTGCTTCTTGAGGTACGCCTGTATTGCCATAAGCTTCTCTTTTAGAATTGCTTTTCCTGCATCCCAAAGGTTTTGGATCCTTGTGTTTTCATTTTCATTTGTTTCCATGTACTTTTTATTTCTTCTTTGATTTCCTGGCTGACCTAGTCATTACTTAGTAGTATGTTATTTAAACTCCATGTGTTTGTGGTCTTTCCAGATTTTTTTTTTTTATGGTGGGTGATTTCTAATTTTATAGCATTGTGGTCAGAAAAGATGCATGGCATGACTTCAATCTCTTTGAGTTTGTTGAGGCTTGTTTTGTGCCCTAATATGTGAGATATTGTGGAGAATGTTCCATATGCACTTGAAAAGAATTTGTATTCAACTGTCTTAGCATGGGATGTTCTGAATATATCTGTTAAATCCATCTGGTCGAGTGTGTTATTCAAAGCCACTGTTTCCTTGTTCCATTTCTATTTGGATCATCTTTTCATTTATGTAAGTGGCCTGTTAAAGTCCCTATTATTATTGAATTGCTATCAATTAGTCCTTTATGTTTGTTATTAACTGTTTCATGTATTTAGATGTTCCATATTGGTTCCATAAATATTTACAGTTGTTATAGCTTCCTGTTGGATTGTCCCTTTGATTATTAGTGTCCTTCTTTGTCTCTTGTTACAGTCTTTTTTTTTTTTTTTTAAAGTCTATTTTATCCAATATAAGTTTTCCTATCTTGGCTTTCTTTTGATATCCATTTGCATGATAAATGTTTGTACATCCCTTCACTTCCAGTTTGTGGGTGTCTTTTGGTCTGAAATGAGTCTCTTGTAGGCAGCAGATAGATGGATTTTTTTAAAATCTATACTGTCATCCTATTTTTTTTTATTGGATTGTTGAGTCCATTTACATTCAAAGTAATTACTGATAGATATGTATTTCTTGCCATTTTGTTACTTGTTTTGTTTCCATAGTTTGTCTTTGATCTTTTCTTGTACTGTTTCATGGTTTGCTGGTTTTCTTTAGTGATATACTTGGATTCCTTTTTCTTTATTCTTTGCATATCTATTACTGGTTTTTGATTTGTGGTTATCAATAGGGTTGTATGTAACATTTTTTGCATATCTCAGTCTATATTAAGTTGATGGTTGCTTAAGTTTGAACCCATTATTTACTCCTCTCCTCCCTTCATTTTAGTATATGTTGTTATATTTTACATTCTTTTATTTTGTGTATCTTTTGGCTGATTTTTACAGATATATTTATTTTTTATACTCTCATTTATGGTCTTTCCTTTTCACTCATAGAATCCCCTTTACATTTCTTGTGAGTCTGGTTTAGTGGTCATGAATTCCTTTAGTTTTGTTTATCCAACAACTTCTCTATCTCTCCTTCTATTCTGAATGATAGCCTTGCTGGATAGAGTATTCTTGGCTGCAGATTTTCCCTCTCACCACTTTGAATATACCATGCCACTTCCTTCTGGCCTGTAAAATTCCTGTTGAAAAATCCACTGATAGCCTTATGGGGTTTCCCTGGTATGTGACCATTTTCTTTTGCTGCTTTTAAATATTTTTCTTTGTCACTACTTTTTGGCATTTTAATTATTATGTATCTTGGTGTGGATTTCCTTGGTTTGATTTTGGGGGGGAATCTCTGTGCTTCCTGGATCTTAGTATCTATTTCCTTCCCATATTAGGGAAGTTTTCAGCTATTATGTCTTCAAACATATTTTCTGCCATTTTTTCACTCTGTTCTTTTTCAAGGATCCTTATAATGCAAAATCATTACAATTGATGGAGTCACTGAGTTCCCTAAGGCTATTCTTGTTTTGCATAATTCTTTTTTTCCCCCATTTGCTCAGCTTGATTAATTTCCATTACCCTGTTTTCCAGATCACTAATTCGTTCCTCTGCTTCCTCTAGCCTGCTGTGTATTCCATCAAGTGTATTTTTAATTTAATTTATTGTGTTCTTCAATTCTGATATTTTTTTTCTCTCTCTTTGTTAAGGATTTTACTGATGTCCTCCCCTATTTTCTCAAGTCCAGTGAGTATCTTTGTGATCATCATTTTAAATTCTCTATCAGGCATATTTTTTATAACTGTTTGGTTAAGTCTCTTGCTGTGGTTCTGTCCTGTTCTTTCATTTAGGACATGTTCCTCTGTCTCCTCATTTTGTCTAACGTTATGTGTCTGTTTCTGTGTGTTATAAAAATCAGCTATGTCTCCTGCACTGGAAAGTAGTGGCCTTATGGAGAAGAGGTCTTGTAGTGCTCTGCTGTGTAGTGTCCCATGTTTGCAAGAATCTGTTGCTTCAGGAAGTTCTCTTGTGGTGTTGCATGTGCCTTGCTATTATGGCTGGGTCACTTTTTCCTTCAGTGCAGTCATCTGTAATGGCTTCCTTGCAGTATTAGTGGGCCAATCTGGGGACTCCTTGGGCTTGAGTTGAATCAGACCAGGCATTTATTTGAGATTCAGTAACACCAAACTGTTGGGTGCTTTCCCTGTGTTATCCCCTGAGAAGTTTTCTTGGTGGACGGGACCTACAGTCAGACTAGTAGTTTGCCTCCAGCCCACTGCTGACGTCTCTGTCTGACGGGTGTGTGTGATTGTCTTTCCCTCTCTCTGGAGGAGTCACTTTGGAGTTGTGCTGGCCACCATAGGGGCTGCTTGCACACTGCCAAACCTGCAGCATTGCCCTGTAACTGTGTTCAAGAGTGCCCCTTTGGGGCGCCTGGGTGGCGCAGTCGTTAAGCGTCCGACTTCAGCCAGGTCACGATCTCGCGGTCCGTGAGTTCGAGCCCCGCGTCGGGCTCTGGGCTGATGGCTCAGAGCCTGGAGCCTGTTTCCGATTCTGTGTCTCCCTCTCTCTCTGCCCCTCCCCCGTTCATGCTCTGTCTCTCTCTGTCCCAAAAATAAAAATAAAAACGTTGGAAAAAAAAAAAAAAAGAGTGCCCCTTGGAGAGGGTGGTTCCCTCGAGGCACAGTGCAGGGGTAATGTCATGAAGGGGGGTGGGAGAGATGCCCTCAAGCTTGTAGGTCATGGGAGGGGCCCTGTAGCACCAGCACTGAAGTACCCATCAGTCTCCACCGAAACACAGTGCATGGCAGCAGTGCGGTAAGGGGGTGGTGCATGACTGTTTCATTGCAGAAGGGGCCTTGTTACACTGGACTAAAGCTGCCCTTCCAGAGGGGTGGATTGGTGGAAGCACAGCATGTAGAAGCAGGGTGGCAGTGTTAGCAAGTTAGGTAGGGGACAGGGAAGGAAAATGGTGCCTGCCAGTTCCTTTGTTCCTAGAGGACTTCCCCAGTGATTTCTATGCCTCCAGACACTCTCTGAGATGAGTAAATGACTCTTCCTCCCATATGCCCCAGGCACCTTTCAAACTGCTGCTTAGATGCTCTATATCCACCAGCTGTTTGTTGTGCTGTCTTTTTAAGGGGGTGGGGAGGACTCAGTGTCCTCTCACCCTCCTTACTCTCCCAAAGCTGAGCCCACTGATTTTTTTTTTTCTAATTTCAGGTGTTAAGTCATTTAGCTCCTGACTGTGTCTCCACCCTCCTACCCTTTTCCATGTGCACTCTTCTCCACAGTTAGTTGTGGAGTTTATTCTGCCATTTTCTGAGTTATTTAGACTGCTATTAGGTGTTCTCTAGTTGTATCTGTGGGATGAGGTGAGCCTAGACTTATCCTACTCTGCCATCTTCCCCAAAAGTCAATATGGTATGTTTATACACAGCAACAAAAATGAATGACGTACTTATACATACATTAGGATGAATGAATTTGAAAAGCATTGTGTTGAGTGAAAGAAGCCAGACATAAAAGAGTATATTCTGTATGATTCCATTTATATAAAAATTCTAGAAAACGCAAACCAATTTATATGGACACAAATCAGACTGGTAGTGACTGGGGCTGCCAGTGAAGAGAGGGATGGACTACAAAGGGTTTTAGGGAAGCTCATAAGGATGATGGAAATGTTCTGTAACTTGCATGTGGTGATGAGTTCATAGGTGTAATGTAAAGAATTAATTGAATTGTACCGTTTATATATCATATAGTTGATAAAATATGTTTAAAGTTTTTATAAATATTAAAATAAAATTTTATTGGGAACATACAGAAGAATAAATCCCTACACAAAGTAGTAAAGTCTGTCTCACTTTTGAACCAAAGCAAATAGTGCTGCTGTGATTAATTCATCTGACTTCATCTCCTATCTATAACTCACCTCATTCTACCCACTTCTCCCCCACCAGACCATAGGTCCACTTCTGGGGCATGCTCCTCTCCATAACTTCCTTCAAGTCTTTCTTCAAATGTCATCTTTTATTAAAGGCCATTCTGAACATTTTTTAAAATGGCAACCTAATACAGAGAAAGACAGATGGTTTCACTCTTATGTGGATCCTGAGAAACTTAACAGAAACCCATGGGGGAGGGGAAGGAAAAAAAAAACGTTAAAGTGGAAGAGAGCCAAAGCATAAGAGACTCTTAAAAACTGAGAACAAACTGAGGATTGATGGGGGGTGGGAGGGAGGGGAGGGTGGGTGATGGGTATTGAGGAGGGCACATTTTGGGATGAGCACTGGGTGTTGTATGGAAACCAATTTGACAATAAACTTCATATATTGAAAAAAAATAAATAAAAAATAAAATGGCAACCTACATCTTCCTCACTATACTTTGATCTCTTCTACTTCACTCTTTCTTTATTCTATAGGCCTTAACATCTTCTAAGTACTATATAATTTACTCATTATATTTAGGATTTATTGCCATTTTGGATGTAAATTCCATGATGGCAGAAATCTTTGTTTTGTTCTCTGCCATACCTAGCTAGAACTGTGCCTGGCATATGCTCAGCCCTCAGTAAATGTTGAATAAAAGATGAATGAAAGTAGACTTAAAACTGAAGACTTCTCAAGTTGGTATATATTTGTGTCACTAAGATCCATCATTAAACATTTTAAACCCTTCTAGGGATTTCTATAAGGGTACTCTGATAAAAAAGCAAAACAAAAAACTTACAGTTTGTATAACATGTATAACAACCTTCTTGTATGACAGATTTATGCTTTCAGTCACATCACTGAAACCTAGTTTCTCAGAGATTTTATCATTCCTAATTCAAAGGAATGTCTACTTTTGACACAAAAGTGTCATAGCTTAGGTAGATTTCTGTACTACATATGTTTAGCACCCAAAGAAATGGAGTTAGAAAGTCAGAACTGGGTCAGGAGAAACTGGCCCAGTTGTGGGATTATTGTCAGTGCTTGAAGTGCTTTTACTGAACTGTGAAGTAGATCAAAAAGACAATAGTCTTTAGGATGTCCAATCCAGTGGCCTAATTAAGGGTAGGGTGAAGGAGAAATGTGCAGTGTTCAGAGGGAATGTAAACAACAGGCAATGCTCAGGTAAGTAGAAACAAGTAATACCTCAGGAAGCAGTATGAGGCGAGATAAGCAAACACACAAGAGAAGGTTTCTAGCACAAAGGCTGGGCAACATGGCAAGAAGGGCAGGGTGCAAACAAGGACCCCAGTTCAAGCAGAAATTATCAATACACCTTGCAGTTTGGGGGACTAACCTGGAGTAGTAAAATATGTAGGGAAAACTCTCTCTTCTAAGAGCACTGAGGAAGCCACAGAGCATTCACCTTTTGAGACCCCTTAATCTTAGAATTTATGTAGGATAGGGAGATTGCAATTCAAGATGAATTTCAATTAGGGTCAGAAGACTAACTTTTACAAAATTTCTCAATATTGAGAATCAGCATGGTACAGTAAGAATAACACTTTCATTATAGTCTTGTTTGAAGATCAAATTAGTGATGTTTATACTGCATTTAGAATAGTACCTTACATAGTAAGCACTACATTATCAGGAGATGTGTCTTATAATAGAACATAATTCTGTGAAAATACAGTGCCTAAGTTCTCACCCATCTAGTATGTAACAAAGGTTATGTTGTACTTTCCTGAAAAAAAACGTAAATTTAGAAATTTCTTGAGTAAACTTTTAAAATTGCAAATGGAACTGAATATTGATGGATTTGGAAAATATTGCAGAGCTGATGAAAAGAATAGTGGTATAAGAAAAATGTATGAATGTTACACATGTATTTGCACTTCTACTTTACCTGAATGACATCTAAAAATAACAAAAGAAGTAAATGAAAAATAAGTGGCAAAAGACAACTAATAGTTAGACTACAAGAATATTGACAGACCAGTGAAGTTACAATACTTATGTAGTGTGTAAATAAACTATATGATCACATAGTATATATAATGCATATAATTGCATAAAATTGTATGAACTATCATTTAAAGGATGTGTATCTCATGTTGCTCTCTGAGAAGAAAAGTGTCACCATATAAATTGAAGTAGATAAAACATTCTTAAGTCATCAACTGGGTAGCCAAGTGTTTTGTGCTCATAAATCCATCTTTCCATCTGTGAATAACTCTGGATGACCAGGAATGACCTTTACTGTACTTCCATTATAGTTCTTAGAAAATGATATAGATAGCCTCAAGCTCAAAAGTACCAAAATATGAATATTTGTGGAGGACTTCTTGCTTCTGTGAACAAATTTGCCCATGAACACTAGCCAAATTTCAGGGCCCTTTTGAGGCTGAGCTTGCTAAATGGTATGGTTTGATTGCCCTCTCATAGATCCTGGATCTGACTTCAACTTAGTGAGAAGACTTATTTCACCCCAGATATGAGTTCTGTGGTTACTCTAACACTGTTTCTCAAAGACTGGTCCAAGGACCTGCTGAATCAGAATCACCTGTTGTGCTTGATAAAAAAGATATCAAATGGGCCAAAGATCTTAGGAAACACTTCATCAAAGATTTGCAGATGGCAGATAAGCACATGAAAAGGTGCTTTTCATCCTATCAATAAAATACAAATTAAAACAACAATAAGATACTACTACATACCTATTAGAAAGGCCAAAATCTAGAACATGGACAACACTAAATGCTGGTGAGGATGTGGAACAGCAGGAACTCCCATTGATTGCTGGTGGGAATGCAAAATGATACAGCTACTTTGGAAGACAATTTAACATTTTCTTACAAAATAAACGTCTCTTACCGTACAATCCATTAATCATATTTACCCAAAGGAATTAAAAACTTACATCCACACAAAAACCTGCACTTGAACGTTCACAGCTACTTTATTCATAATTGCTAAAACCTGGAAACAACCAGGGTGCCTGGGTGGCTCAGTCGGTTGAGCATCTGACTTTGGCTCAGGTCATGATCTCACAGCTTGTGGATTTGAGCCCCGTGTTGGGCTCAGAGCCTGGATCTGCTTTGGATTCTGTGTCTCCCTTCTCTCTGACCCTCCCCCACTCACACTCTGTCTCTCTCTCAAAAATAAGTAATAAAACATTAAAATATTAAAAAAAAAACTTGGAAGCAACCACGATGTGCTTCAGTAGGTGAATGGATAAATAAATTGT
Organism: Puma concolor; assembly: GCF_028749965.1. NCBI lineage: Eukaryota > Metazoa > Chordata > Mammalia > Carnivora > Felidae > Puma > Puma concolor. The sequence goes on from NC_141677.1 coordinate 20,806,613, forward strand.
GGTATAACCAGACAATGGAATATTATTTAGCTCAAACAAGAAATGAGCTATCAAGCTGTGAAAAGACATGGAGGAAACTTAAATACATATTATTAAGTGAAAGAAACTAATCAGAAAAGACTATGTACTGTAAGGTTACAACTACATGTATGACATTCTAGAAAAGGCAAAATTATAGAGACAGTAAAAAGATAAGTGGTTTTCAGAGGTAGGTGGAGAGAGAGGGATGATAGGGTGGAATATAGAGGATTTTTAGGTCAGTGAAACTACTCTGGGTGATATTATAATGGTAGGTATATGTCATTATACCTTTGTCCAAACCCATAGTATGTACAACAAAGGTGAGCTGTAATGTGAACTATGGACTTTGAGTGATAATTTGTCTGTGTAGGTTAATCGATTGTAACAAGTGCATCACTCTGATGGGGGATGTTGATAATGGGGAGGCTATGCTGTGTGGGGGCATGAGGTATATTGGAAATCTCTGTACCTTCCTCTCAATTTTGAATCTAAAACTGTTCTAAAAAATAGTCTGTTTACAAAATAAAAAACCCCACCAATTCCAGCACCTAATCCCAGACCTATAGAGTCACAATCTCTGAGGAAAGACCACTTGGATCTTCATTTTCTGCAAGCAATCCAGATGATTCTTATGCCTACTAAAATTTAAAATCTACTGCATTGGCATACATACATATGCTTTCTCAACTCAGGCTGCCCCGTTCAGGAACAGCTCAGTGCCCAGATGGCTGAGGTTGAAGGCAATAGAGGTTGAAGCAAGCTGGATTGGGCTCTGGCTGTGTTTCGTTCATCATATATTCTTCCCAGGCTCTCTCACTCAATCTGTTAACCTCAAATGGTAGTGTAGTATACATACTGTTTTTGATTTTGTTGTTATTATTACTGTTTTACATTAGCAGTGTATCTAAAAGAAAAAGAAGCATAGAGAACTGCTTCTGTTTTTGTTTTTGATTTTTTTTGCTTTTTGTTTTTTAAGCCTGTGCTTTATTCCATTGCATGGCTATAGCCACAACTTAAAAAAAAACAAAAAAAAAAACAAAAAAAACCCAAAACCAGATTCCCTAATGATTGATTGTTTCTCAACTTCAGCTGTTACAAAAAAAAATGCTGCCATAATAGTCTTGTACATGTTTACACATGTCTTTAGCACCTCTGTGAACATATCTAAGATAAATTCCTTAAAGTGAAAATGCCAATTGGAGGTATATGCATTTGTAATTTTGATCTGTGGTGCCAAGTTGCCTTCCACAGAAGTAGTGCCAATTACATACCCCTAGCAGTATGTGAGCACTGCATAACTTTTTAATGACTGCTTATTATTCTACTGTAGAGATTACCATAATTTGTTTAATCTGTCTTTTGTTTGTGAGCATTGAACTTGTTTCTCTAGCCTACATTCATTTTGATCTCAAAGCCACACTATTTTGTGGTACTATGACTAAACTAATCAACAAGGGGGATTTGACAGCCTTGGGAGGGTCCTTGTGCTTATTGTTGTCATTATCCTAACAACAGCCCTACAAAGTCTTTTCAAAGTGCTTCTCCATCTACATCTCACTTTTGTGGCCAGACCTCACCCTAGCCTCTGGGAATTTCTTCAGTGAACCCAGCAGGACGACATCCCTTAAGTTAAATTCCAAAGCTTTGAAGCATATCAGCAGATCAGGACCCCTTACTGACTAAATACACAGAGCCCTGACCCCACACAGCTTCAAGCTTGTTGTTTTCTGCAGCCTTTCATCCCTGCATCCTTCAGTCCATCTCTTCCCCAGTGGGAAAGCAAACAGTGGAGTGGGAAGAGCAAGATGCTTGTCCCCCAGGCTGTGCAGATGGCTCTGATCTCTGCAGTGACTTGTTTGCAAACAACTTCTTTCCTTTAGTGCCAGAGGACTGAAGAGAGAAGTGGGAATGGGGACAGCTCTGGCACCTGGAAACTGAAGGTTAATCTGCATGAAGCAATATAAGAAGTGGTTTATGCTGAGCATCTCCAGCTTGTCATATTTTAGTTCAGCTCTAGCCTCAAACTTGGATGGTTTCTTACTGTTTGTTAAAGAGTTCCCACATATTTAGAGGTTCTCAGAGATGGTGGTCTTGGAGTAGAAACAGTTCTCAGAAAAAAGTGCTACAACTCCAGCCATGATGGCCTTTTGTCATTAATCTCCTAGGCTCTTCTAGTCTGGATCCAATTAGAAATCAGAGTGAGAGAGAGATGATACTAGAAATTACTGTAGCCAGAGACCCATGAAGATTTAAATCTTACCAAAAGAATAGCCAAGAAAGACATACAAGGAAGAAAGGTTAGCAAAGGAATACAAAGTAACGCATGATTGATAAATGTGCTTCTGACCCCGCAACCCCAATATACACAACTAAAGTTTTCTAAAGCTTCCTTTAGGTAGTACCTATTCTAATACAACTTCACCCAAAGATCCCGAACCATAGTTCTGGTTTGCCACAAAAAAGCCCTAAGGAAAGAAGAGGGAAGTGAGGAGGTTATGACAATTTACTTCCTGTGAACATGGACCCTGGATCTATATCAGCTTGGAAGGAAGATGAGAGAATCACACTCCTATGGATGCCATATTGGAGGAAACCAGGCTCCAAGCAGGGAGAAAGTAAAGGCACTGAAGCAGGAGCATTCTTGGTGTGTATAAGGGACAGCCCCTGATCCATGGATTTATTTAATTTATGATTCTGGCAAGTGTTTTGGATTACAGTTGGTGGCTTTGGATTTAATAATTTTAAATATAGTAGCCTTCATTTTTTGGATGCACTGAACAATACTTTATTCAGAATTCTGTTTTCATCTGTTGACATATGCTTGTTCCTACTGGCATATAAAATTCTGAAAATCATGGGGCACCTGGGTGGCTCAGTTGGTTGAACAGCTGACTCTTGATTTTAGCTCAGGTCACGATACGAGGGTCTTGGGATTGAGCCCTGTGTCAGGCTCCATGCTGAGTGTGGAGTTTGCTTAAGATTCTCTTTCTCCCTCTGCCCCTCTCCCCCCACCTTCTCTCTCTCTTTCTAAAATAAAAGAATAATAAAAAATAAAAATAAATTAAAATTAAATTAAAATTCTGAAAATCAATGATGTCACTCTTTTCCTAACTGTGGTTGGGAAGACCTTGTAAATATAGATTACAAACCAAGAAATGTCAAATTAATGACACTGACAATAAATTAAATTATTTTACTGGAAGTCTTCACTTTGGTCCATAATTTGTATAAATCATTCATAAATTAATTGATCATCTGCTTTTCTGATCATTGAATTTACCAAAAGGAATAAAATTTCCCCATTCTGATTATAAAGGGAAAAATAACCTATACCTAGAAGTTTGAGTCAGTAACACCTTGGCAAAGTTTGATTTGGATGTTAATTGGCCAAATAATTTGGAAGTAGTTTTGGTGTCCAGTGGTTTTTTCCCAGTTTCCAAGAAGTTTAGACATCTATAGCTACTCATCCAAGAAAACTACAGCTAGATGCATTCCATCATCTGGTTATATTTCAGTGTTTCTCAAGAGTAGTTTATTCCACAAACATCAGAGGGCAGCATTTGATAGGTATTCCAGAATCACAGAAAAAATTCTCCACATCAAACCTGTCTGAATGTTCCATTGAGCTATGCTTTTCTCTCTTCTCTTCTGATTCCATTTCTGCTCTTTGCAAGCCAGCAAATGCCTTCACCTGTGGCTTTTCACTACTCACTGCTCTCTCCTTCCTCCATGGACAGACCCCGCTGGCTGAGGTTCATCCTTTGCCCCTCAATTTAGGATGCTTGTCTGTACCTCATAGGCTGGGAAACCAAAAACTGTATCTCTGTTTAGGGCTGCAAATGTGATTTAAATTTGGCCAATCACTTGTGGGATGCACTTGTGGGATATTTGGAAGACAGATATAAGTATGGAGGAGTGCTGTTGTTTCTGTTTCTGCAGGCAAGCATGGTGTGGAGGGGTTGGGCTTTCTGTAGTAGCATCACAATATCTAGTCACTAGCTCCATTGGGCTCAAGGCATGGGATACTGGACATGCAGGTTTTGCTGATGCCGGTCAAGCAGGAGCAGTGTAACTTCAGAGACAAGAGCTATATCAGTGGGGCATTGTGATTTCCAGATCGCTGTGTAGGCTGAATTCCATGGCAGTTTCCTGATTCTCTACCTTTTTGATTATGCCATGGTAGCTGGTTTCTTGGCAGGCCAGTTCTGTCTTCTGGGAGTCATTCCTGGAGGCCCTGCCTCAAATTTGTTTCCCCATCTTTTCCAATATTTTATATACACCCAATTCTCTGCATTTCTTACATTCCTTTCTGCTGAAAATAGCGAATGTGGTTTCTGTTTTCTATAACTGACCCCTGAATGATGCACTGGCTGGAGGTAAGCAAAAGTTCCAGCTCAAGTACAGTACCAATCATATTTCTATGATCTTTGTAGCCATCCGGTGAACTGAACTGAAATACCACCATGAAATCTAGGGAATAAAATTACTTCTTCCCATGTGTCTTGCCCCACTTTTAAAGTAAGTTACTATGATTCTACTGCTGCCACTAACATAATGGATTTGAAGTGGGGATCTCTTGGATTGCATGCTGGCAATTAAGCTCACAGCCATAATTCACTCAATAAACATTTACCTAGCAGATGACAGCAAGATAGTTTAGAAAGGGTTATCAGGAACTAACCACCCTAACGTTAGCGTAGTGTAGCTTCCCTGGCCCTCAAAAGACACATTGGCTGGAGGATACTGATATAGTTGGCTTGAGGGATCCACATATCTAAGGATGCCTGCCAACTTCCTCAGCTATTCTATATACCTTTCTTTTGTATGAGGCATAGCTTGGATATGTTCCCTGACACTATTCACATGCTAGCATGGGAAATATCTAAACCCATTTGACCTCACAAGATAGATCCTAAACAAATATGTTCTACTTATTCATGTTTCCAACAGCTACTATTGGGGTATTTAAACTATTCCTTTACATGAATTCCCAGTATACCAGCCACTCTTAATGACATGATACTCTAGTGGGCATATTGAATAGAGTCTCTGGTAAGGGAACTCTTTAAAAATAAATGTCCAGGATTTTTATATAAGATAATTGACAAGACTGTAAATCCAACCTATAATCTAGAAGATCAAACTCAGGGTTTTATTTTCAAGGAGACAAACTAAAATTCCTTAATTTTTTATGATCAGCATGCTGCAAGAATCCCTAACTCTTATAGCTATAGGGCTGAGATTACTATAAGAGTTGAAGAAGGAATCAAAGATTTCCAAGCAACCAATCCCTCTTTAAAACACACGCACACACCACCACCACCACCACCACCACCACCATTGAAATTTCATTGCATAAGGAAGCCTTTCTGTCTTCCTTGTTTATAGAAACTATACTTTTTGCTACACTGAAAGCTCTCTTTCAGGAGGAAGCTGATAATCCCCTTTATGCTACATCTACTGTCAGGAGACTAGGGACTAGGACCACATCCTATTTTTCCCTGTGGTCATGTGCAAAACTGGACATTTCAAAAGAAATTTCTGAAAACATCACAGGAATTGGCAAACTCAACTAGCAAAAAAAAAAAAAAAAAAAAAGCAATCTTTTTAGAAATAGATATTGAGGCTACTTGGCTCAGATATAGAGATGATACTTTCAGATGGGGCTAAATTTGTTTCTATGAGTGCACAATTCTCTTATGGCTCTATACCCTATAATTTGATCCCCGGATCCATATTCCTATCTGTTAGGATTCTTCAGTCATTAACAATACAAATCAATGCTGGGTAGCTGAAACAGTATAGAAGTTAATAGCTTAAGCTTACCTTGGTACAAATTCTGATTTTTTAACTTACTAATTATGTCATTGGGCAATAAAACTAACCTCCATTTGTTTTCATTTGTATAAGGGAATAATAAAAATACTACACACTTCATAAGGCATTGTGAGAAATAGGTGGAAAGTTGTATGTCAAGAGTTAGGTGCATAGTAACTATTCAATGGATTTCAACTATGATTTTATTTCTGGATGGCCTTTCTTACATTTCTCAAAGGAATTGTTTATGATCATTAAATAAAAAACATACCTGGAGCCCACCACATAGAGTTTTTGATGCTTGTAAATAAGTTTTCCTTTCCTGAATGAATGCTTATAATTTTTGTGTTTGCCCTTGTGGCATTAAATTTGGATGTACTCAAAACCATTTGTGTCAGTTGGGTCCTAGAGTAAGCAGACCCTGAGACAAAGTTGGAAGTGAAAGAGGTTTATTGGGAGATATTATCTGTGACAGGCAAAAGGGGAAAGAAGTGGGATTTGGCAGGGAGAGCCTTCAGAATATGATACAGCTCTGACACCTGCAAAGGAAGAGAAATGGAAAACAGGAATGGATAGGGAGAGCCTCAGATCTGACAAAACATCAGCCAACCTGGTGGGGACGTCTAAAGCAAAGATTGCTTTTTAGAGTATGCATTAATGGTGAGGCACTAGTGTCTCTGTTGTGTTGTCATTGGCCGGGAATGCCTTAGAAGAATATGGCTTCAACTTGAAAGTTAAGGCAGATCCTGAAAGCATTAATAGCTGAAGCTGCTGGCAAGTTCTTTCTTTCTTTTTTTTTTTATACATATGAAATTTATTGTCAAATTGGTTTCCATACAACACCCAGTGCTCATCCCAAAAGGTGCCCTCCTCAATACCCATCACCCACCCTTCCCTCCCTCCCACCCCCCATCAATCCTCAGTTTGTTCTCAGTTTTTAACAGTCTCTTATGCTTTGGCTCTCTCCCACTCTAACCTCTTTTTTTTCTTTTCCTTCCCCTCCCCCATGGGTTTCTGTTAAGTTTCTTAGGATCCACATAAGACTGAAACTATATGGTATCTGTCTTTCTCTGTATGGCTTATTTCACTTAGCATCACACTCTCCAGTTCCATCCACGTTGCTACAAAAGGCCATATTTCATTTTTTCTCATTGCCACGTAGTATTCCATTGTGTATATAAACCACAATTTCTTTATCCATTCATCAGTTGAAGGACATTTAGGTTCTTTCCATAATTTGGCTATTGTTGAGAGTGCTGCTATAAACATTGGGGTACAAGTGCCCCTATGCATCAGTACTCCTGTATCCCTTGGATAAATTCCTAGCAGTGCTATTGCTGGGTCATAGGGTAGGTCTATTTTTAATTTTCTGAGGAACCTCCACACTGCTTTCCAGAGCAGCTGCACCAATTTGCATTCCCACCAACAGTGCAAGAGGGTTCCCGTTTCTCCACATCCTCTCCAGCATCTATAGTCTCCTGATTTGTTCATTTTGGCCACTCTGACTGGCGTGAGGTGATATCTGAGTGTGGTTTTGATTTGTATTTCCCTGATAAGGAGCGACACTGAACATCTTTTCATGTGCCTGTTGGCCATCCGGATGTCTTCTTTAGAGAAGTGTCTATTCATGTTTTCTGCCCATTTCTTCACTGGGTTATTTGCTTTTCAGGTGTGGAGTTTGGTGAGCTCTTTATAGATTTTGGAAACTAGCCCTTTTTCCGATATGTCATTTGCAAATATCTTTTCCCATTCCGTTGGTTGCCTTTTAGTTTTGTTGGTTGTTTCCTTTGCTGTGCAGAAGCTTTTTATCTTCATAAGGTCCCAGTAATTCACTTTTGCTTTTTTTTTTTTTTAATTAAAAAATTTTTTTTCAACGTTTATTTATTTTTGGGACAGACAGAGACAGAGCATGAATGGGGCAGGGGCAGAGAGAGAGGGAGACACAGAATCGGAAACAGGCTCCAGGCTCTGAGCCATCAGCCCAGAGCCCGACGTGGGGCTCGAACTCACGGACCGCGAGATCGTGACCTGGCTGAAGTCGGACGCTTAACCGGCTGCGCCACCCAGGCGCCCCTCACTTTTGCTTTTAATTCCCTTGCCTTTGGGGATGTGTCAAGTAAGAGATTGCTACGGCTGAGGTCAGAGAGGTCTTTTCCTGCTTTCTCCTCTAAGGTTTTGATGGTTTCCTGTCTCACATTCAGGTCCTTTATCCATTTTGAGTTTATTTTTGTGAATGGTGTGAGAAAGTGGTCTAGTTTCAACCTTCTGCATGTTGCTGTCCAGTTCTCCCAGCACCATTTGTTAAAGAGACTGTCTTTTTTCCATTGGATGTTCTTTCCTGCTTTGTCAAAGATGAGTTGGCCATACGTTTGTGCATCCAATTCTGGAGTCTCTATTCTATTCCATTGGTCTATGTGTCTGTTTTTGTGCCAATACCATGCTGTCTTGATGATGACAGCTTTGTAGTAGAGGCTAAAGTCTGGGATTGTGATGCCTCCTGCTTTGGTCTTCTTCTTCAAAATTCCTTTGGCTATTCAGGGCCTTTTGTGGTTCCATATGAATTTTAGGATGGCTTGTTCTAGTTTCGAGAAGAATGCTGGTGCAATTTTGATTGGGATTGCATTGAATGTGTAGATAGCTTTGGGTAGTATTGACATTTTGACAATATTTATTTTTCCAATCCATGAGCAGGGAATGTCTTTCCATTTCTTTAAATCTTCTTCAATTACCTTCATAAGTTTTCTATAGTTTTCAGCATACAGATCTTTTACATCATTGGTTAGATTTATTCCTAGGTATTTTATGCTTCTTGGTGCAATTGTGAATGGGATCAGTTTCTTTATTTGTCTTTCTGCTGCTTCATTATTAGTGTATAAGAATGCAACTGATTTCTGTACATTGATTTTGTATCCTGCAACTTTGCTGAATTCATGTATCAGTCCTAGCAGACTTTTGGGGGAGTCTATCGGATTTTCCATGTATAATATCATGTCATCTGCAAAAAGCGAAAGCTTGACTTCATCTTTGCCAATTTTGATGCCTTTGATTGCCTTTTGTTGTCTGATTGCTGATGCTAGCACTCCAGCACTATGTTAAACAACAGCAGTGAGAGTGGGCATCCCTGTCGTGTTCCTGATCTCAGGGAAAAAGCTCTCAGTTTTTCCCCATTGAGGATGATGTTAGCTGTGGGCTTTTCATAAATAGTTTTTATGATCTTTAAATATGTTCCTTCTATCCCGACTTTCTCAAGGGTTTTTATGAAGAAAGGGTGCTGGATTTTGTCAAAGGCCTTTGCTGCATCGATTGACAGGATCGTATGGTTCTTCTCTTTTTTTGTGTGAATGTGATGTATCACGTTGATTGATTTGTGAATGTTGAACCAGCCCTGCATCCCAGGAATGAATCCCACTTGGTCATGGTGAATAATTCTTTTTATATGCCATTGAATTCGATTTGCTAGTATCTTATTGAGAATTTTTGCATCCATATTCATCAGGGATATTGGCCTGTAGTTCTCTTTTTTTACTGGGTCTCTGTCTGGTTTAGGAATCAAAGTAATACTAGCTTCATAGAATGAGTCTGGAAGTTTTCCTTCCCTTTCTATTTCTTGGAATAGCTTGAGAAGGATAGGTATTATCTCTCTTTAAACGTCTGGTAGAACTCCCCTGGGAAGCCAGCTGGTCCTGGACTCTTATTTGTTGGGAGATTTTTGATAACCGATTCAATTTCTTCGCTGGTGATGGGTCTGTTCAAGCTTTCTCTTTCCTCCTGATTGAGTTTTGGAAGAGTGTGCGTGTTCAGGAATTTGTCCATTTCTTCCAGGTTGTCCAATTGGTTGGCATATAATTTTTCATAGTATTCCCTGAGAATTGTTTGTATCTCGGAGGGATTGGTTGTAATAATTCCATTTTCATTCCTGATTTTATCTATTTGGGTCATCTCCCTTTTCTTTTTGAGAAGCCTGGCTAGAGGTTTGTCAATTTTGTTTATTTTTTCAAAAAACCAACTCTTGGTTTCGTTGATCTGCTCTACAGTTTTTTTAGATTCTATATTGTTTATTTCTGCTCTGATCTTTATTATTTCTCTTCTTCTGCTGGGTTTAGGCTGCCTTTGCTGTTCTGCTTCTATTTCCTTTAGGTGTGCTGTTAGATTTTGTATTTGGGATTTTTCTTGTTTCTTGAGATAGGCCTGGATTGCAATGTATTTTCCTCTCAGGTCTGCCTTCGCTGCGTCCCAAAGCATTTGGATTGTTGTATTTTCATTTTCGTTTGTTTCCATATATTTTTTAATTTCTTCTCTAATTGCCTGGTTGACCCACTCATTCGTTAGTAGGGTGTTCTTTAACCTCCATGCTTTTGGAGGTTTTCCAGACTTTTTTCTGTGGTTGATTTCAAGCTTCATAGCATTGTGGTCTGAAAGTATGCATGGTATGATTTCAATTCTTGTAAACTTACGAAGGGCTGTTTTGTGACCCAGTATATGATCTATCTTGGAGAATGTTCCATGTGCACTCGAGAAGAAAGTATATTCTGTTGCTTTGGGATGCAGAGTTCTAAATAGATCTGTCAAGTCCATCTGATCCAATGTCTCATTCAGGGCCCTTGTTTCTTTTTTTTTTTTTAAAATTTTTTTTTTCAACGTTTTTTATTTATTTTTGGGACAGAGAGAGACAGAGCATGAATGGGGTAGGGGCAGAGAGAGAGGGAGACACAGAATCGGAAACAGGCTCCAGGCTCCGAGCCATCAGCCCAGAGCCCGACGCGGGGCTCGAACTCACGGACCGCGAGATCGTGACCTGGCTGAAGTCGGACGCTTAACCGACTGCGCCACCCAGGCGCCCCCAGGGCCCTTGTTTCTTTATTGACCGTGTGTCTAGATGATCTATCCATTTCTGTAAGTGGGGTGTTAAAGTCCCCTACAATTACCACATTCTTATCAATAAGGTTGCTTATGTTTATGAGTAATTGTTTTATATATTTGGGGGCTCCTGTATTCGGTGCATAGACATTTATAATTGTTAGCTCTTCCTGATGGATAGACCCTGTCACTATTATATAATGCCCTTCTTCATCTCTTGTTACAGCCTTTAATTTAAAGTCTAGTTTGTCTGATATAAGTATGGCTACTCCAGCTTTCTTTTGGCTTCCAGTAGCATGATAAATAGTTCTCCATCCCCTCACTCTCAATCTACAGGTGTCCTCAGGTCTAAAATGAGTCTCTTGTAGACAGCAAATAGATGGGTCTTGTTTTTTTATCCATTCTGATACCCTATGTCTTTTGGTTGGCGCATTTAATCCATTTTCATTCAGTGTTATTATAGAAAGATACGGGTTTAGAGTCAGTGTGATGTCTGTATGTTTTATGCTTGTAGTGACGTCTCTGGGACTTTGTCTCACAGGGTGCCCCTTAGGATCTCTTGTAGGGCTGGTTTAGTGGTGACAAATTCCTTCGGTTTTTGTTTGTTTGGGAAGACCTTTATCTCTCCTTCTATTCTAAATGACAGACTTGCTGGATAAAGGATTCTCGGCTGCATATTTTTTCTGTTTAGCAAACTGAAGATCTCGTGCCAATTCTTTCTGGCCTGCCAAGTTTCAGTAGAGAGATCAGTCACGAGTCTTATAGGTCTCCCTTTATATGTGAGAGCACGTTTATCCCTTGCTGCTTTCAGAATTTTCTCTTTATCCTTGTATTTTGCCAGTTTCACTATGATATGTCGTGCAGAAGATCGATTCAAGTTACGTCTGAAGGGAGTTCTCTGTGCCTCTTGGATTTCAATGCCTTTTTCCTTCCCCAGTTCAGGGAAGTTCTCAGCTATAATTTCTTCAAGTACACCTTCAGCACCTTTCCCTCTCTCTTCCTCCTCTGGGATACCAATTATGCGTATATTATTTCTTTTTAGTGTATCCCTTAGTTCTCTAATTTTCCCCTCATACTCCTGGAGTTTTTTTATCTCTCTTTCTCTCAGCTTCCTCTTTTCCATAACTTTATCTTCTAGTTCACCTATTCTCTCCTCTGCCTCTTCAATCTGAGCTGTCGTCGTTTCCATTTTGTTTTGCATTTCGTTTAAAGCGCTTTTCAGCTCCTCGTGACTGTTCCTTAGTCCCTTGATCTCTGTAGCAAGAGATTCTCTGCTGTCCTCTATACTGTTTTCAAGCCCAGCGATTAATTTTATGACTATTATTCTAAATTCACTTTCTGTTATATTATTTAAATCCTTTTTGATCAGTTCATTGGCTGTTGTTATTTCCTGGAGATTCTTCTGAGGGGAATTCTTCTGCTTGGTCATTTTGGATAGTCCCTGGAGTGGTGAGGACCTGCAGGGCACTTCCCCTGTGCTGTGGTGTATAACTGGAGTTGGTGGGCGGAGCCGCAGTCCGACCTGATGTCTGCCCCCAGCCCAGTGCTGGGGCCACAGTCAGACTGGTGCGTGCCTTCTCTTCCCCTCTCCTAGGGGCGGGATTCATTGTGGGGTGGTGTGGCCCGTCTGGGCTACTTGCACACTGCCAGGCTTGTGATGGTGGGGATCTGGTGTATTAGCTGGGGTGGGTAGGCAAGGTGCACAGGGGCAGGAGGGGCAGGCTTAGCTCGCTTCTCCTTAGGTGATCCACTTCATGAGGCGCCCTGTGGCAGAGGGAGGGAGTCAGATCCGGTGCCGGAGGTTTGGCTCCGCAGAAGCACAGAGTTGGGTGTTTGCGCGGAGCGAGCAAGTTCCCTGGCAGGAACTGGTTCTCTTTGGGTTTTTGGCTGGGGGATGGGCGGGGGAGATGGCGCTGGCGAGCGCCTTTGTTCCCCACCAAACTGAGCTCTGTCGTCAGGGGGCTCAGCAGCTCTCCCTCCCTTTGTCCTCCAGCCTTCCCGCTTTCTGAGCAGAGCTGTTAACTTATGACCTCCCAGACGCTAAGTCGCTCTTGCTGTCAGAACACAATCCGTCAGGCCCCTCCGCTTTTGCCAGCCAGACTCGGGGGCTGTGCTTGGCCGGTGAGCCACCCCTCCGCCCCGGCTCCCTCCCGCCAGTCCGTGGAGCGCGCACCGCCTTGCCGTCCTTCCTACCCTCTTCCGTGGGTCTCTCGTCTGCGCTTGGCTCCAGAGACTCCGTTCTGCTAATCCTCTGGCGGTTTTCTGGGTTATTTAAGCAGGTGTAGGTGGAATCTAAGTGATCAGCAGGATGCGCCATTAGCCCAGCGTCATCCTATGCCGCCATCTTCCCTCTCTCCTCCGGCAAGTTCTTTCTTGAAGGGAGTTCTGAGCAGTCAGCATCCATGGCTGCCACAGGCCACCCTTCATGCTTCTTGGCAGCAGCTCCTCCAGGGTTCTAATGAGCCTCCATTCCTAGTGAAAAAGTCACAGTTTCCAGCTGATATTCATTGTCTTTCGTCCTCCAGTGACCGTTCTAAATCCTCCCCTTCCTTAGCTACCACTTCTCTGGCCTCAGTGACTTGTCTGTTGGTTTTTCCCTAAAGCTAATTCCTGAGGAGTCTGAGCCTCAGAGAACCATCACAAACAAAACTCTATGCCCATTAAAAAAATAACTCCCCATTTCTCCATCCCTTCAGCCCCTGGTAACTGCTATTCTACTTTCTGTTACTATGAATTTGCCAATTCTAGGTACCTCATAGAAGTGGAATCATACAATATTTGTCCTTCTGCAAGTGGCTTATTTCACTCAGCATGTCTTCAAGTTTCATCCATGTCATAGCGTGTGTGAGAAGATGGCTTTAAAAATTTTTTTTTAAATTTTAACTTGTTTTATTTTCTATTTTTTAAAATTTACATCCAAATTAGTTAGCATATAGTGCAACAATGATTTCAGTAGATTCCTTAATCCCCCTATCCATTTAGCCCATCCCCCCTCCCACAACCCCTCCAGTAACCCTCATTTTATTCTCCATATTTGTGAGTCTCTTCTGTTTTGTCCCCCTCCCTGTTTTTTTTATTTTTGTTTCCCTCCCTTTATTATCATCTGTTTTGTATCTTAAAGTCCTCATGAGTGAAGTCATATGATTTTTGTCTTTCTCTGATTGACTAATTTCACTTAGCATAATACCCTCCAGTTCCATCCACGTAGTTGCAAATGACAAGGTTTCATTCTTTTTGATTGCCAAGTAATACTCCATTGTATATATATACTACATCTTCTTTATCCATTCATCCATAGATGGACATTTGGGCTCTTTCCATACTTTGGCTATTGTTGATAGTGCTGCTATAAACATGGGGGTGCATGTGTCCCTTCGAAACATCACACCTGTATCCCATGGATAAATGCCTAGTAGTGCAATTGCTGAGTCATAGGGTAGTTCTATTTTTAGTTTTTTGAGGAACCTCCATACTGTTTTCTGGAGTGGCTGCACCACCTTGCATTCCCACCAACAATGCAAAAGAGATCCTCTTTCTCCGCATCCTCGCCAACATCTGTTGTTGCCTGAGTTGTGAATGTTAGCCATTCTGACAGGTTTAGGTTGTATCTCATTGTGGTTTTGATTTGTATTTCCCTGATGATGAGTGATGTTGAGCATTTTTTCATGTGCCGGTTGGCCATCTGGATGTCTTCTTTGGAGAAGTGTCTATTTATGTCTTTCGCCCATTTCTTCAGTGGATTATTTGTTTTTTGGGTGTTGAGTTTGATAAGTTCTTTATAGATTTTGGATACTAACCCTTTATCTGGTATGTAATTTGCAAATATCTTCTCCCATTCTGTTGGTTGCCTTTTAGTTTTGCTGATTGTTTCCCTTGCTGTGTAGAAGGTTTTTATTTTGATGAGGTCCCAGTAGTTCCCCTAAAAAGATTTTTAATTGAAGTATCACATACAAAGAGAAAAGTTGATAACTCCTTCACCACTTAAACGCATCAGGGTAAGCAACACCTAGATAAAAAATCTAAAATTACTAGTGCTACAGAAGACCTCCTTGTACTCCTTTCCAGTCATAACCCCCAGTGGTAACCTCTATCCTAACTTTTAAGAGTATAAATTTTGCCTACTTTTTAACTTATGAAGCCACACAGTATTTACTATTTTTGATATGCTTTCTTTTTTATTATATTTGGTAGTATTCATCCTAATTGTACATATTTATAGTTTTTAAAATTCTCAGTCCTTTATAGTATTCTATCAAAGAATATTTTGATATTCCATTGATGTAACAGAATCACAATTTATCCATTAAACTATTGATGTATACTTAGGTAGTTCCTGTCTTTAGTATTATAAATAGGGCTGCTCTGAACATTTTTATGCATATCTTTTGATGAACACATGAAAAAATTTATATTACTTATATGCATATAAAGTTTATTGAATATATGGTATATAACCTGAATATATAATGTGAACATATTATATATATACCTAGACATATGTAGTCAGAAGTGGAAACATTGGGTCACAGAATAGGCATATATATATATATATGTTTAGCTTTAGTTGCTTTCCAAAATGGTTTATGCATTTAGAAACAGGCACATTTAGGGGTGCCTGGGTGGCTCAGTTGGTTAAGCATCCAACTTCTGATTTCAGCTCAGGTCATGATCTCGTGGTCTTGGGATTGAGCCCCACATTGGGCTCTATGCTCAGTATGGATTCATCTCCTCTTTCTCTCTCTGTCCCTCCCATGCTTGTGCACACTCTCCTTCTCTCAAAATAAATAAAAACAACAAACAAGCAAATAAACATTTAAAAAAAAAAGTCACATTTAAGCTGTGGCCTGAAGGACAACAGGGAGTGGAAGCTGCACTGATATTTCTGTACTAACATCTCTCCATTGCTGTGCCAAAAATGTATCCTTTCTTAAAGTGGTTCCAGTCCAATGGGAGAAGTCCTCCACCTCCTTCTGGCTGTGGCCTCCCAGTGACACTTGAGTGAGATGAGCCTCTGTCATTGTGGTCAGATCCAGGGAGACAAGAGATGCTAACTGATGACTCAACCCCCTCGGCTCCACCTTCCAGAACTCCACTCACCACATCAGTGAGCCTGGCACTAGGGGGAGACTAAACACAACCATGGTGTTGATATCAGTACTAGCAGAGATGTCAAGAGTGAAAGCCTGAGAAGAGGAGGAGAGAATTGGGGTAAATATGTCAATGGAAAAAAGATCAAGTGAGGGACTTGAAAGTCATGTCTAAAGAATTGTTTAAGTAACAGTGGCAAATGAAACACAAATCTCTATTGCTAAAATAAGCAGTGGGTACCTATTTCAGATTCCTAAGCATCTTTTTGGGAGGTCTTGGGACTCAGAGTTTTGCCAATTGTGTGGCCTGGGATGAGAGCCATCAACAGAGGTTGGAATTCAGGGTTTTCTTCTCAACAGAATTGAAAGGAGGCCAAAAAAGTTGGCCACAGTAATGTCTATAAATGCTGTGTGAGTGTGAGGGACTGATTCTTTGTCCTGGTTCAGGAAGTATAAATAAAACTGGTAGAAATTTGTCATTTTGAGGAAAAGTTTCCAGTGGGAAAGAGAAAGGTTTACTGGTTTTGCCCTTCAGTGGTTTAGAATTTCCTCAGGACATAGAGGTTCCAGTGTGTTTCTTTGAGGTGCTGCTCATATTGTCCCATCTTTTGAAAAGAAGAAACAGAACAAAAATTATTGGTGTGTTAAGGTGGGATTTCATTCTCATCTATATGGTCACAAGTCACTGATCCCTTTTTGAATTGTTTGTGTCTTTAAGGTTGTCAAACAGGTGTGCAGCAAACTGCCCTTAAGTACAATGCTCAGGGCTAGAAAGGATTGTGTCTTATGTCAAAATCTCTTCTGGTTATTTTTCTTTCTTTAGTATGTTCAAAAAGTGAGATTTTAATAGTATCTCAGGGTCATCATTCTGAGCTTGAGCTGAGTGCTCATCTTTTATAGATTAGAGCTGTAGATGGAGAAAGTATTAAAGATTGAAATGTATCTATCCTCCAACAGTTGTGTGTATGTGTGTTCTAACAGAATTTCTTGTTCTAACAGAATGACTCTCTTTCACTTATTTGTGTCTCCTATGAGTCCTCTGGGAAAATAAAGGTTAAATTAGCTTAGAAAATTCTGATTGGTTGTCTCCCACTTATAGTGGTCTCCCTATAATTAGAGATGAGGGGAACAAGGGAGAAAGATCCCATTTAAACATTGGGCCCCACTTGATACAGTCTGTATGATGCATCACATTCAAATAAATACAAGTTTGACAATAGAGACTAATCAGAAGGTAATTCGAATATTTGACAAGACTCTCAAAGAATGACAAAATAATATCTAGGAGAACTCCTTAAAATTACTTCATCACTCATCCCATTCCCTACCCACTCTAAAGTTCTTTCCAAAGACTCTCTCAGCCCACCAAATCTATTTATCATCCCTATATACACTCAGAGTTCTGGTCTCCACACCCTGCCTCCCCCACAGCTCCCCCCCCCCACAACAAAGAAGGTTTTTTTTTTTCTCTTTTTAAGATTAAAAAATAAATATCCTCAGGCTATTATCTTCCAATGCCAGGAGGTAAGCACATAGTCACAGAGGGGCAAAGTTGAGAACTCTCACACAATAATGCTTTTGGCACCACTTGAGCATTTTTTAACAGACTATATTCCTGTCACTAAATGGCAAAACATTTTTTTTTGCAGTAAGAGGCAAGGTTGACAGTTACCAAAATCCACATTTTTTGAAGACTGGAGGAAGGAAAGAGTTGAAATGGTACAAAATGAACAACAACTTTGAGCACAGATATAATTCTGCTTAGACCCACCTTTCCCCTGGAGGCTGTATTTCTTGAAACCTGAAAACATAAACCAGTAAGTCATCCCCTTGTAAATTCACCTACTTTTCTTGAGGGGCTGGGATGGGCTAAGGCCAGTATTTAACATTGAACCTGAAGTAGGATAGTTAAAGTGCTTTACTTGATGTATCCAAAAACTAGAGCAGGCAGAGAGGGAGTCTAAGAGCATGCAAAGTAAAGACATAAACAATATGATTTGATAAGATATAAGCATAATAAAAAGTTAGAAAAGAAGAAATACCAAATACACACTAAATGTAAATGTGCTGAAGAGATTGCCAGATAAGAGTGTTTTCATGGTGTGGCAGAATAAGTAAAATGTTTCCTCAAAAAACACTATATTGAGAAAATTTCCATGTCATTTATATTTGTCTATAAAGAGCTATTTTGAGAGTACCTAGATGTCTTGGGATTAAACTTCTCAGCTCTTAGGGAAGGAAGTAATTGCTTGTTCATTTATTAACTTAGAATAAGTTCAAATAAAATTTACTGTAAAAGCACAGTATTAGGCAATAGAAGTAGGACATAGAATAAAACCAACATGGTCTTTACTCTCTTGGAACTTACAATATATAACAGGGAAGACATTGAATAGGTTATTACTCATTCAGACATTGAATATATGCAGTGAGAGTTATGATGGAGAAGTGCATGGTGCTTTTCAAGCTAGTCAGGGAAGGCTTTATAGAAGAATATGATTTAAAAAAAAAAAAGACAGAGTTGCCTTCCTTTCTCTGGCATATTAAACCAAGTAAATATGTGTTGAGTAATTCAGGTGTTACTACTATAACCTCTGGGCATAGTCTTTCTCCTTTGCCTAAAAAGCATACATTAACATCAGATTAAGTGAAGAGCTTATAAAATGCATGATGGCACACTGACCAATCAAAACATGCCAAGCATTCTTTTTCAGAGGATTGGGAAAGAGATTCATTTTGAAATAATTATCTGGCAATAGGTTCAACCTGAAAAAAACAAACATGAAGCCATAACTGTTTTCCAACAAAACTGTAGACCTATTCTACTTTCTGAAATTGTATATCTCTTTCATAGCACTGGAAGGTCAATACCATGTTTTATGTTCTTTTTTTTTTTTTTTTTTTTTTTTCAACGTTTATTTATTTTTGGGACAGAGAGAGACAGAGCATGAACGGGGGAGGGGCAGAGAGAGGGAGACACAGAATCGGAAACAGGCTCCAGGTTCTGAGCCATCAGCCCAGAGCCTGACGCGGGGCTCGAACTCACGGACCGCGAGATCGTGACCTGGCTGAAGTCGGACGCTTAACCGACTGCGCCACCCAGGCGCCCCAATGTTTTATGTTCTAAGGGTAAAAACATAATGTCTGTTTTATTTCACAACATGAATTAAAACATTTGTGGGACAGGATGTTGTTTTGGTTGAATAGGTTGTTCAAGGTTCCTTAGGAGTTTTATCCAGTAACTGCTTTCAGCTTTAAGGTATTAATGTTTCCACTTGGTTCTCAGGTCCAAAGACTGCGTAAGCAGATTTTTCTGTTTTTGATCCTTTGTGCTACTGCTAGTGTGGTTTAAGGTAATCAGTCATATAACTGAAAGTAATAAAGGACTCTGGCTAAGAGTTTTTACACAAATAAAACATGCATTGGGCTTGAGTGGAGATGGCAATTATTCAAGGATTGCAGGAATAATTTCAAGTCAAACCTCAAAAATGTCCCAGATTTGTAACTCGTGAGCTGGTTGGGAAGGCTGTCCCTCATGTTAATTCAGGTAAGATGCTGGCCAGGCTTATGTTAGGGAAACTAGAGTGCCTGATGGGAAAAATAAAGTGACCTGATTCCCTTGGGCTATTCAGCAAGTCTCTACTCCTCCTTCAGGAATCTACCTGCCAGACTCTACAAGGAAAACCTGCTCTACTCCCATCTTTCCCTGGGGACTTTGTATTTAGGAACACAATTAAGAAGCCAGGTTTGTCATAAACTGTTTTTGCTCAGGACCCTTTCCCCTTGGGGTCTATCACTCCTATCTGCCAGTTCTCAGAACTATACTGCTACCCTCTAGAGGCTCAAAGTTCACCACATTCAAGCCCTACTTTGGTTTTCCCTATTTGGCCCAATATTGCTAATGATAATTCTCCCCAATTTTTTTGCTTCCCCACTACATTAGTTTACTGTTGTTTCAACAAGTTACCATAATCTTAGGGCTTAAAACAGCACAAATTTATTATCAGACAGTCCTGAAGGTCAGAAGTCTGAAATGGTGTCATTGGGTTAAAATCAGGGTGTCAGCAGGGCTGCATTCCTTCCTGGAGATTTTAGGAGAGAATCCATTTTCTTGCTTTTTCCGTGCTTTCCTCATGGCCTATGGCTCCCTTCCATCTTCAAAGCCAGCAGTGGCTGGTGGAGGCTTTCTCTTATATATCTCTCTGACTTTGCTTTTGTCATCATATTTCACTCTGACTCTTACTTTCCTCCTTTTACTTTCAATTTTTATGTCTGTGTTCACTTTGGGCCCACCTGAATAACCCAGGATAATTTCCCTATTTTGAGGTCAGCCTTAATTCCTTCTTTCATCTTCACTCTCTCTTGCTGTGTAACGTAACTTATTCACAGGTTCTGGAAATTAGGGCATGAACATCTTTCTAGAGTCTTTAATCTATCATACTCGTCTTTAATTTTGCAGTCAAGAATTTTATTTCTCCAATGATTCCCTACAAAGCTGAAAAACAGACCTGATAATTGAACTCAATAGAAGATGTTAAAGGCAAACATGTAGGACATGTCCCCACTCATTCTCCTGTGTCTGTTTACATATCATGAGTCAGCCATGGTCCTTTCCTATACAGAACCCAAATGAGTCTTCAGAATCTTTTTAACATAGTATTCTTGGTAACCCCTTCCAGTTGGTCAGATTCAGTGTTAAGATGAAACTCATTTGATATTGCTGCTTTAGTGGGCTACTTCTTCCTTTTAATTGGGAACTTCCAGATATGCAATATTTTAACCCAAAGGGATACTTTTAATGGTAAACTTTAGAGTACCAGTAATCAACCCGTAGAGACAAGTGTGCTTAGGAGGTTTTCCTGGAATCTTTTAAGATATAATACCTGTGCCAATTCCTGTTCCCCTCTTTCTAAGGCCACCTCTGCACAGGGAACAGGATTGGATGATCTAGGACAAAGTTTCTCAATCTCAGCATTGCAGGCATTTTGCATGGGATAATTTTCTGTTGTGCGTGCTGTCTGTGCATTGTAGGATGTTTAGTAGCATCTCTGGCCTTTACCCACTTTGCCAGTAGCACTTCTCCACTGAAAAACATCTTTAGACATTGTCAGATATACTCAAGGCAACAAAATAGCCCCCAGTTGAGAACCACTGCTCTAGTAGAATGAAGTGGAAACCACCTATTTCTGGAATTAATGTTAGAAAGATATACTTTTGTTTTGTTGTGATTCTTTGCCTTCCTTTTGGCTTTTATTTAATGGCATTTCCATTTCTTTGCCAATTGAAGACCCCATCAACAATATCATTTCCCCAAGTCTTCATTTCAGATATCCAAATCTCAGACCAGAGTGGAAGCCCTTTTGTTAGCAAGGGTGTAACATGAGCACAAATATTGATTCTACCCATTTTTAAGTCTCATCTCAGGCATACGCCTTTAATAATCATTCTCTGCCCTCTTCTGAACTGCTGTTGGCTAAACCTCCAATGACTGTTATCATATACATTTGGTAGTCCTGGTCATTTTATTTATGGATACATGGCTGACCCGAAATAGAATACTTTGAGAATGGTTTTTATATCTTACTTATGTACAGTATCCTGAACATACTAGGTACTTAACAATTACTTTTTTAAAAAGGTTTACATATTTCTTCCACACAATTTATTTTTTTTTTTAATTTTTTTTAACATTTATTTTTGAGACAGAGAGAGACAGAGAATGAACAGGGGAGGGGCAGAGAGAGAGGGAGACACAGAATCTGAAACAGGCTCCAGGCTCTGAGCTGTCAGCACAGAGCCCGACATGAGGCTCGAACTCACAGACCATGAGATCATGACCTGAGCTGAAGTCGGACGCTTAATCAACCAAGCCACCCAGGCGCCCCTCTTCCACACAATTTAAAGAGCCAAATAAAACCGTTGAGGCTTATGAAAAGTAACAGAGTTATGATTCTCTCTTACCACTCTCCCATTTTCCAGAATGTAGAAACAATCATTTTTACCTTTTTTAGAATGTCTTGGTGTTTAACTCTATGTTGCTAAATAATGCCTGTATTGCTGCCTCTTTTTTCAGTTTTAGGCAGTATCTATGTAGGGATTTATCTCTCTTTACATACATACAGACCAGCAATTTTCAGGAAATAAAAGTTACATTATTAATGTGTACTTCCCAGTACAATCTTGCAATATGGTTATACCATTGTTTTCAGTTGAATAATTTTCACTGTTTATGCATGTCATTTAGTATATAAGTGCTTTTCATAGCTACACTGCATAGCATATGATTATTTCTATTCCTTTTCTGTACATTTTATAAAGTTAATACACATCTACAATCCTTAATTTACAATTTCAAAATTCAAAAAGCTCTGAAGACCAAAACCAAAACAAAATAAAACAAAATTTTACATTGGCAGAAAATTCATTTGACAGCAACATCTGATTTGAACATATCTGGCTACTTATAGTTCTTACTTATGCTACCTGGTGTGATTATTTAGATGCTTTGCTGAAGAAATTTTGATGTGTTTGATTATAGTGATTATAGCAAGTGATCCACTCGGGGAGTTATAAAAATATATCTATCCACCATATTTCTAAAATCTGAAAAAATCTAAAATTTGAAATATATCTTTCCCCAAAGGGTTCAGATAAGTGATTGTCTCATTTTTTTTTCTTTCTTAAAATTCCTTTTCACAATTTTATACTATGAAATACAACGAACTTACAGGAAAGTGCATAAAACATAAGTGTACAATTTAATGAATATTTGTAAAATGAACGTGTGTTTAACTATCACCTAGGTCAAATAGTACAAGATTCCCAGCACCCAAGAAGCTCCAAGCATTTCCCTTCTCAATCATCATCCTCTCTCATGCCATTAGTGGTAACCACTAACCTAACTTTTATGTATTAATTTTCTTGGTTTTCATTTTAGTTTTGCCACCAAATTATACATCCCTAAACAAATAGTTTTGTCTGTTTTTTAACTTTAGATAAATTAAATCACACCCACAATATATGTATTTATATTTTATATATATATATATATATATATATATATATATATATATATACACACACACATACATATAGTGCCTGACTTTAATTTTCTATTTAAAATTTCTCTGAAATTGGGGCGCCTGGGTGGCTCAGTCGGTTAAGCGTCCGACTTCAGCTCAGGTCATGATCTCACGGTCCGTGAGTTCGAGCCCCGCGTTGGGCTCTGTGCTGACAGCTCAGAGCCTGGGGCCAGTTTCAGATTCTGTGTCTCCCTCTTTCTTGCCCCTCCCCTGTTCATGCGCTGTCTCTCTCTGTCTCAAAAATAAATAAACGTTAAAAAAAATGAAATTTCTCTGAAATAAATTTATAGAAAAGTTGAAAATATGGTACATAATTTTTTTTACACTATACGAGAATAAACTGCTAATATGTCCCATATAATTCTCCATAATGCCCCTTACTTCTGGGATACTTTAGTATGTGTTTCTTTTTTTTTCTTTAAAAATTTATTTTTTTTAATTTTAGTTTTTATTTTTAAAAATTTACATCCAAATTAGTTAGCATATAGTGAACCAGTGATTTCAGGAGTAGATTAGTATGTGTTTCTTATAAACAAGAACATTCTATTGTATAACCTCAATACAACTATCAAAAGCAGGAAATTAGCATTGGTACCATACCATCTAATCCTTAGATTCCATTCAAGTTTTGCACATTGTCTCAATACTGTCTTTTATACCTACTCCCTAATTTGCAATTCCAAAATTCAAAACCTCCAGTTCAGAATCACACACTCTTGAGGCTTCTTCAATTCAATTCAAAACAGTTCCTCCAATTTTCTTTGACTGTCATAACCATGAAGCTTTTGCAGATTATAGGTCAATTATTTTGTAAAATGTCGCTCCATTTAAGCTTATCTGATATTTACTCTTGATTAGATTTACTTTATGTATCTTTGCCAAGAAAATTATAAAAGTGATGTTATGTTCATGGGGCGCCTGGGTGGCTCAGTTGGTTAAGCGTCCGACATCAGCTCAGGTCATGATCTCCCCGTTAGTGGGTTCAAGCCCCACATTGAGCTCAGTGCTGACAACTCAGAGCCTGCAGCCTGCTTCGGATTCTGTGTCTTCCTCTCCCTCTGCCCCTCCCCTGCTCGCACTCTGTCTCTCTATCTCTCTCTCAAAAATAAAGATTTTGTAAAAATTAAAAAAAAGTGATGTTATGTTCTTTTCATTGCATTCTACCAGGTGGCATATAGTTTCTATTTGTTCTGTTATTGATGTTGTTAGTTTTGATCACTTGATTAAGGTAGTTAAGTTTGCTAGCCTTCTCAGCTGCAAATTTACTCTTTTGTCCTTTATAATTAACAGATATTTTGTGGGGAGATTCTTTGATGATATTGAAGTACCTCATTTAAATATCTTATGAAACTCAGCTTATTAATTTTTAAATTTATGTTGAGTCATGGTTTCCAATTTTATTCAAAGGATTATAGTGCTTTAACATATGATTTACTGTGATGCTTAAATCATCCCAGATGTGTGGGATAGTCCCTTCAAGACAGGTCTTTGCCATTTTGACATATCACCATCATTCTTTAAGCCATTCCTTATTTTCCGGCACAAAAAGAAAGAATATTCCAGGATCATATTCTACTTTTCCTGACCTTATCTTGAAACTGACTATTTCTCCAAGAAATTTAATTCCAAGATTCCACTTAGTGGATTTAGAGAATAAGATCTGGATACTAGATGTGCTTATTGCTTTTGAAGGTATTACTGCTCACATGTTCTCTTAGTGGACATAGCTAGATAATATATGTATGTGTATGTATACATGTATATGTATATATGTATGTATATATGCATATATATCATATATATATAATATTCATTCTCTGTTTTTATCTTATTTTCCCTTCCCTTCCCTTCCCCTATGTTCATCTGTTTAGTTTCTTAAATTCTACATATGAGTGAAATCATATGATATTTGTCTTTCTCTGACTGGCTTATTTAGCATATCATAAAACAGAGAGACAAACCCTAAGAAACTCTTTTTTTTTTTTTTAATTTTTTTTTTCAACGTTTATTTATTTTTGGGACAGAGAGAGACAGACCATGAACGGGGGAGGGGCAGAGAGAGAGGGAGACACAGAATCGGAAACAGGCTTCAGGCTCTGAGCCGTCAGCCCAGAGCCCGACGCGGGGCTCGAACTCACGGACCGCGAGATCGTGACCTGGCTGAAGTCGGACGCCCAACCGACTGCGCCACCCAGGCACCCCCCTAAGAGACTCTTAAATACAGAGAACAAACTGATGGTTGCTGGAGGGGTGTTAGATGGGGGGATGGGTTAAATGGGTGATGGACATTAAGAAGGGCACTTGGGATAAGCAATGTTATATGTAAGTGATAAATCACTAAATTCTACTCCTAAAACCATTATTATACTATATGTTAACTAATTTGGATTTAAATAAACAAAATAAAATAATAAAATAAAATATATTCACATATAACAATACACATTTACATCTATATTTACCTATCAATCTATGTGTTGAAAACTATGAATCTAAAGTGACAACTCTGATTTTATTTTAGCACCACAAGGTTCATTCTAGTTTTCCTTCTTTCCACACATTTACTCCCTTTCTCCCAACAGGAAACTGATTCCATTATCCTTAACAGATTTACCCAATTGATCAATTTCTTTTATGCAATCCCATCACTGCTGCTCGTTCCTCTCCCACTTTTACGCTGTCATCATTTTACTGGTGCTCTGACACCATGCAATGGGCCTGTGACCAGCCTTATGACCCTTGTTAATCCCTCCACTTTACTCTTCCTACGTGACCACTGATCTTCTATGTATCTCTATAAATGAGTTTAAATTTTCTAGAATTTTATGTAAATGGAATCACACAGTGATTCTTTCATTCAGCATAAGTAATTTAAGATTCATTCATGTTGTTATATCACTAGTTCCTGCCCTGTTATTGCTGAGCCTTCCATTGTATGGATATACCACAATTTATCTATTCATCTGCTGATAGACATTGGAGTTGTTTCCACGTTTTGGCTATTAAAAATAAAGCCATATGCTTCATGTGCAAGTCTTTGTGTGGACATGTATCTCCCTTTCTCTTGGGTAAATACCTAGGAATTAAATGACTGGATAGTATTATAGGTATAGTGTAACTTTTTTTTTTTTTTGGTCACACATCTGCCTTTATTGTGAGCAGCAAATGGGACACTTCCAGCAATAGTAAAAAAATTAATTTGCAAAAGCAAATATTCAGTGAAGACACCTGGTTGGAACCATTGGGAGCCCATACATAGATGACAACCCAGAGCAACAGGAAGAGGACTCCAAAGCCCATGAAAAGCAAGGCCACCAAGTAGATGAGAAGCTGTTTGTAGATAAATGTACTTAGTGGAGGTAACCTCATAAATGAAGAACCAGGCAGTGAAGAACATGCCAATGGTCAACAGCACCACAGTCAGATGGGAGAGGACAACCAAAGTTCATTGGGTTGGTGTATCTGCTCATGGCCTCAGTGTCCATTTTGCCAGGCAAAGGGTGATCCACCACCACCACCAGAATAACACATTGGCAGAAGCGGTATATGTTTAACTTTTAAAGAAACTGCCAAAACGTTTTTCAATGTGGTTGTGCCATTTTACATGCAGACCAGCAGTGTATGAAAGTTTCAGTTTTCTACATCCCACCCACACTCATAAAGTCTGTCTTTTAAATTTTAGCCATTCTAGTGGAACCTCATTGTGCTTTTAATTTGAATTTCCCTAATGACCAATGATATTGAACTCATTTTCATGTGCCCTTTATAGATCTTCTTTGGTGAAATATCTGATTAAATCTTTTACCTAATTTTTAATTGTCTTGTTTTTTTCTCTTATAGCTGAGCTTTGAGTGTTCTTTATATAATCTGGATACAAGTCTTTTATCAGATATATGCTTTGCAAAGATTTTTCCCAGTATGTCTCTTGCCTTTTCATTCTCATTCTTTTATTTAATTTTCATTCTTTCATTTAAAGAAAAATGGTGTATTTTTACAGAGCAAAAGTTTTAAATTTTGTTGAAGTCCAATTTATGAATTTGTTATGAATTGTTTTTGGCATCATATCTAAGAAATCTCCGCTTAACCCAAGGTCACCATAAGTATTTGTTATTTTTTTGCTGTCATAAGTGGTAATCCTCTTTAATGTCAATTTCCAAATCTCTGTTGTCAGTATATAGGTGTAATGCTATATAGTTCCTCTCCATCATGTCTGGAGGCACATAATGCCAGTTTTTCCCACTCATAGTAATTCTTAGATTTGAGTTTTTATTTTTGAGTTTTTATTTTTGGACTATCATTATGAAAAATGGATTTGTATATATTTGATATACCTCAATTCATTGGAGCCATTATTTTTTTAGATGCTTAAGTTGTCCCATCTTTGGTCAGTATGAGCCCCTTCTAATTGTCTCCTGTGTTCTTTCAGTATGACACTAGTGGCCATTGATAACTTTGTTGCTTTCAGGCTGGACAAGATGTCTCTGATTCATCCTGTACATTTGGTGTTACAGATTTAGAACTGCCATCACTAAAAGGTGCTCTGGTTCTCTTTTTGGAGAAATAGTATAATGAGATTACAATCTAGATACAAAGTGCATTCATTACTCCTGGAGTGTCATTGTTTATTTTGGTGGTGTAATTTCATGAACAGAAGTATTTAGTTTAAATTTTGTCAAATTTATTAATATTTTTTATTAATATTAGCCTTATACTTTTTTTTGTGTTTTGTTTGGGACTATATCCTTACCATGAAGTTCTGAAAATATTCACCTATATTATCTTCTAAAAAGGTTTATTATTTTGCCTTTCCTATTCAGTGCCATGAGCTAGGTGGAATTGATTTTGATTTCGTTGCATAGTAAGTGTTCCAATATCATTTTTCCCCAAAAGGATGCTCAACATTCCTGTCATTATGTACTGAAAAGACCACCCACTTCTAACTACTCTACATTATTATTACAACTTGTCATAAGTCAAGTACCCATATACGTGTAGGTCAGTTTCTGGACCACACATATTTGATTTGTCTATTGGCCTGTCCTTGCACCACTACCTTCTTTTATTTTTTTTTATTTATTTTTATTTTTTTAAATATAATGTATTGTCAAATTGATTTCTATACAACACCCAGTGCTCATCCCAACAGGTGCCTTCCTCAATGTCCATCACCCACTTTCCCCTCCCCTGTACCCCTCATCAACCCTCAGTTTGTTCTCAGTATTTAAGAGTCTCTTATGGTTTGCCTCCTTCCCTCTCTGTAACTTTTTTTTCCCCCTTCCCCTCCCCCATGGTTTTCTGTTAAGTTTCTTAGGATCCACATATGAGTGAAAACATGGTATCTGTCTTTCTCTGACTTATTTCACTTAGCATAACACTCTCCAGTTCCATCCACATTGCTACAAATGGCCAGATTTCATTCTTTTTAAGTGCTGTACTTTAATATCTTTATTTTTGGTAGAGCCAAAGTCCTTACTATAATTGTTTCTTGTGTATTCTAGTCTTGGGTTTTTTTTTTTTGTATTATATATATATTTTTTAGAATTGGCTTGTTATTATTTCTTCAGACCTATTGAGATTTTTATTCAATTGCATTGAAATTGTAGATACATTTGTGGAGAACTGTTATTTAATAATGGAGAGCCCCCAAATCCATGTGCTTAGTCTCTGTACTTGTTTAGGTCTCCTTTAACTTTCTTTATTAAAATTTCATAGTCTTTTGCCATATACGCCTTACAAATCTTAGGCTATAATTATTCCTAATTACTTAAATTTTGATAATATAATAAATGGCATATTATTTTAACTTTTGTTTTTTAAATGTTTGTTGCTCATATATAGAAATAAATTTTATATTGATGTTGTATCTAGCAACCTTGCTAAACTGAATTAATTATCACTAGATTATTTTTGTATTTCTAGGAACACAATCATAACACTTGCAAATAATGACAGTTGTATTTTGTGTTTAACCCTTATACATTATATTTCTTCATTTTGCTTTATAGTTTTGGCTAGGACCTTTAGGGCAATGTTGACAAGAAATGGGACAGAGGCATCCTTATTTTGTTACTTACATCAAAAAGATAACTTTCAGTGTCTCTGCATTAAAAATTATGTTTGCTTGTGGGTTAAGATTGATTTTTATTTATTTTTTTATAAAAATGATCCCTTGTGTTTTAAGTTTCCTGAGCTTTTTCTTTTTAATCATGAAAGTATGTTGACTTTTATCACGTTTTTCTACATCTATTGAACTGATTGTACAATTTTTCTTCTTTAACTTCTTTTTTAAAGTTTATTTATTTATTTTGAGAGAGAGAGAGAAAGAGAGAGAGCATGCAAATCAGGGTAGGGCAAAAAGAGAGGGAGAGAGAGAATCCCAAGCAGGATCTTAACTGTCAGTTCAGAACCCCACATGGGGCTCAATCCCATGAACAGTGAGATCATGACCGGAGCAGAAATCAAGAGTCAGCTGCTTAACCAACTGAGCCACCCAGGCGCCCCTCTTCTTTAACTTCTTAACATGGCAAATTACATTGATCAACTTTTTTTAAACTGTTAAACTCCCCTTGATTTGCTGGCTTAAACACATTTTTGTTTATCTTATATTCTTTTGCTAAACTGCCAGGTGTAAATTGCCATTTTAGTAGGATTTCAAGGGTGACTGAAATTAAGTGCCTATTTTCAGTCTGCCATATTTACCTACAGGTTAATACTCATTAATTTTTGCCAGATGTTTTACTATGTTGGCACTTTCATTTCTTTTTTTTTCTAAATGATAAGTCTGTTTATTTTTTTAAGTGGTTATATCAATTTATTTTTTTAATTTTATTTTTCATTTTTTAAAATTTACATCCAAATTAGTTAGCATATAGTGCAACAATGATTTCAGAAGTAGAATCCTTAATGCCCCTTACCCATTTAACACATCCCCCCTCCCACAACCCCTCTAGTAACCCTCAGTTTGTTCTCCATATTTATGAGTCTCTTCTGTTTTGTCCCCCTCCTTGTTTTTATATTATTTTTGTTTCTCTTCTCTTATGTTCATCTGTTTTGTCTCTTAAAGTCCTCATATGAGTGAAGTCATATGATTTTTGTCTTTCTCTGATTGACTAATTTCACTTAGCATAATACCCTCCAGTTCCATCCACGTAGTTGCAAATGGCAAGATTTCATTCTTTTTGATTGCTGTGTAATACTCTATTATATATATATACTACATCTTCTTTATCCATTCATCCATCGGTGGACATTTGGGCTCTTTCCAACTTTGGCTATTGTTGATAGTGCTGCTATAAACATGGGGGTGCATGTATCCCTTCGAAACAGCACACCTGGGGCGCCTGGGTGGTGCAGTCGGTTAAGCGTCCGACTTCAGCCAGGTCACGATCTCGCGGTCCGTGAGTTCGAGCCCCGCGTCAGGCTCTGGGCTGATGGCTCGGAGCCTGGAGCCTGTTTCCGATTCTGTGTCTCCCTCTCTCTCTGCCCCTCCCCCGTTCATGCTCTGTCTCTCTCTGTCCCAAAAATAAATTTAAAACGTTGAAAAAAAATTAAAAAAAAAAAAAAAAGAAACAGCACACCTGTATCCCATGGATAAATGCCTAGTAATGCAATTGCTGGGTCATAGGGTAGTTCTATTTTTAGTTTTTTGAGGAACCTCCATACTGTTTTCCAGAGTGGATGCACCACCTTGCATTCCCATCAACAATGCAAAAGAGATCCTCTTTCTCCACATCCTCGCCAACATCTGTTGTTGCCTGAGTTGTGAATGTTAGCCATTCTGATAAGTTTAGGTGATAGCTCATTGTGGTTTTGATTTGTATTTCCCTGATGATGAGTGATGTTGAACATTTTTTCATGTGTCGGTTGGCCATCTGGATGTCTTCTTTGGAGAAGTGTCTATTCATGTCTTTCTCCCATTTCTTCAGTGGATTATTTGTTTTTTGGGTGTTGAGTTTGATAAGTTCTTTATAGATTTTGGATACTAACCCTTTATCTGGTATGTCATTTGCAAATATCTTCTCCCATTCTGTCAGTTGCCTTTTAATTTTGCTGATTGTTTCCTTCGCTGTGCAGAAGCCTTTTATTTTGATGAGTTCCCAGTAGCTCATTTTTGCTTTTGTTTCCCTTGCCTCTGGAGACGTGTTGAGTAAGAAGTTGCTGCGGCCTAGATCAAAGAGGTTTTTGCCTGCTTTCTCCTCGAGGATTTTGATGGCTTCCTGTCTTACATTGAGATCTTTCATCCATTTTGAGTTTATTTTTGGGTATGGTGTAAGAAGGTGGTCTAGGTTCATTCTTCTGCATGTCGCTGTCCAGTTTTCCCAGCACCACTTGCTGAAAAGGTTGTCTTTATTCCATTGGATATTCTTTCTTGCTTTGTCAAAGATTAGTTGGACATACGTTTGTGGGTCCATTTCTGGGTTCTCTATTCTGTTCCATTGATCTGAGTGTCTGTTCTTGTGCCAGTACCATACTGTCTTGATGATTACAGCTTTGTAGTATAGCTTGAAGTCTGGGGTTGTGATAACTGTTGCTTTGGTTTTCTTTTTCAAGATAGCTTTGGCTATTTGGAGTCTTTTCTGGTTCCATACAAATTTTAGTATTATTTGTTCTCGCTCTGTGAAGAATGCTGGTGTTACTTTGATAGTGATTGCATTGAATATGTAGATTGCTTTGGGTAGTATCAACATTTTAACAATATTTGTTCTCCTATCCAGGAGCATGGAATCTTTTTCTATTTCTTTGTGTCTTCTTCAATTTCTTTCATAAGGTTTCTATAGTTTTCAGTGTATAGATTTTTCCCCTCTTTGGTTAGATTTATTCATAGGTATTTCATGGTTTTTTTGTGCAACTGTAAATGAGATTGATTCCTTGATTTCTCTTTGTGTCGCTTCATTGTTGGTGTATAGGAATGCAACCGATTTCCGTGCATTGATTTTATGTCCTGCAACTTTGCTGAATTCATGAATCAATTCTAGCAGTTTTTTGATGGAGTCTTTTGGGTTTTCCATATAGAGTATCATGTCATCTGTGAAGAGTGAAAGTTTGACCTCCTCCTGGCCAATTTGGATGCCTTTTATTTCTTTGTGTCATCTGATTGCAGAGGCTAAGCCTTCCAATACTATGTTGAATAACAGTGGCGACAATGGACATCCCTGTCTTGTTCCTGACCTTAGGGGGAAAGCTCACAGTTTTTCCCCATTGAGGATGATATTAGCGTTGGGTCATTCATATATGGCTTTTATGATCTCGAGGTATGCTCCTTCTATGCCTACTTTGTTGAGGGTTTTATCAAGAAAAGATGCTGTATTTTGTTAAATGCTTTCTCTGCATCTATTGAGAGGGTAATATGGTTCTTGTCCTTTCTTTTATTGATGTGATGAATCACCTTAATTGTTATGTGGATATTGAACCAGCCCTGCATCCCAGGTAAAAATCCTGCTTGGTCGTGGTGAATAATTTTTTTAATGTATTGTTGGGGTCTGTTGGCTAATAGCTTGTTGAGGATATTTGCATCCATGTTCATCAGGGAAATTGGTCTATAATTCTCCTTTTTAGTGTGGTCTCTGGTTTTGGAATCAAGGTAATGCTGGTTTCATAGAAAGAGTTTGGAAGTTTTCCTTCCATTTGTATTTTTTGGAATAGTTTCAAGAGAATAGGTGTTAACTCTTCCTTAAATGTTTGGTAGAATTCCCCTGGAAAGCCATCTGGCCCTGGACTCTTGTTTTTTGGCAGATTTTTGATTACTAATTCGATTTCCTTACTGGTTATGGGTCTGTTCAAATTTTCTATTTCTTCCTGTTTCAGTTTTGGTAGTGTATATGTTTCCAGGAATTTGTCCATTTCTTCCGGATTGCCCATTTTATTGGCATATAATTGCTCATAATATTCTCTTATTATTAATTTTATTTCTGCTGTGTTGGTTGTGATCTATCCTCTTTCATTCTTGATTTTATGTATTTGGGTCCTTTCCTTTTTCTTTTTGATCAAACTGGCTAGTGGTTTATCAATTTTGTTAATTCTTTCAAAGAACCAGCTTCTGGTTTCCTTGATCTGTTCTACTGTTTTTTTTTTTTTTTTTTTTTTTTTTTTTGGTTTTGATAGCATTAATTTCTGCTCTAATCTTTATTATTTTCTGTCTTCTGCTGGTTTTGGGTTTTATTTGTTGTTCTTTTTCCAGCTCCTTAAGGCTGTAAGGTTAGGTTGTGTATCTGAGATCTTTCTTCCTTCTTTAGGAAGGTCTGGATTGCTATATACTTTCCTCTTATGACCGCCTTTGCTGCGTCCCAGAGGTTTTGGGTTGTGGTGTTATCATTTTCATTGACTTCCATATACTTTTTGATTTCCTCCTTAACTGCTTGATTAACCTATTCATTCTTTAGTAGGATGTTCTTCAGTCTCCAAGTATTTGTTACCTTTCCAAATTTTTTCTCATGGTTGATTTTGAGTTTCATAGCATTGTGGTCCGAAAATATGCACGGTATGATCTCAATCTTTATACTTACTTAGGGCTGATTTGTGTCCCAGTATATGGTCTATTCTGGAGAACATTCCATGTGCACTGGAGAAGAATGTATATTCTGCTGCTTTAGGATGAAATGTTCTGAATATATCTGTTAAACCTATCTGGTCCAGTGGTCATTCAAAGTCGTTGTTTCCTTGTTGATTTTTTGATTAGATGATCTGTCCATTGCTGTGAGTGGGGTGTTGAAGTCTCCTACTCTTATGGTATTACTATTGATGAGTTTCTTTATGTTTGTGATTAATTGATTTATATATTTGGGTGCTCTCACATTTGGCGCATAAATGTTTACAATTGTTAGGTCTTCTTGGTCTATAGACCCCTTGATTATGATATAATGCCCTTCTGCATCTCTTGATACAGTCTTTATTTTAAATTCTAGATTGTCTGATATAAGTATGGCTACTCCGGCTTTCTTTGGTTGACCATTATGATCCATCCCCTTATTTTCAATCTGAAGGTGTCTTTAGGTCTAAAGTGGGTCTCTTGTAAACAGCATATAGATGGATCTTGTTTTCTTATCCATTCTGTTACCCTGTGTCTTTTGATTGGAGCATTGATCCATTGAAATTTAGAGTGACTTTTAGAGTGAAAAATATGAATTTTTTGCCATTATGATGCTTGTAGAGTTCAAGTTTCAAGTTTCTGGTGGTGTTCTCTGGTCCTTCCTAATCTTTGCTGCTTTTGGTATATATACACACATATATATATATACACACACATGTATATACATATATATACATGTATAGATACATGTATATATACATATACATATGTATATATGTGTGTGTATATATATATATATATATATATATATATATATGTATATACATCGTTTCTCCCCTCAGAGAGTGCCCCTTAAAATTTCTTGCATGGCTGGTTTAGTGGCCACAAACTCCTTTAATTTTTGTTTGTCTGGGAAATTTTACTCTCTCCTTCTATTTTGAATGACAGCCTTGCTGGATAAAGAATTCTTGGCTGCATATTTTTCTGATTCAGCACACTGAATATATCCTGTCACTCCTTTCTGGCATGCTAAGTTTCTGTGGATAGGTCTGCTGCAAACCTCATCTGTCTTCCCTTGTAAGTTAGGGACTTTTTTTCCCTTGCTGCTTTCATGATTCTCTCTTTGCCTGAGTATTTTGTGAATTTGACTATGATATGCCTTGTTGATGGTCGGTTTTTGTTGAATCTAATGGGGGTCCTCTGTGCTTCCTGGATTTTGATGTGTGTGTCTTTCCCCAGGTTAGGAAAGTTTTCTGCTATGATTTCCTCTCATAACCTTTCTACCCCTCTCTCTCTTCCTCTTCTGGGACTCCTATGATTCTGATGTTGTTCCTTTTTAATGAGTCACTCATTTCTCTAATTCTTTTTTTTAATATATAAAATGTATTGTCAAATTATTTTCCATACAACACCCAGTGCTCATCCCAAAAGATGCCCTCTTCAATACCCATCATCTACCCTCCCCTCCCTCCCACCCCCCCATCAACCCTCACTTTGTTCTCAGTTTTTAAGCGTTTCTTATGCTCTTATGCTCTTTCCCACTCTAACATCTTTTTTTTTCCTTCTCCTCCCCCATGGGTTTCTGTTAAGTTTCTCAGGATATACATAAGAGTGAAAACATATGGTATCTGTCTTTCTCTGTATGGCTTATTTCACTTAGCATCACACTCTCCAGTTCCATCCACGTTGTTACAAAGGGTCATATTTCATTCTGTCTCATTGCCATGTAGTACTCCATTGTGTATATAAACTACCATTTCTTTATCCATTCATCAGTTGATGGACATTTAGGCTCTTTCCACAATTTGGCTTTTGTTGAGAGTGCTGCTATAAACATTGGGGTACAAGTGCCCCTATGCATCAGTACTCCTGTATCCCTTGGGTAAATTCCTAGCAGTGCCATTGCTGGGTCATAGGGTAGGTCTATTTTTAATTTTTTGAGGAACCTCCACACGGTTTTCCAGAGTAGCTGCACCAGTTTGCATTCCCAGCAACAGTGCAAGAAGGTTCCCATTTCTCCACATCCTCTCCAGCATCTATAGTCTCCTGATTTGTTCATTTTGGCCACTCTGACTGGCGTGAGGTGATATCTGAGTGTGGTTTTGATTTGTATTTCCCTGATGAGGAGCGACGTTGAGCATCTTTTCATGTGCCTGTTGGCCATCCGGATGTCTTCTTTAGAGAAGTGTCTATTCATGTTTTCTGCCCATTTCTTCACTGGGTTATTTGTTTTTTGGGTGTGGAGTTTGGTGTGCTCTTTATACATTTTTGATACTAGCCCCTTGTCCGATATGTCATTTGCAAATATCTTTTCCCATTCCGTTGTTTGCCTTTTAGTTTTGTTGGTTGTTTCCTTTGCTGTGCAGAAGCTTTTTATCTTCATAAGGTCCCAGTAATTCATTTTTGCTTTTAATTCCCTTGCCTTTGGGGATGTGTCAAGTAAGAGATTGCTACGGCTGAGGTCAGAGATGTCTTTTCCTGCTTTCTCCACTGGGTTTTGATGATTTCCTGCCTCACATTCAGGTTCTGTATCAATTTTGAGTTTATTTTTGTGAATGGTGTGAGAAAGTGGTCTAGTTTCAACCTTCTGCATGTTGCTGTCCAGTTCTCCCAGCACCATTTGTTAAAGAGACTGTCTTTTTTCCATTGGATGTTCTTTCCTGCTTTGTCAAAGATGAGTTGGCCATACGTTTGTGGGTCTAGTTCTGGGGTTTCTATTCTGTTCCATTGGTCTATGTGTCTGTTTTTGTGCCAATACCATGCTGTCTTGGTGATTACAGCTTTGTAGTAGAGGCTAAAGTCTGGGATTGTGATGCCTCCTGCTTTGGTCTTCTTCTTCAAAATTCCTTTGGCTATTCGGGGCCTTTTGTGGTTCCATATGAATTTTAGGATTGCTTGTTCTAGCTTTGAGAAGAATGCTGTGCAATTTTGACTGGGATTGCATTGAATGTGTAGATAGCTTTGGGTAGTATTTACATTTTAACAATATTTATTCTTCCAACTCATGAGCATGGAATGTTTTTCCATTTCTTTATATCTTCTTCAATTTCCTTCATAGGCTTTCTATAGTTTTCAGCTTACAGATCTTTTACATCTTTGGTTAGATTTATTTATAGGTATTTTATGCTTCCTGGTGCAATTGTGAATGGGATCAGTTTCTTTATTTGTCTTTCTGTTGCTTCATTGTTAGTGTATAAGAATGCAACTGATTTCTGTACATTGATTTTGTATCCTGTAACTTTGCTGAATTCATGTATCAGTCCTAGCAGACTTTTGGTGGAGTCTATCGGATTTTCCATGTATAATATCATGTCATCTGCAAAAAGCGAAAGCTTGACTTCATCTTTGCAAATTTTGATGCCTTTGATTTCCTTTTGTTGTCTGATTGCTGATGCTAGCACTTCCAACACTATGTTAAACAACAGCGTGAGAATGGACATCACTGTCGTGTTCCTGATCTCAGGGAAAAAGCTCTCAGTTTTTCCCCATTGAGGATGATATTAGCTGTGGGCTTTTCATAAATGACTTTTATGATGTTTAAGTATGTTCCTTCTATCCCGACTTTCTCGAGGGTTTTTATTCACAAAGGATGCTGAATTTTGTCAAATGCTTTTTCTGCATCGATTGACAGGATCATATGGTTCTTATCTTTTCTTTTATTAATATGATGTATCACGTTGATTGATTTGCAAATGTTGAACCTGCCCTGCATCCCAGGAATGACTCCCACTTGATCATGGTGAATAATTCTTTTTATGTGCTGTTGAATTCGATTTGCTAGTATCTTATTGAGAATGTTTGCACCTGTATTCATCAGGGATATTGGTCTGTAGTTCTCTTTTTTTACTGGGTCTCTGTCTGGTGTAGGAATCAAAGTAATGCTGGCTTCATAGAATGAGTCTGGAAGTTATCCTTCCTTTTCTATTTTTTGGAATTGCTTGAGAAGGATAGGTATTATGTCTGCTATAACTGTCTGGTAGAATTCCCCAGGGAAGCCATCTGGTCCTGGACTCTTATTTGTTGGGAGATTTTTGATAACTGATTCAATTTCTTCGCTGCTCATGTGTCTGTTCAAGCTTTCTATTTCTTCCAGTTTGAGTTTTGGAAGTGTGTGGGTGCTTAGGAATTTGTCCATTTCTTCCAGGTTGTCCAGTTTGTTGGCATATAATTTTTCATAGTATTTCCCGATAATTGCTTGTATTTCTGAGGGATTGGTTGTAATAATTCCATTTTCATTCATGATTTTATCTATTTGGATCCTCTCCCTTTTCTTTTTGAGAAGCCTGGCTAGAGGTTTGTCAATTTTGTTTATTTTTTCAAAAAAACAACTCTTGGTTTCATTGATCTGATGTACAGTTTTTTAGATTCTATATTGTTTATTTCTGCTCTGATCTTTATTATTTCTGTTCTTCTGCTGGGTTTGGGGTGTCTTTGCTGCTCTTCTTCTATTTCCTTTAGGTGTACTGTTAGATTTTGTATTTGGGATTTTTCTTGTTTCTTGAGATAGGCCTGGATTGCAATGTATTTTCCTCTCAGGACTGCCTTCGCTGCATCCCAAGGCGTTTGGATTGTTGTATTTTCATTTTAGTTTGTTTCCATATATTTTTAAATTTCTTCTCTAATTGCCTGGTTGACCCACTCATTCTTTAGTAGGGTGTTCTTTAACCTCCATGCTTTGGGAGGTTTTCCAGACTTTTTCCTGTGGTTGATTTCAAGCTTCATAACATTGTGGTCTGAAAGTATGCATGGTATGATCTCAATTCTTGTATACTTATGAAGGACTTGCAATCACCCAGTATGTGATCTGTCTTGGAGAATATTCCATGTGCACTCGAGAAGAAAGTATATTCTCTTGCTTTGGGATGCAGAGTTCTAAATATATCTGTCAAGTCCATCTGATCCAATGTCTCATTCAGGGCCCTTGTTTCTTTATTGACCGTGTGTCTAGATGATCTATCCATTGTTGTAGGTGGGGTATTAAAGTCCCCTGCAATTACCACATTCTTATCAATAAGGTTGCTTATGTTTGTGGTTAATTGTTTTATACATTTGGGGTCTCCTGTATTCGGCACATAGACATTTATAATTGTTAGTTCTTCTTGATGGATAGACCCTGTAATTATTATATAATGCCCTTCTTCATATCTTGTTACAGCCTTTAATTTAAAGTCTAGTTTGTCTGATATAAATATGGTTACTCCAGCTTTCTTTGACTTCCAGTAGCATGATAAATAGTTCTCCATCTCCTCACTCTCAATCTGAAGGTGTCCTCAGGTCTAAAATGAGTCTCTTGTAGACAGCAAATAGATGGGTCTTGTTTTTTTATCCATTCTGATACCCTCTGTCTTTTGGTTGGCGCATTTAGTCCATTTATATTCAGTGTTATTATACAAAGATATGGGTTAGAGTCATTTTGATGTCTGTAGGTTTCATGCTTGTAGCAATGTCTCTGGTACTTTGTCTCACAGGATCCCCCTTAGGATCTCTTGTAGGGCTGGTTTAGTGGTGATGAGTTCCTTCAGTTTTTGTTTGTTTGGGAAGACCTTTATCTCTCCTTCTATTCTAAATGACAGACTTGCTGGATAAAGGATTCTCGGCTACAGATTTTTTCTGTTCATCACGTTGAAGATTTTCTGCCATTCCTTTTTGGCCTGATGGCCTGCCAAGTTTCAGTAGAGAGATCCATCACTAGTCTTATCAGTCCCCCTTTATATTTTAGAGCGTGTTTATCCCTAGCTGCTTTCAGAATTTTCTCTTTATCTTTGTATTTTGCCAGTTTCACTATGATATGTCGTGAAGAAGATCGATTCAAGTTACATCTGAAGGGAGTTCTCTGTGCCTGTTGGATGTCAATGCCTTTTTCTTTCCCCAAATCAGGGAAGTTCTCAGCTATTATTTCTTCAAGTTCACCTTCAGCACCTTTCCCTCTCTCTTCCTCCTCTGGAATACCAATTATGCATAGATTATTTCTCTTTAGTGCATCTTTAGTTCTCTAATTTTTCCCTCATATTCCTGGGTTTTTTTATCTTTCTTTTTGTCAGCTTCTTCTTTTTCCATAATTTTATCTTCTAGTTCACCTATTCTCTCCTCTGCCTCTTCAATCCGAGCTGTGGTCATCTCCAT
Source organism: Puma concolor (assembly GCF_028749965.1). Taxonomy (NCBI): domain Eukaryota; kingdom Metazoa; phylum Chordata; class Mammalia; order Carnivora; family Felidae; genus Puma; species Puma concolor. The sequence goes on from NC_141677.1 coordinate 20,846,125, forward strand.
TTTATTTTGCAGCTCATTAATAGCATTTTTTAGCTCCTCCTGGCTGTTCCTTAGTCCCTTGATCTCTGTAGCAATAGATTCTCTGCTGTCCTTTATACTGTTTTCAAGCCCAGCGATTAATTTTATGACTATTATTCTAAATTCACTTTCTGTTATATTGTTTAAATTGTTTTTGATCAGCTCATTAGCTGTCATTATTTCCTGGAGGTTTTTTTGAGGGGAATTCTTCCATTTAGTCATTTTGGATAGTCCCTGGAGTGGTGCGGAACTTTGGGGCACTTCCCCTGTGCTGTCTTGAATAACTTTTGTTGGTGGGCGGGATCGCAGTCCGACCTGATGTCTGCCCCCAGCCCACCGCTGGGGCCACAGTCAGACTGGTGTGTACCTTCTGTTCCCCTCTCCTAGGGGCGGGATTCAGTGTGGGGTGGCATGGCCCATCTGGGCTACTTGCACATTGCCAGGCTTGTGGTGCTGGGCATCTGGTGTAGTAGCTGGGGTGGATCAGCAAGGTGCACAGGGGCAGGAGGGGCAGGCTCAGCTCGCTTTTCCTTAGGTGATCCGCTTCGGGAGGGGCCCTGCGGCACTGGGAGGGAGTCAGTCCCGCCCGGAGGATGGATCCGCACAAGCACAGCGTTGGGTGTTTATGTGGTGCAAGCAAGTTCCCTGACAGGAACTGGTTCCCTTTGGGATTTTGGCTGGGGGATGGGTGAAGGAGATGGCGCTGGCAAGCGCTTTTGTTCCCCGCCGACCTGCGGTCTGTTTTCCGGGGCTCAACACCTCTCCCTCCCATTGTCCTCCAGCCCTCCCGCTCTCTGAGCAGAGCTGTTAGCTTATAACCTTCCAGATGTTAAGTTCCACTTGCTGTCAGAAAACACTCCATCCGGCCCCTCCGCTTTTGCAAGCCAGACTCAGGGGCTCTGCTTTGCCAGGAGACTGCCCCTCTGCCCCAGCTCCCTCCCGCCAGTCCATGTAGTGCGTACCGCCTCTCCGCCCTTCTTACCCTCTTCTGTGGGCCTCTCAACTACACTTGGCTCTGGAGAATCCATTCTGCTCATCTTCTGGTGGTTTTCTGGATTATTTAGGCAGGTGTGGGTGGAATCTAAGTGATCTGCAGGACACGGTGAGCCCAGCGTCCTCTTATGCCGCCATCTTCAAGCCAGCACTGTGACTCTTGCAGGTATTTCCAGTGCTTAGCAGTGTAAAAGGCACCTGTGTCACTTTTAAGTATGCTGACCTCCTCAACAAGTCCTTAGCTTGGGATGAACGCACTTCGTTTCCCCGATTTCTCTAATTCTTAAATTGTGCTCTTTTGCCTTAATCTCACTCTTTTTTTCTGCTTCATTCCCTATAAGTTTGTCCTCTATATTGCTGATTCTCTGTTCTGCCTCATCCATCTTTGCTGCCACTGCTTCCATCCGTGATTGCAGCTCAGTTATAGCATTTTTAATTTCATTCTGGCTATTTTTTACTTCTTTTATCTCTGCAGAAAGGGATTCTAATCTATTTTTGACTCCAGCTAGTATTCTTATTCTCGTGATTCTAAATTCTGGTTCAGACATCTCATTTGTATCTGTGTTGGTTAAATCCCTGGCTGTCATTTCTTTGCACTCTTTCTTTTGGGGTGAATTCTGTTGTTTTGTCATTTTGATGGGAGAAAAGGGATTAATAAGGTAGAAAAATTAAAATAAAAAATATTAAAATTAAAAAAATATTAAAATTAAAAAATTAAAAACACACACACACAAATGAAATAGATGATGCTAGATTCTAGGTGTGTTTTGGTCTGGGTTTTGAAAGTGGTTTGACAGATTAGGGGAAAAAAAGAGGGGGAGAAAAAAGGGAAATCGTTTGAGAATTTGAAAAAATGAATACACGAATAAACGAAGTAGGCTAAATGAGATAATGGGAGTAAAATAGAATTTGAAAAATAACATAAAAGTAAAGAATAAAGTAGAAAAATTAAAGAAAATTTATAAAAATTAAAAATAAATTTGAATCTTTTCTTTTCCTGTACTCAAGATAAATAAAAGAAACAAAAAAGAGAAAAAAGATTTTAAAAAAGAAAGAAAAAAAGGAAATCGTTTGAAAATTTGAAAAATTGAATACACTGTAGTAGACTAAAATAAAATTATGGAAATAAATAGAATTTGAAAAAATTTACATAAAAGCAAAAATAAAGTAAAAAAATTAAAGAAAAATATTTTTAATAGAAATTTAAAGTAAAAATGAAGTTTTTCTCTTTCTGCATTCAAGAAAAAGGAAAAAAAGGAAGTTGTTTGAAAATTCGAAAAGGTGAGTACACTGAAGTAGACTAAATAAAATGATGGAAGTAAAGTAGAATTTGAAAAAATTTACACAAAAGTAAAAAATATAGTAATAAAAATTAAAAAAAGGTATTTTTAATAAAAATTCAAAGCAAAAATGAATTTTTTCTCTTTTTGTATTCAAGAAAAAGAAAAGAAGTGTAAAAGATTTAAAGGAAAAAGAAAAAGAAAGAAAGAAAATTGAATAGATGAACCTAACAGATTGAAGTAGGACTGAAATTGCTTCGTTTTCCCCTAGAAGTCAGTCTATGTAGCTCTTTATAGTCCGTAAATTAAGCCAGTGGTGAGACTTGTGTTCTTGAAGAGTGACGTTGGCCCAGTTGGGTGGGATTCAGTGTAACAGCTCCGCTCTCCACTAGATGGCGCTGCTATCCTACTGGGGTGGATTGTTGTGGCACTGGTAGGAGCGTATGCGCATGTTCGGGAGCGGTGAAAATGGTGCCACCCAGCTACCAAGTCTGTTCTCCCGGATCAGCAATCATGCACCTGTCCTCTGTCTTTAGCTCTTGTCCACTCCCAGCTTTTTCACTTTCTGTGGCCAGGCCCCAGGCAGTACCTTTCTCCCAAGTTTTGTCTCAGATGCAGCTATTTTCTCCGGCTCCTTACTTCTGAAGGACTGCGGCTTTGACCCCTTCCGCCCCACTGAGGGAGGGTCTCACCAAGAAACGGCTGAATGCTGGCTGCACCCAGGAACGCTTGCTGGACCTTGCTGCTGTCGGTGCCCTGAGACTGCGGCCAGGTGCCAGCCCAACCCAGAAAAATTTCACAAGATAGTGTAGCAGCAGCAGCAGCAGCATTTCAGGGATTATGAAAAATCACAACACACATCTGGTACCAGGCTTCACCCTTAATGACCTTGCCCCAGCACCAGTGAATGTAGCTGTTTTCTGGGGTCTACTGGGACCACGTGGCTTCAACAATCTCTACCAAATGACCTTCCAGCAGTGGAACCGGTTTTTCCTGTGTGGCCCGAGAACCTCCCAGACCCCACTCTGTTCCTGGGGATTCACTCTTTCCATCAGAGTACCACCAGGTATCAAACTGTGGAGTTGCAGCCTTTGCGCTCCCCTTGTTTACAGTCATAATACAATTTAAACCCTCTCCTTCCTCCTTTCTCCATTTTTAGTTTAGTCCCTGCAGCTGTTTCCAATTTTCCACTTTCTCTCCAGCTGCTTTTGGGGAGGGGTGCTTTTCCCATATTCTCTCCCCCTCCCCAGTCTCAGTCCTCTCTCCGCTCGCAAAAGCAGTTCCCTACCTTTCATGGCTTCTCGCTCCCCATGTTCAGCTCTCTGCACTGTGTACCTGCTGAACTCTGTGGTTCAGGTTGTGCAGATTGTTGTGTTAATCCTCTGATCAGTTTTCTATGTGTGTGGGATGGGCTAGTGTTGGTCTGGCTCTATTTCCTGGATGTGAGACACACAAAAAGCTTCCATGCTGTTCTGCCATCTTGGCTCCTCTGGCACCTTCATTTCTATGTGGTGTTTGTTCCCTGCCACCCCTCTCTACCCTGAATCCTGGCACTGACTATTGCATTGTTTTCTGGTTGCAAGTGTAATATAAGTGTTTCCAGCATCGTCCTCATACTACATTCAAGTATTTTACTTATGCTATTTTTCCTTTATTACACAGTGAACCCATGGCATCTTTATCTTTGTACTGTCAGATGCCTGACACCATATGTGACTAGTAAAGCTGTGGTGAAAGGAAGGGTGAAGAGCAACTTCCATCTTCCCCCAATATGTATTAAATATCTGTTGTTACCTTACCATTTGGCAACAGCTAAGAATGACAGCTGCCAAATGGTGTACAAGAATATGTCTAAATGTTCCATGGGGTGTAATAAATTACACTAGTGTAGAACCATTCTATTTAACCTTGTAAAGAGTATTCACAATTATCTTCTTTGACCCTCACAAGTGTGAAATAGGCAAATTAGTAGCTTTAGCCCTGCTTCACATATAAGTAAATACATGTAAATTTAGCCCCGAGAGACTAATTATCTAAGACTATATGGGAGTGTTTGGCCAAATATGGGTTAGAGTCCAGGTCTCTGGACATTTAAATCCAGGCTCTTTTCAATACACCAATGGTTCTCAAAATCTTGGTCTTAGAGGCTGCCACTGAATGAAGATATGAAATAAGATGGAGGGTGAAAGACCAGGGATCTGAGCCCCGCAGTTTTGCTTTTTCCCTTTCACATATTAGTGCTGCAAATAATTTTTCATTTGGAAAGTAGCTCTGTTGCTGTTAACAACATGAATCCGCTAGTCATTAAGCATGCATTTGCTTTCTGGCGCCATGTGATATTTCAGGTTTATTTTGTACACTCCTTATCCTAGACCCGGTATCAGACATTTCTCCAGGTAGCTCTGTTCCTTTTAGCTGGGATTGAGATTTAGTATATAACGTCTGGGCTCTAAGTGTGCTCATTGCTACTGGGGCCTCATTGTTTCTAGCTACCAGGAAATTCCCTTAAAAAAATCCCGAGTCCTTGCTGATACTTCGAATTCAGATCTAATACCACAGGGTTACTTGCTATCTTCTCTCATTCCATTTTGGTATGTCTCTTTTTCCATAGTGAAAACCCTGCTTCCCAAGCAACACCACAAACATTTATACATTTGCTCTATTCTACACTGCGCACAAAACAGTTTTAGAGCAGTACCGTTATTCAAAACAAAACTAAATCGAATTCCAAATTTATTTGCAGCACTTTTTTATCCTCTATCATACAAAAGGTGAACAGTCAGGTAATTCTGTTTAAAATTTACTTGAGGGGCGCCTGGGTGGCTCAGTCTATTGAATATCTGACTCTTGATTTTGGCTTAGGTCATGATCCCAGGATTGTGGGATTGAGTCCTGCATTGGACCCTGCACTGAGCATGGAGCCTGCTTAAGATTTTCTCTGTCTCTCCCTCTGCCCACTCCCCTGCTTGCACCCTCGCTCTCAAAAGTTAAAAAAAAAATTTACTTGAATTATTTTCCCTGTGTGGTTAAGTGTTCTATCAATTTGACTTATAGGTAGAGTCATATGTTTCTGTTTGTGTTCAATTTTAGAGTTTGGGTTTTAAAAAAATCATCTTTACTTAACTTTAAAAATATTTATATGTTGACAGAATATATATATTTACTATATATTATTAACAATATATAATAAGATGAATCATTAATAATTAATTGTTAGCTCAAAGAAGTCATGATCTCTATTTCTTCACTCTTCATCCGGTTCCCAACCACTCTACTCCATGTAGATAGATAATCATTTTCATCTGTTGGTTATCTTTTCTCTGCTTCTTTTACAACAATAACTGTATATACACTCTACTTTCTCTTCTTATAAAAATGGTAGTGTACTCTGTTATATCTAGCTTTAAAATTTTTAAAATACTTTCAAATTTGTCAGTTTATAATTTTGTGTTTAGTACTTTTTGTTTCTTGTTTAGAATTCTTTATCAGCCAAAAGGTCATGAATATTTTCTGGTATATTATCCTCTAAAATTTTTAAATTTTTGCCTTTTACATTTAAATCTTTAATCAGTATACAATTGACTGCACGTGTGGTATGAGAGAGTAATCCTTTTTTTTTTTTTTTTTTTTTTAGTGTAGATATCTATTTTTTACCCACTGGTCTTCAATGTCAGTTCAGTTCTATATCAAGTATCTACACTTTCATGAATCTGCTTCTGGGCTTTTTATTTTGTTTTATTTTTCATACCATCTATTCCTGAGAAAAAAATCTCTTATTTTTAAATTTCATATGTATTTTCTATTCTAAAGTTTTTTATTAAAAAAAATAGTTACTATTTCTCTGCTGGAGGATTTTCTACTTTTTCATTCGTTATGAATATGTTTTCATCTATGTTCTAGTTTCTTCTAGTTTCCTCTAGGTACAATAACATTTTTTATAATTCCAACATCTGATCTATTAGTCTCCACTAATTGCCTTTACTCTTCAGTATGCATTATTAAATTATTCTATTTTTATATGTCTAATAATTTTGGATTATATCCTAGACACTGTAAATGATATTTTGTAGTTTCTGAATTCTGTTATATTCCCCTGAAACTGTTGGTTTTGCAGGCAATTAATTTTGCTGACCTCATACTCCTAATCTGTCTACCTTGCAGGTGAAAATCTCTGTTTAACCCCTTTAGCCTTAGCAGGAATACTTAGTCTCCTTCATACATGCACAGTTTAAGGGTCAGCCAGAGGTTTGGGGAAAATTTATATGCAGAATTTGGGACTCTCCCATTCTGGATCTTCCCTTTCCTGGGTTTCTCCCCTTACTTTTCAGCTACTGTGTTTGCCCCAAACTGTTATTTTGTTTTCAAGCCACTAAGATTATAGGCTTCTACTTGAGTTTTAGTGAACTAATGCTTGCCCTCAAATAAAAATCCATTTTCAAATGGAAAATTCAGTTCATTTATCTTCATCTAAGTGTAAATTTCTCTCCAGTTTCCACCTGATTTTAGTTGCTTTTCAGTTATTTCAGGGAGTTTTTTTTTTCTTTAATAGTTTTTACAGAATTTTAGTTGTTATATGTGGAGGGTTAGCCTGATAGGAGCTACTCAATCATTACTGGGAGCAGAGTACCCACATTATTTTATTTATTTTGGCTTGTAAATTAGTCTTCTATCTTGTATAACAAATTCTTCACCTTAGTCTAATTCTTCAGAAGTGTCTTAGCTATTCTTGTGTGGAACCTAAAGTCTTACCAAGACACTCTTCTATCTCCCAGGAACAAATGGAAGGATTTCAGAATGAGACATGTCAAAAAAACATAAAGCTGCTTATGTTTTATACATGCATCTCTAATATCAGGGACGATGGCAATCCAAGGCACAGACATGATATACATGTACATGTCTGGTGGGTTGAGGGAAGGTTGTTTGATTACCAGGACTGAATATTTAAGAAAAATAAATATTAGTTGAATGGACAAACACCTGTGAAGTCTGAAAATGGAGACATGGGTGAATTAATGGGTGCAAGAAGCGGGTGAACTGAGAAGCTAAACTAAAGCATATTAGTGAGGGTGCAGAAAGAGACAAGATTTGAAAGAGAATTTAAAACTGATAAGCCAGTATTTGGTGAAATGGTACTGAAGGAGATATTTATAAGGTTAAGAAACATTTTCTCCCGTTACTCAAATCACAGCATGTGTTAACTTCTTACTTTGTTTACACATGTAACAACACTATAGAGGGTAGAAAAAAATCACTAAAATTTTACTACTTTTATAAAACTACAAAATTTTATATTCTCTTTCAGACCTTACTCAGAAACAAATGTGTATTTTTAATAGATGTAATTATACCCCAAGTTAAATGTCTTTGACACATCATAATTTTGTATTATTTCTATCATCTCACATGAATAGGCTATTTTTATCTTGCTGATCTTTATAATTATATTCTTCTTAATGCCTGCATTCCATTTTTTTCATGTACCTTGGCTTTTTGAACCATTATTCCATTTGTTAGGCATTTATATTGCTACCATGAATAATGTTCCATGAACATGTTTATATATATAGTCTTTCTCTTTTGTGGAGGATAGATTGTCAGCAGTAAGATATTTGTGATAGAGTAGACACATTTAATATTGTTTCATGTATCTTAATATTTACTCATTATAGACCTGGCATTACAAAACATTTGGAGTTATGTGTGTGAGAATCTTTGTATTTCAGATCATTACTGAAAGCAGGGACTTTGCCTAGTTTATGGTTGTAGCATCTAGTATAGTGCATATTATTAGACTAATAATAGCTGTGTTTTAAATGAATAAATCAGTGGATGAATGAGTGATTAATTCAGTTGTCAGATAAAGAGAGTTTCAATTCATTTCTTGCCATCTGGATGAAGTTTGATTTCAAGTGTACCCTATGATATTGGCAAGATCTGGAGAGCTATTAAGATAAAGAGTTACTCCTGTGATCTGGGTCTTAGAAAAGCCTGGAATGTTGCCCTGAGAACACAATCTGCAACAGTGACTGTCTGGGATGTTTGCTTTTGCTTTCTGGATGACTACACACCCAAGTATTTCCATGGGCTGCTTTCTGAAAAATGGACTGTGATCTTTTCTTTCTAAAGGAAACTTTCCCATTATTTTTTACCTCAATGCAACAGGCCCTTGCAGGGCAAATTAAACTTGAGCCACAATGTTTGGATGTCTGGATTTTATTCTCTCCTGGGCTTCAGAAAACAACTAGGTTCATGATCAACTTAAACTAGATCACCCTGTTTCATTGTTTGGTGTTTTTGTTTTGTTTTGTTTTGTAAAGGGAGAATAATTTTTATTGAGATCAAAACGTAAAAAAATTAGTTTGTTTTTGGATTTAGCTAATTAGCACCATATAATAATGCGATAGAGATCTTATATCAATGCCATTTGTCTTTTACCAGCTATAATAATTACTATTTATGGTGCTTTGTGATTTCCATATATTACTACACATAATTTAATTATTACAGCAACCCAATGAAGTAGATATCATTATGTGCATTTTCTGAATTAGGAAAGTAAGGTAAAAAGTCTTAAGTCACCTTTCTATGAGCACATGGAAGTGGGGGGGGGGGTCAGAGTTCAAAGCCGATTCTGTCTGATACCAATGTCTATGCTTGTATATCCATTTAAAGCACTTTTATGTAAATTCTACTCTCTAATTCATGGTTACAACACCAGAAGAAGACTGTGATTTGTCTTGTCTGCAAAGGTGGGGAGAGATTTGGGGATTATGTTCTTTCCCATCCAAGTTTTCACAGGAATGAATGATCATAGCTAGGATGTGAATGTGGACCTTCTGGTTCTTCATCCCATACTTTTCCACTGCTCCCATTCTAGATCTTCTTTCTGAATCCTTCACTCTATAGTGGAAGAAACTGGGTCCCAGAATATTGTGATGATTTGCTAAAGTCATATGGCTAGTTAGCAAATTAAGACTACAGGCCATATTTTCTGCCTTTGAAGCTAGTGTCATGTCTTATCCCTTATGTCTATGTGGCAAACAAAAGCTTGCTGTTAAAGAATGTTCAGTGTGAGTTATATTCCAAACTAGAATGTACATTAACATAGGCCCTCCAATGCAGAGACCTTTAATTCATCATTTTCATTTTGTTAAAATGTCCTCCATCATTTGAGCGATCTAGTCAATCTGTTAATCATCAAATATACACTGAATGATTAGTATAAATGTGCCTAGCACTAGAGATCAGTCCCTCAGTGGGGTCTCTGTCATCAGTATATGAAAAGTCTCAGGATTTGCAACTCTTCCTCCCCCAGTATAGACCTCAAAAGAGCCAAAGTAAATAAAATTTTCTGCCTCAACAGCTGTATTTATTTTGGGCTGTTTCTCCACCTACAATGTCCATTTTCTGTCCTTAGAGCTTCTGAACCTGTTTATTTTCAACCTCCCAGAGGCAGCCAGCTGTGTCATGGCACAAAGAAGTCAATAAGCTCTTCTGGAGGGAAGCAAGCCATTTCAAGGGATTAAAGCATATAACCCAAAGGGGAGTTTACCAATTGTGGCTATTTCCTGAGCAAGACACCAACCCTGCTCTCAAATATCTTACTCAAGTAGCTTAACAAAATATAATTGGAGACAGAACTTGAGCACTAAAAATTACACAATAAAATAAAAAGAGTCAAGGAGTAATATAAGCTCTGGGCTTAAATGGTATCGAGTGAATGTGGTTAAATAGAGTCTCCTAGTTGGTGGTCTGGACTAAGCTTTTTTTGTTTTAGTTCCAAGTTGTTTGTGTATGCTTTTTAAATTTATTTTTTAATTATTTTAATGTTTATTTATTTTGGAGAGAAAGAGAGAGAGAATGAGTGATGGAGGGGCAGAGAGAGAGAGAGAGAGAGAGAGAGAGAGAGAGACAGACAGACAGAATCTGAGGCAGGCTCCAGGCTCTGAGCTGTCAGCACAGGGCCTGATGTGGGGCTTGAACTCAAGAACCATGAGATCATGACCTGAGCTGAAGATGGACACTCAGTGGACTGAGCCACCCAGGTGCCCCCGAGTATGTTTAAGTGAGCCAACAGTTAAAAGTTGAGAACGTTTACCTAAAAATCCAAATATATGACTTCTTTTAGGAAAAATCAGATCTGTTAATATGGGGCAACTATGGGCTGGAGTGGTAGGTGTGTTAGATGAAACACACACTTCCTGGTTTGCCACAGTCCTCAGCATTTACTATTTTCTTCCCAATGTTGAGGCCAACTTTTAATTGCTTTGTATCCGGAAAATTGCAGTGTTCTTTTTCTTATACTCATTGACTTCAGTTATGTGCTGGGCCCACAGGCATGTAAGTGTTCCATTCCTGCCAGAGCCATCGCATGCTGTGAGTTCAGAGGATGATGAGACCTTGAATGGCTGGAGTGGATGTCACACTTGTTAGGTGGCTGCTATAATGTGATGAGCACTGTGTAAGCATGGTATCTCACTGACTACTCACAGAAGGCTCCATCAGGTAGGTATTATCATTCTTATTTTAAAAATGGAAAAAGTGAGACTCACAAAGGTTTGTGGTCAGTCAGAAGTCATCTAGTTAGTGAGTAGCTAGGATTCAAAACCATCTGGATGCAGGTAAGTTCATCTCCTTAGATGCTGCCTCCCAGAGAACTAGGAAGTAATAAAACTGGGTTCTGAACCCAGACTGTCTGTCTCCAAGCCTAGTGGCCATTTTAAATGTTATTCTCTTCCAGAGGCACAGGCCCTACTGTTTGCAAATGGATAGCAAGCAAATATCTCATGACGAATCAAGAGGAGCAAGAAGAAAGAAACATTTCTCCTGGGAAATGACTTACATGTCCAGGTATAAGTTCTGAAATACATTGTGACAAATAATACATTGGGATAGTCTTTAAATTATAAATAGGCCAGCCCATAACCGAGCAGCTGGATTTGTGCTTCTAGGGTAGATAGAAAGTTTTGGCCATTAGCAGAGTATTAAGCTACTTGAAAGCACCATTAGGTATTTCAATGTGAAAGATCAAATCCTGTGAAGAATCTCAACAAAGACTACAAATTCCAAATAGCCTAGGAAGATAAAGGAGAAGTAAAACCTATATTCTAGATCTTGAAGGGCAGATCTAGGTCAACTATCCCCTGGGTAGGGGCTGGACCGCAAAGAAATTCAAGTCCTATGTCAAAACTCATCACTTTGCCTTAAGCTTATTCTGGGCACTGGAAATTCAAAAGATTTAAATGTTACTTATTCCGTTTTCTACTTAAAAAAAAAGTTTTGGTAAGTTGCAAATATTGGATTTAAGTCCAGGATTTCTTGGGTTATTTCCATTATATGCTGCCTTCCAGAAAACAGATGGTAGAGAGGGGAAGGGAAGGCATTACAGGTACAGGCTTGCTGTGTAAGGAAATTTCAGATTCTGTTTGGGTAGAGAAGGAAATAAAATAGCAGAGGTTGAAGCCTCTGACAACAGTTACCAATTCATCACTTACTGTTACCACAGATTGCAGAGGACTGACAATGTGGTCCCCACTGAGGTTCCCAAGGGCAATATCTCTAATGACCACTCTGCCTTTTAACTTTTCTTTACCCAGTCATGCCATTTAGTCCCACCTTCAGGACCCACCCAACTCCAGGCTTCTGGGTCAATTCTCTTGGTCAAGGTAAGTTGCAGGCTAATATGTAAACCACAAACAATCTTTGAGTAATGTTAAACAGCAACAAAACCCAAAATGATAATTCTATAACAGTAATAATAGCAATTACTTTTATTGAGCTATTTTTGTGTTCTAAACACCTTGTTATGTAATTTATATATTTTACTCCATTTAATTATTATATCAGCCTGTGAGATATATATCATAATGAGACAGTTCTCTGTCAGTCTCTTACATTTCTGCACATCTTGTGAGTGAGGCACTGGTTCCCATTTGTTTCAGACTAATTTTTGAAGGATGCTTGTACAGCAAATAGTTTTGGGAGATAGAGATAATGTCTTCTGTCAGGTTTCTTTTATTTATTTGTTTATTTTATGTTTTTAATGTTCTTATTTTATTTTTGAGAGAGAGAGACAGAGCAGGAGGAGGGGAGGGGCAGAGAGAGAGACACAGAATCGGAAGCCGTCAGCTTCTGAGCCGTCAGCACAGAACCCAACGCAGGGCTTGAACCATGAACCGTGAGATTATGACCTGAGCTGAAGTTGGACACTTAACCAACTGAGCCACCCAGGTGCCCCTTCTGTCAGGTTTCTTAAACTCAGCATTCCCCTTTTGTAAAGAACCCTCTTTTTGCAGCTCCCTTTTGGAAATGGGCCTTGGAGACTAAGCACAGATATGCTGGCTCTGTGGCTACTGCTGTTGCCATAAGTCATATACTGTTCTTTGTCTCTGAACCAGGGATTTTGTGTCTTCTAGCATCCATTAAACTGTAGCAGGCTAATCTATTAGCATGCAAGTTGGGTAGCATCTTAGACCCCCACACTGTCCTTTGAAAGAGTTTTTTCCCCTTAAAACAACTTTATTTGAAGACCACCCCACATGGAAAACCTGTATCACTTGCCATCATTAGAAAGGAATCATAAAAATAAATTGATTGCAAACTAAACAGTATAACTGAAGTTTTGCTTTGTAAGGTAGCTGGAATGTTCCAAGCCTGCAGACTGCTCTGTCTTTGTTTTTTTAATTAATTAATTTTTAAATTTACATCCAAGTTAGTTAGCATATAGTGCAACAATGATTTCAAGAATAGGTTCCTTAATGCCCCTTTCCCACTTAGCTCATCCCCCCACCTCCCACCACCCTTCCAGCAACCCTTTGTCTCCATATTTAAGAGTCTCTTACATTTTGTCCCCCTCCCTGTTTTTATATTATTTTTGCTTCCCTTCCCTTATGTTCATCTGTTTTGTATCTTAAATTCCTTATATGAGTGAAGTCATATGATATTTGTCTTTCTCTGACTGACTAATTTTGCTTAGCATAATACCTTCTAGTTCCATCCACATAGTTGCAAATGGCAAGATTGCATTCTTCTTCACCCTGAGTAATACTCCATTGTATATATAAACCAAATCTTCAACCATTCACCAGTTGATGGACATTTGGGCTCTTTCCATACTTTGGCTATTGTTGATAGTACTGCTATAAACATTGGGGTGCATGTGCCCCTTCGAAACAGCACACCTGTGTCCCTTGGATAAATACCTAGTAGTGCAATTGCTGGGTCGTAGGGTAGTTCTATTTTTAATTTTTTGAGGAACCTCCATACTGTTTTCCAGAGTGGCTGCACCAGCTCGCATTCCCACCAGCAGTGCAAAAGAGATCCTCTTTCTCCGCATCCTCGCCAACATCTGTTGTTGCCTGAGTTGTTAATGTTAGCCATTCTGACAGGTGTGAGGTGGTGTCTCATTGTGGTTTTGATTTGTATTTTCCTGATGATGAGTGATGTTGAGCATTTTTTCATGTGTCTGTTACTCATCTGGATGTCTTCTTTGGAGAAGTATCTCTTCATGTCTTTTGCCCATTTATTCAGTGGATTATTTGCTTTCTGGGTGTTGAGTTTGATAAGTTCTTTATAGATTTAGATACTAACCCTTTATATGGTATGTCATTTGCAAATATCTTCTCCCATTCTGTCGGTTGCCTTTTAGTTTTGCTGATTGTTTCCTTCACTATGCAGAAGCTTTTTATTTTCATGAGGTCCCAATAGTTCATTTTTGCTTTTGTTTCCCTTGCCTCTGGAGACGTGTTGAGTAAGAAGTTGCTGCGGCCAAGATCAAAGAGGTTTTTGCCTGCTTTCTCCTTGAGAATTTTGATGGCTTCCTGTCTCGCATTGAGGTCTTTCATCCATTTTGTGTTTATTTTTGTGTATGGTGTAAGAAAGTGGTCCAGATTCATTTTTCTGCATGCTGTTGTCCAGTTTTCCCAGCATCATTTTCTGAAGAGACTGTCCTTATTCCATTGGATATTCTTTCCTACTTTGTCAAAGATTAGTTGCGATATGTTTGTGGGTCCACTTCTGGGTTCTATATTCTGTTCCATTGATCTGAGTGTCTGTTTTTGTACCAATATTACATCTTGTAAGTACAGGATTGTGATGCCTCCAGCTTTGGTTTTCTTTTTCAAGATTGCTTTGGCTATTTGGGGTGTTTTCTGGTGTTATTTTGATAGAGATTGCATTGAATATGTAGATTGCTTTGGATGGTATTGCCATTTTAACATTTGTTCTTCCAATGGGGGATGTTATTTTTTTTTTAAATATTTATTTGTTGTGGGGGGAGGGAGGCAGAGAGAGATGGGGACAGAGGATCTAAAGTGGGCCCTGCACTGACAGCAGAAAGCCCTATGTGATGCTCGAGCCCATGAACAGCGAGATCATGACCTGAGCTGAAGCCAGAGGCTTAAACGACTGAACCACCCAGGTGCCTCTGAAAGATGTTATTTCCATTTTACAGGATAGAAACTGAGATTTTAGAAAGTGTTTTAAACTGTAGTGTTTATTATGTCTGATCTTATACTTCAGTATTCATCTTGATATTCTGCCTTGTTATAAAAATTAAATCCCCAATTTGGAACATACTTCTGGCCCCCAAGTCCTAGTTTTATTCTCTATTCCTGATATAGTCATCTATTCATTGATCCCAATGTTTATTCAGCTCATAATATTGATTTTGCTTTCATCAGTTATCCTAGGGAATGGCATCTTTCTTGGAACACAAATTCCCATTACTAATAATATCATGGTGGAAATTAAGTAAAAATAATGGATGTAAAAGTATCTAATACAAATGATTCTCAAACCTTAGGTTGCATCTGAAATACTGGAATATTTCTTTTATATACAGATCCCCAGGCCTCATCCCAAGGGATTCTGAATCAGCAGATTTAGCTTAAAATCAAAACTCAGATTTTGTTTGTTTGGTTTTTACAAAAGTCTCAAGTAATTCTGGTACATGTGGATCCTTGGCTTCTTTGAAAAGCATTGCTCTATGGGACAAAATGAAGGTCCTTTAAAAGGTACCTTAGAATTTCCACTACTTACTCCTCTTATGTAATTGTTCCTTACTCTGTGCTTTACATTCTAGCTACTACTACTATCTCAAAATTCTTTCTACTTCTACTCTTCTGTACTTTGACAGTCTTTCTTCTCTACCTAGAATAATAACCTCCTACTCATTCTTTAGGTCATGTGTCTCCTCCTCTAGGAAGCCTTCCCCATCTTAAGAGGGTATATCATTTCTCTCCCAAAAGTTTTCTGTGCTTCCCTCTATCATTTACTTCTACCTTTTATTAAAATCATGTGCCTGTCTCCACCACCAGAATATAAAATCCTTGAGGGTAGGTAAAATGTCCTTTTGACTTTTATACTTTATATGGGAAGACTTTATAGGATACCACAGTATCTGGTTCATAATAGGTACTCAACTTTGAAATCCAATTTTGTTGGGGCGCCTGGGTGGCGCAGTCGGTTAAGCGTCCGACTTCAGCCAGGTTACGATCTCGCACTCCGTGAGTTCGAGCCCCGCGTCGAGCTCTGGGCTGATGGCTCAGAGCCTGGAGCCTGTTTCAGATTCTGTGTCTCCCTCTCTCTCTGCCCCTCCCCCGTTCATGCTCTGTCTCTCTCTGTCCCAAAATAAATAAACGTTGAAATCCAATTTTGTTGAATGAATGAAAGAATGAATAAGTTGCAGAATTAATTAAGTCATTTGTTTGCAGATAACTTTTGATATAAAATCCTATTAATGGTACATTCTTGATTTTCTTAAAAATATTTATTTCATCTGAGATAACATCAGGAATGTGAGGAAAGGGATATAATACAAGAAGTAAGATTTTAGCATGGCTAGAGAGAATAAAGGCAATATACCCCAGCCTCATTTTACAGAAAAGGAAACTGAGGTTCCGAAAAAAAAAGTGAGTAACCCAACATCACACAGCTTGTTAGTGGCAAAGCAAGATTGGAAGCTTTATCTCTTTCCTCTCAGTCTTAATCTATCTATGTATCTATCTATCTACCTACCTATTCATTCATTCATTAAAATTTTTATTATAATCACCAGGTGCTCATCACAAGTGCACTCCTTAATCCTCATCACTTATCTCACCTATCCTCCCACCCACCTCCCCTCTAGTAACCATCAGTTTGTTCACTATAGTTAAGAGTGTGTTTCTTGTTTTTCCTCTCATTCTTTTTTTTCCTTTGCTTGTTTGTTTTGTTTCTTTACTTACACATGTGTGTGAAATCATATGGAATTTGTCTTTGACTTATTTCACTTAGCATTATACTCTCTAGCTCCATCCATGTTGTTGCAAATGGCAAGATTTCATTCTCTTTTATGGCTGAATAATATTCCATTATGCACACACACACACACACACACACACCACATCTTCTTTATCCATTAATTTATTGATGGATACTTGGACTACTTCCATATCTTGCCTATTATAAATAAGGCTGCTATAAACATAGGGGTGAATGTATCACTTTGAATTAGTGTTTTTTTTTTCTTTTTTTTTTTTCTTTTTTTTCTTTTTTTTTTCTTTTTTCAAAGTTTATTTATTTTTGGGACAGAGAGAGACAGAGCATGAACGGGGGAGGGGCAGAGAGAGAGGGAGACACAGAATCGGAAACAGGCTCCAGGCTCTGAGCCATCAGCCCAGAGCCTGACGCGGGGCTCGAACTCACGGACCGCGAGATCGTGACCTGGTTGAAGTCGGACGCTTAACCGACTGCGCCACCCAGGCGCCCCTAGTGTTTTTATATTATGTGGGTAAATTCCCAGTAGTGCGATTGCTGGATCACAGAGTAGTTCTAGTTTTAACTTTCTGAGGCACTTCCATTCTGTTTTCCACAGTGGCTGCACCAGTTTGCATTCCCACCAACATATACGAGGGTTCCTTTTTCTCTGTCTCCTTCCCAACACTTGTTTCTTGTGCTGTTGATTTTAGCCATTCTGATATGAGGTGATATCTCATTATAGTTTTGATTTGCATTTCCCTGATGGTAACTGATGATAAACATCTTTTCATGTGTGTGTTAGACATCTGTGTGTCTTTTTTTAAAAAATGTTTTTATTTATCTTTGAAGGAGAGAGAGAGATAGAACATGAGTGGGGGAGGAGTAGAGAGAGAGGGAGACACAGAATTCGAAGCAGGCTCCAGGCTCTGAGCTGTCAGCACAGAGCCTGATGTGGGGCTCGAACTCGTGAACTGTGAAATCATGACCTGAGCTGAAGCCGGACGCTTAACCGACTGAGCTACCAAGGCGCCCCCTGTATGTCTTTTTTGAAGAAATGTCTGCTTATGCCCATTTCAATGGGATTATTTGGTTTTGGGGTGTTGAGTTGTTTAAGTTCTTTACATATTTTGGATATTAACCCTTTATTGGATATGTCATTTGCAAATATTTTCTCCCATTCAGTAGGTTGCCCTTGAGTTCTGTTGATTGTCTCCTTCTCTATGTAGAAGATTTTTATTTTTATATAGTCCTAATAATTTAGTTTTGATTTTGTTTTCTTTGCCTCAGGAGACATGTCTAGAAAGAAGTTGCTACTGCTGATGTCAGAGATTACTGACTGTGCTCTTTACTATTTTTAAAAATGATTTTAGGTCTCACATTTAGGTCTTTATCCATTTTGAATTTATTTTAGTGTATGGTGTAAGAAAGTGGTCCAGTTTCATTCTTTTTCATCTAACTTTCCAGTTTTCCCAACACTATTTGTTGAAGAGACAGCCTTTTTCCCATTGGATATTCTTTTCTACTTTGTTGAAGATTACTTGACCATGTAGTTGTGGGTTTATTTCCTGGTTTTCTATTCAGTTCTGTTGATCTATATGGCTATTTTTGTGCCAGTACCGTACTGTTTTGTTCACTACATCTTTGTAATATAACCTGAAGTCTAGAATTGTGAGGTCTCCAGCTTTTCTTTTCTTTTTCAAGCTTGCTTTGGATATTCGGAGTCTTTTGTGGTTCCATACAAATTTTGGATTCTTTGTTCTAGCTCTGTGAAAAATGCTGTTGGTATTTTTAAAACTTTTTTTAATGTTTATTTTTGAGAGAGAGAGAAACAGAGCATGAGCAGGGGGAGGGGCAGAGAGAGAGGGAGACACAGAATCTGAAGCAGGCTCGAGGCTTCAAGCTGTCAGCACAGAGTGCCATGCAGGGCTCAAACTCATAAACTGTGAGATCATGACCCGAGCCAAAATTGGATGCTTAACCGACTGAGCCACCCAGGCGCCCCAAAAATGCTGTTGGTATTTTGATAGGGATTGCATTAAATGTGTATATAGCATTAGGTAGTATAGACATTTTAACCATATTTGTTCTTCCAATCCATGAGCATGTAATGTCTTTCCATGTCTTTGTGTCATCTTCAATTTCTTACATCAATGTTTTCTAGTTTTCAGAGTACTATTCTTTCACCTCTTTGGTTAGGTTTATTCCTAGGTATCTTATTATTTTTGGTGCAATGGTAAATGGGATTTTTTTTCTTAATTTATATTTCTGCTGCTTCATTACCGGTGTACGGAAATGCAACAGATTTCTGTACGTTGATTTTGCATCCTGTGATTTTACCAAATTCACTTATACATTCCAATAGGTTTTTGGTGGAGTATTTTGGGTTTTCTATGTATAGTATCATGTCATCTGCAAATGTGAAAATTTTACTTCTTCCTTACTGAATGCTTTTATTAATTGTTTGACTGCTTTGGGTAGGACCTCCAGTATAATGTTCGATAAAAGTGGTGGAAGATAAAGAAGACATCCTTATCTTGTTCCTGACCTTAAGGGTGAACTCTCACTCCCCCCCCCCCACCCCCATTGAACATAATGCTTGCTGTAGGTTTTTGATAGACGGTGAGGTATGTTCCCTGTAAATCTACTTTGTTGTAGGCTTTTATCATGAATGGATGTTGTACTTTGTCAAATGCTTTTTCTGCATCTATTAAAATGATCATATGGTTTTTATCCTTTCTTTTTTTAAAAATATTCTTTAAAGTTTATTTATTTTTGACACACAGAGAGAGCAAGCATGAGCTAGGGAGGGGCACAGAGAGAGGGAGACAGAATCCGAAGCAGGCTCCAGGCTGCCTGTCCAAGCCTGATGAGGGGCTTGAACTCACAAACCATGAGACCATGACCTGGGCCGAAGTCAGACGTTTAACTGACTGAGCCACCCAGGTGCCCCTATCCTTTCTTTTATGGATGTGATGTATCACATTGGTTAATTTGCAAATATTGAACTATTCTTGGATCCCAGGAATAAATCTCCCTTGGTCGTGGTGAATGATTTTTTAAAAATATATTGTTGGATTTGGTTTGCTAGTATTTTGTTGAGGATTTTTGCATCTATGTTCATGAGAGATATAGGCTTGTAGTTCTCTTTGTTTTTGGTGTCTATCTGGTTTTTTTTTTTTTTAATTTTTTTTCAACGTTTTTTATGTATTTTTGGGACAGAGAGAGACAGAGCATGAACGGGGGAGGGGCAGAGAGAGAGGGAGACACAGAATCGGAAACAGGCTCCAGGCTCCGAGCCATCAGCCCAGAGCCCGACGCGGGGCTCGAACTCACGGACCGCGAGATCGTGACCTGGCTGAAGTCGGATGCTTAACCGACTGCGCCACCCAGGCGCCCGTGTCTATCTGGTTTTGATATTAGGGTGATACCTCCTAGAGTGAATTTTGAAGTTTTCCTTCTTCTATTTTTAGAATAGTTTGAGGAGAACAGGTATTAACTATTCTTTAACTGTTTGGTAGAGTTCACCTGTGAAGCCATCTGGCCCCGGACTTTTGTTTGTTGGGAGTTTTTGATTACTGATTCAATCTCCTTGTTGGTAATCAGCCTGTTCAAATTTTCTATTTCTCCCTGCTTTAGTATTGGCAGGTTATATATTTCTATATTTATGCATTTCTTCTAGGGTGTCCAATGTCTTGGCATATAGTTTTTCATAATATTCTCTTACAGTTGTTTGTATTTCTCTGGTGTTGGTTGTCATTTCTCCTCTTTTATTTGTGATTTGTTTATTTGAGTCCTTTCTCTTTCTCTTTCTCTCTCAGTCTAAGTAGAGGCTTATCAATTTTCTTGATCTTTTCAAAGAACTACCCTCTGGTTTCATTGATGTGTTATATTTTTCTTTGGTTTCCATATCATTGATTTCTGTTCTAATCTTTATTATTTCCTCCCTTATATTGTTTTTGGATTTTGTTTGTTCTTCATTTTCTAGCTCCTTTATATGTAAGTTTAGGTTGTTGCTTTGAGATTTTTCTTGCTTCTTTATGTAGGCCTGTATTGCTATAAACTTCCTTCTTAGAACTACTTTTGCTGTATCTCAAAGATTTTGAACTGTTATATTTTCATTTTTGTTTGTTTCCATGTAATTTTTAATGTCTTCTTTGATTTCTTGGTTGACCCATTCATTGCTTAGTAGCATGTTATTTAACTTCCACATATTTATGGTTTTTCCAAATTTTTTCCTGTGGTTGACTTCTACTTTCATAGTATTGTGGTCAGAAAAGATGCCAGCTATGACTTTGATCTTTGTGAACTTGTTGAGGCTTGTTTTGTGACCTAATATGTGATCTATTCTGGATAATGTTCCATGTACACTTGACAAGAAATGTGTACTCTGATGTTTTAGGATGGAATGTTCTGAATATATCTGTTAAATCTATATGGTCCAGCATGCCATTCAAAGCCAATTGTTTCCTTGTTGATTTTCTGTGTAGATAATTTATCTATTGATGTACGTGGGGTGTTAAAGTCCCCTACTATTATTGTATTACTATTGATTACTTCCTTTATGTTTGTTATTAACTGTTTTATGTATTTGGGTGCTTTCATATTGGATGCATTAATATTTACAATTGTCATATATTTTTGTTAGATTGTCCCCTTTATTATTATATAGTCTTGGTTTCTTGTTATAGTCTTTGTTTTAAAGTCTATTGTTCCTCGGGGCGCCTGGGTGGCTCAGTCGGTTGAGCGTCTGACTTCAGCTCAGGTCACATCTTGCGGTCCGTGAGTTCGAGCCCCGCGTCAGGCCCTGGGCTGATGGCCCAGAGCCTGGAGCCTGCTTCCGATTCTGAGTCTCCCTCTCTCTCTGCCCCTCCCCCGTTCATGCTCTGTCTCTCTCTGTCTCAAAAATAAATAAATGTTAAAAAAAAAATTAAAGTCTATTGTTCCTGATATAAGTACTGCTACCCTGGCTTTCTTTTTACATTGATTTTCATGATCAATGTTTGTCTATCCCCTCACTTTCAGTTTGCAGGTGGATTTAGGTGTAAAATGTGTCTCTCATAGGCAACATATAGATAGGTCTTGTTTTTTACCCTTTCTGTCAACCTATGTCTTTTGGTTGGAGCATTTCGTCCATTAACATTTGAGATAATTATTGATAGATATGTATTTACTATTTTTTTTCCTCTTTCAGCTATTTCTTTTTAATTACAGTTTTGGTTCAATGACAATCAATTTCACAACATGAGAAAGTACTATGAATCAAAGCAGAAATATGGAAATACAATATACAATCCAAAATAGATATACAGCATTCATGTAGGAAACAAAATGTAATTTTCATTGGCACAAATAGTAGCTTGGGATCTGTTGGGTATAGTTGTTCTGGTGTAGGTTCCTAAAGATAGGAAAAAATAGTATTGGTTATCATTGGTTATCAAGATTACTGTGGCCATATTAGATATTAGAGCATCTTAGCATCAATATGTGACCATGTGAAGAGAAGACCTTACAGTATCTATATAAAAAGCTTTATGTGCACTGAGACAGTTGTGAAAAGAGTTACTTTCCAGAATCAAGCCCACTTTAGGCTTAAGACCAAGTTTTAACTACCTAAAATTACTGACTAACAGAAAGTGTTCCAAATGTGGTTATTCTAATTCAGAATTAAAAAAAAAGTATTTGCAAAAAGAGTATAAAAGCTTTTCTGAATTTAATGTAAGCCTCCAGTCTTCACTTTACAAATACTTGATTTAAATTTTGGCTGCTGCACATATTTTGCCTTTTTAATTTTAAGATTTGTCACTTTTACCTTCAAAACAGATCACTTTTTAAATTGTAAAAAGTTGGGCTTGAAAACAGTATAGCTGACAGCAGAGAATCTCTTGCTACAGAGATCAAGGGACTAAGGAACAGTCACAAGGAGCTGAAAAACGCTTTAAACGAAATGCATAACAAAATGGAAACCACCACGGCTCGGATTGAAGAGGCAGAGGAGAGAATAGGTGAACTAGAAGATAAAGTTATGGAAAAAGAGGAAGCTGAGAAAAAGAGAGATAAAAAAATCCAGGAGTATGAGGGGAAAATTAGAGAACTAAGTGATACACTAAAAAGAAATTATATATGCATAATTGGTATCCAAGAGGAGGAAGAGAGAGGGAAAGGTGCTGAAGGGGTACTTGAAGAAATAATGGCTGAGAACTTCCCTGAACTGGGGAAGGAAAAAGGCATTGAAATCCAAGAGGCACAGAGAACTCCCTTCAGACGTAACTTGAATCGATCTTCTGCACGACATATCATAGTGAAACTGGCAAAATACAAGGATAAAGAGAAAATTCTGAAAGCAGCAAGGGGTAAACGTGCCCTCACATATAAAGGGAGACCTATAAGACTCGTGACTGATCTCTCTTTTGAAACTTGGCAGGCCAGAAAGAATTGGCACGAGATTTTCAGTGTGCTAGACAGAAAAAATATGCAGCCGAGAATCCTTTATCCAGCAAGTCTGTCATTTAGAATAGAAGGAGAGATAAAGGTCTTCCCAAACAAACAAAAACTGAAGGAATTTGTCACCACTAAACCGGCCCTACAAGAGATCCTAAGGGGGACCCTGTGAGACAAAGTACCAGAGACATCACTACAAGCATAAAACATACAGACATCACAATGACTCTAAACCCATATCTTTCTATAATAACACTGAATGTAAATGGATTAAATGCGCCAACCAAAAGACAGAGGGTATCAGAATGGATAAAAAAAACAAGACCCATCTATTTGCTGTCTACAAGAGACTCATTTTAGACCTGAGGACACCTGTAGATTGAGAGTGAGGGGATGGAGAACTAGTTATCATGCTACTGGAAGCCAAAAGAAAGCTGGAGTAGCCATACTTATATCAGACAAACTAGACTTTAAATTAAAGGCTGTAACAAGAGATGAAGAAGGACATTATATAATAGTGACAGGGTCTATCCATCAGGAAGAGCTAACAATTATAAATGTCTATGCGCCGAATACCGGAGCTCCCAAATACATAAAACAATTACTCATAAACATAAGCAACCTTATTGATAAGAATGTGGTAATTGCAGGGGACTTTAACACCCCACTTACAGAAATGGATAGATCATCTAGACACACGGTCAATAAAGAAACAAGGGCCCTGAATGAGACATTGGATCAGATGGACTTGACAGATCTATTTAGAACTCTGCATCCCAAAGCAACAGAATATACTTTCTTCTCGAGTGCACATGGAACATTCTCCAAGATAGATCATATACTGGGTCACAAAACAGCCCTTCATAAGTTTACAAGAATTGAAATCATACCATGCATACTTTCAGACCACAATGCTATGAAGCTTGAAATCAACCACAGAAAAAAGTCTGGAAAACCTCCAAAAGCATGGAGGTTAAAGAACACCCTACTAACGAATGAGTGGGTCAACCAGGCAATTAGAGAAGAAATTAAAAAATATATGGAAACAAACGAAAATGAAAATACAACAATCCAAATGCTTTGGGACGCAGCGAAGGCAGTCCTGAGAGGAAAATACATTGCAATCCAGGCCTATCTCAAGAAACAAGAAAAATCCCAAATACAAAATCTAACAGCACACCTAAAGGAAATAGAAGCAGAACAGCAAAGGCAGCCTAAACCCAGCAGAAGAAGAGAAATAATAAAGATCAGAGCAGAAATAAACAATATAGAATCTAAAAAAACTGTAGAGCAGATCAACGAAACCAAGAGTTGGTTTTTTGAAAAAATAAACAAAATTGACAAACCTCTAGCCAGGCTTCTCAAAAAGAAAAGGGAGATGACCCAAATAGATAAAATCAGGAATGAAAATGGAATTATTACAACCAATCCCTCCGAGATACAAACAATTCTCAGGGAATACTATGAAAAATTATATGCCAACAAATGGGACAACCTGGAAGAAATGGACAAATTCCTGAACACGCACACTCTTCCAAAACTCAATCAGGAGGAAATAGAAAGCTTGAACAGACCCATCACCAGCGAAGAAATTGAATCGGTTATCAAAAATCTCCCAACAAATAAGAGTCCAGGACCAGCTGGCTTCCCAGGGGAGTTCTACCAGACGTTTAAAGCAGAGATAATACCTATCCTTCTCAAGCTATTCCAAGAAATAGAAGGGGAAGGAAAACTTCCAGACTCATTCTATGAAGCCAGTATTACTTTGATTCCTAAACCAGACAGAGACCCAGTAAAAAAAGAGAACTACAGGCCAATATCCCTGATGAATATGGATGCAAAAATTCTCAATAAGATACTAGCAAATCGAATTCAATGGCATATAAAAAGAATTATTCACCATGACCAAGTGGGATTCATTCCTGGGATGCAGGGCTGGTTCAACATTCGCAAATCAATCAACGTGATACATCACATTCACAAAAAAAAAGAGAAAAACCATATGATCCTGTCAATCGATGCAGAAAAGGCCTTTGACAAAATCCAGCACCCTTTCTTAATAAAAACCCTTGAGAAAGTCGGGATAGAAGGAACATACTTAAAGATCATAAAAGCCATTTATGAAAAGCCCACAGCTAACATCATCCTCAATGGGGAAAAACTGAGAGCTTTTTCCCTGAGATCAGGAACACGACAGGGATGCCCACTCTCACTGCTGTTGTTTAACATAGTGCTGGAAGTTCTAGCATCAGCAATCAGACAACAAAAGGAAATGAAAGGCATCCAAATTGGCAAAGATGAAGTCAAGCTTTCGCTTTTTGCAGATGACATGATATTATACATGGAAAATCCGATAGACTCCACCAAAAGTCTGCTAGAACTGATACATGAATTCAGCAAAGTTTCAGGATACAAAATCAATGTACAGAAATCAGTTGCATTCTTATACACTAACAATGAAGCAACAGAAAGACAAATAAAGAAACTGATCCCATTCACAATTGCACCAAGAAGCATAAAATACCTAGGAATAAATCTAAACAAAGATGTAAAGGATCTGTATGCTGAAAACTATAGAAAGCTTATGAAGGTAATTGAAGAAGATATGAAGAAATGGAAAGACATTCCGTGCTCACGGATTGGAAGAATAAATATTGTTAAAATGTAAATACTACCCAAAGCTATCTACACATTCAATGCAATCCCAATCAAAATTGCACCAGCATTCTTCTCGAAACTAGAACAAGCAATCCTAAAATTCATATGGAACCACAAAAGGCCCCGAATGGCCAAAGTAATTTTGAAGAAGAAGACCAAAGCAGGAGGCATCACAATCCCAGACTTTAGCCTCTACTACAAAGCTGTCATCAAGACAGCATGGTATTGGCACAAAAACAGACACATAGACCAATGGAATAGAATAGAAACCCCAGAACTAGACCCACAAACGTATGGCCAACTCATCTTTGACAAAGCAGGAAAGAACATCCAATGGAAAAAAGACAGTCTCTTTAACAAATGGTGCTGGGAGAACTGGACAGCAACATGCAGAAGGTTGAAACTAGACCACTTTCTCACACCATTCACAAAAATAAACTCAAAATGGATAAAGGACCTGAATGTGAGACAGGAAACCATCAAAACCCTAGAGAGGAAAGCAGGAAAAGACCTCTCTGACCTCAGCCGTAGCAATCTCTTACTCGACACATCCCCAAAGGCAAGGGAATTAAAAGCAAAAGTGAATTACTGGGACCTTATGAAGATAAAAAGCTTCTGCACAGCAAAGGAAACAACCAACAAAACTAAAAGGCAACCAACGGAATGGGAAAAGTTATTTGCAAATGACATATCGGACAATGGGCTAGTATCCAAAATCTACAAAGAGCTCACCAAACTCCACACCCGAAAAGCAAATAACCCAGTGAAGAAATGGGCAGAAAACATGAATAGACACTTCTCTAAAGAAGACATCCGGATGGCCAACAGACACATGAAAAGATGTTCAGCGTCGCTCCTTATCAGGGAAATACAAATCAAAACCACACTCAGGTATCACCTCACGCCAGTCAGAGTGGCCAAAATGAACAAATCAGGAGACTATAGATGCTGGCGAGGATGTGGAGAAACGGGAACCCTCTTGCACTGTTGGTGGGAATGCAAATTGGTGCAGCCGCTCTGGAAAGCAGTGTGGAGGTTCCTCAGAAATTTAAAAATAGACCTACCCTATGACCCAGCAATAGCACTGCTAGGAATTTATCCAAGGGACACAGGAGTACTGATGCATAGGGGCACTTGTACCCCAATGTTCATAGCAGCACTCTCAACAATAGCCAAATTATGGAAAGAGCCTAAATGTCCATCAACTGATGAATGGATAAAGAAATGGTGGTTTATATACACAATGGAGTACTACGTGGCAATGAGAAAAAATGAAATATGGCCTTTTGTAGCAACGTGGATGGAACTGGAGAGTGTGATGCTAAGTGAAATAAGCCATACAGAGAAAGACAGATACCATATGGTTTCACTCTTATGTGGATCCTGAGAAACTTAACAGGAACCCATGGGGGAGGGGAAGGAAAAAAAAAAAAAAAAAAAGAGGTTAGAGTGGGAGAGAGCCAAAGCATAAGAGACTGTTGAGAACTGAGAACAAACTAAGGGTTGATGGGGGGTGGGAGGGAGGAGAGGGTGGGTGATGGGTATTGAGGAGGGCACCTTTTGGGATGAGCACTGGGTGTTGTATGGAAACCAATTTGACAATAAATTTCATATATAAAGAAAAAAATAAAAAATAAATAAAAATAAAAAAGATTCTTGGGTAAAAAAAAATAATAAAGTATTTTAAGACTATTTTTCCTGAAAAAAAAAAAAACAAAAAAAACAAACAAAGTGTAGTTCTAGTTTTGATCTTCTTCCATTACTGCTGGGACCAGCCTTATACTCAGAGATACCACCAGCAAGTGGTGGCATCCCCTCTATAGAGGTCTTATTCCCAGCTTTCAGGGACTCTCCAAGCTTGCAGGTTTTGCTAATCTAACTCTTCCCTATGTTCTCCCTGGCACAGGGAGAAACACTTCCTCACCTGCTAAAGCCGTTTATTTGGACATTATAGATGGTCACATATCAATCTAATAGCACAATCCATTGTGAGTAATGTAATGTCCCAGGTCCCACTTATCCATGTCCACTTTTCACAAAACTGTTTTGAAGATATCTCAGTGCTAATGTCTATGCTAAGTTTATAGTAACTGGATGCGTCCAAAGCCATCAATACTCCTTGACCTTCTGGATCCTATACATAAGTAGGAAATGCCAAAATTTCCAAACAGTGACATGGAAACATGTCTATACCATATACTATTAGGTTTAAAAAACAGCTTGAAGAATCTTTAAGCTTTAAGATATTAATGGCATCATGTTATAAATATATGCTATGGAGAGCTTGAAAAGATGGTGGAGTAGGAGGACACTAATCTCACTCGGCCTAATGTTTACAACTAGATATCACTCATATCTGAGTAATTAAACCAGAGAGCATTTGGAAGAATGGCATAACAAGCTACACAACTAAGTGTAGAGAAGAAGATGAATGCAAAAGAAAATTGAGGAATATCTGTAGAAATAAGTAAAGAGAAGCACAGAATAAAAAGATGTAAAATATGATACTAAATATTTGAAATGTGGAGGAGAGAGGAGTAAAACGTGAGTTCAAAAGAAAGTGATCATCACCTTTATATAGACTGCTATATGCAGAAGATATTATATATAAACCAAATGGTAACCATGAATCAAAAAATAGTAATAGATATGCAAAACATAAAAAGTAAGGAATCCAAGTATATCACTAAAGAAAACTAACAAACCATGAAAGAAAGAGATCATCAGAGAAAAAGTACAAAAACAACCACAAAACAAGTAACAAAAATGGATATATATATGTGTATATATATATATCCATTATTACTTTGAGTGTAAATGGAATAAATGCTCCAATCAAAAGACACTGGATGACAGAACAGATGAAAACACAAGACCTATCCATATGCTGCCTAAAGAAACTCATTTCAAACCTAAAGACATCTGTAGATTGAGAGTGAGGGAATGGACAAACATTTATCATGAAAATGGATGTCAAAAGAAAGCCAGGATAGCAATACTTATTTTGGACAAAATAGACTTTATAACAAAGTCTGTAAAAAGAGACACAGAAAGACACTATATAATAATAAAGGGGACAATTCAACAAAAAGATTATGACAATTGTAAATATTAATGCATCAATAATGGAAGCACCCAAATACATAAAATAGTTAATAACAAACAGAAAGGAACTAATTGATAGCAATACAATAATAGTAGGGGACTTTAACACCCCTCTTACATCAATGGACAGATTATCTAGGGGCACCTGAGTGGCTCAGTCAGTTAAGCTTCTGACTTTGGCTCAGGTCAAGGTCTCATGATTCGGTGGGACCAAGCCCCACTCCGGGCTCTGCACTGATAGAGCCTGCTTAGGATTCTCTCTCTCTCTGCCCTACCCCCCCATACACACACACACACACACACACACACACACACTTTCAAAATAAATAAATAAACCTAAAAAAAATAGACAGATAGTCTAAACAGAAAATCAGCAGGGAAAGAACAGCTTTGAATGATACACTGGACCAAATGGACTTAACAGATATATTCAAAATATTCCACTCTAAAACAGCCGAATACA
This sequence comes from Puma concolor, assembly GCF_028749965.1. Taxonomy (NCBI): domain Eukaryota; kingdom Metazoa; phylum Chordata; class Mammalia; order Carnivora; family Felidae; genus Puma; species Puma concolor. The sequence goes on from NC_141677.1 coordinate 20,875,321, forward strand.
CATTCTTTTCAAGTGCATATGGAACCTTCTCCAGAATAAATCACATATTAGGCCACAAAACAAGCCTCAACAAATTCAAAAGTACAAAGTCATACCAGGCATCTTTTCTGACAACAACCCTGTGAAACTAGAAGACAACCACAAGAAAAAATCTGGGAGGACTACAAATACATGCAGGTTAAATAACATGCTACTAAACAATGAATGGGTCAATCAAGAAATCAAAGAAGAAATTAAAAAGTACATGGGAAAAAAACAAAACTGAAAATACAACGGTTCAAAATCTTTGGGACACAGCTAAAGCAGTTCTAGGAAGTTTATACCAATAATGGCCTACCTCAAAAGCAAGAAAAATTTCAAATCAACAACCTTACCTTATACCTAAAAGAGCTAGTAAAAGAACAACAAACAAAACCCAAACCAGCAGAAGGCAGTAAATAATAAAGATTTGAGCAGAAATAAATGGTATAGAAACCAAAGAAACAATAGAACATATCAAGGAAACCAGGAGATGGTTCTTTGAGGATATCAACGAAATTGATAAACCTCTATATAGACTCATTAAAAAAAAAGGATAGAAAGGATTCAAATAAACAAATCACAAATTGAAGAGGAGAAATAACAACCAACACCACAGAAATACAACAACTGTAAGAGAATATTATGAAAAAACATAAGCCAACAAATTGGACAAACTAGAAGAAATGCATACATACCCAGAAACATAACATACCAAAAGTAAAATAGGAGAAAAACAGAAAATTTGAACAGGCCAATTACCAGCAAAGAGATTGAATCAGTAATCAAAAAACTCCCAAGAACCCAAAGTTCAGGACCAGGTGGCTTCATCGGTGAATTCTACCAAACATTTAAAGAATTAAAACTGATTCTTCTCACACTATTCCAAAAAACAGAAGAAGGAAAACTTCCAAATTCATTCCATGAGACCGGTATTACTGTGACATCAAAATGACATAAAGACACCACAAAACAACAGAACTACAGGCCAATATCTCTGATGAACATAGATGCAAAAGCCCTCAACAAAATACTATCAAGCCAAATCCAACAATACATTAAAAAAATCACTCACCACAGTCAAGTGGGATTTATTCCCAGCATGCAAGGGTGGTTCAATATTTGGAAATCAATCAATATAATACATCTCATCTATAAGAGAAAGGATGAAAACCATATGATGATTTCAATAGATGCAGAAAAAGCATTTGACAAAGTACAACATCAATTCATGATAAAAGCCCTCAGCAAAGTAGGTTTAGAAGGAACATACCTCAACATTTTAAAGGCCATATCAAAACCCACAGTGAACATCACACTCAGAGGGGGAAAAACTGAGAACTTTCTCGCTAAGGTCAGGAACAGGAAAAAGATGTCCACTCTCACCACTTTCTTTTTAGGTTTATTTTATTTATTTTGATAGAGACAGAGACAGCATGAGTGGGGGAAGGTTAGAGAGAGAGGAGAGAATCCCAAGCAGACTCTGTGGTGCCAGCACAGAGCCTGACATGGGGCTTAAACTCACTAAACTGTGAGATCCTGACCTGAGCCAAAGCCAGGAGTCAGACACAAAGCCACTGAACTACCCAGGCATCCCAATTCTCACCACTTTTATTCTACATACTATCAGAAGTCCTAGTCACAGCAATCAGACAATAAAAAGGAATAAAAGGCATCCAAATTGGTAAGGAAGAAATAAAATTTTAACTAGGTAGAGATACCATGATATAGATATATAGAAAACCTTAAAGACTCCCCTGAAAACTACTGGAACTGATAAATGAAATCCTGAAAGTTACAGGATACAAAATCAATGTACAGAAATCTACTGCATTTCTACATATTTATAATGAAGCAGCAGAAGACAAATTAAGAAAACAATCCCATTTACAATTGCACCAAAAATAAGAAAGTTAGGAATAAACCTAACCAAAGAGGTGGTGGGGGAAAAAAACAGTACTCTGAAAACTATAAAAACATGAATGAAAGAATTTGAAGATGACACAAAGAAATGGAAAGACATTCCATGTTCATGGATTTGAAAAACAAATATTGTTAAAATGCCTGTACTAACCAAAGCAATACATACATTTAATACAATCCCTATCAAAATACCAGTAGTATTTTTCATAGAGCTAGAAAAAAAAAATCCTAAAATTCATTTGGAACTACAAAAGACCCGAAATAGCCAAAGCAATCTTGAAAAAGGAAAGCAAAGCTGGAGGCATCACAATTTTGGACTTCAAGTTATACTACAGAGGTGTAGTAATCAAAACAGTGTGATATTAGCACAAGAAAAAAAAAGGACACATAAATCAGTAGAACAGAATAGAAAGCCCAGAAATAAACTCACAACTGTATGGCCAATTAATATTTGTTGAAGCATAGAAGAATATCCAATGGAAAAAAGACTGTCTCTTCAAAAAACTGTGTTGGAGAAACTGGTCAGCTACATACAAAAGAATGAATTGGACCACTTTATTATACTATGCACAAAAATAAACTCAAAATGGATTAAAGACCTAAATATGATACCTGAAAACTTAAAAATCCTAGAAAGGAATATAGGAGGTAATGTCTCTGACATAGGCTGTAGTAATATTTTTCTAGATACTTCTCCTAAGGTAAGGTAAATATAAGCAAAATTAAAATATTGAGACTACATCAAAATAAAAAGCTTCTGCACAGCAAAGGAAACAGTCAGCAAAACTAAAAGGCAACCCACTGAATGGGAGAAAATATTTTCTTTTTTTTTTTTTTTTTTTATATATGAAATTTATTGTCAAATTGGTTTCCATACAACACCCAGTGCTCATCCCAAAAGGTGCCCTCCTCAGTACCCATCACCCACCCTCTCCTCCCTCCCACCCCCCATCAACCCTTAGTTTGTTCTCCGTTCTCAACAGTCTCTTATGCTTTGGCTCTCTCCCACTCTAACCTCTTTTTTTTTTTTTTTTTTCCTTCCCCTCCCCCATGGGTTCCTGTTAAGTTTCTCAGGATCCACATAAGAGTGAAACCATATGGTATCTGTCTTTCTCTGTATGGCTTATTTCACTTAGCATCACACTCTCCAGTTCCATCCACGTTGCTACAAAAGGCCATATTTCATTTTTTCTCATTGCCACGTAGTACTCCATTGTGTATATAAACCACAATTTCTTTATCCATTCATCAGTTGATGGACATTTAGGCTCTTTCCATAATTTGGCTATTGTTGAGAGTGCTGCTATGAACATTGGGGTACAAGTGCCCCTATGCATCAGTACTCCTGTGTCCCTTGGATAAATTCCTAGCAGTGCTATTGCTGGATCATAGGGTAGGTCTATTTTTACTTTTCTGAGGAACCTCCACACTGCTTTCCAGAGCGGCTGCACCAATTTGCATTCCCACCAACAGTGCAAGAGGGTTCCCGTTTCTCCACATCCTCGCCAGCATCTATAGTCTCCTGATTTGTTCATTTTGGCCACTCTGACTGGCGTGAGGTGATATCTGAGTGTGGTTTTGATTTGTATTTCCCTGATAAGGAGCGACGCTGAACATCTTTTCATGTGCCTGTTGGCCATCCGGATGTCTTCTTTAGAGAAGTGTCTATTCATGTTTTCTGCCCATTTCTTCACTGGGTTATTTGCTTTTCGGGTGTGGAGTTTGGTGAGCTCTTTATAGATTTTGGATACTAGCCCTTTGTCCGATATGTCATTTGCAAATATCTTTTCCCATTCCGTTGGTTGCCTTTTAGTTTTGTTGGTTGTTTCCTTTGCTGTGCAGAAGCTTTTTATCTTCATAAGGTCCCAGCAATTCACTTTTGCTTTTAATTCCCTTGCCTTTGGGGATGTGTCGAGTAAGAGATTGCTACGGCTGAGGTCAGAGAGGTCTTTTCCTGCTTTCTCCTCTAAGGTTTTGATGGTTTCCTGTCTCACATTCAGGTCCTTTATCCATTTGGAGTTTATTTTTGTGAATGGTGTGAGAAAGTGGTCTAGTTTCAACCTTCTGCATGTTGCTGTCCAGTTCTCCCAGCACCATTTGTTAAAGAGACTGTCTTTTTTCCATTGGATGTTCTTTCCTGCTTTGTCAAAGATGAGTTGGCCATACGTTTGTGGGTCTAGTTCTGGGGTTTCTATTCTATTCCATTGGTCTATGTGTCTGTTTTTGTGCCAATACCATGCTGTCTTGATGATGACAGCTTTGTAGTAGAGGCTAAAGTCTGGGATTGTGATGCCTCCTGCTTTGGTCTTCTTCTTCAAAATTACTTTGGCTATTCGGGGCCTTTTGTGGTTCCATATGAATTTTAGGATTGCTTGTTCTAGTTTCGAGAAGAATGCTGGTGCAATTTTGATTGGGATTGCATTGAATGTGTAGATAGCTTTGGGTAGTATTGACATTTTGATAATATTTATTCTTCCAATCCATGAGCAGGGAATGTCTTTCCATTTCTTTAAATCTTCTTCAATTACCTTCATAAGCTTTCTATAGTTTTCAGCATATAGATCCTTTACATCTTTGGTTAGATTTATTCCTAGGTATTTTATGCTTCTTGGTGCAATTGTGAATGGGATCAGTTTCTTTATTTGTCTTTCTGTTGCTTCATTGTTAGTGTATAAGAATGCGACTGATTTCTGTACATTGATTTTGTATCCTGCAACTTTGCTGAATTCATGTATCAGTTCTAGCAGACTTTTGGTGGAGTCTATCGGATTTTCCATGTATAATATCATGTCATCTGCAAAGAGCGAAAGCTTGACTTCATCTTTGCCAATTTTGACGCCTTTGATTTCCTTTTGTTGTCTGATTGCTGTTGCTAGAACTTCCAGCACTATGTTAAATAACAGAGGTGAGAGTGGGCATCCCTGTCGTGTTCCTGATCTCAGGGAAAAAGCTCTCAGTTTTTCCCCGTTGAGGATGATGTTAGCTGTGGGCTTTTCATAAATGGCTTTTATGATCTTTAAGTATGTTCCTTCTATCCCGACTTTCTCAAGAGTTTTTATTAAGAAAGGGTGCTGGATTTTGTCGAAGGCCTTTTCTGCATCGATTGACAGGATCATATGGTTTTTCTCCTTTTTTTTGTTAATGTGATGTATCACGTTGATTGATTTGCGAATGTTGAACCAGCCCTGCATCCCAGGAATGAATCCCACTTGATCATGGTGAATAATTCTTTTTATATGCCGTTGAATTCGATTTGCTAGTATCTTATTGAGAATTTTTGCATCCATATTCATCAGGGATATTGGCCTGTAGTTCTCTTTTTTTACTGGGTCTCTGTCTGGTTTAGGAATCCAAGTAATACTGGCTTCATAGAATGAGTCTGGAAGTTTTCCTTCCCTTTCTATTTCTTGGAATAGCTTGAGAAGGATAGGTATTATCTCTGCTTTAAACGTCTGGTAGAACTCCCCTGGGAAGCCATCTGGTCCTGGACTCTTATTTGTTGGGAGATTTTTGATAACCGATTCAATTTCTTCACTGGTGATGGGTCTGTTCAAGCTTTCTATTTCCTCCTGATTGAGTTTTGGAAGAGTGTGGGTGTTCAGGAATTTGTCCATTTCTTCCAGGTTGTCCAATTTGTTGGCATATAATTTTTCATAGTATTCCCTGAGAATTGTTTGTATCTCTGAGGGATTGGTTGTAATAATTCCATTTTCATTCATGATTTTATTTATTTGGGTCATCTCCCTTTTCTTTTTGAGAAGCCTGGCTAGAGGTTTGTCAATTTTGTTTATTTTTTCAAAAAACCAACTCTTGGTTTCGTTGATCTGCTCTACAGTTTTTTTAGATTCTATATTGTTTATTTCTGCTCTGATCTTTATTATTTCTCTTCTTCTGCTGGGTTTAGGCTGCCTTTGCTGTTCTGCTTCTATTTCCTTAGGTGTGCTGTTAGATTTTGTATTTGGGATTTTTCTTGTTTCTTGAGATAGGCCTGGATTGCAATGTATTTTCCTCTCAGGACTGCCTTCGCTGCATCCCAAAGCGTTTGGATTGTTGTATTTTCATTTTCGTTTGTTTCCATATATTTTTTAATTTCTTCTCTAATTGCCTGGTTGACCCACTCATTCGTTAGTAGGGTGTTCTTTAACCTCCATGCTTTTGGAGGTTTTCCAGACTTTTTTCTGTGGTTGATTTCAAGCTTCATAGCATTGTGGTCTGAAAGTATGCATGGTATGATTTCAATTCTTGTAAACTTACGAAGGGCTGTTTTGTGACCCAGTATATGATCTATCTTGGAGAATGTTCCATGTGCACTCGAGAAGAAAGTATATTCTGTTGCTTTGGGATGCAGAGTTCTAAATATATCTGTCAAGTCCATCTGATCCAATGTCTCATTCAGGGCCCTTGTTTCTTTATTGACCGTGTGTCTAGTTGATCTATCCATTTCTGTAAGTGGGGTGTTAAAGTCCCCTGCAATTACCACATTCTTATCAATAAGGTTGCTTATGTTTATGAGTAATTGTTTTATATATTTGGGCGCTCCGGTATTCGGCGCATAGACATTTATAATTGTTAGCTCTTCCTGATGGATAGACCCTGTCACTATTATATAATGTCCTTCTTCATCTCTTGTTACAGCCTTTAATTTAAAGTCTAGTTTGTCTGATATAAGGATGGCTACTCCAGCTTTCTTTTGGCTTCCAGTAGCATGATAAATAGATCTCCATCCCCTCACTCTCAATCTAAAGGTGTCCTCAGGTCTAAAATGAGTCTCTTGTAGACAGCAAATAGATGGGTCTTGTTTTTTTATCCATTCTGATACCCTAAGTCTTTTGGTTGGCGCATTTAATCCATTTACATTCAGTGTTATTATAGAAAGGTATGGGTTTAGAGTCATTGTGATGTCTGTATGTTTTATGCTTGTAGTGATGTCTCTGGTACTTTGTCTTACAGGGTCCCCCTTAGGATCTCTTGTAGGGCTGGTTTAGTGGTGACAAATTCCTTCAGTTTTTGTTTGTTTGGGAAGACCTTTATCTCTCCTTCTATTCTAAATGACAGACTTGCTGGATAAAGGATTCTCGGCTGCATATTTTTTCTGTCTAGCACACTGAAAATCTCGTGCCAATTCTTTCTGGCCTGCCAAGTTTCAAAAGAGAGATCAGTCACGAGTCTTATAGGTCTCCCTTTATATGTGAGGGCACGTTTACCCCTTGCTGCTTTCAGAATTTTCTCTTTATCCTTGTATTTTGCCAGTTTCACTATGATATGTCGTGCAGAAGATCGATTCAAGTTACGTCTGAAGGGAGTTCTCTGTGCCTCTTGGATTTCAATGCCTTTTTCCTTCCCCAGTTCAGGGAAGTTCTCAGCTATTATTTCTTCAAGTACCCCTTCAGCACCTTTCCCTCTCTCTTCCTCCTCTGGGATACCAATTATGCGTATATTATTTCTTTTTAGTGTATCACTTAGTTCTCTAATTTTCCCCTCGTACTCCTGGATTTTTTTATCTCTCTTTTTCTCAGCTTCCTCTTTTTCCATAACTTTATCTTCTAGTTCACCTATTCTCTCCTCTGCCTCTTCAATCCGAGCTGTGGTGGTTTCCATTTTGTTATGCATTTCGTTTAAAGCATTTTTCAGCTCCTCGTGACTGTTCCTTAGTCCCTTGATCTCTGTAGCAAGAGATTCTCTGCTGTCAGCTATACTGTTTTCAAGCCCAGCGATTAATTTTATGACTATTATTCTAAATTCACTTTCTGTTATATTATTTAAATCCTTTTTGATCAGCTCATTAGCTGTTGTTATTTCCTGGAGATTCTTCTGAGGGGAATTCTTCCGCTTGGTCATTTTGGATAGTCCCTGGCGTGGTGAGGACCTGCAGGGCACTTCCCCTGTGCTGTGGTGTATAACTGGAGTTGGTGGGCGGAGCCGCAGTCAGACCTGATGTCTGCCCCCAGCCCACCGCTGGGGCCACAGTCAGACTGGTGCGTGCCTTCTCTTCCCGTCTCCTATGGGCGGGATTCACTGTGGGGTGGGGTGGCCTGTCTGGGCTACTTGCACACTGCCAGGCTTGTGATGCTGGGGATCTGGCGTCTTAGCTGGGGTGGGTAGGCAAGGTGCACAGGGGCAGGAGGGGCAGGCTTAGCTTGCTTCTCCTTAGGTGATCCTCTTCAGGAGGGGCCCTGTGGCAGCAGGAGGGAGTCAGATCCGCTGCCGGAGGTTTGGCTCCGCAGAAGCGCAGAGTTGGGTGTTTGCGCGCGGAGCGAGTAAGTTCCCTGGCAGGAACTGGTTCTCTTTGGGATTTTGGCTGGGGGATGGGCGGGGGAGATGGCGCTGGCGAGCGCCTTTGTTCCCCACCAAACTGAGCTCTGTCGTCCGGGGGCTCAGCAGCTCTCCTTCCCTTTGTCCTCCAGCCTTCCCGCTTTCTGAGCAGAGCTGTTAACTTATGACCTCCCAGACGCTAAGTGGCGCTTGCTGTCGGAACACAGTCCGTCAGGCCCCTCCGCTTTTTGCAAGCCAGACTCGGGGGCTCTGCTTGGCCGGCGAGCCGCCCCTCCGCCCCGGTTCCCTCCCGCCAGTCCGTGGAGCGCGCACCGCCTCGCTGCCCTTCCTACCCTCTTCCGTGGGCCTCTCGTCTGCGCTTGGCTCCGGCGACTCCGTTCTGCTAATCCTCTGGTGGTTTTCTGGGTTATTTAGGCAGGTGTAGGTGGAATCTAAGTGATCAGCAGGACGCGCGGTGAGCCCAGCGTCCTCCTACGCCGCCATCTTGCCATATTCCGAGAAAATATTTTCAAATGACATATCCAATAAAGGGTTAGTACCCAAAATATGTAAAGAACTTATAAAACTCCAAATCCCAAAATTTAATAATCCAATTAAAAAATGAGCAGAAGACATGAACAGACATTTCTCCAAAAAAGACATCCAGGTGGCCAACAGACACATGAAAAGATGTTCATCATCACTTATGTTCAGGGAAATGCAAATCACAGCTACAGTGAGATATCACCTCACCTCCATTAGCTAAAATCAACAACACAAGAAACAACAGGTGTCGGTGAGGATGTGGAGAAAAAGGAACCCTCATGTGTGTTGGTGGGAATGCAAAATGGTGCAGCCACTGTGGAAAACAGTATGGAAGTTCCTCAAAAAGTTAAAAATAGAACTACCTCACAATGCAGCAATTTACTCCCAAAATACAAAAACAGTTATTCAAAGAAATACATGCACCACTATGTTTATAGCACCACTATTTACAATAGCCAAATTATGGAAGCAGCCCAAGTGTCTATTAGCAGATGAATAAATAAAGATGTGAGATATATATATATATATATATATATATATATATATATATATATGATATGGAATATTAGGCCATAATAAAGAATAAAATCTTGCATTAGACAGTATTATTCTAAGTGAAATAAATCCATCAGAGAAAGATAATTAGCATATAATTTCACTCGTGTGTAATTTAAGAAATAAAATAAAGGAAGAAAGGGGGAAAAAAGAGAGTGAGAGACAAACCAAGAAAGACTCTTAACTATAGAGAGCAAACTGATGGTTACCAGAGAGCAGGTTGAGGGAATGGGTTAAATAGGTGATGCAGATTAAGGAGTACACACTTGTGATGAGCACTGAGTGTAGTATGGAATTGTTGAATCACTGTATTGTGCATCTGAAACTAATATAACACTATATGATAACTATACTGAAATTTTAAAAAGTTTTTTTAAGTTAAATAAAAAATAAATAAATGCTATTTTTTAAATGGTGGGGGAATGAAGGTATAGATGTATATGTATTAAAATTAACCAATAACAGTGATTATCTCTGGGTAAATAAGATTATAGATTAAAAATTGGAGGGTGCTTATTTGTATTTTCTACTTTATCTTCTAAGAAAATACAGATTTTCTGAAATTTTTAACTTTAAACATATACATATACATTTTGTCCCAGATGGTCACTTTTTAAAATCATAATTATTATGCGTCTTCCTAGCAAAGAGAATTAAATTGACTTCAATTTTTCTCTCAAGAAGTTAAAAACAAACAAACAAAACCCTCAAGATATCAATGTCATAATTCAGCTCCAACCAGCTCCCTATCCTGTTTTATAACTTACACAAAGATTAGCTTTAAGTTGGTTAGTATTTAAAGTCCTGAAAATAGTATCCCAAGTGTAGTCAATTTGTTCTGTTAAACATGTGACTACACAATTTCATGGAATTAAATATGTGACACTCACCCTTAGTACTTCAATTTTTTTAAATAAAGAGTTTGGATCTATTCATAAAGCTCATAAAACTGAAAGTAAAAGAAATTGCTTTCTTAAAATCAGCTAAATTCACTTGTCTGAGAATCTGTTTACCCAATGCATGGTTTCTGGTCTGCTTCACCCACTTTTCTGTTTTTGGCATCAGCAGAATTCTTTCTTGTGTACCACATAATTACAACTATTGCTAGCCAGCCAATATATATTATTTATGCCAAGTGAAAATAGATACCCTGGTTTTGTGTCATAAATGTAACAAGGTTTTTTGTTACATTTAAGAAATTTTACCCCAAATTTTCATCTTTTATTTTGTCAGGATGATACTGTTGTTAACCATAAATTTTTAGGTTATAAAACTTGAGACATTATGTACATTTGAACTTTGTTTTCTATTTGCCTTATAATGGTGAAATTAATATATTTATAAGTATGCCCCTACTTTAAGACAACCTTTTACTTGGAAATTAAAATTGGAGGAGCTGGTTATTCTAATTCAAAAGAGATGCCCACATATCATGAACTTCTTGACAGAGAGAGAGGGTTAGTAGGTCACAAAATTAGAAAAGGGAAAAAACACTTTAAACCTTAAGTTTTAAATGTCTGTAGACAAGTAAAGTTATCTGAAACTATGTCTATGAAAAGGCAATACTGCACGTATTCCATTTAGTAAAAAAATAATATATAGCACAAATTTTAGGAACGTATATGATAGGAAATCAACATTCATCTGTAGTGGAAATTTGTCCTTCATTTATTAACACATTGATCAAATTCAGTGGCTGCCTTGTTCCATACATCATACAAAATAAATGTATTAAACTATTTAAAGTTCTTTAAATGGTGGTATTAGTGATACCCATGCTTTTTTAGTTCTTAGGCAAAGCTAACACTGGAGTTAGGAGACTGGGGAGCACGGATGGGCCCAGGAGCCAACAGAGTCTACTGTTCCGACATGAGTCATCTTTTGTTTTGATTTGTTTTCCATATCAAATGTCAGAAGAGTATCTCCAAATGTATGGTCTAGTGAGAATCATGGAATTTTTACTGTGCATATGGAATGCTCATACTCAAAAACTCTCCCACTTTCAAATCGTCCAATCTATCTGCAATTTGGCAGCGAGAACTTGTACTCACTGCAAGGAAAAACTTGAAATCACTGAAATAAAAAAGATGTTATTGATATACCACATTTTCTTTATCCATTCATCCATCGATGGAGTATTACTCTTCAATCAAAAAGAATGAAATCTTGCCATTTGCAACTACGTGGATGGAACTGGAGGGTATTATGCTAAGTGAAATTAGTCAGAGAAAGACAAAAATCATATGACTTCACTCATATGAAGACTTTAAGAGACAAAACAGATGAACATAAGGGGAGGGAAACAAAAATAATATAAAAACAGGGAAGGGGACAAAACAGAAGAGACTCATAAATATGGCAAACAGAGGGTTGCTGGAGGGGTTGTGGGAGGGGGGATGGGCTAAATGGGTAAGGGGCATTAAGGAATCTACTCCTGAAATCATTGTTTCACTATATGCTAACCAATTTAGATGTAAATTTTAAAAAAGAAAAAAGAAAATTAAAAAAATAAAAAATGTAAAAAAAAAAAAAAAGATGTTACTGAGTTTGAAAATGATGAGTTAAAATCTGAGTGATCACTAAAACGGCAATGTCTAGTTCTTAATTAAATGTTATGTGCTTGGGGCGCCTGGGTGGCACAGTCGGTTAAGCGTCCGACTTCAGCCAGGTCACGATCTCGCGGTCCGTGAGTTCGAGCCCCGCGTCGGGCTCTGGGCTGATGGCTCAGAGCCTGGAGCCTGTTTCCGATTCTGTGTCTCCCTCTCTCTCTGCCCCTCGCCCGTTCATGCTCTGTCTCTCTCTGTCCCAAAAATAAATAAACGTTGGAAAAAAAAAATTAAAAAAAAAATGTTATGTGCTTAAGGTCGTTTTAGTGTAATTAATAGAAAATAGTTATTGATAGCTTACAATGTGTCACTCACTATTGTATGTGCTTTATATTTATTACCTGATTTATTTATTGCTCGCAGCAATTTTTTGAAATAGATTCTTATATTATGATCCTCCAATAAATGAGAAAGAAGAAGCAATTTAAGCAACCATACACATCAAAGTTGACCCACTATATAGTGCAGTCAATAATTAGTATGAGTGCTCTGTTTTTCCAATCCATGTATGCTTTAAGGTTAACTATATATTTTTAACTTGATTCAAGGTTTTTTTCTGCAACTTTAACAGATTTTCTCTGCCAGTTTTTCAATTGATGAGTTTCTATATATAGGCGTATCTTATGTATACCTCTCACATAGTTTGAAAAGTTTACTTCTAAGCAAGTGCAAATATAGCTATTTTCAGGACTGATTTGAGATGAATTTTTTTCCATAAGCTACTTTTTGAGCACATCGTGGATTCTCAAACTAGAATAAAAATATTAAAGTTTAAACACATTTGGGTAACAGAAGCTAGAAGTATGCATAACAGAGAATGACTTAGCTTTTCCTCTTTGTACACCTCAGAAAACATCTGAAAAGATTTAACCTCCAAAAATTCTCACCTTTGGGCTGAAACCAAGTAGAAAGAACTTCAGTTCCAAAGGAAGCATTCTTTTCTTAAATTTCTGAGTGAATTAGACAAGGCAATTACCTGGAATTTGGATGCATACAAAGCTACATTTTGTGCCCACACGTGCTCTAGTGTCTACTTCCTGTTCAGTCAGCAATGATAGTTATTATTCTATAAAATAAGTGTTTGCTTCCCAGGGCTATACATCCTGAGACCACCTCAGACTCTTCCGTGGACTTCGTTTCTTACAGCAAAGAGGAATACAGCGTCTTTTTTCTTTTGGTGCAGGACTTAAGGGGTGGTGGAAATAAGATAGCAGAATATTTCCCCACCTTCTAACCCAGCCTGATATCTAGTGGCAACTTTATTATGACCTCCATGGAGAGCAATTGGTTTTCTGTCAATAATATATTTGGTAATTCCTTGGTTTTAAAATCTCACCAGTTTAATAATAGTTTTTGGCTGTCGGGGAGGAAGAAGGAGAAATACTACAATATAAACCATCAAATGAACACATTGATTGTGAGGCATGACTGGATATCACATACATTAAATTTTGAAAAAAAATTGAAAAAAGATGTCTTAGAATTGAAGAGATTTGATTATTTGTTGACTTGAATTAAAATAAAATAAAAACCCTCCAAAGAAGAAGTAGAACTAGAATATATAAAGCCCCATTTTATTTCTCTTAAGTTATATCAAAGATGGCAGCCATTGCTGCCACAACTTTTTCCAAGAGAATCTACTTTCACTCCCGGTCACTACTGCACCTCTTATCAAAAGTCATTGGATGATAGATGGGCATTTGACACAACCTGGGCCAATCAGATTTTTGCATCCAGTGAATTTGAAATTGGGACACTGAAAGACTAGGTTAATTAGCTGGGGAAACCAAGTTTCAAAGGACATTAAAATCTGAGTCAGTGTCCAGCTCATGGCCAGAGTGATCAACTACCTATAAGTCAAAATTCTGGGAGAGCAGAGATAACCAGTGTGCAAAATACAAAAACGCAGACCATGCTGCCTTTGAAAAGGTTTTCACTTTTGTTGCCTGTATGACTCAGTTGTTTTTAATTTGCTGCCCTTTGACAGTTTTAGCCCTAAAATAGTCTTTTTTCTAAAATAACTTGACTCTTTAACAAATGGTGCTGGGAGAACTGGACAGTAACCTGCAGAAGAATGAAACTAGACCACTTTCTTACACCATTCACAAAAATAAACTCAAAGTGGATGAAGGGCCTGAATGTGAGACAGGAAACAATCAAAACCCAGAGGAGAAAGCAGGAAAAAACCTGTCTGACCTCAGCCACAGCAATTTCTTATTTGACACATCTCCAAAAGCAAGGGAATTAAAAGCAAAAATGAACTATTGGGACCTCATCAAGATAAAAAGCTTCTGCACTGCAAAGGAAACAATCAACAAAACTAAAAGGCAACTGACAGAATGGGAAAATATATTTTCAAATGACTTATCAGACAAAAGGCTGTATCCAAAATCTATAAAGAACTCACCAAACTCCACACCCGAAAAACAATCCAGTGAAGAAATGGGCAGAAGACATGAATAGACACTTCTCTAAAGAAAACATCCAGATGGCCAACAGGCACATGAAAAGATGCTCAACGTCACTCCTCACCAGGGAAATACAAATCAAAACCACACTGAGATATCACCTCACGTCGGTCAGAGTGGCTAAAATGAACAAATCAGGAGACTATAGATGCTGGCGAGGATGTGGAGAAACAGGAACCCTCTTGCACTGTTAGTGGGAATGCAAACTGGTGCAGCTGCTCTGGAAAACAGTATGGAGGTTCCTCAAAAAATTAAAAATAGATCTACCCTATGACCCAGCAACAGCACTGCTAGGAATTTACCCAAGGGATACAGGAGTGCTGATGCTTAGGGGCACTTGTACCCCAATGTTTATAGCAGCACTTTCAACAATAGCCAAATGATGGAAAGATCCTAAATGTCCATCAACTGATGAATGGATAAAGAAATTGTGGTTTATATACACAATGGAATACTACGTGGCAATAAGAAAGAATAAAATATGGCCCGTTGTAGCAACGTGGATGGAACTGGAGAGTGTTATGCTAAGTGAAATAAGTCATACAGAGAAAGACAGATACCATATGTTTTCACTCTTATGTGGATCCTGAGAAACTTGACAGAAGACCATGGGGGAGGGGAAGGGGGAAAAAAAGTTGGGGAGGGGAAGGGGGAAAAATAGGGAGGGAGGCAAACCATAAGAGACTCTTAAAGACTGAGAATAAACTGAGGGTTGATGGGGGGTGGGAGGGAGCGGAGGGTGGGTGTTGGGCATTGAGGAGGGCACCTGTTAGGATGAGCACTGGGTGTTGTATGGAAACCAATTTGACGATAAATTTCATATTAAGAAAAATAAAATAAAATAACTTGACGACTTAAAAAAAAAAAAACAGTACCTTTTTCATTCTCAAGCCATTATTTGTTTCCTTCCTGGCAGCCACAATGTAATATTCATGCATAAAGATGATATCCTCTACAATATTACCCAGCAAGATCCAAACAACCAAGCCAAGTTTAATGACTTGCCCAAGGTTTTGTCATCTAAGCCAGAACTTGATACTAAGCCAGGTTTCTTTACCACCTAACGAAGTGAAATCTGGTCCAAATCGGGTCCTTTTCTGCTTGCATCTGACCAAAATCTGCATTCACTTGGAAGTAAATATTAACTGTTCCCAAATTATCTTCCAAAACTTTTTTGGTACACATTTCTTGCAGAAATAATATTTTAATGGTGGACAAATTTCAAGATTAGGCCCTATTTCAAGATTTCAACTAATTTCAAGATTCGTTACCTATTGGGGGCCTGAAATCCATTTTGTTTATTAAGAAAATACAATACAATACTGTAGTAGTGGTAATTATTAAACAAAACAGTAAATTGAGTAATAATTCTTTTTATGTATTTGGATGCTTGGTTGGAGGAAGAACAGATTTTATTGGAAGCTTTATGCTGATTTTTAAAAGTAGGTCTGGGCTTTTTGAAAGGCTTTTTAGAGTTTCAGGAAACCAACCGTTCTCCATTATGCTTAATTACAGCTCTGAAGTTAACATTGCCAGAAAACAAACAGACAAACAACTGAACCAAAATGCCCCAAACTGTTATCAGTGGTTGTCTCTTGTAGGTGAGGTTATATGAGACTCTCTTTTGCTCAATACATTTTTATACTCTTCAAACTTTTAAAGCCACCAAGCATTACTTTTACAATCTGAGTAAAAGTGATAAAAATACAAAAATCTTTGAAACTTCCTTTTCCTGGATACTGTTGTTTTATCACAGTCTCCTGTACTTATTGTTTATGATCCAAATCATTTTAAAATTCATGAATAAAAGAAAAGAGTATGCTTTATTGTACAGAGGTGGAGAGAAAAAAAAGAGCATTAAAGAGCATTTTAACTATGTGAAAGGGTTATCTGAGATGGAAACACCTGAGTTGTAGTTTGGCTGGGGTACCATCATCAGCAGAAAGGAAGGAGGTACTAGTTAAAAAAGAAAGTTTCTCTGCCTGTAAAAGCCTAGAATGCTTTTCTAGAACAGAGGAGTTAAATGAGATTGACCTTCAGGAAGACAAGAGGTAGAATCAGTGTACACAAGACTGGTATTGGCACAAGTGGGAATTTAGAACCAGAGGAAAGCTTATGTAGACAATAGGATCAGCTTTAACTGAAGATGGAAGTAGGAGAGAACGTGGATATGATGACATTCCTCTGCACCTCTCCACCAACACACCTCATGAAATTACTTCACATAACTTATTTCAATATAAAAAGGGTCATTACAGTCTGAAAAAAAATTGAAGTAAAGAATAAAAACACTCTTGGGGGAGTAACAACTTAAAAGCACACAAATACCACTAATTACTATTAAAAGCTATATATATATATATATATATATATATATATATATATATATATAGAATAAATTTGCTATACTGGTGAAAAATTATAATATTGCACTTGATGAAGGAGAAGGGTGGCTACCACAAGAAAATAATAAAAGTAGCTATCATTTTTTTTCAATATTGGTTGTGTCTGACATCAAGAAATGAAAAGACTTTATGTGCATTATTACATTTAATTTACTCAAAAGCCCTATGTGTGATAATGCAAACTATGCCATAGTGCAAACTACAGTCCAAGATTCCCCAAATCAGGGCACCGGAGTGGCTCAGTCCATTAACCTTCCAACTCTTCTGATTTTGACTCAGGTCAAGATCCCATGATCTGTGGGATCGAGCCCCACATTGGGCTCTGTGCTGACATCAGGTTGAGAGTCTCTTGCTCCCTCTCTCTCTGCCCCTCACCTCCCCCAAAATAAAAATAAATAAACTTAAAAAAAATTCCCAAAATTACATGGCTAAAATGGCAGTACCAAGGCTGAAAAAAGAGCGTCACTGAACAAGAGACCCTGAGGGCACTATTCAGATATATCCCAATTTGATGTGAGGATGATCAGAATATCATTCAAATAGGAGAAAGCAAAAATTGTGGGGAAGGGAGGATGCAATATCAATTGTAGTGAGAGAGCTAAAAATGAGGTGGGACAATTTCATAGCCTTCAGGAGGGAAAAGATGGCCATTCTGTCTCATTCAGGCCACTTGAACCCAACTCTACACTTAAATAAGTGCAACTCTGGCTCATCCCCACAAGTGTAGGGAGAGAACACAGGATAACAGTTATCTCTTCTGTGACCAAGAAGGCAAGAATCATACAAAGGGATAACTAAATTCACTATTTTTTTTATTATTAAACAAAATCTTTATTAATCTATTTCTCTGGATACCATATTGGTTTTTCTTTTTTTCTTCATAACCATACTGGTAGAAACAGAGGTCCATATTTGTTGCCTTTCTTTCCTCACCTTACATTTATTCATCTACCAAATGCAATCTGCCTTCAGTGTCCTCCAATGCCACCAAATCTGCTTGTGTCCAGGTCAACATCGACTCCAAATTTTAAAAATCAAATGGAAACTTCTCAAACAGTATCTTACCTAACCTTTCTGACACAAGAACAACTGCATCCTTTTGTTTTTTGTTTTTGTTTTTATTTGTTTGTTTTTTCAACAAGAACATTTTTTACTTGAAGCATACTTAAGTTGGTCTGCTTGTGAAATGAGACCTGACACCATCTCCAACAGAATTGAGGCCCCACAGAACTCGCTGTTTGGAAGACACAGTGTGGACAGGGGCCCAGGTGATCTGGGGGAGGGGACCACCACACTGGAACGGAGGTAAGCTTGACTGAGAAGGGCAGTCCTACCAGAGCACAGGGGAATGGGGCTGGGTATAAAGAAGTTAAGCAGCCAGTATCATGCTGAGCTGCTTCCTTCAGGTGGCTCTGTGTTTATGCTGAGGTATGGAGGAGGGAAATGATGCTAGCCAGCTCTCTTGTTCCAAGAGAGACATCTCTGTGAACATTGCCTCCCAGCGACTCTCTCCAAGGTGAGTGAATAATTTCCTCACTATGTACCCCAGGTGTTCTGCAGATCACTGTTGCCACTCTGCCCCCAGGTTGTTTGCTTGCCTTCTCTCCGGAAGCAGGGCAGTGCCCTCTGGGCTCTATCCTAGCCAAGCCACTGACCTTTACACTTCCAGGCTTTAAGCCCTGCTAGTTGCAAAAACTTACAAAAACAAGCCCCTCTCATTTTCCAAGCCAATGACTGTGGGGAAATGTTCTCTTTGTGTGTTCTCCTGGGTGCTCCTCTCTCTAGCTCTTCTCCACAACCACAGCCCCCTCTTCTCAACAGCACCTACAACCCATCTCTCCCCTAAACCACATCTCTGCACTTTCTACCTTCTTTGATGTGGCCTCTTCTCTCCCTTTAGCTGCAGAGTTTGTTCTGTCAGTCTTCAGGCTGATTTCTGAGGTATATAGGATTAATCTGATAGTTATCTAGTTGTGTTTATGGGATGAGATGAGCCTAGCACCCTCTTACTCTGCTGCCATCATTGATGCCTCTAAATTCACTATCTTATCATAACTCTCACAGACATTTAAGAAGAAAGAGAAAGAAAGAAAGAAAGAAAGAAAGAAAGAAAGAAAGAAAGAAAGAAAGAAAGGAAGAAAGAAAGAAAGAGGGAGGAAAGAGAAAGATGTCCAGTCAGAAAAATCAAACCACACTAATACTGATTGCCTTAGTCCATGATCAGTGTCTCTATCCTCCATTTTCCTTCTTGTTCTGTGAAGTAAGTTACCAAGGGGCACTTTTTCACAGGGCGCAGCTCTCATCACTCTTGGTCCTTCCAGCTCTAAACATATGCCAATTCTGGGACCCCCAACACACTGTAATTTGTAAATAATTTGTGGGAAGTGATGAACACATAGATGTGCTCTGTAGGCTCATTCAGACCACTTCTCCCCAAAACCATGTGATGGGGACAAAGTAACCTAATACCTGAGGCCCATTTCTTCATCAGTGGAATGAAGACATTGGGTTCAGTGATCTCTAAGATACATTAAAAAAAATAAATGTAAAATAATTGAATAGCTTCTTTATTCACTCACTGTGTATCTCTTGATTGGGACATTCAGTCCATTTACATTTAAAGTAATTATTGGTATGTATGTACTGATTGCCATTTTATTACTTGTTTTCTGATTTTTTTCTAGTTCTTTTCCTCTCTTTTTCTCTTATTCACTTCCTTGTGGTTTGATGCTTTTCTTTAGTGCTAAGCTTAAATTCCTTTATTTTTTTTTGTGTTATAGTTTTTTGATTTGTGGTTACCATTACCATGTTAATATATAACAACATATGCATATAGCAGTCTATATTAAGTTGATGATTGCTTAAGTTTGAATATATTCTAAAAGCACTAATACATTAGTGATTAATCTATTACTATATATTTGCTTTTACCTGCAAAAATTTTCCCTTTCATAATTTTCTTCTAGTTATGGTTTTTTCTTTCCATCCAAAGAATTCCTTTTAACATTTCTTGTAAAAGTGGTTTAATGGGGGATGAACTCCTTTAGTTTTGTTTGTTTGGGAAACAGTTTATCTCTCCTATTCTGAAAGGTATCCTTGCTAGATAAAGTATTCTTGGCTTCAGATTTTTTCCTTTCAGCATTTTGAATATATCTGGCCACTCCCTTCTGTTTCTGCTGAAGAATTCAACTGATAGCCTTATGGGGTTTCCCTTATATGTAACTGTTTTCTTTTCTCCTACTGCTTTTAAAATTCTCTATCACTACTTTTTACTATTTTGATTATTATGTGCCTTGGTATTGACCTCCTTGGGTTAGTTTTGTTAGGGGCTCTCTGTGATTCCTGGATTTAGATATCTATTTCCTTCCCCAGATTAAGGATATTTTCAGCTATTATTTTTCAAATAAGTTTTCTGCCCCCTTTTCTCTCTATTCTCCTTCTGGAATCCTTATAATGCAAATGCTATTACTTTTGATGATGTTGCTGAGTTCCCTTAACCTAGTCTCAATTTTTACTATTCTTTTTGCTTTTTGCTGTTCAGCTTAATTGCTTTCCATTAGCCTACCAGATCACTGGTTAATTTTTCTTCATTCTCCAATCTGCTATTGATTTCCTCTAGTGTATTTTTTGTTTCAGTTATTGAATTATTCATCTCTAACTGGTTCTTTTCTATATTTTCTATCTCTTTGTTGAAGGTCTCACTGAGATCGTCCACTCTTTTCTGAAGTCCAGTATCCTTATGACCATTACTTTGAATTCTTTATCACACATATTGCTTACCTCTATTTCCCTTAGCTTTTTTGCTGTGACTTTGTCTTGTTCTTTCATTTGGGACATATTCCTCTCTCTCCTCATTTTGTCTGTGTTTGTTACTATGTATTAGGAAGGTCAGCTACATTTCCTGATGTCAAAAGTAGTGACCTAATGAAGTGGTCCTGTGGTACCCTATAGCACAATGCCCCCTGTTCACCAGAGCCAGTTGCTTAAGGCGTGTCTTCTATGTGGATTTCATGCACCTTAACACAGGCACCCTACTGTGCATTAGGTTTGCCTTCAGTTCAGTTATCTGCAATGGCCCACTTTGTCTGCTGTGGGCATGCTGAGCAGGGTTTGGTCCCTGCACTGTTAAGGAGAAGGTTTGAGGCCAACATGGGCTCATAGTTGGATAATGTCATCCATCAGTCTACCTTTCTGTACTCTGTCTGTTGAAGTTGTGTGCACACCAAACTGCAGGGCACTCTCCCTGAATTGCCCCCTGAACAGTTTTCATTTGTTGGCAGAGCCTGCAGCTAGACCAGGTATCTGCTCTCAGTCCATCTACTGGGACTGCAGTTACACCAAACTGCAGGGCATTCTCCCTGTGCTTCCAGCTAAAAGGCTCATGTTCATTGGTGTGTGTGGTTATCTCCTCTTCTCCTTAAGGTGGGCATCACTTTGAAGTGGTGCCCGTCCCTGCCAGGGCTGCTTACAAGGTGTGCCAAAGCAGGGACCACCTTGATAGAACACATGCTGAGTCACACAAGTTGGATGGGGTGGGTCCCCAGGGGAACATGGGGTGAATCATGTGGTGTTAGCAAGATAGGTGGGAGAGTGTTTGTGCTAATTCCCAAAAGTGTTCAGCTATCTAGATGAAGGAGGGGAAAAGAAGGCATCCACCAGCACTTTTATTCTTAAGAATTCTTATAAAAATCCCTGCCCATCCAGCACACATTCTGAGATTAGTAAATAAATCTCCTTCACTTATACCTTAGATGCTTTTCAGGTTGCTCATTCTATGCTGTGTCTCAGGCAGATTATGCTGGCTCTTTAAAGGCAGAGACTCAATTTCCTATAGTTCTCCCAGAAATAAGTGCACTGATTTTTAAATTATCCAGAGTTAAACACCCTACCCCCACCCGATTTTAAAAACACACAAAGTTAAACCCTACTTAAATCCTAAATTATATGGAGACTTGTCTTCTCCGTGTGGGTTCCCCATGCCTGAAGTGCCTGATGTGGGGTCTGCTCCTTTCGCTTCTCTGTGCTTGTGGTGTTCCTCCTGTTTATGGTTAGTCTCACCAGGAGTTTGGTTCCTGACCATGTTGCTGCCCTTCTTAGTCTTCTCTATGTGGAAGATCTCTTCTGCCAGGCTTTGGGTCACTTTCAGGGTTAGTTATACAAGTGTAGCTGCTATCTCAATGTGCTCAAGGGACAAGGTGAGCTCAGGATCCTCCTACTCCACCATCTTGACCAGAGTCCTTGTATATGCTGCTTACAGGGGACTCAGTTAAGAGCTAAAGACACATGCAGATTGAAAGTGAAAGGATGGAAAAATATGTACCATGCAAATGGAAGTGAAAATAAAGCTGGATAGCAGTACTCATATTGGTCAAAATAGACTTTAAAACAAAGACTGTAGCAAGAGACAAAGAAGTACACTGTGTAATGATAAAGGGAACAGTCCAACAAGAGGATGTAACAATTGTAAATATCTATTCACTCAACATGAGAGCACCTAAAGACATAGAAAATATTAACAGAAATAAAAGGTGAAATTGACAAAAATACAGTAATAATAGTGGACTTAAACACCCCACTTACATCAATGGATACATCATCCAGACAGGAAATCAACAAGGAAACAGCAGCTTTAAACAACACATTAGACCAGATGAACCTGACAAATATATAAAGAACATTCCATCCAAAAACTAATACATATTCTTTTCAAGAGCATATAGAATATTCTCCAGGATATATCACATTTTAGGCCACAAAAAAGTCTCAATAAATTCAAGATGACTAAAATCATATCATGCATCTTTTCCTACCACAACAGTATGAAACTAAAAATCAATTACAGGGAAAATAATTTGGAAAGAACACAAATACATGATGGCTAAATAACATGCTATGAAACAATGAATGGATTAACCAAAAAATCAAAGAGAAAATCAAACAATACATGGAAACAAATGAAAATGAAAACACACTGGCTCAAAATTTGGGGGATGGAGCAAAGCAGTTTTAAGAGGGAAGTTCATAGCAATACAGGCCTATCTCATGAAACAAGAAAAAACATCAAATAAACAACCTAAACTTATACCTAAAGATGCTTAAGAAAATAACAAAGCCTAAATCCAGTAGAAGGAAGATTAGATTAAAGGTTATAGCATAAGGATATGAAATAGAGACTATAAAACAATTAAAAAGATCAGTGAAACCAGAAACTGGTTTCTTGAAAAGAGAAACAAAATTGATAAACCTTTAGCTAGACTCATGAAGAAGAAAGGAAAGGACTGAAATAAAATTGGAAATAAATGAAGAGAACTAACAACCAACCCACAGAAATACAAAGAGATCATAAAAATTACATGCCAACAAGTTGGACAACCTAGAAGAAATGGACAAATTCCTAGAAACATATAATCATCTTAAACTGAATCAGGAAGCAATAGAAAATTTGAACAGATTGATCACCAGCAAAGAAATTGAATAAGTAATCAAAAAACTCCCAAAAAACAAAAGTCCAGGACAAGATGGCTTCACAGACAAATTTACAAACATTTAAAGAGGAATTAATACCTATTCTTCTCAAACTACTCCATAAAATAGAACAAGAAGGAAAGTTTCCAAATTCATTCTACAAGACCAGGACAGCCCTATTACCAAAACCAGACAAAGACACCAGAGAAAAATAAAACTATAATATTTCTGATGAACATAGATGCAAAAAACCTCAATAAAATATTAGTAAATAAATTCAACTATACATTTTTAAAACATCATTCACCACAATCAAGTGGAATTTATTCCTGGAATTAGATACATCACATTAATTAATTAAAAAATTAATTAATTTAAAAAAGGATAAAAACCACATGGTCATTTCAAAAGGTACAAAAAAAGGCATTTGGCAAAGTACATCTATTCATGATGAAAAGTCCACAAAGTAGGCTTACAGGGAACACACCTTAACAGAATAAAGGCCGTATAAAAACCCTATGGCTAATATCATAGTCAATGGTGAAAACTGAGAGCCTTTACCTTAATATCAGGAACAAGACAAGGATATCCACTCTTACTACTTTATTCAACATGGTACTAGAAACCCTAGCTGCAGCAATCAGACAAGAAAAAGGCATCCAAATTGGTAAAGAAAAAGTAAAACTTTCACTATGCAGCTGACATGATACTATATATAGAAAAGCTTAAAGGCTCCCCCCAAATACTACAAGAACTGATAAATGAATTCCAGAAAGTTACAGATACAAAATTAATATACATAAGTCTATTGAATTTCCATACACTAATAATGAAGCAGCAGAAAGAGAAATTAAGAAAACAATCACATTTACAATTGCATCAAAAATAATAAAATACCGAGATTTAAACTTTACCAAGGAGGTAAGAGATCTATATGCTAAAAACTATGAAAAATGATGAAAGAAATTGAGAATGACACAAATAAAAAATATTTTATGTTCATGAATTAGAAAAACGAATATTCTTAAAATGTCTGTGTGACGAAAAGTAATCCACAAATTTAATGCAATCCCCATCAGAATACAAAGAGCAACTTTCACAGAACTAGAACAAATAATCCTAAAATTTGTATGGAACCACAAAAGACACCAAATAGCCAAAGCAATCTTGTGAAAAAAGAACAAAGCTGGAGGTATCACAGTCCCAAATTTCAGGATATACTACAAAAGTACAGTAATGAAAGAATTATGGTACTGGCACTAAAATAGACACATAGATCAACAGAAAAGAACAGAGATTCCAGAAATAAACCTGTGTTTATATGGTCAATTAATCTATGACAAAGGAAGCAAGAATATGCAGTGGGAAAAAGTCTTCTCAACAAATGGTTTGGGGATAACTGAAGAGCTACTTATAAAAGAATGAAATTGGACAACTTTGTTACACTATACACTAAAATAAACTCAAAATAGATTAAGGACCTAAATGTGAGATATGAAGTCATAAAACTCTTAGAGAAAAAAACATAGGCGGTATTCTCTTGATATCAGCCATAGAAACATTTTTCTAGATATATCTCTTCAGGCAAGGGCAAAAATAAACTACTAAGACTATGCCAAAATAAAAAGCTTTTGCACAGTGAAGGAAACCAACAAAATGAAAAAGCAACCTACTGAATGAGAGAAGATATTTGCAAATGATATATCCAATAAGGGGTTAATATCCAAACTATATAAGGAACTTATACAACTTAACACCAAAAAATCCCAAATAATCCAATCTAAAAATGGGGAGAGGACCTGAATAGACATTTTTCCAAAGAAGACATACAGATGGTCAATAGACACATGAAAAGATATTCAACATCACTAATCATCAGGGAAATGCAATTCAAAACTACAATGAGGTATCATCATTTTACACCTGCCAGAATGGCTAGAATAAAAACAAGAAATAAGTATTGGTGAGGATGTGAAGAAAAAGGAACCCTCAAGCACTGTTGTGGAAATATAAATTAGTGCAGCCCCTATGGAGAACAGCTTGGAGATTTCTCAAAAAATTAAAAATAGAAACACCACATGATCTTGCCTGCAGCAATCTTACTCAACACGTCTCTGGAGGCAAGGGAAATGAAAGCAAAAATAAACTACTGGGACCTCATCAAAATAAAAAGCTTCTGCACAAGCGAAGGAAACAATCAGTAAAATTAAAAAGCAACCGACAGAATGGAAGAAAATATTTGCAAATGACATATCAGATAAAGGGTTAGTATCCAAAATCTATAAAGAACTTACCAAACTCAACACCCAAAAAACAAATAATCCAGTGAAGAAATGGGCAAAAGACATGAATAGACACTTCTCCAAGGAAGCCATCCAGATGGCCAACTGACACATGAAAAAATGCACAACATCACTCATCATCAGGGAAATACAAATCAAAACCACAATGAGAGACCACCTTACACCTGTCAAAATGGCTAACATTAACAACTCAGGCAACAACAGATGTTGGCGAGGATGCGGAGAAAGAGGATCTCTTTTGCATTGTTGGTGGGAATGCAAGGTGGTACAGCTACTCTGGAAAACAGTATGGAGGTTCCTCAAAAAACTAAAAATAGTTTTAGTTGCTATGACCCAGCAATTGCACTACTGGGCATTTATCCACGGGATACAGGTGTGCTGTTATGAAGGGACACATGCATCCCCATGTTTATTTATTTATTTTTTTTTAATTTTTTTTCAACGTTTTTATTTATTTTTGGGACAGAGAGAGACAGAGCATGAATGGGGGAGGGGCAGAGAGAGAGGGAGACACAGAATCGGAAACAGGCTCCAGGCTCCGAGCCATCAGCCCAGAGCCTGACGCGGGGCTCGAACTCACGGACCGCGAGATCGTGACCTGGCTGAAGTCGGACGCTTAACCGACTGCGCCACCCAGGCGCCCCACATCCCCATGTTTATAGCAGCACTATCAACAATAGCCAAAGTATGGAATAAGCCCAAATGTCCATCGATGGATGAATGGATAAAGAAGATGTGGTATATATATATATATATATATATATATATATATATATACACACATATATATACATATATATACACATATACACAATATATATTGTATACAATATATACAATGGAGTATTACTTGGCAATCGAAAAGAATGCAATCTTGCCATTTGCAACTATGTGGATGGAACTGGAAGGTATTATGCTAAGTGAAATTAGTTAATCAGAGAAAGACAAAAATCATATGACTTCACGCATATGAGGACTTTAAGAGACAAAATGATGAACATAAAGGGAAGGGAAACAAAAATAATATAAAAACCATGAGTGGGACAAAACAGAAGAGACTCATAAATATGGAGAACAAACTGAGGGTTACTGGAGGGGTTGTGGGAGGGGGGACAGGCTAAATGGGTAAGGGGCATTAAGGAATCTACTCCTAAAAATCATTGTTTCACTATATGCTAACTAATTTTGATGTAAATTTAAAAAAATAAAATTACAAAAAAAGAAATACCACATGATCCAGTAATTCTGCTACTGGATATTTACCCAAAGAAAATGAAAACACTAATTCAAAAAGATACATGCATCCCTACGTTTATTGCAGCATTATTTACTAGAGCCAAGATACAGAAGCAATCGAAGAGTCCATTTGTAGATGAATGGGTAAAGAAGATACACACACACACACACACACACACACACACACACACAGGAATATTACTCAGTCATAAAAAAAGAATAAGATCTTGCCATTTGCAACAATGCGGATGGACCTAGAGGACATATGCTAAGTGAAATAAGCCAGACAGAGAAAGACAAATGCCATATGATTTCACTCATACGTGGAATTTAAGAAACAAAACAAATGAACAAAAAGAAAAAGAGATGAACAAAAAAACAAGACTCTTAAATACAGAGAAAAAATACAGAGGAGTTGGGCAGGAAGATGAGTGAAGTGGATAAAGGGGATTAAGAGGTACTTAACAAATTTCCAGTTACAAAAGAAATAAGTCATGGAAATGAAAAGTATAGCATAGGATTCGGATTCTGTGTCTCCCTCTCTCTCTGCCCCTCCTCTGCTTGCACTCTGTCTCTCTCTCTCTCCCTCTCTCCCTCCCTCTAGAGAGAGGGAAATTTTAGAGAGAGGGGCAGAGAGAGAGGGGGAGACACAGAATCTGAAACAGGCTTCAGGCTCTAGGCTGTCAGCACAGACCCGAACTCATGGACCACAAGATTGTGACCTGAGCCGAAGTCAGTTGCCCGACCAACTGAGCCACCCAGGCACCCCTTAGAATGTTTGAGTTCTTGGGAGACTCTCACTTCCTGCATTATTGGCATTTTCTATGACATACCTATATAGCACTATCACGTGGCGCTAGGTTCATTTTCATTTATCCCTATTACACATCCCACTTTCCATCAATGGCTCTTAACACCTTCACTCCAGGCTCCCTGAAGTCTCAAGCTCTCCTTGGTTCTCAAATGTCTCCAAAACTTCTTAGAAGTAATCCTGATTCCAAGCATGATAATTTTGACTTTTCTAGCTCCCTTGTCCCTTTGAAAATAATTCAGTCCTATATCTCATTCTCATTCTCTTGCTAACTGACTGAAATAAAATTTATGAGTAATTATAGCTAGTGTTTTCGTGGTCGGCAATAAATTTTTTTTGTTAGATTTTCACCTTCACATAGGCTTTCTTACCAAACAAATAAACAACAAACAAACAAAAGAGTGTGCATTTATTGAAGAACAAAAAGAACTGTATATAAAGAAGTGTTTTGTTCCCTTCAAATCATACTTGTTAATACTGTTTATTGCCTTAAATATGTAAATCTGGGTGGCCCAGGGGCTACCAAAAGTCTAAAAAGAAACTTCACTTTCCTTTGTGTCCTACAGGAATGCAGAGACAAATTCTCAGAAATAAAGTAAATGTAAGCGGCTACTTTGACCCCCCAGACTTGCACTTTGGGGTTATCTTCCTCTTTTTCCTCCCCTTCTCCATCATCATCATCATCATCATCATCATCATCCTTTTACTTTCATCTTTGATTTGGCTCCTAAAAATAAAACCTCAGTATGAAAGTAATTTTTTTCCAGGATCCATATAGGAACCTGGTGCTTACACTTTGTTTTTTTTTTTTTTTTTTTATTTATATATGAAATTTATTGTCAAATTGGTTTCCATACAACACCCAGTGCTCATCCCAAAAGGTGCCCTCCTCAGTACCCGTCACCCACCCTCTCCTCCCTCCCACCCCCCATCAACCCTTAGTTTGTTCTCAGTTCTCAACAGTCTCTTATGCTTTGGCTCTCTCCCACTCTAACCTCTTTTTTTTTTTTTCCCTTCCCCTCCCCCATGGGTTCCTGTTAAGTTTCTCAGGATCCACATAAGAGTGAAACCATATGGTATCTGTCTTTCTCTGTATGGCTTATTTCACTTAGCATCACACTCTCCAGTTCCATCCACGTTGCTACAAAAGGCCATATTTCATTTTTTCTCATTGCCACGTAGTACTCCATTGTGTATATAAACCACAATTTCTTTATCCATTCATCGGTTGATGGACATTTAGGCTCTTTCCATAATTTGGCTATTGTTGAGAGTGCTGCTATGAACATTGGGGTACAAGTGCCCCTATGCATCAGTACTCCTGTGTCCCTTGGATAAATTCCTAGCAGTGCTATTGCTGGGTCATAGGGTAGGTCTATTTTTAAATTTCTGAGGAACCTCCACACTGCTTTCCAGAGCGGCTGCACCAATTTGCATTCCCACCAACAGTGCAAGAGGGTTCCCGTTTCTCCACATCCTCTCCAGCATCTATAGTCTCCTGATTTGTTCATTTTGGCCACTCTGACTGGCGTGAGGTGATACCTGAGTGTGGTTTTGATTTGTATTTCCCTGATAAGGAGCGACGCTGAACATCTTTTCATGTGCCTGTTGGCCATCCGGATGTCTTCTTTAGAGAAGTGTCTATTCATGTTTTCTGCCCATTTCTTCACTGGGTTATTTGCTTTTCAGGTGTGGAGTTTGGTGAGCTCTTTATAGATTTTGGATACTAGCCCTTTGTCCGATATGTCATTTGCAAATATCTTTTCCCATTCCGTTGGTTGCCTTTTAGTTTTGTTGGTTGTTTCCTTTGCTGTGCAGAAGCTTTTTATCTTCATAAGGTCCCAGTAATTCACTTTTGCTTTTAATTCCCTTGCCTTTGGGGATGTGTCGAGTAAGAGATTGCTACGGCTGAGGTCAGAGAGGTCTTTTCCTGCTTTCTCCTCTAAGGTTTTGATGGTTTCCTGTCTCACATTCAGGTCCTTTATCCATTTGGAGTTTATTTTTGTGAATGGTGTGAGAAAGTGGTCTAGTTTCAACCTTCTGCATGTTGCTGTCCAGTTCTCCCAGCACCATTTGTTAAAGAGACTGTCTTTTTTCCATTGGATGTTCTTTCCTGCTTTGTCAAAGATGAGTTGGCCATACGTTTGTGGGTCTAGTTCTGGGGTTTCTATTCTATTCCATTGGTCTATGTGTCTGTTTTTGTGCCAATACCATGCTGTCTTGATGATGACAGCTTTGTAGTAGAGGCTAAAGTCTGGGATTGTGATGCCTCCTGCTTTGGTCTTCTTCTTCAAAATTACTTTGGCCATTCGGGGCCTTTTGTGGTTCCATATGAATTTTAGGATTGCTTGTTCTAGTTTCGAGAAGAATGCTGGTGCAATTTTGATTGGGATTGCATTGAATGTGTAGATAGCTTTGGGTAGTATTGACATTTTGATAATACTTATTCTTCCAATCCATGAGCAGGGAATGTCTTTCCATTTCTTTAAATCTTCTTCAATTACCTTCATAAGCTTTCTATAGTTTTCAGCATACAGATCCTTTACATCTTTGTTTAGATTTATTCCTAGGTATTTTATGCTTCTTGGTGCAATTGTGAATGGGATCAGTTTCTTTATTTGTCTTTCTGTTGCTTCATTGTTAGTGTATAAGAATGCAACTGATTTCTGTACATTGATTTTGTATCCTGCAACTTTGCTGAATTCATGTATCAGTTCTAGCAGACTTTTGGTGGAGTCTATCGGATTTTCCATGTATAATATCATGTCATCTGCAAAGAGCAAAAGCTTGACTTCATCTTTGCCAATTTTGACGCCTTTGATTTCCTTTTGTTGTCTGATTGCTGATGCTAGAACTTCCAGCACTATGTTAAACAACAGCGGTGAGAGTGGGCATCCCTGTCGTGTTCCTGATCTCAGGGAAAAAGCTCTCAGTTTTTCCCCGTTGAGGATGATGTTAGCTGTGGGCTTTTCATAAATGGCTTTTATGATCTTTAAGTATGTTCCTTCTATCCCGACTTTCTCAAGAGTTTTTATTAAGAAAGGGTGCTGGATTTTGTCAAAGGCCTTTTCTGCATCGATTGACAGGATCATATGGTTCTTCTCTTTTTTTTTGTGAATGTGATGTATCACGTTGATTGATTTGCGAATGTTGAACCAGCCCTGCATCCCAGGAATGAATCCCACTTGATCATGGTGAATAATTCTTTTTATATGCCGTTGAATTCGATTTGCTAGTATCTTATTGAGAATTTTTGCATCCATATTCATCAGGGATATTGGCCTGTAGTTCTCTTTTTTTACTGGGTCTCTGTCTGGTTTAGGAATCCAAGTAATACTGGCTTCATAGAATGAGTCTGGAAGTTTTCCTTCCCTTTCTATTTCTTGGAATAGCTTGAGAAGGATAGGTATTATCTCTGCTTTAAACGTCTGGTAGAACTCCCCTGGGAAGCCATCTGGTCCTGGACTCTTATTTGTTGGGAGATTTTTGATAACCGATTCAATTTCTTCGCTGGTTATGGGTCTGTTCAAGCTTTCTATTTCCTCCTGATTTAGTTTTGGAAGAGTGTGGGTGTTCAGGAATTTGTCCATTTCTTCCAGGTTGTCCAATTGGTTGGCATATAATTTTTCATAGTATTCCCTGAGAATTGTTTGTATCTCTGAGGGATTGGTTGTAATAATTCCATTTTCATTCATGATTTTATCTATTTGGGTCATCTCCCTTTTCTTTTTGAGAAGCCTGGCTAGAGGTTTGTCAATTTTATTTATTTTTTCAAAAAACCAACTCTTGGTTTCATTGATCTGCTCTACAGTTTTTTTAGATTCTATATTGTTTATTTCTGCTCTGATCTTTATTATTTCTCTTCTTCTGCTGGGTTTAGGCTGCCTTTGCTGTTCTGCTTCTATTTCCTTTAGGTGTGCTGTTAGATTTTGTATTTGGGATTTTTCTTGTTTCTTGAGATAGGCCTGGATTGCAACGTATTTTCCTCTCAGGACTGCCTTCGCTGCGTCCCAAAGCGTTTGGATTGTTGTATTTTCATTTTCGTTTGTTTCCATATATTTTTTAATTTCTTCTCTAATTGCCTGGTTGACCCACTCATTCGTTAGTAGGGTGTTCTTTAACCTCCATGCTTTTGGAGGTTTTCCAGACTTTTTTCTGTGGTTGATTTCAAGCTTCATAGCATTGTGGTCTGAAAGTATGCATGGTATGATTTCAATTCTTGTAAACTTATGAAGGGCTGTTTTGTGACCCAGTATATGATCTATCTTGGAGAATGTTCCATGTGCACTCGAGAAGAAAGTATATTCTGTTGCTTTGGGATGCAGAGTTCTAAATAGATCTGTCAAGTCCATCTGATCCAATGTCTCATTCAGGGCCCTTGTTTCTTTATTGACCGTGTGTCTAGATGATCTATCCATTTCTGTAAGTGGGGTGTTAAAGTCCCCTGCAATTACCACATTCTTCTCAATAAGGTTGCTTATGTTTATGAGTAATTGTTTTATATATTTGGGCGCTCCGGTATTCGGCGCATAGACATTTATAATTGTTAGCTCTTCCTGATGGATAGACCCTGTCACTATTATATAATGTCCTTCTTCATCTCTTGTTACAGCCTTTAATTTAAAGTCTAGTTTGTCTGATATAAGGATGGCTACTCCAGCTTTCTTTGACTTCCAGTAGCATGATAAATAGATCTCCATCCCCTCACTCTCAATCTAAAGGTGTCCTCAGGTCTAAAATGAGTCTCTTGTAGACAGCAAATAGATGGGTCTTGTTTTTTTATCCATTCTGATACCCTCTGTCTTTTGGTTGGCGCATTTAATCCATTTACATTCAGTGTTATTATAGAAAGATATGGGTTTAGAGTCATTGTGATGTCTGTATGTTTTATGCTTGTAGTGATGTCTCTGGTACTTTGTCTCACAGGGTCCCCCTTAGGATCTCTTGTAGGGCTGGTTTAGTGGTGACAAATTCCTTCAGTTTTTGTTTGTTTGGGAAGACCTTTATCTCTCCTTCTATTCTAAATGACAGACTTGGTGGATAAAGGATTCTCGGCTGCATATTTTTTCTGTCTAGCACACTGAAAATCTCGTGCCAATTCTTTCTGGCCTGCCAAGTTTCAAAAGAGAGATCAGTCACGAGTCTTATAGGTCTCCCTTTATATGTGAGGGCACGTTTACCCCTTGCTGCTTTCAGAATTTTCTCTTTATCCTTGTATTTTGCCAGTTTCACTATGATATGTCGTGCAGAAGATCGATTCAAGTTACGTCTGAAGGGAGTTCTCTGTGCCTCTTGGATTTCAATGCCTTTTTCCTTCCCCAGTTCAGGGAAGTTCTCAGCCATTATTTCTTCAAGTACCCCTTCAGCACCTTTCCCTCTCTCTTCCTCCTCTGGGATACAAATTATGCGTATATTATTTCTTTTTAGTGTATCACTTAGTTCTCTAATTTTCCCCTCATACTCCTGGATTTTTTTTATCTCTCTTTTTCTCAGCTTCCTCTTTTTCCATAACTTTATCTTCTAGTTCACCTATTCTCTCCTCTGCCTCTTCAATCCGAGCCGTGGTGGTTTCCATTTTGTTATGCATTTCGTTTAAAGCGTTTTTCAGCTCCTCGTGACTGTTCCTTAGTCCCTTGATCTCTGTAGCAAGAGATTCTCTGCTGTCAGCTATACTGTTTTCAAGCCCAGCGATTAATTTTATGACTATTATTCTAAATTCACTTTCTGTTATATTATTTAAATCCTTTTTAATCAGCTCATTAGCTGTTGTTATTTCCTGGAGATTTTTCTGAGGGGAATTCTTCCGCTTGGTCATTTTGGATAGTTCCTGGCGTGGTGAGGACCTGCAGGGCACTTCCCCTGTGCTGTGGTGTATAACTGGAGTTGGTGGGCGGAGCCGCAGTCAGACCTGATGTCTGCCCCCAGCCCACCGCTGGGGCCACAGTCAGACTGGTGCGTGCCTTCTGTTCCCCTCTCCTAGGGGCGGGATTCACTGTGGGGTGGGGTGGCCTGTCTGGGCTACTTGCACACTGCCAGGCTTGTGATGCTGGGGATCTGGCGTCTTAGCTGGGGTGGGTAGGCAAGGTGCACAGGGGCAGGAGGGGCAGGCTTAGCTTGCTTCTCCTTAGGTGATCCTCCTCAGGAGGGGCCCTGTGGCAGCAGGAGGGAGTCAGATCCGCTGCCGGAGGTTTGGCTCCGCAGAAGCGCAGAGTTGGGTGTTTGCCTGGAGCGAGCAAGTTCCCTGGCAGGAACTGGTTCTCTTTGGGATTTTGGCTGGGGGATGGGCGGGGGAGATGGCGCTGGCGAGCGCCTTTGTTCCCCACCAAACTGAGCTCTGTCGTCCGGGGGCTCAGCAGCTCTCCTTCCCTTTGTCCTCCAGCCTTCCCGCTTTCTGAGCAGAGCTGTTAACTTATGACCTCCCAGACGCTAAGTGGCGCTTGCTGTCGGAACACAGTCCGTCAGGCCCCTCTGCTTTTTGCAAGCCAGACTCGGGGGCTCTGCTTGGCCGGCGAGCCGCCCCTCCGCCCCGGCTCCCTCCCGCCAGTCCGTGGAGCGCGCACCGCCTCGCCGCCCTTCCTACCCTCTTCCGTGGGCCTCTCGTCTGTGCTTGGCTCCAGCGACTCCGTTCTGCTAATCCTCTGGTGGTTTTCTGGGTTATTTAGGCAGGTGTAGGTGGAATCTAAGTGATCAGCAGGACGCGCGGTGAGCCCAGCGTCCTCCTACGCCGCCATCTTCTTCTGTGGTGCTTACACTTTGAATACTAATCTTATTTCAGGTTGTACCCAAATTTGGACCCTTATATACTTATTTTTATTTCTACATTATTTTGTTATAGTAAATATAATTTTAAAAGGCACTTTATGCTTTCTTTAAATAGAGGTGGCATTCATTAGTCTGCCTTTTACACTTTTTAGCACTTTTCCCATCTAAGAAGCCCTTTTGGGAACAAAAGTTGATAATATTTCTCTGGTGGGCAATGCATCCATATGTATCAAAAACCTTAATATTATGCAGGAGATTTAAACCCAGAAATTTCACATCTAAGGACTTATTTAAGGAGAAAATTTACCATAAGTACAAAAAGTAATTTTTAAAGATATTCATTAAGTGCATCTCATAATTCAATCAGTATGAATTTGGTTAGATAAATGCCAGTGAATAGATTATTCAAGCAATGGACTATCAGGTGGCCATTTTATGTTCAGGAATATTATCTACACATGGATGTTTGTAATAAATTGCTAACCACAAAACACAAGCTACAAAATAAAATGTCCACTATTTACCATTTTCACATGGCATGAGGATTAAAATATTTGGAGTCAAAGACATCTTGGTTCAAACCTTGGTTCCAACATCCAGTTTTAACGCTGGCTCCTTAAACAAATATGGGTAGGTTTTCCAGCTTCACAGAGCCTCAGTTTCCTCATGTCATTTATAAATAATAATACTTATCTCTTAATGTTTTTGTAAAGATTCATTTAAATAATGTAAGCAGAGGCCTAAGGACATGGCCCCATACATAATAAGCATTCCATAAATGGTTTTCCACATTGAATGTGTGACATGTGGGATTTTTGATTATAGGTAACAGAGGTAAATTTTGGCTAACTCAAACAATGGCAAATTCATCAAAAATAATATGGAAAAGTTGGAGAACCAGTCTTGGAAATAGGCAAAAACCAATTCAGCTTCAGGGGCTAGAAAGCAGGAATTATAGGATCACTCTTATAGTGCAACAATCTGGTAGGGATGCTGGTACCCAGATAAGAGAATGCCAATCCCTTCCTCAATCATCAGTTTCACACACTCAAAAGTTAAAGTCCCAGCAGAGGGCTTCCATGGGCTGAGCTGATGCCACTGCCTACCTTCTGGCCACAGAAGGCATGGAAGGAAAAATCTGGGTCTTTGGGGCACAGCCAACTAGATTTTCCCTTTCAACAAGATTATATACAAAATGGTAGTAGGTCAACTCTCCTGAAACAGGGTTCTGTTGAAGGTGGATGCTGCTGAGTGCCATAGAATGATAGATGCTCATCTATCATGTAAACACAAGGCAATTTTGAAATGGGAAAACATAAATCAAAAATTTATTAAAAAAAAAAACAACTCTTTCACATACATGTGACCATCATAAAACCCTGTGAGAAAAGCAGAAAAACAAATATTTTCATTTTACAAAGAGGAACCAAGGCTTAGGGAAGATAAAGGACCAACCCAAGGACACTACACTTAGTTTATGCAGAGCTGAAACAGACTCCTGAATCATAGTCCAAGGCTCTTCTGTAGGTACCCACTGGAAATTGTGAAACATCTCCCAGCCTTCTCAACCCTAAACTTCAAAGGACACAGATTACCAGTTGGTGGCATTTTCCTTTTCATATAACTTGCTGGTCTGTTCCTCCCACCACCACCCCCCCCTACCTCACTGCTTGAAATTCAGCTCCCCCACCACCACCAGCTGGATGCTCAGCTGGAAGCAGTACAGTTATCCTGCCTGAGGATGGCTGGGAGGCTTGGCAATCTGCCTCCACCTCCAACACATTTGAAGGAAAGAGAGGGTGGAGAACAGAGAGCTGAAAAAACACTGGAGAAAGAAAGGAGTCACACTGGAGGAAGACAAAAAGGCAGGGGCAAACCTGGAAAGGAAATGGTATGGAGGGCAAGCAGTGGGGAGACAGAAAGAACGATTTTTTTAAGCCAAAGAATTAGGAAAATTGTTAAATCAGCCAGGAAGAGGTCCAGTGATTACTAAGATCTCATGCACCTAGCCAGAGAAAAAAGTTAAAGTCTTACAAAACTGCTGTCTCTGTCTCTCTGGAATAAATGATACTCATGATTTACCACAATATTTGACATCTAAGTTACTGAGGATTTGTTTTCTGCTCTGTATCTCTTCTTACAGTTTATAGAAGAGCCCACCAGAAAGAGCAAACCAATTGGAAATTCCCAGACTCTATGAGTTCAATGATAACTGAATACTTCTAGAAAGATCCTAAACATCTTATCTAATATATGCATTTTTCAGTTAGAGAAACTGAGACACAGAATTACAAAACTTGTCCAAAACTATTTATGTACTTTAAAACACTTAAAATATGACTCTCTATACCAGGGAATGGCAAACTTTTTTCTATTAAGGGCCATCTACTAAATATTTTTGGCATTGAGAGTCATATAGTCTTTGTCACATCTACTCAACCCTGCCATTATACACCAAACACAGTCATAGACAACATATAAACAAATGGATATAGCTGTTCCAATAAAACTTTATTTACAAAAACAGGGTGTGGGTCAGACTTCGCCAGTAGACTGTACTTTATTGATACCTTATCTGGACCTAGTTATTTATTAAACACCATGTGAACATCTCAGGAAAACATATGATCAAATGTGAAGCATAAATTAAATTCCCACAGGAATGATACTAACAATGGCTGCAAGTGATTAAGCACTTCTTATGCAATTTTCCTTATCTAATCACTCCACCAGTCCTGGACAATGAATACTATTACGCTATTTTTCTGGATAAGGAAAAAAAAATACATGTAAGTCAAATAACTTTCCAATGGTCATACAGTTAGAAGGTGGTAATGTCAGTATTTGAACCTTAATGCTGTCTCACTTCAGGACCAAAGTGCTTAACAACTACACCAGGTACAGGAATATAGACACTTGGAAGGCAGAATAGAAAGCCATATCAAGTTTCTCACAAAGGATTGAATGTTTTCATATTATTCTGAAAGAAACATCAAATAGTTTAAATATTTTAATAGTGCATTCATATCAACTTGGATGAAGCATGAGTCAGTCTCTGTCTCTCTCTCAACCTTCATCTTCCCCTGAAATGCTCATTTTGTTGCCTTTTTCTCATGATCTGTCATGATCTGTCTGTTGGACTTTCTAGCACATACACTAAGATTTAAGGAAGGATTTAGGTGGAGCCCACCCACCTCAGATCCTGGGAAGTGAAGGGTCTCTAACATTCAGAGGAATTCAAGCCTGAAGGGGAAAAGAGGACAGCTCTTGATGATTATCCTAAATTGTTGAAGCCAAACCAGGGAAGACTTGAGGAAATGACTCACTGAACCCAGGAGAAAGAAAAACAGCCGAGTGATGGCAGGAGAAAATGAGGATAATATAACCTTACTGTTAAAGTGAGGGTTAGAAGTCCACAGAGACTCAGAAAGGAAACACTGAAATGGCTGAGTTACATTCCTGAAACTAACATGCAATATTGTTTTATCAGGCTTACAGCTGTTTGGGCCAAAAATGAGGCAGGAACAGATTTCTTCTTAACAGAGACATCATTTCATATTCTTTACTGTCCCCAGATTGTCTCCTCTGCTAGAGTCCTAAGGAGAAATCACAGCTATGTCTGTCCCTTCTATTCTTAAATCACAAAACTAGGCATTCCTGACTCAGAAGCTGAGATTGGTGTGAAAAACAGATGCACTATAGTGCAGCCATTAAAAATCTCCTAACATCTGTACTGAGCCCATGAAAGGACTTTGAGACATCAACATTCCAGTGTAAAAAATTTTAAAAAATTAAAAATTTTTTTAAAAAGCCTGATAGGAAAAGTTGGAGAATGTTTTCAAGCATGAATACAGTTAGCTTTTACTTAGTAGGTCACTAGAAACAGAAAGAAAACTATGAGAGAAGTAAACTCTATCCTTTGTCTTTTCTGACCCTTCTATCAAATTGTCACTGAATTAACATTCTTTTTTCCTTAAAGTTTACTTATTTATTTTGAAAGGGAGAGAGAGAGAGAAAGAGAGAATCCCAAGCAGGCTCCATACTGTCAGCAGGGAGCCCGATGTGGGGCTTAAACTCACAAACTGTGAGATCATAACCTGAGCCAAAATCAAGAGTAGGATGCTTAACTGACTGAGCCACCTAGCTACCCCTCTGAATTAACATTCTTATGTAAAACTCTGATCATGTTACTCCTGTGCTCACAAGCATGCAAAATTAACACACCATATTGGTAATGGTGCTGTGAAATACCCACTTTAAAACAAACAAACAAACAAACACTTCCATATATTGGTGGTGTAAGTGTAAATTGGTACAATTTCCAAGAGGAACAATTTTGCAATGTCTACCAAAATTACAAATGCACATATCTCTGTTCTAAGAATTTATCTTATAACTGTACTGGCACTTGTATGTAATGGAGTATGTATAAGATTTTTTGATACAATATTGTTAGTAAGAATAACAGATTAAATACACTTTTGCTCCTGGATAGCAGGTCACAGAAGGTCAAAGCTCTTGCTGCAACAACTAAAAACAAATGGACAAATGGAAAGACACATGTTAAATACATAAAAGAGCCATGGATAATCAGATGAACTAAAAGTTCTGAGGGAAAGCCCTTCTTAGGGCTGATAAGACATAAACACTCCAAGCTCTCAATAAAAAGCCTGGAAAGATTGTATCTAAAGAATAGAGACAAACCAGGGGTGTATTAAATCTTGCTAACATTGCAAATCAATGTATGATTGAATTGAGGTAATTATCCCCTGGCCCCATTGACCTCACAAAGAAATAAAGGATCTCTCTCTGGTAGAAGATATCATCATAAGTGTCTACAATTCTTATATACAATACCCAGCATACAGTAAAATGTACCATACATTCAAATAAACAGGAAAGGTAATCAATAACCAAAAAATAAAATAAAATAAACACAAACCCACAGATGATTGAGATAATGAAGTTGTAATAAAAGTATAATACAGTAAGTATTGTCAAAGAAACACACAGAAAATATTAAAAGATTTCAACAAAGAATCAGAATCTACAAAATAAAACAAAAGGATATTTTAGAATTGAAAAATGTAATTTCTGTATTTAAGAACTCATTGGATGGGTTTAAGAACAAACTGGACATAGAAGAGAGGATCAATGAATTCAAAGGAAGATTGATAACAACTATTCAAATTGAGCCACAGAAACTAACCTGGAAAGCAAGAGTATGTCCAAATGTGAGACATACAAAAACACTGTAATATACATATAATGGAGGTCCAAAAGGAAAGAAAGGAAGAGAGAATGGAGCAGGAACATTATTTGAAAACGTAGGACTGAAAATTTCCAATAATGATGAAAGACATAAACCCACCATTTCCAAGAAGTTTAACAATCCCCAAACATGATAATACAATGAAAACCATAACTGACACATTATAGAAACTGTTACAAAACAAATATGAGAAATTCTTAAAAGCAGCCAGAAGTAAAAATACCCATTGTATTAAGGAGAGCTACCGTAAGATTGACAGCTAACTTTTCAAATGAAACTATATGTGGTGGCCATTGAAATGTGCCATTTAGATCTTCCTTCAAGAGATCCTGTTGCAGGCACCATATCTGATGGACAGCTGTTGCACTTTTGGATCCAATGAAATCTTCATGTCATATCACACTTCCTTTGGGCTGCTTCCAACCAATGAATAAGCACAGTTAATAGAACCAGGTCAAAGAGTTTTCTAACAGCTTTGGCTTGGGAGATCTCCATTGGCCTGTCTAAGCATTTCTCAGAACTGTTCTATAGTCTGAGTTTCTTCTGACCAAATCCTTCCTCTCTTCTTTCATGGATGCCACAACTTCCTGGTTGTCTGAAGGTTCTCCTTACTCTACTCTTCCCTTTCTCATTTTATCTTTCACAGGCATTTTCCCTAAATACATCTGTTGCATTTTTAATCCTATCATTATTTTTTCTTTTTGTGGAACTCAAACTGACATACCATCAAAGTCAGAAGACAATATAATGACATTTAAAGTGGTGACAGAAAAAACAAACAAACTGCTGAACCAGAATTGCTAGTGAAATTATTTCCTTCCAGCAGAAATAAAGAGACTCTGGAAACAATGCAGATATCTCTCAGTAGATAACATGGAATATTGTTCAGCAATAAAAAGGAATGAATTATGAACTATTGGTGCATCCAGTAACTTGGATGAATCTCCAGAGAAAATTAGGTTGAATGAGAAAAAACAATCCCCAAAATTTACCTGGTATAGGCTTCCATTATTATAACATTCCTGAAATAGCAAAATTATAGAAATGCAGAACAGATTGAGGGCTGCCAAAGATTAAGGAGGAGTTATGGATGGGAAGAAAGTGTGTATGGTTATAGAAGTGAAAATAAAGGATCTTTCTGATACAGAAAAAAAATAAAAAATAAATAAAGAGAATCCTTTGCCAGTAACACACCACTGAAGTAAATACTCTAAGGGATTCCTTATCTAAATGGAAAATTTTCTTGGTTAGAAACAGAAATTTGAAGGAAAAGAAAAGCACTAAAAAAGCATATGTGAATAAATATAAAAATACTGTTTACAGCAACAATGATAATGTCTTTTGTTTTATTTTATTTGTGTGTGAAAGAGAAACTGGGGGGAAGGGGCAGACAGAGAGGGAGAGAGAGGAGAGAGAGAGATAATCTTACACAGGCTCCACTCCCAGCATGGAGCCTGATGTAGGGCTCAATCCCATAACCGTGAGATCATGACCTGAGCAGAAATCAAGAGTCTGATGCCTAACCGACTGAGCCACCCAGGGGCCTCGACAATGTCTTTTGAAGTGTAGAACATATAGCATAAAATATATGACAACAGTAACACAAAAGGTAAGACAGGGCAAATAAAATCAAGTTATCAAATTCTTACATTCTTCAGGAAATGTACCAGTAAAGTAGACTATAACAAGTGTAGGGTGCATGTTGAAATCTCTAGGGCAATGACTCAACTGAGAGCAATTTTTCCCATCAAGAGATATCTGGCAAATAAGTAAATAAATGACACAGAGAGAGATTAAGAGAAAGAAAAAGAGAGATTTGGCAATATTTGGAGAATTTTTTGGTTGTCACAACTATAAAGGAAGTATCAAAAGCATCCTCAATTGAGAAACACTAGCTAAAAGACAGAGATCATCAGAAAAAGACAGATTGTCAGATTGTCAAAATAACAACAAAAATGATCAAACTATATTCTGTCTCTAAGAAACTTATTTCAAATGTAATGATATGGTAGGTTAAAAGAAAAAGGATAGAAGAAGAGAGTCTTTGCAAACTCT
Organism: Puma concolor; assembly: GCF_028749965.1. Lineage (NCBI taxonomy): Eukaryota > Metazoa > Chordata > Mammalia > Carnivora > Felidae > Puma > Puma concolor. Next base: position 20,916,998 of record NC_141677.1, read on the forward strand.
GGCCAAAGAAAGCTGAGGTGGTTATGTTAATATCAAACAAAGAAGACTGCAGAGCAAAATAATTCATTAGAGATGAAGGGAGCATTACATAATGATAAGAGTTTCATTTCACCAAGAAGACAAAACAATCCTAAATATGTTTTTACCTTTAACAGAGCTTCAAAATGCATGAAGTGAAACTGAGGGAATTAAAGACAAAGAGCAAAAATCCACAGTTATATCTGGAGACTTCAAGTTGCTCTCTCAGTAATTGACAGAACTAATAGAAAATCAGCAAGATTGTAGATGAACAGAATAACACTATCAACCAACTGGATCTCATTGAAATTTTTAGAACATTCCACTACCAACAGCAGAATGTACATTCTTTTCAAGTGTACATGGCACACTCATCAAGACAGATCATATCCTGGGTCATAAAGCAAACCTTAACACATTTAAAAGAATTGAAATCACATAAAGTATGTTCTCTGATATAATAGAATTAAAATATAAATAATAATAGAACGATAATAAGAAATCTCCAAACTCTTGGAAATTAAAGAATACCCTTTTAGATAAATCCATACATCAAAGAACACCCTAGAGAAATTAGAAAATATTTTAAAATGAATAAAATACAACATATCAAAATTTATGTGATGAGTAAAGCAGTGCTGCAAAGGAAACTTATAGCATCAAATCCTTACAGAAAGAACATTAAGAAACTAGAAAAGGGAGAGCAAAATAAACTTAATTTAAGCAGAAGGAAGGAAATCATAAACATAAAAGCAGATGCCCATGTAATTGAGAATAAACAAACAAAAAACAATAAAGTCAAAACAACCAAAATCTTGTTGTGTAAAAAGGTCAAAAAAATATAAATTAACCTATAACAAAACTGACCAAAAGACAAAAGAAGACACAAATTACAAATATCAGAAATGAAAAAGAAAATATCACTAGAGACCCTGCAGACTGTAAGAGGATAAAAGGGATACTTTGAACAACTCTACAGACAAAAATTTGACAACTTAGACGAAATGAACCAATTCCTCAAAAACCACAAATACGTATCCATGATAATAGAGATAATATGAATAGTCCAAAACTAATTTTTAATTGGATTTATAGTTTGAAACCTGGAAAAAAAATGTATCCAGAATTTCTTTCGGTCTATAGTGGGAAGATTTCAGGTTATTTTAGCTCACTGTATTACTAGTCATGGAACTCTTCTAAGTTTTTTGTAAGCCCGTTTGAATGGAGTTTTCTGTTACTTAAAGAAAGACTTCTTAAACATCATAGTTCTGTGACACTTGAAATAATATTGTAGTTGTAAAGTGTACAAATGCAATACCGTGATGACCTAATGTAGTAATTATAGAAATACTGGCAGTAGTATCATTATGGTGTAGTGGCATTAGTAGTTAAATAATAGTAATTATAACTAAGAGATACTAAGCACTTAACCTGTGGCACCCTGCAAAAAAAACTTTGCATTTGCAAAGTGTTGTAGAAGAGGAAACAAATATAGACATTATTAAGTAAAAGAGTAAAAACACAGTGAAATGGAGTATCAGGTGGGCCTTTCTGTAGATTAGTTTTCTTCCCAGCATACTGTCTGGTTGTGATCCTTCTACTCTGGGATAGAATGGGACTAGAACAATTATCATTTTATTCTACCCATGCGAAAATGCCTTAATGACATGCCCGTGGTCTTCAGGAGAATGCTTCCAGTCCAAGAAAAAACAAGTTCTGGCAGCATCAAGATCCTGCCAAGAAAGTAAGCCAGTTTTGTGTTTCTTCAGCCAGGATTTGCCCTTTCCACCAATTAGACCATAGAGTCATAAACTGTACTTGCTGAAAGCCTCCAGTGCCAGGTAACACACACACACACACACACACACACACACACACACACACACACACACCATGAACAGTGAATGAATGCAGAGTGCCTAAGAAAGTTCCCAGATTAATGGGAGGAACATCTCAATGGGGTGGTCAGTCTCTAATATATTAATAACCTTCAAAAAGAATATGCAAGTTCATCTTGTTTACTTATTGAAATAAGAGCCTGAAAGGGCTGTTATGCAGTGTTTAGCAGTATTCCCATAAACTTGCTAACTTCAAGTAAGTACTTTTCATTAACCTGAAAGTTGAAAGAAAAACTTACATGCAAGTTAACTACAAAAACAAAAAGATAAGCACCACTTATTTCTATGCTTTCTCCATTCTAATGAGGCAATAATCCAAGAAACCACATTCTTGCCCTTATAAATCAGCTACCAACATGAATGTGATTCTTCAGCTATGATAAAATGTATTTTGAAGGATACAGGTTAGTTAATATTGGAAATTCTTGTGTACATTGGGAGATAACACTATTTGCCCTGATAAGGACCAGTACTTTTTTTCCCTTGATAAAGACCAGTGCTTTTTTCTTCCTTTTTATCTGGCCTTGTCAAAAATCAGTCATGCATTCTTGCATTTTCCCTTTTTATCCTTCTTGCCCTTGCTAATTTGGGGGTTAATGCCAGTAACACATTTTCCTGATAACAGTGGTGAATATAATATAATCCAGTATTCTTGTCCCATATGTTAAATACAATCTTGAAACAGGAAAAGTTTTTATTTAGGAACAATAAATAAAAGTTACAATGTACAGTAGCTACAAAGCAAGAATATACTAACTGCGCCAGTGAAAGTATTTGGCTTTATGACTTTGAAATCTCTTACTGTAAATCAATTCACTGGTGTTAATGTTTATACTTCAGATGGAAATATGATGGATAAAAAGAAGAGGGAAGGAAGGAATGAAGGAAGGAAGGAAGGAAGGAAGGAAGGAAGGAAGGAAGGAAGGAAGGAAGAGGAAATTGGCAGATGGTTAGAAAAAAGAAAGAGAGAGGGAAGGAAAAAGGGGAGAAGAAACCCAGGTTGGGATTCGGGTACCTGGGAGAGTAAGCCAACTTTGAATCCTATTAAAGGAAATACAGCTAACCATGGAATTTCCAGCTACCTGTTCATTACTATTTGGAAAGCATTGCTGACATATGTAAATTTGCTCTAAGTAAAAAAGGTTCTATTCTGTGAATTCAGTGGGCTTTATGCCTGGGATACAGAGAGTTCTCAGTAAATATTTGGTAAATAAATAAGTGAACAAGGAAACATACAAGTTTCTTTTTATGTATTCATAAAACTGAAGCCTACTTGTTTAGTGAGTTGCCCAAAATCATAAAGAAAAACTTAGGTTCCTAAAGCATATTAGATGGAAAATGTAAGAAAGATAATCAATTGGGACCTAAGAGATATGGATTCTGGTTCAGGGTTTGTTTTGTCATTTCACCTCTCTGGGGCTCTAAATTGCAGAAGGAAGGGACTCAACTACATTGTTTTCTGCTGTACCTTCAATGCTTAGCACAGTATCTAGTATATACCAGATGCTCAATAAACATTTAAATACTTAACATTTCCCCATCTGTAAAATCTAGTTTCCCCAATAAAAATTAAGATGTTGATACCAAGCCTTTCTGAGTGCTTTTTCCAATTCTATGTCACTGTGAGAAAGGTTGCTTGTTCCAGTCCTCATTTCATCCTCCACTTTCCAACTTCTGCTCAAGTTGTACAGGAAGGCAAATACAGGTGAGTGAGGTTTCAACACCCTTTCTCCAATGTTATACCATCATCCTTCTGAGCTCTTATTTCTACAAGAAAAACCACAAAGATGCGATTTTAATTAAAAGCAGTGAATCAGTTACTTCATTGTCTATTCTGTAAAATGAATTCCAGAATCACCACAGACCTCCCAATCTCACAACCTCAGCAGTCAAAGATTTCCCAAACTTTCACATTAGGTGGTTCTCGTCATTCTTCCCTAGAGGGGAAGCCAAGGGACATTCTTTCTCCTTGTCTTCTGGGGGGTTCAATAGCAATAAACAGGTTGGAATAAAACAGCAGCAACAATGCTTTATGTATTACAGGATAGTGTCCTTGAGAGAGATGAATTCTCCCACACTATTATAGGGAGTTCTTCCTCCTCCTTGCATAATACTGCTCTAGTGAGAAAAATAGCAGAAAATCCTGAAGCATAGGCAAGAGAATCCATAGAATTGTCAGCACAACCTTCCCGTTTGTCCAGAGAAGGAGGGGGACCCAACTTCCCAGAAGACCCACCCATGTTTCTCCTTTTTTGCGGACTCCTTTCCTGAGGAAAGAAAGCCCTGACGGTGGCTCACTCTCAGTGACTTTAGGGTAATGTATACTATTCTGAGGAGGGGCCTAGTCAAGGAGTCAAGAATTCCAATTTGACTTCTAACAAACTGTGTGACTGAAATAGTTCCTTTCCTCTCTGAGAATCAAATTCCTCAATTTTTAAAGCTTATTTGAACTTTTAAGTAGTTGTAAAATTCCTTTTTCAAAAATACCTTTCTTATTCTAGAAATAATACATAATATTGTTAAATTCTTTTAAACAAGACAAATTAAAAGAAAAAACACAATTATTCATAAATCTACCACCCAGTGATATTCACTGTTAACATTTTTGTGTATATTTTTGGATGAGACTGCTTGGGATTTTAGCATCATTGAATGTGTATCTCCTAGTGAAGGTTACCATTTAAAGTCTTCCTGAGGCTTCAGTTGTGCCAGTTGTGTCAGTTCCCTCAGTTACTGAGGGAATCCCCCTCAGTAACCATAGACTATGACAGCCTTTTGATAAATTTTTTTAACGTTTATTTATTTTTGAGACAGAGAGAGACAGAGCATGAACGGGGGACGGGCAGAGAGAGAGGGAGACACAGAATCCAAAGCAGGCTCCAGGCTCTGAGCCATCAGCCCAGAGCCCGACGCGGGGCTTGAAGTCATGGACTGCGAGACTGTGACCTGAGCTGAAGTCGGACGCTTAACCGACTGAGCCACCCAGGCGCCCCTATGACAGCCTTTTGAATGCCCTTGGTGGTAAGTCATCTGAGTCTGCTTGTAAATATTGGAAAAGTCATTTGAAGACAAATCTGTATGATTAGAATAATCAAGGTGGGTACCTGTTTTGGAATTATTATCATTATTATCATTACTGTAAAGCTTAAAGACTATTTTTCACCTTCCTCTGGAATTTCCAAACTTTTGATGATTAAAGAAAAGAGACAGGGTAATGTATACTTTTGATGATTCAAGAAACGGGATACATTTCACTATTTTAGGGCATTTCCCAAGATGTTTTCTATGGCCCTACAGATGCTGGAGATGTTCCCTTGGAAAATAGAGTTGTGTGGTCAAAACAGTTTAGCAAAAACTATGCAATTTACTCCCTTAAAGACTCACAGTGCATATTTAATATATTAAAGTCTCTGAGATTCCTCTGCTAATAAACCCCTTTAATTTTCATTAACTGTGTTTCCTAAACGTATTCGAGTTCAAAACACTTACTTGGGAATTTCACATTAGTTTGCCCATCAGTCAGTCATGACAGATAGTATAGTTTGGAGAGCAAGCATGCAGACTTCTATGGGCACATGAGCTTAACCTCTCAGAACCTGAGGCTCCTCTAAGATAAAGATTAAAATCTTACCTATATCACAGGACCTTTGCAACTAAATGAAACAAATCATGTGAAGAACATAGAGCAATATTGGCACAAATGTTCAAATAAATGTGAGATTTTATTATTTTTGTTTGAAAGAGATGAGATGTTGAGGACAGGATGAGGATGGACAAAATTTGTGGAGGAGGGGAAGGGTAATGAACAGTGATTCCTCTTAATTATTGTAGCAAGTTCTTGTCCAGACACAGGAAACCATTTTTTGGCATTAAGGCAATCTGGCTTCCAGAGAAGCCATCCCGGTACAGAACATCTAATACATTTTTTCAAAAATATAACATTCATATTTTTAAATTCAAAGCTGAACCAGCAGGAAAGAAGAGAAAATAACAAAAAAGTACAATCCAAAGAAGAAAGCAAGTACTAGAGGCTCATTTACAAGTCTCTAGTAGCTAACAATTTGGGTTTAATGGTTTATGCTCAAGTGGCAAAAGACAAATCCTGAAACCAGTGCAATGTGGGAGGCTGTATTATAGACCACTGTATAAATTCAGTAGCCCCTAGAAGATAATGGAATAATGGGTAAAAATAATAAAGGAATGAGTGGAGGGAATACTGTGCTGTTTTATCCTTAGTTTTATATGGAGCAAAATAAGAGAGAAAAAAATTCCCCTTATAATTTGTAATTCACAATGAGCTCACCTTCACACAGGTTTGGAGTTAGAACCCATACTATTCAAGCACTCTCAGGTTGATGGTGCCATGAAACACCCAAGAGAAGCAAAAGCCTTTTCTTTCTTGAATTAAATTTTTAAAATCTTAAAGGCAGACCTCAAAGATACCCCAGAGGGATTTTAAAAGTCTCTAAGCCTATTTGGAAACAAATAATCATTGTCATGATGTGAATATTCTACAGAATCACCCCTAAACAGACAGAAGATAATGGAATTACTAGATATCAAATATAAAATTAAGCATAAAGAACTTTACAGCAGTATTTAAGGTATGAACATTGGTAGGCCATTGGTAGGCCAGTGGAAAAAAAAACAAATAAAATGTTTAAAGATAAAAAAAATTAATAATTAAAAATGAACCTCATAGGGAAGTTTAAACATTGGTTTAGAAACAGACGAAGAGAAAATTAGTGATCTGGAAAATAGATTTGAAAAATTACACAGAATGAAGCACTTTGAAAGAGAACCCAACAACTCAATAATGAGAGATTTTAATGTACATTTCTTAGTAATCGGTAAAGAAGCAAATGAAAAATTGGTAAATCTATAGAAGAATTTACTGAATAATCCATCAGTTTGGATTTTTGATGCCTGGGAGGGATAGTATCATCAGATGCCATTCAGCCCATAGTGGGAACTATTTTACCTGTTTTTTCCCCTGTGATAGTTAGCTTAACATGACTCTAGGGAAGGAGATTTTAAACCTCCTTTGTTCAAGAAGCCTCACTTTGTTCAAGAAGTCTTCCCACAAAACTCTCCTGGAATTAAGTATACCAGTAAGACATGTCTCTGTGACTTCTTGTTAATGTTTGTAATTTTGCATAAGTTCAGTTGTTTTTTTCTTTTATTTCTATTTGGCTTTCAATGTAATACATGCACATTATAAGACAATGTGTGAAAATATATATAAGGCCCCCACCCAAGACAAAAAGAAAAAAAGAAAATTAAAATGATCCACGAACACATTATTCAGAGGTAAGCATTATTAGTATTTTATTATATTCTTGTCATTTTTCTATGTGTAATCTTGTTCACTCACTGTTTAACACTTATCACATGGCTCACACTTCATTTAAGCAGCATGGAGGTAGCAGTAGCGAAAAGTAAAGTCTCTGTCCTCTTGGCACTTACATTTTTTTCTGTACTTCCATGTATGAAATATGCATATTTTCAATTTAAAAACAAATGAAGATAAAAGACCAGATGAGATACTTAGTAATTATTCATGTTATTCTATCCCTTATTTCCTCAGTGAGGAACTAGATAGCTGTAATCATGGTATTCTTCATATCACCAGGCAGAGTATGGTAGATCCAAAAGTTAAGAGGGTCAAAGGGAGCAGGGAAAAGGCAAAAGGCAATTGGGATCATGGGTCTCTCTCAATTTGGGGCAGGTCTTAGTGTATTGGCAAACCTAATGTATTGGAGGGGCACAGGAAGCACTGACTTGTAGTGTTTGCTAATTTCCATGGTACAAATACTCCCATGTATCCAATTTAAAGCTTTCATGTTTTAGAAAACATACTTATTACTAACCTTCAAGAGCTAGTACAAACCAGCTCCAGCACAAAATGCCTGGCCCTGATAGAACCCTTACATCCTCTGTCTCTTAGTTCTGGTGGTGCCCTGGAGAATGGAACCTTCTCTCAGCAGGAAGAAAAGAAAGAAGGCTGGGATGCTAGAGATCAACCTCACCAAATCCTCCTTTTGGTCTAATCCACTTTGCTTTTTGGAATCCTGTTCTGCTCCCTGGCTAATCAGGGGCTTTGCCTAGAACCAATTGAAGACCTACTATATACCTACTATGGTATTGTGTGGAACACAGAAAACGCACAGTTGTGATCCTCACTCTCCACCAGCTCACCATATAGTGGAGTAGGGAATCAGAAATATTGCTAAGTGATTATTTAAAAATGCAGAGAAAATGAACCCACTTGGAGATATGATTATTTCCAAAAGTTCAGATGCAGTATAATGAGGTCCCTTACGTCAGACATGTGACATGAGAGAATCAAAGCCCTTACTCTGTCATTTGAAGTTCTGTGGTTGTTTTTTGTTTTGTTTTTGTTTTGTCTTGTTTTTTGTTTGTTTGTTTTTTGCAGTTTCTATGGTCTTAAACAGCTAATTAGTAACAAGAATTAAATAAGACAATGCATGGAAAGTCATCACATGGTGCCTGACACACAGTCAAGTACTCAATGCTACAGTTAATAACAGTATTGTTATCAATAATATTTATAGTACCACATGAACAAAGACAACAAAACAGAAAAGACTATAGCTATTTCATGGATTAGCCAGTAACTTGGTTTTTATTAAAATCTTTGTGATTAATGGAAGATTGCAAAATTATTATAAGGGCATTAAGAACCATGCTGAGGAGTTTGCACTTGTTTTTTGTTTTTGTTTTTAAGAGAGAAGTTCATGCAAGTGCCTGAGTGAGGGAGGGGCAGAGGGAAAGGGAGAGAGAATTTTAAGCAGGCTCCACACCCAGTGTGGAAACTGATGCAGGGCTTGATCTCAAAACTGAGAAAATGACCTGAGCCAAAAATCAGAAGTCAACACTTAATGGACTGAATCACCCACGTATTTCTGTATGTGGTTTTATAAATGATGACAAAGCAATAGAAATTCAGTGACATGATCTGAGCTGCATTTGGGGAAGATCAAGCTTGAATTATGGCTACTTTCACTGACAGGTTTGGTAGTTTTTGCTGATATGAGTAGATGAAGGCAATGCTGTTTGTGGCCACAGAACCTGGGCAGTCAGGAATTTGCCTTCAGAGATCTCCCTGCAGCCTCATCTCTGGGGATGATTTGCCTTCAAAGCAGACAGCATGTATTTTCCTGAAGCTACGCCAAGTCCTTTTTCCCTTTCTTACTTTGCTATTTTTTGGCTCATAGAGTCACTAAATATAAGCAACTTTTGAAAAGATCTCCAGCCCGCTCATTCCAGTGAGTGTAAGAGTTATCTAGGAATTGAAGATGCATACTAAAGTTCATCAAGATAGGCCTGCTTCCATGTCACAGTCTGTAATATCTTTGTCCAAGTTTTGGGGGTAACCAGGTCCTAACAATAGCTTTTCACATTTCTCATTATCTTACATAAGAGGCAATACTTTTCTCAAGTTTGTTGACATATGAAGCAAATAAGCTGTTGGAGAAGTTTGTTGCAAAACTGGAAACAAAATGTATCTCAAATAGTTTACAAAGGCTGTGAATCAGGGGTTGGGAGGTGGCCCAAAATTCCTGCTTCCTGTCGAAAGCACATTCAGCTCAGTGGGATGCATTTGTCTGGTTGTGATATGTAAATGATCTCCACAGTGTATTTATGCTTGAAAATTTCACTGATTCCTGTTATTTCAGACCACATACACCCACACAACTGTGATTACCTGGAGTCCTTGACTGGAATATATCAGGAGTAATTGGGCTGGTATGCCATCTTTTGTTGATAATTGGAAACTTTTGGACACAACACAAGAAGTTAGCAGATTCCCCTGAACCTAGCCATATGTTTGAGCAGTTATAGCAACAACAATTTTTTGCATGCTCCTAGCTGGAACTCAAGAAGGACTTTATGACTACTGCACAGGTCTAGCCCTAATGGTCTCCAAAATATTATTTGATAAACAGAAACAAGATCTTTACCTGACAAATTATTAATAGACCTGGTTAGGACACCATGTTGCACAAAATCAATTCAAAGGGCCTCTTTTTTATTTTACTAAACTATAATCAAGACACAGGGAAAAGATAAAGGTTTCCATTGCAAGGCAAATTAAACACCCCAATGAAATTTATCATGTGGACTGATTTAAACTGGAGGACTCAATGGGATGTTAAATATTTTTTGCATCTAATTATAAAAGTGAAAGGAGGAACACACATGGAGTTGATTGTGCTTTGCATAATTGTGGGAAAAGAAGGGTTTTATTTTTTAATATACCACATTTCCATCCCCTAAACACTAGTCAAGGAGAGATTTCTCTAGAAAAATCCATCAGATCAAAGTCAGTCATTCAAAAGGAGGAGGCAAATTTGATTCACAGGATATGAAAACAAAAATTTAATTAAATAGTAAGAATAAACACAATAAAGGTTTTTAAAATAGCCTAATATGATGTATATCAAAGAAAGCAAATTTATATGAAGAAAACATGGCATAAGAATTATTCAGATAGTATGAAATAACAGCACCAATATCGGATGAGGTTAAAAAAAAAAAGCCAAGATGATGAAAACTTTACCTGGACTTTGAGTAGGTCTGTAACTTAGTGGAAGGGAAGGACTATGATTAATTTAAACAACTTGGGAAGGGGAAGATGGTGGTGGAGTAGAAAGACCCTAGGCTTGCCTCATCCGATGAATACAACTAGATAACTATCATGTCATCCTAAATACCTCCAGAAATCTATATAAAGACTGACAGAACAAGCTCTACAACTAAAGGTAGAGAAGAGGCCACATCAAAGAAGGCAGGAAATGTGGAGACATGGCTTGGGAGAGAAACAGATCATGGCTGCTGTGGTGGGGAGGGAGCCATGGTTGTGGAGAAGAACAAGAGACAGACTGGCAGAGAACCCACACAGGGAAAATGAATCCCCGTAACAATTTACTTGAAAAGCTAGAGGAGCCAAATTTCATGAGTTCTTGCCATCAATGGTACTTAAAGCCTGGAGTTTTAAAAGTGAGCATGTTTGGTCCCGGAAGAGTTTGGAGGATGTTGGATTGCTCTTGAAGAATAAGCAGGGCAAACATCCCACAGACATACAGTATGGAAACAGCAATCTAAGGAACACCTAAGGCACACAGTGGGAGCTTAGTCACTCATCTTGGAGCATCTTCCAGAGGCAGCATTCATGGAGAGGCCCCACTGGGTACAAAGGAACTGGCAGGCACCATTTCCATCCCTACTCCAAAGCATAAGCACAGGGTCACCTGTAGGAACCAGTGCAATGCCTACATTCACTACCTAACTTGCTTACACCAAGCCCTGCCCCCTGTGCTCTGGAAGAACTGCCCTTTCCAGTCACATTTACCTCAATCCCAGTGCAGCAGGCCCCCTACTCCAGAAGACTGGCCTGCATGCCTGCCAACACTATGTCTCCTTACCCAGAAGTTTTGTGAGGCCTCAGTTCCAGTGGCAGCAGGGACAGGTCTCATTGCACAAGCAGACCAGACAACACCTAGTTAAAATATGTCACATTCAGGTCAGGGACCAGACATTACCTACAGCAGGGAAAGAGAGCCTCTGCAGATGACTGGCCTGAAGGAGAAGGCAGCCATAACACAACAGCAGAGCCTATGCAGCACCCAGTGGAGACATTCTCAGAAGTGCCAGGCCCTGAGGAAAGGGGGCACTACACTGCAGGACACTACAGGACCACTTCTTCATAAGTCATTACCCTCAAGAACAGGAGACATAGAAGACTTTCCTTACACATAGAAACGGATTCAGAGACTGAGATAAAATGAAAAGACAGAGGAATTTGTACCAAATGAAAAACATGACAAGGCCATGGCAAAACAGGTTTAAGTAACATGCCTGATGAAGAATTTAAAGCAATGATCATAAGGATGCTCACTAGATTGGAGAAAAGAGTGGAGGACATGGGAGGACATGAGTGAGTTATTAGCAGGTAACACAGAGATAAGAAATAACAGCAGAGATAAAGGGCTCAATGAATAAAATGAGAAACATGCTTAATAGAATGAACAGCAGGCTGGAAGAAACAGAGGAACAAGTTGATGACCTAGAAGACAGAGTAATGGAAAGTAATCCAACTGAACAGAAGACAGAAAAAAAGAATTATGTAAAATGAGAATAGACTTAGAGAATTCAATGACTCCATCAAACATAATAACATTCATATTACAGGAATCTCAGAAGAAGAAGAGAGAGAAAAGAGGGCAGAACATTTACTTAAAGAAATAATAGCTGAAAACTTCCCTAATCCGGGGGAGGAAACAGATATCCAGATCCAGGAGGCTACAACCTCCAACAAAAACAACAAAAACAGGTCCACACCAAGATATATTGTAATCATAATGGCAAAATATAGTGATAATATTAAAAGCAGCAAAACAAAATAAGACAATTGCATACAAAGGAAACCCCATAAGGCTATGAGAGGATTTTTCAGAAGAAACTTTCCAAACCATAAAGGAATGGTATGATATATTCAAAGTGCTGAATGGGAAAGATCTGCAGCCAGGAATACTCTATCCAGCAAGGCTATCATTCAGAAAAGGAGAGATAAAGAGTTGCCAGACAAACAAAACCTAAAGGAGTTTGTTACCACTAAACCAATCCTGCAAGAAATATGAAAGGGGACTCTGAGTGGAAAGGAAAGACCAAAAGTGACAGTATGAAGGTAAGGAACATAAAAGCAGTAAAAATGAATATTTCTGTAAAAAATCAGTCGGAGAACTCACAAAAAAGGATGTAAAATAACACTATATACATAAAACATGGAGAGGAGTAAAGAATGGGTTTAAATTTTAAACGACCATCAATTTCTTACCAACTGTTATATGCAAACCTAATGGTAACCACAAATCAAAAACCACAAATATGCAAAAAAATAAAGAGAAAGAAATGCAAATACATCACTAAAGAAAACCAACAAACCATGAGAGAGAAAGACAAGAAAGGATCAGAAAAAATCTTCAGAAATGACCACAAAACAATTAATAAATGGCAATAAATACAACCTTGCCTGCACCTGCCCTGAGCCAACAATTTTCTTTTTGCCCAGCATCCAATGAGGTGAACCACACACCCATGCAGACAGAGTGGACATGGGCAGAATGGTGGTGGCCAGCCTCAGACTGGGGTTGCTGCTTCTGGCACTGGTACAACCCACATAGATCTATTCAAATAAAACAACTGTTGTAACACTTTCAAGTAACTGCTCCCAGCTAATGCCTGTCCACAGCAACTGGCAGTGCTCTGCAGTCCACAGCCAGTCTCTTCGTGATCTCATTCTTCCTTCTACATCTCTACTGCTAAGAGACTCAGGCCAAAAAAACATCTGTACCTCCCTATATTCTAAACCCAATCCAAATGGTGTCCAGATATCCAGTGTGATAAGGAAAAAACAGATCTTCATTGAATCTGCTAACTCCACATTTCAATAAATGTTGAGGATTCCAAATTTCATTGAAGAACATGTGAAGGGGTTGACTAGATGATGAATATCTACTAAATCTACTGGAATTTCATGTACAAGAAGACAACATCCAAGATTAGTTAAGAGGTGATTTCTTTAAATGTGGCTTAAGAAGTATGGACATACAAAATTCTACCTTGAAAATGAGAATAAATTGTATCGTACCTGTATCTAAAGGATAGGATATAAACAGATTCAGTTTTCATTTGGTTCATTAAATCTTTAAGACCATAACTCAGGTAATACAAAAAGCTTCCATGATTTTATTTATATGCACATTAGAAGGAACTTCCAGGTGTTATAGCAAATCCTCAATGCATTGTTTCAACATATTAATTTAATGCCTATTTACTCTAGATAAAGTTTTATATTATTAAGCTATCATTCTTTCTTGGGAACTGAACTCTCGTCTCTGAGGCTTTGAATTTCACATTGCATTTGATTTTTTATATAGTAATTTACATGTGCCAGGGCAATGATGTGTTGGAATCCAAATTTTGCTTACATACTCATCACCTATTCCTATTCAACAATAGTGCCAGATTCATTTAGCTAAACTGATTCCAAAGAGTAGAAGTACATTGACCTCAACTAATTTAAAAATGCTTTTTTAATTTTTGCTTATGTTGAATACTTTTTACAATTTATTTTTTTTTCAATTTATATATGAAATTTAGTGTCAAATTGGTTTCCATACAACACCCAGTGCTCATCCCAAAAGGTGCCCTCCTCAATACCCATCACCCACCCTCTCCTCCCTCCCACCCCCCATCAACCCTTAGTTTGTTCTCAGTTCTCAACAGTCTCTTATGCTTTGGCTCTCTCCCACTCTAACCTCTTTTTTTTTTTTTTTCCTTCCCCTCCCCCATGGGTTCCTGTTAAGTTTCTCAGGATCCACATAAGAGTGAAACCATATGGTATCTGTCTTTCTCTGTATGGCTTATTTCACTTAGCATCACACTCTCCAGTTCCATCCACGTTGCTACAAAAGGCCATATTTCATTTTTTCTCATTGCCACATAGTATTCCATTGTGTATATAAACCACCATTTCTTTATCCATTCATCGGTTGATGGACATTTAGGTTCTTTCCATAATTTGGCTATTGTTGAGAGTGCTGCTATGAACATTGGGGTACAAGTGCCCCTATGCATCAGTACTCCTGTGTCCCTTGGATAAATTCCTAACAGTGCTATTGCTGGGTCATAGGGTAGGTCTATTTTTAATTTTCTGAGGAACCTCCACACTGCTTTCCAGAGCGGCTGCACCAATTTGCATTCCCACCAACAGTGCAAGAGGGTTCCCGTTTCTCCACATCCTCTCCAGCATCTATAGTCTCCTGATTTGTTCATTTTGGCCACTCTGACTGGCGTGAGGTGATACCTGAGTGTGGTTTTGATTTGTATTTCCCTGATAAGGAGCGACGCTGAACATCTTTTCATGTGCCTGTTGGCCATCCGGATGTCTTCTTTAGAGAAGTGTCTATTCAAGTTTTCTGCCCATTTCTTCACTGGGTTATTTGCTTTTCAGGTGTGGAGTTTGGTGAGCTCTTTGTAGATTTTGGATACTAGCCCTTTGTCCGATATGTCATTTGCAAATATCTTTTCCCATTCCGTTGGTTGCCTTTTAGTTTTGTTGGTTGTTTCCTTTGCTGTGCAGAAGCTTTTTATCTTCATAAGGTCCCAGTAATTCACTTTTGCTTTTAATTCCCTTGCCTTTGGGGATGTGTCGAGGAAGAGATTGCTACGGCTGAGGTCAGAGAGGTCTTTTCCTGCTTTCTCCTCTAAGGTTTTGATGGTTTCCTGTCTCACATTCAGGTCCTTTATCCATTTTGAGTTTATTTTTGTGAATGGTGTGAGAAAGTGGTCTAGTTTCAATCTTCTGCATGTTGCTGTCCAGTTCTCCCAGCACCATTTGTTAAAGAGACTGTCTTTTTTCCATTGGATGTTCTTTCCTGCTTTGTCAAAGATGAGTTGGCCATACGTTTGTGGGTCTAGTTCTGGGGTTTCTATTCTGTTCCATTGGTCTATGTGTCTGTTTTTGTGCCAATACCATGCTGTCTTGATGATGACAGCTTTGTAGTAGAGGCTAAAGTCTGGGATTGTGATGCCTCCTGCTTTGGTCTTCTTCTTCAAAATTCCTTTGGCTATTCGGGGCCTTTTGTGGTTCCATATGAATTTTAGGATTGCTTGTTCTAGTTTCGAGAAGAATGCTGGTGCAATTTTGATTGGGATTGCATTGAATGTGTAGATAGCTTTGGGTAGTATTGACATTTTGACAATATTTATTCTTCCAATCCATGAGCAGGGAATGTCTTTCCATTTCTTTAAATCTTCTTCAATTACCTTCATAAGCTTTCTGTAGTTTTCAGCAAACAGATCCTTTACATCTTTGGTTAGATTTATTCCTAGGTATTTTATGCTTCTTGGTGCAATTGTGAATGGGATCAGTTTCTTTACTTGTCTTTCTGCTGCTTCATTATTAGTGTATAAGAATGCAACTGATTTCTGTACATTGATTTTGTATCCTGCAACTTTGCTGAATTCATGTATCAGTTCTAGCAGACTTTTGGTGGAGTCTATCGGATTTTCCATGTATAATATCATATCATCTGCAAAGAGCAAAAGCTTGACTTCATCTTTGCCAATTTTGACGCCTTTGATTTCCTTTTGTTGTCTGATTGCTGATGCTAGAACTTCCAGCACTATGTTAAACAACAGCGGTGAGAGTGGGCATCCCTGTCGTGTTCCTGATCTCAGGGAAAAAGCCCTCAGTTTTTCCCCGTTGAGGATGATGTTAGCTGTGGGCTTTTCATAAATGGCTTTTATGATCTTTAAGTATGTTCCTTCTATCCCGACTTTCTCAAGGGTTTTTATTAAGAAAGGGTGCTGGATTTTGTCAAAGGCCTTTTCTGCATCGATTGACAGGATCATATGGTTTTTCTCTTTTTTTTTGTTAATGTGATGTATCACGTTAATTGATTTGCGAATGTTGAACCAGCCCTGCATCCCAGGAATGAATCCCACTTGATCATGGTGAATAATTCTTTTTATATGCCGTTGAATTCGATTTGCTAGTATCTTATTGAGAATTTTTGCATCCATATTCATCAGGGATATTGGCCTGTAGTTCTCTTTTTTTACTGGGTCTCTGTCTGGTTTAGGAATCAAAGTAATACTGGCTTCATAGAATGAGTCTGGAAGTTTTCCTTCCCTTTCTATTTCTTGGAATAGCTTGAGAAGGATAGGTATTATCTCTGCTTTAAACGTCTGGTAGAACTCCCCTGGGAAGCCATCTGGTCCTGGACTCTTATTTGTTGGGAGATTTTTGATAACCGATTCAATTTCTTCGCTGGTTATGGGTCTGTTCAAGCTTTCTACTTCCTCCTGATTTAGTTTTGGAAGAGTGTGGGTGTTCAGGAATTTGTCCATTTCTTCCAGGTTGTCCAATTTGTTGGCATATAATTTTTCATAGTATTCCCTGAGAATTGTTTGTATCTCTGAGGGATTGGTTGTAATACTTCCATTTTCATTCATGATTTTATCTATTTGGGTCATCTCCCTTTTCTTTTTGAGAAGCCTGGCTAGAGGTTTGTCAATTTTGTTTATTTTTTCAAAAAACCAACTCTTGGTTTCGTTGATCTGCTCTACAGTTTTTTTAGATTCTATATTGTTTATTTCTGCTCTGATCTTTATTATTTCTCTTCTTCTGCTGGGTTTAGGCTGCCTTTGCTGTTCTGCTTCTATTTCCTTTAGGTGTGCTGTTAGATTTTGTATTTGGGATTTTTCTTGTTTCTTGAGATAGGCCTGGATTGCAATGTATTTTCCTCTCAGGACTGCCTTCGCTGCGTCCCAAAGCGTTTGGATTGTTGTATTTTCATTTTCTTTTGTTTCCATATATTTTTTAATTTCTTCTCTAATTGCCTGGTTGACCCACTCATTCGTTAGTAGGGTGTTCTTTAACCTCCATGCTTTTGGAGGTTTTCCAGACTTTTTTCTGTGGTTGATTTCAAGCTTCATAGCATTGTGGTCTGAAAGTATGCATGGTATGATTTCAATTCTTGTAAACTTATGAAGGGCTGTTTTGTGACCCAGTATATGATCTATCTTGGAGAATGTTCCATGTGCACTCGAGAAGAAAGTATATTCTGTTGCTTTGGGATGCAGAGTTCTAAATAGATCTGTCAAGTCCATCTGATCCAATGTCTCATTCAGAGCCCTTGTTTCTTTATTGACCGTGTGTCTAGATGATCTATCCATTTCTGTAAGTGGGGTGTTAAAATCCCCTGCAATTACCACATTCTTCTCAATAAGGTTGCTTATGTTTATGAGTAATTGTTTTATATATTTGGGCGCTCCGGTATTCGGCGCATAGACATTTATAATTGTTAGCTCTTCCTGATGGATAGACCCTGTCACTATTATATAATGTCCTTCTTCATCTCTTGTTACAGCCTTTAATTTAAAGTCTAGTTTGTCTGATATAAGTATGGCTACTCCAGCTTTCTTTTGGCTTCCAGTAGCATGATAACTAGTTCTCCATCCCCTCACTCTCAATCTACAGGTGTCCTCAGGTCTAAAATGAGTCTCTTGTAGACAGCAAATAGATGGGTCTTGTTTTTTTTATCCATTCTGATACCCTCTGTCTTTTGGTTGGCGCATTTAATCCATTTACATTCAGTGTTATTATAGAAAGATATGGGTTTAGAGTCATTGTGATGTCTGTATGTTTTATGCTTGTAGTGATGTCTCTGGTACTTTGTCTCACAGGGTCCCCCTTAGGATCTCTTGTAGGGCTGGTTTAGTGGTGACAAATTCCTTCAGTTTTTGTTTGTTTGGGAAGACCTTTATCTCTCCTTCTATTCTAAATGACAGACTTGCTGGATAAAGGATTCTCGGCTGCATATTTTTTCTGTCTAGCACACTGAAAATCTCATGCCAATTCTTTCTGGCCTGCCAAGTTTCAAAAGAGAGATCAGTCACGAGTCTTATAGGTCTCCCTTTATATGTGAGGGCACGTTTACCCCTTGCTGATTTCAGAATTTTCTCTTTATCCTTGTATTTTGCCAGTTTCACTATGATATGTCATGCAGAAGATCGATTCAAGTTACGTCTGAAGGGAGTTCTCTGTGCCTCTTGGATTTCAATGCCTTTTTCCTTCCCCAGTTCAGGAAGTTCTCAGCCATTATTTCTTCAAGTACCCCTTCAGCACCTTTCCCTCTCTCTTCCTCCTCTGGGATACCAATTATGCATATATAATTTCTTTTTAGTGTATCACTTAGTTCTCTAATTTTCCCCTCATACTCCTGGATTTTTTTATCTCTCTTTTTCTCAGCTTCCTCTTTTTCCATAACTTTATCTTCTAGTTCACCTATTCTCTCCTCTGCCTCTTCAATCCGAGCCGTGGTGGTTTCCATTTTGTTATGCATTTCGTTTAAAGCGTTTTTCAGCTCCTTGTGACTGTTCCTTAGTCCCTTGATCTCTGTAGCAAGAGATTCTCTGCTGTCAGCTATACTGTTTTCAAGCCCAGCGATTAATTTTATGACTATTATTCTAAATTCACTTTCTGTTATATTATTTAAATCCTTTTTGATCAGCTCATTAGCTGTTGTTATTTCCTGGAGATTCTTCTGAGGGGAATTCTTCCGCTTGGTCATTTTGGATAGTCCCTGGCGTGGTGAGGACCTGCAGGGCACTTCCCCTGTGCTGTGGTGTATAACTGGAATTGGTGGGCGGAGCCGCAGTGAGACCTGATGTCTGCCCCCAGCCCACCGCTGTGTCCACAGTCAGACTGGTGTGTGCCTTCTCTTCCCCTCTCCTAGGGGCGGGATTCACTGTGGGGTGGGGTGGCCTGTCTGGGCTACTTGCACACTGCCAGGCTTGTGATGCTGGGGATCTGGCGTCTTAGCTGGGGTGGGTAGGCAAGGTGCACAGGGGCAGGAGGGGCAGGCTTAGCTTGCTTCTCCTTAGGTGATCCACTTCAGGAGGGGCCCTGTGGCAGCAGGAGGGAGTCAGATCCGCTGCCGGAGGTTTGGCTCCGCAGAAGCACAGAGTTGGGTGTTTGCGCGGAGCGAGCAAGTTCCCTGGCAGGAACTGGTTCTCTTTGGGATTTTGGCTGGGGGATGGGCGGGGGAGATGGCGCTGGTGAGCGCCTTTGTTCCCCACCAAACTGAGCTCTGTCGTCAGGGGGCTCAGCAGCTCTCCTTCCCTTTGTCCTCCAGCCTTCCCGCTTTCTGAGCAGAGCTGTTAACTTATTACCTCCCAGCCGCTAAGTCGTGCTTGCTGTCGGAACACAGTCCGTCAGGCCCCTCCGCTTTTTGCAAGCCAGACTCGGGGGCTCTGCTTGGCCGGCAAGCCGCCCCTCCGCCCCGGCTCCCTCCCGCCAGTCCGTGGAGCGCGCACCGCCTCGCCGCCCTTCCTACCCTCTTCCGTGGGCCTCTCGTCTGCGCTTGGCTCCGGCGACTCCGTTCTGCTAATCCTCTGGTGGTTTTCTGGGTTATTTAGGCAGGTGTAGGTGGAATCTAAGTGATCAGCAGGACGCGCGGTGAGCCAGCGTCCTCCTACGCCGCCATCTTCCCTCTCTCTCCAAAATACTTTATCTAGAACTACACTTTGATACTAGCGCAAAACGATATTGCTGAGGCAGCAATGACAGGAACAAGGGGCATGAGGGAAAGAGAAAATCTCTTCTTCCTTCAGGTTTCTTGTCTAACTCTATTGCTTCCATTTACAGAACCTAAAAGGAAGTGCTCTCTCAAAAGAGAATGGCATTTGCAGAGCCCAGGTCCCAGCTTCCTGGAGTAGAATAGAAAAAGGTAGGTTTGTAGCTGAGAGAAAATAGGTTAATCCAGAACAGAGAGTACTCGGATGTAAATGGGATTCCCATTTTGTAGTCACAGGGTGCTAAAGCAGATCTGGACATTCCAGTTTCTCAGGTTATGAATTATTCACAGCCACAAGCAAAGAAGACAATGAAATAGACAAATTGTCTAAGTAAACATAAGTTCATGGTAATGGAGTTCTCCACTAATCTATGCTTAGTAAGTAAATCTAATTGATTTGTCAATAAACCCATAGCAGTAGTTTCCAAAATAATTTTAAAAACATTTTTGGTAGAAAAACTTAGTGAAGAAATTCATATATCAATTTAATATTTTTAAATAAATTAGGGGAAAGTTTGTATTATTTGGACTTGAAAATTTCAAGGTTTAGCCCAGCACTGCATTCTACCATACATATTTAGAAAACAACATCAAGCTAGTAGTAAATGGCCAAAAAGTTTAATAGGCACCATATACCAAAGGCTATTCCTTTTTATCTACTTGTTATTCTACTTGTTATTTTATTTCTTCCATGAGGTACCTTTCCTTTTAAAGTCCATGAAAACAGCCAGCAACTTGAAAATAAGGCAAGAAAGAAATCTTATGTTACTTTGTGCTTGAGCAGCACTCTTGGTTATTTTATCTTTTTAATTTTTTATTCATTTTTGTTGGAAAGTAGAACATTAACTCATTTACTTTATTTAATACCTTCAGTGCAACTTTAAGTGCTGGAGATATGAAGATAAAGAGACCCTGCACTTAAGGGACTTGTGACCTAATAGATGAAGATAGATATGTGTGCAGCAACTGAATTATCAGAGATACCATGATACAGTCAGGTAGGCAGTGCCATGAAGACATTAGAGGAGTGGTCAATTCTGTCTTTGGGTTGGGGATGGTCAGGAAAGCGTCCACTGAGGAGTGACTTTTTGAGAATAAATCAAGTAGATAGTGAACATAAAGGTAAATAGCTTTAATTGATTCTTCTTTTTACTTTGTGATCAGATATTGTATGTGGAAATGTCAGAGATACTTTACTGGTGAAAGAGTTAGAAGAAAACCACAGTGGTATCAGGGCCAAAAGGAAGAAGAAAGAATTCAGAAATATAAAAATCTTTACCAAGAAGAGCAAGTTTTTTAAATTGTTTGAGAAATTTCTGTATTAAATTTGTTGGCATTGAAAGAAGTAGCCAAAGATAAGCTAAGCTTTTGTATATCTGACCTTGAGCTCTCATAATACACTATTTCATATTCAGCTTAGCTAATCACATGTCCCCTTTGAATGAATGTTATTTTAGCCATTTTGCCTTTGGCCTTATAAAATACAAATTATACTGTACAACAGCAATTTTAATGTAGAAATTAAATACAGACTCCGTTTGTTTCACGTAGTATGTGCTATATTCAGAGAATATTGAGCTGTATAACTGATGGTAAAATTTAGCTGGAGTTAAAATATGGCAGTAACTGAAACATTTGAGGAGAAATTCAATTACAAATATGTGGGGTTTGTGTAGTTTGGATTTTTGAACAGTGTCTTTAAGCATGGATTGAAGGATAGGTCTGGGAGTTTTCTAGTGATTTTCAATAGGAAAAATATCATCAAAAGTTTAAATTCTCTCTCTTTTTAAAGATTTATGTAAGTAATCTCTACACCCACTGTGGGGCTCAGACTCATAACCCTTAGACCAAGAGTCACAGGCTCTACCGACTGAGCCAGCCAGGTGCCCCTCATTTCTTTTATTAAAAAAAGGAATACATAATTGGATACCTTATTACTTCAGTGAAAGACATATTGCAGGTACTGACTATATTCCATTGCAATTTGATCTCCAGCCAGCAAGACCGGGCTTTAGAGGAAAGGATTATACCTGGACATAGAGATTGGTTTTTGGAGTAAGACTTCAGAGTAGTGATTTTCAAAGGACTTTTGGGCCTTCTGGAAAAAATGTTAATATGTAGATTTTCAAGTACTCTCCCTTCATCTTTCACTGTGAGATTCAGATTCAATTGGTTTGGGAAAAGTTCCATAAGTTTGCATTTTTAAAATAAGCACACCAAGTGATTCTAATACAGATGCCCTTGTACTATATTTTAAGAAAAATCATAGAAATTTCTTCCTTCTAAAATTTTTAATATCTAAATTTATTTTTCATAGTGCATAATACAGGCCTATTGGCAGGCAAAATTCTTGGAACAGTTCCTATAGACATTCTTATCAGTGATTTCGGTTAAAGAAGGATGACTTCCCTAACTTAATGTCTATAAACATGAGGGTGATGATTGTGTATGGCCTTGTTGGTGATGTGTTCCCTTTCTTTTTCTTCAGGTTTTTCTATTTTTCCTTTAAAAAATTTTTTTTAAATGTTTATTTATCTTTGACAGAGAGAGAGAGAGAGAGAGAACGAGTGGAAGAGTGGTGGAGAGGGAGGGAGACAGAATTTGAAGCAGACTCCAGGATCTGAGCTGTCAGCACAGAGCCAGACATGGGGCTTGAACTCACAGATTGATAGATCATGATCTGAGATGAAGTTGGATGCTTAACCAACTTGTTTTTCTATTATTCATACACTCTCCTGATTCTTCCTCCTTTCTTTCGTTTGTATTGTGTCTACATTGTCAGTATGTATAGACATTACATACTATACTATCTCCTTTATGACCATCATTTAGACTTAGCTCTATAGGTAATATATATTTAATGTTAGGTCCTTATGTTGGATATCTCCCATATCATTTTGTATGCTGAAAGCTTAAAGTAGATTCTTTAGAAGATTCTGTAAGAAGGGCTCATGGGAGCAATATTTCCTAAGTATATTCATAACAGTTTACCTGTAGCCTTTTTATACTAGTAAATAAGTTTAGCTCTATATAAAATCCCTGATGTGGGACTTTTCTTATTTTTTTTTTCTGGAATACCTTAACTTTTCTCTTCTTGAGTACTTTTGTCTTGTGGCATAAAGTGTTGCTGCTGAACAGTCTAATGACAATTGTATTATTATTTCTTATAAATGAATAGGTTCTTTTGTCTGGTAGTCCATAGGATTTTTTTTTTTTTACTTAAAATCTAATACCTTTTACTAGAATGTGTCTCAGCATTGGCTATTATAGGTTGATTTTTCTAGGTTCAAGAAATTTCTTTAAAATATGTAGATTTAGGACAGATTGGGAAGATGGTGGTGTAGGAGGATGCTGGGCTCAACTCATCCTGCTGATCACTTAGATTCCACCCAAATCTGCCTAAATAACCCAGAAAACCACCAGAAGACTAGCAGAATGGAATTTCTGGAGCCAAGCATATACAGGAGGTCCACGAAGAGGGTAAGAAGGGCAGAGATGGTGCATGCTACACAGACTGGCAGGAGGGAGCTGGGGCAGTGGAGGGTTAGCCCACCCAGTAAGGCAGAGCCCCCGAAGTCTGACTTGCAAAGTGGAGGGGCCGGACTCCATGAGTTCTGACCGCCAGTAGGACTTAACATCTGGAAAGTTAAAAGTCAACAGCCCTGAGCGTGGAGGGTGAGAGGATGCTGGAAGGGAGAGTAATTGAGACCCGGAAGGACAGAGCTCAGCTTGGCTGGAGAACAAAGGTGCTGGCAAGTGCCATTTCCCTCTCCCATCCCCCAGCTGAAATTCCAAAGGGAACCAGTTCCCGTCATTGAACTTGCTTGCATCAGGCAAACACCCAATGCTGTGCTTCCATGGATCCATTCCTCCCACGGGCCTATCTCCCTCCTGGTGCTGCAGGGCACTTCCCGAAGGGGACCACCAATGGCAAAGTGAGCTAAGCCTGTCCCTTCCACCTCTGTGCACCTTGTGGATCCACCCCGGCTAATACGCCCTTGGCCAGATCCCATCAGAGCAGCACCACAAGCCTGGCAGTGTGCAAGTAGCCCAGACAGGGGCCACACCACTCCACAGTGAGTCATGCCCCTGGGAAAGAGGAAGAAAAGGTACACACCAGCCTGACTGTGGCCCCAGCAGTGGGCTGGGGACAGACATTGAGTCTGACTGCGGCCCCGCCCACCAACACAAGTTGTTCCAGACAGCACAGGGGAAGTGCCCTGCAGTTTGGAGCTACCACAGGGACTACCCAAAATGATGAAGTGGAAGAATTCTCCTCAAAAGAAATTCTAGGAAGTAGCAACAGCTAGCGAATTGATCAAAACCGACTTAAGCAATATAATGGAACAAGAATTTAGAATAATAATCATAAAATTAATCGCTGGGCTTGAAAAACGCATAGAGGACAGCAGAGAATCTATTGCTACAGAGATCAAGGGACTAAGAAATAGTCATGAGGAGCTAAACAATGCTAAAATGAGGTGCAAAATAAAATGGAGGCGACCACAGCTCAGATTGAAGAGGCAGAGGAGAGAATAGGTGAATTAGAAGATAAAACTATGGAAAAAGAGGAAGCTGAGAAAAAGAGAGATAAAAAAAATCCAGGAGTATGAGGGGAGAATTAGAGAACTAAGTGATGAAATCAAACGGAACAATATCCGTATCATAGGAATTCCAGAAGAAGAAGAAGAGAGAGAAAGAGGCTGAAGGTGTACTTGAACAAATCATAGCTGAGAAGGTCCCTGATCTGGGGAAGGAAAAAGGCATTGAAATCCAAGAGGCACAGAGAACTCCCTTCAGACGTAACCTGAACCAATCTTCTGCATGACATATCATAGTGAAACTGGCAAAACACAAGGATAAAGAGAAAATTCTGAAAGCAGCTAGGGATAAACACGCTCTAACATACAGAGGGAGACCCATAAGATTAGTGGCAGACCTATCTACTGAAGCTTGGCAGGCCAGAAAGGAATGGCAGAAAATCTTCAACGTGATGAACAGAAAAAATATGTAGCCGAGAATCCTTTATCCAGCAAGTCTGTCATTCAGAATAGAAAGAGAGATAAAGGTCTTCCCAAACAAACAAAAACTGAAGGAACTCATCACCACTAAACCAGCCCTACAAGAGATCCTAAGGGGGATTCTGTGAGTGAAATGTTGCAAGGCCCGCAAAGTACCAGAGACATCACTACAAGCATGAAACCTACAGACATCACATTGACTCTAAACCCATATCTTTCAGTAATAACACTGAATGTAAATGGGCTAATTGCTCCAACCAAAAGACATAGGGTATCAGGATGGATAAAAAAAAACAAGACCCATCTATTTTTCTGTCTACAAGAGACTCATTTTAGAGCTGAGGACACCTTCAGATTGAAAGTGAGGGGATGGAGAACTACCTACCATGCTACTGGAAGTCAAAAGGAAGCTGGAGTAGCCATACTTACATCAGACAAACTAGACTTTAAATTAAAGGCTGTATAACAAGGGATGAAGAAGGGCATTATATAATAATTACAGGGTCTGTCTATCAGGAAGAGCTAACAATTATACATGTCTATGCGCCAAATACAGGAGCCCCAAATATATAAAACAATCACAAACATAAGCAGCCTTATTGATAAGACTGTGGTAATTGCAGGGGACTTTAATACTCCACTTACAGCAATGGCTCGAGCATCTAGTCACAGGATCAATAAAGCAACAAGGACCCTGAATGATGCAGTGGATCAGATGGACTTGGCAGATATGTTTAGAACTCTGCATCCTAAAGCAACAGAATATACTTTCTTCTCGAGTGCACACGGAACATTCTCCAAGATAGATCACATACCAGGGCACAAAACAGCCCCACGTGAGTATAAAACAATTGAGATCATACCATGCACACTTTCAGACCACAATGCTGTGAAGCTTGAAATCAACCACAGGAAAAGTCTGGAAAACCTTCAAAAGCATGGAGGTTAAAGAACACCCTACTAAAGAATGAATGCGTCAACCAGGCAATTAGAGAAGAAATTAAAAAATATATGGAAACAAACGAAAATGAAAATACAACAATCCAATGCTTTGGGACGCAGTGAAGGCAGTCCTGAGAGGAAAATACATTGCAATCCAGGCCTATCTCAAGAAACAAGAAAAATCCCAAATACAAAATCAGACAGCACACCTAAAGGAACTAGAAGCAGAACAGCAAAGACACCCCAAACCTAGCAGAAGAAGAGAAATAGTAAAGATCAGAGCAGAAATAAACAATTTAGAATCTAAAAAAAACTGGAGAGTCGACCAATGAAACCAAGAGTTGTTTTTTTATGGGAAAAATAAAATTGATAAACCTCTAGCCAGGTTTCTCAAAAAGAAAAGGGAGAGGATCCAAATAGATAAAATCATGAGTGAAAATGGAATTATTACAACCAATCCCTCAGAAATACAAGCAGTTATCAGGGAATACTATGAAAAATTATATGCCAACAAACTGGACAACCTGGAAGAAATGGACAAATTCCTAAGCACCCACACACTTCCAAAACTCAAACAGGAAGAAATAGAAAACTTGAACAGACCCATAACCAGCAAAGAAATTGAATCAGTTATCAAAAAACTCCCAAGAAATGAGAGTCCAGGACCAGATGGCTTCCCAGGGGAATTCTACCAGACATTGAAAGCAGAGATAACACCTATCCTTCTCAAGCTGTTCCAAAAAATAGAAAGGGAAGGAAAACTTCCAGACTCACTCTACGAAGCCAGCGTTACTTTGATTCCCAAACCAGACAGAGACCCAGCAAAAAAAGAGAACTATAGGCCAATATCCCTGATGAATATGGATGCAAATATTCTCAACAAGATACTAGCAAATCGAATTCAAGAGCATGTAAAAGGAAGTATTCACTATGATCAAGTGGGAGTCATTCCTGGGCTGCAGGGCTGGTTCACCATTCTCAAATCAATCAGTGTGATGCATCACATTAAAAAAAGAAAAGAAAAGAACCATATGATCCTATCAATCAATGCAGAAAAAGCATTTGACAAAATTCAGCATCCTTTGTGAATAAAAACCCTCGAGAGAGTCGGGATAGAAGGAACATAAACATCATAAAAGCCATTTATGAAAAGCCCACAGCTAATATCATCCTCAATGGGGAAAAACTGAGAGCTTCCCCCTTGAGATCAGGCACACGACAGGGATGACCACTCTCACTGCTGTTGTTTAACATGGTGTTGGAAGTTCTAGCATCAGCGATCAGACAACAAAAGGAAATCAAAGGCATCAAAATTGGCAAGGATGGAGTCGGGCTTTCACTTTTTGCAGATGACACAATATTATACATGGAAAACCCAATAGACTCCACCAAAAGTCTGCTAGAACTGATACGTGCATTCAGCAAAGTCGCAGTATATAAAATCAGTGTACAGAAATCAGTTGCTTTGTTACACGCTAATAATGAAGCAACAAAAAGACAAATAAAGAAACTGATCCCATTCACAATTGCACCAAGAAGCGTAAAGTACCCAGGAATAAACCTAACCAAAGATGTAAAAGATCTGTATGCTGAAAACTATAGAAAGCTTATGAAAGAAATTGAAGAAGATACAAAGAAATGGAAAAACATTCCGTGCTCATGGATTAGAAAAATAAATATTGTTAAAATGTCAATACTACCCAAAGCTTTCTACACATTGATTGCAATCCCAATCAAAATTGCACCAGCATTCTTCCCGAAGCTAGAATAAGCAATTCTAAAATTTGTATGGAACCACAAAAGACCCCGAATAGCCAAAGTAGTTTTGAAGAAGACGACCAAAGCAGGAGGCATCACAATCCCAGACTTTAGCCTCTACTACAAAGCTGTAATCATCAAGACAGCATGGTATTGGCACAAAAACAGACACATAGACCAGTGGAACAGAATAGTAACCCCAGAATTAGACCCACAAAAGTATGGCCAGCTAATCTTTGACAAAGCAGGAAAGAATATCCAATGGAAAAAAGGCAGTCTCTTTAACAAATGGTGCTGGGAGAACTGAACAGCAACCTGCAGAAGGATGAAACTAGACCACTTTCTTACACCATTCACAAAAATAAACTCAAAGTGGATAATGGACCTGACTGTGAGACAGGAAACCATCAAAACCCAGTGGAGAAAGTAGGAAAAAACCTCTCTGACCTCAGCGGCAGCAATTCCTTGCTTGACACATCCCCAAAGGCAGGGGATAAAAGCAAAAATGAACTATTGGGATCTCGTCAAGATAAAAATCTTCTGCACTGCAAGGGAAACAACAAAACTAAAAGGCAACTGATGGAATGGGAAAAGATAGTTACAAATGACATATCAGAGAAAGGGCTAGTATCCAAAAATCTATAAAGAAGTCACCAAACTCCACGCCCGAAAAATGAATAATCCAGTGAAGAAATGGGCAGAAGACATGAATAGATACTTCTCTAAAGAAGACATCCAGATGGCCAACAAGCACATGAAAAGATGCTCAACATCACTCCTCACCAGGGAAATACAAATCAAAACCACACTGAGGTATCACCTCATGTCGGTCAGAGTGGCTAAAATGAACAAATCAGGAGACTATAGATGCTGGCAAGGATGTGGAGAAACAGGAACCCTCTTGCACTGTTAGTGGGAATGCAAACTGGTGCAGCTGCTCTGGAAAACAGTGTGGAGGTTCCTCAAAAACTTAAAAATAAATCTACCCTATGACCCAGCAACAGCACTGCTAGGAATTTACCCAAGGGATACAGGAGTGCCGATGCTTAGGGGCACTTGTACTCCAATGTTTATAGCAGCACTTTCAACAATAGCCAAATGATGGAAAGATCCTAAATGTCCATCAACTGATGAATGGATAAAGAAATTGTGGTTTATATACACAATGGAATACTACTTGGCAATGAGAAAGAATTAAATCTGGCCTTTTGTAGCAACGTGGATGGAACTGGAGAGTGTTATGCTAAGTGAAATAAGTCATACAGAGAAAGACAGATACCATATGTTTTCACTCTTATGTGGATCCTGATAAACTTAACAGAAGACCATGGCGGAGGAGAAGGGCAAAAAAAGTTAGGGAGGGAGGCAAACCATAAGATACTCTTAAAGACTGAGAATAAACTGAGGATTGATGGAGGGTTGGAGGAATGGGAGGGTGGGTAATGGGCATTGAGGAAGGCACCTATTGGCATCAGCGCTGGGTGTTGTATGGAAACCAATTTGACAATAAATTTCATATTAAAAAATGTAGATTTATGCCATCCTTTATATCATGAAAGTTTTCTTAGTAAAGTTTTTAGTGTTCGTTCTGCCCCATTGCTGTGATTTTCTTCTTCAGCAACTCCTATTAGATAGAAGTCCCCTTCCTTATATTCTATCGCTATTACTTTCTCTCAAATGTCTTAAAAATGTTTTTAAAATTACCCTTTGCCTTAAAATGTTTTTATCCTTCCATTTTCTATTTCTCTTCAGGTATTTTCCACCATGTTTGCTTGCACCTCAGTATTTTCTAACATAATGTTAATTTCTTACTTAAACATGTTTACTTTTTTCCTGAGTTCCTTATCCTCTTTTTTAAATCTCCCCTTTCACTATTCATATTAAAGTTTTTTTTCAATTCGAGTTATTTCTTCTTTTATAGTTTCTATTATTTAAAACATTTGTTTTTGCTTGTTTTGAAATTTTAAGTTGGAGTGCATGTCTTCCTGGCATGATTTCATGATCTCTAGGGATATCTTCTACATTATTTGACCTCTTTTTTTTCCCCATAATTTAGCCTGTGTCATTTTCTGTTGCTCATTTTTAAATGCAAGTAGATTTCCTTAGCAAAGTGATAAGAAATATGTGGCCCCATACTTCTAAGGTTTACCTCTTCTGTTTATTTCTTCACTTATATCCTGACATTTTCTCTTGGTCACTATTTCTCTGTCCTACTTAATCTGATCCTATTTCCAGGAGTTTCTACTCAGTATATGAGGAGAGCTTTGGTTTCTTAGTTTTGAGAGTTCAGCACCAGTCATTCTCATGCCCTGAACTACAAATTTGATCCTGCAGGGCTCCTGCTTAGGTTTAGCTAGGTTCAGATTAGATTTTTTGCTTTCCAAAGAGTACTTGATGGAAGTTTTGGAGTTTTTCTGATACTGTTCCCATTAGCCTCTATTCTGAGGTTTGTGGGGATATGTAGTCATCTATTTTTCTTGTATACATTCTTTGCGGGTTTTTGGGTTTGCTAACTAGTTGTTATGTCTGGAGTGTTTTTGGAGGGGGAGGATTCAAAGAGTTTCAGAAAATGCACTTCTAATCCCACCTCAATCTTCCTTTATTTATCTTTTTCACGTATATGAACATGTCTTCCTTTTTCAAGGTAATGTCTCGATTTCTCTAGGTATATACAAAACAATTATGAAAACTAATATCCATTATTTATTGAGTACTTACTACATCCCATGTACTGAGTGGATTAAATGCTTTATAACATGTTCATAATCTTTACAACTATCTTTGGATGTAGCTACTTTATGCCCATTTTAAATAAAGAATAACTGAGGTCTAGAGAGTTAAAATAGTTGGTTCCAGGTTGGGATAGGCAGCTTCTAAAATAGCACTAATGTCCCTTCTCTCTTGGTAATCATGTCCTTGTATAATCCTTTTTCCTGACATGTGGGCTGGACCAAGTGACTTGCCTCTAATGAATAGACTGTGGAAAATGTGATGTTATGTCACTTCTGAGATTAGCCACCCCCCCCAAAAAAAAATTCTGGCTTGAGTACTCTCTCTCTTCCTTTCGCTTTTTTGTTTGTTCATTCTGATGGAAGCCAGCTGCCATGTTATATTTTGCCCTAGGAGAGGCCCATGTGGAAGGAATTGAGGGAGACCTCTAACCAACAGTCAGCAAGGAACTGTGGTCCTTCACCCAATAGCCATTGAGGAACTGGAACCTGCTAACAGCCATGTGAATGACTTGGAAGTGGATCATCCCTCGATTGAGCCTTTGAAAGAGACCACAACTGCAGCTGACAACCTGATTGTAGTATTGTGAAAGATTTGGAGCCAGAGGCATCTGGATAGGTTGTACTTGGATTCCTGACCCACAGAAATCCACAGATAATGTTTGTTGTTTTCAAACGTTAATTTTGGAGTAATCTGTTACATGAAAAGAGATAACTAACATAAAGGTCATAAAAGTAATAAATGTCCCTGTTCTCTTGGAACCCAGGGGATCTGATTTCAGTGAACAGTCTGTTCACCTGTATGTGACACTGACTTTGATTAATCTGTACCTTTATTTTATTTTATTTATTTAAAAAAAATTTTTTTTTCAACGTTTATTTATTTTTGAGACAGAGAGAGACAGAGCATGAACAGGGGAGGGGCAGAGAGAGAGGGAGACACAGAATTGGAAACAGGCTCCAGGCTCTGAGCCATCAGCCCAGAGCCTGACGCGGGGCTCGAACTCACAGACGGTGAGATCGTGACCTGGCTGAAGTCAGACGCTTAACCGACTGCGCCACCCAGGCGCCCCAATCTGTACCTTTATAAGACACTATTTCTACTACACTGAATTTGACAATGTTACAGTTCTTTGATTCTATTCATTCTTCTTTGAAAGAAACTTTTTTTAAACAATTTATTCAGAATCTTTTCTTTTTTTTTTTTAACATTCATTTTTTGAGAGACAGAGCATGAGTGGGGAGGGGCAGAGAGAGAGAGAGGGAGACACAGAATCCAAAGCAAGCTCCAGGTTCTGAACTGAGAGCACAGAGCCTGATGCAGGGCTCAAACCCACAGACCCTGAGATCATGACCTGAGCAGAAGTTGGATGCTTAACTGGCTGAGCCACCTAGGCACCCTTGAAAGACACTGTTCTAACTGGAAACTGCTTGTTCCTGAACTGAGTAATAAGTGAGTATTTCCTTTAAGTCATGGAAATTTATAGTTAGAAGGAACCTGAAAATTCACATAATCCAAATCAATCTGGTCCTAATTTTTACAGATGAAAATCCAGTTTAGGGCTGTGAGCAGGTCCATGCTGATAGTTCTACATGGTCATAGCTCACTACCACATTCTGAACGTGGAGTAGATTCAGTGTGATTCCCGTTAATTTTTGCTGTACCAAAACATAGGGATCCCTAAGGGAACAGCTGACAAATAATGAGTAGGATATTTATTTCCTTTGCTCTTAGGCTCACCTCCCCTGAAAGAGGAATCAACAGCCTGTGTCCATCTTCCAATCCCTTAACCACAGCACTGAATCCAACATGGCAATGAAATTTCATACTGAGAGCCAACTCCAAATGATTTGTCTTGGCTCTTCAGACTGTTCATTGAGAAGTTATTTCCTGAGCTGGAGTGGAATGGGGTTGTGTTCAACCAGTAATGTCAGCCATGGGAGGAGGTTGAGGGTGTGGTGGAGCATGTGCCATGTATTTGCCCATTGACATTTCTGCAGATTTAGCAGCCTGGTCCTTCCTTTGATGCCCCACACTTTTCCTGCTATGAACACTTCTTGCCTGCCTATGAACCCTTCTTAGCTGCCTAAGAAGGGTCACTTTCAATGTTCCATTGGCCTGCATTTCTGGAATGTTTCTTTTCTCATTTGATGGTGAGCTTTAGCATATAAGTGGCATGGGTGGAATTTACTTTGTAACTGAATGTAGTGTTAGAAGCAGAGCCAGTTCTCACATCCCTGAGGTTGGATGTTTTTATAGCTTCAGAGACTTCATTTCTGGATGGAGCTAAAAGTCACATTTCAGCCCATCAAAAAAAAAAAAAAGTGCAGGAAGATACAATTATGCACATGCTTATATTGTTGTTTTTTTGCAAAACACTCCATCTTCCTCAATCCCAGGGAGTCATGAGAATAAATTTACAGGTGAGTGTTAGTCCAGGTATCCTGGATGACAGGGTAAAATATTGATCCTGTAGATCAAAAGCACAATTAACATGTGCCTTGGAACTTGGACAACTGCAGGAGTTGTGAGGCTGGGGCTGAAATATCTCCATGGGTGGCAGTTTCAACATAGTACTATCAACTTTTTCTTTTTCTTTTTTTTTTTTTTTCCACTTAGGCAAAGCTAAGTGTTGAAGTGTTAGAATTCAGGTAAATGCCTGGGGAAGTTAATTTCCTTCTATTCTTCTGCCTACTGCTTAACTTTCTTCCAATTCAAATCATTCTATTTTCTTTTCAATGACTCACGTTTTCTCTATTACTTTTCAGCATTGGGGTATTGAAACCTCCATGAAAATTTTTACTTTTCCAAATTTTTTTTTTTTTATCAGAAGTCTATATTATTGAAATAGTAAAAGAACACGCGGATGCCTTCTGGCAACTAGATATTCTCTGCTCTTGACTTCTGGAAAACACAAAACTGCTCCTCTTTTGATGAGAAAGCAATAAAAGCCTGAACATGACTTGTGCTTTGTGTCATGGAACTTGGGCAAGTCACTTTGGATCTATGTGCTTCATTTGTCCGTAGGTATAAATGTGTGTGTGTTGGGGGAAAAAGATTAACAGAGAGCAAATGAGATCAGTAGTTTTCTGAGACTTTAAAACCCTAAGATTATGGAAGAAAAAGTTTGAGCTAGTGAGAACCCTCTGTCCTTTTTCAGCTCGAACAACTCTGTTGTTATTAGTTTTCTGTAAGGCCTTTCTGTGTTCGAGTTTATTTGAAAGATGGTTTCTATTGTTTTAAATGTGAAAACTACCAGCATCAATGAGTCTTAGATTCCTTCCACTTCTAATATTTTATGTTACCTACATGTAATCAGATAGTCCCAGATTGGTGAGAAAGCACTGTGTGATTAAGAACACCATCTCTGTCAGATGTCCTTGTCTTTGAATCATAACCATACCCTACAGAGGGTCTTCAGTAATGTTATCCTCTCAAGGACCTAGTCATTATCTTATTTATAATGGAGATAATAGTTGTGTCAGTCTCATAGGATTGTGGTGAGAACCAAATTAGATAGTTAACAGTGTTCAGCAAATCATAAATATGCAATATGTGATAGGCATTATTATTAATCTGAAGAAACATTGGCTTTATCCATGGTATACAAATCTTCCTTTATTACATCATTTATGTTTATTCCAAATAAGCTTCTCCTAGAACCAATTCTCAAAGCATTAAAATAGAATATCTAATACTCTGCTACTCGTTTATCTTGACATCAAAAGTACATTTATATAATTTTAGAATGTTCACTTAAGTGCAAACTAATCTGTAAAATATAATTCACCATAACATGGCTATGTAGGTTTTCAGCCAAAAGTTTTGAGTGAGAAGTTAGAATGAAAAAAATTTAAGATGAAATGAATGGTTTCTATGGATGATGCTTTGCGGAAAATCAGTTTTTCATAAAATTTAAGCATATATTTGCAGAACTTTATTTTTCTTTCTTTGGGTCTCAATTTCTTGACCTGCAAGTAAAGGGACTGGACCTAGTAATTTTTCAGGTTCAATATTTATGATTTTCTAGGTTTTCAGATTATTGTCATGGAATATGGCATTCCAATCAATTTGTCTCATTTCTCCAGGCATCTGTCTCCTCAGCTGTAAATTGAGAAAAGAATGTTTTTAGCTTTCAGCTACCTTTAATTCCAGCATTAGAATTTTGACTTTTTATGATGGTCCTCAGTAACTCTTTAGATACATAATCATCTGAAGTGTATCACAAAATAATTTTTGTTTAAATTTCTAGGTGCATAGTTAAAAGCTTATTAACCTGTATCAGAAAAATCTGGGTGCCCACCAGGACAAAATGATGGAAGGACACATTTTCTCTATAAGGAACTCAGACATCAGACCTATGATGATGATGTGATGATGATGATAATCATGGCTTACATGGGCTTACATGATAAAACTTTATTTTTTATTTTCTCCTTCCCCTCTTACTACTACTCCTTCTAGCTCCTTTTCTATTACATTGTCATATCCTTGATCACAAATGTTAGAATTTGTGAAAGGCTCTTTCCTTGGTTCTCCCTTTTTCTAATTCTTCTCTTTCCCTAGACGGTTTTACCCATGCGTATGGTTAATTACTAACCTATAAACAAATAAAACATTTTTATCTCCAGTCAAGATCTCTTTTCTGAACTCTGGACCATATATCCAGTTGCTTACTTGATATATTTTCTTGGGGGGTCTCAGTGGCACCTCAAATTCAATATGCCCAATTCAACTTCATCTTTCTTCCAGAGAAGTCAATCCCTTTCCAGTGTTTCTATTTTAGCTAATGGTACCTATCTTTCTCCAATTATGTTAGCCAAAACTTGACAGTCATTCTTGACATTTCTCTCTCCATCACCTCTTGCCCAATCAATCACCAATCAGTTGGTGACATTTACAATCACAATATTTCTCAAATCCTCTCAGATTTCTCACCTTCACCACACTAGGTAAGCTACCAATATCTATTATCTAAACTTCCTGGATAGTCTCTTAATTGGTCTACTTCTGTCCTTGTTCCTCAATCTACTCT
Organism: Puma concolor; assembly: GCF_028749965.1. Classification (NCBI taxonomy): domain Eukaryota; kingdom Metazoa; phylum Chordata; class Mammalia; order Carnivora; family Felidae; genus Puma; species Puma concolor. Next base: position 20,952,570 of record NC_141677.1, read on the forward strand.
GCATATTGTAGCCATGTCATCTTTTTATTTTTATTTTTTATTATTTTTAATTTTTTTAATGTTTATTTATTTTTTGACAGAGAGAGAGACAGAGCATGAGCAGGGGAGGGGCAGAGAGAGAGGGAGATACAGAATCTGAAGCAGGCTCCAGGCTCTGAACTGTCAGCACAGAGCCCTATGCGGGGCTCAAACTCATGAACTGTGAGATCATGACCTGAGCCGAAGTCAGTTGCTCAACTGACTGAGCCACCCAGGTGCCCCAGCCATGTTTTCTTTTTAAAATGCTATCTAAGAGGCTTTACTTAAAGCCTCTACATGGCTTCTTTCTGTTCTAAGGATAAAGACAAAACTTAACTACAGGGCTTACATACTCTACTCTTCTTGTCCCTCAGCTAGCACCATCTAATTCCTTGTTTTCTTGTGCAGCTTTGCTGATTTTCTTTTAGGTTGTCCAATGGAGGAATGTACACTGTCTCCTCCAACCACAGGACCTTTGCTTATGCTGATCCTTTTGAGAACCAATATAGTTTAGTGGCTAAACATACAGCACCTGAAGTCTAATATTTAAGGGAGACTTCCTGGGTTCAAATCCTGATTTTACAACTTACTTAGCAGGGTAAACTTGGGTAAATTATTTTACCTCCCATGCCTCAGTTTTCTCAACTGGAAAACAAGGACAATTGCAATATCTACAGTCAGGGATGTTAGGATGATCAAATAATCATTTGCAGGGAAGGCCCCACTCTCCTCTTTCTTGCCCAGTTAATTTCTTCTCAAACTTCTGTTTAGTCCCAGGGTCACTTTCTCTGAGAAGCCTCCACTGACCTCTCATTGAATCCAATTATTCCTTTACAGCTTTGCCCATATCTTGAATGTCTTATTTGTAATGCTTCATATAGGTACAATTTTATATTTTTCTGAATGATTTATTTTGGTCAACAGTCTTTCTCCCTGGAATGTCAACTCCAGGAGCCTGGGGATGATGTTTGTTTTTGTTAACTCTTCTTTCCTCCTAACACAAAATCCAGCACATTCCAGTTTCCCCCAAAATAGTTCTTGACAGAAAAAGATGCTAAACATCCCTGATTGAAGGCTCCTTGATAACCTCTTTCCGTGTTTAAGTCAGTGCTTTGCATACTAATTAATAAGTTCAGAGAAGGAAAGCATGGTAGTCAATCAAGCAGTTAAGCTGTATATCTGCTGCCAGTTCTTCAGCAAGGGACTCTGAGCAGGAGGGTTTTCTGCTTAATAAAGTAGGGATTTTGTGGAAATTATATGTCAGGTACATGGACCTGGGTTTGATTCTTGGCTCCATTATTTGATGCTGTGTGACCTTGGTCATGTCACTTGACTTCCCACAGTCTTAGTTACCTCATCTGTCAGTACACCACAGTACACAGCACAGTCAATTGTTGTTACCTAGGCAACTGAGCCTAATGAGTTTCGATTGACCTGAAGTATACCTTGCCCCTTGTGTAATCCAGTAATTCTCCCTCTGTGGCGCAGTAAGAAACTGCCTTCCCATCCAACCCCCACCCCGTAAAAGAGTTACGAGAATTCCATGCTTTTGGTCAGAAAACAAACAGGGATAAATCAGTGCGAATGCAAAATAGAGTCCCAAAGGCATCCGTCATGCAAGGAAGTTTCTTCTCTGGTGCTTCAAGTCTCAAGTTTGAAGGTGACAGTGGGTGGGGCGGCCTGGGCAGTTAGGATTATAGGGTCATTTGCTGGTTCTCATCTATGAGACTGACCCTGAGAACAGAGAAAAGCCCTCCGTCCCTGAGGCTGCCCAGATGCCAATTGGATCCAGCTAACCACCATTTCGATCTCTGAGGTTCTTTTATCCGCCCCCACCCACTGCCCCTTTTAAATCAGCTGAATCCATTTCTTGAGAATCCCATAGAAAATGACTCCTTACTCATCTCATTCAGGAAAAAAAAAAAAAACCCTTTCCTCACAATAAAGACTAAGCCCCTAGTCCGCTTCTCTTGCAGCTGGCCACTTTGCTGTGATGAGAGGAGTAATCCGGTTTTGAACTTCAGTGAAGGAATGAACTGCGTGTAAGCAATGACCACAGTGATGTCTGCAAGCCATGGATATTGTTTCTTCCGCTAGTCTTCTCTTTTCTCCCTCCTCCTGTTTCAAACTCGTGGAACCAACCGGGGCTGTGAGTTTCAGGGTGTAGTGTAAGTAAAGGGGGATCGTGAGGGTGCTTGGTGTGCGTTCAGAAGGTGTTGTGCTTAAACCTGACGAGTGTCTGTGCGTGAAGAACTATTAAAGTATGCGTGCGGGACAAGACTTGTGCAAGTAAGTGCAGAAAAGCGGTAGTGTGTACGTGGTGAGTGTGCGCGCGCGAGTGTGTCCGAGCGCCAGGGGCGGCCCGCCCGCGCGCCCGCCCGCCTCGGCTTCCCGTGGGCCGGCGGGGCCAATGAGCGCGCGGCGGCAGGGGCGGCGGGCGGGGAGGGGGCGCCGGAGCCTTGCGGATGGAGGGGCGGGCGGCGAGGCGCGTTCATTCCGCGCGGGCGTTGCTGGCTGGGGGAGGCGCAGTCACTGGCCTGGGATTGGGGCCGGGACTCGGGGTGGCGGGCGGCTCCCGGGGCTGGGATGCGCCGGGGGCTCCGTGGCGGCAGCGTTGGCGGAGGCGTCGGCGGCGGCCGGGGGACGAGCTAGCGCCGCGGCGCGGGGAGCCAGTCGAGCCGGGCCGGCGAGCGGAGGCGGCGGCGCAGGCAGAGCGGCGGCCGGAGCCCGAGCGCCGCGCGCCCACCATGGCCGCCCAGGGAGAGCCCGGCTATCAGGCGGCTCAGTCGGACCCGGGCTCCAACAGCGAGCGCAGCACTGACTCGCCCATGCCAGGTTCCGAGGACGACCTGGTCGCCGGGGCGCCCTTGCATAGTCCTGAGTGGAGCGAGGAACGCTTCCGCGTGGACAGGAAGAAACTTGAGGCCATGTTACAAGGTAGGCATCCCCCGCGTTCTCCGACTCCCGGTCGGAGCCCGTACTCCTTCCCGGACATCCCTGTCCCGCGCCCAGCTCCCTGCTCCAGCGACAGCCGACTTAGTTCCCCGGTCCCCTCCCCCGCGGAACTGCAGGACACCCAAGGAGTGAAGACCTCACGGGACTCTCCACCCTTCCACACCTCTCCGGTCTTCAGGCACCGGGAGCCTTGTGCTAACTTGACCCGGCTTCAGAAAAGCCAAAGGCCGAGTTTGTACCGGCGCGCCTGAGTTGTGTTCTTGGATACTTTGGAGATGCCAACTTTAGTCCGGACACCCGGGCTGTGTCATCAGGACCCACTAGGACCGCACAGAGTATGCGTGACTCTATCCCCACTCGCTGATAGCCTTGAATTCTACCTCTGAGCCCCTCTCTGTTTCTCCTCTTGTCAGTATCCACTTCCTCCAGCTGAGGGGCCTTGTTTAGCTATTGGGAAACGCTGCCCGTGTCAGAATTTAAGATAGGAGTTCCCTCCCCTCCACCCTCCACGGGGCGGTAAAGAGGGGCCTGGATGGGGGTAAGCAGCCAGAGTGTGGGGATTGTGTCAGCTCAATGCTGCTGGGTTGGAGGACACCGTGTGTTCACCTCCTGACAGGCTTATAAAACAGATCCTGAGTTACACTCAGTTCATGAAAATCTTTCTGTACTATGAGTATCTGTCTTACACAATTTGTGTGTGTGTGTGTGTGTGTGTGTGTGTGTGTGTGTGTGTGTGTTTAATTACCTAGTTTCTCTGGGACTTTCCCAGGCACAATAGCTTTAACCATACCGGACTGGAAACAAATAGTGAGTTTTAATGGGATGGTTGGTTTCTCAGAGTGAATGCTAACATGTCCAAGGTCATTTTGACCTTCCTTAAAAATGTTAATTACTAGCCTACCTGTAAAGCCACCAATGTGGTCATTTCCCTTCTCCAGAAAAATAGAGTAGTTTGAATGACTGTGATTCTGTAGAGGACCAGGCATTAATTTGATTAAGGATGTATGATGGGTTCATTCAGTGGCTAGTACCCTTATATCATTAGAGGATTGGAGCTTTCCAACTATCTTTTGTGGCTTTGTGCATAACCTACTTTGACTTTATCCGTCAGTGCATCACAACATGGAGATTTTTAGCCCTTCCTGGAGATTTTAGCCTCCCCAGTGGCTTTTAAAACAATTAAGCAGGTTATTTTAAGAGAGAACAACAGGGGCGCCTGGGTGGCGCAGTGGGTTAAGCGTCCGACTTCAGCCAGGTCACGATCTCGCGGTCCGTGAGTTCGAGCCCCGCGTCGGGCTCTGGGCTGATGGCTCAGAGCCTGGAGCCTGCTTCCGATTCTGTGTCTCCCTCTCTCTCTGCCCTTCCCCCGTTCATGCTCTGTCTCTCTCTGTCCCAAAAATAAATAAACGTTGAAAAAAAAAAATTAAAAAAAAAAAAAAAAAAAAAAAGAGAGAACAACATATTTTCCAAGACAATAACTGGGTAGAAACAAAGGGCAGGAGTGTTTGGCTGGCGATTGTGGATGAACTGCAAACTCATCTCCCTTGTTGCTTATTGTTATTGATAAACATTCCTAGTGCTTAATGTGTCTTTCTTGTTCTCTCCCCCATCCCCGCTTTAAATTATATAATTTTCTAGAGAGTTACTTCTGTGATAAACTGTTCAAATATGGATAATGTATTGCAGATTTAGAAATTAAATTATAGTAGATTTGGAAATTAAAGTTGTATTTCAGTAATACATTTTATTTCATTTGTTCCCTGGTTCTTTTTCCTAGTTTCTGATTGTAAAACAAAGTATTAAGTTTATTCGTAAAAATATTGTGAGATTGTTTGGATCAAACTGATAGAGTACATACCCATCCTTTGACCAAGTTTCCAGTTTGTTTCCTACACGAGTGTGGAATGATGTGAAAGGTGGATCTTATCATAATACTGTATCTTCCTTACCTGTTCACACAGGTAGTGACAGTGATGTTAGTTTCTAGGAAACCCTCGTGTATGACTGTATGACTTGAGCTTTAGAAGTGGCTTTCTTTTTTTTTTTTTGTTTTTTTTTTGAGAGCGTGAAAGAGCAGGGTGGGTGGGGGGAGAGGAGGGGAGAGTGGCAGAGAGAGCGAAAAAGAATGAATCTTAAGCAGGCTCCATGCTTTGTGCAGAGCCAAACTCCGGGCTCCATCCTGTGACCCTGGCATCATGACCTGAGCCAAGATCGAGTGTTGGTCGCTTAAGTGACTGAGCCACCCTGGCTAGAAGTGGGTTTCTTTTTTGAATAAATTAATTTTCTCATTTTGAATAAAATGAAATATGGGTGATACATTTCTTAAATTTGAAGGCTATCCCCTTGTAGATATATTCTGACATGAGATGGTTTAAAATTGCTTCACAGAGATAGTTTCTTTTATAGAAAGTCCTAAAAGAGTTAATATTTATTCAACAATCTGTATATAATGAAATATTTACATTTCAGCCCCAAAGAATTCTTTAATGCTTGAACATAGCGCTTTGATTAGCTTCCTAGAAATCATCAAGAAGTGGATTATGCATTCCGAGAAAGTAAATTTTGAACACGTTTGACAATAGAACCTAGTGCACAGTGTACCAAGGCATTTTGTGATGCATGCTTCCTAGTGTTAAATTATGTAGAACTACTGTGTTTGAAGGAGTAAGACTGGTTTTCTGAACAAAACATAATCCTGTGTCTCTTTGTTTTAAACCAGATGATTATAGCAAGAGTGGGCAGTAGAATCACTCAAACCTAGATTCGAATCCCACAGACCTTGGGACAGTTCCTGGGCTTGCCTTTGTCTCAATTTGCTCATCTCTAAATGGGACTGATAATTAGTATTTCTTTTACGGTAGGTACTATGAGAATTAAAAGAGATATGCCTGATAAGCTAAAAACTTGCCACACTGTTGGTAAATAAGAGCTTAATATAGATTAGTTGCTTTTATTTTTATTAATAGTAAGTATTACAGCATGGATTCAAAAGATTTCCAGCACCTGTTATAATTTCTGACCTGTAGTGCAATTTCATATTGTAGAAGTAAAATATACACCAAGATAGGAAGTTTGGTAAGTCAACAAGTATTCGAATATTGTTAGATATTCTTGGGTGTAAAACTTTTCATTTGGAAAGTTCCAAATTAGTATTTGTCTGGTTGGATTTCTCATTATTGTGAATTTGGTTTGCCATTTTTCTTTCCATAATTGCCTTAAAATAATGTGTAGAATTCCAGTTCAAATCAGGATAAATAAGATGATCTGTCTTTAAGTCTACATAGTGCAAATTGGTGATTATAATGCTTGGAATTTGTTTCTAGAGAGACTGTCCTGGGGGCAAGTTAATCTTTAATGGGTTGCATTTTTATTAGTAGAGAAATTCTTCTACGCAATGGACCAAAAATTCAGTGATGTTAAAATATGGGCAGTAGGGCACTGATCAAAGAAATTAAATACCATTCTTGGATGATCAGTGAATCTCAAAAGAATTGATACACATAAAAACCACCAGGCTGAAAATGTAGGGAAAAAATCAGTAATTTTTTTTTTTTTTGGTTTAATAACTACTTTGGAACAGCCATGCAGAGTATCTGACATTTTTGTTCCAGTGTAAATGAAGATTATCAACTTTATTAGTCAATGGTTTTATAAATGGGAATTATTTTCAAGTTTATTTAAGTTAATGGTCAGCCTTGGAATGGATACCATGGACAGCACTGTTTAATCATAAAGAAAAATTGTTTTTAATTTATTTACTAATTTTCAAAAATTAGATTTCATGCCTTGTGTGAGATAATAGTATTAATTCATTTAAGTCAAGGAAATGTGAGTTATAGTATAGGAAGATGGAGGAGAATGGTGTAAAGTCAGAAGAGTCAGAAATACAGTTTTGGTGTTTTCTACAGACCCTGAGAGGCAAATGTAGAATTTGTATATTTATACTTTTCTCTCTCTTTCTGTCTCTGGGGCTGTTTTACATGTTACTGTTACACTTTTCTTTTTATGTTGAAAAACATAACACATGTGCCATATAATTAAAAATTCCAATAGGTGCCTGGGTGGCTCAGTTGGTTAAGCGTCTGACTCTTGATTTCAGCTCAGGTCATGATCTCCTGACTGGGTTCCTGAGATTGAGCCCCACATAAGGCTCTGTGCTGGTGGCACTGAGCCTACTTGGGATTCTCTCTGTCCCCTTCTCTCTCTGCCCTTCCCTCACTGGTACTCTCTCTCAATAATAAATAAACAAAAAAATTAAAAAAATTCCTACATATAGTTTAGAAGCATAGGCATTTTCAAAATTTCAAATCCCGTGTTTCATTATAGAAAGAATGGAGTGTTACAAGGTAGGAAATGTCCTGTTTTCATGAACTGAGGTTGACATCTGGTGGGCTTTTAGGATATTGCTGTTAAAGACTTTAAAAACCATGTTGCATTTTTACAATGATAGGCAAAATGGGAATCATTTACTTCTGCTTGCTTGAGTAGCAGAACTAGCCACTAAAACAGGTTATCACACATCATTGATTAAAAGTAAGAGCAGCATTAATGTTATTTCTTTAATTCAGCAAGTGAAATGAATCTTTAGTGAAGACGGTCTTATTTTTTAGATGTTTTGTGTGAGAAATACGAAGCACAAATATGTGAAAATTAGGGACTACTGAAAGGGAAGATAAATACGAGCTCAGCTGAATATAGTTTTCTAGCTAATGCTTGATTAAGGCTAATACAACAAGAGCAAATCTAATAACCTAATGAAGTTTAGTGGTTAAAAGTACAAGGCTCTGGGCCCTATGTGGATTTGAATCTCAGTGCTGCCTTCTAATAGGGAAATAGGGAAAATTCATCACCTTCACTCCTTTTTCTAAAAGGAGTTGTTAATAGTTCTTGCATCTTGAGGTGGTTGTGACAATTAAGAGAAAAAAGATGTATGTAAAACATAGGGCTGGAAGTGCTGAATAAATGGATAATAACTCTATTTATTATAAACTGTAATTCATAAAATGCACATTCTTATATTGAAAATAAAAATCAGGTGTACTGGAAAATGAATTAAAATGGTCTTATGATAAATGAATAATCATAGCTATCTAAATATTATTGGCCTTCCTGGTAGCTCACAGTATGATGAGTATATTAGCTTCTTGTAAAGGTGGTTGAGTATATACTGAGTAAAATTATATTAGACATGAGTGTGAAATTCCAGATTTTGCTCAGGATGAGATGGCTTTACACCCTGTTTAGTTGTCCTTGCCTTAAGTATTTTTCATTTTTTGAAGGGTCCTGAGCCAGTCACTTCTGAAATTTTTACTAAAGAGTAGATGAAAAATCAATCTCCCTTCTAGTTTTATGTTGCTCTGAATTTGTCATTCGTTGGTATCTGGAAAGACACTTCTTTCAAAGTCTGTGTCTGGGCTTACATGTTCTATTTGCTCACTTGTAAAATGGGGGCAGCAGTAGTCCTATCTTCTGGGAATGTTGTGGGCACTGAATGAGACACTGCATGTGAAAACCTTAGCCTAGTTCCAGGCACATGGTGCTTAGTAGGTGTTAGTGCAACAGCAGCTCTGTGCCCTGTGATGGATAAAGATTTCAAAACCTTAGAAAACAAATGCTTGCCAGTTTTGTTTCTTTGTTTGTTTGTTTGCTTGCTTGTTTTTTCAAAGCTGCCTGTAAGTCCCTTTTGTTTAGGGGAAGGAGAGATTTAATATTTAGGTGTAGTCTTTCTCCAATCAGAAAGTTAGGACAATTGCAGTGGAGTCAGAGAGCAGAACTGAAGGTTAAGATCACTTTATAAACAATGAAAATGTACATCAGTGGTTGTGTAGCTTGACAGTAAAGAGCTCAGGAGCTGCTGTTAGAGTGGCCCATATTGGGGTCTGCACTTTGCCTCTAGTAGGGTTCCTGTAAGGATAAAAGGAGATGGGTGTTAAGTCCCTGCCCTCATGGGCATCGAGGACACACTCTCAGTAAACGCATGGACTCTCAGTAAATCTTAACTTTGTGAAGACTGGAGTTTTGGTGAAGTTGATCATTGATAAGTTAAAACAGAAAGGTTTGTCATATTGATGATTTTAATGGGTGGGAATGTATTTGTCTCTGACTAACAGAAAACTCAACACAGAGTGGCTTAAACAAGCCAGAGGTTTATTTTCTCCACCTAACACAAAACCTGGAGCTAAGAGGTCTCAGCCCTACAATAGTTGTCCCAAGGGCATCAAGGAGCCCAGCGACTACTCTCCTCACCTCCCCCCCTCAAGTGGCTTTTGGCCTCATTGTTGTAGACTGGCTATAGCTATGCCTGGAGGTGCATCTGGGGGTCTGTGCAGGGGAAATGAGAATAAACATTGTTTTCTATTTAAGATTTTGTCAAAGAATTCTCTCTCCTGAAACTTCCATCTGTATTTTTTTTGGCCACTCTTTGCTACAAGAGATGCTGGAATTAAAACTTTTTTTCCAGCTTTTCTAACCTAAGTAAAGGAGAAAGGGAACCAGAATGGATCCAACCCATTATTTCCCTACAGCGGATGAAGCAGGGGGAATTGTAGCAAAATACGAAGTTGTGATTGAAGCAGCAGAGGCTTGCTTGTATTTGGAGACTGGCCTGCATGGAGAATCCCTAGAGATTTAGATTATTTAGTGGCATTATAGGTAGGTAGAGTTTCTTTCTTGGCATAATCCAGGAATAAACATAAATTCCAAAGACAAAATATCTTTGATCATATAAAGCTCTTCTCATCCTGCTACTGCTTTTACAAACAGGACCTAAGGCCACTAAGTATTGTAGCTTTTTCCTCCACTGTTTTCTCCATATCAGGTACTGTTTTTTTTTTCTTTTTTTGATTGATAATTACACAACAGTCAAATGCCCATTTTCCCTTTTATTACCCAAGATATCCTTTCTCTCTTCCCTTTTCCTTCCTGCTTGTCACCCATCTCAAATTGGTTTTTGGAATCGACAGGTTCAGTGTAGTTCATGTTTCTCTCCTTTTGGGTTTTTGTAGATTGGTTACTGCAGTATTCCGGAATTTGTTCAGAAAGATTTAAGTCATTTTGGAGGCAGTTTGATAGTAGAATTATCATCAGATTTGTGCCACGTTTTGCTGTTTGAAAATTTCCAGAATGATGAGCTATTAAAATATACCAGTTGGCTCATTCTTGTTTATTCTGTTTATTTTAAATATAGTTCTTAAAAAATGCTTGGGATAACAGTGACCATATATATTCCTTTATGTAAAATGCTTAATAAACTACCAGGGATGAGGCACAATTGTAATGCTAACTTATAGTGGCTTTTGCTGTGCATGGGGATGACCTTGGCAAGAAACCCTTGTTTTGCTGCAGAAGCCACCAAATTTGATTTTTAATCCTTGTGGTACTAACATTTAGGGCAGTATCCAAAATGCATAAACCATTAATAGAAACATTTTGTAGATGTTATTTATACATTTGTAAATACATTTCCTGCCTCCCAAGCTACTAATAACTGTAGGCGATGAAAGCATTTAGTTGTTACCAGTATTAAATCGGTGCTGGCATATAAAAAGTGAATGCTCACTTTCTAACTGTAAAGTAGTTTTTCTGTTAAAATGAATAAGATAAACCAGACGTTAGTTTGCATATTGAGTTTATGTGAAGCTTAATTGCATCTCTTGTGTAGCAAGATGCTTAAATCTAGGATTTGAAAATTAGCCATTGCAGTTTTTTTTCTCATTATGAAAGTAATGTGAACTTCTTATAGAATATTCGAAAGTACAAACAAATGTAAAAAAAAAAAAAAAAGAGAGAAACCAAATGTCATTCCTAATCTAACAATAACCACTGATAATATTTTGGGAATCTAGCAATAACCACTGATAGTATTTTGGGAATTATTTTCTGGTCTTTAAAAAATATGTCCACACGTAATTTATTTTTACAACAGATATTGAGTTCCTACTATATATCAGGTACAGTGTTAGGCTTTGGGGATGCAGACAAAACCAAGGTGAATATAGTCCCTACCCTTCTGTGTCTTGTGTCCCTTGCATTTTAAAGTGGGATCACACCCAGTTTTCACTTAACATTGTGTCATGAGTATTTTCCATTTCATTAAAGATTTTGAAGAGCATGGTTTTAAATGGATATGAACTATCCCCTTGACATATCATACTTTGCTTAAACATAGCATTTTTTTGTGTGTGTCTGGGAGTGGGAAGAGCCTAATGTTTTTACTCAGATTGCCCAAGATTCAGATCCTGGGCAGATTAATAATTCCTGCCTGGACCAGTAAATAACTTCTCTGAGCCTCAGTCTTCTTATCTCTAAAAGGGGGATAAAAGTATCTTCTAAGTTGTGAGGATTAGAAATACTGTGTGTAAAGCACCTACCAGTGCCAGATGCAGTGTATATACTCAAAAAATTGCAGATGATAAATATTAATACTGCTGTCCTAAACACTCTTGCCTAAAAATGTTTTTTGCATCCTTGATTATTCACATAGGAAAAACTCTTACTAGTGAAATTTTGGGGGTAAAGGGGATGGGCATTTTAAGACTTTTGATAAAGTTTGCAAAATTATTTTCCAGAAAAAGTTTCACAGGTTAGGCAAGAAGAGACAGTAGATTTGCAGGATGTCTGCTCCTTGTGCTTGTGCTCTTACAACCTGGCTTGTTTGAGCTGATAGTGGTGAGAAATTAGGATGTAATTGAATTACCTATCTAGAGTTAGAGCTCTGTATGTTTCCTTCACTGAAAATTTTGAATGGTGTTTATTTTACTGGATTAACATGTCTTTGGATCAATAGTTCTTAAAATCTGTATGCATAAAAATCTGTATGCATAGAAAGGCAAACTCTGGGCCTCTCTTGGAGATTCTGATTGTGTAGGTTTGAAGATTGTAGTGGTGGTTGGAATCTGCATTTTGAAAAGAATCTCTTGTGAGTCTAATGTAGGTGATCCTAGGACTTTGTACTCTTTGAGAAACATTGCTACATAGATGATGATGATCAGAATTAAAAAGCTCCAGATCCTTTTCTTTCTTTGATTTCCTTTATGTTTGAAGCCAGTACTTTCTCCATGTTAAACCATATTGAAGCATTTTAGTCTAGCATAATTTGTTACTGGCACACCATCGTTTACAGTGGCTTGTTGTAAGGGACTTGAGAAGAGCCCAAGCCTATATATTCCTTTGGGGGGGTATATTGTCTTTATTATTGCACAGGAGTCTCAGAATAAATTTAATTTTCCTACAGACTCCCATTAAGTTAGGTGTAACAGACACCTATTTAATATATTATGAAATAATCTAAAAGGACACATTTGTTGTTACAGAAGTTTAAAAAGCAATATGAAGGGAACTTTTTTTTAATTTTGTTTTTTTAATTTACATCCAAATTTAGCATGTAGTGCAACAATGATTTCAGGAGTAGATTCCTTACTGCCCATTTAGCCCATCCCCCCTCTCACAACCCCTCCAGTAACCCTCTGTTTTTTCTCCATATTTAAGGGTCTCTTATGTTTTGTCTCCCTCCCTGTTTTTATATAATTTTTGCTTCCCTTATGTTCATCTGTTGGTGTGTCTTATCTCATATGAGCGAAGTCATATGATATTTGTTTTTCTCTGACTAATTTCACTTAGAATAATACCCTCTAGTTCCATTCACATAGTTGCAAATGGCAAGATATCATTCCTTTTGATTGCCAAGTAATGCTCCATTGTATATATATACCACGTCTTCTTTAATCATTCATAATTCGATGGACATTTGGGCTCTTTCCATACTTCGGCTATTGTTGATAGTGCTGCTATAAACATTGGGGTGCATGTGCCCCTTCAAAACAGTATACCTGTATCCCTTGGATAAATGCCTATTGGTACAATTGCTGGATCATAGGGTAGTTCTATTTTTAATTTTTTCAGGAACCTCCATACTGTTTTCCAGAGTGGCTGCACCAGCTTGCATTCCCACCAACAATGCAAAAGAGATCCTCTTTCTCCACATCCTTGCCAACGTCTGTTGTTGCCTGAGTTGTTAATATTACCCATTCTGACAGGTGTGAGGTGATATCTCATTGTAGTTTTGATTTGTATTGCCCTGATGAGGAATGACATTGAGCATCTTTTCATGTGCCTGTTGGCCATCTGGATGGCTTCTTTAGAGAAGTGTCTATTCATGTCTTTTGACCATTTCTTCACTGGATTATATGTTTTTTGGGTATTGAGTTTGATAAGTTCTTTATAGATTTTGGATACTAAGCCTTTCTCTGGTATGTCATTTGCAAGTACCTTCTCCCATTCTGTTGGTTGCCTTTTAGTTTTGCTGATTGTTTCTGAAGGGAACTTTTAAGAATAAAAACAATCATCTCACTATCCTAATGGCTGTTTTCACTTTTCTGCCTTGAAAAGTAGTCTTGACATAGAATCCTTGACTATTTGCATAGAGTTTATGTAGTTCATGCTGTAGCATTAACTATTTTGTATTTAGCATTTAAGCTAATAATGTTTTATATTTCTTTTTGATTCTTTTCAGAATTAAAATTTTATAGTTGAATACATTTGGTCAAAAAAATTTTATAGACCACCTTATAGTAAACATGAATTACATTGCTTTTTTTTTTTTTTTTCCCTTTGGAACTGTATTCTGAGGGAAAAAAGTTGAGGAATATGGTTACCGAAGAATGGTAGTGATTTTGAAAGCAGCAGCCAATTTTAATTGAGCACTTATGTGTGAGACACTGTTCTGGTGCTTTAGGCCTGTTCAGCAATCCCCACCTCTTATGCTACAATCTGTGAGATACCAGTGCTGTGGGGATCCGTGTTTTACAGACAGAAAGGCTATAATGAACCCTTTAAACTTGGGGCCTGGTTTCTTTTTGGAGTTTTTAGTGGATTTAGATACTCATTTTCTCCTTAGGGTTGTTGTAGAATTGAAGCTCTTATGCAGTGTGGAGACATACCACATCTGGATCTAAGATGAGAAACTGTACTCCAGAATAGGTTCATGTTTCCCCAGCTCCCTGCAGAAATGCAAAGGAATGTGGTGGTAGGCGCAAAGGTAGGTTAGAATTCTCAGTGAGAATGCATGTGTTCCAAAGCTCTGCCTTCTAGTAGCTTTGGTTAACTCTTCTGCTTTCTTTTTCATGAAACAGGGTAATCACATCTCTTTCCCAGGGCTGTGGTGAAGATTATATGATCATGTATACAAAGTTGGCTCACAGTTGTTCTCTGTACATGGCCTATATGTTTCAAATTCATCTCCCATTATCTCCAGCATCTAGTCCAGTGCTGTGTTTATAGAATAAATGACCCATGGTGGAGCTCGATTGAAAACTGTTCTATTTTGGGCTGTGGACCTGGCATTGACCTCCTGGAATTGGACTTTAAAGGTAGGGCATGTTCTTGGCCTTAAGAAATACCAACAGTTCTTCCTTACACAAGGAAGGCATAGTAATTGTCCACATGCAAGTTAGTTTTACTTTACCTTTATTCTAGGGACTGTGTAGAATCTTGTATGGTTAGTGATAGTATTTTAGTGAGAGTATTAAATGAGAATATGCAGAATAATTCAGGGAGGTTAATGTTGAATAATTTGTATCTGTATCTGATCTCAATTTTATACATTGAAATTTATCAAGGTTAGCCTAATTATTTGCAGATACTGGATTATCTTTTTCTTACAGGAATACATCTTCAGATACTTGTTTAAACATTATTTTAAAGCATCTCAGATAAGAGACCATCCATTCTTGACATAAGTGGTCTTTTATGTTAGTTTGCTCATTGCACTAGGATACTCACTGAAGTCCGTTTGATTAGAAGGAAATAAACCATTCCTCTCAGAAGAGTGGGTTAGTCAGGCAACTTGAGTTCATGATCTAGTCTTGCCATTGACCATGTACAAATCATTTAACCTCTCAGGATTTTGGATTAGATGCCCCCTCAAATGCCCTCCAGTTTTAGTGTTCTGAGTCTTTTGCACAGCATACACTACAAGCCCAGTAGTGCCTGGCATGTGGTGTTGGAGGCTGAGTCTACATACATGAGTGGTTTGGGTACGATACCACACGTGAGCTTTCACAGCAAATGGGGGAAGAGGGTACAGTGAAGATGTTTGGAATATCTTGGTTTTGGAGGAGCAACTGCTCAAAAGACAGCTGACTGTGAGCTGACATCTTGGCAGTCAGGTTTACAGTGCCTATGGGCTAGATGTTAGCTAATTTAAGGTTTTTGATAGTAAGGTTTAAGGTTTTTGATTTAAGGTTTTGCGTTAGATGAGCAAAGGATATTGTATGCTTCCCTAAGTAGCATATTCTGGTCACATTTTCCTTCTCTGCCAAAATGTCCAATTATCAAGCTTCATGTGCCAAGATTTGCATATGTCACATAAACCACTAGAGAAGTATAGTAGGGGAATATAATAATGTTCATTAGAGTAAAATCTCAATTAAAAAGATATCTATCTGTATGTCCAAATTTTAAGTATTTTCAGAATTATTTTAATTGCTTGTTCATTATTGAGAACTAACACAATATTTCTCTTGTACAGAAGACCACCATAGCTTGTGTTGTTTATTTTTTGGGTTGGTCCCTTTATCATATTCTGAGCTTTTGAAGTACCATTTAGGCAAAATCAGTATTTTGGCAAGAAATTGTTATCTCTTGTGTTTTTTTTTTAAAGGTTATTTTATCTTGAGAGAGAGAGAGTGCGAGTCTGCTCAAGTGGAGGAGGGGCAATGAGAGAGGGAGAGAAGCCCAAGCAGGTTCTACACTGTCAGCATGGAACCTGACACAGGGCTCAATCCCATGAACCATTAGATCATGACCTGAATCCAAATCAAGAGTCAGATGCTTAACCCACTGAGCCACCCAGGTGCCCCTAGATATTGCTATCTTTTAAATTGTTTGATTATAATGATCTAATTTAAATAGCCAGAAAAATATGTGTTTAGCTTGAGTGTTGCAGGAGGAATCATATAATGGAATGTTTATTTTAATCCAGGGGGAATGCTTTTCTTAATTTTTTTTTAATATTGGTAAATGAAACCCAAGATTAGCATCAATCTAAAGTTTTAATTTTTATTTTTTTATGGGATTTATAATTTAGTGTAACATTGCTGGCAGTCATATTTTCACCTAAAAAGAAAGATTGCTTTCAAAAATATATTTACAATCAATGAATGGACTTCTGAGATGCATTATCTATGGAAAATATGTTTGACCAAGTCAAAACATCTAGTCTTGAGCAACAAATATTATAAAAGTGGATTTGAATTTGAAGGAAGTTCTGCATAAATTATTAGCTTTCAAGCTTGTAAAAATTATCTTTTATTATAAATCATTAGGAATAGTGAGCCATCTGAAAAACCCAATGGGAAATTACTGTATGTGTTAAAAAAAATCATGAGGTCATGTTATGAGACTTCACAAGTGAATAAGGATTTTTACCTTTAAGAGGAATACAGTCAGGTGGAAGAGAAGAAACCCACCTATACTCAATAACAGAAAAGAAAAGTAGATCCCATGGAGTAAGCCCCTGCTTACATAATGTGCTTCTTAGCCTGGGGTCGCCTACCTCTGTCCCTCAAGGCTAGTACTTGTAGCAGCTAGTTTATTTGGGAAATAGTCTCAAGGAGAGGAGGTGAGGGAATAAGGAGAGTCAAATGGGGAAGAAGAAGCCAAAGCCAATACAATGATACATTATTGACTTGGTTACTTATGAGGGTGACTATTATTTCTGGTGAGTCCCAGAGACTACATCCCTAAATCACCCATCCGAGGGATTAAAAGGAGAAGCCATTTGTCTAAAAGTTTCTATCCCTCTTTCAAAAGGATTGAGGGTTGCCCCATGAAGTTTGCCTTCTCAGAAATTCTAGGTTACATATGTGTGATACCTCTTGACCTTGCATGCATCCAACAAACTTTGAGAACAGGAAGTAATAAGTCTGTTTGGAGTAAGATTGAGATGAGGCACTGTTAGCACAAAGTGGGTTGACACCTGCACAGAGTCATTAACTATAGCTGACTGGAGTCGGAGATGAAGTGTGGTGGAGGTGAGATGGTATATAACATAGTCTGTACAGTATAATAATTTTGTATATTTTAGGTGCAAAAGAATTCAGAAAGAGAAGTGGGTGTTTGAAATGTTATACCTTTTCTAAATCAAAGACCAGTCTTCACTATAAATTTTTGATGACTGTTGTTGTGTATGTTTCCACTGAGTTTGTTATAATGTGACATTACAGAGATAACTGGTCTTTTCTCAAAAAGATGGTGGAGTAGACAGCTCTAGAATTCACTCCCTTACAGAAACACTGACTTAGCAATATACAGTCCAAATATCCATTATGAGAATGCTCAAAGACAGGAGCATCTGCATTGAAATGGGTCAGAGAAATGGTTTCATTTAAGCTCCATCAGCCCTTCCTGTAGGCCGGTAAAACTCGTAATTAAAAGGAAAAGCCCCATATGCTGCTTGTCCCTTGGAAGGGAAAGAGAGTAGTGGAACATGTATCCAATATCCCAGGGTTTTTTTGGGGTGAGGGACTAGGAGGGGTTGGTTTATATTTTGCTTCACTTAGAGTGCTGATGGGGAACTGGCATACTTTGGATGCTGGGGGCTATTTAGAACCAAAGAGAGCTCAACTGTATGTGGTAGTGCTAGAGAATCTGCAGTACTCTAGATAGACACCAGAAGGTGAAAGAGACTAACCCCTCATGAAAAAGAAACTGGGAAACCTCTGTAATTGGAAAATTACACACACAAGTCCATAGAATATGTATCCTTATAAAGCGTTTGAGAATCTCTAGCCAGGCTGATTGATGGAAGTCTTCCAACATACAAAGCCACTGGGGAGGTGGCTGCTTCTGTAAAGTGCAAAAATCACAACAAAAAAATATGGCAAATAACAAGGCACATGAAGGCAGGGAAACGTGGCCCAATCAAAAGAACCAAATAAATCTTCAGAAACCAACACTCAAGAAATAGAGATCTGTGAATTACCAATGAAGTCAAAATAATTGGCTTAAAGAGGCTCAATATGCTCCAGGGGAACACAAGTAAATAAACAAGTAAATAAACAAATAAAATAAGGAAAATAATGCATAAATAAAATGAAAATATCAACAAAAGAGGTAGAAACTAAAAAAACTAAGCAGAAATTCTGGAACTGAAAAAGTAGCTTAATTGAAAAAAATTTAGTAGAAGGGATCAATAGCAGACTTGATAAAGCAGAAGAAAGAATGAGTGATCTTGAATACAGTTCATTTGAAATCAGAGGAATGGAAAGAAAAAAAATGAAAAGTAAAAAAAAAAAGTCTTAGGGACTTATGAGACACTGTCAAATGGATCAATTTATACAACATCAGAGTTCCTGAAGAGAAGAGAGAGATGAGCAGAGATCTTCTTTGAAGACATATGCCAGGAAACTTCCTGAACAAGGGAAGAAATGAACATACAAATTCAAGAAGCTTAAAAGATTCCAACTAGGATGAATCTAAAGAGGTCCACACTGAGACATATTATAATCAAACTGTGAAAACTCAAGACAATCTTGAGAGCAGCAAGAGAAAAATATACAAGGAAAAATATATAAGGAAGCTCCTGTACAATTGTCTGCAGATTTCTTATCAGAAACATTACAGGCCAGAGTACTGAAAGAAAAAAACCTCTCAAACAAGAATACTATATGTGGCAAAACTTTCCTTCAGAAATGAGGGAGAAATAAAGACTTTCCTGGATAAATAAAAGCTGAGGAAGTTCATGACAACTGGATATGCCTTACAAGAATGGATAAAGGGAGTTCTTCAAGTTGAAAGGAAAGGACAGAACATGAAAGCATGTATAAATATAAAGCTCTCTGGTAAAGAAAATACCTATAGAAGATGCACAAAAGAAGAAACGATAAAGGAAGCAAAACATGTCACTGTAAAAAAAAAAAATGAAACACGAAGGCAGCAAGAAAGGAAAGAGGGATAAAATACCTATAAGACATACAGAAATCAGTTAACAAAGTGACAGTAAAAAGTCCTTCCCTGTCAGTAATTATTTTATTTAACTTTAGTTAATTTTTAAGTGTTTATTTATTTTGAGAGAGAGTGTGATAGACTGCACATTCATGTGTGTGTTGTGAGTAGGGGAAAGGCAGAGAAAGAGGGAGAGAGAATCCCAAGCAGGCTTTGCACTGTCAGCATGGAGCCCATGTGGGACTTGATCTCAGGAACCATGAAATCATGACCTTGTTAGCCAGGAGTTGGACACTTAACTGATTGAGCCAGTAATTATTGGAGTCCCGTCATTACTGGAGTCAGCACTCGAGTAATTATTTTCAACATAAACAGATTAAACTCCCCACATAGAATGGCTGAATGGCTTAAAACAAAAAAAGGCCAACTATAGTGGTCTACAAGAGTTTACTTTAGATATAAGGACATACACAGGTCGAAAGTGAATGGATGGAAAAAGATATTCCATTGCAAATGGCAACCTAAAGAGAGTAGAGGTGACCATACTTATATCAGACAAAATAAACTTTAAGGCAAAAAATGCCACAAGGGACCAAGAAGGTGATTAAAGATAAAAGGCTCAGTTCCTAGGAAAATGTAACAGTTGGAACAGGAGGGAAGATGGCGGTGTAGGAGGATGCTGGGCTCACCTTGTCCTGATGATCACTTAGATTCCACCCATGTCTGCCTAAATAACCCAGAAAACCGCCAGAAGACTAGAAGAATGGACTCTCCGGAGCCAAGCGTAGACAAGAGGCCCACGGAAGAGGGTAGGAAGCGGTGAGGTGGTGCACGCTACACAGACTGGCGGGAGTGAGCCAGGGTGGTGGAGGGGCAGCCTGCCTGGCAAGGCAGAGCCCCCGAGTCTGGCTTGCAAAAGCGGAGGGGCTGCACTGCATGAGTTCTGGCATCCAGTGGGACTTAACATCTGGAACGTTATAAGTCAACAGCTCTGCTCGGAGAGTGGGAGAGCGAGAGGACCCCGGGAGGGAGAGGTGTTGAGCCCTGGAAGACAGAGCTCAGGTCAGTGGGGAACAAGGCACTGGCCAGCACCATCTCCCTCTCCCATCCCCCAGCTGAGATCCCAAAGGGAACCAGTTCCCGTCATTGAACTTGCTTGCATCAGGCAAACACCCAATGCTGTGCTTCCATGGATCCATTCCTCCCACGGGCCTATCTCCCTCCTGGTGCTGCAGGGCACTTCCCGAAGGGGACCACCAATGGCAAAGTGAGCTAAGCCTGTCCCTCCCACCTCTGTGCACCTTGTGGATCCACCCCGGCTAATACGCCCTTGGCCAGATCCCATCAGAGCAGCACCACAAGCCTGGCAGTGTGCAAGTAGCCCAGACAGGGGCCACACCACTCCACAGTGAGTCATGCCCCTGGGAAAGAGGAAGAAAAGGTACACACCAGCCTGACTGTGGCCCCAGCAGTGGGCTGGGGACAGACATTGAGTCTGACTGCGGCCCCGCCCACCAACACAAGTTGTTCCAGACAGCACAGGGGAAGTGCCCTGCAGTTTGGAGCTACCACAGGGACTACCCAAAATGATGAAGTGGAAGAATTCTCCTCAAAAGAAATTCTAGGAAGTAGCAACAGCTAGCGAATTGATCAAAACCGATTTAAGCAATATAATGGAACAAGAATTTAGAATAATAATCATAAAATTAATCGCTGGGCTTGAAAAACGCATAGAGGACAGCAGAGAATCTATTGCTACAGAGATCAAGGGACTAAGAAATAGTCATGAGGAGCTAAACAATGCTAAAATGAGGTGCAAAATAAAATGGAGGCGACCACAGCTCAGATTGAAGAGGCAGAGGAGAGAATAGGTGAATTAGAAGATAAAACTATGGAAAAAGAGGAAGCTGAGAAAAAGAGAGATAAAAAAAATCCAGGAGTATGAGGGGAGAATTAGAGAACTAAGTGATGAAATCAAACGGAACAATATCCGTATCATAGGAATTCCAGAAGAAGAAGAAGAGAGAGAAAGAGGCTGAAGGTGTACTTGAACAAATCATAGCTGAGAAGGTCCCTGATCTGGGGAAGGAAAAAGGCATTGAAATCCAAGAGGCACAGAGAACTCCCTTCAGACGTAACCTGAACCAATCTTCTGCATGACATATCATAGTGAAACTGGCAAAACACAAGGATAAAGAGAAAATTCTGAAAGCAGCTAGGGATAAACACGCTCTAACATACAGAGGGAGACCCATAAGATTAGTGGCAGACCTATCTACTGAAGCTTGGCAGGCCAGAAAGGAATGGCAGAAAATCTTCAACGTGATGAACAGAAAAAATATGTAGCCGAGAATCCTTTATCCAGCAAGTCTGTCATTCAGAATAGAAAGAGAGATAAAGGTCTTCCCAAACAAACAAAAACTGAAGGAACTCATCACCACTAAACCAGCCCTACAAGAGATCCTAAGGGGGATTCTGTGAGTGAAATGTTGCAAGGCCCGCAAAGTACCAGAGACATCACTACAAGCATGAAACCTACAGACATCACATTGACTCTAAACCCATATCTTTCAGTAATAACACTGAATGTAAATGGGCTAATTGCTCCAACCAAAAGACATAGGGTATCAGGATGGATAAAAAAAACAAGACCCATCTATTTTTCTGTCTACAAGAGACTCATTTTAGAGCTGAGGACACCTTCAGATTGAAAGTGAGGGGATGGAGAACTACCTACCATGCTACTGGAAGTCAAAAGGAAGCTGGAGTAGCCATACTTACATCAGACAAACTAGACTTTAAATTAAAGGCTGTATAACAAGGGATGAAGAAGGGCATTATATAATAATTACAGGGTCTGTCTATCAGGAAGAGCTAACAATTATACATGTCTATGCGCCAAATACAGGAGCCCCAAATATATAAAACAATCACAAACATAAGCAGCCTTATTGATAAGACTGTGGTAATTGCAGGGGACTTTAATACTCCACTTACAGCAATGGCTCGAGCATCTAGTCACAGGATCAATAAAGCAACAAGGACCCTGAATGATGCAGTGGATCAGATGGACTTGGCAGATATGTTTAGAACTCTGCATCCTAAAGCAACAGAATATACTTTCTTCTCGAGTGCACACGGAACATTCTCCAAGATAGATCACATACCAGGGCACAAAACAGCCCCACGTGAGTATAAAACAATTGAGATCACACCATGCACACTTTCAGACCACAATGCTGTGAAGCTTGAAATCAACCACAGGAAAAGTCTGGAAAACCTTCAAAAGCATGGAGGTTAAAGAACACCCTACTAAAGAATGAATGCGTCAACCAGGCAATTAGAGAAGAAATTAAAAAATATATGGAAACAAACGAAAATGAAAATACAACAATCCAATGCTTTGGGACGCAGTGAAGGCAGTCCTGAGAGGAAAATACATTGCAATCCAGGCCTATCTCAAGAAACAAGAAAAATCCCAAATACAAAATCAGACAGCACACCTAAAGGAACTAGAAGCAGAACAGCAAAGACACCCCAAACCTAGCAGAAGAAGAGAAATAGTAAAGATCAGAGCAGAAATAAACAATTTAGAATCTAAAAAAAACTGGAGAGTCGACCAATGAAACCAAGAGTTGTTTTTTTATGGGAAAAATAAAATTGATAAACCTCTAGCCAGGTTTCTCAAAAAGAAAAGGGAGAGGATCCAAATAGATAAAATCATGAGTGAAAATGGAATTATTACAACCAATCCCTCAGAAATACAAGCAGTTATCAGGGAATACTATGAAAAATTATATGCCAACAAACTGGACAACCTGGAAGAAATGGACAAATTCCTAAGCACCCACACACTTCCAAAACTCAAACAGGAAGAAATAGAAAACTTGAACAGACCCATAACCAGCAAAGAAATTGAATCAGTTATCAAAAAACTCCCAAGAAATGAGAGTCCAGGACCAGATGGCTTCCCAGGGGAATTCTACCAGACATTGAAAGCAGAGATAACACCTATCCTTCTCAAGCTGTTCCAAAAAATAGAAAGGGAAGGAAAACTTCCAGACTCACTCTACGAAGCCAGCGTTACTTTGATTCCCAAACCAGACAGAGACCCAGCAAAAAAAGAGAACTATAGGCCAATATCCCTGATGAATATGGATGCAAATATTCTCAACAAGATACTAGCAAATCGAATTCAAGAGCATGTAAAAGGAAGTATTCACTATGATCAAGTGGGAGTCATTCCTGGGCTGCAGGGCTGGTTCACCATTCTCAAATCAATCAGTGTGATGCATCACATTAAAAAAAGAAAAGAAAAGAACCATATGATCCTATCAATCAATGCAGAAAAAGCATTTGACAAAATTCAGCATCCTTTGTGAATAAAAACCCTCGAGAGAGTCGGGATAGAAGGAACATAAACATCATAAAAGCCATTTATGAAAAGCCCACAGCTAACATCATCCTCAATGGGGAAAAACTGAGAGCTTCCCCCTTGAGATCAGGCACACGACAGGGATGACCACTCTCACTGCTGTTGTTTAACATGGTGTTGGAAGTTCTAGCATCAGCGATCAGACAACAAAAGGAAATCAAAGGCATCAAAATTGGCAAGGATGGAGTCGGGCTTTCACTTTTTGCAGATGACACAATATTATACATGGAAAACCCAATAGACTCCACCAAAAGTCTGCTAGAACTGATACGTGCATTCAGCAAAGTCGCAGTATATAAAATCAGTGTACAGAAATCAGTTGCTTTGTTACACGCTAATAATGAAGCAACAAAAAGACAAATAAAGAAACTGATCCCATTCACAATTGCACCAAGAAGCGTAAAGTACCCAGGAATAAACCTAACCAAAGATGTAAAAGATCTGTATGCTGAAAACTATAGAAAGCTTATGAAAGAAATTGAAGAAGATACAAAGAAATGGAAAAACATTCCGTGCTCATGGATTAGAAAAATAAATATTGTTAAAATGTCAATACTACCCAAAGCTTTCTACACATTGATTGCAATCCCAATCAAAATTGCACCAGCATTCTTCCCGAAGCTAGAATAAGCAATTCTAAAATTTGTATGGAACCACAAAAGACCCCGAATAGCCAAAGTAGTTTTGAAGAAGACGACCAAAGCAGGAGGCATCACAATCCCAGACTTTAGCCTCTACTACAAAGCTGTAATCATCAAGACAGCATGGTATTGGCACAAAAACAGACACATAGACCAGTGGAACAGAATAGTAACCCCAGAATTAGACCCACAAAAGTATGGCCAACTAATCTTTGACAAAGCAGGAAAGAATATCCAATGGAAAAAAGGCAGTCTCTTTAACAAATGGTGCTGGGAGAACTGAACAGCAACCTGCAGAAGGATGAAACTAGACCACTTTCTTACACCATTCACAAAAATAAACTCAAAGTGGATAATGGACCTGACTGTGAGACAGGAAACCATCAAAACCCAGTGGAGAAAGCAGGAAAAATCCTCTCTGACCTCAGCGGCAGCAATTCCTTGCTTGACACATCCCCAAAGGCAGGGGATAAAAGCAAAAATGAACTGTTGGGATCTCGTCAAGATAAAAATCTTCTGCACTGCAAGGGAAACAACAAAACTAAAAGGCAACTGACGGAATGGGAAAAGATAGTTACAAATGACATATCAGAGAAAGGGTTAGTATCCAAAATCTATAAAGAAGTCACCAAACTCCACACCCGAAAAACAAATAATCCAGTGAAGAAATGGGCAGAAGACATGAATAGACACTTCTCTAAAGAAGACATTCAGATTGCCAACAAGCACATGAAAAGATGCTGAACGTTGCTCCTCATCAGGGAAATATAAATCCAAACCACACTGAGACATCACTTCACTCCAGTCAGAGTGGCTAAAAGGAACAAATCAGGAGACTATTGATACTGGCGAGGATGTGGAGAAACGGGAACCCTGTTGCACTGTTAGTGGGAATGCAAACTGGTGCAGCCACTCTGGAAAACAGTGTGGAGTTTCCTCAAAAAATTAAAAATAGGTCTACCGTATGACCCAGCAACAGCACTGCTAGGAATTTACCCAAAGGATACAGGAGTGCTGATGCATAGGGGAACTTGTACTCCAGTGTTTATAGCAGCACTTTCAACAATAGCCAATTGATGGAAAGATCCTAAATGTCCATCAACTGATGAATGGATAAAGAAATTGTGGTTTATATACACAATGGAATACTACTTGGCAATGAGAAAGAATTAAATCTGGCCTTTTGTAGCAATGTGGATGGAACTGGACAGCATTATGCTAAGTGAAAGAAGTTATACAGAGAAAGACAGATACCATATGTTTTCACTCTTATGTGGATCCTGAGAAACTTAACAGAAGACTATAGGGTAGGGGAAGGAAAAAAAATTAGGGAGGGAGCCAAAACATAAGACACTCTTAAAAACTGAGAACAAACTGAGGGTTGATGAGGGGTGGGAGGGAGGGAAGGGTGGGTGATGGTATTGAGGAAGGCACCTGTTGGGATGAGCACTGGGTATTGTATGGAAACCAATTTGACAATAAATTTCATATTAAAAAAAATGTAACCGTTGTATGCACCTAATAGAGCACCCAACTATGTGAAGCAAACATTACATTGACAGAAATGAAGGGAGAAATAGACAGTAACATAATGATAGTGGGAGATTTCAACACCCCACTTTCAGTAAGGGGATAGGTCAAACAAACTGAAGGTTAACAGGGAGCAGAGGATTTGAACAACACGATAGACCAATTGGATCTAATAGACATATATGGAACACTCCACCCAACAATAGCCGAATACACATTTTTCTCCAGTGTACCTGGAACATTCTTCAATATAGATCACATATTAGGCCACAGAACTATTCTTCACCAACTTAAGAAGAATTGAAATCATACCAAATACCTTTTTCTGACCATAGTGGAATGAAACTAGATATCAATAGCAAAAGGAAAACTGGAAATTTCACAGAAATGTGAAAATTAAACAGCACACTTCTGAATGAATCAGTGGGTCAAAGGAGAAAACACGGGTAAGTGGAAATTATCTTGAGACAAATGAAAATGAAAACAATATAATAAAACTATGGGCTGCAGCAAAAGCAGTACTAAGAAGGAAAATTATGATGATAAATGCATATATTGAACAAAAATTTCTGTTTGAGAGTCTAACAACTCAAGAACTAGAAAAAGAAGAACAAATTAAACCCAATTTTTAGCAGAAGGAAGTAAAGATTAGAAGCAGAAATTGATGATAGAATAGAAAAACAACAGAAAAATGACATTAAGAGTTGGTTCTTTGAAGATTCATGAATTTGAAAAGTTTTGGCTAGACTGTGAATAAAAGGAAACTCAAGAAAAATCAGAAATGAAAGGAGTTCTTACAGGTGATGGCACAGAAATAAATAAGATCAAACAGGAAAACTGAGGAATTATATGCCAAAAAATTGGGTAACCTAGAAGAAATGGGTACATTTAGAAATGTATATTATCTACCAAGACTAATCATGAAGAAATAAAAAGTCTGAACAGAGTTATAACTAGTAAGGTGATTGAATCAATAATAACCTTACAACACGGAAAAGCCTAGATCCATACCAAACATTTAAAGAATTGATACCAGTTCTCCAACTCTTCCTAAAATTTGAGGAGTTTGGAACACTTCCATATTCATTCTGTGAGGTCACCTGATGCTGAAATCAAACATACTACAAGAAAAGAAGACTGTAGACCAACATCCCTAATGAATATTGATGCAAAGATCATCAACAAAATATTAGGAAACTAAATTCAACAGCATATTAAAAGGAGTATACGTTATGTCTAAGTGAGATTTATTTCTGGAATGCAAGAATGGTTTAACTTGTGAAAATCAATCTGTATAATATACAACATGAACAGAATGAAGGACAAAACTGATATGATTATCTCAAATGGGTAGTAAAAATTTGACAATATTCATCATTCTTTCATGATAAAAACATTCAATGAACTGAGAATAGAAGGAAATTACCTCAATGTACAGAAGGCCAAATATGAAAAGCCACAGCTAACATCAATCAGTGGTGAAAAACTTTCAGTTTTTCCTCTAAGGTTAGGGTGCTTATTCTCACCACCTCTATTCAGTAAAGTACTGAAAATCTTGGCCAAAACATTCAGGCAAGAAAAACAAATCAAAAGGCATCCAAATAGGAAGGACAGAGGTGACATTATTTCTGTTGCAGATGACATGATCTTATATATAGAAGGCCTAAAGATTCCACACACATGAAAACTGTTAGAATAAATGAATTCAGCAAAGTTTTAGGTTATGGGATGAACATACAGACATAAATTGCAGTTCTGTACAATGACCAATTCAAAAGACAGCTTCAAAAGAATAAAATACTTGGGAATAAACTTAACTGAGGAGGTGAAAGATTTTCATATTGAGAACTACAAAACATTGCTGAAAGAAATCAAAGAAGACACAAATAAGTGGAAAGACATCTTGTATATATGGTTGGAAGACTTAATATTGTTAAAATGCCCTACTACCCAAAGTGATCTACAGATTCAATGCAAATGCTATTGAAATCTGTGTCATATTTTGCAGAAAGAAGAAAAATTCTAAAATTCATATGGCATCGTAAAGGACCCCAGGTTGTGAAATCAGTCTTGAAAAAGAAGAACAAAGTTGGAGGCTTTACACTTCTGACTTCATATTATAAAGCTACAGTAATCAAACAGTATGGTGTTGGTATAAAGACAGACATATAGACCAAAAGAACACCATAGGGAACCCAGAAGTACACCTTCCCTTATATGGTCAAAAGATCTTTGACAAAGGTGCCAAGGGTACATGATGGGAAAGGATAATCTCTTCAACATGTATTGTTAGGGAAACTAGAGATCCACAAGCAAAAGAATTAATTTTGGGGACTTACCTTACACCATACACAAAAATTAACTTGAAATGGTTCAAAGACCTAAATGTAAGACCCCTAAAAGAAAATATAGGGGAAGGGCTTCATGTCACTAGGTTTGGCAAGTATTTTTGGATATAACACCAAAAGCGTAGGCACCAAAAGCAGTAATCGACAAATGGTATGATATCAAACTTAAAAACTTCTGTGTAGCAAAGGGCACAATCAACAGAGTGAAAAGGTACCCTACAGAAAGGAAGAAAGTATCTGCAAACTGTATATTTGATAAGGGATTAATACTTATAGAACTCCTGCAACTCTGTAACAAAAAATAA
This sequence comes from Puma concolor, assembly GCF_028749965.1. Taxonomy (NCBI): domain Eukaryota; kingdom Metazoa; phylum Chordata; class Mammalia; order Carnivora; family Felidae; genus Puma; species Puma concolor. The sequence goes on from NC_141677.1 coordinate 20,980,744, forward strand.
AATTGTTAAAAAATTGATAAAGGTTTTGAATAGCCATTACTCCAAAGAAGATATACAAATGACCAACAATCATGAAAAGATGCTCAACATCACGTAATTATTAGGAAAATGCAGTTTAGAACCACAGTGAGGTATCACCTTACAGCCGTTAGGATGGCCATTATCCCCAAAGCAGAAAATAACAAGTGTTGGCAAAGATGTGGAGAAATTGGAACCCACGTGCACTGTTGGGAATGTGAAATGGTGCACATGGAAATATGGAAAATAGTATGATGGAAAATAGTATGATGTTTCCTTGTCAAATTAAAAATGGAATTATCATATGGTCCAGCAGTGCTACTTTTGCGGATATATATAAAAGAATTGAAAACAGCCATTCAAAGAGATAGGTGAATATCCATGTTCATTGGAGCATTATTCACACAGTAGCCAAGAGATGAAAGCAACCTAAATGCTCATCAATTGATAAATGGATAACGCAAATGTGGTGTATATATATGCACAGTGGAATGTAACCTTAAAAAGAAGAAAATCTAGGGGAGCCTGGATGATTCAGTTGGTTGAGCATCCAACTACTGCTCAGAGCATGATCTCACTTTTCATGAGTTTGAGCCCCACATCAGGCTCACTATTGTCAGTGTGAAGCCCACTTTGGATCCTCTGACCCCCTCTGTCTCTGCCCTGCCCCTGCTCACTCTTCCTCTCTCTCTCTCTCTCTCTCTCTCTCTCTCAAAAAATATACATAAAAAACTCTGCTTGGTAAAATCTTTAAAAAAGAAAATCTTGTAATATGCTGCAACATGAATGAACCTTGAGAACATTAAGCTAAGAGAAAATTAAAATAAGCCAGTCACAGAAAGATAAATACTGTATGACATGATTCCGTTTAAATGAGGTATCTAAAATAGTCAAAACTCTTAGAAACAGAAAGTAGAATGGTGTTGCCAGTGGCTGGAGGGAGTGGAATAGAAGAGTCTAGTCTTTGCTCAGTTACAGAGTTTCACTTTTGCAAGATGAAAAACATGTAGAGATCTGTTGCACAACAGTGTACATGTAGTTAACGTTATTGTACTCTTCATTTAAAAAATGGTTAATTGGGGCGCCTGGGTGGCGCAGTCGTTAAGCGTCCGACTTCAGCCAGGTCACGATCTCGCGGTCCGTGAGTTCGAGCCCCGCGTCAGGCTCTGGGCTGATGGCTCAGAGCCTGGAGCCTGTTTCCGATTCTGTGTCTCCCTCTCTCTCTGCCCCTCCCCCGTTCATGCTCTGCCTCTCTCTGTCCCAAAAATAAATAAACGTTGAAAAAAAAAATTAAAAAAAAAATGGTTAAGATGATGGGGTGCCCGGGTGGTTCAGTCAGTTAAGCATCCAACTTCGGCTCAGGTGATGATCTCCTGGTTAGTGAGTTCGAGTCCCGTGCTGGGCTCTGTGCTGACAGCTAGAGCCTGGAACCTGCTTCGGATTCTGTGCCTCTGTCTCTCCCTGTTCCTTCCTCCCGCTCACTCTCTCTCTCAAAAATAAATAAACATTAAAAAAAAATTAAAAAAATGGTTAAGATGGGAAATGTCACATATTTTTGTCTAAAACAAAAACCGAAAGGGGCGCCTGGGTGGCTCAGTCATTTGAGCCTCCGACTTTGGCTCAGGTCATGATCTCATGTTTGTGAGTTCAAGCCCCGCGTCGGGCTCTGTGCGGACAGCTCGGGGCCTGGAGCCTGCTTCAGATTCTGTGTCTCCCTCTCTCTCTCTGCCCCTCCCCCTCTTGCACTCTGTCTCTCTCAAAAATAAATAAACATTAAAAAAAAAAATAAAATCCTGTGTGTTGTCCTCTGATTTTTACCCCATAGGACAGATTTGCCTCAGGTAAACCTTTTGAACAGTCATAATTTTTTAAAAAAACTTTTTAAAAGTTTTAAAAATATAAGAGCAAAGGCATTTGAAAAGTCATAGTAGTTCTTTACCTTTCGTTAATAGTTTAAAAGGGAGAGCACTTTCTGTATTTCATAAGGGTGAAAGCACTCATCCATTGAAACTCAAACCATGAGTATTTCCTTCTGAGAGATGCATAAAAATAAGTCGGCATGAAGGCAGAGTCCTGCGGTAACTGGAACCTCGTAACAGCATTTACATTTGGTGTTAACATGCACACACAGGGAAAAGGATTCAGTTATTTTCAAGCTCTCAAATCCCAAATGTGCTGAATAGATATTTCTTTTAAAAAATAAATACACAAAATAGATTTGTGTGACTTGAAGTTTGAAATAAATGTTCTTACATTCCATAGTTAACAATTGTAACAATATCACTTTCTCAAGTTTCCATATTTTTAAAGTGGACTACTATGGTTTGGCTCAGCTACTAAATTAAATTATTGCTGGCTTGCACATTCCTATTGGTTACACTATAATCTTTACCTCCATTGGAAAATATGCCCTATTTTCTGTGTTTTCAGGCTCCTTGGCTTGAAATACCTCTGTTTAGCAACAAAACATGGATTTGTATGTGTGATCTGTGTTATGTGTATAGAAAGAAAAGAAATAGAAATGTGTTACTCTGTGAATGTTACAAATACACATTCAGAAGTGGCATGAAAAACATTTAGTGCAATTGTTTTCTTAATTGTTAGGAGTGATTCTAGTTATATACACATGTACATACATGATATATATAACATACACACCTGTATAGATGTTATATATTGAATTGTGTCCACCAAAAATTCATATGTTGGAATTTTAATCCCCAGTATCTCAGAAAGTGAGCTTGTTTGGAGATAGGGTTTTTATATAGGTAGTCAAATTAAAGCAAAGTCATTAGGATGGACCCTAATGCAATGTGACTGGTATATTTATAAAAAAGGGGAGATTTGGGCATAGACACACAATGGAGGGAAGATTTTGTGAAGAGCCATAGGGAGAACCTGGCCATCCCTCATAGCTCTTCGAAGAAACCAACCCAACAGCACCTTGATTTTGGACTTCTAGCCTCCAGAACTGGGGACAGTAAATTTGGGTTGTTTAAGCCACCCAATTTGTGGTATTTAGCTATGGTAGTACTAATAAGTTAATGCAGTATATTTCTCTGTTGTGAAAATCAGGATATACCCATTTAGCTGAAATAGGTAGTCTTTGAACAGTTTAACATTTTTTACTTTGTGTCTTGTAAGTACTCTTACGAAATTCAGGTTGGTCATGATGATGGAGCAATTGGATTTGGAAAGTGAGTCCAGGACTTCTGACCTTACTTTGCATAAATATAAATCAGACCTTTTTTAAATCATGAGTTTATGAGTTTGTGCAATTTGTAGCAGTGCCAGAGTCTACCAGAGACCTAATCATTTGGAGAGGCAGGATCAGAAATAAACCTGTCCTCATCTAGCACCAAAAAGGAAAAATAAAAAACAAACCAAAACAAAACCTTCGAAATTACACATACTAGATTTAAGTTTTCTGCAGATTAGAAATAAAATTGTTCATGTGACCAGATTTTCCACTGCCCTAAGCTGTAAGTGCCTTTTTATTGTGTTCATGTTATCATCAACAGAAGGGACACTTGAGTTCAGTGCTTGGAAAAGCGGAAGAATAAGCATTCTTTCAGCTGTTTGCCTCTGCCTTTCCGTGGCAGACCCAGACTTCCCATACCACACATCCGAATAAACCCCACCTGAGTTAACTATATCCAACCGATGTAGGAACATACCAGCATTCCCCAAACCTCTGGGAAAAAATAAAGATAGTGATTGGGAAGAATTTTAAAATGTTAGGTAGTTTTGTTGTTGCTGTTGGAGGTTGGGAGAGGTTAATATTTGGGTGAAAGTGTTCTATATCCACTTGACTTTTGTAGACTAAGATAATGAAGGCTGTTAAACTGGCTTGACCAATGATTTTCACATTAATTTTTAATTAAACAAACAAAAGAAACTATGTTATACAAAGCTAGAATTCTTTAAATCATGTTATTGGCTCTTTAAGTTGTCCAATATTTCCAGTAAATCAAAATATACCAAGGTATTTTTAAAAGGTCTTACACTGATGTTTAATGTAAGACTATAAATTTTGGAGTAATGAAGAACCCAAACCTTTAGGAAAAATTGACCTAGTCATTGGTAAAATTTTGTTATCTATTCTAAAAAGTGAATTTTGTATTTAGAAAATAGTTAATCAAGGGACGTTATATGATTTATTATGCTTATGAATATGAGAATTTTGTGATAGTTAATTTTGGGGTAGAGTTATTCTGTGTATTATCACCACAAATGCCCTTTTCAAATACATATGCTTTTTGTGCTTCTCTTATGACTATTTCCATTCTATCATTTTCTTTTTTTTTTTTTATTTTTTTTTCAACGTTTTTATTTATTTTTGGGACAGAGAGAGACAGAGCATGAACGGGGGAGGGGCAGAGAGAGAGGGAGACACAGAATCGGAAACAGGCTCCGAGCCACCAGCCCAGAGCCCGACGCGGGGCTCGAACTCACGGACCGCGAGATCGTGACCTGGCTGAAGTCGGACGCTTAACCGACTGTGCCACCCAGGCGCCCCCATTCTATCATTTTCAAACCCACAGTTATGAAATGATCAAGTCTGTTCAATTTTATGTTTTTGTTTTTAACATTTTAAATTGTGACATATAACACAGATGCAGCAAATGTAGCAGAATAATGAATAATGAATTATTTACACCAGTGAGGTCAAGAAAGAAAATATTGTCAGTACTCTAGAAGCATTCTCTTCATTCTATACCTCACCTTTGAAGGTCACAGCTCTCCTAATTTCTCTGCTAATGTCTTAGTTTGCTGTGTAGTTTTACCACTTATGTGAATCCCTATATACCTCGGTAGGTTTTACCTTCTTTTAAACTTCATGTAATTATACAGTATGTAATCTGTTAGGTCTGGCTTTACTCCCTCAAAATTGAGATCTATCCATGTTGTATGTAGCTACAGTTTTCATTGCTGAATGTTTTCTGTGGTATGAACATACCATAGTTTATCCTTTCCAGTCTGTTAATCCTTGCCATTTAACTGGAGCATTTGGCTTCACAAGTATTTTATGTAATTGTTGATATAGTTGGATTTAGATCTGTAATTTTATTAAGCATTGTTTGTCTCATCTGTTTTTATTTCAATCTTATTTTAATTTTTAATAGACCTTTATGTTTTAGAGCAGTTTTAGCTTCACAACACAATTGAGCAGAAGGTATAGAGATTTCTCATATATTCTGAGTCCCCACACATGTATATTCATTATCAGCATCTCCCACCAGAGTGATACATTGGTTCCAGCTGCTGAACCTGCATCGACATATCACAATCACCCAAAGTTTATAGTTTTATGTTAGGGTTCACTCCTGGTGTTATACATTTTGTGGGTATGGACAAATATGGTATGTTCTTTGATTTTTCCTGTCTAGTCTACTTTTGGGTTAATTGATTACTTATAAAATTTCCACCTAACTTAATGTAGTAGTTTTTTAATAATAGCTTTTTAAAAAAATTTGTAAATCGTTGCTGTAGGATTATACAGTATACATCTTCAGGTTGTCACAGTCTATTTAGGATCATTATTGTACTACTTTATGTGAAAGGAAAGCCCTTACAACCATGTAGGTTCATTTACCATCATCCTCCCTCCTTTATGATGTGGTTACCATATGTGTTATGTCTACGTACATAACATACATAGTACAATGGTACAGTTTTTTAAGTAATTTTATATTTTAATTCCAGTTAGTTAACATACAGTGTTATATTAGTTTCAGGTGTACAGTCTTGTGATTCAGCAATTCCATATATCATCTGGTACTCATCAGGACAACTGCACTCCTTAATCCCCATCACCTATTTAAAAACCTACCCTCTACCCCCTTCTTCTCTGGTAACCATCAGTTCTCTATAATTAAGAATCTGTTTCCTGGTTTGTCTCTCTCTTTTTCCCTTTGCTCATTTGTTTTGTTTCTTGAATTCCACATATGAGTGAAATCATATGGTATTGGTCTTTATCTCACTTATTTTGCTTAGCATTATACTCTCTGGTTCCACCCATGTCATTGCAAATGGCAAGATTTTATTCTTTTTTATAGCTACATAATATTCAATTGCATATCTATATACCATATCTCCTTTAACCATTCATCAATTGATAGACCCTTGGGCTACTTCCATATCTTGGCTATGGTAAATAATGCTGCTTTAAACTTGGAGGTGCATATATCCTTTTGAATTGTATTTTTGTATCCTTTGGGTAAATACCTAGTAGTACAATCGCTGGATTGTAAGGTAGTTCTTTTTTAAAATTTTTGTGCAACCTCCATACTGTTTTCCAGAGTGGCTGCGCCAGTTTGCATTCCCACCAACAGTGCAAGAGGTTCCCCAATCTCCACATCCTTGTTAACACCTGTTGTTTCTTGTGTTGTTGATTTCCTTTCTGACAGGTGTGAGGTGATATCTCATCATAGTTTTGATTTGTATTTCCCTGGTGGTAAGTGATGATGAACATCTTTTCATGTGCCTGTTGGCCATCTGGATGTCTTCTTTGGAGAAATGTCTGTTCATGTCTTTCCATTTTTTAAGTGAATTATTCAATTTTTGGGTGTTGAGTTTTATAAGTTCTTTATATATTTTGGTTACTAACCCTTTATCAGATATGTCATTTGCAAATGTCTTCTCCCATTCAGTGGGTTGCTTCTTAGTTTTGTTGATTGTTTCTTTCACTGTGCAGAGTGTTTTATTTTGATGTAGTCCCAGTAGTTTATTTCTGCTTTTATTTCCCTTGTCTCATGGGACCTATCTAGAAAAAAGTTGCTACAGGCAATATCAAAGAAGTTACTACCTGTGTTCTCCTCTAGGATTTTTATGAGTTCAGGTTTTATATATAAGTCTTTAATCCATTTTCTATTTATTTTTGTGTATGGTGTAAGAAAGTGGTCTAATTTCATTCCTTTGCATGTTGCTGTTCACTTTTTCCCAATACCATTTGTTGAAGAGACTGTCTTTTTCTTATTAGATATTTCCTGCTTTCTCGAAGATTAATCATATAATTGTGGGTTCCTTTATGGGTTTTCTATTCTGTTCTGTTCATCTATGTGTCTGTTTTTGTGCCAGCACCATTCTGTTTTGATTACTGTAGTGTTGTAATATACCTTGAAGTTCAGAATTGTGATTCCAGCTTAGCTTTTCTGTGTGAAGATTGCTTTGGCTATTTGGGGTCTTTTGTGGTTCCATACAAATTTTAGCATTGTTTGTTCTGTGTGTTAACTAAGTGGAAGGAAAATAAAAACTTAAAATGTAAAAAAAAGGAAACTTTGACTGATTTATGTTTAGAGTATATATCACCATGGGCATGAATTGTGTGGGTATCTTATGACTCCTTTCTTGGATATGAAAGTATAAGATTTGACATGACTTGTTCTGTTTTCCTGAATCTGAGATTTGCTCATTATCCTGTCTGTTGGGTTCGAATAGTTGTGACTAGCTTGAACTGGGTTGTCTTCAAATTTTTTCATAGACTTTTTAGAGTTATATAATGGAAATAGAGAATGTCTAGATAAGTATGTGCTCCTTTCAGGGTAACACTGGCTCACACTCTAGCTATTGGTTGGACAAACATTTCCTGGAGAGGACTGTATGAAGTTAGCCTTCCAATGACAGATCCAGGCGTGCGTGTGTGCATGTGTGTGTGTGTTTCAAGAAATTTTGCTGCTGCCCAAGCTGGCATACACCATCTAACAAAACAAACCCACCTACTCATTTAACTAGTCCTGTTTTCCCCCAGAAGCCTCTTTATGATGTCCTTTGTGGAATTCACATTCTATTCTTAGCTTATGTAAAGAATCAGTAAAGTGGGCTGGAATACAGAAAATAGGGAAGTGCTGGGGGTTAAGGCATGTTGGAGAGGCTGTGCCATGCCTTAAAGGGGCCACCTTTGCTCTGCTACATCAGATGTTGCCTATGGGAATGCAGGTGAGACATGGCCAGATCTTCCTATGGTTTAAATAAAAAGGTAGAAATTTGTAGTTTTTGTATGTAGTCTCTCAGATTTTATTGTTGGCAACAAGTTCAGATTGAAAAAATTATGGCAAAATTAAATACCATCTGTTTTCAGCCTCCAGTTTAGCTTATATGAAGCTAGCTTGTTGCTCTTTTAGGTAGCAGGTGATACTCACAGAACATTGCCTTCACTGGGATTTCATGGTAACCAGTCCTTGTAGGAGTCAGCCCTGGGGCGATTTGTAGTGAATGCCTCTTGTAGTTGCAGGAAAAATTCAGGTCCAAATGATACCCATGCATGGTTGACCACAATTTTACCTAAAGTGAAACCTTTATTGTTGTAATTACCTAATATGAAATCTTAACTGTTGTAATTTATTTTGTTATCCTGTCTTATCAGCAGTTTCAAATGCTTAAGAAAAAAATGAATAGCAAAGTATCAGTTTTGCAACCCAGAGGATGTTTTTATTTTTTTTAAATAATAGACTTTACAAACTGATAACACTGGCTTCTTGCCTTATGAATATATCAGCTTTTATTTTTTAATGTTTAAGGAATGAATCAGATTTTCAAGTGTGCTCAGTTAAGTTGGTACCTACAGAAATAATGGAGGATTCTTATTTTCTTCACTGGTAAGAATTTATAATTCATTCCAGTAGAATTTTTTAAAATGTTTTATTTTAGAGCAATTTTAGATTTACAGAATAGTTGCAAATATAGTACAGAGAGTTCCCATATGTCCCACAGCCAGTTTCCTCTTATTACATCTTACATTAGTATGGTATATTTGCACAATTAATGAACCAGTAATGATGCATTATTATGACCCAGAATCCATATTTTCTTCAGATTTCCTTAGTTTTTACCTAATGTCCTTTTCCTGTTTCAGGACTCCAACTAGGATACCATATTACGTAATTGTCATGTCTCCTTAGATTCCTCTTGGCTGAGAGTTTCTCAGACTTCCCTTGTTTTTGATGATTTTCACAGTTTTGAGGAGTACTGGTTAGGTATTTTGTAGAATGTTCTTCAGTTGGGATTTGTTTGATGTTTTTCTCATGGTTCAACTGGGGTTACGTGTTTTGGGGAGGATGACCAGAGGGGTGAAGTGTTACGGAAACCAGTCTGGATCACCCAGCAGAAGAACCAAGCAGCACTTGGAGATCTTGGAAGGCAGGAGGTTTATTTTACACCAGTGGGCTCAGAGTAGGTCATTTTCCAGAGGTCTGAGCCCAGAGCTTCAACAGAGGGGACCATTTAGTCTGTTACTTCCGCATTCCTCATTATTAGTAATTTGGTGCCTGAAACAAGCAGGGTTGGAAGAAGAACCCGAATGGAAGTCTTCAGGCAGAGATTGAAATTCCCTTATCACTCATGCCGGCCATCATATAACAGATTTTTCCCTATCAGAAGTACACCATATCAAGGGTACACACTGCCAATATGACTGATGACTGTTGATAGTAATCCTGGTTACCTGACTAACTTAATGTTGGCCAGGTTTATCCATTGAAATGTTACTCTTCTTAAAATTTTGCTTTTCTGTACTAGACTTTCTGGAGGAAGTCATTTGGTGCAGCCCACACCAGTAGGGAGTCCTGCTGTATACCCCCTTGAGAGGAGAGAACCTACACAATATGATGAAATCCTTCTTTGTAGGGCGTTGGCCATATCAGTATGGACCATGGGTATTTATTTTATTCTTTTGGTAATAATGTAATACTAACTTATTTTCTTGCTCAGATTATTCTGGCTTTGAGCATTGAAAGCTCTTTCAGTTGGCTTCTGTGTCCCTTTGACATACTCTCATCATTGTGCTTTTTTTTTTTTTTTTAAGCACCTTTGTACTTCGTGGCACTGCATGATACTCATGCCCATCCTTTATATTCCCTGTCCCAGCTCTAGAAACAGCCATTTTCCCAAAGAATGCTGGTTCTTTTATTGGAGAATGGTATTAGAAACCAAGATCTGGTGTCCTCATGGATACTGAAATGCATTGCTTCTAGGCCCTTTAAGCTGACAGAACAAGAAGTTGTGTATAGTAACCAACATGTATGCACATATTTATAACTGTTTCCACTTGTATCCATGTGTATCTATATTCAGCTAAATTCCCTCCAACCCTAATCTGTTACCACATGGATCATTGGAGCTTTCCTGTTGTCTGTAAATCCCCACTCTACAGAGGGACATCTGGTTTCTGTGATCCATTTACTTAATTCATTTATTTAATTGTTCAATTTCAGTATGCAGTGTCTATTGGTTTTAGAATTGTTTACTAACACCACTTGTGAAAAATAATTTTATCAATTTTACTTGCCTTTCTTTTCTCTTGTTGAAAGTTAGGTGTTAATGATCATGCCAGGTAGATTGTGTGACTTTCTCCCCACTGGATTTTGAGTTCCTTGAATTTAGAGACCAAATCTGTTTATCTTCATAGCCTTGTATAGGGATTGAGGCTTAGTTAAATTAAATGTTGAGGGGTGCCTGGATGGCTCATTTGGTTTAGCGTCTGAGTATTGATTTCGGTTCAGGGCATGGTCCTGGGATTGAGGCCAGGGTTGGACTCTGTGCTGAGAAACTCTGTGCCTGCTTAAGATTCTCTCTCCCTCTGCACCTCTCTCTCTCTAAAATAAAATATTAAAAAAATAAAAAAAAAACAAGATTTAAAATTGGGAAATGTTGAAAGAGTGAAAAATGACATTTTTTTTTTTAGTATACACAGGTAAGGAAGCAAGTATAGTTCTCAAGGTGCTTAGCCTAGATGTAAGGAAGCAACGTTCTTAAGATACTTAGCATAGACATTCTTGTGTGTGTCTCTTCTGGTAATGAGAGTTTGAGAGTAATTATGGAATTACTGTTAATAGATTTATATTGCATACTTATTGCTTTATTTTAATGCCTTATAATAATATTCCTAATAACATTTTAGAAGCCTGAAAAAAAAAATTGTTTCCCTAAAGGTCCCTTAAGATTGACTTCTGTGCAAAGGAGTATAAACATAAAATCCCATAACATAAACACAGTCTCAATGGTGATTGTCATTTGAGATTGTAAACATTGCTTATCAAAGTATGTAATAGTGAGCCTGTTGCGTATTCCCTACTTACAAATGTACTCTAAATGTGACTTTAAGCCACTTTGCAAAACAGTGGCCAAAAGAGTTAATTTGTCACCCAAATAACCTGATTAAAGGAGTAGTTGAGGTTCTAAATAGAGTCCTTAATTTTACTTATTATTGCATTCAGTTTAAGATAAACTCCCCCCCCCCCAATTTTGTAAGGTTCTCTTGACTAGGGATTGCTTCAAACATATTGTTCTAACAACCTAATAAGTATTTTGTTGAATTTAATTCTCAATTATGTACACAACCTAACATATAGTGTTAGTGAATGGACACCTGAATGATGTTAATCTTCTCTATTCATAAAATGGATAACAAGATAGTAATTCAAATTTCAAGAGTTTGTTGTGTCTCTCTATTATCATAAATCACTTACAGTTGTAAAATGTTGTGTAGATCATATTTTGGTTTGGCTATCAACTGATATTCTCAGAATAAACTTTCTTAAAGACATTGTGTGGATATTTGTTTTGCTTTTTAAAGTTTTTGTTACTGTCATTAAGTAAAGGTTTTTCAGTTTAGGATTGATATCTTACCTATTTCCAAAAAGGAGTTGTTGGCTTTGTTAAATTAAAAATTAAGAACATGGAACCAATTGCACAAAGATACTTGAACACAAAAATAGATTTTGTTACAGTTGAGTAATAAGAATATATTAGAGTTCTGCTGTCAGAGTTATATTTTATGTTCTTTGATGAAATAAGGTTGCATGAATCATATTTCATCGAAGAACATTTCAGTCATTTCTAAGAATACAGTGTGTGTGTGTGTGTGTGTGTGTGTGTGTGTGTGTTTTAATTGTAAAAGTAGTACATGATCTTTTAGGAAAAAAATTCAAAAGCATAATTGTACCCTTTCCTCCTCCTCTCCATCTCCCAGGGGTAGTCACCAGTAACTATTCCTCCTGCATCCTTTTAGGTTTTTGCTTTTGGGCACATACATAAGCACACTAACACAACTCTGATTTTTTGTGCAAATGCATGTATCAGCAACTTTTGGTTTTCTTTCTGTATTATGTAGTATATCCATATTTTTGTGCTTATGAGACACTTCATTCTTTTAAGAAACTGTTGTGTTAGGGGCACCCTGAGTGGCTCAGTCAGTTAAGTGTCTGACTTTGGCTCAGGTCATGACCTCGTGGTTTGTGAGTTTGCCCCCTGTGTTGGGCTCTGTGCTAACAGCTCAGAGCCTGGAGTCTGCTTCAGATTCTGTGTCTCCCTCTCTGTCCCTCTCCCACTCATGCTCCATCTCTCTCTCTCAAAAATAAGTAAACATTAAAAAAATAATCTGTGGTGTTCTATAGTATGGATGTATCATAATATAACTATTCCTCTACTGGTGGATTTTTATATTTTCACTATTTTTTTGTGATTATAGATAATGTATTAAACATTTTTGTACATTATAGTACACCTTACACATTGTGCAACATTGTCTATAGGGAGGTTTCACCAAAGTGTAATTGCGATCAATTTAAATTCCCAAAGCTTGCCAAAGTTAGCATGAAATACATTTTCTGTTTTAACATTTGACATGTACCATTAATTTCTTTCAAAGGTCCTTAGAGTTTCAAAAAAATAGTTGAAATCTGCTATTTGTTTCCTGATCCAACTAAGGATATAGAAATGAGGTAGTCTATAGATAAAAGAAGAATTTAAACTGATGTCTATTTTGGCTTATGGTCTATTTTATTAAATATGCTCAGAAACTAATTGACTTAAAGTAATTTGAAATTTACAGAAAAGTTGCAAGAACAATATAGAAAACTTAACATTTTGTGGAATTTCTCTTTCTCTTTATGCCCATTATTTATTTTGAGGGAACTATTTGAGAATAGGTTGCATATATCTTGCCCCTTTACACAGTAGTACTTCAGTGTGTATTTTCTTTTTCTTTTTTATTATTTATTTATTTATTAAATTTTATTTAAATCCAAGCTAGTTAACATACAGTGTAGTGGTTTCAGGAGTAGAACTTAGTGATTCATCCCAGTGCCCATCCCAACAAGTGCCCTCCTTAATGCCTATCACCCATTTAGCCTATCCCCTCACCCACCTCCCCTCCAGCAACCCTCAGTTTGTTCTGTACTTAAGAGTCTCCTATGGTTTGCCTCACTCACTGTTTATCTTATTTTATTTTTCCTTCCTTTCCTGTGTCCATTTGTTTTTTTTCTTAAATTCCACATGAGTGAAATCATATTTGTTTTTCTGACTTATTTTACTTAGCACAGTATCCTCTAGTTCCATCCATATTATTGCAAATGGTAAGATTTCATTCTTTTTAATGGCCGAGTATACTCCATCGTATACCACACCTTCTTTATCCATTCTTCAGTTGAAGGACATTTGGGTTCTTTCCATAATTTGGCTATTGTTATAGCACTGCTATTACTTATTTTATTTTAGAGCAAAAGAGTGAGTGAGCACATGTGCGAGAAGGGGAGGACAGAGGGAGGGGGGAGAGAAAGAATCCTAAACAGGCTCCATACTCAACACAGAGCATGATGTGGGGATCGATTCCTCAACCCTGGGTTTATGACCTGAGCTGAAATCAAGAGTTGGACACTCAACTGAGATACCTAGGCACCCCCATACTGCACTTACTTCTAAGGATACTTAGAACCTTCTCACTTTCTCCTTTAGTGAGTTTATTTAATACATTTGTTAGATTCCTTTGTGACAGTCTGCATTCCATCCTAGAATTCTTCAACTTTTTATTTATTTATTTAATTTATATTTAATGTTTATTTATTTTTGAGAGACAGAATACAAGTAGGTTAGGGGCAGAGAGAGAGAGGGAGACACAGAATCCGAAGCAGGCTCCAGGCTCCAAGCTGTCAGCACAGAGCCCCACGCGGGGCTCGAACTCACAGACTGTGAGATCATGACCTAAGCTGAAGTCGGATGCTCAACTGACTGAGCCACCCAGGTGCCCCTCTTCAACCTCTTAAATAATCTAAAATGTGAATACTTTAAGGTTTGCTCTGTATGCTGTAAAGTTTTATGGGTTTGACAGATGCACAATGTCCTGTATCCATCATTGTAATACCTTACAGAGTAGTTGCACCATTCTAAAAATTTCACTTGCTTTACCTGTTCATTCCATACCTCTTCCCAATCCTCTGGCAATAGTTTGTGCCCTCTTCAGAATGTCACATAGAAGTAATGGTATAGTATGTAGCCTTTTCAGACTGGCTTCTTTTATTTAGGTATGTGCCTTGAAGAAATCATCCTTGCTTTTGCCCGGCTTTTTTTACTCCTCCCCCCCCCCCCCCCATAGTATTCCATTGTATGCAAGACTACAGTTTGTTTACATATTCACCTATTGAGATTGTTAACATATTTTGGCCATTATTAATGAAGCTTCTATAAACATTTTCATGCAGGTGTTTTTGTGGACATAAATTTTCATGTGAATTGGGTAAATACCTAAGAACAGGATTGCTTAATTGTATGTTCAGGCTACATTTAGCCTTATGGCACTGCCAAACCACATTCCAAAGCGTCTGTACCTTTTGCCTTGCCACCAGAAACGAATGAGAGTTCTGTTGCTGTGAATTTTTGCCAACATTTGATATTGTCAATGTTTTGGATTTTAGCCATTCTAATAAATATGTAGTGGTATCTTATGGTTTTAATTTGTCCTGTATTTCCCTAATAATGTATGATGTTAAGCATCTTTTCATATGTTTATTGGCCATCTATATAATAGTTCTTTGGTAATTTTGGCCCTTTTTACATTGGGTAGTTTTTTTCTTGAGTTTTAGAAAATCTTTGTGTATTTTATGTACAACTTCTTTATTAGATATGTATTTTGCATTGGGTACTTTTTTCTTCTTGAGTTTTACATTGGGTAGTTTTTTTATTCTTGAGTTTCAGAAAATCTTTGTGTATTTTGTGTGCAACTTCTTTATTAGATATGTATTTTGCAAATATTTTCTTTCAGTCTGTGGCTTGTCTCTGTTCTCTTAATAGTGTCTTTCACAGATAAGTTTTAAATTTATCAAGTCCAACTTCTCTATTCTTTTGTAGATAGTGTTTTTGGTATTTAAAAACTCATCACTGAACCCAAGGTCATGTAGATTTTCTTCTGGAAATTTTATAGTTTTGTATTTTACATGTGGGTCTATGATCCATTTTGTGCTAATTATTTTTAAGGTGTAAGGTCTAAGTTTAGGTTCATGTTTTCTTTTTTGCATATGGATATCCAATTGTTGTAGCACCATTTGTTGAAAACACAATTCTTTTTCCTTGAGTTACCTTTGTGTCTTTTTCAAAAATCAATTGTCTGTATTTGTGTGAGTGTCTTTCTGTTCTGTTCCATTGATTTGTGTGTCTCTTCTTTGCCAATTCCACTATCTTGATTGAGTTTGACTATAATTGGTATTAATTTTCAGTTAGGAGTTGAGAAAGGGGTTCTCGTGCAATTTTATGACAATGCTTGTGTGTTTGAGTGTTCTTAAGGCATTAGCTGTTGAATCTCCTTCATCTATCATAAACTCTTTTTTTTAAAGTTAGTTTTACTTATTTTGAGAGAGAGAGAGTGTGAGGTGGGGAGAGAGAGACAATCTCAAGCAGGCTGTCAGTGCAGAGCGCAGCGCAAAGGTTGATCTTACAAACCTTGAGATCATGACCTGAGCTGAAACCAAGAGTCAGACACTCAACTGACTGAGCCACTCAGGCACCCCTCCATCTTAAACTCTTAACATTCCATATTGTTTGTTTTCAAGTGACACTGAGAATGCACATCCCTGGTCTTCCTTCATATCCCTGTAATAGTAAATATAACCTCTTCCTGACATGCAATGTATTTATTTATTTTTCGTGTATTCCCTTTATCTTTCACTAGAACTGAAGATCTACAAGAGCAGGAATTTTCTTGTTGTTTACTGCTGTGGCCCTTTGCTATAGGATTTTCCTGGTGTATAATATCTCAACGATATAATGTGAGCTAGGTGAATGAAATACAGTGTTTCATATTTGTAACACCCTTGTGCAATAGGAAATTATACAAAGGTGAATTTGGAGAATAGCTAAACATGATTTAAAATTGGAAAAGCCTGCAGTTGGTAGTTTCAAAGTGGTATTGCATGTTACCCTTATTTCTTAAACTGTACTGAACTTGATTGATAATGACTCATTCTTTGTAGATTATCATACCAGGTGCTTTTCCTCAAGATGATAGTCCTATGTGTAGAATTATTATCTATAACAGCATGTGGCTTCAGACAGTATTTTTAATTACTTAAAAAAAATCAGGGACACTTGGCTGGCCCTGTTGGTAGAGCATGTGACTCTTGATCTCAGGTTCAGGCCCCATGTTGGGTGTAGAGCTTACTAAAAAATAAACTTAAAAAAAAATCTCTTGTACATCTGCCTTTTGTTACTAAGTGTTCCTATGTTTATCTCTATATGTTTCTCCCTGAATTTAGTTTTACTTGTTTTTTTGTCATCCTCCTTAAAGTGAGTCCCATAGGGCTTGTTCATCTCTGCTCTCTGTTAGTAGGCACTCTCAATAAATGTATGACAGATGTTGTGGGTGGAGTAATGGCCTACTAAAGTTACCCACTGCCTAATCCTTGAAACCCATGAATATGTTATACTGGCATGGGGGCATAGTGGATTAAGGTTGCAAGTGGAATTAAATTTGTTAATCAACTGGGAGATTGATTTGTTAATCAATAGGGAGATTATCCAGGTGAGCTCATTGTAACCATAGGGTGATAAGTGACAGAGGGAGGCAAGAGAGTTAGAGTCATAGGGGTACAAGGGAAAAAACTGTACTGACCCTTGTTGGCTTTAAAGATGGAAGGGATCCTGAGCCAAGGAATGTGGGTGGCCTCCAGAAGCTGGAAAGGCAAGGAAACATTCTACACTAGAGTTTCCAGAGGGATGCAGCCCTGCCAACATCTTGACTTTAGCCCAGTAAAACTCAGTTTAGACTTCTGACCTTAAAAATTGTGGTATAATAAATTTGTGTGTTTTTTAATTTATTTTTTTATTTTTTATAGAGAAAGAATGTGAGTGGGGGAGGGGCAGAGAGAGAGGGAGACACAGAATCCAAAGCAGGCTCCAGGCTCTGAGCTGTCTGCACAGAGCCCAATGTGGGGCCTGAACTCTTGAACCGTGAGATCATGACCTGAGCCAAAGTCGGATGCTCAGCCTACTGAGCCACCCAGGTGCCCCAAAATTTGTGTTGTTTTAAGCCATTAAGTTTGTGGTAGTTTGTCGTACCAGCAATAGGAAACTAATACAAACACAGATATCTAGTGCAAAGAGCACTATAAATTAATTTCAAAAGTTAACGTTCTGAAAACATATAAAATATATCAAGACAAATAATTTTGGGGGAAGTGGGTCTCCCTATTTTTAGTTTTCTTTAATGAACATCAGGATTTTAATCCTATTTTTGTATGCAAGAACTTCTTGTGTTATTTTCAGGGGTTAGCTTTTGAGTAGTTTTGCCAATAAAGTATAAAACCTATAAGAAATTTGAAGGTGTCTGCCTAATAATGGGTTTGGTTGAAAGGGAGTTCATGTGATAATGGTTTTAGCTTCCTTGTTACTTCCAGTATTTGAAGGGATTGGTGACCTATACAATTAAAAACATTGAGGGGCACCTGAGTGGCTCAGTTGGTTAAATGTCTGACTTCAGCTCAGGTCATGATCTTGCAGTATGTCAGTTTGAGCCCCGTGTTGGGCTCTATGCCAATAGCTCAGAGCCTAGAGCCTACTTCACATTCTGTGTTTTCCTCTGTCTCTACCCCTGTACCGGTCACAGTGTCTCTGTCTCAAAAATAAACATTAAAAAAATTAAAAACATTGAATAATTTATATGTGATTTTGGACTCTTGGGTAATTTAGAATGAGGATTTTATTTTAAAAATAATTTGTATTTAAAAAGTAGTTAATATTAAAATCAATTATTTTTTTGAGATTTTAAATGGACAGATTTCTTACTGAGTGGTAAGTGGAAGTCAAGATTTGATTGAATTCAGAGTTGCTAATCCCTTATTAGAATCAGAAGGAGCTCTGAAGATTTGTAGATGTCCCACTAATTCCATGGTTGAGGAATGCTGAGATTCAGAGAGGGTAGTGTAAGGGATTAGCTCATTAGTTTACCCTGAGCAGAATATAGGTCTGGGTTCTAAATCCAGTCTTTTCCTGTCTTGCTGCACACAGGGGTAAGGTAAAAGTTGGACAGTTTTAAGCCTTAGAGTTGCACTTCATTGATTCAGTCAATTCTATAGTTATGTGCTTTTAATAAAAGGCCTGCAGTATATAGATTCCCTTTTAATATACAGCAGCCATTATAAACATCGTAGACAAACAGGCATTCTTACGGTATTGTTCAGTTTCTGCATTTCATACTTTTTTGTTTTTCCTGTGATGCCATTCTAAATTGCAGTAGTTTTGAAAGTACAAAAAGAAAGAGTAAGAATCAGACAAAATGCTGGTTTGTTGGGACAACATACACAAGATAAGAATTATTTTCTTTTTTAGACCCATATAATGTGGGCATTTAATATGGCAAAAAGAAAGACCTAATTTTTAAAATGTAATATTAATATCGGTTTAACTATCAGATTTTTAAAATTCGTACATGACTTACATGTGGATATTTTGCTTCCCCAGCTTTTTTAGACTGATATTTGATTATGGTATGAATTCTATGTATACCTCTTTTTCTATAATGTATATTATAATCATACTACTTTATTTCTTCATAAGCTTAATTCAGTTACATTTGGTTATTTCTTGGCTTTCTGTCTGATCAAGAATATAAAGAATATGTAAACTCTGAATTCATTAGTTTCAATTTCCATGTTTGTCCAGATTTTGTGGTAAATACTTCAAAGTCTTTTTTAAAAGTAAAAAGAGCTAATAAGTAACTCACACATGATAGGGAGGGAGAGAAAATCACTGTCTTAGTTCATGTCAATTAGAGCTAGGAAAATCACTTGGGAAAAAAGTGCATTTTTGAGATTTTTTGCTTGAATTGCCATCAGATAGTGTAAACTCCGGAAACTTGGTATAATGCACATTCTTTTTCTTTTATTTCCTTCTTTTCCTTTCTTTTTTTTTTTTTGGTGGTAGAGGCTTTTTATTTTCTAATTTTCATTCTTTTTAGGTTTTTATTTAAATTCCAGTTAACATACAGTATAATATTAATTTCAGGTGTATAATATAGTGATTCAACACTTGCTTACATCGCCCAGTGCTCATCACAGGTGCCCTCCTTAATTCCCATCACCTATTTAACCCTTCCCACCACCCATCTCCCCTCTGGTAACCGTCAATTTTTTCTGTATAATTAAGAGTCTGGGGCTCTTGGGTGACTCAGTCAGTTGAGTGTCTGACTCTTAAGCTCAGGTCATGATCCCAGGGTCATGGGATTGAGCCCTACATAGGGCTCCCTGCTGAACATGGAGTCTGCTTAAGATTCCCTCTCTCTTCTCCCTGCCTCCCTCCCTCTCTCTACCTCTCCATCTCTCCCTCTATTCCCCCCTCTCTGTCTGCCCCTCTTCCCCACTTTTTTCTCTCTCTCTAAAATAAAAAAAAATCTTTAAAAAAGTCTGTTTCTTTGTTTATCCCTCTCTTCTTTCCCCCCTGTGCTTTTTTGTTTTGTTACTT
This sequence comes from Puma concolor, assembly GCF_028749965.1. NCBI lineage: Eukaryota > Metazoa > Chordata > Mammalia > Carnivora > Felidae > Puma > Puma concolor. The sequence goes on from NC_141677.1 coordinate 21,000,484, forward strand.
AAATTCCACATATGGGTGAAATCATATGGTATTTGTTCTTCTCTGACTTATTTTGCTTAGCATATACTCTCTAGCTCCAACCATGTTGTTGCAAATGGCAAGATTTCATTCTTTTTTATGGCAGAGTAATTGTGTGTGTGTGTGCGTGTGTGTGTGCGTACACACCACATCTTCTTTACCCATTCCTCAGTTGATGGACACTTGGGCTATTTCCATAATTTGGCTAGTGCAGATAATGCTGCTATAAACATTGGGGTCCTTTGTGTAAATACCTAGTAGTGTGATTGCTAGATTGTAGGGTTAGTTCTATTTTTAACTTTTTGAGGAATCTCCATACTGTTTTCCACAGTGGCTGCCCAGTTTTCATTCCCACCAACAGTGCAAGAGGGTTTCCCTTTCTCTACATCCTTGTCAACACCTGTTGTTTCTTGTGTTGTTGATTTTAGCCCTTCTGACAGGTGTGAGGTGATATCTCATTGTAGTTTTGATTTACATTTCCCTGATGGTAAGTGATGATGAACATCTTTTCATGTCTGTTGGCCATATGGCTGTCTTTGGAGAAATGTCTGTTCGTGTGTTCTGCCCATTTTTTTTAAATTGGGTTATTATTAGTTTTTTGGATGTTGAGTTTTGTAACTTCTTTATGTATTTTTTGGTTATTAACCTTGTATTGGATATGTGATTGGCAAATATTTTTCCCCATTCAGTAGATTGCCTTTTAGTTTTGTTGATTGTTTCCTTTCCTGTGCAGAAGCTTTTTTATTTTGATGTAGTCCTGATAGTTTATTTTTGCTTTTCTCTCCCTTGTCTCAAGAGACATACCAGGTAAGAAGTTGGTATGCCCCATGTCAAGGACGTTACTGCCTGTGTTCTCCTCCAGGATTTTAATGGTTTATCTCACATTTAGGTCTTTAATCCATTTTGAACTTATTTTTTGTGAATGGTGTAAGAAAGTGATGCACTTTTTTGATTCCTGTTGTGACAACCTAATGGATGTCAGGATTTTGTTTTATAGCTGAAGAGATTGGAGGCCATTGGATTTTTTTTTAGGTGATTGCCTTAGGACATGAGTAGCATATTAAAAGTTGCAGCTTGTGGTCTTAGACATTGCATCTATTTGACTGAATCAGTTACTCCAGCATTGCTTTTGTGTGGTGTCGAGGACAGAATTGACCACCCAGGTAGTTAAAAAGTAATCAGTAATCCTGGCAGGAATCCTAGAAACATCGGTATAAATAAGCCAATTTTCTCTTCTGATCATCAAGATCGAAAAAGGGAAGCGGAGGTCTGGGTAATGACATTCTCTGTATGTGAAGTCAGTTAATTTTCAGTGAGGTAGATCAGTATTTTCATCTCTTATGGTAATGATTAGCAACTCTTGTTCAGGGAAGTTTCAGTGAGTGCTTGAAAAATATGGGTCAGTGAAGTCTCTCATGTGAAACTCAATGTTGGTCTGGCATCTCTGGAACTCAAACGATGGCCAAATGGGTTTGGCCTCTGTTAAACAGTTTTAATCATTAAATGGAAATGGATAAAATTGGTGAACAAATACAGTGGCTTCAAAGCCCTGATTTGGTTTTTAAATAGCCCCTAACTTTGGTTGGAGGAGAGTCAAGTGAAATATTTCACCACTGGAGTTATCACTAAAGAGAATTAGTTTGGTAAATGGTGCTAGTTTCTGTAAACATGGTGTTCTACACTAAGAATCAGAACTGTCATTCCCAGTTAGGTAGCATTTGCATGGAGAAGTAATATGAAATTATATGTTTTATAAAAATGTCTTCCATTTATTTGTTTAATTATGGTTATTTAGATAATTTATAAATTATAGAATGAGAAAATCTATTTGTAAGCCTGTGGAACTTCTATTTAGATGTGATGGGGATTGTTAATATTATGGCAAACTATTAACTTGGGATGAAAGTTATATCTCCAAGGTTGTGTGCAAAATGCATCTCTTATTGCTGAACAGGAAGCCTTGATATAATTTTATTGGCATGGGTGTATGCGTGCAAGGTAGAAAAAGAATATTAATCATTTACAGTTTCTCAAATTCTGAAATTGCATTACTAGTTCTAAAATAAATATTATAATAAGTCAATTTGGTGATGCATTGAAGCATTTCATGTAAGGCAAGAATGTTAGAGTTATTAGAATTCTTGATGGGCTATAAATTCACTTAGCATTCAAGTTTGCAACTTGGTTGACAGTATGAAGGGGAAAAGAAACTTTATCAAGAAATATGACTTACAACATATTGACCTAGAGTTAAGTTAGCATAATTTCAACCCCTCAAATGCCAAATTTGGTCCTTGAAACTAAGAGTAATTTGGTTGAACATTGATGCAGCAGGAACCTTAGGTTTTTTCAAATCACTGTTCTGATTATTTTTGAGTTATTTTTGTAAAAACAGAAATTGCAATGTTATAATTACGTGGATAGTATTTGCAGAGATAAGTATTATAGTTGGAGTGGTTAGGAAGAAAACAATCTTAAATTACTAAATCTGCAGGTCAAAGGAGAATATCCAGGCATCAAAGTCCAGAGGAGTCCCACTTAATTTTTTCTCATGTCTCTTTCTTCTCAGTTATACTCAGTTTCTATTTAAAACATAATCTATTTTTTTTTCATGATTTTTTGTTAGTGGAGTGTCTTCTTGAGTAGTTTCTTCATATGGGGCACATGGTTGGAAGAATAGTCTCCCAAAGATATCCGTGTCCTCATTCTTAGAACCTGGAAATGTTACCTTATGTTGTAAAAGGAACTTTATAGATGTGATTAAATTAAGGATCAGGAGACTATACTGGATAATCATTTCTTCCCTGAAGAATTTCCTTTAATATTTCTTATCCTTTACCATTATTATTTTGGTTTTATTTTTGAAAGAAATTTTCATTGACTAATTCTAGATTGACAGTTTTTTCCTTTCATTACTTTACAGACGTTCTACTGTCTTCTGGCTTGCATTATTTCTAATGAGAAATTGGCCATTAAGTATAAATTAAATTTGCTCTGTAAATAATGTGTATTTTTTACTCTAGTTGTATTAAAGATTTTTTCTTTAACACTGGTTTCAGCACTGATGATGGTATATATGTCAGTATTGTTCTTTAACACTAGTTTCAGCACTGTGATGATGGCATATGTATCAGTGTTGTTTTATTCATGTTTCTTATGCTTAGAGTTCATTGAGCTTCTTGAATTTATAGGTTTATATTTTTTCATCAGATTTAGAAAATTTTCAACCATTATTTAAAAAAATACTTTCTGTTCCCCTCCTTTGGAGACTTGATTTATATTTATACTAGTTTGCTTGAAGTAGTTCCATAGCTCACTGATGCTTTGTCCATTTTTCACCAGTATTTATTTTTATCATTGTATTTCATTTTAGGTAGTCTTTGTTACTATGACTTTAAATCCACTTATCTTTTTAAAATTATTATTATTATTATTATTATTGTTATTTTTTACAAATTTTAATGTGGCTTTTAATCCTATCCAGTGTGAAACCCCCCCATTCATTGTAGTTTTTATCTCTAGAAGTTCAGTTAGAATCTTTTAATATCTTAAAAATTTCAAATTTTCTTTGCATTTTTTTGATCACACAGAAACCTTTAAAAAATATTCTTGTCTGCTATTTAATTTTTTTATGTTTATTTATTTTTGAGAGAGAGAGAGACCAAGCATAAACAGGGGCAGAGAGAGAGGAGACACAGAATCCGAAGCAGGCTCTGGGCTCTAAGCTGTCAGCACAGAGCCTCACGTGGGGCTTGAACCCACGGACCATGAGATCATGACCTGAGCCAAAGTCTGATACCCAACTGACTGAGCCACCCAGGTGACCCTGCTGTTTCTAATATATGACAGTTCTGGGTTGGCTTTACTTAACTGATTTATGTCTTTATTATGGTTTGTATTTTCCTGTTTCTTTATATGCCTAGTAATTTTTCATTAAATGCCAGACATCATGATCTTATCTTGTTTAATGCTGCATATTTTTGTATTCTTGAGCTTGGTTATGGAATATAGTTAAGTCACTTGGAAAGGGTTTGACCCTTTCATGTCTTGTTTTTAAGCTTTCTTAAGTAGGACCAGAGCAGCATTTAGTCTAGTACTAGTTCTACCTTCTACTGAGGCAAAATCCTTTAAAATTATCTACCTGATGTCCTGTTAATTATGAAACTTTCCACTGTAATGGGAAGAGGAAGAACCATTCCCAGCCTGTGTGAGCTTTGGATATCATTTACTCTCATTCTTTCAGGTGGTTCTTGGGTAGTTTCCTTATATATATGGGTTGATTAGGGAAGACTGGAGGTGGAACCCCAGCATATCTTCAGAATTCCCCTGTCTTCATAGCTTTCTTTTCTCTGGTACTCTGCCCTGCCAACTCTCAGCATCTTGGTCTTCTTGCACTCCCAGACCCATCTCCTCAGCTCAGGGAGACCACCAGGCTCTGCCTGCCTCCAGGTTTTTTGTGCTGTAATCTTGAAATTCCCTCCAGGCAATAAGCTGGTTCAATTGTGTGGTTACCTTGTTCATTTCCATCTCTCACTGTCCTTTGTTGTTCAGTGTTCAATGTTTTAAAACTATTGTTCAAAATATTTTGCTCATTCTTGAGTTGTTTCAATTGTGTAGGTAAATCTGGTGCCTGTTTCTCTATCTTGGCTAGGAGAGGGTGTCTCCAGCCTATGACATCTTAATTATTTCCAAGCAACATTCTCAGGACCACCTTTTTGTTGTTAACTTCATTGTGCAGTTTGTTTAGTAAAGATACCCAGACTTTTAGTCTTACTTGGGACCTGAAAAATAATGTCTTTATATATGTTTAAGATGATTTATGATGGCTTATCTGAAGGTGTATAAAATATAGTAAAAGTGTTTAGAGTTCAGTTATAATGCTGAGATATATTAAATTTTGAGTTCTAAATGGTTTACAAAACTGAAAAATGGTAGCATACTTTGTGTGTGTGTGTGTTTTAATTTAATATTGAAATTCAGCCATTGGATGTGTTGATATATTTGTTTCCTGGAATACATGAAATTTAAGTTCAGAAGCGATGTAATATTTTAAACTTTGGTGTCACTTAGTTTTCTTTGGATTGCATTTTTATAAGTGATAACATTTTTAGTGATGCAGTGAGATATTTGAAATTTTTTGAAAAAAGTTGCCTGAAGTTTTCCTACTGTTTGCTATAAGAAACACGTTGCATTTGGAAGCATGCATTTAATTATTAATAGAATCCTGTGCCACGTTTTATTATGTACAACTTTTTCCTTTGGCTTTCAAGTAGAAAAAAAATAAAAGCTCTGTGCTGTTTTGTGATAACTATGTGATCAAAGTTTGAGGTGAATGAAAGCTGATGACATAGTTTAAGCTGATTTCAATTAAAAATCCTTTCGTTTTAGCTTTATTTTTGTTGTATATCTAGTCACAGCATAGTGATTTGGGGTCATTTTCAGTCGTTTTCTTTTTTTCTCTTTGTGGACTGCTTTAAAAATTAAATGGTTTTGAAGCAAAGTCTTTTACAAAGTGCTTTGCTCTCAGTTATTGTTTATTTGCCATGGTTCTAAATCAAGTCCATAAATGAGAAGATGGTTTTGGCTCCCTGAGTGAGGCCAGAAGTGCTGATTGCAGTGGGGCAATCTGAAACAGTGGGGCTCTCCTTCGTTTTGCAGGCAACAGGCACTTTATATCATCTCAGAAGCACTGTGGGACATGCAGTTATCTCCCATGTTACAGATGACGGACATGATTTTCAGTGAGGTCACAGCAAGCTGCCCCTTAAGTCATTCCGGTAACAAAGGGCTGACTCTGTAACACTCATAATATTATGCTGTCTCCTACTGTTTCCCCTTGGACATGGGCAGAAGCAACTGCTGGCTGTTCTGGTGCCCCTTGTCCATTGGCATAGAGCTGTTCATACCCTCATCCAGGGGAGCGCTGGGCTGTCAGTTACAGTCCTGAACTAGTCAATAGGGAAGACCATTCATTTATTAAAAGGGGCTTTAAAAACATCATATATGATTTTAGTAAATGTGGAGGTGAATGGTTCTGGCTGTTTAAGAAAAATCTATGAAATGAGGTACTTTTAGGAATAATTAAAGAATATACATGAAATGACATACTTTTATGTACAATTTTATCTTTCCCATTTTAAATAGTATTGGTATAAAAAGAGAATAGGAAAGAAGAACTTATTTAAGAATCTGAGTACTGATCATTTGAACACCATCTTTTTTTTTGATTCTTACCAGATTTACCTATGTATAATTTTTGCTTCATTTCACCTAGCTATTGGAGAAACTTATCATAGGCCAAATCTTCCACAACTTTTCAGTCACTGATTCACTTCCTAGGTATAATGTGAATATTCTGCTTATGTCTTTCTAGGTGATATGATTTGCAAATTGATAGATGCATTTTACATTTAGGATTTTATGGGGTCTTTATGCTTAATATATAGTATTCAAAAGATAGGCACATGTGAAGGACTTCTACCAGTCATTCCTTAGATCATTATTTTATGTTTGTGCTTAGGGAGAATAGTGTGAACAAGGCAGAGCTGGGCTCTCATCTCCAAAGTCAAGGATTGCAAGGTTTGAAACTTAGAGCAGATGTTGAGCAGAGCCTCTTTTCATCCTGTCTGCAGGGGAGCTGGTCAGTTAAGTGAGCCAGGATGCTCTGTCTCTATGCAGTCTGTCCCTTGGGTTGATTAGGAAAGCGGGCACACCTCTGAGTGAGAAAGCAGACCACTCCTCATCTTCAGAGTAGCTGGGCATTACTGACCCCCCGTCACTCACTGCCTGCCCTGGAAGGACAGTACTCAATTATAACAGAAAGGCAAAATAACTGGGATCTCTTTGTCATAGTAAGTAGATCTCTCTTTGCTTCAGGCTGTAAAATTGACTAATGTTCTGAAAATCCTTGAGGAGTCTATGCTAGCTATTTTGACTGATCTAGAAAGAAAGGGGGAAGATGGCATTTTTAAAATGAGAGATTAAAGTGTTAGTTAGGCTGGTCCAGATAAGTGTCCAGGGCAAAACTTGATTTTTCTGTTTTTTTTCTTCTTTCATTTTTCTCCTCCTTTTCCTGTTTTTTCTTTCCTTCTTTCTCTCTCTCCTTTTCCCCCCATAAAACAAGAGGGATAAGCAGTTCATGAATAAGTGTGCTGTCTGTTCAGTATTCCCCATTTATAAATGGAAGTGTGCACATATGAATGAAATTTCAGTGAGTGTAAAGATAGGGTATTGATTTTATATCTTTTGAGGGTGTGAATACATATATAATTTAGAGAGAGACACAGTGCATGCATACACACAAGCAGGGGGGAGGGGGAGAGGGAGAGAGAGAGAATTTTAAGCAGGCTCCATGCTCAGCACAGAGCCCGATGTGGGACTCCATTCCATAACCCTCGGATCATGACTTGAGCTGAATCAAGAGTTGGATGCTCAACTGTCTGAGCCACCCAGACACCCTGAGGGTGTGAATATATTAATGCTCAGCTTACCAGTGTTCTTCTTCTTTGGTCCATATCTATCAATTGACTTTGTGATTTATAAACATGTAACTATTAAATATTGTGTATATATGTGTACATAAGTCTGATAATCATATTAAAATGCATTCTTAACATTTATAAATGGTCAGTGATTGAAATACTAATTCCAGCGCATCTACTTCTCTGAAACTGAGAAGGTCAATTAGTAATCAGTATTAAAAAACAAACAAAAAATTATAATTAAAAAAAAATCAGTGTTGCTTGGTAATGTTATAGAACAGATCTTTAAAAAATAGGAATAGTTATGAAGCTATTATGGGCTTATAGCAGAAAGGAGTATTTTGATTTAATTGAATATTTCCAGAGAACTGAAGCCTGTACTTTACTAAATTATTGAAAATTATATTTCAATGTATATTTTCTGGTTGTGAAGATAATGCATGTTCATTATAGAAAAAATCAGAAGTAGTAAGAAAAAATAAAATTATCTCTATTTTAACTGTTCAGCAATACTTACTACTAATAATTGCTGTTAATTCTTGGTTTTATCTTTGTAGCCTTTTTTTCCCCATGACTGTATTCATATGCTCATGTACTATAAAAATCAGTCATGTTGCAAAGCATTTAAAAATTTTATTTTAGATGCTTCTAAAATTCTTTATACACATCTCTGTCTTCTTTATACACATCACTAACCTTCTTGGTGCTTTAAGATCACTATGTTGTACTCTAAGGTGTCTGCCATTTTATTTTTATGTTTCCTGTTCTGATGTTAGTCCGTCTCCTAAAGTTAGCACCCTAAACTGTCCTCTGTTCTTCAACTTTGTGGTTCACTTGTGCTGTTACCTGGTTTTAGTAGGTAATTGAACTTCTTAGGAACTTTGTTAAAATTTGATAAGATTCAGAGAGAAAACTTGAAAGAGTGGGATCCTGCTGAAATTTCTGGTTTTATTTCCATCAGTCTCCTGTGGGAAGCTGAATAATGGTTCCCCAAGATGTGCATATCCTGATTTCCAAACCTGTCAATTTGGTAACAAGGTAACTCTGTTACCTTGGCAAAGAGACTTTACAGATATGATTAAGTTAAGGATCTTCAGTTTGGGAGATTGTTTTGGATTATCCAGTGGTCCCCGTGTTATCATCAGGGTCCTTATAAGAAGAAAGGTCATAGTAAGAGAGGAAGAGATGGAGGACAGAAGCAGAAGATGGGATGTTATGCTTTGAAGCTGGAGGAAGAGGCCATAAGCCAGGGAATGCGGATGACCTCCAGTAACTGGAAAAGACAAGGAAGTGATTCTCCCTGGAGCTTCCAAAAGTAACATTATTATTTTAGCCTGTAAGACTCATTTATGATTTCTAAACTCCAGAACACTAGATAAAAATTTTGTGTGTTTTAAGCCACTAAGTTTATGGCAATTTGTTAACAGCAGCACTAGGAAATGAACATACCTCCAAACCAGTGAGGTGTTTGGAGGGCAGAACTATAACCCTTACATTTTTAAATCCAGTACAGAATACAGTGTGTGCTAACTAAAGGTATAATAGAAAGCATGAGTGAATAAATAAATGAATACTGACTTTAACACTTGACTTTTTAAATGTATAGTCAAGACATTGTCAAAATTCACAAGAATAAGATTGGGAAGTAGTGGGTTTCAAAAAAAAAAAAACACCTTCCCTAAATTTAGAGGAACTAGTAATAGATATCTGTTAATGAATTAAAACTCACCTGTGCTCAGGTATGTAATTTCCCTGTTCAATTAAAAAAATGTGTGAGGCAAAGTCAACTCTTAGGAAATTGCCAATATCACTTGTTTTTGACTGAAAGGAAGGAAGAAAGGCAGACAGGCAAGCTTGAAGAAGCCAGAGCTGAAATTAGATAACTACTCATCTGTTCTGCTCTTTGATAATAATTATTATAGTTGATTGAATGCTTCCTCTGTACCAAGCAGTGAGCTGAGCAGTTTTACATATATCATCTCACTCAATGATCACAACTGTGTTAAGTCCTTCCCCACTACCCAACCCGTTAAATTATTCCTGTTTTTTCCCTTTCTCCAAATTTTAATTTAAATTCCAGTTAGTTATACAGTGTAATATTAGTTTCAGGTGTAGAATTTAGTGGTTCATCTCTTAAATACAATACCCAGTGCTCATCACAAGTGTCCTCCTTAATGTCCATTATCTCTTTAACTCATCCCCCAGCCCACCTCCTGGTAACTATCAGTTTGTTCTCTATAGTTAAGAGTCTGTTTCTTGGTTTGCCTCTCCTTTTTTACCCCCTGTGTTCATTTGTTTCTTAAATTCCACATATGAGTTGAAAGCATATGGGATTTGTCTTTCTCTCACTTATTTCACTTAGCATAACTTGTTTCTCTAGCTCTATCCATGTCATTGCAAATGGCAAGATTTCTTTCTTTTTTTAAAATTTTTATTATTTAATAATTTACATCCAAGTTACTTAGCATATGGTGCAACAGTGATTTCAGGAGTAGATTCCTTAAGCTCCTTACTCATTTAGCCCATCCCCCTTCCCACCCCCCCCCCCAGCAACCCTCTATTTGTTCTCCATATTTAAGAGTCTCTTATGTTTTGTCTCCCTCCCTGTTTTTATATTATTTTTGCTTCCCTTCCCTTATGTTCATCTTTGTATCTTAAAGCCCTCATATGAGTGAAGTCATATATTTGCCTTTCTCTGACTAATTTTGCTTAGCATAATACCCTCTAGTTCCATTCACATAGTTGCAAATGGCAAGATTGCATTCTTTTTGATTGCCGAGGAAAACTCCATTGTGTATATATACCACATCTTCATTCATCCATTGATGGACATTTGGGCTCTTTCCATACTTGGGTTATTGTTGATAGTGCTGCTATAAACATTGGGGTGCATGTGTCCCTTCTAAACAGTATACCTATTTATCCCTTGGATAAATACCTAGTAGTGCAGTTGCTGGGTCGTAGGGTAATTCTATTTTTAATTTTTTGAGGAACCTCCATACTGTTTTCCCAAGTGGCTGCATCAGTTTGCATTTCCCCCAGCAATGCAAAAGAGTTCCTCTTTCTCTGCATCCTTGCCAACATCTGTTGTTGCCTGAGTTGTTAATGTTAGCCATTCTGACAGGTGTGAGGTAGTATCTCCGTGTGGTTTTGATTTGTATTTCCCAGATGATGAGGGATGTTTAGCATTTTTTCATGTGTCGGTTGGCCATCTGGATGTTGTCTTTGGAGAAGTGTCTATTCATGTCTTTTGCCCATTTCTTCACTGGATTATTTGTTTTTTGGTGTTGAGTTTGATAAGTTTTCTATAGATTTTGGATAATAACCTGATACTAATCTGATATGTCATTTGCAAATATCTTCTCCCATTTCGTCAGTTGCCTTTTAATTTTGCTGATTGTTTCCTTCACTATGCAGAAGCTTTTTATTTTGATGGGTCCCAGTAGTTCATTTTTGCTTTTGTCTCCCTTGCCTCTGGAGACGTGTTGAGTAAGAAGTTGCCGCAGCTGAGGTCAAAGAGATTTTTGCCTGCTTTCTCCTCAAGGATTTTGATGACTTCCTGTGTTATGTTTAGGTCTTTCATCCATTTTGAGTTTATTTTTGTGTATGGTGTAAGAAAGTGGTCCAGGTTCATTTCTCTGCATGTCGCTGTCCAGTTTTCCTAGCACCGCTTGCTGAAGAGACTGTCTTTATTCCATTGGATATCCTTTCCTGCTTTGTCAAAGATTAGTTGGCTGTATGTTTGTGGGTCCATTTCTGGGTTCTCAATTCTGTTCCATTGATCTGAGTGTCTGTTTTTGTGCCAAGATTTCTTTCTTTTTGATGGCTGAGTAATATTCCTTTGTGTGTATATGTGTGAGTGTGTGTGTGTGTGTGTGTGTGTGTGTGTGTGTGTGTGTACTACAACCTCTTTATCCATTCATCAGTTGATGGACATTTGGGCTCTTTCCATAATTTGGCTATTGTTGATAATGCTACTATAAGCATTGGGGTGCATCTATCCCTTTGAATCAGTATTTTTGTATCCTTTGAGTAAATACCTAGCAGTGCGATTGTTGGATCATAGAGTTGTTCTATTTTTAACTTTTTGAGGAACCTCCATACTATTTTCCATAGTGGCTGCACCAGTTTGAATTCCCACCAACAGTGCAAGAGGGTTTCCCTTTCTCTACATCCTTGCCAACACCTGTTGTTTCTTATGTTGATTTTAGCCTTTCTGACAGGTATGCGATGATATCTTATTGGAGTTTTGATTTGCATTTTTCCCTGATGGTAAGTGATAATGAAGATCTTTGCATGTGTCTGTTGGCCATCTGGATGTTTTTTTTGGAGAAATATCTGTTCATATCTTCTGCCCATTTAAAAAAAAATGTTTATTTATTTTGAGAGAGAGAGAGAGTGTGTGAGCAGGGGAGGGGCAGAGACAGATGGAGAGAGAGAATCTCAAGCGGTCTCCATGCTTACTGGGAACTCAGTCTCATGACTGAGATCATGACGTGAGCCGAAACCAAGAATTGGATGCTTAACTTGACTCAGTCACCCAGGTGCCCCCTACCCATTTGTTAATTAGATTATTCATTTTTTTGCGATATTGAGTTTTATAAGTTCCTTGTATATTTTTGTTACCCTTTACTGGATATGTCATTTGCAAATATCTTCTCCCATTCTATATTCCCATTTTAAGGATATAAAAACTGAAGCTCAGAGTTGTCAAGAGACTTACCCAAAGTTCTTTAACATTTGACCACAAGAGCCTGGCCTCATCTGCTATATGAGAAGGAAGAAAGACAAACCATTAGCATCAAACAACTTCCACCACCTTTTTTAATACTGTATATTTGTGATTATTAGAGTAATAGTGTTCAGTACAGGAGATTTGAAAAAATGTAGAACACATGATAGAAAAAATAAAAAATGACATCAAACCAAAGATGAATTCTCTTAAAAAAAATACTTGTATCTTTTACAACACTTTAGCAGCACAAAAAGTGAAACACATTTTTCAAGGGAGAAATTCCTTGTGACACTGAATTTTCTCAGGTCTTACCAAGAAGTGGCTAGAGACATCAAGAATGGAACTTACTTTCTCATTGCCAGCTGGTGCATGATCAGTAGCAGTGTCGTTAGTTGGAAAAATGACTCTCAACACATTCTCCTATTTCACAGGTCAGTTGAATTATCTAAGCAAGAAGTTCTGTGTCTGTAGTTACCATCCATGTCTGTGAGATTCTGGCTTCTGTGAGAAGTGATTGATGGGTGATGGTGCTACTTGGCATGGCCATTCTTAATGACAGCCATGTAGTTGTCTTGTTGGCAGGTAACCCTTTCCTGTCCATGTATTTATGAGAAAGGTACTTACTTGGAATTTGTGTGTATTCTTCTATTACTCAGTTTCAGCAAGTTTTCTTACCTGGCATTTAAGTTCACAGCCAACTTAAATGGAGAGTTGATACTTAGGCCAACTACTGACATCATCAACATGAAGTACAATTGAAAACCTGAGCGAAGAATCATAAAAAGGTGTGAAAACTGATGATAGGCTGGGGCTGCTGATGCTCACATCTCTGGAGTCCACATAGCATTGTCATTAATGTCCATGATGATGACTTTATACCTTATGAAAGATATGGAAAAAGTGTTTAACATGTTCCTAGAACACTACACACTTAATGGTTAACTTAAATGTTGTTGTTTTGCTTAAGGGTATAAACTTTTCTATGATGACCTATTCCCTAGAAGTTCCCCAAAGCTGAGTTTTTAGTGCATATCTTGTGAATCAGCCTTCACCATAAACTCTTAAAAATGATTTGAATTCACTTTTCTCCCTTTATGAAAGCTATGAAGAGAAAGAAAAATGATTTGTCATCCCTTAAAAAATAATATATTTATAGATTTTCACTCTCTCACCTCATAATTGGTGTATTTGACCTTGATACTTCAAAATGTGATTGATCTGTTAGAAGTTTTATTTGATTCTTTTAAAGCTCTTTCTGAATGCTGTGACCAGAGTTACATAGCCAACTAAGAATTAAGATAGCCACTGGCAGTTTGAAGTTGAGATTTAAATGAATTGCTTATAGTTAAATAGATTACTTATAATAGCATTTTTCAAGTTCCTGGTGTCTAAGGATCCTTTGACCAGCTGTACCTGGAGAGGTGGTAGAGGCTCACAGGGGAGGAGATAAAATCATCTGATTCTGAAGTAGGCTTCTTAAGGCTATTCAGGTGGAAGAAAAAGTCCTGGAGTTTGGAAAGATGTTATGTGACCAAAATCCTGCAGGGATGGAATGTGGACAGGAAGGAAAAGAAAAGAAGAAAAAAAAAAAAAAAAAAAAAAAAAGAAAAGGAAGGAAGGAAAAAAAGAAAAAAGAAAGAAAGAAAATGTTAATTTTCTTTTTCAGAGTCAGAATTTTACAGCCAGTGACATTTTTTTTTAATGTTTATTTATTTTTGAGAGAGACAGAGACAGAATGTGAGTGGGTTAGGGGCAGAGAGAGAGAAGGAGACACAGAATCTGAAGCAGGCTCCAGGCTCTGAGCTGTCAGCACAGAGCCCTCGGCAGGGCTCGAACCCACGAGCTGTAAGATCATGACCTGAGCTGAAGTCTGACGCTCAACCAACTGAGCCATCCAGGCGTCCCCAGCCAGTGACATTCTAATCCCAATAACTTTTTGGTCGTGTGAGTTTAGGTAATTTACTCTGTGGCTCTACCTTGATTCTACATCTGTGCAATGAATGGTACTAATAGTGTCTGTCTCTAGGAGAGCTTCTGTAAAGAATAGCTCACAAGACACAGAAGCCTGTATATTATGCTACCTGAAATTGAGTGCTCTCCATGGGTTATTCCTCTTTTCTTTTTCCTTTTTCTTTCTTTTCCTCACCCCTGGTGACCAGGAAGCCAGATCAGACTGGCAGGTGCCAAACAGAGCTCCAGGTCTTTGATGGGAAATGTATGGCTTGGGAATGCCCTTTTATAAGCAACATTTGGTTTGTTCCTTCAATTTTTTTTAATGTTTGTTTTTATTTTTGAGATTTTTGAGAGAGAGAGAGAGAGAGAGAGAGAGAGAGAAAATGCGAGTGGGGGAGGGGCAGAGAGAGAGGTGGGTGGGGAGGGGAGATACAGAATCAGAAACAGGCTCCAGGCTCTGAGCTGTCAGCACAGAGCCCAACTCGGGGCTTAAACTCATGACCTGAGCTGAAGTTGGCTGCTTAACCGACTGAGCCACTCAGGCACCCTGGTTTGTTCCTTCAAAGAGGAGTTCTCCTTGAGAGCATCATACCCTAAACCCATGTCAGATTTGCCCCAGGACCTTCTAAAGCTAATTTTGCATTATGTAGCATTTACTTAAAAGTTTCAGCGGGTTATCTCTTCACCCCAAAGTTTAAACTGAGAAATCCTCTGGCAAGGATGAAAGGAAAGGAAGAAGGGTTGCTGGCCAGCAAAAACAGAAGAGAAACTTGTGCACAGATCGCCCACATCAGCACACCACATCCACTCCAAGGAGGCAGGAGGTTTCTCAATTCCCAAAATCCAGCCAGGGTTTTTTTTAGGTAAGGACTGACCTTTGTGTTCAATGTTTATCTTGGACCTCTTCACACATTTCCTACTCCTGGTGCTCTGTCTTCTTCTCCCCATCTCCCCTGCCTTCTCTTCACTTAGTGTGTTATCAGAGGAGACAAGGTAAGAATCACATCTGAACACCCTTTGTAAGAACTACAGGAAAATACAGGTTTTTCTAAGGAAGTGGGATTTTGCCCCAAAGCTGCTGGGCTGTTGGCTCACCATGCAGTGAAGTGCCGAGACTTCCCAGGCTTCCCCTACTTCTCTTTTGTGTTCCTAAGGGAAGGTTTTTGCAGAAAGACAAATCAAGACATTTCACTTCTTAGGTTATGCTTAAGAATCCTCAGTTTGGGCTTTAAAAGTTTTTTTTCCTTCTCCAAATAGCATTGGCAGGGAAATGAATGTGGATAGGTTTGGTAGAAGTGTAGTGTAAGTGCTGTTTGGGTGTGTTTTCAGGTTATACTGGAACAGAGAAAGTAGCACATCAAGTTAAATAAGTTTCATGATGATACAGCCAATAACATTCATTTGAAGATGGTGTAACTGGTGTCTTTCTGTCTGCATAGAGTTTCCTGGAGGTTCTCCAGTATCAAACCTTTTTAATTATAGTGTTTCATTTTCCTTCTTGTTGCTGTTCCCCTCACCGAAGGAATATGAGTCTGTGTTATAATATTAAATGTCTTGAGGGTTCTCTACTGCAGTTGAAATGGAATGTTGGGAACCTTTTGGGGGAAATATTTACTTTTATGAATTTCTTTTAGGCCTGTAGTTTTGGGAACTATAACTTAAGGTAATTAAAAAAAAATGTTTATTTATTTATATTAGATAGAAATAGAGAAAACACACAAGCAGGGTAGGGGCAGAGAGAGAGAAGGAGACACAGAATCCGAAGCAGGCTCCAGGCTCTGAGCTGTCAGCAGAGAGCCCGACGCAGGGCTCGAACCCACAAATCATGAGATCATGACCTGGGCTGAAATCAGATGTTTAACTGACTGAGCCACCAAGGCACCCCTTAAGGTGATTTCTTAATCAACTGCAGTAGTCAGTAAATAAGCAACATGACTGCCTAGCCGGAGAGCAATAGGAAGAGGAATGTCTATGTATTTCTTGGTTCTGGGAAGCTGAAAGCTTGCTCATAGGAAACTTACTTAAAAACAATAGATACAATGTCTAGTTTTAATGTCAAGGTTAGAGAAATTATCTTTGGCTAAGGTTATCTTCCATCTTGCCTTGTAACATTGAAATGCATGCTGTAGCATGATGCCAACATCTGCTTTTCCTGGCTTGCTGCTCTTATAGGTTTGGCCATCATAGATTTAAAGGTTCTCCAAGTTGGCCAACCCTCATGATGAACTCTTTGAGCATGATAGGCTGGTTGCAAAGGCAGGAGCAGCCAAGATGACTGGAGCTCTGAGTCTGGTGTTGATAGAGGATGAAGTGGAGCTATTTGGAACAGATGCAGACTCACATATTTCAATTGATCCCATCTTTGTAGGCGGCTTTTCAACTTTTAGAACTGCTTCTTTCTTTGGCTTTGCATGTTTATCTTTCCCTTAGCTTTCTAGCCATAATATATTTGAGCCAGCGGAACTTGGAATTTGTGCTTAATTTGTCTGAATACAGTTTGGAAACTTAAAGGTTAGGGAAGTTATGTGTGAATAGGATATTTAAATTAAACCAAAACTGTTTGTGTGTATCTCCCAACCTGAACCCATTTAATCTGGAATTAGTAAGCCAACCACTCATTTAGCATTGACACAGCCTAAAGAAAAATAAATGGGTAGCAAGTGTAGTTTTGGTCAGATTCTTCCAGATGCTCTTGCTTCCAGATGCTTCTAAGCTTTATATAATATAGGATCTTAATCACCTTTGTTAGTGAAATGTTTTATGACATCATTTTTGTTTTGTGTTTATAAAGGTAGTTCTACTGATCTTCCTTTTTTGTTCTTAGTAAAAGTATCTGCTTGACTCTGGTCTGTTTCAGTACTCAGCAAAGGTATCCACTTCACCAATTTCTCATTTCCTTTATTTTCATCTGTCTTTGCTATGTATCCGGTGTATCCTAGACATCAAACAATTTGACTTATAAGTCCCATTTCTCAGATTTCTTATTTCTGCTACACCAACTGCAAGTTTTTGGAAAGGCAGTATGACCAAATTCAGTTTGACTATTCTGAATGAAGTAATGATAATTTAGAGACTTGTATAATTTTATTTGAAAGAACCTCTGTCATTTTACTGAGCCTATCAAAGTACCCACCTAATGGAAGATGCTTGATTAAATACTTGTTGAATTGAATGGATATGGTCAAACAGTGCATTATTTTTCTAGATGGTCATGATGGAGGCCAGACTTATGGAGATTACCTGGTGGCTAAGGATATATTATTTCCATGGGAATTCCATTATTGATGTAATGTGAAAATATTGTTGCTTTGAACAGATTTCATTAAAAATATTGTTATAATTCTTAACATATGCACAAAACTGAAAAGTGTAGAAGTCTCCTCTAAACATTAATCTCTCATGGGGTGCCCTGGATGGCCCGGTTGGTTAAGTGTCTGACTTTAGCTCAGTTCATGATATAATGGTTCATGGGTTTAAGCCCCATGTTGGGCTCTGTGCTGACAGGTCAGAGCCTGGAATCTGCTTCAGATTCTGTATCTCCCTCTCTCTCTGCCCCTCCCCCGACTCACACTCTGTGTCTCAAAAATAAACAATAAAAAATATTTATCTCTCATATTTCTATCCCTATCTATATATGTGGAAATATATAGCACATATATTTGTATTTAAATATATAAAAGAAAAAATATAAAAAGAAGAAATAGAAGAAAAGCTAGAGAGACAAAATATCAACAAGGAATATCCCTGGTATTGGGGAGTGTGAGAAAAACAGCCATCCAGAGGAAAAACACCATGCTGTGTGTAGCTGGTGTGCGCTCCCACTTCTTGGTGGGGTATGAAATGTGGTGAACATTCTTCATTGTCATTAGGGTTTTTTTGTAGCATGATTTTCTGTTGTGTGATATTCCATTATTATAGATATTTTGTTCATTTTGGTTATATAGGGAATGAGAGAGAAGATTTTGGTGCTTAACTATTAACAGTTTGTTCATCAATATTTATGGGAGGAAGCCAGAGCAGATAGTTCATATTTGACTATGGATTCCGTATCATCTGAGGTTTTACCCCAAACAAAATGATGGCACAACACCTTGAATTTTGGAAGCTGCAAATTTTCCTGTTGGAGCATGTGTTCCCCAACCACCCCCCTACTACCCTCCCATCCTCTGCCACCAGCTTTGTTTTCTCTCTTCCCTGCTTCCTCTACTTGTAAGTAGGGCTGTCTTAGTGGTTGTGTAATGCTGCCTTGAGATGAATTGCTGTCTTCTGTGACATTGGGTCATTTTGTAGTATTCTTATAAAGGTATAGCTCAATGTTGGCATGTTAGAGAATTCAGTGAATGTTTATTCCCTTAATTCCTTTTTTTTTTTTTTTTTTTTTTGAAGAAGAGGTACCTAGATTCCTCACAAAAGGCTGATAACTAGGTTCTGTATTTCATTCAGTGGAAAATAAAATTTGGCCTTTGTCATTACTTAAGATACTGGTTTTGTAAGTCAGAATCCTGCAGCTTTTGAACTGTCCTGGGAGTTCTTTGCTGTTAAATGATAGTCCTGGACAAGAAAGAATAAGCATTTCTGAGGTTCAGATGGTCTGAAAGACATTTTACCAATACTCTGAAACTAAACTAATTTGATGGTTTGTAATCTTTCTGGTAGTTATCCATAGCCTAATAGCATAGATGAGGGCTGTAGATTTCCTACTCAGCAGCGTTGTTACTGGGTAGTGTGTAACTACTAAGGGTCCAATGTGTTTATTTCATAAGCTCAGTGAGGTGTGAGCTCCCTCCTTTTGGTGGTGTTGCTGTCCTTGTAGGAAACGTTCACTTGAGACAGAAGGGAAGTTGCCTAATTGTCCTTTGGTCTTCCCTCAGAGTGAAAATACTAAACCTGGGCTGCCAGTCCAAAGGGCTTGGGCCAGTGGACTTTCTCAGTGCATATACCTTGTTTACTCAAGGACAGGGGTACCCTACAGTATTTCCAGTCATTCACATTTTAAAAAATTGCTATTTGACCCATGAAAATAATTTTTAGTATCCATTTTGATAATTAACAAAACCTCTGATATTTATGAAAGTTACAGAAAAATTCAGACTCTTCAACAGCATGTCCTGAGTGGCAGCTTTCAGATACTAATACTCCTGGACTGTGTTCTTAGCTGGAGTAACCAACCATTCTGGGATATGGGTCAGAACCAACCAACAGGCATTTGTCACATGAGCTGTGCTGAAATATTTTAAACATAATTACAGACAACACAATAGGAAGATGTTTTGTGATTATTCTTGTATGTGAGAACCAGATTGGGAGATGCATTTGGGCACAAAAATGTTGAAATATAAAGAGCATTTTTGTGGTTGATGGGAAAAATTGGAAACACATTTGATGTTAAGACTGGCCTGGAAACCTGGGACACATGGTTGCCAGAGAACAGACCCTTTCAGTGCTTTTTTTCTGGATGGTGACAACTTGAAAGTGAGGTAAAAATAGAGGATACAGTCTAACAAACTTCTTTGCATAAATATAAATTCATACTAAAGTGATACATACTAACAAATACAAACTTAATTATATTACAAGGAATTAAAATGGATTTTAATATAGTCATACATTTAAACATAACACTAACCCCATTGCAGGCTAATGAAAATTATTTTTTATGAAACATTCTATATTTTCTAAAACAAATTCAGTAAGGTTAATCTCTCTTTATGTCTTTGTACATCTCTTTAGTATCTGGTGTCCTAGAAGACAACTGGGTTTGTGTGACTTATGTGTGCAGTCTGTCGCAGTCACCCGACATGTAGCCTTTGGAAAACTCCAGTGTCCACTTGTGAGGAAATGAGAATGAAAAAGGCAAAGAATACAGCAGTATTATGAAAACCATTTTGATCTTGCAGATCATCCTAAAGGCCTAAAGGGTATCAGAGAACACCAAGGGTCCTGGATGGCCCTCTGAGAACCACTGCTCCAAAGTTTCAGAAAGTGCTCTAGCACCAATTATTTGATCTGGTCCTTAAGCTAGCCCTGAGAAGTAAGGGATCTCTCTATCACTGAGGAAGAAGCTGAGACTCTAGCAGGCTTGCGTTTGAGTGCTGTGAAATTTCCTCATGACTAGTGCAGCCAGTTTTTAAATGAAGGTCTTTTGATGGTTCTGCTTATGTGATTGTTCTTTTTCAGTGTATGTCTTTGTTTACCCTAACTTGTGCCACCTCAAACTGAGAATTCAGGGAGGTGGAAGCATTTGTCATAATTGATGCAACTTTGTGATATTAGATTAATTGTTTGCAAAGACAGCTTTGGAGGTGATATTTCAAACATTCTCATATCGAGTTCTCACTGTAAATTTTAATGCTTGATGAACATGTATGACAAGAATAAGTGAAACTATTTGCTATTTTATTTACTTATTTCTGGTGTGTATCTTAAATAGGTTATTTGAGGGCCATTTTTATTTTTTTGCCTTATGTGGATTATATTTCACACATTAGAAGAAGATTTGGTAGAATGTCACTGGCCTCTAATTATTTACGCTCTCTACAAACTTGTGTTCTCTGGGGAGGTCAGAGCAGGATCCTCCCACCCCAAGTCTTTTAGGAATGAATCTGTTGTATAGGATTGGTGTTTTGAAATTTCAAAGTTGCAGTTGACAGATACTTACTCTTCAATGTACTTTTCCTATAATATTCAATGAGAATGAATTAGAAAAATGAAAATTACTAGAAAAGCAACAAAGACAAGCCCCAATATTTATTAGTTTATTCCATATACTTACGACTTCTTTTTAAGTTACTGTAAAAGTTTCTATGGGCACCTGGGTGGCTCAGTCGGTTGAGCGTCCAACTTCGACTCAGGTCATGATCTCACTGTCTGTGGGTTCGAGCTCCACATCAGGCTCTGTGCTGACAGCTCAGAGCCTGAAGCCTGCTTCGGATTCTGTGTCTCCCTCTCTCTCTGCCCCTGCCCTGCTCAAGCTTTGCCTCTCTCTATTAAAAATAAACAAAAATTTAAAAAAAGTTTCTAAGTGCTTCCCCTCATTATCTGTATTACCTGTATTATCCTGTGTTGTCTCCTTGGTGTCTGGGAATACACAGTTCACATCCTGGCAGCAGACCACACTTGGAGTAGACTTGATGTCTGTTATATCCACTGTGCCTTCTCATGTAATTCAAACCTGGAATTTTTTTTTATCCATTTTATTTCCTGCCTCCCATCTTCAACTTCAGTTTATTTATTTATTTATTTTTTAAGTTTTTTTTTTTTTTTCAACGTTTATTTATTTTTGGGACAGAGAGAGACAGAGCATGAACGGGAGAGGGGCAGAGAGAGAGGGAGACTCAGAATCGGAAACAGGCTTCAGGCTCTGAGCCATCAGCCCAGAGCCTGACGCGGGGCTTGAACTCGCGGACCGCGAGATCATGACCTGGCTGAAGTCGGACGCTTAACCGACTGTGCCACCCAGGCGCCCCTCAACTTCAGTTTAAACCAGGGAATTCTTATTTATTCTTTTCTGGTTTTTTCAAATAATACTTAAATAGGTTTGTACATTGGAAACTATGTTATAAAAGTAAGGTATGTGTATTCAAAGTATAATATTAAAAAGGATCACTATTATAAAAATATAATGAAACATAAGTTCAAATAACATTGTTCTGAACCTTATTTTCTCACTTAACAAGGTGAGCAGCTCTGGCTTATTTGTTTGAGGAAGACAAAATAACAAGGTAGAGAGAAAGAGAAAGTTATCCCAGATGGCTTGAAGTAAGGGAAGGAATGAGTGGTTGCTTAGTTTTTCTTTATGGGGTCCTTTGCAAATCATTTCACTGAAGACTTTTGGGTAGGTTAGGGAACAGAGCTACAGCCAATCAGAAAGGATAGCAGCTGAGAAAGAGAGAGAAAACAAACAGTCTGCTAGGGGCAGAGGAGGAAGCTCTAGGGAAAGCCACTTTATAACAGATGTGGTTGGTTTCCAGCCTATCCAAAGGTGTGCTAGACCTGTGGTTATCACAGTCAGTGCTGGGGTTTCTCTGAGCACTTACTATTTATTGTGGCCTGCCATGTGCCAGGCAGGGGTTGGTTCCTTTTCATAGAACCTCAGTTCTCACAATGGACCCAAGGAGGACAGGAGGATAGTGAGGCTCAGTTGGAGGTAAAATATTTGTTCAAGGGCATACAGCTAGTCTATAGTGAGGCTGGGATTGCAGCCTCACTGAGATGCCAAAGCCTCTTGCTTTTTCCAGATCTGCAAATTTAAAAGACTGGGGGTTGAGACTGAAATAGGCCCTGGTAAGAGCTGTAGCATTTCCAGTACTCACTCGCTACAGTGTAGTTTCCTACCAGTTTTTACCCTACTTCTCCAGATAAAGAAGATGGAAGATGGTGGAGTATCTGTTTCCAGAAACATTTTTAAGGAAATCAGAGAGAGGCCAAAAGGGACTTAAATTTCTCCAGAGAGGAAGTTGAGAAACTCAAGTATAGCAAACCCCTAATGCCAGATGTTATTTATCCAAAGGTTTTTGGCTACATTGCAATACTTTCTGGATCTCTGCTAGTTCTCTGCAATCTTTCTGAAGCTGCTTTGAGTTTTAAAAATATACGTACCTGAATTTGAAACCATAGTCATTTAATTCAAAATATGCTTTTAAAACCCTAAATTCTTTGCAATAACAATGTTGGAAGCACAGAAGGAATCACTCCAAATGATTATTTGAAGTATTATTTTATTCCAAGTGGAAAAAATATTTCTGAACTGGCAACTATTTCAGCTTGAGTAAGCTGTGTTTTTGCCTTAAAAAAATCACATTTAGCACTCTCTTACTCCATACACATGGAATGTTTTCTACTTAAATTTTTAATTATTATTCCTTAATAGAAGGCTAAAAGATTTCCCTGTAGCTGTCTTTGATTTTTCTTTTTAAAAATTTTTTTTTAATGTTTATTTATTTTTGAGACAGAGAGAGACAGAGCATGAACGGGGGAGGGTCAGAGAGAGGGAGACACAGAATCTGAAACAGGCTCCAGGCTCTGAGCTGTCAGCACAGAGCCCGACGCGGGGCTCAAACTCACGGACCGCGAGATCATGACCTGGGCCAAAGTCGGCCGCTTAACCGACTGAGCCACCCAGGCGCCCCTGTCTTTGATTTTTCTACCTAAATGATAGCAAAAACTTTTATATTTGGTTGTAAGGCAAAAAAAAAAATTACTTATTACCCTGTAGAAGATGTAGAGAGGTGGATGGGGATAAGGGTAATTACAGTTTTCTCTTATAATAAGGACTATTGATTTGTAGTCTTAAATCCCTAATTATCCTTTTCCTGAATGGCACTTTCAGAAACATTCTAACTTTACTTTTAGTTTTGATAATCTTTTTCTCTTTATTTAGAGAGTATTTTCAAGTTACTATTTTTTGTTCCTAAGACTTTAGCTAAACAGTCTCTTCTAATTACTTTTTTATTTTTCTATCAGCACAGTCTGCTCCTCTGTTCCCTAATAAAATCCATACATTCCCGGTCTAGGGCCCACGTTGTATTCCAGTCACTTCCTTAATTGATAGGAAGCTTAGGGGAATGTATTGTTCTAGTTAATCTATTTTTCTTAATAAAGAATGATACAGAAACTTTTTTTTTTTCTTTGACTCTGGTTGTTGAAAATGTTCCTA
The DNA here is from genome assembly GCF_028749965.1 of Puma concolor. Classification (NCBI taxonomy): domain Eukaryota; kingdom Metazoa; phylum Chordata; class Mammalia; order Carnivora; family Felidae; genus Puma; species Puma concolor. The sequence continues at coordinate 21,024,326 of NC_141677.1, forward strand.
AAATAATAGCCCACATTCCTTCCTTAGTAAGCACAGTGGAAATGATTGCCTCCTGATGGCTGCAAACCTTGTAGTGTTTGAGAGCAACTTTTCCAGATACCACTTCTTTCTAAATGTGTGGTAAGTGGAGATTCAGAAGGATTGGGGATAAACAGCTTCTGGCATCATTTCCAGAGAGGCGAGGGATCTGGTTGCTGTGCCCTCCCTCCCCTGCATCAGAGAAAAGCTCAAGAATTCATGTCTGAGACATGCTCTTCTCCCACCTGTGTGTGCACGAGTTCAGCCTCCCTTGGTGTGCATATGTGCCAAGTTCTCTCTGCTGCTCCTTCTTGAAAGCTAGTACTCTCTCCCCTGTCCCTTGTGAATAAGAATTGGCATAGGTTGAATGGCCAGGAAGTGGCTATTTTGAAATCCTCACGACACCAGTTTTCTTATGAGTTTGTTTCTCATGAAAGTTTGGGCTGATGAAGGGCCCAGAGCTCTCCCCATGTGGTACCACTGATGGTCAACCACACTGGAGCCCTGCCGTGCTCCTCCTGGGGCTTAAGGTGTTATTCCTGGTGAGTTCACAGTTTCTGCCCTAATGTCTTGGCTCAGTCTTGCCCCTGGCCTTGTTGGGACTTTCCTTCTAGCTGCTTTGAAAGTGAAGCTCAGTGTGTGTCTTCAGGGAAATGGCTACTCCATGTTGAGGAAAAGATTCTGTGCCCTTTTTCTCAGGTTATGCTGCTTGCTCTTAGGTTCCTGCTAGTGCAGAAGTGGTCTTGCAGCCAGAGTTAACCTCTGTTAACTTTTCCTCACTAAAGAAGTAGTTTGCACTCATTGGTGACAAACACCTGAACAGTAAGGTCATAACCTTACTGAACACGTAAATGGTCATATCTTAGAGCCTGGCCTGGTGGGAAAGAGTGTTTTCCTGGTGGTATAGTTCTGTCTACTTTTACAGTCCATCCCTGGGCAGAGAAGTTCAGAGCTCTTGCTGGGTGTCATCACTACGAGGTTATTATTTCCTTCTTTCAGGAGAGAGGCTGGGGGGGCTGCTCATTCTTAATCCTTCCTAATTTTTGAGGTAATGAGATTTTTTTTCTTCTCATTTGCTGAGCCAGTTGTAAAATGTAAAGAACAGCACTTTTTCCCTTTCCACCTAGATGGTTTCTGGCTGACTCTGCCCATTTGGTTGAGTTGATATGTTTTCAGAGGGAATCCAGGCTAATTTTGCTTAAAGGGAATTTGTTTTATAAAGGTCAATCTACAAGGCAAAGAAAGCCTGGATGTTTTCCAAAGTATAAAAGAACAGGTTTTTGGATTAGCTATTATTTTGGATAACAGGATGTATACACTGTTGTTTACTCTAATCACTCCATGGAACCAGTTTGGTTCCATGGCTGTGTGAGAATTGACTCTCTTTTTCCCTGAATCTTATGCTTTGGAGTTTTGGTCTCTCCCTGCCACCAGCTTTCCCTTCCCAATATCAAGCAACATTTCCATGAAATTTGAAAGCCTCAGTTCCCAATGAAGTACAAACAAGAGAAATTAAACTCAATGTATAACAGAACTGGTGGTTTTTCAAGATCAGACAATATCAGAGACTTCTGTGTTTGGTAAGTCTGCTAAGGATGTCTTAATGATGGGACTAAGAACAGAAAAAATTTGACAACTACAGGATTTTAGGAAAAGTTTTAATCAGTGAAGAGAGGTGGTATTCAAGTTTTGAAGGTACTTATGTGCAAAAAAAGTTGCTAGAAATAGCTAAGAATTTTATTTTCCTTAAAAAAATAAATGGCAGCTTTATTTCTAGGGGTCTTGAAAGCAGGAAAAATCGTTCTATTGTCTGTACTCATTAATTAAAGGAAGTAGTAAGACTCTCTCTATACTCCTTTTTTAAAAAGTGTATTTATTTATTTTGAGAGAATTAATGCACAGGACCGGGAGTGGGGGTGGGGATAGCGAGTGAGTGAGAGAGAGAGAGAGAGAGAGAGAGAGAAAGAAAGAAAGAAAGAAAGAAAGAAAGAAAGAAAGAAAGAATCCCAAGCAGTCTCTGCACTGACAGTGCAGGGGTTTGAACTCACAAACCATGCAATCATGACCTGAGCTGAAATCAACAGTCAGCTGCTTAACTTAGTGATCCAGGCACCCCATATATAGTCCTGTTTTTTATAAGAATGGTTTGAAGTCTCAGATAATGTAGCCTAATTGTGAAAGTTTTATATAACTGTTTTTAATAATTGTGCTTTCCTAAATAGTACTGAAGAGCTACAAAAAATTAAGTGGTAATAATATTTATATTCAGAATATTTATTTATTATATTAAGTTATTCATGGTCAACGTCTTTATTACCACACATATACATGCTTAGTACTGTTTTTAAGTGTTTTATTTTTCTTAATCCACATATCTAGATGGGTACAGTCTGAGAGAATGTAATAAAAATATGCCAAGTTTTTTAAAGAAGGCATTTCAACTTTTCATGTGCCTGTTTTGTAGTTCTTAAAAAAAATAAAAACAAGGGAATAACAAACATGAGCAGGGATTCAGTTCCATTTTGGGGGGAAGGAGCAAATGGATATGAGATACTAGAAATATTTCAGGTTTTGACATCAAATGATGGATTTCAGCTATTCATCATTAGAAGCAAAAAAGGAGGAGGAAAGTGTTGAGGAACCGACGCCCTTCTCCCCATTTGGGAAGAATTAAAAAAGCATATCTATTTGCTTTGAATGGGTAATATATGCACATGGCAGATTTCTAAAGATAAAAAATATATACATTAAAAATCATAATTGTTTGGGGCGCCTGGGTGGCGCAGTCGGTTAAGCGTCCGACTTCAGCCAGGTCACGATCTTGCGGTCCGGGAGTTCGAGCCCCGCGTCGGGCTCTGGGCTGATGGCTCAGAGCCTGGAGCCTGTTTCCGATTCTGTGTCTCCCTCTCTCTCTGCCCGTCCCCCGTTCATGCTCTGTCTCTCTCTGTCCCAAAAAATAAAATAAAAAAATGTTAAAAAAAAATCATAATTGTTTTATATTCCTTTAATTATGAAGTTACTGTCCCCTCCCTCCTTTGTTTTTGAGGTAACCATTTTAACCGTGTTTGTATGATGTTTCCCTCCGAGGCCATCTATTCATATATAAGCATATGTTCCTATAACCTGTTTTGTTTTCAGACAACAATTGTAGCATTCTCTACACACTTGACCTAGCTTTTTATTTTTTACCTAATTTCTCAAAGATTTTCTTTTATGAGTACTCATTCTTTCCAGTGTTTGGATGGATAGACTAATAATATTTAGCTGGTGCTCTATTGGTGGACATTTCAGTTTCAGTCTATTTAGGCTGTGTGCATATCGATTTCAAATATTACAAAATTGCTCTCCATAAACTGCATTTTTTTATTCACAGCAAGGAGGGAGAGTCCTTAGTTTTCTACATTCTCACCAGCATGAGGGAGTCTAACTTTGTGACCTTTTCTAATCTGATAAGGGCAAAATGGTATTTTAATGAAGTTTAAATTAGCACTTCCTTCGAGGGAGGTTAAACATAAAAGAATATCTTTAACTGTCAAGATAATAGATTTGATTGCCAGACTCTTGGGCCCCTTTCTTTCCAGTTTATATTCTTTGTGTAGATGATGTTCTATATTCCTATTTAATTACCATCCACTTAGATGTCTCAGAGGCCACTTGTATTTGTTTCCTTTGGCAATAAATCACCACAAACATAGTGGCTTAAAACAGCACCAACTCACTATCTTACAGTTAATAAATTTTGGACTTCTGACCTCTAAAATTTTATTGTCTTACAGTTTTAGAGGTCAGAAGTCCAAAATGGATCTCACTGGGCTAAAATGAGGGTATGGGCAGGGCTGTGTTCCTCCTAAGGGCTCAGGGGAGAATCCATTTGCCTTTTCTAGCTTCTAGAGGCCACCTGCTATTCCTTGCTGTGGCTTCTTCTTCCATCTTTAAAGCCATTAGTGAAGCCTCTTGAAATATTTCTGTGACCGACTCTTCCATCTTTAAGGACACTTGTGATTTGTGTTGGGCCTACACAGAGAATCTAGAATAATCACCTTATTTTAAGGTCACCTGTTAGCAATCTTAATTCCATTTGCCACATTCATTCTCCCTAACCATGTAACATAACGTACTGAAGGATTTCAGGGATAAGGATACAGGAGCCATAGTTCTGCCTACCATACTGTTTAAACTCCTCATACCCCAGACAGAATTCATGGTTTTTTCACCCTAAACTTTGTTTTCCCTTAATGCTGTGTGTCTTACTTAGTAAATGATGCTATCAGTTGTTTACATTGCTACCTCAGAGTTATCCTTGACTCTTTCTTTTCCTCACTTTTCATATATAATGTCATCAACTTTGGTGGATTTTGCTCCCAAGATAGCTTTCAAATCAAAGACATTTGTCTCTGCCACACCAAGATGTATAGGAACTTCCTAACTGGTCTCCCAGAATGTTTTATTTTTCAGCTTTACTGAGGTATTATTGAAACACAAAAATTGTATATGTTTAGGTCGTACAAAATGATTTTTAAAAATTTTTTTGAATGGTTTATTTTTTAGAGAGAAAGAGAAACAGAGTGCAAGCTGGGGAGGAACAGAGACAGGGGGAGATACAGAATTGGAAGCAAGCTCCAGGCTCTGAGCTGTTAGCACAGAGCCCAACATGGGGCTTGAACTCACAAACCATGAGATCATGACCTGAGCCAAAGTCAGAAGCTTAACTGGCTGAGCTGCCTAGGTGCCCCACAAAATGATTTTTTTAAAGGTGTACAACAGATGTTCTTTTGACCTCCTTCAGGTGTTCTCCATACTTTAGCTACATAGATCTTTTAAAAATGCAAATATACTAGTGTCACTTCTCAAAAGCTTAGGGATAAAAAAAATCCTGATGTGGTCTCAAGGTTCTACCCTTTATTCCTTATCCTGCCATTCTCTGTTGCCCTCCTCCCAGTCTCTAGCCTGCCTTAGGGGCTCTGCATAGGCTCTTCTCTCTGCCAAGGAGTCCTCTCATCTCCCCACCCCTTGCTGTCTTTATTTACACTCATTCTTCATGTTTTGATCAATACACTTCTTCAGGGAAAACTTCCTTTTGCTTGTTGGTCTGCAGAAGGACCCTGGTTGAATGCTTTCAATTTATCTGTACTTTTCATTCCTAACTGTTGCTACAGTTTGTGGTTGTGACTGTTTGTAACAGTTTTATGGAGTAGTTCAGTAACCCTCTTTTGAGTGCAAAGGTGAAATGGTCATATTCATAATCACACACATGTGCGCACACACACACACACACACACATACTTTTTCAGTAATTTTTCTCAACTGGGCTATGTTGAAATTCCTTTTTTGTGATGTAGAATATACCCTATCCCTTAATGATAAGTCAGCCAAATTTTATAACTTTCTATCTCTATGTTTAAGAATCAATCCTATTCATTCTAGCTTCTCTGTCTTCAAACCTGGAAGGGTAAGAAATAAGCTCTTCCCCCATGAATTTCATTCTCCTCAAAAGGTATCTGTCATGTGTCTCTGTTCTCTCTTTGTATTGACTGGAGTTTGGACAGGAAAATGGGTGGTGGACTTAGGGCCAGGCTGGTGTTTCTTAGTATAAACTCTGGGAGGAGGGGGGTTCCCCATATCTGTGCTACTTGGCTTAGTCTATGAACATGTGTTGTGGTATACTTAGTTCTGGGCTTTAGCCATAATTCTAGCATAAGAGGATCATTGCTGTTATGCTACTGCATAGTTTCTCTTTGTGATTGCTAATTCATTTCTCTTTCCATCATTGGGCAGTAAGGTTCATGAGTGTAAGAGCCATACCTGTTTCTTCTTTCTCTTCATTTATTTCACAATGTAGGGTGACCAACTATTCCAGTTTATTTAGGAGTGAGGGGATTCTGAGGACATAGAATATTCAGTGCTAAAATGGGGGAATTCTTGGGCCAATTGGGATGCTGGCCAGACTGCTTTTAGTGTTTTCCTAGCATTGTGACTAACAAGGTCGTATAAAATGTTTGTTTGGAATAAATGAGCACAATAGTTTGACTGAGGCTAACAAAGCAGGTTATAAATTTATTAGTAATTGTGTTTCTGTTCTCCATTAATAAAAATCAGAATAAATAGAAGTAGTCCTTGTTCAACCTCACCTGATAGTTACTAATGTCTTTCCTTTTAGGTCTCTAATTTACAGGTGTACTTGACAAGTGGTAATGGGAAGTTACAGAGATAGAGTATAAAAGTGGAATTCAGTTGACTTAATGCTGTGTGACCTGGGTCAGTAATTTGTGATATTTAACATGCTGGAGTAATGGAGATAGCATTGTAGCATAGCTATTTTTCTTTTTTTCTTAATGTTTGTTTATTTTGAGAGAGAGCAAGTGAGAGTGGGGGAGGGGCAGAGAGAGAGGGAGAGAGAGAATCCCAAGTTGGCACCATGCTGCCAGTTCTGAGCTGGACACGGGGCTTGATCCCACGAACCATAAGATCATATTCTGAACTGAAATCAAGAGTTGGATGCTTAACTGATTGAGCCACTCAGGCACCCCTAGCTATTTTTTTCCTTTGGTTTTGAAGAGTGTTTTTCACTGGCACAAAAGGATTAGGTAGTCTGTGTGGTCTGTCTTTATCCAGGACTATGAAACAACTCTTTAGTCATTTAAAATTCAGTTTTTAAAAATTCAGCTATGATTCAGTTTTCTCAATAATTAAGTCGTTCATTTAATTATAAAAACTTAGGTAGTGTAGGTATTATTCTCCCAGTGTGATAACAATGTACTTTCAGAGAAGTGGTTAAGTTGGTCTGTTACTACATATTAACAGACACACAACTTTTGTTCTGAAGGATAGGGGTTGGTAAGCCATACACAAAATATACAATATTGCTGATACTAACTTTGCTTATTTTCTTCTAGTTAAACTTTATCATTTAAGAGATATCTTCACCTTTTTAAAATTTTTCTACAACTGGATAATGATAGTTTCTATGTGCAGTTTTCCCTGAGTATTATAAATCCATTATAAGTGAATACTACTTATTTGATTCTTGATTTCTTAAGCCATCTATCCATCCATCTATGTAATTTGTACTGTATGTCTGCTACATTTCAGATATTGGTATAGATTGGGGGACACATGGGTAAAAAAGTAAAGTAATTAAGATCCAGTTGCTATCTGGATGAATTCAATTGAATATTTTGGCGACCTCTTATTGACAAGCAGTTAATGCTATAGATATTTTCTGAGTACTTTGTGTCAGACACGGTTGTTAGGTGCCTGGAATACAATGCCAATAAGAGCTGTGTAGAATTCCTATCCTCACATGGTATATAGATATAGACACACTCATGCAGTACATATGTGTGCGATTCATGTGCACTGTACACATGTACCAGACTCTATACACACACACACACACCATACACACACATGCAAGCACATATATAGTCACAAAGCATATAAAAAATTTGCATATCATTTGGAAATACATATATTTGTGTGTGTGTGTGTGTGTGTGTAGGTGTGTAAATCAGTGAGCTCACTGAATTGAAGTGAAGTTAGGAATTAGGCATCAGCCGATATCATTAACTTGTGGACTGGATCTTCTCTGGTCTGGTTTGTCCACTTGTTCTCTGCGAGAGTCACAGGCGTCTGCCAGTTAGCCTGTCGATAGCTATAGGTTTTATTTGTATGTCTTGTGCAGAGGAAGAGAGTGGATGTTACCCTGGGTAGCCTAATTAAGATCTCATGAACACTGATTGCCATATGTCTCATATATAGTTTGTGCATCATGAATATTTAGTGCTGCAGGTGCCTCATGCATATTTGTTGCCTTATGAATATTAGGTGCCTCTTGTGTGGTTAGTGCTTCATGAATTATATGTGCGTTTTGGTTCTTTCATCCCTTTCTGTGTTCTCACTTTATCACATCCCATTAAGTATCTGTGTTAAACACACCTGATGAGTTTCCTCTGTCCATTTATTTTCCTTTGTTATTGAGCAGCATTTCCTGCCTTATTGAGCAGGATTGAATTTTCTTAAACATAGCAAGTGTACATTACAGCTCTCCAGTTACAAAGTTCCACGAGCCTACTGCCCAGGAGATTCAGGGAAAAGAAAAATATTTTTCATTTTCAGAATTTCAAGTCAGTAATACACTTGTAGATTTTTTCTTTTTTTTAAATATAGATATTTTTTAATGTAGGAATTTTCAGAAAAATGAGTATAATAGAGGAACCTGGGTAGCTCAGTCAGTTAAGTGTCCAACTTTTGATTTCAGTTCAGGTCATGATCTCAGAGTCATGAGATTGAGCCCTGCGTTGGGCTCTGCACTGAGCACCGAGCATGGAGCCTGCTTGTGATTCTGTCCCTTTCTCTCCCTCTATCCCATCCTTGTTTACGTGTGCTCACTCACTCGCTCTCTCTCAAAAAAAAAAAAACACCCTTGAATGTATTAAAGCTCAAAAATAAATTGAAATTCTTATGAAAAAGACTTTTCTTGAGCAATTTGTATTACTTTATGGTTTTGCTTAAACTTGTATCATGAAGTTAGTGGAAGGCGAAGGCACTGCCAATTAATATTCCTTACTGCCTTGTGGGTTTTGAACCTGAACTTGCCAGTTTTACTCCTCTGTGTTATAAACTTTTTTGATATGGTTATGATTCAAAGTTATAATGTATGCAAATGTTATTTTATAAGATAAACTGGCAGACTAATGTGAGTAGGTTTTAGGTGGCTAAGAAGCTCCAATTCATTGTGACCAAGAGCCAGATCCTAATTAAGTTCCTGGCTTTTTAATAATCTGAAGGCATGTTTAAGGTTGGCAGTGATTGATAGGATGGTTTGTATTTTCTTTGTATCATTCCATTTCACTAATAACTGGTCAGGAAAGGACCTAGGATTTGGTGTCTTCTCTACCATCTTCAGAGAGGGTCTCACATAGATTGTTTGAGAAGATGCCTTGAACAGACACACCAGCTATCCCATATGTACTGGAGAAGTGGTATGAGAGATGGTTGTGTAGAGTAAAATGTGACTGAAACCAAATAAACTGGGAAAATTTGGGGAATCATAAAAAATACTATAAATAACTTTGTTATACCCTTAAAATATAAATATACATTCACTTTTTTGTTATGGGGCCAAGGCCTTCTCTGAATATGGGGGTCTGATTAGAAACATTCATATTTTTCGGGATTATTTATTTGACAGATGTATTTGGGAATACACGCAGCTGGCTCTTGACACAGCTGGTGGTAGCCAAGGATCTCGGGGGTACACAAATGTGTCTTGCAGCCTTGAGGCTTTAAGGTCCTCTTGTGCATAGGTCACTTCCTTTTGCAGGAGAAAAGGGGATTGTTGGTGATGTGGAAGATGAGTAGGAAATCTCCTGGTTTTAACATCTTCAGTTGTCTTTTATGTCTGACTTGAATTTCATACTGATATTCTCTGCTCCGTGTCAGTGGCAGAGCAGGTAAGAAGGCATTTCTTGTATCAGCAGCTCTCATTTGTGGCATTCGGGAGCCATTTAAGCAGGCAGGGCTGGGCAGCTGAACCCTCCAGTAGACCCAGGCTCCAGAGGGCATGACACCTGTCAGGCACAGCATGGCACATGTGTTGCATGTTTCCTATGGGGTGAGAACAGATCCATGATTCTTAAGTTGTTTGAAATATACAAAAAGAGCTAACATCCATTAGTGACTGCCCCAGGCTAAGTGCTCTGCAAGGAGGAGCTCATCTGATCCTCATAACATTGAGGGGCAGAGCAGAAGCTGGCCCTTCCCACACCCCTTGCCACTCAAGCACTGGATAGGATGAGCAAGTCTCCTGGTTTTCCCGGGACTGAGGGTTTTCTTGGGAGGCTGGACTCTCAGTGCTAAAATCTGTTCATGAATTAGACTGCTAACCCCTGTGACTCTTGTCTAAAGGCTCTGTGGCCAGAGTCGCTCCCTCACAGCAGATGCTGTCCATAGCTAGTGACACGCTGGAATTGGTGGATAGATAGCAGCGTCTGTCCCCCCCCCCCCCCACCCCGGGGACAGCTCTAAAGCATCTCCCCACAGTCTCTGAGAGGTCAATGCAGAATGGGCTCCAAGTCCACAGAGGGACCCCACTCAGACATCTGTGCAAACTTCCCTCTTGCTATCTTTCCCAAACTTCTCTAACAGCAACCCTTGGAATCAACTTCTAAGTAAATTACTTTTACTCAAGTACTTGTCATAGAGTCTACCTTTGGGTCAATCCAATGAAAGATATGAGTAAGAACTATTTTTACCACGTTTCATGATAAGGAAAATGAGGTGTACTGGGAACTTAAGTCATTTTGCTCAAAGTTGTTCAGCTAGCAGAATTAATAAAGAATACTAGTTACTACATCATATATAGCTTTTGTTCCCATCCCCCCATTTGTAATTATTTCCAGAAAACCTAAAGGTCAGGTTTTTTTTATATGTAATTAACAATAGGCAACCATCAGTTCATGGGATTATGGATGGTATGTTATTCTATCCCTACTGAATTCATCATCAGAGAACTAAGTGTAGAGCAGAAAATACCTCTTAGAGGATTTGGGCTGCTTTTTTTTTTTTAATCAAGGAGAAATCCATCTTATATACATAGAATTTCTAAAACCAGAGCAACTGACTAAGGACACAGTTCTGACCTTAGTGATGATCAGTCTGGCCTTAGCTGGAAGTAGGACTTGTGATGTCTCTGGATGGGATGTAAATGGCCTGCTTCTGCTGAGAGTTGTGTCTTTTAGTTCTTGGCTGTCATCCTCGAGGTCTCTATTTATGAAATGACTCATTATAAGGAAGTCTATTAAAAATAAATTTCTCCCTGTTTTAGAACATCTTTTAAAATTTCTGCTTAAAGAATTTTGATGTTTTCAGTTCCAGTTACTGCCAAGAAATGAAGTGTGCATTGATGAAATATAGTACTTCAGTCTTGTAAAGATGGATACTTTGGGAAGTGAGTGCATTTCCCTCTTACTTGAAAGCAAGAAGCTTGGGAATTATAACAGAATTAAAAAAATAATTTTTTTCACTACAAAACCCCACAGTGTAAATGAATGTGCTCCACATTTCTCTAGTAGAAGTGATTCCACTTATCTCAATCCTTTATTGTCATTTTACAGGTTCTTTAGATTATCTATTTTTTAAAAAAGCTGCCTGGCGAATGATCCACAGAAATAAAATAAGATAGTGCAGAAGTGTAGAATATAACCATATGTCCATGTTTAGGAATCAGTGGGAAGTATTTTGCTTTGGAGAAGCTGATCTTTGACCACAGGTGTTCTCTCTGATTTGAAGTGGGCTTGCCTTTACTGGACTGTCTTTTTTTTTTTTAAGTTTATTTATTTTGAGAGAGAGAGAGTGCACAAGCAGGGGAGGAACAGAGAACGAGAGAGGATCCCAAGCAGCGCAGAGCCAGATGCAGGGCTTGAACTCACAAACTGTGAGATCATGGACCTGAGCCAAAATCAAGAGTTAGATGCTTAACTGACTGAACCACCCAGGCACCCCTACTTGTGTTTTCTATTAGTACACTTGTTCCTTTCCTCAAGGATCTAAAAACACACTCCCCAATTTTGGGAAATATCCCCTCACTGTCACACCTGGCTTTGCATTTTTCAGCTCCACATCTGCTTCCCATCCTGTACTCTGAAGGTGCCATACACACGAGTACGCTTTCATGTTGCTCTCATGCTGTTGGGTTGTAAGATAAGAATTGCTAAGAAGGACTCAATCCAGTGTGGATGTGTGGTTGAGACTTCAGAGGAGATTCATTTTACATGGTGCATGGTGAAAAGTATGGAAGTGTGGCCTAACTGGTTAGAAGATGCAGCAGGAAAACTGTATTTTCCAGGTGCTCTGAATATTAGGCTCCAAGAGTTGTTTTCAAAAGGCTAGTATGTCCTCAGGAGTTGACGTGGGTGCTCTTTCACCCCACAGACAGCCAGCTTTTCCTAACACACTGCCTCTGTGGATTGCTGAGTGAATGATTTGCTCTGAATTCTTCTTGAACTCCTTTCTGTTTCTAGCCTCTGCCATCAAGTTTCATAGGTTTACTGTAACCACATATAAAGTAGAGCTTTGTAACGTTTCTCAATATGGGGTGGTGGTATTATTTTTCTAGAATATGTAGAATATATTTTTCCCAGAGTATGGCAGACCTTTGTATTCTCTCCATACCCTTTATAATTTAATTATTATTTATTTTATTCACTTTGGGAGAGAGAGTGAGAGCACGCGTGTGCACTCAGGTGGGGGAGAGGCAGAGAGAGAGAGAGAGAGAGAGAGAGAGAGAAAGAAAAGAAAGAAAGAAAGAAAGAAAGAAAGAAAGAAAGAAAGAAAGAAAGAAAGAAAGGGAGAGAATCCCTAGCAGGCTCCATGCTGTTAGCACAGAGCCTGACACAGGGCTCGAACCATGAAATCATGACCTGAGTTGAAACCAAGAGTTGGACACTCAACCAACTGAGCCACCCAGACACCCCCCTTTATAATTTTATAAATGTGATTTTATAATGTCTTCAACTTCTCCTTACCAGAATGAAATCGTCCACAGAAAACTTTGTGAGAGGAAAAATATCCTCTAATAAATATCTCATTTATTATATTAATTGCCCTTGTCTGGACACAGACCTTTCTTTAGGTGTTGTAATGAGAAATACAAGCAGTATTACATGTGTGGCTGAATATTAGTTTTGATTGAAATTGCGGTAATATTCTTTGCCCTCTCCTTTGCCCTTGTCAGTTTGTTGTTTTTTCCTTTTGTTGGGGGAGAGGCTGTGGAGAATGTTGGAGACAGATTTTGAGTTAATATCTTTAGAAAATAGTCTGCTGTGATGTTTTCTTCCTATTGTAAGTCCTTCAAATAATTAAAACAAAGAACCTTCTGAATTTTCTTTTAGTTACCTGTCCTCTGCCTGTCTCTCTCCTCTCATTCCCACTGGGAAAAGGGTTGGACACAGTACCAGGTCCATGTTGATTGCTTGATCAAGGCATGGTCTTTTATACATAGAATTTCTAAAACCAGCAGAGCAATTGATTAAAGACAAAGTTCTGACCTTAGTGATGATCATTCTGGCCTTAGCTGGCAGCAGGACTTGTGACATCGATTTAAAAATTCTGAGACCAAAGCACCTGGGTGGCTCAGTCGGTTGAGAGTCTGACCCTTGATCACAGTCAGGTCTTTATCTCAGGGTTGTGAGTTGAGGCCCCGCGTTGAGCTCCATGCTGGGCATGGAGCCTACTTAAAAACAAAACAAAACAAAATTATGAGACCAGTTTCTATCCATTTCGGGGACAGGAGGGTCATGGATAAGGGATACTTTTTTTTTATGGGAATATTTCATCATAAATGGTAGCCACCTGATTGTAGCCACCAAATAACACTCTTGCTCAAACCAATGCAGTTTAGGTTGTCTTTCGCAAGATCTAATACAAGAGAGATGGGAGGAAACAGTGCACTTCACTATATTTTGTGGTTCATTTTTGAAGTTCTTTGGGCGAAGATTGCTCAAGGATTACTTTAAGATGCATCCTCTAAAGCTTAAGTTATTCTTTCCTAATTGCTGGCAGTGAACCTTTTGCTTTGTGTTTGTGTATGAGTGTCAGGGGAATTTCTTATGGTTCACACAGCAGCACTATTTTGAGAAGTTGACTCCCAGCCCTTGCTGTTATAACAGGCATGTAACATAGCACCCCATTTTTCAAAATCATTTTTGTTGGCTTGTGATTGTGCTTGTAAAAGGTGCTTATTTGGAATCCCCCCAGCTGTAGTGTTCTGTTTATAACCACTGAGTAGGTACAGTTAAGCTGACAGCATTGTACACAGGGTGAGTGTGTGTGGATTCAGGGCCAGGGAGTGAGGAGACAGGCTGTCTCTCTGATAGCATGGTGGGAGAAGCTTGGCAGGACCTACAGAAGGCAAGCATTCTGGCTTGGATAGACACTTGAAGAATTTGGGCAAAGTACTATTTTGTACATTCATTTTGACTTTGTTAATCTTAAAATATCCTTTGGAAATCAGAACTTACTGGGTTTAATTAGATACATAAGTGAACACAAATTCGTAGAGTCCTTATTTTCTCATGAATAGATACTTTAAAGTGATTTGACATGGTAAAGACTCAAGTTCTTTTTACTTTTACGTATGTATGTGTCTATACTTTTTTGGGGTCATTTTCAGAGTATTATAGCTATACCCCAAGAAAATTTGGGAAATAAAGATAAGATATATTATAATACTTGTTTCTAGCATATACATTTTGGCCTTTTGATGAAGTCCCTAGTTTTGTGTCTGTATTTAAAGGATAATAGTTATAATCGTATCACACATAGAATTTTATGACTTTTTTCTTTTTTTAACTGCATAGTTTATTGTAATCATTTTTCTTTCTGCATCAGAGCTTTTGTAAATCAGCAAAACTGTCTTTTAAAATAACCTTAAAATGTTTGAATAAGTGCCTGTGTCTAAATTTTCTTCATTCTCATATTGCTTTTTTCATGTTCTTACTCATTATAAATATTATGAAAATGAATACAAAAGTGAACATGTTTGTGCCAGTAGTTTTTCCTCTTATATTTTGGGTTATAGTCTTAAGACCTAATCTCCTAGAAATAGAATTAATGGAAAGTACATGGAAACGATAGTTATTCTTTATGTAAGCCAAATTACTTTTTAAAATATTTGCATGAATTTACACCTCTACCACTGTAGAGTCACCAAATCCTTATTAGTGCTTATGGTATTACTGAATTTCAGGGTTATTGTAGTATAATTATATAAATTACATAAAAGCTTCAGCTGAGATAAAATCTTTGTATTCTCTGCAAAAATAAATACACCATTTTAAAAAGGATGGATTCATGTATTGTATCTGACCCATTAAGGAGCAGGAGATTTTTTCAAATATTTCTGAAATTAACCTGAACTTGTTTAGCAAAATCAGGAAGATATTTTAGAGAGTTTTTACACTGTATATTTCAGGATAGGTACCTCAAGCATGTGCATTCAGAACTTGATAGAGCATTGCCAACTGTCATTACCTTTTTAGAAAGCCTTGAATGTTTTGAGACTGGTGAATAATCTAGGCCTAAGACATTTCAGTTTCTTGAATTTAAGAAAAATAAGGTTAAATTTTCCAAAGTAAACAGAGCACAAAAAACAGCTGAAAAGATAGAACTGTTTAAGAAAATGAATACATACAGGCCACTATGCTGTTATAGCAGATTTATTTCAATTGAGATAGAATATGACTCTTTAACCAAAGCTAAAATTCTGGGAATAAGAATAAAGCTATGGCTTAGAATGTGACCACTGTGTTTGCATCATAAATATACGCATATATTTTATGAAAGGAAATAGAGGTAATAGTGTCTGTTACAACTTTTATCCTAGGCCAAAGACTATTACCTTAAAATTACTCTTCTAGCATTGTTTGAGATGAAAACCACATTTAAAGGTGGATTCTGCCTACTGATGAAAAATGAATTCATGTTAATAAACCAAGGACTTTAAATGAAATAAATTATAATCAGATGTTAGATTTTGATCAGTTTCAACAAACACAAACGATTCTTTTCAGAGATGAGAATTGATTTTGGCCCTCAAAGAGTCTATATTTATTTCAGATTAAATGTCTTGAGAGGAGGGAATCTGTTTAATTTCATAAAAGTAGACTTGTGATTTATCAGCAGCAAACTGCTGAGTTTAAGAAATAAGAGCTCCCCTAAATGTTTCCTAGACCTTCTGAATGAGGATGCCTTGATCGGTAGTAACTTGGTTATGCAGAGCCACATTTTACAGAAGGTTGAGTTGTGCAGGTAGCTATGGAAGTAGGACCGAGTAGGATTGTAGGTCAGATCCCTTCTCAATGAGTACCTTTGCTGCCTTCTTTTGCACGTTAGCACTCATTACTTAAGCCTGTAGATTATAGACTTGGTCCTCTTGAGTGGAGAAATAAGTCTTTCAGGACTGCTGGATATCTGCTGATTGTCTTAGCACTTCAGACCTCTTCTTTTTTAAAAAAATTTTATTTAATTAATTTTTTAAATTTATATCCAAGTTAGTTAGCATATAGTGCAACAGTGATTTCAGGACTAGATTGCTTAGTGCCCCTTACCCATTTAGCCCATCCCCCCTCCCACAACCTTCCAGTAACCCTCTGTTCTCTATATTTAAGAGTCTCTTATGTTTTGTTCCCTCCCTGTTTTTATATTATTTTTGCTTCCCTTCCCTTATGTTCATCTGTTTGTATCTTAAAGCCCTCATATGCATGAAATCATATGATATTTGTCGTTATCTGACTAATTTTGGTTAGCGTAATACCTTCTAGTTCCATTCATGTAGTTGCAAATGGCGAGATTAGATTCTTTTTGATTGCCAAGTAATACTCCATTGTATATACATCCCACATCTTATTTATCCATTCATCCATTGATGGACATTTGGGCTCTTTCCATACTTTGGCTATTGTTGATAGTACTGCTATAAACATTGGGGTGCATGTGCCCCTTCGAAACAGCATACCTGTATCCCTTGGATAAATACCTAATGGTGCAATTGGTGGGTCATAGGGTAGTCCTATTTTTAATTTTTTGAGGAACCTCCATACTGTTTTCCAGAGTGGCTACACCAGCTTGCATTCCCACCAACAATGCAAAAGAGATCCTCTTTTTCTGCATCCTCGCCAACATCTGTTGTTGCTTGAGTTGTTAGGCATTGACCGGTGTGAGGTGGTATCTCATTGTGGTTTTGATTTGTATTTCCCTGATTATGAATGATGTTGAGCATTTTTATGTGACTTCAGACCTCTTCTAATGACATGCAGTGTGAGGCAGTCTTGGCTCAACCGGCTTTGAGTAGAGCAAGTTTAGGAAAGGAAGGAAACAGTTTTAATAATAAATGTGAGTCAGTTACTGCTTCTGTCATACTTTGGTTAAGCCTGAAAGTCAGCTTTTCTAGGTTGTTTTGAATTATGTGGAGTACCAAGAGCAATGTCATGACTCTAATGTGTACAGTGATTTATGTTGTCATATTTATGTAGATATATATGTACAGTTGACGTAACGTTATATAAGTTGTGTTGTTGTATTTAGACGTTTTACCTGCCTCAAAGTAATTGTATTTCTCTGTGGTCCTGGGGTTAAGGTAAATTGTGTGGCATTGTCACCATGTGATTTCAGTGACATCACGATGCTTTGATACTTAACTGTATAAGAATTTTCTGGTATGTTTACAAGAATGCAGATTCTTGGACTCCCACAAAGATTAAGATTTGGTGGGATCTGTGGGTGGGTACAAGGATATGATTTTTCTTTTTTTTTAAGTTTATTTATTTATTTTGAGAGATGGGCAGGGTTAGTGGGGCAGAGAGAGAGGGGAAGAGAGAATACCAAGCAGGCTCGGTGCTGTCAGCATAGAGCCTGATGCGGGGCTCAAACTCATGAACTGTGAGATCATGACCTGAGCTGAAACCAAGTGTTGGATGCTTAACCGACTGAGTCCCTCAGACACCCCAGGAGTGTGATTTTTTTTCATGAGCATCCCTTTCTCCCACTGTATCTTCAAGTTCGTTTGCCTTCAGTTTGCTGGAATAATAGATAATCCTTATCCAATTGGTATGTTTGCTTAAGCAGCTTTGTCTTATTTGTGCTTGTGGGAACATCTGATGAAAAAGATAAATTTTGTGATCTAGTTAAATTTATTGACAACCTAAAAGAGTATGGAAGGATCATGCTAATTGTTCATTTGGTAGTTCATTGACAGTGTAGAAAAAAGTGAATAGATACATATTATTTGGAAAATCATTGCCTGAAGAAAGGATATTGTTAAAAGAAACACCCTATTAGTAATGCTCAACTAGTGGTGTTGCCATGATGGATGGGACAGTTCTTCATTGAGCTAGACTCTTTTTGACTGCCCCAGCCCTAGACACTAAATGTCTGCACCACTGTCCCCAGCCCCCATCCTGTGACAACAACATGTTACGTGTTTCCAAACACTTCTCTGAGGAGTGGTGCTTACCCTTGTAAAGAATCAGTGTGAGCCAACCTGAGGTATTCATGTCTCCAGTCCCTGGAGAGCTCCCCTTTCTCTCTGCTGTCCTGACCTGTGGCCCCTTCTAGGAACAGGTGCTGTTTCAGTGCTTTGAGTAGACAAACAGACATGGGTATTCAGAATATTCTCTCTGCCCAGAATTCACATTCCCCATTTCCCATGTTTTAGTCTTTTCCCATGCTAAGCAATCAGCTCTGAAGCTTCTTACCATGTTTATTCTTTGAGTTTTCTTTTTATCTGTGACTCTTATGTAATGTTTAACATTTTAGAGAATTTATAGTTGAGTGAGACTGTAAGTTCTTTGAGGTCAAGGTTGATGGCTTCCATTTATCAAATGCTTAAAGAGTGCTTATTTACACATTTTTCAAGATGAAAACAGAGCCTTAGGGAGGCTAAATCATGTGCTTGGGGTTATCCCATTAGTAAATTGGCAAACCTAGAGTTGAACCCAGGTTTCTCTGACTCTACAATTTTATCTCCTCTTTATATGCCTCAGGTGCTAAGTAAGTTTTGTTTAAATGAATCAATAAATGAGATTTTTAGCTTTAAGATGAATTGGGGTATCCCCGATGAAAGCCAGTGTTATCTTTGTGCCCTCCTAACCCTCACACATTGGTAAGGAGAATAGCAAAACAGGCTGCCCTTTCATAGAGTTTTGCACATACTGAATTGTAAGCATGCCTGGAACACATTTGGTTCTGATTTAAAACAAGTTGGCTTGCCCCAGTGCCATGTTATTACAAACACAAAAGAAATATAAACTTCATTCCATTAAATAACCATCTACATAAACTCTTAAAGAGTTTCATGGTTTTGGGTTGGGCCAAAGCTAGATATTAAGGAAATGGTTATTAATGTTACACATTTTATTCAAACTACTCTAATTCTTTAACCCTCTCTCCACTGCCTCACCCCCAACATACTAACCAATCTTTTCCTTCCTCAAAATGTTTCCAGGAGGTTAAGACAGGTACAGCTTAGATTATAAGCTGCTGACTCCTGCTGTTTGGAAATACTCTTTGTAGCCTGTCACACTGTGTTCTCTATTGAACCTTTTTCAGTCGTCTTTGGGTAATAGCTAAGTAAGTTATTATCCCCTGTAGTAGCGTTGTATAATGGAAATATAATGTGAACCACAAATGTAACTTAAAATTTTATAACCACATGAAAAAGAAAAAGTTGAGATTAACTTTAATAATAGTTTTCTCTAACCTCGTATGTAAAAATGGTATCATTTCAATATATAAGGCAAACATTAGTGAGATTTTTACTTTTTTTCTGTACTAAGTCTTTGAAATCCAATGTGTTTTTTTACTTTTACAGCACATCTGGATTCAGATTACCTATATCTGAAGTGCTCAATAGCCACAAGTGGCCTGTGGCTATTGTTTTGGATGGTGCAGCTCTCTGGGAAGAATAAGCCTACTGTGGTGTATTAAGTTTTCATAATTCCATTAAACTGTATAAAGGCCATGAACATGCTTTAGCTTTTGACAAAGCTAGAAGAGTGTTGATTTAGAAAAACCCTAATATGTAAATACTCAAAGTTGTCAAATAGTGTTTATGACCCAGGCCAGACTAAATGGTGCTTCAGGAATTTCTTATGTAAGAAGAAATAGAGCCTAAAAGGAAAACATTTGACATTACCAAAGTTTCGTTAATCAGTTGGACTGAGATTATGTTGACGTATGTTAGGGTCATCAGTCCACAAGGAAGTCTTCATTGTCAGGTCAATAAATTTGAAGTCTGAGTAAACTCTTAGCCAGAGTTGCTTGAAGAGTTCAAATTAAAAGTTGCTTGAAGCAATGAATAATGTAATTTAGATTTTCTCAGATTTTTGTGAATATTTGTTTTCCTGCACTTGATAGCAGTAGATGCTTTCTGAAACTAAAAGCCCATAGACTAGAGAGTGTTGGCCTTTGCTTGAGGCTGCTGCTGTGTCCTAAGTGTGGCAGGGCCACCATTGTCTTAGATTGTCCCCAGCACTGGAATGAAGGCAAAGCTTTACTGCCCTCAGATTCAACATGTGAAAAAATCCTGTGCAGTCTGCATTGTGAGAAGTGTACTTCTACAGAGGAGTTAATTGTTGGGGTTAATAGATGTAAACCTTAAAGAGGCAACAGCAGTCCCATTGTTAGAATAGATTAGGACTGCCCCCCAACCTCCAACATTGTCTTTGTCATTCCTGTTAGACTGGTAAAAAATTTGGTGGTAAATGAAATTTTTAAAAAAAGGTCTCACAGGATGTATTGGATTATTGGTGTAGTTCCAATAATGGCTCATGCTCTTGGCCCAAATAATTATAGACAATCCCCTCTCTTTGCTCTCATAGTCTTAGCTATTGAGCCATTTTAGAATGTGGTAAATTAATAAGGTGTTGTCTGTTTTATTTCATGTTTCATTTGATGTGACATTCCAGTAAAAGTGGCCTTCTTTTAAGCAGTCTATAATTAGAAATGTATACATAGATTTTTCTCTTTTTGGTTCATGCATTTCAGAGAGTATCTCTTTCTTTCTTGAGGCTAGAACTATAGTTGGATGTGAATCACAGATGTTTTCCAGGTATTGGATTGTTTAGGGTTTTCAGCTGTGAAGTTTTTTAATGTGGCATAAGTTGTTAAAAGTCTTCCACTGAGAATTGCACAGAATCAGTATTTCAATCTAGAAAGCGGTAGGTTAATTAAGGCCTATGATAGTCTATCTTTGGTATGATTTCATTGTCCATTACTCATCTCTGGAATTGCTTTAGTCATTCCATCCCTTAGGTAGCTTATATCCACATTTGACCTTCAGACTTTTGCCAGATTGTTTATACCTTGTGGGCTGAAAATGATGCTGTGACAAACCAGTGCAACCTTGGTTCACTCACAAACAGGAAGAAGGATCTCAAATATTTTACTTGATTTATTTGCATAATTAAAAAGTTCAAGCTATTAAAAATTTTTTAATGTTTATTTATTTTTGAGAGACAGACACAGAGTGTGAGCAGGGGAGGGTGGAGGGGGAGACACAGAATCTGAAGCAGTCTCTAGGCTCTGAGCTGTCAGCACAGAGCCTGATGTGGGGCTTGAACCCACAAACTGTGGGATTATGACCTGAGCCAAAGTCAGACGCTCAACCAACTGAGCCACCCAGGTGCCCCAAGAAGTTCAAGCTGTTTAAAGGCATTCTGAAAAATACAGAGGTGAAAGTGATAAATGACCTGGTAATTCCACCACTCAAATAATGATTTTTAATATTTTGATGTTTATCCTTGTCTTTTTTCCCCTAGCATGTACATTCTATGCATATGCATGCAGTTTTGATATAGAATTGAGGTAATTTTGTACATCCTGTCTCATAGTCTTAAAAATAATTTATTGCATTTTTAAAGGTGGGGATTTTTGTGTAAGTTTTTATGTTAATTCCAGTTAGTTAAAATACAGTGTTATATTAGTTTCAGTTGTGTAATATAGGGATACAACAGTTCCATACATCACCCGGTGCTCATTACAAGTGCATTCCTTAATACTCATCACGTATTTCCCCCATCCCCCTACTTACTTCCCCTCTGGTAGCCATCAGTTTCATCTCTATAGGTAAGAGTCTTTCTTTGTCTTTCTCTTTTTCCCCCTTTGCCCTTTTTTTTTTTTGTTTCTTAAATTCCACATATGAGTGAAATCGTATGGTACTTGTCTTTCTCTGACTTATTTTGCTTAGCATAATATACTTTAGCTCTGTCTGTATCATTGCAAATGGCAAGATTTCATTCTTTTAGATGGCTGAGTAATATTCCATTGTATCTGTATATACACCGCATCTGCTTTACCCATTCTTGAATTGATGGACACTTGGGCCGCTTCCATAACTTCGCTTTTGTAAATAATGCTGCTATATAATACATCAGGATGCATGTATCCCTTTGAACTACTGTTTTTGTATTCTTTGGGTAAATACCCAGTATTTTGACTGCTAGATTCCACAAGAGTACTATTTTTAACTTTTTGAGGAACCTCCATCCTATTTTCTGCAGTGGCTGCACCAGTTTACATTTCCATCAACAATGCAGAAGGGTTCCCCTTTCTTCACATCCTCACCAATGCCTCTTGTTTCTTGTGTTGTTGATTTTAGCCCTTCTGACAGGTATAAGGTGATATCTTATTGTAGTTTTGATTTTCATTTCCCTGATGGTAAGTGATGATGAACATCTTTTCATGTGTCTTTTGGCCATCTGGATGTTTTCTTTGGAGAGATGTATGTTCATATGTGCTGCCCATTTTTTAATTGGATTATTTGTTCCTTGGGTGTTGAGTTTTGTACGTTCTTTATATATTTTGGATACTAACCCTTTATCAGATATGTTGTTTGCAAATTATGTCTTCCATTTCATAGGTTGCCTTTTAGTTTTGTTGATTGTTTCCTTCACTATGCAGAAGCTTTTTATTTTGATGTAGTCCCAATAATTTAGTTTTGCTTTAATTTCCTTTGCCTCAGGGGACCTATCTAGAAACAAGTTGCTATAGCTGATGTCAAATAAGTTACTGACTGTGCTCTCTTCTAGGATTTTTATGGTTTTGGGTCTTATATTTAGTTATTTAATCCATTTTGAATTTATTTTTGGGTATGGTGTAAGAAAGTGGTCCAGTTTCATTCTTTTGTATGTAACTGACCAGTTTCCCCAAAATAGTTTGTTGAGGAGACAGTCTCTTTCCTTTGGATATTCTTTCCTGTTTTGATGAAGATTAATTAATAACAACTATTAATATAGTTGTTAGCTTATTTCTGGGTTTTCTATTTTGTTCTATTGATCTATATGTCTATTTTTGTGTTAGTACCGTACTATTTTGATTACTACAGCTTTGTAATACAACTTGAAGTCTGGAATTGCAATGCCTCCAGCTTTGCTTTGCTTTGTCAAGCTTTGGCTATTCAGGGTCTTTTGCCTTTCCATACAGATTTTAGGATTGTTTGTTCTAGTTCTGTGAAAAATGCTGTTGATATTTTGACAGAGATTTCATTAAATGTGTGGGTTGCTTTGGGTAGTATAGACATTTAACAATATTTGTTTTTCCAATGCATGAGCACGGAATGGCTTTCCATTCCTTTGTGTCATCTTCAGTTTCTTTCATCAATGTTTTCTAGTTTTTTTTTTTTTTTTTAACGTTTATTTATTTTTGAGACAGAGAGAGACAGAGCTTGAATGGGGGAGGAGCAGAGAGAGAGGGAGACACAGAATCGGAAGCAGGCTCCAGGCTCTGAGCCATCAGCCCAGAGCCTGACGCGGGGCTCAAACTCACAGACCGCGAGATCGTGACCCGGGCTGAAGTCGGACGCTTAACCGACTGAGCCACCCAGGCGCCCCGATGTTTTCTAGTTTTCAGAGTACTGTTCTTCCACCTCTTTGGTTAGGTCTATCTGTACGTATCTTATTTTTGGTGCAGTTGTAAATGGGATTCGTAATTTCTCTTCTTCATTTTTAGTGCATACAAATGCAATAGATATCTGTACATTGATTTCGTATCTTGTGACTACTCAATTTGTTTACTTCTAGCAGTTTTTTGGTGGAGTCTTTCAGGTTTTCTATATATAGTATCATGTCATCTGCAAATAGTGAAAGTTTTACTTTTTCCCTGCTGATTTGGATGACTTTCATTTTCTTTTTGTTGTCTGATTTCTGTGGCTAGGATTTCCAATACTATCTTGAATAAAAGTGGTGAGAGTGGACATCCTTCTTTTGTCAGTATTTCCTCATTAAGGATGATGTTAGCTGTAGGTTTTTCATAGATGGTCTTTATTATGTTGAGGTATAATCCCTCTAAACCTACTTTGTTGGGGGCTTTTATCATGAATGGATGTTGTACTTTGTCAAATGCTTTTTCTGCATCTATTGAAATGATCATATTGTTCTTATCCTTTCTTTGATTGATATTATGTATCACATTGATTGATTTGTAAATATTGAACCACCTTTGCAACCTGGGAATAAATCCCACTTGATCATGGTGAATGAATTTTTTTTTTTAAGTTTTATTTATTTACTTTGAGAGAGTGAGCAAACATACAAGGAAGGGCAGAGAGAGGGGGAGAGAGTCAAGCAGGCTCCACACTGTCAGCACAGAGCTTGACACAGGGCTTGATCTAATGAACCATGAGATCATGACCTGAACTGAAATCAAGAGTCAGACGCTCAACTGAGTGAGCCACCTCAGTGCCCCAGGGTGAATGAATTTTTTAATGCATGCTAGATCCAGCTTGGTAGAATTTCGTTAAGGATTTTTGCATATATGGTGATCAGAGATATTGGGCAATAATTCTTTTGTGGTGTCTTTATCTGGTTTTGGTGTCAGTAATACTAGCCTTATAGAATGAATTTGGAAGTTTTTCTTCCTTTTCTGTTTTTTGGGACAGTTTGAGAAGAATGTTGACTCTTCTTTAAATGTTTTGTAGGATTTGCCTGTGAAGCCATCTGGTCCTGGACTTTTGTTTATTGGGAGTTTTTTTAAATTACTGATTCAATTTCTTTCCTGGTTATGGGTCTGTTTAAATTTTCTCTTTCTTCCTGTTTCAGTTTTGGTAGGTTATAAGTTTCTAGGAATTTATGCATTTCTTCCAGGTTGTCCAGTTTGTTGGCATAATATTCCCTTATTGTTATTTGTATTTCTGTAGTGTTTGTTGTTACTTCTCTGTCATTTATGATTTTATTTATTTGGGCCCTTTCTCTTTTGTTTTTGAGAAGTTTGGCTAGAAGTTTATCAATTTTATTGATTTTTCCAATGAATCAGCTCCTCATTTCATTGATCTGTTGTGTTTTTAGTTTGTATATCATTTATTTCTGCTCTAATCTTGATTATTTCCTTTCTTCTGTTGATTTTAGGTTTTGTTTGTTCTTTTTCTGGCTCTTTTACATGTAAGGTTAGATTGTTTGAAATTTTTCTTGCATCTTGAGGTAAACCTGTATTGCTATAAACTTCCCTCTTAGAATGACTTTTGCTACATCCCAAAGATTTTGAACCATTGTGGTTCATGTTCATTTGTTTCCATGTACTTTATTTGTTTTTTTATTTACTGGTTGACTCGTTCATTGTTTAGTAGCATGTTATTTTATCTCCATGTATTTGTGGTCTTTCCAGATTTTTCTTGTAGTTGACTTCTAGTATCATAGCCTTGTGGTCAGAAAAAAATGCATGATGTGACTTCGATCTTTTTTTAATTTGTTGAGGCTGGTTTTGTGGCTGGCCTATGATCTATTCTGGAGAATGTCCATATGCACTCAAAAAGAATGTGTATTCTGCTATTTTAGAATGGAAAGTTCTGAGTTTATCTGTTAAATCATTCTGGTCCAGTGTGTCATTCAAATCCATTGTTTCCTTGTGTATTTTCTCTTTAGATGATATATTGTTGTAAATGAGGTGTTAAAGTCCTCTATGTTTGTTATTAACTATTTTATATGTTTTGGGTGCATTAATATTTACATTTGTTATGTGTTCTTGTTGGATTGCCCCATTTATTACTATATGGTGCCCTTATTTTTCTATTATTCTAGTCTTTGTTTTTTTTTGTTTTTTTTCAACGTTTATTTATTTTTGGGACAGAGAGACAGAGCATGAACGGGGGAGGGGCAGAGAGAGAGGGAGACACAGAATCGGAAACAGGCTCCAGGCTCCGAGCCATCAGCCCAGAGCCTGACGCGGGGCTCGAACTCACGGACCGCGAGATCGTGACCTGGCTGAAGTCGGACGCTTAACCGACTGCGCCACCCAGGCGCCCCTAGTCTTTGTTTTAAAGTCTAGCTTGATGTGAATATTGTGAGGTTGGGTTTCTTTTGACCTCTATTTGTATGATAAATGTTTCTCTATTCCCTCACTTTCAATCTGAAGGTGTTAGGTCTAAAATAAGTATCTTGTAGGCAGCATATAGATGGATCTTGTTTTTTTTTTTTGTTTTTTTTTTAACCAATTCTGACACCCTATGTCTTTTGATTGGAGCATTTAGTCCATTTAATTATTTATTTATTATTATTTAGTCCATTTAATTATTGGTAACTATTTATTGCTATTGTATTATTTCTTTTGTGATTGTTTCTAAAGATTTTCTTGGTTTCTTTCTTGTCTTTCTCTTTCCTGGTTTGCTGGTTTTCATTAGTAAGATATATGGATTTCTTTTTCTTTATTCCTTACATATATATTAGTGATTTTTGATTTATGGTTACCATTAAGTTTGCATATAACATCTGCAGATAGCAGTATATATGAAATTGATGGTCATTTAAATTTGAACCCATTCTTTACTGCTCTCCTCCCTACATTTAGGTATATATTGTCATATTTTTCATTCTTTTATTTTGTGAGTACCTTAACTGATTTTTTATAGAAATACTCATTTTTAGGGGCACCTAGGTGGCTCAGTCAGTTAAGCATCCAACTTCGGCTCAGCTCATGATCTCATAGTTCGTGAGTTCGAGCCCCATGTTGGGCTCTGTGCTGATATCTCAGAGCCTGGAGCCTGCTTCAGATTCTGTCCCTCTTTCTCTGTCCCTCCCCCACTCATGCTCTGTCTCTCAAAAATGAATAAACATTAAAATTTTTTTTAAATAAAAAAAAAGGGAATACTCATTTTTACTGCTTTTTTGTTTGTTACCTTCATACTTTCACTTTTGGTCTTTCCTTTTTTCTCGCAGAGTTCTCTTTGGTATTTCTTACAGGGCTGGCTTAGTGGTCACAAATTCCTTTATTTTTTGTTTGTCTGGTAAACTCTTTATCTCTTCCTCTGTTCTGAATGATAGCCTTGCTGGATAGAGTATTCTTGGCTGCAGATTGTTCTAGTTCAGCACTTTGAATATATTATGCCACTCCCTTCTGCCTTGGAAAGGTTCTGCAGAAAAAGCCACTGATAGCTTTATTGGTTTTCCCTTGTAAGTTACTATCTTCTTTTGTCTTGCTGCTTTAAAATTATTTTTTTTCTTAGGGGGCACTTGGGTGGCTCAGTCAGTTGAGCTTCCAACTCTTGATTTTGGCTTGGGTCATGATCCCAGGGTTGTGGAATTAAGCCCTGTGTCAGGCTCTGCTCTGGGTTTGGAGCTTGCTTAAGATTCTCTCTCTCTTTCCTTCTGCCCCTCTCTTCCATTTGAGCATTCTTTCTATAAAATTAAAAAAATTTTTTTTTCTTTATCACTATATTTTGCCTTTTTAATTACAATATGTCTTGGTGTGGATCTGTTTTTGTTGATTTTGTTGGGTGTTCTCTGTGCTTCCTGGATCTGGATATGTTTCCTTCCTCAGATTAGGGTGGTTTTCACCTATTATTTCTTCAAATAAATTTTCTTCCCTGTTTTCACTCTATTCTTTCTCAAGGACTCCTGTAATATGAATGTTACTATTTTTGATGGAATAATTGTGTTCTCTATGTCTACTCTAATTTTGCATAATTCTTTTTTCTCTCTTTAGTTTATCCGGATAACTTTCCATTACTCTGTCTTCTAGGTCATTGGATTTTTTCCTCTACTTCTTCCAGACTGCTGTTTATTTTATCAAGAGTGTATCTGATTTCATTTATTGAGCCTTTTATTTTTGCTGTGTTAGTCCTTATCTTTGTGTTAAGTGTTTCACTCATTTCTTCTACTCTTTTCTCAAGTCCAGTGAGTATCTTTGTAATCATTACTGTAAATTCTTTATCATGCATATTACTTATATCTATTTCACTTAGATCTCTGGCCGTGGCCTTGTTCTATTGTTTTTTTTTTTTTTCAATGTTTTTTTTTTTTATTTATTTTTGGGACAGAGAGAGACAGAGCATGAACGGGGGAGGGGCAGAGAGAGAGGGAGACACAGAATCGGAAACAGGCTCCAGGCTCCGAGCCATCAGCCCAGAGCCCGACGCGGGGCTCGAACTCACGGACCGCGAGATCGTGACCTGGCTGAAGTCGGACGCCTAACCGACTGCGCCACCCAGGCGCCCCTCTATTGTTTTATTTGGAACAAATTCATCTTTCTCTCATTTTGTCTAAGTCTCTGGGCCTGCTTCTGTGTGTTAGAAAATTCAGCCATGTATCCTACTCTTGAAGGTAATAACCTTATGACAGAGAGGTCCTGTAGTGCCCTGTAGTGTTGTATCCCCTGTTCCCAAGGGCCTTGTGCTTCAAGGAATATCTTTAATGTGTGCTGCATGTACTCTTTGATGTGGCCTCTACCTTGTGTTGTGGAGTTTTTTCTGACAGTCTTCAGGTTGATTCGTGGGGGATTTAGCATGATTTGAAAGTTATCTAGTTAAATTTTTGGAACAAGGTAAGCATAGGGACCTCCTGCTCTGCCACCATCTTTGTCCCATCTCTCCTAAACGTGGGAATTTTTAACTGCAAAAAACTCAGACAAAAAACCCTCCAGTATTTAAGAAGAACATTGAAGAAAACTGTCCTCAAATTACCAGCCACTGCTTTGAGAAAAAAAAAATATTTTCGACTGTTTTCCTTTTCTTAACAGGCCTACATGTGTTTTTTGTTTGTTTTGTTTTGTCTTTAGAGCAGGTGAGTTTGATTTGTTAATTGTGGACTCTGAAAGCAGGTAGAGAGTTTTAGGAAAGATGAGGCCTGAAATTCCTCATTCTTAATGTGATATACAACATTCAGAAGACACTATTCATTACTGATGTTTAAACTTGGAGTGTTTTGGTTGACTAGGGTATTTGAATGACTTTGAGAATTAAAGAAACTTTAAAAGTAAGCTTAATGTCTATTTCTTCAATCAATTCTCAGAACTTTTTATGCCACTCTAGAGTGTTAGATATGAATCATGCACATAAAGTTTTCTGGGAGTATATAGCAACTGCATCTTCTACATCTTTTTGTGATTCCTCTTTCAGTGAAGTTGGCCCAATTGTCATGGAAGTTTTCTGAAAACTGTGTTATATAGAATAAAATATCTGGCAAAGCCTTTTAAGCATATTGATTAAGTTGATATAATAAGTGAATGTTTTGAAATTTTAGTGAAGTATTTTTGTGGGAGAATGAGGCTACCTACATGGTTACATTTATCTTTCAGGTGACCTTAACATACAACAGCCTTCTTAGTTGCAAATATGCTACAGTTGGTTTGTGTTAAGAAAAAGGGAGGAATGCCTTGAATCTTTATAAATTTGAAGTATTATTTCTCATTTATTTTATAATTTGAACTTTTTTTTGGCTCAGTTTCCACAGGGTTGAGGGAAAAACCCATTGCCTATCACGGGAGTGTTTAAAGATACTCCATACTGTTTTTAGTCCTTGTGTTTTTAGATTTGACTCCAGAAAGCATCAGATGTTATAATGGAAAAGCATTTCAGAGTGAAAAGGATATTTAAATAAGTTTCCATATGCCCTACAAAGAATTTAAAATCGAGCTTACCCCCTCCCCACCCTTTAATTCAGTAATTAACTAGACTTGCCCTGTAGTTTGGGGGAGTATAATAGTTTACACCTGTTTCAACTTTTGCTGTTTTTATTGGCTATGGCTTTTGCCATCCCATATTTCTTGTGAAGCAAAAATATCAAATAAAATATGGCAAAACATTGGAGAAATTATAATAAACATAAAAATGAATTGTTCAGCTTAAAATATGAAATGCTTTACCTGCACAATCTATGAAGCTATGTTTCAGTAGTATTGAAGTAATTTATTCCTGGAATTCTATGTCATGAAAATAAAGATAACTGCTTTCATTGGCAAGTATAGTCCAGGGATTTTACAATCAAATGATTACATTTTGGAACATCAGGCAGAAGTCTGTTATAAAGACATTAGGAAAAGCCTGCTAAGTCATTATATGTGTATTCCTGTTACTATGCAATATAAAAGGTAGGAGTGTATCAGTGTATAAGAGTGTGAGGACTCAGTAGAACTGTTATACCACAGAATAGAATTAGACTTCAAAGGTCAAGGAATGCTGTGACATCAAGTATGTCTTGGCTCATTTCACAGGCAACATTTGCCCCTCCAACCATAATGAAAAGACAACCATTGAGTCAAGATATTATCATATCTCATGTTTTTCTTACAATCCAATTCTTAGATGGTCTTCCTAGAAGCACCGTTCACTCTTCAGGCCTGGCAGTAGCTGCCCAGCTGTAGTGTTGGATTTAAGAGTAAAATGAGTAGCTTTTTAGTACATTGTCCCAAATGAGAACAGCTAAGTTAAATTTCTAATAAGTTTAGTTTGGATAGAGTTGTGATTGTGAAAAGATATTTGGGAAAGTTGTCACTAAAATTAAATTTTGATTTTGGTTTTATCTCACTAGTGGGAGGCTGTGAAAATATAGGCCAAGATCGTAAGTTGAATGTCAGGGCCTTGCCAATGTTGATTCACCAGCACAGGACTTAAATATTTATGGAATGAAAGAGTGAACTTCTTTTTGTTCTTTTCTGCATCTCTAAAATGAACGTATTAACCTTGGCAGCTTTGCTTGCATGGGGTCAGTAAAAGTCCTTCAGGAGACCCAGCAACCCGGAAATGAGATAAGGAATAGTCACTGTAACGTGCCAATGACTGGGACTAACCATGGTTTATACTTAAGACATTGATCTCATTAAGTATCCAACCAGAGTCTTTTTATTAGGGTAATTGTGGGCTTCAGGAATGGACATTACTCTAGATTTAGGGGAGAATCTGTCTCAGATTTGGAGTTTTTTATACATAAACACTTGGAATGAAAAAGGCCAAAGAATTTTGGTATGAGTATTTTTGGTGCTAATGAGTATCCCTGCCTCCTCTTCCCCTGGAAATCATAAGGTGGTTACATGTGCAGGTTTCTGTTAAATTTTAGATATTTTTCTGGAACATAGTTATAATTTGAGCCTAAGGAAATCCCACCCCCTCCATTTTTTATTCATCCAGGGATTGAAAGGCCATTCTATGAAGTCTATTTAGCTGGAATTCAAATGAAGGGGGATTTAAAGGTTGTGACATAATGAGTTTATCATGAGCAAAATAAATGCCCTAAAGGAAATGTCTGTAATGAACTGTAATTGTAATAGGAAACTTAAAGTGATGAATTATAAGTTGTGAAGGAGTTCCCTGTGGGTGAATCTTTCTTGCTTGATAGGCTTTTGGAAATATCTTTGATTTTAAGTTTCTTTTCAAAGAAGAGTTTCCTTGGTGTCACTAGAATTTTCTCACATCTTTGTGCCCTGCTGTGCAATTTTCATTTCCAAGCAATTTTGTTATCGAGTAGGGCCCCTTCAATTTTTTTTTTTTTTTTTTTTTTGCTTTAGAGATAAAGGCAGCCTAAGAGATGGCTGAGTTGAAGTGCCCCCAAGGCACTTGTTATTAGGTTTGTGTCATTAGGTTTGGGCACTGTCATTTTATCTTGCCTAGGTTGTCCCTCTAGCTACAATCAGCCACATTTTCCAGTTTATTTGGAAAGTGTGAGCTTTGCTCTTTTGGTTCAAATTTGCTTTTTGTATTTTTAAAAGTTTTATTAATATTGACATATTTCCAGATTAGAGAGTAGAAATCATAATTTGTAGAGTTAACTACCAAGAATGTATTTGTGAAAATGTGTGCTTGAAATGCTCACATGTCTTTGCTCAGTTCATGCTGTAGAAAATATGGTATTTGTGCAGAAAGTAGAAATAGTATTGGCATTATGTATTAGGTTTGTTTTGTTTGTGTGTGTGTGTATTTGTTTTTTTGCTTCTGTAACAAATTATCACAAGTATAATGGTTTATAACGTAAATTTATTGTCTTACAGTTCCAGAGGTCCAAAGTCTCAAATGGGTTTCATTGGGATATACCAAGGTGTTGGCAGGGCCATGCTCCTCCTGAAGGCTCCAGGGGAGAATCCATTTCCTTGCCTTTCCCAGCTTCTAGAGGCCACCTATGTTCCTTAGCTTGTGGCCCCTTTCTTCATCTTTAAAGCCAGCAGTATAGCATCTCTAATGCCTTTCTCCTCTGACCTCTCCTTTCTTTGTTACATGTCCTGCCCTCCCTCTGCTTCTGTTGTCACATTGCCTTCTTGAATTCTGACCTTCCTGCTTCCCTCTTACAGTGAACCCCATATGATGACATGCGGCCCACCTGGGTAATTGAGGATTATCTCCCTGTCTCAGGATAATTTAATGTAATTTGATCACACCTGCAAAATCCCTTTGGCCACTTAAAGTAACATAATCAGAGGTTCCAGGCATTAGGACATGACTATCTTTGAGAGGCTATTGTTTAGCCTACCATTAGAATACAGTTTTTTTTAAAAATTTTTTTTTCAACGTTTTTTATTTATTTTTGGGACAGAGAGAGACAGAGCATGAACGGGGGAGGGGCAGAGAGAGAGGGAGACACAGAATCGGAAACAGGCTCCAGGCTCTGAGCCATCAGCCCAGAGCCTGACGCGGGGCTCGAACTCACGGACCGCGAGATCGTGACCTGGCTGAAGTCGGACGCTTAACCAACTGCGCCACCCAGGCGCCCCTAGAATACAGTTTTAAATTTTTTATTTCTTTTTAGCTCTTGTCATACATTTATTCAGAATGTCTTTGGAAATCACAGAAACATGTACTCTGAATTCTGTTTTTTGGATGCAAACATGTGGATAAAAATACACATTTTGCAAGACTGTAGAAGGTGTCTTTAACTGTGAGATTAAAATTGGTGAAAAAATTTATATTTTAGTACTTGCTATTTTTTTTGAGGGAATTTATTTGAGTTTTGAGTCTTCCACTTAACAGAATCACCTGCCACATTTCTTGGGTCATTAATAATTTTTTAAATTGAAGTATAGTTGACACACAAGAGTCTTTAATAATTTTATAAGTGTCCTGGACACACATACATGCATGTATATGCATGTACATGCAGTGCCCCTTGATAGTGTTGACCAGTAAGTGTTTGGGGTACCATGGTCTTCCAGGTTTCATTGCCTAAGAGTTCTTGCTCCACCTTGTTTCCTTGTCTTGGCCAGTGGCTTCTCCAGTTAACCACTATTCCACCCTGCACCTGAATTTGAGACCCGTTTGGTGTTTGCCTTCTGAAAGATGCAATTTGAGGCTGTTGTGAGCACGGCGCTTTTGTCTCTTTGGTCCCTCTTTCCTTTTAGTCAAATTGCCTACTCCTCTCTACAGATTTAAAAAAAGGTTCACATCGGGTGCCTGGGTGGCTCAGTCAGTTAAGCATCTGACTCTTGATTTTGGCTCGGGTCATGATCTCACGATTCGTGAGATTGAGCCCCACATCCAGCTCTGCACTGACAGCACAGAACCTGCTTGGAATTCTCTCTCTGCCCCTCCCCTGTTCACGCACACACTCTCTCTCTTAAAATAAATAAACTTTAAAAAAAAAGGTTCACAGAGTTGTAAGACCTTCGAATGTAGAAAACTGGGTTTCTCATGTATTTATAGGCTACCATTTACATATAAAAACAATTTGTTCAAATGTAATGACCTTTTAATTAATCTCCCATGAAGTTTTATTGTTGTCTGTGACCTTCACTATTACTATTTAATCCTCATGTTGTTTTGTCTTTATCTTATAAATGTGAATTAAAGTGTGAATGGAAGTAGTATGATGCCAGCTGAAACCCAAGTAGATTATATAGTCTTTGCAAAGCATAGAACAAAAAGGAAGTGCTTAGAACACTATAGTTGGTTATATTTGGTAGTTGCATTTCTTCATGTAGTTCCTTAACTATGAAAGGATGAGATTATAATCATCAATGTGTGAAAAGAGAGACCTGAATCTTCCAGACCAAAAAAAAAAAAAAAAAAAAAAAAAGTGTGAAATTACCTAAAGATGTATAATTGATTGGATTAGTGTTTTGTTTTTTACCGGCTTTGCATCAGAAATGAAGCCTGTTCTGGCAGTCACTGAGCAAGAATGGCATCTTGCTTACTTTTGTATTCTCATACCTGATACTTGAGAGGTTTTTGAATACAGAGATTGAAAAAGAAACTATTTTAAATGTGTATGTTTTTATTTACAGCTGCTGCTGAAGGAAAAGGCAAAAGTGGGGAAGACTTTTTTCAGAAGGTAAGTTGCTTTGTACTCCTGCCTTGGTGATAATTAAGGAGAAATCAGCATGTTGCAGTGGCTATACTCAAAACTCCTAAAAACTCCCCTTCCATATGAAGGGGAATAGATTTTCATGAGACAGCTGGAGATGTTTAGGGGAAAGAAAGGGTGAGATGCTCTTTGGGACATAGCCATTCTAACTTCTTGCTCCTCCTGAGCAAATCTAAGGACATTTTTGCTTGGAGGCAGAGGCAATGAAGGCTGCCATGTGGGCTGTCCTGATTATATTCTTTCTCTGCTGCCCCCTATTTCTTTTTACCCCTATACATACCTGACCTGAGACATGGAGAGGAATCCCTCACAGCTTTCCTCATTTCCAGTAAGCATGACCACAGGTGGGATAATATAATCGACAAAAGATGCACCTTTAGACCTGCTTGCTCACTCTTGGTAACCATGTTCAATCTGTCCCTGTCTTCTGAGAGTTCTGAGTTTCAGTGAAGCCAGTCTGGCTAGTCATATATAACAAAGGGAAATGAGAATGGACCTGACTGAAAAAGGAATATGGGAAACTATGAATAGCAGTTGATTATTTCTAGTCAGCTCTGTTTTAAAATAAGTGCTTTATATAAGAGAAGATGTCTGTCCTTTCAAAGAAATTGACTCAAGTGCATGTTCTTCTTTCATTTATTTGGATTTATTATATTTGTGTCTTTGTTGTTGGGATACAGAAAGCATGTATGTAGAAACAAATATACAGGTGTCCTGGAGTGAAATAAAGCAGCAAGTATAGATGAAGTTAAATAACGCTGGGGAGGGTCGTCAGCCTTTGGAAAAATCAACCTGTGTGTAACCAGATGTGACCTTTTATGGCCTCTTTATTCTCTTGCCTCTGTGTGAGCTACATGTTTTGTTTGCTAACTTTTGCATTCTCTTCCAGGAATATGTAAGCAAATATTTTCAGAGCCGATGCTTGTATTGGCATTTCTTCATTCTGAAAGTATTTATTTACCACTTGCTCTATTCCACACACAAAAGAGACTAAAACGAACAAGGCATAGTCTCTGCCTTAAAGAAATTAGTCTGGTGTCTGACAATATTCATATAAATAGCAGGACAGTCTGGGGCTATAGAGGGTTAAACACTTGACTGGGGCTTTAGAAGATGAGAAAGGATTTCTTGAGTTCCTGAGATGAGTAGTAGTTAAGAGAAGAGATAGACTTGGGAAGGCATTCTAGGCAGAGAAACACAATGTAAGAAGGCTAAACAGGGGTGGAAGGATTCCTGTGGCATTCACACTTCAGACCTTTGGCTTGCACACATGACATCTGAGGAATTCATAGTTCATGGTGAGATATAATATCCTATATGATGAAGTTCCTTATTTGAATGGGGGGGCCCTTTTCAAAAGGGAGTTAAATTTTTAAAATTTAAAAATGCTGTGCTGGCAGAAATAGTTTTCCAGCCCTTCTTTAGGCTCAGGCTGTTGAAGTTTCTGTACTATACCGGAAGCTCCTTACTTGGCATTATCTCTTAGTGATTAATATCCAACATATCAGTACCTGAGCATTTCAGAATGCCCTGCCCTGCCTTTTACCTAAGGCAGGCTTGCCGTGAGGAAGAACAAAGAAGACACATAGCAAAAATGACAGATCTGCCTTGGGTTGACTGAGAAGGTGCAGATAGATGTGATCTGTGGAAGGATTTTATTTCATTGTTCTTTAACTTGTGGATAGATGGAAAAAGCAGATTGTTGAGCTTTGTGTGACTGAGACATTTTAAAAGCTGAATCAAAATACGGTGTATGTGGTCATAAAGGACCTTCATTTTTAGAAGATTTGCTAATATTTATCACTCTTTGTGGAGCCATATATACATTCCAGCAGTTTAAATAGAAACACATGTTTGAATCCAGGAACATGTGTGCGTCCACCAAACCACGAATTGGAATCATAGATTCCATCCTTGGTCACAGGTTAATGAGGTCCTGAATAACTAAATGGGAGTAATTTACATCTCTTCATTTTCTTCTTTAGTTCAATAGCGTGTCTTCCTGATAAGTGTCCATACAGGATTTGGGTAAACACCCTGGGGAGAAAAACCTGTAACTTTAATAAAAGGCAAACACCCCAAATTCCAGAAGAGTACTTTTCAGTGTTTGACCAGACAAAAGTAGACACTGTGGTTCATCTACAGTAGAATGAAGTAATGGAGAAGTATGGAATTGTTCTCCAAGAACTTGCTTCTAGTTTCACACGTATTTCAGTTTCACATAATGGCATTTTGGAAGAATTTAAGAACAAGAAATAGGCCACATTGCTGGTCATTAACATCTGTGGGAAATTAATTTTCTTTTCTCAGAGTAAGGCAGATATGAAGGCTCCATATGCTTATTATTAAAATATGTTTTGGTTTTGACTCTAGGTGTGTATCACAAACCCAAATTAAAACCTCTCTTGAGTTGACTTTAAAACTTGACCACGCTTATTATTTTATAACCTCTAAGTCTGGAAGGCTACCTTCCTATCTTTTTTTTTTTTTTTTAAATTTTTTTTTTCAACGTTTTTATTTATTTATGGGACAGACAGAGACAGAGCATGAACGGGGGAGGGGCAGAGAGAGAGGGAGACACAGAATCGGAAACAGGCTCCAGGCTCTGAGCCATCAGCCCAGAGCCCGACGCGGGGCTCGAACTCACGGACCGTGAGATCGTGACCTGGCTGAAGTCGGACGCTTAACCGACTGCGCCACCCAGGCGCCCCAACCTTCCTATCTTTATTCTGGCTTTCCCTAGAGAGGAGATTGGAGGAGTATGAGACTTTTATATGTCACTTTGTTGTTGTTGTTGTTGTTGTTGTTGTTGTTGTTGTTGTACCATTAAAATATATGTAAAATCATATACTAAATCTATTCTCATGAAAATATTTGAAATTAAAAATAAATTTAAAATATCATTAAGAAAAAAAGCCTTTAAGGATAAGGATTGGCAGATTCCCTCAAAGGTTTTCAATTGTAGCTTAACGACTACTAAGATCATCACATACATTGTTTCAGATTTGGAGCTGTAGCAGTTTATACTTAAATTTCTCCTATAGAGTCACATTTATTGTTTCAGAGATTTACCTGGTTTTCTATATGCTCTTTTACTGCATGTGTTAGGAATATTTTATTTCCCCTGATGCTCTCTTAGAGCAAAAGACTAACCTGGTATTGCAGAGAAACCCAATAATTTAGTGGCTTAAAGAAGAGAGTTATTTCCTTTACTTTCATGTGACATTGTAAGGAGCATATTCCTGCTTCGTGGGTGGCTCTGTCCCATGCTGTCAGTTAAAGACCCACATTCCTTCTAAGAAGTAGCTCTGCTACTCCTTAGGTCATGGATCTCATCTTTGTGGTTGATCTGGGTGAGTACCATGTTCAGATGTGAGCTGGGAGAAAGAGGAAGAGTATGAAGGGGGTGTACCCCAGTCTTAAAGCCTGAATGTGGTGTATGTTACTTCTCATATTCCAAAGGAGAAAACAGTTATGTAGCCTTCCCTAAATGTAGCGATGGACAGGGGGGAGGAGGAGCATATGGAAGGAGGATTGATTTTGCAAGCACTATCTACCAGAAGACCAATAGTTATGACAAAACTATTTGTGTGTGGTCAAAGTGTAATGTCTTCCTGTGGTGTGCTTTGAAACCTTTTGTGTTAGTTTGTTAGGGCTGCTGTAACAGTGTACTGCAACCTGGGTGGCTTGAACAGCAGAAATTGGCTGTCTCACAGCTCAGGAGGTAGTAGTCCAAGATCAAGGTGTCAGCAAAGTTGGTTCCTTACAAAAACTGTGAGGGAGAATCTCTTCCATTCCTCTCCCTGAGCTTTTGGTTGGTTGCTTGGCATCTTTGGTGTTCCTTGGCTTGTAGATGTGTTATCTCTATCTCTGCCTTTGTCTTCACAGGCATCCTCCCTGTGTGTGTCTCTGTATCCAAATTTTCTCTTTTTATAAGGACAGTGGTCATATTGGATTAGGGTTCACCCCAGTGATCTCATCTTACTAATTATATCTGCAGTCACCCTGTTTCCAAGTAAGGTCACATTCTGAGGTGCTGGGAATTAGGATTTCAACATAAGAAATTTTGTGGGGCACAATTCAACCTATAAACACTTCTTAATGGAGGAAATCATTCTGTAGAAAAATTTACTATAATTAGAAAAAAAATTGCTAAAACTGCAAATGTTATTTATCACATTTTTCTCTGTATATTTAACTGCCTAGTCATTTGTACTAAATTTGTTTTTTTTCCTTATTACAAGTCATTTCTAAATTGTCTAGAACAAATCTATAATTAACACACAAGAAGGATTAAAAAAATGTAATCTGTCATCCCATCCTTGAAAGAGAACTACTGTTTATAAACCCTTAGCATTTTTTCTGTGTATATTAAAAATGCATATAAAGTGCTTTTCAAAAATATTCTCTGATTGGCTGATGGAATTATAAGTCAGAATGTTTTCATTGGATACATTCCAAATGTTTTCCTGTATGAATACTTTGCAAGATCTCCAATAATTGTACTTTTTATTCTTTGGCTCTAACTATACTTACAAAAGGGAGGGAATGGATACAACTTTATCAATATTCTCTCTAGTTCGTTTTCCACCTCTCATGGCAACTTTAATTGAAACACATGGAAATGATTCTGCCAGGATTTTTACAGCTCTTTGGGCAGTTGTTCATGGCTTACTCACTGTCTGTCCTGTTTCCTTTTAATCAGTGCTTTTTTTTTCTTGTGAAATAACTATGGCCAGATCTGGGAGGGGAAAATGTGTTACAGTGTATTAGGTGGGGATGAGTGTAGTGATTGTGCTGCAAATGTGACTCATCAAAGCACCATGCTTTATTTAGGAATCCTGAGTCCCAATGGCCGAAGAAGACTAAATCCAGTCAGCATCATAATTGAAAGCCAACTTTTCCATTGCATCAGGTTATATACATTATTTCTCCCCAAAGTATACATCACACATTTTTAATGTAGGGATATTTTTATAGTCTTAAAATGTGTCAGTTTGGAAAAATGACCCATAAACTATGGCTTTTCATGAGAGCTAAACAGTAAGACTAACATAAATAAGATACTATTTGGTGGCTTATGTGGTGTATTTTTAGTACCCTCAAACTCATCCTTTTAATTCAAACAGATTACTTTTGTCATTTGAGACTGGAAAGTAGGAAGTGTTGTCTTTGGGAGAAAATTGTGGAAGGAGTATTTGTTTCCCTCTACCAAATGAGTGTTTCAGGTGATCTTAGATGAGGAATTCTTTAATCTTTTTACTGGGGCAGGGGCTAAGGCAGAAATTAAAGAATTGCTTCTACTTTTTCGACTGGTCATTATTTGTGTATGTTGAATAGATCATATTCCTCTGGTAATAGAAATAAGTTTGGGTTTAATTATTTAAAAATGAATTCAATTAACTGTCACACATGATATACTTTCTCTAACACTGAGACTTTATACTTAAACAATTTAAATCAAATTTAATTAATTAAAATGTTTATTTTGAGAGAGAGAGTGTGTGCATGTAGGAGCTGGGAGGGGCAGAGAGAGAGAGAGAGAGAGAGAGAGAATCCCAAGCAGGCTCTGTACTGTTAGTGCTGAGCTAGACACAGGGCTCCATCCCATAAACCTTGAGATCATGACCTGAGCCGAAATCAAGAGTCAGACACTTAACTGACTGAGCCACCCAGGTGCCCTTGAAATTTGATTTAAGTAAAATTGGGATATTTTAAAATTCTAATCTTATAGATAATGTTTTTTTTTTTTTTCTTTTCAACGTTTTTTTTTTTTATTTATTTTTTGGGACAGAGAGAGACAGAGCATGAACGGGGGAGGGGCAGAGAGAGAGGGAGACACAGAATCGGAAACAAGCTCCAGGCTCCGAGCCATCAGCCCAGAGCCCGACGCGGGGCTCGAACTCACGGACCGTGAGATCGTGACCTGGTTGAAGTCGGACGCTTAACCAACTGCGCCACCCAGGCGCCCCATAGATAATGTTTTAATATGGCTCACAATTCAAATGTTATGAAAAGATGTGTATTCAGTGAGTATTTGGTGTCATGGTTCTGAAGATATGTGGAGAGGGCTGTTACAGTGTTGGTTCTAATCTTATGCAAAGGTGATCATTAATGGATGTCATTACTAATGGACAGTTAAGCCTTGAAGCTAATGTTCAGAGATTATGAGTGGCCCTGAGAGTGAGTTTCAGTGAGAGAATTTGTCATCATGGTTCTCTCCTATTACTGGCTAACTAAGGATAACTGACCATGTATAAGGCTTAGAAAAACGGAACAACCCCTAAAAGCAGGTTGGTTATCTTTTTGAAAGTTGTCAAAGATAAGAATCAATCCTATTTTTATGCCTCATAATTTTCTCTCTCTTCTGTCTAGCAGATAAAGGTGAGTGAGAAAAGATTAAGAAAAGGACCATCTCAGTGACTTATTCATCATCCATTTTTCTGGTCTTCTCAAGTCTGCCTTGGTGTTTTATCTGGCATGAGAAGCTTAGCTGTTGGGCCCATATTTGTAGCATGCTGTATAGTTACCTGTAGATTTCCATCATCATATTGTATTTTGGCTTTCATTTCTGGCTGCCATTTCATACAACTGCTTTATGAAAACCGTATTTTGTTTTTTATTCCTCTTTCTGCAACCATGGAATGGGGAATGTCATTAAGATTCCTATAAAATGTATGTTGATGGTAGTCAATATGCCCTAATTACTACCACAGTTTTTTTTAAGTGAATAATAATCTTAAATCAGTAGCTGGTGAGAGTTTAGGTTTTTCCAGTAAAAATATTCTTCTTTCTTCTTGAAACCAAACTCAAAGCATTGGGTCATATGGAAAATCCAGTTGAATTCATGAACATAGGTTTGTTTAAGAAGGGTCACCAGGCAGGACTCTGGATTAAATAGTGACACTCAGCATACCTGGAGTAGAATTACAATTGAAAGGTCTAGTTAAATGATTTATTGGTCTTAGTTTAAAAAAAAGGCTTTTGTATTATTTTGTAAAATGTTCTCCTTGAACGGATTAAAGTCCTTAATTCCTATAATTGTCAGCATTTCTCTTAAAATATTGAGATACAAACTTCTTTATTTATGGTTGATACTAAGATTTCAGGACAATATTCACACTATACAGATAAGCCAGAATTACACTAAAAAATGGATATAAGCATATTTGTGTGGGTCAGAAGCAGTTTTTCAAGATAGTGGCATTACCTGTTTTTGAGGAAGGATTAAGTTTGATTAGTTCTCGTCACAGGAGACTTGCTTTTGCTGTGGTAGTCTGTATCTGTGTGTATATTTAATTATGTCCTTTGGTTGTCATATGATTCAAATCGTTTTTATATCTAAGATAGCATAAGACAAATTCAGTCTTGTATATACATACAGCATCATTGGAGATGTGTCTGAAGATCAATCTAAAAGGGTATTCATTGTGGTAATATTTGTAATAACTAAAAATAACCCAAGTGCCTAATGTATGCTTGAAATATGCTAATATGCTATATACAAACTTTATATTTCTAGATAGGCATTAAAAAATCTTGCTTTTTTTGGTAAATATTTAACAACTTGAGAAAATGATCATATAAATGCAAAAATCAGGACAAAAGGTATAGCTTGACTCAAATTTTCTTACATATATTTATGCCTTGAAAAATGATTGGGGCAGGAATTATGCCAAATGTTAACAGTGATTATCTTGGCTGTGAGATTATGGTTCATTTTTATTCTTTCTCTCTACTTTCCTGCAGTGGACAGCTAATACTTTTAAAACCAAGATCAGCCACTACCAACTCATGGAGCAAAACAAATCATGATTGCTAAAAGTTTGAGGTTGCTCATGGATGCATGAATTGTTGTCAGTTTATAGCATATACAGTATTTTGGTGAAAGAAGTCTGAGAAGTCATCTGGTTCTGCTTCCCATCAAGTACTGAAGTTCCTTCTGTATCACAACAGTTGTACTATGTATGTGTGTGTGTGTGTGTGTGTGTGTGTGTGTGTGTGTGTGTGTGTATATATATGGCACATCATTTTTAGTGAATGCTAACTTTTTAGAAAGGCTCTCCCCATTTGTTTTTGTTTTGCTATTTGGAGGTGTAAAATTTTTTGAAGATGGTTTTTTACAACATCTCTATGCCTTCTTTTCTTCCAACTAAAGATACTTAGTTTCTGATTTATCATATGACTTAATTTTCAGACCTCTCACCATTCTCTTCACTTTCAGGAGCAGGATCAGTGTTCCATCTTAAATCTGACAGTGATATCTGGGTACAACATTTTGGATATACCCTGTACCTTTATAGTGAGGCCATAATATCTGTGATATTGATAGGATCCTCAAGTAGCTAAAGATTATATAATCTTCAGGTGCTGTGCATTGGTACAGACATGAAGAATTGGCATTTATTGCTATTCTTCACCCAATTGAAGAAGAAAGGCTGGCCCCAATTCACTGCTAGCTAATATTTATGCTAACATAAAATGAAGATACTTGATTTCAGACTGGCAGGTCAAGGCCCACTTAGGTATTGCTTACTGCTCTGTCTCTCACTCTACTCTCTCGACCTAACATTTGGCTTGGAGATGATGTGGCCATTATGGTGGCCAGCATATGGAACTATAGAAAGTATCTCTCTGAAAGGTTTCACCTGGCTTCTGTGACTCACTAGTCAGAACTCCTGTATGATTTTCTTTCTTCACTATGGACTCAAGGTTGTTCTAGAGTAAAGGACTCAGTGGAAGGATTACAGTCCATAAAATTGATGGGGTCATTGTAGTGCCATTTAGTGTGACTCAAGTGAATGCCGTGATATTTAATAAAGAGCTTAAACTTTGTTGACCTAAAATGGGCTCACAGAAGAATTAGCACATTTTAAAGTTGGATGTGGTGATGGCATTTTTTTTCTTCTAGACAGTGCTCTGATTAGTCTTGGATTGATTTTTTTTTCAAGGTCAGGCAGCTAGTTGGTGGCAGCTCACTTGAAGAGTGCTTTTCCAACTTTGACTGTTTTTTTTTTTTACTCCTGTTAGTAAAACATCAATGATTTTCTTTAAATCAGCAGTTCTCATACCCTCTTGGGTGGGCTATATGCTTCTATAGTTGAGAGAAGTTCTGTCAAGCTACAAGTTTTGCTAGGTAGGGTTCTGAGTTAGGGTTGTTGTAGTGCATGAGAGGAGACAACTAAAAGGCTGGAGGCAAATTAATGCAGTAAAATAAATGGCATGAATTTTGTAGTCTTTTATACCTTGTTTAATCAGATTTCAAAATCACATTAAGTTGGTTGTTGTGAAG
The DNA here is from genome assembly GCF_028749965.1 of Puma concolor. Lineage (NCBI taxonomy): Eukaryota > Metazoa > Chordata > Mammalia > Carnivora > Felidae > Puma > Puma concolor. The sequence goes on from NC_141677.1 coordinate 21,067,679, forward strand.
TTTGTATCTCTGATATTTTGCTATTATAAAACTTGAAATAATGGTTTGTTGTAATCTCCTGAATCAGCCCTTTCTTGAATTTTGGGACTCTTTTTTTTTAAGAACAACTTTTTTCTTGATGTGTTTAATATTTTGTGTTTTCTTTTAGAAAAGGTAGATTATTTTTGGAATTTATTTTTTGGGGAATTCAACCCTTAACCTTGTTTGTATGTCTGAATTGTACTTCATTACATGCCTGCCTTCCTACATAGCCTACCGTGAAAAAGAAGAGGAGCAAGCCATGTTTTGTACTACCTTACTCTGCTTCCCAGCTCATCTAGCCACCACTGATGGGTCTAGATGTGGGATCCAGTGATGGCCATGACCAGTGTGATGGGCTCTGAAAACTCACCTAATGAGATTAATCTCTAACAAATTGGGAAACTAAGACCCAGAGTGATAGTGGGAACAGAATGGGAAAGGTCATGATGTTAGCACGGGGTGAGGGAGAATCCAGGGGGACTGAGTTAGACATTTAAAAGCTGGAATGATAAGGGAGAAGCAGCTGTTAGTAAGCAGAAGAAGCCCATCCACAGAAGGGAACATGGAACAAAAGCCAGAGAGAGAAGCAGATAGGCCAGAAGTGAGAGAGCCCCTACAGAGAGCAGGCAGTTTGTGCTGCTTCTTAGATTTTGATCTGTAGGTGTACTTGTAGCTTCACCCCTTCTGATGTAGTTGAGAAATAGTGAGGCCTTGTAATCAAGATTTGGATTAAAATGCATAAAAGCCATTCAGTTACTTGAATAATTGTACAATTGCCCTCTCTTCAAAAGGTTTAGGCATTCACAGTTAACAAAATTTGGTGTGTGTGTGTGTGTGTGTAGAGTAGTTTAACTCCTCAATGAATGGCTCCAATTATATTTTGTGTTTGGGGTGCCTGGATGACTCAGTTGGTTAAGCATCCGTCTTCAGCTCAGGTTCCTGAGTTCGAGCCCTGTGTCGGGCTCTGTGCTGACAGCTCAGAGCTTGGAGCCTGCTTTGGATTCTGTGTCTCCCTCTCTCGCTGCCTCTCCCCCGCTTGTGCTCTGTCGCTCTCTCTCAAAAATAAATAAATGTTAAAAAATTTATCTTTAAAGAAGCAGTGCTCTTTAGATGAGGCATAAGGAAATTTTCTTAAAACCTGTCACTAAACTATGTATATAGCAGCAATACCATAGTGTGTTTAAAACATGAAAAAAAAAAAACACTACACCAGTGTATGATGAACACTCTTTATATATGTACTATATATGAATAGTACTCTTCTTTAGGGTGTTTCTTTTTGCTAGTCAGTTGCCAGCATTATTCAAGGAAAGGTCACCACTATTAATATCTTAGGTGGAAAAAGCTTGTGCTGTCCCTGTGTTCCAAAAAGATTTTGTTGTGGGATTTCCTTCTTCTTGGCCATTAACGTTAATATTGTTTCAGTCAACATTATACCATTTGTGGGAAATTGTAGTCAGCCAACACGCAGAGGGATTAGTACAGCATGAAACGTTTTCTGTTCTTAATTGTGGTTGAGAAGAACTTTTTGTTACTTTACATCTCTTTATGTAACATGATCCTTGAATTAAATTATTAAATCCTCTGAATGTTATTCTCTTACTTTGTATGTTTAGCAGTTGTGGCTTATCCTAAACTAGTTCTTTTGTAGTTTTTTATTTCTTTGGGTATAAATTCCTTCTTGAAAGAGCTGTCTTTACACTTTAAGTGGTAAAAAAAAAAAATAGGTTACATAGCCTTTCTTTTTTCTTTTGTTTGATGTAATCAGAATGCTAGGAGAAGTGTGTAAATAAATATGTGTTTTCTTTCTTAGCATTCACTACTTTTAGTACTTTGGTCACCCTAGAATATCGGTCAGTCATTCAAATTTTCTACTTCTTAATGGTTAAAGTGATGATAGGTGGGGAGTGAAGGAATTTAGAGATGAAACCAACTATTGGCAAATCTATAGAACCTTTAGTGTTGCTTTCTCAGTTTTTTCTTGACTTCACCATCAATTAGTTTTTTTAAGAGGAAAAAAGAAAAACCCAGTTTCAATTCCCATGTGCCTGTTTACTTTGAGAGTTACCAGGAAACCTTAATCCCCTGTGAATGAGAAAATGTTTAACTTAGTTTGAAGTTGTTTTCTTAAATAGAACTTCTTGTTAATTTTTCTATGAGATCTTTGAAGACAATGGTTGTAAGTCAACAGGGGGTGCTGTTTGAGAAGCTCTGTATATTCCCTAGGTTTGCAGGTTTGGAGAGCCTGTTTTCTTGTCTTCAGTCAGTACCTTGAGAGGGAGATATTAACAAAATTGAGGAAATAGTGTATTTCAGTACTTATTGGGAACATGGATATGTGTTTCTTCTCATTTGAGTACCACTCCACTTTAGTATCCCTCTCATACGTGAAAAATATGATGAGCTACCTCATAATCTGTGAATCTAAAAACTTTCCTGTTGTCTTCTAGGGTCCATGGGACTGCTAAAGAAGAAATAATTACCACCTTCAAAGGGTTTTCAAGCAAAGGGGGGAAATGCTTATAAGAAGGGGCTAGAGTAAATGATTGTGTATTGGCCTTACAATAGGATGCCACTCATGAGATACTTACTGCCTTCCCTGGGAGCTAGGCACCGTCCATGTGCAGGACTGTAGAGGGAAAAGGTGGCCATATAGCTTCTGTCCTTAAGAAGGTCACAATCTAGAGGAGAAAGTGTTTGAGTAGGATATGAGGGATAGGTGAAATGAGTATGTTGAGTATATTGGGTAAGATTAGATTAGGACTTTGTGGAAAAATTTCTGACAGAGAGCAGGGATTAGATTAGGTTAAAATGTCTTCCAGACCTGTGATTTCATGACTTCAGTGTCTTACTGGAGGCAAAATGGAAAGTCATTCCTGACAGAAAGAACCAACTAAGTGCCTTTGCAAAGGCAAAACAAAGGATGGGGAGACCATTTCTCTGACATATGGTCCAGAAATCAAATGAGTTGAAAGTGATATATATATCATCATATCATTTCATCTAAGTTAGTTATGCACAGATCCAAGTGAAAGGTTGAGAGGGTGAGTAGAAGGATTTGAAATTCAGATTAAATTTAGGAGATCCTGTTATCTATATTCATTGTCTACTGAAAGATGATGAAATTTAAAAAGATAACTACACATTTTGCAATATAAATTGTTTTGCAACTTTTGACTTCTTTGTAAGTGCTGGGTTTAGTGACGTGTTATTACTTTCTTCTTCCCACTACTTTCCTGGATGATAAATGCATTCCCAGGAAGATGAGTTTTTAACTATGCTTTGAAACTATGAAGTTTTGACTACTGTAATGCCTTCATTGCATTTTGGGTGATAAAATTTCTAAGTTTGGAATGATGGCTATAAAACAAATAGCATCATTTAAGTAAGTCCTGAACCTTCTTTGATACGTATTTTTTTAAAAATGTATTTTTCAGGAAGACAGTTAAAAGTTTTGGTTTTGCAGTTTAATTCTGGCTGTGTTTTATGGAAATCAAACTAAAACTTCTGAGACCAACAGTTCAAGTTTGGCAAACAATAGAAAATTTGATTCTATTTGTATAAAATTAAAGACACCCTTAAAGAAATCTTTGACTATCAATTTATCATTCTGTAGTATTAGCATGAAACCACCAACATAATGATGAAGAAATAGAAGAGAAAGCCAAGAATATTTGAGATCCAGTATCATATGCAGAATAAATATAGCCAATACTCAGTTTTTCAGGAATAGATTTTCTAGTTGAATTAACTGGAATTCTTGTTCCTATTCTCATTTCCCAAACTCTGAGCCATTTTAGTGTTGGTAAACTGAATCTATAGCAGTGTTCCTAACTGTCCTTGGTGTGTGTTTGCCTGAGGACCTTTTAAAAACTCTTGATGTTCAAACTTAGAGATTCTGACTTAATTGTTCTGGAATGTACTAGGGCATTAGTAATTTTTTTTTAAGCTGCCAGCGACTTTAATATACAGCCAAAGTTGGGAACCAGTGATGTGGAGAATGACAAGTGCAAACAGAAATTATAAATTCATGTTGATCTCTAATGCTGATAAAAGGGAAGTAATTGTGTGTTTTGTGTGTGTTTGTGTCAGTTACTAATAGATTTCATTTTCTGTTGAGTATCATTCTCCTAGGACTAAGTGTTATTTATTGGTATTATTTCCAAGAGGGTGTACTGTGAAACACTAGTTCTGCATTATGTTAATAAGTATCATATTTTTAAAAGTTCCATGATAAGTTTTGAGGAATGCTGTCATAGACAGTTAAAAAAGATTCTTTCCTGTGAGACTGCTTATAGCCTCTAATATGCTAGTTATTTGCATTTTGTGAATTTGTTAGGTAAATCTCTTATATGCAGCACTTCACAATATCATTTGATGAAAAACTTTTTTGGGAAAATCTAGTCTACAGAATTCAGCAATCTGTGAATCATTTGGAAATTCCTTTTGTTTCTTTTGTTTTCTTTTTTTTTAAAACCAAGATGTGTTTTGGGACTGGACGTGATATAGTTTATACTTTTTAAAAAATATTTTTTAAGTATATTTTTACTTTTAGTAAAAAATATTTTTGCTCAGTGGGCCTCATGACAGGATGAGAGTGTAAATCATTTCAGAGTATGTGATTCTTTTCTAAAACACAACTGTTATCATTTTATATCTGTGCTCTGAATTTCTTTAACATTTCTCCATTGCCTCCCAGATAAAGCTAGCTTTCCACCTTTGGCACTGAATATTAATTATATTTGGTTCTTTCCTACTTATTTAATTTTGTCTCCCATTGCTCCTCAAACCATTCCAGTTTCATAATTTTAACTGGTTGATATCAGCTCTTGGCATCCCCAAGCCATGATCATTCTTTAAAAAAATTTTTTTTAATGTTTTTATTTATTTTTGAAGGAGAGAGACAGAGCATGAGCAGGGGAGGAGCAGAGAGAGAGGGAGACACAGAATCCAAAGCAGGCTCCAGGCTCCAAGCTGTCAGCACAGAGCCTGATGCAGGGTTCCAACCCATGAACTGTGAGATCATGACCTGAGCCGAAGCTGGCAGCTCAACTGGCTAAGCCACCCAGGCACCCCCAAGCCATGATCATTCTTGACTGTAATGGCTATAGATCAAAATATCACCCACTTAGAAAGTCATTTTCTCATCTTGATCTCTGACCTTTCCAGTTGTATAGCTAAAAGTCCCGCCATTTTGTGGCATCCTCTGGACTGGCCCATCGCACATTGACAGTTTTCATTTGTTTATGTGTTGTATTTATATATCTGCATCACTTTGGATTTTATTGAGAAGTTAATTTGCTTACCTGTTGTCCTGTTTCTTGAGTTGGTATACTAATAGTCCAACTAGTTTCTGATGAGAGACTCAAGTATTTTGGGGCCTAACACATTACTTTGTGTGCATGGTTGGAGCTGAGTAACTTCTTAGAATCATGAATGAAATTGTAGGACTGAAAGGGACCATAGAGATTTCCTAGTTTAGCATACAAATGAGGAAAGGCCTAGAGAATTTAAGCAATTTGTCCAAGTCTTGTAACTGTCTGATTGTTGAAGCGTGGGAGGAAACTCAATTCACCATCTTTCTTTTCCTTTTGTTTTTGTTTTTCTTTTTAGTTACACTAACAAGTCACATCTTTTAAAAATCTTTGTGCTCATCAGGAAAAATAAAAATCTCATGTCTTTGTTGTTAGTGGAAAAACACAGTAAATTAAATATTGATATTTAAAACAGATCAAAGCAATAAGAGATAGAGCTGTCTTATTCCCCACTCTGCCAACATACACAAAAAAGATGCTTTGGAGGTTCTTAGGGAGCACTTGTCTGAGATGATAGACAGTCTTTAAAATTTGAATGTTCCAGAGGTGCTTATATTGTATATTTCTTCATACCTTCTCCTCTTTATCCCTTTTTCTTTACCCTGATTCGATGCCATGCCATGCTTCCTTTTGAAGCAGTCAGCAAGTGAAACAACTAAGAGAGATCAGTATTAAAAAGAACACTAAACCAGGAGCCATGAGATCTGTTGAATCTCAGCCCATTAACAAATGACTTGGGCAAGTCATTTGTCATTTGAGATTCCATTCTCCTACTTACAAAATGGGGACAATTCCTCATAGATTTGATGTTAAAATCAGTTTAAATTGAACAGTTTCAAATCATTTGAAATTGAAAAGCATTGGGTGAGAGATTATGTGATTTTTCAGAGAGACCCTTCCATGTCAGTGCTTAAGGAAAGGCTGCAGGGGATGGGATGGGACTCCATGATTTTAGTTGCTTGGAAAAAAAAACCATAATACTGTTGGCAACTCTTCTTAGTTTAGAACTGAATGATTATAACTTTTATTTGGGGATACTACTTTCTGGATTCTTATGTTGAGAAAAGATTTCATTTGTTTATTGAAACATGTTTATATTTTTTACATTTTACAGTAAATGTTTTCTTCCCTTAGTGGAGTGTTTTTTTTTTTTCTTTCATTTTTTTCTTGTGGTGGTGTTGATGGTGTTCAGTTCTCATGCAATAGGATAGTTCATTACTATTAGAAATACTGTTATTCCTTTGTTATGAAAATGAAAATTGTCAGGGAATGATAGGCTGTGTCTGGATAAGGTTTGCTATCAATAAAGAATTATCAGGGCATGCTGAACTTTGATTCTGGATCCAAAACTCTTTTAGTTTTACTTGGCATAAGAGGATAAAAAGAAAATCCAAGCAGCTTGATTCAGGAGCTGCCAGTTCTCTCTGTGGCTCAAGGAGCATTTCATGTCTCAGCCACAAGCATCTGCCATCTTGGTTCTGATGTGCATTGTCTTCCTTCCTCACACAGGCTCTGCTTTTAGCTTGTGGCTTCATGGCCCTTTGCTCTGAGGCAGAGAGAGTCCTTTGAAGACTACTTATGAACTCCCCATTCTATAGCCCATTGACCTGCTGGGATGGGTAGTGGGAGGCACGTATCGTTACTGGTGTGTAGGCTTTTAGTGAATATGGAATGCAAAGCACTTTTATACCTCTGCAGGGACATGCTAAGACAGTAGATTCTATTAGTTGTTGACTGTGAGTGGCAGTACTTATTGGGAATCTATAGGTCTGGATGTTGTAACTGACAATTAAATTAGTACAGGCACAATTGACTAGATGGGGCTCAGGTAACTTAGTGTTGTGGTGGCTGGAGGAAGCCACTTAAATAGTATCTGTAAGGGGAAGAAGACCTGAGAACTTTGGGGAGGTATGAGGCAGGAAGATAAAGGGATGGATATGAGGAAATGGGAATGAAGAATGTCTTTTATGTAATTTTTATTTTTTAATTAATTTTTTTCTGATTGAAATATCATTGACACAATGTTACATTAGTTTCAGGTGTACAACATAGTGATTTGACAATTCTGTGTTATACTGTGTTCACAAGTGTAGCTACCATCTGTCACCATATAGTGAGTGCTGTTATATACCATTAACTATATTCCCTGTGCTGTGCCTTTCATCCCCATGACTTATAGGAATCAGAAATAAAATGAGGAATATTGGTAGGATCTGGTGGAATGAAGAACACAGGAATTAAGGATGACTTCAAGGTTTCTAATATGAAAGGGACAGACATAGTAACACCTAGTAGGAAAGCTATTCTAGAGAAAAATGTTGACTTGAAGTCATGGTGGATATGTAGGTAGAGTGCTCAGGAGAAAGATCAGGGCTGAAGAAATTGTGCCTTTTTAAGAATCACATGCATTCTAGAAATAGTGAGGTGCTTCATGTAAAATTGCCTGTAAGCTAGGAGTTTTTGTTTTTATTCATCTCCTTAACATTCCAGAAAATAACAGTTGTGTTTTATAGTAAGTATGGCAAGGTTTTTAAAAGACCATTTGAAAAAATGTCTAGAAAATATCCAATAAGAAATGTGGTTCTGAATTTGGAAGAACTCAAGCTGCAGTTAAAGAACACTTGATTTATTGGACTCTTGCCTTCTCTGCTCTCTTCCTGTGTCTGGCTCCTCTCCCCAAACTCTCCTGCCCTCCTTTTGGTCTCAGAGCTTCCAAGACATAGAACAGTGTCTCACTGCCACATATGCATCAATATGTGGTCACCCAGAGTTCATAGATTTGAAAGTTCCTTCCTGCAAAAGCTATGTGTGTCACATCAGCCTCCCCAGTGTTTTTGTGGCATGGTGGTAATGAGAAAGGAGGCTCCAGGCTACTGTACCCGTTTACTGACAGCTAGTTGTTATGAAAAGAGCATTGGATGAGGGGAAAGGAGGAGATAATCCCAGTGCCAGATATCTCTTCTAGGTCTCTGGTTCCTTATTCATTAAGGGAGGGCCAGAATTATCCAGTCTCTAAAGCTGTGATGCTCTGTTTTTAGTGCACAGAAGTAAGAGCCATATCTATATTGTACGTGTTCCCAGTAAATCAAATCAGGGTCCAAGTAGCAGCTCACAAAACAGATTTGTTCTTCATGTGAGATTTATGTAGCACTCCTAAATTTTCTAAGGCTTTTATTTTCCTAAACTTCCCAGTAAGATAGGGCAGCAGGAAGGCCTTCAACTGTTAAAGCAGTTTTGATAAGCAAGCCCCCTGTTGAAATTAATCCAGGTTAATCTTCCTGGAAACCATGGGGGTAATGAGAAATGGGGTCAGGTACAAAAAAGGGTTCAAGATTTGTCCCTGGCCTCACAACTAATTCTTGTTAACTAAATTTTAAGCAGAAATAGTAATTTCTTAAAAAAATTTTTTTTTTCAACGTTTATTTATTTTTGGGACAGAGAGAGACAGAGCATGAACGGGGGAGGGGCAGAGAGAGAGGGAGACACAGAATCGGAAACAGGCTCCAGGCTCCGAGCCATCAGCCCAGAGCCCGACGCGGGGCTCGAACTCCCGGACTGCGAGATCGTGACCTGGCTGAAGTCGGACGCTTAACCGACTGCGCCACCCAAGCGCCCCAGAAATAGTAATTTCTAATTAAGCATAAGAAAACATTGTTTTGTATTTCCTTTTCTGGTAGAGGCAATATATATTAAGTTAAGCAATATAAGTGGCTCGGAAAGGATTGGGTGAGAAAAAGAATCCACAGTTTAGTTTTCACTCTAGGCTCATAACACAATGCCTGCCTTTGTTTAGTGACAACATTTCTTACAGATTTTGTTTACTATTTGGATATTGAAAGGTATTGTTTTTATAGAAAGAATCATTATTGTAGAGTGTTTGTACTAAAATGTTCACCTGTATCAGGTAGGGCTATCATGAAATGTAATAACTAGTCTTAATTCATATGAAGGAAAGCTGTATTGTGGCTTCTTTACATGTAAAATTTTAAGGTGTTATAACTTATTAGATTCTAAAGAAACTGCAGATTGTCTTTCTCTGCTTTTTCGGAGTTCTTGAATCCCAGAGACCAAAATGCAGCTTATAGACATTTGTGAAATCTTAATATGGTTGTTGTAGCCATGGAGTAAAGTTACTCAATACATAATTGTGGATCAAATGAGTGAAGTGATGAATTTACTCATTAAAAAGATTTTTTTTGAGCCTTTTAGTGTGTGCCACTGTATTGGGCCTTAGGAATACAGTGGTGAACAAATCAGACATAAGTTCTGCTGTTATAGAACAAATAGAAATTTTACTGAAGGATACATACAAAATACAAGAAAATAAGCAAATCAGATAATGAATGATTTTGAACAACTATGAAAGGAACAAGGTACTGAAATGGGGGAAAGGCTTGTTAAATGATGAATGCATCAAATAGAAAAGAACTCAGTTTTTTTAAACAAAGGCATTTCAGGAGACAGCTAAATTTTAATAATTTGCTTTGAATAGACTAGAAACTTAATAATTTCTTTTTACAGAGCAGCCAAAGTGCGGGGGGTGGGGGGGTGGGGGGGGAGGGAGGGAGGGAAAGACTTAGCCCAATCTAAAAAGCCTGGTCCCCAGAAAATGATTTACGAAAGCTCTGTCATGTGATGGCTGCTATTCATTATCAGGGTTTTGTTTGCCTTTTAAATCAGGGCAACACTTGGATTGTGGTTTTGCTGTCATGCCCTTTCTTCATGTTGGAATTTTTCTAGGGCTTTTTGCAAATTCTCAGGCAGATGTTTGTCTTCCTGATGTAAGGGGGTGATTTGGCGCCATCTAGGTTGATTTTTTGCTTTGCCTGAATGAACACTGTTGCTGAATAGTTTCAAGCAATGACAGCATCTGAAAGGAAATGTTATGGCGGTGCCTTCATGCCCTGGCTAGTCAAATATTGATTAGTCTTACAGAGACTAATCAATTGTAATTTTAAGTTCTAATAGTACAGTGAAGGTTATCACTTGTATTTTAGGAAACCAATAGCTTTTATACTTTCCAATGAAGAATAAATTGGCCACATGGTTAATAATGTGGTTATATGGAGAGAACCTCACTTAAGGGTTTTTTTTTCTTTTTGGGTAAAATACACATAATTAACATTTACCATTTTAACCATGTTTAGGTGTATAATACAGTGGTGTTAAGTATATTAACATTTTTGTGCTACTTTAAGAGATTCTTGCTGTGAAAAAGCATCCCACCTGAATTGATATTTTGACATTAAGGTGGCCATATATTTATTAAACAATATAGGGAGAAAAGTCTAAACTTGAATGACAGGTACAAAATACTTCGCTGGGAAGATAAACTTTGAAATTGTAGTAACGTTGTTGCAGATTTACAGTAAAACTGGAATAGCCAGGGCTCTTAGAGTCTAGTGTTGCACATTTAAATGAACAGTAACTGGTCACTCTAAAGCTGACATTTAAAATATTAAGTAGTTGGTAGGTGGTTGAATGCTTAGAAAAAAGTAAAAGGAGTTCTTTGCATTTTGTGAGGAGTGGGCTAGGCTCTGCGTTTCAGGGGTGCATAAACATGAATGGCAGCTGATCCCTGTGACTTCTTAGTTCCACATTGTGAAAGATGGTGGTGGGCAGTCACAGAGTACGGTCACATGGAAAACACCCTGTCTTTCCTGACATGTTTATTGTATCCGTGTGTTTTGTGTTCTGGGATGGAGCATAGTGACTCTGGTAGGGCAGAGGAGGAGGTCAGAGAGATGAATTCTAGGCTGACATTATTCCTGGAACTCTGTGGAACTTCTGTAATGAGTTCCTGGTGACCTGAGACTATCTGCAAAGTGTTGCCCTCATGTCTGGGCTGTACAGTCACCATTTTGATTCCACTTGTCTATCTTGTTGTCCTCTGTACAGTGAGTGGTCTTGCAGGAAAGTGTTGTTGAGTGCACAGCCCAACATTTAATTGGACAAATCAGCAAAAACACTTTTGCTCCTGAAAATATGGGCCATTCATTTGTATTATTCTTATACCTTAATGTTTCCCAGGTGATATTTACTAATGGGGCTTATAAACCAGGTTTCTCTTCTCTTGGACACCACTGAATGAAATTTTGGCTTTCTCACCTAATATTATTGAAAGGGAAGCTAAGTTGGCTCTCTCAACTTAAAGCTGGGGCGTTGAAAGCCCTCCCGGTCTGTCAGTCTTCTGAAGGCTTTGTGATGGTACCACTGTCAGATTGGGACACGAGCATTTGAGGGAGGGATGGTATTCTTCCTTAAAGGGTGACTGCATACATCCATGAGCATTTGGCAACATTCATTGTTTTGAAGCATCCTCCTTTGATTGCATAGCTCTTTGCTGGCTTCTTCTTTTGCATCTAATTTTGTCAAGCTTCCCAGATATTTCGTGAAGCACTTTGCTCCCTTGTTGTCTATCTCTATATATCCATCAGAGAAACCTTTCCATTACTGCCAAACCTGAGTTTGGCTGGATTAGGTGGAATTCTTGTATTTTTAGTGTGAATTCAGAATGGTCAAACTTTAAGATACATTATGTTATCTCTTGTTTCAAAAACAGATTTGAAGTGGCTTAGTAACCTGCATTAGTAGCATAGACTGAAAAATAAATCCAAGAGGAAATTGTTGTGAAGGGAAAGTAAGGGTTGGAAAACAGTTTGATGTGAGGAACAATAAGTTTATATACAGTGCATCAGAATGTCAGCTTCCCTCACGGCCAGAGCTGAAAAGGAAACTGACGAGTTATAAGAATCACAAGGTCTATAAGATTAAAATGGAGTCAGTGGCTCAGGAAGATCACAGGCTTATTTGCTACAGGAAACCTCAGAAGACCTGTGAGTCTGCTAAAGGAGACACTGCTGCATGTGTCTGGTGGAATATGTTGTCAACAGCAACCATTCTAGCTGCAATATGATTCTTTCTTGTTATGTTTCAGTATAGGAAAAACAAAGTTGCTTCTTTTTATGTCCTAATGTGAGTCAAAATAATTCTACAAAGGTTAGAAATTAAGAATATCTAGGATGACCTATACAATTATGGATATATATATGAATATATATATGAATGTATGTGTGTGTGTGTGTGTATATATATATATATATATATATATATATATATATATATCCTGTGAATATTATTTCTCCCAGCTGAGTTAAAGTAGTTTTCTAGCTTTTACTATTGTTGATTTTTGTTACTAATAATTCTAAAAATAGCAGCGCTTACAACACATAGCTACCCTTTTCTGAGTACCTCTGGTGTGTCAGACATTGCACGAAGACACTTGCTGCAGAAGAGATCTCTTAATCCTCACAGAAACCCTGTAGCTTTATTCTTATTTTAGAGAAAGGAAATTGGCTCAGAGAATTTGACTGACTTGGCCAGGTTCACATGGCTGTTGCTGCCTGTGTGCCTTGCATTCTCCACCACCTGAGACTGAGACATTGTTGTGCAGGGGGAGCCAGTTTAGCTCATTTGAGCCAAATCTCATAAACAGTCTGGAGAACAGTGCCTTCTCACATTAGCCCAAGCAGCACAGAAACAGACCCTGGCCGCCCCGTGCCCTGGATGCCTGTTTTCGGTTCAGTCCCACGTGTCACATACGAGCTGTGGCATTCTGCAACTGCTTCCCTTTAAGACTCCTTTAGGGTTGTGCATCCAGGGCCACATTCCAGTGACTGGAACTAGATACGAACAAGGATTTTCTCTGACTTGTAAATATCCTTAAGCGTTGAATATATAATTGAATTTCATTTGGCTAATGTTGTCAGGAAGGGCAATCTCATAAAAAGGAAAAAAATAGCATTCCATTGAAAGATATTTGAAATCTCATATTTTTACCATGTCCTCTTGATTAAAAATTTAAATGAAAAACAATGTAGAGATTGTCTCCTTCCATCATTTTGACAGTATAGTGTATGTTCAAAAGTACTGTATCTTTAGTATGCCTCTATGTATTTTAAGCCACAGGCAAGGTTACTTTGAAATGTCAACTTTTAATAACAAAAGTTTCATCTGTGTTTAAACAAAGCATTTTCTCTTTACATGGACAGAAAGGCATCCTCCCTCGCCCCAACATATGCAATTTGTTGTACCCAAGTCAAGGCAGGGAAGCTGATGATAGGTAAAGTTTTAAAAGGGAGGAGGTATGTAGTTAGAACCATATTGGCATTTTGGCAGCTCTTTATTTTTCCAGGGTGAACGTGCTCTCAGAAATGGCTAGTAGTTGCTAGGCAGGCTTCAACAAACATAAAGGACACTACCCAAGTGTCCAACCTGGCTGGTTTCTCAATTTAAATTTTGTGATCCTGGCTCAAAATGTAGTAAACTCTATTACTATTTGAACTTGGAATACAGAATTTTGCCAGCAATCCTACTGGCATTCTGAGGCAGGAATGAAGTTAAGTTTTCTTCCCCAGGAGGCCAGTGACTGACTTTAAAAGCAAGGGCATGCTGTCCAAGATCTCAGGCCAGGTCATTTGAATTGCCTTAAAGGTGAATGGAAACTATATAAAGAAAACAATTCCATCTTTCCAGGAGCACTTGCCTTTTCATTTGGTGCTTTCCTTTCTGATTACTGGATTTTCCTGAGTATACGCTGGCTTTTTGTATCTTTCTCTTTCTTCTGGCACATGTACAGAATTTTCACACACTCAGTTACATTCAGTCCTTTGCTTAAATAACTTTTCTAGATGAATTTGGAGCAGCGCCAGTGAAACTGAAGAAATACATGTTCTTCTGGAATAGCCATGAGATGGGCAAAGTTTTAAAAAATAATTGTTTAACCATAGGTCTGTCCATTGTTTTCTTTTGGTTTGCACCGCCTCTCCTGGCCAACTTTTCCTGAGAATAGCACTGTGCCATTTACTATTAGATGAGAAATGCAGACTAATTATGAAGTGTAAAAGTTTAAAAGACATCACCTTTTAAATGTGTCTTTTGTGTAAGGGGCAAAATGCTGATAAATATAACTTTCCTTTCAGCTTCCCGAAATGGAATAAACATGCAGAGTTGGGATAGCAATAATAAGGTGACATATGAAATTTACCTTGATCTGTGATGGGAATCGGTAACCTATTCTATATCTGGGCTAAAATTCTCCATAATACACTAACAAAATTAGCTTTACCATGTTTCCTACTGAGATATGAATATCATACATCCTTCCAAATAGGCTTAAGGTGTTTTAAGCTGCCTACATTATTTGTTTGAATATCATTACATATACATGAGGTTGTGGTGATTACTGTAAAAATGGATTTCCTTCTGATGTGTAAACTCTGATTGCTCATAACCCTTTTTCTTTAGGCTTCTGTATCTGGAACATTTTGCTTGGGACTAGCATGGTATCTGCGTGTCTCCACAGAACTTTTTAGAAAACTCACAGGAGAAATAATGGAAGAAACAGCGTTATCCTAGGCCATGGGTAAATTCTCTTGTGAAAAATGCAGGAGGTAGTGCTGCATTTGGGAGATGTGGTCTCTCTTGCCAGCTCCTGTATTAATGCTGACTACTCTGTTGTAGTGAGTTTACATGCTAATATAAGAGAAAATGTTTCTTTCCATAACTTTATATTCTATTTGGGACAAATAGCTTTTTTGTTATGCACTCATTGAAAAAAAGTACAGGAAAGTACAGACCAGATAAAGAATAGCTAAATTCCTCCCAAAGATAGTGTGCACATGTTTGGAAGCATCTCTAATTATCTTCCTATGATAGATATAAGTATATATAGCTTTGTTTGCCATTTACTCTGTAAACTAGTCTGCTAGCTAGCCACCAACTTTTCTTGTTCATAGACATAGATTTATAACTTTCTACTTGGTGATCATGGAATCATTTAATCATTTCCCCAATAAAAATGTGAAAATCCTTTATTTAATGAGGAAATTAGCATTAAACATTGAATATTTGCCTTCTACATATGTAGTGACCATTGAAAAGAGGAGATGTCAAATTTTTGCTGAAAGAAATTCCAGTTTATAAAGCACTGAAATTACATTGTTTCAGGGAATAGCACGAATGTCAAAATCTCTTTGCTGCTTTACAGAATCAGAATCCTTGGCCTTTAGCTTAATTCAGAAATTTGAATGAAATTAAGGAAAGTTCAGGGTTTAAGGAATATTTTAATATACTGTAACATACTAGTTATCTGAAATCCAGAGGAATGAATCATAGTGGTTATAGTATCAAAGACTGAAGGACTGATTTTTCCCAAGATGATTTTCCACACTCCTGAAAACCATTGTCTTCACAATAACCTGTGTCTTTTGGCTTGTCAGCTCTTTGAAAAATAAGACTTTTCCAAGTCACGAAACCTTCTTTGGCTACTCAGAACTACTTTTTGTCTTGCTGGGGTATAAAGGACTATCCTTCACCATTACAAAACGTGTGCTTAAGGGATTCAAGAACTTTCTTAAAAAAAAAAAAAAAAGGTGTGTGTGTGTGTGTGTGTGTGTGTGTGTGTGTGTGTGTGTGTGTGTGTGTAATCATGGGAGAGTAGCATAGCTCTGCAAACAAGAAACTGGCTAAAGTTTTCCAGGTCCCTTTGGTGTTTAGCTTTGACTAGAAGTGCAGAGAAAAGTTGACAGGCACTGCCATGATTGACTGATTTTCTAAGTGTTGTAAAGTGTTCAGAGGATACACTACATTCAACAATGTATTTTCCAGAAATCACAACATTTTTTTTCCAGCTTTAGGACATGCTGAGTTTTTTCAACTTGATCTAGTATTTTCATGCCTTATTTGAATTGAAGTAAATATGGCCCACTCAACTGCATTAAAAAAAAACTACTTTGCTTTTCTGCTAGCCACTGGGCCATCTCTAAGGGTAGTATTGGCACTTAGGACTGAGACCCTGTCCTACGTTAGAGATGGCTGAAGTCATCTGCTTTAGGAGCTTGTGGTACTTGGCAATGTTAGATGCTCACAATATACAAAAATACTCCCAACAACTATCCTTTTCTGAGCTGTGCTCTCTTATGCATCACAGTGTGCATGGAGTCAATGTCCCAATATTGTACAGGTCCTTCAAATTTTTCTTGTGTTCACCCATTGGAAATGCCATTTTCTCCTGCCCTTTGCCAGAGAAGCCTTTGAATCCAAGCCATAAAAGGCATTTATCATACAGAGTTTTATGTTGTGGTGTGTGCAACACTCTTGTGTGCTAGCCACTGTGCCATGACTTAGGTTATTACTGTAGAGATATGATTTCAAAGGCTATGGTATGGAGAGAATAGTACCATGTTTAGTCTGTCTGTCTCTCTGTCACTTTCTCTCACACACCCTGTATCTTTGACTGCCAGAGCACTGAGGTACAGGATTCCTCTCCATTATTAGAAATCCTTTCCATGATCTGAGCATAGGGCTACTTGGCACTCCTTTCTCTCCTAATCATGGTCACTTCTAATCACTTGCTCTCTCTTTCCTTTCTGCTTTTCTTTTTTCCTTGGTTGTTCCCCTACACAGGATTTGGGTAGGACCTTTTCTATTACCCCATAATTGGCAACTAGGATGCAGATCGAAGGGCTATGGCCCTGGTATTTTGAAGAGAGCTTTGGAAAAACTGCCAATATTGAGTCTGCACACATTTGAGTGTGTTACGTTTCCTAATGGGTGTTAGAAATTGCTCTGATACCCATAGCCACCACTGCAAACCACCCTGCTTCCCTGCAAACCCCACCCCTAATTAAGAGTGAAGTGGGAAGAAAGAGGTGGAATATCATTAGGGATATTGAGCTGGTGGGAAATGGGTTAAGAGATTATTTCTTGGGAGAAGGGACTTTCCAAGGAAATCTCTCAAAGATTAAGCACACGTTCAAAAAGAGGAGATCAGCGTTTTATTACCCAATGGCATAGCTGCTTAAGCAACAGGCTTGCTGATGTGCCCTAATGCCTGTGTGAGACTGGACAAGAAAACTGGGGAGAAACTCTCCCATTGGTTAGTGTGAGCCAAGTAGATACCACTCAGGGTAGCTGGTCTTGAGCTGTCCTTCCAGTAACCCACTCATGAAGCCTGACTGCTAGGTGAGTAGAGGCCAGCGTCTAGAAACCACTAGGTATTCTGCTGGTGTCAGGGGTAAGGAGACATGGAGGATTTTGGTTCTCTCATGTCAGGGAAGTGTGCAGTGGGAACCCTCATGAGTGCCTCTCAAAAACTCAGAGACTCTGCACAAGAGAGCTTCTTGCACACCTTCCCTGTAGAGACTGTTAGTAGCTTGTTGGTGTTAGAGAAGCACTCAGAAGCAGTGGAGAGAGGATTGCTGCTGCAATCCTTTCCTTCTCCTTTCTTCCTTTCCATCTCCTACCCCAAGAGCTTATCTCTACTGGCATATTTGATAGACTGTCATGTATTAACTCCTCTAATCCTCCTAACAACTTCATGATATAGGTTTTATTATTGTTCACATTTTATGTATGCAGGAAACTAGGATATGGAGAGATTTAGTACCTGGAATTTGGATCCAGGTGGTCTGGCTCCCAGGACCATGTTATAACTACCATATTGTATTGTCCCACCATCTGAGATAGAAGGAAAGGATTTCTTTTTTTTTTACTGTAACCAGCAATAAAAACATCTTACATCCTGACCCACTACACATCTACCTAAAAATAAAAAGTTAAAAAAGTTTAATGAGATAACACATGTTCTACAACCTGATTTTTTTCCATTTTCTATTCTGTTAAAAAAAATGCTAGTTACCACCTACTAAATAGATGATCTGGAGCTCTGAAGAAGTTTTAAGGTGGGAAAGAATAGCTCGCCCTTCCCAGTGTGCCTGTCTCTCTGTCCCTCTCTCCTCCCTCTTCTCCCCTGCTATCCTGAGTTTCCTGAGCTGTGCGTGAATCTAGCTGGTCATGGAGAGTGGGATTAACTCTGAATTGGTTGTCAGAATGGAGTCTTACACTGCACTGGACTGAGTTTCTAATACTGAAAGTGACCAAACCTTTATGGACTCTTACTTCATAATAAGAAATGAGGAAGGAAGAGGGATTCCAGAGAGCACAGTTAAAAATAGTGATGGTGGGGTTCATGTTACTATCTCCACTGAATAGTGATTCCATTGTGGACTAGTTATATCAGGCTTCAATTGTTTGGACTATGTGGGTTGCAGTCCAGCTAGGACAACCCTGTCTTCCATGGATCGTGCCTATCATCCTTGAAACAATGGTTGCACTCTTCTCACGCTCTGTCAAACTGGAGCTGTTGGGTTCTGATTTTAGACCTCAAGCTATGTGGTATTATTAGCCCAGAGCAGGTTTTATTGAAATGGCTTATTTTGCTAATTTGGACTTATTTATTACTCTGTTACTTACAACACATCGTATTCATTCATTCCTCCTTTGTGTAGAATTTTTTTTCAGTAAAACTAAGCCTCTGTATATCCTTTTAATGAGATTTTATAGTCAACCTGGAGCTTCCTTTGTTAAAAATAAATAAGATGAAAAGATGTCATAGCAGGAAAAGATGAAACCAACTGCAGTTAGTCCTTGAAAATTTATGAGAAGTACAACTATTAATGGCAAAACTTCTGTTAGAATTTGTTGAATCATGCTTTCTAGAGACTAAAAAATTACTGGGCTCCCTCTTCACCCCACCCCACCCCCAACTTACAAATGACTTTTGTAGGCAAGGAGGAATGCCTACCTTGAACACTTTCCAGACTAAAATGATTGTGACCAGGCTCTCAGCTTTGTGACCTTAATCGCCCATTTGTCTGGGAGTTGGAGTGAAGCCAGACCCTTCTCCAAGGGAGATTTGGCCTCCCTTGCATGCGCTTCCATAGCCCAGCGAGATGGGTTGTCTCTCTTTTATTTGGCACTGTGCCATCAGCCTGTGTTGAGAAAGACTGAGCAGGAAAGTCCCAGCACATGCCAGTATTGTGGAGGACATCCACCACATCACAGACAGGACTTTTATGAGGAACCACTGGGGAAATTGCTTGCAGAAATTGCTTACTACAAGCAACCTCTGTGCTTCCACCCTGGGAAACTGGCTTACTTTTTAGCTTATGGACACTGTGAATCCTGTACAGATGTGGTTTCTCTGAGAGAGGCAGGGATCAACCTTGCAGCCTAGGATAGTGACCATTCAAGCCCTGATGTGTGAAATTCTGTGTTCCAGTCTTCTGTTTGGCCTTAACTATTCTCTTATCCTAATATTCCTTCTGCAATTCTCTCAGTTTTTCATTTGATGCTTTTGTTTCCTACGTGTTTTTTAATACACCTACAATCCTTATGGTAAAGTACTTGTATCCAGAGGGCTTTTGCCAAGTAAATATAACATGTGTTTTTAAAGCCTTAGCCTTTAAAAAAAATCTACTGCCTTAAATAGTGGTTAGGATTGAAAACAAATTATGGTCTCAAAATGTATGGTGGAAGAGCAGGACCACAGCTTTTCTAAAACCTTGAAAGCTGGTTCTAGGATTGGCAAGTTTGGCATAACTAAAAGAAGAATGAAGTTTTCTTGAGGTAACAAGATTAAGATAATTGAAAGTCCATGTTAATTACTCAGTAGAATCACCTGATACTAAGTTTTAAGGACCCACCCAGAGGGGCACTCCAAATGCAATAATGAATTGGGACAGAAAATATATTTAAAATTCATACTCACCAGTTGAGAAAAGAAAAGTGGAATGAGAGTTGTTTCTATTGAGAAAGAAGAGAACTGTTAATTAGCCATGTTACTTTGAGAAACCATTTTCCCTTTTATAAATTGGTGCTCTCATCTATTAAATGAAGGAATTAGATTAAATGAATATAACAATTCTGCCAACTCTAACGTTTTCTGATTTTTCAAATGCAGTTAAAATAGAACCTTGAAAACAGACCATCACTACTTACATAAGTGAAAATTTGAGAGTCCTGAGTTTTGAGGCCCTTATTGGTAGCTGAATTAACATATTAATCCACAGACCCTCATTGTCCTCTCTTGGCACAATGATTGGACCTTCATTTGCTTTGCTAACGAAGGTAATGATACGTGCTTTACTAATGAAGGTAATGATTATAGTCCTTCCCAGGAAGGTTGCTTACTCCTAGTCATGTTTTTGGTGAGCTTTGATATGCCCATCATAGTTATTCAGTAAAGGTTTATTGTTTTGACTTGGTATTTTACAGCATTATCCATTTAAAATGTTCAGTTATATAATGCCTTGTTACCTTACTTTGGAATTAGTTTTTAAAAACTTTATAGAGATGCAACATTTTAAAGTTGGAAGGGACCAGAGGGTACTACCTTGTTAAACATTTTTGTTTCGTTATTTCTGGGAGAAGGGTATTTAATATTGATACTGCCTGGCAGGATGTAGCTTGTTTTTACTTGTTTATTTGATTACAGGACTTTTAAGCACTCTATATGTATAATAAAAGAAAATAAGCTTAGTTGGAGCTTAGTGTTAGTTCTTTTCTTCCTTAAGTGTGTTTTGCTGTTAGTGGAAGGCTTCATAATTTGAAATTTGTACACAATGGAGGCCGAGCAGATAGCCTATTGTATATACTAGAACATTTTGGCCATGCCAATAAAGATATTAATATACGAAGTCACACAGCAGTACATAGTTACTGCCTTTAGAACCTAATCACTGATTAGTTTTAATAGAGTGAGAATATTGTATTTAAAAAGCAAGTTATTCTCTAAAATGTGGAACATATTTAGTCAAGGTGAGTGAACCTTGATGTTTTGTCCTGCTGATGGTAGCTGCTATATTTCACAAAAGAGAATGCATTTTCACTGAGATGGGCAGACACAAACACTGCCCTGAGTTTGGTCAAATAGCCAGAAATAGTTTTAGGATTCATGGAGTTGTCTCCAAAATTCCAGGGATATTGCATCATCTTCATGGGCCTGGTTTGTTTTCAGTTCTTTTTGAAACTGAGCCCTGCTGGTGGGATAAATACTCAATAAATTACACTCACACTAAGACTGTGCACACCAAAGACAGTAGCAGAAATTTAAAGCCCCTTTCATAAGCATCAAACTTCTCTGCTGAAGTGTGGCTTTTTTTCCCTTGAAAATGTAGTTTAACATTTCTTCAAAGTATGCAATGTTTGAACTCAAAATAGTCCAGTATGGAAAATTGATGAAGTCTACTCCTGATTGGCTCTCTGTTCAGTCTACAGGTCTGTTTGAATCAGGGTACTGTTTATCCTTTATGAAGTGTCACTGTCCTTGCTTTGTTCCAGCAAGTATATGTTTAGCAGGCACAGAATTTGACCTCAGTAAGAGGATATCATTGTTTAAATCATAGAGGTTCTAGTAGGTTTGGTCTTCCAGAATTTTTATTTCTTCAGTTCCTTGATCTGAGAATACAACTCTATTAATTTCTTCGTTTTTATAACCAGCTGAAAGAATTAAATGACATCTTAACATACTGCCAGGACTACTTAAAACCTTCAGTAAATTGCAGATGGTTAACTGCATCTGGGCATGCTGACAATTTACAATCTTGACAATGTCTCCATGACTTACGGTGTTAAATATGTATTGAACATCTATTATGAGCCAGGCACTGACCAGGGTAATTTAAGTGCCTCTGCCTTTTGCCCTAGCCTCACTTTCCAGCCTTTTCTGTCTCAGCTTCTTTATACTAACCATGTGCTGTGCCAAATGGGCTGCTAGCTATTCTCTGAAATCAGTGAGTCATGTCATTTCATCCATCTTGAATGTCCTTGTATCCCAACTTTTGCCTTATTTTTGAAAGGCCAACTTAAATGCCATCTTTTTCATAAAATCATTCCTAATCACTGGGAGCTAGACGTGATCCTTCAAATGCTCTGTGTTGTGTGCAATCTGTTCCTCATTGGAGTTTTCATTTGCAAGCAGCACTGCATTGTAGTATAGTAGATGTACTATATCCAGATAAAGGCAGGGATTGCTGTTTTGCATTTTTGGTATGTTCCAAAGGAAAGTGCCCTATGGTAGTTTTTGTGTCTCAGCAGGACTCGGTGTAATTGAATGAATGAACATTCCTATAATTTAAGGGCACCCACTTAATATACACAGTGATTTTGGAGAAGAGTGGGAGTAGTCTGGAGCCACTGAAATTACATTAGGGTAGGAAGATTTCTCAAATGTACTAACAGTCCCTGACTTACAAATGTTTGACTTAAGATTTTTCACCTTTACAGTGGTGCAAAAGTGATATGCATTCAGTAGGAACCATACTTTGAATTTTGAATTTGGATCTTTTCCCTGGGCTGGGCGGGTGCAGCACCAGGGGCTGCACTGCCCTGGTGACGTGTAGTGCAATACTCTGTTGTGATGCTGGGCAGTGGCAGTGATCCGCAGCTCCCAGTCAGCCATGCAGTCTTGAGGGTAAACAGCTGGTACACTTGCAATGATTCTGTACCTATGTGTCCTTTCTGTGTTTCCCTTTCAGTACAGTATTCAATGTTTCATGAGATGTTCAACACTTTATTATAAAATAGGCTTTGTGGCTTTGCGTTAGATAATTTTGTCCAGCTGTAGGCTAATGTAAGTGTTCTAAGCATGTTCAGGATAGGCTAGGCTAAGCTATGATTTTGGTAGGTTATGTGTATTTTATAAATGCATTTTCGACTTCAGATATTTTCAACTTATAACGGGTTTGTTGGGTTGTAACCCTATTGTAAGTTGAGGAGGAGCTGCAAAATTGTGTTTTATGTATATGTTAGTTAAAATTTTTGCTTAGTTCTGTTAACAGGAATCAGGATTCAAAATAATACAAAAGCAGATGTACAAAGTAAAATGATCTTTAGTCTCTTTTCCCTTCCCCACATTCTAGTTTTGCAGCTTGCTGTATTGTTAACTTTAAAAAATATATATGGGAATCTATTCCAATTGAATCTGAAAGTTACCTTCATTTTTTTCTTCCTGCTGCATATTACATGTTATATTGTGTGGATGCAGTTTAAGGCAAAAAAATCTTAAAAGGCTGGGGAGCCTTTTAGCTGTTTACAGCTGTTTATTCTTACAAAAATGAATTTTTAGCCATTTGCAAAAGGAGGAGAGAAAAAGAAAACATAGAAGAGGTATAAAATCTTGAACTAGGAGGAGAATATTCTCTGAGCCTAGAGACAGTTTTAATAAGGTCCTGCTTGTTTTATATAAATTCTCTTTTTTAGTAAAAAAAACCACAAACACCCAAATAAAGTAAAATTTAAGTTTTAAAAAGCCACTCAAAAACACATTTGACACAAGTAGCTGTCAGTTATATTTGCTCATTTTGTTTCCTATTTAAATTGATATTTGTAATTTCTGAGGATTCTGTGGGCTAATGTTTGTAATAATTTATATCCTTGTTTGACATCAAATTCAGTAACTGTTTTGTGATACCAGTAGACATTTGAGAGATTAAAGACTTGCTTTCCTATCATTATTAATATTTTACTTATAATTTTTTTAGTGCTGTCTTTGGTAACAGTATCATCAACCTCATTGCTTGTGGTGGATCTTTGCAGTTTCAGATAGGTCACAATTATTCAAGATTGTCTTCTTAAAAATATTTCAATATGTTCTGCATATAGACGTGAAGTTATGCTAAAAAGTTTTATGTAGCAGCAGTATCAACCATTTATTTAGCAACTACTATGTATTGTAGAGTACAAATTTGGTGGATTCTCCTAGATGCATTAAACACTGGCCTCTGATTTCCACCACAAGTGGTTTATTTAATTGAGGTAGTCAGGGTATTGTGATTTTTTAGCAGATTCCCCAGATGATACGTTGTTTTTATTTTAAAATAGTGTTGGACTTCCAAAAATGTTGCACAGAGCTCTTGCATTCCTATGACTCAGATTCCCAATTATTAATATTTTATTGAACTCTCCCCCTTTTCTGTTAATCTGTGTAGGCTTTTTCTGACATGTTCCATCACCCCTAAATGAGGAGGTTGGTACTGTTACCAGAGACAGCACAGTGAGAGAAGATGGGAAGGCGTGGACAATTGTCTGTTATTGTCAGGAAATCAGTGTTACACAAAACCACCATGCAATCCACACATCCCATTCCAATTTCACCAAATGCCCCCAGTAGTGTGTCTTTTTCCCTGCCTGGTCCAGGACCATATGCAAGAATATGTGTTGAATTTAGATATCATGTGTGTCAGTCTTCTTCAGTTTAGAATCTATTCCTCTGTCTTTTCCCTGTTTCTCATGTCTTTGAAAGGCCTTTCATTCTGTACAACCCTCAGTTGGAACCATCCAGTGTTTTCTCATGACCAGATTCAGGCCATGCTTTCCAGGCAGGAATGGCACCATGCTCTTTTCAGTGTATCACATCAGGAAACATATAGTGTCAATCTGTTTCACCACTGGTAAGTAATATTAAATATGATCACTTTCTCAAGTTGGTAAACACTACTTTCTCCATTATCACCATTATCCCCTTTCTATTGAACTAGTATTTTGTGAGATGTTCCCATGTTATGCCAATATCCTGTTCTTCATCAAATCTCCACCTGGCTTTTTTTTTTTTAAGACTACCATGATAGTTACTGAATGATAATTATTTTCAATGTTTCAGCCACATCTATTAGTTGATATTCTATAAGAAAGAACTTTCTTCCCTATTTATTTATTCATTTGCTTATTCATATCAATATGGATTTATGAATTACCCTTTTATTCAGTGGATTATAATTTGATAATCTCATTATTTTGATACCCAAAATTGTCCTAGATTTGAGCCTTTCCTAATTGATTCCTGTTTTTATTTGTTTGTTTGCTTTTGACACATTCCTATCATTCTTTGAGCATTGGGACAAGATGTTCCAGGCTTGTCTTTTACTTCCCTGTCCTGACCCTCCTTCTTTTGAGTAGATTATGGTAACTAGAATTACAATCTGGGTCTCAGTGCTGTCATTGCTCCTACACCCTCTCAGCAAACAGAACTAGGAGATGTATATGTGTATTCATAATACACACATGTATATCTGTGCTATTTCTATACCTGGATCTGTGTAACTTTAGAAAGATATGTTTATTCTGATAATTCAAATTGTAACCCAGTACCTCCAGTGCTTTTTCTAGCCTTCCCTCTTCTTCAGAAATTGAGAAAGCTGGCTCCCATTATCCTCAGTATATTACTTTTTTGTCCAGTTAATTAATTCTGCTTCATGTAATCAATATTCCAATCACTCAGGAATCCTCTTTCCTCTGCCACCTTTGTGCTCCCCTCACCTAACCCCTTTCCTTAGCTGCCAGGCATGCTGCCTAAGATGCCTCTTCATAGCACCCCCTCCCATCATGGTGCTATTTCCTTAGTCTTTCTCATCTTCATGCCAGGGAGGAGGAGAAGGGAAGGGAAAAAGAAAAGGTCCGTCTAAGTGACTTAATGTGCTGCAAGTTGAAGATCACTGTATTTAACATGTTACATGCATTGTCTTTTTAAATTTCAAGGCATGTATTCTTTCCTCATGAAGTATTTGAGATTTAACAAATATATATTTATTGTCAGCTTCTCTTTTTACAATTTGTCCATTTCTCCCATACATGGAGTAGAGGTAAATTTTTACTAATCGTGAGACTATAGTGGGGTATTGATAGCTGGATTTTTATTTTAATGTTTTAAATTTCCTTAGTGGTAATAGGATGTGGTTTCTAAAATGACATGACCCGGTTATTGGTAGCAACCTGGCGCTGTCAGGTTTTTTAAGGAGGAGATTCTTTTCTTCAAATGTGTGACATTAAAAAGGCTCACATACTGATCTTGGACTTTTTTTTCGCTTCTGAAATCTCTCATGCTTCTTCCTGCTTCTTCACCGAATTCAGGGGCATTGTCATCAAGAGGTTCCATGTTCCTTCTCCCTGGAGCTTAGA
The DNA here is from genome assembly GCF_028749965.1 of Puma concolor. Lineage (NCBI taxonomy): Eukaryota > Metazoa > Chordata > Mammalia > Carnivora > Felidae > Puma > Puma concolor. The sequence continues at coordinate 21,093,811 of NC_141677.1, forward strand.
TATGGCATTTAAAGAGGTCAGGCACCCCTACCCTAATTGCACTCCTTATCCTAACCTCATTGCCTTCAGGAAATCTGAAGGGAGAAGTAGTCTGGAGCCACTGGCTTAGATTGTAGATATCAAAGCCTAAACCCCATTATAGTTAGAAGAATCCTAGGAGTGCTCTAAAGCTAAATTCCATTGCTGTGTGATTCATGATGATCTAAGACTTTTCATCTGTTTTTCATTTTCTAAAGATTGTTAAGTTGGTTGCTATTATCGACAATGTTTAGGTTTAAACAATTAAAATTAAGGTATAGAGTTACCTTTGTATGCCATGCTCAGATTTTGTTCATTTGTTGGCACAAGTTCATTTATGCAAAGGTTATATGGCACAGGTTTACCTTAGATAATCTCTTATGTAGTGGAAAATACCTGAAGTCAGCTGGAGGGTAACTGAGTACTTCAAGTAAAAATTCACTTACTTAAAAAATTGGATTAAGTATTATTGAATTTATACAGATTTAAAATCTGATAGGATTTGGATTTTTAAATATGAGGCTTTGTAGTATGATTCGTTTGACCAAAGATTAAATTCTGTAACTTTGATTTGTTAGGGTTTTGAAAGATTGAAATCAAGAAAGCAAAAACATAAAAATTAGAGTGGAGTTTGAAAAAAATTGGAAAAGTAGAGAAATATACTTTTTAACATTGAGAACGTTCATATTTTGGAATTATAAATAATTGTTATGAAATATGAGGGATGAAAAGTTCCACCTCTTACATTCTAAATTTCTGTTCATTGTTTTCTCTGTAATGAGGTCCTTCGTGAGGCACAGATGGTCATGCAGCTCTCATCATCCATAGTGTGTACATTTATGCTGAGTGGCAGCTGTCATATAGTGGGTCTGAAGCAAACTTTAGTGACTCTGAAATTAATTATTAGCCCCTCTACAGGCCAGAATACTATCAACGCAGGTCATGAAAATATCCTACCAAAAGGATATAAATGTCCCAGTGGGTTATAAAAAAAAGTTAAGATAGTGTTAAAGTGCAAAAATTGTATTTTTTTCCTGAAATTATCTGCATGAATTATACTATCTAAAATAGATTCTTTAACAAAATGGTATTTCATGTCATTTTTTGATTCTGGAAAGTGTATTTATTTTTCATAGGAATAGTCTATTTTAAAATGCCTGAATTAAGAATGAATTAAACCTCATGTTTTCCACTAATGATAAGGAAGCTAAGTATAAGACTTTTAACTAAAAATGGGAGTAATTTTGTTGTCCTTTAGTTCTTATGTTAGAAACATGAAACCAGAGGTCAGTTAAGTCTCCATAGCAATCATCTCTGTTTACAAGATGAATAACACATTTCAGTCCAGATGTGGGGAAAGTTCTTAACAAGTGAAAAAACAAAACAAAAAACACTCACCAAAAATATCAGGTGTTTTGACCAGAAACTAAGCTAGTACTTTGCATTACAATGAGGAGAAGGTGTGACATTACCAGTGATGACTCCCCTGGCTTCTTAGTTCTTGTCTATGGGAATACAGGAAAGAAATGTTTTCTTGATTACATTGCAGTTTCATATGGTTCACCCGAATAAATTTGTAACAAACTAGCATGCGAATATATAGGATATTTTGTGAGAATCTGGAGTATTGAGTTCTGACAACATTCAATAAGCATGTGGAAAACTTGTATTAAATGAGTTTTTGTTGCATTTGTTCCCATCACTTCTGAAAATTCATACTTGTGCAACTAAAAGAAACTTTTTTTGGTACAGTGTCTGTAATAGTGCCTGCTACATTGTGGGCGCTCGGTAAATATTTTTTGAATAAACAAATGAAAGATATTTTTATTTGTATTTACACATCTTGAAAATGCAATTTATAAGTTTTCATTAAAAGAACAGTTTCCTTCCCATAAACTTCCAGTACCTGACAGCCACTGATCTGTTTCTCTCACTGCAGTTTTGCTTTTTTCAGAATGTCATATAAGTAGAATCACACAGTGTTTAGTCCTTTGTGTCTTAACTTAGACTAAATCTTTGGGATTCATCTAGGTTGTTGAGTGTACCAATAGTTTATTGCTTTGGTTCTGAATAGTAGTCTGTTGTGTAGATATACTAGAGTATTTCTTGTTGTTCATTCACCAGTGGATGAACATTTGAATTGTTTACATTTTATAGCTATTATAAATGAATGTGCTGTGAAATCCACATACAGGTCTGTGGACAAATATTTTCATTTCTCTTGGGTAAATGCCTTGGAATGGAATTGCTGGCTCCTTTGGGAAGTATATGTTTCATTTCAATCAGAAAGTGGCTCTACAATTTTGGATTCCCACCAGCAATGTATGAGAATTACCATTGTTTACAGCTTTTCCAGCACTCGGTAATGTCTATCTTTTTAAGATTAGCCATTCTAGTGGATATGTAGCAGTTTTTCATCATGGATTTATGTTTTTTTGAAGATTGATGTTGAACAGTTGTTTATGTGACTATTGGCCATTCTTATGACTTCTGTTAAGTGTTCAAAATTTTGCTACTATGTTGTTGGGTTGTTTACTGAGTATTAAGAGTTTTGGATACAAGTCTTTTATTGGATATATGATTTGTAAGTATTTTTTTTTCCCCAGTCTATGACTTTGTTCTGCATTTCAAGCATTTTTATTTGATCCTTTACATAGTTTTCATCTCTCTGGTAAATCCCTCACCACCATAAGCACATGTTGATCTTTTTTTTTCAATTAGGTTCTTATCATATTATCATATTTATAATGATTTTAAATGTCCCTTGTTTTATTTACAATACCTGGGCCATATTGGAGTCTGGTTCTGTTGACCAGGTCATCTGTTAGCAATGGTTTAATTTTCCCTTTTTGTGTTTAGTAATTTTTTAACTGAATATAAGGTTTTGTGTCCTAAAGAACAATGGAGACGGGGTAAATAATACCCATAAATGGCCAATTCTGTCTTTCCTTCAGGCTGTTGATATAGGCATTTGTGTCAGTATTATCAGTAGTTAAGGTAGATTTGAATTTTGTTGCTGCTATAGTTACTTTGAGTCCAACACAGACTTCAGATTTCTCCAGTATTAAACTACTAGTACCTTGAGCTTAGTAGGAGGTCTCAGTGCATTAGGGGTTTCTCAGCATTCCTAATCTACCCTCGGTTTTCAGTCCACACTGCATACCTGGGCCCCCAGCTCTCTCCGTGTTCTTGCTTCTTCCCCAGCAGTGGGCTGCTGCTGCTGCTGCTGCTGCTGCTTGTTACTTGGTGCAAGGTTCTTGGTGGGTGGAGGGTGGATTGGTATGCTCCCTTCTCCCCCAGCCTCAGGTTTAGGTAGGTCTTATGTGCCTGAGCTTTAGGAAAGGGACTTACTCAGTGTTCCTGTCCTTATAACTAATTATTTTTAAAATCTGCATGATTAGTTTTGATAGTATCTTGTTCCTTCAACATACTTGTAATAAATCACTACTCATGGCTTTTCCCCTTGTACCTGTAGTGATTTTTTTTTTTATTGTAAGCTCATGTACATTAGAATTTTATCCATGAGACTTCTTTGAACACTACTTTTAAATTGCTTTAAAATTTTTTTAATTCTGTCACCAAGAGTGCATGAATATAGACTTGTATTTAGGAATTCTCAGGAGACGTTTTTCTTTTTTCTCATTCCACTGAGGCGAAGCCAGACACTCATTTCTACTGTTGATCACTAAGGGGGAATTTATATTTCAGTCTCTGGGTGGGGCTTTATGTGTTTCTGTTGTGAAATTTATTTTCTGTTCTCTGAACTTGGTTTGTTAAAATCCACACTATAGGCCATGAGGTAAGAGACATTTCTATGGCAAATGCTGACTCTAGCCTTCACTTATTTATTTCTTATCACTTCTGATCTAAGGAATATTCTTATTTAGCAAAATATATTTTTATTTAAGATGTTTTCTACTTAAATAGCTTTATCTGAATGTCCAGCTTACCCTTTTCTACAAGCACAACTTGTATATGCTATCTTCTCATACCTTTGGTGTAGCAGTTGATATAGTGTATCATAATCACATGGTTCTTTTTTCTTCAGCCAAAACTAAAATTTTAATAGGTTGCTGAATGTGACTTTTTAGTTTTTGAAACCCCTGACCAAGCACAGAGAAGGTGGGGGGGGGGGCAGTATAAAGAGCTTAGACTTTTCATTTAAGTATATATTCAAATATATTTGAGCTGGAAATACACCAGCATTTATTAGCTGTGTGACCTTGAACGAATTACCTAGTTTTTGAGTCTCTTTCTTCACCTGTTGAATGCGATATAATTCCTACCTTTTTTAGGACTAAATTAGAGTGTGATTATTGTACACCTGAATCTAGTATAACACTGTATGTTAACTGTACTGGATTACAAAAATAGACTGATTAAGCAAAGCAATCTACATAAAACCTCCCTGTCATGTCACATAGTAGGCATTCAAATGTTAATGTTGTCATCTTCCTCTCTTAAATACCTGGCGAATTATTCCCTATATTTTTCCCTTGATTTATTCCCTGCAAGGAATTTTATTGTAATTAATTAATTAATTAATTTAATGCTTATTTATTTTGAGAGATAGAGGGAGTACATGTACAAGGGAGCACGAGCTGGGGAAGGGCAGAGAGAGAGGGATAGAGAGAATTCCAAGCAGACTCCATGCTGTCAACACAGAGCCCAATGAGGGGCTCCATCTCATGAACTGTAAGATCATGTGGGCCCCCAAATCAAGAGTCGGATCCTTAACCCATTGAGCTACCCAGGCACCCCCTTGCAAGGAATTAGTAAAATAGTAAAAATATCTCAGGCATTTGCTCATGTTTAATCTCTCTTCTCTATTTAATAAATAACCCCCTTTGACAAATATATTGGAAGTGATGGCTTTTTCTGACTTTTCAATAATGAACAAGTAAGAGGTTTGTGATTAGGGCCAATGGAAAATTCTCAGTTCAGTTCAGCTTGTCAATTTCAAGGAAGGCACAGATTTTTACTTACCAAACTAGAATTTTACTTTCTAATTAATTGCTGTGAGTTTGTACGTCTGTAGATTATAAACAAGATATAGAAGGAATTACTTAACTCTCTTTGACCTTCTAGTCCTTTAAAAGCTAATTTGTAAAGTAGTATCATAATAGCATTGTATGGTGACAGATGGTAGCTAACACTTGTGCTGAGCAGAGCATAAATGTACAGATTTGTGGAATCACTGTGTCATACACCTGAAACTAATGCAACATTGTGTGTCAACTGTACTTAAGTAAAAAAAAAAAAAAGGTAATTTGTTAAGAATGACTTAAATTTAGTCTAGACACACAGTTTCTTACTAGCTACTATGATGGTTCTTTACCAAACTTGTTATGGGAGCACAGTAATATATATATATTTTTTTATTTTTAAGCAAAGATGTCAGGCATTTGAGGGAATTTTATGAAGTCAGTTCTCATTTGTTCACTGTAATTATGAAAAAGTACAGGGTAAAGTCTTTAATGCTCTAGTTTTAGGAATTAGTTTTAACTTCTCTATATGAGATTTTTCTCCTTTAAAAGTTAGATGTGTTATCAGCCATCTAAAACAAAACTTTTGGGGTGCTTGGGTGGCTCAGTCAGTTAAGTGTCCAACTCCTGATTTCAGCTCAGGTCATGATCTCACAGCCATGAGACTGAGCCCCTCATTGGGCTCCACACTGAATGTGGAGCCTGCTTGAGATTCTCTCTCTTTCTCTCTCTCTCCCTTTCCTTCTCTCTTTCTCTCCCTCTCCCCTGCCCCTTCCCCACTCGCACATGTGCTCTTTCTCTAAAAAAAAATTTTTTTAAGTAAAACAAAACTTTTAAGTACTCTTTTTTGGGGGGGGGGCAGAGGGAGGGCACAACTCCCTTCCCTACCTTCTTGTGGAATGAGTGAGGAATAGTAAAATTGGATAAAGACAAGGAAGGGTAGAGGGAAATTAGGATGTCTGACCATCTGTTACCAGTCTCTAAAAGATCAAAATCACCTCTTAATGTAGTTAAAATATTCAGTTAAGTCTTTTATTTTGCATATGAGTGTCAGGTGACTTACACTGATAAGAACATATAGCTAGTTAATTGTAGAGCCAGGAATAAAAGCCTCTCCAGACTCAGCTGTGTGATCCTAAGCAAGTTCTTTAATCTCTCCAAATGTGCTTTTCAAGTGTCAAATGGGGATCATGCCTGCTTTATAAGGTTGTATGGAGAAAGTGGAGCTCATGTGTATTTGTGTTTATGAAGTGCTGGTGCATACCAGGTACTCAATAAATGGATTTTTTTCCCCATTGTATCATCTTGGTTTGCTGTAAATTAATTTTTTTGTGAACATAATAAATAATAAGTTTACCAGTAAACACAGAATTGAAAATTTTATGGTCTTTCACTTTTTAACAGAATGCACAGGATAGAGACTGGGAGTAAAACTTGGTTTAAAAGATTCCCTGAATCATTTTAGCTTGAAAAAGTGGAAGTTTTACATTATCTTTAGATGCTCTGATTTTGGTCACTGCATTATTGCCTTGGGTCAGATATACCAATTTATACAAAGAGCATTCTCGAAGACATTTCCTTGCCTTTTCCTCTGTGAATTTTTCTTATGTGAGCTTTGATGCTCACTTGAATGACCTTATAAAAGAAAAGGAAAATATCAGTGATGTTTAAAACTTACACTTTCCACTCAATTTTTTTCCAGATAAATTTACAGTGTTCTGCATCTCACCTTTCTGTTTGACCCTGGTTGAAAAACTCAAAATTTTCCTTTAGCACAACAGCCTGTATTCCACTGGTCACATTTGAGCTTTACACCATTTCATTTGCCCTTTTAACAAACACACATTCCAAGGATTGCATCAGTTTAAAATGGATGGAGTGAGTTGACATTCTCTTATTTGGGAAAACTTGGTTTTATTGATGAAATGGAGTTTGGTGTTTGTTTACATTTATGGAAAGCATTTTGCTTTAGGCTGGTTACAGCGTGCAAAGCAAAACCCAGCAACTTGTAAAACAAGATTTCTCTTCCCTCTCTAAAACTTGTGGCTGTACCTAGTTCAATATTTTTTCTGATCAGGCCAGGGAAGAATTTAAAAACTGAGAACTTGGAATTCAGAGGGATACATGCACCACTGTATTTATAGCAGCATTATTTACAATATCCAAATTATGGAAGCAGCCCAAGTGTCCATTGATAGATGAATGGATAAATGTAATATTATTCAGCCATAACAAAAAAAGAAAACTTGCCATTTGCAAGGACGTGGTTGGAGCTAGAGAGTATAATGCTAAGTGAAATAAGTCAAAGACAAATACCATATGATTTCACTCATATGTGGAAGTTAAGAAACCAAACAAGCAAAGGAAAAAAAAAAAAGAGAGACAAACCAAGAATCAGACTCTTAACTATAGAGAAGAAACTGATCGTCACCAGAGGGGAGATGGGTAGAGTGTTGAGAGAAATAGGTGATGGGGATTAAGGAGTGCACTTGTGATGAGCATTTGGTGTTGTATGTATGAAATTGTTGAATCATTATATTGTACATCTGCAACTAATATAACACTGTATGTTACCTGTACTGGAATTAAAATTAAATTAAAAAAAAAAACAACTGAGGACTTAGGACCAACATTAGGCTCATTTAGCTATTTCTTTTTTCCTTTAACAGTGGGGGTCTGAAAAAGACATAGTATCTAAATGTTTACTTGAGAGATTAATATACCTTTCTTTTGATGTTTAAAGGTATTTTATTTATTTAAAAAGATTTTTAATGTTTATTTATTTTTGAGAGATACAGAGACAGAATGCGAGTGGGGGAGGGGCAGAGAGAGAGGGAGATACAGAATCTGAAGCAGGCTCCAGGCTCCGAGCTATCAGTACAGAGCCCAACACAGGGCTGTGAGATCATGACCTGAGCCGAAGTTGGACACTTAACCGACTGAGCCACCCAGGCGCCCCTAAAAGGTATTTTAAAAGTTTAGTATAGGGTTGCCTGGGTGTCTGACTCTTGATTTTTGCTCAGGTCATGATTTCATGTTTTGTGAGATGGAGCCACATGTTAGGCTCCACACTGGCAGCAAGGAGCCTGCCTGGGATTCTCTCTCTTTCCCTCCCTCTCTCTCTATCTTTGTCTCTCTTTCTCTCTGTACCTCTCCCTGGTTCATGCTTTCTCTCTCTCTCAAAATAAATAAACATTAAAAAATGTTTTGTACAGTTAAAGTCTAAGTTGATGGCATGTACAGTAAGGAAAGCTACTTGTCTTAGAATATTCACCAGACTGTATGTTAAAGACTTCGTGTACTGAAAATGAGCAACAAAATATCCCAAGCACAGTGTATATGAATATGTAATTAAAACACTTGTGCTACTAAATGAAAACTCTTTTCTTATAGTAGTATCTATAGTTGTGCTTGCCATGTTAGAAACTCTCTGTATCACCTGAAAATAATAAATGAATGAGAGTTGATTTTGAGCTTTTTAATTGGTAGTTGGTTTTGAAAAATCATTTCATAAGCTTTAATTAAAGGGATAATTTGAGCCAGCACTCAAGGTGTGGCCTGTGGTCTGTTAAGAACAATATTGTTGCTATGTCTCCGGAAAAGAGCCAAGGAAAGGAAGATGGAAAGAGATTGGCTTCATGGGAAAGGATTCCTCCTCTGCCTTATTCTCCACTGGCTGCTTCAAGGAAGAGGAGACCATTTTACTACCAATCACTCAGGCTTTGACCAGCAGTGGGGGGAGTCCCTATTATTTTCTAAGCAGTGTTTAACAGAAAAGTTTCCATCCAGCCATCAACTACAGCATCCCCACTCATGTCTACATCTCCATCACCCTGTCTGACATCCTGGAAGTGGGTGATGCATAGCTTTAACTGATGACATAATTCCTGTGGCTAATTATGGTCTGGTACAATCCATTCATCAGGTGGAATCCAGAGGAATATGGGGGCATCAGGAAGCTCAGCATGGCAACTAAGGAGCTATGACTTCCAATTATCTTCATTGAGTTCATAGATGTGGATTAGGTACCTACAGGTCACATAGCTTATGTCACCTGTGAAGGTTGTAGCAGATTAGATAAACCAGTATGAGTCATCAGCATATGTAATATGGACTATCTTCCATTTACCCTTTGATGAACAGACCTGCACACTCACCTTCAGGTCTTTGATCTCAACAGGTAGCCATCAAGGCACAATCCCAGCCTATATATGATGAGGCTTCTGGTATCCTTCTGGTATCCAGTGGCTTTCTGACTGTCATCCATGCCTTCAGCTTCTACCTACCAGCAGAAAGAGAATCATGCCCCATTCAAGACAGCACTGCTACCGGACTACACTGTCTTTCTGCTTATGACAAATGACTTATTCCCAGACACTGGCATCCCCCTCATCAGTATCTCCTTTGTCCTGTGTTCTTCTCTGATGGTGCAGGTCAGCCAACTGGAGACCATTTTTATCACCTCCCTGCTACACACCTGGCTACCACCCAGCTACCACCCATGAGTTGGTGGCTCTAATGCTTGTTTCTGCATTGTACCAGCCCAAAGAAATGCTGCCCCACTGCAACCCAGAGGGGAAGTAAGGGCCTGGGTCTCATTCCTATCTGCCTGCCTGGCCCGAAGGAGCCAGTGGAGTTGGTGGGGAGGGTTCCTGGTAACAAGGAGGCAGAGTTAAATGGATGCTCTGCATCAGCAAGGGCCAGTAGGAACACAAGGCTCAGAAGGAGCACCTGGGAGTGTAGTTCAGCCACAGGATGGACATTGTGCTCTTCCACCTTTGCCTGCTCTTTATGGTCTCTTATCATCATGGTCACTGTCCTCTGGAACACTTCTTCAGACGCCCACCTACAAACCCCAGTCTTGAGCTTCTCTTGCCTCTAGAAACCATCCAGGCTCTCATACCCATCCAATCCCAGCCCCTAGCCTCAGCAACCACCTTGTTGTTTTTAACCCAGTCCTTCCATGAGGTTTCAGACCAGACCCAGGTAGTTCCCAGAACTTCGCTCTAGAAGTTACTGAATGTCATCAACTCCCCTCAGCTCTCCCATGAGTTCTGCCTCACTCCTCAGGATTCCAGTTCCTAAAATACTTCCTTGGTTGAATCACCCTCAGTAGGCCTCATTTCAAGGGAAAAAAAAAGACAATTTGTCTTTATTCTTTGAGGATAAATTTTTAGTAAAATGCAACTAAGTCTCTAATAATTTTAAGTAATTTTAGTTGCTAATTTTTGCTAAGAAAGACCTAAGGGTTTTCTTTAAGGGAAAGAATTTGGGTTTGATAGTGGAAATTAAGGATATAAACAGTATTCCTAGGGAGACATTTAAAAATACATTAATGAATAACAATGTGACATTTGGTATGCCAGTGATAGTTATTTCCTTATTAAATGGGTCCTAAAGAGCTACCAAAGTATGGAAGTAAGAAAACAGTATCCCTTAAAATGTTACATGATTCAGAATGACCATTATTTTCCCTGTATTAGCTGAAATTTTCCTGTTTCTTTATTCTGAATTATCATGGTTTCATTGCTTAAAATGTGGTAAAATATTTCTATTTAAGTATTTTTCTGCAAAGTACATATTTTAGATACTTGGTAATGATTTCAAATGGTATTAAAATGATAAGATTTCTTTGTGGTTGAATTGGTTATGAATTCTATAGTAGTGAACATTTATAGATTCACAATAATAGTGAAGACGTGAAGGAAAAGGAGGAGGAAGATGTGTGCTTGAATCTATTATTATTAAGTTTTAGTGCTTTTAAAGAAGTGTAGATTAGTTACTTAAAGCTTTTCTAACATTTTATTATAAAAATACAAAAAAGTTGTAAGACGCAGGGAATACCATATACCCACTAATTAAATTTTACAATTACTTCTTTATATTTGCTTTATCTCATATGGATGTATCCTTCTATTTATCAATCTATCTTATTTTTTTGTTGCATTTCAGACTAGCAAGCAGACATCAGCACACTTCACCCCTTCACCATGCATACCAGTAATCAGCATTCAATATTTGGAGTGTTTTGTCGTTGTTAAAGTAAATGTACTATTCATTGTTTTTTGACAAATGTGTACATCTGTGTAACCCAAACTCTTATGCAGATATAAGCCATTACCATTACTTGAAACAGTTTCCTCCTGTCCCCTCTCCCAGATCCACCCCCAATTTACTGTATCAACCACTTTTCTGAGTTTTTTCATCAATGATTGTTCTAGAATATTATACAAATGGAAACACGTGGTATGTACTTTATGGTATAAGGCTTCTTTCACTGAGCATTATGTTTGTGGGATTCCTCCTATCATTAATATATCAGTAGTTTGTTCCTTTTTAATAGTGAGTTGGATTACATTGCATATCACAGGTAATCTGTTTCCCTGTTTATGGACACCTGGCTATTTCCTGTTTTTCACTATTATGAATAAGCTAGTGAGAACAAGTCTTTTACTTGCTGGGTATTTATTTACACTTGGTTGTCTCAGGAACTTAAAAATTAGAATGTTAAAAATTGAACTTACCCAAGTGTTTAGCTTTTCCACAAGTCCCCAATTCAGTGAGCTATACCACTATTCACAGTGTTGTCCAGGTCGTAACCTTGGGTGTCATCCTTGACTGCTTACTGTCCCTGATCTGTCATGCATAACACATACAAAGTGCTGCCAGTGCTGTCTTCACATTTACTCACTCTGCCATAGGCCATAATCATTATCTTGCCCAACCCCGTATTTCAGGTGGATTGTCAAAACAACTTCCTACCTAGTCTCCTTGCCACCTGTCTTGGCCCTCACTTCATTCCTTTCTTCAAATTACTGTCCGTGATCTTTGAAAAAAAATACACATTAGGTTATGTTACTTACCTATTAAAAATATCTAGTTTCCCAGTGCTCTTAAGATAAAAAAGTAAAATCTTTATCCTACTTTGCAAGTCTCTGCATGATTGAACTCCTCCTGCATCTTACCTAGTCTCATCTTTCTAGCTGTGCTGGGTTTGCATCTCTCTCATGCTTTTCTCTTTAGATCCTGCCCCCCTCTGTCATGAGTCAGGCTTTCTAGTTGGACCATCCCCATTTCACACAATTGTGTTCTGGTGGCTCACATACTAAAGATAAAAACTGCCTATGTTAGTTGAGGTTAGAGTTGTCTATGGAAACAGAAAATCAAAGCAAACCCAAATGATTGCTATTTAATAAGTTGGAAGATTACATCTCATAGTACAGGCCTGGTGTGGTGACAGTGCTTCCCAAAGACTTAGCAAATCAAGGTGCTTCTGCCTACACAGTTTCCCACTCCTAGTTTATGGCCCTTATCTTCATAATCCAAGTTGGAACCGCAGTCTAGTGAGCTGGATGGAAGAAGGGACAGAACATATTGAATCATTGGATTCCCTAGAATCTCCTAGCATCCCTAGGCAGAACTTATTTCTGGCCATCCCTGTCTTCGAGGAAGTCAGAGTACTTAATTTAGGTGTCCATGCGCCCAGCTGAAAATTGAGCGTTCTAATTGGGAGAAAGCGGACATTGGGAGTAGGCTCCTTAGAACTGTCATATCTCCCTTGGCATCACATTCTTCTCCAGCCACCCTCTTGTTTTTCTGCTTTTTGTCAGAGTCAAAACTTCTTTAAAAAGTCATCTAATCATATTCTACTTCTCAACTCACTCCAACTCCTGCACTTACCCTTCCACTGATGTTTCAAAATTCCAAGGGATACTTTGAAGTCTTTCATTTGACTTAATTTCTCAGGAGCTTTCAGTTCTTCTTTCTTTAAGGGACTCTCCTGTGTGGGGATTAGTCTGGAGTTTTCCCTTTGTTCTCTATGACTTCATCATTGTCTGCTACCATTCTGGAAGCTCATTCCCTCCCTGGTGTTTTCAGCATCTCATGTTCTACCCAATGTCTAAATGTTGGAATTCTTGAGGTTTAGTTTATTTTTTTATTAAAGTCACACTACGTAAGATTATTTTAACCATTTTTAAGTGGCATTAAGTATATTCACCCTATTTTGCAACCGTCACCACCATCCATGTTCAGAACTTTTTCACCTTCCCAAAGCGAAACTTCGTGACCATGAAACAATACCTATTCCCTTTTCCCCTGACCTCCATTCTACTTACCATTTTACTTTGTCTCAAGGTTAGTTTCACACCCAAATTGGGAGGACCTTTGTTTTTTCTGTCTTTAGTAGGTGAGAGTCTCAGATTCCATGATATAAAATATCTAATTCCAAATTTATAGTTCCAATTAATTTTTTTTCCTTCTGATCACTAGATTCTTATCACCTTAGCCTGATATTTCCACTTGGCTATAAATCTACTAGAGTGGCTCATAGACTTCAAAAATGTAACTTAACTAAAACTTTTATTTTCTTAGTCTCATTTGGTCTCTTTCTTTCTTCTAGTCTCGGTGATTGCATGAGCCATCTAGTTATTTGAACCAGAAACCTGATTGACAACTTGATAACTCCTCTTTCATCACTCCTCCCCAATCAAATCAATCAGTAGTCTTGTCAGTTCCACCCTCAGTATATGTTGATTTGCTTCATTTTTCTTTGTCTATGCCATCCTGACCCTTCTCCACACTCCCATCATCTCTTGCTGGACAGTTGCAATGCCCTCCTAGCTCTTCTCTCTACTCCCAGTCCTGCCTTCTTCAGTGTGATCTGTAAAAGACAAATACGGTCGTGTTCCTCCAAGGCTTAAAGCCCTTCATTGCCTTCCTAGCTCTTTATATTGAGATCCAACCCCCTTATTGTGGCTCTCCAGGCTTTGGACTTGGCCCTTACTACCCTCTCTGCCTAACCTATTGCTGTTTCCTCCTGCTTTCTGGTTGCCTTTCAGACCTTTAACACCGAGTTCCCTCCTGCTTCAGGGCCTTTGTGCTGTATTGTACTCTCAGCTTGCAATGTTCTTTATGTTTTCCTTGGCATCTTTCAGTGATGCTCTCAGAGATCGTCTCATGTAGTATAAAGTACTGCCCCTCTTACTGTTCTGACTCAGAGTATCCTGTTCTTTTTTAACCCCTACCACACTTAAAAAATGATTTCTTCCTGCTGCCTTTTCTTCATTTCTCCCAGTAGATTTATTTTATTATACTTGTTCATTTCCCCCAGTAGATTATAAGTGTAATCAGGGACTATTTAAATTCTATTCACTATTTATGCCTAATGTTTACTGCAATGACTGACACATATCTGGCATGCAGTAAATATATTTAAAAGTGTATTTAAATTAAATTAAATATATTTAAAATGAATGAATGTTGCTCCCTCTCCCAGGCATGATTTTCATTACCCACTTTGATGTAACTATGCTTCATATTATGGCTCATTTCATCAAGGCATAGCCTTCCCTTGATTAATAGACTACATGGCATCTCTATGTTAGGTGAGATCATTGCAACATGTAAGTTTCTTTCATGAAACTTCTTACACTTTGTAGTTAAGGGTGTAAGGGTTGGTTGTTGGTTTCCCTGAGTATAATATCAGCCTTGTGAGAGCAGTGGCCATAGCTGTCCATCGTTGTTGCTCGTAGGTTGAGCATAGTGTCTCATACTTACCTTGTTTGATAAATGAATGAATGCATAATGGTAAAAATATACCTCACCAACTGGTTCATATTTCATAATATAGGATAATTATGCCATTTTATCAGGTGTGAATAGGTTTTGGAATTTGAGTTGTATCGAAAGAATCTTAATTTCTTGAAACCAGCATTTGGAAAGTTTGGTGGTTTTTAATTGGATTCTTTTTAGATGTTAAGAACCTGAAAATTCACAAGGGAGAAACTGTTTGAAACTTTTATTCTAAGAATCACGTGAAGACATCTGAAATATTGCCAAATCTAATTCTACACTTTTGCAAATGAATGAAACCTTAGTATATCTGTATGTTTGTCTTTCCAAGTCTCCCTTGTGACATCATTAGTGCACTTAAGTCTCCGGAGTAGCTTCTTTGGAAATTTTCATAATCAATTAAAATAATTTTTGAAATGTATAAATCCTTTGAATATTACTCATAACTTTTTATGAGCTCTATACTTTTTCCTATATCAGAAATATTTAAAATTACTTTTGCAGAAAAATACATTTATAGTACAGTAGATATTTTCTGTCATGCTGTACCAAATTCAACAGGGTAATACTTTATTTTTCTGGCATCCTCTTGGAAGTGTTAATTTAACATTAATTCAGGAAAATTTGTGGTTTTAAAATTTTCTACCAAGTGCAAGGGAATTCACATATAACCTTGTATGAGGCTTAATTGATCTCAGCTTCCCAGCAGCCTTTAGCCCTGGGCCTCCCCACCAAATGCCCTAGACCCGTAGTCAGGTGCTGGCTTGTAAAGCTGCCTGTTCATTCTTCCTAAGATCAAAGCCCAGCTCTTTATAAAATGCCTGGGGCACAGGATTTTCTGATTCTGATAGAAGCACCATCTATTCACTTTTTTTGAGTATTACCACATTCTGTTATTTCTCTTTTAACACATCTCAGGTAAACAGAAAACAAGAGAATGGCTTGCTGGTTGTATTTGGTATATGAACATTTAGTTTAGGCCATATCATATTTATCTAAATAGTGATTTTTAAGTAAATTATTTAGCTGCGTTTTAAAATTAAGGAGATTTTACATGCCAGTCTGGTTTGATAGCTTTTCTTGGAAAGTCGGAAAGTCTGGCTACTTTGGGCCAGTGTCTACACATGCTGGTTGGAGCTAGTGATGTGTCCCTGTTTGCCACATGCTCTTCCACTCCCTCTTATTCTGTGACGGTTGGTGTCAGTGCACTGTTGGTTTTCTCATGGTGGAGTAATTCTTGTACCCATATTTATAGATCAAGGGGAAATATGAATAAGGGGGTGGTGAATTTCAGGAAAATGAGAGAAAATGTATTTGGGGCAATGAATAATCTTTGTATGTCTGTGTGTGTGTGTGTGTGTGTGTGTGTGTGTGTGTGTGTGTGGAATGTATATTTGAATTAAGAGCATGCACTCTGCCCATCCATTCCTAACTGTTCCTTGCCTGACTCCAGTTGACATCTGAGCCAGGGACTCTTGATTTAGATATATGATCCTATTAAAATAATGTGATTCTACCTTTGGTTTCCTCAAAGGGCAGTGGATTGTTCTTCTAGAAGCTTAAAACTGTCTTGCAAATGAAATGCCCAGACATCCTCTTTGTGATTGTCAAAAGTGTAACTTTCATTGACTTACCAATAATTAGGCCTTGCAAGACCTGGCAAGTTAAATAAGTAAAGTAAACTTTTAAGTAAAGTATTAAGTATTTTACTTTATAAGTAAAATAGACTTTTCCCTCAGAGATAGTTTATTCTAGAAGGGGGTTGATCCAGTTTAAAAATAGAAATATAAGTGGCATAAGAAAGACAATATAGCAGCTCAGAGGAGGGAAAGATTGTATTAAATTGAGGGGATCTTGAAGTTGCTTTTATGCTTTGTGATGAACAACAGATAGAAATTGAGTGCAGGAGACCATGAAACAATAGAACTGCTTACATAATGCAAGAAAACCATAGGGATTGGGTGTGGGCAGGACAGTGGATAGTGGTGGTGATGAAGGTAGAGGAGACTGAAGAAAAGTAAAACCAAAGAGGTGGGTCGTGGCCTGGTATGGACAGCCTTAATGTTAGGCCAAGAAGTTTGTGCCCGACTTAAGAGATAATGAATAAGCACTGGTGGATTTAGAGGAGGGAAATATCCGCACTTACGACTTGAAGGGGAGAGAGCTGGAAGTGCTGCTACCACATGTGAAGCCCTTTGTGGAAATGCTCAGGAGTGGTAATTACCTGGATGGAAGGTTGTTTTAGGTTCTGGGCACAGTTTGGGGGAGAGAATCACTAGGTCTGTGCAACTGATTGGGTACAGTAGTGTGGGCAGCGAGGGAGAAGCTATGGGAGGTGAGAGGACAGCTTTGAACACATATCAGAGAAAAGTGTGGAAGTCAGAAGGAGGACCAGGTTTGGAATGTGCATCCAGTGGGATGCTTTCCATTTCCAGTAACAGGCTGGCTTCACCAACATGAACAGGTACCTGCTCTCATTACTGAAGTGTGCACAGGTAATGGCTTCAGGGATAGTTGATCAAGAAGCTTTGTGATGTTATCCAGGACTCAGATGTTCTCTGACTCAGCTCTGTCTTCCACCCTGTCAGTTTTATCCCAGAGCTGATTCTCTTCTTGTAGCATCAGGGCTCCATGTGTCTTTGTTTCCCATCTAGTGGGAGAGAGAGAACCTTTTCAGAAATTCTCTTTAAAAAGCCAGAAAGCTTCATTCTCCAAAGGGCCTATCAAACCTTTTCTTATTTATCTTTCACCCAAATTGCATCACATGCCTGGCTATTCTTTCTTTCTTTCTTTTTTTAATTTTAATTTTTTTTTATTTGAGGGAGAGAACACACATGAGAGGGGGAGAAAGAGAATTTTTTTTTAATGTTTATTTATTTTGAGAGAGAGCACAAGTGAGCAGGGGAGGGGCACAGAGAGAGAAGGCAAGAGAGAATCCCAAGCAGGCTCCATCTCTCAGTGCAGAGTCCGATGAGGGGCTCTGTCCGACATACCATGAGATCATGACCTGAACCAAAATCAAAAGTTGGACGCTTAACCAACTGAACCACCCAGGGGCCCTGAGAGAGAGAGAATCTTAAGGCCCCATGCTCAGCACAGAGCCTGACACAGGGTTCGATTCCATGACTCTGGGATCATTACTTGAGCTTAAATCAAGAGTTGGATGCTCAATTGGCTGAACCACCCAGCCACTCCTCTTCTTTTAATTGTGGTAAAATCCACATAACATAAAATTTACCATCTTAACCATTTTTAAGTGTCCAGTGGTAATAAAAACATTCATATTGTTGTTCAACTACCACCAGCAGCCATCCCCATAGCTTTTCGCATCTTGTAAAACTGAAACTCTGTACCCATTAATCCTCATTGCCCCCTCCCTGTAGCCCCTGAAAACAAGCCACAATTCTACTTTTTGTCTCTATGATTTTGACAACTTGAGGTAAATTTTCTCATGAAATGGAATCATACAGTATTTGTATTTTTGTGACTGGCTTGTTTTACTTAGCATAATGCCTCAAGGTTCGTCCATGTTGTAGATATGTTAGAATTTCCTTCCTTTATAAGGCCTCATACTGTTCCATTGTATGCATATACCACATTTTGCTTTTCCATTCATCCATCGATGGACACTTGTATTACATTTCCACATTTTAACTATCATGAATAGCACTACTATGAATGTGGATGTATAAATATCTCTATGCGACTCTGATTTCAGTTTTTGGGTGTATAACCAGAAGTGAAATTGCTAGATAATGTGCTAATTATATTTTTAATTTTTTGATGAATTGCTCTTGGTGTTCCATGTTCCACATTGCTGTTTTCAACAGCAGCTGTACCATTTTACATTCCTACCAACTGTGCACAAGAGTTCTAATTTATCCACATCCTTGTCAGCATGCACTTTCTGCTTTTTTTGTGTGTGATAGTAGCCATCTTAATGGGTGTGAGATGCTGTTTATACTTTTGATTTCCACTTCTGTAATGATCAGTCGTGTCGAGCATCTTTTCATGTGCTTATCAGCCATTTGTATATCTTTGTTGGAGAAAAGTCTATTCAGGTCTGCCCATTTTGGGGTCAAGTTGCTTAGTTTATTTTGTTGTTGTTGAGCTTTAGGTTCATGCCTATTCATGCCTATTCTTAAACCAGTCCCTGGCATTGGGAGTGGCATCACTCTATTAGATAACCAGGTTGATTCCTGGATCCTGGATAGACAACTTATAATGTCCTGTTGTGTGGAGAAGATTGTGCACAGTTTAAACATGTCTAAGGAGCTGGTGGGATATCAAGGCAGAGATATGTTTAGGAGGTTATGTGTACAAGTCTGGATTCTGAAAGGAGCAAGAGTAGGTTTTACTATACGATGTTGAAGCTTTTAAAAGAACCATCTGGCAGAGGCGACTGGGTAGCTCAGTCAGTTAAGCTTCCAGCCCTTAATTTTGGCTCAGGTCATGGTCTTGCAGTTTGTGAGTTTGAGCCCTACATTGGGCTCTGTGCAGATAGTGCGGAGCCTGCTTGAGATTCTCTCTCTCCTTCTTTCTCTGCCTCTCCTTGCCTGTCCGTCCGTGTCTATCTGTCTGTCTGTCTCTCTCTCTCTCTCAAAATAAATAAATAAACTTAAAAAATAAAGAACCATCTGGCAGAGACAGTAATGCCCAGCAAATACTCTAATTGCCCCCTGCATGACCCAGCTCCTTTTGAATTGGTAGAGCTATGTGTGTAGTTATGGTCAATGGAATGTGAGGGAGGTAATGTGTTTTTCTTTGAGGCCAAGGTAGTAAAAGTTCGGCACAGGATTCTTCCTATTTTTCTTCCAAAGGGAGATAGGAGGCCATGGATTCTAGATGGGCAGCCATAAAATGGAAAGGCCTCCATAAGCTTGGCTCGCTGAATGTGGAGAACCAAGCCCTTTGCTGACCTATGCAGTCCATTTAACAGGAGAGAGGAACTTTTGTGTTCATCAACTGACATTTGGAGTTGTTACAATAGTAGCATAACCAATATGTACCTCTTCATTATTCCTTTTTTAGTATATGTGCTGCCGAAGCGAGCACCATTATTCCTTTTTTAAAGCAAACTTCTCTCAAACCTAGTACTTCGTTTCCTATTTACCCAGTACAGCCTGCATAGAATTTTATCTTATTAATGTCTTAGGGATGCCATTATAGATCTGCTTTTGTGCTAATCTGTCGTTACCAGTCAGCATTAATCCTACTGGGGTTTACTGAGCTAAGTAGGATTGTTTGCTTGAAGAAGATTAAGGTGATGTGGATGGTAAAATGTGTTGCCTAAAAAAGCATATAATGTGAAATCATGTAACTAGAATAATAGGCTTATGAAAAATTAGAGGCTAGAAAGTTAACAAAGTTTGGTAACTTGATTTTGTTAGAGATATCAATACTATTACATTTTTTCCCCAAGATATGTACTATTAAACCATTATATTCAAGTTATATACAAGTTAGATAGTTCAGGTTTAACCTTTTTATTATACACTTGTGATAATAGATATGATAAAGATATATTTAAACTTTCTGGGGAATTATAATAAAGTGATAGTTGGGGAATGAAATAGCATTAAGAATTACAGATCCTTATGTCCCTGGGGAACCAAGAAACCTGTTCTTCATTAACATAGATCATTACAAATAACCCACTCATACCCCATGAAAATTCTTGTTGGTTTGGAGCACAGGTCAGAAAGTAGTAGGGTCCATGCTTTCTCTGGCCCACAGTGTTTTTTAAATAATTGAAATAGGTCACATTTAGAAATCAGGAGATTTAGGGCACCTGGGTGGTTCAGTCAGTTGAGTGTGTGACTTCAGCTTAGATCATGATCTTGCAGTTCATGGGTTCAAGCCCTGCTTCAGGCTCTGTGCTGACAGCTCAGATCCTGGAGCCTGCTTCAGATTCTGTGTCTCCTTCTCTCTTTCTGCCCCTCACCGCTTGTGCTCTGTCTCTGTCTCTCAAAAATTAATATTAAAAAAAATTTTTAGAAAATCAGGAGACTTAATACAGAAATCTGGCTCATCTTTTACAATGGGCAGATGCGGGCCCCTGAGCCTGTGCCAGCCATAGGCTAGAGTGGAAATGACAGAACTTAGGCTTCCCACTGTCCACAACCCATACTTGGCCCAGCTTGCCACTCACTGTACTTCTCCACCTCAGACATTTTAGTTGGAGAGTTTCTTTATCCATTAGTATGCAGACATACCCTGGGAGAATGAATTCTGTCAGTGATACAGAATTTACTTTCATTTAAGGAATATTGACTTAGTTCATTTATTTTGATAAGCAGATTCCTAACAGATACCATTTTTTGTATGAGTTAAAGGAGACTGTGTAGATGGAGCTGCTCTACTCTGTCTGATTTACCAAGTGCCAAGTAATTGGAAAGTCTTAGATAATTGTTGCCTCTCCTTTTGACCTTTCTTATCTCCACTGTATTTTAACAATGCTTCTTAGATCCTAAGTGCTAGATTCAAATGTTTAGAAGTGAACAAGATACAGTTTGTTGGCCATTGGGAGGCCACTTTATTGGTGGGATTGGAAAAACAAGCAAAGAAATAAGTACTATAATGTTGCCACAACAAAGTTAGAGTGGGGAGGGGAGAGAGAAAGACGACTTCTGGCCAGGAGGGTTGGGAGAGTGTTCAGAGTGGAGGGTATATTTGAGCTAGATTTTGGTTGATAAGGGGGAGTTCTCTGAACTTCTAAAAATGAATTATTTAAGCTTGCCTATGGTTGGAACAGTGTGAAGCCCCTTATCAGTTATTCTCAATAGGGCATAAAAGGTAGTCCTCAACTTGCACAGCAACGTGGGACCATAAAAATGACTGTGCAAGCTGAAACTGCAGAGTGCTTTCAGTAATCACTGGGAAACTTGAATGATGTTCATTGTTCTAAACATTTTTAAACATGTTCTAAACATGTTCAAACTTCTAAACATTTTTGTGAAAATATTAAAAGTTTCTGTTAGTGATAAATGTATAGGAAAATGAAGATATTAAAGCCAATTATTTAATGCACTGTATTTAAATGTTAGAAATATTGAGAATGAATGTATTTCATTTTTTTTTTTTTTGGTAAAAAACTTGTCAAAAATAGTTGGAACTTGGGGCGCCTGGATGGCTTAGTTGGTTAAGCGTCCAACTTCGGCTCAGATCATGACCTCACAGTTCATGAGTTCGAGCCCTGTGTCAGACTCTGTGCTGACAGCTGGGAGTCTGGAGCCTGCTTCCGGTTCTGTGCCTTCTTCCCTTTCTGCCCCTCTGCTGCTCACACTCTGTCTCTCTCTCTCTCTCTCTCTCTCAAAAATAAATACACATTAAAATAATTAAGGAAAAAGAATAATTGAAACAGTGCTTTTTTTATTGTATAGCGTATGATACTGAGGGAGCATCTTTTCTGTGCCTTGGTAACCGTAAGTCTAGATCCGACTCCAACATGTCATCCTTTGTACTTTGAAAGTTGTGAAATATCTCCTAGAGTTTCTTTAATGTGTAGTATTTTGCCAGCATCAGCTCCTCTTTGTCACAACCACTTTCATTATTTATGTCACTAGGCTTGTATGCACTGAGTTTCCTCTGGCTGCGTATCACAGCCTCTCTAATAGCGATGGTGTCTTCATTCCCAGCATCCCAGATTCTGTACCCCTGACATTTGACTCAGATTTCACTTCCAATATCACTGTTTGTTTGCTGTACTTTCATCGTGGTTGGCCAGTTTCCACTTTTGATTATCCATTTTTTGTAAAATGTCATTGTTTCTTACCTTGGGAGACAAGGAGTCAGTACAACTCCTTGGTCTGCCATCTGTGCATGAACTGATTACAGATGTGCAGTGAGTAATCCCCCACAGACTTTGAAAGAAGTGGCATGACTGGTCAGTGATAAAGATGTAGTGATTTGTATCCTGAAAGAGAAGGCAGCAGAATGTGTATTTGATGCAACTACTCACAATTAATGTACTTTGTTAACTGGAATGTAATCTTGTCTTGTTGGGGGATTGGCACCATTTACCTAAGCTATGGCAACTTTATGCCTCTTGGAACTGTGCCAAGCCAGGATGTGTGTATGGACATCTTGAGTGGGTTTGTCCTGCTCTTTGTTGGAAGTTCAGCTTCTGTAGCCCTGGCCAGTGAGTGCCAGTGTGGCCCTCTGTTGTGTCATCGTGACAGCCAAAATGCATCCGATATGCTGCATATGTTCATGGAGGTGGTGATCCTTTCCTGGATTGAACCATTCTGGGGCTATCTCTGGATTATTCTGTCATTAGTTAATCAGAGTGTTGAGGGGCAGCCACTCTGCTGCTAGTGAGCACTTCATGGTGGAATTCTGGGAGGTTGGGCTTTCAGATGTCCCCCCCCCCGCCTCCATAAATATGTGGTATTTTTCACTTACTTTGTAAGCCAAGTGGGGCAGAAATTTCCCTTGCCAGGGAGTCATGTGATTTAGATTCTCACTGGACTTTGCCACATGCCTATCTGCAAAATAGGTTACACTTATATGATTTCTAAGATTATTGTGAGGAATACATGGGAAATGTATAAGAATATTATACAAATGTGAGGAATTGTTCTCAAGATGACAAATAACTGAATCGGTGAGATGCATTTCATGGATTTAAAATGAAATACAACAGAGCCTGCTAATGTCTCAGCAAAATAAACATCCCCAGCTTTTAGACACCCCCTCGTGTGAGAAGTTCACTACTTTCCCATCTCCACTTTTCAGGGCTTTCTAGTTGGCTCTTTTCTCACGTAGCTCCTTTCATTGTGAAATGCAGCAAATTGACTCACAACCCACTAGTACCTGAAGTAACTTGAAACAGCCTTCTCCATGAGGATAGACCTATTTCTCTATTGATAAAAGGAAACTAGAATCACAGATGAGCTAGTTTTTTGGGGAAGCAGGCTGCAGATGGCTCCCAGCTGGTAGCCATTTTGAATGATGAATTTTCAATAGAGTATAAATGTCAAGTTAGAGTGTTCAGTGTTCTTTTCCTGGTCCAAGAATAAATATTTCGAGTAAAGTCAGCGTAAATAGACTTGTCGTTGGTTGATCTGAGATGCTGTGTTTACTTACCTGTGGATTTTTAACTTTATGTCTGGGTTGAAGAATTTGGTGAAATAAGCATGTTAGTAGAATTGTTGGTTTGGCAAAGGTTTCCATCATCTGTAAGATATTATCCTGTAATTGCTGCAAACTTGCAGAATCTGTAGTATAGTGAATATTGGTAGATATGTTCTCTTTCCACATGGTGTATTAATATGGAATTTGTTGGAGATGGAAAAAAAATTTATTCTGACTTGAGCATTGAAGAATATAAATAATTATTTTTTTATCATGGATGAAACTCCATGTAGATTTTGATTGGATTTTAACTTATTTATTTTATTCTAATTTTGGCAAAATATTTTGGCTAAGTGAAATTACTTAAATTATCCCTTGTAAATAAATCTGATGAAATTTTTTTCAATAACTGATAGAACTTTCTTCCAATTAAAAAAATTTAAAATTCCAGGCCATGTAAACATTATGCTCCCTTGCCAACTTTCCTTCTCATACTCCCCATAGAAACTAAAACCAAAACAGGAATATATGATTCCTTGTTTATTAGGTACCTTTTTAATATAAAAAAAGCAGTACTATTACCCTTTGATCAGGGTACGTTATGCCCTATTTACAAAATACAAATATGAATTAAAAAGATGTTAACAGAGCTGTTACATATCCACAGGATACTATCTTCATCACATTTTTCATCATGAAAAAGTAAATTTTATTTGGTTTTTATTTAAAAAAATATTTTAAGTTTATTTGAGAGAGAGAGAGAATGCACACATGAGCAGAGGAGGGGCAGAGAGAGAGGGAAACAGAGAATCCCAAGCAGGCTCCGTGCCGTCAGCGAGGAGCCTAATGCAGGGCTCAACCTCGTGAACTGTGAGGTCATGACCTGAGTTGAAATCAAGGAACAGATGCTTAATTGACTGAAACTGAGCAGGTGCCCCATGAAAGAGTAACTACTAAAGATGAACTAAAAAGTATATATTCTTTCTGATGTCAACAATCTTAATTGCTTTATATGTTTCAAAATTGATATTCTTGGGTTAAATACTTTTGTTACTGTAAATATTTCTGTTCATCAGATCTGAAATTAGCATAAGAATTAAATTACATTTCCATTATTAATCCTCTGTTAGTAATGAGTATAGCAAGTTTGACAACATAAACTTAAAATAGTTATTTTTCAAAATATTTCATCTTTAGATAAGCTCCTCTAAAATCTCATCTCTCCTCATGACATATAGAATTGCTGCTTATAATGAAATAAAGAAACCTAGCTGAAATTGACAGAATTGAGAAGATACTCTCTTGACAATGGAGGTGTCCTGAAGTTGAAATTAACATATTTGAAATGGCTTAAACATATAGCACCCAGAATTATGAGTTAGAATAAATATTTAAGGTGTCATTTAGTGTTTACTGAAAATGATTCAGTAAACATTTGAGCTTTGATTTTTTTTGAAGGTAGAAACCAGGGCAATGATTTAAAAACAAAACCAAGAAAACTAGCTGGAACTCACTCCAGGATTTTTCTCCCTGAGACAGAAGATAATCATTTTCTTCTTGGAGATTTTGTGGTTTGCACACCAAAGCATTTGCTTAACTGCCATGATAATGCATGGCGTCCTTGCTCTACAAGGAAGCATTAGCCATTTTAAGTGTGTTTCCCACCTTTCAGTTCAAATTTCACACATCTTATTTTTCTTTGGAGAGGGGTTGGTCACTGTTAGCCACTTAATTGAATTATTCCTTGAATGCAAATTGAACATTTTGGACAATATCCTGACTTGTTTAAGAATTAGGGCATAACATGGGTTTCTGTAAAGTGATTTCCTTGTAGAAATTAATTGGATTGTGGAAAGTATATAATGTTTTTTTGAAAAGGTGTCAGTGTTTTCATCCATTATGAGATCCTTAAGATTAACTGCTTTAGATAAAATACCTAGGAATAAATCTAACCAAAGATGTAAAGGATCTGTATGCTGAAAACTATAGAAAGCTTATGAAGGTAATTGAAGAAGATTTAAAGAAATGGAAAGACATTCCCTGCTCATGGATTGGAAGAATAAATATTATCAAAATGTCAATACTACCCAAAGCTATCTACACATTCAATGCAATCCCAATCAAAATTGCACCAGCATTCTTCTCAAAACTAGAACAAGCAATCCTAAAATTCATATGGAACCACAAAAGGCCCCGAATAGCCAAAGTAATTTTGAAGAAGAAGACCAAAGCAGGAGGCATCACAATCCCAGACTTTAGCCTCTACTACAAAGCTGTCATCATCAAGACAGCATGGTATTGGCACAAAAACAGACACATAGACCAATGGAATAGAATAGAAACCCCAGAACTAGACCCACAAACGTATGGCCAACTCATCTTTGACAAAGCAGGAAAGAACATCCAATGGAAAAAAGACAGTCTCTTTAACAAATGGTGCTGGGAGAACTGGACAGCAACATGCAGAAGGTTGAAACTAGACCACTTTCTCACACCATTCACAAAAATAAACTCCAAATGGATAAAGGACCTGAATGTGAGACAGGAAACCATCAAAACCTTAGAGGAGAAAGCAGGAAAAGACCTCTCTGACCTCAGCCGTAGCAATCTCTTACTCAACACATCCCCAAAGGCAAGGGAATTAAAAGCAAAAGTGAATTGCTGGGACCTTATGAAGATAAAAAGCTTCTGCACAGCAAAGGAAACAACCAACAAAACTAAAAGGCAACCAACGGAATGGGAAAAGATATTTGCAAATGACATATCGGACAAAGGGCTAGTATCCAAAATCTATAAAGAGCTCACCAAACTCCACACCCGAAAAGCAAATAACCCAGTGAAGAAATGGGCAGAAAACATGAATAGACACTTCTCTAAAGAAGACATCCTGGGGCGCCTGGGTGGCGCAGTCGGTTAAGCGTCCGGCTTCAGCCAGGTCACGATCTCGCGGTCCGTGAGTTCGAGCCCCGCGTCAGGCTCTGGGCTGATGGCTCAGAGCCTGGAGCCTGTTTCCGATTCTGTGTCTCCCTCTCTCTCTGCCCCTCCCCCGTTCATGCTCTGTCTCTCTCTGTCCCAAAAATAAATAAAACAAAAACAAAAAAAAAAAAAAAAAAAAAAAAAAAAGAAGACATCCGGATGGCCAACAGGCACATGAAAAGATGTTCAGCGTCGCTCCTTATCAGGGAAATACAAATCAAAACCACACTCAGATATCACCTCACGCCAGTCAGAGTGGCCAAAATGAACAAATCAGGAGACTATAGATGCTGGAGAGGATGTGGAGAAACGGGAACCCTCTTGCACTGTTGGTGGGAATGCAAATTGGTGCAGCCGCTCTGGAAAGCAGTGTGGAGGTTCCTCAGAAAATTAAAAATAGACCTACCCTATGACCCAGCAATAGCACTGCTAGGAATTTATCCAAGGGACACAGGAGTACTGATGCCTAGGGGCACTTGTACCCCAATGTTCATAGCAGCACTCTCAACAATAGCCAAATTATGGAAAGAGCCTAAATGTCCATCAACTGATGAATGGATAAAGAAATGGTGGTTTATATACACAATGCAGTACTACGTGGCAATGAGAAAAAATGAAATATGGCCTTTTGTAGCAACGTGGATGGAACTGGAGAGTGTGATGCTAAGTGAAATAAGCCATACAGAGAAAGACAGATACCATATGGTTTCACTCTTATGTGGATCATGAGAAACTTAAGAGAAACCCATGGGGGAGGGGAACAAAAAAAAAAAAAAAAAGAGGTTAGAGTGGGAGAGAGCCAAAGCATAAGAGACTGTTGAGAACTGAGAACAAACTAAGGGTTGATGGGGGGTGGGAGGGAGGAGAGGGTGGGTGATGGGTACTGAGGAGGGCACCTTTTGGGATGAGCACTGGGTGTTGTATGGAAACCAATTTGACAATAAATTTCATATATAAATAAAAAAAAAATAATAATAAAATAAAAAAAAAAAAGAAAAGAGAATTACCTCAAGTCAATAAAGAACATCTGCAAAAAACCTACAAAAAAAAAAAATAAAAAAAAAATAAATAAATAAAACAAGTAGAATTCCTCACTTAAAAAAAAAAAAAAAAAAAAAAAAAAGATTAACTGCTTTAGTGGTCCCATTTCTGTGATTTTTAAAAAACATCACTTTAACACTTTAAACATCACTGGTCAACAACCCAGTCTACTCAGTGACATTTATATCACTTGTATCTACACCAGAGCTCTTAATCAAGGCAGACATGGCCTCTTTGAAATGGAAAGTAAGCACTTACGTCAGGGTTGTCTGGAAGCCCAGGGACATCTTAAAAAATATATGTAACTCATCTGTAAGCTTTCTAGCTGCTCCCCGCCCCCGCCCCCCCACCGCCGCTTTTTTCCTCTAGGAGAAATCCCAGTTTTTCCACTGATCTCCTTTAGCTGCTTTATTAATGTACATCATCCAGAATTAATATAAGTCTTTAAAATATTTAAAGTGTGATTTAATGTGTATAGAAAATGATTCAAAATTAGTAGTGTGTTCTTTGGGCTTTGATTTTGTGAAGGTAGAAACAAGGCCATAATAAGATTGTTTTAAAAAAGCTAGCTGGAAGTCACTTTAGAATTTCTTTTTTTTTTCCTTTTTTGAGACATAAGAGGGTCATTTTCTTCCCAGAGGTTTTGTTGCTTCTTTGATTTCAGGCCTCAGCTTCTGGACCTCACCTTTTCCAGCTCCCTTATTTACCTTGATTTACCTTCCTATTTGTCTTGATGTCCATTTAGGACATCTTTTTAAAAAGTAGCTTGCTGTACACAGAGCCTTTCACTTGCTTAGTGCCCTGATTTCTGCCTCTGCACCCTGCAGTCTACGTCCTCTTCTACCGGGGCTCATGCTTTCAGCCCCTGCTCTGGTAATCCAGCTTCAGTCCTGGCCTTCCTGGACCATCCTCCCCCAACACTCCCACCAGAGAACTGGTCTTCCTCCTCCCCCTGATTAGAGGCCCTTTCACACTCTACTATTCCATAACTGGCTGAGGCTAAAACCAACTGTTAGTATGCAGTGACTGTGCTGTAGGAACTGACTTGGAGTCATTGGAGGTGATAGTTTAAAAAGCTTCATTGATAAATTCCTAAGGGGAATTTTGACTTCCTAAAAGTGAAGTAAGTATTGCCTCTTCCTATTTGCAGTTACTTTCCTGGTTCTTAGAGTAGTGAGCAGTAGCCAAGCACAGGTCCTGTATGTCTTTGATTTATGTCATGTCTTCAAGTCTTTGTGAGCATGTCCATGTGCACATCCATAGGAGGGAGGAGAAGACGTGAGACACATTTGCTGTCCTGGATTTATGAAGTGAGCCTTGAAGCACCTCAGCCACCCTCAAATCCTCTGGAGTACCTACCCTCTTTCCTTCTAGACCTTTCTTTTTTTTTTATGTTTATTTATTTTTGAGAGAGAGACGGAGTAAGAGCAGGGGAGAGGCAAAGAGAGAGGGAGACACAGAATCTGAAGCAGGCTCCAGGCTCTGAGCTGTCAGCACAGAGCCTGATGCGGGGCTCAAACCCACGAGATGTGAAATCATGACCTGAGGCAAAGTCAGACTGAGTCAGCTTAACCGACTGAGCCACCCAGGCACCCCTTGACCTTTCTACATGCACTCTTCTATGTGGGATGCTTTCTCCTACCTTTTATCCAGCTAGCTGTTTCTCTTCCTTCAGGTGACAGCATTAATAGGCATTTCTTTGGGGTAACTTTCCTTGACTGCCCATGACTGGGCTAGGACTCCCTCTATATGCTCTCATATTGCCCTGTCTCATTCTGAAACTTGACACACAGTACATAATGTTGGGTTAACCTGTCCTCTCCCTTGTTAGACCATGAGATCCTGGAGGGAAGCACCATCTTGTTTGCTGTCATATCCCTAGTTTCCAGGACGGTGCCTGACCAAAAGTAATGTATGTGTAATTAACACAGGGGTTAATATTATCTAACAACCACTGTGGGCCATGTTCTGTGTTTGAGGTTTTCCACATGTTTTCTTATCAAAACCTCACAACAATTCTATGAGTAGGTACTATAATTATAATTATACAGAGGATAAAAAGCTGATAAAAGTAATTTGCCCAAAATGATAGCTAGAAAGTGGCAGAGCTGGTATTTGACTCCTTCTCTTAACGACCAGATTACACACAGTGATGAACAAATAAAGGGATGTCTGAGAAGGCATCCATTTGAAGCTCTGTATGGGGACTGCAGCCTGGTGAGTGACCTGTGTGGGTGGCATTGACTGGCTACACATGATATTCAGTGGAGTCGGTTTTTTTGTTTGTTTGTTTTTTTCCCCCTAAACATAGAGAGAAGGTCAGCTACAGGTGCTAGATTCCAACAACTAGCAATTTGTTTTCTCTGTAAGGTTTGACATTGACTGCCAGTCATAGAACTTTGGAGAGCATGTGGTGTGGAAGATGAAACTCCGGTTTTAGAGTTAGGGATACTAAGCTTGGGATAGTCTCTTTTCCCCTCACAGAGAGTGTTGAGGCAGGTAGGTTGTGGAGACTCCAGACTGGTGGGAAGCTTAGAGGGAGTGTGTGTAAAGTAGCATTTTGACTTGATGGCTGTTATTTACAACTAGGGTATTATCTCTGGCATATTATTTTCTATCATGGAGCGTCTATTGGTATTTAATAAAAAGATAATACTTATGCAGGGTGATTTCTAGGAACTTCTGCAGATGATTAAGATTTTAGAAAGTTATGTCTTGCCACCATATGTTGACAAGGAGACTTCTCTATAATAGTATTATAATTGTGGCACCCAACATAATTTACTGGATTAAATGGCCAAATTATTTAATTCAGAAAAAGAAAAGTATGCAAATTATAATGCCTCCCCACCAACAGCATTATATATAGTATGGTCTCATTTTTCCATTTTATCTCTTTGGCATAAAGCAACTTAGAGGAAAATTTTGAATCAATTTTTAGTCACTTTGAAGATATATGTACGTATAGTAGCTGGAACTATATAGCTGGACTATAGGAGAAGTCCCTCCTAATTGGAGCTTCCTCCCCTCATTCAGTGACTGTTGAACTTACCCAGAAATTTACTTTTACTTGGCTTCAGGACTTAAGTGATTTTATAGATTATATTTTAGGGAACCTTTATTAACCACCTCCCTTAACTGGCCCTTTCAAGATAGTGGCTGTGAGCTGCCCTTGTGAGCAGATCCTGTGCTAGCAGCTGGTTTACTGTTAAGCGGTTGGCTTTTTTATCTGTGTCCTTGACTGGACTGTAAGTTGTGGATGCCAGGAGTTGTATCTTATTCATAGCTGTGGGTCCTGGCACTTGTGGAACCTAGGTAGGCTCTTGATAAATATTTGTAGGATGTTAAAGCCACTTGTTATGCACAAATATTAAAGCATATATACATGTTTTAAAAAGAGACCCTATGTTCCGTATGGTTTGGTCATTAAAATATGGTCTTTACAAATAGCCTGGCATTTTTATCTCCACTCTACTGCTTCCTACCTGTGTGAGGAATAAAGAAGTCTGCTTTGTAAGCATGCTATGAAGATTCATTTACCCAAATATATCCTGTGCTTGTTGTGTGTAGGATAGAGAGCTTTTATTTTGCAGAGACAGATTATAAACAAGTAAATACAGAAAATAGGAGAATTTCAGAATACAGTAAGGGATAGGAGAGAAGTCAGCACAGAGAGATGGGGAGAATTCCAGTTGGGGTCATGCAGGAGTGGAAAGGGCGAGTGAGTGTAGGCACAGAAGCCCTATGGGGAAAGCCTGCTGGCATGTTCCTGGGAAGCAGAAGAAACTGAAGAGGATAATATTTATTTACTTAATTTTGAAATATGGATTAGAGCACATTAACAAGGACAACATGAGATGGGAGGAGAAGAAGCAGGTCCAGGTCTTAGAGGGTCGAGGTAACAAGTTCACCTACTTTCAAGGCCAGGCCAGTACATTGACTTAGTGAGGACTGTGTGACCTCATTTTTGTTTTTCAGTCTTAGAGATACACAGGTATAGAGAAATATTTCTCTGAGAAAAATAGCAGTATAAACACCATGATAAATGGCAAGTGAGTAACACAAATGTGATGATAATGGCAAGTGGCTCTTGACCTCAGTGTGAGAGACCCAGTGGGGGCTGTGGGGTACAGCCCAGAACCTTCCTGGACCTGACGGAAGAGGGCATCTGGTCCTCAGTGCCAGCCAAGTGTTGCCATGTGGGAATGTGAGCTCCAGGTGCTAATCTGTCAAGTTTTCCAGAGAACCAGAAATCTTAATTTCTATGTGAAATTCCCAGAGTTAAAAATGTTGGCTCACATTTTAAAAACCTTATGATGGGTAGACAAAGTGCATCTGTGAGCTGCCTGTTTGAAACATCTGCTGAAAGTTCTTTTATGCTGTGAAAAGGGGGATTAAGTGAAGTACAGTGCACGTTAACATGTTAAGCATGTAGCCTTATGTCTACATAAGACATAGACTGCTGAAGGGATAAAGGTATTTTTTATTAATCTCACTGTGTTTAGTTGTCTTCACCTTTAGTTTGTTTAGTTAACTAACACTAAGTCCATATTAAAAAGTATATATTACTCTACTATTTGAAGCGGTTAATGTATGCTAGTTGCTGTTATTTGACTATTAACTTGTTTAGTTGTTTGCTCTATCAATTTCTTTGGTGAATTTTGTATTCATGGTACAAAAGTAAACCTTAATCTAGTCTTATTCATGTGATAAGAGAGGAACAAGGATGAACATTTTTTGGTTATTCTTTTTTAATTGCCATCTACTGCCTTAGCTCTGTGGTTGTTGTTTCCCTCACTTGTTCTTGCACCTTGGCACATTTGGGTCCAAGGCCCCCTGGCCTGTGTTAGCTACATGGAAGCGGAAAAGAACTGGGGCAGAGATGCCATTTTGCACTAGGCGAAGGATGATGGGAATGCAGCCTTAGGACATGATGTCGTATTTAGAGGTTTTTCATCAGTTTTAATGAAATACAAATGTGACCAGAGCAAGTTGTTATTTTTTTTCCCAGAAAAAAAATCTTCATTTAGTATGGCCTAGCCCACGTAGTTTTGTATTACAAGGATTATGTTTGGTGTGTTGCAATCTGTTGGCGATGGTCTTGGGGAATTTTATTCAGCGCAAGCATCTCTGAGAGTTCTGGCGTCAAGTGGGGTCAATTACTTGTTCATGTACTTTTGGTTTTGTTGTCTCCATGCTAAAATTCTGGAGCATCACGGAGAGGAACACTGGGAGTAACAAAATATACTTGAATATTTTTAATAGATTAAAGGGTTATAAAAATGAGTATCTCTTTTCACCAAGTTTTTCTTTTGCATTATTTTAAGATGAGATCACTTTATCAGCATGAGACTAAAGACTTGAAAATAATTTTTTTAGAAGAATCTTAACTGTAAATACAAGCTCTTAATTGAATCAATATTTTTCTCTCTTAATTTTTGTTACAGATCATGGAGGAAACAAATACGCAGATTGCTTGGCCATCAAAACTGAAGATTGGAGCCAAATCCAAGAAAGGTAAATCATGAGAGATGGTGCAATTGGTGGCTTTGATAATGCAGACTGGAATTACTGGGAAAAAAACCCTGGGAGTTTGCTGGGAGAAAATCAACCTTTATTCTTACCACATATGTCCCAAAATATTTGTGTAATAGCAATATTTTGGAAGGCTTATCATAATTGAAAGTTATGCCTTTTATCCAACAACCAAAAAAATTAAGTATTTTATTATAATGGAAATGTTTTTATAGGAGATACCATAGGAAATTATGATTTCAGTGATGCCCTTTCATTCAGTGGCCATAAGTAATGGTAACTCTCCACGTGTAATAAAGTGTTTTCAATACATAAACTTCCAGTGTTTATACAGTAGGCATCTTTTTTTGTACCACACAGATTTAATAGCTAATTTTTTTTTTCTTTCCAATGTGGTACAAACCTTAGATTTCCTTTCTTGCACGCTTCTTCTTTTCACCTGTCAAACAGTGATGAATGTGCTACATTTCTCTTTTAGGCTGAGAATTTCCCTTGGGTGGCCTTTCTTCTGCTTTATTCTAGAACACACTATCCAATGCATGGATAGTCAGGAATGGAAGTATAGGCACCTTGAGTTTTCTTCCAAAGTTACATAGTAGTTTCAAGTGACCTGCCAGTATATGTTTTTATGAATTGTTTTCCAAAGTATAACCTTAGTCTCAACAAACTTTGTTGTGTATACAGTCATTAGGAGATAATGAGAGATACCATCAAACAATTCAAAAACAATGATTATGCAAGCTGAACATTATCTGTTGTGGTCTAGTTTTTTTTGTTGTTGCTGTTTGGTTTCATATTTGCTTCCCCTTCTCCCTATGACTTTTATTGCTAAATAATAATAAACATTGCGGGATTTCTCAATTTCTTTTCTTATTTTAGTTTAGAATGCCTTCCTTTAATCTCATTTTATTAGTTACTCATCACATGGAATGTAAATTATTCTACGGTTGTTGTTGTGAGTACTGTTAGCGGGACTTCAGTGGACTGATTGTGGTGGCAAGAGCTGGGAAGCCTGGGTTCTCACCAGTCATAAGAAAGCATGGTGAATTTCCAAGTATAATTACATAGCTAGTATACACCTTGCATTTGCCAAGTGCTTAGGATATATGCTCAATCTTCAGTGTGTTGAGATGTTTTATACTCATCATGCTGAAGAAGAAATTACTCATTAGTGGATTACCTACCTGTTTGGTTGTTTGTGGCAATTTAAAAATTCCTAGCCTACTACTTGAATAAATTGGAACTTGAGCATAAATTGGATTCTTTTTCCCTGTTGTCAGATATTTTTACTTAAAAAATGTGATGAACTTCATTACTATCCTAATCAAAATGTAATTTGACCAGTCTCTAAAAATCCCCAAGGAAACATGAATATTAAAATGATTTAAGATAATTTTAGATGGCTTATTCTCTTGCATTACCCATGCTGTGGTTTCCCCCAATTATCATGAGAAACTTGGAATTGATTTTTTTATTCAAAATGTGGTTACAATTTTAGAGATTTTAGATAATATGGAGAAAAATAGATGAGGTTAATGTTTTAGCTTAGTTTCCAGTCATTGACACACTTAACCCATTCAGAATAGCCAACTATATTCCACATTTTGATTATAAATTTTTCTTTGAAAATAAAAATATTTCGGCAGTACGTTTTGAGGGCGTTTAGCATAATTTCCCCGTGGTTAAAGTTAACCATTGGAATTGTGCCTAAGAATTGATCCCTCCAGGCCTATCTCTACAGACATCATTTTATTTTTCTATTATTTATGAAGTGCTATGAATGTACACAGTACTGTATGATGAGTAGAATGTGCCAAAAGAGAGAGATTGAGCTCAAGGAAGAGAGAAAAAATCAAAAGTTTTCCTCAGGAATTTGCTATTCAGAATTTGAGTTGCTCTTGTTACTTAAACACACAGCTGCTGAATCAGTTTTGGCTAACATCCCTGATATGTGTATTCCTATATTAAGTTAAAGTTTTTTAAATTCAGAGATGAAATTTGTTTAATTATGATTTTTAATAAGTAAAAATAAAATGAAAATGGCAGGAGGCACTTTTGAAGGCAATTCTCCCATTTGATGTGGGTATCTGCCTCTGAATGTTGTATAGAAAACAGTTGTTAGTCTTTATTTTAAACCTTCTTTATTCTAAAGTATTACTACTCAAGATATCCAAGAATATAAATGTATCTAGGGATTCATGCCATGTTTTAGATGGTTATTAAATTCTAAATCCCATGGTGGTGTGATGACTTGGAATATACAGACAATCCCCAGATGATGCTAGAGAGAATATAGCCACGGATTGTGTTGTATTTCACTCTCTAGACTTTTGATCTTATTGGTTGCACATATAAGCCTAGAGATACATTTTTCATGGCTACTGCTACCAGTCTGCCCCTTTCTTTACCCCATTGGAATTTAGTCCTATGCTTTATGTTTTAAGCCATCCTTTAGTAGAGTGGCCAAATGAGTGGCTGTATGGCTACTTTGGTTGAATTGCTGGTAGGGAGCTGCCTGGCAGAAAGGCAAAAAGCCAACTACCTGAATTTGCCATCATTTCAGAAATTCAGATTCTTCTCTGGAGATTCTGGTTCAGTACGTCTATGGTGAGATTAGGAAACACATACTTAACAAGTTCCTTTGGTGGCTTTTATGGTTAAGCTGACTTTGTAAGCCAAAATCTCACCATCTGACTTGGAAATACTATGACTTAGTTACTGAGA
The DNA here is from genome assembly GCF_028749965.1 of Puma concolor. Classification (NCBI taxonomy): domain Eukaryota; kingdom Metazoa; phylum Chordata; class Mammalia; order Carnivora; family Felidae; genus Puma; species Puma concolor. Next base: position 21,129,738 of record NC_141677.1, read on the forward strand.
AGACCATGTTGAAAGGTAGTGGGTGATGATTGCTATTGAAAAACAGGCAAAAGTCCTTCAACAGTCAGTCCTTTTTTTCTTGATAATGTCCATCTTGGTTTCCAAAAACTGCACTTTTATGGATTCATTAATTTTATGTTTCTGTCATCTTTGTAGTTAGCATGAATAAGTTTAGAGTGATGAACCATTGTTCAGTGCCTGTGTGAAGAATAATTTTGAATAAAATTTGTCCCTCTCTCTACCCCTCATTCGTCCTTCTCTCATTCCCTTTTACTCCTCCATTCTCTTTAACCATATAGAATACAGTGAAAAAAATGTATTAGAAATATTTCCACTTAGTAAGCATGGCATTTTGGGAAAGGGCATGTTTTGTCATACAAAACTAAGTAAGGATTATGGAACTTTTAAAAATTTATAAGCATTTGAAATTATTGGAAGGTTGATTCTCATTACAGCTAGAAAGAACTAAGAATTTAAGATTCAATATAATTAACATTGAAGTAGGCAATTCTAGGGTTGTCCTAATGGGGGTGTCATGAAGAAGAAAAATAAAGCAATATATAGTATTTCTTCTATATAGCATACATTTATTTTGAGTGGAAGAAAATAAAAATCTTTCCAACTCTTAGGTTCAGAGTACTAGAATATTCTGCTTTGAATAGAAAAATCAGTGGTTTATGTCTCTGAGGACAGCACTTAAGGATTAAGGTGTTTAATACTGTAAAACCTTACTAACAGGATAACTTCAGGCACACATTAAAATTTTTAATATGCTATTCTGAATCACAGCCTATTTTAAAGTAAATGCAGCTTCATTAAAGTGTAGATAGCATTTTGAACAACTTTGACTGTTTTGCCAACTAGAAGTCCTTCCAGACCTGCCTTAATAGATAAAAGTGATTTATAATGAGAATTTATCACACTGTTATGATTGTGTGGCATGCAATGCTAGATGAGTTTGTTCTCTCTTAATTAAGGTAAACATTTTTCTTATGGTCTTCTTTTTGTCCGTAATTTGCTCATCAGTCTCTTTCTTCCTAGACTGGCAAAGTTGTAAATGTGGGTGAAAATTGTTTAAAGTTTTTATGCCAAATTCCAAATAAATGTGGCCAGCATTAGTGAAGCTTTATTGTCTTTTGTTCTGGGAAGTTGTCATCTTACAGAGTTGAAGTGATAGAAACTGTTTCTTTTATGACTATTCAGGATGCCCCAGAATGATCAGGAATGAGAGGTGTGGCTGAATTGCTTGATGTGTCCTGGTTTCGAGGCGATTTGGCACCAAGTTTGGCTGTTCTCTTCCTCCTGGAATAAACAAGAGGATCATCAAAATTAGGTTTTATTATTTTTGGTTGCATTCCATCAGAACAAGTGATATGTAATAGGAAATCTTAGGTTGAGAAAAATTGAAGACTGTTCATTTTATTTTTTCCAGAGGAAAATGTTGAATGTATGTACACTTTTGTTGAGCATTCACATTGAACTGGTTGAGGCTTTTAACACTGTACTGCTCAAATGGGGCAGAGAACAGAGAAGAGGCATGGCATGGTGTGCCATGCTACAGTGTTTCCAGTGGTGAGTTAGTGTCTCAAAAATTATTTTAGTCATCACAACCAGCATATAAAAAAATACAACTAGATTAGAAAAGAAAACAGAGTGTAAGAGTATTGTTTTATGTCATATATGTCACTATTTACATGTATATATAAACATATAAATATTACTAGCTCATGGTGTAAAATGAGTGACAAAGACAGGTTGGAGAATGCTGTTCTAAGTGATCAGTTCCCCAAAGGGTAAAGAGTATCCTTAGCACTGTAACCAGTACATAGTTAGCACTCAGTAAGTATTTGCAGATTTTCTGATACCTCCATTCAGCTCAGTCATGGTTAAAGTGAAACCACTGGTAGAGATGGAGTTATAAGCCACTAAGCTGTGCTGTGTAGTAGAAAGGTTTAAAATCATGGCCTTTACACAGGAGTGGCATTTACTATTATGAAAAATGCTAATAATGTCTTTCCTATAGATCTTTTAAGTGAATGAATGTGACATAATTTTTGGCTGACACCAGTGTGTCTAAAGCTCCTTTCAGTGGTTCTGAGTAGTAAAAGGAAACTTCAGGGAAACGATGAAATGACCTCATCTTTGTCATTCATGGGGCACCTGAAGGAAACTCTCTGCCTTTCCTAGTAAGCTTGTAAATGAAACTTAACAAGATGCAGCCTCCTGGTTGTCTTCCAGCCAGAGTTGTTTTTGTTGTGGCTGCTTTATTTATAAAAAAAATTTTTTTAACATTTACTTATTTTTGAGAGACAGAGCGCAAGTAGGGTAGGGGCAGAGAGAGAGGGAGACACAGAATCTAAAGCAGGCTTCAGGCTGCAGGCTCCATCCACAGTGTCAGCACAGAGCCAGAAGTCGGGCTCGAATGCATTGATGGCGAGATCATGACCTGAGCCGAAGTCAGATGCTTAACTGACTGAGCCACCCAGGCGCCTCTGTTGTGGCTGTTTTAGTTAGTGTTTGGTTACATAATTGACATATCACAAATAATATTGAATACTACTGTTTGTTGAGACTGGCTGGGGCCACATACTGTGCTGAATATTCTATATATATAATCTTATTTAATGATCAGAGCAATCTATGACTTAGATGGTGATATTTTCAGTTTATAGGTAAACAAACTAAAGCACATGAAATAGAATAACTTGCCCAAGGTTTTATGTTTAGTAGGTAGCAGACCCCAAACTTGAACTCAGGTCTATTTTCAGAGCCCAAATCCACCTCGGTGAGAGTGTACCTTTCTTAATACCTTTCCTTATTCCAGGGTTTCCTTAGATATAGTATTCCTTTGGTGACCATTGCCACGTACAACTGATTATAATTAGTACTGATAATAATCAGTTTCATAATGCCTCAATCCTTGGGAATTACAGTAATTTGAAAGTAGGCTAAATTAGGCTTATCCTTACTCTTGTAGATAACATCTCCTGTTTTTCAGGAGTTAGATTTAACAGTTAAGAAAAACATGAAACCATTCATAACTGTATACATATTTTAAAAATGCCTGCTTCTGAATTTTATCTTTATATTTCATATCTTCATGTGCTGTTTCATTAGGAAGAGACTTTTTGATTTGTCAATAAACTAAAACAACTTCTAAGATGAACTTAAAAGGAAAATAATCTCAGAACATGTTATAAATTCCTTGGAGGATTTTTGCTTGCTTTTTTGCTTTTCAGTCTTCAATAGCAGTTTCTTTGACCTGCTCAGTAGCCATTGTATTTCTGCCGGGGAGAAAGATTTTGTATTTAACATATTTGTATATATTGTTAATGCAACTGATTGTCAGTTGGTAATGATAACTGGGAACCAAGAGTAGGAATTCAACCAAAGAACTAGATAAGTTGTATGCGGTGTACTAATAGTCACTCTGGTTAGAGAGAATATGTTCTAACTAGGACTTCTCAGAGGAGGATGGAGACCTTGGGTATTTCTAGTTCCTAAAGTTCCCAGTATAGTTAATAAAAGGCTTATAAAATTAATGTGTATTTTAAATATACAGTTTATCAGTACATCTCTTTGTACATGAATGACCCTATTTATAGACAGTGCCAAACATGCAACTTTGAAATCCTTTCTGAATATGACATGTGCTCACACACACAGACACACAACACAAACACTTATGTGTGCGTGCACACACACACACACACACACACACACAGTCCTGCAAGTGAAATGATTTATGCAGTGTGATACATTATCATAACTGAAGGCCCAAGTTTGGGTTCATATCTTGACCTCTCACTGGCTCCTCTTTCTTCCCTTCTGCAGTCCCCAAGAGTTGGCTTACTCATTCATCTCATAAATGCTACAGGCTAGCTGCTGCTTCCAGTCTCTCCTCTCTCTCCTATACCAGGGCCACAGAGGAAGGTGGTTTTAGCTTTTCAATTGTTCTCTAAGCCTGAAATAAGCAAACATATCTGGAAAAATTTTTTAAAAGATTTCTAATTAATTAGGAAACAAATTTGGAGTGGAATGGAGAGGTGAGCAAGTAAGTAGGAAAAGTGAAAGCATCAAGAGAATGAGAACACATGCGAGAGACAGGGAGAAAATACTTGCACAGGCCCTATATGACAAAAGAACTATTACCCAAAATATACAAAGAGCTTCTAAAACTCAACAATAAGGAAATGGACAACCAATTAAAAAATAAGCAAAAGACCTGAACAGACACCTCACCAAAGAAGATGTACAGATAGCAAATAAGGTTATGAAAAAATGTTCCACATCATATGTTTTTAGGGAATTGCAAATTAAAATAATGTGATACTACTATGCACATTATTAGAATGGCCTAAATTCAAAGCACTAATAACACCACATGCTGGCCAGAATGTGGAGCAACAGAAACTCTCATTTCTTGCTGGTAGAAATATAAAATGGTACAGCCACTTCGGAAGAAGGGTTGGCAGTTTCTTAACAAAACTAAACATATTCTTTACCATGTAGCAATTGCACTCCTTGATATTTCCCTAAATGAGTTGAAAACTTATGTTCACACAAAATTACACACAGATGTTTATAGCAGCTTTATTCATAATCACCAAACTTGAAAATAATTAAGATGTCCTTCAGTAGGTGAATGGATAAGTGAACTGTGGTACATCCAGACAAAGAAATATTACTCAGCACTAAAAAGATGAACTATCAAGCCATGAAAAGACATAGAGAAACCTTAAATGCATATTACTAAGTGAAAGAAGCCAGTGCTCATACTGTATGATTCCAACTATATGACATTCTGGAAAAAGCAAAACTATGGAGATAGTGAAAAGATTAGTGATCACTAGGGGCTTGAGGGAAAGGAAGGGTGAATGGGCAGAGCACAGAGGATTTTGTAGGGCAGTGAAACTATTCTTTGTGATCTAAAATGGTATGTGTGTGTGTGTGTGTGTGTGTGTGTGTGTGTGTGTGTGTGTGTGTGTCTATGTATATGTGTATGTATGTATTTTTTGAAACCCTTAGAATAGTGAATAGTTTTTTAAAATTTTATTTAAATTCTAGTTAACTAACATATAATGTCATATTGGTTTTAGCAGTAGAATTTAGTGATTCATCACTTACATACAACACCCAATACTCAACACAAGTGCCCCCTTAATGCCTAGAATATGTTTCGATGTCAATATGATATTAGTGGTGGGGAAGGTGGTGCCTGTGTGTGTGGAGGAGCATATGGAAACTCTCTGTAATTTCCACTCAGTTTTTCTCTGAGCCTGAAATTTCTTTAAAAATTAAAGTATATTTTACAAAAAAAAATAGTCCTAGATCCTGGGCACAACACTTTAATCAGCATTTTAAAGTATATTACATGAAAAGATAATGTTACAGGATCCCTGGTAACTCCTTAAGTGTGAGCTTAAAAGGACCATAAAATCTCTGAAGAACCAATGAAAAGTTTTATGAAATTAAGAATGAAAGAAAGATGGTTAGGGGTGTCTATGTGGCTCAGTTGGTTAATAAGTGTCTGACTCTTGATTTTGACTCAGGTTGTGATCTCATGGTTTGACAGTTTGAGCCCCATATTGGGCTATGCACTGTGCTTGGGATTCTCTCTCTCAAGAAAGAAAGATGGTTAAAGAGTGAATCCCACTCTTTTATTCCTCGAAAGGTGACTGGAGCCAAATCTTGATCTTCCATCTCTCACCTGCCTCTGTGACCGCTGTCTTTCTTTTTGGGATATCGTCCTCTCCCTGTCTTCCTTTTTTTCCTGAACAGATGTTTTTAAGTCCCTTTCCTTTAGTGAAGAAAGTACCATCCCAGGATTCCATCTGCAGTTCTTTCTTCTGTTAAATCCTGTGAGGAGGAAGGATGAAAATACTTTGCCTACCTTATAATAGGCATTGTGCTAGGTGTGTTATCTGTATCTCTTAATCCTTATAATAACCCACATGAACAACTGTTATTATCCTCAGTATACACATTAGTGAGTGATGTGGAGAGATGATATAACTTCTTGAAGGTCATAGAGTTTGAAGTGATGGAAGTAGCATATAACCTTTGATTTAAAGATCAAGGTGTTTTCTGTCAGTCCATAGCATGCACATAGGTTGCTAAAGGAGGAGTGTTTGGTCACTAAAGGAAGGGATATTCACCAACACATTCATTTAAGAAAATTCAGAATTTTTTTAAACTACTTACTATTTATTTATTTATGTTTTTAATTTACATCCAAGTTAGTTAGCATATGGTGCAACAATGATTTCAGGGGTAGAGTCCTTAATGCCCCTTACCCATTTAGCCCATCCCTCCTCCCACAACGCCTCCAGCAACCTTCTCTTTGTTCTCCATATTTAAGAGTCTCTTATGTTTTGTCCCTCTCCCTGTTTTTATCTTATTTTTGCTCTCCTTCCCTCATGTTCATCTGTTTTGTATGTTAAATTCCTCATATGAGTGAAGTCATATGATATTTGTCTTTCTCTGACTAATTTCACTTAGCATAATACCCTCTAGTTCCATCCACATAGTTGCAAGTGGCAAGATTGCATTCTTTTTGATTGCCGAGTAATACTCCATTGTATATATATACCACATCTTCTTTATCCATCCATCCATCCATCCATCCATCCATCCATCCATCCATCAATCAATAGACATTTGGGCGCTTTCCGTACTTTGGCTATTGTTGATAGTGCTGCTATAAACATTGAGGTGCATGTGCCCCTTTGAAACAGCACACCTGTATCCCTTGGATAAATACCTAATAGTGCAATTGCTGGGTCATAGGGTAGTCTACTTTTAATTTTTTGAGGAACCTCCATACTGTTTTCTAGAGTGGCTGCACCAGTTTGTATTCCCACAAGCAGTGCAAAAGAGATCCTTTTTCTCCACATCCTCACCAACATGTGTTGCTGCCTGAGTTGTTAATGTTAGCCGTACTCAGAATGTTTCTTAATTAGCTTCAAGAAGAAAGCAATCCTAACTCCTTATCCTCATTTTAGAAGCTTACTGGATGTCCATCTTTTTAAAACTTTCAATCTAGATTTATTTTAATCATTTTTTGTGCTGTTTTGCATCATCTTTCTTTCCTTTTCTCCTCTTTTTAAATCCATTAATGGTTTTACCCAAATTTATACTTTTTTTTTTCTGGAGTATTGGTTATCAACCTAGCATAATTTTATCCCCCAAGATACATTTGGAAATATCTCTAGATATTTCTGGTGTCACAATTTGGAGGTGGTGTTATTGGCATCTGATAGGCAGAGCCAGGGATTATGCTAAACATCTACAATGCACCAGACAGTTCTCACAAGAGTAATCTGGTACAAAATGTCAATGTGTGAGGTTGAGAAACACTGAGCTGGAAGAGCAGGCTTGACATCAGGGGACTGCTGTGTGCATAACACTGGATTCTTAGAACATTTCAGGAAGCTCAGTGCATGTGTAACTGGTTTCCTTTTACAGCACTAGAGATAGGATAGTCACCCCTAAAGGTTCAGTGCACATATGTAACATAGGTGAACTGACAGAATTCCAGTGAAAGATAAAGCATGGTCATGGTTAGGTTGGCAGGTGTACACGTTTGGAAAGTCACTTGGCAGTCAGTTTTTAATTATATAGTTTGTACATCTTTAACTGCTTGTTTATTCTCCATGAATGTTTTAAACAGCATCCCCAGTTGTGCCTTCTGGCTCCAGTGCTGTGGGGATGGATCTAGTTCTTGCTGCCTGTGTCTTTGATTCCTCTTTTCTGGAATGTGTAGCTATGATGTTGTGATGGTGTCTGAGACTTGTGACTGTATTTGAACACCCTGATGGTGCACTTGCAGACATCATGACCTAACCATGTGGCATTTTTTCATTGACTAAAGGAAATACCTTAAATCATGATGGCATCCTCATTTCTTCAAATGGCCTTTTTATGCCATTATGGCATGGTTTGAGGTTTACTATAACTCTTTTTATAAACATGTTTTATACAACTATACTAACAGACATTTTTATCAAAAGATATTAGAGAGATTTCAGGAATGAAGAGTTACATTCTCTTTATATCTTGTTGCCAAAAATTACTCTTAAAGCAAAATAAGTCCTGCCTGAAATAAAAATAAAATGAGAACACAGCATATGTATGTTTTGGGCTGTTTGGTCTATGCAAATAGTGATTTTATTACTTTATGAAAATGGGTTCACTTTATACAGGTATACATTTCTGCAATTGGATTTTTCCTCTTAAAAAGTAATAGAACATCTTCCATAAAGCACAGGTAAAGTAAGAAATACCATTGGGTGTGTGTGGGTAAAGGTATATCAATAGTATATTTTGACAAATCTGTTTTGATGGACATTGGGTTTTTTCTTTTTCTACAGTGAATGTCAAATGTATTGGTCTACTTGTACAAGGTTTTCTGTTGCAAACATTCTTACAAGTAGAATTTTTAAGTCACAGGTAATGAACAACTTTAATATTTTTTTACAGTTGCCACCTTTTCCTCCAAATGATTGTTGAACTCCTGACAGGCAAGGTCTGGATTCTGGAAAGGGAAGATTCTTACCTCCCATATTTGTGACCATCCTCGGCCAGCCTTGATAGTGTAAAATATGGTGTCTCCTGTGCTTCCTTAATTAATAGAAAAGCTGTGTATTTTTTCACGTGTTCATGGGACACTTAATTTGTACTACTATGTGGATCGTTTTTCTTAATCTTGGTTTATTAATATCCTTTCCCTATTCTAGTTAGTTTTTCATCTTTTTTGCTAATGAAATAATTTTTTCAAATGAATTTTTTTCTTTAATTTTTTTGTATTCAGAAGTTTAAGATTGTTAATGCTTCTCTCTAATTTTAGTATAGACACCTCATTTCTTACCATTAATATTTATTTATGAGTAATTTGTGGATCATTTCTATTTCAAACTAGAAAGAAATGAATTGACCTTAAATAGTAACAATGTATTAATTTTTGAAGGATTGTAGAAAAGTATGCATTAACTTTAGGACATTGGATTTACAAAGTAAACTATTTAAAGTTTATTTATTTTGAGAGAGAGAGAGAGAGAGAGCACAAGTGCGTGCTCAAGTGGTGGAGGGGCAGAGAGAGAGAGGGGGAGAGAGAGAGAGAGAGAGAGAGCGAGCGAGCATCCCAAGCAGGCTTTGCGCAGTGCAGGCCCGAACCCAGGAACCGTGAGATCATGACCTGAGCCAAAGTCAGATGCCTAACCAACTGAGCCACCCAGGCACCCACAAAGTAAACTATTGAAAGATTATATCTTCAGTATTAGCAGTATGGAAATTTAATATGCACATATACACATATATGTATCTGTGTATGTTTATGTGGCAGATGAGAAATACTTAATTCAGTGATTCTTATATAATGTTATAGATTGTTTGACTTTATTTCTGTGTATTGGGCTTTGGTTTTGTATATTAGTAGAAGTTTCTGAAAATTTTTCTAATCTCTCATAGCCAAGGGAAGGTTGTGTTCTGTTTCTACACATTTCTATAGTGTATCCGTAAATAAGAGTATTTAGGTTTTGGAATAATTTACTTCTTCTTCAACACTCAGCTTACTTAAGAAAATAAAAAACACTTTTGTGTATTCCAGAAGTACCCTTTTCCTTTCTTAGTCTGATCCAAGCTCTTTCTCAAATCTGACCCAGCACCGAAGGCCTGATTTATTTCATTTACCTTGGAGGTATATGTGAATTTAGGAAAGTGAGGGAGAAGAAAGGAAAGAGGACTTTCAGTCCAAACATAAATATTTGAAATCAAGCAGTATGTCCCTGTTTCCTTTGTTTTCACCATCAAATGCATATATACTACTCTAACCCTCTTCTGTTTTCTCCTTAGGTCAGTGACTAATTGAGTTTTTACATTATAAGTTATATAACAGTCTCTCTTTCCACACCTACAAAATGTAATATCTACATAGTCGAGGCTTGAAAATTCATTAAATTCTGTTGCAAAATATTTTTTAGTTTTGAGTAAAGTTTGTTTCAGCAACACTGACTTTACATTCTGTTTCCCAATCCATTATGCCATCTCACACCTTTATATATGGTGTGTCTGCTGCAGAAGGGCATCCTCCACCCATCTTTTTCCAGGTGATCAACTCCTAGTCACTTTTCTACATCCTTCTCAGATGACATGTCTTCCTGGAAAGCTTCACTCACCCTCCAGATGGAGTTTAATACTCTGTTCCCTGCACTAACTCAATACCTTCTACATATTTAGATTTTGGCACTTTTTGTGCTTGTGTTGTGTCAGCCTAGATATTTGTCTTTCCTTCTGGACTGTGAGCTCATAGACCCATGTCCAAGGCCAAGATATCTTATTCCCTTCCGTGTGCATGGTGCCTGCCAGGAAGGTGGAGTTAAACATTATAAGTTAAAGCTAGCATTATCATTTAAGTTTAGAATAAATTTGAAATTAATTCAACAATGATTTAAGTCATTCTGGTATCTTTTGAATAACCTGTGAGAAAGTGAAAAATGACTCTGGCAGCTAGGCCACAGTGTTCCCAATTGAACATAAATGCCTCTCACAGAGTATAAATAATCACACAAGGCTACTTCCTTGAGTATACATGAAGCAAGGTGGAGACAAGGACACTGAACCCAAAGAAGTAATTAAACATCCTTCTCTTGTAAGTGATTGCTGCTGCTTTACCAATGATGACTCCACCTCAACTTCAATCCTCTGTCTTCTAGATTAAATTTGCCAAGATAATGAATTGCCCCTACTTCCTGATAGCTTCCATTCCAAACCTGGCCTCTACTTTCCTAGGCTATCTGTGGAATCACCCAGAACGAATCTAAATTCTGCAATAAGCTTCTTGCAGTTTCCTCTTAAGATGCCCCAGTTCCTTTGGTGAACTCTTCCTCTTGCTGCAGCAAGCTAAAGAAAGCTTGTTTTATTTACTACAAATGTGTTCCTGGTGGTATTTGGCTAGTGGGCACTCTAGTGAAAGAAGCATTGATCTCAGTTTCTGCCTGTTGGATACTTAGAGTTTGGCCAGGGCTTCCTGCCCTACTCACTTTAAACATTTTTTTTTTAAATACTGTTGTTTGACATCAGGACTAGAGTAGTTCACAGGAGGAAGAGAGTGCAAGCCACAGCCAAAGAAACTCTTTAGGAGTTGATAGTTCCTAGTATGGGTCTCAAAAGGATGGGTAGGGGTGGGGCATTCTGTATAGGAAAGGCTCAAAGCTTAGAGGGATCATTGTTTGATGGAGGAAGGGAACAGGCTGTTTGGTGAAAGGGAGAAAGTTGGAAGAGTTGGTGACCGGTAAGGTTGGACTGGTGGGGGCAGGTCAGTGAGGGCCATGACCTCATGAGAACCTCATCCATTGTGTAGACAGTGGGGAGCCTGGGGTAGGGGTGGTCACAGAAGGTAATTGATAGCTGTCATGGGAATGGGGTAAAGACTGGAAGATGAGTATAGTAGATTGTATTTATTTATTTATTTATTTTTTTAATTTTCTTTTTTCAACATTTATTTATTTTTGGGACAGAGAGAGACAGAGCATGAACGGGGGAGGGGCAGAGAGAGAGGGAGACACAGAATCGGAAACAGGCTCCAGGCTCTGAGCCATCAGCCCAGAGCCCGACGCGGGGCTCGAACTCACGGAGCGCGAGATCGTGACCTGGCTGAAGTCGGACGCTTAACCGACTGCGCCACCCAGGCGCCCCAAGTAGTAGATTGTATTTAGATCATATTTGGTGATGGTGCAATCAAGGAGATTTATTAAAAAGTGCACAGCAGGATATGGTGGCTGGACAAAAACAAGGAGTTGGCTGCTGTAGCAGACGCTGTTGATATGCTTTTTGCCCATTCCTGAGTTTGCTGGGGGTGGGCATTTCCCATTCACATTGACAGCTTCCCACTCTAAGTGCTGGGTGCCTAAGCCTCTCCACCAGAGCACTTCGTGCACCACTGTGGGAGCTTCCTCTTCTAGTTCAGAGCAGCCTAGAAGTGCAGGTGCTGCTGCTGGCAAGTGAACTCTCCCAGGGACAGCCTTCAGCCAGTGAAGGACTGGAGTCAGAAAACGAATGTCCACTTCCCACTTTTGTCTGTGGGACAGTTGTGAAGTACATTACTCATGTCTCCTCAGAATCCCCCAGGGGGATTGAGTCCCAGTAGTGACTGCTCCATACCACTCCCTTCACTGGCTTTCCTGTCTCTTCAGTCATATTTTCCTTTCTTCCTAACTGGTGCTCCCTGGGATCACCTCCCAAGTAAACTATCTCAAGTAATACACGCTAACTCAAGTCCTTGTCTCAGCGTCTTTTGCGGGGAAACCCACACTAAGATATGTCTCCTGGATGATTGGGATAATCATTATGCTGTAACAAATGGAGTCGGTATCCTTTCCATTGTAATTAACGACATTGTTTAGTGAAAAAATGACTGCAGTCATCCCAAGTGTATTTTATATGTCAGTGCAGAAATATGGCAAAAATGATTTAGAGTTCATGGCTCATTCTGAGAAAAAATAATGCTCCAAACCATCTGCAAATGTATTAAAATGATCCCAAGTGTAACATAGGCACTTGAAGCAGTTTCCAGGCACATTAGATTGTTGTTGACGAAAGGAAAAATGTATACCAAAGGGAGAAGCAAGAAGAGAGAAAAGGTCTGAGAACTCATGATTCTGGCAGGTCAGGGAGAAGAATGTCAGTGGGTAAGCAGGGCAGGAGCCCTGGCTCCCTCACCTGGGTATGATCCAGGTGGTTTAAGGATCCCAGGCCATTGGCAGCTATACTGTGATTTCTGCCTGGTTAGGGGAGCATTGATTATTGATCACAGGGGAAAGAACCCAGCCATAGGCCTATTTCTGTCCACTTGTACTCTCCTGAAACTCATGGTGATTTGCGCCAAGTTAGGAAAAATATTTCCGTTACTAACAATATAGTTGTTAAGTGTGGTCTGTGGGGATTCTGAAATATTTACTTGACAGTAATAAGCATTAGAATTTCATTCTTTTCCTATTTTTCCTCATGATCACATTAGCATCAAAATATTTTATAAGTCAGCACTTGATGGAGTTTTATAGATAAATGGCACAAAAATTGCTTATAACTAAAGGAAGCCGTGTATCCATCTGGTTTCCATGAATAATCATACCTGTGTTCTTCAGCATTTGGAACTGATGCCTGACTATAAATATGCCCACACAGGGGTGGTCCTGTCCATTACATTCTCTGAGGAAATGAAGCCATGGCTTTCTGGAGCCTTGTGTTGTATGTGAAACTTTATTCTAGAAAGGAAAGAATAGTGTTTCTTGTTTATTTTTCCTTCTAAAATCTATTAGAGATTCTTAATTCTGTTGAAACAAGTTTAAAACATGTATTTTTTGTTCACCATTTAATTTTGGAGAGTTCTTAGGTATTATTTATAGTCTCATCCATCATTTGAATTAAAAGGAATAAAATAAACTTACTTGAATTCTTTTTAGGAGCACATTCTTTAAAAAATCAGAAAAAGCACACCTCCATTGTAGAAAACATAATATGCAGGAAATCAAATTAAAATCATGGTCACGTTAATGACCATTGAGGGAACAACAGAATCTAGAAAGGAATAGGCAGCAATTAATATTTAGGGGTGCCTGTCTATGAAAGAAAATGTTAACAGATGGAGTGGTTGCTTGAAACCATTGTGAAATAAGTTTACTTTTATTTTCCTGTTTCATATTCATATTCTTTTATAAGAATAAAAGTTACTTGAGTGAATTAAGTGGAGAAAGTATAGGGATGAGAAAATAGGGCAGAGCTTAGTATCGAGTTACCTCTTGCAGGGTGGATACAGGCTTTAACAGGTGTTGGGGCTGGGTCAATTAGCCCTGGGCTGTTGACCTCACTTTGTGGGTCCTTCTACTGGCACTGTGCTCATTTTAGTGAAATAACTCCGATTTCAATTTCTGATTTCTATAGTCCCCATTGGACTCTGCCAGGTATGCTCATGGATTTAAAGACTGAGGTCACTGATTCGGCCAGGTACACATTCAGTAGAATGCTTGGCTTATATAGCATGTACTACATAAAATGTTTATTAAACTGGTTTGAACATATATTCCTGATTTGGTGAGAAGAAAGAAGAGTAGTAATTATGATAGATTTAAGGTAAAGGGGAGAAAACTGAGTGTAACTTTCCTTACTTTGATTAGTCTATTTGGAAATAAAGTTATCTCCTAGGAGTATAGGGGGTTGGTTTGGAGACTTGAAGAAACTAGGAGAGATTCAGAACAGCTGCTTATGTAAAATGCAATAGAAATGATTAAAAAAAACTTGTCAAGCCAAATTAGTATCCAGCTGAGTCTGCATAATATGACTTTGTAGTCAGATTTTTTAGAACAGTTATATGATTTTTCCAATTCTTTGACTTATCAGCAATGGAAAACACAGGGGGAACCTATGGTGGAGGGTGATAAGATGGGTATGTCAGAAAACCAGAGAGCAGGAATTTTAGGGCATGTGGTGAGAGGGCACAATGGTTGATCTTGGAGTGTGCTGGCACAGGGAACTTTGAAGCCAGCAGGGAAGGTGGAGAGAGGCAGGGAACTGGGAGTCATACTAACTTAAAGAACTTACGGGGTTGAAGGTATTCAAGAGTTGCATTGGTAGGAGGTTGTGGCCACAGAAGTAAGTGTCAAGTTAGAAGTCTTAAAAGCGGAATGGTTGGGATTGTAATAAGGTCTGCTTCAAGGCTGGGTTTGTGGGTTACAAATGTATGACCAGTTTTACAATTTGGCAATTCTCAGCACCTTTAGGACGATTTAGCAAAAATAAATTGGATTCTTTAAACAAGCAATAAGAAACTTGTTAATGAGTTAAAACCAAGTAAGATGGAAACAGTTAAAGTCGATATGACTCCAGTTTACTAAAATCTATGTGATTTTAAAGCTGAGTAGCCAAGCTAGTATTCCTGTAGTAATTGACTTTCATGTATGGAAGAAAAACTTATGTAATAGCAAGCAGTGCTTTTGCTAGTCAGTTTTAAAATGTTACATGTGCAACCACCTCATAACTTATGCATGTTTTCCAGTGAGAATTACATCATAGGTCGAAAGAAAATAAATGCATCCATGGTTCTTGAATGTTACATAATCTAGGAATTTCATGACTTCCTAGTTACATAATCTGAAGTCATTGTATAATCTCATGGCTCCTTACAAGAGGGAAAAAAGTTATACATATAGAAGTTCAATGAAATGATTGGATAAAGAAGTGTGTGTGTGTGTGTGTGTGTGTGTGTGTGTGTGTGTGTGTGTGTGTGTGTGTAATTTTGAAAATACACAAATACTTAAGTACTAGTTAGGGTTGATCTGACATCTCTTTGGCTGCTTCCCAGTGAACATGTAGGTCTCCTTTCATTTCCACAACATCAAAAGCTGTGACCTGTGTCAGCCCAAAGCTATGCACAGGATTCCTTGGGGTTACAGGCAGTGTTCTCCACCCTCTCAGCCTTTCCTTCTTTTCCTGGACTTTGACTCTGCCTGAGTAGCCATTTTTGCTCATCCTCTGAATTGGTTGAAGAGGCAGGGTCTGTTGGTGGCTTCCAAGATGTGTAGGGTTTGGTTTTCAGACTGGTAGTCCCTAGAACAGATCTGCCCAAAGCCATGGCTGCCTCTGTTTTGGTGAGGCAGATGGTGTACCTTCAGGTTTTTTATTCTTTTATACCTCCAGTTACTCATCATCGGATCCAGCCTCCCTTGAGAAGGATTTTCAAGAGATGAGGGCAGTACTGAGTCTCTGAGGATCTTGTTGTCTGTCTGGACTGTCTCTCTTCCTTTACTGCCTAGAGTCTCATTTGAACTCAGAATTCTGTCTGATGCAGGTGTAAGCTGGAGTACACTGAAACTCCCTTTGAAATACAAATATACTTTGCTCAAATCTCTCCCCATTTGCACTGAGAATTGGAGTCTTTTATAGCAATTTGGTGAGGATAGGTTTTGGGACACTTTCAAGTAGTCACTTCTTATGTGGCTTAATTTCCTGTCCTGTACCTGTTACTATGTATTAAAGACAAGGACACAGCCTTTTCTTTTGAGTTTTCTTCTTGCAAACATCAACCATACAAGACGTGCATTTGTGGCTGACATAAATGTGTGCAGCAGCAAGCGATTTTGCTTAGCCTGCTCTTTCTGTCCGAGACTTTTTCTGGCAGCCCCACCCTACTGTAGTCCCCCGACTCCAGGCTATGCCCCTGTGTAATTCAGCAGACATTTAAAAACATCAAATTATCTCTCTACCTTCATTTTGTCTCAGGTCCCTATTTGGGCTTCTTTGAAGTATAGATCATCTGTTCTAGGTCCTAGCTTGTGAAATTATCTTCTCTCTCATTTGCCAGTCTTTAAAAGGAGCAAGGTGGAAATGTATTCTATCACTGGTATGAGCACATCATATAAGAAAGGCAGGATAAAGCTATTTTTAGAATTAAGTAACATGTGTTTGTGTTTGTATATTTGCTTGTTTTGCCTTTACAAATCCACATGATTCTTGAATCTTTTACATTGTGGACCTGTGGTCCTCTGTCTAATCCAAGGTGCTTTCCTGGCTACCTCAGGTTTGTTAGCCTGGATTGCTACTCTTAATACAATAAATGTGGCACTGTTTGAGGAGACATTCTATATAGACTCTTGGCTTTTCAGAAACATGTTTTTAGGGAAAAGTTAGTAAAAAAAATTTATACTGTAAGTTATTGAGGACTTGTGTTGTTTCAACTGATGTTTCTTAACAACTGTGGGGAATGGTTACACACTCTGCATTAAAAATTCCCTTTATAATTGGGGATGCCAAGACCAACTGTAATGTCAATGTTAGTGTTATTTTTACTTCTAAAATTTAATTACTTAAAAAATTTCTACTATTTTTTCATATCCACAAAGGATTAGAATCTGTTCCTTGTGTAATATAATTTTAATTAGACTGAAAATTTACTAGTTTGACCACTCTTTCCTTCCCATTAAAATTAAGTCTTTGCAGACTTAGATGGGAAGCATTAGAAATAAAATGAGATCAGTTGACAAGCATGTCTATTTTCATCTAGATAGGACTATGTTAATGTGTTGAATCTTTTAACCTGTTTCACTAATACTAATATTAATAATAAAGTCAAAAAAATAACCGCTATCACTGATTGGACACCTACCAAATCAAGCATTGGATTATGTGAGTTTTATAATTTATCTGACTCTTACAAATAATAATTCTCTGGAGTGAGCATCTCAGCTGCAGAAACAGAGGCTCAGAGAACTTTGTATGGTTATACAACTTCAGGTTCCCTGACAGGGATTTGCAGTTACTCTTCGTTTGGCTGGGTAGTTCATCCTCTTCTACAGTGCTTAGAGCTTGTGGACTAGAACCCTGGACCTGATGTGTACTCAGATAACACTTGCATGTGTTGAGCACTTTAATAGTTTAAATCTTTCTGATTTAGCAAATAATGTTTTTATCACATGTCATATGCAGATGTGCAGCCCCCATCCATCCTGTGTCTAATATTTACACACTGGAATTAACTGATTGCATTTTCTTTTGGAACAACTGGAATTGTCCTCTCTCCCACTCTATGTATGTATGTATGTATGTATGTATGTATGTATGTATTTAGGTTGTCCTCTTAAAAATACACATCTATTATCAGGGAATGTTCTGCAGTTACTTTTTAAGGTTGAATAACTCAGTTGATGGTAAATATCTTTTTGTCTGTGTACAAAGGAACAAATTTCCCCGGCAGAGAAAATCAGATCTTCAGGCTATTGTTATGTAAAATGATACTTTTTCCTCCTAGAATTTGGCAGAATTGAATCTAGGAGGAAAAAAGTATGTGTGTGGGTGGGATATGGAGGAAATCTGAAGAAGCTGCCTGAGAAATGTAAGCAATTGATTTTTTTTTTTTAATTTTTTTTTTTCCAACGTTTATTTATTTTTGGGACAGAGAGAGACAGAGCATGAACGGGGGAGGGGCAGAGAGAGAGGGAGACACAGAATTGGAAACAGGCTCCAGGCTCTGAGCCATCAGCCCAGAGCCTGACGCGGGGCTCGAACTCCCAGACTGCGAGATCGTGACCTGGCTGAAGTCGGACGCTCAACCGACTGCGCCACCCAGGCGCCCCTGTAAGCAATTGATTAAAAAAGCAAGTCTAAATGCTAATCTTAAAAAGCTTTATAACTGCATCTCACTAATGTTAACGTGGCCTTTAAAAGATGATAGAATTTGGTGTTCTTTTGTTATAAAACCCCACTGAATTTTACAGACAGAAAATGGAATTTTCTATGGGATAGTAACAAAATATTATAAACATGATTAAAATGCTATATTCTGGCTATATTATATGCATTTACTTCTCCTTAAAAAGCTTAATGCCTAAGTGTCCAAAGTTTAGCCAGATAGATAGTGGTTTTCATACTTTAGAATTGCAAGAGGATTCATAGCAAAGTTCTGTTAATTTCATCCTGAGAATCTTTAAAAAAACAGATTTATATTCATTTAGCACACCTGAGTCATACCATTTAATAAGTTCTTAACAAACTATTAATGTATAAGGAGATTAGATAATCATGATGTAGCTAAAATAAGGATAACCTATAATTCTCATGTTTATGAATCACTGAAAATAAGACTTTGTGAAACAACCACCAGTCCTTGAAGTAGTGCCTTGTGCAGAATAGTTGTTCAGAATGTTTTTCATGTGTGAATGAATGAGAGCATGTGTGATTGATGCCTGGATCATTGAGTTGATGTATGAATCCATGAGCTTAACACCACCTTTTGCTACGATCGCAATTTCTTGTGATTCTAATATGCAACAAACTATCCTTCTTCTCTTCCTTGTCTCCTTATTCTGGTATATTTAGATTCATGCTGATAGAACATGTTGGCTTAAAACTAGAATGATAATCCCAGGCCTAAAATCCAGATACACTTTGGTGGAGATTTATGTTATGGGGGGGTGGTGTTGGTGGAATAGCTGAAATTCGCCCAGAATCGCCTCAGCCCCCTAGACAGTCTGATGCCATAAGGTTTGGCTAGTTTCTGTGGCTTGCTGCTGATGCAGATATTAGTGCTTATTCTCTTGATGACCTGCTTTACCCACCTTTTAAGATTCAGTTAAAGCTAAATAAGTCAAAATGGCTAATTGGCCACTGAGTGTTGCATGGTCAGTCATTCTGGCTTTGTAAAAGCCATCTGGCTGGCCTTGACTGTCCTGGAAAGACTTTTTTCCTGCCATAAAGATCTTTCACTGTAATACAGGTAATGGTTAGGAGCCTGATGTCTTGATCCAGAACTGCATATATTGGACTTCTGGCTTATTACTGACTAGCCATGAAACAGTGGGCTTCCTGTAAACCTCTAGATTCCTCGTCTGTAAAATACAAACACAAATAATGGTTACTTCTTAGGGGATTTATATTGATGTCTGCCTTAGTAGAAACTATTCTTCCATCCATGGGAAAAGTTGTTGAGTGTTGTCACTAATCTGCACAGGGGTCTAGACAAAAATGAGGAAGATTTTAACACATAGCTAGAGCCATATTTAACTATTTGTCTGTCATTGCCTTTCATCATCTACAACTATTAGGGAGCAAACACCCTTTCTTCGTGAGTTGCCAGCTTGGCAAGGACTTTAAGTCACTGTTTCCATCCAGGTGCCAGTGTTTAATTAAACTCATCAGAGTCTGTGATCATTATGATAAATATGTCCATTCTGGAAAAGTTTGAAAATGCTTTCTGGTTAGAATGAGATTTTTGGCATGCTTTGATTGTGGTCTTTGGCTATAAATTCTTGAAATGCTGACATAGTTGAATTTATTTTGTTTAAACGAGATTGCTAACATTTCCAAGTGTCCATATGGACTCGATAAATACTTTGCTTCTGCTTACTGTATATGTGAACTGGATGAAGAGGAATGATTATGATTTGGGGAATCCTGAACATTTTTCTTCATTTAGCTTGATGCTGAAGTGAATTGGAAATATTTCTTTGTCATCATAATTTTGGGGTTTCAAAACTGTTTGGATTTTCAGGAAATTGGTGGTAACTTTATACTAACTGAGAAAAGTGACAAAATTTTCAGTGAAGAGGCAAATGATCCATTTTTCATAGGAAAAACTTTTTCAAGGGAATTTGCTGCCAAGTTGTCTGGAGCAGCTTCAGGCATTATTTGACCTTCTGGCACATCAAGAGATTGTTTTCTTTGTCTAAATATTAAATAAATATTTTAGGAAGGCTGGGTAGTATATGGTATGTAGTGCAAGGGCACAAAAACAATCAGCCATGTGTATTTCCACATCTGCCAGCAGATTTGGTTTCTGTAACTGTCAGTCAAGCAGATCTTATGAATTTTCATTCCCTCATTGGTTGATACAAATTCTAGTTCTCCAGTAAATAAATCACAGTGGCCTTTCTGACAAAGGTAGACAGTGAAAAATAGTATAAGGATACAGTACCCTCACTCTTAAGCAGAAGTAAATTTCTTTTTTGTTTCCTTTATGCTATAAAAACAATTTAATAAAAGTTTCTTCTAAATATGTGTTATCTATAATGTGATGGACTATGCTCTTCTCGTGGCTGTTTTTATTTCTGACTGCAGTAGGTACTACTTGGAACACGTAGGCTCCTGTTTGGATGCCATAGTTAGGATGTGTTTTCTTCTTTTTGCTTTTGTTACTAGAAATACCCTCTCTGCCTTAGCTGCGGCCTATGTGGAGACGCCTTCAATTGCGACATGCTACACACTGTTAAGGCATTTTGATGCTAGCCAAGTTTTACAGAGCAGTTCTTACATGTGCATTTAGGACCATCTAATGAAGGGGTTAGTATTACTTGTGCTTAACAAGCATGTTTATTGAGATAGGAAAAAGAATACAAAATAAACCTTTAAGAATAAAAAAAGTGCCAGCTATATCTCTGTCAACATACTAGATCACAGTCACCCTGTCAAGTAGGAATTACCACCCTCAATTATGATTGGGAAACTCTCCAACTAATAGGTGCTGGTTTTCAAAGCTGTGTCTTTTAGAATCTAAAGCCCACATACCACATCAGCCACCGACTGGAATTCACACTGAAGTGAAATATTCAAAGTCATTAGTAAATATTGTCAGGCTGGAAAGAAATTCACAAAATTCCAGTCTGCTTCCCAAACTACACCCTTTGTACCCTTAGGTCACTGGATGAAGGTGGATTTTTCAAAAATACCCTGTTCTTAGCCTGACCCAGGGTAGACTTGGAATCTCCTTAAGAGATTTGTTCTTCTTTCAGTGTTCCCATTTCAGGTGCATAAGCCAGAATCTCAGGATTTATCCTTGACCCCTCTTTCTCTCATCCCCCACATTTCATCAGGACTAATGGTTCTCCATGGTAAACATCACTGTGTCAGTGGAGGAATGCCCACAGTTCAGATCTGACTCCTGTGAAAGGAAACATGGTGGGGGAGGGACAGAGGTAGGACAGGACTGGGCCAAGACCCCCAGATTATGATGCAGATTTGACAGCACCTCAGCTGGTCCAGCAAGAGCACTGGAGCAAAAGTTGCCTTTACAGAATTCCCGTTTTGAGCAGAAATGATGAGATCCTAATATGCTGCTGTTCTGGGGGCTGCTAGGGAAGAGTGTGGCCTGGGCTTAAAAGTTGAGGTGAATCCTGAAGATGCTGCAGCTGGAGACAGTCCACTAGCTACCCTCTTGCAGATGTTCTACAAGTTCTTTCTTAAAGGGAGATCTGAACAGCACCCCTCAGCAGCCACCATCGCGGCTCTTAGTCTCTTCACCCACAGCCAGTAATCTGACCGGTGGGTCCCTGTTGGCATTCCACTGTAATCCATCCACTATGCTCAGACCTTTGTTTTCCTTTGATTTTTAAGAAAGTGGCTTTATTAAACAAATGCAAATAAATAAAAAAGTTGCTTCTTGTAGGGTATATCTTGAAGTAAGGCTATATTTAAAATGAATTTGTACAGGTCATATTGAAGAAACTATCTTTGCCAGAATTATGGCTTATTTGCTAACACATTTTAGGTGACTTGTACACTGAGAAGTAAAGCCCCCAAAGTAATTAATTACAGCGTACCAAATGGTAGTAGCAACGGGGAGAAATTCTCAATAAATTTTTTCTGCTGTGAGTTTTACATTGCATAAGATTTTAAAATCCCAAAGCCTTATTCAACATGAAAGGATTTCTTTGTTCTTTTCTCTTTTTTATTTTTCTTTTCTGTTATAGTGTTTTCCCTAGAAAATACGTGCTTTGAATGGGATCTGTTTTATCCTCATGTAAGTCCGTATAAGAATTTTTTAATGAATACTATCTTATGCTTCTAGTATTTCCAACCTAAAGCCTGGAGCATCATAATACCTGTATGACAGCCAGGGTTGGATGACTACCAGGACACAAACTGAGGTATAGTCCTATTATATCAGAATTTCAAGGTAATTTCCTTCCCATTTTAGGTGTGTCCACCAGGCCTCATGGCTCAGGGAGAAATTCCATAGTGGGTGATTATTTCTTTTTCTCTTGTCCTCTTTTTGGAGGACAATGATGTACTTGTGTGATCTTGTCACACCTTTATTTTAAACCCTTGGGCTGAATTTCGGATGGGGCCCTGAATGAGTTGTCCTCTATCTGCCTTTCAGCCTTTCATTCCAACTCACACTAGATCCCAGAGTTGGAGAACACTCTGTGAGGGAGTTTCTTGTGTAAGAATTTGTTTGGGGAGTGCCCTTGAGATCAATACTTTTGGGAAAGAAGGGTGGAGAAGAAAGCCTAACTGGCTAGAAGGAGAAGTCCAGCTTTCGCTTAACGCCAGTGGAAGCTTTGGAGTTGGGAGGCCCTTGAGAGCTGCTCCAGGTTGAGTCGAGGGGCCAGGATATTATACCTCTGCATTGGATAGTCCGTAAATGCCCTTGGAAGGAGGCATGACCAGGCAGGGTAGATTTCTTTAGCAGAGGAAATCCACAAAAGAGGGTTACAATTGAGGGCTGTTGGCTGGCAGTACTCCCAGAAATCTTGGGGGGATGAGCCCTTCAACCCAAAATGAGCCCTTTAATCCTACAGGATCTCTTTGGCTCACCATATGTGCTTTTCTCCAGGCACACTTGACTTCTCCCTGAAGGCTCTGGGCCTTCTTGTCTGTTATTTCTTTCACTTAAACTTCTTGTTCACTATTTCCCGTTACTTTGTTTACTTAACTCCTGTTCATTGTTGAGATCGTATCTTATAGGTCTCTCCACAGGGAAGCTCTTACAATCTAAACTCTTTGTTATGCAAGCCCCAAACACCCTATATTTCTTTTCCATTTTAGTGTCCATCACATTTTCAATTATTTGTTTACTGTCTTTATTCCCTA
Organism: Puma concolor; assembly: GCF_028749965.1. Taxonomy (NCBI): domain Eukaryota; kingdom Metazoa; phylum Chordata; class Mammalia; order Carnivora; family Felidae; genus Puma; species Puma concolor. The sequence continues at coordinate 21,153,090 of NC_141677.1, forward strand.
TGTGAGTACCTTAGGAGAAGGGATGGTGGTAACATATCCATCCCACTGCATCCCTAAGGGGTAGTAGTACGTGGTCTATATAACAGGCACTCAACAAATAGATGTTGACTCACTAAAATGGTAAGAGTATTAAAAATTTTTAAATTATTTTCTGCTTACCAAATATCCTATCATAGAAAACAATTTAAACAATATGCAGAAATCTGTGATTACTTTTCATACTTGCTTTATTCAGCACTCCATCAAGTGTAGCATGCTATTTTTTTCTTGCATTCCTTATTCTTGTGAAAGATCAAGTACCATATAACTCAGGTGAGTCATCACAGAAGTGAAAATACTGGTCAGTTTGGAGTATTTATGACTGACTAAATTTCCATAGGATATGAGAAGCACTGCAATGCTATCTTTCCATTAGAATCTCTGTGATTTATTGATGCATTTTTAGAAAGTATAAACAACCAGACATTATCTTCAAATTATCTCCATTCTTATTAAAGACTGTATGAAAATAAATATATATGTACAAAATAGTTAAATTCAAGGTCCTTGTTATGGTGTGGAATTCTTGTATTATCAGAGGACTTAATGTTAGAAAGTGGGGGTGGACAGTAAAGTATCACCTAAACTGAGAAGGCACTTTGAAACGGGAAGCAGGCCACTCTGTACAGTTTGCTTAGAATTTTATTCAGGGTAAAAATAGAGTTTTATTACAGTGGGGATTGGACAAATGATGATACAGCTGAGAATAGAATAACTATTCTCTGCAATGTCCAAACCTTAGTCCACAGACTCTATAGAGCAATGGGACACATAGAAGATCTCATTGTAGTGAGATCACAGGGTTCACATGCACCTGAAAGAGTTTGCATGGGCCTAATTGATAGCGAATCTTTAATTAGATCTCATGGCACCACCTGTGCATCGGGAGGGAGAAAGACTATGTTATCTCTGCCAAATTCATGGGAGGCCAAAACAGGCCACTCCCCATCCTGGCCTTGGTTGGCATTTCTAAGGTATGTATATTAATCTCCAAGGGGTGCAGAACACATAGCCTCAAGAGAGGTCATCAGGTGAACATGGACAAGATGGAAGGCCGAAGATGGAGCCAGTACTGTCAGCATTCTTGCACTTATTAAAGCACAGTACTCTTTGTTTACAGTTATCCAGTACTTGTCAAAGAGAAGTGAGTTGAGTAGTTCAAGGGAAATATAAATCAAAATTGTCATGTTCAGCCAGGATGAGAAACACTGATTTGGTTGAAGTGAAGAAAATACAAACTGGATTTACAAAACCTTGGCTTAATATTTTCTATACTTTATTTCCAAATTCAGTGGCTGTCCAACAATTCTTACATGAACTGCAAGATTTTTCCCCTACTGTTTGTTTTTGAGATATCATAGATAAATTTTAGCTTAACAGACTCCTGTGTTCTTAGAACTAATCTTCCTTATATTGAGTTTATAGGTCTATCAAAATAAATAGAAAATAGACATATATCCCCTTTAAGGAAGTTTTATACTTTATAAGGAAATAAAAATAATTCTGATAATTTCTTTTAGTAGGAGATTAGTATATAAGTCTGAGGTGAATAGTTCCTGTTAAATCCCTCTAGCTACAGAAGGCTGCCTCTGTGAAGTTCACAATCTGAGCAAGTCTTTGGTTATTTGCTTCAAAGAGAAGTTATCCAATCAGCCTAGCTTTTTCATACTCTATTGTAGCTTATAGAATATGCACGTGGGCCAGGGAGTCCGAAAGTCTGGATTTGGGTCCTGACCAGACAGTGTCTAGCTGAGTTCAGTTAACCTTTTTGACCAAATTCCTTGTCTGTAAAATAGGAATAATGGCTCCTATTTCATTGGGTAGCTGTAGGATTTAAATGCAGGAATCTGCAGGAAATGCCCTGAGGAGTTCTGGCACTAGGCCCCCTAGCGAATGGTAGCTATTATTATTATGACCAGTGCCTGGAAATAGCATATGTTTTTATTTCCCAATTTCAAAGTTGATTTTTGAAATGAAGGTTTATGTCCCCATTGAATTCTAAAAGTTTTGCACATGTATAAAGAAAAAATTATTACAATTTAGAAATTATATTTTGGAAACTTATGAGAGTCTTAAAATTTTTTGGCTGTTCCCTGAAACTCCTTTGACATTTAGAAGTTGTCGAGACACCATCAGGTATTTCAAAATGAGATCAAGTCTGATTCATTTGGACGAATCTGATGGTTTCTGAATTTATTTGATTATGTTGAGGATTTTGTTCCCAGTATTTCTCTGGATCTCGTGTGTGTGTGTGTGTGTGTGTGTGTGTGTGTGTGTGTGTGTGTGTAGAGAACAGTATGCAGTGGCTTGGATTTGGGTAAAAAAATCTCTTTAGGAGTTAATAATTTCTAAATCACTGTTTATGTCTTTTTCACTTTTATTCCTGAGTTTTAATAGCTCCCCAGCATAGAGTTGAGAACAAAATGCCATGGGAGTCCACAGGAGTGACTAACTCATTTTGGAAGACCTCATAGAAGAAGTGACATTTGGGTTGGCTTTGAAGGATGAATTGTTTGCCAGACGGAGAAGGGGATGGGTGTGGGGTGGCTTTTATAGACCAAGAAAGTAACATGTGGAAAGGCAGAGCCTTGAAAGCACACACATTTCATTAACAGAGAAACTAGTTGCTGGGACCCTAAGAGATCACAGTGTGAATGCTGCCCCCAGAACTGTGCTGGAATGGCCTCAAATGGGAGAGGGTACATCAATACGCTGGGAAAGGACTTGGAGCCACATTGAGAAGGGTGTGTATTCTAAGGAATTTGTTCTTTATCGGGAAGACAGTGCTCACGTTTGTACTTTAGAAGGGTTTCTGAGTGGAGGATGAGCTGAAGAGGTGAGAGAATAGATCAGATGTTGCAAGGTGTTGCTCACAAACCAAATGAGACATGAACTGTGGTGATAAGAATGGAAACAGAAGAGGTCAGGAGTGTGACACTGAGGCAATAAAATGGATTTTCAGGAGAAAGGATTTTTATTAATATGAATGGGATATATGTGGTAGAATATGAGCTTTAACCTCATGACAACCCCATGAAATAGGTTAGTATTCTGTGACTGATTTTTTTAAGAAGAAATGTTAATACATTCCTTAAACAGGAATACTGTATTGATGGACACTGGGGCTGCTTCCATAATTTTGGCTATTATAAATATTGCTGCAACATTACTGCAACCATGCAATGCTGCAACCATAAACACGGTACATATGTCATTTCAAATTCGTGTTCTTGTATTCTTTGGGTAAATATCCAGTAATGCAATTATTGGATCATAGGGTAGTTCTACTTTTATTTTGGAGGGAACCTTCATACTGTTTTCCACAGTGGCTGCATCAGTTTAATTCCCATTAACAGTATAGAAGGGTTCCCCTTTCTCCATATCCATACCAACACTTGTTGTTTCTTGAGTTTTTGATTTTAGCCATTCTGACAGATGTGAGGTGATATCTCACTGTGGTTTTGACAGATGGATAAAGAAGATGTGTGTGTACACACACACACACACACACACACACACACACACACAAACATAGAAATATTAGCCATAAAAATGACATAAAAACGCCATTTGCAACAACATGTATGGATCTAGAGAGTATTGTGCTAAGCAAAATAAGCCAGTCAGTGAAAGACAAATACCATGATTTCACTCATATGTGGAACTTAAGAAACAAAACAAATGAACAAAGGAAAAAAAAAAAGAAAAAAAAGACCAAAAAACAGACTCTTAACTATAGCAAACAAACTGATTATTACCAGAGGAGCGGTTAGTAGGGCAATGGGGGAATAGGTGATAGGGATTAAGAGTATTCTGTAATGATGAGCACCGAGTAATATATGGAATTGGTGAATCACTGTATTGTATCCTTGAAACTAATACAATACTGTATGTTAACTATACTAGAATTAAAATTTTTAAATTTTAAAAAATGAATACAATTGGAAAAGAGTAGATTGAAGAAAATGAAATAGTTTTTGCTATAATTATATTTTTTCTCATAACCATTAATCTGATATGTTTTGTGAATTCCAAGAGAACAATGTAGAATAATGGAAGTATATCTCAAAATCCATTTATTTCCTTTGCAGTGCAGAAGCTTTTTATCTTGATGAGGTCACAATAGTTTTTTGCTTTTAATTCCCTTGCCTTTGGAGATGTGTCAAGTAAGAAATTGCTGCGGCTGAGGTCAGAGAGGTTTTTTCCTGCTTTCTCCTCTAGGGTTTTGATGGTTTCCTGTCTCACATTCAGGTCCTTTATCCATTTTGAGTTTATTTTTGTGAATGGTGAAAGAAAGTGGTCTAGTTTCATTCTTCTGCAGGTTGCTGTCCGGTTCTCCCAGCACTATTTGTTAAAGAGACTGTCTTTTTTCCATTGGATATTCTTTCCTGCTTTGTTAAAGGTTAGTTGGCCATACTTTTGTGGGTCCAATTCTGGATACAGGAGTGCTGATGCATAGGGTCACTTGTACCCCAATGTTTATAGCAGCACTTTCAACAATAGCCAAATTATGGAAAGAGCCTAGATGTCTAGATGTCCATCAACTGATGAATGGATAAAGACATTGTGGTTTATATACACATTGGAATACTACTTGGCAATGAGAAAGAATGAAATATGGCCTTTTGTAGCAATGTGAATAGAACTGGAGAGTGTTATGCTAAGGGAAATAAGCCATACGGAGAAAGACAGATACCATATGTTTTCACTCTTATGTGGATCCTGAGACACTTAACAGAAGACCATGGGGTAGGGGAAGAGAAAAAAAAAGTTAGGAAGGGAACCAAACCATAAGAGACTCTTAAAAACTGAGAATAAACTGAGGGTTGATGGGGGTAGGAGGGAGGGGAAAGTGGGTGGTGGGCATTGAGGAAGGCACCTGTTGGGATGAGCACTGGGTGTTGTATGGAAACCAATTTGACAATAAATTTCATATTAAAAAAAACCATTTGATTTTTTTTTATTAAAAAAATTTTTTTCAACGTTTATTTATTTTTTTGGGGACAGAGAGAGACAGAGCATGAACGGGGGAGGGGCAGAGAGAGAGGGAGACACAGAATCGGAAACAGGCTCCAGGCTCTGAGCCATCAGCCCAGAGCCCGACGCGGGGCTCGAACTCCCGGACCGCGAGATCGTGACCTGGCTGAAGTCGGACGCTTAACCGACTGCGCCACCCAGGAGCCCCAAACCCATTTGATTTTTAAAGAAATTTCTTAAAAGATTCATATTGAGAGAACTCTTATAACCTCACTTTAGAAACTGGGAAACTGTGAGGTATCTTGTCCAAGGATTTTATAGTTCATAAGAAGCCCTTTATATTTAAATCCATGCTGTTTATATTACAAGATATAGTTTCTCTACTGAAATTGTTGGGTTTAGGGCTTGAGGTTAGGAAACAAATCAAGACTAACTTAGAGGCTTTTGCTTTGATGACCACAGTTGGCATTTTTAACTAAAATAGAAAATATGAATGAAGGAGCAGTTTTGTTTTTGTTTTGTATATGTGGGAATGGAATGGGTAATCATTTAAGCTTTGGACTTGTTGCAATGGAGGTACTTGGTGGAGATGTCTAGTGAGCAGTTGGGATAGCAAAAAATGAAAAGTATATTTTTGGACTTGACAGAACTGTAACTTTTTTGTTATAAAATGGGCCATTGAAATTTGGGTATTCAGTTTTATTATGGCTTTAAATAAATGTTTCTAAGTTGGTGTCCAAAAATGCCAAAGTAGTCACTGTAAAGACTTTGTGGTTTTTTCTAGACACAATTTTTACTTCATGCCCAACTATTGTATTTGATTATGTGTGTGTATGTTTTATTAAAAAGCTGTCTGGAAGAAACTTTAGGAGAAAAATCTTCAATCATTTTCTTTAGAATTATACTCAGTAGCCCTTATAGAGTATTTTAAAGATTTCTTGACACCAGTAAGTGTCCATGTGAATGAATTGTTGTATCTCGGTAGTATTCTCAAGAGCTGTTCACCTCTGCCATGAGGTTAGCTATATTTAAACAAAAAACTTTTTTGCTATTAGTGTGTCTCCTACAACTTTGGTTTGATCTGCTTAAAGGTTTATACTTCAATATTATTAGATATTCGTTGGTTGAAGTTAATATTCCTTAATTTTTTGCCATCCCTTCTATTATTATTGTCATCAAGTTACTGGAGAACTAGCTATTAGATGAAGAGCTTTAATCCTCTCTCCCCTCAAATGGTCAACATTATGGAAAAGTGAGGGAGATACCTGCATTCTCTAGAAAGTATAAAGTAAATGTAAGCAATGTAAATAAAATAATTATGGCAATTTAGAAGGCACTTTTGCTAGGTGGGGGTTGGTCATGGTTTTTTAGATCCTTTATTTCTTGCAGGATGAGGGCTCAAAGGGCATTCAGGTGGTGGGTATGGTGAGGGAAAGTCCGAAGGGCACACAACATATGTATGGGACTACAAACAGGCTCAGGTGGCTGGGATGCAGAGTTCATGGAATAGTGGAGTTGGGAGACAGGCTTAAAATAAGGTACCTTGGAACCATGTTGAGGAGGACTTTGTGATTTGTGATTTCTTAAGAAAATACAATCTTCAGGTGTCTTTGTGCTTCTGGGTATCACCCTTCCATGGACAAGTGGGAGATTACTAGGCCAGTGAAACTGGAGCTGATAAAATGTGTACATATGCTTTCAACTAATTGGGAACCAGGTCTTCCCTTCTTTCCACTTGAATTTTTATTTCTCTGATACCATTTAATTTCATCATTTGGACATCACCATCTATTTTGATGGTGATTTTCTGGTAAAGGAAAAGATGAAGTTCGCTGAATTTCTTTTAAAATACCAACAGTAATAAAACAAGGAGACAGCAGCTGTGAAAAACATATGCCACACTTCTCAGTTATGGTCTTATCATTCTAGCTTTGGTGCAGGCTCATGATGTATACTTCTGTTTCCATGGATACCTGCTAGGCAGCAGAATCCCCCAGGCTGGTATGCTCTAGTCTCAGAATTTTTCATGGAAAGGAAATTCAAGACTTTGAAGAGTGAAGTCAATACCTTTTTTTTTTTTTTTTTTAAGCAGATGGGTTATGCATTTTTAAAAAACAAAAATGGTTACTACAGTTTTGATTTCCAAGTTATAAGTGAAGCCAGACTTGAAGGCAGTGTTTTAAGGAGTTTGAAATTCTGGCATTTAAATGGTTTCTCCAAGATGGTCCCCATGACAACAAAACTCAGTGCAGGTATCGAGTATCATCTTTGCTGTGAAACAGTCATGCCACAAAAATGCATTTCATCCTTAAAGCTACTCTAATAAACTCAGGCAGAAGAATTTAGCTTATTCAAGGTGTTACGTGGATGAATATTTCAAAATCATTTTTAAGAGGTTAATAAAATGCAATTATAAGTGAACAGTTAAAAAATTGAGTGATGATATATCGTATTCTTAAATTGATGTTTTGTTCACCGAAAACAAGGAAGTATTATTTTCAGTTGCCAAATGGAAAAAATAATAGTTTTATGATAGAAAAATTTTAATTTCTTAAGCACAGCTGAAGATTGCTGTTTTAATATCACTTGTTTTGTAGTGTAATAAATAAACTCAGTTTTGGCATACACCTTCTCCCCCCCAGTTTTTCTGCCAAAGAAAAATTTCATTTTTAAGCTAACACCTGATGAAGCCATATATTTGTTAAAGATGTAATTTTGAAAAGTTTCAGTGTTTTAGTTTAATGGCCATTGTAATACATACTTTTTAAAGCTTTGTAGAGGACTAAACTGGCACCAAGGTATATGGTGCCATCTAAGGGAATAGCTATTATTCATTAGCCAGCATCACTTGAATATTAATAAGATCTTATTTTCTAAAACTGACAATTATTTTTCTTGTATTTATTGTTAAATTTTATATATTATTAACTATTGAGACAAAAGCATAAAGTCTTCAATTCTGTGATAAACTTTTTCTGATTTGACATCTTTATCCTTACCTTGGGCAAGAAATCATTTGCTGATATATCCCCCTTGTTAAATTCAGATGTGTCTGTCTGTATTCAGTACAGTATCCACCTCTGGACTGTGGCTCAAGAAGAATAGATGTAGGAAGTTGTGGAAAAGATATTGGTGGGTAGAAGGCACTTGAAGGTGAAAAAGGCTAATTTTGTAGGAACTGAACCATGGAACGGAAGTGAATTATAGCAAGTGGATAGGATTGATGGTGTGGAAGAAATTAGAAAGATTGACTCGTCTTGAGAGATCTTGCAAGGTTTTTCTTTTTTTCTGTTTTTTTGTGGGTCTTTTTTTTTTTTTTTTTTTGGTCTATTTTTACAGTTTCATTCAGGCCTTAAATCAGATTTTCTCTTGTCCTCTATTATAACACTATTCTGCTACCTCCATATTCCTGAGTAAATGTTAAAACAAACCACTTCATTTCCTTTGACCGCATGATGTCTCTAATCTTTCCATGACTCTCCATGATAAAACTTCACATTTTAACCACAGGATATGGTTGTACTTAAGGAGTTCTCTGCAGCATTGGATCTTTCATGGTGCCAAGTACTGGCTAAGAGTGTGGGCACTGGGGTCTGACTACCTGGGCTTGAATGCTGGCTCTACCACCTACTAGCTTTGTGACCTCGGACAAATTACTAACTTCGCTTGTTACAGTGTCTTCATCTGTGAAATGGGAAGACTAGTAGTACCTGCTTAATAGGATTATATAAGAATATATCAGAGGGGTGCTTGGGTGGCTCAGTGGGTTAAGCATCCGACTCTTGATTTCAGCTCAGATCATGATCTCATGGTCATGAGATCAAGCCCCAAGTTGGGTGCTAGGTGTGGAGCCTGCTTAACATTCTCTCTCCCTCTCCCCCTCCAATTGCTCTCTCTCTTTCAAAAAAAAAACATATACCAGAAATACCGACTGTTTTCTATTGTTGCTATAACAAATTAACATAAATTTATTGGCTTGAAACAATACAGATTTACTGTCTTACAGCTTTGTAGGTCAGAACAACAAAGGTCTGACTGGGCTAAAATCAAGGTATTGACAGGACTATGTTCCCTTCAGGGAACTCTAAGAGAGAATTCATATTCTTGCCTTTTCTAGCTCCAACAGGCCACCCACATTCCTTGGCTTATGGCCCCATTTCTTCATTCTCAAAGCCTTTTCTGTAGTCACATCTCTCTCTGAATTTACTCTTCTCCTCCCACTTCTACTTTTAAGGACCCCTGTGGTTGTAGTGAGCCCACTTAGATAATCTAGGATAATCTCCCCATTTTAAGATCAGCTGATTAGCAACCTTAATTCCATCTGCAACCTTCAATATCCTCTGCCTTGTAACCTAACATACTCAGCAGGTCTAGGAAGAAAGGACGTGGAAGTCTTTGGAAGGGCCATTATTTTGTCCCCTTTCCCTTTTTACCTCATTCTACTCTAGTGTTCTAGGGTAGATATTTGTATTTTTCCATACTTCTATTTTAGAGGAGATGTGTTACCACAACAGATGAGAGGGGCCTAAGAGAGGGAGGAGTAGGAAGAATAACGTGCTGATGCTATTTTTTGCAGCCACACATAATTGTGGAGATAATTCCTTTTTCATATTTTTATAGCCATCCAAATTGGTCTTTCCCTTTGGCTAGTGCCTCTGAAGGTTTGCTAACAGTTAAGAAGATATGGACAACATTTAATCTATTTATCCATGAGAGGTCATTTTCCTACTGAAACTTACTTTTCTTGCTTTCATATCTATAAAATATGAACTAACTATATGAAATATTATGATTTAGAGTGGGCAAAGACTCAAACAATGAAATATAATATATTAGCAGTTGTGACATACCTCACAGTTTACAAATGTTTTTATAAAAATTATTTTATGGAGCCCATCAGCATTTTGAGAAGTAAAACAGTTCAAATCTTTTGGACAGCAAAGTCTTTCCAGAGATTTGCTTGCTCATTTCTTCTGCTAAAGAGGACAGGGAGATGAAAACACCTACCTCTCCCTTAATTAGAATTTGGCAGAAGTGGGGCACCTGGGTGGCTCAGTTGGTTTAAGTGTCTGACTTCGGCTTAGGTCATGATCTTGTGGTTTGTGGGTTCGAGCCCTGCGTCTGGCTCTGTGCTGACAGCTCAGAGCCTGGAGCCTGCTTCGGATTCTGTGTCTGCCTCTTTCTCTGCCTCTCTCTCTCTCTCTCTCTCTCTTTCTCTGTCTCTCAAAAATAAATAAACATTAAAAAAGAATTTGGCAGAAGTATGATTACTAAGAAGGGGGGGAATGAATGAGTAAATGAGTTCCCAATTTTGCAGTCAAAGAAACTAAGGGAGAAACGTGATGGCTGCCCATTGGTTGTGGCTATGTTTCTATCTCAGTCTGGTTCTGTTTGTTCCTTTCTGTGAATCAGTTTGCAGGAGCATCATGGGGGAGAGAGGCATTCTTTTCCTGTCCTAAAATGGGCCATGAATATATTAAGCCATTGTTTTCTAGTACAGTGCACATTTACCAGCACACTTAATGATTGCATTTAATAAAAAGGAGGTAGAGGGAGATACATGTGCAGAGTTCATAAAACTCCTAAAGAAAAAATTTTAAGTCAGTTGATATGTCAACAGCAGGGAAATAATTCATTCTCTCTTGGAAAAATGAATGCCAATAACAATAGCCATGATTCTGGCAACAGAATAGTGCTTGAGAGGATGACTTTCAACTCTTGGCTCTCTCCTTTCCCTCCATTTCCAAAGGACAGTCTCCCCATCAACAGAACCACGTGATTTATCCTTGCTTATGTCAGCTGCTGAGGTTCATGGGACCACACAGTGTGGTTGTAGGGCCTGGTCTTTCTTCCTGTGGCTATAATCACAAAGGAAGTATTCTTTTTTAAAAAGAGAAATATAAAGTGATATATCTGTTTGTTATTAAAGCACTTTTCTATGCTATGGAGAAGATTAACTTTAGCCTTGGGATGCCAGAGTAAACTTGGATTTAATAAACTATGGCCATTTTACTACTATCTTTATTGCCCCTGAATTGTATAGGTCAGTGAATGAAGGAGGCAGCCTTTCATTAATATCCCCTTTGATTATATCTGTTTATTAAAAAGACATGGGAATGAACTTTATATTGACCAATTTAAAGAAAATAAGTAAATAAGTAATTGATATTAATAAGTAAGTCTCCACAACTTTTTTCATTTTCTTAGATATGGTATAGATTTTAAGTAACATAAACATTAATGTGCTCTCTCTAAAAATAGGTATTTGAAAGGTGCTTATAGCCTCTTGTTTGTATCTGTCAGCTTAATTCGATTTTGAAACTAATAAAAGTAATAATAGTTGTTACTTTTGTGGCTTTGATCAGGGGTCAGCAAAACTACATTCTGCAGGTCAATTCTGGCCCATTGACTGTTTTTGTAAATAAAATTTTATTGGAATACAGCCCATCCATCATTTACATATATCACTATCTGGTTGATGTGGGTTCAATAACTATTTAAGACTGAGTCTCTAATAACTTACGGTATAGTTGGAGAAAAGATATTCCAAAGTTTAAGTGCTAACACAAGTTAATTTTTAGGTTAATTTATTCATTGACTCAAATTAAGTGGGTTTTGAGTGCCTCCTGTGTGCCAGGCAGTGTTCTAAGCATTTGAGGATGTAGAGGTAAACAAAGAAGAAAGATTTCTCTCCTTATGGACTTACAGCCTAGAGGAGCAGGTAGATAATAAAGAGATGAACATGTATAGTATAATGCCTGGTATGTGCTCTATGACATAGAGAGAGATTCAAGCCCAGACCACACTAATGGTATTGTCTTTAGCAATAAATTAATTTTCCTAAGTATCTTCATCTCCAATGAGTTTCATATTTTTTTAAAAGGGAGCAAATGGAGAATGAAAATAGCTCAAGCCAGCAATTCTTTCTCTGAGCTTTTACATGTGGCTCAAAATTACACTTTGATACAGAGTGGCAAATAATATATTTTGTGTTCTGCCATGGTAGAAGAATATTTAATTGGGCAGCAGGAAACCTGTGTCTCTTTTTTGGTTGAATGGCCTTCAAAAATTTTTTCTGCAACATGTCAAGGGTTGCAGAAGCACTCCATCAGTGCTTCTTGAACTAGAGTGTGCATTAGTATCACCTGGAGGGTTTTTTAAAAATACAAATTGCTATCCCACCCCCTGAGTTTCTGATTCAGTGAGTCTGGGTGGGGCCTAAGAATTTCCACGTCTAAGTTCCTAGTTGAGGTCAGCTGTGCTGCTGGCCTGGGAACCACACTTAAAGAACCACTTCCCTAGGTGATTCTAGTTCCTACCAGTTCCTCCATTATTTTTAAACGCCCTGAAAAAACCTTATTGCTCTTTGAACTAGACTAGGAAGATCCCACTAAGTAATAGTTTGGCCCAAATGACTGCTTAATATTCAGGGATGTTTAGTGAAGAAGAGCTTCCAAAGAATGAGAATTTTTAAACATTTGCTTTGATTACATATAAAACCCTTTAAAAGTGGGTTTTATGGTTTCTTTGGAAGAAGTATGCTAAATTCCAAGGGTGGAGGCCATAATTGATCATGATTTCTTCCTTTTTGTATCCCAAGTATGCAGGTATGCAGTAGGTGCTTAAAACTGATCTGTTTATCTAATATGAACTTAAAGAGGGACAGGATGCTTCTTATGGTCATCTTCCTGAGGTGCTTTTGGTTTTACATTAAATTCCATTCTGAATTAAGCATTAATTCCACTGTTGGTCAAAACTCTAAAACTGTTTACAACATGTACTCTGTTCCTGAAAACTGTAGTAGTGTTGTTTTTGTAGAAACTAAAAACAAAAACAAAAACAAACCAAAAAAACCGCTCATTGATACTCAGTTTGTCTCCTCTCTTGAGTCTAAACATACAGCAAAACAAATAAGCAAATACAAAACAGCCAGCATAATAAGGTAGACAAAAGCTCATTGTGTTTTCCATTGCAAAAAATAACCTATGCAGTTACTTCAGTGTAACTCAAGAAATTAATGTTTAAATTGGACTCTTACAGAGCATCCTCCAAAGCTCTAACATTATTAGAATATTTAAAGTAAATATGCATTTCCATTTCTGCTCATAAATTACCTACTATGGGTCTAGGATAATATGTAAGATAGAATTTCTACCACTAAGAGACTTCCATACCTTTTGTTGGATAAGGCAGGGATTGTAAAATCAAATGTCTAAGGAGCCAGGCACCCAGTACTAAGATTTTGGATTTTTGTGAGCTTTTAAAACATGTTGCTCAAGTTAAAAATAAAACAAAAACATAATATCAACCAACAAAACCTGTATTCACCAGCTGAATTCCAATATCATATCTTCAGTTTGTAATTCTCAAATATGGATCATCCAGATGGTATTTGGAGTGTTTCACGGGTGGGGGATGAGAACAAATTCAGATGCAGAGATCAGAAATAGTTGTTTAGATAAGTTGGCACTTGGTTTGGACTTTGAAGATAATTAAGGGTTCAAAATCTAGAACAGCGTTAGGGTAGTGGGTCCTAGCAAGAGAGAGAGTGAAAAAATACTGAATGCAAGTAGATGGAACAAATATTGAGGCCATCACGAACACTTTCTAGCAGCAGGACAGCAAGAATAGTAGCTAGTGAGAGAAAAGCCTAGTTAAGTTTATTTGGGATTCTGTGGTGTGGGGCCACGATGGCTAGTGGGAAAGCTTTATACTTGTTAGGCAACTTGAAACACCAGTCATGGACAAGTATTAGGTATCTGGATTATGTTTATGCCCTATTTCATTTAATCTACAATGCCATTGAATGTTAGAAACATATAGCACCAAGAAAGAAAAAAATGCTGCCATTTAAACTATGACACAATGCTTTATCATCATTTGGAATTATTTTATAAGAGCTCTTTTAGATATGTTTTGACACAAGAAATGTGAAAATATTTGTGTCCTTGTTTATGCACAGACAGTGGAACTGTCAGGACTGCCAGTGGACTAAGAGCTATGGTAGCTGTCAATTTTAAGATCCATCACTCTTTCATTGGTGTTGAAATGTGCATCTTGCAACCAATGAAATACAATAGGTGAAAAATTCTACATGCTGGATATTATGCTTCTGCCGATAAACTGGATTGAGTAAAAGATATTTGAAGCTAAACAGCTAGATCATAACTACCATTACCATCCACCTATTATCACTTGCAAGTGAAAAGTTTTGTTAAAACCTAAGTGCTAGAAATCCAAAGGGCACATCCTTTTTAGTTGGAATCAGTCTTTACTGTTTTGAAGCCACAGATATTTTCTTACATGAAGGATTCTCATTGAACACAAAAAACCTGTGATTCCTACTTCATGTTTATGTTCTTCCTTTGGAAAAGTCTTTTGCTTCCCCAGTTTTTTTTTTCCTTTTTCTTTCTCTCTCCCCCACCCAAAGAAATGTTAAGACTTTATAAAAATGAAACACAACCCTAGAGAATAGACTATTAATCATAGGGCCCATTGAAGAGGTTTGAAATGGACGATGCACATACCCAAATTAGTAGCAATGAAATGTACAGGCTGTGAGTTTCCAGAAACCATTCTTAATTCAGGAAAACCAGGAAGAGCCACAGACTCCAAATAATAGATTGGTTTTTGTTCTCTGTTTTTTGTTTTTTTTTTTATCACTCATTCCTATAACTTACCTGAAGTCTCCTTTCTTATTTCTGTATTAGTAAAGTGATTCTGACATATATGGTACACTTGCTAAAACATTGATCACAACCATTTCTTAATGTCTCCACTGTGGTGATTTTTGACTGGTGTCAGCCTAATGTGCTGTCAGTTTTGTGATGTTATTGGTAATATTTGTAATGAAAATATAGCTATAAAAACTATGTCAACCATAGATTTCCTTAAAATTTAACTCTTTCATTCATAATACCTGGGCTATGTTTTATATTTATGAAGTAACGTGTCTAGTAGGAATAATTTCATCTTTTTCTCTCTGTGTGTCTGAGATGCAATACTTATCAGTTAAGATACAAAATATTTGATTATTAAAGCAAGCAGATCAGTACTGCTAGAGAAGAATAATTCAAGGCCCAGGAAATAATATAGCCCAAAATGTAACCGGATTTACCCCTAGTCAGAATGCATATTCTTGTATTTTAATTTTCCTTTATTGAATTATGAATATTTCAAATTTTGTTTCTAGGAGGCAACTGAGATTCACTTTTTAAAGTGCCTGAAGCATTTATTCATTCACATGCAGGTTTGGAACCAAAAATCCACAGGCTGTATGATTTTAGGTGATCTAATTCATTTGGAATTAAGACTATACATGTAAAATGCCTACAGGGTGCATTTATTTTTTTGAGAAAACCAAGTAAAAAGAAAGTGTTAAAATGGAAACAAGCCACCTTTGCTATTTTAACTTTCTCTGCAGTATACTTCATGATGATTTAGCATGAACAATTGAACTTTTTCAATTTTTCTTATTTTTAGACATAGAATTGAATTTGTATGCATTTTTTCTTTTATACCTCTTCAAGTGAGAAGGGAAAATGATAAAAACAAAAAACAATTTGGTATATATTTCTGAATCTAAGGCATTTCTCAATTGCACAAAAAAGTCTGAAAGAACTTACCTGAGGCATTGTGGGCCCGCTGTGTGAGGCATCTGGGCTATTATGGAGTTGTTGAGTAAAACATATAAACCTAAGTTTTTGTCATCAGCATTATATTCTTGGCATTTACAGTGTATTGGTATGCAATTCTCTGATACCAGAAGTTCCCAGGGACAGAGTTTGAATATCTACTTGCAGAAGATCTCAATAGATAGGATGGGCCTGATTCTATAACAGTGCAGGATTCAGACCTTCCTTGACTGTCTTCCTGTCCATCCAAGGCCAATCCCATGTGGAATGCCCCCAGACCCAGGACTGGCAGTAGTTGAACCAGACCTCAACAAGGGGTGATAAGGGAACAGGTTGTCTCTAACATCCGTATCCTGTTTGACTGCTAGACCCCTGTCTCTCATGTCTCTCCCTCTGACAGTCAGATCCTCCCTTAAATATTTTATGAGCACTGTTGATTGTAGAATAAGTTTTGATCATTTTCAAGAGCACACCTGTTCTGTACATTAGGAGACATTTTCAAAAACAGCAGTAGGCATTGTCTTATTCCCATGAGTAGACAGCATTTACTTTATCATGGACTTCCACTCATTTAGCTGCAAAGAACAGAAACCCCAGTTAGCAGTAGTTTCCAAAGGCAGAGGTTACTTTTTCCTCATCACAAGAGATCTGGAGATCAGCAACCCAGAGCTGGTTCCACTGATGTGAGATGTCCAAGGCCAGGGACCTAGGTACTTTCATTCTCTCTGTAATGTACTGTTTTCTTTGTGCTTTGTAATATGTGGTCACAGGATGGTAGCTGCCACTTTAAGCAGTCAGGAAGAATGGGAGGGGGAAGGGCTGCATGGTGCTCCCATCACTCCTTCCTCTGCTGATGGAAATTTAGACACCTCTGGTGGTCTATCCCCGCAGTGGCTCAGTTTATTGGTTTTTTTTTTTTTTTTTCTGCTTGTTTTTTTACTTTTCATGTGTTGATCTTTGTTCTACCTGCAGTGTAGTTTTGTATTATGATGTGAGTTTGGGATCCAATTTTATTTCCTTAAAAGGAGGCAGTTTTCTCAGCAACACTTTCTAGATAATCTTATCCCAGTAATTTGTGATTCCATTTCTCTTGTTAACAAAGTTGGTATACACACACTCTCTCACTTGCTCTTCCACCCTCCCTCATATTTTCTTGGAATTTCTGTTCTTTTTTGCCTTAGACTTTGTAAATATTGTGTGTGTGTGTGTGTGTGTGTGTGTGTGTGTGTGTGTGTGTGTGTAAAATATACCTTAATATATGGTAGGAAAGACTTTTTCTTCTTTTTCTGTCCTTGTCTGCTCCTTTCTTTCCATTCCATTTTCTATTCTGTTCTATCCTAATTTTTTCTTTTCCTTGTCCTTTCCTTTTTTTCTTTCTTTCCCATCTTTACACTGACAGGGTGGTAGTAGATGGTATCACTGCACCCTATGTGACAGGTCTTAACTGTTCAGTTTCTCTTTCATCGATCACCAGTTTAAAACCCAATGTTGAGGTGTTAGGTGTATTAGATGCCTAGATTCAACAATAATGCCCTAAACACAACAGTATGAAACTCACAATGTACTGGCCATGATGGAAGTTTTTGGTTTGGGTTGGTTTGCTTTGTGTTTTACTGCCAGATGAATTTGAGCCCTCACCATACTGCGGTAATGGAGCTCCGTACAATGTTGCTGTTTTCTGCTCTTGTCTCCTTACACCCCTTATCTGACTGAAAAGTGGTGTGTTGGGAATTTAGAGTGAAGAACTTTGAGCTGAAGAGCTTATTTTCTATTATTCCAAGTAGAAAGTAACTTTTTTGTTCAGGTGAATAGTACTTGAGAGACTGAATAAACTTAGTAAACTCTATCAATAAACTGGATAATTCTGAAGCCGAAAACATGGGGTCTGCAAAAATTGGTCACAGAGGATTAAAGCCCCTTTGGTTACAAGTTGTTGAAGGAACAAAAAACAAAAACCCTGCAGCAGTTTAAAAGTGGGCATTTCCTCTTGGAGAGAAGTCCAAAGTCTCTTGCATTTCTATCTGATTTCTTCACAACTTGCCAGAGGTTGGCAACCTCTGCTCAGTTGATGTCCCACACTGCAGGGAACAGAAGGAATGTCGCATCTGTGACTGGAGCAGGTGGTCTCCCCAGGGGCACCTCAGGTGTGACTGGGAAATTTTATTTCTATAGCTGTCTTACCGTACCGGCTTTAGGGACTGACCTCTGAGTGTGTGAGTGTGTAACACTCTCCTTGAGCTTTGATTTCCAAGCTAAAATTGTTTACCTTCCAAATACTTGGACAGAAAAGAGGAAGCCAGGAAACGGACTCTGAACATGAACATGTTTCTCTTTTAGCAGACCAAAATTGCAAATGGGTCCCCTACAGAAATGAGGTTTATTGCTTGCAATACCAGACGAATTACAGTTTGTATTGCAGTCATTGTATTATAGGTTACATCTGCTTTCTCTTAAAGTTTCTTGGTAAACCAACACTGTTAGTGAATTGAAGCCTGACTCTGAAAATTTTGAAAAGCAACTGTGTCCAGATCACAAGATTTTTCTCTTTTCTTTCCTTCCTTCCTTCCTTCCTTCCTTCCTTCCTTCCTTCCTTCCTTCCTTCCTTTTCCTTTTCCTTTTCCTTTTCCTTTTCCTTTTCCTTTTCCTTTTCCTTTTCCTTTCCTTCTTCTCTTCTCTTCTCTTCTCTTCTCTTCTCTTCTCTTCTCTTTTCTTTTCTTTTCTTTTCTTTTCTTTTTTCCGTGGAGGAGTTGTTCTGGGTTTGGTGACTGTTTTATTTAAACCAAGTACAAATGCAGGGAGTAAATAGACACCCTTATTTTAGCCTTATGAACTTTGGTTTGATTTCTTCTTCCTTCTTCTCCTTCTCCTCCTCTTCCTCCTCCTCCTCCTCCTCCTCCTCCTCCTCCTCCTCCTCCTTCTCCTCCTCCTCTTCCTCCTTCTCCTCCTCCTCTTCCTCCTTCTCCTCCTCCTCTTCCTCCTTCTCCTCCTCCTCTTCCTCCTTCTCCTCCTCCTCTTCCTCCTTCTCCTCCTCCTTCTCCTCCTTCTCCTCCTCCTCCTCCTCCTCCTCCTCCTCCTCCTCCTCTTTCTCCTCCTCCTTCTCCTCCTCTTTCTCCTCCTCTTTCTCCTCCTCTTTCTCCTCCTCTTTCTCCTCCTCTTTCTCCTCCTCTTTCTCCTCCTCCTTCTCCTCCTCCTTCTCCTCTTCCTCCTTCTCCTTCTCTTTTTTCTGACTGCCAGGGCACACATTTTTGTGTCTACCCTGCTTTTTATTTTTTATTCCACCTCTAATGTTTTGATTTTGGTCATCTTGGGGAAAGATGGAGCTTTTATCATCAAACTATATAGTTTCCACACATCAGGGTCCCAAAGTCAGTGGGGCTATTAAATTAAAAACTGAAAACAAAGCTGGTTGCTTGGTGGGCAGTGAGACTCTTCATGTGATTTTGGTTTACATTTGGCTGGTTTTCACATCACAATACATTTGGTAAATTATTTCTTAAGCTCTGACAACTCTGTGCCATTTTCTCTATGTTAGGGATTTTTCCATCTGAGGTCTTGAGGAAAAATTCCACAAAGTGTGTGGAAACCCCAAAGTTCGAAATAGACAAATGAAGAAACACCTCAGGTTTGAAAGGGAATTTTAAAATTATATTTCTGGATTGTGCCTGTGTGAGTGTGTATACTTTTTTTTTTCTTTAAAAATTTTTTTTTTCCTTTTCGGTGTATTAAGTGACATTCTGGAAGGTGATTTAAATTGGGTTTTGGGAAAATCTTTCCAACAGCAGCTGAGTCTGGATTAGATCCCACAGTGAACAGTGGAAGCTTCTCTCTCCATTGGCCACACCTGCTCTCTTGAGCAACCTGAGAGATGCTGCTTGTGGATATTTTCCACTACTTGGTGATTAGTCACCCCTCAGTGCTGCTGTTTTCACCATGAGATAATTTCACATTGCCCTTCAGTGCACACGAGCCCTCTGTGTCTGCTTTCACCTACCTTTGCTTTCTCGTTTTCCTCCAGGTTTGTTCCCCTCACATTTCTTTGTACCTTTGCCTCTTCTTACCCTTTGAACATCATGCCTCTGCCTGTTCCATTTTCACTTGGGTCTTGAGGTTTTGCATATTTTCCTCTGAAAGATGTTCCTTTTTTCTTATGTGATCTGCTCCAACATCATCAAGATGGAGACTTTTTTTCTATTCCCTTTCATTTCTTAGAAAACAGTAGCTTTTCTTACTTTAAGACCAGCTGGAAAGGCTGCTTTTTGCTTTTCTGCTTTTCGCTTTTCCTAAGTAGACTGGATTGCCACTTACTTGAGAAACCACAAGCATTCCTGTGTGGAATTAAATTCCCTGTTTTGTGATTCTGTGTGTGTGGGTTGATGTGGGGGGCATGGTAATATTTAGAGTCACTGGCCTTTGCCTCCCACAGGCTTTCCGTTAACGTTTTGTTGATTTTAAGCTATTCCTACATTTAGGGCTAGTTTACTGAGTTCACCTCTCATTCCCTTTCTGGCAGGACACCCAAGGGACCTGTTTGCTTGCTTCCTCTTGTTCTGGTCCCACCCCAAAGGTTTTCCATGTGATCACACTCTTCTCATGGAGGTTCTTGGTCTTCAGGACTCTTTTAGCACCTATTATCACTTTTTTGCCGTAATGTTCTCCATAGTAACTATAGTATCATATTAAGTTAGCAATTAATTCCTTTGTGAGGAAAATTTTATACATAAAATTATATTTGAACAATTATTTCCAACTTAGTATTTTGACAATATTGAGATGCCTTTAAAAATGGATCTATCTTGGGGTGCCTGTGTGACTCAGTTAAGTGTCTGACTCTTGATTTCAGCTCAGGTCATGAGTTCGCAGTTGTGAGATTGAGCCCCATGTTGGCCTCCACACTGGGTGTGGAGCCGGCTTAGGTTCTCTCTCTCTCTCTCTCTCTGCCTCTCCCTCACTGTCTCTCAGTCTCTCTAAAAATAAAGGTTTCATTTCACAAAAGAAATAACTTTCTAGCCTTTGTACTGTGTTATGCAAATCATGCTATCAAAATAAAAACTCAGGGACCCAATAGATTCAGATAACATACCCTTTGCAGTTGGATTTCAGCAACATCATGGACTTTGATAGTGATGAGTGCTTATATTTGCAAAGAATTTTCATAGGTGCTGACATTAAAATTTCCAACTTATTTTCTTGCTGCTTTAATTTTTAATTGTTATTATAGGAAAAATTTTATTATACATAGAAATAACCATATGTTGTGAAAATGCACAATGCTGAACACAATTGATATGTATAGTTAGACGATATATCACTTTAGAATATGCAAGGGGTCTGTGGCTCTGGCACAAAATCAGCCTCCTTGTTGGATGTTAATAATGCATGATGTATATTATTATGTTCTGTGGATTTATATTTGCTCATGAGTAAGTGGACATTTCTCAGTGGAGAAACACAAATTTCAATAAGTTCTTTGAAATCATAGCATGTTTCCTGTAGGACGAGTATTTGACATTACCATTAGGTGTACTACCAATTCATCTGCCCAACTGTTACATTACTATATTTCTACATTCTGTACTCTACTAATTGAGATTTGGGTGGTCAAAAGTACACCAAATAGCAAAGTGCCTTGTGTGAGCATCACATTATACATTCAAGATGCAAAAGTAAATATCAGAGAGTCTGTGCCAAAGAGTAGCTTATGATCAATAAATGAATGTTATGAGGGATACATATATTCAGGGTCTCTGACTGTTTCAGTTGCTTTAAGAGGTCTTGTCTGCAAAGAGGGATAGGAAGGGCACAGGCCTTTTCTTAACTCCCTTAGCCTGTGTAATCTCTGGCCCTATCAGAAGGGCTACAACCTCATCCACATCAGTCATTCTAGGTATTCTGAGTTAAAGAATAAGGGATGTGGCAGGACTGGGACCATGGTAGGAATTCCATCAGTGATTGTTTGTATGTTGAGGTTGCTTGTGAATAAAGTTTGTTAGAACAAGAGATACCATAAATACCAGGGCAGTTTGTCCTTAAACCTGAAACCTCCAACTCAGAGCAGGTGTATGCAGCTGGTTTACACATCAAAGGCTTCTCTCTTTATTCTCATAGCAAGAGGTTTCAAGCCCTTGGATTTTGGTGACACTGAGACCTGCACTCCTAGCTCAGAGACAACACATAGCAAACAATATTAGAAAAGGTGCTTAGTTTCTAAAGCTGTTGTGAGGAACACAAAATGTACTGACATGAAATTGCAATAGGTTTACTATCTTTAAGAAATATGTATCTAGGTTTTTTTTTTTTTTTTACTCCGTGGATTATTAGGCCTTTGGGAGCCAAATCTAGGACCAGAATCATCATGTAAATAATTTGGTGGGGGGGAGCTGCAAAAACATTGTGTATTTCATACACCAATTCACGAAAACATCTGTAGAATGTAACCTATTCATAAATTTGTGTGTTGCACATAGTCAAAGGTGAGAACTCTCACTGTAGGTGCTACATGGTTGCTAGATGATTTCTAATGCCCTCTTCCCCTGCCAAACTGACAGTTCTATTCTACTGAATAAAAAATGGTATGTGTGTTGGATCCTGGCAGAAGCAATTAGGCTTGCTACCATGAGTATGATATTCAGCAACAAAGTATTTCATGGCATAGTTCATCTAGTTTTTCTCCCCTCCCCTGTTGGGACTGTGACATAAAAGCCCATTATCCCTTCTTGTCCTCCATCTGGCAAAGACAAGGTTCATTCTAATAACCAAACTTCCAGATTAGATAGTAATTTCATTTGGACCCTATAGATCATTACCCAAAACTGACAAGTGTCAGAAAAATTTTACCAGCCATTTCTTCTCACCATTTGTAGGTCCAAGATAATGGAACAGATGGCACCAGATTTTTTTTTTAATTTCTTCTTAAAAATTTCTGTTGCCCTTGGGAATAAAAACAATTAAGTTCTGTAAATTGTGATCAGAGAAAGGGCACTGAATTTAAAATTAAAAATGAGCATTCATTCTAGCAATTTTTTTTTAAGCTGGTTACTTGGTGAAAGCCCTTTTTTTTAAAAAAAGTTATTTATTTTGAGACAGTGACAGAGTGTAAGCGGGGGAGGGCAGGGAGAGAGGAAGACAGAGACTCCAAAGCAGGCTTCAGGCTCTGAGCTGTCAGCATAGAGCTTGACTCAGGGCTCAAACTCACAACCGTGAGATCTTGACTTGAGCAGAAGTCAGACTCTCAATCAACTGAGCCACGCAGGCGCCCCTGTGAAAGCCCATTTTAGATTCCAAGGACAACAGCTTCAGTCATTAAATTATTTTAAGAACTGTGCACATTTCAGTAAAAAAAAATCTGTAAAATCTAAAATCTTTGCAAACTTTTCCAGAGAAAGAACATCAGGCTAAATATCTGGAAATATTTAGCTCTTTTGCTGGCACATTGAAATTATTAATTGATATGAACAGCTTTGGGTATTAATGTATGTTTTTGTATAGTGCCATAAAGCATTCTCCACTAAATTACAAATCAAAGTAGGGAAGAAATTAAACTACTAAATTGTTTTTTATTGTTAAGCTAATGCTTTCTGCATACTCCTTTTCTGTGGTGTAAAAGAAACTCAGTGTTGATCTTCTGCTTTGTGAAACCTAAAAATAGAATTATATTAAGAAGAAGGGCAAAGGAGTGAGAAAAATTGGTCACTTTTAGAGGGAGTTGTGGTCATTTGAAAAATGACATAATGTTAGCTGCTTTCCATAAATATGTTTTAAGCTAATGTATTCTTAGCTCTGTTTTTGGTTTTAATAATAAGTCCACTGTGAATTTGTATATTGTGGAAAGAGCGAATGGTGTTAAAAGGAACCTCCTTGTTGCCAAGTCTGAGAATGCGAATGGTTTTCTCCAGAAACCCTTATTCCATCAAAGGTGTTAAATTACTGTAAATTACATTCATGCAGCAGATTGCTGAGTCCCCAAATGACAGTTTCTGCTATTTTCCATCTCCTTAGTGTATCTATCCCTAATAGTTATGCTTCTTATTAAACTGTAGAACTCACGTATTATGATCTCTTCCACAGAGAAGCTCCCATATTCATTGCAGGTGAAATCTCACCACAATAGATACATTACCACCAAACACCAGAGAATAGATTTTCTAAGCCATTTGTTTAAACTAATATTCAATGCAGAGTAATTTTTGTTAGCCAAAAAAGGCTTTTTGGAATTTATTGTAATGGGATTTAAACTGTTCTTATTAATGGCTTTAAAAATTGTTTTAGTATTAAAGGATAATTTTCCCAAAAAATGGAAAATCATGACTCTTACACAGATTTAAAAAAAAAGAACACAGATTAAGGATTTTATTTATCTCATTATTAATGAGTGAACCAGGGAATGATAGAACCCTTCAAAGGAGAAGCATCAATTTATTTGGAGTAAAGGAATGTCAAATGAATTTACAAATGGATCTAAAGCTGGCCTTTTCTAATGAAAAAGGGAAGGGAGTCAATTGAAATACCAAGGGAAAGAATTTATTTGCATGTCTGCATGCAACATGTGTTTTGCTTTGCTCCCAGTTACATGAAATTTAAACAGTTATAAAATAGTAAGGCATCTGGGTGGCTCAGTCGGTTAAGTGTCTGACTCTTGGTTTCAGCTCAGGTCATGATCTCATGGTTTGTGAGTTCGAGCCCCATGTCAGGCTCTGTACTGACAGTGTAGAACCTGCTTGGGATTCTCTGTCTCCCTCTTTCTCTGCCCCTTCCCTGCACTCTCACTCTCAATAAATAAGTGAACGTGGAAAAAAAAAAGAGTTATAAAATAGTTCAAAGGGAATGGAAAAGGTCGAATCAGAGAACCTGGAAGGATATTTCCAAATGATGTGTAGTTTTCTATTATAGATATTCAGTAATCCTTTGCTTATTTTCTTACATTAGTTATGAATGATATAAATGAACATTTGATGGTACCAGAAGAACGAGTTGAGAAGTAAGTAACGCATAGTCATCTTTTAGTTATTTCCTGAGAGACAGAGGTTATTTCAGTTACTTTCAGACAAAGACTTCTTCATTCACTTTTATAAAATATGTAAAGTTTGTTCTTTAAGGGTATGATTTAAGATTTTATAAGATAAGAGACTAGGAATTTATGAAGAGATGATGAGTTTGTGTGAAACTAGAGGATGCTGAGATACAGATGAAGTCACTCTAACTTTGTAGCTGTCTATAGAGGAAAAGGGATGGTGCTGGGAAGAAAGTTGATTCCTTTCTAGTTGAAAGAGGAGGTATACCAATGAGGGGGCAGTGACAAAGTTTAAAATTTACATGCAAGAAACACTACAAAATGAATCCGTGAAGAACTTTAAGCTCCATGAGGCCTAAATCAACTTCCATTTAAAGGAACTGGCAGAGATACCCATCAATTTAGAGTTTTACAGATGATTTATTATGACTTCCCATGTGTGTTAATTAGTTCTGTCTGTATTTATTTTGATAAAATGTCTTAGAAAAATGTGGAAGTATTTGTGGTTCAATATTATAATACAGCTGGAAAGGGAGATCTGTTCCTCTGGACAAAGGTTGTTGAGAATGGACAACTAACACACAGTTCAGGGTGCTGATTTCTTAAGTCTGTGTAAGAGAGAAAAATAACTGAATGAGGTGATTTGGGCTTCTGGGGAATGCAAAGCAAGCATTGGCATGGGAATCTTTGATTCTTGGGAGTGTGCCTTCATCTTCTAGGAGTTTAGAGTAAGTGCCTATATAATCTGCTTTTTTTCCTTTTCCTTTTTTTTTTTTTTTGAGGATAGTTGATACACAATATTATATCGGTTGCAGGTGTACAACAGTGGTTTGACAAGTTTGTCCACTGTGCTGTGCTCAGCACAAATGTAGCTACCATCTGTCACCATACTATGACAATATCATTGGCTGTATTCTCTATGCTATATCTTTTATTCCTGTGACTTATTCATTCCATAGCTGGAAGCCTGTGTCTATATAATCTTTCTCATGAACACATTTCAAAAACTGATGTGTTTGAAGTTCCTATCAGTCACTATTAAAAGCAACCACTCCCATAATGATTTTTGTAGGAAAAAAATTGTTACAAAACGTTTCCATCAAAAAAAAAAAAGTGGGAGCCTACAGTTAAATGAAAATAGATCAAGTTGTAGAAGTTAACTTTGTTCTGTAGGTGTAATCCAGGTTTCGGTTTGAAACTAGACTCCTTTTTAAATGATCATTTTAGGGGCGCCTGGGTGGCGCAGTCGGTTAAGCGTCCAACTTCAGCCAGGTCACGATCTCGCGGTCCGTGAGTTCGAGCCCTGCGTCAGGCTCTGGGCTGATGGCTCAGAGCCTGGAGCCTGTTTCCGATTCTGTGTCTCCCTCTCTCTGCCCCTCCCCCATTCATGCTCTGTCTCTCTCTGTCCCAAAAATAAATAAACGTTGAAAAAAATACTTAAAAAAAAAATAAATAAATAAAAAAAAAATAAATGATCATTTTAGCTTGGCACCACATTCCCTCATGACACTAGTTTCCCAACATGTCTTTGTTGTTGATTTATGCCAGAAAGAGCCTGCACATGCTACATACCCAACCTCACGTGGGCCAGTTCCTTCTCACTCTGATAGAGATTTGTGGCCAGAAACCCACAGACTGATCAAATCTGAGGCCAACTAAGTGAAAGCTGAAGAATGTACAAACATAGAAAAACAAAAATCACGGAAACTTGAAGAGAACAAAACGAGAGAGTGTAAGAGGTGCCACCGATGTGAGGAAACAGGGTCAGACATGGAGACCTGATTTGAAGCCAAACTTGATGGGAATGTCTGTGACATATTAGGGAATGTAGTTGTCAGGTTTGCTGAATACAGCAAAAAAAATGTTTAAAGCATGCAGTGGAAGTGCCAAAATCAAGATCCATAAGGTCTTAACATGATACATTATATTGTGGTAATCTGGCCAAAAATGTAGTCAACTTTGTTTTCTTTTTCTACACTATATGGTAAAAGAAGGAGGAATAGATTGTAAAGTAGCCAGCATTTCTTTTTGCAAACTCTGGAGTCTGAGTCAGCCCTGCTGCAGAAAAGGATTAGTTACTGTAACGGACCATTTCAGTGCCAGGTAATGGTGACATACATGACATTAAGCTTCTGTACATTCTCTTTACATGACAATTGACATAGTTTTTATTGTGAGGTGGAACTTAATAGGCATTGGTCAGACTTGCAGGTGTACTTTGGAAACCTTAAAAAAACAGAGTTTTAATCTCTTTCTAGATTATCCTTACAGGTACATCATAGTACTTGGGCAATTTCTTCCTAAACAAAGGACATTCAGCACAGTCTTCATTGCTAAGCAAATCTCCATATATTGGTGAGATTGAGTAGAATAGAAAGTCTATCAGAATTTCATAGGTTCTAAATGTAAAATGGAGACAGCTCTATTATGCTTGTTTCAAGACCCTGTGACCTTTTACCTTTGTGATTTAGGGAAAAGATAGGGGAAGCTGTTGAGTGTTGAATTGATAATGTGACATGATTTTCCTCTTAATACCCAGATGTAGTTCTGTGGAATCCTCGAACTTGTACAACCTTGACCATCTCTAGCAGGGATAATAATAATAATAGAGTCTTTCAATAATGAATAAGCCCTGAAAAGATGTAGTAGTTACTTTAAAAATATTAGAGACTTTGGGAAAAGTTATTGCCTAAAGTATGTTACCTTTTTTTTTTTTTTAATATTGTTTAGGCACCAGACCATGTAGCTGATAGCGTGGGTTGGTCCACCTTCAAAGATGATTTAAAAATCATGAGTATAGCCTTGAGCTTTCCCAAGACACCATCCCAAATGACAGGTTAAATCTGGGTTAGATGGAGGAGGAAGATGTTTTCAAATATAAGTGAACCCAATAAATTTTAGAATTTTTCAAAGAAAAGAAACCATGATGATTCCTAATAATGGACAATACCTTCCTGACCAGTACTACTGAAATTGAATGACTCACATGGGAGAGATTCAGGAGGGGTTTAGTTCTGGGCACAGACTAGTGTTTGCATTAAAGTAAGACAGGATCACATGCTGATGGTGATCTGTTAATCTTTGAATTGCTTTTTGCACAAGGATGTACCTGTCTAAACTGTGGAGATCCCCATTGCTGCCAAAAGGATAGAAGACCGTAACAGATTTGGGGCCTGCCATGTTGAAATTGAAGAGTATGAGGATAGTGAGAAGTTGTTTACTGGGTGGCTGGAAGTATAAAGAGGTCAAGGTTGGGAACCTGGAGTTGGAAACCATCAGAGTATTGGTTGGGAGTTAAAGCTACATGAGTAGATGGATTATTCAGGTAAATGACATACAAGAATGTCAAAGGCGTACCCTGGGAACAGAAGAAGAGAAGCAGGAAAAGACACCGGAAGGAATACCAAGCGAAGACTCAAAGTCTAAGTTTAGTGCTGTTTTGGAGCCCCCAGAAGGTACAGGTACAGTGACACATACTAATGTTTACTAAGCACTTATTATAAAATAGACCATATTATCAAAACCATTTTAAGTGAGGAAGCTGAATTCACATCAGCAGAACAAGGACTCCTACCTGATAATAACCAGTTGCCTACGTCAGGCTTTTGAATGTTTAATTAGATAAATGATCAAACAAAAAGAGCTAGAAATTACGGAAAATTGCCAGAAGCACATTTCCATCAAGGATCCATAATAATTCAGCTTACATACCTAGAGACCTTAGACTGAGCAGCAGAAGTGGAAAAAATCTGGTTTATATGACTATGGAGAAAATTCTCTATGTGGAATGCTGTATCCTGTTCTGGACACCTTATTGGCAATGAGATCTATTAACTTGGAAGGGACCTGGAATCCACTTGTGGTTAAAAAGGGAAAGAAATAAATGCTTAAGGCTGTAAAATCATATAGAAAGTGAAGAAGGTGATAAATGTGTGTGTATATGCTGATACAGCAGAAAGGGAAAAAGATCTGAGTAAGCATAAAACCCACTCCAGGCTCAGGGGAGAGAAACACACAGCCTTTAAATTGATCAGTAATTTCCTTTTTTTGTCTTCTTTTTTTTTGGTTCCAGTTTGAGCATTTCCCACTTTTGTCCTCTTAAAACAGGAAAGGGGGTAGGTTTTAAATTTTATGCCTTTAATTTTCTTTAATCCTTTCCTGATGGAGATAAAAACATAAAATCAGTGAGATGAAATTCAGGGACACTGAGAAAATGAAAATGGAATACTGAACTCAGGCAAGTTTGACGTTCTGTCAGGATAATCAACAGATTATATGAGAACAAACATTTTAGTAAATCATTACTGATCTGGAATAATCAGTGATATCTGTGTCAATTAAGGAAAATCTGAATGCAAAAGCTCTTTTTAAAAGAAAGCTTTCTTTCACTCCCTTGGATTACATAAGGATATTATGGCCTAATATTCCTGGGGAGACCAGTTCGTGATTAGTTACTATGATTTTATAGATACTATGCGGTTTAAAATATACAAATTTGGCTTCTAAGGGACTTTATGGTGTTTGAATAGCACCTTTTTGCCCAGATGTTATTTACATTCATTTACTTATCAAGCACTGTATTCCTTTCTAAAGAAAAGCTAAATCCCAGCATAGCTCAAAACCTTCATGTTGTGAATTAGTGACATTCATGTTAATGAGGTTGCACATAGTAATCTCTCAATATGAATCCTGAAACATGTTCTCTATCAAGGGCATGAAAATTCCATTAATATCTAAAATGTAAAAACTTATCTAAGCAACAATTCACATAGGTCAAGGGAAGCATTCCGTCCTTTCTCCAAGTAAAATTTTGGATTCTAAGATAAGGACCCACAAGGGGAAAATTCTTTCTCTCCTGCTCTAGAAGGATACTTCTAATGCTTTTGTAGTTGTTAATAATCATGTCAGAAAAGCTGATGCCAACTGTATTTCTTCTCTCACCCTATTAAGAACTGACCCTATTAAGAGAAAATATCTTACTAAAATTTAATCAGCAAAAGCAGGTGTTACAGGGAAGGGTAGATCTGTTGAAATCTGAAAGTGAGTCCAAATACCCTCTCTTTTCCAGGCACACAATAAATTAGTCCACAGGGCATATGAAATCTTCCCAGTCCATAATAATATTAGAGTATGCATTGTGTTATTGGCTGCAGCACAGAAATATTCTGATTTGACTCAGTTTAGTTCTTAGTCACCTGCCCCAAAGCTGCCCCTGCAGATTTGAAAATTTTGATAATTTCTGGCAGTGCAGTGGTACTCCTCCCCAATTATGTTACCACTTATTGTCTGGTAGTTGCAGAAGTGGCTCATGCTGCATTATGTTCCAAGAAAACTCAATCTGTAAACCAGATTAAGGC
Organism: Puma concolor; assembly: GCF_028749965.1. Taxonomy (NCBI): domain Eukaryota; kingdom Metazoa; phylum Chordata; class Mammalia; order Carnivora; family Felidae; genus Puma; species Puma concolor. The sequence continues at coordinate 21,183,104 of NC_141677.1, forward strand.
CAGATCTGGTCTTGGACACAGTTCTGTGAGGTGGGAGTAGAGGGTGATGGCAGGGGCACTGCCAGGTGGGAAAGCTGGAACTTGCTGGGATAACACCGTAGAAGAATGATCCCATGTACATAGTGTTTTCATTCATCATTCCCTTGAAAATGGAATGGGGAGAGTAAGTGGGTGTGGGGGCAAGGAAATGTTTCAATTTCTTAGCATACACATTTTCATTTCTTTGGTGATGTGTAAATCATAGTAAAATTTGGATCATCTCAGAATTATCAACTGAAGGACTAATAAAGGTATATTTTCAACAAGGAAAGTACATCATTTTCAAAGAAATCCCACCTTTCATGCTCATATTTCATATGGGAAGGATTTTATACCATCATGAATATAAGTACCATGTCCTGTGTGTGTATTCTTTGATTTTAATTAGTATTCTCTGAACTGTTGTTGGCCCAACCGTATTTGCATGATCAGTCCTGAACTCAAGGACTCAGTAATTGTTATTTTTCTTGGAAAATATTTTTGTGAATATTGGTGGCAATTCAGTTTGAGGTTCTCCCATCATACATTGTACTTCACTAACTACACCCTGTTTATATCTTAACATCTAGGGAGTTAAAATAATTAATATTTGGGGCCTCATTTCCTACAAGTAGGCAGTAAAATAGGAAGTATTTAAGTAGTGGGGGTTGAGGACTTACATACCAAATTGTGTGAACTGCCAAAGAAAAGTTTGAAAGGAGTACAAAGTGTTTCAAGTTTAAGTGTCTTTATTATATGTTTATTCAAAGCTAAATTAGTTCTCTTAAGTTTTAAATTAAAATGCAAAATGAAAAACATTTTCTGAGTAATCTTTTATAATATTTGGCAAATATGACCTAGTTTAATTTTTTTAGAAATCTTGCTTAAAATACCTTTGCTGTACTTTCTAACATGGAAATATTACTTGTAGGCTCTGCTGTGAAAATAAATATTGTAGAGATGTTAGATTTATGCTTAGTCTTTATTGATTTTTAGATTTTAGAATTCTTATTGTGGCCATAATCTAATTTCTTTCTTTCTTTCTTTCTTTCTTTCTTTCTTTCTTTCTTTCTTTCTTTCTTTCTTTCTTTCTTTCTTTCTTTCTTCTTCTTCTTCTTCTTCTTCTTCTTCTTCTTCTTCTTCTTCTTCTTCTTCTTCTTCAAGGAATAGTGAGGTGATGGCAAAGTGAAACAGTGAATACATTCCATTTTTATTCTTGCTTTTCTAAACTTTTCTAATATTTTCCTCTCATGAGCTGCAGAGAAAACCTATCTTCATCAAGGAGTTACCATGCTGATATGTTGAACATTCCTAATACTCCTTAAAAAGTGAGGAAAAATAAACGTATCAAATGTCAAATAGCATATAAAAATTTCTCCTAAAAAACCAAGAATAACAGTTGATCATATTCTCGCTTATCATATGTCCAGTAGGAGTTTCCCATTAAAAAACAAAACAAAAAACAACAAACACTAACAGAATAAAGCTGATCTCTGAGACATTTTAATATAATTTATACTAAAACCATAGTTAAAAAGAAGTTGTTTGCACTTGATGGGACAGTCCAGAGAGGGGAAATGCAGGGCTTAACACCAGTTGATATGTGAAGGCTCTGAGGGTTTCATTGTTCAGAGTCACTGTACACCAGCTATGAGTGTCTATGATACTGTGACAAACACTGTCTTAGGCAGCTTTATCAGGGTGATCAAGAGCTTATGTAGACCTGTTGGACTCTGATAATCATAGCACATCTCTAAAAGAAGTAAGAGCAAAGAAGAATGTGTCTAGAGAAGAGCTAGAATGGTAATCCTTCATTCATTAATAATAACTGACACTTATGGAGTACTTACTATGTTAGGGACACTGTGCTAAGCCCATTGTGTTATCCCACTTACTGTTACTTAATTCTCACAGTTATCTGTGTGTGTGGACACCTTCTTTACTCCATAGCCTGTGTCAGAGATTGAAGATTCAGAAAATTAAAGTTGATTCACTTAAAATCAGTTCATAGAAGGAAGAGCTGAAGGAAGCAGGGGTGATTTCCCAAAGACAAAATGATTGGGAGCATAGTTGATGGCTGTGCTGGAGCCCAAAGGGCTGTTGTGAGTGTGCCAGGGGGAGTGGCTCTTCAGTGTGGAGGAAGAGGGGATAAATGCATAAAAAGATCAGAAAACAGATATCGGTTACTCTAGGGAAATTAAGATAGTTACCTAATTTGAAGATTCAACAAATAGTGTGTTCTGTGGAGGATATAAAAACTGGACACGGTGTCTGCCATGAGATCAAGAAACCTGCAGACTTAAGGAGAATAGTAGGTATGTGGGCAGGAGGGTAGCTTGTGATAGGAGACTGAGGACTGACCTGATGCTTGTCTTCTGTTTGGGGACTGGGCAGTGATAAGAGAAGCCAGCAGAGATTTATGTTGCTCTGGAGGGACCTGGTAAAATATGACACTTGGGTTGACCTTAAGGTGGTGAGGATGAGACAGATGGAGCCAAAAGTAGGAACAGTGTAGTGTCAGCTGGCTTCAGGCACAGAGATGGAGGTAAGAAGCCATTGACATTTTGTCAGTGGGAAGTGTTTAGGTTTGCTGTGGCACAGGCTATCTGAAGGGAAGGAAAGGAAGTGAAAGCTGAACAGCTGGGTACAATCCTGATCATGAGAGCTTTGAAGACCACAATAAACTATCAACTCTTAATTCTATAAGGTTGGGAAATCATGGAGGATTTATGATGAGAAAGATGGTTTTAGGAAATTATTGTTAACAGCTAAATTTTGCTTTTTATAAAATGGTGCACTTCTGTCACTAAAAATGTGGCAGTCAAGATGACATTTGGAGGAGGCATGCTGGAAAGGGGAAGGTTTTAAAATCTGTGGTCACTTACATGCCTCAGACTGACATGTCCTCATCATGGTGACTGGATTTTGTGGGATGTGCCTGGCCTATTCTGGGGGCACTCCATGAACCCTGATGAAGGAAGACTACATCTTTGATGGTCTTTGATACAACTGTAGGGGATGATCTGAAACAAAATTTTATATCATCTGTTGAATAAAGATACATTTCTGTAGCAGAATGATAAAAGTTCTAGGATTTTTACTATAATAAAATATGTAGGATTGTTTTTAAAAGGATTTGCTTGATTCAACTGTTGCTTCTCCAGACCTTTCATTCTTTCTGTTACTATTTTCTCCTTTGTCTCTTAGAATAACTGAAAGAAAGTAATGATGAACACAAATTTGCTGTCATCCTTTTGGTTAGCTTTAATGTTTTTTTTAAACTTTTTTTAATGTTTACTTATTTTTGAAGGAGAGAGAGACAGAGTGTGAGCAGGGGAGGGGCAGACAGAGAGGGAGACACAGAATCCGAAGCAGACTCCAGGCTCTGAGCTGTCAGCACAGAGCCCGACACGGGGCTCGAACTCGCAAGCCATGAGGTCATGACCTGAGCCGAAGTCGAATGCCCGGCCGACTGAGCCACCCAGGCGCCCCAGCTTTAATCTTTTAATTATAATTGCTGAAATTATATCCAAAAATGTAATTATTGAACATTTCTGAAAAAAAGCCAAACAGCAGCTTGCAGTAATGCCAAACCAAAGTTGAATTCTTGAAGTATTTTAAAATATGCTTTCTTAATGTCTCTATGAAATTCCATACTGCTTAGATGAAGACTTCTCAGCTGTTTCAGCCTTTTTGAGAATCTGTAGATCCATTCAGAAAAATTTACCAATGAGTATGTGAATAGTCTTTGAAGGCAATTACAGGCAAGTTCACCAGCCCCATGAAGGTGATCCATTGAGTTCCCCTGCTTCAGTAAGAAACTCTGACTTTAGAAGGATTTAATGGTTTACAGAAATCTCACTTCCAAAGATTTGAAGTTGGCACAGAAAGATGTATGTATATAGTTAAAACAGGGGTTTTCTTGGGGGGTGGAATATGCAAACAAATGCCTTTAGAGGTAAAAAGTTATATGGAAGCCAAGAAAAAATTAAAGAAATTTTACAATGCTGCTGAATCCGCACATATTTCTCAAAGGTCCTGTAAACATTACAACACATTTATCAAGGAATATCCGAAGGTGCCAAGATACTTCCAGTAATGTACCAGAATAAACATGACCATAAGATAAAAATACATTTACATAATAACCTGTGAGGTCAGGGTGAAGACCAGAAAGAAGATGAAAGGGGGGAGGGGAGGGGAGAAGAGAGGAAGGAAGGGAGAGAAAAGTGCACTGTAGGTCTCTGCTATAGTTGTGGAATTGACTTGTGTTGAACAATAAGAAGAAATCAATCTTTTCAAAAGAGTGTCTGCTAAGACTTAAGGAATAGTATTCTTTAACCTATATAAGGCATGGAGTCTACCCTCTAAAAGTTAGAGCTGTTATGAAGAAAAGAAACAAGCCCAAATATTGAATGGGAGCTTCTCTACTTCACCATGCCCAATCCTCTGTGCATTTTGTCATCAAGAGAAGATAAGGGGGGTGCCTGGGAGGCTCAGTTGGTTAAGCGTCTGACTTCAGCTCAGGTCATGATCTCACAGTTCGTGGGTTCGAGCCCCGCGTCGGGCTCTGTGCTGACAGCTCAGAGGTTGGAGCCTGTTTCAGATTCTGTGTTTCCCCCTCTCTATGCCCCTCCCCCATTCGTGCTCTGTCTCCCTCTGCCTCAAAAATAAACAAACATTAAAAACAATTTTTTTAAAATAAAATTAAAAAAAAAAGAGAGAAGATAAGGAATTGGTGGGAAAGGTGTTAGCAGTCTTGGTCTGAGAGAAAATAGAATTAACTCCAAAAGATTTAAATAAACTCTAATGACAGACAGAGTAAAGGGACAAGCAAATGGAGTTGCACTCATGCAAATGCTGGTTCAGCTTCCTGGTCATAAAGTGGGACAAAGTCAATGATGGAGAGAGAATGGCCCTGAGACAGTGGCTAGTAGGGTACAACCATGTACATTCTCAACTCTTGGACTTCCCTGCTGAGAAGACAAAGAAAGTGTTATTGTCATCCTGGTGAAACTGTTATGAGGGCACCATCCTTTGAGGTTATTATTTATTTATATTAATGGGTGGTTTAATCACACCCTGAGAATGATATGTAAATAATGCTTTTCTTGTGGGGACGTTGGAGAATTCTTTCAAGAAAGAGCACTAAATTCCCATTACCAGGATTGTTGTTATTTCCATTTATTTTGGAAACAGTTGCTGAAGAAAGAAAGAGATGTGGCCATAAATGTTTAAAAGAATTCCATGTGTAGTTAGTGGTGGCTGTAAACATATGGCCTTCACCAAGTATTTGAACTCTGTTCCAACCATGTCTTTCAACTGCTGTGAACCCCATCATTATATATTCCTGCTCCATTTTCATTGACGAAGTCTGTGTTCAGAGCCAAATTACATTGATAAAATATTAAGAGTAATGGCCCAACAAATAAAAAGAGGTAAAGTTCATAAACTGCATGGCAAAAAGTCTGCCACAGAATTGTAGATGAGAAAGAAAGAACTTTTCAAGCTGAAAAAACACGTGCCATTATCATTAACCTTTGTAAAGTTCTAAATTTTTTAAGGGAATTCTTAAAACATGCTTAGAAAACAAGGACTTTTGACTTAATATTTAAAGTATAAGAATGTGATTTGATTTCAGGACTTCTTTTAAGGTATGAGGTTTTTTTTTCCACATTATAAATGCATACTTTTTCATGTTAAGAAATACAGAAGAGTTTCAAGCATAAAATAAAATAAAAATGACCTGAGAACTTATTACTTAGAAGTAATCATTATTGGTTGTTTTCCTTTTTATTCTGTTCAATATATGTGTATCCCTACAATAAAATTATGGTACTGTGATTCTTTATTAATATTTCCAGTGTGGGGCGCCTGGGTGGCTCAGTTGTTGAGCATCCAACTCTTGATTTGGGCTCAGGTCATGATCCCGGGCTTGTGGGATAGAGCCCCATGTTGGGCATGGTGCTGGCTTGGAGCCCTACTTAAGATATTCTCTCTCTCTCTCCCTTTGCCCCTCTTCCCAACTCGCACTGTCATTCTCTCTTTAAAAAAAAAATTCCAGTACTTCATTATTCTCCAGACATTTTGTGCCAGTTTTTATTTCCATAAAAAGTATATGTTATAAAAATTATGTTAGTTTGCCTAATTATATCTTCATTGGCCTTATAATTTAAAGTCACCTCCCCAATTTTATGAATAAAAAATGTTTAGTAAGGTTGAACTTTATTCAAGTTTATATATTTTATTGACCATTTTTCTTTTGAATTATTTATCCATGTCTTTTGCTTATTTTCCTATGGGACAATTAGTGGGGGTTTTTGTTGTTGTTTTGTTTTGAACTTATAGGAGCACTTTGTAGAGAAACAAATACATTTAATAAGATCAATTTCACAAATACTGTATGATTCCACTTCGATTAGGCAGAATCATAGAGGAGAGAAAGTAGAATGGTGGTTGCTGTGGGTAAATGTCTGGTAAATCCTGATTTAAAAATTTTTAGACTTCAAGGTAACTTTAGATATTTTTTTTAAGAAAAATAAAGGACCATTTTGAAGTTATTTGATAATTTAATTTATATTTTTTTGCCCCAGAAGATATAAATGTCTTAGGACTAAGAGATTAAGACCCTTGGTTCCAGCTTACTCAAAACAGTCATCAAAAAAGTATGGAAAAAACAAATAATATACAGAATAGTGTTGCAGTTGAAGACAGGGGTATGACAGTTGTCTTCAGTATGTGTGACTGCATTAAAAAAAAAAAAACTATTAACAGCTATTCAGCTATGCTGTAGAAAGTGGGAGTAAGAAGAACGGATTGGCAAATAGGCATTTTCCAAATAATATAAGGCTCATTTACTTATTAGATACTTCTAGTTTTCATGAAAAATTAACTTTCCTGATACCATGAACAAGCTGGGAATAGTCTAACACCTAGAGTTACCCTTAATTAACTGTTCTTCAGTGCAAGCTATGGAAATTTCTCAGTAGATCTTACAACAAAGAAGAGAGGAAAGGTGGAGAGTTTTTATGCCAGTCTCAGGCTGGCAAGTTACTTTTAGAACTGAATTCCTGGGGTGCCTGGGTGGTTCAGTTGGTTAAGCATCCGACTTTGGCTCAGATGATGATCTCACTGTCTGTGAGTTCAAGCCCTGCATCAGGCTCTGTGCTGACAGCTCAGAGCCTAGAGCCTGCTTCAGATTCTGTCTCCCTCTCTCTCTGCCCCTCCCCTACTGTCTGAAAAATAAATAAACATTAAAAAATTATTGAAACTGAATTCCTAAGAGTTTTGCTGTTTCTTACATACATTCTTAATTGTACTTCAAATATCTTCAGAATTTCTAGTTTTTAAATTTCTTCTCTTTAGTAGGCCAAAAATAAAACAAAGAAATCGTGCATGTGGTATGATGTGGTCAAGTCTTCATTTACAGGACTTTCCTTGTCTAATGTGTGTGAACCCTTAAATGCATAGTTGCTTTTGGTAATGATAGCCAGCATGTATGTTAGGATTGTTCATGAATAGTCCCAGCTGTTGTAAAAAAGAACAGTCTGCCCTGGCCACAGATAAGAGCACTTTGGGTTTAGACCACAGGCCGTACCATGGGGACCTGCCATGTACACTGTGAACATCAGTATTCCTTGGAGAGAGAATGACAGTTAGTCACATCTGGCTCCTCGAAATTCTTGCATAACTTGCTGTTATCTCAGTACAGTCTCCTGGGAAGGCTTTATCTTGGCACATGCCTGCATCCCCACTGCAACATTCCCTCCTTCGTTAGACTGACCACTGCGACTCCTGTTCCATTTCAGAGGGCCAGAATTCAATTTGGGCTCTCCTTCTCTTCCTGGGTACTGGGTTATTGTTTTTGTCATGTCTTATGTCTTGGGTTTTGTTCCCACTGTCACAAGTGTCCTCCGTCTCTAGCACCCTTGCAGTAACCTAGCACTGCAGAAGCTTTCTGTAGAATTGTTACATACAAATCATTCAGACTATCCCAGATTTCCTCCTGGCATTTAAGTTTCCTTTTCTCCCTCTTCCCAGAATCCTTGTCCTTATCTCTGGAGTATAAAGCTCAGATGCCAAAAGACTTCAGAAACTAATTGAGTTAGGCTTTGTGTTTGTAGCTTTCTTTTCTACGCTCCATGTTCCAGAGCTAGATTTCTCTTGTGCTTTGGATTTTTCCTCTCCTCTTTCTGCCTGAACAGCAAATCTGCAGTTATGCTTGGAGTTTAATTTATAGTGCATAAGATAAAGTGGTTTGTAAGATAAGGTAGTTTACTCTTTCCTAATTCTCACACTTCTTAAATCCATCTGTTCTTGATTATTTCACCTATTATGCCTTGATTTTGCTTTATACTTTGTTTGCATTTTGTTCTTCTCTGAAATTGTTTCTAGAGTCCATAATTGTTTCTAAGTCCATAAAACTTGTTTCTAACTACATAAAAGCTTTGATAAGGCACATAGGAATCTTAAACAGAGAAGAGACATATGCCAGTTTACCTCTTCCTTCTCTCTTGCCTTATTTCCTCCTAAAGTTAAAACAACAGACAACAATTAGAAGAGTGTATTGTCACTGTATTTTGAATGCTTTTATTGCTGATTATATTGGAGATATAGGCATTCCATCAGTAAAAGTTCTTGTATATCTTATAACTAGCTGTGAATTTTCTCTGGCTAAAAGCTCTTTTCTACCTAGTTGGTAAAGGCTCCATAAGCTCCATCTTGGCATGTGGACACACTCTTTCATTTAGCAAGAACCTGCCTAAAATTGTCATTACCATAGTGTGAAGGCACCTCCTCCCTAGTCATTGCCAAATAGTCGAACTGAGAATTGTCTTCAGGAACTAGTTATACTTTCTATTGTTTGATTTGTTCATGTCACGTATGCCACTATCATGTCAAGAATATACTGGGGCGCCTGGGTGGCGCAGTCGGTTAAGCGTCCGACTTCAACCAGGTCACGATCTCGCGGTCCGTGAGTTTGAGCCCCGCGTCGGGCTCTGGGCTGATGGCTCAGAGCCTGGAGCCTGTTTCTGATTCTGTGTCTCCCTCTCTCTCTGCCCCTCCCCCGTTCATGCTCTGTCTCTCTCGGTCCCAAAAAAATAAATAAACGTTAAAAAAAAATTTTTTTTTAAAAATAAATAAAAAAGAATATACTTCCTCTGGAGCGCCTGCGTGGCACAGTTGGTTAATCATCCCACTCTTGATTTCGGCTCAGGTCATGATCTCATGGTTTGTGAGTTTGAGCCCCACATCTTGCTCTGCACTGATAGTGCTGAACCTGCTTGGGATTCTCTCTCTCCCCGTCTCTCTCTGCCCCTCCCCTGCTTTATCTCTTTCTCTCTCAAAAATAAATAAATAAACAAACATTAAAGAAAAAAGAATACAGTTCCTCTGTTGAGCATTAAGTTTCATTCGGCCATATGGAATTTTGAATAGGAAGTTATCCTGAGGCATCATGGCATGTAAACTGATTGTGGGTATCAATGGAAACATATTTTTCTCATGAAAACTAGGTTTTTATTTTGAAACACATTTGCTTTTGCACTTCTCTCTCTTTTCATTCCCCTTCTCTTATTTATTTATTTATTTATTTATTTATTTATTTATTTTTATTTTTTTATTTATATATGAAATTTATTGTCAAATTGGTTTCCATACAACACCCAGTGCTCATCCCAAAAGGTGCCCTCCTCAATACCCATCACCCACCCTCTCCTCCCTCCCACCCCCCATCAACCCTCAGTTTGCTCTCAGTTCTCAACAGTCTCTTATGCTTTGGCTCTCTCCCACTCTAACCTCTTTTTTTTTTTTTCCTTCCCCTCCCCCATGGGTTCCTGTTAAGTTTCTCAGGATCCACATAAGAGTGAAACCATATGGTATCTGTCTTTCTCTGTATGGCTTATTTCACTTAGCATCACACTCTCCAGTTCCATCCACGTTGCTACAAAAGGCCATATTTCATTTTTTCTCATTGCCACGTAGTACTCCATTGTGTATATAAACCACCATTTCTTTATCCATTCATCAGTTGATGGACATTTAGGCTCTTTCCATAATTTGGCTTGTGTTGAGAGTGCTGCTATGAACATTGGGGTACAAGTGCCCCTATGCATCAGTACTCCTGTGTCCCTTGGATAAATTCCTAGCAGTGCTATTGCTGGGTCATAGGGTAGGTCTATTTTTAATTTTCTGAGGAACCTCCACACTGCTTTCCAGAGCGGCTGCACCAATTTGCATTCCCACCAACAGTGCAAGAGGGTTCCCGTTTCTCCACATCCTCTCCAGCATCTATAGTCTCCTGATTTGTTCATTTTGGCCACTCTGACTGGCGTGAGGTGATACCTGAGTGTGGTTTTGATTTGTATTTCCCTGATAAGGAGCGACGCTGAACATCTTTTCATGTGGCTGTTGGCCATCCAGATGTCTTCTTTAGAGAAGTGTCTATTCATGTTTTCTGCCCATTTCTTCACTGGGTTATTTGTTTTTCGGGTGTGGAGTTTGGAGAGCTCTTTATAGATTTTGGATACTAGCCCTTTGTCCGATATGTCATTTGCAAATATCTTTTCCCATTCCGTGGGTTGCCTTTTAGTTTTGTTGGTTGTTTCCTTTGCTGTGCAGAAGCTTTTTATCTTCATAAGGTCTCAGTAGTTCACTTTTGCTTTTAATTCCCTTGCCTTTGGGGATGTGTCGAGTAAGAGATTGCTACGGCTGAGGTCAGAGAGGTCTTTTCCTGCTTTCTCCTCTAAGGTTTTGATGGTTTCCTGTCTCACATTCAGGTCCTTTATCCATTTTGAGTTTATTTTTGTGAATGGTGTGAGAAAGTGGTCTAGTTTCAACCTTCTGCATGTTGCTGTCCAGTTCTCCCAGCACCATTTGTTAAAGAGACTGTCTTTTTTCCATTGGATGTTCTTTCCTGCTTTGTCAAAGATGAGTTGGCCATACGTTTGTGGGTCTAGTTCTGGGGTTTCTATTCTGTTCCATTGGTCTATGTGTCTGTTTTTGTGCCAATACCATGCTGTCTTGATGACAGCTTTGTAGTAGAGGCTAAAGTCTGGGATTGTGATGCCTCCTGCTTTGGTCTTCTTCTTCAAAATTCCTTTGGCTATTCGGGGCCTCTTGTGGTTCCATATGAATTTTAGGATTGCTTGTTCTAGTTTCGAGAAGAATGCTGGTGCAATTTTGATTGGGATTGCATTGAATGTGTAGATAGCTTTGGGTAGTATTGACATTTTGACAATATTTATTCTTCCAATCCATGAGCAGGGAATGTCTTTCCATTTCTTCATATCTTCTTCAATTACCTTCATAAGCTTTCTATAGTTTTCAGCATACAGATCCTTTACATCTTTGGTTAGATTTATTCCTAGGTATTTTATGCTTCTTGGTGCAGTTGTGAATGGGATCAGTTTCTTTATTTGTCTTTCTGTTGCTTCATTGTTAGTGTATAAGAATGCAACTGATTTCTGTACATTGATTTTGTATCCTGCAACTTTGCTGAATTCATGTATCAGTTCCAGCAGACTTTTGGTGGAGTCTATCGGATTTTCCATGTATAATATCATGTCATCTGCAAAAAGCGAAAGCTTGACTTCATCTTTGCCAATTTTGATGCCTTTGATTGCCTTTTGTTGTCTGATTGCTGATGCTAGAACTTCCAGCACTATGTTAAACAACAGCAGTGAGAGTGGGCATCCCTGTCGTGTTCCTGATCTCAGGGAAAAAGCTCTCAGTTTTTCCCCGTTGAGGATGATGTTAGCTGTTGGCTTTTCATAAATGGCTTTTATGATCTTTAAGTATGTTCCTTCTATCCCGACTTTCTCAAGGGTTTTTATGAAGAAAGGGTGCTGGATTTTGTCAAAGGCCTTTTCTGCATCGATTGACAGGATCATATGGTTCTTCTCTTTTTTTGTGTGAATGTGATGTATCACGTTAATTGATTTGCGAATGTTGAACCAGCCCTGCATCCCAGGAATGAATCCCACTTGATCATGGTGAATAATTCTTTTTATATGCCGTTGAATTCGATTTGCTAGTATCTTATTGAGAATTTTTGCATCCATATTCATCAGGGATATTGGCCTGTAGTTCTCTTTTTTTACTGGGTCTCTGTCTGGTTTAGGAATCCAAGTAATACTGGCTTCATAGAATGAGTCTGGAAGTTTTCTTTCCCTTTCTATTTCTTGGAATAGCTTGAGAAGGATAGGTATTATCTCTGCTTTAAACGTCTGGTAGAACTCCCCTGGGAAGCCATCTGGTCCTGGACTCTTATTTGTTGGGAGATTTTTAATAACCGATTCAATTTCTTCGCTGGTGATGGGTCTGTTCAAGCTTTCTATTTCCTCCTGATTGAGTTTTGGAAGAGTGTGGGTGTTCAGGAATTTGTCCATTTCTTCCAGGTTGTCCAATTTGTTGGCATATAATTTTTCATAGTATTCCCTGAGAATTGTTTGTATCTCTGAGGGATTGGTTGTAATAATTCCATTTTCATTCCTGATTTTATCTATTTGGGTCATCTCCCTTTTCTTTTTGAGAAGCCTGGCTAGAGGTTTGTCAATTTTGTTTATTTTTTCAAAAAACCAACTCTTGGTTTCGTTGATCTGCTCTACAGTTTTTTAGATTCTATATTGTTTATTTCTGCTCTGATCTTTATTATTTCTCTTCTTCTGCTGGGTTTAGGCTGCCTTTGCTGTTCTGCTTCTATTTCCTTTAGGTGTGCTGTTAGATTTTGTATTTGGGATTTTTCTTGTTTCTTGAGATAGGTCTGGATTGCAGTGTATTTTCCTCTCAGGACTGCCTTCGCTGCGTCCCAAAGCGTTTGGATTGTTGTATTTTCATTTTCGTTTGTTTCCATGTATTTTTTAATTTCTTCTCTAATTGCCTGGTTGACCCACTCATTCGTTAGTAGGGTGTTCTTTAACCTCCATGCTTTTGGAGGTTTTCCAGACTTTTTTCTGTGGTTGATTTCAAGCTTCATAGCATTGTGGTCTGAAAGTATGCATGGTATGATTTCAATTCTTGTAAACTTATGAAGGGCTGTTTTGTGACCCAGTATATGATCTATCTTGGAGAATGTTCCATGTGCACTCGAGAAGAAAGTATATTCTGTTGCTTTGGGATGCAGAGTTCTAAATAGATCTGTCAAGTCCATCTGATCCAATGTCTCATTCAGGGCCCTGGTTTCTTTATTGACCGTGTGTCTAGATGATCTATCCATTTCTGTAAGTGGGGTGTTAAAGTCCCCTGCAATTACCACATTCTTATCAATAAGGTTGCTTATGTTTATGAGTAATTGTTTTATATATTTGGGCGCTCCGGTATTTGGCACATAGACATTTATAATTATTAGCTCTTCCTGATGGCTAGACCCTGTCACTATTATATAATGTCCTTCTTCATCTCTTGTTACAGCCTTTAATTTAAAGTCTAGTTTGTCTGATATAAGTATGGCTACTCCAGCTTTCTTTTGGCTTCCAGTAGCATGATAAATAGTTTTCCATCCCCTCACTCTCAATCTAAAGGTGTCCTCAGGTCTAAAATGAGTCTCTTGTAGACAGCAAATAGATGGGTCTTGTTTTTTTATCCATTCTGATACCCTCTGTCTTTTGGTTGGCGCATTTAATCCATTTACATTCAGTGTTATTATAGAAAGATATGGGTTTAGAGTCATTGTGATGTCTGTATGTTTTATGCTTGTAGTGATGTCTCTGGTACTTTGTCTCACAGGGTCCCCCTTAGGATCTCTTGTAGGGCTGGTTGAGTGGTGACAAATTCCTTCAGTTTTTGTTTGTTTGGGAAGACCTTTATCTCTCCCTCTATTCTAAATGACAGACTTGCTGGATAAAGGATTCTCGGCTGCATATTTTTTCTGTCTAGCACACTGAAAATCTCGTGCCAATTCTTTCTGGCCTGCCAAGTTTCAAAAGAGAGATCAGTCACGAGTCTTATAAGTCTCCCTTTATATGTGAGGGCACGTTTACCCCTTGCTGCTTTCAGAATTTTCTCTTTATCCTTGTATTTTGCCAGTTTCACTATGATATGTCGTGCAGAAGATCGATTCAAGTTACGTCTGAAGGGAGTTCTCTGTGCCTCTTGGATTTCAATGCCTTTTTCCTTCCCCAGTTCAGGGAAGTTCTCAGCTATTATTTCTTCAAGTACCCCTTCAGCACCTTTCCCTCTCTCTTCCTCCTCTGGGATACCAATTATGCGTATATTATTTCTTTTTAGTGTATCACTTAGTTCTCTAATTTTCCCCTCATACTCCTGGATTTTTTTATCTCTCTTTTTCTCAGCTTCCTCTTTTTCCATAACTTTATCTTCTAGTTCACCTATTCTCTCCTCTGCCTCTTCAATCCGAGCTGTGGTGGTTTCCATTTTGTTATGCATTTCGTTTAAAGCGTTTTTCAGCTCCTCGTGACTGTTCCTTAGTCCCTTGATCTCTGTAGCAAGAGATTCTCTGCTGTCAGCTATACTGTTTTCAAGCCCAGCGATTAATTTTATGACTAATATTCTAAATTCACTTTCTGTTATATTATTTAAATCCTTTTTGATCAGCTCATTAGCTGTTGTTATTTCCTGGAGTTTCTTCTGAGGGGAATTCTTCCGCTTGGTCATTTTGGATAGTCCCTGGCGTGGTGAGGACCTGCAGGGCACTTCCCCTGTGCTGTGGTGTATAACTGGAGTTGGTGGGCGGAGCCGCAGTCAGACCTGATGTCTGCCCCCAGCCCACCGCTGGGGCCACAGTCAGACTGGTGCGTGCCTTCTCTTCCCCTCTCCTAGGGGCGGGATTCACTGTGGGGTGGGGTGGCCTGTCTGGGCTACTTGCACACTGCCAGGCTTGTGATGCTGGGGATCTGGCGTCTTAGCTGGGGTGGGTAGGCAAGGTGCACAGGGGCAGGAGGGGCAGGCTTAGCTTGCTTCTCCTTAGGTGATCCACTTCAGGAGGGGTCCTGTGGCAGCAGGAGGGAGTCAGATCCGCTGCCGGAGGTTTGGCTCCGCAGAAGCGCAGAGTTGGGTGTTTGCGCTGAGCGAGCAAGTTCCCTGGCAGGAACTGGTTCTCCTTGGGATTTTGGCTGGGGGATGGGCGGGGGAGATGGCGCTGGCGAGCTCCTTTGTTCCCCACCAAACTGAGCTCTGTCGTCCGGGGGCTCAGCAGCTCTCCCTCCCTTTGTCCTCCAGACTTCCCGCTTTCTGAGCAGAGCTGTTAACTTATGACCTCTCAGACGCTAAGTCGCGCTTGCTGTCGGAACACAGTCCGTCAGGCCCCTCCGCTTTTTGCAAGCCAGACTTGGGGGCTCTGCTTGGTCGGCGAGCCGCCCCTCCGCCCCGGCTCCCTCCCGCCAGTCCGTGGAGCGCGCACCGCCTCGCCGCCCTTCCCACCCTCTTCCGTGGGCCTCTCGTCTGCGCTTGGCTCCGGCGACTCCGTTCTGCTAATCCTCTGGTGGTTTTCTGGGTTATTTAGGCAGGTGTAGGTGGAATCTAAGTGATCAGCAGGACGCGCAGTGAGCCCAGCGTCCTCCTACACCGCCATCTTCCCTCTCTCTGAACCAGTAATTGCCATTCCCCTTCTCTTCTAATTGACTAGGAAGGAGATTGATTTTTTCTGTTTTAAAATAAGGCAAATACGGATGATTTTATGCCTTATTCTAAAGCAGCACAGTAAGTTTGGGGAATGTCTGCAACAGGTAGATTTGTTTTTTTCTTGATCCCAGTTGTAATATCTGATGTGTTATAGGTGCTTGCCACTGTGTTCCCTTAAATACTTAAAGCTTCAGTTCTTCCACCTACTCTTCAAATATACTCCTTTTTATTCTAACTCAGTTTATTAGAATTCTTGTCAAAGAGCATTCCTTGAAAGAATCTGGAGTCTGTATTACTGGCTTCAAAATTAAAGTGTGTTGACTTCCTGTCATTCTGTTTCATTCCTTTAAAATAATTTCTAGTCAGATTTAATGAGTCAGTTCAGGTTTTCTCTATCTGTTGATAAAGTATATCTTCACTGAAAAATGTGATATTGGTATGTTATTTGACCTGTTATAACATTTTTTTAAAGGAAAGTCTGTTTCTCAAGAGGTTAGAAGGAAAATTTTATTTCACAGAAAAATGTGGGTTGTGGCCCCATGATTGAGTCAAATTCACTTTTGATCAGCAGTGATTTGCCAGCTTAAAGGAAAAGTGATCAAAGTAGCACCTGGATTGGGTGGTATCTAATTTTGAACTGTGACAAGGCTCAGATAGAGTTTGAAGTAGACTCCCATCTCCATAGAGGGTTTTCACTGCATTTGTTTGGTGCCTACAAGCACATTATTCACGAAATTTCAGTGGAGTGAACATCAAATTTCACCTATATTGATGCAGAATTGATTGCATTCTTAGAGTGTGAAAAACAAGAGGAAAGCCCAAGCTGCCACTCTGAAGCCGGTCATGGATCATGGCAGATCACTATTTCACACATTTGTGTTTACTGCCAGTTTAAGTAAACTATAGTTTACTTAATAGTTTAAGGCTCTTGGAAACATTAACATTATGATGTCTTGGGTAAGCTGCTTATCATGAAATACCAAAAACTTGGAGAACAAAGTTGTTTATGAAGTTAGTTTTATTGAAGAATGTTATAGTACTGCTTTACACTGAAGACATTTAGATTTATTTGGAAGTATAATGATGTTCTGACCAAACTCCCTCATTGAAGAAACTCTACTCCAGAGATTCAGTGACTTTTCCAAGGTAACAGACCTTGTTTATGACATACAATTCAGAATTTATTATCATAATTGTGGACTTTACATATTTCCCCCCACAATGTAACCTTTTACTTTTGCAGAGTCAGTCATTAAAACTTTTAATACATCCTACATGATATCTGCTGGCTTTTCCCTATGTAATCCAAGTCAATCAGTACCCTTGAGATGTCCAGGGCTTTTTTAGAGTTTTGGCTTATATTTGCTGTTTGATAAAATCCATACCCTACAGTCACAGTCTTCCTTATAGGAAAAAAAAAATTGACCCATTACTGCTTTAGAACTACTTGCTAGTTGTGGATATATTCCCAGTATTGTGGGGAATTTTGGAGCAAGGTGGAGATACCTCTCTGCCTTTCAACACTGACAACTCCTGATGGTGTTGATGGATCCAGTCCCAGCCAATGCCCTCCTTTTTAGACAGTTTTAAAGGCTAAGGCTTCTTAGAAAGAACTTGAAATAAAACTGAAGAGGTCTCCCAGCCAAAAAAAAGTGAATTCTGGGGCACCTGGGTGGCTCAGTCTGTTAAGCATCTGACTTTGGCTCAGGTCATGATCTCATGGCTGATGGATTTGAGCCCCACATCTGGCTCTGTGCTGACAGCTCACAGTCTGGAGCCTGCTTTGGATTCTGTGTCTTCCTCTATCTGCTTCTCCCCTGCTCATGCTCGCTCACTCGCTCTCTCTCTCTCTCTCTCGAAAATAAATAAACATTAAAATAAAAAAGGAAAGTGAATTCTGTCTACTCTTCTCTTATGGAATTGAGGCTAGTTTGATATACATGCATAAAATGTACTAAAGCCATCTTGATTTCAGGCCATGATATGGAACTTTTCTTCATAAACAAATGACTGTAATATGATCTTTTATTTTGGGTGTTGTGGGTGGGAGGAGTCAGGTTAGTTAAACAAGGGATTTTCTGTTGTTTTCTCTCTTCAAGAGAACATGCTGAGAAATGAAAGCATTGCATTGAGTTTTGGGTGTTGAATCTTTTCTCAACCGTACTCAATCATGGAGACAAGAAAGTAGCTACAAACAAATCATTGGTGAAACAGTGATGGTTTAAATCTATCATATGTCAACAACTCATTACTTTCTTTTTTTTCTTAATTTTTTAAAAATGTTTATTGATTTTTGAAAGAGAGACAGAGAGAGTGGGGCAGAGAGAAGGAGTCACAGAATCTGAAGCAGGCTCCAGGCTTCAAGCTGTCAGCACAGAGCCCCACGTGGGGCTTGAACTCATGGAGTGTAAGATCATGACCTGAGCTGAAGTCGGACGCTTAACCGACTGAGCCACCCAGGCGCCCCTCATTACTTTCTGTAGCATTATAACTACAATGAAAATGGCTGACATGAGTCTTTTCTATAGATTTTGCTCTGGGACAGGAATGAAAGGGAAAGGAAGTTTAAACTTGAGGAAAGAAGGAAAAGGCAATAAAAATTTCACTGATGTTTCCAGGAACGGGAATGATTCCAAGGATGGGAAACCAGAGAGTACAACCAGAGTACCAAGAGATAATCTTTTAAAACCATTACTAAACTTCACTTAAGTTCATATAACATCCCAACTCTTTTAAATATTTATCTTTACTGAAAATATGGTTTTTAGCATGTATTCTTATAAGAACAATTGTTGCCTTATCAACTCCTTATGAATTTCCACATGGAAGTCATAGAAACCTTTTTGCTCAAAGGTTTACCTCTTTTGCAGTATGCACATGTAAAATACCCATTTTATACCCATCTTCATACAGCTTCATACAACCTATTGAAGGTTGGACCACCCTCTGGTCTTCCTCTCTTCCATAGGGTTACACCACAGATTTGGGAACAAATTGATGGGACAGGAATCTAAAACCCCAAAATCTGGAAGGACATCTGACAGTTCTCTATATTTTTATAGAGGTACTGAGATCAGGATATTTGAAGTCAAAACTGTCTGGGGAAGTGCAGGATATATGATCACCTTAGATATGAAGTTTAGGTTCTTCCTATCGATTTCCATCTCCTTCCTCTGTATAGGTAGCCATTTCCAAAAAATAGGGGCACCTTCAGTCCATTCACCTACTGTTTACTTATTATCTACTACTTGGCTGGCATCATGGAAGTTATAAAACCAATTAAGACAATCCTTGTGTTTAGAGCACTTGAGGGTTGATTATAAAGCAATGAATATTATTTTTAGAGCAAATATCTTAAAATTTTCATGCCCAAATTGGTGGTGTCCTTCAAAGTAATTATTTTGAGGGAGGGGAAGACTATACATTTATTCCCTATTACTGTACCATCTTTCAACAATCTTTATAGATGGGCTTTTCTTTACTTTTATATTTATTAATATAGTTAATTCTTTGGCTTTTCTCCATCAAGTATTTCCAGAATGGGTCTTAATAAAACCTCAGTCCCATGTAGGACACGTTTAAACTGTGAAATGGAACATTCATTGAATGTGGAGAACTGGATTTCAGGATTTAAAATAAGCATGTTAAGTTCAGCTTGGAATCAGAGTTCACATTCTATAGATATCTTTTGAGCAAGGACAAAGGAGGGAATGAAGAAGACACTATTTTTGGTTCATTAGCAGTATAAACCAGAATTTTGTCATATTTATTTTTCTCTACACTTATGAGACTTGATTATTTAAAGAACCGTTTTCCAAACAAGTGCTAATTTGGGTCCTGGATACGATTTGATGTTACATGTTGGTGACTGTGTTGTGTGTGTAGCTCTGTGTCCATTGATAATTTATATTTTTGGTCAGTAGATGGTGCTCTTTCACTTTGAAATAAAATGTATTTTCTATTGAGGCTTTTGCTTTTTATTTTGCTTATTGTTTTGTTCATACAGAGATGGTAGAAATAAATTGGATCTGAGTCTCCTTGTCCACCTGGAGATGCATAGGAATTTTAATGTGATTATCCAATGTGTAAAGTAATAGGTTTTCAGATTAGCATACCATTCAATACTTAACTGTTAATTTGTTAGTAAGAAAATATATGTTTTCCCCTGTAGAACCATTTTATGTTATATATACTTGCCTGATACATAAGACGCTACAATTATATCTTTTATGTGGTTTCATCTGCGGTGTCCTGTATTTGATTGAAGAATGACTTGGGAAACAAACAAAATGCCAGTTACTGGATCCTGGAGACCCAGGAACGTATATTTTAGCAAGTGCTACAATTCAGTGTAATCAGGTATGTTTTGAGAAGTGCCAGATTCTAATCCCCCAGGAGTAAGCATTTTCAATAGAGAATAACATCAGAGTCAGCATACAGTAATTGAAACCAAAGTCAAACATAGCTGAGATCAAAATTTTGAATGTAGACTGCTCGGAATATAAATATTGCCTACAGGAGTTATAATGCATATAATAAAAATTATTGAAGAAAATGCTTTTTTTTTTTTTTTTTACATTACTATGGTAAAGTTGGTGATAATCCTACAGAGAACAAGTGGTTTCTGTTAGAATGCACCAAAGAGCAAGCAATGTGGACACAATGCCGTACCACCTTGAGTTTGTTGGACATCGATTTTGCCCTACTTTTAGGACCCTTGCCTTATAATACTTGATACTTTAAACAAATTGTAAGGTCTTTCATCTTCACAGTGTCCCTGTTACATGGCAATTGTCAGAGGAAGGATTAAAGAACGGGTTAAGGAAAAGAGTCTAAGGCCAAGGGCAGCTCCCAGGAGACAGTCTGGGGGGGGTTGGTGGGGGGCTAGAGGTGATGGCATTGACTCAAAATACAGTTGCTGGAATGTCTCCCCAGGAAGCCAGATGCATTCCTTAGTTCTGAAGCTTGGTGGTGCACTGTTGTTGACTATGATTGTTCTGTCCTGGTCCTAAGAGCCAGTAGCTTTAGGACAGGGTTTCCTCCCTCCTTCCCATCTCTCCCATCTCTCCTATCCATCCTTCCTTCCTTCCTTCCTTCCTTCCTTCCTTCCTTCCATCCATCCATCCATCCATCCGTCCACCCATACATCCATCCTTCAGTTGCTCATTTTGACCTTGTTAATGTGACATGCTCATCATGGCATTGATTTTCAGATGGACTGCTGGTTGAGGATGGGTAAGTCATGATACCAGGGAAGTACATGTACTTTGATAAAATTCCCACCAGGTGATTCTCTTTTCTTATCCTAGAGAATTGATGGTTTGGAATTCTCAGCTAACATTTCCTGACCCTGTTGTTGATCTGAGGTGTAATTCAGTGTAGGATGGACTCCACAGAGAAGGTGGCGTGTTATAGGCAGTCAGTAAGATTGGCATCACTAATGATGGTGATGATGATGCTCTGTTATCCAGCTTTATTGCTTTCGTGATATCACTTTATCATAAGGCTAGTGGTATGGAACTTCTGGCTTACCTCAAAATGGTCTTGGTCTCTGTCAGGCTACCCATGGGGTAATAGAGCACCCTATTATGGCAGAGACTTAGAAAGAGAGAAGAGACACGTCCTCACCGGAGAGTTTTAACTGTGATGTTTCCCTTCTTCTGAAGATTCTAGCTTGGCCAGCTGTCTCATCTCCTCAAAGCTTTTACTCAGACCTCACTTTCTGAATCAGGCCTAATGCACTGACCCCTTCCCACAGCTGGTCCTCCTCATGCTTTTGTCTCGTTCTCCTCTTCATAACAGTTATGTTAGAATACACTAGATAATTTGTTTATTTGATTTAGTTTTGTCTCCCTGTACAAGACTGTCAGCTCCATGTGGACAAAGGTCTTTTTCTTCACTAATATATCCCTTGGGCCCTAGAATAGTGCCTGGTACAGGAAATACTTGCTGAATGAATTAATGCTTTCCTTTATAACATTCTGTGGCTGTAATAAGTAACACATATAGTATATATTAGCCATTTAACACTAATTCTGAATAAATATTAAATATTACTGAATGAAGATTATGTTTTATTCTGTTAACCTTGACCTGTAAAGATAACTTCTGAATTAGGTTAGCACATGGTTTAAAGTCTGGATGCAGAGTTGGAAGACATGAGATTATAATGAATGAGCCTATTGGTGGTTTTCTAGGGCAAGTTACCTGCTCCATGCCTTAGTTTCCTCTGGAAATAACCTCACAGAACTGTGATTAAATTAGCTTATGGATTAAATGAGCTCATGCATCTAAAGCCCTAGATAAGGGCTTGGGGTATAGCAAGAATGTAGTCATAAATTGAATTTATAGATTCTTGTTTAAAAAAAAATTATATGATAAACTTACTTTGCAGGTAAGTGATTTGACCAGTTGTCAGAAGGAAAAGACCACACAGATAAATGTACAACTTGGAGATTTTCCATATTCCTGTCTTAATTGCAGTGTTAACACACCTAGAATGAATCAAATATTGAATTTCTTATGGAATCTGTTTTCTTATATTGTAACATCAATTTTAAAACAAAGAGTTTTAGGGGTTTCACATGAGCCCTTTTTTGATTTCTTATAGATCCCCATATTAAGGTTTCTGGAAAGAAAGAAGATGTTAAGGAGGCCAAGGAAATGATCATGTCTGTCTTAGACACAAAAGTAAGTGAATGTTAAGGACACTCAGATGTCAGAACCTTGTCTCTGCAAGGGCTACTTCATGCTGTTATGAAAAGAACCATTTGGAGAAGAAAAACCAGGAGAAAGTAATGGTGGGTTTTAAAATAAGCATGTGTGTTTCTACAATGGATGTAAAATTCTGTTTAAAATTTGAATGGGTTCTGTCATGCTGGGTAATTGAGTGATATTTTCAGAAATCAACACTGACCCTGATTAGTGTGGGGCAAATAATGAAGTTTAGGAGAATTAGCATATTGCCTTTATGATGCCAGAATGATCTTCTATATAATTGTGCGTGATGGCATGAAACCTGACAGTTTCTTTTGTAAGTTCTTTCTCTCTGCATGTATAGGTATAGAGAGATAATAAGGAAATTTAGATGTGTAAAAATAAACACTCCCTTGTGAGAATTTATTCTAGTAAATATTTCTAAATCACTTAGTATATGTCAGGCACTTTGCTGAGCATTTTACAAATACTAATTTGTTTAATGCTTATAAACTAACTCAGCACAGAGATATTAGGGAATTTTCCCAGAATCTGTAGCTAATAAATGGAGAAGTGGGATTTAAATCCAGGATGTCTGGTTCTTAACCACTGTGTTTTGCGACCTGATATTCCATTGAAATAGTTTCTGATCTCTTCCTTTTTTTTTTTTTTTTCCTTTTCTTGTTCTTTTAATTTTTGGAATTATTCACCTTCTAATTATTAAATATTCTAATTTTTTTCCCAAAAAAGAATGTATGTTCCCTGTATTTAAAATGCTAAACTAAAAGAAGAACAAAGTTTAAAGACCAAAGTATTTAATGGATATGTTTAAAATTTAAGAATTAAGATGTAAAAACTATTGATATTTTTAATGTCTTATTTTGACTTTTTAATTTTACTTTAAAAACTGAAGGACTGAAGAATTTCGATATTAGTCTTATAAATGAGAAAATATTTCATGTGTTTATAATTGTACAATACTGAATTTCCCAAAATTAAATACATAGATTCTAACATGACCACAGTTATTCATTATGTCTTAGAATTTTACATTTTGCTTTATTATAACTAATCTTACACTTTGTACTGGTTTATGTAAGCCGTGTTACTGCTAGAGAGCTGTGCTTTGTTTTCCTTTCCTCACTCTTCTTCCTACCAGCAAGAATAGTAGATCTGCTCTGTAGTTTGGCCTATAGTAATGGACTGGTTGTGAAAACAATGCTTACAAATACCTTTTTAGTTTTGAGTTTTATTTTTATTGTTTTCTGTCACAGTTCAACAGTCCTACTAACATACATATATTCAGTCTTGCAGTTGTTTTCATCTGTTTTTAGTTATTTGAATTAAATGTTTCATGAATAATGTCTGTTAAAGAAAAAAATGAGATGAGTAATTTATTTGTAACTCTGCCTGACTTTATTTAAATGATATTTTCCAAATAAATATCTTGTATAGCCAAAGAGAAATGATAGAAATTGCACATTTATAGATTAATATGATTCCAAAAAATCTGTAAGATTTCCCACCAGGTCACTTGTTTTTAGTACTGTCCCCTTGGATAAAATGTGTTTTAAGGAGTTGTTCCTTCCTTTTGCATGCATCAAGAAATAATACATTATTTCCATGTAGAGCAATCGAGTCACTTTGAAGATGGATGTTTCACATACAGAACATTCTCATGTAATCGGCAAAGGTGGCAACAATATTAAAAAAGTGATGGAAGAAACAGGATGCCACATCCACTTTCCAGATTCCAACAGGAATAACCAAGCAGAAAAAAGCAACCAGGTGCTTTGTCTTTTCACATGAACTGTTATGGGACAGATTAAAGCTTTGATTTTCCATATGCATATCTTTTTTGGGAGATGAAAGCAAAAAAACAATCATGGAGATACCATATTGATTTTACTAATATGTGACTATACAGAAATGAATGAATAAGCAAACACCAGAATCAGACCTTTAAATGCAGAGAACAAACTGATGCTTCCTAGAGGAGAGGGGGGATTGGGCAAAATGGGTGAAGGGGAGTGGGAGTTACAGGCTTCCAGTTATGGAATGAGTAAGTCATGGAAATAAAAGGCACAGCATAGAGAATATAGCCAGTGGTGTTGTAATAGCAACATATGATGATAGATGGTAGCTATGGTGAGCATAGCATAATGTATAAGCTTGTCAAATCACTGATGTTGTACACCTGAAACTAATGTAACATTGTGTGTCAACTATACTAAAAAATAAAAATAAATAAGAATGTATGACTCTTTCCCAGGAGATTGAAGGTGCTCTACTTTTTTAAAGAGATGAATTATAGGTAGGCCATAAAGTGCTTATCTCTAACTGGTTGGTAGAAGAGAGAGGAGCAACATAAATGCGATGGCAATATAAAACGAAGTCCCTAAGGAAAGACCCAGGGAGCATTACATTAGGAAAGGACCTACAGCCTTGCCTGTTCCAAGAACCTGTTCAGTGTGGGGATTCTGTTGGTAGCATCATACCCGTGGTTCTCCAGGGTACACCAGATCACCTGCTCAGAGTGCACACACGAGTGCCCGACTTCCTCACGTTGGTGGAATTATGTTTCTCTTTAGTTTATACACGTTTTTTCTAGTTCTTGTATTTGAAAACAAATGAAACTTACCTGTCCATACAAAGCACTTTCAGTACTTGAAGAACAGATAGAATTATTTGTGTTATTTGGAAGTTTTCTCTCTAATCACAATACTAGAAACTGTCAGCCTCAAAGAAGAATAGGGTAGTCTTTTCTCTATGAGGACTAATGGTGATGGTGACACACACATAAGGAAGATAGAAAGCAAGGGCAGTATTCAAAACATTTGACAATTGGTATGGCACGGGGCATGGTCCATTAGGAGCAGTGTCCTGGAGCCCTACACCCTTGCTCTCATGTCAAGATTAATTCTTTTTTTGTTTTTTTAAATATTTTTTAATGTTTATTTTTGAGAGATAGAGACAGAGCACAAACGGAGGAGGGCAGAGAGAGAGGGAGACACAGATTCCGAAGCAGGTTCCGGGCTCTCAGCTGTCAGCACAAAGCCTGATGTGGGGCTTGAACTCACGAGCCATGAGATAGTGAGATATGACCTGAGCTGAAGTTGAACGCTTAACTGACTGAGCCACCCAGGCGCCCCCAAGATTAATTTTTTACTTGATGGATCGTGGGAAAGTTCAGGGGATCCCAGGAGAGAGCTGGAGGTGGTGTTGAAGCAATAGTTTTTTTTAACCAATTAGCATGAAGTGGTTCAATATTTTGAGTACTGCAGCAATATCATTGTATATTGATATATTGTACAGAGTTGATATACAGTATGCAGAGTTTAAACAAAAGGTAGAAAATGCAGTAAACGAGAAATGAGAAGGGGAGCAGGATGGGATTATGGGGACTGTGAGGCTTACATAAGTCTGGGGGTTGATGTAAATCAGTTGACACAAATCAGCTGAGGAACTTGTTAAAATGCAAATTGTGATTAAGCAGGTCTGGGTTGGTGCTTGAGACCCTTCATTTTTAACAAGCTTCTAGATAATGGCAGTGCTGTTTTTCCTGGATGACACTTTCAGTGGCAAGGGTGTAGATAGCTGGAAAAGCAGATGTGGGCTCAAAATAAATCTACTGTATTTTCTTATTTTTGCAGGTATCTATAGCAGGACAACCAGCAGGAGTAGAATCTGCCCGAGTTAGAATTCGGGTAACTATTTATTACTTTAATACTGTAAATCAGTATCAGCAGTGTTTGCATCATAAGACAATAAAAATATCTTAGTGTATCAATTTATAACCAAATCATATGTTCAATCGGTAGGAAATAGTGACAGAAGTTGTTTTAATGTGTTGAAGATGTTTCTTAGTGATGTTCCATTTTGTACCTGACTCCGTTTCTCTGATGATTTTGAGATGATCAGAAAGAGGCCCGAGGAAGAATACCACAGGCAGTCTAGGTTACAAACTCTCTGGTTTCACAGACTCCTTTTATTCGAGAAACTACCTAGTTTGCTCAAGCTTATATCTGTAATAAAAGCAATTTATGTTTTAGAATTCCATCCTCAGAAAAAAAAGAACAAGTTATGCATATCTCTAAGCATGCAGTGACTCAACTCTCTGCCTCGGGCTCTAATACTTTCATTTAGGAGCTGCTTCCTTTGGTGCTGATGTTTGAGTTACCAATCGCTGGGATTCTTCAGCCAGTTCCCGATCCTAACTCCCCCTCGATTCAGCACATATCACAAACATACAACATTTCAGTGTCATTTAAACAGCGTTCCCGAATGTATGGTGCTACTGTGATAGTACGAGGGTCTCAGAATAACACCAGTGCTGTGAAGGTAAGTAATTGAGATAATTATGAACATTGTAAGTGTACAAATTATGCAAGTTTTACTTTCAGAGGATTTTAGATTAATCCGTTTTCTAGAATTTTTCCTTGTATTGCATTATGGGTTATAGAATTCTTTGAATTTCTCTGTAGCAATTAGAAGTACGCTAGAATCTTTCCTTGTATATGGACAGTCATTTTATAGGATTATTTCCCACCCTTTTCTCCTAGGAAGGAACCGCTATGCTGTTGGAACATCTCGCTGGGAGCTTGGCATCAGCTATTCCTGTGAGCACACAACTAGATATTGCAGCTCAACATCATCTCTTTATGATGGGTCGAAATGGAAGCAACATCAAACATATCATGCAAAGAACAGGTGCTCAGATCCACTTTCCTGACCCCAGTAACCCACAAAAGAAATCCACTGTCTACCTCCAGGGCACCATTGAGTCTGTCTGTCTTGCAAGGCAATATCTCATGGTAGGTTTATTGATATTAGTGTTACTATTTTATTTTACTTCGTTTACTTCTTTGAGTACAGTATATGTTGGCACACATACCATACTACTGGTATTTATGAAAACATTTGGAAGCCTTGTCAGATAAGGAAGTTTCTTGGTAAAGGCAAATAAAATAAGAGTAAAGTATGTAGTACCTCACAAGCTTAATTTCATTGCATAGGTGAGTAATTTATTTGCTGTATTTTTTTTAACTTAAACTAAACACAAAAGAGGATACAGTGAAATAATGGGCTGTATTTTGTAGGAGGTGATTATTTTCATCTGACATGTAGTATTAGTTTGCATTTGACAAAAAAAGTCTTCTGTTTAAACAGAAAAGTAAAAATAACTTTTTACCCTCAAAGACATAAATTTTAGTGGCCTGAAACATTTTAAAATTTCAAAAATCTCTGATACAATTTAAAAAATGGAATTTAAGCCTTGAATTTGAGTCTTAACGCATTGAAGAGAATAGCAATTATATAATTTGATACTGGTTCCGATTTAAAATTTGCTATATTTCTGTCCTTCCTATATTCATTTAAAAACACAGTGTGGGGGTGCCTGGGTGGCACAGTCGGTTGGGCGTCCGACTTCAGCCAGGTCACGATCTCGCGGTCCGTGAGTTCGAGCCCCGCGTCGGGCTCTGGGCTGATGGCTCAGAGCCTGGAGCCTGTTTCCGATTCTGTGTCTCCCTCTCTCTCTGCCCCTCGCCCGTTCATGCTGTGTCTCTCTCTGTCCCAAAAATAAATAAACGTTGAAAAAAAAATTTTTTTTAAAATAAAAAAAATAAAAACACAGTGTGTAGGTTGATACATAGTAACAAAGTGGATTGACACAATGTGGGCTCATAAATATTCTTATTAAAAACACCATTTTATTCTGTTCAAGAACTTGATCTATAATGATATTTGAATCAGTAACCTTCGGGTGTGATCTTTGCTATTGTTAACTCACAGAATTTGTTTTTGAGAAACTTTAAGAAAATCCAAATTTTTATTATTGATTCCATTCCTCTGACAGATAAGAACTTGTTACAGTCATTAAGCATACATAATTATTTTGTTGTGAATGATTTTTTTTAGCCAAGCTTAGTTTACCAGACTACTTTTAAAATATCACTAGTTAGGTAGCATATTTGTATCCAAAGATTATTATGATTACTTTTCATAATTTTCTTTTTTTCTGATTTTTAAGTTCTTGAAGTATTATTTTAAGTGAACTTTTTCAGGCATTCTATGCAGTTAGGAGTTCATATTCATGCTTTGACCGTACCTGCCAAAAATACAAGTGTGCAATGAGATATATTATTGTACAATATTGAAAGAAGTGAGGAAGAGAGGAGTAAATTAAAAGGCTTTTAATCTATATTTTAAATCCAAAAATCACTTTTATCCACAAGGAAAATGAAGCACAGTAATTTCACTTTAATTCCAGTGTATTTGGCTGTTATTTCTCCTGATACTTATATACAGAACCCAACTAGTACTAGGCAGGCTGGTACTGAGCATCCTGTGAATCAGTAAAAGTATGGGATGTAGTTCCTATATGTAGTAGATTCGGGGCCAGGAAGAAAGCATCAGAGAAAGAAACAAGTGCTAACCTGTGCAGTGCTAAAAAGTGAGAAGGCTAAAAGAAGGAACAGTAGTAGCAGTTTACCTCAGGAAGGAGATAAGGTTGGAGCTGCAGCAGAAGAGAGGTAGGACTTTGGTTGGTGAAGAAGCCTTTTGGTGAGTTGAGACCAAAGTACAGTATCTGTTTGAACAGTGGTCAAGAGGCCGGTCTAACCTGGGGAAGGGACAGATGTATAGACATACAGACCTGTGATTGCACAAGCAAAGGGCCAGAGTGTGGACATCTCTACTGATACATGTTTAGATTTCATTCAGAAGGCGACAAAAAATCACTACTGTAAGTCTTTGAGCAAAAGCACAAGATTCATACTCTTGATCTGGATGAGAATCTAATTTCTGGCATCTGTAACAAAACTGAAGTCAGAGAATGGAAGAGTTTTCCAAGGTGGAAAGTGAGTAAAAAAATTCAGAGCCAATAACAGAAAACTTCAGACATGTATAATGTTGTCTTTTAAAAAATAGTTTATGCCCTCAGTATTATTTCCACACCAGTTTTCTAAGCTTTGTTAAAGTATGTAATTTAGCTTTAATACTTGGGTTTATTCTTTAAGCCCATAGAATATTGCATTATTTGTAGGCACGTTAAGTTATCAGATGTTTAAATGAGTAATGTTTTTACCTCTGACACTCTCTTTTGTGACACTTCGTAGGGTTGTCTTCCTCTTGTGTTGATGTTTGATATGAAGGAAGAAATTGAAGTGGACCCACAGTTCACTGCCCAGCTGATGGAACAGCTTGATGTCTTCATCAGCATTAAACCGAAGCCGAAACAGCCAAGCAAGGTGGGTTCAGAGTCCAGACCCAGAGCACCACGTTCCAGCTAGTTCTGTTTTCATATAAATGTTATTTGCATATACATGGAATTAAATATTCTATATAATATATATATCATT
Organism: Puma concolor; assembly: GCF_028749965.1. Classification (NCBI taxonomy): domain Eukaryota; kingdom Metazoa; phylum Chordata; class Mammalia; order Carnivora; family Felidae; genus Puma; species Puma concolor. Next base: position 21,212,758 of record NC_141677.1, read on the forward strand.
ATGTATTATACTTAGTTATTTAAATACATAAATTTGTACCATTCATTATTGATCATCATTTTATTTAAATATGGGTTGGTTTTGGAGTCCATATTGAATGACCATTATTTTTTACAAATATATGAGAAGAGAAAATACATTTTTATTAATTTGCAGTCTGGTAACTTTCAGCTTTGTTAAGTTATCAGAGAGTTAAATAAGGCTAAACATTGTGTTAAGTGTGCATGTGTATGTGTACATATCCAGTGCAATTCAAAAATATTTAGCTTACGTACTCTGTGAGCCACTCTGCTGGCCCTGGAGACTTAAAGAATAGGTGCCCGTTCTCTTTAAGAAAATAAAGTGATAATAACGATCAAAAGTAAATAATGAAGTATTCCCAGTTCAGCCTTCTTGGAACTTCTCCTCTAAGATCTTGCAGAATTTCAATAATTACATGTATAGTCAAAATTTAATAGGATAAACCTGATGATGTTAAATGCTAGTGAGAATGTGAGGGAAGAGGAATGTTCCTACATTAATGTTTGGTAAATTGGCACAGCCACTTTGAGGAACAATAGCAACTGTCAGATCACACTGAAAATATTGATAGCCTCGACCCCCCAGTATTTATGCCTAGTTATACACCCTGAAGAGACCTTTGTACCAGATGTCAGAAGACAAGAAGCAAGTTGCTTCTTTTAACATGTACTAATGAAATCATTTATGAAAATTTTTATTCTAGTAGTTAAAACACGTAACAGTTATGCTTTCCATTTTTTAATTTTTGTTAATCTTGTTATGTGTATCATGGTGTAAGTATAGTATGTATCATGGACAATTTTGTATATATGTAAATACCATGGCGTTCAGTGTCTAAAGAAAAACAATCATGCCTTCTTCAAAAGTAAACTTTAAAGGAAAAGATAGGATTGATTCTAAGTGAGCTTAATATAATGAGTTTAGAGTTAGAGAACAGGACATTAATTTTATGTATCTTGAAGCTTCATGCTTGACTAATTTGAGTTGACTGAAGTCACTGTAGATACCAGGACTAAAAGCTAAAGACAGAAGAGATTTTGTGCATATAAAGAGAGTCAAACACATGAGAAATTCCTGGAGCTTAGTAAGAAATGAGCACAGATCAGGGGAAAATAGATTGTGAGAATTCTAAAGCCTTTTAGCGTCCCAGGGCCATTTAATTCTTCCTAGCTGGCCCTGAAGCTGACTACTGCATTAACTGCTTTCTCAGTCACAAATTTTCTTTATTGCCCATTGGAGGCTCTCCCTCTTGAGTTCACACTTCCAATTTTCTAGATGAGTCCATTGAGAAAAAATATATTGTTTAGAAATTTATTTTACCATGAGCTTTGCCATAGATATCAGTGAGGAATCGTGGTACCTTAAGGTCTATTAGTTAACTAGTAGGCTATAAATGTCAAATGTAAGTGACTGTTATTATGCAGTCTGTATGTAGTGACTAGTTTGATTTGTTTTGTAAAGATGAGATAAAGGGCAGAAAGCATTAATGTAAAAAAAAGCAAGTGGACATAAAGAGAATGGGCTGTAGATGCGAACGACCTGAGGTCCAGTCTTCTCGCTGCCCCTCCAGCTAGGCTGTGCCTGTGGATAGGTCCCTTATCCTCACTAAATATGAATATTCATTCCCACCCAGAAGGTGTCTGCCAGGCATTTAGATGTATGTGCAGTTTCAATCACAGTGCCTGGCACACAGGACATACCCAATAAAATGTCACTAACATTTTATGGTTTTACCAAAAGGAATAAACATAAGAAATAAGCGGTTAGAATTTTTAATTGATTTTATTTTTTTTTTTATTTTTTTTTTCAACGTTTATTTATTTTTGGGACAGAGAGAGACAGAGCATGAACGGGGGAGGGGCAGAGAGAGAGAGGGAGACACAGAATCGGAAACAGGCTCCAGGCTCTGAGCCATCAGCCCAGAGCCCGACGCGGGGCTCGAACTCACGGACCGCGAGATCGTGACCTGGCTGAAGTCGGACGCTTAACTGACTGCGCCACCCAGGCACCCCTAGAATTTTTAATTGATTTTAAAACAGCATTGGTTCCCTGACTGGAATCCTTTTTACCATATTCGTTTCTCACCCACCTCCCAATACATTGTATTGCATATCACCTTTTTCTTTCCCATTATGTGTTTTCATAGTCTGTGATTGTGAAAAGTGTTGAGCGAAATGCCTTAAATATGTATGAAGCAAGGAAATGTCTCCTCGGACTTGAAAGCAGTGGGGTTACCATAACAACCAGTCCATCCCCAGCATCGTGCCCTGCCGGCCTGGCATGTCCCAGCCTGGACATCTTAGCTTCAGCAGGCCTTGGACTCACTGGACTAGGTATAAAATTTATTATTATAGCGCTTCTCAGTCACTGGGGGATTGCTTAGCCAGTTCCCTTTCTTTCTACCTTTTGGGGCTACATTTTAAAGGCTTTTTCTCTCATCAGGCTCTAAGATCAAGTGAAAAAGCAACAAAACTCACATCAATCCATTTTGGGTTTTTTTGTTAGAATATAGATTTTTGTTACTCAGATTCTTTTTATTTCGGCATAAATAATCGAGGTCTAACTGTTTCATTTTCAGTGGCTGTGTTTGTTCTTTTAAATTAAGAATGCCATTGAGAGTGAAGTGAGCAGGCTAACTATAATTTATGTGTTTGTTCTCTCTTGCATTTGCAATATTGCCATCCATCCCTAGAGGTAAAGATTATCCAGTGTGCTTTTCAAAAAGTAATTGCAGGTCTGTATGAGGGGTAGGGAGAGGGGGAAGTGAAAGTGAGCAGAACCCCCACTCCCAGAGGTCAGAACTGCCTCATCCAGATGCAGAGGAAATCTAGCCTGCGGCCACCAAGAGGGGCAAATGGACTTGTATTTATATCTAAGGTGAAGAAGATGAAAAAGAAAAATAAAAGATGAAAGAGCATCACCCCCTCAGTGCCTTAGTTCTTTGAGAAAGTGAGGTGAGGCGTTTCATGGTTGTGATGATATGTACTGCCTCATTTATGGATTTCCATCTGACAGGCTAAAGTTCATTGCCATGTTGCAGTTATGCTAGTTCACTACTTTCTTGCACATTTTTCAGTAGCCTTAATATAAAAAGTGAATGTAATAACCCTAGAAAATCATTCTGCCTCACTCAGTGTTGATCTGAGACAGAAAAAATACTCTCAGCGTTCTGTAAACTTTTTTCCTAATGGTTATTTCATGCTTTAAAAATTATAATATGGTTATAATATAATTAAGATTCCAAGTAGCCCTGTCTAGGCATCATTACAGTAAAGACAGACTCTTTTTCCCTTGGCCTCTAATCTCCCAAAGTTGTCCGTTCCACTGGAGACCTGGACAGTCATAATAACATATGCATGTGAATCAGGAAGTGGCAGGTAAGAGAATTTAGCAGGAACCAAGTTGTTCCTGCACTAGAGAGAAAAAAGTGAGCAAAGATTCAGTTACTCAGGTTTTTAAATGTTTTCATGTCTGTACCTATCCTGTAATACTTAATACTTTAAATATTCCTGGAAAATTGTATACAATTTCATATTTTACTTTAGAATATATTTTAAATGCCTGAAGGAAATTTTCATTACTTAAATCAAACATTAAATCCTTTAAACAAGCAAGAAACAAAAAATCGTTTCTGAGGAAAGTTTCATACACATTGAGATGGAATACCAGAGAGGTTGTTTTGACACATGAATGAAAACTGTTCCAAGTGGCTCGGCCTATCCACAAATGGGCCAAATGAAGTTATTCTGCTACAGGAGAACATTCCCCTGTTCTCTGCTACATGCAGGTGGTTTGAAAAGAGTTAGTTTGGAAACCGAAAACAGTGAGTTATGCAGAGAAATAAAAATGAGCTTCCACTTGAACAGAATTTGGTTCATCCTCGCTAGTTGAGATGAATGCAGAGCAGCTGGCAGTGCTCAGGGACCCTGATCGTTTCCCTGGTTTGCACACACCTATCTCCCATTTTCTGACCACCATATGTTTGTGGATAGTCTGAGTTCTGTGTCGGAGTTGTATCATGCAATATTTCACGTGGATGTTTGAAAGAAGGTAACCTGTTCTTTATATTTGGAAAATATCAGATTATATCTGTGCATTCCAACTGGCAATATTGGTGCCATCTGTATCTTCAAATCTTGAATTTATGCATATTGACTTTACATTCATTTATTGCAGGTCTTTTGGGGCCTACCACCTTATCTCTAAACACATCAACAACCCCAAACTCACTCTTGAACGCTCTTAATAGCTCAGTCAGTCCTTTGCAAAGTCCAAGTTCTGGCACCCCGAGTCCCACATTATGGGCACCCCCACTTGCTAACACTTCAAGTGCTACAGGTGAGTATAATTCAAATACAGTCAAAGGCATGCATTCTTAGGTATCAGTTTTTAAGTAAAATTCACTAATGGCTCTGTTTCCTTAGGGAAAAATTATGGTTCAAAGCATACTGCAGGTAAACACAAATTCCCCAATGTGTAAATTAGTTAAAATGAAGCATGACAAAGCAGTGAGTTTTTCATAAAAGTGAAATACAGTCTTCAGACCTGACAAGCAGATCAGGAAGAAGAGTACGATGAGCAGGAAGCAGTGGCAAAGACACCAGAAGGTCACTGACCTGGTAATTAAGAAATGTAGGGGCGCCTGGGTGGCGCAGTCGGTTAAGCGTCCGACTTCAGCCAGGTCACGATCTCGCGGTCCGTGAGTTCGAGCCCCGCATCAGGCTCTGGGCTGATGGCTCAGAGCCTGGAGCCTGTTTCCGATTCTGTGTCTCCCTCTCTCTCTGCCCCTCCCCCGTTCATGCTCTGTCTCTCTCTGTCCCAAAAATAAATAAACGTTGAAAAAAAAAAAAAATTAAAAAAAAAAAATAAAAAAAAAAAAAAAAAAAAAGAAATGTAGGTTCCATTCGGACAGATGTGCTTGGTAGTCATATGGACATGCTAAATCTAGCTTGTTTCCTCATCAGTACTATGAAGAGCTTAGATTAAATTTTCTCTAAAGTCTTGTTCCATTTTAACATTATTTTGTGTTTTTATAGTAATGTTAAACCGTTTTACAGAGAAGGTATCAAAATTGAATTCTCTTCTGAATTTATAGCAAAAAAATGAGGGGTTTTTTTTTTTCTGAAAATAATAAAGTAATGTTTGTTGAATCTGAGTTTTTTCCAGTCTAATATCTGTCTTCATGAAATGTTGTTACAGGTTTTTCTGCTATACCACATCTTATGATTCCATCTACTGCCCAAGCCACATTAACCAATATTTTGTTGTCTGGAGTGCCCACCTATGGGCACACCGCTCCATCTCCCCCTCCTGGCTTGACTCCTGTTGATGTCCATATCAACAGTATGCAGACAGAAGGAAAAAAAATCTCTGCTTCTTTAAATGGACATGCACAGGTAATGTCCTTTGCTAGAGTAGTGTGATCTATGCTGTTTCTAAGAGATAAGCCACTGGTAATATGTTTAAACTTTCACCTGCAATGAATTTTAGAATTGTGACCATATCTGTATGTTATTTTCTATTATTATTTTAGTCTCCAAATATAAAATATGGTGCAATATCCACCTCATCACTTGGAGAAAAAGTACTGAGTGGGAATCACAGTGATCCATCTAGACAAACAACTGGATCTGAGCAGGCATCTCCCAAATCAAACCCTGCAGAAGGTATCTTCCCTTCTGAACTTCAGCCTGGTCTGTTACTTGGATAAAGGGGGTTGTAAAAAGTCTCTGCAGTGATTTCAAGTTGGTTTTGCTAACCAGTTATGACTCATCTTGCCTCAAGGATGCAGAAAGACATCTTGAATAAAATTCCAAAGAACATGGAAAAGATAAACTGAAAAACACTTCCCACAGAAAGAAATCACTTCCCATTACATTGGAACTTCCTAAATTGAAGTGTAATTATGTAAGAGGAAGGCGTCAATTTACTAAATGTACACACGTGATTTTTTTCCAAGTAGAGTTATTTCTTTTTTTTATAACCCTTTCACCCCTAATAATCTTTTAAAAATTATGAGGGTCTCTCTTCACATTTCATCTTGGGTGAAATTTGAGACAGCTTGAATTTAAGCTGCCTTCTTTGCAGTTGAAAGCTGGTATGCCTGGGTCTTCCTAGAGTTGGGTTCTGATTTGTTTCCATCACAAGTGGTCGTTGACGATAAGCTGACACTTGGATTTTCACTTTATCCCTTCTGCAGGTTGTAACGATGCTTTTGTTGAAGTAGGCATGCCTCGAAGTCCTTCCCATTCTGGGAATGCGGGTGACCTGAAACAGATGATGGGTCCTTCCAAAGTTTCCTGTGCCAAAAGGCAGACAGTAGAACTATTACAGGGCACGAAAAACTCACACTTACAGTATGTATTTTAATCTTTAAAATCCCTTGATCCTTTGAAATAAAATGTAATGGGCTGAGTTTGTTTTAAAGTTGGTAGTTTGTGTTCTTTGGATCAAGTGGATTTGATCTTCTCCAAGAGTGTTTTTTATTTTTCTTCATACTTTTCTTTTTCCTTTTAAAAATTGTATTAAGGAATAGCATCTGGTAATTTTCACTCATGTCTTCTCTATAACTGGCTAGGTTTATATCTGGGTCTTCTAAACCCATCCCTATTGTTCTGAAACTTTAGCAGGGCAATATTTACTCTCTGATTTTTCTGTTAGAAATTTTCCTGCTGTTTGGGGCGCCTGGGTGGCGCAGTTGGTTAAGCGTCCGACTTCAGCCAGGTCACGATCTCGCGGTCCGTGAGTTCGAGCCCCGCGTCGGGCTCTGGGCTGATGGCTCAGAGCCTGGAGCCTGTTTCTGATTCTGTGTCTCCCTCTCTCTCTGCCCCTCCCCCATTCATGCTCTGTCTCTCTCTGTCCCAAAAATAAATAAACGTTGAAAAAAAAAAATTAAAAAAAAAGAAATTTTCCTGCTGTGAATTTTCTATTTTGCTTTGAGTCTTTAACTTAAACTATGGCTTCCTTATTTCAAGGTAGTTAATTGCTAATTTTGATAATAAATATTTGACAGTTTCATGATTTTATTTATTATAAACCACAGTGAGTACAATGTATTAACTGTAACTCTCCTTACCATAGCACAGTTACAGATATGTTATCCTTACTCTATTTTCTTTTCCCATTTACTTTATTTTCTTCAAATAGACAATCTATTCATACTTCAAAAATACAGTGGAAAGCTTCTGTGTTTAAAGGTTTTGCTCCCATCCATCTCCATCCACCCAATTTCCTCTACTGTCTTACTAGTTTTCTTGTATATCCTTACAGAGGAGAATATCTTAAATATAGCCTTTATATTTTTATTTCCTCTTTTTCTTACCAAATTTTTTTTTTGCTTTTATAAACCCTTTTGTCAGTTAATTACTGTTGTTCCCATTTTGTCCAAATCTGCTTTATCTGTGTTTTTCTTCACATGGTACTAAGAGCCACAGTGAACATTATTTAGCATAGGTTAGAGAGGTAAATTTGCTTTTTTCCCTGTATTGAAGCATTTGAAGGGAATGCCTTTTCCTTTCATCATTAAGTATGTTCTGAACTTACTTCTCATCTGAATTAAGCTGCAACCTCCAGAACAGTCTCCCTGCCTCCACCCTCTCAGCAGCTCAGTCAGTCCTTTATTTCCTTCCAGCAGTTTTTTGAACACACAAGTCTCATCTTATTACACTCTGGCTTTAAATGCACCAGCTGTCCACATTACCACCTTCCTTTCCTTTGCTTGTGCTGTTCCCCTGTCCTTCACGCTGGTAAACCTGCAGATGCCCTTTAAATTCCAGTTCTGACGTCCTATGTGAAGCCTTTGTGAACTTTTGTCAGCAAACAGAGTTCATTGCTCCTCCTCTTCTGTTCCAATAGCCTGTTATGAATTCTTCTGAATCCCCTGGCATGATATAATAGTGAGTGATAAAAGAAAGAATGAATGAACAGATCAGCTCTTTGACTAATAATACTGTTTCTTATTTCTCCTTTACTTAAGCTTAACCTGGAATTAGATTTGAACTTGAGGTGCATTGGTATAGGGCATTACCAATCTTGTAATTCAGATCATTTTTCCTATTTTACGGAGCCCTGTTATGTTCCTCCATGCACCCTGAACAGGTGTTGGAAATACTTATTCATCTGCTATCTGTATCTTATTAGATTTGTTAGCAATATCATATGCATTTCACATACACAAATTGGATCATCTACATGCCTTCAGATTGACTCTTTTTAGACTGCGCATGCATGACTCATTGCTATCTTCTTGATATGTGCAAATTAGAAATCTTGTCTGTGTGTCTATTCCATATGTACCATATACAATATGCCATACATACAATGTTTATCAAAGTGTATCATGAAATCATTTCAACTGCAGCTCTAGAGTCATATGCTTGGGTTCAAATTTCAGCTTTACCATTTATCAGAGGTATGACCTTGGGTAAGGTACTTCCCTTATCTGTCTACTACTTACCTCAGAGAGGGATTGTGAGGACTAAATGAAATAATACATATAAATAGCTGACAGTGGTATAGATGTATAGTAAATGTGGCACATAGGGGATGTTCAGTACATTTGTATATAAATATGGAGTGTTAAATTCCAAACTGTTTCACAGCAGTACTGACAGACTGCTCTCAGATCCTGAACTAAGTGCTGCAGAAAGCCCTTTGACTGACAAAAAGGCTCCTGGAAGTGAGCGTGCTGCTGAGAGGGCTGCAGCTGCCCAGCAGAACTCTGAAAGGACTTGCCTGGCCCCAAGGCCATCATATGTCAACATGCAGGTAATGGTAAAAAATGAGAGTCTTCTAAATGTAGGAGGTTGGGTTAGGGAATGGGAAATTCAGTGAATGGTTAACAGTAGAGCAGAATTAGGGGTTCCTTCTGCATTGTAGTCAAAATTAAATTTAAATGTATACACAATAGTTAGGAATTGGTATGCCATAAATGTTAAAAATGAAAAGCAGGAGTTAGCTTAACCAAGAAGAATTCTTTAAAATACAGTATTAAAATTGACATAAAATGTTTTACATCACTGTATCTTACACAAATGACATCACTTATCGGTCACTTAAAAAAGTTTACATACATGTGAAAGCTGTTATTTTTAAGTATTACTGCCTCATGACTTAGTCTTGGGTAAATATAATATTCTTCTATCTATTTAATGGAGATGATAAATTTAGTGTCATTTAGATAGTTATAAAAATAACTAATCTGAAGCTTTAGGTTTTTGAAAGTAAATGCTAAATATAATTGATGACTATGTTAGTTGAGAGAATTTTATGATTATTTCCTAAGCAGGGATATTCTTTCTATCCATTTTTAAAGTATTAGGCTAGTTATTCAGAGTGGACTATTTATCATGAAATTTGAAAGTTTGATTTCCGTATAAACTACAATATGAAAGGTAAAGATTTTGTACTTTGTGCTTTCAGAGATTCATATAAACATCCTATTTCAGTATCAGAATTGCTAGGTAGACTTTCCTACTTCATAGTAAAAGATGTGTTATCCACAACCCTCCCCGAACCTCCCAAAGAAGGGCATAACTTTTCACAGAATCCTAAAAACAAGCTATCACAGGTATGTCAAAGAAATTAACTCATGGAACTAAATTATACTTTTATGATGTTAGTGAAAGCTACAGTTCAGGCCTGTTTGTCTGTTTTTTTAATCCTTCACATTTGAACATTTTTATGAGTTTTTAGATAAATGTTTTTATAAAACATTTACATTTTCTCTGGTGGATTTATTTTCAGTTCACATAAATTAAAATTTTCTTATATAAGCAATTTCTAATCCCCTATATTATCCCTTTTTCTAATTTTTGTCCATCTGGTGCTTCTTTTCTGTCAGGTTTACATCTACAGTGAATCATTTTCATGTTCCTTTCTTTTGGGATGGATAAGAATGTTCTTGGTGATAGAGTTTCAACTTAAATAGATTTATTTATGTCATTAATGAAGAGCTAACTTTTAAAGTCACTAAGAACTGAATGATAATAGTCACCAAGCATTGACAGAGGGAGAGATTGAAGACTTAACTGATGATTCCTGCAGCTAAAAATGATCTCTGTCTCCTGACCATTCTTGGAATGCTGTATCTCCAGCTCTCTCTTCACACTTTTCTCACTTCCTAATTTTAGTTGTTTCTTTTACCCATCCCCACTTAAGATTATATGTTTTGAGGGTCTAGACAATTTTTGATGCATTGTTATATTCTTCCACAAAGAGCAGCACAGTCTCTTTAACCAGAACACACTCAATAAATACTTACTGAACAAGTGAATTTAAGATCTCCCCACACCTTACCAATAGACATTAATCATTACAAGTTGATTTTAATTCCCAAGGCCATTTTAGACCTAGGATTTCAAAAACATTATCGACCTGTGTTATCTAAAAACCTGGCTCTCCTCATTTACTGTCATGTTCTTGGAGTTAATCACACATCCTGGTTTGTCTGGATCAGCCCATTGACTTTTATAATTCTGGCCTAATTTTTATGTGTAGCACATTTCACTCTCAGAAGTATCCTGTTTCAGACTGCAACATACATGGGCACCCTATATATGATGGTATAGTCCTCCTGGAGGAAGGGTCAAAAGAACTCTCCCTAGTTGGTTCTTAGCCCTCCTGGTAGGCCTTTGAGACATTCTTAAGTCTTAGCTATCCCCTAAATTGGAGATCTGAGAACACTGAAGTAGCATTTGAGATGTAGCTATGTCTGGACTAATTTCTTCAAAATGCCCTGCCTTGGTCCCTACTAGACATAACTGACTGAATACTCATTTTTTCAGTATGAATGGAAAGAATGAATGATGACCTCCTAGTCCTGTACAATAAAAAGTAACTAGGTTTAATTTTATTGTATTGCTTAATGTCATTACAGATCAAAGCTAGACATTAGTCATTTATCCTACTTCAAAAGCAAAGACTATGCCAATTAGGCCAAATAATTTCTTAAGTTGTCTTAACATCATCCCATTTCATGCCATCCTTTACTTAAATGAGGAGAGGATGTACAGAAACAAAGAGGCCAGTAGATAACCAGAAAGCATTTGGGAGATGCGTGTTTTGAAACTTAGCCCTAATACTTTTAGGTTATTCACTATACTTTAGCATATATTGGCCCTAGTGCATTAAATACTCACAGTAAGTAGGATATTTTTTTCTTTTGAAGGAAAATTTCTAAATCTATCACTGTCATGTCAGAGGTAGTTAATTTATTCTAATTAATTAGTTTGAAAACATGTTGAAATGTATCAGGCTTGCACTGGATTCACATTGTGGTGCAAAGCTTAGCATGTGTCCCAGGCAGATTCATGGACTATAGTCAAAACCTTTGTTCGTAATTATGGAGTGTTGGCATGACATTTGGATAGACTGGCAATAAAGATACTTTCTGTTTTATTTTCAGGCATTTGACTATGAACAAAAGAAACTATTAGCAACTAAAGGTTTGTGCTATATTAATGATCTATATTAATATATATTAATATACATTAATATATATTAACATAATATATAATTATATATAATAATATTAATATATATAATATATATATTTTTAGTAGAGCCATAAAAGGTTTTCTAGTATTCATGTTGAATTGAGCAATTGTACCTTCATAAAAAGAAATTTAGAATGTTTAGGTTCAAGTTGTTCATAAAAAGAAATTTAGAATGTTTAGATTTAAGTTGTACACATTTTGTTGAGGTTGAATGTATTTTGTTGATTAGAATAGCATGAGATCAATTAAATAATGTAGCATTTTTCAGTTTACTTGGTATTGAGTGTTTTATGAAGCTGTTTTAAGGCATTTTATGTTAAGAAATAATTTTCAGTGATAATTTCTTTACATTTTATCAAAGAAACAACATTCATCAACATTTTATTTAAGAAAAACATTAAAAATACCAAACATTTGTTTTATGTTCTGTTTCCCAAAGCTATGTTAAAGAAACCAGTGGTGACGGAGGTCAGAACACCCACAAATACCTGGAGTGGCCTTGGGTTTTCTAAATCCATGCCAGCTGAAACTATAAAGGAGCTGAGAAGGGCCAACCATGTGTCCTATAAGCCCACAATGACAACCACTTTTGAGGTTTGTACAGTTGTGCCCTACCCATTCTTCCTGTCTGTTCTTTCAGCAAACAAGAGAGGTACCATTCTTTATTTACATAAAGAGAAGTCGTTAATGGTGATTTGTTCTAATTTCTATTCCTGTGAACATGTTGCTATCAAATTTATTCAACGTAGTATGTTACTATCTTTATATACCTTCTTTAAAAGTTGTTGATAAGCTGTTACAGAGATGTAAATTTGGATAAATGTGTTTTTGTTAGGGGGAGAAAGTGTCATAAATGATAGAGCAGGGCTGAGATTAAGCAAAGGACAGATGTACTATTCCATAAAAATATATAAAGAATCCCTTTATTTAAGAGTATCACTAGCAGGCACCAAAGGGGGAAAAAGCAAATATTCAACAAAAATAAGTTTTCAGATATGAGTTAAATATTCACCATGTTCAGATATGCCAGGAACACAGCAGGAAGTATCATAAACAAGAGCTCCAAAATTTTATGTTTCCCAGATGTTGGCTGCACTGCTCAGGGTGAGACTGGGAAGCTGGCATCCTTGCCACATGGGGAAAGGATCCAGCATTCCATACTTCTCAGCCAGGCTCCACGTGACTTGCTAAGCAAGGCCTTTTCAATCTGACAGTATCAGATTTTGGCTGTAAGCCTTTTGTGAGCCAGGGTGGAATTAGAGTACACACATGCATACACAATACTGGGGATAGAATGCAAACCCAAACGTGGATAAAAATGATTAATTCAAGAATCACAGTGTTCAACCAGAACACTGTAGGCTGCAAAACAATTACTGGTTAAGGGTTTCAAAATCATTAGCCATTGTAGATTGATCTTTTTTCTGCACCAATTTTCTTTGTAATAAATTAGACTGTTGAAGAAAGGCAAAAGGAAATATGCAATTTTTTCATTGTTTTTTAGTGTAAAAGAAAATACTAAAAAGAACAGTCTCATGTGAATTTCATTGTCAGACTTCTATCTAGTAGCAACCTGGCAGGCTGTATATAAAGATTGAAGTTACTGTCAGCAGCTAGAACACAGGAACCATTGTGAAAAATTTCGAGGTTCTATGAGGCATACTCCACTCTCTGCCATTATAGTTCTGACAGAAAATTAACATTTCCTTTTGTTGGTAGAGACCTTAAAACTGCTGTGCTACTTCTTAGGCTTTCAGTTGATACACCTATGGCCAATTTTCACGCGTGCCTTTGGCAGAGTGAAGTGTTAGGTGGTTGATCGTGTTTCTCTAGTTTCAGAGATAAAATATTTTACTCAAGAAATGCTAATTCAGATGTGTGCTTAAAGACCAACACTCTGTTAGTTTGAAATGATGATCATTCTAATAATGTAGCTGTCAAGTGAAGGGGCTGTGGAATGTGACACCCACCACTAATAAGATGTTCAGCTTTGATGAGTGACTTCTCTCCTCTGTACTTGTTTTCTAATTTGAGTTAATTTGAAGATGACCTGGAAGAAACCCTCCAGTATGTAGCACAGTGTGTGGTAAGTTCTCAGTAATATTTGACAGGTACTATTCTTTCAAATTGGAGAACTTTACCCTGAAGAAGACCAACCACCTGCTGAAAGTTGAGATTATGTCCAGCTAGATATGCTTTTTATTTCCAAAGGAATGCCTTGGAATATTATATGAACACATAATGTGCTAGTAACAATTAGCGTAAATCACATAATTTGTTTGTAGTTAATAAGGTGCATTTTCATCCTCAAGCTTATTCAGTCCCTACAAGCTCCCAGTGAGGAAAGAATGGCCCTGATCAGTTAAGTGTTTTACATGAGATCATGGCAGTAGGTGTCACAGAAAAGACTTGAATTTATTTTACAAAATTTCCTTCATACTTCTCTTCCTAATGGTTTAACCCAAGAGGGTACATAGCAAAGGTAATAAGTAAATGATCTAGAACCATGTGGCCATACTTTAACAGACATAAGATTCTCTTTAGAGAGCTTGATAAAAATGAAGATACTTCCTCCGGGATCTCATTCATTAGATGGGGAGCAAAAACCAAGAATCTACATTTTCAGGAAAAGCCTAGTACAATTCTGATGCAGACACCCTTCTGGAAACACTGCTTTACAGAGATGTAACACTAGGAGGACAATGCAGAAATTATTTCAGAACTTAAAAGACTCTTCTGCTCCAGCACTTGTCAAAGGATGGATAGACCACCTTCTGTGGGCAGGGATGTGCCAGGGTCCTGACTCAGTGGCTGAGTACAGTGGCTCCTGTAACTTTTTCTTTTGGCTATCTTGGGCTAGTCTGTTCCACCTTCCTAGTTAATATCTAGCAACCTATTCACACTGGAAGGTGGGGGAGAGGGTGTGAACACCTAGATTAGTGCATGGGCTTTCACCTCATAACCTGTTTTTGTTTATAGCCCCTTCAACAATGCTGATGAAAAGATATAACCAAGATTTCTTTGGTAATAGCATTCTAGATTTTCCCTGTTGTGTAGGACTCGAACTTTTCTTCATTCATCCCAAATCCATTGAAAGGGGATGAGAGAGTCCTTTACAATAGCATGATCTGATATTATGCAGCAGTTGCTATCTGCACATGCATGCCTTTCCCTTTATTCTGCTATAGCTCAGAAGGATTAAAAACTGAGCAGTGAGGATTGCTTCTTTGGGTTAGGACATGGAGACAGGGTGGGATAGAGAAGAAAAGTAGAGAGAACTTAAAAATCTTTATTGAAGGATTGACCACCTCTCTGCTTATATATAGCACTAATATTTTGAAATTAGAAGATGACATGAAACACTTTTTTTTAACATTCTAAAGAAAACAAAACAAACCCAAATAGACAAGTAGAATGCTGATCTATGAGGAGAAGCATGTTTGCTTAGCCAGTAGGTTCTGATGGGTATGGGCCAGGGATCAAGGCTCATGGAATTTCCTGCTCTAGGAAGCTTGCTTGAGGCAAGAAGTTGATGCTCTGAGCTTCTTATTCAGATTTCTGAGAAGCTAGACTTAAGCAGTTGTTTCCAGTTTGAGGGCAGCTTTGAGAAATGAGCCTGTTCCAAAGAGCTCCTTTAGATAAGAAGCAGGCAGCTTGAGGCATTTTTTTTTCCACTACTCAAAAATATGACCCAATCCACTTGGTCATATACTGAGACATGAAAGGTGGAACAAAAGGCTGCTTTTACCTGCATTATCTCTGTAACATCAACAGATCTACAAAAGCTCTGGGATTTTCCTTTTCTATTTGCCACTCATCTCTGCTACATGTTCTCTAAAGCCAAAAAAAACATGCCTTGAGAATCAAAGATGATTTTTAATTTCTCCACCACTAAGAGTAATGAAGTTGTCTGATTATTTTCAGTTTTACAAATCCAAGAATGGAGATGAGCTGTGCTTTGTGACACTTTGGATTAGTGAGTAGATCATGAACTAGTAGGTATCACAAGAGAACGTTTTACTTAATGGTTTTAGAAATCACCATGTTTAGCCAGATCTGATATAGCTGTGTGCATTAAGTCAGCTTAGATCTTAGATGAGTGTTTTTTTTTTTTTAATACTCAAAGAGTTTAGATGTAGAATTTTAAATATACATATAAATACTATAATAATGATCTCACTGACGTTCTGGTAATTGCCAGTTTTGAGCATGTTCTTATTTCCCTTGCTACATTGGATTCATTTTGGTTGAAGTATGACGTTAAAGATAGTTTTAACTGAAAACACCATTCTTTGGTCTCAGGAGCTTTCCTTCCCTCTGCCCCATCCCAAAAGTCAACAAAGGGCATCCCATAGCAAAGGGAATTAGAATTCTTCATAGATGTATAAAAAGGTACGTATCTCTAGATTCAGTAATTCCGCAAATATTTATGGAGCATTTTCTGTGTTCCAGACACAATTTGAGGGATACAGTGCTTAAATACAGGTTCTTGGTTTCATGGATAGAACTTTCTTTTTGTTAGGTACAGAGAGATACAAAACAAACAAGAAGCCATTAGGTAATAAAAGTCCCTGATAAATAAGCAACAGAGCCTGCTTTAGAGTGGGTAGTCATAGCAGGCCTTAATGAGCAGATGGCATTCAAGCTAAGACCTAGATGACAGGAAAGGGTCAGCTTTGTGAAGATCTAGGGAAACAGTAAGAGGCTTTGATCATCCTGGCATAATCATCCTGAAGTCAGAACCAGCTGGTAAGTTCATGGAGCAGAAGTTGGGTGGGAAGGGCAGTGGGAAGGGAAGACAGAGTTAGAGAGGCTCTGATCCCTAGAGGATCAGCTAGGGAGCATCTTAGCCCATGACAAAGTACTGGAAAAGCATTATCAGACTTTACACAGAAGGTATCATTTGTTCTAATTTGCTTTTAAAAAATCAGCCTAGTTGCTTTCTGGATAATGGATATTGGGGTGGGAGGCAAGAACAGAATAAAATGTTCATAAGGAGGCTGGCTATTGGCTACAGTTGTGGAGATGGCAAGAAGAAGGTAGATTTGGGGTATGTTAAGAGATTATAGAATTTGCTGATGAATTGTTTGTGGTGGGGGGAAGGAGGAATGAAGATGACTCAGAAGTTCGGCTTGAGCAACTGGGTGAGATGTAAGAATTCTGGGGCAGGAGTGTGTGTGGGTTTAGCTGGTGGGAATGGGTCGTCAACAATTAAATTTCAAGCATTCCAAGTTTAAAATGCCTACAAGGCAATTCCACAATTATAAATTTCAACAGAAAAGTCAAATCTGGAAGTAAAACGTTGAAAGTCATGGTTGTCATTAAGCTCTGAAAGAGGTTGAGATTATTTAATGAGCAAGTGTAGAGAGAGACAAGAAGGCATGTTAGGGCCAGCCCCAGGATAATGTGATATTTGGAGTGGAAAAGTGGAGGAGGATCCTGCAAGGCTACAGGAAGTGGGCAGAACACATGGGGAGTGCTTGAACAAAAGGGTGTTAAAGGGGGGCATGGCCAGAGATGAAGAAGGAAAAAAAAAGGAGGGCATGGCCAGTTGTGGTTACACTGCTATGAGACTGAATGAAGTGAATTTATGGAATTGTGAAAGATCCTCTTAGAATTGCCCAACAAACAGTGCTCACTTTGGCAGCACATATACTAATTAGAATTTAATTTATCTAACAAACAGGATACTTTGAAAACCGGGGAATCCTGAATTCAAAACTCTAGATATAGTACAAAATAGATTGCCTTTGGTTAACTAAATGAATAAATAAATGCAAATCAGTTCAAACTTTGAGATCTTTTAAATTTTTATTTGGGGGAATTAAAAATATTTCCAGGTATTTGTAATTTATTAGAAAGACCATATAATTGTTTGGATGAGGGTAACACGGAAGAAATGCCAACTCTCTCTCCACTCTGACTCTAGTAGCCTGGGAGCTGTATTCTTGTTAGAGCATTAGGTCTAGGCACACCCCCTCCCATGTGTCCTTTTTAGGTGATACAAGGCAGAGAATCTCTGCTTTACCAGATGGAAGACTTACTGTGTGGTTCTCTATAATAGGGAGGAATCTCAGTATCCATTGCTCCAAATTTTATAGGACTCAGTCTTTGTGCTGGGGGCTCTCATAATGAAGGAGGAGTGAATGAATACTGTGTATGTTACCAGGTGTCCGTGGTGGCTGGAGGATAGAAGGCCTATAGACAGATGGCATGGCCTCTTCCTGAGAATCAGCAGTGGTGAACAATAGAAGTAAATGGTGGTGGTGTAACGTGCATTCTTTTCTCCTCAAAGCTCAGGACACCTACCTTATTAAATATTTCCTCATCTGGCTTTGATTGTCTACAGGGTTCATCAGTGTCCCTCTCGAGGTCCAACAGTCGTGAACACTTGGGAAGTGGAGGTGAATCTGATAACTGGAGAGACCGAAATGGAATAGGACCCACAAGTCCTAGTGAATTTGCCGCTTCCATTGGCAGCCCCAAACGTAAACAGAACAAATCAAGTGAGCTTTGACTTTTCATCATACTTTTAGATGTAATCAGTCTGGAATTTGCCCATTTGATTTAGGGTGATGCTCAAATATAAACTCTGAACCCCATGCCTTCAAGTATTTGGCATCACATGCCACCTTCTCTATGAAGCCTTCCTTATTTTTCCAGGTGAAGCAGATGGTGGAGTTCTCTGTTTCCACTGCGTTTTGTCTGTGCTTTCACTTAGCACTTGTTACACTCATTCTTGTTATACCTGTGGATAATTTGAGCTCTACCAGCTAGGAACCATAGTTATCCATTCAGTAAGAACTTACAAACTGCCCGTGTGCCGAGCATTGTTAGGCAGAGGCTTATTTGTTATTTCTTCCCAAATATCTAGCAGTTCTGACACAGATAGGCACTCAGTAAATGTTTGTTGAGTGAATGTATGGATGAGTCATGCTCCCACAAACATCCAGATGATAAGGAAAAGACAGGGCTGTAAAGGAGTTGAGCCAAATGAGATCAGATTAGCATCTTGGAAAATAAAGTCTGCCCAGTGGGTAGCTACTAAAGGTGAAGAGCAAGTTTTAATTTTTTAAAATGACAATATGTAGCCAGGTTGGCATAAATAGGAAGAAAAAGTTTAAAGCATACAGGTTCTGGCTTTGAACAAATGTGGTGAAGACTCAGCATGCGTCTATTGGTTTTGTCTGTAACAGCTCTCACACTTCTGGGCTGTATAAATAGGTAAGCAGACAAGAATTGACAATAGTAATCACAAGATATTCCCCTAATGGCCTTTTTCAGGGTTTTTGATGAATTTGGGATCCTGAAACATAGTTTGGAGTATTTGAAGAATACTTGAAGAAAGGCAATCTAAGTGAGTGTAGTGGACACTCAGTAACAGTCAGTTGTTGCCATCAATTAGGTTGGCTATTTTATCAAGAGTCTCCGATTTGAAAAGGCCAGTCATGGTGTCAGCCAGCTCTAAAAAAAAAAAACACATTCCAAGTGTATTATCAGTAGTAGCCAGGTAACTTGTGTGGGCAGGGCACCTCACCACTGACAAGAGCATGGAGCTGTGAGGCAGGCTGGTGCCAGGTGCAGATCTAGGGGTGGAAATGATCTCTGTTCTGTGGCTCAATATAAATTCGTTTTGTGCTTCTTTTTCAGTCTTTATCTCCTTTCCCTTCACTTAACACTGGATAATTAAAATTGACTGTACAACTTAGCTGCATTGAAGTTCAGGATGAGAGTTAAGATAGGGAACTCATTAATAAAAAGGAATGATTAAGGAAAAACAGGTGTTTGGCTTTTGTGAGATGCTTTAAAAACATAAGGAGTTTAAAAGAGATTATAAAAACTATAAATAGTTATGATAAAAAGAAATATAAGGGAAATTATGTGTCATAATAAATATCACTTAAGAACATTTAATTTTGAAACCTCTGTTTTTTCCCCAGTTTTACTAACATATTTGCTTAACCCAACATATGTAAAATATTATTTAAACATGTAATCAATGTAAAGACATTTTTATGAGATATTTTACATTCTTTTTTTGTACTAAGTTTTTAAAATCTGGTACGAATAGATCTTATAATCTTGCAGAACATTTCAATTCCCACTATCCACATTTCAGAAATTCAGTAGCCACATGTGGCCAGTGGTTACTGTATTGAAGACCACAGTTGTAGATGATTTTTCATGACATCCTTTTCAAAGTTAGCAATGTCTAGGTTTTTCTCAGAGCCTGTTAACAGGAGTTGTACCATTGTGATTCTCAGTAACTCCCTCTTCTGTTCTCCAAGTAAGTAAATTTATTGTTTAAACAGTAAATTATATGGTTAGCCTTTCAGTAGCCTTCATCTTGTCAACTCCAGTGGTTACTCCCATGTGCTCTTTGCATTCTTGCTTTGTGTCAACCTCGAGCCAATACCTCACTGGGTTGATGACTTTGGGTCTTCCCTTTAAATGGTGGAATGCTCCAGGGCTTGGTCCTAGGTTCTTTCATCTACACTTTCTCCCCACAAAAGATAAAACATCTGTTTTTTAATTTATATTTTTAAATTTCTGTTTTTATTATTTTTTTATTATTTTTGAAGGAGAGAGAGTGTGAATAGGGGAGGGACAGAGTGAGAGGGAGACAGAAGATCTGAAGCGGGCTCTGTGCTGACAGGCACTGTGCAGACAGCCTGACCTGGGGGCTCCACAAACTGCCAGATAATGACCTGAGCCAAAGTCCTATGCTTAACTGACTGAGCCACTCAGGCATCCCTTAAATTTTTATTTTAGGTAGGCTCCACACCAAATGTGGGGCTTGAATTCTACCCAGAGATCAAGAGTTGCATGGTGCACAGACTGAGCTAGCCAGGCACCACTAAAACACCTATTTTTAAGAGAAAGAGAAACTTGATCAGGAAATTCCTTCCACTTGAAATATAGAAAGAATATGTACTGTCATTTGGGAAATGAAATGACCAGAGAAGGTGATTAGTGGCAAACAAAACAATCTAGAACAGGATTCTTAGATCTGGAGAATGCATTGGCCGGAGGAGATAAGATGTATCTGATTAGCTAGGTGGGCATCCTCTGCCCTCATCAACCTTGGAATCATTCCTGCAGCTGCAACTTTGGTATAAGGGGAAGAATTCCCACATGGATAAGAGCTAGTTGTTGGTCAGGGAAGTAGGGATAGCTGCAGGGCTCTACTGGGCTCTCCAAAACAGCTCTGGGAGAGTGTTTCAAATATTCAATATTTGGTCAAGTACTTGGTATGACTCACCAGTCCATCACCCAGCAGTGAGTGTTATTGGGTCTGAGTACCACAGACAATGTGGAGAAATCTTTGCCCGCCAAATCAATGGCGGAGCCAAGGTTAAGTCTAGTTTTGCTGTCTTAGAATTTTTTTCAGTAGACAGATTCATTTCTGTCATAAACCAGAAACTCCAGTGCCATTCTTAAACTTTGCATTTGCTCTTAATTTTGGAAGCACTCTGTTTTGTGAACTCACTGCCTAATTATATTTTTGTAAGGGATGAGATTTACACGTTGCAATATCCTGCAATTCCTTTGACCACAGGAAAACACAAGTGTGGACACAGAGGGCTATCCTGCTTTCCAAAAGGAGCCTGGACTCAGTAACTTCCCATACCTTTATTGTATCCTGGGGATCTTTCTTCCAGTTTCTCATTTAATTCATATCAATTATGAAGAGCAAATGTTTCTGAATGCTCAGGAGAATATGATTAATGATTATTAACTACAGAGGCACTGTTGGTGAATTGCTGCCTCCCAAGTGTAACATTTTAATGGCAAGAGCCTCTCTAAAGCAATAACCAGCATTTCATTAACGAAAAGCCAATGTTTCAGTAAGGAATTACAGTATTTCTGCAATTACTGCTCTATTCAGTCCAACAGTGAAATCTAAAATATTTGAGTGATTAAAATTTTTAATTAAACCGTGTTGTCTCTGGGCATTTTCACTTGAAGCCTGCCTCTCCTTTGTCTTTCAGCGGAGCACTATCTCAGCAGTAGCAATTATATGGACTGCATTTCTTCACTGACAGGAAGCAATGGCTGTAACTTGAACAGCTCTTTCAAAGGCTCTGACCTCCCTGAGCTCTTTAGCAAACTGGGCCTGGGCAAATACACAGATGTCTTCCAGCAACAAGAGGTCAGTCATTATTTATTTACTTTCCTGGGCATCTTTGTTTTGGTTGTGTGTATGACTACTTCTAGAATGAAATGGCTTACTGACCTATGGCTGTGCTTTCACTGAGCACTTATTAAAGCCTCATAACTTGTTTCCACTGCTAAGAAAAATGTCATCTCATTTCTTATTTATTTAGTGCAACTAGTAAACACAGGTTAGCAGAAATATAGAAAATTGTGTTTCCAAAAACACACCTCCACTAGTTTTAGCTAAAATACCCAATTGGTGTATTGATTCATGTGAACGTTTGATTCACGACTCCCCTAACAGCAAAGTCTGTATTTAAGATTATTTCACTGTTTAATCCGTATTATCTTTATTTGTGGTTCTTAAATAACAGCATCTGAAATAAATATCCGTGGTTGTTTTTGACCCCATCCTAGTCATATTACCGAATCTGTTCTCACAAAATAGAATGTGCTTTTTATATATGTTAATTTATTCATTAATTTACTGTTTGGGTTTTGCCTGAACTGAGACAAAAATAAGATGTTTTCTGAAACATCACTACCATGGATTTTGACCAAACTGATCAGCCAAATTATTATGCACTGACTTAAAGAGAAGAGCCCTGAACACGATTCTTTCTAATAATGCTGTCATTATTGCTAGGGCATAGCTAACCCAGTGCAACATAAAATTAGAACACTTCAATAAATGTATGTATTTTTCAAGTCCAGACATGGTTTTTAAGTTTCATTCCAGTTTGGCTTATTTCATGTTAGAGAACATCTGATTAAATCCATAATTCCCAAGCATGTATCTCTCAAAAAGAATCTAACGTTAGGCCTTTGTATCATAAATTTAATGTATTGCCCATGGTTCAATAACTTATTAAGTGTAATTGTTGAACTTTGTTTTTTAACACCAAACACAAAAAAAAAGGTTGTCATCTGTGTGTTGGATTTCAGCGTATTGATTTCATTGTCTTTTCCCGAAATCTGAATTAGTGTTCATTTAACTGAGGATTTTCTAAGTTGCACTCATCAGTGTGTTAAAAAATTTCATTTACGTATTTAGCTTTGCTGGTTAGACAAGTGTAGCTGATCGAGAAGCTCAAGGACAGAAGTATTTTAATTAGTCCAGAAAAAGAAGGTTTTGAAGTAAAAGACTGGGTGTTATTCAGTGATATTCTGGATTTTTTAAAATTTATATTTATTTCTTATTTGAAGAAGCATAGAAATATATTAAATGTACTTCTTATTGAATTAATCTAAGAAGGAAGAAAACATAATATAAAGCCAGACTGCCTTTATCTAATATTTATTCACTACAGCAGGGGTCAGCAAACTGTAGCCTGCACACCTGCCTTTGTTAATAAAGTTTTATTGAAACACAGCCACACATTCATTTACATATTGTCATATTGTCTATGGCTGTTTTTGAGCTAAAACAGCAGTGTCAAATAGTTGCAACAGAGATAGTATGGCCCACTAAACCAAAAATATTTCATCTCTGGCACTTTAAAAAGAGGGGATCCCTAAAATAAAGAATATATATTTAATAGAATTTCTAAAAGCATATCTTTAGAAATGATAAATGAAAAGGTTTTCCAGATCTGGATGTACTTTCCAAAATGAAAACAGAAAATCTCAAATTAATTTCTGTATCATTTGAATGAAAAGTATAAATTCGGTTCTGTTTCCTTCATGTAGGATATTCTCTAATACTCAAATACGACTTAAAAAGAATTTATTAAGTGAGCTTGTGAGATTTAGTTTACTATAAGCAGGTTGAAGATTTGTTTAGCTGCTTTCACAGATGATATGTCTAAATACATAATTACTAACCATAACTGCCAGTTATTCACCACTGTGGTGAGCCCACTGCTTTATCTCTGCGATCATACTTCATGCCCACTACAGCCCTGCAGCGTGCAGTATGTCAGCCCTGAGTGCCCACAACTAGTAACAGCAGAGGCGGAATAGAGAGCCAAATCTCTCTGGCTTCAGAGCCTATTACCTTTCTTCAAAGGAAGGGTGGGATCCTTGGGCTTCCTCCCTTCACAATTTGTTGCTGATGCCAGAGTGTGCAATTATATACCAATATATACTTGTAGGCCACTTTCAGAGATAACATGCTAGACCGAGCCAAGTGAATCATGGGTCTGATGTAGTCTGGGAATTCTTCTACCATTCTTATGTAGAACACAATGGAGGATAGCATTTATGGTATTATTCAGTTTCTTTTTATAGAACTACACTTAATTCAGAATCCAAAGCCAAGAAATGTTTTCTATCTTCTGGACAGGCATGTATTCTTTTATCAGTTCACAAAACCTGTGGAATTTGTGTTTCCCTTTTTGCTCTGGCTGCCAGGATGCTAAGACCTAACATTTTAATCTCAACTGCAATAAATAACTGGCTTAGACTAAGTCTCCTACTAGAATCATTACTTTCATTTCACCACCTTTATTGTCTCTTGTCCCCTAGATTTGTGACACCATCATTCCTTTTTGGAAGTAGGCAGAGCATAATTAGAAAATGAAATATGTGTAGTAATGAGTTGAACTTCTAATGCACAAAAATAAGTACTTAATATATTGGTTATACATTACTTTTTCACCCACAGATCGATCTGCAGACATTCCTCACTCTCACAGATCAAGATCTGAAGGAGCTGGGAATTACGACTTTTGGTGCCAGGAGGAAAATGCTGCTTGCAATCTCAGGTGAATATAAATGCTCATAGTCCTATTTTAAAATCTGAGTAACCTCTGCCAGTAGCCTCAGCCACTGGGGCTGGTTCTGTCCATCAACCACTTGCTTACTATGCTGGCACCTTGTGGTTGTGGTTCTAGAGTGTTTTCCCACTAACATTGTGACAAATGCCTAGAACATCCCTACTCCTTCCTCAAGGCATTGCCTGAAAACCTGCCTTGACAATGTCGTTCTTTAAAACATCTCTTCAGAAAGACCGAATCAAAGTTGCCCTTTGCAGAACATAAGAATGGGGGAGAAGTTGAATTCTCCTTTCTGTGGTTGTGTTAAGCAAGTATGATTGGACTAGTGAATAATTATTCTGGATTGGCTGTCATGTTTCAAATGCATGTATCCTTGCATACCAACTAAGATAATTGCATCAGAGAAAGAATGATCCTTGGTATAGCTGGAATCTAGTAGTATTGTCTTAATGCTTTTAAGTTTTTCCCAAACTTTTAATAGAATTTGTGAGACACAGAAAGGTATGGAATCCTGAATGTAGTCACAGAATGAAGGAAAATAATGAAGGAAAATAATGTCCCAGACCACTTTTTTTGGTGCACTTATTGCATATTCTAGGTATTAGAAAATGCTTTATGTATATTTACTGGGTATCTTCCATTTATGAGGAATTGAACTGCATGATAAGTACATGACCATGTACTTCCAAATGGTATATAGAAAAATATGACAGAAATTTTAGGGGCAAAAAATGAGGTTACTTTTTGAAGAAGTTCTGATAAAGTTCATTAATGTCAATGTTATATATGTACCAGTTTCTCAAAAAGACAGAGACACCAAGAGCAGAAGCCAAGTGTCAGGTGTGGTGGGAAAATGACTTTGCCTTTTCAAAACATTGATTTTGCAGGCTATGCCTTTGTGAAGCCAACAGTGGCATCTAACCAAGTGCAAATCCTTTCCAAACAATATTCACTAATCAGATCAGCAAATAAAATGGAAACCACTGGTTTTCCATTTTATTTTAGCAGGAGATTGCATCCCCCTCCCAACTCCACGAGAAAATCTTATATATAGACCTAATACCTAAAGCAGATATAAGCAGAACAGCTTTGAAATAAGGGTGGAAATTCAGCCATTGGGCAGCCTGTTAGGCTCCTTCATGGATAGAGTTCTACACGCATCAGTTTGATGAGTCTTCTTCCATCCTTCTTCCAACCAAGTGGTTGCATTAATGGAACTCCACAGGGAAGATGCTTTTTCTTGTTAATAAGATCAGCTTGGTAGAGTGGAAAGAGCACTGTATTCAGATAAAGAGATATGGGCTTTCCTCTGCCAAGTCATTAGTCCTTGGGTGAGTTTCCAAACCTCTTTTGGTTTTGGTTTCTTAAGCATTAAGGTGGATTGGAATAGATGATTGTGTAAGGTTACCTTCCATTTCTGAGGTCTGTCCTTCCCCATGGTATCTCATCAGATGTAGTGGAAATAAACTACAGTTTTAACAGTGTATGGTTATTAGCAGTATATTCTCTTGTTCTTTCTTTTTTTACTACCTCTAGCAATAGGATAGTTTTCAACTTGTTTATAACTCAGCCTTAAAGGGCTATTTCTAGACCCAAATTAACTTTATATATGTTCACATTCTTTTATTAATTAAAAAATAACTATTTGAAATTTAATTAACTCACATAATCACCAAGCCTGTAGTGTTAAAATATGCTTGTGGGCCAACACATTTATACTGGGAAAGTATCTGTTCTGGAATTTGGTAATTTTTCATTAGAGATTTATGGAATGTCAGAGACCATATAATGAAAATTCTTTCTTTGTGCACCCAAACTTTGTAAAGCCTCCAGCAACAGGCAGATCTCTTTAAATCATCAGGATCTTTATTCTGGAACACATTTGTGATGTATTTCAGGTGGGTTTGGGGGAGTAGAGTTGGAAAGGAGGGGTTTTGAAGCTTCTTTAAAATTTTTTTTTTACTCCAGTCATCCTCTGTGTGGTTCTGTTGAGATTACATACTATTTCTTTAGACCGCCTCTCTCAATGGGGTTCACAGGTCTTCTTGCTTTTAAAGGGAATTAGAGGCTTTGAATAGATGTCTTATGAATGTTCTGCATAGTGTGAAGTACTTGATTATTTTAAGGATGATTTTGCCTTACTTTGTTGAGTGCATCTGTTTGAACCTGGTAAATTGTTTTCTCTGCAAGTAATAAGTTTTTAGTGAGAAACCCTTCATCAAAAGCCTTCTTTTTTCAGTTCAGCTCATCTGACCACAAAGGCATCCATTTCTAGTCTCAGAATATTCCATTTCCAGGGGTGGATGCAGGGTAGCTGGGCAGCTTTTACTCACGTTTGTCTTGTGGTTACATAGTTTGGTTAGGTACAGAGTTAGTTCAAAATTCCTTTTAAAAATTTTATAGATTTTTAATCTGTGATCAGGGTTGTTCCTTCAGTATAGGTTTTATTCTGTTTTTAATCTTGGGCCAGAAGACATTTATTTTAATGTCATAGAAGGAGATGAGATTTATCTCTAGTATAGATGGATCAGAGAAAAAAATGATCTTTTTTTTCAAATCTGTGATTTTTTTGAAAATTCTTTGATTTTTCTCAGTATTCTAGTGAGTGATTAACTAAATTGTACAGGGACAAAGTAAAAGGAACTTTAACATCCTATTGACAAGCTTCCCACCACGGCCTCAGGTAGATCTAACATTTCCCGACCTATTCTTTTAGTTTGTGACTCTGTTCAGACCCGCAACAAGATCCTGAGAGCTGCCAGGATTGTGTGAACCTTGGAATTTCAAAGAAAAAGGTTGGTATTTTCCCAAACTATCTCTTAGGCTTACTTGAAAAAAAATCAGGAGGGAGTTTACTTTTTAATGTAAAAAACAACAACAAAAATAAAGTCTCTTCAGTAGGACTTGATCTTTGATAGTCTCTCTAGTAGATTTATCTCTGCTTCACATTTGGAAATATACACCTTAGAAATTATATCTTTAGGGAATGGCCGAATTCCTTCATGATCATTTTATTCTCTCAAAAATCTAGTTGATGTGACTTTTCAGAATAAAGTTTTCAATGTCTTTTTAAAAAATGTGTATGTCTTCAGTGGCCCAATTTCTTCAATTGTGCATGTTAAGTGTGCTAGGGTAGATGCATTCCTATTCCTTCTCTATAGCATGGGAATGTTCTCCTGATTCATGCATTACTCTCTCAGGAGAAAATGAAGGCCAAGACAGTCTTCTTACTAGAAGGTGGATAAAACTTTCACAGGCTGTGTGCTTAATGGGATTCATTTATTCTTAACTTTCCTACAGTTGCCTTTAAATATATTAAATTCTGTCTTGATTTATGAATTTCTGTTTGTTTTTTAAAAACAATACATGTGTTCAGCTTTTAGTAGGAATGTCATAGCTACAGTGTTTTTGCAGAAATTTGAAACAATAGCCATCTATAAGCATGCCTGCATCTTATAAAGATACCTTCCTTGCTGTTCCAGAGTTTTAAAGCTATGTTATTCTATTTAAAAAATAAATTTAGTATAGTAAAATATGAAGTGCAGCTCTGTTATCTGGCATACCTGAAACTACCAAGTTTTCAGATTTGTATTCCTAATGCCTTGGTTGGTCTTTTCTACTCGATGGATGGATCACTGGAGCTCAAGGCCCAGAGCACAGCATTTGCATAGGCAGGCAGAGTTTCAGCCTGTCACTTGACAGCTGTGTGGATAGGTTACTCTTGTCTATTTTGAAAACTCAGTTTTTGTGTCTAAAATGGAGAATGGTAATATCATTTATTCCTTAAGAAGGACTTAAATAGGACAAAACAAATTGTAAAGTGCTTGTTGTTACAGTCGCTACTAAATCACTTATTTTTCTTCTCCACTAAGACCTAACTGTGAACAAAAGAGAGATATTTCCACTCGTGCATCACCTCAATGGGGCAGATGTTAACATTTTGGAAGGCAGTGGGGTGAAGTGTTAGGGTGTTGGTTCATGTTCCAGAACTCAGGAGATAAGTGCACATCTGGCCATATGGCTGTCCTTAGCCACCTGTGACTGCTCTGCAACTTGAGTCTGTTGTTTTCAGCTCCAGCACTAATGTAGCCATAGCTTATGCAACCTCAGAATTGGAAAAGGAGATTGTGTGTATGTGTGGTTAAAAAAGTTCTGAGTACTGTGCAAATGCACATGCTGAACCACTGGCTCCACCCCCTCAAGAAAAAAAAAAGACAACTTTAAGCACATCAACTATATAATCCCATTATTTGATACTTGCGTTTGGTGGCTGTCAGAACCCTAATATCCAGAGTCTGACAGTTCTCTTTATTAGCAAGAGTTACATTGGTTTATTTGAGGATTTGTAAATGTATGTGGTAGAGGGTGGGGAGGAGTGATGTTGCATAGGGATAAACAAGATGGGCTGCCTCTGTTAATTTTCTACCTTTCTGATTAACAGTTTCTATTTGACAAAAGACAAAGTAAACTTTTTTTCTAGGTACTCTGGTTTCTTTACAATTAAAATAAAGCATCTTAGTTTTTCCTCAGAATTTGGATTCAACTGTTAGTATTTTTACTAAGTTGATTATTATATTCAAAGAAAACTGCTGCTGATAGACTTCTTCATATAACTCTTTCTGACCCAAGGAGCAGAGACATCAGTGGAGCCACTGGGCTGTGGCTTAACACTTCAGCGTGCTCCTCCATTATTTTCTTGTTTGTGTGTGAGGTCTTCTTTTCATGTCTGACTTCAATAATCTAGTGATGGCTGTGTTTCACATGGATGAGTTCAATAGCTGTAATAATTTTCTGTGTCGTTGGTAATACATTCTCTCTTATGCCTTTCACCAGCTTTGATGGGCCCCTCCCTTTGCCTCTGAAATGACATTTGGGATAGTTCAAACTGTTCAATTTGTATATCTGGAGTATAGAGGGTTCTGAGAATGACATATCTCCCAGATAGTTTACAAACTGCAATAAAAATGATTTCCTGTCCTTGGTTCTCCTGCTACCAAAATGCTGTATTTAATATCAGACCTTCTAGCAATTTCAGAAATGTTTTGACCAGCAACTAAAACTTTTCCTTTTGATACTAGATTTGACTTCCCCTCCAAAACCCTACTGTCACCATTTTCTGAGCTCTACTGCCATGTCCCGTTGAGCTTCTCCATTGATCTCCTAACAATTCTCCCTTTTTCTTCCTAGAACTGAATAAAAATCGAAGAAAGCTTTTTGAACCACCAACTGCACGCACCTCTTTCCTGGAAGGCGGAGCAAGTGGGAGGCTACCCCGTCAGTATCACTCAGATGTTGCTAGCGTCAGTGGCCGCTGGTAGCAGTACGTACCTCCAGGTACACACCACCACCTCTGTCGAGTTGGACACAGGAGATCTGTGAACTGCCTTCACTGCACACCGTCCTCAGTACTCTGGGTGTCTGGTATCAGGACCAAAGCATCTTATTCACACCTGAACTTTGTGCCAAAAAGGAAGAAAAGAGAGGAGATGATCTTACGTCATCATACAGACTGCCACACTTGGATGCCTTTTTTTTTTAATGGCAATCGGACAGAATTTGCAATTTGAGGGTAGGGCTTTATTTCCTATTTTTATTTACCTAAATAACATATGCACTGATTTTTTACTTAAAATGAAGGATTAATTGACATCTGGAATACCAGAAAACATAGAGGTTCTTTTGTTTGCTTGTTTTGTTTAGGCATTTGGGGATTTTAAAAAATAATCAAAATGGAATTTTCTGGTACTGCTTTAAAATAATTATTGAGGGGCGCCTGGGTGGCGCAGTCGGTTAAGCGTCCGACTTCAGCCAGGTCATGATCTCGCGGTCCGTGAGTTCGAGCCCCGCGTCAGGCTCTGGGCTAATGGCTCAGAGCCTGGAGCCTGTTTCCGATTCTGTGTCTCCCTCTCTCTCTGCCCCTCACCCGTTCATGCTCTGTCTCTCTCTGTCCCAAAAATAAACATTGAAAAAAAAATTAAAAAATAAAAAAAAATAAAAAAGTAAATAAAATAATTATTGAGGTCTTTCAGCACTTTACACTTTGTAATTTCTTGTCCTGTGGAAATTATCCATCTTTCTCTCATTTTCATGTCACCTGATGTATTGGTACAAATCAGATTTAGTCATATTTTTCTGACTGTAAAATTTTTATTTGAAATGGTACTGGATTATTAGTTTTATGCTGAGTATTCTGTGACTTTGGGAAATGCAAGTGACTCCACTTGGTTCTGGACCAGTTCTGTTCATTGATGTCAGCATCCTAGAAACAATTAGCAATGAACCTATTTCACATAACAGGTGCAAAGAAAGACCAAGTGAACTTTGCAATATTAACCCTTTGCAGTCATCATATTTAGCTGCTGCCTGTATTGCTAAAATGATTTTAATGGTTGTCTGAAGGCAAAGGGCTATTCTTTAGTATACTGCCACTAAAGGACACTTATTTATATCAAACTTTTATTTTTAGATGTTATAAGCATACAGTACATAACTGATTAAATTGATATCTTACTAGAGATTTATGGTAGAGAATGGACGGCATTCAATAACTGGAGCCCTAGATTGTCACTTTATTTAAAAAAAGACAAATAATCATCTGACAAGACAGCACTGTTGCCATTAAGAGGAGAAATAAATTGCTATCCTTATCATGTACATATTAGCTGTCCTCCATATGGTCACAGGACTTTCTAAAACCATATCTGTCTGCTTGAAGTAGACTTGTGTTTGTTGAGAACAGAAAGGCTTTATTTAAGTTTCCAGGGTGACAGTTTATAAAAACAGCTGAGTTCCAAAGGAAAGCAAAAAGTAAAAAAAAAAAAAAGAAAAAAAAAAAAAAAAAGGACTGTTTTCTAAGTGGCTAGACTCATTGTTACTATCTTATACTGTGAAAGTCCAAGAAATCAGGCAACATTGTTTCTTAGGTCTTTTCAGACATCTTATTGTAGATGAATGAAAGGTTTTCAATCCATGAAGAAAATCGCCAAGTGCCTTTCCTTTCTTCAAAGCAATATTATTTCCAAGTGTATTAATTTGTTGGAAAATTTTCCCATAGGAAATGTTGTGAATTACCTGTACTGTAATGACTTATTTATGTTCAGTATTCAAGACTTTCTCCATGGACATAAACCACTGTCGTATATTCTCAGCAGAAGGCATTACATAAGCGTACATAATTGACGACTTTCATACAAATGTGGGATCAGACAGATTCACCAGACATTTTTCCATGACTAAGTCTTACCATTAAAGTAAGAAGAAGAGTTGAAGAGAAGTTTTGCACACAGAAAAATTTTCACCTTAAAAAATAATATTTGTAACCTAGAAGGTATAGATAATGGGCCTGTCATAAAATTATGTCAGTTACAACATTACCAAGGGGATGCCCATTTCTAAACTAAATCTTACGTGCTTAAGTATAAGAACTAAGTTGCTCCTTTTGCAAGTACAACAGAATCACCCTGTGCAACATGTCGCTCCCTGCCTTACATGGCTATATGAACACATCATGCCACACATTCAGCACGGGGTAGGAATTCAGATTTGTTTCCTATTGAACAACTCAGTGCCTTAAATTTTACTTAATAAGAGCTTCCAAAAAAAAAAAAAAACCTAATGATTTAGAGCTCTTTCCCAAGCTCTCTATCATGCAGTTGCAATAGAGGAAGATAGAATGAATTTGCAGTATTAAGTCAATACAGGTTTTATGAACAGTGCTTTGATGCTATGCCAAAGAGAAAACTGTCCCAATTAAACTAGATTAAATAGGGTGGCTAAAAATAAACAAAAACACTGGAAATTACTTTTCTCACTTTCTCTTGATGCAATGAAGGGAATATGACACTACAGTCTATGGTGTTGTCAGTGTTATATGATGCACAAAATATTTGGATTATTTGAATAAATGTTAGTTTTTAATCAATCTGTGCCTTAATAGTGACCGGTTATCTGTAAATAGAGAACAGATACAGATTGTATTTTTGTGTGGGTTTTTGTCCTTTTAGTGATTTTTTTTAATGAGCAATGGAATTAAGCATTGAAAATGGGAATTTTTTCTAAAGTAATCAATTGTTATATGAAAAATAAATTTATATAACCCCTTTGTATTGCCCTTGCTAGATGAAATGTGTCTTTCTTTAGAAAAAAAATCTTTGCATAAACCTTATGCCTGTCTTTGTTTTCTAAGAAAGCTTTTTTTTCCCATTTTCAGCAGAATGAAAGATGTTTCTGCAGTAGAATTGAGTTTGCATTTTCTCTCCTGTTGTTTTGCGTTGACTATCCTCATTTTCAACCAGAAGCTAAGGTACTTTATTTTAGCCAGGGAGTCCAGGACCAGTAATCAATCATTGTTTCTCTGGCCACCCATACGTATATACAAAAAGAGTAAGATTACAGAACAGATTTTGTTATTGTTCTTCTTTGTTTTATAAAGAGTCAAATATCTGACCACTGTGACAATCTCATCCATCAGGAGAGGAGCTCCTTCCTAAAGTCAGCTGGGCTTCTTGACCCAGGTTCCTGTTCCAGACACTGATCATGGTGCTGTCACACTGCACGCTGAACACTCACTGCGCCTTGCCCTGAGATTCTGTGTGAACTCATTCTCAGATGGAATCAGTGTCTTATTACTAGTCCTGAGATTTGTGAACTCTCAGAGAAACCCTAACCTTCCAGTTACTATGCTTCCAGAAATATCTCCACTTGAATTACCTGTGCCAGTGGTTTTTTCAAAATAGACAATCTTTGAAAACTGAAATATTACCTATAAACCCAATAGTAAATTATTCATCCAATTACTCATTTTTTACATATATACATAGGGATTAGTCAGTACCAGGCCCTGTTCTAGGAACATCAGTAAATGGACATAAACCCTTGTCCTTATGAAGCTTACATTTGAAATGGAAAATGGTGGAGCCAATGGACTGGAGGATGAATTATCCCCAGCCTTCAACACAGACCTCCACAGGTTTATGGCACCAGGATTCCTGCATCCATCTAGAAAGCCCAGAGTCTCATAAAACTGCTGAAAGGGCCCATCTTGTAGCAATGTGCCTGTGCTTTCAAATGCAGTATTTCTGTCATCTGCCTTGTGTTTTCAGAGGTTTACTGAGATCCTCAAAAGGATTGTGGCCAAACGGTTATGACCCACAGCTTTATAGTTATATGACCCATAATTTCTTAGATTTGACTCCAAGTGACTTTGCAATATTTAGAAGTCAGGTTCACCTTGAGAGAACATGAGTCTGCTACAACTGAGGACGCTCTGAGAATGTAGTAGTAGAGAGTGAGGCTACCTATATGATGACATACATTGTTCCTGACTTTTCTCTCCCACACAAGAACAACTAACAACTATTCATGGACAAGACACCACTCAGAAAATCCTAGAACACCGATATCACACCACCCCAACACTGACAGCTCAATTACCTTTCCCCTAAATAGACTCCAATAGCAGGCCCCACTGCCCAAGAATGTTACTCCAGTACACAGGTCCAGAAACCCAAAGTGAGCTGACTGATGAAGTACTGTCTCTGCAAAGTGAACTTGTGAAGTCTGGAAGAGGAGACAACTTCAATACTCAGATACCAATGTAAGGATCACAAAATCAGGTAAATATGACACCACCAAAGGAAACCCAAAGCTAAAACTAATAACTGACCTTAAGGAAATGTAAATCAATGAACTATCAGGTAAAGAATTCAGAATAATCCTCTTAAAGAAGTGTAATGAATTCGAATAACACACAGCTAAACAAAATTAGGGTAACAATGCATGAACAAAATAAGATGTTCAGCAAAGAAATAGTAACTATAAGACACAAATCCCAGAGCTGAAAAATACAGTAACTGAAGAATTCTCAAGAAAGAGATGGAAAGGGAGATTCAACTATGCAGAAGAAATAATCAGAGACCTGAAATTTCTTAGACCTTTGAAATTATCAAGTCAGAGGAGCAAAAAGAATAAAGAGTGAAGAAAGCTTAGAGGACATATGGAACACAATAAAAACAATATTAACACACACACAAAAACACATGAGAATTCGAGAAGAGAAAGGAACAGTGTATTTAAAGAAATAGCTGAAACTTTCCCAAGGAAGGGAGAGAAATAGAACATCATACTCAATGGTGAAGAGTTGAAAGCTTTTCCTCTAGGATCAGAAACAAGACTGTAGTGACCACTTGCACCACTCCTATTCAACAAAGTACTGAAAAATCTTTGTCCAAGCAATTAGGCAAGAAAAAAGAAAATATCAGTATTGGAAATGAACAAATAAAATTTTCTCTATTTTCAGTTGATGTGATTTTATATTTTGAAAATTCCTAATGACTTCACCAAAAACTTAGATCTGATCAACGAATTCAATAAAATTGCAGGATATAAATTTCATATACAAATACCAATTGTGTTTCTATTTATGTGCAACAAATTATCTGAAAAAGAAAATGATCCTATTTACAATAGCATCAAAAGCAATAAAATACTTAGGAATAAACAACCAAGGAGGTAAAGCTTTATAATATGAAAACAACAGACTCTGATGAAAGAAGTCAGACACAAATAAATAGGTATTCTGTGTTCATGTGTTCAAAGATTATTGTTAAATGTCAATACTACTAAAAGACATCTATAGATTCAATGCAATCCTTATCAAGATTCCAATGACATTTTTTTGCAGAAGTAGAAAAAACAACCTAAAATTTTAAGTGGAACAACAGAAGACCCCAAATAGCCAAAGCAATTCTGAGAATACAGACTTTAGTTGAAGGCATCACACTTTCTGTTTTCAAGCTATGCTATGAAAGCTATAGTAATCAAAACAGTATGGTCCTGGATAAAAACATAAATACAGATCAGTGGAATAGAACTAGAGCCCAGAAGTGAACATAAGCATGTATGGTCAACTATATTTGATAAGGGAACCAAAAATACTCAATGGAAAAAAGATGATCTGTCTAATAAATGGTGCTTTAAAAATTTGGTTATTCATAGTGAAAGCAGGAAACCTTAGGTTACACCACTCACAAAATTTAACTCAAAATGGACTAAATGTACAATCTTAAGACCATGAAATTCCTAGAAGGAATTACAGGAAAAAAAGCTTGTTGGTCTGGGTCTTGGCAATGATTTTTTGGGTATGACACCTTTAAGTGTCAACACAGTACAGCAACAGAACCAAAAAGAAGTGGGACTAGCATCAAACTAAAAAGTTTCTGCACAGCAAAAGGACCAATAAAGTGAAAAGACAACCTAGAGAATGGGAAAAATATTTGCAATCATATATAAAGGGTTAATATCCAACATATATAATGAACTATGACTCAGTAGCAACAACCACCCTCAACAGCAAAACAAAAAAAATCCAATTAAAATAGGGGAAAAGACCTGAATAGATATTTTTCCAAAAAAATATATATCAATGGCCAAAAGATACTCAAAAAATACTCAATATCTCTAGTCATTAGGGAAATTCAAATAAAAACCACAATGAGATATCACCTCCTGTCTGTTAAAATGTCCATCTTCAAAAAGAGGAAAGATGATTTCCATGTAGCCTAAGAAGATTCTGAACTCAAGTTTTCCCACAGACACACCAAATCTATAGCTACATATGTCTTTTTCCTTCTGAAAAAAAAAGACCTGAAGAGTAGATGAACTCTTTCTCTATAACAAAAGATAAAAAGATAACATTGAAACATGTAGGAGAGGCAGAGACAGTGTCGCCAACCCCCCTCTCCTGGTTTGGTGACACAAAATAGGGATATCACAAGTCTGGTTGTTCCAGAGGAATAGGGGCTGGTATCCCACATCAAGCATCCCAACTTCTGGGTCTGTACCAAAGAAACAAGCCCCCAAAACATCTGGCTTAGAAAAACAATGGGATAATGTCTAAGGGATCCAAAGTACTATAGGAAACTGATATTTCCCTTTCAAAGGGATCATATGTGATCTCACTTGCCTAGAGACCCAGTAAAAAAAAAAAAAAAAGCCAGCAGTTTGAAAGCTCTTAGACTAAATTTGAAGGAGATTGATTTGCTAGTCTAAAAGCATCTGCTGGAGGGGGAGGGGAGAGTTATCACTCTGGATAAGAGGTGTTAGTGGATGCCATTTTTGCACTCTTCACTTACCCCGGTAGCATGAATTGGCAAGTTCAGACACACAATTCTGTTGCTTGCTAAAAGTGTCAGGGGTTAGAGGTCATGGTGCTATCTTGCTTAAGCATGAAAGAGCAGACAGTTGTAGCACCTCCTGCTTCCTGGCTGGGCAGGTGAGCATGGTTGTAGCATTCTCCCATTCCCTAGGTACAGTCTGCAACCACAGGTGGTTGTCACCCTCCCCCACTCGATGGCTTGGACTGGTGAGTATGAGTGGTCATGGCATTCTATATAGATATTCTACATAGACAAAACACTCTACTGCTGCATTCCAGAAGCCCATAAATATGTTCAGTCAATATATTTTCCCACTGCCTTTCTATAATTGGCCAGTAAATCCCTCCACCTACATTCACAGCTGGTTAGCTAAAGCCAATGGGCTTGCAAAATCACAAAGATTCCCTATTACTGCCTGGCCTTGGTGGCCAAGGGAGCTGGCATGCTTGAGATCCATAGGAATGTAACAGACAATTTTTAACAGGCCACCCTGCCCTGCACCGGGCATTGCACAGACAGCACACTAAAACACAACCCCAGTCTACCTAGGAAAAGGACTATTAGCCTGAAACTTCAAACTGAAGGCAGACTTCAGGTTTCCCACACATCTAAAGCATATGGAGGTGCTTCCAGGGAATGTAAACAAGGAGACAACCATTGTTGTGCACTCTCCTGGACTCACTACAGCTCAAAGAGACCTCCCAGAAAGTTTATACATTCATCTGGAACCCAGAATTTTGCAGCTGTCATCTGGAACCCAGAATTTTGCAGCTGTCACCTAGAGGATACCTCATGATCTCCTGAAATGGAGGCCAGCATGAATTTTGACTGTAGCCTCCAGGACTGTATATTTTTGCATACTTTAAACCTGCTGCCCTGAGAGACTGGCTTCCAATTACCCTGAAACTAGGTACTAAATGAGATTCTTCCCCTTGGAACACCCCCAGTTCTTGGCACAACCTCAGCAATAGGGATATATCAAGAATAAATCACAATCACAAAGGTTCAAAAACAACGAAGAACAAGGTTGAATGAGATGGTTTATTACCTACACAAGGCCGTTCCTTCAAGAAAAAGAGAAGTAGCTGTTTAATACACAAAAACGAATACAGAGACTCAAACAAAAACGAGAAAACAAGAAATATGTTCCAAACAAAAGAACAAGACAAAACTTAAGAAAAAGACCTTAATGCTATGGAGACAAGGAATGCACTTGATAAAGAACTGAAAGTAATAGTCATAAAAATGTTCAACAAAATTGGGAGAATAGGTGACCACAGTAATAACTTCAACAGAGAAAATATAAAGAAATACCAAATATAAGTCACAGAGCTGAAGAATAAAATAGCTGAACTGAAAAATACACTAGAGGGTTTCAACACTAGACTGATAAAGCAGAACTGATCAGAGAGCTGATAGACTAAGCAACAGAACTTATGATGGTAGAGCAGAAAAAAAGACCAAGAACAACAACAACTTGAAGAACCTTACAGGACAACATCAGGTGGAGTAACATTTGCATTACAGGGGTCCAAGAAAGAGATAAAGGTGCAGAAAACTTACTTGGAGAAATAATGGCTAAAATTTTCCCTTACCTAGGGAAGAAAACAGACATCCAGGTTCAGGAAGTCCCAAGAGTTCCAAAAAAGATGAACACAAAGAGAGCCACACCAAGACATAGTATAATTAAAATGTCAAAAATTAAAGAGAGAATCTTAAAAGCAGCAAGAGAAAAACAAATTTTTATGAACAAGGGAAATCCTATAAGGCTATCAGCAGATTTCTAAGTAGAGTCTTTGCAGGCCAGAAGAGGGTGGCATGACATATTCAAAGTGCTAAAAGGAAAAAACTTCCAACCAAGAATATTGTACCCAGAAAGATTATCATTAAGAATTGAGGGAGAGAGAAAAGTTTTCCAGATAAGCAAAAGTTAAAGGAGTTTATCATTACTAGACTGGCTTTATAAGAAATGTTAAGGGAACTTCTTTAAAGCTTAATACACCAATAAGTAACAGGAAAATATATGAAAATAGAAAACCTCACTGGAAAAAGGTAAATATATAACAAAGATAGTAGATTAATCACATATTAAGGTACTATGAAACTTAAAAAAGTAGTGAAGTTAACTAAAACTATTAATAGATATATCAAATAAAAAGATGTAAAAAGTGACATCAGAAGCATAAAATGTTGGTGGGAGGGAATACAAGTGTAGAGTTTTGGAATGTATTCAAATTTCAGTTACTGTCAACCTAAAATTGTTAGATACATAGGATGATATATGTGAATTTTGCAAACAGCAAAGCAAAACTTTACACAAAAGAAAATGAGAAAAATATCTAAACATAGCACTAAATAGACTCATCAAGGGATGAGAGAAAGAGAAGAAACAGAACTACAAAACAGCCCTAAAACATAAAAATAAAAATAACAGTAAGTACATACCTACCAATAATCACTTTATTTTTTTCTTAATGTTTATTTATTTTTGAGAGAGAGAGAGAGAGAGAGAGAGAAGCTGGGGAGGGGCATAGAGAGAGGGAAACACAGAATCCGAAGCAGGCTCCAGGCTCTGAGCTGACAGCACAGAGTCTGACACAGGGCTTGAACTCACAAGATGTGTGATCATGACATGAGCTGAATTCAAACACTTAACTGAGCCACCCAGGTGCCCCCAATCAATAATCACTTTAAATGGCCCAAATTTGCCAATGAAAAGACACAGAGTGGTTGAACGGAGAAAAAGCAAAAAATATCTATATACTGCCTATGAGAGATTCATTTCAGAAGGACATGCACAGACTAAAAGTGAAGGGATGAAGAAAGATATTCTGTGCAAATAGAAAAGAAAGGAAAGCTATTGTTGCTATATTTCTATAAGACTAAAAAGACTTTAAAACAAAGACTATAATAAAAAACAAATAAGGGTAATACATAATGATAAAAGGGTCAACACAGAAAGAAGATATAACATGTATAAATATGTATGTACCTAACACAGGAGGACCAAAATATATAAAGAAAATATTAATAGACCAAAAGGGAGAAATTGACAGCAGTAGTAGGGAATATTAATAGTAGAGGATAATTAATAGTAGGGGATATTAACACCACACTTACATCAATGGATCATCCAGACAGAAAATGAAGGAAATATTGGCCCTAAACAACATGTTAGACCAGATAGACTTAATATATAGAGAAAATTCCACCCAAAAGCTGCAGAATACACATTCTTCTTAAGTGCATATGGAACATTCTCCAGGATACATCACATGTTAGGCCACAAACAAGTCTCAATAAATTAAAGAAGATTAAAATCATACCAACCTTCTTTTCTAACCACAATGTTATGAAATTAGAAATCAATTACAGGAAAAAAACCTAGAAAAAAAACCACGGAGGCTAAACAACATGCTACTAAACGACCAATGGGTCAATGAATAAATCAAATAGGAAATAAAAATATACCTGCAGACAAAGGAAAATGGAAACACAACATTCCAAAATCTATGAGACATAGCAAAAACAATTCTAAGAGGGAAGTTTATAGTGATACAAGTCTACCTTAAGAAGCAAAAATCTTGGAGCGCCTGGGTGGCTCAGTCGGTGGTTAAGCATCGACTTTGACTCAGGTCATGATCTCATGTTTCATGAGTTTGAGCCCTGTGGTGGGCTCTGTGCTGACAGCTCAGTCTGGAGCCTGCTTGGGATTCTGTGTCTCCCTCTCTCTCTGCCCCTCCCCTGCTCTCTCTCTCTCTCTCTCTCTCTCTCTCTCTCAAAAATAAATAAACATTAAAAAAATTTAAAAAAAAAACAAGAAAAATTTCAAATTAATAACTTAAGCTTACCCTTAAAGGAACCAAAAAAAGAAAGCAAACAAAACACAAAGTTAATACAAGGAATGAAATAATAAACATCAGAGTAGAAATAAATGCTATAGAGACTAAAAAAAAATAGTAAAGATCAACAAACTTATGTTTCTTTGAAAACATAAACGAAAATTGATAAACCTTCAGCCAAACTCATCAAGAAAAAAAGAGAGGTAATACATAAAATCAGGAATGAAAAAGAAGTTAAAACTGACACCACAGAACTACAAAGGATTATAAGTGACTACTACAAAAAATTATGCACCAACAAACTGGACAATCTAGAAGAAATGGATAAATCCCTGGAAACATACAATATTTCAGGACTGAATCAGGAAGAAATAGAAAATCTAAACAGACTGATTATATTCATAATGAAGTTGAATTGGTAATTAAAAAAACCAAAAACTAATGAAAATCCAGAACCAGAAAGTCACAGGTGAATTATACCAAACATTTAAAGAACAATTTATACCTATTTTTCTCAAACTATTCAAAAAAAATCTGAAAAGGAAAAACTGTTTCTAAATTCATTCTACAATGCCAGCATTACCCTCATGTCAAAACCAAAGACGCTATAAAAAAGGAAAATTACTGGCCCAAATCTCTGATGGACATAGATGCAAAAATCCTAAAAAAAATTAACAAACTGAATTCAACAATATTATTAAAAGAATAATTCACCATGATCAAGTGGAATTTTTTCCAGGAATGCAAAGATGGTTCAATAAACATAATCATGTGATACATCACATTAACAATAGCAGAATAAATATCATATGATCATTTCAATAGATGAAGAAAAAACATTTGAGTATATTCAAAATCCATACATGATAAAAACTCAACAAAGTGGTTATCAATGAAATATACTACAACAAAATAAAAACTGTATATGACCAATTCACTGCTAACTACGTAATGGTGAGAAGCTGAAAGCTTTTTCTCTAAGATCAGGAACAAGAAAAGGATGTCCATTTTTGCCACTTTTATTAAACATAGTACTAGAAGTCTTAGCCATAGCATCAGACAGGAAGAAGAAATTAAGGGAATCCAAATTGGTAAGGAAGAAGTAAAACTTTTACTATTTGCAGATGACATAATATTATATATAGAAAATCCTAAAGACTCCACTAAAAAATATTAGAATAAATGAATTGAGTCAATTTGCAGGATATAAAATTGATATACAGAAGTTTGTTGCATTTCTCTACACTAATACACTATCAGATAAATTAAGAAAATGAGTCTATTTGCAATTATATCAAAAATAACAAAACACCTAAAATAAACTTTACCAATGAGATGGAAGACTTGTACTCTGAAAACTATAAGACACTGATGCAAGATATTGAAGAGGACACAAATAGATATACTGTGTTCATAGATTGGACATATTAAAGTTGTTTAAATATTCATACAACTCAAAGCAATCTACAGATTCAATCCAATCCTTATCAAAATTCCAGTGACATTTTTCACAGAACTCTAGAAAATCATTCTAAAATTTGTATGGAACCACAAAAGACCTTGAATAGCCAAAGTAAGGTTGAGAAAGAACAAAGCCAGAGGTATCATGCTCCCTGATTTTGAACTATATTACAAACTTATAGTAAACAAAACAGTAAGGTACAGGCACAAAAAGAGAAATATAGATCAACAGACAGCCTGGAAATAAACACATGCATATATGGTCATTTAATTTAGAACAAAAGAGTCAAGAATGGACAATGGGGAAAGGAAAGTCTCTTTGATAAATGGTGTTGGGAAAACTGGATATCTATATGCAAAAGAATGAAACAAGACCACTTTCTTATATCATATACCAAAATTAACTCAAAATTAAAAATTTGAATATTAAGACACAAAATCATAAAACTTCTAGAATAAAACAGGCAGTAAACAACTCGACATCAGTGTTAGTAATGGTTTTTAATATCTGACAACAAAGTCAAGGGAAACTAAAGCAAAAATAAACACGTGACTACATCAAACTAAAAAGCTTTGGCACAGCAAAGGAAACCGTCAAGAAAATGAAGAGGGAATCACCGAGTGGGAGAAGATACTTGCAAATGATACATCTGATAAGAGGTTAATATCCAAAATATGTAACAAATTCATGCAACTCAGTAACAGAAAACTAAACAATTCAATTTAAAAATGGTCAGAGAATCTGAATAGACATAATTCCAAAGAAGACATACAGATGCTCAACATCACTAATTATCAAGGAAATACAAATCAAAACCAAAGTGAAGTAATGCCTCACATCTGTCAGAATGGCTATTATCAAAAAAGTGTTGGTTAAGATATGGAGAAAAGGGAATCCTCCTGTGCTGTTGGTGGAAATGTAAATTGATGTAGCCACTATGGCACACCATTTGGAGGTTTCTTAAAAAATTAAAATTTTTACCGTGTGACCCAGCAATTCCACTACTGGGTATCTATCTGAAAAAAATACAAACACTCATCTGAAAAGATGCATTCACTCCTATGTTCATTGTAGCATTAATTACAATAACCAAGATATGGAAGCAACCAGAGTATCTACTGAAGGATGAATGGATAAAGATGTTTTATATGTATTCAATGGAATACTACTCAGCCATAAAAAGAATGAAATGTTGCCATTTGCAACAACTTGGATAGATCTTGAGGATTTATGCTAAGTGAAGTAAGTCAGAGAGAGAAAGATGAATACTATATGATTTCACTTATATGTAGAATCTAAAATATAAAGCATACAAACAAAATAAAACAAGATCCAGACTCATAGATACAAAAAGAAGATTGGTGGTTGCCATAAAGGAGGGGGGTTGAGTGAAATACAAAATGGGTGAAGAGGATCAAGAATTATAAACTTTCAGTTATAAAATAAATAAGTCATAGGGAAGCATGGGGAATATAATTAATAATATTGAATTTACTTTATATGACAGCAGGAAGTAACTAGATTAACTGTGGTGATCATTTCACAGTATATACAAAC
This sequence comes from Puma concolor, assembly GCF_028749965.1. Classification (NCBI taxonomy): domain Eukaryota; kingdom Metazoa; phylum Chordata; class Mammalia; order Carnivora; family Felidae; genus Puma; species Puma concolor. Next base: position 21,256,165 of record NC_141677.1, read on the forward strand.
GTCAAATCACTGTTGTACACTCAAAACTAATATATTACAATGCATAACTAGTTTTTTTGCACTTTGCTCTACTGCACTTCACAGATACTGTGTGTGTGTGTGTGTGTGTGTGTGTGTGTGTGTGTGTGTTTAGCAAATTGAAGGTTGTGGCAACCCTGGGTCAAGCAAGTCTTTTGGTGCCATTTTTCCAACAGCATTTGCCCACTTTGTGTCTCTATGTCACATTTTGGTAATTCTCGCAGGTTTCAAATATTTTCATTATTATTGTATTTGTTATGATGATCTGTGATCAGTGATTTTTGATGTTACTATTGTCATTGCTTTTGGGGTGCCATGAACTATGTCCATAAAAGACAGTGAACTTAATCAATAAACACTGTGTGTGTCTGACTGGAGATGTAGTGGAAATAGCAAGAGAACTAGAATTAGAAGTGACTAAGCCTGAAGATGTGACTAAATTGCTGCAATCTTACGCAATCTTAAAACTTCAGTGGATGAGGAGTTGCTTCCAATTGATGAGCAAAGAAAGTGTTTTCTTGAGATGGAATCTACTCCTGCTGGAGATGCTGAGAAGATAGTTGAAATGACAACAAAGGATTCAGGATTATTACATAAACTTAGTTGATAAAGCAGCAGCAGGGTTTGAGAGGACTGAATCCAATTTTGAAAGAAGTCCTACAGTGGGTATAATGCTATTGAACAACATCATATGCTATGGAAAAATTATTTGTGAAAAAAAAGATTCAATTGATGTGGCAAACTTCACTGTCTTATTTTAAGAAATTACCACAGCCATCCCAACCTTCAGCAACCACTACCCTGATCAGTCAGTAGCCATCAACATTGAGACAAGACCCTCCACCAGCAAAATTAGGATTCACTGAAAGGTCAAATGAGGGTTGGCATTTTTTAGCAATAAAGAATTTATTTATTTATTTTCAGAGAGAAAGAGTATGAGCGGGGGAGGGACAGAGAAAGAGGGAGAAAGGGAATCCCAAGTAGGCTCCACATTCAGCAGAGCTGGGTGCAGGGCTCGATCACATGAACGTGAAATAATGATGTGAGCCAAAATCAAGAGTCAGTTCCTTAACTGAATAATAATAATGGGTAGGGAAAAAACAAGAGAAACAAATGCTGGCAAGGATGTGGAGAAAGGGAAACCAGTTTGAACTATTGGTAGGATTGTGAACTGTACAACCACTATGGAAAAAAATACAGAGGATCTCAAAAAATTAAAAACAGAACTACCATATGATCCAACAATTCCTTTTCTGGGAATACATCTAATGAAATGAAAACAATAACACAAAATGTTATCTGCACCCCCATGTTTATAACAGCATTATTTACTACAGTCAAGACATGGAAACAGCCTAAGTGCCCATTGATGGATGAATGGATAAAGATGTGATACACACACACACACACACACACACACACACACACACACACACACACAGGATTATTATTTAGCTATAGAAAAAACAAGAAAATTCTTCCATTTACAACAACACGAGATGAATCTTAAGGGCACTATGAATCTAAGGGCTAAGTGAAAAACGCCAAAGAAAGACAAATACTGCATGATATCACTTACATGTGGAATCTAATTAAAACAAACAAACACTCCTAGAAAAAGAGATTATATTTGGTAACCTCCAGGTTACCAGACCTGGAGGGTGGGTGGAAGGGAAATTCGAGAAGGTAGTTAAAAAGTACAAACCTTCAGTTATAAGATTAGCTAAGTACTTGGAATGTAAGGTATAACATAAAGACTGTAGTTAATACTGCTGTGTGATATATATACGTGTTGTTAAGAGAATAAATCCTAAAAGTAATCATCCCAAGGAAAAATTTTTTCTTTTTTCTTTTTCATTTTATTGTATCTATGTGAGATGTTGGATGCTTACCAAAATTGTTGTTGTAATCGTTTCACAATATATGCAAGTTAAACCATTATGCAGTACACCTTGAATTTATACAGTGATGTATGTCAACTATGTTTCAGTAAAACTGGAAAAAATGTAATAATATTTGGAAATTAATTCCAAAAGTAGACCTCCCAAAAAACATTGGACAATGTAATAAGTGGAGTCTCCTTAGTTGCCTGTTTCCAAGGGAGCTTGACTATGTAAATCTTGACATACATTATTAAAGTAGCTCAGAATTTGTCCTTTTCTTGAGTACTTATTAACTACACATATTGAGTATGTTATTGTGCATTTAACCTCATTTTGCTAATAAACTGATATTTACTCAATATTATATAATTACAGGCAATACCAGAGGCCATGGTTATGTTTTCTCCTACAATCCTACTCCAGGTAAGTCACCCTCCTTTCCTCATCACCAACAGCCATTCAGATACCTTTCAGGTAATCTGGCTGAGAAATGAGAGCTTGGAATTTGTAGTTTGACAAATGTGCATTTAGATCTTGTCTTTAGATCTCAGGAAAATTCCTCTGTGTCTCAGAATCCTCATCTGTAAAATGGATATAATACCTCCTAGAATGGTTGAAATGGTAGAGAGAGGACTTATGTAAATCCTCCCACATAGTGAGCAGTGAATTATTAACAGCTACTATTATTACTAACTGGCTATTCTTTTCACTGCCTGGGCGTTTTTTTTTCCCATCAGGGATTGTCACTGTGTTCATCTGCCTTTTGCATCAACAGGGGAAGCCCATTTCTCGTGCCAGAACATTAGTCATGAGAATTGTAAACTCCAGTTCAGGGGCCTGCCTCTAGACTGATAGGGTTAAAGTCAGAACACTTTCCTGAAGGTGAAGGTATAGATAGGGTCTCATACTTTGTACAGAAATCTGTACTGTGATTACTTTTTATTTTGATTCTTTTAAATCTCTGACTCACCAGAACACTGATAACCCAAGCTACCCACACCTGTGGAAAGGGTTAGTAGCTAATTCTAAGAGTCATATACTTTGTGTTTAATTGTTATGTTCTCAGAGTGTTGTCATTACTTCCAGATGGCATTTCCCCTAAGATCACCTCAATCTTACCCCGTGGTTCTGCTCACTTTCCCCACCCTCATTTTTGGGGGGTCTACCACCCCAGGATTTAATACCCGTTTCTTTGTGTGTGTATAAGAAGCTTTTAGTTTCTGTTGAAAGGAGCCATTTGCCTATATTTGTGCTAAGTTTAGTTGTTTTCCACTTTAAAAAGTGAACTGAGTTAGATAATATTTGACTATTTCTACAGATGTGGCCAGGGCACTTCAAAAACACTTCATCAGGGGATTTCACATTTTTGTTGCTTTTTAAAATGCTTTGACTCATTCTGAAAAGAGACAAGTGGAGCTTAAAATTCTCTTTCTCAAGGGTTAGGCCACGAATGTGTTTTGGAGCAGATTTGGGGAATTGGATTCTGAATCTGACTTTGGAGGCAGAATTTCAGTGTGGGAACCAGAACCTTTAGGAAAAAATTACAGTAACTGAAATGTTTCAACTACATAATAGAATGTTTGGATGGGTTACAAGAGGAAAAAAAGGAGTAGCTCAATAATTTGGTGTGTGTGGCCTTTTTTTCCTTCCAAGTCCAGGGAAAACAAGTGATTCTTAACTCACAGTGTTCACTGCTTCTCAATCTCTAATAAAGAGGTTGTGGGAATTAGACATTAAAAGACTTTAGCAAAACATCTAGAAAACAATGGATGTTCAAACAAACTTTTCACTGAAGCACAAATGACTCTTTGTCAACTGCCAATGCAATTTGATACAAAGTAACTATGGATAAAGTTTTCCAGCTTTTTAAGTTTGGTGATGTGGGTGGGTGACACTTCCTTTGTTTTTACCCCTCTTTGCCAGAATCTTAAGCTGACATTAATAAGGGCCACATGAAGTTGCTCTACATAAATTCTTCCTATAAGTTGAAAAAATCTCCACAAAGAAAAATTACACCACTTTCTGCTTTACAAAGCTGAGTTGAATTCCTAGATGAGGAAGGGAAATCCTATCTTATTATTTTCTTTATATGTTTAAAAGCTTTTAAAAACATATAAAACTACTTTAAATATTTCCATCAGAAAATGTGAGGACAGAGTAGCTTTAAGGAAATTTAGCCTTACCTGTCAAGTAATAACCTTTAAATTAGCACTGCAATATAATGAAGATATTAAAGAACCGACTTGTTAAAAAATATCAGAGGACACAGAATTGAGTTAGAAAAGAGGGTAACAGAATGAGAATACTTATCTCCCTTGCATCTTTATAAGCCGAGTGTAAATACAAACTTTTTGGAATATCCATGGAATATCCATGTTAGGAAGTGGAAATATGCAAAATGGATCCATTACTTTTTGGCCACACTACTTTCAAGGCAATGAAAAGTTAATGAGACTGAGAAACTAGTTAAAGAAATAACTTAAAAGCAAAATTTACCTGCACAATTTTATGTACCCTTCAAAGAGTATTTTTCTATGAGTTATTCTATCTTTCTGCCACTTTGTTAAAAACAATTAAATCTAGGTGATGTAAAATGGGGTGGTATGCCAGTACTTCTCAAACCATATGTGATGAAAAGCCAGTTTTTAAAAATTCACTTGAAAAATGAATTTATTTGACTAATACATTTGCAAGATAAAATGATATGGCAGTATAGAATCGTCATAAAAGTTTCTAAATGCTTTTGTTCACTTCCTGTACTTACTGCAGAGAACAGTTTTTGTATTCACACCTGTCCATAGATGACTGTTAACAGGAGTACTCAATTATAAATTTTTCATAATAGAAGAGCTACAAAATGTATTTTTAAAAGATACATGGAATTATCAAGTGTCATCCGCATGTTTTATCACCTGCACCAGCCTAGAAAGAACCTGGATATGCTTTCTAGTGTCTTTAAGATACAGTAAGTTGTGTATAAATCTCTTGGAGAAATCTTGAAATGTGCTTCACATGTGTGCTCAATGTAAATGTGCTTTTCTTTTGATTTCTGTTCTTTTGCCAGCCCTGTGGCTACTACAGCTGCTTCCCGTGTGTTTAATGTATCAAATTCTCCCTCTTCTGGTTTCTCCATCTCACGCTGTCCCATTTATTTATGCTTTCCCACAATTGAGGGGAAATAGCATTTTCAGTCACTTGGAGGGGAGTTTATTTTGTGTGGCAGTACCTCTAGGATCTGGCATGCTCTAGAAGTGGAAAATATTTCCTTTGATCTTCTCAAGATGGTGGTTTGTAGGGTTCCAAGACAGAGACCAGCAGGATGTGCATGTAATATTATAGCATTTTGGAGGTGGGCCCATTGCCATTTTCACCCTTACAAGGCTGATCCAGGCCACTTTGTTCGGAGCCATTCTTTATTAGTAGATGTGAGAACTTCACCTTTTTTAGGATGCTCTTGGAATTGATTTTTTAATGTTCTGCTAAAGCAGAGGAATCATCCTAGTACTCAGAGCAGGCAATGATAAAGATACAATTTCAGCAGCAAAAAAGGAAACCAAATCCCAAACAGTGGCCACTCCGGCTTACAGCCCAGAGAAATGAGTTGACAGCTATGCGAAGAAGATGTCCAAACTAGTGTGCCTGCTGAAACCATGTGTAGTGATGGTAACAAACCAACTACAAGCTGCTTGGGGATTATGAGGACCAATTATTCACACAGAAGGAAAAGGAACCAAATAAAATACAAAAAAGGAAAAGAGGGAAATTGGGGGAACATACTACATTAAGACCTACAGGTCACAACATAAAAGAATGAAATCTGCATAATTTGGCTATTGCTAAAAGCACTGCTATAATATATATTCAATGGAATACTACTTGGCAATGGAGAAAGAAGGAAATCATGCCATTTGCAGCAACATGGATGGAACTGGATGGTATTAAGCTGAGTGACATAAGTCAGTCAGAGAAAGACAGAGATCATATGTTCTCACTCATATGTGGATTGTGAGAAGCTTAACAGAAGACCTTGGGGGAGGGAAGGGGGAAAAATAGTTACAAACAGAGAGAGAGGGAGGCAAACCACAAGAGACTCTTAAATACAGAGAACAAACTGAGGGTGGATGGAGGGGTGGGGGTGGGGAAGGAAAATGGGTGATGGGCATTGAGGAGGGCCCTTGTTGGGATGAGCACTGGGTGTTGTGTGTAAACCAATTTGACAATAAATTATATTCGTAGAAACAAAAGGAATGAAGTCTTTGGGTTTGTGTCTGTGGACCTTGGATATGTTGTGGTTCCCCAGATCCTCCAGCAATGCAGTGGGAACTGCTTCAGCCCAAAAGAGACTCCTGAAATGATGAGATTCCATGAAGTGGCTTCCTTTCCAAGGGTTACTCAGGCCTTCCAGGATTTTCCCCAGTTAGTTGGGGGCAAGAGAGGGGACAGATGAGAGCCCCATTGTCCTTTAATGGGAGGAACGATGGAGATGCCATGGCAAGTTTGATGATGAGCCATGGTCAGAGCCTGGACACAAAATCTTCTATAATAAATAAATACATGTCCTGCAGCCACAGTTCTGCCTGGTTGTGTGGGCCTGTGTGTTGTGTATCTGTTTCCAAGTGGAAGGTTTAATATAATGATGCTCTTACTCCTGGCTCTCAGCCCCAGGTCAGCCTGTGACTTACAAAGATTAATGCCTACTTTGTGCTTGGCTTTTTCACTTATGGTGTTTTTGCCTGTATATTTATTTGTAATGTTTATTAAATTAAAACAATCTCTGTTTTATAGAAATACAGAGTCCCCAGTTACACTCCAATGACTGAAAAATTCCTGGGGGGAGGTTGAGGCAATCTGTAGTTTCCTAAAAGCTTTCCGCATGGTTCTTTGGCATCAGGGCTGGAAACCCAGTCTTTGGAACCACTGAATGAACTGCTGTTAAGTGTTATTTTCAATTTAACACTTTTCTGTGATTCTAAATTTGAATCTTTTATATACTATTTAAAGACTTCAGGCAGGGGATGAATTGCAAATTTGCTTTTGTTTGGCAAATCCATTCTTCAAAGTGTAAATAAAAAGGGGCAAATAAGAGCTCTGAATGGAGCAATCATGAGGAAAACATACTTTACGTTCCCTCAAGCTTTACTAACAACTACTATGTATACATTAGTTGCAAAATAATCCAAAACCAGTCACAGATTTCCTAAAGATTTGCATAAAATAGTGGTTTGAACAGTAGATTAGCAGGTTGAACACTGTACTTGGAAGGAATAAAAATCACATAATTAAAATTCTTCCCTTTACTGGCCTCCCCTCGCCCAATCAGTGAAACTCCTCCCCCTTAAAAATTGAAGTCCATGCTACTGAAGTTCTTTTTATATGCTAAAGTTCAAACCTCCATGTGTTTAGGTTCATCGTAGAAATAATGATTTGCTATATTCTATCAGAGCCATATTCTTTCTCTCCTTTTCTTCCTGTGAAGGGAGATGTTAGTTGTGACCCATAGCAGAAAATGGGCTCTGGACACTGAATGCACTAAGAAGGCAGCTCTCATTGTAGATATGGGAGTCCACCTGCTGAGGCTGAAAACATTTATCTTCCTGGACTGTCATGGTACCTGACACCCACCATTAAATCTGTCTCTTTGAGCCAAGATGGGTATGTTCCCAAACATTCAAAAACAGGATGTAGAGATGGGAATTTGTATTATTGTGCCTCTTGTTATCCTTTCTACCTTGATGGATTCCTTGATTCTGGGCCGGGCTAGTTTCATAGACATGTGACCAGTACAGCTGCACAGGATACCATTCTTAGATGGGCCTTGGGCTTGGTTTAATTCTTTGCTATCACTGTCTTGACATTCTTAATAATCTTTGAATAAGAGACCCTGCATTTTCATTTTGCATGGTTGTTCCTACCTCTGAGGTTGATTGCCACATGGACTGAGTGGGAAGGGGTAGTTACCCAAAGGAAAAAGAGGGCCTGTTTTTGGAAGAAGGTGAATAAATGACAGTAAGGACAACAAAAACCTTCTGTTATATATAGGTAGGCACTATTTTCATCCCCTTTTGCAGATGGGGGATGCAGAGATGTGTTACCTAATTTGCTGAAGGCCATATAGCAGTGAGAGGTTTAGATATAAGCTCTTTGACTCTAGAAGTGGAACTCTTTTGCACTAGGCTGAGCTGCAAAAGATCTGGGGCAATGTGGGCTAATTAGGCTGGTCACGAATTAACTTTTTAGAGGGGAGCTGTGGTCAAAAGATTGGAAAATGACTTGAAAATAGAACAATCTTTCTGTCCCTGGGAGCAGACAGGTGGGTGGAATTCTGTGCAGCATACCCATTCCAGGCAATGCTGAGAAGTATTGATAAGAGCATATTGTATAGACGAGGGTCATACTTGAGTGTGCAAAGCTTAGAAGTGTTGCACCTCCAGACTGTGTGTTGAAAACTCTTGGCTTGGGTGTCACATGGGGAGTAAATGTGGAAATGTGCTCTCCTGGCACTTCAGCCCTCTTAAGGATTCACATGCTCTGATTTGTCAATTGTTATGGAACCTAAAGAAGTCTTGCATGGAAAACAATGTAAGGCTCTGGTTCCTATGTGGACTTTCTCAACCAGTCAAGAAAAACTTGTAATTGTCACAAGAAAGGGAAAGAAGGCAGGGAAGGAGCCATGTCTCCCTTATCCCACTTCTATCTCTACCCTCCATTTCCATCCCTTCTGCGCTCATGTATCTTTGAATTCTTCCAGTAGCATTGCTATGAAAGTGTGCACATATTCTGCTCTACTGCTCCTAGAGATCTGAGGGAATTTAGCTTTGCTACTAAAGCTTTACTGTAGGATTTACTTCACTCATCAGATCTTCATTACTTTGAACAAATTATTTGGCTTCTCTGACACTTGGCCTCCTCATCTATAAAATGTAATTAACAAATATCCACTGCCCAGGGTTATCCTAAGGATTAAGTAAGGGTCTTTCAATTAGTATGTACTCAATAAGTGTTGATTTCTTCTCTCTTGCCCCAGTACAGTGATCTTTCTAGGGCAATACAGTTGGAAAAAAACAATTGCTAAAGTGATTTGCATAGAAATGGCATTTCAGAATCTGACATACAGGGTTCCTTGCCTCTCCTGAAATGAATTTTCCACAGAAGGTGGTCATTGATGCCCTCCAGCCAGAGTTTGCTGGGAACACACTTGTAGCTGACAAATTGGATTTATTCTCCACTGCAGGGAGGGAGAGCACACAGCTTGGAGAACCATGAGGGTGTCTCAGTGAGTGTTAGAAAAGCCTTCTAGGATTTGGGCTAGTGTTAGGTGATTTGGAGGGAAGTTTCAAAGGAAAAGAGATTTTGCTCTAAATTGGATGCTGTCAGGAAACAGGGGTAATTTTGACTGGGCTTCTTAATACATCTTACCTAGAAGGATATAGAACAGGATAAAACTGTAATGTGTAAAGAAACAACAAGCAGTAATTCATATTATCTAGGAGAGGGGGATATTTGGAATTTAGAAGTTTGGGTAATGTTCATGTTTTGTCTGTGTTCAAATATGATTATGGGATGGTCCTGTTTTTGTCTCGATCCTTCTTCGTCACAGAATGGCCTTGTCTGATGTTGATGTTTTACAAGATGTTTATGTTCAACAAGAGAACACCAAGATCTGTCTATGAGTACCAAGCCAGCTTCCAGATGATAGGGGACACCTTTCTCTTTCTTGTGATTTTTTCTTTTTTTGTTTTAGTTTTATGCTTTATCATAGTTATTTATAGCACTGACTAGTGCATGACAAGAATTGTTCTGAGAGCTTCACAGACATTAGGAATAATAATACCCTTAAAAACTTAGTACTTTTATTACCCTAATTTTATAAATGGGGAAACTAAGACTCAGGTAAAATAACTTGCTCAAAGTGACACAGCTCATGGCTGACAGAGCTAGGATTGAACCCCAGGCAATATGGCTCTTTTCAGGGTTTCTATGCTATAGCAAGGAAGGCAGGATTGTGTTTGTCCTAGAAGGCAGCCTTCAGTGTTTTTATGGGTTTTTTAAAGCTATTTAAAAAAAAATTGTTCCTTCTTGACACTTCTCATTCCATCATTGATCCCAGATTCTCTGCATTTATTAAAAAATCTTGATGGAGTACCTACTGTGTGCACACAGTGTGTGTGTGTAATACAAATGTTTCCATGCCTCCTGTGGGCAGTCTCCCTTCTCTGCTGCTCCTGTGTTAAAGAATCTATACTCTGATATCTGTTTATGCAAAGCAAGAGACAGGTTATTTCATTCTCTCTCTGTCTAGTTGTGGACAAGGGAGATAGTGAATCTTGAGGGCATATCAAGTAACAGACCTGCTGCCAACAATTTCTGTGTTGTCAACACCTGAATAAATGGGATGAGATAGTCACATTCCAGAGAGCACTACAATAGTTCTAGGACAGAGTGGAAGATGGATTATGTTGGCAGATGAAATGCTTACTGCTGTTTGGATGTTGGGGTCAGAGACAGTGGAAAGAGGCAGAACGCTCTATGTGATCAGTTTATAGACACAGTGACACTTTTTTCCTTGACACTTCTCTTGGCAGTACATCCTCCAAAGGAATTAAAATTAAGACTCTTCCTGAAGCTATAATCTAAAACCATCAGTAATCTCTGTAGTATTTCTCTAGGGCAAAAAAATGAAGACAAAAACCCAAAAGGAAATGTCAAATGCATGTGGAAATAGGAAAGATGAATTCAAAGCTGGTAAAGACTCAGGATGTTTGATTCTAGGGAAAATATCCATGAGCAAAAAGCTTGCCTTCCTTCTAGTAGTCCATCTAGTAGCAACTACTAGAAGGAAGTTCTTCCTCATATCCCACTTAATTCTCTCATGCTATAGTTAATTCACTTCTTTGCAGGCTTAGTCATAAGACAGAAGCAAAATTATCTGTTGGAAAAAATCCTTGATAAGCCCTGTGCTCAGCTTTTCCTCAGTATTCAATTTCCCCTCCTAGATATACTTTCACTGGCTCTCCAACCTGGAATCCCTTCCTCAACAAATTGGTTTTGCTTTCTGGTCAAAGTCACTTTGGGAAGAGAGGGCAAACAAATCATGTTGGAATGTGAACTGCAAGAAATGCTTTTAGTTCTCAAAGTGACTGTTAATATCTTGTCCAGAAATAATGGCTTAATCCAAAGGGATGAAGAACTAGTTTCGGAATATCAAGCATCAACTATTGTCCTTCCTAGAAAAGACTGTCAATCTGATTTTCATAAACCTTTGCATGGTACCAAGGAACTGGGTACCTGTTCAATCCTCATAGGAGGTGTCCTCTGTGGAGGATTGATGATCATCATTGAGTTAAATAATGCATATGTAAAGTACTTATCATAGATTCTATTTCATGGTTAGTGCTTAATGAAAGGTAGTCAAGCATTATAATCTATTAAATTGTTTTTCACATACTTTGGCTATTACTCATATGGCACACTGGTCTCAGGTAATTCAACCTGCAAACTTGAGGTTATGATCTTGAGGCTATGATCCCACGTAAGAGATTCATGTGGGATTTGGTGTCTGGGAGTGCCACTTGCCCCTCCTCCATTCCAGGGCATCCTGTCCTCACAGGACAAATATGTTTGGTCCTTGCTGTGCTTTCTGTAACCAATGTTGGTGATCTAAATTTCTTTTTATTAGTATATGACTTTTCTACCTTATACTTTGGCAATCTGAGCTAAAATATTGTGTTAACTTCAGCCAGTTCAGAAGTTGACAGAGTCTCTAGTACTCACATTGGACATACACCAAAGATATCTGAAACCAGACACTTTTATAGAGAGCTGTGTGGATTTAGGTCAAGTTGTGCCCTAATTCTGACATAATTATCTGGGATAAGAGGTTGCCATTGAATTTCTTTGGGGAAAGTGAAGCCTCTCTTATAGCTCTCCTGGTAATTGGAATCATGATCCTGAATGAGGCTTTCAGGTCAACACAGAAGGACAAGAAAGCTTTAGTTGCAAAATGCAACATGGAAACCTCCTGGGTTAGACCTAAAGATATATGGAAAAGGTTCCTTTGGGATGATTATGCTCCTCATTTAAGGACCAACCTGAGAGTAAATTATAGTAGTCCTAGAGGAGGGATCATTAAGGATGTGGCATGAAGTCACTTATTCATGACTACAGTAAGAATAATGTAAAAATACAAGTAGAAGAGGGCCAAATATTCAGTGGTTGTTGTGGCTCCTTTCTTAGCCTGGGTTCCCTAGAAAACAAAGGGAAATCTATTAATACCTCACTGGCAGTGCATTCACAGGTAAGGAGGAGTGAAGATAAAAAGATAAAAGTCAGAGAAGGCAGGATGAAAAAGATAAGGTAGTACATTCCCAAGCTGACCACAGCTTTGTAACAAGATGACCAAAGGGTCTTACAGAAAGTCTTTGAGAGACCATATGGATCTCCTGCCTCTCTAATCCAGCTTTTAGAGATAGGGGGCAGAGAAAGAAAGAGGAGTTCATCCTCATCCTGTATGTTGATCACATTTTTGCTTCTCTGAATATCAATTCCCATATGCTTCTGGGTTCCAAGAGAGTCTTTTGGCATCTCATACCTCAGGGGTGACCAGTGACCCCTAAATAGATGGTACACAGTATGGGAATGAGCAAGATATTGTTGTGGCATGTTCAAGAGATACTGAAGGATCAGGACCAGCTGACTCAGCAGGACCTGAAGTCAGTAGCAGGAGAGATGGCAGCAGCAGAGACCTGGTTCCTTGACAACAGGGACAATGCAAGCCGATGTTAGGGATGCTCGAGCTAGAGAGCATGGTAAGTGTACAGTTCTAGGGCAATACATTTCCAATCTTCTCTCTCTCTCTCTCTCTTTTTCCCAAAGAAGATCCTTTGCTGAGACCTATTTAAAACTGAAATGTCCTTAATTCAAATAAACTTCAACTCAGCTGAATCGTTGATGTCTGCTCTAGGTCAGGGTTTCATGGTGAAAAAAATATGTCCCACCTACAAAGACATTGAAATACATTCACAAGAGTGTGAATATACTCAAGATCTCTGTCCTAACTTCTTCAGGGTTTGATTGAGCTTTTCAGATTTGTGTATCTGCCTGATGAAGAAATTCCCATAGGCCTAGTGACCTTGGTGTCTGTGATGTAGATCATGTCCTTATCGATATAGAAGTCAACCTTGAAGCTGACTGAAATTTGCTGTTTAGGGAAGAGATGTTACTGGTCCACACAAGGTTTTTAATTTTGTGTTTGAAGGCAAGGAGCTGGATACGTAACTCCTACCCTATGAGGTCCAGGAAGCCAATTAACTAGGCAATAGGAATGGGGTGTAGAGCTTGAAGATGCAGACAGTTGAGAGCTAAACCCTCTCCTTCATTTCATCATAAAACACCTTCAGCTGCTGCAAAAAGCTTTTTTTTTGTGGTAGTTGGAGTGCACATTGTCATCTCTAGGGAACTGCAGGTGACAGGAATTTGCAGGAGTGTCTGAAAAGTTCCTAACAGACATGCAGGTCACCTTTCTGCATGGATAGAATCTTGTGCCCATATTTCTCCCACAGTTTCAGGTGAATTGCTCTTGTCGATTTTCATGGGGTACATAGAGCAATGACAAGTGGCACAGATATGAAAAATGAGGTTAAGGGGGAAAACATGAGTTCTGCAAATAGTTATGGAGCCTTTGTGATCATAGGATTCCTGGGTATATCTCATAGCCTATTTTTATTTTTTTTACCACTTTCATGGAAGTAAAGGTAGATATTAAAAATATCATGCTGGGGTGCCTGGGTGGCCCAGTTGGTTAAGTGTTTGACTTTGGCTAGGTCATGATCTCATGGTTTGTGGGTTTGAGCCCCATGTCAGGCTCTGTGCTGAACAGCTCAGAACCTGGAGCCTGCTTTGGATTCTGTGTCTCCCTCTCGCTCTGCTCCTCCCTCACTCACACTCTCTCTCTCTCTCAAAAATAAACATTAAAAATTTTTAAAAATATCATGTAATAGGATCCCTGGGTGGTTCAGTTGGTTAAGCGTCCAACTTCAGCTCAGGCAATGATCTCATGGTTCGTGAGTTCAAGCCCCACACTGATAGTGCAGAGCCTGCTTGGGATTATCTCTTTCTCCCTCTCTCTCTGCCCCTCTCCCACTTGCTCTCTCTCAAAAAAGTAAACTTAAAAAATATATCATGCAGTTGCATACCCATATTTCTTCCCAGTTCTTCTTAGCATCACTACCTGAAGAACCCACAGGATAAGGACGTGATGGACACCTTCTTTCCTTGTGTGCAGTGAAAGGACAATGGGATTCACAGTGTTTGGTGCATAGGTTTTCCATGCTTTTATTATTCCTTGGGATAATGGTTTGACCCATCCAGAAAAGGGTCAGAAATGAGGGGTGCATGGGTGACTCGGTGAAGCATCTAGCATTTGACTTTGGCTTAGGGTATGAACTCACGGTTTGTGGGTTTTAGCCCTACATCGGGCTCCCCACTGACAGTGCTGAGCCTGCTTTGGGCTCTCTCTCTCTCTCTCTCTCTCTGTCTCTCTCTCTCCCCCCCCCCTCTGCCCTTCCCCTGTCTGTGCTGTCTCTCTCAAAATAAATAAATAAAGTTAAAAAAATAGGAAATGAAGTGCTTCTTTTTATTAATAGCTGGCTATGTGTCTAATGTCAACACCATTTCCCCTTCCCAAAGAGGGCTTCTCATATAAAACCGAGTTTGAGAACATGGTTGAACCAAGAGGTAGAATGGGAAATCTGTTCTCTTGCCATTGACAGTGGATAGCTGGGTTGAGCCAGTCTAGGTTGGAGCAATACTAGATTGGAGCATGGTCTAAGTTCATTCCTAGGGGCTAAACTTTGGGTACTTATCACATGGACAAAGGAAGTAGGAAGAGGCAGTGGAAAGAGGGCCCACTGGGATTGGACAAGAAATGATTAGGAAGTAGTCTGAGGCCTGGATTCTGTCTGTGAGGCTTAGTAGCATCCCACTAGGAAAAGCAGATCGGTTGAATGCTGTAAGCTCTACCAATTAAATTTACAACTAAATTTTCTCTTGGGAGGAGCCATAGGAAGGGATGAATAACTGGAAAAGAGAAAGCAAATACACTTCTTCCTTAGATGTAAGCCTGTCTAGAAATATGAGGTGACAGACAGGGAAACTATTCCCACCTCAACACTCCCCACTTCTACAGATCAAGATCCAAGCTTTCTATAATTTTCAACATCTTCCACAGTCCATTTTCAGTCTCATCTTCTAAGACACATGCTCCGACCAGCCTAATTAAGCAGCTGGACCTTCCTTGAGCACATTCCCCATGTCCATGAGTTTTCTCATGCCATTCCCTCAGCCTGGAATGTCCTCCCTGACACTCTCTGGTTGTAGAAATTTTATCCATCTCTGCAGGCCCAATTCAAATGGCAGCTCCACCATGCAGCTTTCATGATTGGAAGTATCTTATTCATTCTTTGAAATCCTGTACCTCTGTCTACTTCTCTCACATAGTTGATCAAATGCTACCTTATAATGCAGTTAAAGGAGAGATGCTGGCTTGCTTTCATTCTTCTTTGTATTGACTCATTGGTGCCTAAGATGATGTCTAAGATATTGACTGTGGAATAGTAAGAGTTCAGCAAATATTTGCCAACATAAATCGAATTCCAGGGTACTTTATGGAAAACAAGGAAAGGTTACAGAGTGGAAGTGACCAGTATTTCTCTTCTGCTGCTGCTTAATATGTTTCACTTCATACCCAGTCATGTGGAGGAGGTCGTAGAGATGACTAAATTAAGGCAGAAAGTGGA
This sequence comes from Puma concolor, assembly GCF_028749965.1. Classification (NCBI taxonomy): domain Eukaryota; kingdom Metazoa; phylum Chordata; class Mammalia; order Carnivora; family Felidae; genus Puma; species Puma concolor. Next base: position 21,271,859 of record NC_141677.1, read on the forward strand.
AGGATGGAAGACTTATGAGATCCAATTATCATTATTTTTTTTGTAAATGTGGAGCTTCTTGTTCTTGCAATGGGCAAAAAGTGTGCTCTACTGCAGCTCAGTGCCGTTTCACAGTATGACCCATCTGTTATAATTGCTTTGTGAACACTTGTTCTGATATTTTGTCTGACATGTGTGTCAAAGACCAAATGATAAAACTGATATGAATTAGTGAGAATAACTTCAAATTGAAGGGGGGAAATGGCACTTAGAACAAAAATGAAACATAAGTAGGAGAAATTGGGGAACTAGCTGACAGTTGAAGATCATTCTGGAGTGTACTGGGAGTCAGATCTGCTAAATAATGTACTTAGTAGTGAAGACTTCTGTTGACCTGAGAAGAGGTTGGTACTAGAAATCAGGAAGTCTGTGTTCTTTTCATAGCTCTAATCTTCTTTAGTAATTAGGTTCAATTGGTTTCCATTTTTCCAATTACAAAATGGCTTTGAGATATTGCAAAGCATCTATGTCCCAGAGAATATAGAGTACACAAAAGATACTCTCTTCTAGTTCATATTCTCAGAACCTCTGGCCTTTAATTCTATTAGAACAATGGCTCATCCAGAGTAATATTTGTGTTCATTGACTGCAAAGTTATTTTCTAAGGTGCAACTGTGTGCAAGGCTCTTCAATATGTTCTGGGAATGGAAACATGAATAAGACAGACACCTTTGAGGTCAAATAGTATTTGGTTCTAGCCAAGTCTTCTTTATGTGTGAGAACTTGGCCACTGTGATTTCCATATCTAAGCCCTTTTTCTCATAAAAGTGAGATGGCAATAGAATACTGCTTAAAGAATTGTAAAATTATGTAACATAAAAGTGCGAAAAGCTTTCCACAGAATGTCTGGAACATAGAAGGCCACTAACAAATGTAAGCAGTGATGGTGATAATAGTTTGATTGTATCAGAATGACAGATGAGCTGGGAGCTGGAGGGAGGCATAAAGAGCAAGATGAATTAATCATATGAAAACTTTAAAAATTTTTAGGGGCACCTAGGTAGCTTAGTCTGTTAAGTGTCCAAGTCTAGATTTTGGCTCAGGTCATGATCTCGTGGTTCATGGGTTCGAGCCCCACATTGGGCTCTGTGCTGGTAAGCCCCATGTTGGGCTCTGTGCTGGCAGCACTTCTCTCTCTCTGCCCCTCCCCTGCCTCCTCTCTCTCTCTCAAAATAAACATTAAAACATTTTAAGATAAGCTGTGGTACATTCAGACAATGGAATATTATTTTTTGGAATATTATTTAGTGCTAAAAAAAAATGAGCTGTAGAGTAATATCACCAGAGGGTGAAACAGATCATTCCTGAATTTGTTTTAGCTCACAAAAAGAACTGACAACTAGTCATGGACAAGACACAACTAGAACATGGAGGTGAAGCTAAAGCACCCTGCATCGCAGAGATCAAGACAGCCTGCATTGGAAAGCTAAGAGAAGTGGCTACAGGCTGACTGCATTGCCCCTCCCCATGGCCAACACAGCACCATGTGGAGAGGACTCTCCAGAGCTTATGGTTTCTCCAGTGGGAAAAATGAGGGCATTCCAGTGACCCCTTCCAGTGTTATGTGTCACTTCATGGGAGCCCATACTCTTGTCTAACCCATGAGGATTGCTGGGGAGTCTGTGGGCTCAACCATGGAAAATCTGACTATGACAGAGAAGGGGGAGGAGTTTCTAACAACCAATCTGCAGAACCAAGTTGGTGGTATATAGTGACCAGGGAACAAAGTGGGGTGCAGGTATGCCTGATTTAGGTTCTTAAGCAAGTTTGACTGGCCCTAGAGTATGGTTTGCTCATTCCCAGTCTCCATGTACTGCTGTGGAACATGACTCTTAGCCCCATATAAGCAGAACGGCTGGTGAGAAAACCTGGAAGCTCTGTAGTCTAGCAATGCTCAAAGTGAGAGGCAGACAAGCAGAGCTGATGGTATGCAGTACAAAGCCAGTGGCCCTAGGCAGCGAGGGAACTTGGAGCATGGGTTGGCTCAAGAGCACACAGAGCCTTATTGGCTTTAGAGCTCCTTCTCCTGCTGTACCCAGGCAAGAAACTAATTCATAGCCCCACTTATTGCTGAATAAGCCTTCAGACTACCTGACCAGGAAACCTAACCAGGACACATGGGAAGCTATGTAGTCTCTCCAACACTCATTACAGTGGTACTAGAACAGAGAGCATAGCCATGGCTTTCCCCATCTGCAGAGCAAAACTGGTAACCTCACTTGACCAGGAAATTTAGTGTACATTTTTGCCTGATTCCAATCCCTAAACAACAAGCCCTTATGCTGGCCCTGGGTCTTATTCTGTTGCCCTGACAAGACAGGGAAGCTAATTCACAGCCTCACCTATTACTGAGTATAGTAACCAGTCAGGATTGAAAGCCTGACCACAGTATCCAGGCAATTGAAGAGTCCTTCCTACAGCTTTAGTTGGTCAGAGAACAAACCAACAGTCCTACCTAGCTTCTCTTAACCAGTGGCACACCACCCAACCCCTGACCGAAAGCTCAAACAGTTGCCTTGTCCAAAAATAGACCTTAATAGCTGGGCCCACTTGCCAAAGACCATTTCTAGCAGACATGCCTCCAAACCCCAACTAAGCTGAATGGTAAAGAACTGTCTTGGCCACAGTGAACCCGTAATGTCTGGAAGAGGAGCCCATTTACTCAAATGCACAGATAATAATGTAAAGAATCAAGAATTACAAAAAAAAAATCAAGTAAATATAACACAACCAAAGAAACCATTAAAACGCCAATAACTGACCCTAAAGAAATGAAGATATATGGCCTTTCAAAGAATTCAGGATAATTTTCTTAAAGATTAGTGAATTGGGGCGCCTGGGTGGCGCAGTCGGTTAAGCGTCCGACTTCAGCCAGGTCACGATCTCGCAGTCCGTGAGTTCGAGCCCCGCGTCGGGCTCTGGGCTGATGGCTCAGAGCCTGGAGCCTGTTTCCGATTCTGTGTCTCCCTCTCTCTCTGCCCCTCCCCCATTCATGCTCTGTCTCTCTCTGTCCCAAAAATAAATAAACGTTGAAAAAAAAAAATTAAAAAAAAAAAAGATTAGTGAACTACAAGAACACACAAATAACTAAATGAAAGTAGGAAAACCATGAATGAACAAAAAAAAAGATAGAAATCATCAAAACAAATAAAAATTCGAGTTGAAAAATACAATACAATTATTTAACTAAAAAATTCAGTGGAGAGCTTCAAAAACATACTTAACTATTCAGAAGAAAGAATCAGTGACATGAAAGATGGGATATTTGACATGATCCAGTCAGAGGAGAAAAAAAAGAGCAAAGAGAGTTTATAGGACCTATGGAATACAATAAAAACAAGCAACATTTACATTATAGTGACTAGAAAAGAAGAAGAAAGGGAAGTATGTTCAACCCCAAATAGGTTGAACCTAAATAGGCCTTCACTGAGTCACATTAGAATTCAATTGTCAAAAGACAAAGACAAAGAAGGTATTCTAAGAGCAGTAAGAGAAAAGAGAGAAAATACAAGGGATAAACCATAAGATCATCAGTGGATTTCTCAAAAACAAAACAACAAAAAACATTTTAGGTTAGAATAGGGCTGACATATTCAAAATATTGAAAGAAAAAAAAATCCACAGAAGATTCTATACCTGCTAAAGCTGTACTTCAGAAATTAAGGAAGGATAAAGACTTTCCTGAATAAACAAAAGCTGAGGGAGTTCATTACCAGTAGACCTGCCTTACAAGAAATTCTAAAGGAAGTTCTTTAAATGAAAGTAAAATAACGTTAATTAACATTATAAAAACATAAGAAGATAGTGTAAAACTCACTGGTAATGGTAAATATACAGTCAGAATTAGATTCTGTAATGTGGTAATGATGGTGCATAATTAACTTACAACTCTAACTTAAAAGTTAAAAAACAAACAGTAAAAATGTCTATAACTACAATAATCTGTTTTAGTTACACAATAAAAAATATGCACATTGTAACATCAATAATCTAAAATGCAAGGGGGAGAAGAATTAAAAGCATAAAGTTTAGGAATTCTTTGAAGGTGTAATTAGCTTAAAATATTTTAAGATATTTTATGTAATATAAAATAGTAACCATAAGAAAAAAACTTGTAGCAATTGCACAAAAGAACATGGTAAAGAAGTCTAAGTATACTGATACCAAAAGATAACACACACACAAAGACAGCATGATAAGATAAAAGGAACAATGGATCTACAAAACAACCAGAAGACAATTAACAAAACAGTTGTTAGTCCTTACTTATTAATAATTAAGTTAAATGTAAACATCTTAAATTATCCAATCAAAAGACACAAAATGGCTGAATGGATTAAAAAACAAGATCCAATGATATGCTGCTTACAAGAGCACTTGTACTTCACTTTACTCTTTTTTTTAAGTTTATTTTGAGAGACAGAGAGAGTAGTTGATTATCACAAGTTTTTACAAGCAGCAGAGCTGAAAGTCCAAAGTCTTAGAAATCCATGCCACCACCAGGTGGAACCTGGTGGGCATAGCGGTACTCCTGTGGGGAAGGAAAACAGAGGCATGGGAACAGGCGGTGTGGTTTGAGGATCTGGGTGGCTCTGGGAGAGACAGTTCCTCTTCTTGGAGTGCATTTGGCATTTGGGAGAGGCAGCACTGCCTCTCAGGGGGCAAAAGAAATGGCGGGTGCCAATGTGTTGCCCTGTTCAGTAGCATAGGAACATAGACACCTGCTGAAGGCAGCAAACTTTGATGCCAGCTTTTTGCTGTGCTTTATCATAAATTCTAAACCCCATGCAATCACGTGACTGCTATTCTGGCACTAACTGGCACCAGTCACAACATGGCATGACCCTCCCCCAGAGGATTAGCACAGGTTTGCTCCACACCAGATCCTTATATTTGGAGTTTTGAAACCCAGCCATGTGCTCGAGATAAAACACAGAAGTACTGTGCTGCCTGGAAGACAGACAGTTTAGACACAGACAGGGCGAAGGTAAGGATCTGACAGAAGCTGGGGACACAAGGAGGGAGATTCTTCATTCTTCTGTGAGGGCTTTCTGAACAGTGGCAGGCATGAATTCCCTGCTCCTGAGGTGAGAGAGCAGGGCAATGCCATTTTATGCATCAGCATGGACAGACATCAGTGAGCAACACAGCACCCACAATGGAGGCTGGGGCCACTTACACCAAGCCCCACCCCCCTGTTCCCTGCAGGTGCATCTTTACTAGGGCAAGTCTGCCTGAGAATCAGTGCATCAGGCCACTCCTCCAGAAGACCAGCATAAACCCCTCACATGCACCAAGTCTACTGATCATGGAGTGCTGTAAAGCTTCAGCTCTAGACGAAATAGGATCTAGCCTCTTTAATAAGCAGATCAAAATATACCTAGTAAAAACTTGCCATACAGTGGACAAGGTCCAAACACTCCTCAGACAAGGAGAAACTCTGCAGAGGACTGACCCAAGGAAAAGAGAAGCCACAACAATGGCAGAGTGCACACTCTGAAACACTTCTTGAAGCTTCAGTTTCTGGAAAGTATAGGACTTCTTAATATAACCATTACTCTCAGGAGCAGGAAATATAACAGGCTTTCCAAATACATACACACACAATACAGTGACGTAGACAAAATGACAAGATGGAAGAATTCAACCTAAAATAAATAATAGGAAGTGGTCAGTGGCCAGGGATTGAATCAAAACAGATATAAATAATTTGCCTGAAAGAGAATTTAAAACAATAACCATAAGGATGCTAACTGGGCTTGAGAAAAGGATTGAAGACACTAGAGAATCCCTTACTGCAGAGATAAAAGAACTAAAAACTATTCAGGCTGAAATAAAAAAAAAAATGCTGTAGCTGAGATATAAAACTGATTGGATGTAATGACAACAAGTATGGACAAAGTAGAGAAATGAATCTATAATATAGAAGATAAAATTATTGAAAATAATGAAGCTGAATAGAAGAGGGAAAGAAAAGTATTGGATCATAAATACAGAGTTAGAGAATTCAGCAACTCCATAAAGCATAATAACATTTGTATCGTAGGAGTCCCAGAAGAAAGAGGGAAAAAGGAGCAGGTTTATTTGAGCAAATTAAGCTTAAATCTTCCCTAACGTGGGGAAGGAAACAGACATTGAAATCCAGAAGGCACAGAGAACTTCCTTCAAATTAAAAAAAAAAAAGCTGGCTAAAACCAAGACCTATCATAGTAAAAAAAAAATTAAATATACAGATAAGGAAAGAATCCTGAAAGCAGAAGGGAAAAGAAATCCCTAACCTACAAGGGAAGACAAATCAGGTTCACAGCAGATCTCACCACAGAAACCTGGAAGACCAAAAGGGAGTGGCATGATATAGTCAATGTGCTGAATGGGAAAAATATTCAGCCAAGAATACTTTATTTAGCAAGGTTGTCATTCAGAAAAGGAGAGAAAGAGTTTCCCGAACAAAAACTCAAGGAATTTATGACCAGTAAACCAGCCCTGCAAGAAATATTAAAGGAGACACCTTGTGTTGGAAAGAACAAAAACTAATGAAGACTAGAAAGGAACAGAGAAAATCTCCAGAATCAGCAACTTTACAGATAATAAATGGCACGAAATTCTTGTCTGTCAATAATTACTCTGAATGTAAATGAACTAAATGCTTTGATCAAAAGACATAGGGTATCAGAATGGATAAAAAAAAGGGAAGACCCATCTATATGCTGCTTACAAGAGACTCATTTTAGACCTAAAGACACCTGCAGATTGAAAGTAAGGGGATGGAGAACTATCTATCATGCTAATGGACATCAAAAGAAAGCCAGAGTAGCCATACCTATATCAGACAAACTAGGTTTTAAACCAAAGATTGTAACAAGAGATGAAGAAGGGCACTATGTCATAATTAAGGGGTCTATCCAAAAAGAAGATCTAACACTGGTATTTATGTTCCCAACTTGAAGCAACCAAATATATAAATCAGTTAATAAAGAAAACACAAAACATAAAGAAACTCATTGATAGTGAAACAAGCATAGTAGGGGACTTTAACATCCCACTTACAGTAATAGACAGATCATTGAAGCAGAAAATCAACAAGGAAACAATGGCTTTGAATGACACACTGGACCAAATGGACTTAACAGATATATTCAGAACATTTCATCTTAAGGCAGCAGAATCACATTCTTTTTTAGTGCACATAGAACATTGTCCAGAATATCATGTACTGCATCACAAATCAGTCCTCAACAAGTACAAAAAAAAATAGAGGTCATACATATATATTTTCAGACTACAACGCTGTGAAACTTGAAGTCCACAACAAGAAAAAATTTGGAAAGACCACAAATATATGGAGATTAAAGAACATCTTATTAAAGAATAAATGGGTTAACCAGTAAATTAAAGAAGAAATTAAAAAAATACATGGAAGCAAATGAAAATGAAAACACAATAGTCCAAAACCTTTGGGATGCAACAAAGGCAGTCCTGGGGGTTGGGGGGAAGGGAGTATATAGCAATACAGTCTTACCTCAAGAAGCAAGAAAAGTCTCAAATACACAACCTAAACTTACACCTAAAGGAACTAGAAAAGGAACAACAAATAAGGACTAAAGCCAGCAGATGAGGGGAAATAATAGATGTTAAAGCAGAAATAAATGATATAGAAAGAAATAAGGTAGAACAGATCAATTAAACTAAGAATTTGTTCTTTGAAAGAATTAATGAAACTGATAAAGCCCTACCCAGACTTATAAAAAAAAAAGAAAGGATCTAAAAAAATTAAATCATGATTGAAAGAGGAGAGATCACAACCAACACCACAGAAATACAAACAATTATAAGAGAATACTATGAAAAATTATACAACAAAAAAAACTGGGCAATCTGGAAGAAATGGACAAATTCCTAGAAAATACAAACTACTAAAACTGAAGAAGGAAAAAAGAGAAAATTTGAACATACCCATAACCAGCAAAGAAACTAGATCAGTAATAAAAAATCCAACAATTAAAAGTCCAGGGCCAAATGACTTCACAGGGGACTTCTACCAGATATTTAAAGAAGAATTAATACCCATTCTTCTCAAACTGTTCCAAATAATAGAAATGTAAGTGAAACTTCCAAACTCATTCTACAAGGCCAGCATTACCTTAATTCCAAAACCAAACACCCCACTAAAAAGGAGAATTTAGGGGCGCCTGGGTGGCGCAGTCGGTTAAGCGTCCGACTTCAGCCAGGTCACGATCTCGCGGTCCGGGAGTTCGAGCCCCGCGTCAGGCTCTGGGCTGATGGCTCGGAGCCTGGAGCCTGTTTCCGATTCTGTGTCTCCCTCTCTCTCTGCCCCTCCCCCGTTCATGCTCTGTCTCTCTCTGTCCCAAAAATAAATAAATTTATAGGCCAATATCCTTGATGAACATGGATGTAAAAATTCTCAACAAGATACTAGAAAATTGAGTACAATAATACATTAAAATTATTCACCATGATCGAGTGGGATTTATTCCTGGACTGCTGGGGGTGGTTCAATATTTACAAATCAATAAATGTGATATACTCATTAATAAATGAAAGGATAAGAACCATGTGATCCTCTCACTAAATACAGTAAAAGTCTTTAACAAAGTATAGCATCCCTTCTTGATAAAAATCCTGAAAAAGTAGGGAAAGAGGGGAAAATACCTCAACATTGTAAAGGCCATATATGAAAGACCCATAGCTAATATCACACTCAATAGGGAAAAGACTGAGAGCTTTTCCTTTATGGTCAGTAACAAGACATTGTTCTACAACACAATCGCACCATTGTTATTTATTATAGTACTGGAAGCCCTAGCCTCAGCAATCAGGCAACAAAAAGAAATAAAAGCATAGAAATTGGCAAGGAAGACAAACTTTCACTATTTGTAGATGATGTGATGTAGAAAACCCAAAGACTCCACCAAAATTTTACTAGAACTGATACATGAGTTCAGCAAAGTCACAGGATATAAAATCAATGTACGGAAATCTGTTACATTCCTATACACCAATAATGTAGCCTCAGAAAGAGAAATCCATGAATCGATCCCATTTATAATTGCACCAAAACCCATAAGATACCTAGGAATAAATCTAACCAAAGAGACAAAAGATCTACACTCTGAAAACTATAGAATATTTATGAAAGAAATTAAAGATGACACAAAGAAATGGGAAAACATTCTATGATCATGGATTGGAAGGACAAACATTGTTAAAATGTCTATGCTACCCAAAGTAATCTACACATTTAATGCAATCCCCATCAAAATACTACCAGCATTTTTCACAGAGGTATAACAAACGATCCTAAAATGTGTATGGGACCACAAAAGACTCCAAATAGCCAAAGCAATCCTGATAAAGCAAAGCAAAACTGGAGGCATCACAATTCCAGACTTAAACTGGCACAAAAACAGACACATAAATCAATGTAACAGAATAGAAAACCCAGAAATGGGCCCACAATTATATGTTCATCTAATCTTCAACAAAGCAGGAAAGGATATCCAATGGAAAAAAGACAGTGTCTTTAACAAATGGTGTTGGGAAAACTGGACAGCAACAAACAGAAGAATTAAATTTTCCTAAGTTTCTTTCATAAGAAAGGACAACATACACAAAAATGAATTCAAAGTGGATGAAAGACCTAAATGTGTGAGACAGGAAACCATCAAAATCCTAGAGCAGAACATAGGCAGGAACCTCTTTGACCTTGGCTGCAGCAACTTCTTACTAGACAGGTCACCAGAGGCAATGGAAACAAAAGGAAAAATGAACTAATTCGGACCTCATCAAGATAAAAAGCTTCTGAATAGCAAAGAAAACAATTAACAAAACTAAAAGACAGCATATGGAATGGGAGGAGATTTTTGCAATGACTTATCAGATAAAAGGTTAATATCCAAAAATCTATAAAGAAATGATCAAACTCAATACCCTAAAACCAATAATCCAGTTAATAAATAGGCAGAGGACATAAACATTTTTCTAAAGACGACATGCAGATGACTTCCAGAGACATGAAAAAGATGCTCAACATCACTCATCATCAGGGGAATACAAATCAAATCCACAAGGAGACACCACTTCACACCTGTCAGAAGTGCTAAAATTAACAACACAGTAAACAGCAGATGTAGACAAGGATGCAGAGGAAGGGTAACCCTTGTGCACTGTTGGTGGGAATGCAAAATGGTGCATCCACTCTGGAAAACAGTATGGAGGATCCTCAAAAAATTAACAATAGAACTACCCTATGACCTAGTAATTGTGCTACTAGGTATTATCTAAAGGACACAAAAATACTGAGTTGAAGGGACTTCAACCTTGATGTTTATTTCAGCACTATCAACAATAGCCAAATTATGGAAAGAGTCCAAATATCCATCTACTGATAAATGTATAAGGAAGATGTGGTATTCGGGGAGGGGAGGAGTCAAGATGGAATAGCGTGGAAATTTCTTTGTGTGTCTTGCATCCATGAAATACAGCCAAACCAACACTAAACCATCCTACACACCTAGAAAATTGACTGGAGGATTAAAACAATAATCTGCACAACCTGAACACAGAATTCAGCAAGTACATGGCACGGAGAAGTGAACTTGGGGAGCGAGAAGGTGCAGGAAGGGAGGTGCTTGTGTGAGTGGAGAGAGGACAGAGACTGGGGTGGGGGGAGAATACGGGAAAAGCACCCCTCCCCGAAAACAGCTGGAGAGAAAGTGGAAAATTGGAAACAGCTGCAGGGACTAAACTAAAAAGGGAGAAAAGAGAAAGGAGAGGGTTTAAATTCCATTAAGACTGTACACAGGGGGAGTGCAGTCTGCAACTCCGCAGCTTGATACCTGGAGGTGCTCTGGTGGGAAGTGCGAATACCCAGGAACAGAGTGGGGTCCGGGAGGTTCTTGGGACACATGGGGAAAAGCAGTTCCACTGCTGGAAGGACACTTGGTAGAGACTGTTGAAGCCACCTGGTCCCAGCAGACCCTAGAAAACAGCCACATTCACTGGTGCTGGAACAAGGTCATTACAGGTGAAGCCTGGTGCCAGATGTGTGTTGTGATTTTCCATAATCCCTGAAACACTGCTGCTACAGTATCTCACGAACTTTTTCTGGGGCGGGCTGGCACCTGGCCGTAGTCTCGGGGCACCGGCAGCAGCAGGGTCCAGCAAGCGTTCCTGGGTGCAGCCGACATTCGGCCATTGTGCATTTGGCCATTGCTCGGTGAGACCCTCCCGAAGAGGGGCAGAACAGGTCAAAGCCACAGTCCTTCAGAAGTAAGGGGCCAGGGAAAATAGCTGCATCTGAGATAAAACTTGGGAGAGAGGTACTGCCTGGGGCCTGGTCACAGAGAGTGAAAAAACGGGGAGTGGATGAAAGCTGAAGATAGAGGACAGGTGCGTGATTGCTGATCTGGGAGAACAGACTGGGTGGCTGGGTGGCGCCATTTTCACCACTCCTGCGCATGCGCATACGCACCTAGAAGAGCTGCAAAAATCCACCCCAGTAGTCTCGCAGCACCACCTAGTGGAGAATGGAGCCATTACACTGAGCCCCGCCCAACTGGGCCAACTTTCCCTCTCAAGAAAAGTCTCACTGCCGGCTTAGTTTATGGACTATAAAGTGCTACATAGACTGACTTCTAGGGGAAAACGAAGTAATTTGAGTCCTACTTCAATTTGTTAGCAGGTCCATCTATTCAATTTTCTTTCTTTTTTGTTCTCTTTTACACTGCTTTTCTTTTTCTTGAATACAGAAAGAGAAAAAAACTCATTTTTTATTTTCAGTTTTTATTAAAAACATTTTCTTTAATTTTTATTACTATATTTTTTACTTTTGTGAAAATGTTTTTAAATTCTATTTTACTTCCATCATTTTATTTTAGTCTACTTCAGTGTATTCACCTTTTCAAATTTTCAAACAATTTCCTTTTGTTTCTTTCTTTTTCTTGTTTTCTCTTGTTTATTTCTTTTCTTTTTCTTGAATGCAGAAAGAGAAAAACTTCATTTTTACTCTCAATTTCTATTAAAAATATTTTTCTTTAATTTTTTTACTATATTTTTTGCTTTTATGTAAATTTTTTTCAAATTCTATTTACTTCCATAATTTTATTTTAGTCCACTACAGTCCACTACACTGTATGAAAATTTTCAAATTTTCAAACGATTTCCTTTTTTTCTTTTTTAAAATCTTTTTTCTCTTTTTTGTTTCTTTTCTTTTTCTTGAGTACAGGAAAAGAAAAGATTCAAATTTATTTCTAATTTTTATAAATTTTCTTTAATTTTTTTCTACTTTATTCTTTACTTTTGTGGGTTTTTTTTCAAATTCTATTTTACTCCCATAATCTCATTTTAGCCTACTTCAGTGTATTCATTTTTTCAAAATCTCAAATGATTTCCCTTTTTTTCTCCCCATTTTTTCTCTAATCTGTCAAACCACTTCCAACACCCAGACCAAAACACACCTAGAATCTAGCATCATTTATTCGATTGGTGTGTGTATTTAATTTTTTAATTTTAATATTTTTAAATTTTAATATTTTTTAATTTTAATTTTTCTACCTCATTAATTCCTTTTCAAAGGAATTCACCCCAAGAGAAAAAGCACGAAGAAATGACAGCCAAGGATTTAACCAACACAGATACAAGCAAGATGTCTGAACAAGAATTTAGAATCACGAGAATAAGAATACTAGCTGGAGTCAAAAATAGATTAGAATCCCTTTCTGCAGAGATAAAAGAAGTAAAAAATAGCCAGAATGAAATTAAAAATACTATAACTGAGCTGCAATCATGGATGGATGCAGTGGCGGCAAGGATGGATGAGGCAGAACAGAGAATCAGCGATATAGAGGACAAACTTATAGGGAATAATGAAGCAGAAAAAAAGAGGGAGATTAAGGCAAAAGAGCCCAATTTAAGAATTAGAGAAATCAGTTGACTCATTAAAAAGGAAGAACATCAGAATCATAGGGGTCCCAGAAGAGGAAGAGAGAGAGATAGGGGTAGAGGGTTATGAGAGCAAATCATAGCAGAAAACTTTCCTAACTTGGGGAAAGACACAGACATCAAAATCCAGGAAGCACAGAGGACCCACAGTTGAATCTACCCACAGTAGATTCAACAAAAACCGACCATCAACAAGGCATATCATAGTCAAATTCACAAAATACTCAGGCAAGAAGAGAATCATGAAAGCAGCAAGGGAAAAAAAATCCCTAACTTACAAGGGAAGACAGATCAGGTTTGCAGCAGACCTATCCACAGAAACTTAGCATGCCAGAAAGGAGTGACAGGATGTATTCAGTGTGCTGAATCAGAAAAATATGCAGCCAAGAATTCTTTATCCAGCAAGGCTGTCATTCAAAACAGAAGGAGAGAGTAAAACTTTCCCAGACAAACAAAAATTAAAGGAGTTTGTGGCCACTAAACCAGCCATGCAAGAAATTTTAAGGGGTACTCTCTGAGGGGAGGAAAGATGAATATATATATATATATATATCATATATATATATATATATCATATATATATATATATATATATATATGATATATATATATATCATATATATCATATATATATATATATATATCTACCAAATATATATCTATATATATATATATCTATAGATATATGTATAGATATAGATATATATATCTACCAAAAGCAGCAAAGATTAGAAAGGACCAGAGGACACCACCAGAAACTTGAACTCTACAAGCATCATAATGGCAATAAATTCATATTTTTCACTCTAAACGTCACTCTAAATGTCAATGGAATCAATGCTCCAATCAAAAGACATAGGGTAACAGAATGGATAAGAAAACAAGATCCAGGTATATGCTGTTTACAAGAGGCATACTTTAGACCTAAAGACACCTTCAGATTGAAAATTGGGGGATGGAGAACCATCTATCATGATAATGGTCAAAAAAGAAAGCTGGAGTAGCCATACTTATATCAGACAATCTAGACTTTAAAGACTGTATCAAGAGATGCAGAAGGGCATTATATCATAATCAAGGGGTCTATAGACCAAGAAGACCTAACAATTGTAAACATTTATGCACCAAATGTGAGAACACCCAAATATATAAATCAATTAATCACAAACACAAAGAAACTCATCAATAGTAATACCATAATAGTAGGAGACTTCAACACCCCACTCACAGCAATGGACAGATCATCTAATCAAAAAATCAACAAGGAAACAACGACTTTGAATGACCACTGGACCAGATGGACTTAACAGATATATTCAGAACATTTCATCCTAAAGCAGCAGAATATACATTCTTCTCCAGTGCACATGGAATGTTCTCCAGAATAGACCATATACTGGGACACAAATCAGCCCTAAGTAAGTATAAAAAGATTGAGATCATACCGTGCATATTTTCAGACCACAATGCTATGAAACTCGAAATCAACCACAAGAAAAAAATTGTAAAGGTAACAAATGCTTGGAGACTGAAGAACATCCTACTAAAGAATGAATGGGCTAACCAAGCAGTTAAAGAGGAAATTAAAAAGTATATGGAAGTCAATGAAAATGATAACACCACAATCCAAAACCTCTGGGACGCAGCAAAGGCGGTCATAAGAGGAAAGTATATAGCAATCCAGACCTTCCTAAAGAAGGAAGAAAGATCTCAGATACACAACCTAACCTTACAGCCTTAAGGGACTGGAAAAAGAACAACAAATAAAACCCAAAACCAGCAGAAGACAGGAAATAATAAAGATTAGAGCAGAAATTAATGCTATTGAAACCAAAAAAACAGTAGAACAGATCAAGGAAACCAGAAGCTGGTTCTTTGAAATAATTAACAAAATTGATAAACCACTAGCCAGTTTGATCAAAAAGAAAAAGGAAAGAACCCAAATAAATAAAATCAAGAATGAAAGAGGATAGATCACAACCAACGCAGCAGAAATAAAATTAATAAGAGAATATTATGAGCAATTATATGCCAATAAAATGGGCAATTTGGAAGAAATGGACAAATTCCTAGAAACATATACACTACCAAAACTGAAACAAGAAGAAATAGAAAATGTAAACAGACCCATAACCAGTAAGGAAATCGAATTAGTAACCAAAAATCTGCCAAAAAACAAGAGTCCAGGGCCAGATGGCTTTCCAGGGGAATTCTACCAAACATTTAAGGAAGAGTTAACACCTATTTTCTTGAAGTTATTCCAGAAAATACAAATGGAAGGAAAACTTCCAAACTCTTTCTATGAAGCCAGCATTACCTTGATTCCAAAACCAGAGACCCCACTAAAAAGGAGAATTATAGACCAATTTCCCTGATGAACATGGATGCAAAAATCCTCAACAAGATATTACCGAACCAACTCCAACAATACATTAAAAAAAATTATTCACCACGACCAAGCAGGATTTATACCTGGGATGCAGGGCTGGTTCAATATCCACATAACAATTAACGTGATTCATCACATCAATAAAAGAAAGGACAAGAACCATATTATCCTATCAATAGATGCAGAGAAAGCATTTGACAAAATATAGCATGTTTTCTTGATAAAAACCCTCAAGAAAGTAGGGATAGAAGGAGCATACCTCGAGATCATAAAAGCCATATATGAATGACCCAACGCTAATATCATCCTCAATGGGGAAAAACTGAGAGCTTTCCCCCTAAGGTCAGGAACAAGACAGGGATGTCCACTGTTGCCACTGTTATTCAACATAGTATTGGAAGTGTTAGCCTCTGCAATCAGACAACACAAATAAATAAAAGGCATCCAAATCGGCCAGGAGGAGGTCAAATTTTCACTCCTCACAGATGACATGATACTCTATATGGAAAACACAAAAGACTCCACCAAAAAACTGCTAGAATTGATTCATGAATTCAGCAAAGTTGCAGGATATAAAATCAATGAACATAAATCGGTTGCATTCCTATACACCAACAATGAAGCGACACAAAGAGAAATCAAGGAATCGATCCCATTTACAGTTGCACAAAAAACCATAAAATACCTACAAATAAATCTAACCAAAGAGGTCAAAAATCTATACACTGAAAACTATAGAAACCTTATGAAAGAAATTGAAGAAGACACAAAGAAATGGAAAAAGATTCCATGCTCCTGGATAGGAAGAACAAATATTGTTAAAATGTTGATACTACCCAAAGCAATCTACATATTCAATGAAATCCCTATCAAAGTAATACCAGCATTCTTCACAGAGCTAGAACAAATAATCCTAAAATTTGTATGGAACCAGAAAAGACCCTGAATAGCCAAAGCGATCTTGAAAAAGAAAACCAAAGCAGGAGGCATCACAATTCCAGACTTCAAGCTATACTACAAAGCCATAATCATCAAGACAGTATGGTACTGACACAAGAACAGACACTCAGATCAGTGGAACAGAATAGAGAACCCACAAATGGATCCACAAACATATGGCCAACTAATCTTTGACAAAGCAGGAAAGAATATCCAATGGAATAAAGACAGTCTTCAGCAAGTGGTGCTGGGAAAACTGGACGACATCCCAAAGAATGAACCTGGACCACTTTCTTACACCATACACAAAAATAAACTCAAGATGGATGAAAGACCTAAATGTAAGACAGGAAACCATCAAAATTCTTGAGGAGAAAGCAGGCCAAAACCTCTTTGATCTTGGTTGCAGAAACTTCTTACTCAACATGCCTCCAGAGGCAAGGGAAACAAAAGAAAAAATGAACTACAGGGACCTCATCAAAATAAAAAGCTTCTGCACAGCGAAGGAAACAATCAGCAAAATTAATAGGCAACCAATAGAATGGGAGAAGATATTTGCAAATGACATGTCAGATAAAGGGTTAGTATCCAAAATCTATAAAGAACTTATCAAACTCAACACCCAAAAAACAAATAATCCAGTGAAGAAATGGGCAAAAGACATGAATAGACACTTCTCCAAAGAAGATGGCCATCCAGATGGCCAACCGATGCATGAAAAAATGCTCAACATCACTCATCATCAGGGAAATACAAATCAAAACCACAATGAGATACCACTTCATGCCTATCAGAATGGCTAACATTAACAACTCAGGCAACAACAGATGTTGGCAAGGATGCAGAGAAGAGGATCTTTTTTGCATTGTTGGTGGGAATGCAAGCTGGTGCAGTCACTCTGGAAAACAGTATAGAGGTTCCTCAAAAAATTAAAAATAGAATTACCCTATGACCCAGCAATTGCACTACTAGGCATTTATCCATGGGATACAGGTGTGCTGTTTGGAAGAGACACATGTACCCCCATGTTTATAGCAGCACTATCAACAATAGCCAAAGTATGGAAAAAGCCCAAATGTCCATCGGTGGGTGAATGGATAAAGAAATTGTAGTATATGTATATATATATATATATATATATATATATATATATATATATATATACATACACACAATGGAGTATTACTCGGCAATCAAAAAGAATGAAATCTTACCATTTGCAACTACGTGGATAGAACTGAAGGGTATTATGCTAAGTGAAATTAGTCAGTGTAAGACAAAAATCATATGACTTCACTCATGAGGACTTTAAGAGACAAAACAGATGAACATAAGGGAAGGGAAACAAAAAAAATATAAAAATCCTGAGGGGGACAAAACAGAAGAGACTCATAAATATGGAGAACAAACTGAGCATTATGGGAGGGACACTAAGGAATCTACTCCTGAAATCATTGTTGTACTATATGCTAACTAATTTGGATAAATTAAAAAAAAACAACTGAAAATAAACAAAAAAAATAGAAATGGAAAAAAAGATGTGGTATTTCACACACACACACACACACACACACAGGAAAATTACTCAGCCAGCAAAAGAATGAAATCTTGCCCTTTGTAATGATGTGGATGGAGCAAGAGTATATTATGCTAAATGAAAACAGTCAGAGAAAGTCATATACCATATTATTTCTTTCATATGTGGAATTTAAGAAACAAAACAGATAAACATAGGGGAAGGAGGAAAAAGAGAAGGAAACAAACCGCAAGAAACTCTTAATTATAGAGAATAAACAGGGTTGATGGAGGGATATGGGCAGGGGATGGGCTAGATGGGTGATGAGTATTAAGAAGGGCACTTGTTGTGATGAGCATTGAGTAGTATATGTAAGTGATGAATCATTAAATTCTACACCTGAAACCAATTTTGGCACATATGTCAACTAACTAGTATTTAAATAAAAACTTGAAAAATAAAAATTTGAAAATATAGGTCGAAAGTGCATTTAATATGCCTAACCTGCTTAGCTCAGCCTACCTCAATCTCTGAACACTTATGTTAGCCTACAGTGGGGCAAAATCATGTAACACAAAGGATATTTCATCATCAAATATTTAATATCTCATACAATTTATTGAATACTGTACTGATAGTAAATTAACAGAATGGTTGCATGGGCACAATGGTTATAAGTGCATCAGTTGTTTAGTCTTATGATCATCTACGTACTGAGAGCTGCAGCTGGTGGCCTCATTCCAGCATCATGAGGCAGTATCTTGCTGTTTACCACTAGGCCAAGAAAAAAAGCAAAATTCAAAATTTGAAGTATCATTTCTACTGAATATGTATACTTTTGCAACATCATAAAGCAAAAAAAAAAAAAAAAAGTAAAGCAAACCATCAGAAGTTTGAGACCAAGTGTATGTATGGTCAAGTAATATTTGATAAGGGAGCCAAGAATACTCAATGGTGAAAAGATAAATGATGCTTGTAATTGCATATTCATATGTAAAAGAATGAAACTAGCCTGCTATTTTACACCACTCACAGTGATTAATTTAAAATGGATTAAAGACTTACATATACGTCCTGAAACTATGAAACTTCTAGAAGAAAATATGGGAAAAAATATCCTTGACATAGGTATTGGAAATGATTTATTTTTAGATATGGTACCTAAAACACAAGGAACAAAAGCACAAACAAGTGAGACAACATCAAACTAAAAAGCCTCTGCATAGCAAAAGAAATAATCAGCAAAGTGAAAAGACAACCTATGGAGTGGGAAAAAATGTTTGCAAACCACATATCTGATAAGGGGTTCATATCCACAATGTATTAAAAACTTATATAACTCAATAGCAAAAAAAAAAACCACCCCAAAATAATCCAGTTTAAATATTAGCAATCAACTTGAATAGACCGTTTTCCAAAGAAGATACATCATGATCAATAAGTACATAAAAAGATGTTCACATCATCACTACTCATTTGGGAAATGCAAATCAAAACAATGATGAGATACCACCTCATTTCTGTTAGATGGCCATAATAAAAAAGATAAAGAGATAACAAATGTGTCAAGGATGTGGATGAAAGTGAACCCTTGTACACTGTTGGTGGGATTGTAATATAGTACAGCTACTATAGAACATAGTATGGAGGATCTTCAAAAAATTAAAAATAGACCTACCATGCGATCCTACAATTCCACTTCTAAGAATATATTAAAAGGAAATGAAAACACTCACTTGAAAAAAATACCTGCACTGCCAATGGTCATAGCAGTACTATTTACAATAGCCAACATATGGAAACAACCTAAGTGCCCATCAACAAATGAATGGATAAAGAAGGTGTGGTATATATATAGATGGGTGATATATATATATATATATATATATATATATATATATATATATATGAAACTAGCCTGCTATTTTACACCACTGACAATAATTAGTGTAATATATATATATATATATATATTAATATATATACCACACACACAGTGGGATAATATTCACCCATGAGAAGGAAGGAAATCCTGCCATTTGAGACAACATGAATGGACCTTGAGGACATTATGCTAAGTAGAATAAGTCAGAGAAAGACAAATACTGTTTGATTTCACTTATATGCAAAATATAAAACAAGATAAACAAAACAAAAAACCCACCAAACTTGAAAAAGAAATCAGATTTGTGATTACTAGACCTGGGATGTGAGGCTAGGAGGGAGAATTGGAGAAAAGTTGTCAAAAGATACAAACTTCCACTGAGAAGATAAATAGGCACTATGGATGTGATGTACAACATAACTACAGTTGGCATTGCCATATGATCTATATGAATGCTGTTGAGAATAAATCCTGAGTTCTCATTTAAAAAAAAAAAAAAAAAGAGCTACCTTGCCATGAATAGACATGGAGGAATCTTAAATGCATTTTACTAAGTGAAAGAGGCCAATCTGAAAAGGCTGCATATCATTCCAACTATGATTCCAACTATGTGATTTTCTGAAGACAATAAAAAGGTGAGTTGGAAGGGGTTGGGAGGAAGGGAGAGGGATAAATAGAGTACAGAGGATTTTTAGAACAGTAAAAATGTCTTGTATGATATTATAATAACGGATGTATATCATTATACATTTGTCTAAACCCACAGAATGCACACCAAGAGTGAACCCTAAGATAAACTATGGATCTTGGGTAATTATGAGTGTCAATGCAGGTTCATCCTTGGTAACAAATGTACCATTCTGATGAGTGATAATGGGGGAGGTTATTCACATGTAGTGGCAAAGGGTATATGGGAAATCTTTCTACCTTCCTCTCAATTTGTAAACCTAAAACTACTCTAAAAGATAAAGTTTTAAAAAGATACCAATGTCCTGAATATAGTAATTTTCTTGGGTTTGGTGGCTTAGAAATTCCAAATATTTCTAGTCTTGGCAGGCCCTTGTAGCTGCTCTGTATAATGTTCCTGAGTTCTAGGATTCAGTGCTTCAGTGTTGAGTCTGTAGCTTCTGCTGTTGGGACTCATAAACTCTGAGTAGACAGGATCATGGTTCATGACAGCTTCCCATCCTGGGGAATGCTGAGGAAGGGTAGAGAAATAAGTAGGCAAAGCCCATGGAGAACACTTGTTTTCAGCTTCCAGCTTCTGCATGGTGTCATTTTCTGTATTTGAGAATAATTAACTTCCAGGAGTGATAGAAATTGAGATTCAGAGAGAGTAAGTGACTTGCCCAAGGTTATTTATTAATGTCAAGGTTAGGACTCAAACCTAACTTTGCTGTTTCCATTGTGGTACCTTTCACTGAGCCAGTTAAATGATGAACAATGGAAAAGGAGCAAGGAAAATTTGGTGAACTTAAATCCCTATCTCTCTTGATGTGTTCTCGTCATCAACAAGTTCAAATAAATTCTGAATTTTACTTTGCATAGTATCTAAGATAGTATAGTTCTACTCTGCATTCTAGAGGAGTAGCCCCAGTCTCCTTCTGCCAAAACACTCATGCTTTTCAATGTGCTAAGTTAAGATGGGCCCTTCCTCTAGGCCCAAGGAATGACTAAAGCTCATCACAATAATCTCAATGATCATTTTGGTTGTGGCCAGTAAAACATAAAGATATATCTGTTGGAGATTTGTAGGAAAGAATTTCCTCCATGACCAAAAAAGAAAGGCTTCCAAATTCCTTCTTGTGCCCCAAGCAATGGAGATACAGGGAAACTCCCTTTTGCTTCCTGCCTTTGGAGATTTTCATGATGTTGAGATGCTGTGGAAGCCATCTTGTGATCATGAGACAAAAACCAAGAGAATTGGAGAGAAGTCACTGAGTTGTCGAATTGCTCAACTCTGGAACTTTCTATCTTCACACTGCTTTTTATATGAAGAAGTAAGAGCACTAATTGTTTAAAAAATGTCACCACTTATAGTCAAAGGATTTTAGCTGATTTTGAAAGCCTCCTATAGAAGATAAGAACTAGACCTTGAAAGATGGTAAGATTTAGGCAGGCAGAAAGGAGGTGGAGGGATCTTATATTGGAAGATAAGTAAAGGCAAAAGAACAGGAATTAGCCTGGCCAATGTGGCAGCAGGGGTGGGGTGTGGAGGAGGAATCTCCAGGCTGCTTTATTTCTCATGATCAGCACTATTGACTCTGGGCCAGATGATCCTTTGTTGTGAGAGCTGTCCTGTGCATTGTGGAATATCCCTGGCCTCTACTGTCTAGATGCCAGTTATATACATTTCTCCTGATCTTTGACAATTAAAAATGCCTCCAGATATTTTTAGAACCACTGGGCTAGAGAAATATGGGAAGAATGTGTGTAGTGGTAAGTAGTAGTAGTAGAGAAAACCAAATATATCTGTCATTTACATCTATATTTATTGATCACTTATACTTCTACCTTTTTACTTTAAAAAAGCTTTTTAAAAAAATTTCCTTAGTTTAGTATCTTTATTTTCTTGGGGCACTCGGGTGGGTCAGTTCATTAAGCATCCAGCTCTTGATTTCGGCTCAGGTCATGATCTCACAGTTCTGTTAGTTTGAGCCAACATCTGTGCTGTAGGCACAGAACCTGCTTGGAATTCTGTCTCCCTCTATCTCTCTCCCTCTCATGCTCTCGCTCTCTCTCTCAAAAATAAATAAATAAACTTCAAAAAAATCTAAAAAAAATCTTTATTTTCTTGGACTAAATTCCTAGACATGGAATTGCTTGGTGAAAGAATGGCAGCTTTAAAGTTAACTCTAAGGACTAAATGACTTCAAGAAAGGCTTTTCAGATTTAGATTCCTATCAAATTTGACAATTCTTTTTAATTGTTACAGAATTTAGTATATAGTTTTGCACATGGCAAGTGCTCAATAAATACTTGGTAGTTGGCTGATTGTTACTTGTAAATTTCCATACCTCTTTTTTCAAACAAATATCTGGGCATATTGGTATATGTCATTTCACAACAATTTCTATATGGGCTGGACCTGAAGAAGGTACTCATTATATGTAAAAAGTATAGTATTATATTTGTTATATAGGATTATTTCCTATATAATCCTCTTAAGTATGGTCCCTGAACCTGTGGTCCCCACCTGGGAACTTGTTGGATATTCAAATTCTCTGGTGCCACCTGGACCTATTCTGTATTTAAAAATCTTTCTACATGATCCTCCAAAAGCTAAAATTTGAGAACCACTTCAATAGACTATAAAAATGAACAAACACTGTTCTCATCAGCATATAAATGGCTATACCCTAGACATTCACTCTATAATGGCTTCTCCCTGATGGGAGTTGGCCAGCCAGCCACTTGTTCATCAGAGATTTTGAACCTTCACAAACTAAATGCGTGTAATGCTATCTCACTCCATCTGGTTCCCTGGTTGGTCTCTTAGAGGCTCTTCCAATGCCAATACCTTACAGTGAGGCTCAGCTCAGCCTGATTGATATCCCATGGCCTGAGAACCAACAGCTGGGATGTTTAAATGAAGAGTGCCGCTTGCATGTTCAACCTCATTTGCTATATTGCTCATTAGATAGATAATGCCCTATCTTGGCCAGATATGAAGTCCACTGTGAGTGGTGGCCATCTGTTCAGGAATGGATCCTTTTGATCTAATCAGATATTACAGACCTCTAGCAGGCACTTCTGCCAGAGAGAAGAGAAGCAAGGTCCCTGGGGCTGAACTGCATGGGTGGCTGTGAGCAGAGTAGAAGATTAGGTGGGGGACTACATGCACCTTTGAAGGCTAACTCAGCTTTTCCTCCATATGGGACAACCAGGGTACCCAGATGCCTTTCAGAGTGTAGGAGACAAAAAGTCAGAAGGTCAATTTGGATGAGAACAGCTGCAGTTGCCAGGAACTTTGGTGCTTGAACTCACATCTGGTTCTTCTCCTCCCCTGTGGTTCAGAAATGAGTTCCTGTACTAACAGCTCCTGACATCTGTAGTCCTTGTGGTTTGCAAGATTGTGTGTGTGTGTGTGTGTGTTCACATATGTGCAGTTTTCTAATTAGACCACGGCATCTATTAAAGGCAGGGACTGTGCCTCTCACCACATGCTTAGCCTTGCTTATAATGAGGATTTTTAAATGGGATGGAGTGTACTTTAAATGCTCATGCACAAAGATACCTCATCTTCAGGTTTCCCAGGGAACAGTGGGTGATTCAGCTTATAAGACACATACTTTTGAGAAGCTAATTATGTAAGGGATTGAGAAACAATGTAAAACAATCAGTCAAAACTCTTCACTGGGGCAGTTCTAGGTACTGCTTTGTAACTGACAATTTTTTTTAAAAAATTAAAAAATGTTTTTTATTTATTTTTGAGAGACACAGAGCATGAGTGGGAGAGGGGCAGATGGAGAGGGAGACACAGAATCCAAATCAGGCTCCAGTCTCTGAGCTGTCTGTACAGAGCCCCACGTGGGGCTTGAACCCATGAACTGTGAGATCATGACCTGAGCCTAAATTGGACACTTAACCAACTGAGCCACCCAGGTACCCCTGTAACTGACTTTTTTTTTAATGGTAAGATGCATCTTATTCATGTCTGGCATCTCTATCCCAGGTCAAAAGCAGCTTATCCCAGGTCAAAAGCAGCAGAAAGTAGGTCAAAGGGATGGGGTTAAATTTTAAATAAACCAGAAAGCTCTACCTCTTCTTTGTGAGGCAGAAACTAGTGAAAATAATCCTTTCTGATTTGAGCAGACCAGGTCAGTGAATCAAGCAGCCAATCTGAGGAAATGGGTGTTGGGGTTATAGCAGTAAGAGCTGAAGTGGGAGTCAAAATAAAATGCTCAGTCAGAACACATTTGCATGACCAGATGCCTCTGTAGCCGTGCACAACACAGCATGGCATGAATGGATACACTGGAATGAAGAAAAATCCCAAGGGTTCTTGCTAACCTTAACAAGAGTGGAAAGTGGCGAACTGCCCTGGTTTTAGCCCTGAAGATCCTGTCTTTAGAAGTTCCCCAGTCCCTGGCAGACCAAGATGGTTGATCACTTTACTTGGCTTCTGAAAGTCTTGACTCACATTCTTCCCACAGTGGCCCTTTAGAGATAGCTGAATTCTTCATGAGATATAGTTTAGGAAAATAAGAGAGCCAAGTAAGTTATTTATATATGAACTTCTCTTCTCCCTATGAAATTTGTTTTTGGTGTTTGTAGATTTTATGTTTTTCCCACTTTTCAGATCTATATCAGGGAAGCAACAAGTAGAGCTGTGCAATAGGTGCTCATGCTGGAAGTAGAGACTGCCTCAACAGTGGAGACCAGATTTTCCCAGGTCCTTTGAGGCTTCTCCAGGTGCCTGTCCTTAACCTCTGGAGTTCCAGCAGGAGATATTGGGATGAAGTGAGATTTCACAGTAGGAGTGGGTAATGCAATTATAATACTGCAAGACATTTCAGCATCTTCTCATTCAGTTTTCAGGTTTATCACCTCTCTTATCCCTAGGACTCTGTTCAGGCATGTTTCCCATGAGAAACTTACCAATGCTATTTTGGACTTTGTGAGATTCTCTGTCTAGAAAGTCCAAAGTCCTGAAAAGCACTTAGTTTCAGAATATTTGAAAATAGAACAGTAGAATGTATTGAGAATATAGTGCCTAGAGTCACACTTCCTGGGTTTGAATCCTAACTCTTCCCCTTTAATTGTATGACCATGGGCAATTTACTCAAACTCTCTGAACTTAGTTTCCTTACCTGTAAAATGGGGATAGTGTCTTTTTCATAATAATAGTGCCTTTTTCATAAAGTTGCTGTGAGAATAAAGTGAGTGAATATATATAAAGTGATTTTTTAACTAAAAATTTTTAATTTGGGGGCACCTGGGTGGATCAGTTGGTTAAGCATCTGGCTTGGGCTCAGGTCATGATCTCACGGTTCCTGGGTTTGAGCCTCATGTCGGGCTCTGTGCTGACATCTCAGAGCCTGGAGCCTGCTTCAGATTCTGTGTCTCCATCTCTCTCTCTGCCCCTCCCCCACTTTTGTGCATGTGTGCTCTCTCTCTTAAAAACTAATAAAAAAAATTAATTTCATTTTTTTCCCAGTTTTCTTGAAATGAACCTGATATAACATTGTGTAAATTTAAGGTATTCAATGTGTTGATTTGATGCACTTATATATTGCAAAATGACTACCACTGTTAGCTAACACCTCCATCATGTCACATAATTATAATTTCTTTTTTTGATTGAAACATTTAAGATTTACTCTCTTAGCAAGTTTCAAATATATAATACAGTATTATTAACAATAACTACCATGCTGTGCTTTAGATTCTCTAGAATTTATTCATCTTATAACTGGAAATTTGTATCTGTAGTTTAAGCCCTAACAGTTTTTCTTCTTTGTAATACAAGGGTCTTACTTAAGCTTTGATTGCTGAGGCATCCACTTCAAAGAGACATCCACTTCAAAGTCAGTTATCTCAAATAAACACATTGCCAGCCACATGACTAGATAAAGAGCCAGGCTGTGCCATCCCCCCTACCCCCAATCAGGCTCCCATATTTTAGTGATTTCTGTTATGGATCATTTGGGGTGTTTTTTTTTCCTCTTCCCACACTTTCAATTCCTATTCTAGGTTTTAAATTCACCAACAGAGTATGTCCTGGAAGCCCTAAGCCTCTACACACAATCCTAATAAAATACCCCAGGCCCACAACCTCTTTCTCTACCTGTTCCTTGCTGTATGGTCCTAGGTGTGCTGTGTGCTTCCCAGGCCTGGTGAGTAATAAACTTTTTTCTCCAAAGGTTCCTGATGGTTACTAGAAAGGGTATCTCACAATCATAAGAACCATGAGGGCCAGTCCAGCCACAACTTTCATTATTGATAGATTTAGACTGGCACAAAACCATTTGTACCATTTGACCAATATCTCTCCATTTCTCCTACCCCCAGTCCCTGGTAACCACCACTCTACTCTCCGTTTCTATGAATTTGGCTTTTTTAGATTCCACATAAGTGATATCATGGAATATTATTGTTTTACTTAACATAATGCCTTCAAGGTCCATTCATGTTGTGGCAAATGGCAGGATTTCCTTTGTTCTCATTAATGAATATTATTTCATTATACACACACACACACACATATACCACAGGTTCTTTATTTATTATCCATTGATGGACACTGAGGTTATTTTTATATCTTGGCTGTGAATAATGCTGCAATAAACATAGGAATACAGATAGTTCTTTGAGATCCTGTTTTACTTCCTTTGAATATATACCAGAAGTAGGATTGTTGGAACATACGTTGCTATATTTTTAATTATTTGAGGATTGTTCATACTGTGTTCCATAGTGGCTATACCAATTTAAATTCCCAACAGTGTACAAGGGTTCCTTTTTCTTCATATCCTCACCAACACTTTGTTATTTCTTGTCTTCTCAATGATAGCCATTCTGACAGGTATGTGGTGGTATCTTGTGGTTTTCATTTGCATTTCCTTGATGATTAATGAGGTTGAGCATCTTTTCATGTACCCATTTGCCATTTGTATTTCTTCTTTGGAAACATGTCTATTTAGTTCCCTCACCAATTTTTAAGTCAGAATTTTTTGTATTGAATGGGTTATTTATATATTTAATATTTTCTCTCATTACGCAAATTACCTTTTACATTTTGTCAATTGTTTCTTTTGCTATGCAGAAACTTGATGTATTCTGCTTATTAATTTTTGCTTTTGTTGTTGTGCTTTTACCATCACATCCAAAAAAAATCACTGCCAAAAATCAATGTTAGAGAGGATTTTCCTATGTTTCCTGGTTGGAATTTTATGGTTTCAAGTCTTATGTTTAAGTATTTAATCCATTTCAAGTTAATTTTTTGTGAATAGTATACAATAGAGGTCCAATTTCATTCTTCTGTGTGTGGGTTATCCAGTATTCCCAGCACCCTTTATTGAAGAGACTATCCTTTCTCCACTGAATATTCATGGCTCTTTTGATAAGTATTAGTTGACCCTATAGGTTAGGACTCATTTCTGGTCTATCTCTCCTGTTCCATTGGTCTATGTGTCTATTTTTATGCTAGTATTATATTGTTGTGATTACTATAGCTTTGTAGTATAGTTTGAAATCAGGAAGTATAATACCTCCAGCTTTGTATTTCTTTCTCAGGATTGCTCTATTAAGGGGTTTTTGTGTGTTTTTTTTTTTTTAGATTAAAAAAATCTTTATTTTTGAGAGAGACAGAGACAGAGCAAGAATGGGGGAGGGGAGAGAGAGAGGGAGACACAGAATCTGAAGCAGACTCCAGGTTCTGAGCTGTCAGCACAGAGCCTGATGCAGGGCTCGAACTCACGGACTGTGAGATCATGACCCAAGATGAAGTCAGATGCTCAACTGACAGAGCCACCCAGGGACCCCTTGTGTTTTGTTTTTAAACAAATTTTAGAATAGTTTTTTTCTATTTCTTAAAAAAAAAAAACACCATTGGAATTTTTGATAGGGATTGTGTTAAGTCTATAGATAGTTTGTGTAGTATAGCCATTTTAACAATCTGAATTCTTTGAATCCATGAGAACAGAATATTTGTCCATTTGTTGCATTTTCTTTAATTTCTTTCATTAAAGTTCTATGGTTTTCAGGGGCACCTGAGTGACTCAGTCAGTTGAGCATCTGATTCTTGATAACAGCTCAGGTCATGATCTCACAGTTGTGGGATTGAGCCCTGTGTCAAGCTCCATGCTGAATGTGGAGCCTGCTTGGGTTCTCTCTCTCTCCCTCTGCCCCTCTTCCCTGCTTTCTCTCTCACTCTCAAAATAAATAAATAAACTTAAAAAAAGTTCTATGATTTTCAGTCTACATATCTTTCACTGCCTTGGTTTAATTTATTCCTAAACATGTTATTGATTTTGATGCTACTATGGATGGGGATTGCTTTCTTTATTTCTTTTTCAGATGTTTCATTGTTATTGTGTAGAAATGCAAGTGGTATGTTGATTTTGTATACTTCAAATTTACAGATTTCATACTTCTAGCTTTGTTTTGGTTGAGTCTTTAAGATTTTCTCTATACAAGATCATGTCATCTGCAGATAAAAACAATTTTACTTCCTCCTCTTTGATTGGATGTTTTTTCTTTGATTGATCTTACTAGGACTTCCAAAAACTATGTTGAATAGAAGTGGTGAGAGTGAACATCCTTGTCTTGTTCTTAATCTTAAAAGAAAAGCTTTCAATCTTAATCTTTCATCATTGAGTATGTTGTTAGCTGTGAATTTGTCACATATGGCCTTTGTTAAGAGGCCATATTCTTTCTATACCTATTGATTTTTTTAATCATGAAAGAATATTGATTTTGTCAAATGCTTTTTCTATGTCTATTGAGATGATCATATTCATCCACTAATGTGTATCATATTGATTGATTTTGGGATTCTGAAACATTTTTTTATCCCAGGGATAAATCTTGCTTGTTCATGGTATATGATTCTTTTAATGTGCTGTTGAATTCAGTTTGCTAATATTTTGTTGAGAATTTCTATATCTGTATTCATCAAGGATGTTGGTCCACAGT
The DNA here is from genome assembly GCF_028749965.1 of Puma concolor. NCBI lineage: Eukaryota > Metazoa > Chordata > Mammalia > Carnivora > Felidae > Puma > Puma concolor. Next base: position 21,301,226 of record NC_141677.1, read on the forward strand.
TTTCTTGTAGTGTCCTTATCTGGCTTTGGTATCAGGGTAATGCTAGCTTCATACAATGAGTTGGGGAATGTTCCCTCCTCTTAAATTTCAGTAAGTGTTAGAAGGATTGACATTAACTCTTTAAATGTTTGATGCAACTCACCATTGAAGCCAACTTGTCCTGGACTTTTTTTTGTTGGGAGTTTTTGGATTACTGATTTAATCTCTTTACTCATTATTAGTGTGTTCCAATTTTCTATTGTTTCATTATTCAGTCTTGGTAGATTATGTGTTTCTAGGATTTTACCCATTTCATCTAGATTGCCCAATTTATTGACCTATAATTGTTCACAGTAGTCTCTTTGATCGCCTGTATTTCTGTGGCATCAGCTGTAATGTCTAATCTTTCATTTCTAAATTTCTATTTTTCTTAGTCTAGCTAATTGTTTGTAAATTTTGTTTCTTTGAAAAAAACAACTCTTAGTTTCATTGACTTTATGGTCTTCCTATTCTCTATTTCTGCTCTGATCTTCATTGTTTCCTTCTTTTTGATAACTTTGAGCTTAGCCTTGTAGGGGTTTCCTTTACAAAAGATTTTTTTTTCTCTTGCTTTTCAAATTATTTGTCCTAAATTTTTGACAGTTTTATTATAATGTGTTTTGGAGAGGGCTGAAACCTTGTGGATTGAAATCTTAGGGTGATATATTAGCTTTGTAAACTTGGATATCCAACTATCTCCCCACATTTGGGAAGTTGTTGGCCATTTTTTCTTAAAATGAGCCTTCTACTCCTTTATCTCTTCTCTTTCGGGGACTCCAGTGATATGTAACACCATTAAAAGAAAAAAAAAATGTACACAAGTCCCATAGGCTTCCTACATTCCTTTTCATTCCTTTTGTTCCTCTTATTGGATAATTTCAATTGACCTGTCTTCTAGTTCACTATTTTTTTTCCTGATTCTTCAAGTCTGCTGTTGAAACTCTCTATTGAATTGTTGGGTTCAATGATTCTGTTATTTAGCACCAAAATTTCGATTTAGTTATTTATGTTTTTTAAAAATCTCTTTGTTGAAATTCTCATTTTGTTCTTGTAATGTTTTCCTAATATTGTTAAATTGTTTGTGTTCTCTTGTAGTTGTCTGAGCATCTGTAAAAAATTATTTTGAATTCTTTGTGGGAGTACTAACTAGATTTCCATTTCTTTGGGACTAATTACCAGAGGCTTGCTGTATTTCTCTGGGGGAATCCTTTCCCCCTGATTCTTCATAATCCCTGTAGCCTTGGAATAGGTGTCTGTAAATTTGAAGAAGTAGTCGCCTCTTCCAGACTTTATGGACTGATTTTGGAACAGGGAAGATTTCACTTTCAGGTGGGAGTATCCTGGAACATACTGTGATATTAGGTCTAATGGTGCAGGGTGCCATATGTGGTGGCAGTGGCAGCACTGGATCTGGAGGGGCATGATGTCTTTTTTCTCAGTCTGTTGAGGCTCACAGCATTGATAATTGGGTGGTTCTTGGTGAGGACTTCAGGGAGTCTACAGTGGCTGAGCAAGCTTTTGTGGTTCTCAGTGGCACCAAAAATGAGGACCTCTGGTTCCAGGTATAGGCCAGAGCAGGAAGTGGTGATGGCTGGAGGTGACGGTATGTACATATTTGGTTGTGGGGCAGCCATAGGTATCCATCCAGTGGCAGGGGCTGGCTGCAGATACACATGTAGTAGTGGAGGCCAGGACACTCAGCAAAGGCCAGGGCCTACTATGGGCTTACTGGCCACTATGGAGGCTTTGGCTGTCAATGTGCTGTCTCATGGCTAGACAGTATCCCATAGGGCATCTTCTCTGCAATGGAGACGTGTGAGGAGGTTTAGGCTGGGGAATTGAGGTGCACAGCTAGAGGGGCTAGCTACAGGTGAACATGGTGGTACTGGCCAGTGACAGAAAATAAAGTTTGATCTGGGCCCACAAGCAGTTGCAGGGACAACACGCAGTTGTCAGCATGCTCTCCCTTGGCTGAACACTCTCCCCTCAGGTATGCACATTGTAGTGGAGGTCAGTGACAGTTGTTATGCCAGCACCATGGCAGTGCGTAGCTGGAGGCATGAGCCCCAAGCACATGTATAGCAGTAGGGTTCAACTATTGAGTCTAAGCTGGCATTTGCATTTGCAGAGACACAGAGGCTTGCGCTGGCTGCAAGAACTATTCCTGGACTCTAATGGGAGCAGGAGGGAAGGAGTGGAGAAGTAATCATGAAGCTGGTATCAATGTATGTGAATATCTGCGAGGCAAAAGATAGTGAAATCTGTAGGGGGTCCACATCAGCTGTGCTGGCCATTAGTTTCTTCAGTAGTAAAATCTGCAAGGTGTGTCTGCAGAGTGGTCAGTTTACAAGATGGCTCCCACTGTGTGGCTGTTATTGGTAACTCCTGATTCTCTTCCTTGTTCTGGCTGGCTCCGTATATCTCATCTTTGCCAGTCCAGGTGGGATGAATTGGGGCCTAGAAAAGCTGAGGAAGGTTGCTCACCATGCTCTTACTTCCTTGGCAAGGGGAACTCTTTCTTGCTGGGAAGTTCCTTCTTGGCTTTGAGCAATGCCATCTTGGGGGATGCAATAACAATGCAGGCAAAATGAAGCTGTCTTTCTTCTTTTCTTCTGTGCTTATCCTCAGCTTTTTTTCCTCCGACTGTGTTGCTAAAATTTCCCAAGTGAACTCCAGAACTCCCCCAGAGCTGCTTTATTTGTGGATAACTGTTGATCTTGGTGTGTGTGGTGGGGTGGAGGGGGGGGGGTGAAGGCTGGTGAGATGTCATCTCAAAGAGTGTATATCTAATACTTAGAATACAGAATGAGTACATTGTATAAACATTTGCTGTTACTATTAGTACTATTACTATTAATGTTGCAGGTAAAAAGAATTTAGCAGACATGGCTCTAAAATACATCTATTATTTGCTGGGTACATGGTTGGTAATTTCACTCCTCAGAGCTTCACTTTCTTCATCTGCAAACTCATACCTCATATTTGTTATAAGAACTAAATGAGAAAGCTAATTAAAATATTCAGCAAAATATCTGGCATCTTGTTTGCTTGATAGATGTTGATTTTTTCCACCCATAGTAAGTTAACATAGACTTGGTGCCAGAATTATATAGTCATGTTAATCAGGTAAATACATACAAGGCACTAATGGATGATCAAAGCTGGTCCTTGGGTTGTCATTATTCCTGGTATGGTGCAGCATGCACTAACCTTCATTGAAATTGACATTCAGTCTCTTTGAACTTCAATGGCAAGAGCTACTAAAAAATTTCTCTAAACCCTTTAGCTCCTGAGAAGATACAGCCTCACTTCATAATAAAACATATTCATGAGGGGTGCCTGGGTGACTCAGTCAGTTAAGCATCTGACTTCAGCTCAGGTCATGATCTTAAGGTTCATGAGTTTGAGCCCTGCATAGGGCTCCACACTGATAGTTTGGAGCCTGCTTGGGATTCTCTCTCTCCCTCTCTCTCTCTGCCCCTTCCCCCACTTGCTCTCTCTGTCAAAATAAATACATAAACTTAAAAAAAGCAAACTTTCATGAAAGTTATGGAAATTGTTTACCAGCTCCCCGAGGAATTGGTTTACAGCCTCAAGATTGCCTCTTTATCCCACTCTTTGGGTGAAGATTTGTTGTTACCTACAGCATGCCATGCTTATGCTGATCCCTGTGAGAACAGGTCAAAATAAGACACACCATTTTCTTTTTTTTTCTTTTTTAAAAAAATATATGAAGTTTATTGTCAAATTGGTTTTCATACAACACCCAGTGCTCATCCCAAAAGGTGCCCTCCTCAATACCCATCACCCACCCTCTCCTCCCTTTCACCCCCCATCAGCCCTCAGTTTGTTCTCAGTTTTTAAGAGTCTCTTATGCTTTGGCTCTCTCCCATTCTAACCTCTCTTTTTTTTCCTTCCCCTCCCCCATGCATTCCTGTTAAGTTTCTCAGGGTCCACATAAGAGTGAAAACATATGGTATCTGTCTCTGTATGGCTTACTTCACTTAGCATAACACTTTCCAGTTCCATCCACGTTGCTACAAAGGGCCATATTCCATTCTTTCTCATTGCTACGTAGTACTCCATTGAAGACACACCATTTTCATGTGACATTTGCATTATGGTGAGAAAGAGAAATTTATTGGTGATGAGAGGACCGCATAGTAAAAATCTATTTCAGAGGCATGCTGAAGGAATCACATTGAATTCTAGTTGAAGGCAGGGGAAGATAAAACAAGGAAGAGCTTTTGGAACACAATCACACTACGCTGACTCTGGGGCAGTGTTTCGTAGAAACCAGACAGATGAAGACAGGTGGAAGAGAGACCCACATCTCCCTTAGCCCTCTGTCCCTTCTGTTTTTGTCACTGTAGAATGTACTTTATTCCTGACATCTCTATGCCTTAGGGACTCCGGAACTTTCACATAAAGGAATACAAATCCTTCAGGTTCCCATAGTATAATAAAAAAAATAAAATCTCTGTTCTTTAGAAAACAGTTACTCACTGTTTAGGGTAGTTTTGCTTCACCCTATATTCAGGCATGCCCTGTAATTTTAGTTTTTGTTTGTTCCCCACCAACTCCTCATGATACTAGGGTTATAGCTGGAGTAGTTTACTCTGGATCTCTGTGCTTTAGAATACATACTATTTCTACACTGCTTCACACCCTCATCTTCAGCACTGCTCAGTGAGTATATAATCATGGGAACAAGGCAAGCAAATTGCATGAAGAAGATTTTGTGTGTGTGGAGAGTTCAGGCTTGTATAAATAGCAAAAGAAATGGCTGGGCAGCCAGGGAACAGTATAAGGGCTCAGAATGTTAGGAGAATACAGGAAAAGAGGAGGAGGGAGCTTATAAAGGCAATAAGGCAGCTTAAATATAAACTTGGCCTGCCTTGGAGCATTTCTGTAGGGTTCCGAATAGGTCACTGGCTAAGTTGTTCTGGCCAGCAGGAAATGAGGCATAGCATCTCTCAGGAGACAAGAATGCTTTAGCAACAGAAACACACTTGTAGTGGAATTGCAAGAACTTCCATTCAAATTACCAGCTTTTTTCTAGGGAAGGAGATTATTTTCTGGAAATAGCGATTGTTCCTTGAAAATTAAAAAACTGTATGCAGTCTTCTAGGTCTGATTGGGTTTGAAGTTTTAGTGTTGCTGAGCTGCAGAGGGATGTGCCTAGCAGATGGGGTGGGGGGGGGGGCCCTGTCCTCTGGGACTCAATTTTGCCTGAAGTTCTCTAATACCAACTTCTTGCCAAGTTTTCAATGACTGTTTATGACTATAACTAACCATTATCTGAGTCTGAGAACCTCACATAACCTTACCAGAAATCCAGAGCTGGGATAGAATTTTGAGTCCAGTGTTAGAATTTCATACAAGGGCCAATTAGAGAAAATGTTGCATCACTCCTCAATTCATGCTGCAGGAAAAGTTCAAAACAAAAACCACAAACTGTCTGTGATTATTTAAAATACTGTTCTTGTACATGGTCTACTCAAATACAAAACAAAAATGCAATTTATTCCATTACACAGAGAAATAAAATAAAGCATATTATAATTAGCAGAATGTTAGGAGAGAAGATGATTTAAAGGAATTTTTTTCTTTTAGTCAAAGTCGCCTTTTCCAATGTATGCACTTCTAAACTATGTAACTGAGACCTATTCTAATTATTTTAAGCAATAGAAGTAAGAAACAGTGGATGAAAAAATAATTTCCTTTTTGAAGAATAATCTAATCAAAATAACGTTGCACAATAATTTTGATAGTAACACTAAAATCACTTGGGATAACAAGTTTAAAGTGCTGTAAATGTAAGGCAGTAGGATTATGCAAGAAGAAAATAGAAATGAGACAGTTAAAGATTAAGGAGTATATATTTGCAAGGAACTTCAAAAGGAGATTTCAAAAATATAGTTATAGTTCTCAATCTAAGGTAATAGTTACAGCTGACATTTCAGCACCTCTAGAACCTGTTCTGGTCTGCTTTTGCTTCTGTTGGAGTCTGTCCTGGAGACTAAGTAAAGATTCCATCTCTTCTTCTAATTATCTATTTATTTAAAGAGGAGTAAGCAGACTAGCTGAACATTAAGAACTGAGTATGACCTCCAAAAGATGAGTCAGGAAATAAAATAGGGAGCACCTTGAATCATGACTGAAGAATACTAACTGGGGAAATTCAAGCAGCTCCTGTTCAGGCATTGAAAACAGTGGGCCCTTACCTGTTATCACTGGTGAAATAGTTTCCCAAACACAGTCTGGTAGATTTGGGAAAGCTGAACTCAGTAGATATTATCCCTTTCCTTATGCATCCAGAACTCCCTAATGGGAAGAAACTATTTTCCCTCCTGGCTGATGGCCTCTGGTAATTATAAGAGCTTAAGGATGGTACAGCTGTGGTACATGCTAGCGCTCTGTCAGGGTTGATGTGAATGACCTGGCTGACGTGTCCTCTTCTTCACTCCTCATACCATGAGTAACCCTCCTGAAGTTCTGTGAGGATGACTTTTCCAAGTAGAGAAGGTTTATTCTTCAATAAAAGTAAAACTATCATAGCACTTTCCTGAAAGGAACTCTGTGTCAGTTGAGACATCACTGGCTAATTTAAGTAGAAAATGGGATTATTATGAAGGTATTGGGAACAATGTTAGAGGGAAATATAAAATAATATTTTTACAATATTAGGAATGGTGAGAAAATATTTCTTATACAAGATGAAAGCACAAAATATGTCAGAAGGTTGATAAATTTGACTACATTAAAATATAATTAAAAATCTGTGTATTGGTGGCTTCTGGGTGGCTCAGTCAGTTAAGCAGCCGACTCAATTTTGGCTCAGGTCATGATCTCATGGTTTGTGACAGAAAGAAGCCTCCTTGGGATTCTCTCTTTCCCTCTCTCTGCCCCACCCCCACTCATGTTCTCTCTCTCTCTCACTCACTCCAAAATAAATAAACTAAAAAAAAAACCAAAGAACTGCATATCAAAAGACACCAAGAACTGAAGCAAAACCAACCATAAACCTTGGGAAAATATTTGCAAAAAAATATACTTAACTTAGAGCTTAACTGTAGAGCTCTACTTAACTGTAGAGCTTAGCATCTACAATGTGTAAAGTACTGTTATGAGTGGAGGGGTTCAAGACACTGGAATAGAATGACCCTGAACTCTCCTCTTTCCCCTGGATACAACAAATCTGAAAATACATATGGAATAATTTTCCTCTGTAAAGGACCTGAGAGCTAGATGAACAGCACCTCCACTACAAAGATAAAAAAGACAAATGGAAATGAATAAGAGAGGCAGAGACTTGTATCACCTGAAATCCCATCCCAGGTGTGGTTACCCACAATTAGGAAGTGGTTTTCAAATATGTGATTTTTTCTTTATGAGTGAAGGTATAGCACCTGATATCAAACATCCTGACCCTTGAGCCCAGCATTGGAAAAATGAACCCCCCAAATGTCTGTTTTTGAAAATCAATAGGGATTAAGTCCAGGGTAACCATAGAACTGTAGGGACTGGAGGCTTGTGCATAGATGCACTTATCTTGAGATTCATTGCAAAAGTAACAATTTGAAAAGTACCTAGAGTATAAGAGAAGAAGATCTACTTACTAAACCTAAAGTGGTTGCTAGAGAGACAGAAACCTGAATTGACTTTATTATCCAGGGACAGAAGGACTAGTCAGTACTATTTCTGCAACCTCATTTATTTTATTTTATTTTATTTTATTTTTTTAATGAAATTTATTGTCAAATTGGTTTCCATATAACACCTAGTGCTCATCCCAACAGGTGCCCTCCTCAATGCCCATCACCCACTTTCCCCTCCCCCATACCCCCCATCAACCCTCAGTTTGTTCTCAGTATTCAAGGGTCTCTTATGGTTTGCCTCCTTCCCTCTCTGTAACTTTTTTCCCCCTTCCCCTCACCCATGGTCTTCTGTTGAGTTTCTCAGAATCCACATATGAGTGAAAACATATGGTATCTGCCTTTCTCTGCCTGACTTATTTCACTTAGCATAACACTCTTCATTTCCATCCATGTTGCTACAAATGGCCAAATTTCATTCTTTCTCATTGCCAAGTAGTATTCCATTGTATATATAAACTACATCTTCTTTATCCATTCGTCAGTTGATGGACATTTAGGCTCTTTCCATCATTTGACTATTGTTGAAAGTGCTGCTATAAACGTTGGGGTACAAGTGCCCCTATGCATCAGCACTCCTGTATCTCTTGGGTAAATTCCTAGCAGTGCTATTGCTGGGTCACAAGGCAGATCTATTTTTAATTTTTTGAGGAACCTCCACACTATTTTCAGAGTGGCTGCCCCAGTTTGCATTCCCACCAACAGTGCAAGAGGGTTCCCGTTTCTCCACATCCTCTCCAGCATCTATAGTCTCCTGATTTGTTCATTTTAGCCACTCTGACTGGCATGAGGTGGTATCTGAATGTGGTTTTGATTTGTAATTCCCTGATGAGGAGTGATGTTGAGCATCTTTTCATGTTCCTGTTGGCCATCTGGATGTCTTCTTTAGAAAAGTGTCTATTCATGTCTTCTGCCCATTTCTTCACTGGATTATTTGTTTTTTGGGTGTGGAGTTTGGTGAGTTCTTTTATAGATTTCGGATACTAGCCCTTTCTCTGATATGTCATTTACAAATATCTTTTCCCATTCCATTGGTACAACCTCATTTTTTTTATTTGAGAGAGAGAGAGAGAGAGAGAGAGAGAGAGAGAGAGAGAACGCATGAGTGGGGAGAGAGGGGCAGAGGGAGAGAGAGATTCTTTCTTAAGTAGGCTCTATGTTCAGTGTGGAGCCTGACTCCACACTGGGGCTCAATTCCACGATCCTGGGATCATGACCTGAGCCAAAATCGAGTTGTACAGTCAACTGACTGAGCCACCCAGCACCCCTGCAACCTCATTTTAACTTGCTGGTGAGGTAAATAACATGTACCATTTTTAGTGCCCTCCCTCCCTGTATTCTGCTAGCCTCATTAGGCATGTTCCATATCCTGCCCATGTATCAGCCACACCACTACTGGGCTAGGTGAGTGCATGGGCCTCCACCCTTCTCACACAGTAGCCAAACCACAGCCAGACAGGATGAGGGCCTCACAGCCCACCCATCCCATAGCCATATCCCTGCTGGAGCTTGTGTGCATACCCAGTCCACATGAGGGATGCCACTTGACTGCCTGGCTCTGAAGGCCAGGGGACATTGTGCTTCAGGACCCATAGACCATCTCCAACACAACATCACTGCTTCAAGACAGAGAGGTAGCTGCTTCACCTGACATATATAGACAAACACACAGAGTCAGGTGAAGTGAGGAGACAGGGGAACCTCTTCCAAACCAAAGAACAAAACAAATTCCCAACACCTTAATGAAAAGGAGATATGCAACCTATCTGCTAAAGAGTTCAAAATAATGGTCATGAGCATTCCAAACTTGGAACAAAAATGGATGAACACAGTGAGAACTGCAATAAAGAGGTGGAAAATATGAGTACTAAACCTAAGTCATAACTGAACTGGAAAATGCACTAGAGGGGTTCAACAGCAGAATAATGAAGTGGAAGTAATAATCAGCAAGCTGGAAGACAAAGAAATGGATCTCAACCAGAGAGAGCAGCAAAATGGAAAAAGAATTTTAAAAAGTAGGATACTTTAAGGGAACTCACATTGAAATGGTGTCCCAGAAGAAGAAGAGAGAGAAAAGCCAGAAAAATTATTTGAAAAGATAATGACTGAAAACTTTCCTAGTCTTGGGAGGGAAAGAGCACCCAGGTCCAAGATTCCCAGACAGTCCTAACTAAGATGAACCCATACAGAACCATGCCAAAACACAATATAATTAAAATGATAAAATTTAAGGATAAAGGGAGAATCTTAAATGTAACTAGAGAAAAAAATTATTATATACAAGGGGAACCCTGTAAAGCAATCAACAGATTTTTCAGAAACTTTAAAGGCCAGAAAGGAGTGGAAACACATTCAAAGTGCTGAAAAGAAAAATTAATCAAGAAATTCTCTACCAGGCAAGTTTACTATTCACAATTGAAGAGGAGTTTTAAGAGTTGTCCAGATAAGCAAAAGGTAAAGGAGTTCATCACCAGCTGTATAAGAAATGTTAAAGGGATTTCTCTAAGCTGCAAAGAAAAGACACTAATTAATAAGAAAACATGTGAAAGTACTAATCTTACTGGAATAGGTAAATATATGGTAAAGGTAGTGGATCAACCAGGTATGAAGGCCAAAAGACAAAAGTAGTGCAATTAACTAAAATTATGATAATTAGTTAAGGGATATATAAAATAAAAAGATGTATAAGGTTATCAAAAGTATAAAATATGGGGGAGAATAGGAATATGGCAAAGTAGGATCCTGAGATCATCTGATCCCATGGACACACAGATATAACAGCTACATCTGTAAAATTAACTCTGAAAACTGGAAGAATTGACTTTACACAGTTAATTATAGACAGAAGGCCTGAAAAGGGTAAGAGGGGCAGAGACATGGTCAGGAACCCCCAGTGAGACTAACCACCAATGAGAGGGACATCACAAACAAGGAAAAGTGAGAGGATCAGACCACACCAGGCACCCCTAGCAATGGAAAAGACAATTCCCCATAACAACTGGCTTTGTAAAAGAGTGGAGCTTAAGTTCAGGGGCTTTAAAAATCAGCAAGTCTTGGGGCACCTGGGTGGCTCAGTTGGTTAAGCATCCAACTCTCGGTTTCAGATCAGGTCATGATCTCACAGTTCATGAGTTTGAGCCCCCTGTCAGGCTCTGTGCTAACAATGTGGAGCAGGATTCTCTCTCTCTCCATCTTTCTCTACCCCGCCCCTGTTGGAGCTCACTCTCTCTCTCTCTTTTGCTTTCAAAATAAATAAATAAACTTAAAAAAAATCAGCAAGTCTTAACTCCAAGATAACTGAGGGTCCATAGGAAATTGAGTTCTCACCCTTTAAAAGCCAGCACAATAAATAACTCAGCTGGAGACACAACACAGAAGCAACAACTATGTATACATCAAAAAGACTTATTGACTAATCTTAGACCATGGAATGGAGGGGCTTTAGATTTCTCCAAGAACAAAAGTGCTGGCAGATGCCATTTCTGTGCCCCCTTCCCCCGCCCAAGGAAGGTAGCTAGATTCTTGTTGGAGCCAGCATTAATAGTCTCCATCTACTTAGCCAGCACTGCAGGCCCTGCTCTGCTGTTCCACTGCAGAGCCACATCATCCAACATGCTCACCTCAACAGGCATCCTTTCAAAGTGTTTCCTGCCCCAGTACACCCTGTAGGCAGCCCCAGATTGGTACTGGCACCAATCCAAAGTGATTCCTACCCAGGGAAAAGACAGCAGATAACCCCATGCACCAGTGTGCCTGCCATTCCAGCAGCCCAGCCTCTTTGCAGGTCACTCAGGGAGCAGACCTTGGCCTTTGGCACTCCCACAACTGTGGCAGAGAGGTTAATTGGAGACAGTTAGTCTGACTGCCAGCCCCACCCATCAAAAAGCCTCTTGTATTCTCAAACAGGACAGGCTTTTCAACAGTTCAGGGACCAAACACTGGAAAAGGTGCCCAAGCAGGAAAAGTGGATCCTTGCAGTTGGCTGGGCTGCAGGCAAGCAATTACAGTTTAGCCATAACAGTAGGGCACACACAGCCCATACACGGGGGATACCACTGGAGGCCCTGGTTCTGGTTACCAGAGGGGATTGTGCTACAGGGTACCACAGGACTTCTTCATAAGGCCACTATTTCCAAGTCCAGAAAATGTAGCTGACCTTCTTAATACATACAAGAAAATACAGAGAATTAGACAAAATGAGGAGGCAGAGGAATGTGTCCTGAATGAAAGAACAAGACAAAAATCACAGTAAAAGAGCTAAATGAAATGGAAATAAGCAATATGCCTGGCAAATAATTCAAAGTAATGATCATAAAGATACTCACTGGACTTGAGAAAAGAGTGGATGAACCCAGTGACAACTTCAACAAAGAGACAGAAAATACATTAAAAAAGAACCAGTCAGAATAATTCAGCAACTGAAATTAAAAAAAAAAAAAATCAACAACTAGGGGCAACCAACAGAAGATTAGAGGTTGTAAAAGGATGGATCAGTGATATGGAAGACAAAGTAATGGAAAAAAACAGGCTGAAGAGCAAAAAAGAGAATAGGTTAAGGGAACTCAGGGAGATCATTAAGCATATTAATATTCACATTACAGGGATCCCAGGAAGAGAACAGAAAACGAGAAGGGGTCAAAAAGTTTATTTAAAGAAATAATAGCTGAATACTTCCCTAATCTGGCGAAAGGAAATGAACATCCAGATTCAGGAAGCACAGAGAGTCCTGAGCAAGATAAAACTAAGGTTGTTCCACATCAAGATGCATAAAAATTAAAGTGATAGATTTTATTCCGGAAGATGGTGGCGTAGGAGGACGCTGGGCTCACCGCGCGTCCTGCTGATCACTTAGATTCCACCTACACCTGCCTATTAACCCAGAGAACCGCCAGAGGATTAGCAGAACTGAGTCACCGGAGCCAAGTGCAGACGAGAGGCCCACGGAAGAGGGTAGGAAGGGCGGCGAGGCGGTGCGCGCTCCACGGACTGGCGGGAGGGAGCCAGAGCAGAGGGGCGGCTCGCGGGCCAAGCAGAGCCCCCGAGTCTGGCTTGCAAAAAGCGGAGGGGCCTGACCCACTGTGTTCCCACAGCAAGCGCGACTTAGCGTCTGGGAGGTCATAAGTTAACAGCTCTGCTCAGAAAGCGGGAAGGCTGGAGGACAAAGGGAAGGAGAGCTGCTGAGCCCCCTGACGACAGAGCTCAGTTTGGTGGGGAACAAAGGCGCTCGCCAGCACCATCTCCCCCACCCATCCCCCAGCCAAAATCCCAAAGAGAACCAGTTCCTGCCAGGGAACTTGCTCGCTCCGCGCAAACACCCAACTCTGTGCTTCTGCGGAGCCAAACCTCCGGCAGTGGATCTGACTCCCTCCTGCTGCCACAGGGCCCCTCCTGAAGTGGATCACCTAAGGAGAAGCAAGCTAAGCCTGCCCCTCCTGCCCCTGTGCACCTTGCTTACCCACCCCAGCTAAGACGCCAGATCCCCAGCATCACAAGCCTGGCAGTGTGCAAGTAGCCCACACAGGCCACCCCACCCCACAGTGAATCCCGCCCCTAGGAGAGGGGAAGAGAAGGCACACACCAGTCTGACTGTGGCCCCAGCGGTGGGCTGGGGGCAGACATCAGGTCTGACTGCGGCTCCGCCCACCAACTCCAGTTATACACCACAGCACAGGGGAAGTGCCCTGCAGGTCCTCACCACGCCAGGGACTATCCAAAATGACCAAGCGGAAGAATTCCCCTCAGAAGAATCTCCAGGAAATAACAACAGCTAATGAGCTGATCAAAAAGGATTTAAATAATATAACAGAAAGTGAATTTAGAATAATAGTCATAAAATTAATCGCTGGGCTTGAAAACAGTATAGCTGACAGCAGAGAATCTCTTGCTACAGAGATCAAGGGACTAAGGAACAGTCACAAGGAGCTGAAAAACGCTTTAAACGAAATGCATAACAAAATGGAAACCACCACGGCTCGGATTGAAGAGGCAGAGGAGAGAATAGGTGAACTAGAAGATAAAGTTATGGAAAAAGAGGAAGCTGAGAAAAAGAGAGATAAAAAAAATCCAGGAGTATGAGCGGAAAATTAGAGAACTAAGTGATACACTAAAAAGAAATAATATACGCATAATTGGTATCCCAGAGGAGGAAGAGAGAGGGAAAGGTGCTGAAGGGGTACTTGAAGAAATAATGGCTGAGAACTTCCCTGAACTGGGGAAGGAAAAAGGCATTGAAATCCAAGAGGCACAGAGAACTCCCTTCAGACGTAACTTGAATCGCACAACATATCATAGTGAAACTGGCAAAATACAAGGATAAAGAGAAAATTCTGAAAGCAGCAAGGGGTAAACGTGCCCTCACATATAAAGGGAGACCTATAAGACTCGTGACTGATCTCTCTTTTGAAACTTGGCAGGCCAGAAAGAATTGGCATGAGATTTTCAGTGTGCTAGACAGAAAAAATATGCAGCCGAGAATCCTTTATCCAGCAAGTCTGTCATTTAGAATAGAAGGAGAGATAAAGGTCTTCCCAAACAAACAAAAACTGAAGGAATTTGTCACCACTCAACCAGCCCTACAAGAGATCCTAAGGGGGACCCTGTGAGACAAAGTACCAGAGACGTCACTACAAGCATAAAACATACAGACATCACAATGACTCTAAACCCATATCTTTCTATAATAACACTGAATGTAAATGGATTAAATGCGCCAACCAAAAGACAGAGGGTATCAGAATGGATAAAAAAACAAGACCCATCTATTTGCTGTCTACAAGAGACTCATTTTCGACCTGAGGACACCTGTAGATTGAGAGTGAGGGGATGGAGAACTATTTATCATGCTACTGGAAGCCAAAAGAAAGCTGGAGTAGCCATACTTATATCAGACAAACTAGACTTTAAATTAAAGGCTGTAACAAGAGATGAAGAAGGGCATTATATAATAGTGACAGGGTCTATCCATCAGGAAGAGCTAACAATTGTAAATGTCTATGCGCCGAATACCGGAGCGCCCAAATATATAAAACAATTACTCATAAACACAAGCAACCTTATTGATAAGAATGTGGTAATTGCAGGGGACTTTAACACCCCACTTACAGAAATGGATAGATCATCTAGACACACGGTCAATAAAGAAACCAGGGCCCTGAATGAGACATTGGATCAGATGGACTTGACAGATATATTTAGAACTCTGCATCCCAAAGCAACAGAATATACTTTCTTCTCGAGTGCACATGGAACATTCTCCAAGATAGATCATATACTGGGTCACAAAACAGCCCTTCATAAGTTTACAAGAATTGAAATCATACCATGCATACTTTCAGACCACAATGCTATGAAGCTTGAAATCAACCACAGAAAAAAGTCTGGAAAACCTCCAAAAGCATGGAGGTTAAAGAACACCCGACTAACGAATGAGTGGGTCAACCAGGCAATTAGAGAAGAAATTAAAAAACATATGGAAACAAACGAAAATGAAAATACAACAATCCAAATGCTTTGGGACGCAGCGAAGGCAGTCCTGAGAGGAAAATACATTGCAATCCAGGCCTATCTCAAGAAACAAGAAAAATCCCAAATACAAAATCTAACAGCACACCTAAAGGAAATAGAAGCAGCACAGCAAAGGCAGCCTAAACCCAGCAGAAGAAGAGAAATAATAAAGATCAGAGCAGAAATAAACAATATAGAATCTAATAAACTGTAGAGCAGATCAACGAAACCAAGAGTTGGTTTTTTGAAAAAATAAACAAAATTGACAAACCTCTAGCCAGGCTTCTCAAAAAGAAAAGGGAGATGACCCAAATAGATAAAATCAGGAATGAAAATGGAATTATTACAACCAATCCCTCAGAGATACAAACAATTCTCAGGGAATACTATGAAAAATTATATGCCAACAAATTGGACAACCTGGAAGAAATGGACAAATTTCTGAACACCCACACTCTTCCAAAACTCAATCAGGAGGAAATAGAAAGCTTGAACAGACCCATCACCAGCAAAGAAATTGAATCGGTTATCAAAAATCTCCCAATAAATAAGAGTCCAGGACCAGCTGGCTTCCCAGGGGAGTTCTACCAGACGTTTAAAGCAGAGATAATACCTATCCTTCTCAAGCTATTCCAAGAAATAGAAAGGGAAGGAAAACTTCCAGACTCATTCTATGAAGCCAGTATTACTTTGATTCCTAAACCAGACAGAGACCCAGTAAAAAAAGAGAACTACAGGCCAATATCCCTGATGAATATGGATGCAAGAATTCTCAATAAGATACTAGCAAATCGAATTCAACGGCATATAAAAAGAATTATTCACCATGATCAAGTGGGATTCATTCCTGGGATGCAGGGCTGGTTCAACATTCGCAAATCAATTAACGTGATACATCACATTAACAAAAAAAAGAGAAGAACCATATGATCCTGTCAATCGATGCAGAAAAGGCCTTTGACAAAATCCAGCACCCTTTCTTCATAAAAACCCTTGAGAAAGTCGGGATAGAAGGAACATACTTAAAGATCATAAAAGCCATTTATGAAAAGCCCAGAGCTAACATCATCCTCAATGGGGAAAAACTGAGAGCTTTTTCCCTGAGATCAGGAACACGACAGGGATGCCCACTCTCACTGCTGTTGTTTAACATAGTGCTGGAAGTTCTAGCATCAGCAATCAGACAACAAAAGGCAATCAAAGGCATCAAAATTGGCAAAGATGAAGTCAAACTTTCGCTTTTTGCAGATGACATGATATTATACATGGAAAATCCGATAGACTCCACCAAAAGTGTGCTAGAACTGATACATGAATTCAGCAAAGTTGCAGGATACAAAATCAATGTACAGAAATCAGTTGCATTCTTATACACTAACAATGAAGCAACAGAAAGACAAATAAAGAAACTGATCCCATTCACAATTGCACCAAGAAGCATAAAATACCTAGGAATAAATCTAACCAAAGATGTAAAGGATCTGTATGCTGAAAACTATAGAAAGCCTATGAAGGTAATTGAAGAAGATTTAAAGAAATGGAAAGACATTCCCTGCTCATGGATTGGAAGAATAAATATTGTCAAAATGTCAATACTACCCAAAGCTATCTACACATTCAATGCAATCCCAATCAAAATTGCACCAGCATTCTTCTCGAAACTAGAACAAGCAATCCTAAAATTCATATGGAACCACAAAAGGCCCCGAATAGCCAAAGTAATTTTGAAGAAGAAGACCAAAGCAGGGGGCATCACAATCCCAGACTTTAGCCTCTACTACAAAGCTGTCATCATCAAGACAGCATGGTATTGGCACAAAAACAGACACATAGACCAATGGAATAGAATAGAAACCCCAGAACTAGACCCACAAACGTATGGCCAACTCATCTTTGACAAAGCAGGAAAGAACATCCAATGGAAAAAAGACAGTCTCTTTAACAAATGGTGCTGGGAGAACTGGACAGCAACATGCAGAAGGTTGAAACTAGACCACTTTCTCACACCATTCACAAAAATAAACTCCAAATGGATAAAGGACCTGAATGTGAGACAGGAAACCATCAAAACCTTAGAGGAGAAAGCAGGAAAAGACCTCTCTGACCTCAGCCGTAGCAATCTCTTACTCGACACATCCCCAAAGGCAAGGGAATTAAAAGCAAAAGTGAATTACTGGGACCTTATGAAGATAAAAAGCTTCTGCACAGCAAAGGAAACAACCAACAAAACTAAAAGGCAACCAACGGAATGGGAAAAGATATTTGCAAATGACATATCGGACAAAGGGCTAGTATCCAAAATCTATAAAGAGCTCACCAAACTCCACACCTGAAAAGCAAATAACCCAGTGAAGAAATGGGCAGAAAACATGAATAGACACTTCTCTAAAGAAGACATCCGGATGGCCAATAGGCACATGAAAAGATGTTCAGCGTCGCTCCTTATCAGGGAAATACAAATCAAAACCACACTCAGGTATCACCTCACGCCAGTCAGAGTGGCCAAAATGAACAAATCAGGAGACTATAGATGCTGGAGGGGATGTGGAGAAACGGGAACACTCTTGCACTGTTGGTGGGAATGAATATTGGTGCAGCCGCTCTGGAAAGCAGTGTGGAGGTTCCTCAGAAAATTAAAAATAGACCTACCCTATGACCCAGCAATAGCACTGCTAGGAATTTATCCAAGGGACACAGGAGTACTGATGCATAGGGGCACTTGTACCCCCATGTTCATAGCAGCACTCTCAACAATAGCCAAATTATGGAAAGAGCCTAAATGTCCATCAACCGATGAATGGATAAAGAAATTGTGGTTTATATACACAATGGAATACTACGTGGCAATGAGAAAAAATGAAATATGGCCTTTTGTAGCAACGTGGATGGAACTGGAGAGTGTGATGCTAAGTGAAATAAGCCATACAGAGAAAGACAGATACCATATGGTTTCACTCTTATGTGGATCCTGAGAAACTTAACAGGAACCCATGGGGGAGGGGAAGGAAAAAAAAAAAAGAGGTTAGAGTGGGAGAGAGCCAAAGCAGAAGAGACTGTTGAGAACTGAGAACAAACTAAGGGTTGATGGGGGGTGGGAGGGAGGGGAGGGTGGGTGATGGGTATTGAGGAGGGCACCTTTTGGGATGAGCACTGGGTGTTGTATGGAAACCAATTTTACAATAAATTTCATATATAAATAAAAAAAATTAAAGTGATAAAAAGTAATGATAAAGAGAGAACTTTAAAAGCAACAAGAGAAAGCAGTTACATATAAGGGAAACCCATATCACCTGATTTTTCAGCAGAACTTGTGCAGACTAGAGGGAGTGGCATGATTTATTCAAAGTGCTGAAAGGAAAAAAAAAACAGCAAAAAAGTTATTTTTCAGAATAAGAGAGATAAAGAATTTCCCAAACAAAAGTTAAAGGAGTTCATACCATTAAACCAACCTTATAAGAAATGTTAAAAAGATTCTTTAAGTGGAAAGAAAACCCATAAATAGAAAAAAATTATGAAAGAAAAAATTTCACTGATAAAAGCAAACATATAGTAAAGGTAGTAGATTAATCACTTATAAAGCCAATATGGAGTTTAAAACACAAAAGTAGTAAATCAATTATTCTGTAAAAAAAAAAATCAGGGATATACAATATTAAAAGGTATAAAATATGGCATCATATATATAAAACATGGAGAGGGGAATAAAAATTTAGTGCTTTCAGAATGTATTTAACTTAATATAGACTTTTAAACACATAAAATGTGATATGTGAATCCAGTGATAATCACAAATCAAAAACCTTAATACACAAAAAATAAAATGAAAGGAATCTAGGCATAACACTAAAGAAAGCCATCAACCTATAGGGAAAAGAGCAAAAGAAGAAGAAAGGATCAAAGGACTACAAAAACAACTAGAAAGTATTAACAAAATGGCAGTAAGTACATACTTATCAATAATTACTTAAAATGTAAATGGACTAAATGCTCCAAATAAAAGATGTAGGGTGACTGAATGGATAAAAAACTAAGACCTCTCTATATGCTGCTTACAAAGTGAAGGAATGGAAAAACATATATCATGCGAATGGAGTGAAAAAAAAGCTCGGGTAGTAATATCAGACGAAATAGACTTTAAAACAAAGACTGTAGGAGGAGATAAAGAAGGGAACTACATAATGATAAAAGGAACAATTTAACTGTAAATATCTATACACCAAACATAGGAGCAGCTAAATACATAAAGCAAATATTAACAGACATAAAGGAAAAATTGACAGTAATACAGTAATGGTAGGAGACTCAAACATGCCACTTACATCAAAAGATAGACCATCCAGATAGAAAAATCAACAAGGACACAGTGGCTTTGAATGAAACATTAGACCAGATGGACCTCAAAGATATACCCAGAGCATTCCATTCCCAAACAGCAGAATATAAATTCTTTTCAAGCACATACAAAACATTCTCCAGGATAGATCGCATGCTAGATAACAAAACAAGCTTCAATAAATTTAAGAAGATTCAAATCATATCAAGCATCTTTTCTGACTAAAATGATATGAAATTAAAAATCAATTACAAGAAAAAATCTGGAAAAATCACAAATACATGGAGGCTAAATAACATATTATCAAACAATGAATGGGTCAACCAAGAAATGAAAAATAAATAAAAAATATATGGAGACAAAAAAAATGATATTATACTGGTCTGTAATCTTTGGGACAGAGCAGAAGCAGTTCTAAGAAGGAAGTTTATAGTGATACAGGCCTACCTCAAGATACAAGAAAAATCTCAAATAAACAGCTTAACATTAAACCGAATGGAGCTAAAACAAAAACAAACAAATCCCAAAGCTAGTATAAGAAAGAAAATAATAAATATTAGAGCAGAAATAAGTGAAATAAACACTAAACACATAGACCTGATCAATGAAACCAAGAACTAGTTCTTTGAAAAAAGAAACAAAATTGGTAAAACTTTAGCCAGAGTCATCAAAGAAAAAAGAGAGAGGATGCAAATAAATAAAATCATAAATAAAGCATAAATAACAGCCAACATCATGATTATAAAAGATTATTATGAAAAATTATATGCCAACAAATTGGACAACCTAAAAGAAATGGATAAATTCCTAGAAACATCTAACCTTCCAAATAGAAAATTTGAACAGACTGATTACTAGTAATGAAATTAAATTAGTAATAAACTCCAACAAAAAATATCCAGGATTCTATTTTATTTTTTTGAGGAATCCCCATACTGTTTTCCACAGTGGTTGCGCTGATTTACATACAAACCAGCAACACATGAGGGTTTCCTTTCCTTCACAGCCTCACCAAAATGTATTATTTCTTGTATTTTGATACTAGCTATTCTGACTGGTGTGAAGTGACATTGTGGTTTTGATTTGCATTTCCCTGATGATGAGTGATACTGAGTATGTTTTCACATGTCTTCTTTGGAAAAATCTTTATTCAGTATTTTGGTGTAGTCCCAATAGTTTATTTTTGCATTTTTTTTCCTTTCCTGAGGAGACATATCCATAAATAGGTTATTAAGGTGATGTCTGAGAGATTACTGCCTACTTTTTTTTTTTTTTTTTTAGGAATTTTATGGTTTTAGATTTCACATGTAGGTCTTTAACCCATTTTAAGTTTATGCTTGTGTATTGTGTAAGAAAGTCTTCTGCTTTCATTCTTTTGCATATAGCTGTCCAATTTTCCAGCACTATTTATTGAAAAGACTATACAATGTGGAAAAGACATTTGTGTCTCTTTCATCATAGATTAATTGGCCATATAGGTGTGGATTGGTCAATGTGCCTATTTTTGTACTAGTACCATACTATTTTGATTACTATAGCTTTGTTGTATATCTTGAAATATAGGATTTGGATATCTCTAGCTTTGTTCTTTCTCAAGAGTATTTAGGCTATTCCAGGTTTCTTATGGTTTCATACGATTTTAGGATTATTTGTTCTAGTTCTGTGAAAAATGCTTTTGGTATTTTGAAAGGGATAGCTTCCAATCTGCAGATTGTGTTGGATAGTATGGGCATTTTGGTTATCATAGCCAGAATGGCTAGTATCAAAAATATAAGAAATAATAAATGTTGGTGAGGACGTGGAGAAAAGGGAACCTGCATGCATTGTTGGTGGGAATGTAAACAGGTGCAACCACTGTGGAAAACAGTATGGAGATTCCTCAAAAAAATAAAAATAGAAATACCACATGATCCAGTAATTTAACTATTGGGCATTTACCAAAAGAAAACAAAAATGCTAATTTGAAAAGATATATGCACCCCTGTTTATTGTGGCATTATTTATAATAGCCTAAATATGAAAGTAATCCAAGCATCTATTGATAGATGAATGGATAAAGAAAATATGGTGTGTACACACACACACACACACACACACACACACACACACACACACAGAAACACACAAACACTGGAATATTACTCAGCCATGAAAAGGATGAGATCTTGTCGTTTGCAAGAACCTGGATGGACTTGGAGTCCATCCTTGGATGGAGTGCTACATGAAATAAGTCAGACAGAGAAGCACAAATACCATATGGTTTCACTTATAGGTGGAATCTAAAAAACAAAACAAAAGAAAACAAACAAACAAACAAACAAAAACAAACAGACTCAAATACAGAGAACAAAGTGGTGGTTGCCAGAAGGGAGGTGGGTGGGGAAAATGGGTGAAATAGATAAGAGGGATTAAAATGTACAGACTTTCAGTTATAACATAAATAAGTCACAGAGATGAAAAGTAAAACATAGGTAATATAAGTCAATAATATTATAATAACGTTGTATGGTGTCAGATGATGACTACACTTAATTTGGTGAGCACTGAGTAATGTATAGAGTTGCTGAATTGATATGTTGAGCACCTGAAATACAATATTTTATGTTAATTACAGTTCAATAAAAAATTTTTAAAAATACACAAAACATGGGGAAGGAATAAAAATGTAGAGCTTTGGAGTGGGTTCAAATTTAATTTGCTTTCAACTTAAAAGAGACTGTTACATATATAGAATGTTATATGTAAACCACATGGTAACCACAAAGATAAAACGTATAGTAAATACACAAGGGAAAATGAGAAAGAAATCAAAATATAAGAGTAAAGAAAGCCATCAAAGCATAAGGAAAGAGAGAGATAAGAAGAAATAGAGAACTTCAAAAACAGCCAGAAAATAATGAACAAAATAGCAATATGTATATTTCCATTAATAACTATTTTAAATGTAAGTGGATTAAATTTGCCAATCAAAAGACAGTGATTGAATAGATAAAAAACAAATCATGTCTGTATACTGTCTAAAAGAGACTCACTTAGGAAGTAAGGATACACAGACTAAATGTTAAGGGATGGAAAAATTTTGCATAAAATGGAAAAGAAAGTTGGTGTAACTATACTTTGTCTAGCAGACAGACTTTAAAAGAAAGACTGTAATGAAAGATATAGAAGAGTTCCACATACAGATAAGGAGTAAATCCAGCATGAAGATGTAACATTTGTAAATACATATGCAACTATGTACATATAAAGCAACTATGAACAGACCTAAAGGGAAAAACTGAAATTAATACAATAATAATAGAGGATATTTTTTCAATATATAAAGTTTATTGTCAAATTGGTTTCCATACAACACCCAGTGCTCATCCCAAAAGGTGCCCTCCTCAATACCCATCACCCACCCTCCCCTCCCTCCCACCCCCCATCAACCCTCAGTTTGTTCTCAGTTTTTAACAGTCTCGTATGCTTTGGCTCTCTCCCACTCTAACCTCTTTTTTTTTTTTCCTTCCCCTCCCCTATGGGTTTCTGTTAAGTTTCTCAGGATCCACATAACAGTGAAAACATGTGGTATCTGTCTTTCTCTGTATGGCTTATTTCACTTAGCATAACACACTCCAGTTCCATCCACGTTGCTACAAAGGGCCATATTTCATTTTTTCTCATTGCCACGTAGTACTCCATTGTGTATATAAACCACCATTTCTTTATCCATTCATCAGTTGATGGACATTTAGGCTCTTTCCATAATTTGGCTATTGTTGAGAGTGCTGCTATAAACATTGGGGTGCAATTGCCCCTATGCATCAGTACTCCTGTATCCCTTGGGTAAATTCGTAGCAGTCCTATTGCTGGGTCATAGGGTAGGTCTATTTTTAATTTTCTGAGGAACCTCCACACTGCTTTCCAGAGCGGCTGCACCAATTTGCATTCCCACCAACAGTGCAAGAGGGTTCCCGTTTCTCCACATCCTCTCCAGCATCTATAGTCTCCTGATTTGTTCATTTTGGCCACTCTGACTGGCGTGAGGTGATACCTGAGTGTGGTTTTGATTTGTATTTCCCTGATAAGGAGCGACGCTGAACATCTTTTCATGTGCCTGTTGGCCATCCGGATGTCTTCTTTAGAGAAGTGTCTATTCATGTTTTCTGCCCATTTCTTCACTGGGTTATTTGCTTTTCGGGTGTGGAGTTTGGTGAGCTCTTTATAGATTTTGGATACTAGCCCTTTGTCCGATATGTCATTTGCAAATATCTTTTCCCATTCTGTTGGTTGCTTTTTAGTTTTGTTGGTTGTTTCCTTTGCTGTGCAGAAGCTTTTTTTTTTTTTTCAACGTTTATTTATTTTTGGGACAGAGAGAGACAGAGCATGAACGGGGCAGGGGCAGAGAGAGAGGGAGACACAGAATCGGAAACGGGCTCAAGGTTCTGAGCCATCAGCCCAGAGCCTGACGCGGGGCTCGAACTCACGGACCGCGAGATCGTGACCTGGCTGAAGTCGGATGCTTAACCGACTGCGCCACCCAGGCGCCCCTGTGCAGAAGCTTTTTATCTTCATAAGGTCTCAGTAGTTCATTTTTGCTTTTAATTCCCTTGCCTTTGGGGATGTGTCAAGTAAGAGATTGCTGTGGCTGAGGTCAGAGAAGTCTTTTCCTGCTTTCTCCTCTAGGGTTTTGATGGTTTCCTGTCTCACATTCAGGTCCTTTATCCATTTTGAGTTTATTTTTGTGAATGGTGTGAGAAAGTGGTCTAGTTTCAACCTTCTGCATGTTGCTGTCCAGTTCTCCCAGCACCATTTGTTAAAGAGACTGTCTTTTTTCCATTGGATGTTCTTTCCTGCTTTGTCAAAGATGAGTTGGCCATACGTTTGTGGGTCTAGTTCTGGGGTTTCTATTCTATTCCATTGGTCTATGTGTCTGTTTTTGTGCCAATACCATGCTGTCTTGATGACAGCTTTGTAGTAGAGGCTAAAGTCTGGGATTGTGATGCCTCCTGCTTTGGTCTTCTTCTTCAAAATTCCTTTGGCTACTCGGGGCCTTTTGTGGTTCCATATGAATTTTAGGATGGCTTGTTCTAGTTTCAAGAAGAATGCTGGTGCAATTTTGATTGGGATTGCATTGAATGTGTAGATAGCTTTGGGTAGTATTGACATTTTGACAATATTTATTCTTCCAATCCATGAGCACGGAATGTTTTTCCATTTCTTTATATCTTCTTCAATTTCCTTCATGAGCTTTCTATAGTTTTCAGCATACAGATCTTTTACGTCTTTGGTTAGGTTTATTCCTAGGTATTTTATGCTTCCTGGTGCAATTGTGAATGGGATCAGTTTCTTTATTTGTCTTTCTGTTGCTTCATTATTAGTGTATAAGAATGTAACTGATTTCTGTACATTGATTTTGTATCCTACAACTTTCCTGAATTCATGTATCAGTTCTAGCAGACTTTTGGTGGAGTCTATTGGATTTTCCATATATAATATCATGTCATCTGCAAAAAGCGAAAGCTTAACTTCATCTTTGCCAATTTTGATGCCTTTGATTTCTTTTGGTGCCTGATTGCTGATGCTAGAACTTCCAACACTATGTTAAACAACAGTGGTGAGAGTGAACATCCCTGTCTGTTCCTGATCTCAGGGAAAAAGCTCTCAGTTTTTCCCCATTGAGGATGATGTTAGCTGTGGGCTTTTCATAAATGGCTTTTATGATCTTTAAGTATGTTCCTTCTATCCTGACTTTCTCAAGGTTTTTATTCAGAAAGGTTTCTGAATTTTGTGAGAGGCCTTTTCTGCATCGATCGACAGGATCATATGGTTCTTATCTTTCCTTTTATTAATGTGATGCATCACGTTGATTGATTTGCAAATGTTGAACCAGCCCTGCATCCCAGGAATGAATCCCACTTGATCATGGTGAATAATTCTTTTTATATGCTGTTGAATTCTATTTGCTAGTATCTTATTGAGAATTTTTGCATCCATATTCATCAGGGATATTGGCCTGTAGTTCTCTTTTTTTTACTGGGTCTCTGGTTTAGGAATCAAAGTAATACTGGCTTCATAAAATGAGTCTGGAAGTTTTCCTTCCCTTTCTAGTTTTTGGAATAGCTTGAGGAGGATAGGTATTACCTCTGCTTTAAACGTCTGGTAGAACTCCCCGGGGAAGCCATCTGGTCCTAGACTCTTATTTGTTGGGAGATATTTGATGACTGATTCAATTTCTTCGCTGGTTATGGGTCTGTTCAAGCTTTCTATTTCCTTCTGATTGAGTTTTGGAAGTGTGTGGGTGCTTAGGAATTTGTCCATTTCTTCCAGGTTGTCCAGTTTGTTGGCATATAATTTTTCATAGTATTTCCTGATAATTGCTTGTATCTCTGAGGGATTGGTTGTAATAATTCCATTTTCCTTCATGATTTTATCTATTTGGGTCATCTCCCTTTTCTTTTTGAGAAGCCTGGCTACAGGTTTATCAATTTTGTTTATTTTTTCAAAAAACCAACTCTTGGTTTCGTTGATCTGCTCTACAGATTTTTAGATTCTATATTGTTTATTTCTGCTCTGATCTTTATTATTTCTCTTCTGCTGGGTTTGGGGTGTCTTTGCTGCTCTTCTTCTATTTCCTTTAGGTGTGCTGTTAGATTTTGTATTTGGGATTTTTCTTGTTTCTTGAGATAGGCCTGGATGGCAATGTATTTTCCTCTCATCACTGCCTTAGCTGCATCCCAAAGCATTTGGATTGTTGTATTTTCATCTTCATTTGTTTCCATATATTTGTTAATTTCTTCTCTAATTGCCTGGTTGACCCACTCATTCGTTAGTAGGGTGTTCTTTAACCTCCATGCTTTTGGAGGTTTTCCAGACTTTTTCCTGTGGTTGATTTCAAGGTTCATAGCCTTGTGGTCTGGAAGTTTGCATGCTATGATTTCAATTCTTGTATACTTATGAAAGGCTGTTTTGTGACCCAGTATGTGATCTATCTTGGAGAATGTTCCATGTGCACTCAAGAAGAAAGTATATTCTGTTGCTTTGGGATGCAGAGTTCTAAATATATCTGTCAAGTCCATCTGATCCAATGTATCTCTCAGGACCCTTGTTTCTTTATTGACCGTGTGTCTAGATGATCTATCCATTTCTGTAAGTGGGATGTTAAAGTCCCCTGCAATTACCACATAAGGTTGCTTATGTTTGTGAGTAATTGTTTTATATATTTGGGGGCTCCGGTATTCGGCGCATAGACATTTATAATTGTTAGCTCTTCCTGATGGATAGACTCTGTGATTATTATATAATGCCCTTCTTCATCTCTTGTTACAGCCTTTAATTTAAAGTCTAGTTTGTCTGATATAAGTATGGCTACTGCAGCTTTCTTTTGACTTCCATTGGCATGATAAATATTTCTCCATCCCCTCACTCTCAGTCTGAAGGTGTCCTCAGGTCTAAAATGAATCTCTTGTAGACAGCAAATAGATGGTTCTTCTTTTTTTATCCATTCTGATACCCTATGTCCTTGGTTGGCACATTTAGTCCATTTACATTCAGTGTTATTATTGAAATATATGGGTTTAGATTCATTGTGATGTCCATAGGTTTCATGCTTTTTTTTTTTTTTTAAATTTTTTTTTTCAACGTTTTTTATTTATTTTTGGGACAGAGAAAGACAGAGCATGAACGGGGGAGGGGCAGAGAGAGAGGGAGACACAGAATCGGAAACAGGCTCCAGGCTCTGAGCCATCAGCCCAGAGCCCGACGCGGGGCTCGAACTCACGGACCGCGAGATCGTGACCTGGCTGAAGTCGGACGCTTAACCGACTGCACCACCCAGGCGCCCCATAGGTTTCATGCTTATAGCGATGTCTCTGGTACTTTGTCTCACAGGATCCCCCTTAGGATCTCTTGTAGGGCTGGTTTAGTGGTGACGAATTCCTTCAGTTTTTGCTTGTTTGGGAAGACCTTTATTTCTCCTTCTATTCTAAATGACAGACTTGGTGGATAAAGGATTCCTGACTGCATAGTTTTTCTGTTTATCACACTGAAGATCTCGTGCCAATCCTTTCTGGCCTGCCAAGTTTCAGTAGAGAGATCGGTCACGAGTTATAGGTCTCCCTTTATATGTTAGAGCACATTTATCTCTAGCTGCTTTCAGAATTTTCTCTTTATCCTTGTATTTTGCCAGTTTCACTATGATATGTCATGCAGAAGATCGATTCAAGTTACGTCTGAAGGGAGTTCTCTGTGCCTCTTGGATTTCAATGCCTTTTTCCTTGCCCAGATCCAGGAAGTTCTTAGCTATTATTTCTTCAAGTACACCTTCAGCACCTTTCCCTCTCTCGTCCTCCCCTAGAATACCAATTATGCGTAGATTATTTCTCTTTAGTGCATCACTTAGTTCTCTAATTTTCTCCTCATACTCCTGGTTTTTTTTTCTCTCTTTTTCTCAGCTTCCTCTTTTTCCATAATTTTATCTTCTAGTTCACCTATTCTCTCCTCTGCCTCTTCAATCTGAGCTGTAGTTGTCTCCATTTTATTTTGCAACTTGTTGATAGAATTTTTTAGCTCTTTCTGGCTGTTCCTTAGTCCCTTGATCTCTGTAGCAATAGATTCTCTGCTGTCCTCTATACTGTTTTCAAGCCCAGTAATTAATTTTATGACTATTATTCTAAATTCACTTTCTGTTATATTGTTTAAATCATTTTTGATCTGTTCGTTAGCTGTCGTTATTTCCTGGGCGTTTTTCTGAGAGGAATTCTTCTGTTTCGTCATTTTGGATAGTTCCTGGAGTGGTGCAGGACTGCAGGCACTTCCTCGGTGCTGTCTTGAATAACTTGTGTTGGTGGGTGGGGCCTCAGTCATACTGGTGTGTCTCTTCCCCTCTCCTAGGGGCGGGATTCACTGTGGGGTGGTGTGGCCTGTCTGGGCTACTTGCACACTGCCAGGCTTGTGGTGCTGGGGATCTGGCGTATTAGCTGGGGTGGATCAGCAAGGTGCACAGGGGCAGGAGGGGCAGGCTCAGCTTGCTTTTCCTTTGGAGATCCACTTCGGGAGGGGCCCTGCGGCACCAGGAGGGAGTCAGACCTGCCAGAGGGATGGATCCGCAGAAGCACAGCTTTGGGTGTTTGCGCAGTGCAAGCAAGTTCCCTGGCAGGAACTGGTTCCCTTTGGGATTTTGGCTGGGGATGGGTGAGGGAGATGGCGCTGGCGAGCATCTTTGTTCCCCACCAAGCTGAGCTGTGTCATCGGGGCTCAACAACTCTCCCTCCTGTTGACCTCCAGCCCTCCCGTTCTCCAAGCAGAGCTGTTAGCTTATAACCTTCCAGATGTGAAGTCCCACTTGCTATCGGAACACACTCCGTCTGGCCCCTCCACTTTTGCTACCCAGACTCAGGGGCTCTGCTTGGCCGGCGGGCCGCCCCTCCGCCCTGGCTCCCTCTGGCCAGTCTTGGAGCGCGCACCGCCTCTCCGCCCTTCCTACCCTCTTCTGTGGGCCTCTCATCTGCGCTTGGCCCTGGAGACTCTGTTCTGCTAGTCTTCTGGCAGTTTTTGGGTTAGTTAGGCAGGTGTAGGTGGAATGTAAGTGATCAGCAGGATGCGCGGTGAGCCTAGCGTCCTCCTATGCTGCCATCTTCCCAGGATCCTCCCCAATGATAGAGGATTTTAACACTTCACTTATAACAATGTATAGACCATTGAAACAGAAAATCAGTAAGGCAATATTGGTCTTAAACAACACATTAGACTGGATGGATTTAATACATATATACAGAAGATTTGCTCCCAAAGAGCAGAATACACATACTTCTCAACTGCACACAGAACATTTATCAGGCTAGTTCAAATGTTGAGTCATAAAACAAGTTTCTATAATTCAAGAAGATTGAAATTATATCAAGCATCTTCTCCAACCAAAATGGATTTGAAACAAGGAATCAATTACATTAAGAAAACTGGAAAAACCACAAAACAAACAGGGCACTCAAAATGCTTCAATAGGCCACTGAAGAAATGAGAGGGAATAAAAAAATACATGAAATGAAAACAGATATAATAGACCAAAATCTATGGGATATAGCAAAAGTGTTTCTAAGAGGGATATTAATAGTAACACAGATTACTTCAAGAAACAAAAATCTCAAATACACAATTTACTTTTGTACCTAAAGGAATAGAGAAAAGAAGAACAAACCCACAGCTAGTAGAAGGAAGTAAATAATAAAGATTAGAGTGGAAACAAATGAAATAGAGGCTAAAGGACAATAGGAAAAAAATCAGTAGAACTAAGAGCTACTTCTTTGGAAAATCTAAATAAAATTGACAAAAATTTAGCTAGACTCACTAAGAAAAAAGAGAGAGAGGACTCAAATAAATATCAGAAATAATAGAGGACTAGTTACAACTGATATCACATAAGTACAAAAGATCATAAAAGACTACTATGAAAAATTATATGCTAATGAAGTGGGCAATCTAGCAGAAATGGATAAATTCCTAGAAACCTACAATCTTCCAAGACTGAATCAGGAAGAAATAGAAAACCTAACTAGACCAATTACTAGTAAGGAGATTGAACCAATAAGTTAATAATTAACAACAACAACAACCTCCCAAAAAACAGAAGTCAAGAACTAGACAGCTTCACTGGTGAATTTTTATAAATGTTCAAAGAAGATTTAATACCTACTCTTCTCAAAGTCACTCAAACAATTGAAGAGGAGAGAATGCTTCCAAAAATATTTTACAAGGTCAGTATTATCCTGATAACCAAACCAGACAAGAACACCACAAAAAAGGAAATTTACAGGCCAGTATCCTTGAAAATAGATGAAAAAATCCTGAACAAAATATTAGCAACCCAAATTTAACAAATATTTAAAGGATCATGTACCACAATCAAATGGGATTCTTTTCAGGGGTACAAGGATGGTTTGACACCCTCAAATTAATGTGATACATCACTTTAACAAAATGAAGAATAAAAATCATATGATCATTTCAATAAAGAAAGAACATTCTATGAAATTCAATGTCCACTTATGATGAAGACTCTCAACAAAGTGGATATAGAGGGAATGCTGCTTTCCATAATAAAAGTCATATATGAAAAACCCACAGATAACTCATAGTCAATGGAGAAAAGATGAAAGCTTTTCTCCTGAGATCAGGAATAAGTCAAAGATGTCCACTCTTGGAAAAACTGGACAGCTACATGCAAAAGAATGAACCTGGACCATTGTCTTACACCATACACAAAAATTAATCTAACATAGAATAAAAATTTGAAGCTAAGGCCTGAAACCATAAAATTCCCAGAAGGAAACATCTGCAGCAAGCTCTTTGACATAGGTCTTGGTGATAATTTCTGAATCTGACTCCAAAAGCAAAAGCAGCACAAGCAAAAATTAAGTGAGTGTTTATCAAACTAAAAAGCTTCTACACAGAAAAGAGACAATCAGCAAAAGGAAAAGGTAACCTGCCAAATGGGAGGTTGTAAATTATTTATCTGATAAAAGGTTAATATCCATAATATATAAAAAAACTCATATAACTCCATAGCAAAAAAAAAAAAAAAAACAAACAAACCCACAAACCCACAAAACACCCAAAACAATATGATTAAAAATGGGCAGAATATATGCATAGACATTTTTTCTTTTTTTAATTTTTTTAAACATTTCTTCATTTTTGAGAGACAGAGAGAGGCAGAGCATGAGTGGGGGAGGGGCAGAGAGCGAGGGAGACACAAAATCTGAAGCAGGATCCAGGCTCTGAGCTGTCAGCACAGAGCCGGATGTGGAGCTTGAACCCATGAACAGTGAGATCATGACCCAAGTCAAAGTCATGATGTTTAACCCACTGAGCCACTCAGGCGCCCCTGAATAGCCATTTTTGTAAAGGAAACATACAGATGGCCAATGGGCACACAAATGCATCATTAATTATCAGGGAAATACAAATCAAAACCACAATGAAATATCGCTTTGCATCTGTTAGAATGGCTATTACCAAAAAGATGAGTGTTGGTGAGGATGTGAAGAAAATTGGTTCAGTCACTAAGGGAAACAGTATAGAGTTTCCTCAAAATATTGAAAAGAGAACTACCATACAATTCAGCAATTCCACTTCTGGGAGTTTATCCAAAGAAAATTAAAACATTATGTTGAAGAAAACATAGCCCCCCCCCCCATATTTATTGCAGTATTATTTACAATAGCCAAGACACAGAAGCAACTTAAGTGTCCACAGAAGGATGAATGGATTAAAAAATGTGGTGTGTGTACAGAATGGAATACTATTTAGCCATAAAAAGAATGAAATCTTCCCATTTGCAACAAATGGATGGACCTTGAGGACATTATGCTAAATGAAATGAGCCAGATAAAGACAAATACTTTATGATTTTACTTATAAGTGGAATCTCAAAAAAAAAAACACAACAAAACAAAACCAAAAGCAAACAAACCCCAAAACAAAAAAATGAACTCATAGGGAATATATCATTTGTTGGCAGAAGTAGGAGTGGGGGATGGAAGGTTGGAGAAATGGGTGAACATGGGAAAATGCTGCAAACATCCAGTTATAAAATAAAAACATCCTGGAGATATAATGTATGGAATAATGATTGTAGTTAATAATATGGAATTGTATATTTGAAAGTTGCTAAGAGTACATCTTAAAAGTTCTTATCATCAGGAAACAAATGTGTAACTGTGTGGTGATGAGTGTTAACTAGACTTGTGATCATTTTGCAATATATACCAACATTGAATCAATTTGTTGCATTTGAAACTAATGTGGTGTTATATGTAAATTATATCTCAATAAGAGAGGAACATCTTTAGGATAGGTTTAATTTGGAGAAATTATTAATAAACAAATGGTACAGGAAAGATGAGAAGACAGGGAAAAAATGGATATTATCTAGGACACTTCTTAAATATAGGAGTATAATAGTTGTTTTCTGTTTTGGGTTGACAAATAGCTTCCAGTCCTGAATGGTTTTATCAGTAGGTCAGTAGTAGAGAATTAATTTAGGTTGCATATAGAGATTAGTTTTTTTTTTAAGTTTGTTTATTTATTTTGAGAGAGAGAGAGAGAGAGAGAGGCAGAGACAGAGGGAGGGAGAGAATCCCAAGCAGGCTCTGTGCTGTCAGCACAGAGCCTGATGCAGGGCTTGAACTCATGAAATCATGAGATCATGACCTGAACTGAAACCAAGAGTCAGACGTTTAACCGACTGAGCCACCTAGGTGCCCTAAGATTAGATTTTTTTGAGGAAGATCAAAAAAAATTTAATATTACAAAGAGCAATTAAATAAAACTATTTCATAACACATAATTAACAATTAATGTTTTATCATATTTGCTTTTCTAAGAAAAATTAAATATCAGTAAAACAAAAGGCTTTATGTATGTCACTATTCTTATTTGTAAACAACAGAACCTACTCTATTAAGTTTAAGCAGAAAGGGTTTTTCAAAAAGGTAACAAAGATAATACATATAATCTTGAAGAGGGAAGAGAACCAGGTTTGGATGCTACGCAGCCAGGATTAATGAAGCTAGGAGGCCTGACCAATCATACTGTGGGGCTCTTGTAGCAGAAGCACCACTGCTGTTGCCACCCATTACTCAGCACCTACAGTGCTAAGGTTTGAAAGCTAAAACTATGCCACAATGCTTCAGAAGAATCAGGTGCTTTACCTCTCATGCACGTGCCTGGGCAGAACCACCATCTCACATTGCTCACTTCCCTCTTGCAATTACAGGAGGTCTCTGCTTGGCAGAACCTGGGCCCTGTAAGGAATCCCAAGTGCAAGACAAACCAGAAAGGGAGGGCATGAGTAGGGAACAGCAAATCAACAGTGTTTTCTCCAGTCCCTTGACTACTACTTCTGGCCCCTTTTCCCTGTAACCTTCCCCACTTCCAGAAGTAACCAATGTACATATTTATCTGTAAACAACATACATTTTAAATTCATATACATTGCGTTTTCTTGACATGTTTCTATAAGCTGATTTTTCTTTTTCACATATTTGAAACCTATTCATTTGGATATATTGTTCATTGGTACTTTCTATCTGAATATATACCATTTTCTTTTCATTCACTTTTGATAGATATTTAATTTTTTTTGCTTTTATAAAGATTAGTAAAATTAATATCACTATACACATTTCCTTAGGCATATTTATTCAAATTACTCTAAGATAGAATTTTTTTTTTATTTTTTAAAAAAATTTTTTTTCAACATTTATTTATTTTTGGGACAGAGACAGAGCATGAACGGGGGAGGGGCAGAGAGAGAGGGAGACACAGAATCCGAAACAGGCTCCAGGCTCTGAGCTGTCAGCCCAGAGCCCGACGCGGGGCTCGAACTCACGGACCGCGAGATCGTGACCTGGCTGAAGTCAGACGCTTAACCGACTGCGCCACCCAGGCACCCCTAGAATTTTTTTTTAAGTCCCCAGAGGTAAAATCACCTGGGGCCATTTATTACAAATATAGCTTCCCAGGCTCCTCTAGGAGTCAAGAGCAAGCTGGAAACCTGAAGAACTCAAAACAAAATAACTGAAACAAGTTTAATTACAAGAGACTAGGTCATGGTTGGGAAAACTTTTGTAAAAGGGCCAAATGGCAAATATTTTAAGCTTTGTGGGTCACATGTAGTCTGTTGCATATTCATCTTTCTTTTTTACAACTGAAAACCATTCTGAACTTAAGGGGTATACAAAATAGGCTAGTAGTTCACTGGTTCCTGGTTTGGTGAAGAAAGGAACAGTACAGTCAATTGCAGCTAGTAGCAACAGAACTTTTACTTACTCAGACCTGAAGGATGAGAGAGGGCTTGAAAGGAGAAAGGATGTTCTTTAGAGTCAGGTGCACTGCTTGAAGGAGACTGTGAGAGAGCCAGCCTACAGAGACCCTTCAGAAAGTAATTAAATATATAACCCCACTCCTCTGAGTTCCTGCCAAGGCTCCCCATTTGGCCAAGCCAACCCTGAAGCTAGGGGAAATGGAGTTCTGTTGTTATCATGGAGTCCAGTCTTCTGGGACAGGGAGTAGGGTTTGTGAGGTAGGGAGTGGCTTTGGATGAGTGAAAAGAAGGTACCTAGGAGGATTCTGTTAGAGATTCTGAGTTAGGACACCTGAGATAGAACCTGAGAACTTGTGCTTTTAACAATAACCCAGCTGATGCTGACCAAAGCTTGAGAAACATTGTTTAAGGGTATACAGCTGGAAGTGAAATTTCTAGATCACAGTATATGTGAATTATCCATTTTAGAGTGAAATTTCCAATTAAACTACACTAGTAGTATACTGGTGTATAATTAATTTCCCCTTCAATCTGACCCAATACTCAAACTTTTCCATTTATACTAATTTAACGGGCAAAAAATAAAAATAAACTAACATTTTTAAAGTAGCATAATTAAAGTAACATTTAGCTGATTGCCAGTGAAGATGAACATATTTTCATATATTTGTCATTCTAATATATGCCCCTTTTTGAACTTATATTCTTTGCCCATTTTTGTGCTGTATTACTTTTGTTGTCTTTATTGATTGGTCAGAATATATATATATATATATATATATATATATATATATATATACACACACACACACACACACACACACACACACACACACACCCAAATGTCTAATATCTACTACAAACACCTTTTCCTAATCTGTGGCTTATTTTCTTAATTCTGTATGTCTTTTGCTGTATAGGATTTGAAAACTTTCATGTACTAGGGTGCCTGGGTGGCTCAGTTGGTTAAGTGTCCAGCTTCTGCTTGGGTCATGATCTCACGGTTTGTGAGTTTGAGTCCCGCATGGGGCTCTATGCTGACAGCTCTGAGCCTGGAGCCTGCTTCAGATTCTGTGTCTCCCTCTTTCTCTGCCCCTCCTCCATACGTGCTCTCTCTCCTAAAAACTAAATAAAAACATTTTTAAAAAAGAAAACTTTTGTATAATAAAGATTTTTAAAAACGTTTTTATTTATTTTTGAGACAGAGAGAGACAGAGCATGAACGGGGGAGGGTCAGAGAGAGAGAGGGAGACACAGAATTTGAAGCAGGCTCCAGGCTCTGAACTGTCAGCACAGAGCCCGACGCAGGGCTCAAACTCACAGACTGTGAGATTATGACCTGAGCCAAAGTCGGAAGCTCAACCGACTGAGCCTCCCAGGTGCCCCTGTATAATAAAATTTTTAATCTTTTAAAAATTTTATGTGCTTTATGACTTGTTATGACTTTCCTATCTACAGTTCATTAATGTGTTTCACTAATTTATTATAAAAATTTTATAGTTTTGTTTTTCATATTTAATATACCTGGTATTTGGAATTTTTGCCAAACATAAGAATATACTAAAATACATATAAAATTATGCTGAATTACAGTATAGATAGATTAGTATTCCTTGGATAAGATTTATTAAAAGGCTTACATTTTTGTCTAGGCCAACATGAACAAATTATTAGGCAGTAGATGTCTGAAAATACCAAGTAAGATAATTTTGAAAGAAAGGATATATTCGGCTTTGGCAGTCTTTAGCTAAAATAAAGAGTATTGCACTAAAGTCAAAAGAAGTAAAAGCAATTTAGTCTTGTTACTACTAATGAAAAAAAATTCTCAATGTAATGTTATCATGTATTGTAAGAACAATCTAATATAAAAGTGTTTTAGTTCAGTCATTTGGCTAATAGCTTGTTATTTCTGTTAAAATTATGGAAAGGGGGGAAGGGGATGCTTTTACAGATAGATAATGATAGTAAGAGACTTTTGGAATCTTGCCAAAATGGTGGCCAGAACCGACTGAGCCACCTAGGTGTCCCACAGAGGTCATTGTTATAAGCACATTAATCTCATTCATGAGTTCCACTCTTGTGACCTAATAACTTCCCAAAGGCCCCACCTCTGTATCCCAGCACAGTGGGGATTAGGTTTCAGCATATGAATTCTGGGGAGACACATTCAGTCTATACCACTCCCACCCTGAAAAGCCATGCCAGAGAAGCCTTTCACTTACCCTTAACAAAGGCCTCTGGGACAAGTCCTCATTATTAATTTATTAAGCAAAAAGTTAAAGCTGAAGGATTATTCTTAAAAAAAAATTGATTAATCAGCTGGAGGAGAATTTCTAGAGTAGATGCTTTGGCCTAAAATTAAAGCAGAGCAAAATTTAAGGTAATTCAGACCTGCCTGTCAGAAACTGTATTTTTTATTTTTAAGGTCAATCCTTTCAAGAATAAAATATTTTTAGTTGTTTACCACAGAGTAAAGTGCTCTTTGTTTTGGCAATTTTGGGGTTCATGGTTTGCCTGATTTCTCCATTCCTGTTGATATGTCCCACTCACGTAAAGCTCACAATGGGTCAATCTTTCATTTCACAAACAGGTCTTGAATAGTCAATACCAGAAAATCTAAAAACCAGGAACTGTCTAAAGCAACTACCTCAGGGAGACATGGATTTGAAGATGAAAAGAGAGGGAGATTTTAGATTCTTCTGCATGGTTTGAGTTTTTTAAACCACATCAAGGTATTACTTTAATTAAAAATTAAACCTAGTTTAATAAAAATATTGTTTGTATTATACAAATGATATTAGTTAACACCTGCCTGTGTTCAATTTTTAACTAAGAAATTATATTCATTTGGGCTCAGATATTCAGGAATCTCCAAATCTCGTTCCTGACCAATGACTCTTCCCCTAGGGTCCACACGTATGAAATATGCACTCAGGAGGCAAAACAGAAAGCAAAATTGCACTTTAGTTTTATCTGTGGTTTTATTTGAGAAACATGCTGAATACGGTGACACTAGTTATTTGGGCTTGACACATTTGGTAGGCACTTTCTTTCTAAATAAGTAGGGAGTCAGCCAAGCAGGCTGTGACACAGACTTCATCTGTTTTTCCCTGCCTATGCCAAATTCAGATCATACACGCAGATGGAATAGAGAAGTCCAATCCCAAGCACACCTGTCATCACCAGAGAATTTGAAGCCTTAGAGACAGAGCCCAACAGAAATAATTTCCTTCCTACCAAAATGATGCAGGGAGGGAGTTTACCAGTAATAGTGAGTTGCCTGTAACTCCTCCACTTTGAAGCCGTCCCTAGCCCTTCCTGTTTCAGTTACATGGAAGCAAACAGCAGCGAGAGAAAGGCAAAAATATCCCACCCATGTATGCTGACCTATTAACCCAATGGTTCTCAGCCTGGCTATACACTGAAATAGTCTGGGAAACTTTAAGACTTTTAAGGCCTGAGATGCATCTCCAGAAAATTGATTTAATTGTACTCAGGTATATTGGATATTAGGCGTTTGAAAATTTCCCTAGCTGGGATATGAATTAATAATTCTGAAACTATTTCTTCTGTATACTAGAATCAAAAAATAAGTAAATGAATGGTGGCTGGTGAGAGTCAGTTTTCTCAGTCAGAGAGGGAAATTATAGATAAGCAAGAAGCGAAAGCTAGAATAAACTTTGTGTGCTAGAGTTGGAGACATCACTATGAACTCAAGTTTAGCTACACACACAGAGATAAATAGAATTACAGACAGGTGTTGATACATAGGCTAATATGCAAATATATATTACCTAGCTCTGTCTGTTGAAAGCAATGATATTCCAATAGCAATGACTGTCCATTCTTAGATCCTAGATCATGGTTTCTAATTACCATTCCTCAATTAAAGTAAGAAGGTCTCCTTGGAGAAATGTCTGGTCCTGGGGACAAGGCAGGGAAAATACAAAATAAGCTTGAGGCATCTTATACTACCAGGTAATAAAGCAGTGTTCAAAAAAAAAAAAAAAAAAATGATGGGGTCATGTCAAAAGAACATAGGCACCAATCTGAAAGAATTCCCAGTAGCTGAAGCTGGAAATGTTTGAGCAACAAAATAAATAACATAGTATTGGATTGTAAACCAAAGTATAAAATGATCAGGCATGAATCCATATTGATATAATTAAGTGACTTAGTTAATAAATAGGGAGAAAGAGACAGATCTTTCTTACAGCATATTTCTAAGTAATTTATATAGATACTTCTTCTTTCACAAGGTGGAGCTTAATTTTTCCCTCACCTGCCTGAGGATGAGCAGACTTTGTGACTTGCTTCCAATGAATAAAATAGGGAAAGGAAAAAACAGTAACTTTATGGTACAGGAATCTGAAAAACATGAACCAAGTGATGAAAGTTAACACTGCCTGTAATGTCTTGTGACTATCATGGATCCTCTGATATGGTAAGAAGGACATTTCATCTCTGTGGCACACTCTCCACAAATCTACATACCAGTCTAATTACGAGAAAATATCAGATACCTAAATTGAAGGACATTCTACAAAATACCTACTAGCACTCCTCAAGGTTGTCAAGAAAAACAAGGAAAGACTGAGAAACGGTTACAGACCAGAGGATATTGGGAGACATAATATTTTAGTGCAATCTGGTGTCCTGAATTAGATCTTGGAAGAGAAAAAGGATGTAATTGAAAATCTGATGAAATCTGAAAGAAGTTTGGATGATAGTTAACAGTAATGTACTGATGTTGGTTTCATAGTTTTGACAAATGTACCACAATATTGTAAGATGATAATATGACAGGAAACTGAAACCAGATCAGAGGCAGAACTCTTTGCGTTATCTCTGAAGCTTTTCTGTAAATCTAAAATTGTCTGAAAACAAAATGCTATTAAAACAACAACAGCAACAACAACAAAAATGACAACAAAACAAGCAGGTAAAGTATTGGCCAGGAACGCTAAGGACAGGAGTAGACATGTACACAATGATCTTTTATAAAATAAAGCTCTGATAATGTAGTAAAAACAAATTCTCCAGATGATTCTAATTGCAACCAAATTTGAGAACCACTATTTTAACTCCTTTTAAAGCTTTGTCACTAAGCTATGTGACTGAATTGGAGTCTTTGATTTTGACCAAAGATTCCTTCTCCTATTGAAGGGGAAAGTGGAAGAGGCTTGAGGAAGTGAGAACAAGGTCTTTGAACTATTTACCATACAGACTAGTGATCTATATCAGGGCTGCAAAGGAACATTGAGGATTGTGGATATTCAATTTTTCTTATTTTTCACTAAATAGTCTCTACGGGCATATTTAGAGAAACATAGGAGAATTTAGGATTAAATCAGGACTGGTGTATAGTGGGAACCACTGTTGATAGATAAGAGGTGCCCATTTCTACTATTTAAGTAGTTTCCAGAGAAACAATGCAAAGACATTCTGTACATGTTCACTGGCACATAGAAAGCATCCAGTGTATATTTATTGAATAAATAGCTTACTGTCTTCCAGTGGCCAGTGCAAGAGATGAGAAAAAATTCTTGATCCTGATTCACAAAAATATTACTTATGAGGTAAAATGGCAGGATATACCTAAAAACTTGAAAAGATATATAGTTCTGTCATAAATCAAAAGGGCTTAATTAATACTACTAAGGTCCCATTAATACTGCTGTTACCAACCTTTGTACTTATGTACTATACCATAGGGGAAAGAAAAAATGCTCCTAACATGAGAAAGAGCTACTTTTCGTTTTTCAGGGATTTATTTGATTTCACTTTCTGAGGTGCAAACCTTATATTCAAAAAGCACAATCTTCCCTCTTTACATATCTGTTAACAATACACTTTCTTAGAGCTCAAGAATTCTTGCCATCCCCTGGGAAATGTGGTAGGACCCTTTTTTATTCCTAAAGCCAAACCCATCTTGGTAGAAATCTCATGGTTTATGTTGTCTAGGGGAGAAACAAGACTGAAAGTAGATCAGAAAGAGGTAAGAAGAAAGAAGTGGGAGAGTGGCTGGGATTGAGTGGTGAACTGTGAAGCAGGAGAACCAGACTGCTCCACATGAGAACGAGGAGTCAGCCTTTCATTCCTATGTGAGAGAAATGAGTCCCGCCCTAACAGGAGCCTTGGAAAGGACAAGGGGTTAGGAAATGCCTTGAGAAGATTTCGTCTAGGACCTCTCCAAAGAAAATATTGTAGTATTGTAGAAAATTTAAACAAGGAAACAGATATCTGAGACTTGTTATTCCCCAGGGCCTTTAATTTTGTTGTTTTGAGCTGAGAAAAAAAGGATTGAGGAAAGGTAGGCTCACCACAAATAGAAGTGCTCACAGATTGCCCACTCCCCAAATTCCTAAGCATGTAGGACAAATGTGGGAAGTTTGAGTGATGGAAAATGTAACCCAAGGATGAAACAAGGAAACAAGGTATATATTTATCAACCTCAAGCTAAACATTGTAGAATTTGTCTTCCCAGATCCTGAATATAATGGAAAATTTTTTCATTATTTGAAATAATATCTAATAAGAAGTTCCTTTTTTTCCACTATGGGCAAAATATTTTTTGACATACAGAAGTTGTACATAATTAATGTATACAGTGTGATGAGTTTGGAGGTAAGTAAACATTCATGAAACCCACCACAATGTAGGCCATAAACCTATCCATCACCTCCAAAAATTTCCTTCTGCCTCTTTTTATTACTATTTTGTGATAAGAACACTTAACATAAGACTTACCCTTTTAGCAATTTTTTTCTTTATAGGCCAGGGAACTGAGTAGATAAGGGGCTAAGAGCTAAATGATTTCATTAACTGTATGGAAACATTGATGATTTCTGAATAACAGTGTGAGAGTCCATTGGATCTGAATCAGTGTCTTTCAAACCAGAAAAAACTGGGAGAAGGTAATTTCTTTCCTAAAGAAAGCTAAAACTCAGCTCTGGTTCAAAGTATCCAATCTCTTTTTTCTTTTTTTTTAAGGCAATTTGACATGCTTAAAAATTTAAGAAAAGATTATATTAAAACACAATGAGGCTTAAACACTACTCTGAATTTATTAGGTAGACTTTACAAATTGTTATTATTTACTGTATATCCAAAATCACAATATGTCAATCACCTCCCATCTGTCAGAATAGCTAAAAAAGACAAGACATAAGAAGTGTTGTTGAGGACATGGAGAAAAAGGAGCTCTCCTGCACTGAATGTAAATTGGTGCAGCTACTATGGAAAACAGTATGAAGGTTCCTCAAAAAACTAAAAATAGAAGTATCAGATGATCCAGTAATTCAGCTTCTGAGTATTTACCCAAGGAAAAAGAAATAGTAATTCAAGAGGATACATGCACCCCTATGTTTACTGTGGCATTATTTATAACAGCCAAGATATGGAAGCAACCTAAATGTCAGATGAATGGATAAAGAAGATAAGGTATATGTATACAATGGAATAGTACTTAACAATAAAAAAGAATGGGGGCACCTGGGTGGCTCAGTCAGTTAAGCGTCTGACTTCAGCTCAGGTCATGATCTCATGGTTTGTGGATTCGAGCCCTGCCTCAGGCTCTGTACTGACAGCTCAGAGCCTGGAGCTTGCTTTGGATTCTGTTTCGACCTCTCTCTGCCTTCCCCTGCTCATGCTCTCTCTCCTTCAAAAATAAATAAACTTTAAAAAAAATAAAAAGAGCAATAAAAATAGAATGAAATCTTGTCATTTGCAACAACACGGATGGACTTACAGTCTGTCACTTATGCTAAGTGAAATAAACCAGACAAAGACAAATACCATATGATTTTACCTCTATGTGGAGTATAAAAACAAACAAATACAAAGAACAACAAAAAAAAGAGAAACAGAGTCATAAATATAGAGGACAAACTGGTGGTTTCCAAAGGGAAGGGTTTGGGAAATGGTGAAATGTGTGAAGAGGATGAAGAGGTACAAACTTGCAGTTATAAAATAACTAATTCATGGGGA
This sequence comes from Puma concolor, assembly GCF_028749965.1. Lineage (NCBI taxonomy): Eukaryota > Metazoa > Chordata > Mammalia > Carnivora > Felidae > Puma > Puma concolor. The sequence goes on from NC_141677.1 coordinate 21,343,530, forward strand.
TGAAAGGGCAGCATAAAGAATATAGTCAGTAATATTGTAATGGTATGCTTGAATATGCTTGTGGTGAGCATTTCATAAGGTATACAGTTGTTGAAACACTGTGTTGTACATCTGAGACTAATTTAACATATGTTAGCTACACTTCAATTAAAAAAACAAAGAACACAGACATGTTGGAATTGTGCAAGGGGTAAGAACAATTCTACTAAACTTGACCAGTCTCTGGCATTTTATTTCATTTATTTTATTCTTTTAATGTTTATTTGTTTTCGAGAGACAGAGAGTGAGTGGGGGAGGAGCAGAGAGAAAGGGAGACAAAGAATCTGAAGCAGGCTCCAGGCTGCGAGCTGTAAGCACAGAGCCCCACGTGGGGCTTGAACCCATGAACTGTTAGATCATGACCTGAGCCAAAGTCAGATGCTCAAATGACTAAGCCACCCAGATGCCCCAATTCTCTGGCATTTTACAGTGAGAGTAACACTTTTGGAGATCACTGCTGTTTTACATAAATCTGTGAGAGCTTGCAAAATTACTTATTGCCTAAGCCCCTGTGTCCTAATGTGTGAAATTGGGATAGGAGCTACCTTACAGAGTAGTCATATGAATAAGAATAATATGTACATAGCACTTGGTACACAGCTGATCCTCAAGCTTGTTGATTTTTCTTCTTTTCATTTTTCACAATTAAATGGCTGATTTTTGAAGTGACAATTTCCCTGTATTGGAAATGTTCATACCTAAGAGGCTGGAAGGAGTAGTAATTGACAGAGATGATGTAGGGACAAATCATTCATCAAAAAGGGCTAGAACACAACTGAGCTGTTTTCCAATTCTGAGATGCTATAAAAACCTTGTTTAGATGTTTCCATGGCACTGTGGTTTCTTCTTCCTTACTTAATAAGCAAGTGTGGACACCCAAGTGACTATAGGTTCAGATGGGCCTGGTTGCTTATCTAGCATCTGATATGGATGCCACATTTCCAGGTGCATACAATACATGGCATTCAATCCTTCCAACACCTTGGTGGGAAAGGGATTTTAAAGATGAGAAAAAAAAGCCTCAGCAAGATAAAAATTCAATGTACATTCAACACAATAATATTTAATATAAAAATTCAGCATAAATTCAATAAGTGAAAGTGAGGGTTTGAACTCAAGACTGTCTATTATTTTGCATCCACATCTTTCCTCTTCTATACTAGGTTAGGATGGAATTAAGTTGGAACTTGATTTATTTGGAGAATGGGACCAGAGGTGGTGGATATTTTAAAGCTTTTGTCCCCTGGTAACCAATCTCTGCATATATATCCTCTGCTAATTTCATGTCAGCAAGGGCCACCTGTGTTTCTCCCAACTGCTGAGGCTACTTGGACAGCATGTTACCCTGTGGGTTCTGGGAGCACAGGTGTGGGAACTAGAATAAAAGCCAAAAATCTAATGATTTTGAACTCCCAAAGCATGTGGCTCTGTGCTCTCAAGTCCTCAAATGAAGACACAGTAGAAATAATGAGAAGCAGCTGCATTCTTTTCCATCTTTTTAAGGTTTTAGTAGGGTGCAGGGCAAATGAGGTCATTGTGAGTCATGGTTTTTGCAAGTCACTGTGTATTAAAAATGGCTTTTAAATATTATGTCATGTCATGGTTGAATATGGAATGTGAATTGCACTTAGAATTTCTCATCAAGCCTGTAGAAAACAATTCTGCCCAAAGGCATTAGTTTGCAAATTTAGTAAACCAGGCACCAGTTATATTTACTAGCAGGCTGAAGAGATACCCGAGAAAACAAAGGTGCTCTGGCAGAAGTGCTAATTCTCATTAGGTCACCCTGGATGGTAAGAATTCTTCTGTGAGCACCTTCTGTGGCCTTTGCAGGCTATTTATGCATGAAGGAAGCTCAGCCTAAAGTTCTCTTTTCCTAAATGAACAACAGAGACTAAGAGAGTTGAAAAAGGTCTCCTGGGCTCTGGCAGTTATACCACAACATCTAGCAAATTATTTAGACACTATTTTGCGTACTGAACTCTAGCTTTGCAATATTTGCAGCACAGGGGGCATTATGCATAGAACATTAAACCTCTGAACAGAAAATTTTCTACTGCCATCTGTCTAAGAAGTAAACAAATTCTACACCCGTATATGCTATGACCTGTGTGTTGTTGGTATCTTGTGCAGTTACCATGGAAACACCAGGTCTGGAGGAAAAAAGCGCTATAATTTCTCTTAGTACCATAAAAATGACCACACTTAGCACTGTGAATTGATTGAACTCTGCCCTGTAATTTGGTAAAAGGCTCAAAGGTCTCCAATGTCTTTCACTGCTCTTCTTATGAAAAGCAGTTGGCTCAAATAGCTTGTGTTAGAGAGTATTAAAGAAATGCAGTGGTTTAGCTAAAAGCTAGAGCATATATTTAAGGCAGCATATTTTTTTAGAATTATATCAAATAATGATTCACTTATACTGGAAATTTAGGAATGTGAAATGGTTAGTCAGCCTCAACGGCTTGTGTACCATTTAATTTTATTTCTCAATGAAAAATTATCATTGTTACCAATTGCAAAGTTATTCTCAGGCTCCAAAATAGGCAGAGAAAAAAATGTTTAGTGTCTGGGTCACATATGAATTAGCTAGGAAATTACAGAAGCAAAATAGATGAGTTGTTATCAGATTTGATATTTTCATCATCTGAAATGTGTCTAAACTCATTACTTTCTTACTGCACTTTTCATTGAAGGAATTGCCATGTAAATTCTACACCACAGTGATCTGAATATTAGAGAGTTGCAATCTACCCTTCCCTATTGGCTAAAGGGGAAAAGAACCCTGCCAGGAAACAAGGAGGGGGTAATATTTTGTTTTGAGTTTTTTGTTTGTTTCTACACCTGGGTACCCAATTACTCTCTGATGTTGGGCAGTTTTCCCTAATTTCTTTAAAAATTTGATCTTTCTGGCCCTGTTATTTCATTGCAATCCCTCACCCCCCATCCACCTAACATACACTGATTCAATTCAACCCCTCCTCTAAGTCCCAGATCCTATTGTAAATTCTTTTTGATGCATGCTATCTCAGCTAGTCCAGGCAGCATCATTAAAACTTCTACAAATAAAACTTTTTTCCAAACCACTAAGCCACTAAGCACTCTATGGAATTCATCAGGTTTTCCCCAGTGAATACAATAGTCTGTTTTCAGTATTTAGTCTCATCAGTATCTCTGCATAATTTAACACAGTTCACCAGATCTTTCTGCCCATGTCTGCTATGATTCTGGCCTCTCTTGGTGGCCCCTTAACCTGTCTTAATGCTTCTTCACAGGCCCCCTGCTATCTTCTCTTCCTTTACACACACCCTTTGTTCATTCATTCATTAAACATTTATGGGGGCACTTATCCAGTGCTAGGCTAAGTGCTGAGGCTGTACAAATACAAAGATGAATAAGGTGGGTTCCCCTCCGTTAAGATGTTTACAGCTTCATAGAGAAAAAGAGTCAGAAACCAGCAATTGTATTTTGAGGATTTCTTTTGTAGACATGTGTAAAGTCCACTGTTTATGAGAGTATAAAGGAAGAACTTCTAAAATCCAGGTAGGAGAAGGAATTAAGGAAGGCTTCCTAGGAGAGATGACCCTTGAGCTGAGTCTTGATGAAGAGGTCAATCTTACTCAGGTGAAGGAGAAGATGAGTTTTTCAAGCAGAAGGGAGAACATGTTTGGAGAAAAAAGAAGCTTGTGGATTGGGAGACAGTATGGTATAGTGGGGGAAGACTATAGTCCCTGGATTTGGATATGGGATTGCATCCTGCCATGTGACCATAGACAAATTGCTTAATCTCTGAGAGCCTAGTTCTGTCATCTACACAATGGTAATAATATCTACCTTGTGGTGTTTTGAGGAGTAGTTTAATAATAAATAACATATGGCAGCTGCATCATACCTGGATAATAGATACCTAGTAAACTGTAACTATGATCATTATGGTGATCGATGGTGTGATGGTTAATTTTATGTGTCAGCCTGGCTGCACCACAATGCCCAGATATTTGATCAATATTATTCTAAGCGTTTTCTGTGAAGGTATTTTTGGATGAGATTGACATTTAAATTGGTGGAGTAGGAGGGAAAAAGGAAGATGGCGGTGTAGGAGGACGCTGGGCTCACCGCGCGTCCTGCTGATCACTTAGATTCCACCTACACCTGCCTAAATAACCCAGAAAACCACCAGAGGATTAGCAGAACGGAGTCGCTGGAGCCAAGCGCAGACGAGAGGCCCACGGAAGAAGGTAGGAAGGGCAGCGAGGCGGTGCATGCTCCATGGACTGGCGGGAGGGAGTCGGGGCGGAGGGGCAGCCTGCTGGCCAAGCAGAGCCCCCGAGTCTGGCTGGCAAAAGTGGAGGGGCCGGACTGACTGTGTTCCGACAGCAAGGACGACTTAGTGTCTGGGAGGTCATAAGTTAACAGCTCTGCTCAGAAAGCGGGAAGGCTGGAGGACAAAGGGAGGGAGAGCTGCTAAACCCCTGGACAACAGAGCTCAATTTGGTGGGGAACAAAGGCGCTCGCCAATGCCATCTCCCCCGCCCATCCCCCAGCCAAAATGCCAAAGGGAACCAGCTCCTGCCAGGGAACTTGCTCACTCCGCACAAACACCCAACTCTGTGCTTCTGCGGAGCCAAACCTCCAGCAGCAGATCTGACTCCCTCCTGCTGCCACAGGGCCGCTCCTGAAGTGGATCACCTAAGGAGAAGCGAGCTAAGCCTGCCCCTCCTGCACGCATGCACCTTGCCTACCCACCCCAGCTAATATGCCAGATCCCCAGCACCACAAGCCTGGTAGTGTGCAAGTAGCCCAGATGGGCCACGCCACCCCACAGTGAATCCCGCTCCTAGGAGAGGGGAAAAAGAAGGCACACACCAGTTTGTGGCTCCAGTGGTGGCCTGGGGGCAGACATCAGGTCTGACTGTGGCCCCTCACACCAACTCCAGTTATACACCACAGCACAGGGGAAGTGCCCTGCAGGGCCTCACCACTCCAGGAACTATCCAAAATGACCAAGCGGAAGAATTCCCCTCAGAAGAATCTCCAGGAAATAACAACAGCTAATGAGCTGATCAAAAAGGATTTAAATAATATAACAGAAAGTGAATTTAGAATAATAGTCATAAAATTAATTGCTGGGCTTGAAAACAATATAGAGGACAGCAGAGAATCTCTTGCTACAGAGATCAAGGGACTAAGGAACAGTCACGAGGAGCTGAAAAGCGCTTTAAACGAAATGCAAAACAAAATGGAAACCACGATGGCTGGGATTGAAGAGGCAGAGGAGAGAATAGGTGAACTAGAAGATAAACTTATGGAAAAAGAGGAAGCTGAGAGAAAGAGAGATAAAAAAATCCAGGAGTATGAGGGGAAAATTAGAGAACTAAGTGATACACTAAAAAGAAATAATATACGCATAATTGGTATCCCAGAGGAGGAAGAGAGAGGGAAAGGTGCTGAAGGGGTACTTGAAGAAATAATAGCTGAGAACTTCCCTGAAGTGGGGAAGGAAAAAGGCATTGAAATCCAAGAGGCACAGAGAACTCCCTTCAGACGTAACTTGAATCGATCTTCTGCATGACATATCATAGTGAAACTGGCAAAATACAAGGATAAAGAGAAAATTCTGAAAGCAGCAAGGGGTAAACGTGCCCTCACATATAAAGGGAGACCTATAAGACTCGTGACTGATCTCTCTTTTGAAACTTGGCAGGCCAGAAAGGATTAGCACGAGATCTTCAGTGTGCTAAACAGAAAAAATATGCAGCCAAGAATCCTTTATCCAGCAAGTCTGTCATTTAGAATAGAAGGAGAGATAAAGGTCTTCCCAAACAAACAAAAACTGAAGGAATTTGTCACCACTAAACCGGCCCTACAAGAGATCCTAAGGGGGACCCTGTGAGACAAAGTACCAGAGACATCGCTACAAGCATAAAACATACAGACATCACAATGACTCTAAACCCGTATCTTTCTATAATAACACTGAATGTAAATGGATTAAATGCGCCAACCAAAAGACATAGGGTATCAGAATGGATAAAAAAACAAGATCCATCTATTTGCTGTCTACAAGAGACTCATTTTAGACCTGAGGACACCTTTAGATTGAGAGTGAGGGGATGGAGAACTATTTATCATGCTACTGGAAGCCAAAAGAAAGCTGGAGTAGCCATACTTATATCAGACAAACTAGACTTTAAATTAAAGGCTGTAACAAGAGATGAAGAAGGACATTATATAATAGTTACAGGGTCTATGTGCCGAATACCAGAGCCCCCAAATATATAAAACAATTACTCATAAACATAAGCAACCTTATTGATAAGAATGTGGTAATTGCAGGGGACTTTAACACTCCACTTACAGAAATGGATAGATCATCTAGACACACGGTCAATAAAGAAACAAGGGCCCTGAATGAGACATTGGATCAGATGGACTTGACAGATATATTTAGAACTCTGCATCCCAAAGCAACAGAATATACTTTCTTCTCGAGTGCACATGGAACATTCTCCAAGATAGATCATATACTGGGTCACAAAACAGCCCTTCATAAGTTTACAAGAATTGAAATCATACCATGCATACTTTCAGACCACAATGCTATGAAGCTTGAAATCAACCACAGGAAAAAGTCTGGAAAACCTCCAAAAGCATGGAGGTTAAAGAACACCCGACTAACGAATGAGTGGGTCAACCAGGCAATTAGAGAAGAAATTAAAAAATATATGGAAACAAACGAAAATGAAAATACAACAATCCAAACGCTTTGGGACGCAGCGAAGGCAGTCCTGAGAGGAAAATACATTGCAATCCAGGCCTATCTCAAGAAACAAGAAAAATCCCAAATACAAAATCTAACAGCACACCTAAAGGAAATAGAAGCAGCACAGCAAAGGCAGCCTAAACCCAGCAGAAGAAGAGAAATAATAAAGATCAGAGCAGAAATAAACAATATAGAATCTAAAAATCTGTAGAGCAGATCAATGAAACCAATAGTTGGTTTTTTGAAAAAATTAACAAAATTGATAAACCTCTAGCCAGGCTTCTCAAAAAGAAAAGGGAGATGACCCAAATAGATAAAATCAGGAATGAAAATGGAATTATTACAACCAATCCCTCAGAGATACAAACAATTATCAGGGAATACTATGAAAAATTATATGCCAACAAATTGGACAACCTGGAAGAAATGGACAAATTCCTGAACACCCACACTCTTCCAAAACTCAATCAGAAGGAAATAGAAAGCTTGAACAGACCCATAACCAGCGAAGAAATTGAATCGGTTATCAAAAATCTCCCAACAAATAAGAGTCCAGGACCAGATGGCTTCCCAGGGGAGTTCTACCAGACGTTTAAAGCAGAGATAATACCTATCCTTCTCAAGCTATTCCAAGAAATAGAAAGGGAAGGAAAACTTCCAGACTCATTCTATGAAGCCAGTATTACTTTGATTCCTAAACCAGACAGAGACCCAGTAAAAAAAGAGAACTACAGGCCAATATCCCTGATGAATATGGATGCAAGAATTCTCAATAAGATACTAGCAAATCGAATTCAACGGCATATAAAAAGAATTATTCACCATGATCAAGTGGGATTCATTCCTGGGATGCAGGGCTGGTTCAACCTTCGCAAATCAATCAATGTGATACATCACATTAATAAAAAAAGAGAAGAACCATATGATCCTGTCAATCGATGCAGAAAAGGCCTTTGACAAAATCCAGCACCCTTTCTTAATAAAAACCCTCGAGAAAGTCGGGATAGAAGGAACATACTTAAAGATCATAAAAGTCATTTATGAAAAGCGCACAGCTAACATCATCCTCAACGGGGAAAAACTGAGAGCTTTTTCCCTGAGATCAGGAACACGACAAGGATGCCCACTCTCACCGCTGTTGTTTAACATAGTGCTGGAAGTTCTAGCATCAGCAATCAGACAACAAAAGGAAATCAAGGGCATCAAAATTGGCAAAGATGAAGTCAAGCTTTCGCTTTTTGTAGATGACATATTATACATGGAAAATCCGATAGACTCCACCAAAAGTCTGCTAGAACTGATACATGTATTCAGCAAAGTTGCAGGATACAAAATCAATGTACAGAAATCAGTTGCATTCTCATACACTAACAATGAAGCAACAGAAAGACAAATAAAGAAACTGATCCCATTCACAATTGCACCAAGAAGCATAAAATACCTAGGAATAAATCTAACCAAAGATGTAAAAGATCTGTATGCTGAAAACTATAGAAAGCTTATGAAGGAAATTGAAGAAGATATAAAGAAATGGGAAGACATTCCCTGCTCATGGATTGGAAGAATAAATATTGTCAAAATGTCAATACTACCCGAAGCTATCTATACATTCAATGCAATCCCAATCAAAATTGCACCAGCATTCTTCTCGAAACTAGAACAAGCCATCCTAAAATTCATATAGAACCACAAAAGGCCCCGAATAGCCAAAGTAATTTTGAAGAAGAAGACCAAAGCAGGAGGCGTCATAATCCCAGACTTTAGCCTCTACTACAAAGCTGTCATCATCAAGACAGCATGGTATTGGCACAAAAACAGACACATAGACCAATGGAATAGAATAGAAACCCCAGATCTAGACCCACAAACGTATGGCCAACTCATCTTTGACAAAGCAGGAAAGAACATCCAATGGAAAAAAGACAGTCTCTTTAACAAATGGTGCTGGGAGAACTGGACAGCAACATGCAGAAGGTTGAAACTAGACCACTTTCTCACACCATTCACAAAAATAAACTCAAAATGGATAAAGGACCTGAATGTGAGACAGGAAACCATCAAAACCTTAGAGGAGAAAGCAGGAAAAGACTTCTCTGACCTCAGCCGTAGCAATCTCTTACTTGACACATCCCCAAAGGCAAGGGAATTAAAAGCAAAAGTGAATTACTGGGACCTTATGAAGATAAAAAGCTTCTGCACAGCAAAGGAAACAACCAACAAAACCAAAAGGCAACCAACGGAATGGGAAAAGATATTTGCAAATGACATATTGGACAAAGGCTAGTATCCAAAATCTATAAAGAGCTCACCAAACTCCACACCCAAAAAGCAAATAACCCAGTGAAGAAATGGGCAGAAAACATGAATAGACACTTCTCTAAAGAAGACATCCAGATGGCCAACAGGCACATGAAAAGATGCTCAACGTCGCTCCTTATCAGGGAAACACACATCAAAACCACACTCAGGTATCACCTCATGCCAGTCAGAGTGGCCAAAATGAACAAATCAGGAGACTATAGATGCTGGAGAGGATGTGGAGAAACGGGAACCCTCTTGCACTGTTGGTGGGAATGAAAATTGGTGCAGCCGCTCTGGAAAGCAGTGTGGAGGTTCCTCAGAAAATTAAAAATAGACCTACCCTATGACCCAGCAATAGCACCGCTAGGAATTTACCCAAGGGACACAGGAGTACTGATGCATAGGGGCACTTGCACCCCAATGTTTATAGCAGCACTCTCAACAATAGCCAAATTATGGAAAGAGCCTAAATGTCCATCAACTGATGAATGGATAAAGAAATGGTGGTTTATATACACAATGGAGTACTACGTGGCAATGAGAAAAAATGAAATATGGCCTTTTGTAGCAACGTGGATGGAACTGGAGAGTGTGATGCTAAGTGAAATAAGCCATACAGAGAAAGATACCATATGTTTTCACTCTTATGTGGATTATGAGAAACTAAACAGAAACCCATAGGGGAGGGGAAGGAAAAAAAAAGAGGTTAGAGTGGGAGAGAGCCAAAGCATAAGAGACTGTTAAAAACTGAGAACAAACTGAGGGTTGATGGGGGGTGGGAGGGAGGGGAGGGTGGGTGATGGGTATTGAGGAGGGCACCTTTTGGGATGAGCACTGGGTGTTGTATGGAAACCAATTTTACAATAAATTTCATATATTGAAAAAAAATAAATAAATTGGTGGAGTAAAGAAGATTACCCTTTATAGTGTGGGTGGGCCTCATCCAATCAGTTGAAGATTGTAAGAGAACAGAGTGACTTCTTCTGAGCAGGAAGGAATTCTGCCAGCAGATTACCTTTGCATTTGAACTATAGCTCTTCCTTGAGTATCTAACCTGCTGGCCTACCCCATCAAATTTTGGACTCATCAAGTCTCTACAATTGTGTGAACCAATTCCTTAAAGTAAATCTCTTCCCCACCTTTCTCTACACACACACACACACACACACACACACACACACACACACACACACACACAGTTGGTTCTGTTTCTCTGGGGAACCTTAATACAGATGGCTTACCTGAACCCATATCAAACTGCTTACTCAAATTCTCCACTTAGATATCTCACAGGAATTATTAGTCGAAAGTGTCCAAAGCTGAGCTTCAGATTTATCCTCTCCACCAAACCCTACTCATCCTGCAATCTTTCCCATTCCAGTAAATAGTAACTCCATTCTTTTTTTTAAACTCCATTCTTATAGTTGTTTGGGCCTTGAACCTTGATGTCATTCTAAACTCTTCATTGTCTCACACTCTACATCTGATTTATCGGCAAGTCCTGTTAGTTCTATATTCAAAACGCATCTGAATTCAACCACTTTTCACCACCTCCACCACTATCTCCATGGTTCAAACCACCTGGACTATTGGAATACCCCCTAAAATGGTCTTTGTGCACCTCCTTTCCAGGATCCAGAGACATCTTGCCATTCTCTGCTCAAAATCCTCTAGGATCCCTGAGATTAAAAAGACTGTAGTCCTTCCCTGACCCATAAGGCCATACACAGTCTGGTGTCCTTCCCTCTGGCTTCATGTTCCTCTTGCTCATTGTTCTCCTCCTTGTTGTTCCTTGAACCCACCACATTGCAAATGTCTGAGGGCCCTTCCATTTGTCATTCCCTCTGTCTGGAAAGCCTTCTCCCTTTTAGATTTCCACAAGGCTGTCCCCTTCTCTCCTTCAGCTTAAGGCAGTGAAGCCTCTGAAAATTCCTTTCTAGAATTGTAACTCCCTTCTGTCATACCCTCTTCACACACAATTCCTTTCCTCCCTCTTTTCTTTATTTTTCTCACTACCTGACCTGCTAGGTTTCATGTATTACCAACTTTACCTCCCCCCCCCCGCCTCTCCCCACTAGAATTAGGCTGCATGAGAGCAGGGGTTTTAGTGTCTTTCATTCAAAGCTGCATCCTCAGTGGCTACGACAAAACCTAGCACATAATAGGAGCTCAATATGTATCTGTTCAATGATCAAATGTCCAAAACGATGATGATGAGGAAGAGGATAGGGAATACCTAAAATAGAGGATAGAAAGCTCATCAGTGTCCTGATGTATTATTTGTGATATGAAAGCATGTCCATTTCTCAGATCTCCCAGTCTCAGAAAATCCAATACCTCAATGTTGGGCTATACTCCCCTTCTATTTCTATCATGAATATTTACTTAAAAGTATTGATCACTGGGTCTTAATTTGAGATTTGGATTCAGTAGGTTTGGGATGGGCATGTAAATCTCCAGTTTAAAAAATGACATTGATGCAGATGGTCCTTGGACCATACCTTGGGGAACATTGACTAGGACTGACCCCCAAATTATATAAGCCACATCTGGCTTACAGATGTATTTTATTTGTTCCAGAAATTGTTGGCTTGTGAAGTGCTTAGGAAAAAGCACATTGCTTAACAGCACTTAAAAATTAAAATATTGCCTATATCATCCCTATTTCAAGATTTCTATTTTAAGTTGAAGACCTGGCAATATTGGACCTATGTTTGTAAATGGAAACAATAGGCTAAAGCTGGGTGGTAGCTGCATATTTCTTTTAAAAAGGAATTGTGAACCCCAGGTTACCACAGATGCCACCCCTCCTCAAAATGCCTTAAACACCATGCTCTTCTGATTTAGTCACAAAGCCTTAGAAGACATTTGAGTCTGGGATCCTTCACCTAACCAAACCAAGCCCAGAATGGGAGTGGTCTTAGGTTGGCACAATTCTATATATATCCTGAAACTCAAAAAGGCTGTTAGCCACTGCCTGAAGCCAGGAACCCCAGAACAGGAAACACAAAATCCGTTTCTGTGGTGGGCATGCAGAAAATTGCCTTTTTATTATTTTTCTCACAATTCTGTTATAGGGGAAAAATAGTTTCTATATCAAACATTTAGTACACTAGCCAGTAGTTTTATTGGTAAAGAGCAATTAGTTTTACATAAACATGTTAAAGATGTACATTGAGCTTTTCATTACTTATCCATAAAAAAGTGAGTGATCAGTTATTGGCTCCTCAGAAGGACCCTGCTCAGCTAACCAGAAGAAAGCCAGATACACTTCGAGAATCATGCTCCAGAAGGAATATTCTGATTGAATCAGGACCTGCTTTGAAGTACCAGAGTTCTCTCTCTCTCATGGTTAGGTTGTCAGGACAGGTTTGGTTGTGATCTGGGATGTGCCACTCAAATATAATCCAACCCAGTCCTAAGTAAACTTGTCCCAGTTTCCTTAAGAATGGATTAAAAGAAAACAGGTGACCACCCTTTAGAGAGCCCAATATAAACACACATAAACCCCCAGTCTGGGAGTCCTAGCCTCTAAAGGAGTAGCAGTCCTATGGCAGTAGGAGCCACACCTGTGACACTGAAGGACCATTATTGGTAGAACTGGTGGCTTAACAACCAGGCTGACAGGCACTTTGGTGAAATGTGACTTTAAGGTTGATAGTAAACAAAGGTAATGAGTTCTCAAGGGGCACATTGAGGCATTTGGGACCATGCTAAAGGAAGGAAGGATACCCCAGCTTCTAGCGACTATAATTGGTGGAGACTTAGTCAAAGATATTTTCCATTGTCATTGTTGTCTCTCCCCTTGACCACCTCCCCCCAGCTTCCAAGGCCTAGAAACATGTGGCTCTATAGACAGTAGAGTCAGTCTTAAATATGGATTCAAGTGTCACTCTTTCCCTATTCAGGAACACTGAAGATATTTGTTCCTTCATTTTCACAGAAGTTTTAAAGTTATAAGTCTACACTAAACCCACTGTATTAAAATTGTTACTCACTTTTTTCGTCATCCAAGTATCTGTTGTAGGATTTCCCTAGGACTACTTAGTGCATTAGATGAGTGTCTAGGCTGATGTGATCCTTGGCCATAGCTGGCAGCCCCACCAGAGTCAACAAATTTTCAGAGGAGTGCCATTTTTACCTTATCATTGGTCACAAAAGGAATTCAACAAATGGGTGTAGATCAATGAGAGGAAAGACACTCAACTCCTGGAAAACAATCTGAAAATGAATGTTTCATTTTCTGTTTCCATACAGAAGAGCAGCATAACAGGCTTTGAAGGTTTGAAGGACTCAGGATAAGATTCAACTTATGACACTTCTAAGAAGTATAGCCTTTAGCACTTTATTTGCCCTCCTGAGTTTTGGTTTTGTCATCTGTAAAATAAGGATAATAATGCACACTCCATATGGTTTGGGCTGAAATAAAAAATAATAACATGTGTAAAGAATCTAGTCTATTGCTTGCTTCACCAATGCTCCATAGAAGATCACTAATTTGGTTGTTGTGGTTGTTCCTACACAAAGAGTGTCACAGGGAATCCGAGAACCATAGAATTGAAAGCAATGCAAAATTTTCTAATCCTACTCTTTTTAAGAGGCACAAAGCCTTTCAGATAAGGAGTTATCCAGCCTTTGCTTCACATTGTCATTTTCATTAATTAACATCAATAACAGTATCATCTAACATTGTTTGAGTACTGATTTTGTGTTGTGTTATTTAATGCTGTCTCTGAACATATGACATGAGTACTATTATTATTATATCCATGCTGTATAATGGAGGACTTGGAGGTTTAGGAAAGTTGCATCACTTCCCCAAGGTCACACTGCTGGCTTTGATCCTTGATGCTCTCACTACCATTTATGCTGTCTCCCATGTTCAGACCCTCAAGGTCAGTCTTGCTGCCCATATAAGCCCTTCTCTTCTTGTCTTTCTAAATAAAAACCAGGCAAATGGAACACACGTACCTTCCAGGCATATAAAGGTCCTGCTGGTACTAGAGCCACAAAAAAAGTAAACGGACCTGATTCATCAGCCTTCTGCTACTGTGATCTCTTTTCATCCTACTTGTGTTCCACCAAATTCAGAAGCTAAAATGATTTTAAATGCTGTTGACTTTTTCTGTGATGATGTGCACTAGTGCACTCTTTCTGAAATCTCTTAGAGTTTCTGGTCTGATTCCACCTCATAAATTTATACGTTGAGGGACTACCTGACTATATTCAATTGGGTTATTCCAATGCAAGTCTAGTGGTAGTACCTATTATTATAAGTATAGCTGTGAAATGGTGACTAGGGAATTTGAGGGACAAGGTGAAACTGGCAGAGCCCTTGGGGGTGGAGTCTAGTGCTAGAGATGCTAGGGTGTGGTTCAGTCTTCAAGGAGGTAGCATGGTGTTCATTTGCACAGTCTGAGTATGGGCAGTGGACAGCAGGCAGCTCTTTGGTAGAGACCTTTTGTGTCTTTAGGTTAAGGGGTTCAGGTCATCAACAGGGGTAGTGGTCTGGCTCTTTGTTGGAAAGAGTGTCTGGTTTATACTAGCAATATGTACTTTATCAATATTTGTGAGATCAATAAATAAGAGTAGCTGAAGAAAGGAGGGAAATGTGAAGACATTTACCAGCAGGAAATGGTCTTACCAGCAGTGGGAGCAAAAAGGAATAATTTTGGGGTGACAAACAGAGAATGAGGTGACTTTTCAGGTCAGGTGGTCAGTCATAAATGACAAATTTACTACAAAAATATGACACAAAACTCCACAGTGAGTTGTGGGTGGATAGATGGATGGATCCATCTATAAAAAAATCTATTGTGTTTATAACTGTGGGGTGGGGATTACTGACAGTTTATTTCCTTTTTGTTTATCATTGTTTTCTTATTTCATTTTCTTGTTCATGTTTGTTAGAGTTTACCTAAACATTTTGCTTGGGCCTATTGCATCTTACAACTAACTCTGACGAAGTCCTTGTCCTTTTTTTTTTTAATGGGGAACTGACTGACATCTATAGGTGAATGGACCTTAGTGAGACTTTTTCCTAAGTTACCTAAGTTTGCTTACCTCCATCTGCTTATCCACATCAGCCAGCAGTTGACAAATGTGCCATTTTTTTCATAAATTTTTCTGTAAGTTCTTCACAGCCCTTGTTTCAGGTGCTTTTCTAAGCTTTCCCAGATATCAGTTAGGAAAAGGAGCTTCACAGTATGTGATGGACAATGCCCTATTTTCTTATATGCAACCCCATGGATAATAAAATCCTATTAAATTTTGGTAGCTATAACAGATGCTTACAAAATATTCTATGAAAAGCTGTTTCCCAGCCTAGTCACTGAAATATTGGAGAATACTGTTGCCAATGAAATGTATCTAGCAAGAACCTTGACTTGGGTATTTTCTTCCTTCTTTGTCTTGCTTTCCGCTTTTAGCCTTAGAAACTGTGTCACCTGGGACTTGATGCCAATTTCTTGGTGCTCAGCAGGATAAAGAAGCCTGGGGAGAATGTTGTTTGACATTCAAGAATGTTTAAAGTTTATTATTTCTGAGTGTGCTGTTGTGTACAAAGCAATTATGCTATACCATGCTGACTCCCTTTTTGCTTGCATTATATCTCCTCTCTGACTTGTCTGGTATTTATCTACATTAAAGTTCTCTCTCTTTCTCTCTCTCACTCTCATTCTTGTGTCTTTCATAAAAAATTATCTGAAAAAAAGAAACAGAGGTGAAGAATAAGATGGAGAGGAATGTGTCTGGAGATTTTTCTGTAGGATTATTATACTTTGTAGAATAGATATAGAAGAAGGTTCCCTTATTTTGTGTTGAATGTAAAATTCAGGTTTGTGTGTAAACTTTGGAATGTAATTTCCGTTTTTATTTTTTATTTTTTTTAATATATGAAATTTATTGTCAAATTGGTTTCCATACAACACCCAGTGCTCATCCCAAAAGGTGCCCTCCTCAATACCCATCACCCACCCTCCCCTCCCTCCCACCCCCCATCAACCCTCAGTTTGTTCTCAGTTTTTAACAGTCTCTTATGCTTTGGCTCTCTCCCACTCTAACCTCTTTTTTTTTTTTTTCCCTTCCCCTCCCCCATGGGTTTCTGTTAAGTTTCTCAGGATCCACATAAGAGTGAAACGATATGGTATCTGTCTTTCTCTGTATGGCTTATTTCACTTAGCATCACACTCTCCAGTTCCATCCACGTTGCTACAAAAGGCCATATTTCATTTTTTCTCATTGCCACGTAGTATTCCATTGTGTATATAAACCACCATTTCTTTATCCATTCATCAGTTGATGGACATTTAGGCTCTTTCCATAATTTGGCTATTGTTGAGAGTGCTGCTATGAACATTGGGGTACAAGTGCCCCTATGCATCAGTACTCCTGTATCCCTTGGGTAAATTCGTAGCAGTCCTATTGCTGGGTCATAGGGTAGGTCTATTTTTAATTTTCTGAGGAACCTCCACACTGCTTTCCAGAGCGGCTGCACCAATTTTCATTCCCACCAACAGTGCAAGAGGGTTCCCGTTTCTCCACATCCTCTCCAGCATCTATAGTCTCCTGATTTGTTCATTTTGGCCACTCTGACTGGCGTGAGGTCATATCTGAGTGTGGTTTTGATGTGTGTTTCCCTGATAAGGAGCGACGCTGAACATCTTTTCATGTGCCTGTTGGCCATCTGGATGTCTTCTTTAGAGAAGTGTCTATTCATGTTTTCTGCCCATTTCTTCACTGGGTTATTTGCTTTTCAGGTGTGGAGTTTGGTGAGCTCTTTATAGATTTTGGATACTAGCCCTTTGTCCAATATGTCATTTGCAAATATCTTTTTCCATTATGTTGGTTGCCTTTTAGTTTTGTTGGTTGTTTCCTTTGCTGTGCAGAAGCTTTTTATCTTCATAAGGTCCCAGGAATTCACTTTTGCTTTTAATTCCCTTGCCTTTGGGGATGTGTCGAGGAAGAGATTGCTACGGCTGAGGTCAGAGAGGTCTTTTCCTGCTTTCTCCTCTAAGGTTTTGATGGTTTCCTGTCTCACATTCAGGTCCTTTATCCATTTGGAGTTTATTTTTGTGAATGGTGTGAGAAAGTGGTCTAGTTTCAACCTTCTGCATGTTGCTGTCCAGTTCTCCCAGCACCATTTGTTAAAGAGACTGTCTTTTTTCCATTGGATGTTCTTTCCTGCTTTGTCAAAGATGAGTTGGCCATACGTTTGTGGGTCTAGTTCTGGGGTTTCTATTCTATTCCATTGGTCTATGTGTCTGTTTTTGTGCCAATACCATGCTGTCTTGATGATGACAGCTTTGTAGTAGAGGCTAAAGTCTGGGTTTGGTCTTCTTCTTCAAAATGTAATTTCCGTTTTTAAAGAATAAAGTACTGGTGTGGTAATCAGCCATAATTTATAATGAACTCTCCGTACTCTAGGTCGGAGGTGACCAAACACAAAAGAATGATGTAATAGGTTTGTCTGTTTGCTTCCTCTTGATATTTTCTTTCTAAGATAAAAGATAGGGATCTTTCCTTTTCCAAGGTACTCCTGTCTTTTGGAAGGAACTGGTATCAGACATTTATACCTTAACATGAACAGAAGTCTCTGTGAATCTCATCACATTTGTGATTCTCATCTCTCATTTTGTATATAAAGATGGTACTCTGAGAAAGCATTTAGAAAAAGATAAGAGGTACAAGTCAAGTCTGATGAAAATTGGTTAACTCCTTCAAAACCTTATATCTTTTAAAGTAGCAGACATTAAAGGTACCAAGGGAGCAATGAGCAGGTTCTATTCAGGTGCAGATAAGAGAGCAGCAATGCTATGATATATTCTCACGTGTTTTTATATAAAATAAGAATTACATATTAAGAGAATGATACCTGTTTCTTTTCTTATTTTTATTATTTTAAAATATGTTTTAAACATTTTTTTTTAACAAGTGCAGGGGGCAGGCAGAGGGAGAGAGAAAGAGAAAATCTTTAGCAGGCTCCATGCCCAGTGTGGAGCCTTACAAGGGGCTCAGTCAGGGCTTGATCTTATGACCACGAGATAATACCCTGAGACAAAATCAAGATTCAGTCACTTAACCGACTAAGCCACTTAGGTGCCCCTTAAAACATTTTTTTTATTTTATTAAGTTTTCTATTTTAATTTCAGTATAGTTAACAGCGTTATATTAGTTTTAGGTGTACAATACAGTGATTCTTTTTTTCTTTGCTCATTTTTTTTGTTTCTTAAATTCAACTTATGAGTGAAATCATATGCTATTTGTCCTTCTCTGATTGCCTTATTTCACTTAGGATTATACTCTCTAGCTCCAAACATGTCATTGCTAATGGCAAGAAGATTTCATTCTTTACTTAGGTTGCTTCCATATCTTAACTATTGTAAATAATGCTGCTATAAACATATAGGGGTGTATGTATCCCCTTGAGTTAATGTTTTTGTATTTGGGTGTAAATACCCAGTAGTGCAATTACTGGATCATAGGCGAGTTCCACTTTTAACTTTTTGAGGAAACTTCATACTGTTTTCCACAGTGGCTGCACTAGTTTGCATTCCAACCAATAGTGCATGAAGGTTCTTTTTTCTCCACATCCTTGTCGACGACACCTGTTGTTTCTTGTGTTTTTCATTTTAACCATTCTGATAGGTGTGAGGTGAGAGCCCATTGTAGTTTTGATTTGCATTTCTCTGATGATGAGTGATGTTGAGCATCTTTCAATGTGTCTGTTGGCCACCTGGATGTCTTCTTTGGATAAATATCTGTTCATTTCCTCTGCCTATTTTTTAATTGGATTATTTGGTGTGTGTGTGTGTGTGTGTGTGTGTGTGTGTGTGTGTGTTGAGTTGTACAAGTTCTTTATACATTTTAGATATTAACCCTTTATCAGATATGTCATTTGCAAATATTTACTTTCATTCTGTAGGTTTCCTTTTAGTTTTGTTAATTGTTTCCTTTGCTGTGCAGAATGTTTTTATTTTGATGTAGTCCCAATAATTTATCTTTGCTTTTATTTCACTTGCCTCAGGAGACATATCTAGAAAACTGTTCCTATGGCCAACATCAGAGACATCCTCTTCTAGAATTTTTGTGGTTTTAGGTCTCACATTTAGGTCTTCAATCCATTCTGAGTTTATTTTTGTGTATGGTGTAAGAAAGTGGTCCAATCTTCTTCTCTTGCATGTAGCTGATCAGTTTTCCCAACACTATTTGTTGAAGAGACTGTCTTTTTCCCACTGACTATTCTTTCCTGCTTTGTTGAAGATTAATTGACCATACAGTTGTGGGTTCATTTCTGGGTTTTCTATTCTGTTCCATTGATCTGTGTCTATTTTTGTGCTATTCCATACTGTTGTGATTACTACAGCTTTGTAATATAACTTGAAGACTGGAATTGGGATAATTTCGGGTTTGCTTTTATTTTTCAGAGTTGCTTTGGTGCTTTAGGATAGGATATATATTTATTAACTTATATTTCCTGATCACAAGCCAAGTGCAAGAACAAGAATTAAAGGAAATTAAAGGTAAACCTTATGTATAAACTAGAGTTTTTGTTTTTGTTGTTTTATTTTTACTACTTCAAAGTGATAAGCTAAATATTTTTTATATGAAGAAGGCTATTACTATAAATCTCTGTATCTGTGTATTTGTTTTGTCTAATAATAGTAATAATAATAAATGTTTCTCTTTTCCCCTTACCTGCTGAAGACTTTTTTAAAAAGAAGTTTATTTATTTATTTTGAGATAGAAAGAGAGAGTGCATGAGCAGGACAGGGGCAGGGAGAAAGAGGGAAAGAGAGAATCCCAAACAGCAGGCTCTGTGTTATCAGTGCAGAGCCTGACTCAGGGCTTAATTTTATAAACCATGAGATCATGATCTGATCTGAAATCAGGAGTCAGAACCTTAACCAACTGAGCTACCCAGGTGCCCCTCACCTACTGAAGACTTTTTGATATTTGTCAATTCCATCTTGTTGTTTCTCTCCCTCTCCCTTCCTCCCCCCACTTCTTTCTTCCTTTCTCTCTCCCTCTCTCTCACCCCCTCTTCTCTCTATCTCTCTCATCAGACCTCTAATGAAAATTCTCTTTGAAAGCTAAGTTTCTGGGTCTTTGTAATGCAGAAGGGAGTTATCAGAAATGGCCAGTTTATTTCTCAGGAGCAATAATTTCAAGAAAATTGACAAAGGATGAAGAAAGGAGAAGTGAGGAAAACTGGGTGGGTGAAAGGGAGAATAAGGAGGGTTTGAGAAAAAGACTTGGAAGCATGGAATTGGGAAAGAATTTCAAGAAATAAATTAGAGTTATATATTGGTGTTCTTTAAGAGAATGGAATAAAAATTTTTATTATTTTCAATTGCTGGTGTTTTCATTTGAATACAAAATAGTGATAAGAGAGAACCATGATAAATTTTCCTAAATATAATTCACAAATGAATGCATATATATTCTGTACTTCAGATTATATGAAGTTATTGTAACCATCTAATCTGTGATTATTGATTTTAACAGGCACCATTATTTCACACACATACCTACCTTTAAGAAAGAGAAAAACACTTCCAATTATTATTTTAACAAGTCATCAATTATAAGATGCATTTGTCTCAGAGATGTTAGAAAAGTGAAAGAGAATGTAAATCAATAAAGGAACATGCAAAATAAAATACACCAAAATATCAATAAATTCTTATCACTATATTTTGGAATTGGAAGCTATTTTTTGTACTTTTATGTATTTTCAAAGTGTTTTACTCTGATCATGAGTTTCTTTTCAATCAGAACAAAAAATATGGTTCAGATGTAGTTTTGCCAGAAATTCATAGGGAATGAAGCGCTTCACTTCTGGAAACTTCTGATCTCACTGACAAAATCTTACAACTGTTACCACCATCAGATAATTCTATTCCGAGGTCCAACAAAAAAGTCTTTGAAATTATCACAGTTTGTCCTCTAGATTTCCCAGGATCTACTGAGTGTCCCTGCCAATAAAATATATAACTCTGCTTAGTATAAATTATTTGTGCATCTGTAAATGTAGACATATGCAAGTTGACTCATGTAATAGTGGGTTAATATCTAAATGGTGCACTGCATGATTTCTTTTAAATGGTCAATAAAATGTTAAAGATGATAAATGTTCTTCAGTCCTCTCTGCCTCTTATGCTTTCTTTAGTTCATCTGGATTCAAGCTTTGAAGACTGCCATGTAACCTGAGGGTTTAACTCCAACTTCCAACCACACTAATATACTCTCTGGAATACTGAGGTCAGGGGGTTGGAGGGTACATGTACCACCTACTACCCTCCCTTAGTGAACAGTCCAATGTAGTAGAGAAACTCAATCAGGAAAAATCTTTTATGTTCCTTATGGCAGGATTTTGAGTTTGAATCAAGCTCTGTTTGTCTGGAATATAGATGAATTTAAATCAGAAGGGTAGCTTGGGAAGAAGGAGGATGGTGATTTCATTTCTGGAAAACTTTTCCCCAAAACATTATCTTCTAATGATTTTTTAAGATTCTCATCAAAAAGCTCTAGAAAAAGCTATGTGACACATGCAATAAAATAAATTAATGGTCAGACAGTGAGACATGCAATCAGAGTGGTAGCTGTTTTACACGTTTTTCTCCCAACCCAAAGTGCTCTCACTCCTGGAACCATCAGAACCTCACTTTGCTTAGAGTCTGGGCATGTTTGGAGGGCTTGGAAGGCCAATCCCTAGGGCATCCAAAAGGAGAGACTCATCCAACTGGAAGAGGGAGTCAGGTTTTCAAGTTCAAGCCAAGAAAAATAGGTTGGAGTCAGAGGGCAGAGGTAATTTTGAGTATAGTGTAGTGTCTGACTCTCCATATGTCCTCTTGATTATGTCTTGCAAAGTCATGGATGGTTTCTGGAAACAGATTACTTCTGTAGAGGAAGTTTAAAGAAAAAAAAACCCAATTCTAATGAAATCTAAGCAAAACCAGGAGAGTAAAAGGCTATACTATCTAGCAGTATGTGCAGTGGGGGATAAAAGGAATCTTCTTGAGGAGGCCTTTGGAACCTGGAATACACAGGCTTATATCTGGACTGGAGATAAAAAGTCTGGGAGTTGAGCATGGGGCAGTTTCCACACAAGAAGCTCTGTCAGAAGAAGGAGAGTTTACCTCAATGGCATGATCAGGAGCAGAAAGAGGACAGAACTTAAATGGTTGCCTCCAGCTTAGGCTAATAAGCATATGATGCTTTCTGTAAGGAAGCTTGAAGAGGCAATTGGAAGTGGTTGGGACAGGCTAGCATTGCATAAACACCAGTGGGACAGAACCAGAGAAGTAGTGTTTTGTTACTGTTTTAATTATGCCATTATAACTAACAGAATTTGGGTTGCACACTTAAACTTGGTGCAAAGTGATTATAGTATCTGTCCAGTGATCTTATCCCTGAGGTGGTGTTTTGTGTCAGAGATGAGACTCATTGGTGAGCATTGCTCTTCTTTGATAAGGCATAGAGGCTTTAGGACTTCAGAATTCTTAATTTGACAACCTCCACATAATTAAGATTACCCCAGATTTCCATGAGTTCGCTGGCTTTCAGAAAGATTCCTTACCCAAACAAGTATTCTAAGTTCCTATCTGCTGAGCCTTGGGAAATCTTTTTTTTTTTTTTTTCTAATGGAATCCATACTTTCCACTTATTTCCTGGGAATTTCCAAGGAACATTTAAATACTCTAAAACCAGGCTCTGGTTGTTTGTCACCTGAGAAGAGAATTACAATGCAGGGGGAAAAAAGGATAGAGCAGGATATAGACTTCACTCTTTCTTGAGCCATTGTATATGCCCATTCACACCCTTCTTTACTTGACATTGGCCCAATACCAGGTTCCAGAGCTAAGCACAAACCCTGTCAGAAACAATGCTTTTGATCAGAAATCCCCAACGTTCTGGCTCAACAGCTCATAGCCCCAGGGAGAAGAATGCCATTTTCTTCTCCAGGTTAAGGCCTACCCCAGTTTCTTTTAGATGATTTGATAGAGAAGACATACATTTTCTGTATTTTTTTTAAAAAATTTTCTTTTTTATTAGGGTGCCTGAGTGGCTCAGCCGGTTAAGCGTCCGACTTTGGCTCAGTTCATGATCTCACGGTTCTCAGAGTGCTGCTTGCACTCTGTCTCTCACATTGTCTCAAAATAAATAAACATTAAAAAAATTTTTTTAAAAAGTAAATTTTCTTTTTCATTTTAATGTTTTTAATGTTTACTTATTTATTTTTGAGAGAGAGAGGCAGAGCATGAGCAGGGGAGGGGCAGAAAGAGAGAGAGGGAAACACAATTTGAAACAGGCCCCATGCTCTGAGCTGTCAGGACAGAGCCCTACGTGGGCTCAAACTAGGGAAATGAGATCAAGACCTGAGTCGAAGTTGGATGTTTAATTGACTGAGCTCCCCACCGGGCACCCTGACATAAATTTTCTTTAGGAGAATATCCCCCTCTATTTATAGGATGTGATCTGGCCCTGAAGTCATGGGCTAAAACAACATAATTGACAGCAAGAGTTATTATAGTCATATTAAAGTATGCCACTTTTGGGGGTTTCAGAAGGCTAGTAGAAAGTGGGTGCTGGCAAGTCCCATACAGTCTGTTTTATGATCCAGCCACCAGCAGGAGGTAAAGATGTGCCAGATTTGCTGCCTCACCTTTCCTGCCATCAACCAGTCTCAGCTTCTAATTTCTTGTGTGTTGTCCTTAGAATACACACGTTCTCTCTTTCTTACATACACACATTCCCTCAAGAACAATACACTATTCTTTTTACGGATATGGATGTCTAGATAAAAACCAAAAAAAAAGGTTTTAATCTGTGAAGGTGCAATTATATATCTAGTTTATATTACTTACTAATTGTTAGTCAGAAGCAGTGTTCTCCAAGAGAAATGGGTGGGTACTTGTGTTAAATCTAGATAACTAAAATCACCTGCCCAAAATGGCTATTCCCAAAGGCAAATTCTGATTTTTACTACAGAATAAATAATCTAAACTCAAAATAGCAGTTTTTAACTTTGATGATTTAAATTTTTCATCCTCCACTGGCACTTTCCTTATAAAATAAATTAAAGAACACAATCAAATAAGACCTTGAGCGACTGCAGTTTCAAACAATTTTAAGGCATATTTGAATGGTTCTGGTTATGGATACTTTATTAAGATAAAAATATAGATAAAAGTGGTGTTCTTCTGGCCTGCTTCATTTCCAGAATATTATGAGTTAGGATCTATGAGGAGGAAGAGAATAAGCACTTGGATATTATTTTGGAAAACTTTCTTACGAGCCAACTGAAATTTGTGAACTAATAAATATTTCTATGGCCACCATTTTTACATTAAAAAGAGCTTCCTTCTTGTCCTTTAAATGTGTATTTGGAAAAAAATATTTTACACCCTCTTGAGTCTTTTTAATATTCCAATTCTTAGGCTAACCTTTTGAATCACTGCTTTCTGGCTTATCTTTGGGATCATGTTTTTCTGTTTGATTGTCCATAGTTACAATCTAATAAAAGGTTGTATAGTTAAATCTATGAAAATGCTCCTAGGTGGAGTTCTTCAATGCTTATCAGGACAGGAAGGGTACTTCTGAGGTTATGTTATGTGGAACCTTCATGACCTTGGAGATAAAAATCTCTGCATTCTATTTTTATTCATTCTCTTAAAGTTCACTATATCTCCACTTTTCCCCCTCCAAGGCTCTTTTGTTTCTTTGGTTTTTGCTTATCACCTAGACAATGATATATCTCCTAGACATTATCTTCTAGACAATGCATAGCTGCCTGAGTGTATTTTATTAAATAAAAATATAATGTTTTGCCCAGTTCCCCTTTCTTGCATTAGTTTTCTCTCCCTTCTCCTTTATCTAGTAAAGACCTAAGCAGATAAGGGAGCCAGCCATATGGATGGATATCTGGTGAGAAAACTTCCCCAAAGAGGAAACAGCAAGCTCAAATCCTGGAAGAGGGGTATAGTGTGGCTGGGATGGATTAAGTAAGAACAAAAGAGTAGAAAAGATGAACTCAGAGATCAATTAGACCTTTGTAAGCCATGGAAGGTCTTTGGCTTTTCCTCTGAGTGAGGTGGAAAGCCACCAGAGGGTGAACACCCACAGTAACAGACATGTTGAGAGTACACTACAGCTGACAAAGATGGAAAGGTACAAGGGTGGAAGCCAATGGAAATAATCCAGGAAAGGGATAATGGTGGCTTGGACCAAATTAGTACTAGTTAAAGAGATTTAAAGAATTGTTTGGATTATATATATATATATATATATATATATATACACACACATGTATGTGTATATGTGTATATATAACATATATATTACATATATATGTAATATACATGTACATATGTAATATATGCATGTACACATGTAATATATATACATATACACATACCTATGTAATGTATACATGTACACATATAATATATATGTACATGTATATGTAATATATATGTAATATATATAATCCAAACAATCCTTTAATATATATATTACATATATATTGCATATATATACTATATATACATATATATATATATATATACACACACACACATATACATATACATACATATATACACACATACTGGATAGAGCCCACAGGATTTGATAACCAATTAGATGTGTGGTGATGAAGAGAAGAAGATACATAAAGGATGAATCCAAGATTTTGGGATGTGAAACTGGGCAAAACTCCTTTCTCTATATTCAGAGATAGAAATGGCTGAGGGTAAAACAAATTTGTGATAAAAGCAAGATGAGGAGCTCAGTTTCCATGGATTTATTCACATTGTGATCCCTAAGAGGTATCCAGGTATAAATGTCAAGCAAGCAGATGAATTTATGGGTCTGAAATCCAGGGGAGTATTCCAGATTGCATATACAAATAACAAAATCCTCATCATACAGATAGTATTAAAATAAGGCAGAATGAATAAAATTATCAAAAGAGTAAAAGTACAGATAAAAAAGGAGAGGAGGTCCAGGAATAGTAGCCTAATTTCTCCAAGAGTTTTATATTGGATTATGTCTCATTATTGAAAATGTCTTACTGGCATAGCAATCTGTCCTTTCTTTAAGGAAAATGCCCAGAGAATAAACATTCCATCGAGGATTTTTCTTTCTACTATAGACCATACACACGCATTGGCAGTGATTCAAGAACAGGTGTGTGTCTGCCTGTGAGTCTGTATGTTTGTACATATTTTTCTCCTGATTTTGAAATATGTTGAATGCACCAGAGTGATTGGAAAGGCAATCTATTGGAGGAGGAAATGATATCAAGATTTATTAGAAGAAATAAAATAAGTTAATTGATAAATCTAGAGGCAACAGTACACAGTTCCTGAGTCATTTTGGAGAAACTGATTACATAAGGAGAAGGGAGATGGATTCTGCTGAACTTGCTGCTGCAAGAGTGAGGTGAGTGAAAACCCTGTTGCAGCCTGACCAGATGGAGAAAACACTTGGCTGACTGTACAAGTACCACTCCCAGTTGCCTTGGTTACAGGCTACTCATAATATGCAAATGAAGTCAATTATAATTACCAGTGGAGCAACAGGTGACCTAACTAGCACTAACTTGGAGGAAAGTCATATGGCAGGGAAAGAATGAGGACAAGAAAAGGAACTCATTGTCAATAACAAGGGCAACATTGGGGCTACCTGTTCAGGAAACTCTCAGTGCAGCAGAACTTTTTATATCTTCCACTAACTTTGGTCAGCCTCAATGTGGGTAACTTGCAGAATTACCACACTGGTCCTGTCTAATGCCATTGCTGACCAGAAGGACACCCTAGGAAGAACAAGATGGGTAGGTAAACAAATAATTTGTATAAATCTTGTCCCAAAAGGGAAGAGGACATTCTGAAATGCACCCAAACATTTTAGTATAAATTTCTTTGTAAATCTCTGTGGGTGCATACCTCCAGATATTAGCTATACATTATTATAAATTAAAGTGAAATGGAAAATACAACATTTGATAGAATCTATGCATGTGGTTTTGATTGCTCAATCTGAAAAGTAAGAAATTAAGAAATGAGACTATTACTGCCATTAAAAGGGATTTGGTAGGTTGATCTGAAACAACTCAGAATTTATTTGAAAGCCTGTGCTTAAAATGAACGCTCTTCCTTTCTGGCAGGCCTCACTGGGTTAATAAGGCCCCAGGAAGAAGTCTATACACTTGCTGTGAGGGTCATGGCACAGTTTTCCAATTTGGAGTGATCAGAAGCCATAATAACAGTATTAAAGTTGAGGCTCTTTCTTGAAGCATTCAAAGCCAATTTGATTTTCATTGTGCTTTCTGGCACAAAGTTACTTTGGAAGTTATAATTTGGACATTCAATATTGGATTTATAGAAATCTTTTCTAAAATGCTTTGAGGGTTGGATTGAAGAAATAAAGGAAGAAAGAAACAAGGCATATATTTCTCTTTCTAATGTTGATCTTCTGCCACCTGGATAGAACATTTGTGAGAGGGAAATGATGCATAGTGTAGATTTGGGACAGCAAAACTGAGAAGTTGATTATTTTGTATTCTGTATGGTTTCACCAGGGGAAGAAGAAGTTGAGCTACTTAAGGAGTATCAGGAGAGACTGCCAGTTCTGAAACATTCATCTGCAAGTGACAATCACATTCATCCCATCCTTTGAGCAAGGGCAGAAGCTCCAGACATAAGCACAAGCAGATGGTATTCCAACTTTTATTCTTGTCAAAATAATACTCTCAACACTTCAAAGCTTTCACAGCTTTTCAAATAATTGAACATCTTCAGGTCCTCACCCAAACATCAATTCTTCCTGTTAATGTTTATGCTGATAGGAAGAAGTACCTCATGACTAAATAAAGCCCATAGATAAATTACCAAAGTACATTAGGGGTGCTCTATTTAAGGGAATTATTTAAATAGCTGGTGTTTCTTTGCCATGATACAACATATCTTTTCTCCCTGTATAATCTGAACAAGAATACTAATACCTGCTTTCCTAGAAGTAGCATTAATAACAGCTTAAGAAAGAAATCCTTAGGTGTGGAAGCTAACTGCTCTGAGAAGACTCATTCTTACTCAAAGCAAACAAAAATATTGGGAAATCAAAGGCAGAATACTGTTTTCTTTAAATCAGATGGAAGGAAGCAGAGAGGATTTATTTAAAGCTTCATTTGGTTGCATATATACTTTGAAAGAAAGAATGTTGAAAGATGCCATTTCTTTGTCAGGTGATTTTTCAAATAGAGATGGTACACGATTGTTCAACCCACACATTCTTTTTCTGTAGCAAGCATTGATTGACTTCATTATTATTCTCTTTATAAAGGGTCTGTGTCATCCCCATTATAACATGGTTGACCCCAGCCTTTGCTTCTTGAATGTGAGGCATCAGCTTTCATGCTGATTGGCGTCTTCAACATTTTGTTGCCTGAGAGAACTTAGCACTGTTAGCTTTCAAGGAGATAAACATTTACAAACCTTTCCTGCTTAGAAATTACTGTAATTAACTATTGAGAAATTATTATCAATACTTTATTACTTAGATCTTATTGCTTAGCTCTATATGTAGATCTTGTTATGTAGTATATTAATAAACATATATTATTATATCATGAACTTGATTTTTTTAGATATTTAGAATGTGACTAAAATAGGGTTCCTTTGTGATTTTACATATTTCATTTTATGGTTTTAAGAACCTTATTCTGAGAAAGTGTTCATAAGTCTCACCACAGTGCCAAAAAGGCCAAGGAATAATGCTGATGTTAAGAACTCTGATACTCTTTTTTTGTAGTTTTTGCTTATCTGAACATGTTTTCCTCTTGCTTTTAGTTTTAGAGGATTTTTCCCTGGATATTACATTCTAGATTTCCTATTATTTTCTTTTAGCATATTGAATGTATCTATCCACTGTCTTTTGGCCGTATTATTGCTACTGAGAAGTCACTGCTAATTTAATTGTCACTACTTTGAAGATATTCTCCTTTTTTCTAGATGCTTTTAAGATACCATTTTTCATTTTCAGTGTAATGGCTTTCGATGTACTTTTCTTCTTTTTAAAATTTGTTTGACTTTTTGAAGCTATGGCTTGATGTCTTTTAATAGTCCTGGAAAGGGGCGCCTGGGTGGCTCAGTTGGTTGAGTGACTGACTTTGGCTCAGGTCATGATCTCATAGCTCATGAGTTTGAGCCCCGCATCGGGCTCTGTGCTGACAGCTTGGAGCCTGGAGACTGCTTTGGATTCTGTGTCTCCCTCTTTCTCTGTCCCTAACCTACTCACATTCTGTCTCTGTCTCTCTCAAAAAAAATAAACATTAAAAAAATTTTTAATGGTTCTGGAAAAAATTTTTGAAAATTTTCAAATTCAAAAATTTCTTCAAATTTTGCCTGTGCATTATACTATTTCTTTCAGCATAAATCTGTATGCTCTATGTCTTTCACACTTTCTTCTGTATTTTATATCTTTTTGTCTACTGTGAGCTACTCCGTTATTTTCTTCTGGTCTGTCTCCCAGTTGTCTGATTATCTCTTCACATGTGACTAATCTGCTATCACATTGAATTCTTCATTTGAGTTATTGTATTTTATAGTTCTAGTGGTTCTGTTTGATTTGTTTTCAGATCTGTTATGTCCCTACGCCAGAGTCGTTGGGTTACAGCTTTCTCATCCTTCCACTTTCATTTTCCAAACCTGTTTCTTTCCCCTACATTATTGATCAGAGTCACATGTAGATTAAAAGGCACAATTAAATTTTATTTTGTTAGAAAAAAATAGATAAAAAATATGTTTCAAAGAATTTAGGCATTACATTAAGTAGAACCTGGGTTAGATCAACTTCTTTCTGAGCCTCAATTACATCATCTGTAAAATGAGAGGATTGGGAAAAATAAGTGGTTCTCAGAAATTCTGGGTTTTACAGGCCAATAATATATCCAAAAATAATTTAGTATGCATTAAAGGGTAGTCAAATTGTTATGTTTCTAAATAAGAATATTAGTAAAACAGCCATCACCATTATTTCAGAAAAGAAAGGGCATATAACAGAAATAAATTTTAAAATAATGGCTAATCTGGGCCTCAGTTTGTTGAGCAACCGACTCTTGATTTTGGCTCAGGTCATGATTTTGAGCCCCTCATCTCTGCACTGACAGCTCAGAGCTGCTTGGGATTCTTTCTCTCCCTCTCTCTTTCTGCCCCTTCCCAACTCACACAAGCGTGTATATGTTCTCTTCTTTCTCTTTCAAAATAAATAAACTTAAAAATAAAAGACATTTAAAAACACTAAAATAATGACCAATCCTCCCAAAAGAAAATCAGTTTGCACCTGCTATGTTGTCCTTAGTTTTCTCATTTCTCTCTCTCTCTCTCTCTTTTTTTTTCAGATTACTCCTGGAAAGAACAAGTCCTCAGACCTACATTTTGGAACCAGAGGAATTAAGGATATGAAATTCGTTCCAGAATTTATATTCTCTGATTTCTAGTATAGAGTACTAATTATGTAGAATGGTTAGTAAACACAACAAGAGATCCAGAAGGGAGATAAGATGGCTTAACTTTGTTGAGAAAAGATGCAAAGTGAAGTCAAACCATCAACTGGAGCTGGTCTACTTCAGCATAAGAATAACCTGGGGAATTTAAAAACAAATCCTTCAAGTCTCAGGCCAGTGCCATTATGATTTGGCCTGGGGTGGAGCTCTGTTATGGATAGATTTTTACATGTGTTTCAAATGAACAGCCAGGGTTAAGAACCACTGTGCAAAGAAACCTCATGAGCTTTGAAATCATAAGGTTTGAAATTTAGGCCTAACCTCATTACTTACTATGCAACCTTAGCAAGTTTTTTAAGCTTTCTGGCCCTTAGTTTCCTCATCTGCAAAGTAGGGATTATAAAACCTATTTCACTGGATCAGATAAGATCAAATGAGATAATATAACCCCTTTGTGAACTATAAAATACTGTGCAATAAGTGATGTGATACTGTTCTTAACATTAATTGTCCCAGTGAAGGCAGAGAGGCCATGGGGGGCCTCGTGTGTGGAATAGAAAAAAAAAGCCTGACTATAATGGGAAATAGTAAAAATAAAGATTGATTGAGCTTTGAGTATTTGGCAGAGAAGTTTTAACTTAAAGCAAAATTTTTGTATTAACTTGCCAGAGTGCTGAAAATATTCCTGTGCAATAGCTATGATTGAGTAGGTTTTTTTTTTTTTTAATTTGGTGCTAGGTGCTTTACCTGTGTTCTTTAGAATCCTCAAAATAACCCTATAAAATAGATCTTATTATCATCATTTTAAAAATCAGGACATACCCAAGGAAGCAAAATTAACCTATCCTCCCAGCATATATAGAGAACAGAACCAGGATCTGAACTCAGGTCTGTCTGGCTCTGACTCTGGGGTTCTTTGTGTATGTCAGGACACCAGAGTGGCAACCCAGTTTTGGTTTGGTCAACAGTCACTTTAACACCTTATTTTGTAAGTGAAATTGTCAGCTCTTAGAAGAGGGAAATGTATTTTAAGCCAAATAACACAGGCTAGGTGGAAATGAGGCCTGCAAGTGGACGCAGCCCGGGGTTTGGGGAGGTCAAAGTTCATAGGATGGAGATAATCTAGGAGGGTTCTCCTTCCCTCCCCCCATCAGGTAATCAATCTTCTAATTTTCCCCATCAGTTCTCATGAGTTTCACTAGCAAATAAAACAAAACAAAACGTAGTTTGGCAGCAGTTCAAAATGTTCCCCTTCCAGATTTTCTTGCAGTTTCCCAGGGGATTCACCAAGCTTGAAATACCTTCAGGACCCAATCAAATGAATGACCTGTCATAGAGTTTTAGAAACTATGGTCAGCAGTTGGGAAGATATTTTAGGACAAAACACTTTTTGAGATCCCCTGGAATGATACCCCTCAAATGTAATGAAAAACTGCAGTCTATTTCTATTAATAGTGTTTGAGAGAAGGAAAAAAAAGAAAAATGAGAAACACTTCAGGATTGAATAGTCAAGATTCAATGAAAGCAACGTTGTCAGCATCACAATTTAAGATTCAGTAGCCACAGGAGTTTGAATCCAGTGCCATGATCTAGACACAACTCTGATTTCTAAAATAAACTACTAATTATGACTCAGTGTTTGATGCTCTAGAGTGAAACTCTGCCACTCTCCACAGGCTGCTTTCTCCTACTCTGCTTCCAACTGCTTCTTGACTCTTTTTCTGTACTTTCCTCTACCTCTGCCTCCTGTTTCTGAGATTTCCTAACTTGTTTGCTCTCTGCTTATTCTCACTGTAAATCCAAATGCTCCAAAAGATGATTAGACTGATGTGAACTGTTACCATCTGGTATGAAATGCCTCTGCTGGACAGAGGTCTCAAGGCAGATCCCCTCAAAGGCCACAGACCATAGATAACTTTCTCTGGCTCGCATGTCAAGCCAGGTTAACTGGAATGCATGGTACAAAGTGAGTGACTTTTGGGTGAAGAACCACTAAAAAGTGATTATAAGAATGACAGGCACTTGGGGCCCCTGGGTGGCTCAGTTGGTTAAGCAATTAAGTGTCTGACTTCAGCTCAGGTCAGGATTTCATGGTTGGTGAGTTTGAGTCCCGCATCTGACTGTCTGCTGTCAGCACAGAGCCTGCTTCGGAGCCTGCTTCAGATCCTCTGTCCCTCTCTCTCTCTGTTCTCTCTCTCTCAAAAATCAATAAGCATTAAAAAAATATTGATAGGCACTTGCTGTGAACTGTTAAATACACACTCCATGTAGTCACAAACTTGCTCCACCTACTTCACATCTGATTCTGGTCAGATGTACTACTGAGCACAGCTGGGATCAGGGTGAGGCAAGAGAGGCCTGGATGCAGAATTTCAGGAGGCACTCATTCTCAGGGTTGTGCAAGGGCAGAGCTGGCACGTGACGGTGAATACCCCCTTAAATTTTGTACCTGAGCACTTCATTTGCCTCACACTAGTTCTGGCCACACTGCTGAGAGGCAGTTTCCTTTGTTTTGACTCCCTTTTACATTCTACTACTCGAATTTTCATGGTGTGTCTACCAGTAACACTATTATTTCCAGTATAAAAATTTGTAAGAGTTCATATACCCTGTCCATAGGGTTGCATGTTCTATGGAGAGGAGGTAGCATTTAGTAAGTGTTCCTAAAGGAATCCTTAAAAAAAAAAATTCAACTACCGGTTTCATTTTACCTTGATAAAGGTTAAGGGTTAATTAATGATAATAGACAGTTTGAGAATTTCAACATCAATTTTGTTTCCTCCTCTGTTGAGAGGGAGGTAACAAACAAGCTGCATAGTTATTTTCGGAGCTGAGCTCCAGTGAACTGCACAAACTTGAACTCTGTTTCAGAGGTGAAGAATGAAGTATCTTGTGGGCGGAGGTCAACTCTTCTTCACAGAACAGAAAAACAAAGATAGTTTTTTCCCCCCACAATGGATTGCTTAAAATATTTGAATCATGTGGTCTGCTGCTAGAATTATTTTCCTAAAAGCTATAAGCTGTTGGAAGTAACTGATGTGTCCCTACAGAGATAGACCATTACGTGATAGCTTAAGGGGCACATCTAAACCATAGTGGACTTGAAAGTAAACCAAATGGCAACTATAGGGCAAGCACTAAAGGTAAATGGCAATTTGCTTCCCTAGTCAATTAAATGTGGATCATAAAAGCTTTCTTTGGTAAAATAAAATAAGATCTGTAGTGAATGTACCAACCAGATCACCCTTTAGTTATTTGTTTCTCTAGCTGGCAAGGGTGTTAGGGGCTGGAGGTTCAGGACTATGTCCGTATTTTGTGAATTGCCCTCAGGCTGCTTAATGATACTTCGGCTAAGGTTGCTTGCTCCTCCAAAGGAGCAGCCTACGTTCAGTAACTGGCTGATACAGAAATCAAAAGCCTGAACCTCTTGCCTCTATTACAATCATCTCTACAGGATCATCCCACCTGCAGAGCATCCTGTAAGCTCACTGAAGGTATGGCAATTGCATCACAGTTTGACTCTCCTTCTGCCCAGTGCTTCTTACCTTATGCCCACACAGGTGTTTTTCCTGAAAGCATTCCTCAAAAAATCTCTCACATGAAAATCTCAGAATTTCAGTGTCTGTTTCCTGGGAATCCTGATCTATGACAACTGGAATCAGAAGTCATCCTAAGAAAGAAGACTCTAAAATGAGGTTTTGGAGCTGGAGAACACCCCAGGTGAAAAGCATTGAGAACTATTATTTTATACACCTCCCACTGATACATAGGAACTATATCTACTCTCCTTGAATTTGAATGAACTTGTGACTGCTTCACCAGATTATGGTGGAAGTGATCCTATGTCACTATAAGAATATGTCAAAGAAGTCCATGTGGTCTTTCTAGTCTTGTTTACTTTTTTTTAAACAATAAATTTTTATTGTATTTTACTTTATTACCATTTTAATCATTTAAAAAGTTTGTCTTAACGTTTATTTATTTTTGAGACAGAGAGAGACAGAGCATGAACAGGAGAGGGTCAGAGAGGGGGAGACACAGAATCTGAAGCAGGCTCCAGCCTCCAAGCTGTCAGCACAGAGCCTGATGTGGGGCTCGAACACAAACCATGAGATTATGACCTGAGCCAAAGTGGGACACTTAACTGACTGAGCCACCCAGGCGCACCTACCATTTTAATCATTTAAGTGTACACTTCAGTGACAGCCTTGTTTATTCTTGAAACTGTGTCACCATGTCAGAAAGTCAACTACCTTGAGGTTGGCATGCTATGAGGAAGCCTGTCATATGGAGGTGCCAGATGAACCCAGAGTTTGAGTTATTCTAGTTCAAGTGCTTAATATATGATAGAAAAAGCCTCCAGAGCAGGATATCTCAACCTCAGTACTATTCTCATTTGAAGCCATGTAATTCTTCATTATGGGAGGACTATCATGTACACTGTAGAATGTTTAGCAATATCTCTGGCCTCTACCACCTAGATACCAGTAGTACTGACTCTCTTCCCCCCAGTTGTGACAAACATGTCTCTGACATTTCTATGTTCCCTGGGGACAAAAATCACCCCCAGTTAGGAAGAACTCCTTCAAATAAACTCAGCTCTTGACCATTTTAGTAAGTCTAAGATATCTGAAGCTTCCCAGTTTATATACCAAACAGCATGAAGCAGAGAAAAACAATTCCTACCTACTGTGCCATGTCCAAATTCCTGCCCTATAGAATCTGTAAATATACTAAAATTATTGTTGTTTTACAGCAGTAATTTTGGGAGTGATTTTTTAATTCAGTATTAGATAACCAAAACAAGGGAATAGTAGTAATTATAATGACCATGGAATTGGATGACTTTAGCTTGACACAATCAATACATTAGAGAAGATAATGAACACTGAGAATATTTAATTACCAATTAAAAAGTGAGTGTGAAAGCAAGAGGTTATCCTTTGCAGCATGTAAAGAAACTCTCATCTCCAGAAAGCTGAGGATCAGGTTAAGTACGAAAGTAGTAGGACTATAGAAGAGGCTGAGTTCTCAAATTTGGCAAGTTTTCAATGCCAAAGACAGGGGTATATTTGGAGAAGTAGGACCCTGAGACATGGCAAGGGGAAATTTGGGTTGATAATTCCCAAAGTCTTGAATCTCCAGATTCTTCTTAACTCTCTGGGCCTGAAAAAAGTGTCCCAAGCCTCTCTGTTTAGTTCAGTTCTCTCCATTTGCTTGAAGATGATGTAGAATCCTTTGCCTTGACTTCACTTCCCTCCTTGGCCAACTGTGGAAGTTCTGGGACTGATAGGAGATGGGCTGAAGTGGAAGGAGATGCAGGTCCTAGCCAACAAACATCAGTAGTCCCTGGGAGAACATCCCTGGAACTGGATCCTGAGGCTGCTGGATCAAGCAGGAAAGAACATAAAGGTAGATAAAGGAGTACTTTTATGTAATAGGATTTAACACCCTGGAAAGTACCTTAGGAGAGGGTGCTAATGCTAATTTTAAGGATGGCTCTTAGGTTCTTGGAGGAAGACAACACTAGTTAAAAATGCCATATGTATCATGGCAAAAGGAGAAGGCATCAGTAAGTTAAGTGAACTACACCTGCTGGAGTAAGACATGACATGTAATTTAGGACAAGGCACCAGCCCACTATGTTCTGTGGGAGAGCCCAGAAAACTCTCTGTCAGAGACATCAGGAATATACCAATGAAAAGGGGATGGTGATCACAAAAAGCTTAATTATGACCTTTCTCTGTAGGTCATGGCTGAAAGTACAAGACACTATGTAGAACTAGCCCCCTCTGATAACAATGGAGTTGATAGGAGACTGGTTTCTGGAGACTGATTAGTACACCATTAGCTTCCATTCAGTGTCAGTGATAAAGAATTACTGTAAGGTTTAAATTAGAATAAAATATGTCAAACTGTTTCATAAACTGTAAAATGCTATTCATAAATATCCAGAATTTTTATCTATTAAGTTATAAGACTGAGTCATGTTAACTCTGTATTTCAGTAAAACAGCACAGTGCCTGGAGCCTAGGAGAGGCTCAATAAAGATTTGTTCATTAGATGATTATGAAAATTGCCCATTAATATGCCAAAAAGTCTCAGATATGTTGATGCCATAAAAAAGGTAAAATACTTCTATTTTATTACTAAGATGACCTGGCAACAGTCAATCCACATGCTGATCACTGTGAAGTTCACTCAATTTTATAAAAAATAAACATGCAATTTTTAATCTTTACCTTTGAAGACAGATTCTGTATTTGGAGACTATAGTTGGTAAGATTAGACTCACAGTAGAAATAACAAGAGAATAAGACAAGTGAGTATATTAAGTGTTCTGTAGTTCAGAAACGATGGGGGATCAATACAAGTTGAAATGGCCCTGAAGGCTTCCAGGTGGACGTGGGATTTGGGTTGGATTTAAATGAGAAGAGGGGACACTGGACAGAATGGGTGGAGGTGGGGTGGTGGTGAGGAAGAGGTCGAGGGTGAGAGGTCAACTAGAATGAAGGTCTAGAGGCAATGTTGAGACTAAAGAATTTATGGCCAGAGACAAAACATATTCTACCAGAAACTCTGGTAGAGTATATGTTGAAGAGTAGTGTAGGATGTGCTAAGGTAAGAAATGAGGAGTCATTGAAAATTTTTAAGCACTGGAGGTAGTCTTGTGCTGTTTCTAACTCAGTCATTTAACCCTGTCCCTACACAATTTTTTTTCAGGCACCTCCAGTCACCAAGACAAATCATTCAGTGCATTTATTTCTCTATATTTTTTCTTTATGTGTATGGTTTTTATGATAATGCTTAGTCTATATCATTTGGGGATAAAATTAATGTATTTTCTCTATATTTCTTCGGTAACTTGCAGTTCATGTATAAGAATGTGAAGGACATGGCTCTTAGCATCCATCTTTGACCTGCTTCACCAGATCCTTCTCACTGGCTGGGTACATTCCTATTTATAATGATCATTACTCTATAATTGCAGTGAGCTCTTTTTGATCTAGTTATTGTTCTTTCTTTCTAAGTATTTTTCACTAAACTTTTCTGGGGTAAAGCAGTAAAGTATTTATTGAAATTTAGAAGGGCCAATGTCTAAAACAATATTTAGAAATTATTTCATCATCCAAATTGGTTCCTTATCATATGTTAAAAACGTGTGCCCTATTAAATAAGTTCCTTGAGCTTTATTATTCCATAGAATATATAATCTATGAATAAGAATATTTCTTTAAAATGTATTGAAACTTAGTAGCTTTTGCTTAAAGGACAAAAATAAAGAGAAAAAAAGGAAGGAAAGAAAATAAGAAGGAAGGAATAGAGGAAGAGAAAAGGGAGGGAGAGAGGGAAAGAGAGGCAAAAGAGTCATTTCTGACATGGGATCTGTCAAGTCCCTGATACTTTTCCTCATGTGTATCTGTGTGTTCGTCATTATGCAGGAAGTCTGCATTTAGAAACGTTATCCTTTAATGGCTAGTTTTGCTCATGGAGTTTGGCTAAGAGAAAGCAGGCAGAAGATTTTTTCTTTTCAGGGTAGAATGGATTTCTCTTTGCACATTATTCCAGGCCTGAAGGGTAAATGACAGACACCAAAGTGTACACTTCTGTGCTCAAATATATCTCAAAAAACTTTAAAATACAGCTCTTTATTGTTTGAATACTGATTAAACTGAGAAAAAGATGGAATATGATGTAAAGAAATGCCATTAGAAAACATAAATTGGCATATTCTCTATTCTCAACCATTTGAAATTATTGATCATCTAAAACTGGTAGTCTCTGTGATCTAAGCTTAGATTGCTTTTTTAAAGGATTTTCTTCAATGGATGGGTTACAGAGTCCTTTCCAGCTCCTTGGTCACTTGCATTTTTTTTGTTGTTGTTTACTTAAATCTCCTATTTTGGACCCTGTCTATCTGTGTCACATTAATGTGTCATCCTACTGGTCTTCGGGAGGGAAATGCATTTTCATGAGTGGCCCATTTCTTTAACCTCTGAGTAAAATTTGCCATTTTGTAGTTTGCCACCTCAAATAATATGGCAGTCCACAGAGGCAGAGAATAAAGAAACATAGTGATAAAGGCCTTTAGACATCTATAGTTCACATCTTTTATTTATATTGTTAACTGAGAGACTAATATCTGAGATTCATACAGAGATGGGAGAACTCAGAGTTCTTAACTCCTGGGTTAATTGATTTTTCCTGTGTTTATATTCTCTACTTCCTAAACGTTTCTCTCATCAACTTGCTCTCAGTTGCTTCCCCGTCACACACAGACATCATCGCTGGGATGATTCTGTTAAAACATTCATCTTGGCACATTCTAATGTGGACTTAGCAAATATCAGTGGGTCAGATAAATTTCCATTGGAACATTTTCTGAAAAGGGCTTCCCTGGCCACCATAATTTAAATATACAATATTTATAAACAATATACAACAATATGTGAGGGGTTATATGTGGCCTTTTTTTTTTTATAATAGTCTAGTCACCAAAAACTCTTAATAGCTTTTTTATTCTAACGCTCTCAGATAAAAATATTTTATGGCCCTCTATTAACTAGTCTTCAGAAGTTTAATATTTTTCAGGTTACCAAAACTAAAGTGCTCTTTATTTTTATTATATTTATGTTAAAATTTTTTTAAAGTTTATTTATTTATTTTGAGAGAGAGAGAAAGAGAGAGCACACGTGCATGTGCACAGGGGAGGGGCAGAAAGAGAGGGAGAGAGAGAATCCCAAGCAGGCTTTGAGCTATCAGTGCAGAGCCCTGTGGGGGGGCTTTAACCCATGAACTGTGAGATCATGACCTGAACCAAAATCAGATCGTTAACCAACCATGGTTAGATGCGTAATCAACTGGGTCACCCAGGTGCCCCAAGTGTTCTTTTATTTAAACACTTGCCTATCCCTCACCACCCTTCCTTACTAAGCATAAAGTTTGGATTATTGATTTTGTACTATCAATCTCCTTCTGTAAAACTTTCTCTTATCTCACCTTTGAGCATTCTTTAGGGTTAATTAAATATATGGATCTTTAGAATTTTGGTGTTAGTGACAGAAGAAAGATAGCTTTTCATTAATTCCACTGTTCTGGAATAGCTCTTCTATGGTTGCCTTTCTTGTATACCAGAGATCTTCTTTTTCATTTTGACTTTTAGTCCTATTAACCTTGAATCACATTTGGCCAAGGTTAATGACGTCAACAATTCATTGAATTCCAAATTATACCTAGCAGCCAGATTGAAGGACCATTAACTAAAATAAACTGCCCTGAGGGTGTGGGCAGTAGAGGGGAAACATGGCAAAAAGCCACAATTCTATACCAGGTACAGATCCAAAGAGACTCCTTGATTGAAATTCTGTCAGGTTTTGCTACTTATACTAAAGACCATTTCATTAGGGGAGTAAAAAAGCTGAAGTACATATAAAGCCAAATTTTTAATGCTTTTCTGTTGTCTTAAAGTTTAACACCATGATGTTTTTCTGTAGATTTGGGGGTTTCTCTGAATTAAATTTTTATTAAACAGTTTCACAGGTGTTTCTATGATTATAAAAATAATATATTTTCCTTGTAAAATGCCCATAGTTTACTGAAAAGCAAACTGGTAATATTTTGATATATAGCCTTCAGACTTTTTCCATTCACATGCACACATATGCATATTATAAAAAAGTGAATCATACTGTAATGATGTTACTTTCACTTGATCATATTTCTATATCAAAACTATCAACTTCGTGAATGGTCTCATTGAATTGTGTTTTATGGATATGGCCCAATATCATTAACTTGTACTTCTATTTAAGTAGCTTCTAATTTGAAGCTGTTATAAACAACATTGTGTGACCATCCTGTTCATTCATCTTTGCCCATTTGTCTGATGCTTCCTTAGGATTAATTTCTGCGTGTTGAATTTCTAGATCAAAGGGAATATATTTTTTAAGATTTGGAATGTATACTGCCAAACTACCTTCCAGAAAATCTGTGCCAATTTGGATTTCTGGCAGCAAAAGAGGTCCCTTTTCCTCACAGTGCACTCCACACTTAGAAATGAGAGTTAGTCTTCCTTCTACATTTGCTAACCTGAAAGGTGAAAAGGGAGTTTTGCTATTTCAGTTTGCTCAAATATTGGCAAGATTGAACATCTTTTCATGAATGTTTTGAGTTAGGTGTAACTAGAAAGCAAAGAAAAAATTAAGTGCAAATTGTGTCTAAAGTTGATTTCACTGAACTAAGTATAAGGGTGAATGCATTGCTTGAGGGTTATTAAATGAACTGAAATTAGGTGAAATTTTTCATTGCTGAGCCTCTTAGTAATAGGTGATATTTATTGAGTGCTTGTTTTATGCCAGGAATTTTTCCACTTTTGTTGTGAATTTAGCCTTCACAACAGTGCTATATTGTAGGCATGCTAATTTATTCATTTCATCTGTGAGGAGACTGACACACAAGGTTAGCAACTTACCTAAGTAAGTGGCAGAGCCAAAATTTGAACCCAGGTCCTGCCTATAAAACTCATGCTCTTAAGCTCTATGTCACTCTGGTGTTTACATGCATATATACCCAAGATATCTTGGTGAAAGATTGTTAATAGTATTTTCCTCCACACTATATGTTATTAATAAATTTTTTATTATTAAAATAAAGTCAATAAAATAAATTTCTTCTTAGAATTTTTTCAGAAGATATTTTAAATTCTCTTTAATTTTAAATCTGATGTATATATTTATATATAAAAAACTAAAATTATATATATATATATATATATATATAT
Source organism: Puma concolor (assembly GCF_028749965.1). Taxonomy (NCBI): domain Eukaryota; kingdom Metazoa; phylum Chordata; class Mammalia; order Carnivora; family Felidae; genus Puma; species Puma concolor. Next base: position 21,384,915 of record NC_141677.1, read on the forward strand.
ATATATATATTATATCTACATGGCAAAAATCTGTGGTCTGCATTTGGGGCTGAATACCAAAAGCTTCAGAAATACAGATTTAAACTTTCATAAATATACATACTGTAGGCTAAATATTGAAGCCTTTGCTGGAAAAAAAAGCTCTTTATTTTTTTTGCTGACTTCTGCCCACTAATGAACTAGTTTTCTCTTTTCATAAATACCTGAATTTTCAAACTGAACTGCTATTTCTTTAGATTTGGACTTCATACCCAGAGCTATAAGATTGGGTGTGAATACATAAGACAAATTTAAGCTTAAAAATTATTTAAATGCATAAGCAAATGTGTGTGTGGTTGGTGATACGTAAGTAATGAAAAGGCTGCTACCATGAATGACAGGAAAAGTCAGGATGAAAAATTACTTGATATTGGCTTATGGTAATGAGGATTGGAAAATGAAAAACATGGTTTTGATGTAGAAGACCAATCATCCAACAAATGCCAGAAGATGCTAATAATTTACTCTAAACCAGTACAAAATAAGAGCTCTAATTTCCAATGGGCAAAGACCTGCTTTCTTGATGGAGCCTTACTGTTCATGTCACTCAGGCCTCACTGAGTGTATTAAGTACACTTCCTACACTCATGGAAATCAATCTTTTCTTTGGATTTAGGAGGCTTTGATCTCAGTTTTTGTCTGGCCTTGCTGGGGTTACAAATCACTGTAAGTACAAGGGGACTGTAGTTTATTTGTGCCAGTGATGCTTCATTTTCTGTTTGCTTTGCAGATCTGAGGAAGGCAGCAAGTGATACCAAACACTGGGATATGTCACTTAGAGTGTCTCCATTACACATCATAACACCCTCATTTACATATGAGGACATTCAGGTTGAGGAGATGAGGTCCTTGTATTCAAGGGGCAGAAAGATTGCTTGGGAGACTGGCAGGCACTTCCTCTGTGACACTCCTCTCATCCAATTTCTGCTTTTTTTTTGAGAGAAAAAAATTTATTTATTTATTTATTTATTTATTTATTTATTTATTTATTTTGATTTGTGGCTAAATACTCTTTATTTTTTACATTTTTAAAGAGTTTTTATTTAAATTCTAGTTAGTTAACATGTAGGATATTATTGGTTTCAGGAGTAGAGCCCAGCAATGCGTCACTTACATATAATACCCAGTGTTCATCACAAGTGCCCTCCTTAATACCCATCACCCATAAAACACATCACCCGCCCACCTCCCCTCCAGCAACCCTCAGTTTGTTCTCTATAGTTAAGGGTCTCTTGGGGTTTGCCTCCCTCTCTTTTTTTTATCCCATTCCCTCATGTTCATGTTTTGTTTCTTAAATTCCACATATGAATGAAATCATATGGTATTTCTCTTTCAGTTAGCATAATAAACTCTAGCTCCATCCAAATTCCTGTAACTTCTTAGATACTTAATGTTAAAAATCTTGGCCACAAGAATATGATAAAAATAACTACAGCAAAAAAAAAAAAAAAAGACAACTCTATTGATACTCTTAAAGATACTGTAGTTATCATACTGAGCTCACAGGAGGTGAATAAGATGCAAGCACTATCATTTTAAAAATTCATGTTTTACCAGATGTACATCTCAGTTAATTATGAGCTTTATACAAATTGTCTTCCTAATTCCAATTACTTCTCTCTTCTTCACCCCACACAGCTACTTGAAATGTGAAAATTTATGTGGTTATTTCTTGCTGTCTCTCTTCATTACTCCAGAATTCCCCTTTCAGTGTTAATAATACAAAATAGTTTATTTGGTTCTTTTCTTTTATTATTGCAATGAGATGGGCATGTAGAAGTTGTGAGTGTTAGCCTCAACATGGTCTCTTTTTCCCAGAGGACTAATAGCAACAATAATAACAAACAGTTATATATACAGTGCTCCTCTGGGTCCTAAGTGCTTTATTTATAATTCAGAATTCCTCTTTATTGCAGTTAGTGAGCTCCAAATAATTCAATATGCCAGAAAAGCATTATTGAAGACTTATTATTAGCTGGCTAGGAATTCCATGGGACAATTCTAATCCACCCTTGTTCTGGCTGTGGATTGATGCCATCTGGAGCAATAATTCTTGTCCTGAAATCCTGAATGATACTTCTAGAGCAGCACGAGTGATTCCATGAATCCCCTAATTAGCTGACACCTATTTCTTCACCTCAGTCCTGGGATATGGCCGGTAGAATTCTGGAGGCATGGACTGGGCAGAGATGGGAGTGAAGTAGGTTATGTGTGAATCTGCATTATCATGAAGTAGTCATTCGTGGAACTGTTTTCTGTATTAACTTACTAAAATTTTAAGGCAAGTACTATTCTTGTTATCCCCGTTTTTCAGATAAGGAAACTGAGGCATTGGAGGCTGAAAAATTTACCCACATAGCTAGTAAGTGAAAAAGCTGGGATTCTAGGCAGGCAGTTTGACTCCACTCAACTGCCTCTTTTATCTTTGTCTACCCTATGATTCCAAAGGGAAGACTATGTAATTACCTAGTGAATTATTATCCAGGACCCATCCTCCAGTATTCTTCAAGCGTTTTGCTAATGGCAAAGGGATTTATTATTGATGTAGGCAACAAAAGAAGATGATTATGTCTCTGAGAGAAAAAAGAGAAGAGGGAGAAATGGCCACCTTTCTGATACTAATAGCAGAATGAAGCTTTGGGAGGGCTAGCATTGGTGAGGACTGACTCAGGAAGTCTGTAAACGTCAGTCTGCAGTTTGTGAAGAGTCATGATCCTGCCATTGGTTAGACCAGAGTCCCCAGAGTCAGATCCATCAATATTCCTGCAGCATGACAAACCCAGCAAAGTTCCAGAATGCTAACCAGTAATTATTACTATGCTAGGGTTATTCTTGTTTTCTTTATTTGCCTAGAAAATATAAATGAAATTATGTTGCCATTTCTTTTATTCTTTATGTCTTCTTACTGTTAGGTTCTTTCTCTCTGCTCTTTCCCTGCTGTTAGCGAGATGAAAAAGGCTGCATATTCCAAGGCTTTCTGTTGACCTTTGAGACTTAAGAATATCCCACAAGGGAAAGAAAGTATCTCTGAAATAAATGAGAATTCATGAAATATCTCAGACTTGTGGAGGAAACAAACGACTCTCGGTTCTCTTCAACCCACAGCACACAGCAGGTAGAAAAGCAGCAATTTGAGATTTCAGTGAGTCTGGGAGTCTCACAAGATAATGCTGAGGGTTGGCAAAGATACTAGTGAAGTATTAGTGCTGTAAGTTTAAAATGTTCATACTTCTTCGGGCTTGAAAAAATAAGTCAGCCATAAGCTTATTAAATTCAGGCCCTCAACAGAATTTCTTTTTAATTTATCAATTTGGGGGATTTCCCTTGTTTTGGTTAGGCAAAAAGACATCACCAATTGCATACACTCATAAAGGGTTCTAGTGAAATAAAATGTTATGCTATAATGGAGAGGCAGCATAATGTAGTTCATCAGCTTGGAAGGAACACACATTTGTTTAAATTACAGACTGAACAATTAATAATCTTATTTTATTGGAAGAGTCATTTAATGACATCATTGTTCCTGAATTATCTAACTTATTTTCCTTCTACTCTTACCTGGCACACTTAGGTTTAAATCTAATGTTAAATATGTAGTTCTCATGATGGTCTATGAGGATCTACACATCTCGCCTTATTCCTGATTAATTTCCTTTTCCCTATACCCTGCCCTAGCCGTGTTGGCTTCCTTGTTCTTTACATACACCAAGCACAGATCCCCCTTGGGGCTGTGGACTTGCTGTTTCCTTTGCTTGAAATTATTCACTCACTGGCTCCTTCACTGTATTCATTTCTCTTCTTAATGTTAACTCTTAAGAGTAGACTTCCCTACACTAGTTATCTTAAAAAGTACCCCTGTCATTCTCAATTCCCTTACTTTTATTTATTTTCCTTCTCAGCTTTTATCTATATCTAAAGCTGTATTGGTTTATATGGTTGTCATTCTCCTCCACTACAATATAAACTTCACATGGGCATATTTCTAGTCTCCTTTGTTCGCCACTCTATGCCAACTGTATGGAACAGGACCTGGTACATAAAAGGCATGTAACTATTATTTATCAGACGTGTCTTGGTTTCCCTCTTTATAAAGTGAAGATAAGAAAAAACCTCCTTGCAGTGTTTTCGTAAAGATTATAAATAGTATATTAAATGGAATCTCAAAGTTCTCTAGCACCTTGAAACAAAATCCGTGCCTCATCCTTTTCATTCAGACCACTCGTGTACTGTAGTGGACTTCCAGCTGATAATGAATGTCACACTTTGCCTGAGTTCTATTTTTGAAGCCTTTATTTATTTATTTATTTTTTTAAATTTTTTTTTTTCAACGTTAATTTATTTTTGGGACCGAGAGAGACAGAGCATGAACGGGGGAAGGGCAGAGAGAGAGGGAGACACAGAATCGGAAACAGGCTCCAGGCTCCGAGCCATCAGCCCAGAGCCTGACGCGGGGCTCGAACTCACGGACCGCGAGATCGTGACTTGGCTGAAGTCCGACGCTTAACCGACTGCGCCACCCAGGCGCCCCATATTTTTGAAGCCTTTAAAGGACAGAAGTAACCCTCCCACCCGAATCCCTCAAATTGTGACTCTCAGGGATTGATGCATGAATACTCCAGCTCCCTCACCCCTCAGGATGGTTCTGAGGCTTGCATTTTGCACCCTTCCCAGAGTTTCTCCACAGGATCAAGCTCTAACGAATTACAGTGGTAACTAGCTTGATGGCGGATCCTTTATCAGCTGCTTTCTCTTTCCTTTACAATTACTCTGCTCCCCTACTGTGATTTCCAAATAAAATAAAATAATTTTACTGAGTCATTGTCTAAGGATGTGCTTCTGGGGGAACTCAAACTGAGATATTTAGAAAATGGTAGTTATTAATGTATAATAACTTCTAATATACCAGGTAGAAGTCAGACCTCTTAATATAAAAATCTGCATAAATGTGTGCCACTCTACAGAGCTTAATATTATTAAAAATAATAGTGTATTTATCTGATAGTTAGCTCATTCTCAAATATTTTGCTTTGCAGTTCTTACACCTGTATTGTATACTTATTTTCTTATGCTCCTTCCATAATGATTAAGCATGTTTGATTATTTATATCCAAAATATCCATTTGATTGTTATGTGGTTCTCAAACCTGGACCCATTTCAAAATAATCCCTATCTTTGGGGGATCAGGTATTGATACTTTAAACAATGTCCCCAGTGGTCTCCTGTGCAACTAATATAGTCAACTCTGGTAAGTCTTCCATAATTTCCCCCTTTTTTTCATAGTATCAATACTTTTCTTTTTTTCTTCAGAGTTTTCTGCAGTTTTATATGATCACGGAACTTTATTTTTATCTTAAAAGCCTCTTTTCTCTGTTTTGTTAGCATTTGTTTGTGGATTATCAGTTTTAAATTAAGTGATTTTTAAATATTACTTGAGTCATTTAAATCTTTAAGCACTAAGATTTTGTAACTCAATAAACTATTCATTTCAAAGTGTGTGAAATATATTTAATTTATCCATGTTAATCTTCATTTCAAAAATATTAAGCATTCATACAATGTGGTATTCACATAAGGATAGAAATATAGATCAATAGAAAAGAATAGAGAGTCTAGAAAGAAATCAATATGATATTTGACAGAGGAATTCTGGTTCAAGATAGTGACCTAAGAAGATCCTGAACTCACCTTCTCATACAGACACACTCAATCTGCAACTATATATGAAATAATTTCCTCTTAAAAAAGCCTAAAGCTTGGCTAAGTGATGACTACACATTAATAAACAAGAAAAAAAAAAAACACATTAAAGCAGGTAAGAGAGGCTGGGACACAATCTTGCAATAAACTTGACGAAGGTGCCAGGCAATGCAAGGAAGAAAGGAGAGTCGTTTCAAAAAATGGGATGTAACATGGGGGGTGGGAGGGAGGGGAGGGTGGGTGATGGGTATTGAGGAGGGCACCTTTTGGGATGAGCACTGGGTGTTGTATGGAAACCAATTTGACAATAAATTTCATATATTAAAAAAAAATGGGATGTAATATATATATTTCTGGCTCATAACTTGTACCAAACACAAAATATAACAAAAATGAACCATAACCCTAAATTTAAGAACTCAAACTCTAACACTTCAAAGAGAAAACAGTGGAGAAATTTTTGTGACCTTAGTTTAGGCAAAAATTCATAGATATACATTAAAAGTCTAATCTCCTAGAAAAAATTAGTAAATTGTACTGTATCAAAATTCAAAACTTCTACTTTTCAAAAGACACCATTAGAACAATGAAAAGATAACCACATACTTGGAGAGGATATTTGCAAAACATATAGAAGATAGAGGAATTATCCAGAATATAAAGAATATTTATAACTGAATAATAATAAGGCAAATAACCCAATAGAAGAATTGAGAAAAAAAGTTCAGAAACCAGTTCTCATAAGTGGACACTGCTTACCTTCACGTATTATCAGTATCATCATTTCTAAATTAACCTTTGTGGTTTTCATGTGGCCACTGGATGCATTTATGTTCATTTGGTTAGCATGATCACATAAAAATCATATTGAGCTGAATATTAGGCAATGATACTTAAGCAGTTTGCAAGTAAAGATATTTATTGAAAGGGAAGTAAATGTATAGATAAAGGTGAATCTTGTGGAGATTCTCACTTATCACTGCTTTTCTAAAGGGCCAATTGCAATTATGTTCTAAAGAACAGGTAATGTGTCTCCCACTCCAATCAAAATATAGTAAGTTGTTCATGGTTGGTCATGATAGAATGTAGTAAGTTATGCTCACTGCAACTAGAATGACTAGAAAAAGCTGGACAAGGAATAAAAAACATATTTTACAAAATATCAGAGAGATGTGGAAATCTAAGGGACTACTTTGGACTAAAATTCCAGAGATGGGGAGAATAATTTACAGATGAATAGACAATTAGCTACCAGTTTTTCCCTGGAACAGTTATCTATTTTAGGTGTAGGCTGATAAATGCAGCTTGACCCAGGCATAAGGCTGATACTGAAGAATGGTGAAACCAGTAAATATTTTAAAATTGGAGATTTCAGAAACCCCAACTACTTGGTCATTTTTTTTTTCAAAAGACATTTGCTGAAATCTGAAGTTGCATGGGGGTTAGGAGCTAAGGGAAAAAACAAAACAAAGCAAACCCATAACCCTGATAGGCAAAATTAAATTTCTCAAAGATCAACCAGGGAAATCTTGAAATTAAAATAAGCTAGAAATGAAATCCCTAGAGAAAGTAGTGACTGGATTGACACTAAAGGTCTATATCCTCTTTTTACCTGGAGACACCTCTGAGGGGAGGGAGAGGGAGGACTGAAACCCAGATTGGGCTCTGGCATAGGCTGCCGTTGGTGGACACTGGTGGAGATTTTGGCATTCATGCAAGAGTAGTGAATTGAAATGATTCAAACACCTGACTGGTTTCCCTCTCAAGCATTTGACACATTTGAAGCTATGTCAGGAGGCTAAAGAGCTAAACTGAAAAATTCTGAATAGGAGAACTACTGAAGTCTTACAGAGTCAAGAAGACAAAGACTAGGGCTCCTGGATGGCTCAGTCAGTTAAGTGTCTGACTCTTGGTTTTGGCTCAGGTCACAATCCCAGGGTTGTGGGATCGAGCCCCATCAGGCTCTGCACTGACAGCATGGAGCTTGCTTGGGATCTCTTTCTCCATCTCTCTCTGCCCCTTCCCTTATGCACCCTCTTTCTCTCTCATGATAAATAAATTAATTAAAAAAAGGAAATCTTATGAATAGTCTGGAACTATAAAATATAATAACAAAAATTAAGAACTGAATGGGTGAATTTAATAGCTGGTTAGAAAAAGAAGAACCCAGCATCAATGAATAAAATAGGGTCTAATGTACATGTAATTGGAGTCCCAGAACAAGGAGAAGACAGTGTAATGGTAGCAGTATTCTTAGGTGTTTTATCCAAGAATCCCCCTAACCAGATAAAAATCATCATGTCACAGATTTAAAAATCTTAGCAAATGTCTAAGGAGAGTTTTAAAAAGCAACATAGACACATCATTATCAAACTCCTGAAAAAACAAAGGTAAAGGGAAATTTTTAAAACTTACCAGAACTTAAAAGACAAATTAACTTCAAGGGCCGATAAGCTGAATATCAGCCAATTTCAAACAGAAATAATGAAGAGCAGAAGAAAATGGGGAAAGGGTCTCTAAAGTCCTGAAAGAAATTTAACTGCCAACCTGGAATACTTTGCAAAAATATCCTTCAAAATGGAAGTGAAGTAGACATGTTCAGATAAATATATATTGTTAATATGGTTACATTAAAAAAAAGTGGGAGGGTTTCCAAAAGAAGGAAAATGAACACAGACAGAAACATGGAAATGGAAGAAAAACAGAAAAATACCAAAAAAGTAAATATTCAGGAAATAGAAATAAATATCGACTAAGTAAATTAATTATAATGTTGCTATAGTTCAAAGTAAAATTAGAGCTAAATGCGTGAGAACAATAATGAAACATTTGATAATGGGGGATTCAAGGAGTGGAAATGTTCCAAAGTTGAATTGAGAAAGTTATAATTACTTTAGCAGGTATAATAAATCAGGAATGGATGCTATAAGTTCTATGATGGAGGGAGGTGGGTGGGAGATAGGTTAGATGGGTGATGAGATTAAGGAGGGCTCTTGTGATGAGCACTGGGTATAGTATGTAAGTGATGAATCACTGAATTCTACTCCTGAAACCAATATATATGCACTGCATATTAGCTGTATATATTAACAATATATATGCACTGTGTATTAACTGTACACTAACTAACTAAAATTTAAATAAAAAAGAGTTAACCACACACACAAAAAAAGAATGCATACTATAATCTCTAAGGTAGCCATTAAAAGAATAACGAAATAATGTTTTAGTACATATCTAATATTAAAAGGAGAAACTGCAATAATAAAAAAAAATGACTGATCCAAAAGGACAGAAGGAACAAAAGAAATATGAAACGTGTGAGAAACAGAAACACATGGAAAAATTGTAGCTATAAAATCAGTTATATCAGCAATTACATGAAATGTAATTGTATTAATACTTCATGTGAATCATGAAGAATAATTGGATTAAAAACATAAAACCAAACTATATGCTTCTTATGAACCAAACAGTTAACTGAATAACATTACAGAAAAGTCAAAAGTGAAAGGATAGGCTTGAAGGTCTAGAGATCACAAAGAGTGTTACTTCCATTCTTATAATAAGAACAGAAAAAGCTGAACAATTTGCAAGTTCACAACTTCTTTGAACTCATCTGAGTGCTACAGTTGCAGGGTTGAAAACTAACCTGAAATATGGACCAAGATGGAACCTAAGAGCTTGCTTACTAGGGGAGATGCAGGCAGACACCAGTAAGAAGTATTCAGCTACAAGAGTTAATGAATTGGCAAAAGTGAGTGTGGGCCAGAGGAAGAATTGGAAGACCTTGAAATCCATGGGAGAAGGGAATCTCTACAAATCACAGTCACTCACAGGAAGACTAGGGAGTGTCCTGAGAAGAATCCATGGTGTAGGCCAGGCAGAGAAGAGCACCTTCTGTGGGAAGGGCACAAAACTCTACCTAGATGTTTCTCTATGGAACAAAGCCTTACTGTATACAGTTTTTGTTGCCTCTAGGATAACTGTAAAAACTCCTTGCAGTTGGGGGAGGGAAACAGAAAAAAATACCTTCTACCCCTGAGGGAGGAGCAAGAATATATTCTGAGCCCTGAAAAGCTGGGCTGGAAGATAGGCAAGAGAATTTTAAAGGGTGTACTCCCCAAATCCAGGGAAATAGTACCTATTCAAGACTGAAGTTTAAACAGAATGTCAGAGAATGCCACCTCTGCCCTGCTTCCTCCACAAAGCTAACAAGCATTGAGTAAAAGACAGTGGAGTATTGCAGACAGAACAGACCCTCTGTGTAGTACAGTGTAAAGGGAAGACCTAAAGCTGAAGGTGGAGCAGACGAGAAGCAACCACTGGTCAACCAGCCTCCAATCTAAACTTCATGTTATCACTAGAGGAATTTGAGCCCTGCATGCTCTCAGAGTAAGAAAGCAACAAAAAATCTCAAGCTCAAGATGATGCTTTGATTAATATGAACTCCCATACTAAAGGCCTAGCATAAGGAAAGGTGTGCCCTTTTCTAAGCTCAAAACCTATTTACCCCTAATGTTCTACACAAATCACACACACACACACACACACACACACACACACACTCCCAAGAGACAAAATAATCAACAGAATCAGATGTGGCTATTATAGAGATGTTGGAATTATCTAACAGAGAATTTAAAATAAGTGTAGTTTCTATAGAAAAGGTTCAGTGGAAGCATTGGACAATGTGTAATGTTATATGGATAATTTCATAAGACAAGGAAACTATTAGAAAAAAATCAAAATGGGAATGATAGAAGTGAAAAACACAATAATAGAGATGAAGATTGCCTTCTATGGACTCATCAGTAGACTTGGCACAGCCAAGGAATGAATCAGTAAACTTGAAGATATGTTAATAAAAATAACCCAAACTGAAACAAAAGAGTAATAATTGTAAGAAGAACAAACAAACAAACAAACCAGAGCATCCCCAAACTGTGGGATAATATCAAATTGTTTATATGAATTATTGGACTGTCAGAAGGAGAAAAGAGAAAAATGCACAGATGAAATATTCGAAGAAAAAAATAATTGAGGATTATTCAAAATTAATGACAGACACCAAACCACAGATTCAAGAAGTTCAGAGAACATCAAGAAAGATAAATATCAGTCACACAAACAAGAGCACACACTTAAGCATATCACAACCAAACAGTTGAAAACAAAAGATTAGAAAATTTGAAGTTAAAAGAGACATTATATACAATTGTAAACCTGTAGGCAAAAATAGAAAAAAAAATCAAAACCATATTTCATATCTTGCACAAAAACCAAATCAAAATGTTTTATAGAAATAAATGTAACATAAAACTAAAACTTCTAGAAGAAAACTTAGGTAAAAATATCTGTGACTTTGGGTTAGCCAAAGAATTTTGAGATATCAAAAACAAGATCCATTAAAGAAAATATTTATAAGTTGGATATTATCTAATTTGAAAACTTTTGGTCTGTGAAAGGCATGGTTAAATACAGGAGAAGGTAAGCTTGAGATTGGGGAAAAAAATTGAAAATCAGACTTCTGACAAAGCTTTTGTGTCCAGAAAATATAAATAATTCACAAAACTCCACAATAAGGCAACAAACAACTGATTTTTTTTTTCTTTTTTAGCTTTCTTGGTGATTTAAACTTATAGCCAAGTTTGGAAACCTCTGCTCTATGGCATCCTCTCTCACTTTTCTGAGAAACAACTCTTCTGTCTTAGACTATTTGGTTTTGAAACACGAATCTAAACCCCAGACTCACTCATTCCTATTCCTATGAATTTGTCGGGGGTGGCATTCTGGTGTGTATATTGGCAGCCTACAGGCAGTTGGGCTGATGTTTTACATTTGGTCCTCCTGTCACTTCTGTTTATTCTGTTCTTTCTTGGCACCTGTAAATTTAAATGTGACTTTAGATTTCAGGCAGGCACATCTTTTGAAAAGAAAAATATAGAATGTAAAATACCTGACATTTATTTTGAAAGATTATTAAATGAAAATGCAACTGAAATTGTTCATGTGACTTATACATTGGTGAAGTCAATATACCTCTGAGTACCTCTCCAGGAGTGACTTGAGCATGGCCTCTTTTCATTCAGGCAAATCCACTAATGGTGCATGAGTTGCAGTAAACTAATATTTGTAATATTTATTTTCATGATTTGCTCATGGAATTCTAAGGACAATTTTCCATTATAATGGTAACATTTGAATTTTAGTGGGTATGAAAATCATCTAGGGAAGGAATTTAAAAAATGTAGATTCTTGATCCCCCATCCCTACAGATAGATTGAATATAGTTAGCATTGAGGTGAATTCCAAAAACGTGTATTTAATTTTAATTTTTTTTGAGAGAGAGAGAAAACAAAATCAGTGAGGAAGGGAGGGACAGAGAGAGAGGAAGAGAATCCGAAGCAGGCTCTACACCTGATGCAGGGCTTGATCTCACCACGTGAGATCATGATCTGAGACAAAATCAAGAGTCTGACATTTAACTAACTGAGCCACCCAGGCACCCCCAAACCTGTATTTTTAAATAAATAACTTTCCATGCTTCTAATGCAGCTGGAGCCAAAGAACACTCCTTAAAAGTCCTAAGAAGGTAATCTCTGAGAATTTTTTGTTTATGTGTGTCCTGTAACAGAGTTGGCACAGCCATTGAATTTCACCAAGGCAGACATTCTGAGGCAAAATAGGGCTTGGTAAAATAAAGGGGGAGAAAAATCTAGCTTTGAAAATAAGCTTCCCTTTTACTGCCTTTTTAAAGTAAATGACAACTTTTTGAAATAACTCACTGGAGAGTTATTATGGGCCAAGTATGATAACAATCATTAATATTCTGGCCACAAAGGCAATTCATTTGGTAAATGTTAGGCTCTTTGAAGCATACAGTACCTTATGTAATTGCATTTTGCAACAAGGCTGTGACAGTGGACCCCTGGGTGGCCATGTGGATCTCTCCCTTGAAGTGCTGGATGGAAACTTTGCTGTGTGGTCCTGAAGTGGAGCTCTTTGAGTTTCCATACTTCCTCCCATCCCATTTTCTGAGTTATCAGAATCAAAAGGAAATAATTTTTTTCTCTTTTTCTCTTACGGTCCTGACTAAATGTGAAAATATTCTGGTTGTTTATAAGGGTGGTGTAAAAAAAAAAAAAAACGGTTTAGTTCCTCATATGTATGTAACAATTATTCTGAAACCGGCAAGGGGAAATGTGAAGGCAATTTGATTATCACCACAGTACTGTATTTCTTTTTGCTTTCCCCCCTAGATTTTAGCCTTTTCTTTAGTGAGGAATCTTATATCTACCCCTCAAATACTTTCCCCATCAAATGCATTTTCTTTTTTACTTCATTTGCCATTAGCTTTTGCTAAGTACAACTGGGAACGACATATGGTCTTGGATAATAGAAGAAAAATTAAATGTATTAAAAAGCTGTCTTATGCCTTTTCTAAGAGAGTGAGGCTCATTGTCATGCATGAGTATATTGGTTGATTTCTAATGGAAGTCACAGCGGTATGATTCTAGAAAATCCTATTGTCAGTTTGCAGAGCTCAAGCAAGCCTCACAGTTGCCACTGCTCAGGCATCCCATCCTTTGCATTTATTAAATTGTATTTCTCTTTAGAGATAACACTTGTAACAAGCCAGGGGAAAGTAAGTCTTACTGCAGCTTAATTTGAGAAAATTGATTAAGATAAAGTTAAGATTATGACTATCTTAGAGAAAAATGAAAAAGCTCATTATGAAAAGAATGGACTGCTTGCTGTTATTCTGATAGGGAGCAATTTAATGAGCAAATTTATGAACTGTTGAAGCCAAATTTTTGGCATTTGCATTTGGCTTGGTGGTTCCCAAACAAAAATATTAACCTACATTAGGAGGAAGTTAGCAGATATTGACATAGAAAAATCTGGAAAATACACAAGTTATAAAAGAAAGTTAATATTATTACTAACATTTTAATGCGTGTGTTTTTGGCCTGTTTTCTATGTGTGTATGTATATATTTTTGGCATTGTATTTTATACACTGTTCTGTATACTGCTTTTTTTCCCACCAAGTGTTAGATTTGCCTATGCTATTAACATTTTTCACAGACATAAATTGAATGTTTATATAATGTTACCTTTATGCACTATAATTTCATTAACCATATTTTATAATTGGACCTTTATCTATAATACTGTAATAATCTTGATCCATCATAGAAGGCCTAAAATATTAGCCATATGTCCAACAAATAAATTAAATGGCAGATGGAGGATTCTGGATCTCCCTGTGTGCAGTAACTAGCTCACTTACTGAAAGAATTTAAAATGGTGAACAGGACTGTAGGCCTTAAGAACTGCTTATTTGGGGGAATGTCTTTCTGTTACATTTGGGCAACCCCAAATGTTATCTGTTGTTTCAGAGTTGCTTCTATGTTTGAAATCAGTGGATTAGAGTCACGGGTTTTTCTGTAGGAGGAGAGAAGGGAGGGGAGAAAGTTTATACCTCCAAATATACAAAATTGTGGGATTTCATTGTAAAGTCTCTGGGCTGGGCATTGAGGAGATCTGGTCTCAGTAACTTCTCTGATTAGGTAGGAAAAGGGAGCAATGGCTTATGGTGACAAACATGGAAGTCTGTGAAGTGATTCAGGTTTGACATAGAGATATTTTTGGGGATAGATGATAAAGCCAACTTTTTACCAGATAAAACTTGAATCTTCTCACCCTAAGGTTTTTAGCTGACTATGTTAAAGGTTAATTTGGAGTTGGGAAGAGGACTCACCTAGACTCCCAAACTGAAAGTTTGAGTAAAGTGTCATGAATAATCAAAATCATAAATAAATGAGTGAACAAATGAATGTCTCTGATTTTCTAGTTCTCTGACACAAACTGGGTGTCTACTATTTCTATTAAATTTTGACACTAACTCCTGGAGTTAGCATCAAACCCTATAGGTTAATGGTTCAGTTTCACAAGTTTGCCTCCCACCTCAGATGGCAGTTGCAATGAAGTGCCCAGGCTATCCGCACTTCTGTCTGATTTGGCTACTAATTTGAGGAATCCCACAATCCCCTCTTTAGATTTGACAATTTGCTGGAATGAAAATCCTATATTTAATATTACACTTTATTATAAAGGATAAAAATAAATAGCCAGATGAGCAGGTACATAAGGTAAGTTCCAAAAGGTGTCTGAACACAGGAGCCTCAGTCTCCGTGGAACTGGGATCTACCACCTTGATACCTCGATGTGTTCATCAACTTGGAAGTATTGCCAGGTGAACTGGGGAGATCCCAGGCCTTGGGGCTTTGCCCAGCCTGTCCCAAAATGTTACCGAAGGTTCTTGGTTTCATCAGAGATAGAACTCAAATATAGATACAGCACAGTAAATTAAATGACACAAGCAGGAAAGGTTATTAGAGCAAAAGTATAGTCTGAAGGTGTGAGAGTGGGTGAGCTCAAGAGAGAGAGAGCTGTGAGCCCTGGGGTTTGCATTTCCATCTTTTACCGACAGTTGTTTACTAGGGAGTGGAATTTCATTACTTGGAGTGGAGATTTCTTGGAAGCAAGGTTTTCTGCCTTTCTTCCTAATTAGGTCAGGGGTTTCTGTCATGGTACCTGCCATCTTGGGCCTGTCTGGTATGATCTGGCTTCTTATGGAATGCTACCATGACAGGACTGACTTTCCTGATAGCCGGCCATGACTTCCTCTATGTCTGCCTCCAGATATCCTATTAGAACCTAATTAACTGCCTACTCTAAAAGAAGCTCTCCAGACTCCATAATTTGGGGTATTTTATGGAGGTTTCATTATGCAGGAATGATTGATTAAATAAATGGTCATTGAGAATGGAACTCAATCTTCAGCCCCTCTCTGCTTTCAAAGGGATTTATTTATTTATTTATTTATTATTTATTTATTTATTTATTTTATTTAGAGACAGAGAGCCTGAGTGAGTGAGGGGCAGAGAGAGAGGGAGAGAGAAAATCCCAAGCAGGCTCTGAGCTGTCAGCACAGAACCCAAGGCACGCCTCAAATCCACAAACCATGAGATCATGACCTGAGCCAAAATCAAGAAAGAGTCCAATGCTTAATCAACTGAGCCACCCAGGCATTTTAGGATTTTATTTTAATGGAGAAAGCAGCTTAAATCAGTTAAACTTTACCTGTGAAAAGCCCTTGAGACTTCTCTACACCTAAAGAGGGGATCTCTTCAGGCTTTGCCTGCTACCTTTTCTCCCAAACCCATTTTCTCTGCCCCAGGGGCATCAGTTCCTGCTTTGATGCATCTTAGGTAGGGCTCTTAATAGTCACATTTTATCCCATACCTCATTTACTGCACAGGAGAGCTCCTGGATCTGCCTCTGGCCCACACTCTGCAGCCACTGGCAATCTTCCAGTGGCTTCCACCCCAGGATCCTATAACCCCATCCAGCTCCAGTGTCTGGGGTTGTTTGTCTAGGATAAGGAAACACACAAAAAGTAACATACAGAAGTAGTTCCATTCAGAATTGCAAACTGGTACTTCGCAATAATGATGATGATGATGATGATGATAATAATAAAACAAAAAATATTGAAAACCATCGATATTTATAGGGAGCTTACTAAGTTCCTGGTATTGACACTTACAAAGCTGGGAGTGGGGATGGGGAGAATATTTAACAACAGGGGATCAGTCAAGGAAATCCCCTTATTTTTGTTTTGTGTATGAAGAATGCCAGAGTAGCTAGTGAAGTACTCTAAGCACTTTATATGCATTATTTTAATAAATTCTTACAACAGCTCTGTAAATTGTTACCACCATTTCATAGATGGGGAAACTAAGTCACAAATAGGTTATTCAGATGCTAAGTGAAAGTAATAGGATTCAAACCCAGTGATTCTTACTCCAGTGCCAAGGCCACATGAGGCTACAATGATAGATTGAAAAAAGGAATAAATTAAGAAAGGTTTCTTGGAGGAAGGCATATAATTTCTCTAAGCAAAGAAGACATGTCTGAGAACAAGATGGGAGAGGGCATTTCAAGTCAAGAATATACTATGTTCCCCTATTCCTAGAATCTACTGGGATTTCTCTCAGCTTAATGTCTTTACACATACTAGTTTCTGTACTTGGGATCCTTTCTCCCTTTTATTCACTTGACTAGTTCCTGTTCGTTCTATAAAATGTAGTTAGATACCACCTTGTCTTGAAATTTTTCTTGCATGCAATGTCTTTGATTTATTGTTCTCTACTCACTTTGTGCTGACTGCTGACATAGCTTATGGTAGATTGACTATAAAAAAATACCACCAGCTTACACTTTTGTCTGCATCCATGCATCCATATAACTTTACAGCCCCATCAGGAGGTGATATCTATTTCCCCTGACTCCTTGAGCATGGTCTGGCCTTGTGACTTTCTATGGCCACTAGAAAGTAGTTTGCCCAGTTTTAGTCTTGACTTTTATGGCTTCTAGTATCTTAGAGCTCTGCCTCTCCCATGAGAAGAGGCTGGGATGCCTTGCTAGAGGGTGAAGAAGCACATGGAGAGAACTGAGGTAACCCCCAAGAAATAGAGCCCTTGGCCAAACCACCAGCTGATTGTTGATGCATGAGGGAGCCCAGAAAAGAACTGTCAAGTCCAGTCCAGATTAGCAAGGCTGACTAGCCAACCTTCAAACTCATGAGAAACATGAGTATTGTTTTAATCTGCTAAATTTGGAAATGATATATTGCATAGCAATTACTAGCAGATATAGAAATAGATGCCTATAATGAAATCTTGAAATATGTAGCATTGGCTTTCTGTCCAAGTGGTAAGTGGAGGCTAGAAAAATGATGAGCAAACTGTAAGCTCAGGCTGAAAAAATGGTGAGGAAATTTTTAGAGAGTCTGGGAAAATAGCAACCTATATTATATAGTAAAGAAATGACTTGCAAATTGTCTGTGGTATCTCCAAGAATGGAACATATCCTTAATAAATTTTTGGATTTGGCTGAGAAGGTCTCTAGGTACAACGTTGGAAGCATCAGTTAGTTGTTAGTTGCTGCCTGATAAAAATGAAATAAGATGAGCTTTTAAAAAAAGGCTAATCAGCTGCAAAATGTGAAGTCTGGAAAATTAAAATGTTTCTCATCTCCAACCTCTCAAGCCAGTAAAAGATAAAATAAAAAGTATTTCAGAAATATATGGCCTTAGGGTAAAGATGGACATGGAAACAAGGATGTAAAGAATCTAGGCAAACACGTTTTGATCAGCACATTTTGAAAAACGTAAGTGGTTAGTAATGAGAAATTAATATGCAAGAAATCTAGAAAGCTATGAGATATTTTTAAAAATGTGAATATGTACTTATTTCTAAACCTGCCAACTTCTTTTCTCTCTTTTAACCCTGTAATTGTTGTCCTTCTTTCCTCTCTCATTTGCTCTATTTCTTTTTGCTTACTCCTTACCTATCTCTCAATGTTAGGAGCAACATAGCAATTTAAATATAATGATACTTGTAACATTTTCCAAACCATCCATTTTATGCAATGGACACTGCATGTTGAGTTTTAAACATACTTAGTATAACTGAATACGTGGTAATTGTATTGCTGAGTAAATTTGTAAATTTAAAATAGAAAGAATAACTTAATACCCTAAGTATTATTGTGGTGGGAAAATATCTTTTAAATTGGAAACTAAAGCCAAAGCAATTTATCAGGTGCAAGATGTCAACTGAAAGTCCCTTACAATAGAACATACTGGGTTTTTTCCTTTTTCGTTTTTTTTTGGCAAGCAAAAGAGTTCAACGAGTACTTTTTTTTCCCTTTTAACTACTTGTGGAATTGAGTGTAGTTTGTTGCCTAGCCTTTTGAGTTTCTGCACTCTACAAGTCACAGGGTGGGGATATTTGTGTTTGCCAAAATTGGAAAGACCAGAATAAAAGGAAATTGTATGTTGTAATATTCTGTTCTAATTGCCAGAGCAGGCTCAGCTCCTTCCTGATCAGATGAAGTCAAAGGGCTACCTCCTTCTGAGTCACTTTGAGAAAAATCTAATTGCAGTGTCCACGTGTTTTCAGTGAACATATGATGATAATGATAATGATAATGATGATGATGATGATAAATTAAGAATTTTCTGAATAATTCTTGGAACACAATTTCTTGCTGCATAAAATGGATTCAGAATAGTTGACCAGTGTGTGGGGGCTAGCAAGGGAAAAAGCATCACAGGATGCATCAGCAAAAGAAGCAACAGTGAAATATGAAAGACGGAACAGTGAAATATGATAAGCAAGTCTCTTCTTTCACCTCTGTCATGACTGAAAATTCACCAAAACTAGCAGCCAGGCTTTTGTCTCTGTGGTCTGGAAGTTGCGAATATGTTGGAGGGGTATAGAAACAAGTGGGGAGAGTCAGAAATTGAGCCTATAAAGGATTTGAAGAAAAGATCAAAGAGCATCTAAGACTATTAAGACTGAATGTGTACAGCATCAAGAAGTTTGTCTGAACTTTAGGACTTCTGTTTCGGGCATGATGGAATGACTTGTATCAAACTAACTCTCTTGCAAAGACAAACTGTAAAAGCTAGATAAAACAATAGTTTGAAGGCACTAGGGTGTAGCCAAGTCAGCCAAGACTCCATAAGAAATGAGGTATGCCGGACAGCCCATCTTTTCTTGGGAGATTGGCCAGTTTATAGATTGGAGAATAGAAGCCTAACAGATAGATGCACTCTGGGAGTTTTACATTCTCACTTGGGTGAGGAAAAAGATGTTGGAGCTCGAGGCTGCCAAGATAACAAGGAATTGAAGACCCAAAGTCCTAGAAAGAAGGGGATCTTAAAGAAATGAGCCTGATATTATGTGTGAAATTTCATGAAGCATTTACCAACTCTTAGCTTTGCTTGCATGACATAAAGTAAACCAAATATCTGAAGAAAATTGTGGAATTCAGAAGCTGAGCACAGATTTTTGACAGTCATCTAACATTGAGTAAATACAGGTTGGGGTTCAGAGCTCAACAAAACAGAGAAGCCCTGGGAAATACCCTGATGCCTTTAGCTGAGACTCTAGAAGGGAAACACACTAAGGGTTAGGGCTAAGCCATAGAATTAAAGACAGTCCTGAAATAATGTTCCCATTATTTATTTTGTTTTGCAAACCATCTCAAAACTTAGAAGTTTAAGACAATAATATATTATCTTTCACAGTTCTAAAGGTTGGCAGATTTACTTGGTTGGTGTCCTTTATGTGCAACCCTATGGTGTTTGAGGCTTGATTCATTTGAAAGCTACTTCACTAAAGTCTCTGGAACCTGGGCTGGAAGTCTGGAATAGCTGGGGAGTGGTTGGACATTTATCCACATAAGAATTCTCTCCACATGACTAGTTTGAGCTTCCTCAGACATGGAAGTCTTGGAGTAGCTGGATTTCTTATATGGTGAATGGCTTCCCCTAGAGTGGGCATTTTAAGGTATAAGAAGTAGAACTAGTAGTCTTTTAAGACCCAGACCCCCAATGGGATAGAATCATTTCTGCCTTATTCTGTGTCACAGTCCCAGAGCCCACCCGACTGTAAGAGAAGAAGAGCTAAACCCCTCAGCTCAATGGGAGGTATGTCAATGAATTTGAAGCCATCTTTTTTATGCCATAAAGTGGCTGTAATAAAACTTTAAGCCTAGTCTTGTTTGGATGAAGTTAATTTTCACATACTCTACCTGCCTGTCAGAAAAAAATTAAGTCCTCCAAAGAGAATGAGTACTTCATCCAGAGATCCTACAAGTTGTTCATGTACAATGTTTGGCATTCAATGAAGAATTCTTAGGAATGCCAAGAAATAGGACCAGATAAAAAAACAAAATAACAGACAGACAGTAGGAATAGTCAAGATGTTGGAGTTATAATACTAGGAATTTTTAAATAACTGTGATTAATATGATGAAAAGTATTTTTTTTTATTAATTTTTTTTTCAACGTTTATTTATTTTTGGGACAGAGAGAGACAGAGCATGAACGGGCGAGGGGCAGAGAGAGAGGGAGACACAGAATCAGAAACAGGCTCCAGGCTCTGAGCCATCAGCCCAGAGCCCGACGCGGGGCTCGAACTCACGGACCGCGAGATCGTGACCTGGCTGAAGTCGGACGCTTAACCGACTGCGCCACCCAAGCGCCCCTGAAAAGTATTTTTAAAAAGATGGAGAGTTTTGTCAGAAAACTAGTATCTGTAAAAAAGCATAGAGTCAAATGGAAATTCTAACCTTAAAAATACAGTATCAGATATTATGAATTCAGCAGATCAAGTATGGAATAATAATGAATCATTAAACAGAAATACAGAGTAATAGAAAATATTCAGATCTAAACACACACAGAAAAAAAGGATTTAAAATATAGAATGAGTATAAGAAATGTATGATAGATGGTTAAAATGACTACCATATGTAACTGGAGTTCCAGGAAAAGAATTGATGAAAGGAAATAGAAACAATTCATTTGAGAGAATACTGGTCAGGAATTTGCCATAAGTCGGAAAACTTCAAGCATACAGAGTCAAGAAGTACTGAAAACCCCAAGAAGGATTAATATAAAGAAGACCAGTCTAGACACATTATATTCAAACCGATAAAGCAAAGTATAAAAAGAAAATTCTTTATAGTAACAACAAGACATCCTTCTTCAAAACAGTAAGATTGAAATTTGACTTTTCAATACAAATGTTGAATGCCAGAAACCAATAGAATGATTAATATCTTTTTTTCAAATTTAAATCCAAGTTAGTTTACATATAGTGTAATAAGGACTTCAAGAATACAATTAAATGATTCATCACTTACATATGACACCCAGTGCTCATCCCAAGTGCCCTCCTTAATGCCCATAACCCATTTAGCTCATCCACCAACCCAACACCCCACCAGAAACCCTATTTGTTCTCTGTATTTAAGAGTCTCTTATGGTTTGTCTCCCTCTCTGTTTTTATCTTATTTTTGCTTCCCTTTCTCCATATTCACTTTTTTTGTTTCTTATATTCCAAATATTAGTGAAATAATATGATAATTGTCTTTCTCTGACTTACTTCTTTCGCTTAGCATAATACTCTCTAGTTCCATCCACGTTGTTAGCCAGTTTGATCAAAAAGAAAAAGGAAAGGACCAAAATAAATAAAATCAAGAATGAGAGGAGAGATCACAACCAACACAGCAGAAATGCAAACAATAATAAGAGATTATGAGCAAATATACGCCAATAAAATGGGCAATCTGGAAGAAATGAAGAAATTCCTAGAAACATAAACTACCAAAACTGAAAGAGGAAGAAATAGAAAATTTGAAAGACCCATAGCCAGTAAAGAAATTGAATTAGTAATCAAAAATCTCCTAACAAACAAGAGTCCAGGGCTGGACGGCTTTCCAGGGGAATTCTACTAAACATTTAAGAAAGAGTTAACACCTATTCTCTTGAAGTTGTTCCAAAAAATAGAAATGGAAGGAAAATTTCCAAATTATTTCTATGAAGCCAGAATTACCTTGATTCCAAAACCAAAGACCCCACTAAAAAGGAGAATTATAGACCAATTTTCCTGAAGAACAAGGATACAAAAGTCCTCAACAAGATATTAGCCAACTGGCTCCAACAATACATTAAAAAAATTATTCACCATGACCAAGTGGGATTTATACTTGGGATGCAGGGCTGGTTCAATATCTGCAAAACAATCAATGTGATCAATCACATCAGTAAAAGAAAGGACAAGAACGACATGATTCTCTCAATAGATGCAGAGAAAGCATTTGACAAAATATAACATCTCTTCTTGATAAAAACCGTAAGAAAGTAGGGAGAGAAGGATCATACCTCAAGATCATAAAAGCCATGTATGAATCAGAAAACTGAGAGCTTTCCCCCTAAGGTCAGGAATAAGACAGGGATGTCTGCTCTCACCACTGTTATTCAACATGGTATTGGAAGTCTTAGCCTCAGCAATCAGACAACACAAAGGAATTAAAAAGCATCCAAATGGACTATGAAGAAGTCAAACTTTCACTCTTCACAGATGACATCATACTCCATATGAAAAACCCAAAAGATTCCACCAAAAAACTGCTAGAACTGATCCATGAATTCAGCAAAGCGGCAGGATATAAGATCAATGCATAGAAATCGGTTGCATTCCTATATATCAACAATGAAGCAACAGAAAGAGAAATCAAAGAATCGATCCCATTTACAATTGCACCAAAAACCATAAAACACTTTGGAATAAATCTAACCAAAGAGGTGAAAAATCTATATACTGAAAACTATAGAAAGCTTATGAAAGAAATTAAAGAACACACACACACACACACACACACACACACACACACACACACACAACCAAAATGGAAAAAGATTCCATGCTCCTGGATAGGAAGAGCAAATATTGTTAAAATGTCAATACTACCCAAAAATTGCTTCTTTGGAAAGATTAATAAAATTGATAAGTCCTTGGCAAGACTGATCAAGAGAAAACCCAAGTAATCAAATTTAGAAATAAAAAGGGGTTATCAGTACTGACTCTACAGACATTTAAAGATATTATGGTAACTTCGTGCTGATAAATTTCACAATTTGGATAAAGTATACAAATTTATTGAAAGAAAGAGAAAATCTAGACATTCCTTTAACTAAAAAAGGAAATTCCAGAGCTGGCAGATGGTTTCACAGGCAACATCAAGACCCCCAAATTGGAGCAGAGCATCTGTACTTCATCCTGAAGTCACAGCAGGACAATTGGATGTACTGGGAAGACCAAGCCAATAACCATTAGAGGACCCAACAAGGTCTATTATATTGTTGATAGAAGCTTCCCATTATGTGGAGAAAAATCACAAGGAGTACAACGAAGCCTTCTGAAGTCAGGAAAGGCCTCAAATGGGTGTTTTTCACTGTGACCACCCAGAAAAGAACAGATTATAAACACGTTTGTTTTTAGAAAGAAACAAAGTTACCAAACCCTGGGGAAAATGTTGGCCATTTACATCATGTAAGCTATATCGATATGAAATCAAAACAACCAATCAATGCAGTGGATGCAATGTTAAAAGAAAACCAAGTTTGTTGTTTAATCAATTTTTTTATTTGAGTTTAACAAAGCTTTGAAGAATCTCTTGTCTTCAGAAAATTGGGGAATGTTCAGTCATTCAAAGGGGTTAGTTTCAAACGAATAGTTTTGAAGTCCCAGAAGTAAGACTAGAAGTAGGGCCAAAGACCTTGAATGCTCTTTGTGATTTTTCTCTTGATTAATTGGCCTTGGCCAGACTTTTGTTGTGTTTTTGTCTGGGGTTATTTTGGATGACATTCCACTTGTCACATATCAAGACTTTTTAGTGGGATGCTGCTTGGTTCTTACTAGTATCTCCATAAATGCCTTCTGTTTGACATCATTTTCTCTTTCTCCCAAAGATGAATTCAATAAGCCAACTGAAAATGTCAAGAATATTGTGTGTAGTTGACATTAGGAAATGCTTGGCTTCTTTTTGCCCGGCTGGCACTAAGCTCTGGACCAAAGCAGTCTAACTGCCTGCAAACATTTTGTTGACCTGAGAAAAATAGGTTCATGGAACCCGTTTGCATTTTCTGATAGGGAAATTCTGTGCTAAAAGATTTTGTTTCATAATTTTGGCTTCTTGTTCACCAGTTGGGGTTCACAGGTTGGGCAGTGCATTAGCTTTCTAACCCTGCCATAACACAGTCCCACAAATTTAGTGACTTAAAACAACACAATTTTATTATCTTACAGGTCTGAGGATCAGAAGTCTAACAGGGGTCTCAGTAGGCTGAAATCAAGGTGTGGCAGGCTGCATTCCTTTCTGGAAGCTCTAGGGGAGAAACATTTTCCTTGTGTTTCCAATTTCTAGAGGCCACCCACATTCCTTGGCTAGTGGCCCCCTTCTTTGATCTTGAAAGCCAGCAATGTAGTTAGCATCCTGTGACCCTGTTTTTGTCCCACATCTTCTTCTCCGACCAAAGCTGGGAAGACTCCCCACTTTTAGCGATTCATGTGATTAAAATGGACCTATATGGATAATCCAGGATAATATTCTTCAGTGTCTGTGATCTTAATCACATATACAAAATCCCTTTTGCCATGCAAGATAACATATCCACAAATTCTAGGGATTAGGGTGTGGGAATCTTTGGGTGGGGACAGGGGTCATTACTCTGCCAACAAGGTAGGCAAGGATCATATCATGGATGGAAAGCCATATGTTTCTGCCATGCATTGGAAGGAAGTTCTGATTTTCTCTTTCTAGTTTGGATTGACTCCCTTGCCAGTGCTGTGCTATTTGGGGGCTGAAGATGGTTTTTAGTCTCTGTGGCTCATTGACAAAAAGAGTAATTGAAGACTGATTGCTATTCATTACCCTCACTTGTCCCCCTGACCCCAGGCAACTTTAACTCCTGTACAAGAGTAATCAAAAAGCTATTATTATCTCTTCATTGCTTATCTTAAGACACACACAAAGAGAAAAAGGACTTTGCCTTCCTACAGATTCTACCAAGAATTTGTTTCTTTCACCTATTGCTATCTGTTCCTTTACATTAAATTTTCAGGTAAGTGAAAATAAAACAGATGTTGCAGGAAAAAAAAGATGTGACAGATTCTATGTATATTCCTTTCAATGGACTTAATGACATGAATTTATAAAAGTGAAATTATTCTGTATCTTAATGAATAAATCTTTGAGAAAGTCCAGTATTTCTCAAGTTTTTGTCCTCTTCCCATGCTTAATCAATCTTCCTCAGTAACAGGGCTCATTAAAAGAAGCTATTCTTGATAGAATATAACCCACAATTTGAGAATAGCTGATCTAATCAATCTCCATAATTTTATGAAGTAGGAAATGGATACTTCAGATAGGTTAAGTATGACTTGACAAATATCACATAGCTACTTAGCTGAAAATTCAGGCTTTGACCCCAATATCACTTCTTTCTACAGTTTTAAGCTTCAGACTTTACATCAATTTAGTTTAAAATTTAATTTTATCTCAGGCTTTCTGATTTTCCCTTTGTTGAAAGCAATTTTTTGTTTTTGCATTTCAGTGTCTGTTTTGTTTTGTTTTGTTTTGTTTTGTTTACTTAGTCCTATATTTTAGAGGCTTTACTATCTTTACTAGGAAAGTAAAATTCAAGGAGCAAACATTGACATACAGTCTTATTCTATGCTCCACATAACCTTTTTTTGACAAGGAGAGATTAGCTTTGTTGAAGAATGTTTCTTTTTTTATCTTGTTCTTTTTTATCTTTCTTGTAAAGACTTACACTCCCCTCACTTCCTCTCAATTTCTAGTTCTCTTTCCTTTAAATATCCCACACTCTACACGCCTCCTTGTTTCCTCCTGGGTCTAAGACTAACAAAGGGTAGACACAAATAGCTGCAGCAGTGGATGTTGATTTAATTGCTTGGCCACGTTTTCACTTGGGTCCTCTCTGAGTCTTTCTTCCAGATGCTTACCTAATTTTCTTCCTCCTTGGTCTATTTTCTCCCTTCTAAAGAAAATGTACCCAGCTCCATCCACATCACAGTTTTCTGTCAATGTAAGCAAGAGTTAGTTTCCCCAAAAAGATGGCTATATTGAGCATTTATGTCACACCTTCCCCCTCAGCAATTGAAAACCTTCCATAGGAGTGATATTTGCCATCTCTATTACATTGCTGATGAGAAACAGAGTCAGGGAGTAGGAGGATAATGATACTAGAGAGTGGGAAGAAGATATATTATCAGTTACACTTTATGGATGGAGAGCAACTCAAGTACAGATTAGGTCTATCCAACTATTTCCTTTTATCATTTGGGGCCTTGAGGGAAGTCATAGTGTTGGAGCATTGATCAGTAGATTGGCTTGCCAAGAAATCAATCCAATCTTCTATGAAGATACCTAGAATAGAGATAGATATAGATCCATGGCCCATGGATGAGAGTGCCTTAATACTTAGGCAAGACAAACTGCTCAGAACATAGCACAGCACCATAAGTAAAGGCATTATGTATGGCTGTAATGTCCTGAATTTGGACCCTATTCTGTCCTTTTCTCTTTAATTTCCATTAACCTCCATTTTATCATCTGTGAAATGGAGAAAGGTAAATATGCATTTCAGGGTTTTTTTCAAATTTAAGTGATGAAAAAGCTTGAACATGTTTAAAAGATGATGGTAATAATCCAGTGGAGAGCAAGAGACTGAAGACAGAAGAGAGAGGGGATAATTTATAAAGCAGGATTTCTCCCTTGGTAGCAGACTGGTGGGTGGATAAGCTTTAATTAGAAAAAAGGTCCTTTTCTATAGTGGTAGGAGGCAAGGTGGAAGAATGTCTGCATAAGCACCTAGGTTTGTAAATGTGGTAGTGGGAAGTGAAAGGGTGTCTCCTCTGAGGATCTTTACCTTCTCTGTGAAGTAGGAGTTGATGCCACCTGCTTTGAATATTGGGGGATGTGAGGAAGTTAGATAATTGAAGACAGTGGAGAATGTATGGAATCCTCACTATGGAGAATAGGAAAGAGAACTGATAAACTGATAAAAATGCAGTAGTATTTCTTGTAGTGTTTCATGTCCTGTTGAAGATGCTGATCATGAACACATGACAACACTCTGCCCTGCTGCATTTTCTGCCATGATACTCAGCAACCTTGGTTGATAGTTGGATTCACTGAAAAGAGCCAAGTAGATTCAATGAAAGAATAGGAAAGGAAGAGTAAGAAGCACCCAGATAAACGAGAAATTGTAAGGGTCGTCAAATGCATTCAAAGAGTTGGTTTAACAGAAATAACTGAATGAGCCACCTGAAAGAATAAGAGTTGTGAGCTATCTAATTTCTTGATTTTGAAGGTAGAACTTTTCTGGGTGATAACAAGGTTCAGAGAGTGGTAATGAAAATACACAAGCAACGTTGGGAGTGGTGGAGAAGGTGACTAGAGATGAAAGATACAAGAAACCCAGAAGCCAAGATGTTTGGTATTAATATAAATGTTTTTGAGGGTGTTGGTGTGAGGCTCTGGATATAGAGATAGGAGATAATAGTGACAAAGAAGGGTAGAGGATGGAAGAGCTAAAAGCCTAAGTCTTGATGGAGCAGGGGTTTTTATAAGAAGGTGCAGGAACAATAGTGTAGAAAACGGAAAGGAGGGTGCTGCCCCTGCCTCTGGACTTTGGGGTATGTGGTTGAGAAAATTCTCTATGGGAAAGCTGTGTAGAAAGATGTATCTTTAGGAGAGAGGCAATATTCTCCAAAATGGGAACAAAATACCTACATTAAGGAGTCATCAGGAATAAATGAGACAGTGTATGCTGAAATGCCTGCCTTATGAAATGATGGTTTTATATATTAAAAAACACACAGTTTACAATGCACGAGCTACTGTACTAAGTGCATTTTGTGCATTATCTGATATAATCCCAGACAGTCTGATAGGCAAGTATTATTATTATCTGCATTTTATAAATAAGAAGCCAGGTTTTGGAGGGGTTAAATGCCTTGCGTGGGTCTCCTAACTCAGAAGTGGCAGACATGAAGCAGAGCCCACACTTTTAAAAACTATTACATACTGAAAATTCTTGTTTTTGCTTTTTAATTTTTTTAACTTTTATTTATTTTTTAAGAGAGAGAGAAACAGAGTGTGAACAGGGGAAGGGCAGAGAAAGAGGGACACACAGAATCCAAAGCAGGCTCCAGGCTCTGAGCTGTCAGCACTGAACCCATGTGGGGCTTGAATTCATGAACAACGAAATCATGACCTGAGCTGAAGTCGGATGCTTAATCTAGTGAGCCACCCAGGTGCCCAGTGACTATTTTTGTTTTAAAAAAACTGTATCCAATTGTCCATGTGAATGAACTCAAGAACTGAAGAACTTAAAATCACTTAAGGTAATCCTTAATTAGGCAAAAATTTTTGGATAAATATGAAAATTCTCAAATGTATATATAGTGTTTATGTTATTTTCAGCATAAAAATCCCATTACTGTCATATCCTACTTATAGGGCCAGGAAGAGGGATTAAGGCCAATTAATATTTTTGGTCCTGGTGCCTCAGGGTAAATCTGCAAGGCTACTCTGGACTGTTTGATCTTGATTGTTGACTATGAAATAAAAGGGTGAGTCAAGGAAGAGATGAAAATGAATTTTGAGTAAATGTAGCTAATAGTAAGAGTAGGTAGAAACAAAAGGAAATATATTGACAGGTGTGGAATGATGAGAGGGCTGAACTTCTGTTAGAACCAGGAGCTCTCATTGCCTATACTCTTTAATATGG
Source organism: Puma concolor (assembly GCF_028749965.1). Lineage (NCBI taxonomy): Eukaryota > Metazoa > Chordata > Mammalia > Carnivora > Felidae > Puma > Puma concolor. The sequence goes on from NC_141677.1 coordinate 21,413,902, forward strand.
ATCAGAGAAGGTATGGTGGATGGGATGGGAGTTGTTTGTCCTTCACGGGTATTTCAAGGGGAGGACTGTCACTTGCATTAAGCAGTGTTTCTAGGCTATCAGAGAATTCTGAGCATAATTTGGAGTCCAGAGAGTGTAAGAACTCTGAGTGGTAGTAATGGTCAAGTCATAAGAACCTTCACCTGCCTTGGACATTCATGTGCACCTCCTGGTCTTTACATAACTCATATACTGAAATTCTGGATAAACATTCTCTTTTCCTTCTCCAAAGAACAAAGGTCTCCAGTACCTCAATGCGGTGCTCTACAATTGTGCCATCAGTCAGTGCCATTGTCCTTGGCCATGGGCACTGTGTTGAGATGGAAAGGGTGCACAGGAATTCAGATTTAATTAAGGACATTCCAGATCATGTCTGGAGGATGGTGAGCATCATTCTCCATGTTTGTGGTTGAGACTGGAAGAGAGACTGTCATTAGAAAGGAATAATTGAATGAATATTGACATTTTCCTTGGTATTTTTCCTCTCAAAGGGAAAGCTTTTCTTTGTTTGTTTTGTCCCAACCCTGAATGGACCAAAATAGTACCTCAATGGATCCTTAACCCATTCAGAACCCTGTTCTATTTTCATTATCAGGTTTTTCCTAAGGGTATGAAGTAAAGGTGTTACTTTTCCAACTTAATGGAACAAAATGATCAGCCTGAACATGTTCATTAGCTGGTGGTACTATCTTGAGTAAGGAAGATTTTAAAAAGTATATTCTGAGCCTAAGAGTTCCAGAGAAATTTTATGAGATACCCAGTGAGAACTTCCAGACAGCCACGTCTTTTTTTTTTTTTTTTTGTTTGTTTTTGTTTCAGAAGCCCAGCCCCTGAAGCACTCAGTTCTGAGAATTGTTAGGGAAAGACAAAACTCTTCTGGCAGGTACTGAGTTTTTGGGTTTGTTATGAATCTGCATTGGTCCCAGGAATGTTAAGAAGCATGTTTCCTTGCAAACCACACTTTAATAAAAAGCTGACTACAGTTAAATCCAGTCCCAATGGGGTAGCTAAAAAAATAAAAATATGTATATATTGGAAAAACTAGTGCTTCTGTAGCCAATTCTGCCAGGTACACAGAGGAGGCATTTCTGGAAGGTTTTACACCAATCCTGTCTATTCTGATTAGGAAGGCAGTTCCTACCTCTTTCAGTTATGGTTTGTCAGTTTTTCCATTAAAGATCATGGCTTCTTGGAACACAAACCTCTGGTGTGTTTCTAATCCCTCAGAGTCTTGCTAATGGCAGTCAATCCATTGGCACGCAATACACATCCTGCACCATATCTTTGCCTAACTTTTTGGTGTGAAATTCCAAGTTTTGTAAGTCTAGTTTTTCCCACATGATCCCAAACAGCTGTCTTCAGATCCAGAAAATACTTAGACAGGAAGTAGAAAATAAAGTCTTTTGCTTTTCTTACAAAGGGTAAGAGATTCCTGGTGTATAATATGGAACAAGTATAATTTATTCCATTTCCTTTTGGAAAAAGTACACATAGTTGACCAGAGGTAATTGTTACCATCCAGAATTATGATTAAGGATAAGAACAAAAAAGAGTCTGGTTTTGTCAGGAAGGCTACGTTAGTGTTTGAGCCTTTCCACTAACAGTATGGCCCTGAGTGATCATATACATATCATGAGAAATGGCTTTGTCTTTGGAAAAATGAAGTGGTCAGATGTGTTAGAATCTAAGCCCTCCCTAGCTTTCACAATCCAGAAGATTCCAGAGAAAATGAAAATGTCTTGTCATAGGATTCACAGTACTACCCCATATAACCAGTAGATGTCAGACTCGCATTACAGTCTGAAACAGATATGGAATGCGATCCTGGTAGTCCCAATGGTGATGAAGCTTATCAAGGTAGGTACAGTATAATAACCATTAAATAAAATGTTCTTCTTAACCAGAAAGTTCATGGACCCCTAGGCAAAGATTGTCTGTTTCTATTAAACCTGATGAAGTCGCCACACTTGCACAATGACATCCTTTCAAACCATGCTTTGAAAAGCAATAGACTCGTTGGAACAAACCATTTATTTCTTCTCTCACTCACTCTCATTTATTAATTCATTCAACAACTATTTATTGAGTTCACTGTGTTACAGGTCCTGGGATAAGTGCGAATGATACAGAAATAAACATAAAGGATACAGTTTCAGTATTCGGCAGCTTAACCTACAGAGGGGTACACATGTTATTGAACAAGTCATTGTCATTGTGATGAAAGTTTACAGAGAACTACATAGCAAACTATGTAATAACCATGCTGTGGGGAGAGGAGTATCAACAAAAACTTTCCCAGTGAAGTACTGGATATTTCAGAATGAGTTAGGTTTGGTTTAACAAGAAATTAGTTCAGGAAAGAAGTGATCCAGGCAGAAGAACAGCATGTGCAAAGATTCATAGGTAAGAGAAGGTGAAGAGCAATCCAGGAGCTAAAGGAAGACAGAATGAATGTGGTCCAGGCCAGGCAGAGCATGGTATTAGATGAGGAGACTAGATTTCAGGGGGCCTTCCACATCATGAAAAGGAGAAAACTGGTTTCACAGAATTCTTGATTTCCCCATAATACTGTTGGCAAGGGCAGTTTTATCAGTTTAGTGAGCTGGCATCTTGGTGGGTTTCATCTAACAGTAGAAAAGAGAACAGGCTCATTATGAATGTGAAGTAGAGGAGAGGAACTTGGAGATTTGAAAATCAAAATTGAATTGGATCAGTTTAGATCAAAAGAATTCATTGAATTTCTTTTTTTTAATATGAAATTTATTGTCAAAATGGTTTCCATACAGCACCCAGTGCTCATCCCAACAGATGCCCTCCTCAATGCCCGTCACCCACCCTCCCATCCCTCCCACCCCCCCCATCAACCTTCAGTTTATTCTCAGTTTTTAAGAGTCTCTTATGGTTTGACTCTCTCCCTAACTTTTTCTTTCCTTTCCCTCCCCCATGGTCTTCTGTTAAGTTTCTCAGGATCCACATAAGAGTGAAAACATACGGTATCTGGTGTTCTCTGTATGACTTATTTCACTTAGCATAACACTCTCCAGTTCTATCCACGTTGCTACAAAAGGCCATAATTCATTCTTTCTCATTGCCACATAGTATTCCATTGTGTACATAAATCCATTCATCAATTGATGGACATTTAGGCTTTTTCCATCATTTGGCTATTGTTGAAAGTGCTGCTATAAACATTGGGGTACAAGTGCCCCTATGCATCAGCACTCCTGTATCCCTTGGGTAAATTCCTAGCAGTGCTATTGCTGGGTCATAGGTTAGAACTATTTTTAATTTTTTGAGGAAACTCCACACTGTTTTCCAGAGTGGCTGCACCAATTTGCATTCCCACCAACAGTGCAAGAGGGTTCCCGTTTCTCCACATCCTCGCCAGCATCTATAGTCTCCTGATTTGTTCATTTTAGCCACTCTGACTGGTGTGAGGTGGTATCTGAGTGTGGTTTTGATTTGTATCTCCCTGATGAGGAGTGATATTGTGCATCTTTTCATGTGCCTGTTGGCCATCTGGATGTCTTCTTTAGAGAAGCGTCTATTCATGTTTTCTGCCCATTTCTTCACTGGATTATTTGTTTTTTGGGTGTGGAGTTTGGTGAGTTCTTTATAGATTTTGGATCCTAGGCCTTTGTCTGATATGTCATTTGCAAATATCTTTTCCCATTCTGTCGGTTGCCTTTTAGTTTTGTTGATTGTTTCCTTTGCAGTGCAGAGAAACTTTTTATCTTCATGAGGTCCCAATAGTTCATTTTTGCTTTTAATTCCGTTGTCTTTGGAGATGTGTCAAATAAGAAATTGCTGTGGCTGAGGTCAGAGAGGGTTTTTCCTGCTTTCTCCTCTAGGGTTTTGATCATTTCCAAGAATTCTTTGAATTTCTGACATCAATTAATACCCTTTTTGGCCAGCACCCAATATGGCAGCAATTAGCCTGTCAAAGGGACACAACAACCACTATCAAGTCTGTGTACCATTGGCTTTATTTCCCTTAACACTAATTGTAGGTACTAGTATGTCAGACAAAGGGATTGCCACCTTCACTGCAAGACTTTACAAACACCTTTGCAATCACAGAGCCTGTCTGAAGAGGCCTGTGTCACCCCTTATTGGCCAGCTAGCCCATAACTCATTATGACTCTGTATCAATTAACCAATTGTTTTTCTGTGAAAATCTCAGCTCTTCAATAACATTGCCACTTAGCAAATGACACTGTGAATTACTTCCTGGAGTGTTTCTACACAGTAGAGGGAACAAGTAACATGCTATTATGGATTTTCTGACTATAAAACCAAGATACGTATTAGATTTTAAAGAATTACAGGCTGAAGACAGGCTATCACTTAATTTTAAAAGCAAAGTTAGGTTTGTGATCTGCTGTGAATCTTGGAGTTCGAGTGAAGAAAGTAAACAAAATTGTATCTGTGAACTTAAATGACTAGTTCATACACTGCCCCCGCCCCCGCTTCTGTCTTAAATGCCCATAATAGTGAGTTTTGTGTATCTAGACATTTACTTTAAAGCATGCAAAATCCAAAGTCAATGACTCTTTTTCTCACTGCCTTCATGTGGAGCTAAGCACATTTACATAATGCAAATCTGTGTGTGAGAAATCAGAGATGCTTTGGGGCTAGTGGAAATTTCTCATTAATTTTGTAGGGACATTCTTAGACCACTCAGTGAAAAAATCAAGAACTATGGTATTTTCAGGACCTGGATGCAGTTTGGCAGAATACAGTGACCAGTCATTAATTTTACACATCTTGCTTCATTTAACCATATGTTTAACTGTAGGTTACTATAAATATAATGAGTATCTATTTGGAGATTTAAGCCCAGAGTCTTAGTTTTATTAGCATTCATAAATATTTGTGTCCCAGATGCAATCATATTATTATAGTTTTGTATATACTCACACATAAAATTCATGAGGCTACTTATTATATCAACTCAGCCATGCCCCCACACCTAGCCAGAAAATATATTAGAGATGACAAAAATAAGGACTTGTCAGTAGTTCAGCCATATTGCTTCAAATAGAACCCGTTTTTACTAGAACCATCTTGCTTAGGGTCATCCTGACTCACTGGTGGATCAAAATGCCTTCCCCTCCCCAAAACACTCTTCTTTCCTTCCTGGCCTGAAATCCTCACCTTTAGAGATAATCATGGGTGATACCATCTGTTAAGAGACTTGTTTTTCCACTGGAAGAGACATGCGGATGACCTTTGCATGCATTACACATAACCATGGGCTACCTCAAGTTATGTACAATTCTTAGTGCATTAGTTAAACTCCACTTTCCTTCTTCTTCCACTCACAAAATGTAATTGTATCCACTCTAATTGATATAAAAAGTGAATTGTTAGCAAACCAATACCTAAAGTAGTAGTAGTAGAAAAAAATAATCTTGGTATATCCCATATTATTGAGTCCAGGTGATGGTCTTCAAACAGTCCAAGGTAAAAAAGAGCCTAAAAGTGTCACTGATTATCTGAACAATAATGAACTTACAGCAGTTATTGTCAGTGGAAGGGAAGGGAAAGAAGGGAAGGGAAAGAAGCAGCACTGGGCAACTTCTTACAAAGTAGAAATGAAGATCGAAGCACTTTCCTAACAGAACTGTGGGGACATGCCATCAGAACATGAAGTTTTCTCTGCATATGCTCAGGCTCCCCTGGCTGGACAAAATAGGGGCACATATATTGATGAAATTACTTTGAAAGGTCAGATACTGGAGAGACCAAAGAGAGCCATTTCCTGTGTGTTGTTCTATAAAAGCTGACAAAATGTTAGAATTAGGAGAGATTTATTTTAAGTCTTCCTCAGTTTCCATGTAATTGAACCAAATCCCAAGAGACTGAAAGTCATATGATAGTTGTGATAGAGAGCTGGGCTGTGGTTTGAACTTGCTTTCCCTAGTTACTAGTGAGTCCCAATAATAATAATAAATGCTTTTCCTGAAGGAAAGTCAATTCCCCTAAGAAAAAACAGTAAAGTGCAACCCTCAGATCACCCTTGACTAAATGATGTAATGGACATTAAGCCTTTGGTGGGACCTGTTGGATACAGTTTACAGTCTACAGTCCTTTCTTAGAAAACAACTAAGATCAAGTGTTAAGCATTTGGCAGATAGTTTGAACTACCAACTCAATCTGTTCAGAACCATTGGGAAATAGGCATTTTCAAGCATATGAAAAATATTAAAAGTTTTAGATAAATGGGAGCAGTATGTATGTACAGTAAATATTAGAAGACACCTGATGAAGTTCAGGTAGTAGCCCAGAAAGTTGCTGGAGGCATCCTGTATCTCAAGCGATGTTTCACCAGAGTTCTTCTGAGACTATGATTTTTAAATTTTTTTGTCCTGAAAAATGATGAATTGAATAGTTAAACACATTCTACAATAAGAAATATGTAGAGGAATAGACATTTCTGTATATGACAAACTAGAGAGAATGTGCAGTGGTAGTTAATTCAGTTTCCATTCCTCTTATTGAGGAAATGATGGCTCAGGAGAATAGTTTCTGTCGTTGGGCCGTCAGCTGCCTCCACAGCCAGTGAGCCAGTGAGGTCAGACAAGCTGTGGTGGCAGAGATTACACCAGCTTTTGCATTTGGCCTGGAATCCCATGGGGCATTCAATCTCCTCTCCTGAAGTGTCTTTGTGGGCCTTCCCCTAACAAATGCCTACTTGTTCTTCCTTAAAGCTCACAGGGTGTCAGAAGCCAAGACTGAGCCCTAGTTTGCATTCCTGGTGCCCACTGGCATGACCTCAGGAATCCTGCAGCTGCAGCATGAATGGGGCCATTTGATGGGTTAGCTGAGGGCTTAAGTGGGGTTGGATGGCACAGAATCCTCCCATTTAACAGCATTGTCAAATATTCAACCACAGTCAAACTAATGCTCTTTGGAAAAAATCACTTGCTTGTCTGAAATTCCCACCTTGTGACTCTTTGCAAAGAGAGAGCATCAGAGATCTCAATTCTGCTCCCACTGCACCAGCACGAGGCTTCGTACACAGTGCTCAGGAAAATATTGGTTAAACTGAATGGTGGAAGCTAAAGTGGCAAAAAAGTCTTCTAGATTGGTTGGTACTATAGCAGATGGAAAAAGTCTTTCTCCTCTACCTATTTTAGCTTCTCTGGCCAGGGCCCCATAAGTTAGACTGACAACAGACATCTTAGGAAGAGAAAACAAACAGAAGCATCATGCATACCGATGAAATACTTGGGGATTAGTACATCAAAGGGGCGGTTAGAACTTGGGCTTCTGTAACATCTTAACAAAGGGATATGACATCTCTAGAGAAGAGGAAAGATAGGACTTTGCGTTTCCAGGGGTGGCAAATTGTGAGAAGGCAAATATATGGGGAGACTAATGGTGGATAAGGGCTACTTTTAGTAACATTTGTTGTGTAGATACTTTTGGTGCTGTCTTTGGGCTGATAAGGGTCTAGAGTTGTCTCTATTGATTAATTTCTGTTCTTCTTGGTATAGAGAGGAGGGGGTGCTTTTACAAATTTATGTCCTGTTTTAGACAAGTAGGGAGAGGGCAGAGAGCTATTCTTGTATCTGCTGCTTCTCAATTGTTCAAAATAATCCTTATGCCAAAGTAGCATATATTGGGGCAACATTGTCTGCTACCCATCTGTACTATTTTTCTTTGTCCCCACCCTTATCCTTTTGCCTCTATCTTTGGTTTAAAAAGCAATTTCTTCCAAAGGAATAATTTTTGGTAAGACAAATAATATGTGTTTCTTTATTTTTCTTTTTTTTTTACCTGTTTTTTTTTTTTATTTATATATGAAATTTACTGTCAAATTGGTTTCCACACAACACCCAGTGCTCATCCCAAAAGGTGCCCTCCTCAATACCCATCACCCACCCTCTCCTCCCTCCCACCCCCCATCAACCCTTAGTTTGTTCTCAGTTCTCAACAGTCTCTTATGCTTTGGCTCTCTCCCACTCTAACCTCTTTTTTTTTTTTTCCTTCCCCTCCCCCATGGGTTCCTGTTAAGTTTCTCAGGATCCACATAAGAGTGAAACCATATGGTATCTGTCTTTCTCTGTATGGCTTATTTCACTTAGCATCACACTCTCCAGTTCCATCCACGTTGCTACAAAAGGCCATATTTCATTTTTTCTCATTGCCACGTAGTATTCCATTGTGTATATAAACCACAATTTCTTTATCCATTCATCGGTTGATGGACATTTAGGCTCTTTCCATAATTTGGCTATTGTTGAGAGTGCTGCTATGAACATTGGGGTACAAGTGCCCCTATGCATCAGTACTCCTGTGTCCCTTGGATAAATTCCTAGCAGTGCTATTGCTGGGTCATAGGGTAGGTCTATTTTTAATTTTCTGAGGAACCTCCACACTGCTTTCCAGAGCGGCTGCACCAATTTGCATTCCCACCAACAGTGCAAGAGGGTTCCCGTTTCTCCACATCCTCTCCAGCATCTATAGTCTCCTGATTTGTTCATTTTGGCCACTCTGACTGGCGTGAGGTGATACCTGAGTGTGGTTTTGATTTGTATTTCCCTGATAAGGAGCGACGCTGAACATCTTCTCATGTGCCTGTTGGCCATCCGGATGTCTTCTTTAGAGAAGTGTCTATTCATGTTTTCTGCCCATTTCTTCACTGGGTTATTTGCTTTTCGGGTGTGGAGTTTGGTGAGCTCTTTGTAGATTTTGGATACTAGCCCTTTGTCCGATATGTCATTTGCAAATATCTTTTCCCATTCCGTTGGTTGCCTTTTAGTTTTGTTGGTTGTTTCCTTTGCTGTGCAGAAGCTTTTTATCTTCATAAGGTCCCAGTAATTCATTTTTGCTTTTAATTCCCTTGCCTTTGGGGATGTGTCGAGTAAGAGATTGCTACGGCTGAGGTCAGAGAGGTCTTTTCCTGCTTTCTCCTCTAAGGTTTTGATGGTTTCTTGTCTCACATTCAGGTCCTTTATCCATTTTGAGTTTATTTTTGTGAATGGTGTGAGAAAGTGGTCTAGTTTCAACCTTCTGCATGTTGCTGTCCAGTTCTCCCAGCACCATTTGTTAAAGAGACTGTCTTTTTTCCATTGGATGTTCTTTCCTGCTTTGTCAAAGATGAGTTGGCCATACGTTTGTGGGTCTAGTTCTGGGGTTTCTATTCTATTCCATTGGTCTATGTGTCTGTTTTTGTGCCAATACCATGCTGTCTTGATGATGACAGCTTTGTAGTAGAGGCTAAAGTCTGGGATTGTGATGCCTCCTGCTTTGGTCTTCTTCTTCAAAATTCCTTTGGCTATTCAGGGCCTTTTGTGGTTCCATATGAATTTTAGGATTGCTTGTTCTAGTTTCGAGAAGAATGCTGGTGCAATTTTGATTGGGATTGCATTGAATGTGTAGATAGCTTTGGGTAGTATTGACATTTTGACAATATTTATTCTTCCAATCCATGAGCAGGGAATGTCTTTCCATTTCTTTAAATCTTCTTCAATTACCTTCATAAGCTTTCTATAGTTTTCAGCATACAGATCTTTTACATCTTTGGTTAGATTTATTCCTAGGTATTTTTTGCTTCTTGGTGCAATTGTGAATGGGATCAGTTTCTTTATTTGTCTTTCTGTTGCTTCATTGTTAGTGTATAAGAATGCAACTGATTTCTGTACATTGATTTTGTATCCTGCAACTTTGCTGAATTCATGTATCAGTTCTAGCAGACTTTTGGTGGAGTCTATCGGATTTTCCATGTATAATATCATGTCATCTGCAAAAAGCGAAAGCTTGACTTCATCGTTGCCAATTTTGATGCCTTTGATTTCCTTTTGTTGTCTGATTGCTGATGCTAGAACTTCCAGCACTATGTTAAAAAACAGCGGTGAGAGTGGGCATCCCTGTCGTGTTCCTGATCTCAGGGAAAAAGCTCTCAGTTTTTCCCCATTGAGGATGATGTTAGCTGTGGGCTTTTCATAAATGGCTTTTAGGATCTTTAAGTATGTTCCTTCTATCCCGACTTTCTCAAGGGTTTTTATTAAGAAAGGGTGCTGGATTTTGTCAAAGGCCTTTTCTGCATCGATTGACAGGATCATATGGTTGTTCTCTTTTTTTTTGTGAATGTGATGTATCACGTTGATTGATTTGCGAATGTTGAACCAGCCCTGCATCCCAGGAATGAATCCCACTTGATCATGGTGAATAATTCTTTTTATATGCCGTTGAATTCGATTTGCTAGTATCTTATTGAGAATTTTGGCATCCATATTCATCAGGGATATTGGCCTGTAGTTCTCTTTTTTTACTGGGTCTCTGTCTGGTTTAGGAATCAAAGTAATACTGGCTTCATAGAATGAGTCTGGAAGTTTTCCTTCCCTTTCTATTTCTTGGAATAGCTTGAGAAGGATAGGTATTATCTCTGCTTTAAACGTCTGGTAGAACTCCCCTGGGAAGCCAGCTGGTCCTGGACTCTTATTTGTTGGGAGATTTTTGATAACCGATTCAATTTCTTCACTGGTGATGGGTCTGTTCAAGCTTTCTATTTCCTCCTGATTGAGTTTTGGAAGAGTGTGGGTGTTCAGGAATTTGTCCATTTCTTCCAGGTTGTCCAATTGGTTGGCATATAATTTTTCATAGTATTCCCTGATAATTGTTTGTATCTCTGAGGGATTGGTTGTAATAATTCCATTTTCCTTCATGATTTTATCTATTTGGGTCATCTCCCTTTTCTTTTTGAGAAGCCTGGCTAGAGGTTTGTCAATTTTGTTTATTTTTTCAAAAAACCAACTCTTGGTTTCGTTGATCTGCTCTACAGTTTTTTAGATTCTATATTGTTTATTTCTGCTCTGATCTTTATTATTTCTCTTCTTCTGCTGGGTTTAGGCTGCCTTTGCTGTGCTGCTTCTAGTTCCTTTAGGTGTGCTGTTAGATTTTGTATTTGGGATTTTTCTTGTTTCTTGAGATAGGCCAGGATTGCAATGTATTTTCCTCTCAGGACTGCCTTCGCTGCGTCCCAAAGCGTTTGGATTATTGTATTTTCATTTTCGTTTGTTTCCATGTATTTTTTAATTTCTTCTCTAATTGCCTGGTTGACCCACTCATTCGTTAGTAGGGTGTTCTTTAACCTCCATGCTTTTGGAGGTTTTCCAGACTTTTTTCTGTGGTTGATTTCAAGCTTCATAGCATTGTGGTCTGAAAGTATGCATGGTATGATTTCAATTCTTGTAAACTTATGAAGGGCTGTTTTGTGACCCAGTATATGATCTATCTTGGAGAATGTTCCATGTGCACTCGAGAAGAAAGTATATTCTGTTGCTTTGGGATGCAGAGTTCTAAATAGATCTGTCAAGTCCATCTGATCCAATGTCTCATTCAGGGCCCTTGTTTCCTTATTGACCGTGTGTCTAGATGATCTATCCATTTCTGTAAGTGGGGTGTTAAAGTCCCCTGCAATTACCACATTCTTATCAATAAGGTTGCTTATGTTTATGAGTAATTGTTTTATATATTTGGGCGCTCCGGTATTCGGCACATAGACATTTATAATTGTTAGCTCTTCCTGATGGATAGACCCTGTCACTATTATATAATGTCCTTCTTCATCTCTTGTTACAGCCTTTAATTTAAAGTCTAGTTTGTCTGATATAAGTATGGCTACTCCAGCTTTCTTTTGGCTTCCAGTAGCATGATAAATAGTTCTCCATCCCCTCACTCTCAATCTAAAGGTGTCCTCAGGTCTAAAATGAGTCTCTTGTAGACAGCAAATAGATGGGTCTTGTTTTTTTATCCATTCTGATACCCTCTGTCTTTTGGTTGGCGCATTTAATCCATTTACATTCAGTGTTATTATAGAAAGATACGGGTTTAGAGTCATTGTGATGTCTGTATGTTTTATGCTTGTAGTGATGTCTCTGGTACTTTGTCTCACAGGGTGCCCCTTAGGATCTCTTGTAGGGCTGGTTTAGTGGTGACAAATTCCTTCAGTTTTTGTTTGTTTGGGAAGACCTTTATCTCTCCTTCTATTCTAAATGACAAACTTGCTGGATAAAGGATTCTCGGCTGCATATTTTTTCTGTCTAGCACACTGAAAATCTCGTGCCAATTCTTTCTGGCCTGCCAAGTTTCTTTTTTTTTTTTTTTTTTTTTTTTTTTTTTTTTTTTTTTATTTATATGCTGGAGAGGATGTGGAGAAACGGGAACCCTCTTGCACTGTTGGTGGGAATGCAAATTGGTGCAGCCGCTCTGGAAAGCAGTGTGGAGGTTCCTCAGAAAATTAAAAATAGACCTACCCTATGACCCAGCAATAGCACTGCTAGGAATTTATCCAAGGGACACAGGAGTACTGATGCATAGGGGCACTTGTACCCCAATGTTCATAGCAGCACTCTCAACAATGGCCTGCCAAGTTTCAAAAGAGAGATCAGTCACGAGTCTTATAGGTCTCCCTTTATATGTGAGGGCACGTTTACCCCTTGCTGCTTTCAGAATTTTCTCTTCATCCTTGTATTTTGCCAGTTTCACTATGATATGTCATGCAGAAGATCGATTCAAGTTACGTCTGAAGGGAGTTCTCTGTGCCTCTTGGATTTCAATGCCTTTTTCCTTCCCCAGTTCAGGGAAGTTCTCAGCCATTATTTCTTCAAGTACCCCTTCAGCACCTTTCCCTCTCTCTTCCTCCTCTGGGATACCAATTATGCGTATATTATTTCTTTTTAGTGTATCACTTAGTTCTCTAATTTTCCCCTCATATTCCTGGAGTTTTTTATCTCTCTTTCGCTCAGCTTCCTCTTTTTCCATAACTTTATCTTCTAGTTCACCTATTCTCTCCTCTGCCTCTTCAATCCGAGCCGTGGTGGTTTCCATTTTGTTATGCATTTCGTTTAAAGCGTTTTTCAGCTCCTTGTGACTGTTCCTTAGTCCCTTGATCTCTGTAGCAAGAGATTCTCTGCTGTCAGCTATACTGTTTTCAAGCCCAGCGATTAATTTTATGACTATTATTCTAAATTCACTTTCTGTTATATTATTTAAATCCTTTTTGATCAGCTCATTAGCTGTTGTTATTTCCTGGAGATTCTTCTGAGGGGAATTCTTCCGCTTGGTCATTTTGGATAGTCCCTGGTGTGGTGAGGACCTGCAGGGCACTTCCCCTGTGCTGTGGTGTATAGCTGGAGTTGGTGGGCGGAGCCGCAGTCAGACCTGATGTCTGCCCCCAGCCCACCGCTGTGTCCACAGTCAGACTGGTGTGTGCCTTCTCTTCCCCTCACCTAGGGGCGGGATTCACTGTGGGGTGGGGTGGGGTGGCCTGTCTGGGCTACTTGCACACTGCCAGGCTTGTGATGCTGGGGATCTGGCGTCTTAGCTGGGGTGGGTAGGCAAGGTGCACAGGGGCAGGAGGGGCAGGCTTAGCTCGCTTCTCCTTAGGTGATCCACTTCAGGAGGGGCCCTGTGGCAGCAGGAGGGAGTCAGATCCGCTGCCGGAGGTTTGGCTCCGCAGAAGCACAGAGTTGGGTGTTTGCGCGGAGCGAGCAAGTTCCCTGGCAGGAACTGGTTCTCTTTGGGATTTTGGCTGGGGGATGGGCGGGGGAGATGGCGCTGGCGAGCGCCTTTGTTCCCCACCAAACTGAGCTCTGTCCTCCGGGGGCTCAGCAGCTCTCCTTCCCTTTGTGCTCCAGCCTTCCCGCTTTCTGAGCAGAGCTGTTAACTTATGACCTCCCAGACGCTAAGTCGCGCTTGCTGTCGGAACACAGTCCGTCAGGCCCCTCCGCTTTTTGCAAGCCAGACTCGGGGGCTCTGCTTGGCCGGGGAGCCGCCCCTCCGCCCCGGCTCCCTCCCGCCAGTCCGTGGAGTGCGCACCGCCTCGCTGCCCTTCCTACCCTCTTCCGTGGGCCTCTCGTCTGTGCTTGGCTCCGGCGACTCCGTTCTGCTAATCCTCTGGCGGTTTTCTGGGTTATTTAGGCAGGTGTAGGTGGAATCTAAGTGGTCAGCAGGACGCGCGGTGAGCCCAGCGTCCTCCTACGCCGCCATCTTCCCTCCCCAATTCAATATGTGTTTCTTTATAGTCAAAGAAGTGTCAGCCTTAACACAAGGCATATTGTTCCCATACAGCCAACAAACTGATCACTGTTAAAAGGCAAGTCTGAGTGCATCCACTCCTGAAAGAAAACTCAAAGATTTTGACAGGTTCTGGAGTCTTCCACCACTGGCCTCTGTAACCCTCTTCTGTCAAAGTTTGTCAATTTTCTTCTCTAACACTATACACTGAGCTCACCAAACTTCTTTCCATTTATGGAACCTACTTTGCTCTTTCTGCCACTGAGCTTTTGCACATTCTGCTTTCTGTAATATTCTTCCTGCTTTTCATCGTGGGGCTAACTCCTACTGAGGCTGCATTTAGCTTAAGCCAGTGTTTCTCAAAATTTGTTGTATATTATAATCATCTGTATCACCTGTGAGAGCTTTTCATACTCTATACCAATTTAACCAAGATCTCCGAGGATGGAAGCCAGCCATCAGTAATTTTTAAAAATGGCCCATATGATTCTATTGTGCAGCCAAGTTGGGGAGCCAGTGGTTTACAGAGGTGTTTCTCACACTTGAATGTGCATAGGTATCACCTAGAGATATTGATGTAGATTCTGACTCAGTTCATCTGGGGTGAGATTTGAACTTCTACATTTCTAACAAGTTCCTAGGTAAGGCCAATAATGCTGGTCTGAGTAACCTTTGTTCCTCTAGGACAGTGGTTCTCAAAGTGTTTTCTCCAGGTCAGCACCATTGGCCTCATCTGGAAACATGTTAGAAATGCAAATCAGAAACTGGGGTGAGGGCCATTGTAATAAGCCTTGCAGGTAAGCCTATGTATACTCACATTTCTATTACTCTAGGAAAATACTCCTGAGATGCCAAGACTCAGTTGATTACTCTCTGTCTAGCCTCCTTTGTTTTTCCAGAGCAATCTGTGCTTCCTTCTGCTGTATCATAAATTATACGTACTGTTTAGTTGTATGTTCATTGGCCTATATCCCAAACTGGAGGGAAGAGCCTGTGATTGTTGGGCCCATGGGATCCCCATGACCTTGCACTGTGGTTGGCACCTAATAAGCACTCAGTAAATATTTGTTGAATGTATTACAGTACAGAAAGTTAAACTGCACCTCATTTGGTCATTTTTTCCAGGTAATTTCTTTGTAGCTGGCATAAAGAATGGCAAAAAGAGAAAGAACAAAGTTATAAAATACTTGCATCAAGGGCATCTTGACATCTGCACTCTGTCCAAGGAGTGGCCCTTAGAGGGCAGGGTTCAGGTTTCCATGATTGCTGTCTTGAGTGAAGCTACAAGTGGCAGTTTAATAAATACCTTTCTGTGAGGAGGGTGAGCCTGGCAAAAATAAAGATTGGTGAAAGGGGAGGGGCGGTTGTCTGGAAGACTTTCTGCAGAATTATCTAGCAGTAGTTTCTTCCCTTTTATCATGCAGCATGATGAAATGAGAGAGCAATCCAGATTCCTTTCACACTCCACTGTCTGAGGTTTTCTCCCTTATCTGATGGGTCATCTCCCAGATATTCCTCCCACTGGGAATATCTCCACTTCTGCCAGGGAGCAAAGGTGAAGGCCTACCTGCCCATTGCTAGGGCCCATAAGCACTGTTGTTTTTGTTTTTGTTTTTGTTTTTGTTTTTGTTTTTAGCAGTAAGATAAAAGGAGAGAGACTCTGGGAAGTCTCACTAGCAGAATCATTTTGGTTGGTATAATTCTGTTGGAAGATGTAGAATTACATCTATCAGGAGAGGCATAGCAGGCACCTATCATTTATCCCTGTCATCGCCAAATCTCAAGGCAAATGACCAGGCCCAACTCCAGGCCAATGAATTTAGATTCTCTGAGAACAGGGCCTGGATATCTTCATTTTTAAAAAAAAAAATTTTTTTTTCAACGTTTATTTATTTTTTGGGACAGAGAGAGACAGAGCATGAACGGGGGAGGGGCAAAAAGAGAGGGAGACACAGAATCGGAAACAGGCTCCAGGCTCCGAGCCACCAGCCCAGAGCCCGACGCGGGGCTCGAACTCACGGATCGCGAGATCGTGACCTGGCTGAAGTCGGACGCTTAACCGACTGCGCCACCCAGGCGCCCCATGGATATCTTCATTTTAATGTGCCTTGGGTGATTCTAACGTGCAGTTTAAGAACCATTAGCTTGAGGTTAAGACCAGGAAAGGGCTTACAAGTCACCTAACCCAATGCCAGACAATGGTTAAAATGAGTGAACTAGATCTCTATGCAGAACAAAACATCACAGTGTGGAGTGGAAAACAAACAAGATGCACAATACAAGTGCAATGAGATATAAATTATACAATGCACCCCCAATATTGTATATTCTCTCTATTGTTTATGTTTAGGTAAAAGTCTTCAAGTGGATTAGAAGAACTTGCTTTAATTTCTTTCAGGTAGTTGCCACTGGGGGAGGAGATGGGGCTAGGAAGCAAGGAGGAAGGGGTTAAAAGGGGAGTCCATTTTGTCTTGCTTTATTTCATTTATATTTTAAAAACAGGTCTTGAAACAAACATTACAACATGTTAACAATGAAAAAAAAATGTTAACAATGGTCTCTTTTGGCTGGAAGGTTTGTACACAATTATATTCTTTTGTACTTTTTATTTTTTCAAAATGTTCTTAAAACAAAAATGATAATTTTAAAAATAAAGATCTAGCACCCAGCGTTTTCTGAATGAGCACTATGAGGCCCGGAAGTGTAAGTGACGTGATAACTGTATCAGTGGCATGGCTTCTAGACTCCCACCTGAGGTCTCTGCCATCCGTCTCTGCTGAGTCACAGATCATCCTGCCTGGAGATCCCTTCTCTGCGCCCTCGCAGCATCCCCTTAACCTCCTCTGGTAGTGGATCGCAGCCTCCCCCACGTAGGGGTTCTCTGCTCGGCTAGGCTCCGTGTCTGCAGGCAGCTTTCTCCGTCTGGGCCTCTTTCTAGCGCAGGGCATTCAGCAGTGAAGGCTCGCCAAGGCCCCTGGGCTCCTCCGGGGCATGTCGGCGCGACCCCGCTAGGCTGTCGCAGTAGCTACAGCAGAGGCAGCCTCAGATGGGCGTTCCCGGGCGGGAACCTTGCAAGGAAGGCATCAGTTTGCTTGTATGCAAGCTGAAAAGTCCCCTGTGAAGGCAGCGACTCAGACCTAAAGCTGGATGAATGTGCTTCGCTGCAGAGCACGCAGCTTGATTATTGCTCTGGGCAGAGAAAAGGCATTGAAATGAAATCTAGAGACTGAAGAGATCTGCTTTTTTGATTTGGGTTCTTCCAGAATTTTGCAGGCTACAGCCTGCCCTCGCCAAAGCAAAAATCTCCCTGTGATCCTAGCAAAAATTTTGGGGTGCCAGTGACACATAGTATTTTCCTCTTAATAAAAAGCGAACGCACAGCAGTAGCACATACTGGGTACTCACCGCCCTCCCCCCCCCCCCCCCCCCCCCCGCATGTTCTGATTTGGTTGGCTCACCTGTCACTGAGCTATTTGAATGCGCTGGGTTTCCCCTCTTCTTTAGCAAGCC
Source organism: Puma concolor (assembly GCF_028749965.1). Taxonomy (NCBI): domain Eukaryota; kingdom Metazoa; phylum Chordata; class Mammalia; order Carnivora; family Felidae; genus Puma; species Puma concolor. Next base: position 21,431,479 of record NC_141677.1, read on the forward strand.
CTGGTGTAAAAGCAAGCCAGTGCCTGTGAACAGTTGAGAAGCCATGTTCATCAAGTAGGGGTACAATCTGACATTATACCAGAACCCATCAGAGGCTTTCATGGATAAATAACTGTAAAAGCAGAGAGGGGCATTTGATAACTTCTATGGCTGCTTAATGTGAGTAGAAACCACAAGGTGAAAAAAGAGACAAGGATGGATAAGCTTGTGTTTCCCTTTCTTGCTTTCGAAGAATTTGACAATAACTGCCAAGTACTCCCTGGGGACAGTGCTCTTAGGGGCAAGTAGGATTCTGGTCTGAGGAAAGAGGAAGAGAGTCACATAATTAATGAAGGAAAAGCAGAAACTGGGGGCAGGGCCACACATTTTGTGCAGGAATTCAAAGCACAGAAGTCCCATGGAAGGGAAAGGCGAAGAAGCCCTTAATCCCGTATCCCTAGAGGAGGAACTGGAGAAAGTAAGATGAAACAGGATCCCCAACCAAAGTGTCTGAACAGAAAATAGGGAGGTGGAAGCATCTGCTTCATTTTTGAACCTGTGTCTCCCAGGATTTTGCCAGCTCCAGCAATTGAACTTAAGTGGTATTCTAGGCATCAGAGTGTTTTATTGCTGGATTGCAGTAGGAGGAATTTTCCTTAATGCCTAGACAGAGGAAGACATTGACTAATGCAGAGACATAAGATAGAGATCCATTTGCATGCCAGCTTTAGCTGAGTGGTAGTGGTTGGCTGGAGCATTCGGGCAGGAAGGGTTTTAAGGCCAGATCCAGGCTCTAAGTGGGAAACAGTGCCTGACTGATTAATAATGTCTGTTTTGGATGTGGGATGCTAAGGGCAGTACGTGCTCTTCCTATTTGTCATCTCTGCTTTGAGATGCTTTTCCTTCTGTAGTGGCACTGCATCAATGCAATGATATAATAATGTATATCAATGTAATAATCTCAATGTGATAATTTTTGCTTTAGAGTCTTGGGCTAAGACGATTTCAGCCTAAAAGGGAAGGCAAAACAGGTCAGTAATGCTGTTTCTTCCCCTAAGTCTGCTAGGTCGTGCAGAATTGGCCAAGTTGATTCAAGTTTCATTGAAATGCTCTTCTACTGGCTTGCCTCAGTGACCAAAATGTCTACAGACCTTTGTTCTTAGGTCCATCCTCTGAAAATTAAACAGACCCCATTACTTAGGCTCATCTTTCCAAAATTAAGCAACCAGCAATTTGCTATATGGCTAAAATAAATGTTCAGTGAATAAGTCTACTTTTAAGGGTCTGATATAGGCAGTTTTGTGCACAAATCCAATTACTCAATGGGTCCTCGGGCTTCTCCAGCACTAATAACAGTTATGGTGCAATAAATAAGGAAAAGAAGCTGGAACAGAACTCTGCCTCCAGTGTCTTGCTGCCTGTGAGAGGAAGGAAATACCCAGAAAGGATGACTCAGTCCTTGAATACAGAGAGAGATGACTCTGGAGAGAAAAGAATATGGGAGGAACACAAGTCCTTATTGCAGACATCCCCACTTGACAAAAATGTGAAATGTCTTTAGACCCCGTGATAGGCCGAATAATGGGCCTCCTAAAGACATCCAGATCCTAATCCCTGCTCCCTGTACATGGTAAAAAGAACTTGGCAGGTGTCAGTTAAGGTCCTTGAGATGGTGAAATTATCTTGGATTATCTGAGTGGGTCCAATGTAATCCCAAGTGTCCTCATAAGAGGGAAGCAGGAAAATCAGAGTCAGTGAAGGAGATGTAATAATGAAAGCAGATATGAGAGTGACCAGGGACCATCGGGCAAGAGATATGGGTAGCCTCTAGAAGCTAGCAAAGGTGATGAAGATTCTTTCCTAGAACCTCCGGAAGGAACACAATACTACAGACCCATTTTACACTTCTGATCTCCAGAACTGTAAAAGAATAGTATGTGTTGCTTTAAGCTACTAAACTTAGGGCATTTTTAAAAAGGATATAATGCGATTTCTCTATATTTTTTCATTTTAATTCCTGTATAGTTACTATTCAGTGTTCTATTAGTTTCAGGTGTACAATATAGTGATTCAACACTTCCATATACCATCCGGTGCTCATCACAAGTGCCCCCCTAAATCTCCATCACCTGTTTAACCCATTTTCCGTCCTCACTCTGGCAACCATCAGTTTGTTCTCAAGAGTTGAGTCTATTTCTTGGTTTCTCTCTCTCTCTCTGTCTGTCTGTCTCTCTCTCTCTCTCTTTTTCTCCATTAATCGTTTGTTTTGTTTCTTAAGTTCCACATATGAGTGAAATCATATGGTATTTATTTATCTCTGACTGACTTATTTCACTTAGCATTATACTATCCAGCTCTATCCATGTTGTTGCAAATGGCAAGATTTCATTCCTTTTTCATGGCTGACTAAAATTTCATTGTGTGTGTGTGTGTGTGTGTGTGTGTGTGTGTGTGTATGTGTATGACACTTCTTTTTTATCCATTGATCTATCCATGGACACTTGGACTGCTTCCATAATTTGGCCATTGTAAAATATGCTACTGTAAACATAGGGTGTATGTATCCCTTTGAATTAGTGTTTTATATTTTTGAAGGTAAATACACAGTAGTGTGATTATTGGATCATAGAGGATTTCTACTTTTAACTTTTTGAGGAATCTACATACCATATTCCAGAGTGGCTGCACCAGTTTGCATTCCTACCAACAGTGCAAGAGGGTTTCTTTTTCTCCACATTCTCATCAACACTTGTTGTTTCTTGCGTTTTTGATTTTAGCCATTCTGACAGGTGTGAGATGATATTTCATTGTAGTTTTGATTTACATTTTCCTGATGATGAGTGATGTTGAGTATCTTTTCATGTGTCTGTTGGCCTTCTGGATGACTTCTTTGGAGAAATGTCTGCTTATGTCTTCTGCCTATTTTTAATTGGATTGTTTGTGGGTTTTGGTGTTGGGTTGTATAAATTATCTTTTTAAATTTTTATTTATTTATTTTGAGACAGAGAGTGCGAGTGGAGGAGGGACATATGAAGAGGAACAGAGAGAATTCCAAGCAAAGCCACGCTGTAAGTACTGAGCCCTATGTGGGACTTGATCCCACAGACTGTGAGATCATGACCTAAGGCAAAATCAAGAGTTGGATGCTTAACTGACTGAGCCACCCAGGCATCCCAAGTTGTATAAACTCTTTATTTTTTTAATTTTTAAAAATTATATTTATTTATTTTGAGAGAGAGAGACACACAAAGCACGAGCAGAGGAGGGGCAGAGAGAGAGGGAGACACAGAATCCGAAGCAGGCTCCAGGGTTTGAGCTATCAGTGCAGAGCCAGATGTGGGGCTTGAACCCACAAGCTGTGAGATTATGACCTGAGCCAAAGTCAGACAATTAACCAACTGAGCCACCCAGGCATCCCTATAAATTCTTTATATATTTTGGACACTAACTCTTTATTGGATATTTCATTTGCAGATATCTTCTTTCATTTTGTAGGTTGCCTTTTAGGTTAATTGTCTGCTTTGCTGTGAAGAAGGTTTTTATTTTGATAAGTATTCCCAACAGTTCATTTTTGCTTTTGTTTCTCTTGCCTCAGGAGACATAACTGGAAAAATGTTTCTATGGCTAATGTCTGAGACACTACTGCCTGTGCTCTCCTCTAGGATTTTTATGGTTCCAGGTCTCACATTTAGTTTTTTAATCCATTTTGAGTTTATTTTTTGTATATGGTGTAAAAAAGTATCCAGTTTCCTTCTCTTGCATGTAGCTGACCAATTTTTTCAACACCATTTGTGGAAGAGACTATCTTTTTCCCATTGGATATTCTTTCCTGCTTTGTTAGAGATTGATTGACATTATAGTTGTGGGTTCATTTCTTGATTTCTATTCTGTTCTATTGATCTATTTGTCTATTTTTGTGCCAATGCCAAACTGTTTTGATTGTTACAGCTTTGTTATATAACTTGAAGCCTGAAATTATGATACCTCCAGCTTTGATTTTCTTTTTCAAAATTGCTTTGGTTATATGGGGTTTTATGGTTCCATATACATTTTAGGATTGTTTGTTCTAGTTCTCTGAAAAATGCTGTTGATATTTTGATAGGGATTGCATTAAATGTGTAGATTGTTTTGGGTAGTATAGACATTTTAACAATATTGATTCTTCCCATCCATAAGCATGAAATCTCTTTCTATTTCTTTGTGTCATTTTCAATTTCTTTCATCACTGGTTTGTAGTTTTCAGAGTATAGAATTTTTACCTCATTAGTTAGATTTATTCCTAGGTATCTTATTATTTTGGGCACAATTGTAAATGGTATTGTTCTCTTAATTTCTCTTTCTGTTGCTTCATTATTAGTGTATAGAAATGCAACAGATTTCTGTATGTTGGTTTTGTATCCTGTGACTTTACTGAATTCATTTATTCGTTCTAATACTTTTTGGTGGAGTCCTTGGGTTTTCTACATATAGTATCATGCCATCTATAAACAGTTAAAGTTTTACTTTTTCCTTACCAATTTGGATGCCTTTTATTTTTGTTGTCTAATTGCTGTGGCTAGGACTTCCAGTACTATGTTGAAAAAAAGTGGTGAAAAAAAAAAAAAGAAAAAAAGTGGTGAGAGTGTATACCCTTGTGTTGTTCCAGGCCTTATTGTATGATGTCACTGTGTGTTTTATTATGTTAAGATATGTTCCCTCTAAAACTACTTTTTATTAAAAAAATTTTTAATGTTTATTTGTAAGAGAGAGAGAGACAGAAAGACAGAGACAGAGGGTGAGTGGGCAAGCGGGAGAGCGAGAGGAAGACACACAACCTGAAGCAGGCTCCAGGCTCTGAGTTGTCAGCACAGAGCCCAATGTGGAGCTTGAACTCACAAACCGTGAGATCATGACATGAGCTGAAGTCGGACACTTAACCTACTGAGCCACCCAGGTACCCCTAAACCTACTTTTTAGAGGGCTTTTTATCATGAATGGATGTTGTACTTTCTCAAATGCTTTTTCTGATCTATTGAAATGGCCATATGGTTTTTATCCTTTCTCTTATTGATATGATGTATCATGTTTATTGATGTGTGAATATTGAACCACTCTTGCATCCCAGGAATAAATCCCAGTTGATTGTGGTATATGGTTTTTTAATGTATTGTTGGATTCTGTTTGCTAGTATTTTGTTGAGGATTTTTGCATCTATATTCATCAGAGATACTGGCCTATAATTCTTTTTTCTTTCTTCTTTTCTTTTCTTTTCTTTCTTTCTTTCTTTCTTTCTTTCTTTCTTTCTTTCTTTCTGGTGTCTTTATCTGGTTTGGATATTAGGGCAATACTTGCCTTGTAGAATGAATTTGGGAGTTTTCCTTCTTCTATTTTTGGAATATGTTGAATGGAATAGGTATTAACCCTCTTTAAATATTTGGTAAAATTCCCCTCTAAAGGCATCTGGTTCTGGACTTTTGTTTGTTGGGAGATTTTTGATCACTGATACAATCTCCTTGCTAGTACTTGTCTGTTCAAATTTTCTATTTCCTCTTGCTTCAGTTTTGGTTGGTTATATGTTTCTAAACATTTATCCATTTCATCTAGGTTGTCTAATTTGTTTTTCATAATATTCTCTTACAATTGTTTGTATTTCTGTGGTGTTGGTTGCTATTTCTCCTCTTTCATTTCTGAATTTTTTGGATTCCTCTCTCTCTTTCTCCCTCTCACCCCGCCTCCCCCCATCTCTTTGGTGAGTCTGGATAGAAGTTTATCAATTTTGTTAATCTTTTCAAAGAACCAGCTCCTGGTTTCATGGATATGTTCTATTGTTGTTGTTGCTATTGTTGTTTTTAGTTTCTATATCATTTATTTCTGCTCTAATCTTTATTATTTCCTTCCTGCTGCTGGTATTGTTTATTCTTTTGTTTATTCTTCTTTTTCTAGCTCCTTTAGGTGTAAAGTTAGGTTGTTTATTTGAGATTTTTCTTGCTTCTCGAAGCAGACCTGTATTGCTACAAGCTTCCCTCTTAGAACCACTTTTCCTGCATCCCAAAGGTTTTGGACGCTGTGTTTTCATTTGTGTTTGTTTCCATGTACTTTTTGATTTCTTCTTTGAATTCTTGGTTGGTGCAGTCATTACTTAGTAGTATATTATTTAAACTCCATGTATTTGTGGTCTTTCCAGATTTCCTTCTTATGGTTGCTTTAGAATTTCATAGCATTGTGGTCAGAATAGATGCATGGCATTACTTCAATCCCTTTGAATTTATTGAGGCTTATTTTGTGGCCTATTGTAATCTATTCTGGAGGATTTTCCATGTGCACTTGAAAAGAATGTGCATTCTGTTGTCTTAGGATGGAATGTTCTGAATATATCTGTTAAATTGATCTGGTCGTTTGTCACTCAAAACCACTGTTTCCTTATTTGTTTTCTGTTTGGATGATCTGTCCATCAATGTAAGTAGGGTGTTAAAGTCCCCTACTATTATTATATTATTATAGATTAGTTTCTTTATGTTTGTTATTAAGCATTTTATATATTTCGGTGCTTTCATGTTGGGTGCATAAATATTTATAATTGTTATATCTTCTTGTTCAATTGTCCCCTTTGTAATTATATGGTGATTTTCTTTGTCACTTTTTACAGACTTTGCTTTAAAGTTTATTTTGTCTGATGTAAGTATTGCTACTCTGGCTTTGGCTTTCTGTTGACATCCATTTGCATGATAAATGTTTCTCCATCCTCTCACTTTCAATCTGCAGGTGACTTTAGGTCTGATGTGAATCTCTTGTAGGCAGCGTAGGGATGGATCTTATTTTTTTGTTTTTGTTTTTTTAATCCACTCTGTCATCCTGTGTCTTTTTATTGGAGCATTTAGTCTATTTACATTCAAAGTAACTATTGACAGGGGTGCCTGGGTGGCTCAGTTGGTTAAGTGTCTGACATTTGATTTTGGCTCAAGTCATGATCTCCTGGTTTGTGAAATTGAGTCTTGCTTCGGGCTCTGTGCTGACAGTGCAGAGCCTGTTTGGGATTCTCTCTCTCCTCCCCTACAAAACCTACAAAAACAATCACAAAACAAGTAACAAAATGGCAATAAATACATTTCTATCAATAATTACTTCGAAAATTTTTTTAACAGTTCACGCTTATTTATTTTGAGAGAGAGAGAGCATCTGAGCAAACAGGGGAGGGGCAGAGAGAGAAGGAGAGAGAGAAGCCTAAGCAGTCCTCTTGCTGTCAGCATGGAGCCTGACACAGGTATTGATCTCATCAACTATGAAATCATAACCTGACCCAAAATCAAGAGTTGGACGCTTAACTGACTGAGCCACCCAGGCACCCCTGTGTTTCCTTTTTTTTTTTTTTTTTTTTTACTCTCACTTATGGTTTTTGTTTTCCACTCACAGAGTCTCCCTAAACATTTCTTGTAGGGCTGGGGTAGTGGTCATGCACTTTATTTGTCTGGGAAAATCCTCATCTTTTCTTCTATTCTGAATGATAATCTTGCTAGATAAAGTATTCTTGGCTGTGCATTTTTCCCTTTCAGTACTCTGAATACTTCATGCTGAAATTTTCTGCTGGAAAATAAGCTGATCACTTTATGTGGTTTCCTTTGTATATAAATGTCTTCTTTTTTCTTGCAACCTTTAAAATTCTTTATCACTATGTTTTGACATTTTGATTACTATGTTTTGGTGTGGACATCTTTGAGTTTAATTTGTTGGGGGAATCTCTGTGTCTCCTGAATCTGGATCTCTGTTCCCCCCCCACCCCCCCAGCTACACACATACATTTGGGAATTTTTTGTCTATTATTTCTTCAAACAAATTTTCTGTCTTCTCCTTCTGTCTCTTCTCCTTCTGGGATCCTTATAATGTGACTGTTATATGCTTGATGGAGTCACTGAGTTCTCTAAATCTATTCTCATTATGCATTATTTGTCTCTTACTTGTTGATCTTGATTGATTTCCATTACTCTATCCTTCAGGTCATTTATATATTCCTCTGCTTTCTGTTGCCTACTATTTATTCCATCTATTATATTTTTTTTTTAATTTTTTTTTTTCAAAGTTTATTTATTTTTGGGACAGAGAGAGACAGAGCATGAACGGGGGAAGGGCAGAGAGAGAGGCAGACACAGAATCGGAAACAGGCTCCAGGCTCTGAGCCATCAGGCCAGAGCCTGACGCGGGGCTCGAACTCACGGACCGCGAGATCGTGACCTGGTTGAAGTCGGACGCTTAACCGACTGCGCCACCCAGGCGCCCCTATATTTTTAATTTCATTTACTGAATTATTCATCTATGATATGTTATTTTTTTATCTCTTTGTCAAGGGTCTCACTGATGTCCTTCACCCTTTTCCAGTGAGTATCTTCATGCTCATTACCTTAAATTCTGTGTTAAGCATATTACTTTATTTCTATTTCATTTAGATCTCCTGCTGATTTTTCCTGTTTTTTCATTTGGGACATATTTCTCTGTCTCCTCATTATGTCTATCTTTCAGTGTCTATTTCTGTATGTTAGGAAAGTCAGCTATACCTTCTGGTCTTGAAAGAAATGGTTTTATGAAGGAGAGGTCCAGTGCAGTGTCTCCTGTTCACCAGAACCTGGAACTTCAGGGAAATCTGCTTTATGCATTGCTTACATCCTGCTATTGTGTCCTAGTCACTTTTCCTATTGGTCCAGATATCTGCAGAGACTTTCTGCCTCTTGTGGGCTGTGCTTGCTTTCTGTGATGTTAGTGAGACCTAGGTAGGTTGGCTCTGGGGGATCATGACCACAGAAGGCTTTGGGGCAATGCAGAAGAGTTAGCAAAATTTGCTCTAGCCACTAGTCCTAGGCTTGATCACCTGGAGCATGGTGGCAACCTGTGGTAGGGTGTGGCATGCAGCAATGGTGGGGGCCTGGGGCACCCTTCATCTGTGCTTGTGGCAGCTGAGCATGACCTGTGGCATTGTGTGCAGTGGCTGGGCACAGGGTGGGATGGCTGGGGTGGGATGACTGGGGGGGGGGGGTGACGTCTATGCATGTAGTGGCTGGGTGGGTGTGCATGGCATTAGCAAAATTTGTGCTGAGCCACTCACTATTCCTAGGCCAGATCCTCCGATGCGTGGTGGCTGCTGAGGGTCCAGCACAAGGAGATGGTGGTTGGGTGGGGCACATGTAGAGTTAAGAAAATTTGCCCTGAACCTAGGGCCAAAGCCAGCAGGCTTGTAGCAGGTTGGTCCTCAGGAGAACTCATGGGCAGGTTAAGTAGCAAGTATCTGTGCAACACTGCTTCCTATAGGTGGCTCTGTGTTTTTGCTGGGGCAAGGAAGGAAAATGGCACTTGCCAGCTCCTTTGTTCCTAGAAAAGCTCCCCACCAACACATTCTAAAATTAGTATAAGCAGATCTCCCTCCCATTGTGCAAATGGTTGCTTATCCTTGGGTTGTTGTCTCTTTAAGGACAGGCACCTGGCTATCGCAGGGCCTTCCAGCTCCCCCAGTGCTAAATTAGCTGACTTTTAAAGCTCCAGGATCCAAGTCCTGCTCCTCATACACACTCACAGAATTCAGCCTTTCTTGTTTTCAAGGCCAGACATTGTGGGGATTTGTTTTCTCCATGTGGGCTTCCTGGTGTTTTCCCCTGAACACAACTACAGCTCCCTCCCTCCTGCAGGCAGCTCTGGCCTGACCACCCTTTCTGCCCTTCCCAAAGGCTCTGGTGCAGCCTCTTCTCTACCTTTAGTTGTAAAGTTTGCTCTACCAATCTTTGGATTGCTCTCTGGTTTATTTACTTAGATGTGAGTGATATCTAGTTGTAAATGTGGGGCAAGGTGAGTTTAGTGTCCTCCTACTCTACCATCTTCACAGCTTCTTTCAGATAATCTCTTGTGGCAATTTGTTATAGCAGAAATAAGAAACTAAGAGAGTGCCCTGGCTAATTTATGAAGTGTCTCCTCCATTCCTACAGCTTCAGGCTTCTGGTATGATCATTCCTATAAATATCTGTTCTTAGGAAAGAAGTCCCCATCATGTGTCAAGTAGAGTGAATTTTAGTCACAATTTTCAATCAACTTCAGCAGTATTTGACTGATGGCAAATTTTGTCCATGTTAAAGGAATCCTAAGTACAAGTACCCATTCCTAATCCCTGTACATGTAAGGCTGCCAGTTTAGCACCCAGGGTAGGAAGAATCTTTGAGGTGGGAAATGCCTAAAATTCAGCCTGTGAATTGTGTTTGCCATAAGGTATAATAAAACCTGCAATTTTAAATAATTTTTGATTGCCCTCTGTCAGTTACCAGGCTGTAAGACCCATCTTTATATTAACTCTCCATCTATCACATTGAAGGAAGGAATTACTTTAGTTGGACATATGAATAAAAACATTGGTATTTTTTTAATGTAGTTAACTTGAAATACATTGAAAATTTCCTTCAAAGAATTAGTTTGTAGATTCCATGAGGCTAGGACTGGCCCTGTATTTTTTTTTTTAAGTTTATTTATTTATTTTTGAGAGAGAGAGAGAGAGAGAGTGAGCAATCATGAGTAGGGGAGGGGCAGAGACAGAGAGGGAGGCAGAAAATCCCTCATGTGGGGGCTCGAATAGTCAAACCATTAGAGCATGACCTGAGCCCAAATCAAGAGTTGGATGCTTAACTGACTGAGCCACTCAGGCACCCAAGAACTGGCCCTATATTTAACCTTCAATGAGTTCTAGAAACTAACTGAGCATCTAACACAGAGTAGACATTCAAAAAATAAATACCAGTTGATTAAATCAATGAATTAAAAAATAAATATTTGCTGGTGATCATTCACTACATGGAAAATAACACATGTAGAAAATACTAGAGACTATTGTTGATTTTTTGCAAGAAATATAGTGGTCTTTAAATGGAAGAAAAATAGATTTCTCTGCATATGATCTTTGGTATAATAACAGGAGATTTTAATTTTCTCCTTTATTCTTGTCTGTGTTTTTAAATTTTGCATATTGAATACAATTTACATTTATAATCAGAAAAACAGTTGTTTTTTAAAAATTAGATCCTTAGGGAATATGGTTAGTTGGCTAGCATTGGTTGACTTTCCTTGGGGAGGAGTTTAGTTGTCAGAGGGAGGCATTAAGCTTATAAATATACTTGATTTACTTTATAAATATATATAAATATAAATATATAAATAAATATACTTTATAAATATATAAATAAATATATAAATAAATATACTTTATAAATATACTGATTTACTTTATAAATATACTTGATTTACTTGATTTACTGATTTCTGGTTCTCTTACAGAAAAAGTGACATGTGGAAATAGCCAGGGGATATGGTTTAGTGTTATGGTAAGGAGCAATGACTGGAGTCTGTCCCTTACTAGCTGTTTGACTGTGAGGCAGTTACCTAACTTCTCTCAACTTGGATGTTCTCATCTATAAAATGGGGTAAACATACTTTACAGGACTATTTAGAGGTTAAATGAGATTTAGGTTGTAAATCATTTAGCCCCATGCTTGGCACATTATGAGTACTCAATACACGTCAGCTCTTATGGCTTTTATTATGAACAAATTGAACATCTGTGGCCTTGATGCTGACATTTTCTGCTGATATGCAAACTGATGCACTGAAAAGTGCACACAAATGGATGGCCCTGAGAATTCCTGTATTTTGTTTTATTTTATTTTATTTTATTATTTTATTTTATTTTATTTTATTTTATTTTATTTTATTTTTGGCAATGATTAGGAATGACACAGTGATTAGGTGGTTAGAGGACATTATTAACCTCTCTGGCTCTCAACACTTTTCTGTAAGAGAATGAGATAGAATTGGAAGACCTTTAAGATTCCTCCTTGCTCTAAGATGTTATGTTAATAAGATTTATTTTTGCATTTGAAACCTTCATTTGAAGGACAATGACTTTCCATAAAATTTACTTTTTCTTATGAACTGCAATCTATTCTCTCCTACAATCTATTATCTCAGATGAATATCTGGGAATATAATAATAAGAAAGATCTTGGTATCTGGCCAAATGTCTTTGCTGGAGGTAAACTCTAATTTTTTTTTTGGTCGTTGTTATTTGGGAAAATTAAATTATATTTTTCTTGGAAATGGACTAGAGGATGAGGAGGGCTAGGAATGAAAAAAACAAGAGCATGAATTGTTAAAGTGAGTGAAATCTAATTATTTCAAGGTAAGCAATGTCCAACTTTGTGATGGAGAAATTTTAGATTGTACCTCATTAAAAATGTATAGTAATTTTTTTTATAGATGACTGCCCCATGGCTGCCCAGGACTACCAATTATGGTGCCACCTTGTGTAATTGCTCACTCTGTCGCTTATCCTTCTCATCAAAACTTACCTGCCTAATGTATTATTCCCCCTAGGGCCTTGCCTCTAGTTACTATGGCAACTCCTGGCTAATCTAAGCTTACTATGCCCTTCCTGCTTTCTCAAGCAAGAAGGATGTCTGGAGACAATCTCTTCCTGGAAGTGAAATGACATTAATGGGGGAATCTCAAATTAATACTGAAAGAATGATATTCTGAAACGAGTAACCAGTGGTACCTCTCAAATTGCAACATGGAAACAGTCTTCCTCCCTACCTACATGGTGCCTTGTAATTTTTGCTCTTTTGCTAAACATCTATGTCCTATCTGCTGTTGTAACAATGACATGCTGGGTGTGGTCTGTCCTATAGAGAGCTACTGAAATGTTGTGACTGCATGGATGATATTCAAATCCAATCAACCAGCACCTCTTCCTGGACTCTCACTAATGTAAGAAGAAATGACACTGGAGTAAAGTAAAACAGAAACAAAAACAAAATAACTGCCGCCACCCCCTGCCCCCCAAAAAAAACCTCTCAGTAAATAAAACCTCTGTCCCTTTCTCATCTTGCACCTAACTTCTTTTACACATGAAGGAGGTATTATCAAACCACAATCCCCCAGAGCTGTGCTGTCTTGGAGATGCTAAATTGCAAAGTGGAAATATCTCAGTGTTAAGGAGTAAGAGAGCTCTGGATGTGGAATGAACACAAGGCAAAGTAACCTTTGGCAAAATACTGCAGTATCTCATTAGTCTCATTCACTGGTATCCTGGTTCTAAGATCTCTAATCTCAGGTACTCAGACTTCCAAACTCTCCTTCTCCACAACACTATTTCCTAGTTGACATGCACCAAAGAAAAGTAAATGACTAAAAACAGTTTAATGTTACCCATCCCCAGAGGTATTTGCATTTTGACCAGAAATAGAGAGGCAGTTCAAAATATAGAATTTAACCGTAGAAGCAGGAGAAGATGGGATAGAATTAGAGATAGAGATGATTCTATAGTACAGTAACCTACAATGAATCCCATCTGCACTTCTGCTTTTGGGTAACTTACTTAACCTCTCTAAAGTTTCATTTTCTTACCTATATTAGGAATTATAATTGTTCCTATCTCACAGAGGATGTTCTGAAGATTGAATTATATTATCCATATAAAGTGTCAAAGGATCGAGTAAATGCTTAATAAATGATGGTTCTTATTATAAATAAAGGTTTAAGGGAAGGAAATTAAGACTGATTGTGGAATTTAAAACATCCTTTATTCATTTATTCAACAAGTACTTATTGAGAACCTGTCAAATGTGTCTAAGCACTGTTCTAACTTCTGGGCTGGGAGAACAGCAGTGAATAAGATGGGCTAATGCTCTGCCATTACTGAGCCTACATATTAGTGGGAGGGGAGGCAGATAATTAATAAATATATGTATAATATAGTTGCAGGTAATGATAAGTTCTATGAAGTAAAACAGGCATGACAAGGAGATAAATGATGATATAGAGGGAAGCTATTTTAGATGGAATGGTCAGGAAAGATTATCTTTGAGGAGGGGGCATGTGCACAGGGCTTTAAATGAAATATGAGAGTAAGGAAGATGAGGCTTTTTTGGAAAGACTCAGCAAATTGGTCACGTTTCGTTGGATTGCTTATTTTTCTGGGAATATCCTGCTACCTCTAGAATTATATATATGGAAAATAACTGGGCTAAAGGTAAGATAGATCTTGGATCTGAAGTTAGGGCTAGGTGAAAGAAGGAAGCCAGAATTTTCTGAGTTCTTATTGCCAACGGCTACTCTCTGCTTTAAACAGGTTCATTTTGTCCTCTAACCATGTAATCACTCTCTCATTTTCCAGAACAGCCCATGATATAATTATTACTCTCCCACTGTGGTAGCTGAGCCTTGAGAATTTTCAGCAACTTGTCCCCAAATAATATAGGGCTGAAGCGGAATTCAGCTAGATCCCACCAATCACTGGCAAATTCTCCAGACAGTATTAGGACATAGCAGGACTATGCCCTGAAATGCCTTGGAAAAGTGGTTATCTCCCACCCAAAACATATGGTTGTGTGCTCATTGAGAATGTATCCAAAAGTTCCAAGCCTTTACTCAGCACAAGCATAGGTTACAGCAATATGGCCTTGAGCCATCTTTAAAAAGAGTATGGCTCCTACTTAAAAGCAGACAGCTGCCCAGTTCTAGATTCAACCAGGAGAGAGCTAGCGTGTTGGCATTCCATTGCTACAAGATGACGTTCTATAGCTACCTTCCAATGCCAATATTTGTGGGCTCAAAGAATTTCAAAGAAGAACAGCTGTTCTGCTGTATGGAGTTTTCAGAGGAGTTAATGATTTCTTGAATGTGCAGTTAAGTGGAAGATTGCTAACATATGGATCTTTGGTCACCTGTAGGAGACATAGGTAAAAAAAAATAACTTTTTTATTGTGTAAATAAATGCACAAGCAAGTGATTATAAAACAAAGAAAAAAAAAGCTTGACACTTAGGAAACTCCACACTTATTTAAGATGCTGCTTTTGCTTAAAATATTCTTCCTGCCATTTTATCTTGTCTTTTCAATCTATGAGGTAGGGGATTTTATCCCCTTTATGCAGATGGAGAATCTGAGATGTAGAAACATTTGCTGAGTTAGGTAATATTAGTCATCCAGCTAGGTTAGATTTGAGCCCATATCTGTCCAGATGTACCTAAATCTCTACTCTTCAAAGCTATCTCTTTTGTAATTTACCTTCAGAATAGGCAGCATATTCTTTCAAATAACACTACTGGTAGCTGACTATTATCCTTTCAAGGTAGATTTAATTTTGGAGAGTCAAATTCATCGGAAGTCACGACTGAGTAGATGATCATTTTGTATGATGCCATTTTTGTTATTTCAACAACAAAAAACAAGAAGGACAAGACAACTTTTCATTCATCTTTGCTTTTCTCTAGTACAATAGCAGTGTGTATTTTTTTATTAAAAATTGTTGAAATAATGGATGTATCATCAGCTGTCTGTACTTAGCATTTATTTGTTGAATGGATTTTCTGTTAGAGAGAACCTTGAAAGAACAGGTATTAGGACAGGTGAGTTTTTATTGTAGGGGTAGGATGCAGAAAGATTAAACCTCAGTGGACTAGTTCCAGGAAGGGAATGGAGGGGAGGAAAGGGGGTGGAGGGAAGGTAGACTAGGGCTAGAGGTGGGGAGTATGAGAGCAATGATGACTTGCAATGTAGTACTAGACCTAGTCCTGCATTGTAGGGACTAGACCCTACAAGGGGCTGAAGGGTAGAGTATAGAAGGGCTAGGGAAACTTGCCTTCACAATCTTAAGAGAGGAAAACACTCTAGGAGTAAAATATAGTAAAATGTTACATTAAATTGTACTTCCAGTAACTACTTAGTGCTTCATAAGAGGTCATGATAACCTCATTTTGCCTCAGAGAGGACTATTTTTCTCACCTGATTCACCATGGAATTAACTCCACCTAAAATATAAATCCCTCTGTTTTTTGAGAGCCTTAATAACCTCCCTACTTAGTTGTGGTTGTTGAAGAATGATGATCTATAACCTCATCCATCACCAATACCAACAAAAAGAAAGTAATTAATAAGTGTCTGAATATGCTTTAATTTATTCAGGCTACTCAGTTTCATGAAGTAGAGACATGTAGGCTTCTCTTTCCAGTTAAATGTTTACTGAGAGCAAGTAAGTACATGTTAAATCACAGAATTCTAAAAACATACACATAGAAACATGTACACTTTACCTTAAGTAGGGGATAATTTTTGGAAATGGAACTTCAATAACATTTGTGCATCTATAAAAAGCAACTCCAATTTTAGTGAGCCACCTAGAATATGTTATAAAATGTCAGCTTATAACTAATTCAAAATACTCTGTCATTAAATCATGTAATGATGCTTTGTGAACATATATAAGCTTAATTGGGAGATGAAACTAAGGAGATTGAGATCCAGACTGCTGTAAATAAAATAAGTTAGCAGCTCCTGCAGTCTAAATTTAGATCATTGGGTAATATTGCAAAGTTTCTAAGGTTTATTCTGAATTGAAAGCCTCTCTCTTTTGTGTGAAGACAACAAAAAGATTATTAAGTCTCCCAACAGGAAGATCTTGAGAATTTCAGGCCTATGGGATCTCTGTTATTAGTCGGTATAGGATTGGCATGTCAACTGACGCAGCAATCAGTGAGCTGCTCGGTTTGCAGTGGATGAGTGGGTAGAGGACATTTGAGGGTGAGACATGATACTGTAGTGAAAAGAGATCTGCAAGTCCACAGACAACATATTTGATTTCAGTAATTTCAGTTTCCTCATCAGTAAAATGGGCAGAGTTTTTTGAGAATCAAATGAAAAAGTTCATGGAGTACCTTCATATAATTGTTGGCATGTAGGAGGTATTCAATAAATGCTATTGGTTTTCCCATGCCCCCAGCACAGAGTGTCCTGTACAGTGAAAGAACAATAGATAATGGCTGACATGACTGAAGTGCACCCGTTGAAATCAATTCCCCAAGGGACTGTCCTATATTTTCTAGTCAGACATTAAAGGAACAAATGAAACTCAAATCAGATTTAAGACACAGGTTAATGGCAACAGAGAGACTGGGGAAAAAAAAATCACAGGGTCAGTAATGGTAGCATGTCAACTCCTTGCTTTCCCATGATGGGATACCAAAGCTGAGGGAAGAAAAGCAGACATATGGCATTCATTCTGCCATTTAACTTTCTCATGACCATAGCTGTCTGCCCTTTCTACCCAGATAGGTCCTCAGACTCCTGAATACAGGATTTGGCAGGCAGGCATTCAAGATCCTTTAGTGTTGGCACTTGTGATAAAGCCTAAACATTTGCTATTCTGGCAGACACGTGCAGACTGCTGCCTGACTGACCCTATTAGTTGGATCACAAAAGGAGAACACTATTCTTTCTTTTTCCTCTTTGTGAATCCCCCCCTAGAGCAAGAGGAAAAGAGCTTTTTTCCTCTTCTTTGTAAAGTGATGTTTTTGTATGTAGGTTACTCCTTACTCCTGATATTTGATATTTGGATACCACTTCAGGATTTATATAATATTTTAAAGTGCACTTAATCCTGATAATAACCATGGGTGAGAAGTGGGTTACATATTATTACCTTCATTATACATAGGAGAAAACCAAAGTTCTGAGAAATTAATGGATTTACTTAAGATGACAGAATCAATAAATGGCATAGATAGAAGTTGAAAACTGGAGTTCCCAACGCCAAAATATGGCAGTTATTGAGAAAAAAATTCTACCATTAATATGTAATGTCAGAGAGAAGACTATAGTCAGTGATGACACTTACTGCTTCATAGAGGAGATGTCAGTTTTCAAAGAGAGGATAAGATTTGAAATTGACAAGACACAGCACAACCAAGTTATAGGCAAGGTACCATGACTGGTAAGGAAGATCAATTTTGTGGGCACGACAAAGAGTGATGGTGGGTATCAGTCATAGGATGGAGACTTCACAACTGGTATAGAAGGTCATATAGGGATTCTGAGGAATATTATATGAGTGGACCAGGAAGCTATATCCTCCAAGGGAAGGCTTTGAATGCAAGGCTAAGCATTTTGCATTACTTTTTTTTGATTACTTATCTATAATCTATGATTTTATCTAAACCCTTTTGGAGTTTTGATTTTGAATTTATATTTTTAGTTTGTCAAATATGGTCATTGTCTAAATTTCATTGCCTTGATCCTAAAATAATACCTTTAAGATTCAAGGTGGAAAGAAGAAATCCTTTTTTCTAGAGTTGGCAGACATATTTCTCCATTTGCTCATACTCCTCTAGTGACTTTTTATACTGCTATGTTTTGAGGCCATTTGTCTTTCCTGGAAAATAAGAATACTGAATGCAAATTCAATATATAAAAATCAATGTTTCACATATACAAATCCCAGCAAATTAAATTTTATAAGGAAAGAAAATATCTCTTTCAAAGCCTCAAAAAATAAAATGACCCTGAGCCCATGAAATAACTAAAAATGAGACCTAAACAAGAAATTGCAAGATTTTTGTGAAAACATTTGTAAATATTAATGAGAGATACAAAATATACTTGAAAAAATAAAAATACCTTGTTTTTGGAAAGACTCATCATAAATATATTATTTCTCCTTTTTAAATATATATATTTAATATAATCATGATCAAAATGCCTTCAGGATTTCTTTTAAGAACTAGATAAGCTGATGCTAGGTTAATATGGAAAAATACTAGGAGAAATAGTGGCCAGGAAATATTATGAAACAGAAGGGTAATGAGGTAGGCTTAGTTCTATCAGATAGTAAACTATGAAAAGATAATAATTAAAATAGACAAATTAATGGACTTGAAATACAGTTCAGAAATAGATCCAAACACATATTTAGAAACAGATCCAAACACATGTGATAAAACTGGCATTGTTTATCAATGAAAAAAAGAGATGTTCAGCAAACATTAAAAAAATAGAAAAAGAAAAGGAAATAAAAGTAAAAATCAGAGAAATGCTAAAAAAATGCATATAGATACAGATGTATATCTACATATCTATCTATCTATCTATCTATCTATCTATCTAATTTGCAGAGAGATGAAGGTTTTGCTAGGTCTGACACAAAATCCAGAAATCATAGAAACTACCAATATATTTATTGAAATACATATTTTAATCTACAAGAAAAAACCCCAGTACTAATAATGTTAATGGACACCTGAAAAAAAATTGAATCTTATATTATAAACAACAGACTCATTTTCCTAATTCATTAACTAAAAGTATGAGAAAAAATAATTAAATGGAAAAATCAGAAAAGAAAATAAAGAGTTCTTAAACACATGAAAAGATGTCCAATCTCACTGATCATGAGAGAAATGCAAATTAAAACTACAGTGATATTCCATCTTCACCCTGCAGAATCGCAAAGATAAGCTAGTTTTATGCTGCATTGTAGAAGTGAGGCTATGATGAGTCCATTTCAGATATCAGTGGTGGGATAATGACTGGCACAATTCTGTGGAAGGTAATTTGCAGTATCTTTCAAAATTATAAATCCATATTCCCTTTATTCCAGAAATTTTACTCCTAAGAATTTGTCCGATAGGTATCTAGTACATACATTGTAGACTATTAATTCCATGATTGCTTATAATAGTAAAAGATGAAAACAGCCTGTATGTCTGTCAGTATGGTGCTGGTTTATTAAACTTGGTGGATGTATATAGTGAAATACTGTGCAGCTATTAGAAATTTAAAATAATGAGTTTTGAATATTTGGTCTGTTTTTACCACTGCACAGCTCCAAGGTCTCTTTTCTTTTGGGAAAAATCTCAAAAAGTTGTCAGGAAGATGAGAGGGGCTATGAGTGATTACTTCTCTCTCCACTTAAATTCATTATAATAAAGAATAATTTATTAGAAGCACAATCTGTCAAATTTTAGACAGGCAGAGTGAGTAGCTTGTGGCTGCCCTTTAATGTACATCCCTGAGAGTGAGAAGGAGAGGATGAAAAAGATAATTGTATGTCATATCCAGAAACATTCCTGGAAAGTCCCTAAGGATATATGAATAGAAAATCCCCAGGTCCAGTTGTACAAGAGGTTGTATAACTTGCAATACAGACATAGAACAAGAGAGATGGTCTCAGTACATAATAGAAAAATGTCATAATAGCAAAATAGCAAAATACCAAGACCCCAGAATTTAAGCCTGGGGGCCATGGCTTGCTAAAAGCACAATGCTTGCCTTTCTGGTAGTTTATGATGCTTCCACTGATATGAGTGGGAGGAAGGGCAGCTGATACAAGTCTGGGAGCTCTTTTCATAGAGCTTCTCAGCCTTGGTGGATACCTTACTCCTCATCAGCTTTCCATTGCCACCACTCTGCAAGCATCCTTGGGAGGAACAGAGGGGGACATGATGAACCCACATTTTTGCAGATGTATCCTTTGATTACTCCAAGGGTTCTTAACCCTGCCTGACCATTACCTGGGGGAATCATCTGGGTTGATAGTAAAATTTACTGGTTCTTATCTAAGTGGTCTGGGGAGAGCCCAGGCATTGGTAAATGCTAACTATTCCCCAGGTTATTCTGTGCAACTAGGCCTGTGAATCTTGGGACTGTGCTCTATTCTTCTCATATCTTTTTTTTGGAGGGGGGATGCTCAATAATGCTTATGAATAGAAATATTTGGTGTTTGTGAGTTTCATTTTTTGTTATTCTCCAAACTCATTTGGGTCTCCTATTGGGCCAATATGGAGGAAGAAAGAGGCAGACAGAGTGAATCATGAAAGAAAAAGGAAAAAAAAGTTAAAAGGGAAACATTGAATTCTTCACTCCAAACTTACTCCAGAATCTTTGAGCACAGGACCCATAAATTTTCAGTTTATAAACTTCTGAGTTGATTTTTATGTATACTTTAAGTTTGAAAGCTATGATCTGTTGGGAGATCCATTTAAAGTACATTCAGTGAGGGAGCAGGTAGGGATCATGTGCTGACTGGGGAAAGATGATAGAACAGAGGGTTCTCCAAGGAGACTTGGACTAAGCATAGAACTTGTATAGGCTGGTTGGATTTTGCATAAACAACCCCGTGTAATTGGGAGGCTTTACATGAAAACCAAAACCTAACTGCATCCATTTTTCAATAGTAAACCTAACTAAGTTGGGCACTTGGAATGAAGCTCATCAATGACACCAGTTATTGGATTTAAGGCCCATCCTAACCCAATACGGTTTCATCTTAACTTGATTATATATACAAAGACCATCTTTCCAGATAAGGTCATATTTACAGGTAACAAGGGTTAGCATTTCTATATGCCTTTTTGGGGAACACAGTTCAACCCACTATAGACACCTTGTTCAAAGCTGCTTTCATTTTGCTGAAAGCTGTTTTACCCATGAGACCAGCAGTGACCACAGTTTTGAGATCCATTTATTCTACCTCTTCATTCACAAACCTGTAAATTATTCTTTTTAGAGTTTTATTTCCACTTGGTAAAAGTACAGTTAAGAAGCAAGTGATGGTGACACCTCATCACTTTCTCCATCACCAGACTGATAGGCATTAAATTACACTGACAAGACAGATGCTCTGGAAGCAAATGCCCAGCTTATAGAGAAAAAGAGTAGCAATCAAAGTACATATAAAGACAGCTCATTTTAGAGCTTTTTTTTTCTCCCCCACACACTGGAATACTTATTTGAACACAAGAAGTTATTTGGCTTCACATAGCCATCAGTTTGTTCTGTCTCCAGTACCTGAATATCAGTTTGAAATAGCACAGAATACCAGAGAGGCAGGCTAAGTGGCCTTTTGGGATTCCTTGGGAACATTTTGATCTTTCTTTTTTCCTGTTAAAAAGAAATTATTGTATGAAAACTCTCTAAGTCCAGTTCCAATCCAACTGCTTTTAGGTCTACGTAAATACTCAAAACAAAGGAACAGCTTTGCTATTTGGTCATTGAGTAGGAATAGAGTGAGTTCTTAATGAGCTTTTATTTCCACAGGGGATTTTATGCATGATACATTTCATGTGGACAACTATAATTCCCAGTTATCAATGAATATAGCCTTTAGGATATGGTTGCCAGATATGTAAGTATGTACAGAGGAAAGAAATAGAGGTAATAAGGAGGAAGTAAGATTAGGAGCAACTGATATCAAAATCAGAAGGACTAGGGAAGCTCAAGGCTCTGAATTGGATCAAGACAGATTATTCTTACTGAGAAGAAGATCTCATGCTTCCCATAACTGGCTGGACCTGGGGATTTCTCCTTTATCCTTACTGTGCTCAAAGATGGCTTCTATAATAAGAGGGAAGTATTATAGCAATCCAGGCCTTCCTAAAGAAGGAAGAAAGGTCTCAGATAAACTTACACCTTAAAGAGCTGGAAAAAGAATAGCAAATAAAGCCCAAATCAGCAGAAGACAGGAAATAATAAAGATTAGAACAGAAATCAATGATATATACAAAAAACCACACAACAACAACAACAACAACAACAACCAAACAGTAGAACAGATCAATGAAACCAGGAACTGGTTCTTTGAAAGAATTAACACAATTGATAAATCCCTAGCCAGACTGATCAAAACAAAAACGGAAAAGACCCAAATAAATAAAATCATAAATGAAAGAGATCACAACCAACACAGCAGAAATACAAATAATAATAAGAGAATATTATGAGCAATTATATGCCAACAAATTGGGCAATATGGAAGAAGTGGACAAACTCCTAGAAACATACAAAATACCAAAACTGAAACAGGAAGAAATACAAAATTTGAACAGATTCATAACGAATCAGTAATCAAAAATTTCCCAACAACCAAGAGTCCAGGGCCAGATGGCTTACCATGGGAATTCTACCAAACATTTAAAGAAGAGTTAATACCTATTCTTTTGAAGCTGTTCCAAAAATAGAAATGGAAGGAAAACTTCCAAACTCATTATATGAGGTCAACATTACCTTGATTCCAAAACCAGACAAAGACCCCACTAAAAAGGGGTCTACAGACAAATTTCCTTGGAATATGAATGCAAAAATTCTCAAAAAGATACTAACCAACTGGAACCAACAATACGTTAAAAAAATTATTCACCACAATCAAATGGGTTTATTTCTGGGATGCAAGTCTGGTTCAATATCTGTAATTAAATCAGTGTGATACATCACGTTAATAATAGAAAGAATAAGAACCATATGATCTTCTCAATAGATGCAAAGAAAGCATTTGACAAAATACAGCATCCTTTCTTGATAAAATCCTTCACAAAAGTAGGGATAGAAGGATCATACCTCAAGATCACAAAAGTCATATACGAAAGACCCACCACTAATATCATCCTCAATCAGGAAAAGCTGAGAGTTTCCTTCCTAAGGTCAGGAACAGGATAAGGATGTTCACTCTCACTACAATTTTTCAACATAGTTTTGGAAGTCCTAGCCTCAGCAATCAGACAACAAAATGAAATAAAAGGCATCCAAATCAACAAGGAGGAAGTCAAACTCTGACTCTTCACAGACGACTCTGTGTGGAAAACCTAAAGACTCCACCAAAAAATTGCTAGAACTGATCCATGAATTTATCAAAGTCACAGGATACAAAATCAATGTACAGAAATCAATTGGATTTCTCTACACTAATAATGAAGCAGCAGAAAGATAAATCAAGGAATCAAACCCATTTACAAATTGAACCCCAAGCCATAAAATACCCAGGAGTAAACCTAATCAAAGAGATGAAAAAGCTATAAACTGAAAACTATAGAAAGCTTATGAAAGACATCAAAGAAGACACACACACAAAAAATGGAAAAAACATTTCATGATCATGTATTGGAAAAACAAATATTGTTAAAATGTCAATACTACCCAAAGAAATCTACATATTCAATGTAAGCCCTATCAGAATAACACCAGCATTCTTTTTTTTTCTTCTTCTTTTTTTTTTTTTTTTTAATTTTTTTTTCAACGTTTTTTATTTATTTTTGGGACAGAGAGAGACAGAGCATGAACGGGGGACGGGCAGAGAGAGAGGGAGACACAGAATCGGAAACAGGCTCCAGGCTCCGAGCCATCAGCCCAGAGCCTGACGCGGGGCTCGAACTCACGGACCGCGAGATCGTGACCTGGCTGAAGTCGGACGCTTAACCGACTGCGCCACCCAGGCGCCCCAACACCAGCATTCTTCACAGAACTCTAACAAACAATTCTAAAATTTGTATGGAACCAGAAAATATCCTGAATAGCCAAAGCAATCCTGAAAAAGAAAACCAAATCTGGAGGCATCACAATTCCAGGCTTCAAGCTGTATTACAAAGCTGTAATCATTAAGGCAGTATGGTACTGGCACAAAAACAGACATATAGATCAATGGAACAGTATAAAGAACCAAGAAATGGACAAATGTATGGCCAACTAATCTTTGACAAAACAGGAAAGAATATACAATGAGTAAAGATAGTCTCTTCAGCAAATGGTGTTGGGAAAACTGGACAGCGACATGCAGAAGAATGAACCTGGACCACTTTCTTACACCATATACAAAAGTAAGCTCAAAATGGATGAAAGACCTAAGCATAAGACAGGAAGTCATTAAAACCCTAGAGAAGAAAATAGGCAACAGCCTCTTTGACGTCAGCTGCAGCAACTTCTTACTAGACATGTCTCTGGAGGCAAGGGAAACAAAAGCAAAAATGAACCATTGGGACCTCATCAAGATAAAAAGCCTCTACACAGCAAGGGAATAATCAGTAAAACTAAAAGGAAACCAATGGATTGGGAGAAGATATTTGCAAATGACATATCCGATAATGCATTAGTATCCAAAATCTATAAAAACCTTATCAAATTCAACACCCAAAAAACAAATAATCCAGTGAATAAATGGGCAAAAGACAGGAATAGACACTTTCCAAAGAAGACATGCATATTGCTAACAGACACATGAAAGAATGCTTAACATCACTCATAATTAGGGAAATACAATGACATACTGTGTCACAGCAGTCAGAACAAATTAAGAACTCAGGTAGCAGCAGATGTTGGCAAGGATGCAGATAAAGAGGAACAATTTTTCACTGGAAAACACTGTGGAAAACAGTATGAGCTTCCTCAAAAAATTAAAAATAGAACTAACCTATGACTCAGCAATTGCACTACTAGGTATTTATCCAAAGGATACAGGTGTGCTGTTTTGAAGAGGCATATGTACCCCAATGTTTATAGCAGCACTATTGACAATAGTCAAAGTATAGAAAGAGCCCAAATATCCATTGACTGATGAATGGATAAAGAAGATGTGGTAAATATATAAAATGGAATATTACCCGGTGATCAAAAAGAATTAAATCTTGCTATTTCCAACAACGTGGCTGGAACTAGAGTATATTATGCTAAGTGAAATTAGTTAGTCAGAGAAAGGCAAATATCATATGACTTCACTCATATGTGGAATTTAAGATACAAAACAGAAGAACATAAGGGAAGGGAAGGAAAAATAATATAAAAATAGGGAGGGGACAAACTGTAACAGACTTAAATACAGAGAACAAACTTAGGGCTGTTGGAGGGGTTTTGGGTGTGGGGATGGGCTAAATAGGGAAAGGGAATTAAGGAGGACACTTGTTGAGATGAGCACTAGGTGTTATATGTATGTGATGAATCACTAAATTCTATACCTGAAATCATTAGTATACTATATGTTAACTAACTTGGATGTAAATAAAAAAAAATAAAAAATATAGGAGCTCCTGGGTGGCTCAGTCTGTTGAGTGTCTGACTTCGGCTCAGGTCATGATCTCGTGGTCTGTGAGTTTGAGCCCCGCTTTGGGCTCTGTGCTGACAGCTCAGAGCCTGGAGCCTGCTTCGGATTCTGTGTCTCCCTCTCTCTCTGCCCCTCCCCTGCTCATGCTCTGTCTCTCTCTCTGTCAAAAAATAAACATTAAAAAGTTTTTAAAAAATAAAAAATATAGCAAGATGTCAATTTTACTAAACCAGCTCATTTTAAAGGGATCATCATATGCACATTGTAGGTTTTGTTCTTACATGTTATGGGAGTAAAGAGAGGTGAAAGAGGATTCAGGACTTCAGTTTCTTTGCTATTTAGTCCCAAATACATTAATTTTTTACAATATGTAAATTTCTTCTGTTTCTGAATGAATGGATGTTATTTTATTACCTTCTAGCTCCATCCTACAGGTGTGTATTACAGAGTTACCTCGTTTTCTGATTTATCAAAGGTCAAGAAAGTTCCCTAAAGATGGGAGAACATGAAAAGCCCTGTACTGAATGGCTGGAGTGGGAAGGCAATCCAAATAGTTTCTGACTCTGTGTGTAGAGCCAATGTTACAAAGAAAAGGAGCCATTTTGCATGGCAGCCTTCCCCCTCTCAACAACAGGCCATAATAGCTATGAGAGACTAGGGAGCCATTGTTTGAATTGGGGCTTCTGTGCTGATGCACATGGAGAGCTTAGAGTAAGCTGGCTTCTTAGATTGACTCATGGTACTAGGCAGAATTATTTGATTCCTATTTCTCTATGGCCCGTAGAGTTGTGCTATTGAGTCTAAAATGTTATCTGTTAGAAAATAAAAAGGAAGATTTTTGAACTGTATAGGAAAGGGGGAAAATATATAAGTACCTTAGTTATGCTTAAGGGTATGAATGGGATATATTATAGGATGAATTACTCAAAAGTCTTAAATTGAGACTATTTTGCCATTATTATTAAGAATGGGTTTCCTACATATTGAGATTTAAGGAGTCCCCCAAAAATGTCCTCCTCAAAAAAATTTTACTAGTGCTGCATAAAATTCTCATAGCCTGCACTTTGCAGAAAGTCAGGGCTTCCCAATTAAGAGATGTGAAGCTACCAAAAAACTTTGCATCCTAGATAGTGGCTCTCCAAACCAGTTGACATTACCATCTTCATTGTTGTTCTGTCTCCCCTGGTTGGAAATCCCAGGGTATGTTATACAGGAGGAACACTGCCTTCTCATCTGCCCTACTGACCAGCTCCTGTGAGCACCATCCCTCCAAGTCTCAATGAATGAATAGAGGTTTCTCCTCTATAGGAAAGTAAGGGTCTCTTGTGTTAAAGCATTCAAGTCACTTGTTAAATTTATGTAAGACATTTAAGTCTTACCATTATTTAAAATATCAGAGTAAATTTAGAAGAGACTTGATATGGAGCAAGCAGACTTAGATTTGTACTGAAAAGGCCTGAATTTAAATCTTAGCTTTTCATGTCATGGCTGTGATGATTTGGGACAAGTTACATAACTTTTTTGAGGATCATTTTCTCATCTGTAAAATTAGAGTAATAACATTTACCCCATAGCATTGTTCTAAGGATGGGATGACAATTGTTTAGCTATGCTTGGAATGGATATATATCCATATCTATTTATGTATGTATTATCTATACATATCTATCTCCCACTTGTTCTTCTAAGACCCTCCAATAAGGCAGACAAGGTAATAAGGACAGAACCAAGATTAGAACCTAGGACTTCTGAATTCCCAGTAGTAGATCTGGTGTTTCTCAATGATGTAAATCTAAAGGGAATAATGGGACAGCATGTCCATCTACTTAATTACTAAAGAGTTAGATTGAAATGGTCAGAGGGTGAATGGACTTTTGTTTCTCCTTATTTGGTAAATACATTCGTCTGCTCCCAGGTATTGGGTTGTGTCTTACCACTGTTCAATTTAGGTTGCTCATTGCAGGAGTTTAGGACAGCAATTTTCCCATATATAAGTCCCAAGAGGCCATTTGAAGAATCTAAGCATTATAGCTTGAAGTCAGTGCTGTCAGGCACCTCTGGGGCAGGTGACACAATGACTGACTTGCTCATTGCCAGCTCATCTACATCAAGTCATAGGTTTTCCCAAATCCCAAGATGGACTCATTTTTTTTTTTTCTGCAGTTAATGTGCACATTTGGAAAAGATCCTTTGGAGGGATGCTAGTCCTCTTCCTTGACCCAGGAGATTCAGAGAGTTACAATCACCTGGATCCAACCTGAAATGTTATCTTTGCTGGAAATAATTATTCTCTTCAAGTGCCAGAGTGAGCAGCCAGGAATAATACTGCTCTATTTGGGGTACCTGATAAGTGAGAAGTGTGTCTGACCTAGGGACAGTTCTCTTCCATTTTTACATTATAATAATTTACAACAGATGGGCCTATGAATCCAGCTTTTGAAATATTTAGTTAATTGGAAATGAAAATCAGATAATCCCTTAATGGCATCTCAGAAAAAGGGTAGTTGAAGTTTCTGAAGAGATTTTTATTTTAAAGGCCATCTAGCAAAAAATCTCAACATAAACTTTTGTTATTCTCTTTGAAATGGCTCTAAATAGTGCTGGAAGTGTTTAACTTGTTTCAAAGATGCTAATTTGAGCCTCAGACAGCTGCAGTGGTTATTAATATGAGCACAATGGCTGACAATTTGACAACAGCCTCTAGTTTTCATTTACTGCTTTCATACTAAATGTCCCTTTTGTGCACAGGGCGTAAAACCCATGGTCAGATGACTGACTTGGGAGACATGCCTATAGACTGACCAGCATCTGAGAGCATTTTTTTTTTTAAGAGACTAATACACTTTTAAAGGGAAACTGGTAGATCTTACACTAGATTATAAAGCTTTAATACATTATTAGTATTTCTATGGTGAAATCTCTACAGAAAAATTAAGGAAAGAAACTTATTAATAAAATTAGTGAGGAATGATGTGTTCTTAATGCATACTTACTCTAGATAAATTGATACATGAAAATTCGTGAGGCACTGACCTAGAATTAGGATAAACAGTTCTCTGTCATTCTACTGAAATGCGGTTTAAGGGTGAACATTTTAAATCAAAGTAATTTTTTGCTTGTTTATTTATTCTTTATAATTTTCCAGCTATCTAAATGAAAAAGCAAAAAACAACAACAGAAATATATCTGATGGTATATATATATTTTTCTTAGTTGGGTTTTATGATTGATGCCAGATTGATGTCCATTTGTATTTGGTCTTTGGGTTTTCTTACAGAGCACCATTTTGCTTCATTGAACTTTGTTTTGTAAATGCACAAAGACTTAAATCATCCTTTGGACATCTCTGCATGTGTCACATTCACCAGACAACTTGTCTAACTCTGTGAATATGTTTCTTTTGAAGGACTCAGATGATCCATTGTTTGAATAAAAGCAAATAATCAACTGAACACTGACAGAGGTATAACTTAATATCTTTGACCCAGGCTGAGTCAAAGGCAGAATTATAAAATATAGGCATTTTCCTACAGTGTCTACTGGAACTGGGTGTCTTAAAAAGTTACTAAAGGGATTGATTAATTAGGAAACACATCTTGCATCAAGCAGCCTCTCTTTACAGCCAGAAGATAAGCTAGAGACTCAGGCTAGGGACTGCTTTTTCACTCTTACTCCTCTGTGTGTAGTCCAGTGTCTGTTCCATGAGCAGACCTATAGGCCTTGAATATTTATATGGGGCTCAAATATAAGTTATTTAATTTAATCCTTACTACTCTGGGTTTTCTTATTTTCTCATTTTACAGAGAAAGAAATTTATAATGATTTTCCTTTGTGTTATCCAGCTAGGGAGAGAAAAGGTGAGACTTGAATCACTGTCTTTTCACTCATAAGTCTAAGAAATTTCTCAGTCTTCATAATGTCAAATCTCTGTCCTTAGAATTTACTTCAGTTGCTATGTTGATCTCATTCTAGAACATGCTTTATCCTTTCAATGTCAGCAAACTTTCTGCAAAGGGCCAGATAGTAAATATTTAAGGTTTTACAGGCCATGCAAGCTCTTCAGTACTGCCATTGTAGCACAAAGGTAGCCATAGACTATATATATATATATATCAACAAGTGAGCATGCATGTGTTCCAATAAAACTTGATTTATAAAACAGGTGGTTGGCTGGATTTGGCACACAGGCTGTAATTTGCAGTCCTCTAGTTACAATAGAACAGAGGACCATTCTCAGAGAATATCAGAGGATCTAAGTTCTAGCTCAGGCTATATTATTAGAAATGGAAATAATAAGACAATAAAAATAAAAACAGCTAACATTTATTAAGCAATTTATAAAATATGTGCGTTTCATCCAATTATTCTCATTTCAGAAACCCATGTATAGAAAAGTTATGCCACTCACTCAAGGTCACTGAGCAGTTCATTGCAGAGCTGGGTTTACACTAAGTCTGCTTACCTCAGCATCCCCTCAAGGCTTTGTAACTATGATAGGAAACTCCTGATCTCTCAGAGATCAAGCAATGACAGTGTCAGATCTGAAAGAAGTAAGTCAGTCATCTTTGGGGAAATGAAATCCAGAAAGAAATGACACTTTATGTTTTCACAGGCTGAAGCATGGGGTTGCTGGCTGCCTAGTATGAGCACACTGCTAAATGATGCATCCACTGGTGACATAGGACTCTGGTGAGAGCAGACTCTGGGGGATGTCTGCTGCTCCCCTTAGCATTTACTACTGCTCTCTCTGGGCCCTGATTGTTTTATAATACAACAATCAATGTGAATGTTTTCCTTTCTTTGAATATTTAATAATCCATTTAAATAGAAATACACAAAGATTATATAAAACAGAGTATGATAATGTCGTTGTGCCAAATTCAAAGATGTGCAAACCTGCACCCTGGGCCACAGTGTCTTCTTACACTCCCTCATCTTCAGGGAATGCATATCTGGTGCCAGGGACAGACAGCCTCAACCCAGTGGGCATGGCCACCGGGCAGGGTTTCCTGGACTGGGCATGTGTATATTATCTTCATGGAGCTTTGAAGGATGCTGCCATAAAGTTGTAGTACTAGAATCCTGGCCACAGGAATGTGTCTGGGTGGCATAGTGAGAATTTTGGACAGGCATGACTGATTTTTCAATGAAATAATTGTCTATATTGAAAACTTCCTTTAACATAGACAAAATAAACAGGTGCATTTCCAGCATTATGGAACCATACACTTCCATTATTTTTCTTCCATTAGCAATTCATTCCTTATTGTTTGCTTCACAGACTCCGCAGGGAAGGTAAAATACTGAGTGAGACCTTAGAATCTTCAGGTCACTTCCCTCACTGTTGGAAGAGACCAGAGCAGCTTAAAGTGTATGGTATCAGGAGAAAGCAGAGAAAGTAGAATGGTAAAGGAGAAAAATATAAGCAAAAAAATACCTTTGACTAGTTTATAAAAAGAAATTGAGAGGTGCCTGGGTGGGTCAGTTGGTTAAGTCCAACTTGATTTCAGCTCAGGTCATGATTTCAGCATTCACAAGATGGAGTCCTGAGGCCTGCTCTGCACTGACAGCACAGAGCCTGCTTGGGATTTTCTCTCTCTCTCTCTCTCTCTCTCTCTGCTCCTTCCCTGCTCATGCACATTCTCTTTCTCTCTCTTTCACTCTCTCTCTCTCTCTCTCAAAATAAATAAATAAACATAAAAAAATTGGAAGATGATCTTCAATGGGTATAGTTTCAGCTTTACAAGATGAAAAAGTTCTAGAAATCTGTTGCACAACAATAGGAATATATATAACAGTACTGAACCATACACTTAAAAAACAGTTAAGATGGTAAATTTTGTGGGATTTTTTTTTGGCCACAACAAAAAATTTTAAAAAGAAGAAGAAAAAGTGGTTTGAACCCACTGTGTGACTAGCTGTGTGAATCTGAGAATGCGTAGGAGCCTTGTGTTCCTTGCAGGTAAAATCAGGTTACGATTCTGACCTCGTTAGGTTGATGAGATATTGTACTTACAGTGCCGAGCACAATATTTCATACTTGTAGGATCTCGATAAAAGCTAACATTCTTTTCCCTCTTTTCTCACTCTGCTCCCACACCTCCTTTGCCCAGCGCTTTGGTAGCAGATTTTGTCTTCTTATGGATCATTTTTTTCCAGGGAGATACAAAATATTGCCCACGTAATTTAGCTTGCTTCTCTTATCCCTCATTAGTCAACCCATACACATGTGTTGTGGTCTACCCATTACAGTGAGTAACAAGCTACCAGATATTTTTACTTAGCATTTGTGCTCAAAACGGTTGAATTGCAAAGTGTGAACAATTCAGGGAATGTGGGATGAAGTGAGGTAGACAAGCACTTCCTGAGTCTCCCAAGGAAAAAGATGAGCTGTTGAGCAGTAACCAAAAGTTCTAAATCTCTAGGCATGACAAGATTAAGGGAATATAAATATAGAATGTGAATCAGGAAATCTGATCCTAATGCACTGCCAGATGTCCCTTCAAGGACAGCAGGACCCAGTGTTTGAGAACTATATGTAGTGTTTACTAAGAATTCATTGTTCACTGATGTTTACTAGGGGTAAGGTAATTCACCTTAGTTTTCTTCATCATTAGTTTGACATTGGCTGTTTGGTTGTAGACGTATGTGTGATGCAGTTTTATAAAACTTTTTTTTTTTTTCCCAGTGGCCCTTGGCTTTTTGCATAACTTTGTACCTAGCACCTACTCTGGGCATGACCTAACTCTGAGATCTGAGGAAATAGTGAGAGAATGCCAGCAGAGACACGTGATGGCCTCTGGGGGAGGAGTCAAGAATGGAAGTATGTGAGCATGTCACAAATGCACATGTATTGGTTAAGCACTGTGCAGAGCATGTACATTAATAATTACCAAACCCTAAGCCTCAGATAATCAATGTTTCAGATATTTACAGAAGTGAAAGAGTATTTCTCAAACTTTAATGTGCAGTGAAATCCCTTGGGGATCTTGTCAGAATGCAGATTCTGGTTCATTAAGTCTGGGGGGACCGAGGATTCTGTGTTTCTAATAGGCTTCTGGTCTACTTTGTTTATTCATGCATGTGTTCACTATTGAATCAGTCATACACTGTGCATTATTGCTATAAATCGGGGATAAAACAGTGACTAAAATATAGGCTTCCCTTAAGAAGGGGTCAGGTAAAGCAAAGATTACAGCTTCATAATTGATAGAAATAGTTGCAGAGTTCTTTCTGAACTTGTTTTGTAATGGATGGATAATAGCTGTCATGATAGATAAATTGTTGTGGGGAGGTTGGGAAAGGTGCAGTTCAGGCAGGAGGAACAGTATGTGTGAAGGCCTGGAGGTGTTTAACAGTGCCACTGAGGTTAAGTCTTGTGATATGCCCAAATAAAGGCTGTGGGTAGAAGAGCAGAGGGAGAAAAAGCTGGACAGTAGTCAGGGGCCAGGCCATAGAGGGTCTGTGTGGCAAACCAAGACATCGGTCTCACATCCTGGAAGCTAAGGTGAACTGTGGAAGGGAATCCAGAGATAGCTCATAAGCATCCCTATCCAGATGGTGTGTCCTTGTCCTTGTTCTCTCATTCACAGATAACCATGTCAACTACTTTCTAGGACTTAAGCAGTTGATTATATTTTACCTGATTTGTGGACACCCCTAGCCCCCAGCCCAAATATCTGAACCTCTACTACTCTGGTTTCTGCTGCTCCAGTGGTTTCCTTCAGCAGAGGTTAGTAATGTGTAAAGCAACAAAACTGATTTGCCCAAATTGGGGCTTCTCAAAGCTTAAGAGAAGCTACAACAGCTTCCAATGTTTGAGCCTCTTGGTTTGTTTAAAAAAATAAACACAAATCAAAATAAGGTGGTGAAGTTTTCAGTTTATATTAAATGTTTTCTTGAAGAAATTAAAACTTTTACCGTAACAAATACACCACAAGTGTATGCTGTTTTAAAGATAATTATAACTTTAAAAACATTAAAGTAAATTAGAAGCAGAATGGGGCACAAGATTATGCCTGCTTTCAATTCTGTATCTCTGTTATTATATATGTAACCTAATTTATAGACAAAAAGTGAAAACATTAGGACTTTTGTAAATGTAAGGCTAGGCCAAACTTCCATCCTATTCCCTACTTTCCCTACCATCCATTTTAATAGACTCTGATCCAAGAGCTTCAGAGATTCTATTTTCTTGTTTAATTATTGGAGAAACAAAGCATTAGGCCTCACAGATAAAACATTGCATTGACTGAAGGGTATGCAAGGTGACTAATGACCAAACATCAGGGACCTTCAAAAACTACCTTAAGAGCTGACCAAAGAACCCACTGGGCTGTTCCAATCTAATCCCAACATGGGCACATTCAGCAAAATGACAAAAACCACTGAAGAGGAAATGGGCATATCATTGTGTGAAAGACAGACTAGCTAGTCCTCTATCATCACCCTTCATTTTTTTAGCTTAGTGCAAAATTTTCTGATTTGAAGAGACAGGTTTATTTTGGAGACAGTGAAACACAAATGAATGCACAAACAAAAGGCCTATTTGGCAGCATAAGACAGTTTTCAGTTTAAAAGAACAATGATACAAACCAAATTTAGCTCCCACTCATTGACCCAGATGAAAAAGCAGCCATTGCATGTGCCTGGCAAGCAGCACACAGCACACCAAGCTGGTGCATTGACCTGGCCTGTACGTTCAGATTACAGATCTTTGTAGGAATGGTTCCTGTGCTTTAGGGAGTTTTTTAGAAAAATAAAACAAGATCTGTATGTATATAGAGTACTAATGGAGAGCTGAGAGCAAAGGGTGTCTTGTGAGTTATGAGGAGCAAAGGGGCATCCCAACAAGGAAAAAAATTAAACTACTGTCTAGTCAGTTTGATAAATTAAATTTGTCCAACCTGGGCAAAGATCTGACTGGTCAGATTTAATTCTGGAGTGAAATTTTATGGTTATGTCTTTTAAAAGCCATGTAAATCGACAAACATAAAGCTGACAGGACCTTGCAGTCTTCTGCAAGAACACACTGTCCCTCTCATTTATTTCAGAGAACGCTGCCCCTGTTCAAAGCCCTGCAGTGAGCTGTGCCAGAACGTTTTGGCCATGAGTGCCTGATGCAGCCTAGTGGGAGGGTGGGGGTGGCACTGAGAGTATCCCAGTGAAAAAGGATTCTGCTCTATAGAGGCAAAGGAACCACAGTGCCACAGATATCAGACCTGGAGACTCATCAGCTGTTGTCTTTTCCAATGTAACAAGAGGATTTCTGTTAGGGCAGAGAACTGAAACTTCTTTCTGAACTCTTGCTTTTAGATGTATGTTTTCAGGGCCCGACAAAGCTATAGTGATCAAAGTAGGTTAAATTGGTCACTCTGATCAATCTGTAATTAAAGGCCCTGCAAGATGAAGAGATGGGTATCTGGTCCAGAGGAGGATGATAAGACTGGAAACCATGGTTGAAATGGGAACAGAGAGGCTCTTACACTATGAAGATATCAGAGGAGAAGGGGTTTTAGAGGTAATCTGGTTGTATACCTTCATGAAGACAGATGAGGCAATGAAGGGAGACCTTGAGTGATTTGCTTAGGGTCATACAATAATATGTGGTTACTTACAGTAAGTAGAGCTTCTGATTCATGTGAGTGTGGCAGATTTATTGCAAAAGTGACTCTAATTCTTTTCTTCTCTGCATCCAGAGAAATGTCCAGTGAGGCCTGACCAAGATCAGCAGAAGCAGCCAGTTAACTGTGGATTTATGAGCAATAATTATGGATATTGTTCTAAGCCTCTTGGTTTTGGGATGATTTGTTTATGGCAGTCTTGTGGCAATATGTAACTGGCCGGTGGTGCTGTAATGAGAAGTTGGTCATTGAGAGGAGAAAGAAGGAACAGGATAATCCTTCAATGAATTAAATCATGCAGTTTTTATCTCTGGGAATAGTGGCCAATTTAGGGGATGAGGCTATGTCCTGGAAATGGAATCCTGGAGAAACTTCCTCAGAGCCATTGTAGCATCGTGCTCCCTAAATGCCAAGTGATCCCAAAGTGGTTATATCCTCACACCCTGGAATTAAAATGATACTGGAGATCTTCTCTTTCTGATTTTATGGATAAGGAAACAGATGCTGATAGAGTGCTAAGGCACAATTACATAATTTATGGGACCTGGTGGAAATGAAAATGTAGACCCCCTTGTTAAAGAATTAAGAATTTCAAGACACTGACAGCAGAACATTAAACCAAGTGCAGGCTCGTCTAAGTGTGCATTCCTTCTGCGACTGTGAAGCCTGTGCACCCCAAAGCCAGCCTGCAGTTAAGCAGTTAGTCTAAGGATGCCCCTTCAGAAGTTCATCTGGCTTACTTTTACCTAAAGTTGTAACTAAGTGTATTTGTTAATAGCTAGTTCAAGATGTAGGGCACAAACCTAAGACCTTTAGTTCTACTCCAGTGATTCCTTTTCTTCATTTTTTGATAGACTGATAGAAAATCTGAACCAGAAGCAATATGGTAGGCTTGGGGTCATTGACTGAGAGGGAAGAATTTATAATTCTTCATAGGATATATTGAAGCATGGGAATTTGAATTCAAGCAAGTAAATTCTGAAATTAGGATTCTTATGTCAAGTATTTTGCTGTGTCCAATTATATCTTTATGATATTTTCTTTGTGGAAGTTGATGTTCATTATAATAAATTAGTTGAATTGTCTGTTTCTTTATTTAGCTATTTATTGTCTTTGCTTTCTTCTCTCTCTCTCTCCCATTTGAATAGAAAATTCTCAGGTGCTTAACAAAAAGAATTTAATTTTTTTTATTTCTCCCAAGTTTTACTTTACTTATGACATTAATAATTTTCTAGCAGCTCCAAACTCCTCTCTTTCCTTCAGAGGTCTGGAAAAATAATAGCTTAGG
Organism: Puma concolor; assembly: GCF_028749965.1. NCBI lineage: Eukaryota > Metazoa > Chordata > Mammalia > Carnivora > Felidae > Puma > Puma concolor. The sequence goes on from NC_141677.1 coordinate 21,467,998, forward strand.
ATGTGCATGACCCTATCCATAGCCAATTTTGTCACTATTTTGAACACACTTTTTTTTAATTATATGGTTAAATATTATTGGAATCTTGTATCTGTAGGAAAGCAGTTTCCATTACTTTATTTTATAATTAATTGGAACAGAAAATGGAACTCCATTATTTTATCTTATAATTAGAAAAAAAACATAAAATGAACTCTGGGCCTTCTAAGTTTTCCTCTTTTTTCTGACAAGCTTATCACAGGAAATTCAAAAAGGTCCCCTCTGGTAATAGTTTGTGGATTTTAAAAGAAGTCTTTTAAGAAATACAAGGTTTCTGTGACCTTTTTTTTTTTTAAGACAATGAAAGTGACAAGGCAAGATCTTCGATGATAGAGTTAAAGGCATCACTAAAGGCAAAAGCCAGGGATGAGAAACAACTGTGAGCACAACGTAAAAGCTAGTGATAATGTCATGAGGAGGAAAGCTTAGTTTCACTTGATGCCAGGCAGAATTCTTGCTGTGTTGAGGCTGGTTGTTTTCAGCATTAACATGAGTTCTTGCTCTAAGGATTATTTGCTAGCTCCCTACAGACACCTGTGAGCCCTGGTATCTATAGCATTCCTTTCTCAAGGCTCCCACCCATCTGGTTTTGTCTTTGCAGGTGCAAGACAGGTTCTCAAGATATGTGCCACCTCCTCACTTCTCCTCCGAAAATTACCATTCTCGAAAAAAAAATTACCAATCTGGGCTTATCTTTGGCCAGTGACCTCTAACTGGATTAATGGAAGGTCTGATTTAGTTTGGAACAATGAGCTTTGATTTTACTTTGGTTTGTTATTTACTTTGGTTTGTTATTCAGGTTCTTATTTAATCAGAATAAATTTTCATTGTCCCTAATGGAAATGCTAATTTTCTCCATTAGAACATCTATTTGGCAATAGATGTTTCCAAACCAGTTTCCAAAGGAAGTCCCATTGTGGACACGATTGTTCAAAGAACTATGGGTCATAACAATCATGACCTGGCTCTGGTTGTTATCTTTGGGTCATGGTTTCTTTTCTGCTCTCTGTTGTGTCTACCCAATCTATTTCTAACCTCGCTCCCATTTTTCTTCCCAAGTGCCAAAAATGTGATCCTTCTTTGTGTTTGCCAAGGTCACATTGGCACAGAAATCTTTCTGAAGGCTTCCTTGGAGGACAAAATCAAACTGAAACTTTCTACCCTTAAGCTAAAAGCTGTATAAGCCTCAAACTACTTGGCTTCTGTTTGGCCTTTATTTTCTATTCCTTTTTTACTCATTACTTTCTGTTTCCCTCTCCTAAACACCAAGTACCCTAGGTTCCTTTCTCTTTCTCTTGCTTTCTTTCATTTGACCTTGAAAACAAAATGCTGATAAGCTCCCTTCCATTGCCTCATTTAAAAAATTGCCATAAAATTTATAACTGGCTTAGGCTGGCCATCACTGATCTTCTTGATTTAGCTACTGCCAAGAAGTATTTTATTATTATCCTCTGACTTATTTACAACAAACACACAATGTCCTTGGTGTTAGGAGCCTCTGATTTGTTTGGAAAATTGAGTGAGTACTGGAAGTTCCCTGTGTCGAATAGGGTGATTTGGGTTGTAAGACTTATACATTTTATACGGGAAGAAAAAATCCCCAAGCCTGAATATGTAATAACAGCAAATCATTTTGCTGCCCTTTAGAAAATGTAAACAGCCTTGAGACAACACAGGAAACTTTCCAATACTTCCTTAAGCATTAGTTTCAGGAGGCCATTAGTGAGGCTGGTAATTGAAAATGAATTGTGTTGGTGATGTTGAAATTGGCTATTGGTGGAAACTGTTTAAATATCTGAATGCAATGAGGTTAATTGATTATGTAAGAGTGATTTAGAGGCTGATGTAATGACCACAATAATAGCAGTCTTGAGTTCTGCTATTTGATGGATGAGTCAGGGCAGGAATGATTTAAATGTTTGAAACTTGAATTGTGCTGATTGTTCCATTGTAAATTTGAAATATATGAAAATGATCTCTTCCTCCTATAACCTCTGGTATTATATTGGTCACTATATAAATTTAAGTTGTTTGGTAGCTTTCTAACAGGTGATGTTTTGTCCTGAGCAAAAGAGTGTGGTGACCTGGAATAGATCCATGAAGAAGAATTCTGATGTGTGTTTCCAAAGAGAAATAAAAACTGTATATTTTGGAAGTTAACCCAAAACTATGGTGCCATAGTTGAACTTGAGCACTTTAAAGCCAGGGAAGGAATCTGATGTCTGAGTTAAAGTTGTATTTTTTTGGCCTTCTCTAGTCACTTTCCCCTACCTGGCTAAGGCTAGGTTTGGGACGAAGGGTAGTGGCAATAAGGATTGCACGTCTACAACTGCACTAATGATTATTGTATGTTATTTTGCTGAGGCCAGTGCTATTTTATAGGGAGCTACTGGTAAAAAAGAGCTTTGTGGAAGAATAAAGGTTTGTTTACATAAATTTAGGGTGTGGTTCACCCAATACATAGAGGAGCCAGGAGGAGGCTTGATCATGTCATGGCAAATCTGTCACAGCAGTGTTAGAGAAGTGCCACTTGATAACTCAGGAAATGTGACTGCATGAACCAAGTACAAACTGGGGCCCACATTGTCCAATCTCCCCATGATGCTCCATTACAAAACACAGTCTAGAAATCAAAGTAATTATTACTGAAAGCTAATCTTTCATCTCTTAAAGATTCATGAAAGTAGATTAAATGTATAATCCACAGTAAAACACCTTTTCAAAACTGCCTTTGCTTCTTTCTCAGTTTCTCAGACTCCAAAGCTGCTCCAGAGACCCTCAAAAGGCTATTCTCGTATAACATGTGGCTTTTTTTTTTTTTTTTTAACCTCTTCTTTTTAGCTCTTCATTGTGCAGATGTACTCAGCTTCTCTGGCTGTTTTTATTTCTGCCTTTTGTTTTATGTAATTTGGTTCTGCTTATTCTTACAAAAAAGGTTAGGAACTAGTTTGGCAAAATTCTCTTAGGGCATAAGTTTAAGGGAAGAGAAGAATCTGAGCTGATAAAGAGCAAGTTCTCTTATTAATTGGGTTGGGAATAGGGTTCTTAAGTTATTTCTAAGATTATAGGTAATCTATTTTGTCCCCATCACAATCTATAAAAAAAGCCAACGTTTGTTAGTAGTTAATATGTTCCAGTCATTTTGCTAAGTATTTTACATTAATTATGTCATAATAACTAATGTTATTTTACAAATGTGTAGTGTTACTGTAAAAAAAATAAACTGTAGTTTAAAGAAGTTGAGTGCCCCAGGTTATACCACTAGTCAATGGCAGAACTAGGATTTCTCAGTTTGGCTTGTTTCCTTCCAAAGCCCCTGGTTTTAACCATCAGAACTTTAGGCATCAGTGGCCCCCAGTGGCTGAGGTTATATGAGAATAAAGCAATAATTTAAATACAATGACACCTATATGTATATAAGAAATGCAGTTGAACTCCATTTTTAAGTTTTTTCTTCTTTTTTATACAAGTTTTCAGCTAAATTCACCATTTTGGACCCATATCTATGTTAACATACTGGTTACCAAATGTTGGACATTTGTCTGCAAATTAGTACTAGAACTTACCATCCATAAATGCTTGTCATTTTGGGAGACAATTCAAAATGAAATTTTCCTTATTTTTTTTTCCCATTTACAGTTTTCCTCCCAAAGTTCAAAGAAAATTCTGTGGTCCAGGGTTACAAACTTGAGTCCATTCCCTCTGAGTGTATATTCATCACCACTGTGCCTCATCTGTGAGGTTGGAGAAAGAATTTAGGAGGAAGATTGAGAGCTTATCAGAGCATGGCAGTGATGAGCAGTGCCCAGAGTGTGTGCAATGAAATTCAAATGCAGTTGTCAGCTACACTGTCAGATATGCAACCTCCAAAATTATCTTCCCATTTAATCTCTACTTTTTAAACAAATTTCCCTTTTGGTATAAATGTTTCTTTCCTAGTTTTGTATCCTGATTGAAAGTGAAGTGCTATGCCTCTGATGAGATCCATCATCATTCTTTGAAAGATAGGTCTCAAACCAACACTTTCTGTTTCTCTTCTGGCAGATGCCTTCAACCTGGAGTATGTGTCTTAAGTCAGTCCCTTTCATTTTCAGTGTCTGCGATCTGTGTTCACTCATCATCTTGGCAGTTAGTCTCATGTCAGCTCCCTTGGCTGCTGGTTAGTTCTCTTTCCCTTGAAACTAGAGTTTGAGCTAGGTATGTAAAGGAAACAGAAACAGAGGAATGGGGGAGGCTGAATGCAGGATTCTGACGTTACATTTGAAGGCTTTGACTTTTTGAGTTAAAACAAACACTAAAGCTACAAAAAGAATCATTCTAAGTCATCTGTCCCCAATGTTTTGATTCTATTACAGAAAGGGCTTGTGAAATTATTTCAAGAGATCTGCATATCTGTATACAGATGGAATAAATAACTTTTACACATACATGTACTATTTATTTTTCACATGGAAATAGGTGCTGTTTTAATTAATATAACTTGTTTTAATAATATTAAGTTTACTACATTTATTTGGTATTATACATTTTCTTAGTCAATATATTAATAAAGGCAAGAGATTCAACTACTATATGACATTTAAATATACATTCTTATGTGTGAAAGGATTTCTCATTTTTAAAACATTTGGGAATCACTAATCTAAATAATGGTGGTTCCCATCTGGTCAATAAAATGGGAAGAAATGTGAAAGAGGTCAGAAATATGAAAGCACTTTTACAAGAAAAAAGAGCAGGAGGTCGCTACCCAAAGCTATCACTTCCTGTCAGGAGATTAGCTGACACATCCTTGTTTTACCTTGGAGCTATGGAAGTCTGTGGCTTGATTTAGCATGGGTGTTAAAGTACCCAGTGTCAGCAAACTAACAGGAAGAACTTGTCATTTCTACTGGTATTCTGAGCTTCAAAATGGCACAGCACTCAGGTATATCATAATGTATCATAATGTCTTTGACATTTTCCTAAGGAAAAATAATAGAGTATGAGTCAATGTGTAAATGAGAGAATAACGGGCTATCTCTGATCATGAAATGTCTACTTCTAGTTGATAATCAAAAGGATCATCCAAAGGGCATAGCAGCTAAGTTGTTTTGTTGGTTTTTACCTACCCTGATTTCATGTTTCCTGCTTGTGGTAAAAGAATCTCTGTTTTCCGTTACAGAATTGTCTGTAACCATTGCTGGCATATAGCCCAGGCCTGGTCTCAAAACTGCTAGAATTATTGAGAAGGAGATGAACTCCTCCAGAAGAGGTTTTGAAGCTGATTATAAGTCAGTTTTATGAGGAAGTTTTAGAAGTCAGGTACTATGGTCATCTTTGCTATCATGAGGGAAAGCCTGCCTATGAATACAGCAAGGTAGGAAAGCTGGCCAGCAAATGGAGAGAGTCCAAAACACATCATTTGAACACATCTGCTCTAAGTATTCCTGATTTTGATTTTTGGGTTATGTATGTCAATCAAGTTTCCTTTGTTGCTTACATATTTGAGTTAGGGTATCGTCACTGACACCATAAAGAAGCCTGATTAACAGAAGTTTTCAGATGGCATTTATTATCCTCTTTGCATTGCTTCTTTCCACATTCCAACTCTAAGTGAACTCCACTCTGCCACATCGAGACTGTCCCAGTCTTTCTCCATTGTGGACCCCTCAGTGTGGAGCAGAAGGACTTTTCTCCAGTTCACTAGTTGACTTCTAGGGACAAGGCATTCCCAGCCACACTGAGCAGGTCAAAAAAAGGTGGTGAGAAGCAGAGATTCTATATTTCTCCTGGGAAACTTGACTTTAAGATGGCAAGGAAAATTCACATCAAACTAGAATGTTTTAAAACGTAAACTGTAACTTTCTTTCTAACTGGCAATAAATAGTGTGTGATGCATTGCAGCATACAAAGGTTGCCAGTTTTTGACAGAATAGCTTAGTATCTCAGCTGGGGATTCTGCTAAAAGGGGAGCCTATAGTAAGCATTATTTTATGGAGATGGGATATTTTGATGCTGACCCTTTGATTTTGCTTCTATTCCTTTTTTTCTGCTCTTTTTTTTTCATTCTTGTTTCCCCTGCTGTTTTCTTTTGCATTATCTCTTTTCTTTGTCTGAAATTGGATCCACAGAAATAAGCCTGTAATATGGGGACATGAGAAGCCCTAAATTGCTGTCATTTTGATTTTCTACTTTATTAATATTCCAGAATATGAAACATACAGGAGGTATTTTATTTAGCTCACTGGCCCTTCAACTTAGTCATGCTATCTAAGCCTTTGCATGGAAAATTTGAATATGCATCATAGCATCTAAAACCGACATTTCTAAATCTGTTTGTGGTACATTATGTAGGAAATTACTTCAGTCTCACTAGTACTTGAGAAGTCTTCATCACACATCATTCCAACATCTTAGAAAAAGAGGCAAGTGCGAGATTTGCATATAAGGGAAAAGGTGGAACATCAACATTGCGACCCATTGCTGGAGATTAAACTGGCTTCCTTTATTAATTGGATATGGCTCATATTTGATTTTTCTTTCTCATGTTGCTTAATGCACAGCCAAATAAGATAATTGTTCTTCATTGATCTTTGCATAAGAGTTTTTTTTAAAGACTGAAATTAAAGTCTCTTTATAGCAAAATTAAATGCCTCCTCCTCCAAGTACATGCAATAGCTTCCAGTAAGTTTTTAAAAATAACACTTAAAGTGTATGGGGCACTTACTATATGCCAAGCATTTTACACGTGTTACTTTATTTGGTCTTTAGAACAATCCTACGAGACAGGAACCATTAGTCTCCTCATTTTATAAGTAAAAAAACTGAGTTAGAGAGATCTACCAAGCTGTTCAGAGCCCAGTATAAGATCTGTTTCAATCCAGAAATCAAGCTCCTAACAACTACAGAGGATTGGCAGAGGGAAGGATGAAATTCCCTGTTCTCTCAGTATCTTGTGAATTCTTAAGGACCCCTAGAGTCAAGGATGAATGGGGGACAGAACAAGACAAGGTCACTTCCTGCTTGCTGGTTTGAGACCATTCAGGAGCAAGCTACCAGGAATAAATGAAGGCTAGATCTTGGGAGGTGGGGGTAGGCACATACTAAGGTAAATTTGAAGTCAGTGAGTACTTTTGCAGCAATTTGCAGGTTTGGCAGTGGTCTCTTTCCTTGTTGATGGCCTGACAATACCCTGTGCCTAAGATACCCTGCCCTCTTTGCCAGCATGTGGGTCCATCATGGAAACACTCTGACCATGATGGGTTTTCAGTAACTTGAACTCACTTTCCTTTCTCTCACTTCTGAGTCTTTATATGTTCTTTCCTTCTGTCTAACATACTTACCCATGCCTGTCTCTTCTTCCCCTGTATATCTCTTGCTCACCCTTCAGGCCCAAGTTTAAATGTGTTTTTCACTGTGAAGATTTCTATGCTACCCCTGAAATAATTCAACTATTTTTTTGGCTCATTTGACTGTAGTGTCTTTTTGTTTTTATCCTACATACTAGAATATAAGATACCACAGGACCCCCTATGTATATTCATGAAGACTTACTGCTTTAATTATAACTGTGTGTTTGATTTCTGGTTTCCCCACTGGATTGCAGCTCTTTGAGGACAGGAACTATGCTTTTTGTTCACCATTGAATCATTTGTCCCTAGTATAATACCTGAAGCATAGTAAGAACTTAATAAATATTTACTGAACAAGTGAGTAAATAAATTAATAAAATAACTCATTAAATTCACTGTCACTGAATATTGGAATGGCTCAATAAGTAGTTGTCAAACTCCATGTGAGCAGGTAAAACTAAAAACAACAGCAACAGCAACAATAACTTGCCCTTATGGACAAAACAATATGACATATTACTTGGAAAGAGAAGAGAATGATCCATTATTGAGAACCTATTACTTAAGGAAAGTATAATGCAGTGTATGTAATTTTTTTTCTTAACCTACAGTAAGAAATACAGCAAGGCCCAGTACTTGTGCACACAAAACTAAAACAAAATTTTCACAGGATATTTACCTGTGTTTGGTGGTGTTTAGGATCAGCCACATCTGGGTTGTATACTTGAATCCACCACTTAAGAACTCAGGAGTTGTGTGCAATTTTACTTATACTTTCTAAGCCTCAGTTTCTTCAATTTTATGCTATTGATAATATAAACTTTGCAGAGTTCTTGTGAATAATGAGCTGTATATAATAACAGTTTTTATTGTCTGACAAATAAGTGCTCAACAAATAGAAGCTATTTTTATTAGATGGAATTTACTTATATGGCATGTGACTTAGAGTTTAATCTCTTAACAAGGGCTTAATTAAGTTTGTAACATGTTGGCTTCAATCGATGCAATTTGCAGCCATATTGGGAGCATGGGTAAAAATACACTGTGCAAATGGATCTGGTAAGTTTTATTATTAATCACCTTAAGCATTTCCAAATAGAATGATTATGAGTGACATTGAGATTGCAGCTATTGATTGTACTTCTAGTAGTAGAACTTGCCCAACATAACCTCTTCCAACATACTGGTAATCTTGTTTGGCTTCCTGAGGTTAATGTAAAGTACATTTGCCTCACCTAGGAGCCATCAGAACTTTCCAGTGGCCTTTTGACAAGTATTATAGAGTATCAAATGACAATGGGGCCAACTTGCCAGCATTGTTCATTTCCATCTTAGCTTAATTACCAACTCTGCTGCCTGCTCTTCAAGCTTGGGCCCAGAGATTAATCAAATAATAGAAATAGAAAGTTGGCTTCTGTTTCTGCCCCCTCTCATTTTTACTGTAGTGGATGTGAAGACAGAGAAAGCCAAATTTCTTGTTCCCTAGGGTTCTACTGAAGGTGTGTTTTATGACTTAACTGGGCATGTCGCTTCAACTGTTACTCAGTTCTGGTAACTGTGAAATCATTCAGTTTAATATTTCCCTTGTGGACTTCATGGTGTATTAGGTGGTTACTAAACCCCTGGACATCTGAGGTGGGGCACAGCTGTGATTCTGAAGGGCTTAGTCATTGGTGGAGAATGGTGATGGCAGAGCTCATGAATTTGGGATGCCATTTTAAGGTTGTTAGCTACCCAATCAACCCTGCACAAACTCTATCCTGAAGAAAATTATAGAGATTCAGGGAGAAAAAAGTTTTTAGTCTCTTGGGCAATTGAAATATTCTACAGACAGAACTACCAGGAGAGCTGAAATTCAGAAAGACAATTTTACACACATGTATTTTCTTAGGTAGGAATATGATTCCACATACCAAAGAGGATCCTGAGAAGTTTTTTTGTGTGTTTGGTGATATAGTGAAAAATGCGTTAGCAAAACATATCCCCTGAAATAGTTCATTTATTAACAAGAAGCAGTAAAAACCACTGAAGTCTAAGAATGGGATTTAATTCATTATTCTACTGCAATGGTGTGTGTTGACTTGTGTAAATCATCTATGTTTTGGTCCTTCCCCCCACCTAATTTGTAAAATTCAGATTTAACTGCATGAAATATAGAGTACAGTCCCAACATTATAGTACAATTCTCAGATTACTTCTCTGATTTTCTGAAAGTCTAATGTGATCAAGCTGAAGTGTTTTTGGTTTGGGTTTTTTGTTTCGTTTTTTGTTTTTTTTGTTTGTTGGTTGGTGTCTTTTGATTGGGATTAAACTCCACTAACATTTCTGAAACAGAAGAAAACTTTTGCACTGTGCTAAGGGACTCCACCTTAGCATGTGACTTGCCAGGCAAAAGAACCATGTGTGAGATGCTTCAATAAAATATACCCCTTCAAACACTACATTTATTAATGAGTAGCAATAAAAGAATGAAAACTAGAGTTTTCAAAATTTACACACATGATCTCATTTGTAAAACCTCTATTTAAGTCATCCCAATTTATTGGTAGAAGAAAAGAGCTGAAATTTTAAAAGGATTAATTTCTCACCCCATAGAAATTTTTTATTTCTATGTTTACATAATTAAGTGGCAGAGATGGATCGTAGCATTCATGTTCTTGACTTTTACCCCGCTGTGAAATACCAGTGGGCAGGATATTAGGAGTCCTTTTGTGCTTCCCTTTGTACCTTTCAACTTTTAACCAGACACTCATAACTATCCATACACATTTGGAATAGCTAAGGCAGAAGAAGCTGTTAATCTGTGAGATACAGAAACCGAGGGAGATGGTTGGTAGGTTATTTTTAAAGGCCTCTGAATCCTCATGAACACTAAGTATTTACCTGTTCACCAAATATCTCAGTCAGTTCAGGCTCCTATAGCAAAGTACCACAGACTGAGTAGCCTATAAACAACAGAAATTCATTTTTCAGTGTTCTGGAGGCAAGAAGTCCAAGATAAGAATGCCACTATGATCAAGTTCTGGCGAGAATCCTCTTCTGGGCTTCTGTCTATTGACTTCTTGCAGTATTCTCACATGGCAGAGAGTAGAGAGAGCTCTTTAGGGTCTCTTTTATAAGGGCTCTAATACTATTCACAAGGGTAAAACCCTCATGACCTAATTACCTACTTACCTCCAAAGGCCCCACCTCCAAAGACGATAACATTCAGGGTTAGGAGTTTCAACATAAGAGTTTTGGGAGACACAAACATTCAGTCCATAACACCAAATAAGTAATACCTCAAATATGTGTGAACAATTCTTCTATTACCCAAATATTTTTGTACAACTGTGATTATTAAAACAAATAATTATGTAAAAACATAACTGAATTAGTAACAATTTTATGTAGTATGTATTTTCTCTATCAATGGATTCTGAGAGTACAACTAATATTGTCTGGACTCTGTGAAATTTTGGATATTAAAATGAGGCCCTGTGACCTTCTGGAGGTTATGAAAATGTTCTATATCATGACTTGGGTGTTGGTCAAATGGGTGTACACATTTGTCAAAATGCATTGAATTATATGCTTAGGATATATACGTTTCACTAGTATGAATTTTATGTCGGTTTTTAAAAATGAGGCCTCACGTACTTAACCCAAATATACAACAACTTCCTAAGTCCTAGTTAGCTTTCCCCTTGTAGGCTGTATTTGGGGTGACAGTAAGGTGTCCTTCCCTATGTTGCCTTCTGTGAACTAAACCACCAAAAATCAACATCAGTGGGTGAAAATGGCCACCTGTGAGTGCAAACCAAGAAATTTCCTACAAAGATTTGTCTGAAAAGTGTGAAGACAGCTGTAAGGACAACCAAAATGATCAGGATATAGATTTGTGAAGGCAGAAAGAGAATGTGACTGCAATTTAGGAAATGGAATCTAATTGTTTGGAGAGAGCCACTCAATTGATTAGGTATATGAACAGAAGGATAGTCAAGCTGAAGCACTGAAAGGAAGTCTGAGGAATATCTAATGCTGCCCAGAGAAAAAATGTCCTGGACCTAGTAAATTCAAAGTCAGATGTTGTTTTCAGCAGTCTTGGTCCAGATAAAATAGGCCCAAATCCATTCCCTTTCTATGTTCTGATTCTCTGTCAGAATAACCTTTTTGGACACAATCTTTTTTGTGTGTTGGTTTTGCTTTTCAGATAACCTAATTCTGGGAAATGAGTGCCTTAGGTAGAAGGGGTGCATATTTTAGACACTTGGAAAGATGTATTCAATTAGTATTCTATGTACATCAGTCTCATTTAAATTTGGTTGATGAGAGTCAATTCCTTTGCATCTGATCATTTCTAAAGATTTCAATTTTAAGTTTATGGATTTGCAAAACTGTGATGATTCCTTGTATTAGTAAAAAATTTTTGGTTTTCCAGTGACAGAAATACAAATAAAACTTGTTTAAGCAAAAGCAGAAATTTGCTGGCTCATTTAACCTAGAAATTCAAGGTGGCACAGCCACCTTGATCAGGATCCAGGGGCTTAAACAATTCAGTTTGGAATATTGCATTGCTAGGCTCTGCTTTACCTTCCATTAGCTCCATTTTTATTCAGTCTTTCCTTGTGTCTTGACAAAATGGTTGTCACCAGATCTAAATTAGTCCTAAATTCTAAGACATTCTAGTGAGAAAAGAACCTCTATTTCCAACAAAATCCTAGACCAATATCTAATTGGCTTGATTTGGATCAAGTGGCTAAGCCTGAACTTATAAATGGGGCCAAATAAATAGAATGTGCTGATTGGCCTGAGATTGGGATCCCAGACCTTTAGTGCAGCTGAACTATGGGACAGCTCCTCCCAATTTGCAAGATGAAGAATGGAGAAAGGAAGAGTTCTCAAATGGGAAGTAGAGGTACTGATATCAGGTGAGTAAAGAATGGAAGTTCGGAAGGTAAAACACAATAAATACCATACCCTTCAAAGTCACACTGGATTGTGAGGCTTTGCCTGGGCTGCTAATCAATAACCCCTGACTTGTCCTTGTTCTCTTTCCTTTATCCCCCTTCTTTTTCCCCAACCAGCCCAGGAGACTAAGCAAATATCAGTGTTCACAGTTTCTGTGACCAATCTGTTCTAAATTTAGAAAAACCAATCTGTTCTAAATTTAATTTCAGAAGTAAATCAAATATAATATGGAGATTGTATCTTAAGGGCATAACCCCAATAATCATCCTTATATAAATGGAAATCTGCTGAGAGCAAACAGATATTTTGAAACTAAAATAACATTTTTTGAGATGCTATCTTCTGCTTTGGATTTTCTATTGCCCTCCTCCTCTTCAAGTTCTTTGAGACTGGGTTTTTGTTTGTTGTTTTTGTTTGTTTTTGTTTTGTTTTTGTGATGATGAAGCAAACAAATAAAGGCTACTTTGTAACAATGTATCATCTATTCATTCTTTCATTCTTTTTTTTTTTTTTTAATTTTTTTTTTCAACGTTTTTATTTATTTTTGGGACAGAGAGAGACAGAGCACGAACGGGGGAGGGGCAGAGAGAGAGGGAGACACAGAATCGGAAACAGGCTCCAGGCTCCGAGCCATCAGCCCAGAGCCCGACGCGGGGCTCGAACTCACAGACCGCGAGATCGTGACCTGGCCGAAGTCGGACGCCTAACCGACTGCGCCACCCAGGCGCCCCTCATTCTTTTTTTTTTAATGTTTATTATTTATTTTTGAGAGAGAGAGAGAGAGACAAAGCATGAGTGGGGAGGGACAGAAAGAGAGGGAAACACAGAATCTGAAGTAGACTCTATGACAGCTCAGAGCCTGACACAGGGCTCGAACTTATGAACTGGGAGATCATGACCTGAGCTGAAGTCAGAAGCTTAACTGAGCCACCCAGGTGCCGATCTCTCATTCTACACTATTTATTAAGCACCTGTGTGTGCCCAGAACTGGTTCTAAAATAACATAGCATAAAAATTCCATATATGTTATTGTGAACCGGAAGTAACTAGAGATAAACGTGATTTTGGAAGTTATTTTGTCAATGTTCAACATAATATGGTCGTAATTAAATAGTCAGGAATGGAGCAGGCCAGAATAATTCAACCAATATTTATTAAACACCTACTATGTATGCTAAAAGTAAGGACACAGAAATATTCCATAGTTATGGAAATATAGGATGTTGGGCACATAAAGTGGGTGCTTATATTAGTTTCTATTCCTGTTATAACAAATTATCACAGAATTAGTGACTTAAAACACCATAGATTTATTTTCTTATAGTTCTGGAGGTTTGGAAGTCTAAAATGGCCTTGTTGGGCAAAAATCAAGGTGTCAACAGGGCTGCATTCTGGAGCTCTAGAACAGCATCTGTTTTCTTGCATTTTCCAGCTTGTAGAGACTGCCTTCATTCTTTGGCTGATGGAAGGCCATCTTCAAAGCCAACAATGACTATTGAGTATTTCTCAAATCATATCATTCTAGATCTCTTTTTCCTCTTTCTTCCCCTTCTGAGGACCCTCTTGATTATATTAGCTCTTTTGGATATTATAAGATAATCTCCCCATCTCAAGGTCAGCTGATTAACAACCTTAATGCCATCCACAACCTTAATTTTCCTTTGCCATATAATCTAATGTATTTGCAGGTTTCAGAGATAAGAACATGAACATCTTTGAGTAAGGGGGGACATTATTCTACCTACCAAAAGGTTCAATCTGGATTTGGGGATCAGAAAAAGCCTCCTGGAGAAATTGATACTTAAGAAGAAATTGAAAAAGTTCATATTTCTTCTGGAGAGAAGAGGTATTTGTAGACAGACTGCAGCAGCTATGAGTGCAACAATTGGATCTTTCTTCAAGAAAGAATGTATTCAGCTGCAACAAATGAGTTATCTGAGTGTCCAGCTATAGTGTCTTTGCATCTGCCTCGGCTTCTGAGGCCAGGGAATTCTTTTTTCAGGTAGCCCAGTCCATGACTGAGCACAGCAACAGTACTAAGTTCTGACCATTTCCACCCAATGTGGGACTCCTCCAATAGGCAATCATAGCTCTGGAGCTCCCTATTGGGTTGACCAAGACTTTGTCAAATATGAGGCCCATCTTGTTTTCTTTCATAAGTGTCAGATCAGCACTGTGGTCTGAAAGTTTTCTCAGGTCAACTCTGCTTCTTCCTTCGTTATCATTCACAGGTATTACCCCCACAAACGACTTGTACTCTTACCTTGGTATCAGTTTTCTGGAGGACCCAGTTGGGACACAGAGGCACCACAGGAACAGAGGCTCAAAGGTGAGAGCATGATCTTGCAAGTAGTTCAGTATAGCAGGAACACAAGATTCAAGGATGGACCTGGTCTTGAAATTATACATGCTCACTTGGGTTTTATTTGTCAGTATAAACTTACTGCTATAACAAAAATCCCACATTTCAGTGGCTTAACACAGTAAGTATTCTTTACTCTCCAGTGAACATACCACGCAGCTATTCCCAGTCAGGTACCTTTCCCTGGGACTCTGCTTCAAATAGCAACTGTGGAACCAGGGTTCCTTTAGTTTCTTTTCTTTTCCTTTCTTTTCTTTTCTTTTCTTTTCTTTTTTCTTTTCTTTTCTTTTTTTTCTTTTTTCTTTCTTTCTTTCTTTCTTTCTTTCTTTCTTTCTTTCTTTCTTTCTTTCTTTCTTTTTCCCTCTCTCGGATCTTGAGTTGTCTCTCTGCAGCCAGCATTCAGGAAAGTAGACAGGAGGATCACGCATGTGAATGTTTTATGGATGAGGCCAGAAAGTGGTGCATCTCACATTGTGGGAGAACAACTACATATATCCCTGAGGTTTTAGGAGTTAAGTAGGCTTAAGTGGAGAAGGACCCAACCCAGCTACAGTTGATGAAGGGATACTGATATAGCATAGTGTACCAGATAACCCAGAACTTTGTGGACATGTCATAAATGTTTGTTGAATGAATGAATCTGGAGTCAAATGGACCTGAGTTCAAATCCCAGATCTACTACTTGGCCTCAAGCAGGTAGGTCATTTAGTTCCAAGCTTTGTTTTCTTTATTTGTGAAATGGGTATGAAAATGTCTATGGCATAATGTTGTTATGAAATTTTTTGGGGATTGAGCATCTGATAAGTATAACTAACACTCATTGAGTGCCAATGAATGTTTAGGTGATTTATATTTATTACTTCATGGATTCTTTTTTTTTTTTTTAATGTTTATTTATTTTTGAGACAGAGAGAGACAGAGCATGAACGGGGGAGGGGCAGAGAGAGAGGGAGACACAGAATCGGAAACAGGCTCCAGGCTCTGAGCCATCAGCCCAGAGCCTGACGCGGGGCTCGAACTCACGGACCGCGAGATCGTGACCTGGCTGAAGTCGGACGCTTAACCGACTGTGCCACCCAGGCGCCCCACATGGATTCTTTTTTTAATGTTTATTTTATTTATTTTGAGACAGAAAGAGATGAACAGGGGAGGCACAGAGATAGAGGGAGAGAGAGAATCCTAGGCAGCCTCTGCACTGTCAATGCAGAGCCCAATGAGGGTTTCAAAGTCTCAAATAGTGACATCATGATTTGAGCCGAAATCAAGAGTCAGATGCTTAACTGACTGAGTCACCCTGGCGTCCCATACTTCATTTGATTCCTAATGAAACTCTAAGTTGTAGGTGGCATTATTATCCTCAGTTTATATACAAGGAAGCTGAAACTTTGAGGCACTAAGTGTCTTGCTTTACATCATATAGCTAATAACTGGTGGAGCTACAACTTGAACCCCACCTTCAGAATCAGTGTTCTTAACTACAGCACTATTCAGTACTTATAGCAAGTTAATTGCCAAATTTGGTGTCTGATACATAATTGATGCTCAAGAAATTGCAGGGCAGAATTATCAGCAAGTCCAGGAGCAGGTGATGTACAGTAATCCAGGTAACAGGCTAGTAACTGATATTAGCAAGGTTTGAAACAGGTTTATGGTGAAAGTCTAGTTATTAGAAGGGTTTGACAGGAATGAAAGTGAGCATCCATCCTGGGAAACTGCTACATGGTATAGATTATGGGTACAAAGACTGTGGCACAGGGAACCAAAATAGGGACTGAGGTCCTGAAATAGTGTCACAAGATGGGAATAATGTGGAAACCAAGCAACTAAATTGTAGCTAACGCTTAGAAATGGACTACCAAGAAGCATGGGTGATTTTATGCCATTCAGAGAGCTCTGACCAGCAAGGAGTCAGTCTGGAGGATACTGAACCACAGCTGGGGATTAAGGGTCCAGATAAGAGGAGCAAGAGAAAGGCAGTGAGAACCGTCATCAGGCAAGTAATCCCAGCCATATTTACTGATTACAGTAAATTGCTGGCTTAGCAAAACCGTGTGTGTGTGTGTGTGTGTGTGTGTGTGTGTGTGTGTGTTTATTATTAATCAGTCTTCTAGTGTGTATGGAGTTATTTTTAGAATGCATCCTTCATAAGCCTCCTTTGGATTCCTAAGATATTTCTACAGCTACCTTGTCAAGATAATTCTCCAGAAAAATAAGCTCACTTCTTGCAACAAACAATCAACAAGGGCAATAATAAAAGAATAAATTAAAAAACCCTCAATCATTACAATAAAAATAAGCTTTTTTGTCAAATAAAGACTAGATTTTCAATTAAGTAGCTATTTACACATCATCTTTAAAATATATGGGGCACCTGGGTGGCTCAGTCGGTTGAGCGTCCGACTTCAGCTCAGGTCACGATCTCGCGGTCGTGAGTTCGAGCCCTGCATCAGGCTCTGGGCTGATGGCTCAGAGCCTGGAGCCTGCTTCTGATTCTGTGTCTCCCTCTCTCTCTGCCCCTCCCCCGTTCATGCTCTGTCTCTCTCTGTCTCAAAAATAAATTAATGTTAAAAAAATTTAATAAAATAACATTATTAAAAAAATATATTGGATCTTCCTAACTTTTTACCATATGAGAAAATAATGCAGTGCCTTATAGAATGACTAACCAGGGCATATTCATAGGAAAAGACTGAGGAAATCAGTTAGATAACAATATAGCCCCTTCTCCCATTTTCACCTTCCTTCCTTCCTTCTTCCTTCCTTCTTTCCTTCTTGCATTTCAATGCAGAATTAAAAAAAAAACCTGGCCTGGAATTTGGGAGGGAGCACTGGATCCTAGTTCTTAGGAATGTTTCTTCTCCTGGCATCCTTTGAAGGAGAATGTGGGATTGAGCTAATACTGGCAGGGTGAAGGGTAGCTTCATTTCCATTCAAGTTTGCATCTGTTTCAAACAGCACAACTAATTGTGCTTCTCTGGTATCCTACTAAAATTTAGGTTGAGTCTTACATAAGTTTTCCATGAACTAGTTGTTAAGGAATGAAAAAATACAAATTCTAGTCTGTAATCTAGTTTGGCAAGTATCTTAAATTTTCTGTTCCTACGCAAACCAAGGAGTTTTGACTAGATTCAAATTTTTAAAATCCTGGCATTTTGGCAACATGGTAAAGCTTTTATATTCATAGACTAAATATAGAGAACATGCCCACATATGGCAAATTATAATGAAGCAAGAATTACACCATTCTAATCCTATGATCCATGAATTAAAAAATAATTCTGCAAGAATAGTTGGAAGACTCCAAAAATAATAATATCAATGTTAACAAAGTACTAAAAATAAGATTGGGGTCAACATTATCTTTCTCCTTTCTTTTCATGTCATTCCCTTTCTGAGGCATGTAAAATTAGGCATTAATTTTTTACTTATAGTTGGCAAGGTATAACAGTCTGGCTTAGACACTTGGGCCAATAATAGTAATAATATCAGACATTTCTCACCATATGGCAGGTACTGTCTCAAACAATGATCTTACTTAATTCTTATCATACCCTCCCCAACACACACACACCATTTTACAGATAGGGAAACTGAGGCCCAGAACTAACAGCACCAAGCTAATGAATGGAGACATTAAGCATGAAACCTGGTTTGTTTGGCTTCAAGTCTATGCTCCTCCCACTGCACCATATGGCTTCAATATTGGAAACGTGTGCTGCACTGAAGGGAAGACAAGAGCTTACTTTGGGAATTAAAGAGAAGAATAAGGCTACAACAGAACAAAAGCCCTTGCACAATATATAACTTATTAAAAATTTGTAATTTCACAAAAACACCAAAAACTTAAGTCATTTTGCAAAACAACTTACAGATCCCTAGCAAGCATCCAAAGAGACTGCAAGCATCACAAAATGGCTTTGAAAATCCCTGTCTAGATGATCTTTAATTAAGAACTTTTCAGGGGCGCCTGGGTGGCGCAGTCGGTTAAGCGTCCGACTTCAGCCAGGTCACGATCTCGCGGTCCGTGAGTTCGAGCCCCGCATCAGGCCCTGGGCTGATGGCTCGGAGCCTGGAGCCTGTTTCCGATTCTGTGTCTCCCTCTCTCTCTGCCCCTCCCCCGTTCATGCTCTGCCTCTCTCTGTCCCAAAAATAAATAAAAAACGTTGAAAAAAAAATTAAAAAAAAAAAAAAAAAAAGAACTTTTCAGAGTTAAACCTGCATCTGTCCTTGGCTGATATTTAATTATTAATATAGGGTAGTCTCTATCTTTAGAAGGGCAGATATATTACCATTCTTAGTTTTTTGTCTAGGGCTCTACCCTTCTCTCAGAGATTTGTACAGTAACCTTCAACACAAATATAAACCTAGGTGAAATTTGGGGTGGGTGAAGCAAGACAAGGAAAAAATGAGCACTTGATTTAGCTTTGGGCCCAGCAGTGGAAGAAGGATGGACTAAGCAATTGACCCTCTCCAATCTAAGCAATCTCCATTTGGACAGGGGAATTCATGTGTGAGGGCCTGGCTGGTCCTACTTGCAGAATGGGGCTGCACCCGTGGCTGAAAATGAGACTGAATATCTGCTTGAGACTCTACTAAGGAACAGAATCAGCCTGATAGAGTCATTGAACCAAGCAGACACTGAATGCTGGCCAGTCCCTAGAGAGGAAATCCACTCTTTCTGGGGCCTGGGCCCTAAAGGTTTTGCATGATGCCTGAGGATTTTATTTGGAAGAGTAGGTCCTGGGGTGCCTGGGTGGCTCAGTTGGTTGAGCATCTGACTTTGGCTCAGGTCATGATCTCATGGTTCGTGAGTTCAAGCCCCTCACTGGGCTCTGCCATCAGCCCAGAGCCTGCTTGGGATCCTCTGTCTCTCTGCCCCTCCCCCACTCACAAATTCACACACACTCTCTCTCAAAAATAAATGAATATTTTTTAAAAAAGGAACAGTAGGTCCTAAGAATTGCTTCCTGATCATATCTTCCCGGTTGGCTTCCTAATCCCAGTTCATCACGGGTAACCTTGACAGAAGCTCAGATGTTTTGAAGTATTTCTGGCACAAGGAAGAGCAGACTATTGCATCCTCAAGAAAAAAGTACACATACATATATGTATGCATGTATGTACTGATGTGTAGCTCTCTATACATACATGCGCATGTACACACACGTGAGTTGTTCTTCCCTAAGAAGGAAGAAGGAGTCTTTCAGATAACATGGAAAGCTTCCAGACTCATTCTGACACCAATAATGTGTAGTCTTACACATATTAGGGTCAGACTCTGTCTGAATAATGATCTCCTCTTAATGTAGTATGTTGTTACAGAATCATAAAGTCTGAAGGTTGAAAATTGTAACTTAAAATTTAACAACACTATTTTATTGAGGCATCACCACAAGTACACAATATTTGGGAAGTGGAGGATTGAAACTTTGGCCGAGGACAGAGCTGGTTTTTCCTGGGTCTCTTGATAGCTCCCTTATTTCTGCTTGTCAAATAATCTAAGTCCAAGAGGTGTTTTTCAATTTGGAAAGTGCAATGATCTTTTCTGAATGCACATGTGTACATGAGTGTGTGTGCATGTGTGTATGAATGTGTGTGACTACCTATTCTTTCTACATAGTTGGAGGCTGTCAGTAGTCTGTGGCTTCCTACACACTCATCTTGTGGCAATCCATCACAATGAGCAATTGCTGTTTTACTGATAATTGCAGCCTATGAAAGAAAGGGTAGAAACTGCCTGAGAGAGCACATAGCATTTTGCTTTAAAAATTCCCGTTCTCTATTTAGCTCCTAGATAAATCCTCACTCCCACTGGATATATTTCCCCCATGTAGGCAGTTCTGCTTCTCTTCTCAGCTTACAAATACCACAGTTCAGAAAAAAAAGACTGGTATCTTGCTGAATAGCTACCATGTAAAATCCAGGTAAAGGAAAATTATGTTAAAAGGCATCATGGCATCATGTACTTAAATGTATAGACACATTATTTTCTGAATACTGTACTCATAATACACATCTTTATCTTCTTTTTTCACAAATATGTTCTCTTTACTTTTTCATGTCCTTAAATATGCTCCGAGAAAGCATGATTTTCAATGGCTTCCCAATAAGTATATGAACTTTTGACATAAGAAAAGCAGTGTGGGTGTGACATGGACCCCGGGAAATGTATGATGATCCTCATCATAGGACACCTCATGGATCTTTATCATCTACAACCCTGTGAGAGGAGGCTGGGTTTTCCCCAAGAGAGCAAGAAGGAAATAGTAAACTTAATGCCGAGGCCTCATTTGTGCTCTCCATTAATTATCCCATTTACTGCTTTAAAAAACTTAATGAACTATTATTATCTCATTTTACATATGAGGAAAGTGAGGTTTAGAGTAAGATAGCTAGTAGATCTTGAATTTGGGACCAGAATTGTCTGAGTCTAGACTCTAGTTCTTTCTATTTCACCACAGTGCACCTCTGAAAGGTAAATAGAGTCTCAAAAGCAAGTCACATAAAATGCCCCAGAGAGCCACATGAAACAAATTTTTTTGAAAGTATTATGAGTGAGAATAAGACATTCAGTTACTCGGAATTAAAGGGACAAATGCAATGCCATATATAGTTCCTGAAGCCTAAAATAGGAGTCTTGTGGCCAGGCTGGGAAGCCTTTCTCTACATGAGTGGTTGGAATCAGGGAGACTGGACAATGATAGAGTAGCTGCTAAGATGATGTGTAGTTCAGGCTGGAGGAGTGCAGCCAGCTCAGCTCCAGATGAGCCAGGCACTGGAAGGGACAAGAATCTAAACTCTTCATCACTTCTAACAAGTAAATTTGCTGGTATAGATAGCATTCCAGCAATGTAGGATTGAAGGCACAGTGAGAGGTCTTTTAATGTACATCAGTCAAATGTCTTTGACAATATTTAATAACCTTGGCAATAAACTTCTGTACTATATAAAATCATGATTTCTTAAAACATTTTTAATAATTTCATTTTCTCAGTTTGTATTTTTCACCTTTCTTTCTGCTGATCTACCTTTTTACTGGGCGTGACTTTCTGACACAAGCAAAGACCAGGGCAAACATTCAAGTAAGTAAACTACCAAGAAGACCAGCAACCTATACTGTCTTCCAAAAGCCACCAGTAGAATCAGCTCCCCGTCTTCACTCCAGGGCTTCTGCCATCCAGTGATGGCGGCAGGTGGGACAGGCAATTACAGGTGCCACTATGCTTGTGCTACTCCTTAAGCTGATGCAGAAACAACAGACAAACATGATGCCCAGAGGGTCTCAAATATGCCACTCTTTAATTCACAGTCTGAGATGTTCCCTCTCAACTCTCAGTAATGGGGCCCAGAATAGGCTGGGAGAGACATGTTCCTGTTACTGATGAGCTCATTTTTTGCCTAGTTCTACCACCTTAGTACATTTTTTTGACCAAAAAAATATAAAATATTTCCAAGCATGGACAATCACATGAATTATGGCTATTATGTATAGAACCTAATAAAATATGTATTTCTCTTCACATGGTTTAAAGTATCAATCTCCCTATACCAGGATACAATAAATAGCACCACTACCATCTTCATTCATCTTTAACAAACTTAGGGGAAAGGTCACTACATGCCAGGGAGATCAGAACAGCACCAGAATGTGCAGTGCCAGGACTGGGATGGGGATAAAGCCAGTGGCATTGGTAAAGGGCTAGATATAATGACAGCCTTGGCAGCTGGTAGGGTCAAGAGATGGACACAGTTATACAGTCCCTTTTCACTCCTTTCTGAACCTTACATAATGCCATAGTCTCCCTGGGCTGAACAGAATATCCTGTCAAAAGCAGGGGTATCAGAGAAAAGAAGACAAAGAAGCATTACAGAGCAGATTCACTAGCTCCCTTGAGCCTTGTCACTGATTTCTGTCATCTGGTAATAGCTTGAACTCCCCATTTCCCAGCCTGCCCTCCACCAGAGGAATTTACATCTCTACAACCCAGACAGCAATTACAATGAACTGCAGACATGCGGGGTCAAGAGAGGACTGACAAGGTTAGCCTCATGTTGTGAGAACAGGGTGTTAGAGACATAGCCAAGGGCTTCCTTTGCTCCAAAGTAGCATTTTATTTCTATTAAAAGATCAGATACTCAAATTCTACACCTAGATATATACCCAAAAGAATTGAATACAGGTACTTATATTGTCAATGTTCACTGCAACATCATGCATAAGAGCCAAAAGTTAGAAACAACCTTCAACATCAACAGAGGAATGGATAAACAAAATGTGGTATATACATACAATGGAATATTATTCAGCCATATAAAGGAATGAAGTTCTAATATGCTACAATATGAATGAACCTTAAAAATATTATTTTAAGTAAAATAAGCCAGACATAAAAGGACAAATATTTCATGGTTCCATTTGTATGAAATATCTGCAATAGTCAAATTCATAGAGACAGAAAGTAAATTGGAGGTTACCTGGGGCTAGAGAGAGAGAAATAATGAAAAGTTATTTAATTGTTACAGAGTTTCTGTTTGGGATGATTAAAAATTTTTTGGAAATAGAGTTGATATCACACAACATTGTGAATGTAATACATGCCATGGAATTATATGGTTAAAAATAGCCACAGGTTAAAACAGCAACTTTTAGGCTATATATATTTTACTACAATAAAAAAAAGATCAGTTACTCAGAAAGCATTTGGTTTTTTCCCTTGTTATTCAAAAACAGTCATTTTAGATTCTTGCAACTTGCTGAAAATTTTTTGATGTCATCATATTTGCACATATTTTCTCTTTCTGCATTTCTCCATTGTCTGATCTGAGTAACTCTTAGTAAAAGTAATTACTTAACATTTATGTAGTCTCAGCACTCTTCTATTCTATAGAAGTTAATGAATTTGATTCAGGTGAAAAGTACTGTTATTAACATCCCTATTTTACAGAAAGGGAAGCAGATATTCTCAGTGTCACACAGCAAGTAAGGGAAAAGACAGAACTAAGTCCTAGACAGGCCCCAACACTCTTGACTGTTACTATGTGACATCTTTGGGACCTTGCAATAGACAATTTTAGGGAACTTGTGAACAATCAGACTCATGGTCTATTCCATGCTAATTGAATCAGAATTTCTAGAGGCCCAGGAATCTACATTTTAAAAAAGATCCACATGTTCCAACTTCAAAATTTACTACAAAACTGCAGCAATCAGTGCCAGTGTGGTCCTGGCATTAGGATAGACAAATAGATTAATGGAATAGAAGTGAAAATGTTTTACATTCTGGTAGAGCATAGAGAAGAGGTTGACAATGGTTGGAGGTGGTTATATGAGACTGTAGGAAGAAGAAGTCTCAGGAAAACTCAGCACAGTAAATTGTCCAATTGGGAAATGATCAAGACTGAACTATGACAAGAAGTAGGAGAGAAGAATTATTTGAAAATAACTCTGTGTTATCTAGCTTGGATGACTATTAATAGAGTAATAGAATAGAAATAGGAATAGAAAATGGGAGAAAGCATATCTTTCTTGAGGAAGAAGACCGTGAGTGATTTCATTTACTTTTTAAATATAAGTAACTTGTGAAGCAATCTAGAGTGGCTTGGAAATACCAGTCAAGAAGTATGGGCTAGAGATAAATTTAGGATTCAGGCGCTTGTAGGTACTAACTGAAACTATGGAGGAAGTGAGATTCTCTAAAAAGATCAGAGAGAGAGAGAGAGAGAGAGAGATGGGTTGTGCACTAAGCATTAGGGAGTAACTATATTTAAGGAGCAGTCAGAAAAAAAGAGGCACAATTAATGGTGGTTGAAAACTAGATGAAGAGGTAGAGGAAAAAGTAAAAGAGGTTTCAAGGCAGATATTTCAAGAAGAATGTGGACCCAACAGACCCATTAATAAAGTACTTATTACGATAGTTTTAGTTGCAAGTAACAGAAACTCACTTGAACTAACTTAAGCAGAAGAGAATTTAAAAATAGGATTCAAGAGTGTTTCACTCAATCTAAAGGCAGACTATGTGCCTAGACCTCACAAGGGGCTGAAATCAGGAACTGAACAGCTGTCAGGAACCCAGGGAGGTACCTGTTTAGTTCTCTAACCAACTGCTTCATTCATCTCTCTGCAGACTGTCTCTCTATGCTCTTGCTCACCCAGCAGTGCCTATTTACATATTGAGTAGTTCTCTGAATCCCAATTCCAAATCATTAGAAAGAGAATCTGATTGGCCCCAGTGGGTCAGCTATCCAACCATGATCCAATCAACCATGGCCATGGTAGTCATGAGAAAAAACATACAGAACAAACATGGCAGCCATGATTCACTTCTGTGAGTAAAGGGAACAGTTCTTAGAGAACACTCTAATTTGGGCAGATACCCCCCAAAATATCTACTACATGATTAATCAAAATGACTGCACAAAGATTGGTTGCTCTTTCATGGAGGCATCAATTACAAGGAAAGTAGTGAGAATCCTGACTCTCTGTTCCTGTTTCCTCTGTTAGCCCAGAAGGAAATTTGCATTAATGTCTGTGTTGGTTTCTCCATAACGGAGACAAGAATAAAAGAAATTGAATGCGAAATGCCTTGACATCCTAAGGTCAAAGAAACTAAAATAAAAGATTGTTTTTAATAAAAAAATAAAGATTGTTTTTATTTTTTTCTAGAGACAGCTAGAGCTTTCCAGTTGTTTTTGCCTTTGCCTGCCCTCATTGACTTCCCAAATTGTACTAGCTGCTCTCTGGCTTTCATTAATCAAACTGCCACCTGTGATAGACTGCTGGTCCCTCGTCTTATTTTGATTAATTCTATTCTCACATTCATCTCTCTCCAGCACAGTTTGCAGTGGATGATTTGTTAGGAGCAGAGTAGAATGGCGGGGGCGGGGGGTGGGGGGTGACTAGAGATTTGGAGTAGTGGAGTCATCTCCTGAATCTGATTGAATTTATCTGTTAACAGAAATACTTCCTCCCCCTTCATTCCTTCCAGCTCTAAGAATAGCAGTGCCAGCTGCACTTGCCTGAGCCATATCTAAATTAATAAAATAAAGTGGGATTATTGACATTTTCTTGCTTCAGCCAGCAAATGTGCATCTTTGAATTTTTATCAACCAAAAATGCTCTTATAATGGAGCATTCACAGAAATGGGCTTGACATAAAAATGATAATGCATACTTTACTCATGCTAATTATGCATTTGTATTCCTTTTACTTATGTTGTCCTTTTATCTACTTAGCATTTCAGAAATTAGTATTAAACTGAGGCAGCAAAAGGACAGCAATGTAGCTTAGTAGTCAGGAAGGCGGTTCTGTGGTCAGGCTTGTATCTATTCCCAACTCTATTACTTAAGACCTACGTGACCTAAGGGCAATTATTTAACCTTTCTGAGCCTCCATTTTCATACCCACATAATTATGCTGTATTGAGGTTTAAACTATATATACACACACACACACACACACACATACATGTATATATATACGTATATGCATATGTATATATATGTATATGTATATATATGTATATATACATATGTGTGTGTGTGTGTGTGTGTGTGTGTGTGTGTGTGTGTGTGTGTATGGAGAATGCACTATAGTATCTGACACATAGCAAAGGCTAATTAATGTTAGTTCAAAAAAAAAAAGCTGTTTTGGTGGGGAGAGAGTGACTTTTCAGCCACACTATTCAGAAGCATTAAACACTGAGATAGAGGAAGAGCTTAATGTGTAGATAAGCCCAAGAGAGATCTGGGAGCCTGGTTTAGCAGGTGAAAATAGTGAATAGTGGAATCCTTGCTGGTGGGAATGGGGTCATGCTGTCTATGGCGCCTCTGCACTACTTTGGAGAGTGTGACAAAATTAACTGCTTGAGAACCTGTGCATTTTTTACACTTGGTGTTGAACACATCTGGAGGTCTCTGGGGCTGACCCATCTTTATTTGTGTGAAGGCCTGAGGAAGCTCTTGAACAAGAACTCCTGAGGTTTGAGAGACTGGAGGTCACAGGCCAGGCTCAGTAATAAGGGAAATACTGAAAACATTTGCCACTCAAATATCCTGTGGTCCAGACTATGGGTCTCATTCTTGACCTACAAGTAAGAGAGAAATGACCTTCACTCACACCTTTGTAGGGCATTCAAAGCATAAGTCCACATCATTTTGTGACCAACTTAATATTACAAATCAGGGTGAACTAAAATTTCCCACCTTGAAATAACTTTTAGGGCCTAAACAGGTTAAGAACCCAGTGACCTGAGTAGCACATTTGATCACCCAGAAGATGAAACCATAAAATAAAAAACAGCTTTAGGACCCTTGGCAGGTGGAGGGATTAGCTTGTAAACACAGGCAAGACCCAGAGACAGAAGCTGCTTTGATGGGGGTATGGGCAGAGTGAAGAAAATGCCATTTGTGACTGTGGCTGTGACACTAGTATTACCCTCTTGTGAGGTACCCTGAGAAATAATTGGCACCTTACAAATTTTGGGGAATAAATTCCTAGTAATTAAGCAATTTATATGCATCATGCTTGTGTACTGTTCTTTTTTATTTATTTTGCTTCTAGGGATTAATATTGAAGTTAAAAGGCTCAGTGGATGGGGTGCCTGGGTGGCTCAGTTGGTTAAGTGTCTGACTTCAGCTCAGGTCATGATTTCACGGTTTGTGGGTTTGAGCCACGTTTTGGGTTCAGGGCTGACAGCGGAGAGCCTGGAGCCTGCTTCAGATTCTGTGTCTCCCTCTGTCTCTGCCCCGCCCCTGCTTGCTCTCTCTCTGTCAAAAATAAATAAACATTTAAAAAAAAAAGTCTCAGTCGTGGCGCCTGGGTGGCTCAGTCGGTTAAGCGTCCGACTTCGGCTCAGGTCACAATCTCACTGTTCATGGGTTTGAGCCCCACATCGGGCTCTGTGCTGACAGCTTGGAGCCTGGACCCTGCTTCTGATTCTGTCTCTCCCTCTCTCTCTGCCCCTCCCCTGCTCGTGCTGTCTCTCTCTGTCTCTCAAAAATAAATAAATGTAAAAAAAAATTTAAAAAAGGCTCAGTCGAGTCTGTGTGGTAGAAACATGGGCTTTAGGGACTGAGAGGACTTGGGCAAGTTACTTTGTCTCCTTGCCTTTTTTATTTCATCAATAAAATAGGAATATTAGAAGATTTAATTAGACGATGTGTGAATATGTTCCTGGCCTTAAAAATGGAGTTTTTGGCATAGCAATAATCGCCATTACTGCTTAGCAAGAATCCATGTATACAATCATATTCCCTTAGTTTCACAGTTGAAGGCAGAAACATGAGAAAGGACATTGGAAATTAACGTACGGTTAAGAGAAAAGAGGTCTGCAATGAGAGGAGCGATTTGATTCATTCATGTTACAATTTATAATTATTTAATTCATGGAATGTGTCTCACACTTGTTTTGTGTTTTCTAAAATTTTCAGCATAGCTCTAAGTCCACTTAGGGTAGGTGCTTAGTAAATACATATTAGTGTACTGGTTCGGGATGCCTCTCTCAATCTGGGATAATAATAATGCAGCAGCAAAGCCACTGCCCTAGGAGACAGGAGACTTGGGTCAAGACCCAGTTTTGCCACTAATTCGCTGTGTCAGCTTGGACAGGTCTTCAGTCCTTAGCACATTCTTCCTTAAATTAAGGAGTTTCCCCCAAATCGTTTCCAGCTCAAATGTTCTGTATTTTTACATAGGCTCTGAGGACCTGGAAGAGTTTTGTTTATGGAGAACAAGAGGAACATAAAAATAAAAATAGCACACAGAAAGTCCCCATTATGAAATTCCTGGTATCATGGACACTGACACTATGTGGATATCAGAGAAATAATAACAATGTAAACAATTTGAGTATCTGTTAAGTTTCAAGCACTGTGCTAAGTGCTTCACATACATTATAATATATGTAAACATTTAATAATGCTGTGAAATAAGTATTAACATTCCCAGTTATAGCCAAGGAAAATGAGGTTTAGGCACTCAAAATTTTCCATTAATTAGGCTAACATTTCAGTGACCCCTTGTCTCATATACTAATCAGGTAATCTGGTTTGTCTTTCTTATTAACAAAGAGAACTGGAAATTAATATTGGGATTACATCCATAGCTTTTGTCTCTTTATTTTGATTCATAACCTTCACTGAACTATAAGTTCCTTAGGGAATTTAATGAATGTTGTGCAGATGGCAGCAGAAGTCATAGATCTTTTGAAGTAGTACATTTATAGTTATGACATCTCTTAGATAAGGAGTCAAACTTTGTCCACAGTCTTCAATGGCAGCCTGAGAGGATTTAAGAACGTCTCAAGTAACTGTCCAGAGAGTGCTTCAAAGGTCTAACAACATGATAAAAATCACTGCCACTATTATCCTTTCAGAATATTATGTTTTCTCATTTCTTAAGTTCCTCTACCCACATATCTATTTCATAGAGTCAAGAGTGCTTGTTTTGAAGCAATAAAAAGTGAATCATTTGTCCTAGATTTCTTCACTGCCTTTGATCTACTTCTCTATGGGCTTTAGTTCTGGATCGTCACCACATCTCCTCTGGATTCTGTGGGTAGAGATGATCCCTGAATACTTACAGGGTATTTGTGATAAGCTTGTTGATAGCACTTCAGCCTGCTTATTACATCAACTGCAATCTGTCCAGGCAGAATTAGATTATAAAGAGCTGACATCTTGACATTTAAAGACCCTTCAAATGAGAATGGTCCAGGGCCAGATGATGAAGGACCTTGTTTGCATTGACAGGAAGTTTGAATTATATACTGAGAGAGAAAACATTAGAGAGTTTGAAGCAGGGGAAATGTGACCTGATCAGATTTGGTTTTTCAAAATGGCATTATGACCACAGGAGAAAAAGTCTTAGAGAAGATTAAGAACTGGCATACTAAAACCAACTGGAGACTTTTTTTTTTTTTTAATTTTTTTTTTCAACGTTTATTTATTTTTGGGACAGAGAGAGACAGAGCATGAACGGGGGAGGGGCAGAGAGAGAGGGAGACACAGAATTGGAAACAGGCTCCAGGCTCTGAGCCATCAGCCCAGAGCCCGACGCGGGGCTCGAACCCACGGACCGCGAGATCGTGACCTGGCTGAAGTCGGACGCTCAACCGACTGCGCCATCCAGGCGCCCCCCAACTGGAGACTTTTAACTCCCATTTCCCTTAGAGCTCCCTGAAGGAGAGAATTTGTCATTCTTTCCCAGGTGTTCTGGTACAGAGATTAAGCAATAAAAACTATTGAATTAATCTGTGAATGAATAAAGAACTCAAAGCTGCTTGAAGGCAAGAAGAGTTCTTTGTCACGGATCAGTTTGTGAGTGGCTACTGTTTGCAATGAGTGGTCTTGGTTCAAAAAGCACAAAGTGGCACTGAATCTTTTTCAGTAAATTATAAGCTACTGAAAGGCAGCAGCTATAACTGTTTTGTTTGTTTTTGTTTTTGTTTTTTGCATCTCTGCTTGCTAGCCTCCTAGCACCTGGCACAGTTATTTGTACATAATATGCCATTAACAAATGTTTACTGAGTGAAAAATTCTATCTGTAGATTAATGGAATCCTGTTTTCAACATCTTTTCTACATTTACCATTGCCTGTCAGTGTGGCTGATTCTGAGACTATACCTATGAACAATGGACAGAAGTAGAAACAAAGAATGCCCAAATTGCAGGAGGCTTTAGCAGTCATCGGATACACACAGCCCTATATTGTGGGCATCAGTACAACTGCTGTGGGTATTGCTTTCTATTTTGGTCTTTTGCTTGACCCCTGCCTGACTTCTCTAGCTCTGTCCTCATTTCTTTTCAGTCCTGGGTAGTACGTATCTGCACTCTACTAGATCCATTTGAAGCTGTAAAAATAGGATGAATTCCTGGTATGATCCAGTGAGTGTCCTTCATCCCGGCTCAAATCAGCTTTTTACTATCACTTAAAGGAAGGCCCTTTAGGCCAAGAAGTACTGGGAGTTCTAGAAGTAAGAATGCATCATCAGTATACTTGAAGTAGCTTAGTGGCTTTTTGCATGGTGTACCAATTATGCATGGATTTTGCATGGTGTACCCTTATCAATTGCCTTAATAAGCAAAGCCAACATAGCTAAGATGGATGTTAGGGTTATATAAATTCACTAATAATTTTATCACTAATTTATCATTCCTGGGGACTTCACTGGGACTTTGACACCTCTTATCTAGTCACAAAATATTTTCATAGATCTTATTTCTCTTTGTCGGCACTAGTTTTTTCCATTTAAGTCTTTTACAATGTCACTCATGAACATTTACTCTGTGACAAGCACTATACTTTGTGTGGTGGCCCTGGTATCTAGAATATTTGCCCTTGTAACAGTTGTTACAACTAAAACAGCATGTTTTAGTTGCCAGAAACAGAAAAATTGGCTAACTTATCCCAAGGCTATCAGGTAGTTAAAAAAAAAACAAAAAACTAGCCTACCATCCTTAGTCAGAATAGTATCTGATAGACAGGAGGCCAAGATAGCAGAAGGCAGGTAATTTCCCCTAGAAGAAATCTAAATCAACTCTTTTCCCTATGTATGTGACGCTTTCTTCAAATTTCAAAGCCCTGGGAGACAAATCCCAACTAGTCCTGAGTTACTTACTTATGCTTAGGGAAAGAAAACGCATAGAGCTTTGATGGACTGCCCCATCAAGACTGCATGCTGTGGGAGAGAATTTCCACTCCCCAAAATAAGCTGCTGGTACCAAAGTAGGAAAATTAATACTGAATAGCTAAAAGCCCAACTAGTTTCCTTGAAGACTTTACAATTGGACTTGGGATATATCACACACCTGCATGAACAGTTAAATGAAGGCACAGGGATTCAAAAGCCAGATAAAACAACAGTGCGTATACCTCAAAGTAATGATTTTGAGTTCAGAGAAAAAGAATGACAAAGGAAAGTCAGGTAGCTTTCACAAAGAGGAGAAAGTTGAGCTAGGCATGGAAGGATGGGTAGAATTTGATTAGGTGAGGTGTTCATCGTGCATTCTCTCCTGGGTAAATTTAAAATCAAAAGTCCAAGGTGTGTCTGGATAGGAATAAACAGTCAAGTGCAAAAACTCATTACTGAACAGCAAAAAATAAGACATATAACATACTTAGAATAGAAGCTTTACTTAGTAAGTACTTAATAAATGTTAGCTATTGTTATTAACATTATTATCATTATAAACAAAAACTATTCTTCCAATTATGCATCACATTAATTTATATAAACATGTCTCCCAAAGGCTGGGTATATATCTCTGCCCTTAAGTGTTAGAGTCTGGTATGAGCATCTGCCTAAAACTGTCCCTGAACTGATTGAAAACTGATCTCTTGGACTCAGATTTGAAAGGTCAGCCGGGGCAGCCACAACTAGATCTTCACCTAAATTAGCCAGGATATTTTTAGGTGCACACAGGCTGATATAGCTATACCTTTTCTAGTGTTCTGTTCTACTGTTGTCACTTCCTGACAAGACATTCTTATTGTGTCAAATCAAGTTATTTTGCTGTAATCTTTATGTGTGCTAACCCCTGTAGGAATGGAAAACAACCTGTCAGCCTCCTTCTCATAATAATTCTTACACTTGAATGCTGTTGTCACTTTTTAGCTTCCTCTTCTCCAAGCTAAAAACACTCTGGCTCCTTTCATCTTACTTTATAGCTTCCTAGCTTTTAAAAATACCTTTGTTGCTGTTTTTCAGGGATCACTCCCAGTTTTTCCACATCTCTTTTTCTAGACTAAAATTATATTGATTAGCTTATCATAGGGAGTTTCAATGAATGGGGTTAAGAGACCTCTTAAGAAACAATAATAATGAACAATTGTGGAGAGCTTATTATTTGGCAGATATTGTGCTGAGCAATATATGTATACATATACACGTATGTACACATATATGTGTATGTATATATATATATATTCTTTTTTTTAATTTTTTTTCAACGTTTATTTATTTTTTTGGGGACAGAGAGAGACAGAGCATGAACGGGGGAGGGGCAGAGAGAGAGGGAGACACAGAATCAGAAACAGGCTCCAGGCTCTGAGCCATCAGCCCAGAGCCTGACGCGGGGCTCGAACTCACGGACCGCGAGATCGTGACCTGGCTGAAGTCGGACGCTTAACCGACTGCGCCACCCAGGCGCCCCATATTCTTTAATAGTCAAAGTATTCCTATGAATTAACTGTTATTATCCCTGCTTTACACTTATGCAAGGTTTCAGAGCTAGGAAATGGCATAGATGAGAACTGTTCCATACTAGGTCTGTTCCATACCAAAGCCTGTGCTCTTAACCTGCACAGCTTTTTAAATTTGGAACCATGGTAACAGATGATTGGATGATGGAGGCCCCAAGTACCCTTCCTCAGAGCGATGTTTCTTCTCCAACTTTCCTATCCTCATACTCAGAGGATATGGGGAGATCACACCGTAGTCTACAAGAAGTAGGAGAGATATTTTGGGAACTCGTCTTTAATCTTAAAAATTCATCTATGTTTTTAATACATTCATGTTTATTCAAATATGAAAACATTAAAATTAAAACCACCAAAGTGAAACTGAATCTCCAAAAAGGCACATCATATTTATTATGTTACTTTGAGCTCTTCAGGACTGTGAGAACCTCAAACTGAGAATTAGAGGATGTAGCAATGGCTACAATACCTTAGCGTGGGAAATATTTCAAAGGAGTTGTAATGCTTCTCCCTCGAACCCCTTTCCCCATATCATCTTAATATAGCATCATAAGAGATAAAGCATAACTCAGAATTACATCCTGATTTGCCCTCTAACATACACTGTTTACAAAATGTCTGTTAATATAACTCAATGTCTATGGTATAGGGATATTCAGAATAATCTAGGCAAAATTTGGGGACATTTGCCTAAAATGATGATTTTTATTTTAAGATCATTGATCTATTGCCTTTAATTCTGATAATTAATATAGTAGAAGAGGCTGAAATTTTTAAGTTCATACTGACTTTGTAACAAAAGACTGTGTCACCTGCCTTTAAGAGAAGGCTTTTCCTTCTATTCAAAGAGTGCGACTGGAGTGGGTGACAGTGCATCAAACTTGTCCAAAAGTGTTACCAAATAGTTATGTGAAGTTAAAGAGAGGAAAAATGTTTTCTGCTTCATCAACTCAACTTTCATAGTAGTATTAGTAGTACTGTTAGCTCTACATGAGTATCAGTTGTTGGACAGGGAAGGGAAGTCTGCACTGAGCCCCTGAAGTTTGGCCCAAAACAAGGATGATTCTATAATTTATCATTCAAACTGGGGCACTCTGGAGAAAGAAAGGGGGCACAATTCATAATTAGGCTTAGACAACAGTCATAAACTGGGACTGTCCTGGGCAAACTGGGACACACAGTCACCCTATCCATAATCAATTCCTCATATGGAGCTAAAGGCCAGGGATAGTTGATTATACTGAAAACCTAATGCTATCCCAACTAATTTCAGGTTGCTTCTTTGCTGACACTCATGACTAATTTTTAGATGTGGGTGGGACCTCGGGGCTTTCAAATTTAACAAAGCCCTCTTCACTGAACCTCCACCAATTTCTGTAGCAGTATGACTTTCTTCTTCCCATACCTTAAGTATTTGTGTGTATATGTCTATTTACCAGTAATTTCATCTAAACTAGCAACATTATTGCTTACTCATATTCAACTTGTGTTTCATTTTGACCATGAGATGTTTTCACAGCAATAAAATGGTTAGTCAATTTCTCATCATGGATTATTGAGTATGCAAGTGTTTGTTCCTAATTGTATTCTATATAATTGAATTTCTATTTCACTTTTGATGAATTTTTTCATAAACAATTTACAGTAAATTTGATTCCTGTGTTTGAAAATGTTGGCAGCCCTTGCCAACTTAATCCAGCTGCCATCTTAATTAATGGTTGGTGATATCAATCACAGGACTGCTTGGTGTGATACCAATGAAAAAGGCTTCCAAGGTCATTCTAACTGCCATAACAGGTAAACTCTCAAATCTCAGTGGTTTAACAAAATAGGTGTTATTATTATTTTTTTAAATTAAGTATTCCTAAGCTAGCAGGAATAAATCAATTAGGTATTCCTAAGTAGTAGCATGACTCTCCTCTGAGCAATGACTGAGAGACCTAATTTCATTCCATCTTCTTGCTCTTAGGCTAGGTCTGGAGATGGAACACATCACATCTGCTCATCTTCTGTTGGCCAGAATTTAGTCAGAAGACCACGCCTCACTGCTATGATCTCAGGAAATGCAGCCTAGCTGCATTCCCAGAAGGAAGAGGAAATGGATCTGGTGAATATCTAGGTAATCTATGCCACAGAGATGATTCTTCCATACTATGTGCTTGGCACATCAGGCAAGAATTGTACTTAATACAATAAATTTATAATGTAGTCTATACCATATCTTTTTTATGCAAATAGCACAGACCTTAAAAGTCCTTGCAAAGGCAATAAATCAAACAGACTTGGGTATGATCCTGAGTAATTTGCTTTCCCTCCATGGGCCTCAATTTCCTTATCTGTGAAATTTAGGTAGAAGTGCCTAGAACTATTTCTGGCAAATAGAAAAATCTGATAGCCAAGATTATTTGTTATGGCTTTCTAATGGAATATGCTATGCACCAGTATTTGATTCATTATAGTTTCTTTTGTTTTCTATCTTTCCTACTAAGGAAGCTAAATTAACCTCTATTTAATGGACATATATACCCTAAGGCATACTGTTAAACTTCCCAGTGCTTACAGCTTCCTTCAGTCCTCCAGAAGTTAAGCAAGCACCAGGGGCCCTAGGGGCCCTGCACATTCCTAATGATAATCCATCTAGTTTTTCAACACATGGTTCAATTATTTTTCTTTATTCTAATCAGGCTTTCCTTTATGAAAGCACTTGATTCTGGGCTACTTCAGAGGCCCTTCATCAGATACTTTTATAGGATACAATAAATATCAGTTCAGAAATTACTGGCATTAACAATTGTAAATTGTTCAAAATCAAGAACTGTCTTAGGGCCAGATTCCCATTAGGCACTGTTTCCTGGCACTGTATACACTGTCATTTTTACATTTGCCTTCGGGAAAGAGAATGTCATGGGTTTATCCATACAGCAGGAGAGGGGAAAACACCTGATAATAGGCAATTACATACATTAACTTATTTTTTTCCAATGTTATTGAGACATAATTGACATATCACATTGTATTAGTTTAAGCCGTACAACACAATTATTTTATACATATATACAAACAATAACTTATTTTGTTCTCACACATTTAATCCTAGTAGACATTTTTATTTCCTGATTTTAATAAAACGAGTAAGCAAAAATTCAAAGAGATCAGCTACCTTGTCCAGTTCTGAGAGAAGGTTTAGGTTTCACAGAAGACACATGTAACTTTCTTTTTTTTTTTTTTTAAATTTTTTTCAACGTTTTTTATTTATTTTTGGGACAGAGAGAGACAGAGCATGAACGGGGGAGGGGCAGAGAGAGAGGGAGACACAGTATCAGAAACAGGCTCCAGACTCCGAGCCATCAGCCCAGAGCCTGACGCGGGGCTCGAACTCCCGGACCGCGAGATCGTGACCTGGCTGAAGTCGGACGCTTAACCGACTGCGCCACCCAGGCGCCCCGACACATGTAACTTTCTAACCCAGAGTTTCTCAAGGTGTGGTCCAGAGACTACCTCAAAATCATCAGAGCCCCAAGCAATATCTTTAGGACAAAATCTCTGAGGGTGGCTCTCAGTAACCTACATTTTAAATAATCGCAGATATAATACTGAAGCCACACTAAAATCCAGCTGGTCTCCACTATCCTACTGTTCCACAGAAATCTGTCTAGGTGATGAATGCTATGATTTGTTGATACTAACTCCAATGGACTTTTTCACACCTAATCTTACCGAGTCTCTTAGCCTCATTGGATGTTATTGACTACTCCCTCCTTAAGAGTTTTACTACCTTGTCTTTTGTAACAAGGTATCAAGGAATTACCTTGAGTAATTCCTGCTCATGGTTCTACATGCTCTCTGTTTATTCTCTATTTTTTTCTACACACACGTTAAATGCTTATAGTCTCCTGGGTTATATCCAGGGCCTACTATTGTCCTCATTCACATTCTGTTTCTACAGGATCACTAAGATGTCTTCCTTACTCCTGTCCATTTTTTCCTGCCTGGAGATTCAGACACATACCTAGTGATCCATTATGTGTCTGATAATCTGCTTAAATATTCACTATATCCCAAACAGAATAGATCATTCATATACACATGCTATTCTAGCTCTGTAAGGAATTCATTAGAAAATTTATTGAAGTGTAATACACATGTGGATAAAAACACAAATCATAAGTCTTGATGAATTACTAGAAAGTAAACATATGTGAATAGCACCCATGTAAAAAATAGGCCATTACTGGCAGTCAGAAGCTCTTCCATTGTCTCCTTCTAATTGCTATCCTCTTCACTCTAAAAGTAACACTATTCTGACTTCTAATACCATAAATTTGTTTTGCTTGTCTTTTAATATTCTATAGATGTAATGATATAGTATATTCCCTTTGTGTCTGGCCTCTTTAGCTTGAGACAGGCATACCTCAGAGTTACTGCAGGTTTGGTTCCAGACTACTGCAATAGAGCAAATATTGCAATAATGCAAGTCAAATGAATTTTTTGGTTTCCCAGTGAATATAAAAGTTATGTTTACATTATACCATAGTTTTTAACTGAGCAATAGTTTATATGTAAAAAAATAATGTACAGATATTAATTAAAACATACTTTATTGCCAAAAATACTAATCATTTTCTGAGTTTTCAAAGAGTAGTAATCACTAATTACCAATTACCATAACAAATACAATATGATGAAAAAATTTGAAATATTGCAAGAATTACCGAAATGTGATACAGAGACATGAAGTCAGCAAATGCTGTTGGATAAATGGCACGGATAGACTTGCTCAAACCTTCAATTAGTAAAAAACACAGTATTTATGAGGCACAATAAAGCAAAGTGCAATAAAATGAGGTATGTCTGTATTATGTTATGAGATTCATCCATGTTGTTGTATGTAGCACATCCATTCTCATAATTGTATGATGTTCTGTTATAATAATAAACTATAATTTTTTTACATTATACTTCTTTTTTAATATAATATAATATAATATAATATAATATAATATAATATAATTTATTGTCAATTTGTTTCCATACAACACCCAGTGCTCATCCCAACAAGTGCCCTCCTCCCTGCCCATCACCCACTTTCCCCTCTCCTCCACCCCCCATCTACCCCTAGTTTGTTCTCAGTCCTTAAGAGTCTCTTATGGTTTGCCTCCCTCCCTCTCTGTAACTTTTATTTTCCCCTGCCCCTCCCCCATGGTCTTCTGTTAAGTTTCTCAAGATCCACATATGAGTGAAAGCATATGGTATCTGTCTTTTTCTGCCTGACTTATTTCACTTAGCATAATACTCTCCAGCTCCATCCATGCTGCTACAAATGGCCAGATTTCATTCTTTCTCTTGCTAAGTAGTATTTCATTATATATATATAAACCACATCTTGTTTATCCATTCATCAGTTGATGGATATTTAGGCTCTTTCCATAATTTGGCTATTGTTGAAAGTGCTTCTATAAACATTGGGGTACGTGTGCCCCTGTGCATCAGCACTCCTGTATCCTTTGGGTAGATTCCTAGCAGTGCTATTGCTGAGTCATAGGGTAGTTCTATTTTTAATTTTTTGAAGAACCTCCACACTGTTTTTACATTATACTTCTGATGGACCTTTTTTCTTATTTCCAGTTTGGGACTATCATAAGTA
This sequence comes from Puma concolor, assembly GCF_028749965.1. Classification (NCBI taxonomy): domain Eukaryota; kingdom Metazoa; phylum Chordata; class Mammalia; order Carnivora; family Felidae; genus Puma; species Puma concolor. The sequence continues at coordinate 21,506,521 of NC_141677.1, forward strand.
GTAAAACTATACATTGTTGTACTTTTTTTGGGGGGTGGCAAACATATGCACACATTTCTATTACCTAATTCTGTTGCCTGTATCCAAAAGTGGGATAGCAGGCTCAAGGTTTTACATAAGTGTGACCTTAGTGGATATTTCTCAATGCTTTTTGAAAGGGTTGTGCCAATTTATATTACTATCAGCAGCATATGAGAGTTCAATTTCTTGGTTCTCACCAACACTTGGTATCGTTGGTCTTTTTTTTAATATGGTAATTTTGGTGGATGTGTGAATTTAATCTGCATTTTCCTGGGGATTAATCACTAATCATTTTTGCATGCTCTGTTCCATTGGGTTGGTAGGACCATCCATCCAGTCACAAGCTAGAAATCTAGACATCATCCTTGTCACCCCCCATCCTTTACCCTCACATGTTAATTTTACCACATACATATTTCTTAAATCCCTCAGCTCCCTACCATCAATTAATGCCCAAATCTTTATTCAGAGGTTGTTATTTCTCAATTTTTCTATCTCCATGGCCTCCTATGGGGTTTTACCTTCTCTTACTTCTGAAATAAATTACCCACAAAGCCATCAGAATGATCTACCCCAAACCTAAACCTGTCATGTTTAACCATTTGTGTGCCTCCTCACCTCCAGTAAGAGAGAAGCTTGTCTCTTAAAAAGCCGATAAAATACACCAGCATCTGGGTTCCACTGCCTCCCATTTGACCTAATAGCTCATCATTTTCTACCACTAGCTCCAAGATCCAGCAATATCAAATTCTCTGCTCAGTGTTTCTTTTCCTCCAGAAATGCTATATCTTCCAATCCTCAAAAATTTTGATATTTAAAAATAGAACTACCATATGATCTAGCAATCCCACTTCTGGGTATATATCCAAAGGAAATGAAAACAGGATATAGAAGAGATATCTGCATCACCCTGTTCATTGCATCATTATCCACAAGAGTCAAGATATGGAAAGAACTTGAGTGTCTGTCAACAGATGAATGGATAAAGAAGATGTGATATGAATATATGAATATATATATATATATATATATAGGATCTAGCCATGGCAAAAGGAAATATTTTCATTTTTAATAACATGGATGGACCTTGAAGGAATTATGCTAAGTGAAATAAGCCAGATAGAGAAAGACAAATACTGTATGATATCACTTATATGTGGGAAAAAATAAAACTCATAAAAACAAAGTAGAAAACTGGTTTCCAAGCAGTGGGAGGAGGAGGAAATAAGAACAGATTAGTAAATGAGCATAAACTGTCAGCTATAGGATGAATAAAGTTTGAGGTTCTAAAGTAAAACATGGTGATTATAGTTGATAACACTATTTATTGTCTAACTGTAATGTACTGAGAGTAGAATGTAAATATTCTCATACACAAAAAAGATAAGTATGTGAGGTGATAGATGCATTAGTTAACTAAATGGTGGGAATCCTTTCACAATGTATAATATATCAAGTCACCACAATGTACACTTTAAATAACTTACAATTTTGTCAATTATACTTCTTTAAAAAAAAAAAAACCCAAACCAAAATTCATCCCACACATCTTGTATTGCTCTTAGAAAAGTTTCAGTTTACACTAAGTCAAAGAAATGATTGCCAAACCTTGAAGTATTACCTCTTCATAAGATATTTATATTTTAATGAAGGATTAAAAACCAATCTCTAATTGTGGAATTTCTAGCATTAGTGTGCATGTGGAAGAAATACAAAATTACACCATGAAGTTTGCAGACAATGAATAAAAATAGTCCTTTGAAATAACAATTTTTAGGTATATGTAGGAAAGAATACATCTGTATCATTATGTAAATTGTTACACTGAATTAAATTCCAGATGGATCATAGGTTTAAATATAAAAAGGGAAAAAGAAGAATGTTAGAAGAAAATATATTTAAAAATAACTTTATGATAGAGAAAGCTTTTCTAAACATAATAAAAAAGAAACAATGAAAAAATGGGGAAAATATGGATAAATTCCATTGGGAAAAAAAGCAAAACATGAATGTAAAAAAAAGTATAAATATGGTCGGCAATGGTAAGGTAATGGTAAACCAGATGTAGGGCACTAGGTTTTCTACACATAGTTATTGCCGGCTCTAATTGGTGTAGACTTTGTGGAGAACAGTGTGGCACTTTTGTGCTGAAATGTAAAATGTTCATTCACTGAGCAATCTCATTTTGGAGCCATTAACATCGTGATCTATATTGATGGAATATTTATGGTTTATTATTGAATGGAGAAATAGATTACCAGGTGATTTTAAAACAATTTCATTTGTGTAAAATGATAAATGATCTAACATATTGTTTTAAATTATCAATACCTATGTACATCTGTCTATGTATGTGTGTGTTTATGCACAGGGATGTGAAAATCTTAAAGGACAGCTAGATTCTAAAGCATGGGGACAGAAACACTATTTTCTCTCAAAAAATTTTTAATATTTATTTATTTTCAAATGAGGGGGGTGGAGGGGCAGAGAGAGAGGGAGACAGAATCTGAAGCAGGCATCAGACTCTGAGCTGTCAGCACAGAGTCTGATGCAGGGCTCAAACTCACAATCTGTGAGATCATTACTTAAGTGAAGTCGGACACCCAACTGACTGAGCCACCCAGGTGCCCCAATACTGCTTTCTCTTGCACATATCTTTGAAACTGTAGTGCCTATTACTGTGTTCCATGAATGCTTGAAAGGATATAGGAAAGCTGGAAACAAGGGCAGGAATGAAAAGATTATTGCCAAAATGTTTATAGTAGTTTCTGGGTTTCTGGGCTGTATTTTAGTTTTACCATTTTACTTTTCTATATTTCCTTAATTTTTTTTCCTCCAAGGAGCATATAAAATTAGAAAAACAATAACAAAGCTATTTTTAATAAATAAAAGCCTTGAAACTTCATATATACTGGTCAGTGTTGGAAGGTCCTTGAGAGATTCCAGACTAGTCAAAGACTGAGGAAAAGGGGCTTTCATAGAAGCCAACCAATAAGAATGGGTTTTCAATTTAATTGCAGTTTCAGTGCTCTTGTTACCCCAAAGGTAACCATTTCATTTTCAGGTAAAAACAGGAGACCCTCCTAAACATGGCAGTTGGTTCACAGTTCTCAAAGACTGCTTTCTGGGGATAATGCAAGTTCCTCCAGCAAGCTGACCCCAGCTCAGCCTCCTCACTAGAGATATTTGCTCTACTCATGGGATTTACATTGCTGATCTAAGTTAAAGTCACTCAGCCCTCCTTCCTCTCCCCCTGCCACTCTTATGTAACTTCCCTTGCAGTTTTTCCCTTAGTCACTGATTTCCATCTTTTAAGTATCCCAGGCACATGATCCAGTTCTAGTTTCTGTAACAGACAAAAAGAAAAATGTCTGCCTGCCAGGAGAGGAAACAGGATGCTAAAGTGAAGCTTCACTTGCCCCACATAAAGTGTTTCTGTCTGGATCTTTTCCCAGAATTCTTGGGAGAAGAGGCTGCCGCCAGTGGGGTGTGCTTTTTCAGATGGGGTTTGGCAAGTCAGAGACAGTCTCACTTCCCTCTGTGCTATGGGAACGCTCAGACTCAGGCCAGATTACAGGAATGTGGTCTCTGGGGTTTGCCCTTGAGAAGCTGAGGCCAGTGCTTTAGTGTGTTATCTGCCCAGGACTGGAGACAGACAGGCTCCATCAGCTCAGTTGGGTAACTCAGCACTCTGCTTGCAAAGGCCTTTTCAACCTGACCCTCAATGTTGACAAAGACCACCTATTCCTTTCTAAATGAAGGGAAGCCAAGTTTAATTCCAGGACACTGTTTCAAGCAACTAGTCTTTGGCCTAGATGCACTTTGCCTTTGACTTGATATCTTAATATATATTCTGAATATTTATTTCTTTATTGGTCAGTGGGATTTTTTGGAAGCAAGCATGATTTCTTTTTTTTTTTTCCCCTCTCAAACTGCATTTTTTTTCAAACTGCATTTTTTAATTTTATTTTTTCCAGCTTTCTTAAAACATAATTGACATATGACATAATGTAAGTTTAAGGTATACAACGTAATGATTTGATATATTGCAAAATGGTTACGACAATAGGGTTAGTTAACATATCTATAATTTGTGTGTGTGTGTGTGTGTGTGTGTGTGTGTGTGTGTGTGTGTGTAGGGGTGGATGGGTGAGGACTTTTAACATTTATTCTCTCAGAAGCTTCCAAATATACAATACAGAATTATTAACTGTGGTACTATGCTATATAATACATCTCCAGAACATATTTATCTTATAACTAGAAGTTTGTACCCTTTGACAAGCATGGTTTCTAATTCTTCTACACATACACTGGATTAACTCACTTTATACTCACTTTGAAGAATTACATACAGCACAGAAATTCTCCAAGAAGTAAACCAGGAAAATATTACTAAAATGCACATCTGATCATGTTACTACTGTATTAGGGTGGTGGAAATAAAGGCCACAGACATAACCTTCTAAATTGCGTCTGTGTAATCTTCAAATAGGTAGACTAAAGTTGGAGAGGCTCACCAACAGCAGTGACTCCATGTCCCTGCCTGCTCGGTGTTTTGAAGTCACAATCATACTTATATTTGCTTCTTGTGCAACTGGTTTAGTAGCTTAAGAACTCGGTCAGGGTTATACTTAACAGCAGCTGTCATTTTTTTTTGTTGTCAGGAGTCTCTAAGAATGGCAATATTTCTTTTTTAGAAGCCTGGCTAGAGGTTTGTCAATTTTGTTTATTTTTTCAAAAAACCAACTCTTGGTTTCGTTGATCTGCTCTACAGTTTTTTTAGATTCTATATTGTTTATTTCTGCTCTGATCTTTATTATTTCTCTTCTTCTGCTGGGTTTAGGCTGCCTTTGCTGTTCTGCTTCTATTTCCTTTAGGTGTGCTGTTAGATTTTGTATTTGGGATTTTTCTTGTTTCTTGAGATAGGCCTGGATTGCAATGTATTTTCCTCTCAGGACTGCCTTCGCTGCGTCCCAAAGCGTTTGGATTGTTGTATTTTCATTTTCGTTTGTTTCCATATATTTTTTAATTTCTTCTCTAATTGCCTGGTTGACCCACTCATTCGTTAGTAGGGTGTTCTTTAACCTCCACGCTTTTGGAGGTTTTCCAGACTTTTTTCTGTGGTTGATTTCAAGCTTCATAGCGTTGTGGTCTGAAAGTATGCATGGTATGATTTCAATTCTCATAAACTTATGAAGGGCTGTTTTGTGACCCAGTATATGATCTATCTTGGAGAATGTTCCATGTGCACTCGAGAAGAAAGTATATTCTGTTGCTTTGGGATGCAGAGTTCTAAATATATCTGTCAAGTCCATCTGATCCAATGTCTCATTCAGGGCCCTTGTTTCTTTATTGATCGTGTGTCTAGATGATCTATCCATTTCTGTAAGTGGGGTGTTAAAGTCCCCTGCAATTACCACATTCTTATCAATAAGGTTGCTTGTGTTTATGAGTAATTGTTTTATATATTTGGGCGCTCCGGTATTCGGCGCATAGACATTTATAATTGTTAGCTCTTCCTGATGGATAGACCCTGTCACTATTATATAATGTCCTTCTTCATCTCTTGTTACAGCCTTTAATTTAAAGTCTAGTTTGTCTGATATAAGGATGGCTACTCCAGCTTTCTTTTGGCTTCCAGTAGCATGATAAATAGTTCTCCATCCCCTCACTCTCAATCTAAAGGTGTCCTCAGGTCTAAAATGAGTCTCTTGTAGACAGCAAATAGATGGGTCTTGTTTTTTTATCCATTCTGATACCCTATGTCTTTTGGTTGGCGCATTTAGTCCATTTACATTCAGTGTTATTATAGAAAGATATGGGTTTAGAGTCATTGTGATGTCTGTATGTTTTATGCTTGTAGTGATGTCTCTGGTACTTTGTCTCACAGGATCCCCCTTAGGATCTCTTGTAGGGCTGGTTTAGTGGTGACAAATTCCTTCAGTTTTTGTTTGTTTGGGAAGACCTTTATCTCTCCTTCTATTCTAAATGACAGACTTGCTGGATAAAGGATTCTCGGCTGCATATTTTTTCTGTCTAGCACACTGAAAATCTCGTGCCAATTCTTTCTGGCCTGCCAAGTTTCAAAAGAGAGATCAGTCACAAGTCTTATAGGTCTCCCTTTATATGTGAGGGCACGTTTACCCCTTGCTGCTTTCAGAATTTTCTCTTTATCCTTGTATTTTGCCAGTTTCACTATGATATGCCGTGCAGAAGATCGATTCAAGTTACGTCTGAAGGGAGTTCTCTGTGCCTCTTGGATTTCAATGCCTTTTTCCTTCCCCAGTTCAGGGAAGTTCTCAGCTATTATTTCTTCAAGTACCCCTTCAGCACCTTTCCCTCTCTCTTCCTCCTCTGGGATACCAATGATGCGTATATTATTTCTTTTTAGTGTATCACTTAGTTCTCTAATTTTCCCCTCATATTCCTGGATTTTTTTATCCCTCTTTTTCTCAGCTTCCTCTTTTTCCATAACTTTATCTTCTAGTTCACCTATTCTCTCCTCTGCCTCTTCAATCCGAGCCGTGGTGGTTTCCATTTTGTTATGCATTTCGTTTAAAGCGTTTTTCAGCTCCTCGTGACTGTTCCTTAGTCCCTTGATCTCTGTAGCAAGAGATTCTCTGCTGTCAGCTATACTGTTTTCAAGCCCAGCGATTAATTTTATGACTATTATTCTAAATTCACTTTCTGTTATATTATTTAAATCCTTTTTGATCAGCTCATTAGCTGTTGTTATTTCCTGGAGATTCTTCTGAGGGGAATTCTTCCGCTTGGTCATTTTGGATAGTCCCTGGCGTGGTGAGGACCTGCAGGGCACTTCCCCTGTGCTGTGGTGTATAACTGGAGTTGGTGGGCAGAGCCGCAGTCAGACCTGATGTCTGCTCCCAGCCCACCGCTGGGGCCACAGTCAGACTGGTGCGTGCCTTCTCTTCCCCTCTCCTAGGGGCGGGATTCACTGTGGGGTGGGGTGGTCTGTCTGGGCTACTTGCACACTGCCAGGCTTGTGATGCTGGGGATCTGGCGTCTTAGCTGGGGTGGGGAGGCAAGGTGCACAGGGGCAGGAGGGGCAGGCTTAGCTTGCTTCTCCTTAGGTGATCCACTTCAGGAGGGGCCCTGTGGCAGCAGGAGGGAGTCAGATCCGCTGCCGGAGGTTTGGCTCCGCAGAAGCGCAGAGTTGGGTGTTTGCGCGGAGCGAGCAAGTTCCCTGGCAGGAACTGGTTCTCTTTGGGATTTTGGCTGGGGGATGGGCGGGGAAGATGGCGCTGGCGCGCGCCTTTGTTCCCCACCAAACTGAGCTCTGTCGTCCGGGGGCTCAGCAGCTCTCCTTCCCTTTGTCGTCCAGCCTTCCCGCTTCCTGAGCAGAGCTGTTAACTTATGACTTCCCAGACGCTAAGTCGCGCTTGCTGTCGGAACACCGTCCGTCAGGCCCCTCCGCTTTTTGCAAGCCAGACTCGGGGGCTCTGCTTGGCCGGCGAGCCGCCCCTCCGCCCCGGCTCCCTCCCGCCAGTCCGTGGAGCGCGCACCGCCTCGCCGCCCTTCCTACCCTCTTCCGTGGGCCTCTCGTCTGCGCTTGGCTCCGGCGACTCCGTTCTGCTAATCCTCTGGTGGTTTTCTGGGTTATTTAGGCAGGTGTAGGTGGAATCTAAGTGATCAGCAGGACGCGCGGTGAGCCCAGCGTCCTCCTACGCCGCCATCTTCCTCAAGCCTCGCAATATTTCTTTTTTAGTCAAAATATTTTTTTGACATGGAACTTTGGACTGAGATTAAGACATGGGAGCTTTGCCTCTTTCCATAAATGCTGGGAAGCTGTGGGCATTTCTGGTAGAGGAGGGGTGGATGAGGACTTCATCATTAGTCCACCTGGGTGCTCCTGTCAAAAACCCAATTCAAAGTAGTTCAGAAGGCTAAGGAGATGTAGGGTGAGTGGTTGGGATGGCAGTGACACAGATTATAAGAAATCCCTGGAGAATCAAATTTCAGGAAGGGGAAAGCTTTGGTGACTTCCTAGTCTAGAAGGAAGGCATTAAAAGCTGTCACAATTCACTCTCAATGGCTCATGTTTCTGCTTTTCTCTGTGTGCCGGAAACTGTATAATTCTCTTCTAGATACACATTAAACAATTCTCTCTCAGTGGCTCATGTTTCTTCTTCTGTATGTGTGCCCCAAACTGTATATTCTCTTCTAGATACACGTTAATGATTTTCTCTACCAAGCAGAGGAATGTCCTTGGGCTGCAACACTCTTTGATTCAGCTTCTTCCGCAGCAAGTAAGGAACACCACGTGCCCGCCTTTCCTCTGAGTCTGTGTGTGTTACTACTTACCAAGCCCCTGGTCAATCACCAATGCAGGGGAGCTGAGGTCCTGTGACTGGTCCACTGCTGGTCAGTCCTCCACTGCCAGAGCAATCATGGAGGTCAGGGAGGTGAAGTTGTGAGGTCTCATGAGAAGATGGCTGCTCTCATTCAGAGGATTTGTTAAAGTAGTTCCCCAGGAATAGGATGGCGCTGAGTGGACTCCAAAAGTCCTCTCCAATTGTCCCACAGAAGACCAGAGGCTCCTCACTCTACAGAATGTTCCTCACAAGCCTGCTCATCCTCCAGGTCTCCTTTTGTAGTTTCATGCCTTGCTCTGCAGTTCTGGACAGATTTCAATTCCTCAGTTAAGCTGTTAGGTTCCCCTCTGCACTTCCCTGTCTCAGTTACTTAGCAAACTCCTATGTAGTTTCCAAGATTCCATTCTGTTGTTGCTTCCTGGGAAAGAATTCCTACAATATACTTCCCCAGGGCAATCTCTTCCTCCTATGGGTTGTCATAATTTCTTGTTCACATTACTGTAGTTCTTAGCACTCATATCATTTGTTTACATGTTTTACTGTCTGTCCTCCTTCAAGACATGTTGGGCTCTATTCATCTTTGAAGATCCTTTAATTCTGACCAGGTTTAAAGTACTTTAGAGAAGAATTTACAGAAGGTTGGTTCTATAATTCCAAAGACTGCATCATCACAGAATTTGTATTGGAACTATGTTTGTAAATTGGAGGGTAGTAGTTGCAGAGAAATCCCCAACACTGCATTTAAATTAAGCTATACCTAGCAGCTGGTATGCTGGGGGCGGGGGAGGTGAGAGTGGGGAGGGTAGAGAGCTTGGAACAGCTGAGAAATATAATTGTGGATAAGAAAATGAAAGAATTTCAGACAGAGGAAAGCATATGTTTTGCATTTTTCAGGCAGTTCTGATTTTAAACATTCTGTCCCATTATCTTCTTAAGCATACTACTTCCTGTTGGATGGTTGTTCTGATATCTGGGTAGGGAAGTATGTATGTAAAATTAATCTCTCTTCTAGTTGCTAATAGAAAAGAGAGGCACGAAAGTGAAAGCACAAAAGGATGAAGGGAATGATTCAAATTTCTCCTAATTTGAGCCTTTCAGCCTTGTGGTTTGTTGATACTAGGCAGAGAAAAGCAAATCTATGGAAGGTATTAAATTACACATCTAACGTTATCATCTAAGGATAAAGCATGAAGATATCACATTTTAATGAGGTACTTGTTATAAAAAATGAATATATATTTTCACAAAGAAAAGCCTATTGTTTCCTTTCTTTTTGCAGACTTATGGGAAGTCTGGCTCCAAAATCAAAGAGTTAATTCCCACATGTTGATAATAATTTTTAATTTTAGGAAAACATATGACTTATAACAGTGGCCCCTAATTCTAGATGATTCTTTAAATCTACAGGTATACCTTGCTTTATTGTGCTTTACTTCATTGCATTCCACAGATACTGTGTGTTTTACAAATTGAAGATTTGTGTCTCCCTTGTCTTGAGCAAGTCTATTGGTGTAATTTTTTAACATTTGCTCACTGTGTCTCTGTGTTACATCTTTGTTTCTCACAATATTTCAAACTTTTTCATTATTGCTGTATTTGTTATGGTTATCTATAATCAGAGATTTTCAATACGACTATTGAAATTATTTTGGTATGCACATTTTTAGATGTAATGCTATTGCATGCTTATCACACTATAGTAAACATAACTCTTCTATGCATTGGGAAACCAAAATATTAATTTGCTTTACATTATTGCAATATTTGCTTTATTACAGTGGTCTGGAATTAAATTGGCAATATCTCTGAGGTATGCCTGTGCTCCTTGTCCAGTCTTCACTAAGATGGAGAAGTGGGATGGGACCCACACACAAGAGCACTGAGAAAAAAGAAAGTCCACTGTGGCTAGAATTTGAGGGGAGGAGCATAGTGAGCCCTGTGTGATGCTGAAGGATAACATTCTTCCAAGCACATGAGATGCAAGTGCTGAGGGATTTCTCTAATCACTGGGGAAGATTTTTGAGGGGGTGGTTTTCTTATAGGTAGTAGATGTGCATGGTGGAGAAACACACCTTTACTACTGTTTTCATGAGATTCATAATGGTTAAGGAAACAGAAATTTTATATGGTTTTATTGTTGGAAATCATTCTAAAATGCTATGTTCCTGCCATAGTAATTGGAGTAGAGAAGGCCAACTTGCAGTGATAAGCAAGAGCACTAGACTGGATGTCAGAAACACAGCATTCCAATGCTTTGGCTCATTCCCTGCTGTGTGACTTTGAGCAAGTTGTAGTCTCCATTGTGATCTACCACCCAGGGTTCAGCTATGATTAAACTAAATAATAAACGGGAAAGTGCTATACAAATAGAAGGTGGACTGATTATAATTGAATTTAATCTTGATTGAAGAACCTCGGTGATTAGTGAACAGTTCTCTAGAGAAGTTGTTCTAGAGGTTGTATCTAAATGCCTTTAGGGCTTTTAAAAAATATAAAAGATGCATTAGCCCTGACCCTGGATATTCTGATGTGGGGGAGGGAAAACATCTACATATATATTTACAGTTGGTTGGGTGAATCAATCTTAGGGACACCAGAAGCTGAGAGCCACTGCTTTAGTGTAAAGGTTGGTGGTGAGTGGACAGAGTGCTGGCAACTTGAGTCCTGGCTCTGTCCCCACAAACATTTCTGTGCTGTAGAAATGACAGATCTTGAAAAGGTCACTAAACTCTCCATGCTTCAGTTTACCCATTTATAAAGTGCAAAGCTAGACTAAACAGTGAACATTTACCTTTTTAAAGCCACAGACTCCTTTATTCAATGAGAATTTTACTTGGAAGTTTTAACATATAAAACAAAACAAGTCTGATTCTTCTTAGTGGTTCCTCATCAAGGATTTCGGAAACAATTGGTCTGGATAGTCTAGCACTGTAAGTCTATTCAAAACACAGAAAATTTTCATAAATTTGTACTAACTCTATTTGGGAAGCTTAAAGTTTAATTATATTTATATTCTGAGAACTGTGAATTAAGGTAAGTGGTTAGGCAGAGCTGGACTTTAATCTGTTTGTTGTCTTGTATTTTACCTTCCCTGTCCTGATTTTCAGATGCATTTGCCAACTGGTTGACAGATAAGTTGGCCAAAGGGTGAACAGTCAGGAGACTGGAGGCAGGAGAAAATGTAAACAAGAATGTTTCAACCTTTCTCTGCATTGGATGATGTCTCTGGCAGACAGAGGCTCTCCTCCCTCTTTCCAAAGCCAGTCTGCTGGGCCAAAGTGTTCAGGTACCCTTTGATTCTAATAACACCCTCTCCCACTGTCCCACCAGCCCTAGGGACAGAGGAGGCAGCTTCTATCTATAAATGTCTGTTAATATCTTTGTGTCCTCATCATCATCCCCTTTGGCCTTTTAGCTCTTCTAATACCTGTAAGACAAATTTCCTGTGTTAATTTTCCTCTCTTGAAACACTTGGAAAAGACTGTTTATCTGACAAGATTTAATATCCTAACTGATAGTAGTATATTCAGATTACACCATGAAGACCTTGAAAAGCATGCTAAGGAGTTTGCATTATAACTCCTAATGCAATGTTGGGAACTTTGTGTTAAAGGAAAGTTAGTGGTCCCAGTTGGACTAGAAAAACCAATGAGACAACCCAGGGGACAACAGATGTTACCATAATATAAACAACTGTTTTCACTATTCAACTTTATCATAAAATGTTTGAACCATTTCTCAGGGAAATTTTTTTCTAGCACCTTGGGGGAATTCTGCCACCAAATATCTCTTGGCTACCTGATCCACACTTCCTTTTCACTTTGACTTTCAAAAGGAGGATTTGGGTGACACATAGTCACCTGAGTCACCATGTTAATGGAATTCCACACTAATGGAGGCAAAGATAAGAAAAAACCAATTTCACTCCTAGGAATCTACCCAAGAAAAATGAAAACCTACAACCACACAAAGACTTGCACACTAATGTTCTCAGCAGCATTATTCATAATAGTTCCAAACTTGAAACAATCTACAGGTCCATCATTTGATGACTGAATGAACAAAATGTGTATATTCATACAGTGGAATACCATTGAGCAATAAGAAAGAGTGGGAGATATCCCACAATGTTGATAAACTTCAAAAACATTATGTGAGGTAAAAGACATAAGACACAAGAGATCACATATTATATGCTCCTCTTTACATGAAATATCCACAAAAGGCAAATATGTATAGAAATAGAAAGTATATCAGTGGTTACCTGGGGTGGGGTGGGGGTGGGGATTGACCTAAAACATGGCATGAAAAATCTTGGGGCGATGGAAATGTTCCAAAAATTGATTTACAGTGGTGGTTGCCTAACTTAGAAAATGCACTAAATTTGTACACTTGATGTGAGTGATTTATAAGATATGTAAAGTATGCCTTAAAAAGTCATTTTAAAAAGGAGAAAGATAATAGGCAGCAGCACTGTTATTGATCTAGGCCTTTTTAGAAACCAATTAATTAGTTACTATGTTAATTTCCACTATGTTGTCCACATATCTATGTCATTTTCATGGACTTTCATCTCCAAACACTGTTGAGAGCTTTATTGAAGCCTAAATAGCTTACCATTAGTCTGGTGCTCCTATGCATCCATTCACTTCCATCCAAAGAGACAATTATGGTCAGATGGGTTCAGGCTCTTATAGATGTATACTGATTAAAAAGGGGGATCATTTTCTTGGAGGTTCAGGACTGTAAACCCCCACCATCATCTCACCCCCAAATGATCCAGAATCTGCTAGTCTAATATCAATTCTTATCAGATGTTTGGGGAAATGATAACTGGTGCCACATAGTACTCAGGGGTTTGGAAGAGAATGTTGCCTTTGTTCTCTGCACCCAATAGCTGGGAGATAGGTGATAAATGCTTTTAAAAATGATTTCTGGGGGCGCCTGGGTGGCGCAGTCGGTTAAGCGTCCGACTTCAGCCAGGTCACGATCTAGCGGTCCGTGAGTTCGAGCCCCGCGTCGGGCTCTGGGCTGATGGCTCAGAGCCTGGAGCCTGTTTCCGATTCTGTGTCTCCCTCTCTCTCTGCCCCTCCCCTGTTCATGCTCTGACTCTCTGTCCCAAAAATAAATAAACGTTGAAAAAAAAATTAAAAAAAAAAATGATTTCTGCTCAGGGCACCTAGGTGGCTCAGTCGGTTAAGCATCCGACTTTGGCTCAGGTCATGATTTCGAGGTCCGTGAGTTCGAGCCCTATGTCGGCCTCTGTGCTGACAGCTCACTGCCTGGAGCCTGTTTCGGATTCTGTGTCTCCCTCTCTCTCTCTCTCTGCCCCTCCCCTGCTCACGTTCTGTCTCTCTGTCTCTGAGAAATGAATAAACCTTTAAAAAATTAATAAAAAAATGATTTTTTTTCAACATGGTAGTAGCTTTAATTCCTATGATCTGAAGAATAAGAAGCCTTTTTTTATCTTGCTGTGTTGTGGCAATAAGGTGCTCGTTGTGAAGGCTGCTGTTCATAACAAAGCTCAACGAGTCACATAGTAATCTATTGATTCTTCCCACAGAGTTTGTCATTACCTTCAGGTTAAAGCCCCTACTTCTGACTCTATTGTTCACAGATCTGCCATCACCAGCTCAGTGAGTATCACACCACAATCTGAAATGGCTGAGCTGGATATTTAGTTTCTTAGTTTTATTATTCTTCCATGCTTTGTCTCTGGGAGGGAAAATAATAGGCCTTCATCTCTTCACACCCAAACTTGTACCTCAGCGTAGCTAGAAGAGGGGGATTTCATTCAGCTGTAGCTCTGCCATCATCAATTGAGGGACCTCAGGAAAATTACTGGACCTTAAATTCTTCATTTACAAAACACTTCTTACAGTGCCTGTCTCCTTCATAGCATCGTTGTGGAGAGAAATATAATAGATGTAAACATTTTTAAAATATTTACTGGAAGACAGATTCATAAATTTTTGATTCTGGGCTGAATTCAAGCTGAATTTCAGAATTTTGTGGGTATATAGGAGGAAAACAGATTATAGAATTAACCTGAAATATTTTTAAATGATTATTCATTTCTGAGAGAGAGAGAGAGAGAGAACAGGAGAGGGGCAGAGAGAGTGACAGAGAATCTGAAGCAGGCACCACACTGTCAACACAAAGCCTTGATGTGGGGCTCAAACCCACAAACTGTGAGATCATGACCTGGGCTGAAGTCAGACACTCAACTGACTGAGCCACACAGGTGTCCCTAACCTGAAATTTTTTCAAGTGCTGCATCACTTTCAGATTCTGTTTGGTGCTTCTCATGCCAGGTTCTTTACAGCTAATTGGAATAAAGGAGGACAGATGGAAGATCCTTTGACAACTGAAATAAGAAGACTGGCAATAGATACCACTACATACCCCACCAGCCACACATTATTCCCACTAGCAAGATATCCAACCTCAATCAAAATGCTGTCCCCTGAACTCTTCTCTGTTGCCTCTCCTCTCTCCTGCCACATCTATATTCTTTTCATCTCCACTTAGTAGATGCCTAAATACCTGACATACAACAGCAATGACTGTTTCCATGGAGTTGCTGCTTCTGAGAAGGTTCACAACAGACAAAGACAAGGTGGAAAATGGCCTCCTCTCTGGAGATAAAAAAGAAGCTTTCTTAATGAGGAAATCTATTTCCAACTCCTGTCACTGAAATTCCCCTCTTCTGCCTCTATTTTTCTTTACTGTGCACCCCCCAGAAGCACTTATTCCATCACAAGCCAATACACACAATAGAGAAAATATTTATTCTATAACCTGATTTTGGTGAATGCTACCAAAGTGGAAAGAATAGTTTACACAATAGTTACACAAGATAGAGCCTCCTGTTACTTTAAGACTAAGGTCTCATCTCCTATTGTGCCTTTTTATTGTTGGAAGAACTCTAAAGATCAAATATATATTTTAGAAAAATTGGAATAAGACAACCATTACCTGTGTATCAGCTTTTACAGGTGTGTCATATACTTGTACCTGTGTCCCTATCACCCTATCACCCTATCAGCTTATTCGAATCAAGACACTTTAAAGTAACTGACACATGTCAGATACAATTCTGGGCTCTAAGGAAACAAAGATGACAGGGCTCCTGCCTTCCAGGAGCTCACATCTTAGAAAGGTAGGCATATGAATAGCTATTTGTAGAATATTCTGCTAAGTTATTTAAAAATGTAATAGGAGAGGAGAGGGAAGATGGCGGCGTAGGAGGACGCTGGGCTCACCGCGCGTCCTGCTGATCACTTAGATTCCACCTACACCTGCCTAAATAACCCAGAAAACCGCCAGAGGATTAGCAGAATGGAGTCTCCGGAGCCAAGCGCAGACGAGAGGCCCACGGAAGAGGGTAGGAAGGGCGGCGAGGTGGTGCGCGCTCCACGGACTGACGGGAGGGAGCCGGGGTGGAGGGGCCGCTCGCCAGCCAAGCAGAGCCCCCGAGTCTGGCTTGCAAAAGCAGAGGGGCCTGATGGACTGTGTTCTGACAGCAAGCGCGACTTAGCTTCTCAGAGGTCATAAGTTAACAGCTCTGCTCAGAAAGCGGGAAGGCTGGAGGACAAAGGGAGGGAGAGCTGCTGAGCCCCCAGACGATAGAGCTCAGTTTGGTGGGGAACAAAGGCGCTTGCCAGCGCCATCTCCCCCACCCATCCCCCAGCCAAAATCCCAAAGGGAACCAGTTCCTGCCAGGGAACTTGCTCACTCCACGCAAACACCGAACTCTGTGCTTCTGCAGAGCCAAACCTCTGGCAGCGGATCTGACTCCCTCCCGCTGCCACAGGGCCTCTCCTGAAGTGGATCACCTAAGGAGAAGTGAGCTAAGCCTGTCCCTCCTGCCCCCGTGCACCTTGCCTACCCACCCCGGCTAAGACGCCAGATCCCCAGCATCACAAGCCTGGCAGTGTGCAAGTAGTCCAGATGGGCCACACCACCCCACAGTGAATCCCACCTCTAGGAGAGGGGAAGAGAAGGCACACACCAGTCTGACTGTGGCCCCAGCGGTGGGCTGGGGGCAGACATCAGGTCGGACTGCGGCTCCGCCCACCAACTCCAGTTATACACCACAGCACAGGGGAAGTGCCCTGCAGGTCCTCACCACTCCAGGGACTATCCAAAATGACCAAGCGGAAGAATTCCCCTCAGAAGAATCTACAGGAAATAACAACAGCTAATGAGCTGATCAAAAAGGATTTAAATAATATAACAGAAAGTGAATTTAGAATAATAGTCATAAAATTAATCGCTGGGCTAGAAAACAGTATAGAGGACAGCAGAGAATCTCTTGCTACAGAGATCAAGGGACTAAGGAACAGTCACGAGGAGCTGAAAAGCGCTTTAAACGAAATGCAAAACAAAATGGAAATGACGACAGCTCGGATTGAAGAGGCAGAGGAGAGAATAGGTGAACTAGAAGATAAACTTATGGAAAAAGAGGAAGCTGAGAGAAAGAGAGATAAAAAACTCCAGGAGTATGAAGGGAAACTTAGAGAACTAAGGGATACACTAAAAAGAAATAATATACGCATAATTGGTATCCCAGAGGAGGAAGAGAGAGGGAAAGGTGCTGAAGGGGTATTGAAGAAATTATAGCTGAGAACTTCCCTGAAGTGGGGAAGGAAAAAGGCATTGAAATCCAAGAGGCACAGAGAACTCCCTTCAGACGTAACTTGAATCCATCTTCTGCACGACATATCATAGTGAAACTGGCAAAATACAAGGATAAAGAGAAAATTCTGAAAGCAGCAAGGGATAAACGTGCTCTCACATATAAAGGGAGACCTATAAGACTCGTGACTGATCTCTCTACTGAAACTTGGCAGGCCAGAAAGAATTGGCACGAGATTTTCAGTGTGCTAAACAGAAAAAATATGTAGCCGAGAATCCTTTATCCAGCAAGTCTGTCATTTAGACTAGAAGGAGAGATAAAGGTCTTCCCAAACAAACAAAAACTGAAGGAATTTGTCACCACTAAACCAGCCCTACAAGAGATCCTAAGGGGCACCCTGTGAGACAAAGTACCAGAGACATCACTACAAGCATAAAACATACAGACATCACAATGACTCTAAACCCATATCTTTCTATAATAACACTGAATGAAAATGGATTAAATGCGCCAACCAAAAGACATAGGGTATCAGAATGGATAAAAAAACAAGACCCATCTATTTGCTGTCTACAAGAGACTCATTTTAGACCTGAGGACACCTTTAGATTGAGAGTGAGGGGTTGGAGAACTATTTATCATGCTACTGGAAGTCAAAGAAAGCTGGAGTAGCCATACTTATATCAGACAAACTAGACTTTAAATTAAAGGCTGTAACAAGAGATGGAGAAGGACATTATATAATAGTGACAGGGTCTATCCATCAGGAAGAGCAAACAATTATAAATGTCTATGCACTGAATACCGGAGCCCCCAAATATATAAAACAATTACTCATAAACATAAGCAACCTTATTGAGAAGAATGTGGTAATTGCAGGGGACTTTAACACCCCACTTACAGAAATGGATAGATCATCTAGACACACGGTCAATAAAGAAACAAGGGCCCTGAATGAGACATTGGATCAGATGGACTTGACAGATCTATTTAGAACTCTGCATCCCAAAGCAACAGAATATACTTTCTTCTCGAGTGCACATGGAACATTCTCCAGGATAGATCATATACTGGGTCACAAAACAGCCCTTCATAAGTTTACAAGAATTGAAATCATACCATGCATACTTTCAGACCACAATGCTATGAAGCTTGAAATCAACCACAGAAAAAAGTCTGGAAAACCTCCAAAAGCATGGAGGTTAAAGAACACCCTACTAACGAATGAGTGGGTCAACCAGGCAATTAGAGAAGAAATTAAAAAATACATGGAAACAAACGAAAATGAAAATACAACAATCCAAACGCTTTGGGACGCAGCGAAGGCAGTCCTGAGAGGAAAATACATTGCAATCCAGGCCTATCTCAAGAAACAAGAAAAATCCCCAATACAAAATCTAACAGCACACCTAAAGGAAATAGAAGCAGCACAGCAAAGGCAGCCTAAACCCAGCAAAAGAAGAGAAATAATAAAGATCAGAGCAGAAATAAACAATATAGAATCTAAAAAAACTGTAGAGCAGATCAACGAAACCAAGAGTTGGTTTTTTGAAAAAATAAACAAAATTGACAAACCTCTAGCCAGGCTTCTCAAAAAGAAAAGGGAGATGACCCAAATAGATAAAATCATGAATGAAAATGGAATTATTACAACCAATCCCTCAGAGATACAAACAATTCTCAGGGAATACTATGAAAAATTATATGCCAACAAATTGGACAACCTGGAAGAAATGGACAAACTCCTGAACACCCACACTCTTCCAAAACTCAATCAGGAGGAAATAGAAAGCTTGAACAGACCCATCACCAGCGAAGAAATTGAATCGGTTATCAAAAATCTCCCAACAAATAAGAGTCCAGGACCAGCTGGCTTCCCAGGGGAGTTCTACCAGACGTTTAAAGCAGAGATAATACCTATCCTTCTCAAGCTATTCCAAGAAATAGAAAGGGAAGGAAAACTTCCAGACTCATTCTATGAAGCCAGTATTACTTTGATTCCTAAACCAGACAGAGACCCAGTAAAAAAAGAGAACTACAGGCCAATATCCCTGATGAATATGGATGCAAAAACTCTCAATAAGATACTAGCAAATCGAATTCAACGGCATATAAAAAGAATTATTCACCATGACCAAGTGGGATTCATTCCTGGGATGCAGGGCTGGTTCAACATTCGCAAATCAATCAACGTGATACATCACATTAACAAAAAAAAAGAGAAGAACCATATGATCCTGTCAATCGATGCAGAAAAGGCCTTTGACAAAATCCAGCACCCTTTCTTCATAAAAACCCTTGAGAAAGTCGAGATAGAAGGAACATACTTAAAGATCCTAAAAGCCATTTATGAAAAGCCCAGAGCTAACATCATCCTCAATGGGGAAAAACTGAGAGCTTTTTCCCTGAGATCAGGAACACGACAGGGATGCCCACTCTCACCGCTGTTGTTTAACATAGTGCTGGAAGTTCTAGCATCAGCAATCAGACAACAAAAGGAAATCAAAGGCATCAAAATTGGCAAAGATGAAGTCAAGCCTTTGCTTTTTGCAGATGACATGATATTATACATGGAAAATCCGATAGACTCCACCAAAAGTCTGCTGGAACTGATACATGAATTCAGCAAAGTTGCAGGATACAAAATCAATGTACAGAAATCAGTTGCATTCTTATACACTAACAATGAAGCAACAGAAAGACAAATAAAGAAACTGATCCCATTCACAATTGCACCAAGAAGCACAAAATACCTAGGAATAAATCTAACCAAAGATGTAAAGGATCTGTATGCTGAAAACTACAGAAAGCTTATGAAGGTAATTGAAGAAGATTTAAAGAAATGGAAAGACATTCCCTGCTCATGGATTGGAAGAATAAATATTGTCAAAATGTCAATACTACCCAAAGCTATCTACACATTCAATGCAATCCCAATCAAAATTGCACCAGCATTCTTCTCGAAACTAGAACAAGCAATCCTAAAATTCACATGGAACCACAAAAGGCACCGAATAGCCAAAGTAATTTTGAAGAAGAAGACCAAAGCAGGAGGCATCACAATCCCAGACTTTAGCCTCTACTACAAAGCTGTCATCATCAAGACAGCATGGTATTGGCACAAAAACAGACACATAGACCAATGGAATAGAATAGAAACCCCAGAACTAGACCCACAAACGTATGGCCAACTCATCTTTGACAAAGCAGGAAAGAACATCCAATGGAAAAAAGACAGCCTCTTTAACAAATGGTGCTGGGAGAACTGGACAGCAACATGCAGAAGGTTGAAACTAGACCACTTTCTCACACCATTCACAAAAATAAACTCCAAATGGATAAAGGACCTGAATGTGAGACAGGAAACCATCAAAACCTTAGAGGAGAAAGCAGGAAAAGACCTCTCTGACCTCAGCCGTAGCAATCTCTTACTCGACACATCCCCAAAGGCAAGGGAATTAAAAGCAAAAGTGAATTACTGGGACCTTATGAAGATAAAAAGCTTCTGCACAGCAAAGGAAACAACCAACAAAACTAAAAGGCAACCAATGGAATGGGAAAAGATATTTGCAAATGACATATCGGACAAAGGGCTAGTATCCAAAATCTATAAAGAGCTCACCAAACTCCACACCCGAAAAACAAATAACCCAGTGAAGAAATGGGCAGAAAACATGAATAGACACTTCTCTAAAGAAGACATCCGGATGGCCAACAGGCACATGAAAAGATGTTCAACGTCGCTCCTTATCAGGGAAATACAAATCAAAACCACACTCAGATATCACCTCACGCCAGTCAGAGTGGCCAAAATGAACAAATCAGGAGACTATAGATGCTGGAGAGCATGTGGAGAAACGGGAACCCTCTTGCACTGTTGGTGGGAATGCAAATTGGTGCAGCCGCTCTGGAAAGCAGTGTGGAGGTTCCTCAGAAAATTAAAAATAGACCTACCCTATGACCCAGCAATAGCACTGCTAGGAATTTATCCAAGGGATACAGGAGTACTGATGCATAGGGGCACTTGTACCCCAATGTTTATAGCAGCGCTCTCAATAATAGCCAAATTATGGAAAGAGCCTAAATGTCCATCAACTGATGAATGGATAAAGAAATGGTGGTTTATATACACAATGGAGTACTACGTGGCAATGAGAAAAAATGAAATATGGCCTTTTGTAGCAATGTGGATGGAACTGGAGAGTGTGATGCTAAGTGAAATAAGCCATACAGAGAAAGACAGATACCATATGGTTTCAGTCTTATGTGGATCCTGAGAAACTTAACAGAAGACCATGGGGGAGGGGAAGGAAAAAAAAAAAAAGAGGTTAGAGTGGGAGAGAGCCAAAGCAGAAGAGACTGTTAAAAACTGAGAACAAACTGAGGGTTGATGGGGGCTGGGAGGGAGGAGGGGTGGGTGATGGGTATTGAGGAGGGCACCTTTTGGGATGAGCACTGGGTGTTGTATGGAAACCAATTTGACAATAAATTTCATATATTAAAAAAAATTTAAAAAAAAAATAAAAATTAAAATTAAAACATAAAAAGAAATAAAAATGTAATAGGAGTACAGATAAGGTAGCAAAGAATTGTGGTGAAGAGAGGGTTGGAGAACAGCTACAGGAGAAAGGGTATTTATGCTGGGCTTCAGAGGAAGAGTTGAAATCTTCCTGGTTGGATAAAAAGGAAAGGCATTTCAGCAGAGGGAAACTGAATAATGACCTTGAGACATGGCATGTCTAAGGAACATGTAAACCTGAAAGGTTGAAATGGTAGGTAATATTTCACCAAGTGTGGTCATCAGCACACTAAGTGTGGTCATCATTGGAGTGTTTAATTCTTCAGTTTCCTGAGCCCCAGCCTAAGCCCATTGAATCAGAATATTGAAAGTGGGGACTAGGATTCTGAATTTTAGGAGCGCATGTGGCGAATAGAGGCTGAGGACCATGTGGCTTTGGTTATTCTAGGTACAGTGGGGAATTAACTTATGACTCCAAGTCATTCTGTGCCTATATACTATCAGACACACTGGTCAGTTCAGTTCCAAATGTGATCAGCGAAATAAACAGAATTCACTGTTTGTAGACATATTATTGTAAATTGTAAAATTTCTGTAAACAGAAGCCAACTTGTAAAATGAAAGAGTCAAAAGGCAAAGATCTAACCGACCCTCTTAAAAATGCAAAAATGTTTTCCAGCGTGTTATCAGCTCCAAAAAGAATCTTCTTCTCACGTGACACTGGGGACCTTCATTAAAATGTCTCCCTGATCAGAAGTACGAAACTCTCTCAAGGATTCTCAAAAGAGAGTCATCACAGAGTTTGTCACAGCAGTCCCTCCATTCTTAAGTTCAGTTGTACAGATTTGGGTGACAGTAGAGTCACTGAGGAGGACAGGGCAGAGAGCAAGCTGGGAAGACAACAGAGTCCTGGTCTGAGACATGGATCCTGGACCAGAACGACTGGATGCTTCAGAGAGAGATGGATTTCTTCTCAATCAGCATCAGTGCAAATTGATGATCCCAGATAAGAAGTAGACAACATAAATCTGGCAGAGCAGCATAATAAAGCCAGAAAGAGGCAAAAATGTTGGTAGTCACTCATAGCTATGCACTTTTCCAACTATCCTCAGAGTGATCTGCTGCTGATTTCAGAGCCAAATAGTAGTCTTAGATACTTACATTGCAAAAAACAGCACATATAAATACCAGCTGTTAAATTACTGGCTTAAAATTGATACATAATTCAGTCAGTTTCAACTTGATGTTTCGCAACAAAATCCTTTCTCTCTCTCTAAATAGTATTTCTCTTATCATGATCAACAGACTCCTCCATCAGACTCTTAGCTGAGCTTGTGAGAATGCAGGCTTGGGTTCTCCCCCTTGCCTTCAGAACCATACTCTCTAAGGCTAGGGGCCAGGAATCTGCATTTACAAATCCTCACACAGGTGACTCTTAAGCACATGAAAGTTGCAGAACTTCTACTCTAAAGTCCCTGATTAAATCACCCTTTTCAGATACTGTTGAAGTAAGGTAACTGAACTGGAAGCCCTCACTGGGACCAGTCTAATGATGAAGAGCTGGTGGGGAAGTTGAAAGGAATTGGCTCCAACCATGTGCAGTTTCATTCAATAAATGAATGGAACTGGCCAGCTGTGAAAATATCTGAATATTTAGTTAATTGAATTAAAATAATAAAGTCATTTTGATATTGTGAAAACAGTAAAAATTCAGCTCTTTATAATGCTCTTGCATCATTGGAGCTGAATGTATTCAGGAGACTAATAAATCAAACATGGCTTATAAAGATTAAAAAGGAATCATAAAATACTAGATCTGGGAGAAGCCTTAAAGATGGTGTGGTCTGGTGTTTTATTTTACAAATGAAGAAACCAGAGCCAGGAGAGACCCAGTGACCAAGGTTCTACAGCTCATTAGTGGTTGAGAACAAAAACATCCTGACTTCTGGCCTATGGTAGCTCCCCTGAGACTAGAATAAATTCCCACTGTTGGACAGGTAAAATAATATTTCTTACCCTTATAAAGTAGCCTTGTCTTCTCATTGAAAGAAAAAAAGTCACTAAAATAATAAGCATAGGCAAGGATGCTAACTCATGGACCAAAAGGAAACTTAAGTGATTTGATGATCCTGGGTTGAAATAGTCATTCAATCATTTAGTCATTCATTCAATCATTTAATCATCCCTACTGAAAGAAAGCAGGAAATGCTCTCCAGAGTGAGAAAGGTAGTGCTATTTTGGTAAGATGACACTGTGGAAAGCTTGCTGTTTGAGTGTCAACCCTGCATCATCTGTCTTCACCTGCCACATCTAATTTTCTCTCTCACACCGTCACTCAGATTGGACTACCCACTCCAGGAGGCCAAGCACATTCTCTACACATTTTCACCCACTTATGGTATGCTTTCCCGACCTCTTTTTGGTTCTCTGAATTCTCTAGTTCAAAGATCAAGCTTGAGAATCTTTTCCTCCTTCAAGACTGTTCTTTCTTGGATCTCAAGGACCTTCCATTCAATGAACTCCTGTTATAAGTCTTACACTCCTGTTATACCATTCTAAACAATATACTGCTATTTTTGTTTTCCGCTAGTTAGAATTTTGCTAGTGTGGCTTTCGTAGGCAATAGGATGTGGTTGAAAGAGCACGTGGATTGTAGCTGACATGGTTACCTAACTGCCTGGGTTCCTTGTAACATGTAAGGTATCTCAGCAACTTTCCCACCCTTAGTCTATCCCCTGACAAACCTGCTCCTCTCCCTTTGTTCCCTGTCTCATTAAATTATATGCCACATCTAGCCAGAAACAGGGGTCTTTTACCATTCTCTCTCTTTCAGAGTAACAATCATAAAGCATAATTTTCCATCCTAACATCACCAAAATCCACCATCTTCCCTTCACCATCACTATCATTCCTAGTGCTGCTGCCTCTTCTTACCTAGGTCATTATAATCATTCCTAATTCCAATCTTGTCTCCTTCAATGTTTGTTTCATTCTGTAGTCATGATGATTCTTCTTAAATTCTCATACTGTCGCTTCCCTGCTCAAAACTTTTGGCTCTAAGGATAGTCTCAACCATTCAAAACCCTTAAGCCCCATCTCTTTTTACTTTCCTACCTTGAACTTCATCTCCAGCAAGACAAAACTGTTTGCATAGTGCATCAGGTTCTCTGTTGTGTTGGACCTTTGAACATACTGCTTCCTATGCCTGGAATGCCCTTCTTTCATGTTTTCGCTTGACAGTCCACTGATGATTTTAGGGAGTTAGAAATGTCTCTTTCTAAGCTAGGAAGTTCTTCTGGCCCAAGTGTCACTCCTGTGTATTTTCCTAACTCTCTGAGCTTATTCCTTGCTATGGGTTGAATTCTGTCCCTCCAAATGATGTTGAAACTCTAATCCATGTATTGTAAATGTGAACTTATTTGGAAATAGGGTCTTTGCAGATATAATCAAGTTAAGGTGACATAAATAGGGTGGGCCCTAATCAAATATTACTGGAAGAGAAAGATGCTATGTGAAAACGGAGCCCATACAGGGTGAGCATTATGTGATAACAGAAGCAGAGACTATAGTCATGCAGCTGCAAGCCAAGGAATGCCAAGGATTGATAGTCATGCCTGGATGTTAGGAGGTGGCAAGGAGGAGTTGCACTCAGTCTCAGAGGGGGCATGGCCCTAACGACACCTTGATTTTAGACTTCTAGCCTCTAGAACTGTGTGAGAATAAATTTCTGTTTTCTCAAGTTTCCCAGTTTGTTACAACAGCCCTAGGAAACTGATATACTCCCCTGGGGCTTTCCAACCATTTGGAGCAGGCAGGATACATTCTCCAGCTTCCCTGTCTTTTACGGTTAGGGCCATATACTGGATTCTGGTCAATGTGCTATGAATAGAAGTGATATTAGCCAAATCCATCCCGCTTAATCCCCCAGGGGCTTTTACCCATACAATGGCAACCTTGGGGGCTCTGTGGCAGCTTTAAGGGCCCACAATTGCGTAGCTACAAGATGAAGGAGGGTGATCCAATATGCAGAGGGTTAGAGTTTTGCATTCATGAGAAATAAAAATTTACTGTGCTAGCCACTGAAATTTGAGGGGCTATTGATGATCATAGCAGAGCCTAGTCTATTTCGACTAATATACAAAGCAGTGTGAACACATGGGAGGTGCTGAGAAGTGCCTGTTTTTTGGCTACTTAAACAATCACAACAAATAAAGATAACAGAGTCCTGACTAAATAAAGACCGAGAAATACAGGCATCTCTATGTTTCCTTTTGGCATGCTTTGCTAATTTAAAAAAGTGTCTGGGACTTGAATGTTTTGACTGAGAACAAGCTATCCAGCCAAGACAGCTGCTGTAGTGAGTCTGTCTCACCATGACACAGGACTGCTCCATGTGCCTGAGCTTTAAAAGAAATTTATTTAGCAGGACCAACTTTTTTTTTTTTTTAATTTTTTTTTCAACGTTTATTTATTTTTGGGACAGAGAGAGACAGAGCATGAACGGGGGAGGGGCAGAGAGAGAGGGAGACACAGAATCAGAAACAGGCTCCAGGCTCCGAGCCATCAGCCCAGAGCCCGACGCGGGGCTCGAACTCCTGGACCGCGAGATCGTGACCTGGCTGAAGTCGGACGCTTAACCGACTGCGCCACCCAGGCGCCCCTAGCAGGACCAACTTAATTGAATGCTGTCTGCTTCACAATCTTCTTCTTTCTGCAGGTGAAAGGGTTATAATATTTTATTATCAATCATGTTTTTGTAAGAAGTTATTTTTGTGCTGAAGCTCTTGCCATAAAGTTAATAAGGATAGTTAATTAAGACATTAAAATCTAAGCCACAGTAATTATCTGGGAGTAAAGTAAATTTCTAGTAAGCTAGAAAACAGCATCACCAATAAAAGACACAAATTGATCAGAGCAGACATTCTCTAGTAATACAATTAAAATTTAACAATGTAAATCAGATAGCCACTTGTTACTGTTACTAAAATGTGAATCTAAAGATTTATTTGCACAGAGACATAAACCCCAGAACATTTGGGCAAAAGTGCTAGTACTTAATTGATGAATAGGATCCACTATATTTGACCATGCATCAAATGTTCCTGGGATGAGAAAAGGAACTTGTTAGCCACTTGGGTCCTTAATGCCCAGAGGACCAGAGCCATAAGCATTCATTTATTATGATTGACTCATGAAGGTCATTTATGAGTGTGTCCTGCTGAATTCTCACTCTTAGAACTGCAGCTGTAGTGACATCCATCAATCCAACTGTTTTTCCCATGTCTATGCTCCCTCCTACACACAGATGACTATTCTATACCTTTTCCCTCTCTCTTAGGTCTCCAATATTTCTTCCCCAACTTCATTCTCAGCTAATGAAAATGCTTCTTATTTCACCGAGGAGCCAAAGCAATGGCAAAAGAAAGTCCACACATCCCAATAACCATACTAATTCACCTACTTGCATCTGTTCCCACATATTCTACATTGTTCTATTACTATGGAAGAAATGCCTAAGATCCTGTGCTTATGCATTTGATCCAGCTCCTCTTACCTACTCAAGACATTACTACAGAAATCCTCCCTTCTCTCTTCTCCAGGAGTAGTTTTTTCTTCTCTACTTGATTGTTGTTATCAATATATAAGGGTCAAGAACTGAAGGGTCTGAGATTTTAACCTACATCAAACCACAAGTTAGCCTGTCACAATTTCATGGCTGCAAGCAGAAGCTATGAGACTCCTGGGTCAGAAACAAAGGGCTTTATTATTGATAGCAATAGCAGTAGTCAGAGGATATAAACATTTTATTGTGCTAGTTCTCTGAGCCTTAATACTCATGTGGTGATGCAAAAAGAGCCAGGTGACACCTGCATACACAGTAAATTGCATTATAGGAGAGGAATTCTGAGCTTAAGGAACTTGAATTATTTATTATACTGGACAGTAGATATGTCTGCCCTTTGTTCTGGAGGAAGATACTTTCTTTGTCTTCGAAAGTTGTTCATTATACAAATATCCTTGAAAAGAAAACCAAGAACAGAGGCAACCATTGTCTCTGCTCACTAAACATGCATAAATGTAAGAGACACATGAAAAATCACCTAACAGAAAGCATGCTTTAATGTCTCCCACCATTAATAACAACTTTGTTAACCCTATATCCTCTCTATTTACCACCTCATTTTGCTCCTCCTCTTTATAGCTATAATCCTTGAAAGACTTGTCTATGATTGCTGACTCAAATTTATCTCCTGTTCTCTCTGGAATATATACAATCAGGCTTTCATGCCTGCAATGCTTTGTCGAGGCCACTAATGATCTTTGTGTGCTAAATCCAAAGCTCAATTTTCTTTTCATATTTCTTGTCCACCTGAAGAATTTGACACAGTTGATCACTTCTTCTTCCTTTAAACACTTTTTCCCCTGGTATTCCTAGACAACATTACTTTCCTGTTTTTGCCTCCCACCTCACTTACTCTTCCTTCTAATTTTCTTAGCTGGTTTTTCCTCATCTTCCATCATGCTAGAGTGCTTCTAGTGCATCAAATCAGAACTTGAGCACCTTATTTTTTCTATCTACCAGGAGAAATATGGATATCTATATCCAGGATATACAATCAGGATTGGGTATGTAAAACTTGGATATTCAGGATTATAGCTTTAATGGGATGACAACTCTCCAGTCCAGGCCTGTCCTTTGAAATCTAGACTAATATTTCTAACAACCTATTTCACATCTCCTTTCAAATGTCTCTTTGACATCTCAAACCTAATGGGTACAATATAGAACTATTGATCATCCTACTCCCAAATCTGCCCCTCCCATAAGTGCTCGCTCATTTTATCAAATGACAATTCTATTATACCAGTTCCTTAGGTCAAAGTACTTGAATTATTCTTGCTTCTTCCCTACCGATTATGTACCCCATTTCATCAGCAACAAATTCTGTTGGCTCTACTTTTAAGATACCCAGAATCCAATCACTCTTCAACTTCCACTGTTAACACTCTGGACAAAGCCACTGTCATCTCTTCCCTGGATTATATAAGCTTCCTAATGGACCAACTTCTCCCACTCTTGTTTCCTTTCAGTCTATGTTCAACATAAAAAAAATCCTTTTAAAACATAAGTCAGATCATGTCATTTTCCCACTCAAGACTCTCCAGTGACTTCCCACTATATTCAGAGAAAAGGCCATTGTCTTTACAGAATCTTCTGCTTCCCATTCAGTCTTTGACTTCAGCTTCTACTACTTTCTCTTTTGCTGCACTGGTCTCCTTCCATTCTTCTCCCAGCTTACACCCTTCATAATTACTCTTCTCTCTACCTTCTATGCTTTCCTCCCCACCCCCAGATATTTTCATGATTTCTTTCCTAATCTCTTTGACATCATCACTCAAATATCACCTAAATTTATAATTGTTATTTAAAAGCACACCCCACACTGAATACTTCTAATACACCTTGTAACTTTATTTTTTTAATCCATAAAATTAACCAAAATCTGATCTAATATGTACAGCTGATTCTCATCATTCATGGTAGTTATTTCTCTGTGAACACTGAATTGCCAAACACTGAACCATAGCTCTTGATCTCCATGCTTTCTTCAACCATCAATATATAACCCTACTTTATGTGTGATTGTGTTTAAAGACACACTTATCATATATCACTGATTCATTAACATTGAACTTATAATTTATACCTTAAAAAAGCTTATCTAACACACATTTTCTGTGTAAGAGACATCACAGCCTTGTTGCACTAAGAAACACTAGACAGACTAAGAACTATGCTTGCTGGGGGAGGGATGTGGTGTGAATTTTAAACAACAACATCATTAACGACACAAAAATGAGAAAAACATGGCACTAAATAGACCAAGAAAAGATACTTATTAATAGGAGAGCAAAGCATTCGTAGGGAAAGCATTGCCTTGTTTGACTTCACTTAGGAATGTGCCTGTTAGGTAACCAGTTTTTCACTGCTCTGGCATGTTTACAAATGATCATGAAAACACTGTGAGCATTGATTTCTGAGTTACAAATAACTTTTAGCAAGTAGTAAAATTTGCAAATATGAAATCTATGAATAATGAGAATGGACTGTATTTATTGCATATATTACTTATGTGTTTGTGATGTAACTATTATGTATTTATTGCGAATCTCCTCTTACTAAAATGTAAACTCCAAGAGCCTGGGGATATTTGTCAATTTATCTCACTGATGTATTCCCAGTGCCTAGAAGAGTGCCTGGTACACTTGATAATGTTGAATGAATAAATTAGGGTGCTTCCTAGGTTGGGAACTTCTGTGCTACTAAGGATTGTGAAGGCCAGAACTGTTGATGTTGGGGGCCAGAGCTTCAGAAGCACCAAAACCATGGGAACACTGAGATTTAAATGTCCAGGGACATATGTGAATTTTGTATGCCAGACAAATAAATGCAAATGGGTCGCCAAATCCAGAGGGTAAGAAGCAGATATGGAGAACTAAAGGATGGAGCTGGGGAGCTGAGAGCCAGTAGAAGAATGTACTGAGCAATGAGTTTAAGACAAAATAGGATAGCAATCTGGAAAATCTCTCAAAGTTTAGTGAATGTCTTAGGCTGTATATTTCACAACTATGATTGTGAACTTTTTGGGAAGGCCAGCTGTGTGTAAAAATCCAGCAATATGGAATATATGACTAGCTGTGGGCTGCTTAAAATCAGCACATGTGTCTGATTCAACTTTGTACCTCCAGCTCCTGGCAGCACTTGGCATACAGTAGATACTAAAACAAATGTTTATTGCATTGAAGAAAGTTCTATTATCTATCATACCCCTCTTGAGCCAGAGAGAAGAAGGAAATGTTTCTGTAAACTCTTGGGTCCATGGGTCTTAAAAAAGAAGCCCTCCATTCAGACTGCACTCCATGTTAAGCAGGGTTCTAACTAAGGCATAAGTTTCCTCCTCCTTTTTCTCAGTCCCACTGTAGCTTTCTGATCAAGATTTCTCTGGATTTCCTTACCCCTGCCATGTCCTGGAGTAGACCCATCAAGACAAAATGTTGAGGTGCCTGGGTAGCTCAGTTGGTTAAACATTGGACTTTGGCTCAGGTCATGATCTCGCGGTTAACGAGTTCAAGCCCCGCGTGGGGCTCTGTGTTGACAGCTCAGAGCCTAGAGCCTGCATCAGATTCTGTGTCTCCTTCTCTCTATGCCCCTCCCTCACTCATGTTCTGTCTCTCTTTCTCTCTCAAAAATAAAGAAAACATTAAAAATAAAAGACAAAATGTTTACTGAAGTTGATTGACTTAGTTACCTCTTCCAGGGTAGCAGTTCTTAATGTGACACATGAATTAGCCTCAAGTCTGAACTTCCTGAAATAAAAAAAAAATATGCATATGTGCCTGTGTGAAATTTTCTAGGGAAAGGATTCACAGATTTCACCAAGGAGAATTCAGTATACAGAAAAAATTGAGAACAATCTTTCAGAATGATTCTGATGGTTCCTGCAGATCAATGCTAGAATTAAATATGATCAGAAAATAACCAAAAAGAGTAGCCATCTAGGCAGTTTATTGCTCATTCATATAGGTTTCTAAAATTTAAACATGCATGGAAATCTCTTGGGCACTGAAATTCAGATTTAGTAAATTCAGATTAGGGTTCTGGAATTGGCTTTTCAAATAAGTTTAACAGGAGATTCTGATGTAGGTGTTCCCCAGAGCACACTTTTGAGTTTCTAATATATTTGGCCAAGTAAAGACATGGCTCTCCTCCTTTCTTTGATCAGCAGGGAGCATTTCATTGCTCTGGATAGTTGTTTCCAAACCTGGTTGGGTACAAGAATCATTCTGAGCCCGTGGTTAGTGGTGTTGATGGTAGTGGTTCAGGCCACACCCCCAGAGACTGTTGTTCACTAGAGCTGTGGTGGAGGCTGAAGACCTTTCAAAAATCTCCCAAGGTTATTTTATACATAGTCATGATTCAAACCACCGCAGTAGAGGCCAGGACCAAAAGCATCCATGTTGAAATAACTTCACACAGTATGGAAAACTTTCCTTGTGGATCTAGTCCCAGAAACAAACTGGAAGTTAAATATTACAACCAAGGTTTGTTGAAAAAACATTTCCATCTTATTAACCTTTGGACTCCTCTTAAAAAGGCAAGTAAGCCAAGTAACAGTTTAACATTTTTTAATGTTTTACTTTCACAGAGGTCAGTGAAGGGAAACATAGACCATGGATTGAATTTCAAAATGAAGTATTAGCCATGTAAAAGCCAAAGTGAGAGCTATACTAGGACTTCCTGTGGTATTATCACTGCTCCAAGAATCAGTTCGATTAAAATGAAAATGACTCAATTATGGACCTGAGTGAAATCCCAGAAGGAATAATGGTACCAGGGACTCAAACTTTTAAAAACAGTATGTTCTCCAAACACCAAATAAGAACTATTCAAATGTATCATTAATGCTCAACATCACCTCCAGTTACAGAAAAAGAATCTTCAGTAATTGCTTTGGTATCTAATACTCTCAAAATTAAGAAGAGAAGCTAAACAGTCAATATCCAATAGCAAAGAAAACCCACAAACACTATGAAATATTTACACAAAGGTTAGGCTAAAACTAAAACTCTGAAGAAGGTTGTAGTATTACTTTATAAGGCATTCAGTTTAGTTGAAGAGATGCTAATTCAGTACTTCTTTACTTTGATTCAGATGAAATAATGTATATAGAGCCTAATCATGACATCCATTGTCTAGTAAGTGTTGAATAAGTTATCATCTTAATACCTAAGGATTCTGGACTCTTGTGGCAAGTCTGATGTGAGTGAAAGTTCCCAGGTGACTTGGGACTAGAATTTCTGACTGATGGACAGGCTTCTAAATATCACAATTAAAACTCTCGAGCCAGAGAGATGAAGGCTACCCTAATATCCATCTCAGAAATATGGTGATCTTTTCTAAAGTAAGATAAAGTCAAGGTACCAATTCCCAATCTTAGAACACAACTCTAGTGTTGGTGAAAAACCTCAAGGCGTTTCAGACTGTTAGTTCCAAACTCCTAGGAAACTGGTTATTCAGTACCTGGACAGAGAGAAATTTAAATCAAGGAAAGCAAATCAAATACCTACACTTCTCTGGATTTGTCTGAAAGAATGTCACATTTGGAGGGAAAATCTCTTGGGAATCTCTCCAGGCGTCCTCCTCTCTCACTCTTATTTTCCATTGGTGCCCTTCACAGCCTTTTTTTTTCTATTCTCCCCCTCCTTCACCCCAGAATTTGATGCTAAGACCTTATTTTTCTTCCTTAATTCTCATCACCTAAAATCTTGTCATGCCTTGCTCTAAGCAAACCTACTGAATCATAACCACGTATTATCAAGATCTGCAGGTCATTCATCTGTGTATTCAAGTTTGAGAAGCACTGGTCTAAGACACATAATTTAGCTCCTCTTTGTTTCATTATGTCCATGGGGAGTTTCAATTGTACATTAAGGGGTTTGTGGTTAATTCAGTAAGCAACAGGAGACATGGAAAAAAAATTTTAACAACAGAGTAAAAGAGCACATCCTTGAAATTTGTTCATCTTGGTGACTAATGGTAGTCTTATTACACTAAGGTTTCTAATTACTTTGGCTTATGAGAATTTGAGTAGAAGATGAGAACTATATATTATAGCAAATATCATGCACCACTTAAAAATTAACTGGTTTAGAATCTTATAACTGGGAACAGAATACAGCTACATGAAGTTATACATTCCATTTAAGGTGTTATCAACCCTCCTGCCTGAGGAAGTATCCTCACAATAGCATGTTAATCATTTTCAACCACAACCTGAAAAAGTCATAATGGTTGTTTTTTCTGACATGCTTGTCATTTAGTCTTGTGGATCATTCTTCTTAGCAAAACAGAAATTGGATCTGGAGCCATGGACTTATACAGAAATAGCTCATGGTTCAGCTCCCCACATCTCTCATTCTGCTTTGACTTTTTTTTGAAAAGAAAACTCTCTTAACTTTGTGCTTTTTGACTTAGAAACTACCAAGTCTAGATCCACACCTTTGGACCTTCTTTCAATGAACTGGCCAGTTGGTTCAGCACACAAAAGCCAAATCAACTAACAGCAGACATCAATAGATGGTAGGCAGAAATAAGACCTATGAGCAATATGAAGAATAAGAAATGAAAGGTGAAGATTTAAAGTACCAGAAGACAAAATTGGTAAAGAAATTCCCAACATAGTAAAAAAATTGAATAGGAGTAGTGGTTCGCATTATAGGCTAAAATTCTAAGCTTCTCCAATGCAAAATTTGTGGCTATAATTTGTTGCTTCAAGACCAGACACTTTATATATCCCTGGTTCCCTAGTATCTTACAAGGTGAGCATCATTACTTGCTCTTCAAAGATGCTCTTCAAAGATGAGCACACTAAATCCCAAAGTTTACCTAACTTTCCCCAAATTATGCATATATCAAGGAAAGAATCAGGATACTGCTCCAGGTTTTACTGTCTCTGAAACCCATTACCTGTTCACTCTACCATGATACCTCTTTTGAGGAAGGGTCATCTTCCATTTTTCTATCGACTGAAAATTATCCCATTGTGAAGAGGAAGAGCTCCTCTACTTCCTAAACCAGCATTTTCCAGACTGTTCTCAATGGCACACCAGAACTGAGATTCTCTGTGAAAAAGGGTTCTACAGACAGGTGAGTTAGGAAACACAGAACACTTAGTGGATCTCAATGCACATTTAAGAAGGCCTTGTAAACTATTTGATCTTGAAACATTGTCCTACCTATGTGTGACATTGTAAAGAATACTATAAGAAGTGTTGTCTTAACTCCTTTGAGTTATCTATGTCTAGGTGCTTAATAACAAAATAAAACAAACAAAAAATCATAAGCATTGTGGAAAAACCATGGAGCATCACTCTTAGAGCCAGATAAAGAACTCATATTTGTGAAGGATATTCAAGCTAATAACTAATTCCTACACTCCTTCTTTTTTCCCACTTCCTGATTCCATTTGTACTGTGTATTCAGATCTTTCCATGACCCTCAAATCTAACCTCTTCAATGAGGGTAGAGTACCTCTGTTGTCATTGCTTTGTTTCAGAAACTTTGTTTCCATATTTCATCTTCCACACTTCGTTTTTCCAATCAACTTCATTTTCCATACTTCATCTAGAAATCTTTCTAGAAAATTAATCTTAAAAAACAAATATTGTGTCATTTCATTTTAACACCTCTATTATCTCTCTGCTGCTTGCTAGATAAAGTTCAAACCTTTTAATTGGCACATGAACTTTACACCCTGGTTCCAGTATATATCCTGATACTCTCCAATCAAGGTGAGTTCAACACTGTTCCTAACACGTTCCAGGTTCTTCATGATTCCTGTACCCAGAATGTTCTTTTTCCCCTTCTTTGTATGGTAAAACCCATTCCTCCTTCACACCCAGTTTAATAACCACAGAATTTTTAACACCCTTTTCAGCATTCTGAGGTGAAGTTTGCTACTTTCTTTTTTATGCTTTTACAGGTTTTTTGTTCCTTTCTCTATAGGTTTACCAGGTAGCTTTTAAATTTAATTGCTTTTTTGTTTCTCATCCTTACTAGGCTGTAAACTTCTTGAAAGTAAGAACTTCTATGTATTTTTTCAATCTTATTTTTAATAGATGTTAATTAAATGTAGCCAAAATTGAGAGCTTGTTACAGAGCAGATATAAAAGTTTAAAGATTTAGCTACAGCAGCTGCTCTGTTTTCTCTCTCATGTTCTCTCATTTTGAGGTTACTCTCATCATACTCTAAATCTCTTACGTTTATGTATTTCTTTTCTTTTCAAGTTTCACAATTACTTCTTTAGGACTCCTGCCTGCAGTGTGAGAATCCATCATACCATTTCTTTGATCATCGAGAGCCTCTTGAACCAGGCTTATCATTTCTTACATAAGTGTTTTTGATCTAAACCTGTTTTTCATGTAGAGGATATTTTTCTTTTGAGAAGCACCCAGGCTGTTTCCCAAGAACATGAAAGTCAGTGAATTGGGCATAGTGATGCATTTCTCCTTTGCTTATCTCAGAGATCCTCATCATGATAGCATATTGCATGTGTAAGACCAGTGGTTCTCAGAGTGTGGTCCCTGGGACAGTATTGGCAACATCACTTCAAAACTGAGATAAATGCAAATACTGTGGCCCCATCTTTGACCTACAGAATCAAAAACACTAGAAGTGGGGCTCTGTAAGCTATGTTCAAACAAGCCTCCAGATGAGTCTGATGAACAACAGTGTTTGAAAACCTCTGCTGTAAGAGCTTGGGCTTTCAAATCAGACTACCTGGATTCAAATCCTTATTCTGCCTCTGGAATTTGTGTGTTTCTTTACAGCTCTTGTGCCTCATCTCACATCCTCTTCACCTGCATTGTAACTCCTGCTATTGATGTGATAACTATCTTGATCACACTTTCCGTAGGCTGCACTAGGCTGCACTCATCTCTTTCTTTCTGCTCTGTCATTGCCATATGAGACCTGCTCAGCATTCTATTACATGTGCAAACTTGAAAGTGCAAGGGAGTTGACCACTTGTGGGGCAACCTTTGACCAACGGGAGGATGGGAGCTATTATTAACTAGTTTCTCCTTCTGTCCCTTGAGGATAATTTTGTGGCTTCTTTTCCTCAGCTCTTCAGAGAGTTCCAGATTGATTGAGGCCCAGTTGGCCACTCAGTGACCATGTCAGTTACACAGCTTTGACTGGTTTTCCTTGCTTCCCCCGCCCACTTTTCCCAGTCGCCCATTCTTGTCTCTTGGACAGGAATCCCCAAAATAAACTACATGACAGGCAAGCCCTTGTTTTAGGCTCTATGCTTGGGGGAACCCTAGCCATGACATCAGGCAAGTTTCTTCACTTCTCCAAACTTCAGCTTCCTAACTAGAATGAGCATAATTGTGTTTACCGTATAAGCTTTTATAGAGTTTGAAATGTGATAACACAGGTAAAGGGCTTAGAACAGCACCTGGAACAAAGTAAATATCAAAAGTTAGGGTTACTATGATTCCCTTCTTCCTTCAGTTTTTTCATAACTATTTTGTCTCCATCTATGTCACTATTTTTATTTTTGAGAGAGAGAGAGCGAGTTGGGGAGAGACAAAGAAGTGGGGGGAGGATATGGAGTGGGCTGTGTGCTGACAGCAGAGAGCCTGATGCAGGGCTTGAACTCACAAACTGTGAGATCATGATCTGAGCCAACATCGGAGGCTTAATTGAGCCACCCAGGCATCCCTGTGACACCATTTTAATATCTTATAGATAGAAAGCCTAACGTCTCTAGAAACCCTTTTTTTTTCTTAAAATTTGGGACAAATATCAGTTTTGAGAGCAAATTCCACTATCCTGTCTTTCAAGATAGCTAAGGTTGAAATGGGAAGATTGTAGCTGTTGGCATTGGAAAACATTGAATTCAATTCTTGGCTGTTCATATCAGCTGAATGAATTTCTGAAAGTGTTACCTTCTGCTTCTATTTGTAGACTTGGGATAATCTTACCTACCTTTCAAGGTTTTCATGAGACATATGTCAGTTAGATCGTGCACGCAAAGGGTTAGGTACATGATAGGTGCTCAATAAATGCCAGTTCCTTCCTCCATTAAATAGGCCTCTTTTTGTTTCCATTTTTATTTATTTAAAAAAAAAACCTAATGTTTATTTATTTTTGAGAGAGAGAGAAAGACAGAGCTTAAGTGGGGTACGGCAGAGAGAGAGGGAGACACAGAATCTGATGCAGGCTCCAAGCTCTGAACTGTCTGCACAGAGCCTGACATGAGGCTAGAACCCACAAACTGTGAGATCATGACCTAAGCCGAAGTTTGACACTTAACCCACTGAGCCACCTAGGTGCCCCTGTTTCCGTTTTTATTGTCATCACTCTTCTCTAAGACCTAATCGCCTCCTCATCTCTTTCTAGACTTTCACAACAGCTTTTTGTCTTCTTATGTAATATTTACAGCCTTTAATACATATTGTATACTTTTATAGACACTTCTAGAAACATTATTGCACTTTACAGACTTTGATAATTTAGTCCCAACCTACCTATGCAATCTTATTTTTACTACTTCAAATTCTATTTATCATACAGTCTCCATTTTCTATCACACTAGATATTCACATTTTGTATGCCCCCTCCTCCCCACCCAGCTTCATATCCCTTCCAGGCACTTTCATTTCTGACCATTCTTTTTTCAACCTCCCTCATTTAGAATGTTCTTTCATTTCTCTCTCAAATTACAGTGTTTTCATTTCCCAGTTGCCACCATCTCCATCTACTGTTCTGGGCTCTTCTTCCTCTGGCTCCTTCTGCATTTGTATTCAGTGACATATAATTGGGTCCCTAAAGTCTATACTTCACACTTGTTTTTTTCGGGGCTCAATGTACATTGGTATAACACCAAGAAACAATGATGAGTGGTCACCTAAATGTGGGGAAATTAGAGTAACTTATCTTCACGGTCATTTCTTTTCTTTTTTTAAGATTTATTTATTTAATTTCAAGTTTGTTAACATACAGAGTGATATTGGTTTCAGGAGTAAAACTCAGTGATTCATCACTTAGATATAACACTCAGTGCTCATCCCAGCAAGTGCCTCCTTAAATGCCCATCACCCATCCCCCTGCCCACCTCCCCTCCGGCAACTCCCATTCAGTCTAACAGCAGGATTTAAAATAAGAAGTGATTTGTCACCAAACAAAAACATCTTAAAGAAAGCTACCCAGGCTGAAGAGCACTCCAGCTATTTCTCTCATTTCATTCCTGCTTGTCTCAGAAGCAGTTTTAAAAACTGCAAATGTCTGTATTTGTGCAATTTGAGGAGAAACTAAAGCCATAGTTTCCTGCTTCCTTTTGCAGAGGGACAAAAGTTAAGTTGCACAGTTTTACAGCTTACTCTCCATGCTCACACTAGGCCATTGGGTCTGAGTGCCACCCAAAGTACAAATGATTTGTTCACAGGGTAAAAGCTATAGAAGCTTAGTGTTTCTTGGAGCTCCTTCACAGACACTTTGTTTTGGTGATGAGTTGAGTGTATGTTTCAGGGAAATAACTTATGATTGCTAAAATCTTAATGCCAAATATTTATAATTCATGACCATTTATTTATAATTTACAACTTTCCTTCTTTTAAAAGTAATTTCAAGTATCTTGAAATAAAAATGAATCTATACTTCCACATGGAGTTTAAAATAAATAAGAAAAGGATAACAAACATCACATAGAAGAAGGTCCCAAGTCTCCAAGGACTTTTGTGAGAGAATAAAATATTCTTTCCTTTGGCAGTCTGGGTGATCATCCTAAAACTTATTGTAACTTTTGGGATCTTGGTGAACTTCTAGCCTCGACCAGATGATCTCTCTATAGATAATCCCCTTTTCACACAGGTCATCTGAGAAACTAGTGTAGATAAAGAAGATAAAGAAGTAGAGAATTAAACCAAGAATGAGCTATTGATAGTGATTAACTTATTAACTCCAAGCTTTTGATAGCTAAACCAAGAAAAAAAAAGAAAGAATAAAGTTAGATATAACTTATTCAGAAAAAAAAAAAAAAAACAAAAAGGAAAAAAAATTACCTGATCTTCAGAAGGGATTAACTCTTTTCTGATGTTAAGTTTTAGAGAAATTAGTTATAAGACAAATGTCATGAAGCCAAATCATGGGAAATGTCTTCAATAGCAGTTCTACAGAGGATGCATTTTGATGGCCATTTTTTATATGAATGCACAATTTTCTAAAATGTGATATTAAATTATAGGTAAGTAAAGGCATTTCTATAAAGAGATGGCTAGTACAGATACATTTTGGTGGTATAGTCTAACTGTTTTTAGCATATAGAACATCAGGACAATAGGTCTTGAATAGTTTGTGAAGGAAGAACAGGTTAGCAGGAACAGGATGCATGACATTTATACTGATGATCAGTGATGGAGGAAAGCATGTAAGGGTGGCAAGAAATTTGTCTTCATGGGCTAGCAAAAAGCAATTACACACAACCAAACTCTGAAATTATCCAGGGTCGACACTAAGGCAAATCTTTTTCCCAATAGAATTTCCTCCTGAAATATTCAGGGTGCTTGTTTGGGCCAATTTTCCCTCTGGTCTTTATGTTCACTTGGTACTTAATTTTATCTATATAAGAATGGAGATGGGGGTTGAAGGGTATCATATAGTGAAATTTTCTCCAGATCCACACCCTTCTGGAGATGATTCTGAGCTTTTAAAAGTTTAACCCATTGGATTCCCAAGGACCCATTGTAACACATTTGTGAACTTAGAGTTTGGGTTTTAAATTTTTTTTTTCAACGTTTATTTATTTTTGGGACAGAGAGAGACAGAGCATGAACGGGGGAGGGTCAGAGAGAGAGGGAGACACAGAATCGGAAACAGGCTCCAGGCTCCGAGCCATCAGCCCAGAGCCCGACGCGGGGCTCGAACTCACGGACCGCGAGATCGTAACCTGGCTGAAGTCGGACGCTTAACCGACTGCGCCACCCAGGCGCCCCTGAGTTTGGGTTTTAAAGGTAATTCACCAGTGCCAGAACTTTTTTGCAGGTTCCTACCAACTTTTAAAGGGTAAACAGTTTAAATGGGATACTCTTACCCTGAGAGTTTTCCAGCTCAGTTAACAGCAGAGTACTAATAATAGAGCATTAAGGAAAGCAGTGTTTTATTATGGGGTGGGGAGGGAGGAGTTTTTGAAGTCAAAGACATGTAGCAACTACTTCCATTATCCTAGCTAAGTCATGTTACCCTTTTGGACTCAATTTCTTTGACTTTAATATAAAAGACTTGAATTATGTCATTTGAAGACCCTAGCTGTACTACGACATGATTATTTATAAATTATGGATATGAATGTGCTGTGTGTAAGGTGTGGCTGAGTTATGTTAGTGTATAATCATGTTACTCTGTTACTTAATATCCTTCAATGCCAGATTTAGTGGGGAAAATGGTGACATAGAAGGATGATGGGCTCACCTCGTCCTGCTCTCCTGCTGATTGCTTAGATTCCACCCACAACTGCCTACATAACCCAGAAAACCACCAGAAGAGTAGCAGAATGGTCTCTCTGGAGCCAAGCATAGATGAGAGGCCCACAGAAGGGGGTAGGAAGGATGGAAAGGCAGTGCATGCTACACGGACTGGTGAGAGGGAGCCAGAGCGGTGGAGGGGTAGCCTGGCCGGCAAGGCAGAGCCCCCGAAGTGTGGCTTGCAAAAGCAGAGGGGCTGGACTCCATGAGTTCTGACAGCCAGCGGGAGTTAACATCTGGAATGTTAAAAGTCAACAGCTCTGCTCTTGGAGAGCAGAGAGGGTAAGAAGATGCCAGGAGGGAGAGTTGTTGAGCCCCGGAAGGACAGAGCTCAGCTCAGAGGGGGAACAAAGGTGCTGGTAAATTCCAAAATTCCAAAGGGAACTAGTTCCCCTCACTGAACTTGTTTGCACTGCACAAACGCCCAATGCGTGCTTCTGCGTATCCATCCCTCTGACGGGCCTGCCTCCCTCTTGATGCTACAGGGCCCCTCCCACAGGGGACCACTGATAGCAAAGAGAGCTAAGCCTACCCTTCCCGCCCCTGTGCATCTTGCGGATCCACCCCAGCTAATACACACTTGGCCAGATCCCATCAAAGCAGCACCACAAGCTTGGCAGTGTGCAAGCAGCCCAGAAAGGGGCCACACCACTCCACAGTGAGTCCTGCCCCTGTGAGAGGGGAAGATAAGGTACACACCAGTCTGACTGTAGCCCCAGTGGTGGGCTGGGGCCAGATATCAGGTCTGACAGTGGCCCCGCCCACCAACAGAAGTTACTCTGGACAGCACAGGGGAAGTGCTGTGCAGTTTGGAAGTACCACAGGGACTACCCAAAATGATGAAATGGAAGAATTCTCCTCAAAAGAAACTCCAGGAAGTAGTGACAGCTAACAAATTGATCAAAACCGATTTAAGCAATATAACAGAACAAGAATTTAGAATAATAGTCATAAAATTAATCGGTGGGCTTGAATAAAGCATAGAGGACAGCAGAGAATCTATTGCTACAGAGACCAAGGGACTAAGAAATATTCATGAGGAGCTAAGAAATGCTATAAATGAGGTGCAAAATAAAATGGAGGCGACCACAGCTCAGATTGAAGAGGCAGAGGAGAGAATAGGTGAATTAGAAGATAAAATTAGGAAAAAGAAGAAGCTGAGAGAAAGATAGATAAAAATATCCAGGAGTATGAGGGGAGAATTAGAGAACTAAGTGATGCAATCAAATGGTATAATAAGAATTCCAGAAAAGGAAGACAGAGAGAAAGGGGCTGAAGGTGTACTTGAAAAATCATAGCTGAGAACTTCCCTGATCTGGGGAAGGAAAAAGGCATTGAAATCCAAGAGGCACAGAGAACTCCCTTCAGACGTTACCTGAATCAATCTTCTGCACAACATATCATAGTGAAACTGGCAAAATACAAGGATAAAGAGAAAATTCTGAAAGCAGCTGGGGATAAACATGCTCTAACATATAGAGGGAGACCCATAAGACTAGTGGCAGACCTATCTACTGAAACCTGGCAGGCCAGAAAGGAATGGCAGGAAATATTCAATGTGGTGAACAGAAAAAATATGCAGCCAAGAATCCTTTATCCAGCAAGTCTGTCATTCAGAATAGAAGGAGAGATAAAGGTCTTCCCAAACAAACAAAAACTGAAGGAACTCATCGCCACAAAACCAGCCCTACAAAAGATCCTAAGGGGGATTCTGTGAGTGAAATGTTGCAAGGCCCACAAAGTACCAGAGACATCACTACAAGCATGAAACCTACAGACATCACAATGACTCTAAACCCATATCTTTCAATAATAACACTGAATGTAAATGGACTAAATGCTCCAACCAAAAGACAAAGGGTATCAGAATGGATAAAAAAAAAAAAGACCCATCTACTTGCTGTCTACAAGAGACTCATCTTAGACCTGAGGACACTTTCAGATTGAAAGTGAGGGGATGGGGAACTATCTATCATGCTACTGGAAATCAAAAGAGCTGGAGCAGCCATACTTATCTCAGACAAACTAGACTTTAAATTAAAGGCTGTAACAAGGCATGAAGAAGGGCATTATATAATAATTACAGGGCCTATCCATCAGGAA
This sequence comes from Puma concolor, assembly GCF_028749965.1. Classification (NCBI taxonomy): domain Eukaryota; kingdom Metazoa; phylum Chordata; class Mammalia; order Carnivora; family Felidae; genus Puma; species Puma concolor. Next base: position 21,549,228 of record NC_141677.1, read on the forward strand.
GAGCTAATAATTATAAATGTCTATGCGCTGAATACGAGAGCCCCCAAATATATAAAACAATTTAATTACGAACATAAGCAACCTTATTGATAAGAATGTGTAATTCCAGGGGACTTTAATACCCCACTTATAGCAATGGATAGAATATCTAGACACAGGATCAAAAAAGAAACAAGGGCCCTGAATGATACATTGGATCAGATGGACTTGACAGATATATTTAGAACTCTGCATCCCAAAGCAACAGAATATACTTTCTTCTCAAGTGCACACAGAACATTCTCCAAGATAGATCACATACTGGGTCACAAAACAGCCCTTCATAAGTATACAAGAATTGAGATCATACCATGCACACTTTCAGGCCACAATGCTATGAAACTTGAAATCAACCACAGGAAAAAGTCTGGAAAGCCTCCGAAAGCATGAAGGTTAAAGAACACCCTACTAAACAATGAATGAGTCAAACAGAATATTAGAGAAGAAATTTAAAAATATATGGAAACAAATGAAGATGAAAATACAACAATCCAAATGCTTTGGGATGCAGTGAAGGCAGTCCTGAGAGGAAAATACATCTCAATCCAGGCCTATCTCAAGAAACAAGAAAAATCCCAAATACAAAATCTAACAGCACACCTAAAGGAAATAGAAGCAGAAGAGCAAAGACACTCCAAACCCAGCAGAAGAAGAGAAATAATAAAGATCGGAGCAGAAATAAACAATATAGAATCTAAAAAAAACTGGAGAGCAGCTCAATGAAACCAAGAGTTGGTTTGTTGAAAAAAGAAACAAAATTGACAAACCTCTAGCCAGGATTCTCAAAAAGAAACGGGAGAGGACCCAAACAGATAAAATCATGAATGAAAATGGAATTATTTTTAAAAAAAAATTTTTTTTTTCAACGTTTATTTATTTTTTTTGGGACAGAGAGAGACAGAGCATGAACGGGGAAGGGGCAGAAAGAGAGGGAGACACAGAATGGGAAACAGGCTCCAGGCTCTGAGCCATCAGCCCAGAGCCTGACGCGGGGCTCGAACTCACGGACCGCGAGATCGTGACCTGGCTGAAGTCGGACGCTTAACTGACTGCGCCACCCAGGCGCCCCAAAATGGAATTATTACAACCAACCCCTCAGAAATACAAGCAATTATCAGGGAATACTATGAAAAATTATATGCCAAAAAACTGGACAACCTGGAAGAAATGGACAAATTCCTTAGCACCCACACACTTCCAAAACTCAAAGAGGAAGAAATAGAAAACTTGAACAAACCCATAACCAGCAAAGAAATTGAATCAGTTATCAAAAATCTCCCAACAAATAAGAGTCCAGGACCAGATGGCTTCTCAGGGGAATTCTACCAGACATTGAAAGCAGAGATAATACCTATCCTTCTCAAGCTGTTCCAAAAAAATAGAAAGGGAAGCCAGCATTACTTTGATTCCCAAACCAGCAAGAGACCCAGCAAAAAAAGAGAACTACAGGCCAATATCCCTGATGAATATGGGTGCAAAAATTTTCAACAAGATATGAACAAATTGACTTCAACAGCATATAAAAATAATTATTCACCATGATCAAGTGGGATTCATTCCTGTGCTGCAGGGCTGGTTCAACATTAGCGAATCAATCAATGTGATACATCACATTAATAAAAGAAAAGATAAGAACCATATGATCCTGTCTTTCGATGCAGAAAAAGCATTTGACAAAATTCAGCACCTTTCTGAATAAAAACCCTTGAGAAAGTCGGGATAGATGAAACATACTTAAACATCATAAAAGCCATTTATGAAAAGCCCACAGGTAATATCATCCTCAATGGAGAAAAACTGAGAGCTTTCCCCCTGAGATCAGGAACACGACAAGGATGCCCACTCTCACCGCTGTTGTTTAACATAGTGCCGGAAGTTCTAGCATCAGCAATCAGACAACAAAAGGAAATCAAAGGCATCAAAATTGATAAATGAAGTCAAGCTTTCACTTTTTGCAGATGACATGATATTATACATGGAAAACCTGATAGACTCCACCAAAAGTCTGCTAGAACTGATATATGAATTTAGCAAAGTCGCAGGATACAAAATCAATGTACAGAAATCAGTTGCATTCTTGTACACTAATAATGAAGCAACAGGAAGACAAATAAAGAAACTGATCCCATTCACAATTGCACCAAGAAGCATTAAATACCTAGGAATAAACCTAACAAAAGATGTAAAAGATCTCTATGCTGAAAACTATAGAAAGCTTCCAAGGAAACTGAAGAAGGTACAAAGAAATGGAAAAACATTCCATGCTCATGTATTGGAAGAATAAATATTGTTAAAATGTCAATACTACGCAAAGCAATGTACACATTCAATGCAATCCCAATCAAAATTGCACCAGCATTCTTCTTGAAGCTAGAACAAGCAATCCTAAAATTTGTATGGAACCACAAAAGACGCCAAAGTAGCCAAACTAATTTTGAAGAAGACCAAAGCAGGAAGCATCATAAACCCAGACTTTAGCCTCTACTACAAAGCTGTCATCATCAAGACAGCATGGTATTGACACAATAACAGACACATAGACCAATGGAATAGAATAGAGACTCCAGATTTGGACCCACAAAACTATGGCCAACTAGTCTTTGACAAAGCAGGAAAAAAGACAATGGAAAAAAGACAGTCTCTTTAACAAATGGTGTTGGGAGGACTGAACAGCAACCTGCAGAGGAATGAAACTAGATCACTTTCTTAACATCATTCACAAAAATAAACTCAAAATGGATGAAGGACCTGAATGTGAGACAGGAAACCATCAAAACCCTAGAGGAGAAAGCAGGAAAAAACCTCTCTGACCTCAGCCGCAGCAATTTCTTACTTGACACATCTCCAAAGGCAACGGAATTAAAAGCAAAAATGAACTATTTGGACCTCATCAAGATGAAAAGCTTTTGCAGTGTAAAGGAAACAATCAACAAAACTAAAAGGCAATCAACAGAATGGGAAAAGATATTCGCAAATGACATATCAGACAAAGGGCTAGTACCCAAAATCTACAAAGAACTCACCAAACTCCACACCCGAAAAAAAAAAATAATCCAGTGAAGAAATGGACAGAAAACATGAATAGACACTTCTCTAAAGAAGACATCCAGATGGCCAACAGGCACATGAAAAGATGCTCAATGTCACTCATCATCAGGGAAATACAAATCAAAACCACACTGAGACATCACCTCACGCCAGTGGCTAAAATGAACAAATCAGGAGACTACAGATGCTGGCAAGGATGTGGAGAAATGGGAACCCTCTTGCACTGTTGGTGGGAATGCAAACTAGTGCAGCTGCTCTGGAAAACAGTGTGGATATTCCTCAAAAAATTAAAAATGGATGTACCCCATGACCTAGAAATAGCACTGCTAGGAATTTACCCAAGGGATACAGGAGTGCTGATGCATAGGGTCACTTGCACTCCAATGTTTATAGCAGCACTTTCAACAATAGGCAAATTATGGAAAGAGCCTAAATGTCCATCAACTGACGAATGGATAAAGAAGATGTGGTTTATATATACAATGGAACACTACTTGGCAATGAGAAAGAATGAAATCTGGCCATTTACAGCAACGTGGATGGAAATGGAGGATATTATGCTAAGTGAAATAAGTCAGGCAGAGAAAGACAGATACCATATTTTTTCACTCATATGTTGGTCTTGAGAATCTTTACAGAAGACCATGGGTGAGGGGAAGTGGAAAAAAAAGTTACAGAGAAGGAGGGAGGCAAACCATAAGAGATTCTTAAAGACAGAATAAACTGAGGGTTGATGGGGGGTGGTAGGGGAAAGTGTGTGATGGGCATTAAGGAGGGCATCTGTTGGGATGTACACTGGGTGTTGTTTGGACACCAATTTGACAATAAATTTCATATAAAAATATCCTTCAATGCCTATTTGGATAAGATGCAAAGTTTAGGCTCAGTTTATAAAAACTCTTCATAATTAGAATGTGGTTTATGTTTCCATCTCATCTCTTGCCACTTACCTTTTACATACATACTATATATATGTCATATATGCATACTATTTATAATTATATACACATTTATATGTATGTACTATATATGTATATGTATACTATATATATTTATAATTTTATATACATACTTATGTATGTATGTATATGTATACTATGTTTATATTATATATACATACTAAATGTCCAGTTACCCCAAGCGGTGATGTCTCTTACCTGTAGCTTTTTATACATGCTGTTCCTTTGACATATCTATCCTTCCCCTGGCTCTCATTTACCCATCCTTAAAGTTCAAAATAATTATAAAAGCAATAATAACAGTAGTAATAGTGGACTAGTAGTAATAGTTTATGAGTAATAATAATAAGAAAAATAATAGTATCAGCTATATCTTTGCAGAGTTTACTATAACCAGAAACTATGCCAAAAACTTTACATACATTATATATTCAATCTTCACCTCAAACTTATGAGGTAGTTTTATTATTCCCATTTAAAAATGAAGAAAAACGGGCCCCAAAAGTGATTTATCCAGTTATTTCTTCCTGAAAGACTTTCTTGATCTGATCTCTCAAATATCCATTAGCGGCCCATCCTATGGACTCCCATAGCACAAATAATCACAGTTAATACACTAGATTATGACACCCATAATGCTCTGTGAAGGAGTCTTGCTTACCATCCTATTCTCAATGCCTGGCATAGTACTTGGTTCACAGTATGTGCTTAATAAGTATTTATTGAATGTATGAAAAAACTAATAAACTCAGCTCTCCTTATTAAAAAAAAGGTAATTAGGCATCAATGTGTCTCATTCACCATTCTTTTGCCCATCCTCCCTTTATTCTTCTATTCCTCCTAACTCAGCAAAACCTTTCCTTCTCAGCAAAACCCTCCGTAAGACATAAGCCAAACACTTGTAAAAATGTTATTCTAACCATGGCTGGACACTGGTGGTCATTGTAGGTACAATGCTCCTGGCTCTTCTGCTTTCTGAATTATAATAATCTATGCAATATTACTTTCTGAGCCATGGATGACAGTCATAGAGACTCACATGTATGAGCCTTCCACATGTTTCAAACTGTCCTTTTGTCTGCCCCATGATGAATAGGACAACATGAAAACTTGAGGATTCTGCTTGCTTTGTTTCTGGAGTGGTCCTGTGTGCTGCACCCATCCTACTTGGCAGAAATGCCAGATAGATCAATGTGAGTTATAAGCTGCATACGATGAATTTTTCAGTGAAAGAAAAAAAAGCATATCAATGTTTGTCCTCGTTTAAGGTACTCTTTCTGGCTAATTTCCTTTTTCTTGTAATTGGACTGCAGCAGGATCTTTATTTTTTCAAAACCCAGTGATACCACAACTTGATAGGATATCCTCCTCATTAGCCATCAGTGCCCCCAATTAACTGTGGAGTCTGCCACAGTCAAAAGGAAAATTGGCAATCTATGATGAAAGCTAAAACTTCACTTAACAATGTTCTTGTTTAGAATTACAGGTGCAACACAAAAGGATACTCAAGTTGTATTTTCAGAATCCTTGGTTATAAAGCATAATTTTCTTGCATATGTAGACTCATTCACTTAAGGTTCTACCATAGCATTGGTTTATATTATGAAATTGAAGCCAAAAAGGAATTTCATAAATAAAAAGGTATAGTAAATAGGAATTGCTTGATGGGTTCTGAGTCTCAAAGATGTTGATCTTGATCATGTTGTGGATCTGTTGGCTCCTTAGGAACATCCTAGCCCCACTGTTAGCATCTGTTTCCAGATAAAATCAGGCTACAGTAAGGGAAAGGCAAAAAAATTTTTTTTCAAGTGTAGTCTGAAAAGTGTGGAAGGAAGAAAGTCAGTTGCATAGCATGTTTTGATGGTCATGGACAGCAGGGCCTTCTAAGCAGCATCTGAAGTTCCATGATGCCTGAGTCTGTGGTCTATGAGAAGGGACCTAATTTTCCATCTCTCAGGGCAGCTCTGAGTACAAGACAACCTGAGAGAGCACTTTGGCAAACTGTCTAAAGTAAGAAAAACATTGCCTCTGTGATATTAAACTTCCTAACTCAAACAGGAATAAACATCCCTGAATACAGATGTGTTGCCCACAGTGTGAAATAGTGAAATGTTGGTAAACAGCTGTCTCTTGGATTTATTTGTCTTCCCTAATTTTTATCCAGATGTGTGCCAACTTCAAAATCCAGCTGGAAATTCTTATTGCAATCCCTCTTCTTCTAATAACTACACTGCAAATGCTGACAGCATAGTAAAGTGATGGCAATGGCAAGCCATGGCACTAATATGCTTTAAAAACAGATGGGACACTGATCACCTCTGTTCTGCCACATGCTGCCTTGCAGGAGAGAAAAGCCTGGAATGACTGACTCCACTGAGCTTCCTCACCATAGTCAGTAGCTGTTTCAGACACATAATCTCCACCTCAAGTTTTCTGAGTTTCTCAGTTCCTGCCCTTAATATACAGAATCAGAAATTCTGGGCAAGGAAGCTGCATTTTAAACAAATTCCTGGTATGATTCTTATGTACTCCAAAGTTCAAAGAGTTCTAAATATATAAGAATATTACATTTCAAGCACTGTGAAGATACACTCAATAAAGAGATAAATATTTTTTAAGTCAGAAAATAGCCCTCAAGTCACTGCCCTAACTGAAAATACCATAGGGGAGGGGAAGGAAAAAACAAAGTTAGAGAGGGAGGGAGCCAAACCATAAGAGACTCTTAAAAACTGAGAAAAATCTGAGGGTTGATAGGGGGTGGGAGGGAGGGGAGGGTGGGTGATGGGTATTGAGGAGGGCACCTGTTGGGATGAGCACTGGGTGTTGTATGGAAACCAATTTGATAATAAATTTCATATTAAAAAAATAAATTTTAAATATTAAATAAAAATATAAAATAAATTAAAAATAAAAATAATATAGCTCTCAAGTCACTGTCCTAACTGTCCTAAGGAACATAGGCTTTTCATTCTGTGGGCTCTTACTCCTAAATTCCACTTTGATATTCCTAGCCCTCACTTATATGTTTGGGTTAGCACTTACAGCCTCCTTCCTGGTTTCCTGGCTCTGCTTAGTTTTAGGAACATAAAATCTTAGAACGTTAGGGCTAGAAGGCACTTAAAAGATCATCTTTTCTGACACCCACATTCCATGAAGGTTTGGCCTTGGGGGGCTCTCACTAAATTTTCTCTTGAGAGAAGATCCTATTTTGGGAAAAATCAGTATATCCTCAATCAAACCTACATTTCTTTAATTTGTCAAATAGATAGTAGAGTTCAGTGTTGTTTCAAAGGGCACAGCTGTGAGAAGCCAGAGCCCTATCAGTTTAAAGCATTACCTTCAGAGACATGTCAAGTAAGAAGTTGCTGCAGCTAATGTCAAGAGGTTGTTACCTGTTTTCTCTTGTAGGATTTTGATTATTTCCTGTCTCACATTTAGGTCTTTCATCCATTTTGATTTATTTCTGTGTATGGTGTATGAAAGTGGTCCAGTTTCATTCTTCTGCATGTTACTGTCCAGTTCTCCCAGCACCATTTGCTAAAGAGACTGTCTTTTTCCATGGAATACTCTTTCCTGCTTTGTCCAAAAGCAAGGGAAATAAAAGCAAAGATGAACTATTGGGATCTCATCAAGATAAAAACCTTCTGCACAGCAAAGGAAACAATCAACAAAGGTAAAAGGCAACTGATGGAATGGGAAAAAGATATTTGCAAATGACATATTGGATAAAGGGTTAGTATCAATAATCTATAAAGAACTTACCCAATTCAAAACCTGAAAAACAAATACTCCAGTGAAGAAATGGGCAGAAGACATGAATAGATACTTTTCCAAAGAAGATATCCTGATGGCAAACAGACACATTAAATGATGCTCAACATCACTCATTATCAAGGAAATACAAGTCAAAACCACAAGGGGATACCACCTCACACCAGTCAGAGTGGCTAAAATGAACAACTCAGGAGACAATAGATGTTGGCAAGGATGTGGAGAAAAGGGAACTCTCTTCCATTGTTGGTGGGAATACAAAATGGCACAGTCACTCTGGAAAACAGCGTGGAGGCTTCTCAAAAAATTAAAAATAGAATTACCCTACAACCCAATAATTGCACTACTAGGAATTTATCCAAAGGATACAGGAGTGCTTATTTGAAGGAGGACATGCACCCCAATGTTTATAGCAGCACTATCAACAATAGCCAAATTTTGGAAAGAGCTCAAATGTCCATCAACTGATGAATGGATAAAGAAGATGTGGCACACACACACACACACACACACACACACACACACACACACAATGGAATACTACTCAGCAATGAAAAAAATGAAATCTTTCCATTTGAAACAATATTTCACTTATGCTAAGTGAAATAAGTTAGTCAGAGAAAGACAGCTATCACATGGTTTCACTTATACGTGGAATTTGAGAAACTTAACCGATGATCATAAGGGAAGGGAAGGAAAACTAAGATAAAAACAGAGGGGGGGGGCGCAAATCATAAAAGACTCCTAAATACAGAGAACAAACTGAGGGTTGATGGGGGTGGGGAGAATTGGTAAGGAGGGCACTTGTAGGGATGAGCACTGAGTATTATATGTAAATGATGATCACAGGATTCTACTCCTGAAGCCAAGACTACACTGTATGTTAACTAACTTGAGAATACATTTTAAAAACTAATAAAAAAAAGGTGTTGCCATCTGAAGCAAGTCATATGTGTGTATTGTGGTTTTTTTTTCACTGTTCTTCCATTTGTGACTCCTTCTCCCTGAGTGTAGGTTTTATGTATTATCAGCATCGTATTCCTGTGTACTTAACACAGGCATGCACATCATAGGCTCCTGACAACTATCTGTTTAATGATGCAAAGAAGAGAGAGGAAGGAAAGGAGGAATTTTTCTCTAAGACAAAATTTAGAGCTGGTTTTGATCATGTGGACCTGAGCTACCACCAACAGTCTTGCTGTGGTTAAGATTGCTGGTGTTCATCAATATTTGTGTTCTTTTCTTCATGGGCACAGAACCACATCTATTAGTCTTCTTTGTGGATAGATGTGCTCATATAACTGAGTTCTGGTCAAAGGACTGTGAGTTGAAGTGATAGGTACCACTTCCGGTGTTGACTCATGAAGATCTCCCACACAGGTTTCTTACTATTTCCCTATCCACCAACTAAATAGAGTCAACTATAAGGCTCTAGAAGAAGGTGGGTCAGTAAGACTGAAGGCCCTTTGGTCTCTTATACATGGAACAAAATGCCACTGGCTTTTACTGGACTGTGATGTAGGCAAGAAAGAAATTTCTGGCTGAAATTTTGTTACCTAATTTACCCAATAAACGTGCTTGAAAACAATCATCTTATTCTCACAGTTTTTGCAACTTCTTATGATGTTTCATTAGCTAGGAATCATTTAAATCATCTGTTTATCTGAGTGTTAAGTCTCCTGTTTCCAGGGAGTCTGCACTTAACAGATCTATGGTCATCAGCCAAGGAGTCAATATCTTCCTGTCTTCCAAAGTTCAGTTGTGGGCAAATAATGCAGGAGAGAGGATCTGGACTAAACAGAGAAAGGTAATACCTTACATCAAGTTTCACCATTACCAAAGTGATCCATCATCAGAGCCAACTTCATGGGAATATGCTTTATTTAATGTTTGACTTTTTCCACCTTGAAATTTTTTATATTTTTTAAACAAGAGGTCTTACCATTTCATTCTTACATTGGGGCCTGCAAATTGTTTATCAATCCCTGCTTATCATACTTAAGGGAAATGAGAAATTGCTCTTTAGCCCATTTTGGACTTCTACCTCCTGGATGACTGGCCCCAACTACATAAATATGGGGTAAAGAAGTATGGGCTCAAAAACTAGACTTGGCCAGTAGTTTCCCGTGTACACAACATGAACAACTCTCTAAACTCTCATCTGTCTTACTCTTTGGAAGGTGTCTGCATGGTAGAGGTGATGATATATTCCGATGCAATTCCCCACCATTCATTTATAAAAACTGGCAAGAAGTTAGGGCACTGTTTTAGAAGCTTTTTTTTTCTAACTTTGACTTGATATAACTTTTTCCCCATACTTAATTCTTGAATTATCTCCTATTCTTGTGATGCTCCTGGTTTCTGGTTCCTGGCCTAGAGACCATGCTGAATTCTCATTACTCATTAGCAACCTCTATTATCTGCCACTTCAGATGTTTCAGATTTTCCTCTATGTACCAATATACCTATTCATCTTTAGCTAGCCCCTCATAGATGTCCCATTAAATCTTCTAACCTGCCTGTCATTCAGGTTCTGGAATTTGCCTTCCAGTTCTAGTTTGACTATCAGTTGTTGGTACAGGTTTTTTGACTCAAGTCACAACTCAATGCTGCTATCACCACCAGAGGTATGTCTCCATTTTTAAAATGGTCTTAATCAGTGGTGACTGGTCGATGTTAAACAACCAGATATTTGCAGGGAAGGAATATAAAAGCCTGATTAGTAGTATTTGACAATTTCTGTGGTGTAAATACTCCCACCATGACCAATTTCAAGCTATCAAATTGATGTCACTGAACTCAGAACTAGGAAGAGAGGTATGCAATTGACTTGACAACTGCTGTTTGAGGCAGCTTCAGTACACCACTGGCTTAAAGTTTAATTTGCCTCTTTCTGAAGAGCAATGGAACCACAAGTCACCCTGTTGCCCAAGTCAAAACCCTCCTGTCTTCCAAAGTTCCCTTGAGGATGAACAAATCATTTTATACAAGAGAAAGTCAGGACTATCTAAAGGAATTAAACTTGATGGTGGGAGCTGTGTTTGATTTGTCTCCTCATTCTTATATTAATTGCTCACTAAATCATATGGAGCTTATTTCCTTAATAGCTGACACATTCACACCATCTTCTCCATTTCTCAAGAGACTGCCATTTTTTTGGTTACCTTATTTTTTCACCTAGATTTCTTATTTGATACTTCTGTCTCCAGTCTTGTCCCCTTCTAATCCTTTCTCTATATTACTTTCTAAATACAATGGGATCATATCGTTAACCTTCAATTTATGTCATTGCCTAAAGCAAAAAGACATAACTGTTTTTTTGTGAACTGGTCAAATTTCACAGCCTCAGAGCTTCCAGTAGTTGCCCTCTCATCTCTTATTCTATGCTCCAGTTAAGCTGAGTCATTTGAAGTCCCCCAGCAATGTTGTGTACTTTCTTGTTTGTTGAGTCTTTGGACATGGTACTCCTCTATCTGAAATGTCCTCTTCCTGGTTTTTTTCCCATAGAATTCACGCTCATCAATTTTCAAATGTTCATTTAGATAGTCCCTCCTCCAAAGTCTCTCTGACATTCTCCAGGATACCTTTGGTTTTGTTGTTGTTACTTTGCTTTAATAGCACCTTGCTATCCACACTAATAATAGCACATATTTATCAGGTTCTCAGTAGGAAACAGATGGCATACTTCAATTGGGCAATTTGAGGGGAGTTAATGAAACAAAGGTATAGGCAGAGTTTGGAGGAAGCAACCAGCCATAGTATAGCACCCTGGTGCTAGTAGCATCAGAAATTCGCCACCATAAGCCTGATGAAGGAAGGGGAAAAACAGTTATCACAACTCAGAGACAGTACTGTATAGAGGTACTTTGTTTTACGATATCTGTGGCCTTTGGTAGAAATAGCCACAGCAACTCCACAAGGAGCCCAGGAAATACATACCAACTTCACATACCTCATGCTTTTGAATATACTGCTAATAATTCCAAATGGCAAAATCCAACAAGAAGCCGAATAACAAATTGTGAAAGATGAAATTTGTATATGTAATCCATACAAGTCAGACTCTTCTATCATAGTAGAGGGTTGAGAGTAGAGTGTGGATCCAGAAATACAAACACAAGTTACCAGCACAGCCAATGCTAGCATATTGAACACTTAACTTTACTTGACAAATAGTATCCCCAGTTTATAAAATTACTGCACATTATATACACAGTTATCTCCATTTTACAAGTGAGAAAACAGGCTCAGCTGGCTCTACTGGCAAACAGGAGGCAGGACAAGAATTAAAACTCAGATCTGTCTTGGTCTGAATGCTGATCTCTTTCCACTTTCTCATATTATCATTATTGTTTTAATATATGGTCTCATCCACTAGACTATGGTCTACTTGAGTACAAGGTTAATTTAATTTATCTTTATGTCACCAGTGCCTTGTGCAGTGGCTTGCCCATAGTAAGCATAGTAAGTAATAGATATTTGTGAAATTGATTAGCAAAATAAACAGAATGATTTAGTAGTTAACTTATGTGAATGGGGACTGGGTAATGGGAACATGTCAGGCAAATGTTAGTGAAATATATCTGGCACTAAAGGCAACTCTTTGTAATTGTCCTTTATAAATACTTGTCCTCCTTTTAGCATCATAGGGAAAGAGAAAGTTTATCTGGTCTTTTAACTACAATAGAGTATTACAAAAACTGACAATAAGTGGGTTCTCTGTATGCTGATCATCTTCCATCTTCCCCCTGACTTGGCTAAGAGCTGGGGGTAACAAACAATGAATCTTGCTTTTCCCAGTCCTTCCTCTATGACTTTTCTTCTGAGCTGCCATGCCCCTTTCTAATGGTTCATTTCTCTTTCTCTTTCACTTAACTTGGCTTTTATATATCTGTCCATCACTGACTCTAACTACTAGCTAGGATGGCTTGACTCTTTTTTAACTTTCAAAAGAAGCTGCTTGTTCTGAATGTGTGATGCTAGAGAATAGGTTTTGGTAAGTCCTTAAGAACAGTTGTTTATGTTCTTTCAAAGGTTGCCAAGTAATAAATAGTTGTTTGAAAGTGAAGGGTAAAGTGGTATTTCATCACCCTGTTGTCTGCTGTTCTTGTGATGGCTCAAATCATAAAACATTGCGTTTCAACCTTCGTATAGAGATCCCATCAGCTTGGGGTTACTGAGTGGGCAGAGACACTTGCTTCCCTACTCAGTACCCAGGGCACTACTCAATCCCTGCCCAGTTGGAACTCCGCTGGTTGAACCTTTGAAATTCTAAAGCTGATTGAAGCGTCTGAGCCAACAAAAGAGGCAAAGGGCCTTTGTACTTCAGCAAGGAAATGTTCCAGTTCTTTTGCACTTGACTAATGAAGGCTGGCCCTGAAGCCCTAGCGTCCCTGGTGCACAGAAGGGAGTTGTAGGAAATAAAGGCAACTTCACTCTCTGAGGTCATTCTTCTCTTCCCAGGGACTTTTATGGATAGCCTTCCAGTCATTGAGGGGTTTGCTACTCATTCAGATTTCATAGCTTTGGATCTGGGTGAGGGGAAAAAAGAGAGGGAGAGCTATCTTGTATATTGCTGAATTGCATCAAGTATTCCAATGTCTGGACTCTTAGGTGTGTTTTGTTTCATTTACATTAGTTCCCACATAGCTTCACATGAGTGAAAGCCACCTGAAGACCCTTTTAGAGATTTCAGTTTGCCATCCTGAATTTAATTTGTAAGTTACAGTGCTATGAAGATGTAAATTATTTATTTTTGTTGTTATTGTTGGATCAAGTTAAAACAATTAATAATAAAGATTCACATATTCATTTTAGTACCATCTAATGCCTCCAGTAAGCTGAGTGAAGAAAGTCTGCTCCTGACACAATTTTAGAAAATGTGAGATTTTTAAAAGCCCAGGACTCAAATTACAAATTGCAATCTGTTGTGATATACATCTTGATATGGAAATTGAAGTAAATAGAATTGTAAACAGCAGGCCTGAAAGGAGTTTTAAAATTTGATCCCCAAATCTCAACTTTATAAATAAGCTATTTGGGACCTAGAGTGATTATTGGACATGAGTTAGTGTGTACGATGATAACAGTGTCCTACTTGTAATTGACTAGAAATCTCCACATTTGCAAATCCATTAAATTAATTATGGTATGGCATCTGAGCTTACCATATAATAATGCAATGTAAAGGATGGTTCTGATACCACTTAGAAGGATCTGGCCCAAATCAGATTCCAAGTTTAGATCTAGTCCTACCTAAAATTTTCTATAATTTATTATATCTGAAGACTCAAAGGGTTATTTTTATGCAGAGAAAATTGGACTCATGTAAAAGTTATTTTCATCACTTTGTCTAATTACAAAGCTGAGCACAGAACTATGACTGTTCAAACATGTGGCAGATATAACAAAGGATGAATAGAAATGAAAGACAGTCTTGACCAGCTGCCAAGGTAAGCAAAGATGTGAGAAATGACTCCCATGATTGGAGGGGAAATTAAGAAAGCAATAATTTCTTTCTAGAATGTTTACACACTCTATTTAGTTAGGTATTTTAAGGGTTTGTGTTAACTATGATATTGATTTTTCCTTAGTTTATTACATTCCTTAGAATGCAGTTTATTTCAGTAATAATGTGTGTTTTTATTACAACTGACTTCAAGGAAATGGTCTCTCGCTGAGAAAAAGGAAGAGACAGACTTATAGGTGGATCAGGGAAATGTAAATTTGAACAAATAGAGTCAGAGTCCCTCCATGTGATTTTTCCCCTTCCTTTGGGATAACACAAATCTACATTAGCACTGAGGAGACAATCATTAGCATTAAATAGGAAATCATTAGCATTGGGGAGAGAAAATTTAGGCAAAAAAACACTTTTGGTTAAAAGGGATAGGAAAGAAAATTTAGCACAAGGAGGAAGAGCTCCTGTCAGTCAACTATTTTGAGTTTTTTAAAAAAGCAAAAAAACTCTGGTCAAGAGAAATACTTTAACTACTTCTCAACTGTCAATTACCTCTGGGGAGATAAAATAGATTTTAGCTTATCTAGTTTCCTTCTAATATATTGATGCTGAGAAGTAGTCTGCATGCAAGTCAGAGAAACCTGGAATTAAACCAAATCAAGTACTTTACAGCCCTGTGATCTTGAGTAAATCTCAGTGTTTCTATACCTCAACTTCTACATCCAATAAATAGTGCGGGGTTGAATATTTTTAGGGTTGATACAAGGAGTAAGTGCAAAAAGGTAATGTCAATAAATAGTTTTTAATTTCTGATGAACAGATTGTTGTCTGAGACTCAGCAATGTCAGGATATCTCCATTGTCTCTGGAAGTGACTGAAAGAGAAGCTATTTTCTTATTCATTTAGTTATTCTTGCTTCCCAGGGACCAAATAACTTAGGAAAAAAAAGGTATCTTGGTTTGCCTTGGTCCAAGGTATATTACTTCCTAGAAAATTGAAGAGGTCAGGAAAAGGTTGGAGCGAGTAATTTTCAGGCTTCTATGAGGTAGGACCTTGTGCTTGGAGTCTGGCAAATTCTCATAATTTCAGACACGGGTGTATATAAATATGTTACAATGCAAACATAAATGCCCATGTGTGTGGTGGGGAGGAGCTGAAAGCTGTCACTCAATGAGCACAGACATTATTTTGTTTTAAATTCTTATTACTAAGCATCCGCTATGTGTTCAGCACTGTTTCAGTGCTTTATATATGCCATTCTGTGTTTAACTCTCACCATTGTCCTATGGAAAAGATACTATCCTCATTTTGCACTTGAGATAACCAGATAGAGAAGTTAACCTGGAATCATGAACAATGCCTACATTGTAAAGTGGAGGTAAGGAGTCTAGTTAGTACTCTTTTCCAAAAATCTAGTTGAGAGGAATTTTTGGTCTGTGGGAATGGAGACAAGTAAATCTCTTGGAAAGATTCTGCAATGTTTTTTATTCTTGTTCCGAATGGCATATTATAAAAATCAATTAATTCAGTTAAATAGCAACTAAATATGAAAAATATGACTCTTCTGGATCATATGTTGTACTTCTTCTTTAATAAAAGTGATTTATAAATATATAAAATACACTTGAATTCAGAGATAGTATCAAACGTGTATGTCTTTATTTTAAACGCCTTTAGATAGTAAGATTGAGAAATCTTCCTTGTGAAGTGTTCAGTAATCCTCACTTCCAGGCCCTACTTTTGGATAGCTGACCAATAAAACTGAGCCTCTGATTAGTAAGCATTATGTTGACCCTGAAGGGATTGCTATTATATCAATAATTTACCTCTATCATGAAACTATCAAATGAAAATAGCCAATACAATCTTGTTTTTTTTTTTTTTGGACTTAAAACCTAGAACTTTATTTTTGTTTTGTTTTGTTTTTTGTTTTTTGTTTTTTTTTAATATATGATATTTATTGTCAAATTGGTTTCCATACAATACCCAGTGCTCATCCCAAAAGGTGCCCTCCTCAATACCCATCAAACACCCTCTACTCCCTCCCACCCCCCATCAACCCTCAGTTTGTTCTCAGTTTTTAACAGTCTCTTATGCTTTGGCTCTCTCCCACTCTAACCTCTTTTTTTTTTTTTTTTCTTTTTTCCTCCCCCTCCCCCATGGGTTCCTGTTAACTTTCTCAGGATCCAAATAAGAGTGAAACCATATGGTATCTGTCTTTCTCTGTATGGCTTATTTCACTTATAATCACACTCTCCAGTTCCATCCACATTGCTACAAAAGGCCATATTTCATTTTTTCTCATTGCCACGTAGTACTCCATTGTGTATATAAACCACCATTTCTTTATCCATTCATCACTTGATGGACATTTAGGCTTTTTCCATAATTTGGCTATTGTTGAGAGTGCTGCTATGAACATTGGAGTACAAGTGCCCCTATGCATCAGTACTCCTGTGTCCCTTGGATAAATTCCTAGCAGTGCTATTGCTGGGTCATAGGGTAGGTCTATTTTTAAATTTCTGAGGAACCTCCACACTGCTTTCCAGAGCGACTGCACCAATTTGCATTCCCACCAACAGTGCAAGAGGGTTCCCGTTTCTCCACATCCTCTCCAGCATCTATAGTCTCCTGATTTGTTCATTTTGGCCGCTCTGACTGGCGTGAGGTGATACCTGAGTGTGGTTTTGATTTGTATTTCCCTGATAAGGAGCGACGCTGAACATCTTTTCATGTGCCTGTTGGCCATCCGGATGTCTTCTTTAGAGAAGTGTCTATTCAAGTTTTCTGCCCATTTCTTCACTGGGTTATGTGTTTTTCGAGTGTGGAGTTTGGTGAGCTCTTTATACATTTTGGATACTAGCCCTTTGTCCAATATGTCATTTGCAAATATCTTTTCCCATTCCATTGGTTGCCTTTTAGTTTTGTTGGTTGTTTCCTTTGCTGTGCAGAAGCTTTTTATCTTCATAAGGTCCCAGTAATTCACTTTTGCTTTGAATTCCCTTGCCTTTGGGGATGTGTCGAGTAAGAGATTGCTACGGCTGAGGTCAGAGAGGTCTTTTCCTGCTTTCTCCTCTAAGGTTTTGATGGTTTCCTGTCTCACATTCAGGTCCTTTATCCATTTGGAGTTTATTTTTGTGAATGGTGTGAGAAAGTGGTCTAGTTTCAACCTTCTGCATGTTGCTGTCCAGTTCTCCCAGCACCATTTGTTAAAGAGGCTGTCTTTTTTCGTTGGATGTTTTTTCCTGCTTTGTCAAAGATGAGTTGGCCATACGTTTGTGGGTCTAGTTCTGGGGTTTCTATTCTATTCCATTGGTCTATGTGTCTGTTTTTGTGCCAATACCATGCTGTCTTGATGATGACAGCTTTGTAGTAGAGGCTAAAGTCTGGGATTGTGATGCCTCCTGCTTTGGTCTTCTTCAAAATTCCTTTGGCTATTCGGGGCCTGTTGTGGTTCCATATGAATTTTAGGATTGCTTGTTCTAGTTTCGAGAAGAATGCTGGTGCAATTTTGATTGGGATTGCATTGAATGTGTAGATAGCTTTGGGTAGTATTGACATTTTGACAATATTTATTTTTCCAATCCATGAGCAGGGAATGTCTTTCCATTTCTTTAAATCTTCTTCAATTACCTTCATAAGCTTTCTATAGTTTTCAGCATACAGATCCTTTACATCTTTGGTTAGATTTATTCCTAGGTATTTTATGCTTCTTGGTGCAATTGTGAATGGGATCAGTTTCTTTATTTGTCTTTCTGTTGCTTCATTGTTAGTGTATAAGAATGCAACTGATTTCTGTACATTGATTTTGTATCCTGCAACTTTGCTGAATTCATGTATCAGTTCTAGCAGACTTTTGGTGGAGTCTATCGGATTTTCCATGTATAATATCATGTCATCTGCAAAAAGCGAAAGCTTGACTTCATCTTTGCCAATTTTGATGCCTTTGATTTCCTGTTGTTGTCTGATTGCTGATGCTAGAACTTCCAGCACTATGTTAAACAACAGCGGTGAGAGTGGGCATCCCTGTCGTGTTCCTGATCTCAGGGAAAAAGCTCTCAGTTTTTCCCCGTTGAGGATGATGTTAGCTGTGGGCTTTTCATAAATGGCTTTTATGATCTTTAAGTATGTTCCTTCTATCCCGACTTTCTCAAGGGTTTTTATGAAGAAAGGGTGCTGGATTTTGTCAAAGGCCTTTTCTGCATCGATTGACAGGATCATATGGTTCTTCTCTTTTGTTTTTTGTGAATGTGATGTATCACATTGATTGATTTGCGAATGTTGAACCAGCCCTGCATCCCAGGAATGAATCCCACTTGATCATGGTGAATAATTCTTTTTATATGCCGTTGAATTCGATTTGCTAGTATCTTATTGAGAATTTTTGCATCCATATTCATCAGGGATATTGGCCTGTAGTTCTCTTTTTTTACTGGGTCTCTGTCTGGTTTAGGAATCAAAGTAATACTGGCTTCATAGAATGAGTCTGGAAGTTTTCCTTCCCTTTCTATTTCTTGGAATAGCTTGAGAAGGATAGGTATTATCTCTGCTTTAAACGTCTGGTAGAACTCTCCTGGGAAGCCATCTGGTCCTGGACTCTTATTTGTTGGGAGATTTTTGATAACCGATTCAATTTCTTCGCTGGTGATGGGTCTGTTCAAGTTTTCTATTTCCTCCTGATTGAGTTTTGGAAGAGTGTGGGTGTTCAGGAGTTTGTCCATTTCTTCCAGGTTGTCCAATTTGTTGGCATATAATTTTTCATAGTATTCCCTGATAATTGTTTGTATCTCTGAGGGATTGGTTGTAATAATTCCATTTTCATTCATGATTTTATCTATTTGGGTCCTCTGCCTTTTCTTTTTGAGAAGCCTGGCTAGAGGTTTGTCAATATTGTTTATTTTTTCAAAAAACCAACTCTTGGTTTTGTTGGTCTGCTCTACAGTTTTTTTAGATTCTATATTGTTTATTTCTGCTCTGATCTTTATTATTTCTCTTCTTCTGCTGGGTTTAGGCTGCCTTTGCTGTGCTGCTTCTATTTCCTTTAGGTGTGCTGTTAGATTTTGTATTGGGGATTTTTCTTGTTTCTTGAGATAGTCCTGGATTACAATGTATTTTCCTCTCAGGACTGCCTTCGCTGCGTCCCAAAGTGTTTGGATTGTTGTATTTTCATTTTCGTTTATTTCCATATATTTTTTAATTTCTTCTCTAATTGCCTGGTTGACCCACTCATTCGTTAGTAGGGTGTTCTTTAACCTCCATGCTTTTGGAGGTTTTCCAGACTTTTTCCTGTGGTTGATTTCAAGCTTCATAGCATTGTGGTCTGAAAGTATGCATGGTATAATTTCAATTCTTGTAAACTTATGAAGGGCTGTTTTGTGCCCCAGTATATGATCTATCTTGGAGAATGTTCCATGTACACTCGAGAAGAAAGTATATTCTGTTGCTTTGGGATGCAGAGTTCTAAATATATCTGTCAAGTCCATCTGATCCAATGTCTCATTCAGGGCCCTGGTTTCTTAATTGACCGTGTGTCTAGATGATCTATCCATTTCTGTAAGTGGGCTGTTAAAGTCCCCTGCAATTACCACATTCTTCTCAATAAGGTTGCTTATGTTTATGAGTAATTGTTTTATATATTTGGGGGCTCCGGTATTCGGCGCATAGACATTTATAATTGTTAGCTCTTCCTGATGGATAGACTCTGTCACTATTATATAATGTCCTTCTTCATCTCTTGTTACAGCCTTTAATTTAAAGTCTATGGGGCGCCTGGGTGGCGCAGTCGGTTAAGCGTCCGACTTCAGCCAGGTCACGATCTCGCGGTCTGTGAGTTCGAGCCCCGCGTCAGGCTCTGGGCTGATGGCTCAGAGCCTGGAGCCTGTTTCCGTATCTGTGTCTCCCTCTCTCTCTGCCCCTCCCCCATTCATGCTCTGTCTCTCTCTGTCCCAAAAATAAATAAACGTTGAAAAAAAAAAATTTTAAAGTCTAGTTTGTCTGATATAAGTATGGCTACTCCAGCTTTCTTTGACTTCCACTAGCATGATAAATAGATCTCCATCCCCTCACTCTCAATCTAAAGGTGTCCTCAGGTCTAAAATGAGTCTCTTGTAGACAGCAAATAGATGGGTCTTGTTTTCTTATCCATTCTGATACCCTATGTCTTTTGGTTGGCGCATTTAATCCATTTACATTCAGTGTTATTATAGAAAGATACGGGTTTAGAGTCATTGTGATGTCTGTATGTTTTTTGCTTGTAGTGATGTCTCTGGTACTTTGTCTCACAGGGTCCCCCTTAGGATCTCTTGTAGGGCCGGTTTTGTGGTGACAAATTCCTTCAGTTTTTGTTTGGGAAGACCTTTATCTCTCCTTCTATTCTAAATGACAGACTTGCTGGATAAAGGATTCTCGGCTGCATATTTTTTCTGTCTAGCACCCTGAAAATCTCGTGCCAATTCTTTCTGGCCTGCCAAGTTTCAAAAGAGAGACCAGTCACGAGTCTTATAGGTCTCCCTTTATATGTGAGGGCACGTTTACCCCTTGCTGCTTTCAGAATTTTCTCTTTATCCTTGTATTTTGCCAGTTTCACTATGATATGTCGTGCAGAAGATCGATTCAAGTTACGTCTGAAGGGAGTTCTCTGTGCCTCTTGGATTTCAATGCCTTTTTCCTTCTCCAGTTCAGGGAAGTTCTCAGCTATTATTTCTTCAAGTACCCCTTCAGCACCTTTCCCTCTCTCTTCCTCCTCTGGGATACCAATTATGCGTATATTATTTCTTTTTAGTGTATCACTTAGTTCTCTAATTTTCCCCTCATACTCCTGGATTTTTTTATCTCTCTTTCGCTCAGCTTCCTCTTTTTCCATAACTTTATCTTCTAGTTCACCTATTCTCTCCTCTGCCTCTTCAATCCGAGCCGTGGTGGTTTCCATTTTGTTTTGCATTTCATTTAAAGCGTTTTGCAGCTCCTCGTGACTGTTCCTTAGTCCCTTGATCTCTGTAGCAAGAGATTCTCTGCTGTCCTCTATACTGTTTTCAAGCCCAGCGATTAATTTTATGACTATTATTCTAAATTCACTTTCTGTTATATTATTTAAATCCTTTTTGATCAGCTCATTAGCTGTTGTTATTTCCTGGAGATCCTTCTGAGGGGAATTCTTCCGCTTGGTCATTTTGGATAGTCCCTGGCGTGGTGAGGACCTGCAGGGCGCTTCCCCTGTGCTGTGGTGTATAACTGGAGTTGGTGGGCAGGGCCACAGTCCGACCTGATATCTGCCCCCAGCCCACCGCTGGGGCCACAGTCAGACTGGTGTGTGCCTTCTCTTCCCCTCTCCTAGGGGCGGGATTCACTGTGGGGTGGTGTGGCCCGTCTGGGCTACTTGCACACTGCCAGGTTTGTGATGCTGGGGATCTGGCGTATTAGCTGGGGTGGGTAGGCAAGGTGCACAGGGGCAGGAGGGGCAGGCTTAGCTCGCTTCTCCTTAGGTGATCCACTTCAGGAGGTGTCCTGTGGCAGCAGGAGGGAGTCAGATCCGCTGCAGGAGGTTTGGCTCCGCAGAAGCACAGAGTTGGGTGTTTGCGCTGAGCGAGCAAGTTCCCTGGCAGAAACTGGTTCTCTTTGGGATTTTGGCTGGGGATGGGTGGGGGAGATGGCGCTGGCGAGCGCCTTTGTTCCCCACCAAACTGAGCTCAGTCGTCTGGGGGCTCAGCAGCTCTCCCTCCCTTTGTCCTCCAGCCTTCCCGCTTTCTGAACAGAGCTGTTAACTTATGACCTCCCAGACGCTAAGTCGCGCTTGCTGTAGGAACACAGTCCGTCAGGCCCCTCCGCTTTTTGCCAGCCAGACTCGGGGGCTCTGCTTGGCCGGCGAGCCGCCCCTCCGCCCCGGCTCCCTCCCGCCGGTCCGTGGAGGGCGCACAGCCTCGCCGCCCTTCCTACCCTCTTCCTTGGGCCTCTCGTCTGCGCTTGGCTCCGGCGACTCCGTTCTGCTAATCCTCTGGCGGTTTTCTGGTTTATTTAGGCAGGTGTACGTGGAATCTAAGTGATCAGCAGGATGCGCGGTGAGCCCAGCGTCCTCCTACGCCGCCATCTTCCCTCTAGTTCACAATCTTGTTTTATTTAGTTGTTTCTTTTATACTGCCTCCCCTTTCCCTATAATGAATCATATATACTACACACAGCTGTAAAGAAATATCTTTAAAAATATTCTTATGAACTTCATTTTGAATAAATGCACAACTCATCTGTAACCAGAGTGAGCCAGTTACATGTTAGCAACCAAAAACATTTCTTCCACTAATGTGATGCTAAAGTCTTGAATTTTACCCTCAGAGAGGCTTCCAGCACCAAAATGCTAATTACTTTAGAGCAGGGTTTCTCAGACTTGACAGTCCAATTGACATTTTGGACCAGATAATTTGTTGTGGGGAATTGCCCTGTACATTGTAGGAATGGTTAGCAGCGTCTCTGGCCTATACTTACTACAGAGAAGTGGCAACTACCCCATCTTTCCAACTTATGATTATCAAATGTCTACATAGTGCCAAGTGACCCCTGAGGAAACAAAATCGCCTCCAACTAGAACCAGAGACAAAACTATGTTATTCTATTTTTAGTCACAGACAATGTGATGTTACTTGTTTTTCCATATGGACAAAAATCTGTATGAAAAACCTCAATAGACAAGTTTGTGATTATCATTATTTGTAGAAATAAGTGTATCTTTGTTAAAAAGCAATATATGTTTATTGCAGGTAAAAACAGAAATAAATTAGGTCAAACTCTCAGAAAATAATATTTAAACACTTAAAAAATTTTTAATGTGTATTTATTTTTGAAAGAGAAAGAGACAGTGTGAGTGGGTAAGGGGAAGAGAGAGAGGGAGACACAGAATCCAAAGCAGGCTTCAGGCTCTGAGCTGTCAGCACAGAGCCCAATGTGGGGCTTGAGCTCAAGAACTGCAAGAACATAATCTGAGCTGAAGTCAGACACTTAACCCACTGAGCCACCCAGGTGCCTCTTAAACACTCTTATTCCCATTTTCCAGAGATACCTAGCATTAGTATCTATTAATCTCGATCAAAATCTTCAAAATGAGATTATACTGTAAGTATTGCTTAGTAACTTGATTATATTTAAGTTAACAATATATGACAAATAATTATCTACCTGCAGCATAATTTTAAACAGAATAGCATTCCACTGTATGTCTTTACCATTGGTGAGTCATTCATTCATTTAGTAAATAGAGTGAATCTCTATGTGTCAGGCACTGTGCTAGTTCCAGAGATAAAGCTGTGAAGAAGGTAGATGGGCAAGAAACTGAGCTCCTAAAGTCGGAGTGGCTAACAAAGCAAATAAATAAAGTAAGACAGAACAGGTAATGGCCTAACACCCTTTAGGAAGAGAACTTGGCAGTCAGGCATGAGGGGTGGATCAAGATAGATGATCTTCTACTTTTCAGTGAAGAGTAGCCAGTGCCAAAGCCAAGCTGTTGTCCTACTGATCTAGGCTTCCCTATATTTATCATTACATTGCTTAATAAAAGATTGAAGGATTTAGATTTTTATATAAACAAACATTCCTCAATCATCCATACTCTTGATTTGGTATCATTTCCACAACTCTTTCTCTCTCCCAATTCCCCAAGGTGTGCAGGCAAATATTTGATATCTTGTAGCTGTATTCTTAGGAGGTCTGAATATATGCAGTGACCCTCTGACTCTAATGGAAACACTCAATAGGTATAAATTATGATTTAGAAAAGTAGTTGAACTTAAATCAATATAGTACTCTAAACTAAAGTCTTCTTGTTTTATGTAGTTTCTTCTAAGTATAACAGCAGACCTATCTCCTCCTGATTAGTTATCACTATGCCTGTCAGGATGGTAATTACTCTTCTTGCAAGCTGGTCCTTTGACAGGAGTCTTGGAAGAAGGAGTTCAATGGAACTTTTGCCACTCCCTCTATAAACCCACAGAACTCAAAGTTGTGGGAGTGGTAAGGAAAACTTCCTTGACTGTGTTGCTAGGAGTGATGGGAAACAGGTAATCAGAGACATTTGAATTTCTACTTTTTGGACCCATGTTTTTTTTTACCAATTGAAAACACAGCCCTGTATAATAGTCATTGATTTAGAGTGTATATTAGATTCTTTGAGATGGTATCCTATCTTTGTTGTGTATCGTTCCAAGCTGGCACCTTAACAGATAGTTCTGTCACTCTTTCAGGCCAGCAGCTCCAGAGTGGTATAGTATGAGACAGGACTGGTGATCCCATTGTCTCGTGCCCATTGCTGTAAATCTTTGGCTTTAAAATAAGTCCCTTGGTCTGTGCAATGTCATATGGCCAATGGATCAGTCTCTAAGCCTACAGATAGTGGTGCTGGCTGAAGATCTAAAGATGGGCAAGAAAGGTTCCTGGGTGGCTCAGTCAGTTAAACTTCTGACTCTTGGTTTTGGCTCAGGTCATGATCTCATGGTTTCGTGAGTTTGAGCCTTGCATCAGGCTCTGAACTGGCAGCATGAAGCTTGCTTGGATTCTCTCTCTCCCCACTCACACTTGGGACTTTCTGATCCTCCCCCACTCACACTGTCTCTGTCTCTCTCAAATAAATAAACTTAAAAAAATAAGGATAAGCAAGAAAAGACAGACTCATACCAAAAATAGAAGTGAATTCTCATCAAAATGGAACTCATTTTGACTATTCAACATTGTACTGGAGGTCCTAGCCAATGCAATATGGCAAGAAAAAGAAATAAAGGCATTGAGTATGATGTTAGCTATGGTTTCATCACATATGGCCCTCATTATGTTGGGCTATGATCCCTCTAAACCCATTTTGTTGAAAGTTTTTATCATGAATGAA
The DNA here is from genome assembly GCF_028749965.1 of Puma concolor. Taxonomy (NCBI): domain Eukaryota; kingdom Metazoa; phylum Chordata; class Mammalia; order Carnivora; family Felidae; genus Puma; species Puma concolor. The sequence goes on from NC_141677.1 coordinate 21,574,366, forward strand.
TGTTGAACTTTGTCAAATACTTTTACTACCATCTATTGAGATGATCATGTGATTTTTATCCTTTGTTTTGTTGATGTGATGTATCATGTTGATTAATTTCTGAATATTGAACCATCTTTGCATCTTGGAATAAATCCCACTTGAATGTGTTGAATACTTTTAGTGAGTTGTTGAATGCAATTTGTTAATATTTTGTTGAGAAGTTTTGCATCTGTGTTCATCAGGGATATTTCCACGTAGTTTCCTTTCTTTGTAGTGTCTTTGGTTTGGGTATCAGGGTAAAGCTGATCTTGTAAAATACATTTGGAAACTTCTTTCTCTTCAATTTTCTTGGAGTAGAATGAGGAGAATAGGTATTACTTTTTTAAACATTCAGTAGAATTCATTTGTGAATCCATCTGGTTTTAGATTTTTGTTGGGAGTCTTTTGATTACAATTCAATTTTGTTACTAGTAACTGGTCTGTTCAGATTTTCTATTTCTTCCTGATTCAGTTTTGTAAAATTGTATATTTCTGGGAATTTATGCATTTTTTCCAGGTTGTCCAATTTATTGGCATAGAATTTTTTCTAGTATTGTTTTATAATCCTTTGTATTGTTGGGGTGTAAGCATTCAAATTAAGATTGAAGAAATAAAACGATTTGCAGATGACATGCTTATCTATGTAGAAAATACTAAAGAATTTACAAAACTCTTATGAGAAACAAAATGTAGTTTAGAAAGGCCATGATATATATATACAGTCTATCAGCTAATGGCACCTATATAGCATTGGGATCAAAATATATTTATAAATTAAATATGAGAAAAATATAATAAAATTAACAAAGTAACACCATCATTATAATGTGACAGTTTCTTTTTCCTTTGTTTTAAAAAATTTTTTTTTCAACGTTTTTATTTATTTTTGGGACAGAGAGAGACAGAGCATGAACGGGGGAGGAGCAGAGAGAGAGGGAGACACAGAATCGGAAACAGGCTCCAGGCTCTGAGCCATCAGCCCAGAGCCTGATGCAGGGCTCGAACTCACGGACCGCGAGATCGTGACCTGGCTGAAGTCGGACGCTTAACTGACTGCGCCACCCAGGCGCCCCATCTTTTTCCTTTGTTTTAACATGAATAAAAACCCATTATAACATCCTACATTGTTTTTGGGTGAGCACGCCTATTATTACCTTGTTCTATGTGATAACTCAAATTCTTCTTCTACTCTTTCTATTTATACCATTTATATAGCCATCTGAAATCAACTTGCATTTTAATTGGCTTGAATGTTTTGTTTATTTATTAACTCTTGATGAGTAAGCACAGATAAAAGTGATACAACTTGTGCTCCACACAATCATAATCACATCTACAAATGTACTCCATTGTATGCTACCACCAAATGATCCAGAATATGATTATATTATAATAACTATTTTTTTTAATTTTCATAAAAATGGACCAAAAATCACATAAGGGCCTTCCATAATAATATATCCGTGGATTACACAGAGGTTTATGGATCCCAGTTTTGAGAAATGCTGGTAAATACCATTCATTTGCCAATAAACCCTATAAAGTCTGGTAGTACCCCTTGTATTGTGTCATATACATAGGGCTAAGAACTTTTCAAGCTTTTATGGAACAAGGAGAATGCTCAGTGAAGATTTATTGCTTATTTCTTAACACATATTGAGTTCTCATCTGACATTTATGGATTAGATGACACCCAAACTCCCCTTCAATGAACAAAAAGCCTTTGACCTATATGAAATTCTAAGCTTCATATCTTTATCTCTGCCATCTAGCTTAAGGAGAGGCTCAAATTAATATTCCCTGAATAGTAAACATTAAATGCATTTATGAACAACACGGAAGTATGAGGTTTATCTCATTTGATCATATCACAGCCCTAAGAAGAAGGTTATGTTTTATCTCCACAAACAGTGCTTGGAAAAACACTAAAGTCCTGAGGCTTAGGGAAGGCCAAGAATTTGCCTAACATCACCTGGCTACTAGGCAGCAGAGCTGGGGTTTAAACCAGAGTTTAAAGTTGGCTCAGTGCATCCTGGAAGCTTCATGGACATCTTTGATGACATTTGCCTCCTGAATTCTACAGTTTGCCTTCCAACTGCTTAAGTTGCTTGGAATGCCTGTTTCATAAACATAAGTGAGGAAATCTCATCTTCCGTCCAATGAAGATCCACAATGAAGTAATCTCATTTCTCAATGGGGGTTTAGTAGGTTTATTTGTAGTCTGGAGTTTTGTGCTTCCTTTTTTCCTGTTTAATGATTTGATTTGGGCAGCTGTGGCATGCTACTAATGTGTTAGGAGCACTAATGTACTTATGTGAGAAGATAGACTTTATGGTAAAGAAAGAGATAATTCTGATTTTCTTTGATAATCAAAACTTACCACTTCCCCCTTAAAACACCCAAAGAGAGGAACTGCTGATCCTCCATTCTCTACATTATCCCAGATGGAACTGAAGGAGATTCACAAGTCATCTGGATTTAATTAGATAGTGTACTGTGTGGATATGTTGGTGGTAGTACTACTGAGGAGAATGAGTTTTAATGGAGAGTATCTTAGATTTGGAGTCAGGTATTCTGGTTTCTCTCTTCTCACTAACCTGTCACTCTGGTTCTCTTTTAGCAAAGGAAAAAAAAAATGTTTCCGTTACCTCACTGGGTTTTACCATTACTTTAGAGATCAGATAATAAATTGTTTGGAAATATCTCAAAAAGCACAACCACTGCAGAATGCAAAAGAATCTTTTGTTATTATTATAGTACTGCAGAATTTTTTGTATATATATATGAAATTTATTGTCAAATTGGTTTCCATACAACACCCAGTGCTCATCCCAACAGGTGCCCTCCTCAATACCCATCACCCACCCTCCCCGCCCTCCCACCCCCCATCAACGCTCAGTTTGTTCTCATTTTTTATATAGTACTGCAGAATTTAAACCATGTTTTTTTTTACAACTTTTTGATTATATGATTATTAACTCTCTCATTTATGATGGCTTAGATGGGATCAATGATGGGGAGCATGGTGTTTTAAAGCTCTAATTTTGGAGTTTAGTATCTCTGTATGACCTCCCTCAGCCATAGAAGCCCTCTATCATATAGTTAGTTTGCCCTTTATTTGTAAATTTCCCTTCCACTTTCTATTTCCCTCAGGTTGCAGAAATTGAAATATTCAGGCATGTTTGCCAGAAGTCAAAGAGTTATTATTAATTCCATATTGGGCTAAAGATTCCAAAACTGTTTGAGTAAGAGAAAAATAATCTTCATTGAGCTTGTAATTAGCCAGCTGTGGCTGGGGGAACCAGCTTCTATTAGGGGAAACTTCAGCTGGATTAAATAATAGCAGTGTGCAATTCCCTGATTTTGGCCCTAGTTTGGAAATGTAGTGACTCTGCACAGAGCTTGCTCTTATAAAGATATTCGTGGCCATCCTCATTTCATGGCCAAATATTTGGAAACCTGGGTCATGGAGTGTGTTCTTGAAAATATGTCAACTGTTCGTTAGGCAACTAACAGTAGGAGGGGTAAAAAGATTCTGTTATTTCCACTGATGTTGGACTCTCAGCACTAGTCTTGCTCCTTTGGGAAGTCAAAGGAAGATAAATAGACAAGAAATGAAAAACAAGCCATCAAAAAACCAGCACATGAGCACTGAACCTAGAAGTATTAGGGAATTTTTTCCCCAAACCCACTGTTCCAGGAGATGTAGACTGGTTTAATAGCTGGAAAACAGATTTTCATTAGTTGTCTCCTCTTGTTTCAAACTTTAATTTTGAACTTTCTAATTTAAAGTATGATTACAAAGATATTATGTGGTCTCTGTAGAAAAATCTTATATCTATTGATAAAGAAAAATGAAAAGAAGGAATCAACTTGTACAATCCATGGGATTAATCATCATTCTTGCTGAATTTACCTCACTGGATCAATGAAGATTCAATCCGTAAAGTGACGTGATAGTTGTTCAAAAGGGTCCAGTTGAATACAGAAGGGTAAGAGCTACCTCTCACTGAAAGCTTACTATATTTCAAACACTCTTCTGACCACTGTGTGAGTGGGTGTCCTCCCTACAAACCCAGATAGGTGTTATTGTTCCCATTATAGAGATAGCAAATGTAAACCACAGAGATGTTTAGTAACTCACCCAGGGTCACACAACTAGTAAGAGGCAGAAGCTAAATTGAAATACAACAGACTGACTCCAGAGCTCACACTCTAAACCAGGAGTAAGCAAATTATAGCCTCAATGCCAAATGTGGCCCTGCCATTTGTTTTTGTAAATAAACTTATTTACACACAGATGTCAATCATTATTTTATCTTATTTTATTTTTTAATGTTTATTTATTTATTTGAGAGAGAGAGAGAGAGAGAGAGAGAGAGAATGAGCAGGGGAGGGACAGAGAGAGAAGGAGAGAGAGAATCCCGAGCAGGCTCTGCACTGTCAGCACAGAGTCTGACATGGGGCTCAGTCTCACGAACCATGAGATTATGACCTAAACCCAAATTAAGAGTCGGGAGGCTCAACTGACTGAGCCACCCAAATACCCAAAGTCAATCATAATTTTAAAATCCAGGGATAATCTTGTTGATTATTGGTAGGTATATCCATGCTTTTCCATTTTTCTTTCTTTCTTTCTTTTTTCTTTCTTTCTTTCTTTCTTTCTTTCTTTCTTTCTTTCTTTCCTTCTTTTTACTTTTTTTTTTGAGGGAAAGGAAAGAGATGATAATGGCTACAAGTAGAGAATTTGTTAAACTTACTTAATATTCGAACTGTTTCCAGAAAACTATCACTCAATGGATTTGTAAGAAGAAAGTGTTCTACATTAGAGGAGAACAGAATATTAGTTGATTAAACTCTTTGTATATATCTAATTAGATAAGGCTATACCCTCAGATAGATTTTGATAATGTTGTCTTTGGTAAGCACAGCTGGCTGTATTGTCATAGTTCAAGACTCAGTTAAAATACTGCTTTATGCCTTGATCCTAAGTAAAACTCTGAAAATGCTAAGTTTGAGATGCTGGTTTGGAAGTTAAGGATTGTGTGGTGTAAACATATTTTTGAAATGTAAATACCAGTTATTCTTGAAGAGAAAACAAAAAAAAAAAATTCTAAAGTCCAGAAATTAGTTAAAATCAAAATGAGTTTATTAAACACTGCTTCCAGAACCATAAAGTAAATATTAGGAAAGTTTACTCTCTTCATGAACAGGGCTCCTTGTTAGTATATATGTTAGTATACGTGTTTAAAGCACCATTCTTCCGGGTTATTCCATTCTTTGGGGACTATGAGTCTTTTGTTGCTTGTGGCCTATTTTACAACACTGTAAATTGTAGGTTACTGATAGCAGTTCAAAAGAATTCTTGTCTATAGATATGCAAATAAATTCTGTCTAGTGGAAGTTCAAAAACTTCTCTCCTCCATAGTAGAATCAGCCAGTTTTTGTGTCCATTTGCAAATTCATTTCAACACTGCTGATCTATAATCCTATCTGTACTTTGGACACTCTTTTGAACTGGTTATAACATTTTACCAGTTCTCTTTATTTAGTGAATTAAATAAAATCTTTGACATACGTTCACTTTGTATTTGTTAAAAAACGAACCTTTAACCTGAGCTTAGGCTCTAGTGTGAGTCATAGATACCAATCCTATTTTGGCTATTTACCAGCTATGTAACATTAGGCAAAAGCTTAACCTCTGTTAAAAATACCTGCCTCAATGAATTGTTGTGGTGTTATGTGATATGTTACTTCTATTACAAAATGTAGATTCACTCATCTTTTTATAGGATTAGCAGAACCAGTGTATGAAATGACTACTCTGTGACAACTATAAAGTAGACCTATTCAGTCAACATCCAAGAAGTATAATGAATATGACTCTTTTTTCATGCCTCTAAAGTTTCTGCCTTAAGGCTTTTGACTCAACTACCTAAATAAATCAAAATGTTTTCTAAAGCCATGTAAATGAAACAGGATCATGCCTATAAATTCCAGTTAGTCATATTTAATATGCAAAGGTTAATCAGTGAGTAATCTTTGCAATCATGTTTTACAGGAAGACACCCACGATAGTCAATTCCATGCATTTCCTCTCTAAATAAGTTTTCCTTAAATTCTTCCTCTAAGATGCAATTTTCATCTAGTGCACATTAACTATGAGTTCTTTTTTGGTGGATTAAGAACACAGGCTTTCCTCAAAATATTGGAGATCCTTAGCCTTGACTCTAACTCAAGTCACAAATATAATTAATTCCTCCTAGTATGATATAATATAATATAATATAATATAATATAATATAATATAATATAATATAATAAAACAAGCCCCCTTATTTTCAAAACTGTAATAGATTATTAAAAACTTTTTAAGTGATAAACAGCCAGTTGATGAAATAGAACATATCACTATATGGTATCATAGTCCATTTATGTAAACAGCTATAAATTCCAATTTGATATCCCTTTCAAAATCCTTCAGAGATTATGAAGATCTCTGGATTTTAGAAGATTTATTACCAATCTTCTTAACTTCTAGAACAAAATATTTTCACCTGTCCCACCTCAACATTCTCCACTTACCTGGTCCATTCTACACTTACATACATATAAACAGTATTTTCTAAATCAGAGACATGAGAGTCTCAATAAGCTCTGTGTAAAAGTAACTGTATACAATATTGCTCTTGGAGATAAATGAAATATTAGATTACTGAAGATTTTGAGATAGTCTATAGTGAAGAAACATTTTTAACTTTGTTAAATCCAGTGTTTCCCAAATCCAAGAACTCATTTCACACTATGCTCCTCTTTGCTATCTTCATCTATATTTGCCTCCCTTCCTTCATTCCCATATATGTGCTACCACAGAGTCTATATAAATGCTTTTTCCTCGTACAACCACACTGGATCTCAACTCTAATTCACAATAGATTTCCAGTCACCAGTCAAAAGTGCATCAAGGATCAGTATTTTGTTAAAGTACCTCATGTGGTTCATGTTCAGCCAGCATTTAGAACCACTGTCCAGGGTTCTAAGCTCCATGGAAGCAGAGTCTGCCATTTGTTCACCATTACTGTTTACATAGTAAATAATAAAGGAAAAATCTGTCAAATAAATGGGTAAATAAATGAGTTAACATATTTGTCAAGTAAGGAATGAGTGAATTAATGCATTTGTCAAAGGGATAAATAAATAAGAAAAGCAAAAAGTGCCCCTTGGAAAACACTGCCTTAGAGAAACATTTGCTGAGCAACCATTTTGTTTGATACACATTTTTGGGTGGGGAAAGGTGGTTGAATTTTGGCATATCATGAAGAGCTCAACGCTTTTAGGGCTTCTTCCTGATGAGTAGTTCTAATTAAACTACTCAGATTTCAGCTCAAAGTCTAGGGCAGATCACGATCCTGGTCACACTCTGGGACTGAGATTTACACTCAGAGAAAAACTCAGGTGCTTTCTACAGCCACTGATGAGCTCATTTCTTCAGGGACTTCTGAACCACATAGAGATTCATGTGATGAACACCCCATGCCCAGACTTCTTATTTTCATTCAAAATTCTTCTTAGGCCAGCTGAAATCACACTACCGCTGTGACTGTTTTCTTTGCTCATTATATCTCACCTGGCTCACTAGGTCCTCTGAACAACCATTGCCCTTATTTGTCCATCATTACAAAGCAGTGGCTCTGTGGTGTAGACTTTGGAGTCGGATTGGTTTGCAATCCTTCTTTTACCATGTTCTAGTTGTTTAACCCTGTGCAAGTTACTTGGCCTTTTCACATCTTGGTTTCTATATCTGTAAAATGAGGATAATTGAAAATGCTCCACCATAAGGATGAAACTAGACCACTTTCTTACACCATTCACAAAAATAAACTCAAAATGGATAAAGGACCTGTATGTGAGATAGGAAACCAACAAAACCCTAGAGGAGAAAGCAGGAAAAAACCTCTCTGACCTCAGCCGCAGCAATTTTTCACTTGAAACATCCCCAAGGGCAAGGGAATTAAAAGCAAAAATGAACTATTGGGACCTCATGAAGATAAAAAGCTTCTGCACAGCAAAGAAAACAATCAACAAAACTAAAAGGTAACCAACGGAATGGGAAAAGGTATTTGCAAATGTTATATCGGACAAAGGGCTAGTCTCAAAATCTGTAAAGAGCTCACAAAACTCCACACCTGAAAAAAAAAAATAATCCAGTGAAGAAATGGGCAGAAAACATGAATAGACACTTCTCTAAAGAAGACATCCAGATGGCCAACAGGCACATGAAAAGATGCTCAATGTCGCTCCTCATTAGGGAAATACAAATCAAAACCACACTGAGATACTACCTCAGGCCAGTCAGAGTGGCAAAAATGAACAAATCAGGAGACTATAGATGCTGGCGAGGATGTGGAGAAACGGGAACTCTCTTGCACTGTTGGTGGGAATGCAAACTGGTGCAGCTGCTCTGGAAAACAGTGTGGAGTTTTCTCAAAAAATTAAAAATAGACACTTCTCTAAAGAAGACATCCAGATGGCCAACAGGCATATGAAAAGATGCTCAACATTGCTCCTCATCAGGGAAATACAAATCAAAACCACACTCATATATCACCTCACGCCAGTCAGAGTGGCCAAAATGAACAAATCAGGAGACTATAGATGCTGGCGAGGATGTGGAGAAACGGGAACCCTCTTGCACTGTTGGTGGGAATGCAAACTGGTGCAGCTGCTCTGGAAAACAGTGTGGAGTTTCCTCAAAAAATTAAAAATAGACCTACCCTATGACCTAGCAATAGCACTGCTAGGAATTTACCCAAGGCACACAGGAGTGCTGATGCATAGGGGCACTTGTACCCCAATGTTTATAGCAGTACTCTCAACAATAGCCAAATTGTGGAAAGAGCCTAAATGTCCATCAACTGATGAATGGATAAAGAAATTGTGGTTTATAAACACAATGGAATACTACATGGCAATAAGAAAGAATGAAATATGGCCCGTTGTAGCAACGTGGATGGAACTGGAGAGTGTTATGTTTTTTTTCTTTTTTTAACGTTTATTTATTTTTGAGACAGAGAGAGACAGAGCATGAATGGGGGAGGGTCAGAGAGAGGGAGACACAGAATCTGAAACAGGCTCCAGGCTCTGAGCTGTCAGCACAGAACCCGATGCGGGGCTTGAACTCACCGACCGCGAGATCATGACCTGAGCCGAAGTCGGCAGCTCAACCGACTGAGCCACCCAGGCGCCCCTGGACAGTGTTATGTTAAGTGAAATAAGTCATACAGAGAAACACAGATACCATATGGTTTCACGCTTATGTGGATCCTGAGAAACTTAACAGAAACCCATGGGGGAGGGGAAGAAAAAAAAAAGAGGTTAGAGTGGAAGAGAGCCAAAGCATAAGAGACTCTTAAAAACTGAGAACAAACTGAGGGTTGATGGGGGGTGGGAGGGAGGGGAGGGTGGGTGATGGGTATTGAGGAGGGAACCTTTTGGGATGAGCACTGGGTGTTGTATGGAAACAAATTTGACAGTAAATTTCATATTTAAAAAAATGCTCCAGCTTCTTTTTTTTTTTTATTGCCAAAGTATCTTTTTTTTATTTATATATGAAATTTATTGTCAAATTGGTTTCTATACAGCACCCAGTGCTCATCCCAAAAGGTGCCCTCCTCAATACCCATCAAACACCCTCTACTCCCTCCCACCCCCCATCAACCTTAGTTTGTTCTCAGTTCTCAACAGTCTCTTATGCTTTGGCTCTCTCCCACTCTAACCTCTTTTTTTTTTTTTTTTCCTTCCCCTCCCCCATGGGTTCCTGTTAACTTTCTCAGGATCCATATAAGAGTGAAACCATATGGTATCTGTCTTTCTCTGTATGGCTTATTTCACTTAGCATCACACTCTCCAGTTCCATCCACGTAGCTACAAAAGGCCATATTTCATTTTTTCTCATTGCCACGTAGTACTCCATTGTGTATATAAACCACCATTTCTTTATCCATTCATCAGTTGATGGACATTTAGGCTCTTTCCATAATTTGGCTTGTGTTGAGAGTGCTGCTATGAACATTGGGGTACAAGTGCCCCTATGCATCAGTACTCCTGTGTCCCTTGGATAAATTCCTAGCAGTGCTATTGCTGGGTCATAGGGTAGGTCTATTTTTAATTTTCTGAGGAACCTCCACACTGCTTTCCAGAGCAGCTGCACCAATTTGCATTCCCACCAACAGTGCAAGAGGGTTCCCATTTCTTCACATCCTCTCCAACATCTATAGTCTCCTGATTTGTTCATTTTGGCCACTCTGACTGGCGTGAGGTGATACCTGAGTGTGGTTTTGATTTGTATTTCCCTGATAAGGAGCAACGCTGAACATCTTTTCATGTGCCTGTTGGCCATCCAGATGTCTTCTTTAGAGAAGTGTCTATTCATGTTTTCTGCCCATTTCTTCACTGGGTTATGTGTTTTTCGAGTGTGGAGTTTGGTGAGCTCTTTATAGATTTTGGATACTAGCCCTTTGTCCGATATGTCATTTGCAAATATCTTTTCCCATTCCGTTGGTTGCCTTTAGTTTTGTTGGTTGTTTCCTTTGCTGTGCAGAAGCTTTTTATCTTCATAAGGTCCCAGTAATTCACTTTTGCTTTTAATTCCCTTGCCTTTGGGGATGTGTCGAGTAAGAGATTGCTACGGCTGAGGTCAGAGAGGTCTTTTCCTGCTTTCTCCTCTAAGGTTTTGATGGTTTCCTGTCTCACATTCAGGTCCTTTATCCATTTGGAGTTTATTTTTGTGAATGGTGTGAGAAAGTGGTCTAGTTTCAACCTTCTGCATGTTGCTGTCCAGTTCTCCCAGCACGATTTGTTAAAGAGACTGTCTTTTTTCCATTGGATGTTCTTTCCTGCTTTGTCAAAGATGAGTTGGCCATACGTTTGTGGGTCTAGTTCTGGGGTTTCTATTCTATTCCATTGGTCTATGTGTCTGTGTTTGTGCCAATACCATGCTGTCTTGATGATGACAGCTTTGTAGTAGAGGCTAAAGTCTGGGATTGTGATGCCTCCTGCTTTGGTCTTCTTCTTCAAAATTCCTTTGGCTATTCGGGGCCTGTTGTGGTTCCATATGAATTTTAGGATTGCTTGTTCTAGTTTCGAGAAGAATGCTGGTGCAATTTTGATTGGGATTGCATTGAATGTGTAGATAGCTTTGGGTAGTATTGACATTTTGACAATATTTATTTTTCCAATCCATGAGCAGGGAATGTCTTTCCATTTCTTTAAATCTTCTTCAATTACCTTCATAAGCTTTCTATAGTTTTCAGCATACAGATCCTTTACATCTTTGGTTAGATTTATTCCTAGGTATTTTATGCTTCTTGGTGCAATTGTGAATGGGATCAGTTTCTTTATTTGTCTTTCTGTTGCTTCATTGTTAGTGTATAAGAATGCAACTGATTTCTGTACATTGATTTTGTATCCTGCAACTTTGCTGAATTCATGTATCAGTTCCAGCAGACTTTTGGTGGAGTCTATCGGATTTTCCATGTATAATATCATGTCATCTGCAAAAAGCGAAAGCTTGACTTCATCTTTGCCAATTTTGACGCCTTTGATTTCCTGTTGTTGTCTGATTGCTGATGCTAGAACTTCCAGCACTATATTAAACAACAGCGGTGAGAGTGGGCATCCCTGTCGTGTTCCTGATCTCAGGGAAAAAGCTCTCAGTTTTTCCCCGTTGAGGATGATGTTAGCTGTGGGCTTTTCATAAATGGCTTTTATGATCTTTAAGTATGTTCCTTCTATCCCGACTTTCTCAAGGGTTTTTATGAAGAAAGGGTGCTGGATTTTGTCAAAGGCCTTTTCTGCATCGATTGACAGGATCATATGGTTCTTCTCTTTTGTTTTTTGTGAATGTGATGTATCACGTTGATTGATTTGCGAATGTTGAACCAGCCCTGCATCCCAGGAATGAATCCCACTTGATCATGGTGAATAATTCTTTTTATATGCCGTTGAATTCGATTTGCTAGTATCTTATTGAGAATTTTTGCATCCATATTCATCAGGGATATTGGCCTGTAGTTCTCTTTTTTTACTGGGTCTCTGTCTGGTTTAGGAATCAAAGTAATACTGGCTTCATAGAATGAGTCTGGAAGTTTTCCTTCCCTTTCTATTTCTTGGAATAGCTTGAGAAGGATAGGTATTATCTCTGCTTTAAACGTCTGGTAGAACTCCCCTGGGAAGCCATCTGGTCCTGGACTCTTATTTGTTGGGAGATTTTTGATAACCGATGCAATTTCTTCGCTGGTTATGGGTCTGTTCAAGCTTTCTATTTCCTCCTGATTGAGTTTTGGAAGAGTGTGGGTGTTCAGGGGTTTGTCCATTTCTTCCAGGTTGTCCAATTTGTTGGCATATAATTTTTCATAGTATTCCCTGAGAATTGTTTGTATCTCTGAGGGATTGGTTGTAATAATTCCATTTTCATTCATGAGTTTATCTATTTGGGTCCTCTCCCTTTTCTTTTTTTTCTTTTTGAGAAGCCTGGCTAGAGGTTTGTCAATTTTGTTTATTTTTTCAAAAAACCAACTCTTAGTTTCGTTGATCTGCTCTACAGTTTTTTTAGATTCTATATTGTTTATTTCTGCTCTGATCTTTATTATTTCTCTTCTTCTGCTGGGTTTAGGCTGCCTTTGTTGTGCTGCTTCTATTTCCGTTAGGTGTGCTGTTAGATTTTGTATTTGGGATTTTTCTTGTTTCTTGAGATAGGCCTGGATTGCAATGTATTTTCCTCTCAGGACTGCCTTCGCTGCGTCCCAAAGCATTTGGATTGTTGTATTTTCATTTTCGTTTGTTTCCATATATTTTTTAATTTCTTCTCTAATTGCCTGGTTGACCCACTCATTCGTTAGTAGGGTGTTCTTTAACCTCCATGCTTTTGGAGGTTTTCCAGACTTTTTTCTGTGGTTGATTTCAAGCTTCATAGCATTGTGGTCTGAAAGTATGCATGGTATGATTTCAATTCTTGTAAACTTATGAAGGGCTGTTTTGTGACCCAGTATATGATCTATCTTGGAGAATGTTCCATGTGCACTCGAGAAGAAAGTATATTCTGTTGCTTTGGGATGCAGAGTTCTAAATAGATCTGTCAAGTCCATCTGATCCAATGTCTCATTCAGGGCCCTGGTTTCTTTATTGACTGTGTGTCTAGATGATCTATCCATTTCTGTAAGTGGGGTGTTAAAATCCCCTGCAATTACCACATTCTTCTCAATAAGGTTGCTTATGTTTATGAGTAATTGTTTTATATATTTGGGCGCTCCGGTATTCGGCGCATAAACATTTATAATTGTTAGCTCTTCCTGATGGATAGACCCTGTCACTATTATATAATGTCCTTCTTCATCTCTTGTTACAGCCTTTAATTTAAAGTCTAGTTTGTCTGATATAAGTATGGCTACTCCAGCTTTCTTTTGGCTTCCAGTAGCATGATAAATAGTTCTCCATCCCCTCACTCTCAATCTGAAGGTGTCCTCAGGTCTAAAATGAGTCTCTTGTAGACAGCAAATAGATGGGTCTTGTTTTCTTATCCATTCTGATACCCTATGTCTTTTGGTTGGCGCATTTAATCCATTTACATTCAGTGTTATTATAGAAAGATACGGGTTTAGAGTCATTGTGATGTCTGTATGTTTTATGCTTGTAGTGATGTCTCTGGTACTTTGTCTCACAGGGTCCCCCTTAGGATCTCTTGTAGGGCCGGTTTAGTGGTGACAAATTCCTTCAGTTTTTGTTTGTTTGGGAAGACCTTTATCTCTCCTTCTATTCTAAATGACAGACTTGCTGGATAAAGGATTCTCGGCTGCATATTTTTTCTGTCTAGCACCCTGAAAATCTCGTGCCAATTCTTTCTGGCCTGCCAAGTTTCAAAAGAGAGATCAGTCACGAGTCTTATAGGTCTCCCTTTATATGTGAGGGCACGTTTACCCCTTGCTGATTTCAGAATTTTCTCTTTATCCTTGTATTTTGCCAGTTTCACTATGATATGTCGTGCAGAAGATCGATTCAAGTTACGTCTGAAGGGAGTTCTCTGTGCCTCTTGGATTTCAATGCCTTTTTCCTTCCCCACTTCAGGGAAGTTCTCAGCTATTATTTCTTCAAGTACCCTTCAGCACCTTTCCCTCTCTCTTCCTCCTCTGGGATACCAATTATGCGTATATTATTTCTTTTTAGTGTATCACTTAGTTCTCCTATTTTCCCCTCATACTCCTGGATTTTTTTATCTCTCTTTTTCTCAGCTTCCTCTTTTTCCATAAGTTTATCTTCTAGTTCACCTATTCTCTCCTCTGCCTCTTCAATCCGAGCCGTGGTGGTTTCCATTTTGTTATGCATTTCGTTTAAAGCATTTTTCAGCTCCTCGTGACTGTTCCTTAGTCCCTTGATCTGTGTAGCAAGAGATTCTCTGCTGTCAGCTATACTGTTTTCAAGCCCGCGATTAATTTTATGACTATTATTCTAAATTCACTTTCTGTTATATTATTTAAGTCCTTTTTGATCAGCTCATTAGCTGTTGTTATTTCCTAGAGATTCTTCTGAGGGGAATTCTTCTGCTTGTTCATTTTAGATAGTCCCTGGCATGGTGAGGACCTGCAGGGCACTTCCCCTGTGCTGTGGTGTATAACTGGAGTTGGTGGGCGGAAAAATGCTCCAGCTTCATACAGTTGTGAGGTTTAAATGAGATTATAAATTTAAAGCATTTGGCACTATTCTTGGCACATTGTCAGAATGCGATCATTAGTAACCATTAGTATGTCTCTCTTTTCCCAGTTGTGATTTTTTATCTTGTCTACTAGGTTCAATAAGTTTATATCTTAATGTGCCTTCTTGCATTATAAACTCATTGAAAGCAATGTCTTTATATTTTATGTTGCATATAGTTGGTTTTCAAAATATAATTATTGGTTATTACAGATGGATCCTTGGCAGGGAACATATTTATCTAATATTCTCTTCTAACTCTCATATCACTAAGTAGATGGAACTTCTAGTATGTCAAGAGGAGCTACCTACATCTTTACAACTGGACTCAAGGCAGAGACTCCCTGTTTGCCTCTACAGTCCTATTCCAAGAGGAATGTCTCCCACCAAAAAATAACTGTAACCAAAACATTGGGTTTAAGTGTGTAAGATAGGTGTCATCCCCTAAGACATGCACTACCTGAAACACCTGAGATAGTTGAGGTATATCAGTGTCTTGAGAGGTCAATGAGGTGTCAGAGAACTTATTTTTTACAGGTTATCTATTTATTTTATTATTTATTTTGAGAGAGAGAGAGCATGGGGGAATGAGTGGAGGAGGGGCAGAGAGAGAGACAGAGAGAGAATCCCAAGCAAGCTCCATGCTGTGAGCACAGAGACTGACACAGGGCTTGAACCCACAAACCATGAGATCATGACCTGAGCCAAGATCAAGAGTCGGATGCTTAACTGACTGAGCCACCCAGGTGCCTTGAGGTGTTAGAGAACTTTAAGATTATCAGACAATCAACAATTGTGAGAAGAGATTCAACTTCTGTATCTTCTAAGTCAATATGAAAACACCCAGATTCTCTCCTCTCACCATTCACCATGTTTCTTTCTCCACTCAATTTTACAGAAGAACTTCTCCTAAAAAAAGGCATGCAGCAGTGACAGACTAGAATCACATGAGGGACATTTAGGGGGGAAAAAAGCCCAGATTTTATCCAAGACCAGTTAAATTTGAATTTTTAGAATTGGGGTTAAACATTATTATTTTACAAAATATTCCCAGGTGAATGTTATGTGCAGGTAGGTTTGGCAACCACTAACTAAGAGTTGCTCCTCTGAATAGGATCAACAGGAGTGAACAAATTGTCAGAGCACAATATTGTGCTAAGTACCACAGAGGATGCAAAAACCAACCAAAACGTGTCTCTGTCCTAAAGGAAATTTTAGCTATTTATGGGAGAAAATTTCCAACCAGAAAATGATAAAGAGCCAAAGGCTACAATTGGTGGGTGTATGAGGGAGTCAGAAACTAAATGGTGGAAAAGAAAAAAGAAGTGCCTGAGTGGCTCAGTCAGTTGAGCCTCGACTCTCCATTTCATCTCAGGTCATAATCACAGGGTCATGGGAAGAAGGCCCATGTCAGGTTCCACACTGAGCATGGAACCTGCTTAAGATTCTCGCTGTCTCCATCTGCTTCTCTCGTCCACTTGTGTGCTCTCTCTCTCTCACTGTCTAAAGTTAAAAAAAGAAAGAAAGAAAGAAAGACTAAAAGGGGAAGGAAAATTTAGAGGTGAGAAGTAAATGAAAGTAGGAATGGCCAAAGTTTTCATGGCAAAGGAGGGAGGTAACTAAAGATTTAGAAGGATATGAAATTAATAAAGGCCATCCTTTATTTTTTCACATCAACTTTGGGACATGTTTTCAGGAGTGTAAGGGGCTACTTGAAACATTCCTATGTTTGCAGCCTAAATTTTCAAGACACCACAAAACCTTTGTAGATACAATTTATTATTTCTGTAAAGTTTCAATTCTCAGAACAGCTCTTGAAGAGAATTCTATTGTTATTTTCAGCTACAAAACTGACACCTCACAGAGGTAAGTGATGGCTTTAAGGAAGTGTAGTACATCTGCAGGCACATATTAGACTTGAGGGAACTAGTAGGTAAGCTCTGAGGAGTTCATATTCAAGCCACTTGTCAATGTTTTTCAGAAAATTCAGTGCTCCTTTTGCCTTTTGTGTCTCTTTTTTAGGTCACACAGGAAGGACAAACTTCCTCATAAATAGTTGGGCAAAGCTCTAATGGCCTGATCCTTGTCTAGTGGCCTATAGCCTCCTTCTTTGCATGTGGCATTCAAATTAGTCCTTGACTACTTCTGTGCTCCTCTCTGTGAGAAATAGTAATTTCATTTTCACTCATTTCAAGATAGTTTCTTTGCTATTGGACCTGAGTTTTATACAGGGGGAAATAAAGCAATGAAATTAATGCACATTTTGTCTCCTTTAAAGAGTATCTTCTTTACACACGGAGGTTGCGGTATCTAGATTTTCATTTCTGAGAATCACACCTTTGTGACACTTTAGTCAAAAGAAACTCATTAACTTTTCCTAATAGAAAAGCTAGTGGCATCACATGCTTATTTGAAGCTGAAGTTTTATTCTAGCAGAGGACACTGCACACTGCATACTAGTTGGTTTAAGATCCTCTTTTGGGGGGGATCTGACTGAACACTGATCCCAATTACTGGCAATTTTTTTGTGCTTCTGTGCTGCTGCTTCAGAACAAAAACTAATAACCCAACCCTACAAAGAAGCTGTATAGGCCTCCAAGTGATTCTGTAACTCATTTCTCCTTTTCTCATGGTCATTGAATTCATTTTTCCTTGTTGCTTCCACATGGTGCTCAGTTATAGTGAACTTCCAGAATCAGATGACAATCAGTTATTCAAGAAAGTATAGAACTTGAGGGGAAAATAAAAAAAAATTAAGCCTTCCCCATTGATATATCCCAGCCTTTGACTTTCTCACATGGAGAGCCTGTCAGTGTTTTTAGGTTCCTCTATCAGGTAGTTTTGATTTTACCTTTTGTGAGAACATACAAGTTACTACTATTAACAGTAACGTGAAAATTGGTTTAATTTTCTAAATTTTCTAAAAAGAAATCGAAAATGGGGGTTATCTCTAAAATAAATGTAGTAATTGTTTTTCAGGGACTCTTTGGAGTTGATCTTATTTTTTGTTGTTGTTGATTTGAATTTTTATTTAAATTCTAGTTAGTTAACATATAGTATAATATGTTTCAGGAATAGAATTTATGATTCATCACTTACATAACACCCAGTACCCATCATAATAAGTGCCCTCCTTAATATCCATCCTTCATTTAGCCCACCCTCCACCCATATCCCCCTCCACCAACCCTCAGTTTGGTCTCTACCGTTAGGAGTTTCTTAAGGTTTGCTTCCCCCCCCTCTTTTTTTTCCTTCCCACATGTTCATCTGTTTTGTTTCTTAAATTCCACATATGAATGAAATCATATGGTATTTGTCTTTCTCTGACTGACTTGTTTTGCTTAGCATGATACACTCTAGCTCCATCCATGCCATTGCAATTGACAAGATTTCATTCTTTTTGATGGCTCTATAATATTCCATTGCATATATATACCACATCTTTATCCACTCATCAGTTGAAGCAAGGGAAACAAAAGCAAAAATGAACTATTGGGACTTCATCAAGATAAAAAGCTTCTGCACAGCAAAGGAAACAACAAACAAAACTAAAAGTCAGCCTATGAAATTAGAAAAGATATTTGCAAATGGCATATCTGATAAAGGGTGAGTATCCAAAATCTATAAAGAACTTATCAAACTCAACACCCAAAAAACAAATAACCCAGTTGACAAATAGGGTTGATTTTAAAATATGGCCATTAAAAATGAGTTAGCTTCCACCAAAGGAAAAAAATATGGGAAAAAAAACAAAAAAGAAAAAAGAAAAAAAGAAAAAAAAAAGAAGCCATTTGTTATAATATCCAACACAGGGGAATGGCAAAGGATAAGAACTGTGCAGTTTCCCTTCTAGGGAACCAGTTCAAACCAAAATAGGAGGCCCAAACTGATGCTAGGAGAAAAGTCTCTAGAAAAAAAACAATGGAAATGAGAAATTATATGACAGGTTATATTTGTGAGCAGTTCTGAAATGTTGGCTGCCAGAGGTTGTAGAAAGACTTAAGTGTAAATACAGAGAAAACCAAGTGAATTATTTAAAAAGATGCGATGAATAACTCTAGGAAAAATAAAAATCACGTTCAGGGAAGGAAGTCAAATTATGTGCATGACTTGGCCCAGTAGTGAATTATATTTACATAGTGAAATCAAGTTAATCTTTAAAAACTGGAGGTAAATACAAGAATAAACAGGTATTTTTAAGTAGTTGCCTTTAGAGAGCAGGGTTAATGTTGTTGGTCATAGTGGAGCAGTTGTCTTTTTTAGTATAAGCTACTTATCACTATTTGACTTTTAAAACTTTGTACTATATGGTTTTCATGAAAAATTAAACATTTAAAAATGTAATTTGTATTTCTAACCCTCTCTAGCAAAAGTGCAAACGTGGCATCTTTTCCCCAATGTTCTGTGGAGCAGTGATAAGAGGGGTTAGGTTTGTAAGCATATTATGGATTAGAAAGATTTAAGTGGGTGTGGTAGGCTGAAGGAAGAGCCTTAGGACTAAAGTTCTGTCTAGAAGGGCTTTGGTCAAATGTTGTTAATAACTTCTGTTGCCCTTGATCCAGCCTTGATAAATAAGGAAAGAGACTTTTATGAACTTCAGAGGAAGCATTGGGATTCTTAGCTTCTGTTTAACCATTATTGGCTATTGGGCCAAATGCAATTCTCACTTTCCTCTGGGTTGCCTGGGTGTACATAGGGCCTGTGCTTAAATCCTGGATGTTTCAGAGCATCCTGTTGGATCTAAAGTGTTTAGATGAATGCAAATACAAGAGGTTGAGGAACCAGAGCACATGTTGAAAAAATGGATAAGGATTTACCTTGAATTCTTGACTATAAGGAGAAATGTTTTATCCCTTCCTATTTATTTTAAAAGTAGTTTTTCTGAGTTTGAAAAATAGCACCCAAGGCAGGCTGGTAAGTTTGGATTAATGATCACATTTTTTTACTTTAATAGATTTCAAAATCTTGCATCAGCTGGCTTTTATAGCATGACTAATTATATGGATGCATCAATATTCTGTCATGCCTTAGTCATTCAAACATAGCAAAAAATGTTTCTGAGATTGGCAACTGGTCATTTGAGTTGAGGTATGTGAGTTTTTATGATCTTAAATATGTGGAGTTGTTTACACACAGCTTAAGAATTAAGGGAGAGACACACTGCAGTTTAGACTCAGATTAAGAAAAAAAAATGTTATGTGTTTGGGGAAAGAAACTAACATTATTTAAGTATCTACTATGTACCAGGCACTGTACATACATTATTTCATTAAGCCCCACAAAAACCTGCATTATTCTTATTTCACAGTTGAGAGACACAGTGGCGATGTGACTTCTCCAAGGACTTCTGGCTAGTGAATTGCAGAACTGAAATTTTAAACAAAGTTTTACTGGCAACAGAAAAGGAGAGAAGTTGAGCAATTTTTATCAATACAAATCTGCTTGCAGAAAAATCACTTGTAAAACTTTTTAAGAAGTGGAAATTGTGGTTCTTCACTCCTGACCTACTAAATCAGAAGTTTGAGAAGTGCCAGAGAATGCTTTATGACTTTTTATGTACCCCCAAATTTGAGAACCATTGCTATGTCATAATTATAATTATGCTCCAATTATTTTCTAGGATACAATGTGTTATCCTATAATTAAATTCCTTCGAAGATTAGCCTTATTTTATTGCCTACTATTTCTCAATCCCTGTGGATATGGTCAGAATTTCTGAAAACTCTATATGTAGAAAATGTCAGAAGATTAAATTTTATTTATTTATTAATTTTATTAAAATTTTTAATGTTTATTTTTGAGAGAGAGAAAGAGAGAGAGAGAGAGAGAATAAGCAGGGGAGGGACAAAGAGAGACAGAGACACAGAATCTGAAGCAGGCTCCAGGCTCTGAGCTGTCAGCCCAGAGTCCAAAGTGGGGCTCAAACTCATGAGCTGTGAGATCATGAGCTGAAGTCAGAGGTTTAACTGACTGAGCCACCCATGCCTCCCAGAAGTTAAATTTTAGACTAAAATTGGGCCACAAAGAATAAGCTTTTTCTCCATAGACTAAGTTTGTGAAGTAGTCATACAAAAAGATGGTGCAGTAGACAAAACAAGAGCTGATAAATTTTCTGTGTGTGCATTCATGGCAAGAACCATGACCATGGTACATCTGTTGCTTAATGACTGATCCTAATTTTCACTGATGCATGCATAGATTTCTGCCCCTCCACCCACTCTAATGGATGGATGACTGTGTGCTAGTCCTTTTTTCCCTTTCTCTTTCTTTCTTTTGGCAGTCTTTATGCATAGTTTGTGTCTTGAATAGGCCAGAATTTTAGAAAACTGAATGAATGTTCCCCGAATCCTTGGAAAGATTGTTACCAGAAATTTAATAAAAAGATAAAAAT
The DNA here is from genome assembly GCF_028749965.1 of Puma concolor. NCBI lineage: Eukaryota > Metazoa > Chordata > Mammalia > Carnivora > Felidae > Puma > Puma concolor. The sequence continues at coordinate 21,595,523 of NC_141677.1, forward strand.
GTAGACAGAAATTAAGTGCAGTACAAAATCAAGAAAACATAGGAAAGGGGAAAATGGGAGAGTTTGTGTTGGCCCATTTATTTCATAAACCCTAATAAATGGTTCAGGTCCTAAATATAATAGAACAGTAATGACAGGGTGAGAGATGAGGGCAGTTTCTTCCTACTGTGTCCCTTTCCAAGATGGAAACTTGTGAATGTAGGAAGGTGAGAGATATACATATTGGCACCAGGAGTGTGTTTTTATTTTGTAATAATTCGGTGTATTTTAAAATCAGAATATATAAAGTTATCAGTTCAATCTGGATTATCCACTGTGAGTTCAACAAATATATATTGGATGGGCTTTATGTTAAACTCCCCTGAGTTTTGAAATACTGAACTCCTACCCAGAGAGTCAAGGAGGCACAAGTTCCAGTCTCAGTTAGCCATGTGACTTCAAGCTGGTCACTCATTTTCTCTGACCCTCATACTCTTTTTCTGTGAAAGAATGAGTCTGTGTCTGCATTTACAATTGTGCCACAGGAGAGTCTGAAATTTTTCTTTGGTGAATTAAAAGATTTTAAGTGAGGTTATTATAAGTTTGTTTAAACTGATGAAAATTACAATTGTGCAGAAAGATATTTAATGCCAACATGACAGCCATTATCTTTGGATAATATGTTCAGTTAATATAATTAAGGTCCCTAGTCAGCATTTGCCTGTTTCTGAGACAGTTATCAAGTTAGTTATTCTGCTGATAAAATAAAATGCTAGTGTTTAAGGTGTAAAGTGGAGAGGAGAAAGTGGTAAACATTTGCATTCTGATCACCCTCAGGTGATATCTTCTGTGTATACTTCGAATTCCACTTATTTTTGAACAGCTTTATTGAGGTATAATTGAGGTACAGTAAACTGAACATTTTTAAAGTATGTCATCTTATAAATTTTGACATATGTCCACATGTTCAATATGATGTATGAATTCATCACCACAATAAAGATACTGTACGTGCATAGCACTAATAAAAGGCATCCTGTGCCCCTTTGTCATCTCTTCCTTCTATCTCTGCCCACAACACTCCTTTCTGCTCTTTCTCCTGGCAACCAGTGATCTTCTTTCTGTCATTATACATTAGTTTGCAATTCCTAGAATTTCCTAGAATATATAAAATTCTATACATACATATATAGTATGTATTCTGTTTAGTCTAGTTTCTTTCAAGCTGAGCCATCCTATTGAGATTCATCCACATTGTTGCATACATCAATAATTCATTCCTGGGGCACCTGGGTGGCTCAATTGGTTGGATGTCCAACTTTGGCTCAGGTCATGATCTCACAGTTCATGGGTTCAAACCCCGTGTCAGACTCTGTGCTGACAGTGCTGAGCCTGGAGCCTACTTTGGATTCTGTGTCTCCCTCTCTTGCCCTCCCTTGTTCATGCTCTGTCTCTCTGTCCCTCTCTCTCAAGAAGTAAAGAAACACTAAAAAAAAAATTTTAAGAATTTTTCCTTTTATTTTTTTTAAGATTTTATTTTTAAGCAATCTCTATGATCATGTGGGGCTTAAACTTACAACTCTGAAATCAAGAGTTGCATGCTCTACTGACTGAGCCAGCCAGGCACTCTAGTTCATTCCTTTTGTTGTTAAAAGAGTATTCCATTGTATGGATATATTTTGTTTACCCGTTCACCCATTCACCCATTGATGGACATTTGAATTGATTTCATTTTGAAGATGCTACAAATACAGCTGTTATGGACATCCATATACAATTCTTTACATGGACATATATGCTTTCATTTCTCTTGGGTAAATAAATACCAAGGAGTAAAATGGCTGGGCAATATGGCAAGTGTATATTTAACTTTTTAAAGAACTTCCAAACTGCTTTGCAAAGGGGTTATTCCATTTAACATTTCCACCAGCAGTGTGTGATCCCTTTATCATTATGAAAAGATAATGCTAGCATGGTGTATTATAATGTTATCATGGCATATGTTTTTGAATATTTTTATTTTTAAATTATTTGTGCCTTTATGTTTGAAGTAGGTTTTTTTGTAGGGATCTTATACTTGGTCCTTAACTTTTTATTTAATATGATAGTATTTGCCTTTTCATTTGGTTCTTTAGATTATTTACACATTATATGATTACTAATATGGAAAGATTTAAATCAACCTCCTATTTGATTTCTCTTTGTCCTATATGACCTTTGTTCCCCCCTTTCCTGCTTTCTATTATGTTATTTTAGGATTTAAAGTATACATCTTTAACTTATCACAGTCTACCTTAAAGTGTAACATATCATTTCAAGTGATATTGTAAGGACGTTATAACAGTTTACTTCAATTTTTACCCTCTTGATCTTTGTGCTATTACTGTCATACAATTTACTTCTACCTATAAACCCCATGCTGATTGTTATTATTTTTACTTACATAATTATCTTTTAAAGATATTTAAATAATAAAGGAACACCTGAGTGGCTCAGTCGGTTGAGGCTCAGATCATGACTTTATGGTTTCCTGAGTTTGAGCCCTGCATGGGGCTGTCTGCTGTCAGCGCTAGTCAACTTCGGATCCTCTGTCCCCCTCTCTCTGCACATCCCTCCCTCACTCTCTCTCAAAAATAAATAAACATTAAAAAATAAAGATATTTAAATAATAAAAGCAAATCTTTATTGCCTTTGGGTAGTTTCAAATTTCCAACCAGTATCATTTTCCTTTTACCTCAAAAAAATCTTTTTTTGAAGTTTTTAATGGGCTTTTTTTTTGAGAGAGAGAGAGAGAGAGAGAGAGGTGGGGAGAGGCAGAGAGAGAGGGAGACACAGAATCTGAAGCAGACTCCAGGCTCTGAGCTGTTATCACAGAGCCCGACACGGGGCTTGAACCCAGGAACCATGAGATCATGACCTGAGCTGAAGTCTGATGCTTAACTGACTGAGCCACCCAGGCACCCCTACCTGAAAAAAATTCTTAAAACATTTCTTGTAGGACAAGACTACTGCTAATAAATTCTTTCAGCTTTTGAATGTCAGAAAAGCCTTTATGTCACTTTTTTTTTTTTTGAAAGAGATTTTTACTGGGTGTAGAATTCTAGATGGACAGAGATTTTTGGTTTAATAATTTAAAAAATGTTGAAAGTGTTTCCATTTGCATTGTTTTTGACAAGAAATCTATTGTTGTCCTTATCTTTGTTCCTCTGTGTGTAATTCAACATTTTATTCTGGCTTCTTATAATTTTTTTTTTATCATCCCTCGTTTGGGGCAACGTGGTTATGGTGTACCTTGGTGTAGTATTGTCTATGTTTTTTATTCTTGAGTTTTTGAGCTTCATGAAACTTTAGTTTTCATAAATTTGAAAAATTTTTAGCCCCATTTCTTCAACTATCTTTTTCTGGTTCCCACCTTTCTTCTTTTTTTAAAAACATTTTTTTTAACATTTATTCATTTTTGAGAGTGAGAGAGACAGAGCATGAGCCGGGAGGGCCAGAGAGAGAAGGAGACACAGAATCCGAAGCAGTCTCCAGGCTCTGAGCTGTCAGCACAGGGCCCAATGCGGGGCTTGAACTCATGGACTGTGAGATCATGACCTGAGCTGAAGTCAGACGCTTAACCGACTGAGCCACCCAGGTGCCCCTGGTTTCCACCTTTCTTAAGGAACTCCAATTATACATACATTAAGTCACTTGAAGTTGTACCACAGTTTACCAACTTTTATGTCCTTTTTATTTTTTAACATTTTTTCTCTGTTTCATTTTCTTTTTGTTTCTTTCTCTTTTTTCAATTCCAGTGTATTTACCACACAATGTTATATTCGTTTCAGGGGTACAATATAGTGATTCAACAATTCTATATATTATTTGATGCACATCAAGATAAATGTACTCTTAATCTCCTTCACCTATTTCACCATCCCCCAACCCCTCTCCTCTATTAACCATTTATTTGTTCTTTATAGTTAAAGAGTCTGTATTTTGGTTTATCTATTTTTTCCCCTTTGTTTGTTTTGTTTCTTAACTTCCACATATGAATGAAATCATATAGTATTTGTCTTTCTCTGTCTGACTTATTTCACTTAGAATTATATTTCCAGATCCATCCATGTTGTTGCAAATGGCAAGATTGCATTCTTTTATATGACTGAATAATATTCCATCATATTACATATTACATATATATATATATATATACACACACACACACACACACACACACACACACACACACACACAGAGAGACTTGGGTTGCTTCTGTAATTTGGTTATTGTAAATAATGCTGCAATAACCATAAGGGTGCATGTATCCCTCTGAATTAGTGTTTTTGTATTCTTTGGATGAATACCTAGTAGTGGATCATAGGGTAGTTCTACTTTTAATTTTTTGAGGAACCTCCATACTGCTTTCCATAGTGGCTGCACCAGTTTGCATTACCACCATTAATACAAGAGGGTTCTTTTTTCTCCATATCCTCATCAACAGTTGTTCTTGAGGTTTTGATTTTACGGGTGTGAATTGATAGCTCATTGTGGTTTTGATTTGCATTTCCCTGATGATGAGTGATTTTGAGCATGTTTTTATGTGTCTTTGGCCATCTGGATATCCTCTTTGGAGAAATGTTTATGTCTTCTGCCCACTTTTAATTGGATTATTTGCTTTTTGGGTGTTGAGTTATTTATATATTTTGGATACCTACCCTTTATTGGATATGTCATTTGCAAATGTCTTCTCCCATTCCATAGGTTGCCTTTTCATTTTGGTATTTGTTTCTTTGCTATGCAGAAGCTTTTTTATTTTGATGTAGTCCTAATAGTTTATTTTTGCTTTTGTTTCTCTTGCCTCAGAAGACATATCTAGAAAGATGTTATGGCCAATGTCAGAGAAATTATTGCCTGTGCTCGCTTCAAGGATTTTTCTGGTTTCAGGTCTCACATTTAGGTCCTTAATCCATTTTGAGTTTATTTTTGTGTATGGTGTAAGAAAGTTGTCCATACGCCTTCTCTTACACATAACTGACCGGTTTTCCCAGCACGATTTATTGAACAAACTGTCTTTTTCCATTGGATATTCTTTCCTCCTTTACGGAAGGTTAATTGACCATGGAATTGTGGGTTTATTGTTGGAATTTCTATTCTCTTCTATTGAGCCATGTGTCTATATTTCTGCCATTACTGTACTGTTTTGATTACTACATCTTTGTAATATAACTTGAAGTCTGGAATTGTGATACGTCCAGTTTTGTTTTTCTTTTTCAAGATTGCTTTGGCTATTCAGGGTCTTTTGTGGTTCCATACAAATTTTAGGATTGTTTTAGTTCTCTGAAAAATGTTGTTGGTATTTTGATAGGGATTGCATTATATGTATAGATTGCTTTGGGTAGCATAGACATTTTAACAATATTTGTTCTTCCAATCCATGAGCATGGAATGTCTTTCCTTTCTTTGTGTTGTCTTCAATTTCTTTCATAAGTATTTTATAGTTTCCAGAGTACTGGTCTTTCACCTGTTTGGTTAAGTTTATTCATAGGTATTTTATTCTTTTTTGTGCAACTGTAAATGGAATTGTTTTCTTAATTTCTCTTTCTGCTGCTTCATTATTAATGTATAGAAATGAAACATCTTTCTGTACATTTTGATTTTGTATCCTGTGATCTTACTAAATTACTTCTAGTAGTTTTTTGGTGGAGTGTTTGTGTTTCTATATATAATATCATGCCATCTGCAAATAGTGAAAATTTTACTTTTTTCCTTACCAATTTGGATGCCTTTTATTCCTTTCTCTTGTCTGATTGCTGTGTCTAGAACTTCCAGTACTATGTTGAATAAAAGTGGTGAGAATAAAAATCCTTTTCTTATTCCTGACCTTACAGGAAAAAAATCTCAACTGTTTCTTATTGAGTATGATATTCATTCACTGTGGGTTTTTCATAGAAGGACTTGAGGACTTTTATCACAAATGAGTGTTGCACTTGGCCAAATGTTTTTTCTGTATCTATTGAAATAATTATGTTGTTTTCATCCTTTTTATTATTGATGTGATATATTACATTGATTGAATTGGGAATATTGAACCACCCTTGCATCCTGGAAATAAATCCCATTTGATTGTGGTAAATGATATTTTTACTGTACTGTTGGATTTGGTTTGAGAGTATTTTGTTGAGTATTTTTGCATTGATGTTCATCAGATATAACAGCCTGTAGTTCTATTTTTTTGTGGTGTCTTTATGTGGTTTTGGCATCAAGGTGATATTGGCCTTATAGAATGAATTTGTATGTTTTCCTTCCTTTTCTATTTTTTGTAATAGTTTGAGAAGAACAGGTGTTAAGTCTTGTTTAAATGTTTGGTAGAATTCCCCTGTAAAGCCATTGGGCCCTGGGCTTTTGTTTTTTGGGAATTTTTTTGATTATTGATTCAATTTCGTTGCTGGTAATTGGTCTATTCAAATTTTCTATTTCCTCCTGTTTCAGTTTTTGTAGTTTATATGTTTGTAGGAATTAATTTCTTCTACATTGTCCAATTTGTTAGCATTTAAATTTTCATGTTACATTACAATCCTTTGTGTCAGTGGTTATTTCTCTTCTTTCATTTCTGATTTTGTTTATTGGAGTGTGCTTTCTCTCTCTCTTTCTCTCTCTCTCTTTGTGTGTGTGTGTGTGTGTGTGTGTGTGTGTGTGTGTGTGTGTGTATGTCATGAGTCTGCCTAGAGGTTTTGTTGATCATTTACAAAAATCAGCTCCTGGTTTTATTGATCCGTTCTATTGTTTGTTTAAATTTCTTTACCATTTATTTCTGCTCTAATCTTTATTATTTCCTACTTCTGCTGTATTTGAGTTTTGCTTTTTCTTCTTTTTCTAGCTCCTGTAGATGTAAGGTTAGTTTGTTTATATGAGATTTTTCTTGCTTCTTGATGTAGGCCTCTACTGCTATAAACTTCCCTCTAGAAACTGTTTTTGTTGCATCTTAGAGATTTCAGACCATTATGTTTTCATTTTTGTTTGTCTCCATGAGTTTTTGACTTCCCCATTGATTCCTTGGTTGACCCATTAATTGTTTAGTGGAATCTTATTTAACCTCCACATATTTGTGTTCTTTCTATGTTTTTTCTTGTGGTTGACTTCTAGTTTCATTGTGCAGCTCGTCAGGAAAAATACATGGAATAACTTCAATTTTTTGAAATTGTTAAGACATGTTTTGTGACCTAATATTTGATCTATTCTGGAGAATGTTCCAAACACACTTGAAAAGTTGTGTATTCTCTGTTTTAGATGGAGTATTCTGAATATATCTATTAAGTCCAAGTGGTCCAGTGTGTCATTCAAGCCACTGTTTCTTTGTTGATTTTCTGTTTAGATAATCTGTTCATTGATGTAAGTGTGGTGTTAAAGTGTCCTACTATTATTTTATTACTGTCGAATAGTTTCTTTATGTTTGTTATTAAGTGTTTTTATGTATTTGGGTGCAGCCATGTTAGGTGCATAAATACTTACAGTTGTTATATCTTCTTGTTGGATTGTCCCCTTAATGATTATATAGTGTCCTTCTTTATGTTTTGTTACAGTCTTTGTTTTCTGTTATAATTATTGCTACCCCAACTTTTTTTGACATCTATTTGCATAATACATGTGTCTCCCCTCTTCTCACTTCCAATCTGCAAGTGTCTTAAGGTCTGAAGTGAATCTCCTGTAGGTGGCATATAGATGGGTCCTATTTTTTAAAAATATATTCTATCACTTATATCTTTTGATTGGAACATTTAGATCATTTACATTCAAAGTAATATTGATAGGTATGTATATATTATCATTTTGTTATTTGTTTTGTGTTTTCTCTTATCTCTCCATAATTTGGCTTTTTTTTAGTCATAGATTCCTTTCTCTTTATTTTTTGCATATCTATTGCTGGTTTTTGATTTTTGGTTACCATAAGGTTTGTATATGACATCTTCTTCATAAAGCAGTCTATAGTAAGTTGATAGTCACTTAGTTTCAATGAATTCTGCTAGTCTTCTGGGGGAAGGGAGCCGTAGCACTGGGACTGAGGCATGCCCAATTGGAGGGGGCAGGGCATAGTGTAAACAAGTTAGGTAGTGAATGGTGGCACCTGTGCTGGTTCCCACAAATTGCTCTGTGATAATTCTCCTTTGTTTCTGGAGAAATCTTCCAGCAAACTCTGAGATTAGAAAGTAACTTTCCTCCTGTATGCCCCAGGAATTTTCCAAACTATTGCTTCTATGCTGTATCTCCTCAGGCTATTTGTTGTACTGTCTCTTTAAGGGTGGGAATTCAGTTTCCTATAGCCCTCCTGGCTCTCCCAAAACCAAGCCTCTTGATTTTTAAAGTTACAGGCTGGCTGGTTATAAGAACACATGAAATTCACCCCCTCTGTTTTTCAAAGCCAAATGTTACAGGGATTCATTTTCCCTTTTCAGGGTCTCCTGTGTGAAATCTCTTTCTCTTCACCCCTCCACATCCACAACTCCCTCCCTTCAGTGGCCAGACCCATTGGGTTTACCTACCCACCACATCTCTTCCCTTCTTACCCTCTTCAATGTGGCCTCTTCTCTACATTTATTGTAGAGTTTGTTCTGCTTGTCCTTAGGTCATTTTGTGGGCTATTTACACTGCTGTGTGCATTATCTAGTTGTATCCATGGGGTGAGGTGGGTTTAGGGTCCTCCTCCACTACCATCTTCCCAGAAGTCTCTGTGTTTCATTTTGGATAGTATCAATTGCTGTCTTCGAGTTCACTAACTTTGACAATGTTTCATCTGCCGTTAATCCCATTAATATCTTTTTCATGTAAGTTTAATTTCCAGGGTTTATTTTCTGGGTCTCTGGAAGTTTATATGGGTCTCTTTGTTTTGTATCTTTATCTTTGTATTTAGCATGTTCAACTTTTACCTTTAGCATTTTGAACATAAAAATACAGTATAATAATTTTCCAATGTTTTTGTCAGCTAATTTTAACATCTCTGTCAGTTCTGATCAGTTTTGGCTGATTGATTTTTCTCTTCATTATAGGTGGCATTTTCCAGATTGTTTGCCTGCCTGGAAATTTTTGATTAGATGCAACGTATTCTATATTTTACCTTGTTGAGTGCTGGATATTTTTGTATTTCTATAAATATTCTTAGGTTTTGTTCTGGGACACAGTTAATTTATTTGGAAACATTTTGATTCTTTCTGCCATTTCTTTTAAGATTTATTAGACAAGAACTGAACGGTGTTTTATCTAGGTCTAATTCTTCTCCACCATTGAGGCAAGACTCTTCTGAGTACTCTATCCAATGATTCATGAATTATGATGTTTTCTTGCTTGGCAGGGTATTGGTCTAGTCCCATATCCTAATTGAACCCACTAGACCTGGCCCCATGAGGGATCTCAGTGCTGTTACCTCTTATCTTTTTGAGTATTTCTCTCCCCAGCCACAGATAGTTTTTGCGCATGCATGCCCTGATTATTATTTAACTGAATACTTGAGGAGAACCAACTTACCACTTAAGCATGCCAATATCATTATTTTCATATAGTATTCTCAATGCAAAATATAGGAAGTAAAATGTCATTCCAGTCATAAAACTCTGTATAGTTTTAGAGCATGTGACTATTTGCCCCCACTTGGCTGTGCTGATCCATTTACTATGCATTGAGTAGCTTCCATCAAAGGGCACTGTAGATGGTAATGAGGCTTTGAATGCCTTCATATAAGTCCCAAGTCTCATCATTGCAGGATGATGCAAGTGATCATTACTGTTGATGAATTTTAAATAGAACAATCAATCTGATTGCTCTGCTTAAGTCTGACTGAGTAAGCCAGCAAAAGCATTTCTTCCATAATGTAGAATCCTCAACAAATCTCAAGATTTTCCCAGATATTTTCATGAGAAAATTTGAAAAATGTCCAGGCTTCACATATTACTACCAAGCCAGTGTGACTCCTTTTTATTTTGCCATAGTCTATGAACATGGAATAGAATGAGAAAATAGAGTATTAGAGGATACAGTTAGGGAGATAAAAATCAAACCTCAAATTTCATAGTTGGCTCTTATGTTCACTCTCTCTTTTATATTTTACTCTCATTTTTTCCTCCATTTTGTGAATTGTTTTTAGCTTTTAAAAATTATTTATGATATTTCAAATTGTTTAAGAAAGGGATGAGCAATAATACATTCAGTACATGTAAACAGCCTTCTAATAGGTGACAGCATGTGAGTAACCTACTTGAAGGGCAGATACTTCACATATTCAACAAGTAAAGAATTAATCATAGCCTGATATAATGAAAGAACTGAAAAGACCTTAGTGTTTTTGTGGCTCAGAGATGGCATGATTCTGTCATGAGGACCTCCACTCCTCCATCCCAGGCTTATGGCTAATTTATCACAAAACACTCTCCCAATGCATCAAGATTCATCTCAGCTGTCTCAAGTCAGTACCCCAGGCAGCCACTACCAATCACTCAAAGTAGGACTGTAAAATAAATCCTTTTTGCAATTCAGGATCTAGTCCATTCTTTTAATTCTATAGATATGGAAACTGAGGCTTCCAATCAGCTGTAGAACTCAGGTTGGGACCAGGTCCCCAACTCTGAGCACAGTCATTCCAGAATCTCTCCATAGATTTAGAAGGCCAAATGCTCAATTTGTATGTATAAATATACAGTGACAAAGCAGATGTATAGAGACAGGATGACAGAGCTCATGTGGAAAGAAAAATTAAAAGATTTTCACCCTTTTCTGCTTATTGCCAGATTGAACCTAGTTATGAAATGGAACATTTTACCAAAAGAACAGAAATATTTTCAGATGATTTAGAAACTCACCCTGTTTGTCAAGGAACCTAGAAGAAAAGGTTAGTGTGAGATTTCTGATTGTTCATTTCTGTTTTTGTTTTGTTCTGCCTTTGCCTACCCAGCTTTATACAGAGCCAGAGAATAAGATTATCCACAGAAAAGTATTGCAGATCCATTGGAAATCTCCACCAACTTCCAAACCCTTTCCCAATTTCAGTTCTTGATACCTAAAGTTCCTTTAGTAGATATATAGCTTATGAGTACTTAATGAATTAGTATGCTGAAAAATAAATTCCTGTGGAGAGAAGTATCTTATTGACTAGGGTGTCAACAAGTATTAACAGATTATTTTCCAAGGAAGGTTTGTGATAAAGAGGGGACAAAAGTACATAGTGAGAGAGAGAATGTGGGGGAAAAAAGGCTGGGATAATACAAAACAGGGTATTTTTAAAACAATATTGAGGATAAGTGAGGATTGAGTGAGTTGCCCAAGCTCTTTCAGGTGAAGTTGAATTTCGAATTGTAATTACCTTGATCTGATTCACATTATATTCTATTGCACAGGGCACTCAGCCTTGCTCATTCCTCAGACCGTCTCCATGAGCAAAACATGTCTACCATGCAAACTTTCAGATAATTGCTTAATAAGTGAACACTTATAATGTGCTAGGCTATATGCTTACTGCTTCCCATATGTGTTACCTTACTTTGTACTCACAGAAAACTTACATAATACATTCTTATCTCTACTTCACAGATAAGAAAATTGAGCCTTAAGAGAAGTTAGGTAATTTGTCTAGGGACTTCTGTCTAGAAAGTGAAATAGCTAAGATTTGAAGTGCAATCCATCTGATTGCAAGCCAGACTTCTAATCACTACACTAATCTGCTTTCGGTCTTATAGGAACCAGATAAAAGAATCTTGGCCTTGTTTTGTATGTTCCTTGGAATTAAGATGAAATTATGAGACAATAAAATAATTCTAAGGAATTCATACTTTATCCACTTTTGTTAAATATCAACAAAAAATGTAAAAGGTTATCTAATGTAAGATTGTGAGAGAGAGCTAATTGCAGAAATCAACCAACAAATCAAATCCCTTGATAAAGTTGGACTTTTTTGATATAAAAAAGTCCCTGCTTGTGGTGCCTGGGTGGCTCAGTTGGTTAAGTATCCAACTCTTGGTTTCAGCTCAGGTCATGGTCTCTTGGTTCGTGCGTTCAAGCCCCATGTCAAGTTCTGTGCTGAGAGTGCAGAGTCTGCTTGGAATTCTCTCTCTCTCCCCCTCTCTTTCTGCCCCTCCCCTGCTTGTGCACTCTCTCTCTCTCTCTCTCAAAATAAATAAATAAACTTAATTTTTTTTAAAAAAGCCCTGCTTAATGATACAGTTTAATGTTAAATATTTGTTATAAACTTCATCCTTATATGTTTGCACACACATATATTTTTACACACAAGTATGATGCCAAAAATATACAACAAAATCTTCACAGCTCAAAGCCCTCCTCATAGAATTATGTGGGAGCCTGTTTCTGGACGGTTGCCTGGGAACTTTTTAAAGGCTGAAGGCAACATGCGTGTTTGTTTTGTTCAGGCTAAAGTCTCTGAATACTGGTGATGATTTTTTCTAATTGGAAGTTCTTGATAGGTCAGTTGTTAGAAGCCAGAGGAAGCCAAGAAAAACTAGTTGCAATGAAGAGCAGTATTTGGAAACAAAGTGGCTCTACTGTCATAACAATTAGTGGTATTTTTATTTGTCTGACAGAAAGGTGAACAATTTTGACAACTGAAAAAATATCAATGAAGGAAAGCTTTTGAAAATTATGTCCAGGTCTTTACCCAGAAAATCCTTTTTTGGGAAGAAAAATTAGAAACTTGCTAATAAACATTAAATTATCTCTGTTGAATCCACACAAGCAGATTCATTTATCTCAGAGAACATGAGTCCCAATAACACTCCTGCATACTATTATAAAGATTTAAGGTAATTATTTTAATTTGGTGCCACAAAAGCAAACAAAACAACAAAACAAAAAGCCTTCTGCTATGTACCTATATAGTACAAATAGGTGTAATATAAGATGCCTGCCCTGCAAAAGTATAAAATATATATGTACTGAGTACAAATATAAAAGGATAAAAATAATAAAAGGTGATATATGCTAAGTGCCAAATGTCTAAGCCAACTAATAATGGTCATTGAAAGTTTTGAGAAAGGATCAGAGACTAAAAGAGGAATGGGTCAAGAAACCTAACCCATAGTTCTAGCCAAGAAGAAGTAAGACTCAGAAGTTGTTTTTTTTTTTTCCCTAAGGTTTAAATAGCTGTAGTAATTCTTTTTGTTTTTTTATTTATATATGAAATTTATTGTCAAATTGGTTTCCATACAACACCCAGTGCTCATACCAAAAGGTGCCCTCCTCAATACCCATCACCCACCCTCTCCTCCCTCCCACCCCCCATCAACCTTAGTTTGTTCTCAGTTCTCAACAGTCTCTTATGCTTTGGCTCTCTCCCACTCTAACCTCTTTTTTTTTTTTTTTTTCCTTCCCCTCCCCCATGGGTTCCTGTTAAGTTTCTCAGGATCCACATAAGAGTGAAACCATATGGTATCTGTCTTTCTCTGTATGGCTTATTTCACTTAGCATCACACTCTACGGTTCCATCCACGTTGCTACAAAAGGCCATATTTCATTTTTTCTCATTGCCACGTAGTATTCCATTGTGTATATAAACCACAATTTCTTTATCCATTCATCAGTTGATGGACATTTAGGCTCTTTCCATAATTTGGCTTGTGTTGAGAGTGCTGCTATGAACATTGGGGTACAAGTGCCCCTATGCATCAGTACTCCTATATCCCTTGGGTAAATTCCTAGCAGTGCTATTGCTGGGTCATAGGGTAGGTCTATTTTTAATTTTCTGAGGAACCTCCACACTGCTTTCCAGAGCGGCTGCACCAATTTGCATTCCCACCAACAGTGCAAGAGGGTTCCCGTTTCTCCACATCCTCTCCAGCATCTATAGTCTCCTGATTTGTTCATTTTGGCCACTCTGACTGGCGTGAGGTGATACCTGAGTGTGGTTTTGATTTGTATTTCCCTGATAAGGAGCGACGCTGAACATCTTTTCATGTGCCTGTTGGCCATCCGGATGTCTTCTTTAGACAAGTGTCTATTCATGTTTTCTGCCCATTTCTTCACTGGGTTATTTGCTTTTCGGGTGTGGAGTTTGGTGAGCTCTTTATAGATTTTGGATACTAGCCCTTTGTCCGATATGTCATTTGCAAATATCTTTTCCCATTCCGTGGGTTGCCTTTTAGTTTTGTTGGTTGTTTCCTTTGCTGTGCAGAAGCTTTTTATCTTCGTAAGGTCCCAGTAATTCACTTTTGCTTTTAATTCCCTTGCCTTTGGGGATGTGTCGAGTAAGAGATTGCTACGGCTGAGGTCAGAGAGGTCTTTTCCTGCTTTCTCCTCTAAGGTTTTGATGGTTTCCTGTCTCACATTCAGGTCCTTTATCCATTTTGAGTTTATTTTTGTGAATGGTGTGAGAAAGTGGTCTAGTTTCAACCTTCTGCATGTTGCTGTCCAGTTCTCCCAGCACCATTTGTTAAAGAGACTGTCTTTTTTCCATTGGATGTTCTTTCCTGCTTTGTCAAAGATGAGTTGGCCATACGTTTGTGGGTCTAGTTCTGGGGTTTCTATTCTATTCCATTGGTCTATGTGTCTGTTTTTGTGCCAATACCATGCTGTCTTGATGATGACAGCTTTGTAGTAGAGGCTAAAGTCTGGGATTGTGATGCCTCCTGCTTTGATCTTCTTCTTCAAAATTACTTTGGCTATTCGGTGCCTTTTGTGGTTCCATGTGAATTTTAGGATTGCTTGTTCTAGTTTCGAGAAGAATGCTGGTGCAATTTTGATTGGGATTGCATTGAATGTGTAGATAGCTTTGGGTAGTATTGACATTTTGACAATATTTATTCTTCCAATCCATGAGCAGGGAATGTCTTTCCATTTCTTTAAATCTTCTTCAATTACCTTCATAAGCTTTCTGTAGTTTTCAGCATACAGATCCTTTACATCTTTGGTTAGATTTATTCCTAGGTATTTTGTGCTTCTTGGTGCAATTGTGAATGGGATCAGTTTCTTTATTTGTCTTTCTGTTGCTTCATTGTTAGTGTATAAGAATGCAACTGATTTCTGTACATTGATTTTGTATCCTGCAACTTTGCTGAATTCATGTATCAGTTCCAGCAGACTTTTGGTGGAGTCTATCGGATTTTCCATGTATAATATCATGTCATCTGCAAAAAGCAAAGGCTTGACTTCATCTTTGCCAATTTTGATGCCTTTGATTTCCTTTTGTTGTCTGATTGCTGATGCTAGAACTTCCAGCACTATGTTAAACAACAGCGGTGAGAGTGGGCATCCCTGTCTTGTTCCTGATCTCAGGGAAAAAGCTCTCAGTTTTTCCCCGTTGAGGATGATGTTAGCTGTGGGCTTTTCATAAATGGCTTTTAGGATCTTTAAGTATGTTCCTTCTATCCCGACTTTCTCAAGGGTTTTTATAAAGAAAGGGTGCTGGATTTTGTCAAAGGCCTTTTCTGCATCGATTGACAGGATCATATGGTTCTTCTCTTTTTTTTGTGTGAATGTGATGTATCACGTTGATTGATTTGCGAATGTTGAACCAGCCCTGCATCCCAGGAATGAATCCCACTTGATCATGGTGAATAATTCTTTTTATATGCCGTTGAATTCGATGTGCTAGTATCTTATTGAGAATTTTTGCATCCATATTCATCAGGGATATTGGCCTGTAGTTCTTTTTACTGGGTCTCTGTCTGGTTTAGGAATCCAAGTAATACTGGCTTCATAGAATGAGTCTGGAAGTTTTCCTTCCCTTTCTATTTCTTGGAATATCTTGAGAAGGATACGTATTATCTCTGCTTTAAACGTCTGGTAGAACTCCCCTGGGAAGCCATCTGGTCCTGGACTCTTATTTGTTGGGAGATTTTTGATAACCGATGCAATTTCTTCGCTGGTTATGGGTCTGTTCAAGCTTTCTATTTCCTCCTGATTGAGTTTTGGAAGAGTGTGGGTGTTCAGGAGTTTGTCCATTTCTTCCAGGTTGTCCAATTTGTTGGCATATAATTTTTCATAGTATTCCCTGAGAATTGTTTGTATCTCTGAGGGATTGGTTGTAATAATTCCATTTTCATTCATGAGTTTATCTATTTGGGTCCTCTCCCTTTTCTTTTTTTTCTTTTTGAGAAGCCTGGCTAGAGGTTTGTCAATTTTGTTTATTTTTTCAAAAAACCAACTCTTAGTTTCGTTGATCTGCTCTACAGTTTTTTTAGATTCTATATTGTTTATTTCTGCTCTGATCTTTATTATTTCTCTTCTTCTGCTGGGTTTAGGCTGCCTTTGCTGTTCTGCTTCTATTTCCTTTAGGTGTGCTGTTAGATTTTGTATTTGGGATTTTTCTTGTTTCTTGAGATAGGCCTGTATTGCAATGTATTTTCCTCTCAGGACTGCCTTCGCTGTGTCCCAAAGCTTTTGGATTGTTGTATTTTCATTTTCGTTTGTTTCCATATATTTTTTAATTTCTTCTCTAATTGCCTGGTTGACCCACTCATTCGTTAGTAGGGTGTTCTTTAACCTCCATGCTTTTGGAAGTTTTCCAGACTTTTTTCTGTGGTTGATTTCAAGCTTCATAGCATTGTGGTCTGAAAGTATACATGGTATGATTTCAATTCTTGTATACTTATGTAGGGCTGTTTTGTGACCCAGTATATGATCTATCTTGGAGAATGTTCCATGTGCACTCGAGAAGAAAGTATATTCTGTTGCTTTGGGATGCAGAGTTCTAAATATATCTGTCAAGTCCATCTGATCCAATGTCTCATTCAGGGCCCTTGTTTCTTTATTGACCGTGTGTCTAGATGATCTATCCATTTCTGTAAGTGGGGTGTTAAAGTCCCCTGCAATTACCACATTCTTCTCAATAAGGTTGCTTATGTTTATGAGTAATTGTTTTATATATTTGGGCGCTCCGGTATTCGGCGCATAAACATTTATAATTGTTAGCTCTTCCTGATGGATAGACCCTGTCACTATTATATAATGTCCTTCTTCATCTCTTGTTACAGCCTTTAATTTAAAGTCTAGTTTGTCTGATATAAGTATGGCTACTCCAGCTTTCTTTTGGCTTCCAGTAGCATGATAAATAGTTCTCCATCCCCTCACTCTCAATCTGAAGGTGTCCTCAGGTCTAAAATGAGTCTCTTGTAGACAGCAAATAGATGGGTCTTGGTTTTTTATCCATTCTGATACCCTCTGTCTTTTGGTTGGCGCATTTAATCCATTTACATTCAGTGTTATTATAGAAAGATACGGGTTTAGAGTCATTGTGATGTCTGTATGTTTTATGCTTGTAGTGATGTCTCTGGTACTTTGTCTCACAGTGTCCCCCTTAGGATCTCTTGTAGGGCCGGTTTAGTGGTGACAAATTCCTTCAGTTTTTGTTTGTTTGGGAAGACCTTTATCTCTCCTTCTATTCTAAATGACAGACTTGCTGGATAAAGGATTCTCGGCTGCATATTTTTTCTGTCTAGCACCCTGAAAATCTCGTGCCAATTCTTTCTGGCCTGCCAAGTTTCAAAAGAGAGATCAGTCACGAGTCTTATAGGTCTCCCTTTATATGTGAGGGCACGTTTACCCCTTGCTGCTTTCAGAATTTTCTCTTTATCCTTGTATTTTGCCAGTTTCACTATGATATGTCGTGCAGAAGATCGATTCAAGTTACGTCTGAAGGGAGTTCTCTGTGCCTCTTGGATTTCAATGCCTTTTTCCTTCCCCACTTCAGGGAAGTTCTCAGCTATTATTTCTTCAAGTACCCCTTCAGCACCTTTCCCTCTCTCTTCCTCCTCTGGGATACCAATTATGCATATATTATTTCTTTTTAGTGTATCACTTAGTTCTCCTATTTTCCCCTCAAAGTCCTGGATTTTTTTATCTCTCTTTTTCTCAGCTTCCTCTTTTTCCATAACTTTATCTTCTAGTTCACCTATTCTCTCCTCTGCCTCTTCAATCCGAGCTGTGGTGGTTTCCATTTTGTTATGCATTTCGTTTAAAGCATTTTTCAGCTCCTCGTGACTGTTCCTTAGTCCCTTGATCTCTGTAGCAAGAGATTCTCTGCTGTCAGCTATACTGTTTTCAAGCCCAGCGATTAATTTTATGACTATTATTCTAAATTCACTTTCTGTTTTATTATTTAAATCCTTTTTGATCAGCTCATTAGCTGTTGTTATTTCCTGTAGATTCTTCTGAGGGGAAATCTTCTGCTTGGTCATTTTGGATAGTCCCTGGCGTGGTGAGGACCTGCAGGGCACTTCCCCTGTGCTGTGGTGTATAACTGGAGTTGGTGGGCGGAGCCGCAGTCAGACCTGATGTCTGCCCCCAGCCCACCGCTGGGGCCACAGTCAGACTGGTGTGTGCCTTCTCTTCCCCTCTCCTAGGGGCGGGATTCACTGTGGGGTGGGGTGGCCTGTCTGGGCTACTTGCACACTGCCAGGCTTGTGATGCTGGGGATCTGGCGTCTTAGCTGGGGTGGGTAGGCAAGGTGCACGGGGGCAGGAGGGGCAGGCTTAGCTTGCTTCTCCTTAGGTGATCCACTTCAGGAGGGGTCCTGTGGCAGCAGGAGGGAGTCAGATCCGCTGCAGGAGGTTTGGCTCTGCAGAAGCGCAGAGTTGGGTGTTTGCGGGGAGCAAGCAAGTTCCCTGGCAGGAACTGGTTCTCTTTGGGTTTTTGGCTGGGGGATGGGCGGGGGAGATGGCGCTGGCGAGCGCCTTTGTTCCCCACCAAACTGAGCTCTGTCGTCAGGGGGCTCAGCAGCTCTCCTTCCCTTTGTCCTCCAGCCTTCCCGCTTTCTGAGCAGAGCTGTTAACTTATGACCTCCCAGACGCTAAGTCGCGCTTGCTGTCGGAACACAGTCCGTCAGGCCCCTCCGCTTTTTGCAAGCCAGACTCGGGGGCTCTGCTTGGTCGGCGAGCCGCCCCTCTGCCCCGGCTCCCTCCCGCCGGTCCGTGGAGCGCGCACCGCCTCGCCGCCCTTCCTACCCTCTTCCGTGGGCCTCTCGTCTGCGCTTGGCTCCGGCGACTCCGTTCTGCTAATCCTCAGGCGGTTTTCTGGGTTATTTAGGCAGGTGTAGGTGGAATCTAAGTGATCAGCAGGACGCACGGTGAGCCCAGCGTCCTCCTACGCCGCCATCTTCCCTCTCCTGTCCAGCTGTAGTAATTCTTCACTGAATCCAAATCTCATGGGTCTAAGACATTTGCCATCATAACAGGCTTTCAGGGAAAGATTCACAAAACAGAAAGAATTATGCTGACCTTTGCAGGAGGGGTAGGGCACTTTAACATTTTGTTATTCTCATGGGCTTTGCTTACTTAATGCTAAATCTTAAGTAAACTGCTACCTTCAACAGTTGATTGAAAATGAGATGTTTGATTAATCAGTATCTGTTGTTAGACTTGCAAGGACCCAGAATGAGTCACAGAAATTTAATTTAATAAAGTCATTCATTCAAAAAACATTTATTTGAAGATCTACTGAGTTGTGGAAATTATGCTAAGTTTTGAGGGAATCCTCAAACCTTACCTTCAGAGGTAAAAGATGTATCTCTGAATTCCAGCAGTTCAGAGCTTTCTGAAGTGATAGACCAATTGGGTCATAAGTAATTACAATCTTAAGGTAATTGTTATAGTGAAAATAATTACACACTGCAATGCAAGAGGTAGAAGAGGGTTCATCTTAGTGTTTCAGGGCTGCTGTAACAGAACACCATAGACTGGATGGCTTATACACAATATAAATTTATTTTCCACAGTTCTAGAGGCTGGGAAATCCAAAATCAAGTCACCAGCAGATTAAGGGTCTGGAGATAGCCTTCTTCTGGGTTCATAGGCAGCCATCTTCTCTCTGTGTCCTGACATGGCAGAAGAGAGCATGGAGCTCTCCAGAGGCTCTTTCATAGGGCATTAATCTCATTCATGAGGACTCTGTCCTCCTTACCTAATCACCTCCCAAAGGCCCCACCTCCAAATACCATCACATTAGGGATTAGGATTTCAACATACAAATTTGGTTGGGGGGCAGGGGAGGGGTGGACCACAGCATTCAGTCCTTAGCAGTTTTGAAGTCTTCTAGCATAGTGGGGGAAGGCAAAAGAGAATGTCCATAGGTTTAGGCAGAGGACATATCTCTTCTCTGTTCTAAGCAGCACTCTGAGGAAAAGGAAACCATGTGGAATAGTGGGTAAAGTTACCACCTGGAAAAAGGAGTTATTCTGGAAGTTGATAAGGGCTATTTCTATCTATGTGGGAAATACTAAGATCCTAAATCTCTACCAACACAGCAATTTAAACCTGTAAGTTTGAATGATCCTAGGTCTCTTTCTGTGAATTCATATAAAATAGATTAATATTATGATCTCATTTTCCTCAAGCTGCTACGACAATGTAAGACCTCTGGTTCCCTATAAGATTCCTCCAAAAGGTGATGGAAATGTGTGGAATTAGATAGTGATGGTGATTGCACAAACTTATGAATATAATAAAAGCCACACGTGTACACTTTAAAATTATTAAAATGGTGAATTTTATACTAATGTGAACTTTATCTCCAGGAAAAAAAAAGGGGTTCCTCAGTATATTTTTTGCAACTCCTCAAAGGATATGTTACAAATGCTTAGAAAACCAGTCCAAATCTCCTGCTCACGTCTGGCTTCTACTGCATGCCACTGTGCTTTAAATTTTTAAAAATTTATATAATAAAATATTTCAAACATACCAAAAAATACACAGAAAATCCACCACCCAAAAGCATATCACCAACTAGAATCAATAAATATTAACATTTTGTTATATTAAGATTATTTTCACTTCAGAATATTTTTATAAAAAATGAAATGTAACGTATACTTGAAAACTTTTTCCATCTCATTCTCTTCTTTCCCCAAAGACAGCCACTTTTCTGAAGTTCTTATGTTTCCTTTCTATAACATATTTTAAAATATTCACCACTAATACATTTTTCATAAATTGTATACAATATTGTTTCATAAATTTAAATTTGATAAATAAATTGTATCTAACCACATGCAAATTTTTGTTCCATATTATGTTTTCAAGTTTTTTGTTGAAACATGTAAATATGTTTAATTCATTTTAAGTTCTGTGTACTAGTCCATTATATATATATATATATATATATATATATATATATATATACAGTATAATTATTTATCCATTCCCTATTGATAGGCAGGTAGGTTGTTTCCAAATATTTACTATTACAAACCAGATCATGAAGATCATTCTTCTGCATGTCACCATGTACACACTCCTATTAGTTTCTGAGACATATGTATAAGAAATAAGATTTATAATATATTACCAAATTCCTCACCAAAGAGGTTATTGTATTTTCCCACATCTTCCCCTACATCTGTTACATCTGCATTCCTTATTTTTTGCTTCCCTTATTTATATTTTATTAATGATTAGTGAGATTGGCCATCTCTTGTTAAGATTTTGGCTATTTGTGTTTCTTTCTCTGCAAATTTCCAGTTCATATCTTTTGCCAGTTTTCTACCTGTTATCTCTCTTACTAATTTGTGGGGTTGTTTTGTATATTCTGAGTACCACTCCTCTGTTTATTATACATCTCCAAGTTTGAGATGGACAATTAAAACTTTTAAATTTAAATATTATCAAATTTATCAATCTCTTCTTTATGGTTTCAACTTTTGCATCTTGTCACAAAGACATTATTCTACATTTTATTAATAATTTTACTTTTTTGCTTTTTACATTTAGGTATGTGTTCTTCATGGGATTTTTTTGGCGATAGACCTAATATTTTTTTTCTATCTAAATAGACAATTGTCAGAGCAACAGTTACCAAAGAGTGTGTTTTTACCCACTTAATATAATGTCACTTTTCACATATACCACATTCTGTTTCTACACTTTTTCTTTTTATGTATTTATTTATATATTTATCCTGAAACTAGTACCATACTGTCTTAAGTATCATAGCTTTGTAATAAATGGGTTTTTATATCTGAAAGAGAAAGTCTTCAGTCACAGTTTGGATTCCCAGGGGAGGAAAACACTGAGAAAGACATTAGCACGTAGGAGGTTTATTGTGGATCTCTCTTAGGATTAAAACATGTGGAAAGGAAAGAAAGATGGTGAATTGGACAGAAAGAGAAGTTGAGCTGTAATGCAGTACCAATGAAGGCCTCAGAAAACTACACAGGGAACTCTGAAGCTGGGCTAACCTTTCAATATTATCCCAAAATGGGACCAGGGGATTTGGCCTTTATATCCCAGGTTTGATCAGTAAACTGCCTTGAACAAGAGGCATGCCATGGTCTTGGGCTCTTTCCAAATGAAGCAATACCCAAAGTCAGGCCAACTAAGGAGTATCTGTTGGAAGCACTCTCAATATTTGGGGTATTAATTCCTTCATTCCTAAAAAGGGATTTGTGTGGCATATCACATCTTCCCTGTTTTTCTTATTCAAAATCACTTCAATTATTCCTGGCTTTTGATTGTTATGAATTTTACAATCATCACATAAAATTCTGCAGAAAGAAAACAACATCTGTTGGGGGATGATTGGAATTTAGAATGCATAAATTATTTGTGGGGAGATGACATTTATGATGCTGATTTCCTCATTCATTCATCATGATCTTTTTATTTATCAAAGCATTTTTTTATGTCCTGCAATAGTATTTTATAATATTTTCCATAATGGTCTTATACATCATAAGTTAAATATATTCCTAGGTACATCAAGCTTTTGTTGAGGTTTCAATTATGATTATTTCTATTATTATTACATTTTAATAACTACCTTAAGTGGTATATATAAATTAATAATTCTTTCAACCTTGAAGGACTCTTATTATTTCTGTAAATTCACTTGGATTTTTAGTGCTATTTCTTTTTTCTTAGCTAGCTATGACAATAAAGTACAATAATGAAAATATGCAGTAATAATTGGCATATTTGTTCTGTTCTTGGCTTTAAAGAGAATGTTAAGCAACCTTACTCAGATTAAGAAAATTCTCTCCAAATCCTAATATTTTTTTTCCAAAAGGACTTTTTAAATCAATATACTAAGCATTTTGGAGATGAGATATTAATAGTTGATACTGATGAAGTAGGCACTATTATTATCTACATTTTACAGGTGAGAAAGTTGAGGGAAGTAACTTATCCAAGATCACACAGCTAATAAATGGTAGGGCTGGGATTTGAACACAGGAAGTCTGTCTTCAGAGTACATGTTCTTAATTGTGATACTTGCTGCCTGTCTCTCAAGCTTTCTAGAAAGCTCATCCAACTTCCTTGACATTATTTCCTTGTATTTTATTTCTACCTTATTTTAATTTTATTTACATTTACATTTTTATTTATCTACATTTCTGGTGCTTGCCTGGGCACTAAAATCCAACTTCTTGGCCATTAGGATTATATTTAGGAATAATACCCCATTGATAAGTCATCCTGACATTAGTTCATTTACTTACTATCCTCTTTTCATGTTTCTTCTTTATTTTTAACATATGATATTTTTCTTTTTGATCGCATTTCATTATAATTTTTTGTTATATTTTTATCCAGCATTTCTGTGTTTGGCGCCATGGACATGGGAAGGAAAGTAAGGTCCTTCAGTGTCATCTTAGTTCTAGTGTTGGTAGAATTTCCACTTCTTGTGAAGTCCTTTCTAAGCTCTTCCTAGTATTTCCTTGTCTCTCTCCAGGCACTTTGTTAGACTAGCTCAATCACTCTAAATTTCTTTTTTTTTAATGTTTATTTATTTTTTCAGAGAGACAGAGACAGACAGTGAGTGGGGGAGGAGCAGAGAGAGAATCTGAAGCAGGCTCCAGGCTCTGAGCTGTCAGCCAGAGCCAGATGAGGGGTTCGAACTCATGAACTGCAAAATCATGACCCAAGCCCAATTCTGATGCTTAACCAACTGAGCCATTCAGGTGCCCTGCTCACTCTAAATTTCTTAATGATGCACAGCTTTATAGCTATTTTGAAGCTAGAGGGTCAAGGCTCTCTCCTCTGGGTGACAGGTGCTGGTAGAGGAATTAAACAGTTACGTGGGCCTAAAGATGGCTCTTTCTGTGTCCTCCCCATTGATGTAGGTTTCAGTCACTACTCTGTACTCTGACCCACTCTTCTGGTGAATCTCATGAAACCATATTTTTCTAATCTAATAATGAATTGGATTTCAGTGGTTCTGTCATCACTCCAGCCACATTTGTGCTGGTACCCATTTTTTCCTCCAGTCAGCACCCGTTCTGAACTTCAGAAGATTCACTAGACACAAGCAGGTATTTGAATAGGGACAAGGGGTCAGGTGGAGAGGGATGTCAGTCACGTTGCATTATGGACTTACCTAGTTTCAGCTCTGGCCCACCAAGCCCCATTGCTATGTACTAAAAAGAAAACAAATCAAACATATGATATAAATTTTGTTTTAAAAGAATAAATTTGAATTTTTGTTTCCAATGGAACTGTTTTGTTTTCATTTTTATAGTCATGAAATTTCCTACCAGTTCTCTATTCATAAAAGAGAAGTAGGATAACCACAGAAGACCTGAATCTGGGCCCCAGCTTTTCAAGGCATTATATAAGCATTTCAAGATAGAATGTTAAGTCTAGATAAGGTGTGAATATCTGTAATTAAGGAGCTAACATGGGTGGCGGCCACTTCTACCTGCTTGGTAAAGACACACTTTTTCAACATTTATTTTTTTGTAATTTTCATACATTAAATTTCATCTATTTTTGAGGAGTATACAGTATTATGAGTTTTAACTCATGTCTAGTTTCATGTAACCATGATCACGATAAGAGCAGACAATTCTATCACTCCCAAAATTCCTTGTGTTGCCTCACCTGTCAAACTCTTTTCCAACCTCTAACCCCCAGCAGACACTTGTTTGTTTTCTGTCACTATTGTTTTATCTTTTCCAGAAAAGCAATCATTCAGTATGCAATTTTTTGAGATAGCTTGCTTCACTTAGAAGAATGCATCTGAAATTCATGTCTGTTGTTAGAATCAATGGTTTGATCCTGTTTAATGCTGAATAATATTCCATTGTATGAATTTACTATAGTTTGTTTAGCCTGTTGAAAGAAATTTGGTTTGTTTCCAGTTTGGGGATATTATAAATAATTCTGCTTAAATATTTTTGTACAGGCTTCTATGTAAATGTAAGTATTCACTTCTCTATGGTAAATATGTAGGAGTGGCCATATGGAATGTATATATTTCACTTCATAACAAATTGCCAAATCATTTCTGGAATGGCTATGCCGTAAGCAATATATCAAAGTCCCTGTGGTTCTACATCTTTGCCAGAACTTGATATGCTAATTTTGGGGCGGGGGTTAGGGGGGTGGGTTGTTACTATTTTTTTAACTTAGACATTGTATAATAGATATTTAGTAGTATGGATAGCGAATCAGCACACAAAAAGATGCTAAGCATTGTTGTCACAAAGAAAATGCAAATCAAGCTTTTTCAAAACTCTTATGAAAAGAGTATTATATTTTACACTAACGAGATAAGAAATACTTCTTTCTTGGAGGTAAATATTGAAGCAACGCTGGAAGTACAAGTCTCAACTAGATATGGTCTGTGGATGTAAGAAGAAAAAAAGAATAAATAAAGATTCCGGAAAAATGCTTGGTCCAAAAATAAGAAAATACACTCCATATGTCCTGAAAGTCACTTGCTGAGTATCTCTAATCTGTTGTTGTAAATCAAGTGTAGAATTGATTTTCCAATAATGGATTTTTGACAGTTGTTGAAAAAAGAAGAAAGGTATTACATTTGCAGTTGAAAAGTGTAATTTTTCTGTGCTGTCTGAAAATTCAATGGTCCTTTCACTACAGGAAACAATGTGTTACATGCAGATAAATAGAGGGAGACTGAATCGCTGGGCATCTGTCCTTCCAAAGGGTTCCATTAAATTGAGAGAGAGTTTCAGTGGTTTGTGTAAGTTCCAGAAGCTTGAAGTGAAATTATAGCCCTATACTTAAAATCCTGCCAGAAGATCTTGCCTCCTGCAAGTTGTCCTCTCCAACAAGTTCCAAGAACCTCTGTTCCCTTGGCTTTCTCCAGTTTCCTTCAGCACTTAACTGTGAAACTTTTCCTCCTACTTCTTCCTGAGACTTGAAGAACTCCTAAGTCCAGGCGTCCTGATGCCTGTCTTCTTTTGTGTCTCATCCTGCCTCCAACTCTCTCCAGACCTCAGCCCCAGCTTCTACCCAGGGATATTTCCCACTCTTTCAGCCAAGAAGGCTTCCTATGGTTGAAGGAGATATTTTCCTCTGTGTGGCCTCTGAAGCCTCCCATAGAGCTCCTCCAATTTTGCCATCCTACTCTGATGATTTTTTCACTTTTTGTCAGCCCTAAGGACACAGTTTTCTACTTTGAGTTTTGGCACTACTATTAGCTAAACTCTACAACTCATATGCTATCATATGCTAGTCTTGCTTGAGTTATTTTTCTTTTCCTCCAGATTGTATAAGTTTTCAATTTGTTTACTTCTAACTTTTTTCACACCTTCTCAGCTTTTCTTGTCCACTTCTATGCTGACATATACTACAGATTATTTCTTTAAAGTCATTTAAGTCCAATCCTATATTGAGGGCCCCACTGTTCTGTGATTGATTAGCATAATAAAAATGCTTATGTTTTCCATTTGGTTCTTTACAGGGCCATTTCTATGGCACATTGTATCAGGAGGGTACTTTGGAGTCAATTATTTTGGTCTATTCATTCTGAAAATAAGAGATAATATACTTTGAGAGGAAGGATGGCCTCAGAGAATTTATGACAAAAGCTTGGTATTTCAGGCACAGAATGATTTGAGTCCTTATTCTATTGTTGGCTCATGATAGGACCTCAAAAAAGCCATTTACATGGATGCTTATCTGTTAAGTGACTATAAACTGCCTTTAGGTTTCAGATGAAGAATAAATTGCTAAATCACTTTCCTAACACATTGTGTTCTGCAGCTCATCCATTGTCAGAAAACTGAGCCAAGAGGTAGGGAAATGGCTTTCTGGGTATCATTATGTATTCCTCATAGGTGAGTCACTTCTTTTAGGCAATAGAACTCATACATGGAACCTAGAAAAATTTTTTTACTTGATTCACAAATGAGTCAAATCTTTCAGGCAATGGAACTTACACATAAAAGCTCTTTTTTTTTAAAGTTTTATCTAAAACATGTCAGCCTTAACTTCAGGTTAGCATAATTTATGATGTTGCAGAGGTCAATTAATCAGCCTAGAGCCCACAAGCCAAAATAACTTTGTGTCTCCTTATAACACTGAGTAACACTGTAGTTAATGAACCAATGAGTTAACACCTATCTTGCTAATAGACTATAAGCTCTGTCAGAGCAGAGTTGGTGTTCTGTTGTGTTCATTATATATCTGTTAAATAGATTAAAAAGTGCACAAAAAGTTACTTTTTAATTAAACAGCCAAAATATGGTTTAAAAGTGAAACTGACATCAGGATTTTGTAGTGTCAGGATTCCAAGATATTGAGGAGTTGAACATTCAATTCTACTTGTCATGTGTTATTGCTATAGCTGACAACTACCATTTGGTGTGTGCAAGCAGCCACAGATTTTTAGAGGAGGTTGGTCTAATTTTTAGTAATAAGGAAGATTTCTTTTTTTGTTTGTTTTGCCAGTAGGGATGGGGGGGGTAAGTCTTCTAAGTGAAACTTATTCACTGGCCTACAAATGTTGAACCTGAGATATTTTCATAAAATTCTACTTATGTAGGTAAACTAGATTGGAGACCCACAGTTTAGTCCTCAATAAGAAATACCTATTGCCATCAACTTGGCTTCTGATCAGTCCTGTATGTGGAAGCACCTAATTTTTCCAATGTGTACTTGAGTGTATATAATAAAAAGTCTGCCTACTTCCAGACCTTTGTTGTTTTGTGCCACTGGAATGACACAAGATTCTAACTATAGTGATTGAGCTTTCTCTAGACATAGCTGAGGCTGTGTTAGGAGTGAATTATTAAGCCCAAGGATCAAAGCTAGACTTGTTTTAATCTCATTGCTATAATAATCACTGACTTGGCAACTCACGAAATAACCTCTTTGGTGGTAATCTGTAATGGCAATTCCAAAACTCTCTCAAGCACTCTTTCACCTTCCTCAAATGCCTTCCGTAGGTGGCTTGGTTTTTCTCTCTGATGGCCATCTTCACAATCAGTTTTGATAAATTCCAGCTCTCTGCTCTGAACCATCTAAACTGTAATCCTCAATTTAAAGATCAAAACTACTAAAACATTCTTCATATCCTGAACCTCAAACTCTAGTTACTTGAGGAAGCGTCATTCATCTTGAGATGGAAAGAATGAGTAAAATCGGAGAGGCAAAAGGAAGAATGATGGAGGGAGTGGAGTCCATATGTCTAAAGGAACAGCAATGAATGAAAGAGAGCCCAGCTCTTTTAAGGAGATGAAATACATTCGATATGGCAACATAATGATGGGGGTAGAATGTTTAATAAGGTAGGCAGTGCAGGGAAGTCTTGGAAGCCACACCAAGGAGTTTGGACTTTATCTCAAAGCTATTGAAGGATTTCCACCAGGGTTGTAACAAGATAAAATGTGTGGTTTTGGAAAAATTAGTCTGGCTTATGTATAGAGTAGGGATTTGAGGGGGATAAGACATGTGGCCTATAGGCCTACACGAAGATGTTGTAGAAATCTGGGAAAGACATGATGTTGGCCTGAACTTGAGTATGATGGTAGGAATCAAGAGAAACTGATGAACTGGAGAGGATTCAGGAGGGACAATCAGCAAGGTTTGTTGATAAATAGAATCAAAGGGTGAAAGAAACTTTTTAAGATTGATTTTTAGATATACAGGAAGGTGATTGATTTGATTTTAGACAGGTTTGAGGCAACTGTCAGAAATCCAAGTAGACATATCCAAAAGCATTTAAGTATCTGTCTGGCTATTATAGAATAAAGGTTTCAGTTAGAAATGTAGGTTGGGGATTTGTCTGTACATAGATGGTAATTGAAAACCAGGGGAGTAGATGAGATTGCTAATAGAGCCAACAGAATAGAGAGAGAAAGAAGAAGAATGTTTATGTCTTGGCCTTAGTTCTCAGAAAGTAGAGCCTCATGCAGAAGCTTCTGTGCTACTAATTTGTTAGGGTGTAGAATCTAATGGAAGCAGGAGATGTACGAGGGAAATAAGCCAAGCAAGAAAAAAGGACTAAAAGGCACTTGTTGTACCCAGTTGGTTGCTGCTTAATATCATATGGGACTACTTTTTAAGAAAACTGAACACAACATTGTATGAAGGAGAAGTCAAAAGAGAAGAAGGGTATATCAACCCGAAATCATGGCTCCCACCTCCCATTGGCCAAAGGTTTGCCCCAGGGATGTTGACTTTCCACTTTACCAACTCTCCAATATATACATCTCCACTTCTGAGTTGTCCTTGAACAAGTGAAAAGGTGATATCTTATGAGTCATTGACCATAGGGAAGCCCCATTTTGGGAAGCAAGAGGCACACGTGGGCATGAGGCAAGCCACTGCAGGTTGTACCCATATGAAGT
The DNA here is from genome assembly GCF_028749965.1 of Puma concolor. NCBI lineage: Eukaryota > Metazoa > Chordata > Mammalia > Carnivora > Felidae > Puma > Puma concolor. The sequence continues at coordinate 21,625,005 of NC_141677.1, forward strand.
CAGTAGGGATGCAGCTGGCCAAGCTCACCAAGTATTGGTCACTATAGCAGCATCAGGGCTAAAAAATGTATCCAAGGACTTCAGAGACAGGTGAAGTCAATAAGAGGTAAGCCCATTCATAAAAAGTGTCTATACACTAGGACAGAATGTAACAAACACTAATACTTAGGGGATGGGAAAAGGAAAAGTAGTAAGGGAAACCAAAAAGGCTAAGATGAACTGCTAGAAAGATGGAGATTAGGAAAGGGTTGAAAGTGGGGAGTGGCAAGCAAAGAGATAGGTTGCTACATTCCAATGAAATGAATGATTCCACAAGTTTTTGCACTGCTATATCATTGCTAATGATGCTCCCTCTCCTCCTCCTCCTCCTTCTTCTAATGTTTATTACTTTTGAGAGAGAGAGAGACAGAGGGTGAGTGGGGAGGGGCAGAGAGAGAGGGAGACATAGAATCTGAAGCAGGCTCCAGGCTCCGAGCTGTCAGCACAGAGCCTGACATGGGACTCGAATTCATGAACCACGAGATTATGACTTGAGCTGAAGTTAGATGTTTAACCAACTGAGACACAAAGGTGCCCCTTTTCTTCTTGTTGTTGTTGTTGTTGTTGTTGTTGTTGTTCTTCTTCTTCTTCTTCTTCTTCTTTTAAAATTTGAGATAGAGAGAGAGAGGGAGAGGGAGAGCGAGAGGGAGAGGGAGAGGGAGAGAGAATCTTCAGCAGACTCCATGCTTAGCATGGAGCCCAATGTGGGGCTGGATAGCATTACTCTAGGATCATAACCTGAGCCAAAATCAAGAGTTGGAAGCTCAACTGTCTGAGCCACCCAGGTGCCCTGATGTTGCTTCTTCTTAAAGTATCTCCCCCCCCCCCCCACTCAATCCCACTGCTGCCAAATCTAACCTTGTAGTTTTACTCATTTGGAAAGCAATGAATTACTTCTGCACTCAAAAATTCTTTTATTGTCCTTTTACATCCAAACCAGAGGTCATTTCCCCTCCTCAGCCCTCTCATGGCAGTAATGATACTTTTCCTTCTGAGCTATTTCTGCCTATGTCTATGTTGTAAACTCTTGGTTATCTCTTCCAATGCTGTGCCAGTTATAGAGGCCCTAGGGATACTTGTTGACTGTAAATTATTTGAAAGATGAAATAATCACTGAAAAGCTGTGCTTGGAGGTTAATTATCTAGCTAGTATTTCAAAGGATTATATTCCAAAATGAGAATTCCCTGAAGCCCAGACTCTAAGCAAGCAGTAAGTTGTCAGGCCAGGAAGTAAGAATGAACTGGGCTTTTCTCCCTTCATCTTCCTCTCTCTCACCTTTTGTCTGTCTCCTTTTGCCACCTGTCTACTCTTTCCTCACATAAACACACATTCCCCCATCATTTTCTTTCTTCATGGCTATCTGTCATTCTCTCTTCACTTCCTGTTCAGTCCACCTGTCCTTTCTCCTTCCCCTTTTCCCTCCCTAGTTTTTAAGTGTTTATTAAGCACCTATTATGTACAAGTGCTTAAAGGGAATAGAATTACTGCCCTCAAGGAAAGAAAGTCTAATTAAGTAAATGGAACATATACATCTTAGTACAATCTTTCAGTAAGTATCTGAAATATGGCTCTCTATTCTCACCGTTTCCATTTTCTCTTTTCCCTCACCTTGCCACCCTTATTCTTGCTTCCAATTTCCAACAACAGCAGTTCATTTTCCACTGGTCATTAAAGTGCACTATAGCTTTGGGTGAAGACTTCGGGTTCAACTACAAGCAGGCTTTAGTGTAAGGTCAGCTCTACAACCAGCCAGCAGAATAATTTTGGAAAAATGAGCATAATAGTATTTATTTCTTAGGACTATTGTTAGATTTACAGATAATGTAGGTAAAAAATGTACCTGGTTCAAAGGTACTACTCAATAGAAAGAACTATGGTAACACAATCATCATATTAGGTCTAGTATTATTGAGTCACATTCTACATTTTATACTTAAAAATCAGATTTGAAATTAACCCTTTATTGTTGTTAAAATTAGTTCACAAGTAAATTAAAGTTGTTCATGTATCTGGTAGAAGTAGAAGTGTGTAGGGAAGTTATCACACCCTGTGGGAACCAGCATAAGGGTATTTTGCCTGAAAATGGATGGGTGAGAAGCAATATCTCACCCTTTATCCCCCTAATCTCCTTCCCTTCCCCTTTCAATGACTAGGCAAAGTATGCTCTCTCAAATAAAAAAGGAGAGTCTGCTTTCTTTATGTTTAAACTTAGTTCCATGCTATAAATTTCTAACTCTGCCTAGGACTTTCATGGGCTGCTTTCTGTTAAGAAGATCCCATGAAAGGGTCAAGCTAATTTTTTTCCCAGAATTGTGTTTTTGGTATGCTGTTGGCATTGACAGTCCCTATGGTTACACACTCTGTTAGCCAGAGAACTTCCTGCAACCAACAGAGGAGTAGAGACCAGAATGGAGAAGGTGGCAGGGAATGCCCAGAAAGCAGTCTGGTCAGGAGAAAGTAATGGGGTAGGAATGATAGATGAAAGAATCCTTGTAAAACAGAGACAAGCAAAGGCTGGAAGAATAACAACCCAGCTGAAAAGGACTCTGGAAATAAAGGGAAAAAAGAAAGAATTTACCACAAAAATAACATAGGGAAAAATATAATACTTATTAATACAAAGTTAAATAACAATTAAATTGTTTTAAGTTCTTGAATTATTAAGTGGAGAAGAATTTAAGACATTTGGACATTGTGAATTTAAGACATTTGGAGTTATTTTACATCTCCAAATATTCTTTGCATTAAAATGTGGAAGTCAAACCTATCTGTTAATTTAGATTCTCCAACATCTCCAGCTTGAGACAACATGTCCTTCAGCTTTTTGGAACCATGAGATACTTTTAAGAATCTGATGAGAGTTATGGACCCTCCATCCTAGAAAAAAATGCACTTGTAAATAAAATATTATGCACATAATTTTATTCATTTATGGACATGGACATACTAATAGCTCTTCCTACATTCCAAAATTCTCTGATAAAGAGGCTGGAATAAAATACTTCACCTTCATTTGACTGATGACTTATCCAAAATAAGTCATTATTTTCATTAAAAAAATTACATTCTCAAATGGTAAACGTTGGGAAGGATATAAAATTATTACTTAGTTCCAAACTCTGGGAAAAAATTAAAATCTTCATCCTGTTTATGTTATAATACAAATTAAATGTAACATTAACAAGACTGTCAGATTAATTTACAACTTCTGCTTATGCGTTTTCTCTAGGGGCCTGAGTTATGTAAAGGAAAGAGAAAATTGTACATTTCAACTGATCCACTTTAGGTAGATTGCTTGTCTGATCAGGCACAAGGAGTCTTCAGAGAGAGGAGGCAGGGCAGAAAGAAAGTGGATCAGGGAGAAACTGCAAATTGGAAAGAGATTTACACATCTACTTTAGTATGGTGAATAAATGATGAGCACAAGAAGTTCAGAGAATTAACATCAGGAAATGGTCAATACACACAACTGACTTGATGTAAAGACATAAATCTTAAGACTCAAAAGTGAAATTTAAAGAACATTAACTGTTAAATGCAATGTGGTAACCTGTGTTGAATCCCAGAACAGAAGTAGTCCATCAGTGGAAAAGCTGGGGAAATCTGAATAAAGTCTATGATTTAATGAATAGTATTGTGCCAATGTTAATTTTTTAATTTTCATAAATATCATAGTTATGTAAGATGATGACATTAGGGGAAGTTGAGTACTATCTTTGCAACACTTATGTAAATATAAAAGTATTTCAAAATAAAAAGCTAAAAGTTTTTTTTTTTTTAATTTTTTTTTTCATCGTTTTTTATTTATTTTTGGGACAGAGAGAGACAGAGCATGAACGGGGGAGGGGCAGAGAGAGAGGGAGACACAGAATCGGAAACAGGCTCCAGGCTCCGAGCCATCAGCCCAGAGCCTGATGCGGGGCTCGAACTCACGGACCGCGAGATCGTGACCTGGCTGAAGTCGGACGCTTAACCGACTGCACCACCCAGGCGCCCCAAAAAGCTAAAAGTTTTTAAAAAGAATCTTGACTAGAGGGACTAAAATGAATCTTGAAAAAAATCATCAGATCCTCTAATATGATTTCAGAAAACCAAGTGCTGATACATCTCACTTTGAAAGAAATATTCCACTTGGTTGCTCAGTAAATCTACCCTCATGTTTCATCTTCCTTACTTTCATAGCCCTACTTTATATTTAACGTGGTCCCTCTGACCAGACTCCTTTTCATTCAGGAGGAAAGGAAAATTCCTGGTTGACCATGATTTAGCCTTTCATATTCTTGAATTAGCTCTTCTATTTCTTCGAGCAAAAAGATTCCTCTTTAACCTTCTCATAGACAAAATTAATCCAGCAATTTATCATTTCCATTCTGTTCAAACTTGCTTCAAAGTAACAATTTCTCCTAAAATCCTATCTATGCATAGTTTAATTGGGTGGAAAAATATCTAATGTGTACTACTAAATGTGTGTGAGCAGTAGGAAAGAAAATTCTGTTTTTCCAGTGTTTAAGCAATTATATTGGCTGGCTTAATAAAAAACAGATCTACTGAACATTTTTATGTAATCCAATAAAACAAATGTTTATAAAAGCCTTTGATGAGCCATGTGCTATGCAAAATGATGGGAAAACAAGGCTGAGCATGATGAAAACCTTGACTTCAAGGAGATTCCATTTTAGGAAAGATATAAACAGGGAAAGAAGTTATTTCAGTATATTAAATTCTATCAGAGAATATGTATAGGGTCTCATTGGATTGTGCAAGAAAGGCAATGGGACTCTGGCCAAATGCATGTTTAATCATTATTTTGCCTAATGTTAAACACCTATAAAACAAACTAAAGTGGTATCTTTCTCACAGCTTTTTTTTTTTTTTTTTTTTTTGGCAGACAGATGCTTTCTCCCTGCACACAAAGGAGCTCTTTAAGTTGTTTTACTCTAAATACAATACATCTATGACATGCCATTTTCTGCGAAACATATTGTTGCATTTTGGTCTAACACATTATTTTCCCAATGACTATCATCTGCCCTATGTTTGTCTAATGAACAAAAAGTGCAAGGCGACAAAATAAATAAACCTCTGCAAAACAATGAAAAGGCAACCATGCATCATTGATTGAGCAGAGGCAGAAAAGGAGCAAATAAAGAGAACATAGTGAGTTAGTTGCTTCTGAATACCCAGGAAAAAGTGTCTGTGTTTCTCAACAAGTCAAGAGCATTAACTGTGTCAACTAGTTGGAACCACTGAGGAAAAAAAAGTCAGCCAGATTTTAATACAAAAACATTATTCAGCTGTTTTCAGGTGCTACAACATTATACTGTCAATCAAGAAGCCAACGAAGCAGCTGTAATGATTTCAAAGGTGTCCACACACAGTAATTTCTCCTACCACTATCAAGAATTCAACCAAAGGTAATATTTTAATATCTAGAATTACTCTAAATATGACAGCCTGAACTAGCATAACAGAATAAGCCACCATAGCCTGGGTGACTTAAACAGAAATTTACTTCTCATGGTTCTGGAGGCTAAGAATGTGCTGGCAAGTGAAGCTTCATTCTGAGACCTCTTCTCTTGACTTGTAGGTGGCTACCTTCCTATTGTGTGCTTGCAGGGTCTCCTCTTTGTGAAGTGGGGGCAAGAGGCAAACACAAGAGTGTGTCTTTTTATAAGAAGAATTATTCTATTGAATCAAAGTCCTACCCTTATAATCTCATTTAACCTTAGTTTCTTCCTTAGAGGCACGTCTCCAAATACAGCCACACTGGAGGTTAAGGCCTCAGCATATGAATATGGAAGGACTCAAATATTCAGTTCATAACAACTCACAAAAGAAAGGGGAGTTTGGGGGTTGGAGGGAGAAGAATGCAAAAATTAAGTTGAAAAATATATAAAACTACAGGTTAAAAAGTTAGTTGCTGAATATACATCTAAAAGTAGTGTCAACTACAGCAGCATTTCTACAGATGTCAGTGCCTTAGGCATACCTTCCTGATTGTCAAAACAAATAGAGTGTCTAGGGAAACCAGCATATATCATACATGATAGGAGGTAATGTAGTGGTTGGATTAGGGCTAGAAAAAAGTCAGTGGATGCAAAGAAGGTGCTAGTAGGTGGATAATATTTCCTAGGAGAAAGTATTTAAAAATTTGAGAAATAATTACTTTCTAAACTTATATTTGAATTAAAACTTTTGATGACTTTCTGGAAGTAGCTTTGGAAGCACATTTCAAGGCATTAACAATTTTTTTTTACATTTATTTATTTTGAGAGAGAGAGAGAGTGCACAAGCAGGAAAGGGGCAGAGGGAGAGGGAGACACAGAATCCAAAGCAGGCTCCAGGCTCTGAGCTGCATGGGGCTCAAACCCAAAACTGTGAAATCATGACCTGAACTGAAGTCAGAGGGTTAACTGACTGAGCCACCCAGGCACCTCCATTTCAAGGCATTTTAAGAGGAACTATAGGATTGTGGTGTGTGTATGTGTGTGTGTGTGTGTGTGTGTGTGTGTGTGTGTGTATTCTCTAGTTTTATCCTGAATATGTAGAGTGCCCTAAGGTAAACATTTTAACCTCTCTGTGCCTAGACCTCCATATTCATATGTATAATGATAGTGATAAATATTTTCCATAACTTACCACATTGAGACATATAAGATATTAGTAAAAATTATTTTTTTTAATGTGGAGTTCTAGGGCCACCTGGGTGGTTCAGTTGGTTGAGCACCTGACTCTTGGTTTGGGTTCAGTTCATATCTCAGGGTTTGTGAGTTCGAACCCTGCATCAGGCTCTGTGGTGCTGCCAGTGCAGAGCCTACTTGGCATTCTCTTTCTCTCACTCTCTCTCTGCCCCTCATGCACTCTCTTTCTCTTATAATAAATAAATAAACTAAAAATAAATAAATAAGTAAATAAATAAATAATAACAAATAAGGAATTCCAAATTTAAAAAAAAATTAGAGAAGGACATCTAACACAAACACGATATAACTCATACATTTGGACAAAGCACTAAACATCACTAGTCATCAGATTCCTTAACTGTAAAACAAGGATGTTAAACTAAAATCTGATCTCTGAAATTTCGTTTCACTTAAGTCTCTATGTTTTTCACGTGATCAAACTGATAAGCATAAAAAGACTCCAGGGAATCTTTATTCTTAGATAAAACTGTACATATTTTCTTATTATTCTAACTTTAAAATGCTATTTTACTTTTGTGTACATTTATTTATTTTTTAATGTTTATTTTTGAGACAGAGAGAGAGAGAGAGAGAGAGTATGCAAATGGGGGAGGAGCAGAAAGAGAGGGAGACAGAGGATCTAGAAGCAGGCTCTACACCTGATGCAGGGCTCCAACTCATGAACTGTGAGACCATGACCCGAGCAAAGTGAAACACAACTGACTAAGCCACCCAGGCATCCCTTGTGCACATTTTAGACTTTGTAAAGCAACTTATCTCATTTTATATTTTTTCTCACTACACCCTGTGAGAATTTCAGGCCTCACTTTCCAAACGAAGTAACTTGTTTGAGTCCAGTGAATTTAAATGGCTTGCTGGAGGTTTTCTCAACTATGGTAGAGACTCAATCCACTAAATCCAAGTAAATTCTATTCTTCAGTCCATATAAATGCCATTTTCATGTGGGAAATAAAAAGTTATTCCTCAGTCAATTGTGTTAGTCCATAAACATTTATTAATTTTTTGAGGTCTAATTGACATATGACATTATATTAGTTTCAGGTGTACCACATAATGGTTATATATTGTAATGGTACACATTGGCATACATTGAAAAATGACTACAACAATAAATCCAGTTAACATCTATCTCCATTCATAATTGCAAAAAAAAATTTGTTTTCCCATAGGCATTGGATATTTATTATACATCTGTCTTGGATTTTGCAGTTATATTAATTAATCAGAGTCTCTGAAGCATCCCTCTCTATAAAGCAAATATGAATCTACAGACATGTTAGAAAAACTGAAATTTCACTCACTTACCTCTAATTTCTACCCCTTCCATATGTTGTGAGATAAAAGATGCCTTCTTTGACATTACTTAGAGTTTACCTACAAGCATGCATTGATTTAAAGCTGTGGCAAGAAGCAAATATAAAAGGGGAAGGTGTACCGTTACACATTTATTTTCTGTGTGTGGCTTCTTGGCTCTGACACATGGGACTGGCTACTTTGTGCTATGAGGCTAATGTAAAATGCCGGAGGGTAAAGATAAAGTCTTGGTTGCATTGGAAGCTATTAAAATAAGAGTTCCAAATAATGATGGTGGACGTGATGGAAGTTCTAATGAAATTGAGCAACTTCACAGATACGAATAATTAACTAAGGAGATTCCGTAACATGGTACTGTCTTGATGTGACAGAAGGATCACTTAACCTTTGCATGTTAGACCACTAGGAGTTGAAACATGCAGTGTACCAGTATAATTACTGTACAGTATTTCTACTGTTTGAGCTACCAGTAGCTGGGAGAGGTTTAGAAAGACAGATCCTAAACACTATTTCTCTTTATTATTCATAGAGAACTGAAAATACAGGAGCTTGGAGAAAAGGGTATAACTTGATGGCTAAGAGCACTGACTAGGGAGACACAATGATGTTCAAAATTATGGGCTCAGAATGGAGTTGGATTTAGAAAAGGAGAACTGAGTTTTAGACTCCAAGTTAATAAGGTGAGAAGAACAAAAGTTTTGTAGAGCCTAGACTAGGCAGTGGCTGTAGGGTTGACAGGAAAGAATGGCCTGAACTTGAGATAGGGATCACCATGAAGCTACATAATTAGGAATTCTCATACCTCCTCAATTAATCACTTATTAAAGTTTTTTGAAGATGACCACATTCTGTTCAAATATCTTCAGAGATCTAAAGCAAGATTTCTAGTGGGTTTTATTTCCAAGTCCTTTAGTCAAGACAATTACATTCTTATCTATGTTAATATGGCAACTTAAGTCAAAGGGGTGCCTCCTTGGAAGTCTTAGGGTCAGGGAATATTCCTAAAAATATATTCCATTTCTTGACCTGGGGACCCTTACCATTAAAATGAATTATTTGATTTCATTTATAGGAAGAAAAAAAACACATTTACTTTTCTGGAACAGAGCTGAGAATAATTTGTGTCAAATAATTCTTAGGCATGAGAGAAAATGTATGAAACTGACTTCATTAAAAAGCAAGATTATTATATTAGTATTCGGTCTTTATAATCATTAATTCATGGCAAAACTGGGAAGCAAAGATGAGGCAAGGAAAAAAACAACTGTTGGTGGCTGTTATGTTTGTTTCGTGTTTTTACAATACTGAACATGTGCTACACATCACTAGTTATGCTTACATAATATCAGTTTTTATAAGAAACATCTTATGTAATTATTAGCCATATTATATAGCCTTATGTCTACCATAGTAAGATATATATTCTGCTCCTAAGGCTATAAAATATTATTTTATGCTTTGAAAAAACACAAGTAATAATCAGGTTACAAATAAATTTTAATTTCCTTAGAATTCATAACTAATATTGATGATTTTTTGGATGTCCTCAAACTCCTTTGATAACAGAAACAATCTGATTAAGAGAACTCTACCCACATACAAAACATATATTTTTCTCTAAAAAACAACATTTAAATTTTGTTCTAGTGTGCTTAACACAGGTATAAATGATTTGGTATTTAACTTTAGTATTTAATCAGTACTTCAACTTATTGCTTTATTAACTAAAGTTATCAGAACTTCAATCTTTATTTGATATTATTTGGTTTTATTTTACTGTTTGGACTTACAACTGAAGATATTATAGTAATGTGTAATTATTGTACATATTGTACATATTACTATATGTACTTTGTTTTGTAATATATGTATTAAACTATTACTTTAAAAGCTTGATGAAATAACCAAGAGTGATAGAAACATTTAAGTATGCCATTCTTGGGGAAAGATCCTAAGAATAAGTGATCTAGGTAAATTTTGGAATAGCATTCCCTGGAGATAAGCAACCAGACTGTTAATGCCATGACCCAGGAAATGTCTAAAAATAATCCAAAATTGTGAATAGAGCTTCGACCACATCTTGGTTGGATTCTACCCCTGCAGAGGATGAGTAATAAGTTCTGGTTTTTATTTTACATTCCTTTAGGATATTCTCTAGGCATGAAAAACAAAAACCATGGGTAAATCTTATGTGATTTTGATTTTAGTTCTATTAATAGAATTTGGGACTTTCAGTGTTAAAAGTGAGAAAGTCCCTGAAAACTGGGTTGAGTTAGTCACTTCACCAATTGTCCTTGCCTCTTTTGCTTACCTAAAAAATGAATGCAATGCTCAGGCATGTAACTTTCATTTTGAGACTATAACAACAAATGCTTTATGCAGATAGAAGTGCAAATAGATAAAGGAAAAACCTGGGTCCCTAATACCATATCTGAGCAGCTATATTTGCTTTGAATTTCCTACTTCTGAATTAGATGAGAAAAACCAACCTGGTTTTGTTCAAGTCACTGTAGTAATATTTCCTGTCATGCAGCCAAATGTGTTCTCAACTCATGGATACATCCAGTTGAATCTGAAGATTCAGAGAAACTTTTTGAAAAAGATGATGATTACTCTGATTCTTCATCAATGAGCAACAAGTAATGAGGCTAAAAAAAGCTTTTAGCGTGTGGTCAAGCCAGAGTAGGCACTGAATAGAGGAACTAAAACTCCAGTAGGAAACTCATAGTCTCCTTGGCGTGAAGAAGCAGAGGACAAAGTGCAGGACAATTACAGCCATCAGAAAATAATGTATGTGAAGGAAGGTATGGTATATAATTCCAAAAGAAAAAAAAGCCAGAAAATGTTGAAGTCAGCCAGGAGAAAATGACGTAGAAATACAAGGAAACAGTTATTCAAATGACTGCTCACTCTTCACAAACAATAGAGACCAGAAGATAGTGGAACAAAATTGTTAAAGTGCTGAAATCTGTTAACTCATAAATCTACATAAATTGAAAATACCCTTCAAAACTAAAGGTATAATAAATATATTTTCAGATAAGGGAAGATAATTTATTACTTGGTGATCTACATTACAAGAAATGCTCAAGGAACTTCTTAGGGTGATGAGAAATGACATCAGAGCTTGAGGAAGAAATAAAGAGAATCTGAAATAATAAATATATTAGTAAATATAAAAAGTTATATCTCCTTCTATCTATTAAAATGAATGTCTGCTTTAAAAATAATACTCTTGGGGTACCTGGGTGGCTCAGTCAGTTGAGCATCCAACTTTGGCTCAGGTCAAAATCTTATAGTTCATAAGTTTGAGCCCCAGATCAGGCTTGCTGCTATCAGTGTGGAGCCCACTTCATATCCTCTGTCTCCCTCTCTCATTGCCCCTCCCCCACTTGCACTCTCCCTCTCTAAAAAATAAATAAAACATTTAAAAAATAAAAAATAAAATAAAAATAATACTCTTGAAGGATGTCTGGCTAGTTGGGGTTATGGGTTTGAGTCCTACATTGGGTGTAGAGATTACTTTAATAAATAAAATTTTAAAAAATAATACTCTTGTGTTGGAAGGTTTGAGTTTGTATGTGTAATAATGATGACTATGCTATGAAGGATGGAAAGTTGCAATAAACAGACCTATATAGGTACAAGGTTTCTACATTTTATATTAAATAATGTTAACTCTGAGCATACCGTAAAAATTTACTGTGTATATTTAAAGTTGTAACCAAAAAGTCAATAAATACAGAATAGAAATGAAATTAAAAAAATTCAACAAATCCCAAAGAAAGTAACAAAGGAGGAACAAAAAGAAACAAAACAGATGGGGAAATCAAAATGATAAAATCAAATAATAAAATATAAGATCTAAATGTAGCCACATGCAACCAAGGAAGATTGCAGCAGAGTAGGAGAACCCTTGGCTCATTTTGCCCCATGAATCCAAGTAGGTACCTATCAAATCATCCTAAATACCACAAAAATTGACCTGAATCCTGGCAGAACAAACACCACAAGTAAAGGTAGAAAAGAGGCCATATCTGAGAAGGTAGGAGGTGCGGAGGCACAGTTTGGGAGAGAAATGGATCATGGCCACTGCAGTGGAGAGGGAACCATAATTGCAGAGAAGGATGAGAGACAGACTAGCACACAGGAAAGATGAATCCTCATAGCAATTGGCTTGGAAGCAAGAAGGGCTGAATTTCATGAGTTCTTGAAACCAGTGGGGCTTAAAGCCTGGAGTTTTAAAGGTCAGAAGACTTGGCTCAAGGAGAGTCTGAAGGATTGAGGCTGTTCTTGGAAAGAAGGCAGGCAAATAGCTCATGGATTTACAGCTTGGAGACAGCTATCTGAAGAGCACCTAGGGCACACCAGGAAGAGGTTATTTGCTCTTCTTGGATCATCTTTTGGAGAGGCAGCATTCATGGAGAGACCCCTCTGGGAACAAATGAACTGGCTGGCATCATTTCCCTCCCTCACCCTTCAGCATAAGCACAGGGCTACCTGTGGGAACCAGGACAGTGCAGACACTTGCTACCTAACTTGCTTACACCAAGTCCCATCCCCCCAGATTCCAGTAAAACTGTCCCTTCCAGTCACTCTGGACTCAGTCTCAGTATGATGGGCCCCCTTCCCTAGAAAACCATTCCAAAACCCTGCAAATACCAAGACTCCCAACCCAAGAGTTCTTCTTCTTAAGGCCATTACCCTCAAGAACAGAAGATGTAGCTGACTTTCTGAAAACACAGAAGCAGGCACAAAGACTTAGACAAAATGAGAAGACAGAAGAATTTGTCCCAAAGGAAAGAACATGATAAGGCCACAGACAGAGATCTAAATGAAATAGCTATAAGTAATATGCCTGATAAAGAATTTAAAGTAATGATAATAAAGGTACTCCCTGGACTTGAGAAAAGAGTGGAATACATGACTGATAGCCTTAAAACAGAGAAAAAGAATAACATAGAAGAGATAAAGACTTCAATAAACAAAAGAAGAAATAAGCTTGATGGATTTAAACAGCGGGCTGAAAGAAACGGAGGAACAAATTAATGACCTAGAAAACAGAATAATGGGAAGTAATTAAGCTGAACAAAAGAGAGAAAAAAAGAATAGAGAATTATAATAGAAATGAGAAATAAGAATAGGCTTAAAGAACTCAGTGACTCTATCAAATATAATAACATTCGCATTGTAAGAATGAGAAAGAAGAAGAAAAAGTAAAAGAAGAAGGGGAAGAAGAAGGCGGGGGAGGAAGAGGAGGAGGAAGAGGAGGAGGAAGAGGAGGAGGAAGAAAAAGAAGAAGGGAGAAAAGGGGCAGAAAATTTATTTGAAGAAATAATAGCTGAAAACTTCCCTAATCTGGGGAAGGGTACAGATATCCAAATCCAGGAGGCTTAGAGAAACCCCAACAAAATCAACAAAAGCAGATCCACACCAAGACCTATTGTAACTAAAATGGCAAAATATAATGATACAGAAAAAAATCTTAAAAACAGCAATACAAAAGAAGACAGTTACATACAAGGGAAACCCCTAAAGCTACCAAGGCTTTTTCAACAGAAACTTTCCAAACCAGAAGGGAATGACATGATATATTCATGGTGCTGACTGGGAAAAATCTGCAGCCATAAGTACTCTATCCAGCAAGGCTATCATTTAGAATAGAAGGATGAAGAGTTTCCCAGACCACTAAGCCAGCCTACAAGAAAAACTAAAGGGCACTCTGTGAGTGAAAAGGAAAGGCCAAAATTGACAGTATGAAGTTAGGAAACACAAAAGCAGTAAAAATGAATATTTCTGTAAAAAAAATCAGTCAAAGAATTTAGAAAATAAAAGGATATAAAATATGATACCATATGCCTAAAATGTGGGGACAAAAGGAGTAAAGGATGAGTTCAAACTTAAATGACCATCAACTTAATATAAACTACTATATGAAGAAGAAGTTATATACAAACCCAATGGTAGCCACAAATCAAAAACCACTAATAAGTATATGAAGAACAAAAAGAAAGAAATCTAAACATATCACTAAAGAAAATAAGCAAACCACGAAAAAGACAAGAAAAGATCAGGCAAATCTTTAGGAACAACCACAAAACAAGTAACAAAATGGCAATAAATACATATCTATCAAGAATTAGTTGGAATGTAAATGTACTAAATGCTCCAATCAGAAGACATAAGGTGACTGAATGGATTAAAAAAAAAAAGAAACACAAAAAACAAGGCACATATTCTGCTACAGGAAACATTTCAGACCTAAAGATATATACAGATTGGAAGAAAGGGGATGGAGAAATATTTATTATGCAAATAGATGTCAAAAGAAAGCCAGGGTAGCAATAATTATATAAGACAAATTAGACTTTAAAACAAAAACTAAAACAAAAGACAATGAAGGACCCGATATAATAAAAAAGGGGCCAATCCAACAAGGAGATATAACAATAGTAAATATTTACATACCCAAAATTGAAGCACCCAAATACATACAATAATTAATAACAAACATAAAGGAACTAATCGATAATAATACAATAATAGTGGGAGACTTTAACGTACATCAATGGACAAATCATCTAAACAGAAAGTATACAAAGAAATAATGGTTTTGAATAACACAATGGATCAGATGGATTTAACAGATACATTCAGAACCCTCCATTTTAAAACAGCCAAATACACATTCCTTTCAAGTGCACATGGAACATTCTTCAGAATAGATCTCATACTAGGCCACAAAACAATGCCTGATGAATTCAAAAAGGTTGAAGTCATGCATTTTTCTGCACAATGCTGTGAAACTAGAAGGCACCACACACACACACACACACACACACACACATATCTGGAAGGAGTACAAACACATGGAGATTAAATAATATGCTACTAATCAATGAATGAGTCAACCAGGAAATAAAAGAAGAAATAAAAATGTACATGGAAATAAATAAACATGAACACACAATGGTTTAAAACCTTTGAGATGCAGCAAAAGCAATTCTAAGAGGGAAGTTTATAACAATATAGGCCTACTTGAGAAGCAAGAAAAATATCAAAAGAACAACTTAACCTTACATATAAGAAGCTAGAAAAAGAACAATAAACAAAATCTGAAACTAGCAGAAGGAAGGAAATAATAAAGATTAGATCAGAAATAAATGATACGGAAACTAAAAAAAAAAAAAAAAGAACAGATCAATGACACCAGGAGCTAGTTCTTTGAAAAAAATCAATAAAGTTGATAAACCTCTAGCCAAACTTATCAAGAAAAAAGGAGACTCAAATAAATAAAATTAAAAATGAGAGAGAAGAAATAGCAATAAATACCACAGAAATAAAAAAACATATCAGAACATTATGAAAAACTACATGCCAACAAATTAGACAACCTAGAAGAAAGGAATAAATCCCTAGAAATATATAACCTACCAAAACTGAAACAGGAAAAAATAGAAAATTTGAACAGACCATTTACCAGCAAAGAAATTGAATCAATAACAAAACAAAAAAAATCTCCCCAACAGAAAAGTCCAGGACCAGATGACTTCACAGGTAAATTCTACCAAACATTTAAGGAAGAGTTAATACCTATTCTTCTCAACTTATTCCAAAAAATAGAAATGAAAAAAATTTTCCAAATTCATTCTATGAGGCCATTATCATCCTGATAGCAAAATAACATAAAGACACCACAAAAAAGGACAACTACAGGCCAGTATCTCTGATGAACATAAATGCAAAAATCCTCAACAAAATACTAGTTAACCCAAATCAACAATACATTAGAAATCATTCACCACAATCAAGTGGGATTTATTCCTGGGTTGCAAGAGTGCTTCAATATTCACAAATCAATCTTATCTTATGGATATGAACCATATTGTCATGTCAATAGATGCAGAAAAAACATTTGACAAAGTACAACATCTATTCATGATAAAAACCCTCAACAAAGTACGTTTGGAAGGAACATACCTCAACATAATAAAAGCCATTAATGAAAAACTCACAGCTAACATTAACCTTAATGGTGAAAATCTGAGAGCTTTTCCCCTAAGGTCAAGAACAGGTCTGTACATTCTCACCACTTTTATTCAACATAGTACTGGAAGTCAGAGTCACAGCAATCAGACAACAAAAAGAAATAAAAGACCTCTAAACCAGTAAAGAAGAAGTAAAACTTTTACTATTTGTAGATGATATGATACTATATCTAGAAAACCTGAAAGAATCCACCAAAAATCTTCCAGAACTGAAAAACTAATTCAGTTAAGTCACAGGATACAAAATCAATGTACAAAATTCTGTTGCATTTCTATACACCAATAATGAAACAGCAGAAAGAGAAATTACTAAAATAATCCCATTTATAGTTGCACCAAAATAATAAGATACCTAGGAGTAAACCTAACAAAAGAGATAAAAAACCTGTACTCTGAAAACTATAAAACACTGATGAAAGAAATTGAAGACGACACAAAGAAATGGAAAGACATTCCATGCTCATGGATTGGAAGAATAAATATTGTTGAGATGCCTATACTACCGAAAGCAATCCACACATTTAGTGCAATCCCTATCAAAGTATTAAAAAACATTTTTCACAGAACTGAAACAATCCTAAAGTTTGTATGGAACCACAAAAGGCCCAGAATAGCCAAAGCAATCTTGAAAAAGAAAAGCAAAGCTGCAGGCATCACAATTCTAGACTTCAAGTTATACTACAAAGCTGTAGTAATCAAAGCAGTATGGTACTAGCACAAAAATAGATACGTAGATCAATGGAACAGAATAGAAAATCCAGAAATAAATCCACAGTTATATAATCAATTAATCTTTTACAAAGCAGGAAAGAATATCCAATGTGAAAAATACAGTCTCTTTAACAAATGTTGTTGAGAAAACTGGACAGCAACACACAAAGAAAGAAAGTGGACCACTTTCTTACACCATACACAAAAATAAATTCAAAATGGATTAAAGACCTAAATGTGAGATCTGAAATCATAAACATCTTTCAACAAAGCACAGATAGGAATTTCTGTGGCATTGACCATAGCAATTTTTTTCTAGACATTTCTTCTGAGGTGAGGAAAACAAAAGTAAAAATAAACTATTGGGACTACATCAAAATTAAAAGCTTCTGCACAGCAAAGGAACAACAAAACTAAAAGGCAACTACAGAATGGGAGAATATTATTTGCAAATGACCTATCTAATAGAGTCATTATCCAAAATATATAAAGAACATACAAAACTCAACACCCAAAAATCTCAAATAATTCAATTAAAAAATGGACAGAAGACACAAACTGACATTTCTATAAAGAAGACATCCAGTTGGCCAACAGGCCCAGGAAAATATGCTCATCAGCATCTATCATCAGGGAAATGCAAGTTAAAACTAATGAAATATCACCTCACACTTGTCAGAGTGGCTAAAATCAACAACACAAGAAACAGCAGATGTGGCAAGGATGTGGAGAAATAAGAACCTTCTTGCACTGTTGGTGGGAATGAAAACTGGTGCAGGCACTGTGGAAAACATTATGGAGATTACTCAAAAAGCTAAAAATAGAACTACCTTACAATCTAGCAATGACTCTACAGGGTATTTACTCAAAGAATACAAAAACACTAATTCAACAGGATACATGGACCCCTATGTTTATTGCAGCACTATTTACAATAGCCAAGATATGGAAGCAAAGTGCCCCTCAATTGATGAATGTATAAAGAAGAGATACACACACACACACACACACACACACACACACACACACACACACACTGGAATTTTTTTCAGCCATAAAAACGAATGAAATCTTGCCATTTGCAATGACATGGATGGAGCTAGAGAGTATAATGTTAAGTGAAGTGTCAGAGAAAGACAAATACCATATGATTTCACTCATAAGTGGAATTTAAAAACAAAACAATAAGCAAAGGCGGGAAAAGAGGGAGGGAGAGTGAGAGACAAACCAAGAATAGACTCTTAACTCTTGTTCTCTATAGAGAACAAACTGATGGTTACCAGAGGGGAGGGAATGGAGGGGATGGATAAAATAGGTGATGGGGATTAAGGAGTGCACTTGTGATGAGCTCTGGGTGATGTATGGAAGTGTTGAATCACTCTATTGTACACCTGTACAATATAACACTGTATTTTAACTAACTGGTATTGAAATAAAAATTAAAAAAATATTCTAACCATACTGATAGTTATAATAAATGTTAATTAATTAAGTGCCCCAATTACAAATTAGAGATAATCATAAAGGACTAACAGAAAAGGCCCAAATATTCGCTGTGTACAAGAATGAACTTTAAATATATGGACACAAATATGTTGAAAGTAAATGGATTGGCAAGGTGTACTCTACAGTGAGCTTAAGAAAGTTGGGGGTGGGGGGGCGCCTGGGTGGCGCAGTCGGTTAAGCGTCCGACTTCAGCCAGGTCACGATCTCGCGGTCCGTGAGTTCGAGCCCCGCGTTGGGCTCTGGGCTGATGGCTCAGAGCCTGGAGCCTGCTTCCGATTCTGTGTCTCCCTCTCTCTGCCCCTCCCCCGTTCATGCTCTGTCTCTCTCTGTCCCAAAAATAAATAAACATTGAAAAAAAAAATTAAAAAAAAAAAAAGAAAGTTGGGGGTGGGGATATCTTATATTAATATCAGATAAAATAAGACTTCAAGACAATACACAACCAGAGATAAAAAGGAACATTTCATAATGGTAAAAGTTTAATGCATAAGAAATAACAATTATAAGTATATGAAGCAAAAATTGATAGAATTAAAGGGACACCTAGCCAGTTTCATTGTCCTAGTTAGAGGACCCTTTCCCCCACCCTTTCCCCCAGCATCACCACCCTTTCCCCCAGCATTTGATAGAAGATCTAGGCAAAATTCAATAAAGACATAAATGATATGAATGATACTATCAACCACCTGGACTTAAATGATGTCCCTGAGAACTACAGAATACACACTATTTTCAAATGTACATGGTATGTTCACCAATAAAGGAAACAAATCATACAAAGTATATTTTCTGACCACAAAATAATTAAAGAAGAAATCAGTAAATGTAAGACATCTAAAATTTACTAGAGAGAGACCAGAAGAATATAAGACAAACTATTACAGAATGGACCAAAATGTTAAAATTTATGTCCAAATATTGTCACGTGTGAAATGTTTATGAATATAATATAAAATGAATTATTAAAAAATGCCCAAACTCCAAGTATGGGTAATGATCAAAGCCAACAAAAGATATCTATTCCCAAATTAAATCTGGAGGGAAGAGAAACCAATGATTAAATAGATTAATTAGCACTTAGGGTAAAATGTATATTTCTAGAAAAGGTCAACAGAGTCCATTTCATTTAGAAGCTGTTGTAGAGTGTCTATACTGAGAAAAAGGAGCTTCACAAGTCTGGTTCCTATTCAGTTTGGGAGACACAGAGTACATCAATTCAACTCTGTATTTTAGTTTCCTGATTATTGTTATCAACCTTGGCTGTGGGCTCTTAGAAGGATGAATGATTTAACAATCTGAAACCATTTGGAGTTATTTGAGAAGATGGTTTTATGTCCTTAGAATAGAAGTACTCCTGGATGTTCAGTGGTTGCATTGTGTACTTTTCTTCTAGAGCCGAAGTTTGTGAGTACAATTCTTATCTGATCACATTCTCTTCTATCTGGTGGGTAGTGCATAAAGCTAACATTTTCTCTGAGAAGTCTAAAAAAAGGGAGAAACCCTAGGGATTAGAGGCACAGACTTTAATCATCTTCTGGCTGACAGGCTGTGAGTGATACTTTCCAAACTGGGCAAGTAGGTGATGGTTAAATTCTCATGTCTAGAATGGGGTCCCTCCTCCCTGCTCAAGTGACCATGTTAGCCAGTTTTTGACCAAAGGTTACAGAGTACAGAATCCTGATCCAATAAACAATTGCATTGTTGTGGTACACAGTGCTATGTATAAAAATAAAGCCAAGTTTTCACCTTATTCTTTCTTGGAAAACTAACTTAAAAATACATAAGAGTGGTTTGAAATGATTATGATTGCTTAATGTACAACCATATGTGGATGAAATATATTAATAAGATTCAAGCAAGGTAACTGTTCAATTTGTGTAAAAACCTGTAATCAGAACTATCTGAATAGATCAAAACTTTTTATTCTCTATTTTCATAATACCATGTTCCTTTCATTTGTTGTAATTTTATAGCTGTTTGTGTGATTATTTGAATAACGTTTTCCTCCTCTACTAGACTTGAAGTTAAAAGGCTAGATGGCATGTTTGTTTTACTAACAATTATATTGCCAGAACTTAGCATAGTGACTGGCACAAGGTATGCATTCAGTAAGTATTTTTAATAGAAAAAAAAGAATGATGAGGTTGTATTCTTTCAGTCCTATCCATATTTCCTCATCTGTGTAATGCAGATAACAATACACCATTAGTGAGTGTTAAAAAGATTAAATTAGATAACATAAATTAATATTCTTTATAAATAGTAAATTGCTTTGCAAATAATATGCCATTGTATTATTTTTGTGATCCTTACTTCCTTTATTTCTCTCAATCTTGACAAAGAGTTTTTATTATTTCATTTCTTTCTCCACCCTCTCTCTTTTTCCTTTGCTGTCCTCCTCACTATATCCTTATCTTTTCCCTTTGAGTTCATTACCTCCCACTTAGGTCCTTCTTCTTGAAATGGATGATGATAATGGTGTTGATGATAACAACCACCACCACAGCTAAGAATATAGGATTGTGTAGTATTTTATCAGGATAATAGTGGGAATACTAGAGATGAAAGTACACATGATCATGGTTCCCAAAATATGTACAACTGTATTTATTTTTGTCCTTACAAGTCTTTCTCTATTCTATATTATTTAATACCCCCATCCTTCCTTTTTGAAAAAAAAAAATTGTAATAAGGCTGATGTTCCATCATTTTTGCACATCAAAAAGAAAAGGGTATTTTATAGCCATTCCTTTCTTCCTTTCAATTGTGTAAGACCTAAGTTTGAGACAGTTAGAGACCATCTTATTCACTCAAATCCAAACAACAGTAAGTCCTTGCAGAGTGTCTTTGGGTTCAACATTATGGTTCTTTTCTCAGTCTTCACATATCTATAGCCAGTTGGATGGTGAAGAAAACACTTATTGGTCCAATATATAAGTTATGTCCATTGGCTTAGTGCCATTTTTGTGGGGTTTAGATCAAGACAAAACTCTTACAGAGGTGGTTGTTTTATCCCGCATACACCAGGTTGCTTTATCCTGCATAACAAACGGCTTGCAAATTAGTGACTTAAAGCAACAACCACCATATTTGTTCAAGAATTCAGATGAGCAGTTCTTCTTTATCATGTGGAATCATCCAGGATCATTCCCTTGGCTACATTCAGCTGATGGATCAGTTGGAAGCTGTGTTCAATTGTAGCACTAAAATAGTTGGGGCTTTAATGTCCAAGATGCCTTCATTGACATATCTGGCCCTCAGTTGGGATAACTGGAACAGTTAGAGGTGGATGGACATCTCTCTCTCTTTCGATGATGTCCCCAGTAGGGTAGCTGGATATCTTTACATGGTAGTTCAGGGTTCTAAGGAGGAAGCAGGCACTCTTTTAAGGTCCAGCATTGGAAGTTATACAGCTTTGCTTCTACCAAATTCTATTTGCAAAAAACCAGTTACAGCGTCAGCCCAGAATCAAGCAGCAGAGACAGAGACTTCACTTCTTGACGGGTGAGTGGTAAGGCCTTCTTAGAAAAGACCATGTGGAATGGGAGATACAGTTATTACCGTCTTTGGAAACAAAATCTCCCTATACCAGGGAACATTTCCTATTAGTTCATTTTCTTTGAATAACTTTATGATCAATATCTTCAAGAAGAAAAGAATCCTAGCCTAACATGTCAACCAATCAATAATCCTTAAATTGTTAACCTCTGTAATTCACAAGTACTTACTGTAACAGGGCATATAGACTTTCAATAAGTTTTCTTAATAAGGATTTAAACAAGATCTGCAAATTGTATTAAGTTGCTAAGTCTTTAAAATATCTTTTAATCAGTAACAGGATTTTTTTAACCCTCTTTATTACTCGCCATTTATTTGTTAAAGAAACTGGTTCATTTACCTCACAGAATTTCTCCTATTCTGGACTTGGCTTATCGCTTCCTTGGGATGTTGTTTAGAATGTTCCTCTATCCTCTATATTTCCTGTAGAAGGGTAATGGATAGCTAAGTGAATTTAATTTTCTTGTACAAATACATCCATAGGTCATGCTGTATATTTTCAATCAAATCATGTCAGGAGACACATAGTGCCTGGTTGTCTTTTTTCTTGTGATTTAAAATTTATCAGTGGGTTCAGGTGCTGTCAGCCTAATCTTCCCAGGATAAAGTTTCCCATGAATTTTTCTCTTAATTGTTTTAGCAGTCAAAATGACTTATTTCATTAGGTGTTGCATGCTGATCATTTCCTGATTCTGTCATTCTGCATTTATTACCTGAAATTCTTCTATTAAGAACTTTTGTTCATTGACTATTTGGTTACACAGTTTGTATAGCAAGTGAAAAATAAATGCTTGTTTTATTTCCTTCTATTTTCCAGTTTTTAGAATAATGGTTTGGTGCCTTACCAACCTTTAAAAGTGAACAATGAGTTTTGTTTCATTTTGAACACATGAATTTTAATATTCTTGCTTTAATCCACTGGAGTTATTATTATTATTACTATTATTATTTTAGTGTCTGACCCAATTCTTTTTTTTTCTTTTTTTTAAATTTTCTTTTTTATTTTTTAAACTTACATCCAAATTAGTTAGAATATAGTGTAACAATGATTTCAGGAGTAGATTTCTTAGTGCCCCTTACCCATTTAGCCCTTCCCTCCTCCCACAACCCCTCCAGTAACCCTCAGTTTGTTCTCCATATTTATGAGTCTCTTCTGTTTTGTCCCCTTCCCTGTTTTTATATTATTTCTGTTTCCCTTCCCTTATGTTCATCTGTTTTGTCTCTTAAAGTCCTCATATGAGTGAAGTCATATGATTTTTGTCTTTGTCTGCGTGACTAATTTCACTTAGCATAATACCCTCCAGTTCCATTCATGTAGTTGCAAATGGCAAGATTTCATTCTTTTTGATTGCTGAGTAATACTCCATTGTGTGTGTGTGTGTGTGTATATATATATATATACACACACCACATCTTCTTTACCCATTCACCCAGTTCTTTATTCAAGTTTCATTTTTTTCAGTTTTTATTTAAATTCCAGTTAGTTAACATACAGTGTGATATTAGTTTCAGGTATACAATTATAGTGATTCAACACTTCCATACAATACCTGGTGCTCATCACAAGTGCACTCCTTAATCCCCATTGCCTATTTATATTTAACCCATCCCCACACCCTCCTTCCCTCTGGTAACTATCAATTTGTTTATTATAGTTCAGAATATACTTCTTGGTTTTCATCTCTCTTTTTTTCTTTTTATATTTTTTCTTTTGTCTTTAAGGATATATGCCCTAGGAATATACATTCAAATTACTAAATTTTGTAAATACTTGAAAGATTTCTTCTCTGTATGACTAGGCTACAATTCAACATACAGGTAGTCTTATTCATTTCATTTTTTTAAATTTATTTATTAATTTTTGGAGGATTTTCTTTGTTTTTTAGATCACTTTTACCTAGGTGAATTACATATACCTTGTTTATATGACTATCTTTATCAAACAACTTGAAATATAATTCACATAACATACACTTCACCCATTTAAAGTATAAAATAAAATGCTTCTTAGTGTGTTCATAGTGTTGTCCAACCATCACCACAATCTAAGTTGAGATCATTTTTGTTTACCCAAAAAGAAAGCCTGTATTCATTAGCAGCCACTCCCCATTCCCTACCTCCTCCAGGCCCTCAAACCCTAGACAATCACTAGTCTACTGACCATTTCTATAGATTTGCCTATTCAGGACATTTCATATAAATAGAATCATACAATATGTGGTCTTTTATGACTCATTTCTTTCATTTAGTGTAATGTTTTCAAGATTTATCCATCCATGTTGTAGTGTCTATCAGTACTCATTCCTTCTTATTGATGTATAATATTCTATTATGTGGATATTCCATTAAATGAATTCTATTTATCCATTCATCAGTTGATGGGGACATTTTACTTGTTTCTACTTTTTGGCTACTATGAACATTTGCGTAGTACAATTTTTTTGCATGGACATATGTTTTCATTTATCTTGGGTATACACCTAGGAGTGGAATATGTGTATATTTTAAAGGCACATATCTTTCTTATTAAAGAGTAGTGATGCTATCATTTGTCATATTGTACCAGACCTAAAAATACTAAAGAGTTATATACCACCTCATAATAGTTCAGAAAAAAAATCTTAGAGAAGTTGTTCCCTTTTTCTCTTTTTTAGTAGATGCCCAAAGGAAAGGATTTACCTCACAAAAGAATAGAGGAAAGAAAACACAAGTTTCAGTTATATCATCATGCCTCCACAGTTTCCTGCTGGCATTTCATAACTACCTCCACTCAGGTTTTTTTAAAAATATTTTTAAATATTTAGGGGCGCCTGGGTGGCGCAGTCGGTTAAGCGTCCGACTTCAGCCAGGTCACGATCTCGCGGTCCGTGAGTTCGAGCCCCGCGTCGGGCTCTGGGCTGATGGCTCGGAGCCTGGAGCCTGCTTCCGATTCTGTGTCTCCCTCTCTCTCTGCCCCTCCCCCGTTCATGCTCTGTCTCTCTCTGTCCCAAAAATAAATAAAAACGTGGAAAAAAAATAAAAAAAAATGTGTATTTATTTTTGAGAGAAGAGAAAGAGACAGAATGCAAATGGGGGAGGAACAGAGAGAGAGGGAGAATCCAAAGCACGCTCCAGGCTCTGAGCTGTCAGCACAGAGCTCGATGTGGGGCTTGAACCCACGAACTGTGAGTTCATGACCTGAGCCGAAGTTGGACACTTAACTGACTAAGCCACCCAGGTGCCCCTCACCTCAGGTTTTG
This sequence comes from Puma concolor, assembly GCF_028749965.1. Classification (NCBI taxonomy): domain Eukaryota; kingdom Metazoa; phylum Chordata; class Mammalia; order Carnivora; family Felidae; genus Puma; species Puma concolor. The sequence continues at coordinate 21,650,125 of NC_141677.1, forward strand.
ATGTGATTTTATCTTTCTACTCCAAACTCAGAAATATCTTTCTAGATTTCATTTGTCTATGTCTTGTTTGACCCAAACTATCAAAGAGTACTTACTGCAATAAGTAGGGGAGATGGAAAATCATGCAGTGGAAAAGTCATTTGGTTATAAGCCAGAGATCTGGCTTCAAATCACAGTTCTCCAACTCAGTAACAGGGTGACCCAGAGCAAATGACTTGGTTTTTCTGTTCCCAGATTCCTTTTCTATAAAAAAGAAGAAAATAAACAACAAAGACCTTGTAAATCTTGTGACAATTGAATTTAAATGTCATAAAGTACATAGCAGAATGCCTTGCATGTTCTATGTACCTGACACATACTGGTCATGATTATTTTTTTTATTGCGTGATTTCAGTTTAAGAGTAAACAATATTAAGATTTACTGAAAAGAATTTAGCACTGAATTCTTATTTTATAGGCTACATAATTTATTACCACTAACTCAACAGAGGTTTAGAATTGGCACGATAATGGGTTGTGCACTTGGTTGCCTTAACAAATTGAGAGAAAGTTGTAAATGTTCTACTTTCAGCAATTTGTTTTTCTTTCTTTCTTGTATTTACCAAAATAAAAATCTTGAAACACTCAAGGAGACAAATGAGAAGAAGGTATCCTTGAAAGTGACTGCAGATAAGACTGGGACACAGAGTTTCCTCATTAGTTAAAATGTAAATACCCTCATTTAGCTTTTTCCATTGAGACTTCAATCTCTTCTAGTAATAGTATCTCCTATGCCTGTTACCTTTAGGAGAAATAAAATTAATTTCTCCAGGTTGAGTTCCTATTAATATCATCATAATAGGTCCCAGTGTTCAATCATTGACTCTAAGTCAGTTGGTCATGACCCAGCCCCATTTGTTTCATATTATAATTATGTTTGCCAAGTTAAGTTTAATCATAAATCTTCCCAAATGTCCAAAGGTCTACATTATGCTCACAAATTTATTAAGAATTGGAATGCAAATTTAAGCTTAGAATAATTTTAGATTATATTTTCATTTATTCTATTTGACATCATGTACTACAGAGCTGGCAATAAGCCAAAACATATTTCATAAATCTGACAAAATCATTGTTTTCCCTAATTGCTCTCTAGTTGACATTTCCTTGTTTGCTAATGGAAAATAGCAAAGTTTTCTGAAATAAAAATTACTCCATAGCAAAAAACTTTTCTGAGATCTTATCATCAGTATTGTTTTTATAATTACAAGTGTAAATAAATTTATAATGCCCTTAATTGGGGTCCACTGAAAGAATCATTTTTTATCTCCTACAAATAAATTTTCTGATGTAAAAAGTAACATTTGGCTAGATCAAAATGCATAATTTTTGATATATAAGCAGCATACAATAAATGTGCATACTTGAATATAATTTCATACAGTTTGACATATGTATGTATATATACCATGAAACCATCAAAACAATAAAAATAATAATAATTCCCAATAATTTCCTCATGCTCCTTTGAAATCCCTCCCTTCCAGTCCTTTCCCCACTTTCCCACTGCCCCATCCCTTGGCCACCACTAAATGCTTTCTGTTATTATAAATTTGTTTATAATATAAGTATGTTATATAAATAAATCAGTAGGTACTCTTTTTGTCTGTTTCCTTTCACTCAGAAAATTAATTTGAGATTCACCCCTGTTGTGATATATCACAGTTTCTATCTCTTCACCTGTTCATGAATATTTGGGTTATTTTCAGTTTGGGCTATTACAAAAAATGCTGCTCTGAACATTTGTCACAAATCTTTATATGGTCAAATACCTTTGTTCCTCTTTGGTAAATAGGAGGAGTAAAGTGTCCAAATCATATGTTACATGCATGGTTAACTTTTTAAGAAAGTGCCCTGCCCCCCTATTTTTCAAAATTGTATCATTTCACATTCCCATCAACAGTGTATCGGAGTTCCAGGGCATCCACATACTTGTAACACTTAGTACAATCAGTCTTTTTTAATTTTAGCCATTGTCACAGGGGTGTAGTGGTAACTCCCTGTGGTTTGAATTTGCATTTCCCTAGCAATTCATGATGTTGAGCATCTTTTTCAGTGCTTATTTCACATCTGTGTGTCTTTTTTTCCTTGTTGGTTTTCTTACTATTGAGTTTTGAGAATTATTTATATATTCCGGATAGGATATAAGTCTTTTATCAGGCATATGCATTTAAAATGTTTGTCCCCAGTATGTGGCTTTCTTTTCATTTGCCAAAAGTGCCTTTGAAATTTTGAAGTTTACATTTTGATGAAACTCCATTTTTACAGATTGTCCTTTTGTTGTTCTTTTGAAGAAATGTTTGCCTTACATGAGATCACAAAGATTTTCTCTAATACCATATTCCAGAAGTATTATATTTTCAGGTTTTACATTTAAATTGATAATCCATTATTTAAATTTTGTATATAATGAAAAGTATAGATTGAAGTTCCCTTGTTGGGCAGGGTAGATATAAACTTCTAATTTTTCCAGTACCATTTGTTAAAAAAATATCTTTTCTCCACTGAATTACTTTTGAACCATTAGCTAAAATGAGTTCCCCCAATATATGCGGATAAACTTCTGACAGAAAGTGAAATGTTGCTTCCCAGCCAATCTTTTAGCTCATAAAGTTTTTCCCATTTGTTCCTCTTTTCCCTAAGTAAATACAAGTTATTTCTATTCTATCCCTAGTCATGATACAATGATAGATATTCTTCCTGGTTGAGAGTGAGAAGAAGCATCAATCTATTTATTGTGGCCTTGAATTCCATTCCCTTTTAGTATAGTTTGTTGTTTTATTTTATTATTTGTCTTTATACATGTAACAGTTTGGTGAATGTTGCCACTATATATATATTATATATATATATATTATATATAATATATATATATTATATATATATTTATATATATTATAAATTATTTTATATATGTATTATATATAATTTATTTAAATAATATATATTATATTTATTTATTTATATGATTATAACTGAGACACTGAGTCTGCTATTCAGTGTCAGCAAGACACAAACCGAGGCATCAAAAGCCCTCTTGTGCATGGGTGGCATTACTTCAGAAAAATAAGGCTGATATGTCAGGAGGGCACACATTTCACAAGCCTTTTTACACATCATTCCTCCCTTATTAGGACAATATCAAAACATGCATAGAATTGAAAGTCTGTAGACAGAGAACTAGGAAGGAAGGTGCAAAAGAGAAAGACAAAGGCAATAAAAAGGGGGCAAGAGTAGGATGTGCCTATTCCTAGAGGATGTGCTCCTATAGTTTCTATTCCTACAGAATCAGCAATACCCAATAATGTATGTATATATTCAACCTTTTTTACAAGACAAGGACAAAATCATGGCGCTCCTGTAAAACACCACTCAGAATACTCATGTTCATACACACAAACACACCAGACTGAGTTTCTGAAACAAATACTTAGCTTTAACTTACCAGAAACCTGTTGAGTCATTTAAAATAAAATTTTAATAATGGCACTGAATTGGCAACTAACTGTGGTTTCTCAGGGTGTTTGTCATACTCCTATAACTAACTCATAATTTAAAAATATTTTTCTCCCTACATTTGAATGCCTACTTGATGAGTGATAAAGAAATAGAAAACCCAACAGGTGAAACAAATTAAATAATTTCTTTAATTCTGATTAAGGCTGCTAAATGCCTGGTGGAAGAGGAGACTTCATATAAATAATACAAATAATCCTTTCCTAGGTCATCTGCATGAGTCATATTGGCTGTACTTATAAATTCAGCCCCAAGTAACTGATTGTCATTTTTCTTGTCTGTTGTTTTCATTATCCAAGGTATTTTTGCTCTTTAGCACAAAATGTTGAGAGTTGGTGTCAGAATAATAACACTTGCATTATCATTAAAAAGCAATAATTATAATGAATTGGCCTACTATTCTTAAGTTTTGGTCAGGTGATAGGTGATTGGGATAATAATATATGAAATTTGTGTTTGGTAAAATTTGGTGAGCAAATGTCCATAATTTTCCTGCTAAGGAAAACACGTAAATAAGAAGAGCATAAAAACAGATTATAGTTGCAGCCAAAGGGTTTCCTGATAGACTAGAACAAAAGTAAACAATATATTTCCATTGTCATTAGTGTTTCATAAAATACCACTAAGTTGTCCTTGGCTTTATACAGTTTTTTTGTGTGTTTTTAAACTTTGGTTACATCAAAAACTCAAATCAATTTATTCTTACCCATAATTACATCTGAGTCACTAGATAATAGAGAAATATTTAAAAAATAGGGACAACTCTATTGGGATCCTTTATATTTAATTATATAACAACTATTAAATAAAAATTCACAGGTCTTTAATCATATTTTAAAATATTAGCACTATACACTTTAGGACAAGTCAACTGTGCCCTTTTACGTTTTGATCCCAAGTAGGTCATCCCAAGGGCTTTGTCTGCATATGGCCAAACAGCCACCTGCTTGCACAAGACTTCATTTAGCTGGCTCCCTTAATGATCCAAGTAGGTCACTGCACAATTGATTTGTATGCAGCACATTCAGATAAATTGAATAAATTTTCCAGTTCCATTATGTTTGCCCATTTTCCAACTATAACAGCTCATGTATGTGTGCATAATTAAAAATTGAGTAATAGTAGTTTGGGACACACCCCAAACTTCAGTTTTTCTATGGATTAATATATGAGCTACCTTATATATTATTAACTAAATAATGTCTTGACTAAAAGAATGTAAAAAATGACAGACCTACCTCTCTGCTGTTTTGGGAGAGAAAACCCTTATCTATGGACATAAAGAAGAAATAGCCACAAATACTCACAGAATGCCTATCATTTACCAGGTAATGTTCTGCACACTTATTATATTCATTACATTCATTTTTGCACAACTACATGAAATGGATCCAGTTATTATCCTCATTTTATAGAGGTGGAAATTAACACCCAGAGAGGTTAGGTAACTTGCTCAAAGTCTCATAATTGTAATTGGCAGATCTGGAATTTGGATCCTAACAGTTTGACTGTACAGCTTGTACCCTTAGCCATTAGCCAATACTGTCTTTTCCTTTTACCTCCTTCTTATACTTGCCCTCTTGCTAAGTTTAAGCTTCACTCTTGTTTCCAGAGAGACATTTAACTACTGCTGTCCCCTTACCAGTGTGCCCTCTTGCATAAGGTTGGGGTAGGGATGGGTCAGAATATAATTGAGGTGAGAAGAAATAGGCTTAGTGATTAAAAATGATTTTTATGAATATAAAGAGATAATTGAAAAGTAAAATTTCAAAGAGTAGGAATAGCAAAAGTTTAGGAAAGTCAAAAATGGAAGTTGGTGATTAGTTTCTCCAAATAAGAGGAAACATTATCTCTCTGGATTTGAAAGAAAATAAAATGAGCAATTTAATGATCTATCTAAATCTCTGAGATAGCACAGAAGCCCTCATTAAGCAAATCTCTAAAAACACCAACTACTGGCAAATCATGTTCTAAATGTATTTCTGAAATCCCAAAAATGGCAGTTCAAGTGATAGTATCAGGGTGTAGGATTGACGGAGAGCAAGAACTACATAGTCTGTTAGCTTTGCAGTGGTGTGCTGATAAAGATTTAACAACCAGCTGGGAGGGAGCAGGGGATCCCTGATTTGTAGCACCATTTACTGATTTGCGTGGAATAAATGCTCCCACCATTACCAACTTCAAACTACCAACCTGACATCACTGAATACAGAGATTAAATAGATCTGCAACAGCACACTATTTTATGGTGTTTCTTCCACACAGATAAAATTGATGTCAATAACCTCAACAACATAAATAATAGTAAAATGTAGTAAAGTAGTTGTTTTGAGTATTTATAACCTTTGTTTATAATTTATTTGTATGTTTATATAACTTAATTTTTAATAATAACCAGGTTGCAAAATTCCTGAAAATTTAATAAACAGCTCTTCTGAGCTGATAGCACTCTACTGCCATCAAAAAAAAAAAAAATGTTTAGATGACTTTATAGGCCATAATGTCAAAAAATCAAAGTCAGCTAAGTTTCTTGAGCCTGATATTAAGTAACTAATTATAAGAAGGACATATCTCCAAGATGTCTTATTCTGGAGTCCAAAAGCAAGTTCTATATTCTAATCAGTCACTAAGAAGAAAAAATTCTAATCATTCACTAAGAAGAAAAAATATTTATTAATAATGTTCTTCTGGCAAGAACATACAACACGTAGCAGAAAACTATTTTCCAGAATTGCTTTAACTGAAACAACTCAGTGTTTAAAAATTTATAATCGCTAGAAAAGGGATATAGATTCACTGTCACAGTTAACTAGCTGATAACACACCACTGATTCTAAAAGAGACAAAATGTGACCATAGTACTGAAAAACTTGAATACTAGAGTTAGACAGCCTGGCTTTGAATCCTGGCTCTTGTATTTATCATCTGTGGACTTGAGCAAATATCTGCTTTGTGACTGTTCTATCATTTGTAAAATGAGAATCAGAATAATATCTACTTCAAAGTAGTGTTGTCAGGATTAAATAAGTTGATACATGTTAGTTCTGAGAACAATACCTGGCACAGAGTAAGTGCTCATTTAGTGACTGAGTATTGTTAAGGATAGGCAGTATGTCCTTTTAGTATTTTTTCTATTTCTTTTTTCCCCTAAATAATATAATCCTTTCGTTCATTTATTTTCTTTTTTTTTTTTTTTAATTTTTTTTTCAACGTTTATTTATTTTTGGGACAGAGAGAGACAGAGCATGAACGGGGGAGGGTCAGAGAGAGAGGGAGACACAGAATCGGAAACAGGCTCCAGGCTCCGAGCCATCAGCCCAGAGCCCGACGCGGGGCTCGAACTCACGGACCGCGAGATCGTGACCTGGCTGAAGTCGGACGCTTAACCGACTGCGCCACCCAGGCGCCCCACGTTCATTTATTTTCTTATAGCAGCAATAACAACTACCATTTATTGAGCACCTGTTTTTGCTAAGCCTTTTTTATATTGTGTGTGCATGTGGACATACGTGTGTGTGCATGAGTGTATTTGTGTGCAGTTGCTCATAATTTACAATCAAACTTAAGAAAGATGCATATTACCCTTTATATATAGGTAAGAAAAAAAATGAGATTTGGTGAGGTATCATGACTTTCACAGCTGACACAGCTAGTAAGTGGTAGAGAAAACATTTAAAGGATGTCAGTCATGTCAGATGAGGGTGCATTCTAATGAACTCAACTTGATTTTATCTGTAAAGACTAGGTCACATTCTGAAGTACTAGGGGTTAGGACTTAAACATATGAATTGGGGGGAGCACAATTCAACCCATAACAGTGCTTACTCCTATACTTATTTTCTCATAATGACAAATTTCTGGGTTTTTTAAAATCTATCTATGCTTTTTCTGAGCTTTCGTTTTAAAATGTATAGATTTGCAAAAAACAAAAGTGAAATTTTTAATCATTTACCTACATCTGGCATTTTCCAAATGAAATTTGCAGTTATTTACAAAATATGTGCAACAAAAAAGACAAACTCAATAAATAAAATAATAAATGTGAAGATAAAATAAGTAAAGAAATATAAATCTAAAAATTTCTTTTTAATTTTTAGGCTTATCTATTTTTTGGGGAGGAGAGAAAAGGAGTAGGGGAGGGGTAGAGAGAGGGAGTGAGAGAATCCCAAGCAGGCTCCACACGGTCAGCACAGGCTTGAACTCACGAATGGTGAGAAAGGGACCTGAGCCAAGATCAAGAGCCAGACATTTAACCTACTGAGCCACCCAGGTGCCCCAAATTACTTTTTGTTTTATATTCCATATATCCTGCACAATAAGTAGAGGTGAAGTACAATTATGAATTACAATTATTTAATATTTTAAAGCACTTTCACAATTTTAAAATAATATGTTTTTTTGTAGAATTTTGAAAAATACAAAAACCTATGTTTAATCCAACCACTATGAACATTTTGCTATGTATCATCCCAAGATATATTATATCCATAAATAGACAGTTATTTGAAATTTAGAAGTTAATGGTATATGTAATTTTATAGTCTATCTTTTTTATTTAAAAATATTGTGAGCATCACCGTATAGTTTATTAGTAGTATAACTTATTTAACCAATGTGATTTAAATTTTATTATAAATGAGTGGCCAAGGCATTGTAATTTTTAAAAGGAGTTTGACTAATTCTTGACTGTAAAATCAAGAATTAGATGTTCAAATTTACTTTTTAAAAAAGTTTATTAATTTATTATTTCAGAGAGAGAGAGAGAGAGAGAGAGAGAGAGAGAGCACACAAGCAGGGGAGGGGCAGGGAGAAAGAAGAGGAGACACAAAATCTGAACCAGACTCCAGGCTCTGAGCTGTCATCACAGAGCCCAACGTGGGGCTCAAACCCATGAACCATGAGCTCATGACCTGAGCTGAAGTCAGATGCTTAACTGACTGAACCACCCAGGCACTCTTAGATGTTAAAATTCACTTTTATCCACACGTCAAAGGCAGAACTAGATATAATTTAGCAAGACTCCATTGAAAAATGCAAATTATTAAATACAGAGTTTCAGTAGAATCTTAGCAAATGGACACCAATAATACTTGAACGAACTTCACTCCATTTAGTTCATTGACAGCTTTGAGGACATACATTGAGCAAAGTTACCTAGGCATATATCTTCAGTAACTTCTTTTTGATTTTGCAGTTTCATTCTTCTATTAGAACTATTCTTATGGACAAGACCCCAGCTATATTACTGTCAAAAAGAATAAAAGGTCTCAGATTTTACCTTGTTTATGGACTAATAAGGTAATCTTTTTCATGGAAGCTACTGTTTCAAGGATGCTGGCAGAAGATACAAGATTCCTGGGTCAGAGAAACAGGACTTCATTACTCATCACAAAGCAGTGGCAGGCTTCTTGTAGATTTGCTTTGGCTTCCCATGCCCTTCTAAGTCCCACAAAGAAAACTCAAGTGAGACTAAGTGGATACCATCATAAGCAGTGGTCTGCACTTGAGGAGAGGAACGCTAAGCTCAAGGAATTTACTACTTTTGTAGTAGGCAAAAGTAAACCTGCTCTTTGGGGAAAGACCACCTCGTCTCTCAAGGTTACCCGCTAAAATGCAAAACTGAGGAATGGCCTGGGGAAAATGCATCAGGGTCTCACATTCTTGGCATATCAAACCAGAAAGTACAGGAAACCTCATGGCCCATGATAGATTGCCCTCCCAACAATTTTTATTTTCCAGTCATAAACCCTACGTCACCAAATCTTGGTATTTATGAGACTGTTTTCTGCTCCTTAGTTTAAATTTTAGGTTTACTTCTCTATAGGCCTTTTAAAAAGAGACATTTCTAAAGTCTTCTGTAGCCATCTATCTATTATCTATCTAGATCTAGATAGTTTTTAAATAACTATGAGCACCTATTATGTCAGGAAGTGTGTTACAGGTTAAACTAATATTGTTCCTGATTCTCATTTCTGCTTCTTTCTCTCAAGAATTAGTAGACATACAGGGGCACCTGCATAGCTCAGTGGGTTGGGCATCTGACTTTGGCTCAGGTCATGATCTCATGATTTGTGAATTTGAGCTCTGCATTGGGCTCTCTGCTGTCAGCACACAGCATGCTTCAGATTTTCTGTCTCCCTCTCCCACCCAATCTCTATCTTAAAATAAATAAACTAATTAAAAAAATAAATATATGGGCACCTAGGTGGTTCAGTTGGTTAAGCATCTGACTCTTGATTTCTACTCAGGCCATAATCTCACAGCTTGTGGGATGAAGCCCCATTTCAGGCTCTGCACTGACAGAGCAAAGCCTGCTTGGGACTGTCTCTTTTTCTTTCTCTCTCCCTGTCTCTCTCTTTCTCTTAAAATAAATTAATAAACATTAAAAAAAGAATTAGTAGACATACAATATCATTGTTTTTCTTATGTTTCCAAAATATCTTATTTTTTAGTTTTATTCTTCATATATTTTCTTCCTCAAATTTGATCTTTTTTAATCAGATTAAATCTTTTTCATTTATGTGTTGCTAGCCTTTCACTGCATACTATTCCATGCTTTATTGGGAATCCATCATTGTAGCATAACAAAGCATCATAAATAAAATAAAACTATTTTCCACTCTAACCTCTTTTTTTTTTTTTCCTTCCCCTCCCCCATGGGTTCCTGTTAAGTTTCTCAGGATCCACATAAGAGTGAAACCATATGGACTGTTGAGAACTGAGAACAAACTAAGGGTTGATGGGGGGTGGGAGGGAGGAGAGGGTGGGTGATGGGTATTGAGAAGGGCACCTTTTGGGATGAGCACTGGGTGTTGTATGGAAACCAATTTGACAATAAATTTCATATATAAATTAAAAAATAAATAAAAAATAAAAAATAAAAAATAAAAAACATTAAAAAAAAACCTATTTTCCAATAGCATCTGCATAAGCAATTTTAACTTTTGCATTCTGCTTTTTGTGTCATGGTTACAACCTTCTACTTGAAATCTATATTCATCTGTGTTCTCCTCAGTCTTCCAATTTCTCTCTCCCAACTTGCAAGTCACCAAAACTATGTTCTAGGTTTCTTCTGGCTCCCTCAACCCTCCCATGTAAATCTGTACCTACAGAGAACAGTTGGTAGGTCTTATGCATTTTGGCAGGCTTGCTGATGCATCTTAGATGCTTACTCCAGAAAGGGAGCACACATTCCAAATACGATTCAATTTCAGCCTGTATATGTCTACCACACTCCTTCTCATTAAGGAGTTACAAACTACCCTATTTTTTTCTTCCTTCAAGGAGTGGTAACATGATTCCAAACATGGCCCTCCTCTTCTTGGTCTGTGAAGCAAGGAATGTCAAGTAATCTTAAGAATATACAAATTCACAATTAACTACACTGAATTTCTGATTTTTCTACTCTGTGGCAGGTTCTACACAATATTAATCTCTTGCCATTAGTTTTGATTTCCTTTTATCTCCTTGAATTTCTTTTCTTTCTGACTTGCATCATGATTATTTTTTTCATATTATTTAAGAAGGCTGATACATAAGCCAGTGTTGACAGGCATTCCTTGTTTTCCTATTTCTTTCTTACAGGAAAGCTAGCTTTCATGAATATGCTATATAAGAAAGCAAACACATCCTATCTCTTCCAGCAATCTAAACAGATCCACTAAATTTATGCTTATGGATCCCAATTTGAAATTTTCTCCTTCAAAGCTATTAGAGTAATGATATGATGGAACTGTTTTCTATAAATCAAAGGAACTCATACAAACATTGCCTTCATCTTGTGTGACCACTTTACTCCCCTCCCAGATAATTTCTGCTAAAATTTAAAAAATAACTAATTATTACAACTGCTTTTACCAGAATATCAAACTCATTTTTCCTTAGTAAACAAATAGTTATGGTACATGATATTTTCCACATAATGAATACTTATTGTGTTCCAGGTGCTTTATTTCATGTATTAAATCCTAGTATAGATAGCTGTTACAGTGTGTGTTATAAGTAAAAACTATAAAATTCTAAGGGCTTTCAAATATCAAAATGGTGAAGCTAAGAACCAACTCCAGGCAGTCAGATTCTAGATCCATGCTTTTAATCATTCATGCACACACACACACTCACACACACACACACACACACACACACACACACACTTAATTTTTATAATAACCCTGTAAGGCTAGTTATCCACAATTTAAAATTGAGGAGACTTAGGCAGAGAGAGGTTGAACAAATTTATGAGGGCCATCTCCCTATATGTAGTAGATCTCAGATTCCAACTTAAGTTTCACTGATCTCTTTCACAAACTGTCTCTTGTATAAATGTCCCTTATCCTAATTAAAGCTTGCCAAATAATAACAAATAATTATTGTGTCAGTTGTCTATTGACAAAATAATCCCATATAACAAATGACCACAAAATCTCAATGAATACATTTTAAAAATGTATGTATCTCAAATGTCCATATGGCTCCACTTACTTGGGCTGGACTTGCTTATGCATCTGTACTCAGTGGTAAGTCTTCTGATCCTGGCTAAGCTAACTTACATGTCTTGGAATTGGTTGGCTGTCAACTGGTTCAGGATAGTATTAATTGCAATGACAGAAGCAATTTAGCTCTTCTAGTCTGTCTTCTATGCTCTAATGGCTATGACAGAAGTTCAAGAAAAAGAGTGGAAATATGAGTTTCTTTTTCTTTTTTTTTTTTTTAATTTTTTTTTTCCAACGTTTATTTATTTTTGGGACAGAGAGAGACACAGCATGAACGGGTGAGGGGCAGAGAGAGAGGGAGACACAGAATCGGAAACAGGCTCCAGGCTCTGAGCCATCAACCCAGAGCCCGACGCGGGGCTCGAACTCACGGACCGTGAGATCGTGACCTGGCTGAAGTCGGACGCTTAACCGACTGCGCCACCCAGGCGCCCCTATGAGTTTCTTTTTCAAGCTTCCTCTTGTGTCACATCTGCTAATATGCTATTGCTCAAAGCAAGTCACTTGACTGGGTCCTGAATATTAGTGGGAGGACTGCAAGATTACAGGGTAAAGGGTGTGGATTCATGAGTGGCGAAGCATTGGGACCATAATACAATTAAACTACTATAGTCATTGTCATTGGGACTAAATAAGTCATAAAATTATACATTTAGTTGTAAGAGCTGATTACTAAATTGTCAGGAATTTTGTGAGCTTATTTTTAAACCAATAGCTTGAAATAAGCCCATAGTGAGAGTATACCACAAAACCTAATCAAACACTACAAATTAGGGTTTTGTAGAGTCAGTTTATCAGCATACCATTATATGTATCTCAAAACTTTGGGTCTAATGCTTCTCCTATGTATGTATCACTTCAAGTGATTATGTGATCAAGTTTCATTTCTATTTTACATCAAGGAAATAATATAGGCATTATGATCAGGTTGCTGTTTTGTTTTCTTTCCTTAGTTACCTTCTATGTATGCAAATAGCCTAAAATTAATGGTTCTAAAGATAGATCACTCATCATTTCTTGAGCAGGCACAGTAAGACTAGTAATTAAGTAAACATCATCAAGGAAATTACTTATGAGTCTAAAGATTCCCATTTGATAATTTTAAGGGTATTTTAATTCTCATTCATTCTATGTATTCAGCAAATCTACTATAGGTAATCCCAGGGGCAGCATCAGGTTATAGAATCTATGAATCTTTGTAGAAAATTGAAGCTATAATTTAGGCTGACCTAGAATCAGACATGGAATTCCTCCTATCACTCAAATGATTTGAGCATAGGTATATCTCTTTCACAAAAAATAAAATAAAAATTCATTCTATCACACAGATAAGTAAAAATGTTTCACCAACTGAAACCAATGAAGCTGGGAATGCAGAAAATGCAAATATTTATAACGTTTTAGCCAGTCCTCAAGTCTCTAGTTCCCACCACTGTCACCATCAAACAGAAAATAAACAGTTGCCAACAGGCTATGATTTAAGATATTATACAATACTTGAAGGAGTTAAAAATGATTATGTATTGATGTTTTTCTTTCCTCAATAGGTAAGGAAAATGTGAAGTGATTCTTCTTTCTCTGTGAAAATTCTAATTAATAAATTGTGAAACTGTACCCAATATTTATTTCTTATTAAAAAATGAAAACACTGGGAGCACCTGGGTGGCTCAGTCGGTTGAGCGTCTGACTTCTGCTCAGGTCATGATCTCATGGTTCATAGGTTCAAGCCCCATGCCGGTCTCTGTGCTGACAGCTCAGAACCTGGAACCTGCTTCAGATTCTGCATCTCCCTCTCTCTCTGCCCCTGTCCTGCTCATGATCTGTCTCTCTCTGTCTCTCAAAAATAAGTAAACATTAAGAAAAAAATGAAAAAAATTAAAACTCTGAATTTGAGTACATGCATATATGTTCTCTCTCTTTCCTTTTATGTCGAATGGAAAGGTAAAAACTATACCTAAATCCAAACTGTTTCATTTCAAATTCAAGCTCTGTGACTTTGAGCAAGTATTTAACTTCTTTATGTTCTTTTCTTCATCTGTAATGTGGATAAAAATAGTATTGACCTCATAGGGTCATTATAAGTATTAAACTAATTAATACAGGAACACCTGGGTGGCTCAGTCAGTTAAGCGTCTGACTTCAGCTCAGGGCATGATCTCATGGTTCTTGAGTTTGAGCCCTGCATTGGGCTCTGTGCTGACAGTTCAGAGCCTGGAGTCTGCTTTGGATTCTGTGTCTTCCTCTCCCTCTGCCCCTTCCCCGCTCATGCTCTGCTCTCTCTCTCTCTCTCTCTCTCTCAAAAATAAACATACACTAAAAACAAAAAAGAATTAATACATGTGTAGTACTTAGAACAGTGCCTATAAATTCTCAAAAAACTGTGTGTGCCATTATAATATGATACCCAAACCATTTCCATTCAAGTCAGTTTTTAAAAACTAATAATTTAACTCAAAAATTTTAATCATATGAATTGTCATTATTTAAGACATTGCCTTATTTCTCAAGAAGTTGTGTGTTACATCAGGACAGTTTAAGAGTGTGAAGATAAAGTCTAAGGAGGGCATGAGCAGCTCAGATTCAGGGTAAAGAAAAGCACCTCCTATTTCAGCTTTGAAAGCCATGTATATTAATCTATACAGAAGTGTGTATAATAAAGACCTTATGAAAGAAAACATGTGATGTCTTTATCACTTATAATTCTATATCCCTGAAATCATGGGATATAGAATAGGCCTAAAATGTGCTTAATAATTGTCATTACTTTAGATTTATTTTTATTAGGAAAAAACTTAGATGTATTAGAAATATTTTTATCTTTTAGGGGCGCCTGGGTGGCTCAATCGGTTGAGTGTCCGACTTCGGCTCAGGCCATGATCTCGCGGTCTGTGAGTTCAAGCCCCGCATCAGGCTCTGTGCTGACAGCTCAGAGCCTGGAGCCTGCTTTGGATTCTGTGTCTCCCTCTCTCTCTGTCCCTCCCCTGCTCATGCTCTGTCTCTCATTGTCTGTCAAAAATAGATAAACATTAAGAAAAGTTTAAAAAAAAGAAATATTTTTATCTTTTAATAACTATAACTTCACACTGAGATCAAAGAGAAAGTGTCAATTGTTATCTCCTGATGGCATATACCTGAAAAAGGCCCAGAAGACATATGAGAAAAGAGAAGAGTGAATGGTCCTAGTAGTGGAATATAACTTACTATAAAAGATGACTATACAATTTTATAATGTGTTAAGCAGAGATACAAAGACTATATTTTGTAAGCATGGAGCTTAGTTATATAGAATAGATAACTAGAAATCTCACATGTACAAAAACATATACATCTTAATTAAAAATCCACTGAGCTAAAAATTGGCAATTGAAAAGTTATATTCTATAAAATGATTTTATCATACAGTGCTTGTAGATAGAGCAAAATCTGTATACAACTAATGATGCTATTTATAAATCTCTTTAGGAAATCATGTGTGGTGCCAATATTATGCAGCATCTGTAAAACAGGTCCAATTTATTTCTCTAGGCAGTGATTTGAAGACATGGGTAGAGGATAAAATTATCGAGGTTATAAACATGGAAATTGCTATAGTTTTAATATAAATAGATATTCTTATGTGACATATTTTAATATCTTGTTATAGAATATAAATTTATTCTTATATTTATATTTAATTAAGATAAATATGACCAATATTTATATTATAGAAGATTAAAAAGTCTCAGACACTTTTAATATAACAGCACGGAATATATTGTTAGGAAACAATCTTATATAGCTTCAATTTTCATTTAAAAATGAAAACTTATGACACAAATGTGGAGGCTAAACAACATACTACTAAACAACCAAAGGGGCAATGAATAAATGAAAAAGGAAATAAAAAGTACACGGAGACAAACAAAAATAAAAACACAATTGTCCACAATCCTTGGGACACAGTGAAAGCAATTCTAAGAGAGAAATTTAAAGCAATACAGGTCTATCTCAAGAAATAAGAAAAACTAAAGTAAATAATCTAACCTTACACCTAAAGGAACTAGAAAAAGAAAGTCCAAGGTCAGCAGAAGAAAGGAAGTAACAAAGATCAGAGCAGAGATAAATAAAGTACAAGCTTAAAAAAAAAAAACAATAGAAAAGGTCAATGTAATAAATATCTGGTTCTTTGAAAAGATCTACAAAACTGATAAACCTTTTGCCAGACTCATCAAAAATAAAAACAAAAATAAGAAGAGAGAGAACCCAAATAAATAAAATCGGACATAAAAGTAACAACCAATAACACAGACAATCAATCATGAGACCACTACAAAAAAATTATATGCCGACAAATTAGACAACCTAGATGAAATAAATTCCTAGAAATGCACAATCTTCCAAACTGAATCAGAAAGAAATAGAAAATATGAACAAACCAATCACTAGTAATGAAATTGAATTGGTAATCAAAAAACTCCCAACAAACAAAAGTCCAGGTCTACCAAACACTTAAAGAGGAGTTAATACCTATTCTCCTCAAACTAATCCAAAAAAAAAGGAAAGCTTCCAAATACATTTCATGAGGCTACATTACAGTGATACCAAAATCAAAGATACTACAAAAAAACTATAGGCCAATATCCCTAACAAAAATAGATGCAAAAATCCTCAATAAAATATTAGCAAATCAAATACAATATTACAGTAAAGAGATCATTCACTATGATAAAGAGGGGTTTATTCTGGGGATGCACATACTTGCACATCAAAGTGATATATCACATCAACAGAACAAAGCACAAAAATCATAGCATCATCTCAATAGATGCAGGAAAAGCATCTGACAAAATTCAATATCCACTCATGATTAAAAACTTTCAACAAAGTGGGCTTACAGGGAACATACTTCAACATTATAAAGGACATATATGAAAAACCCACAACAAACATTATACTCAATGCTGAAAACTAGAAGCTTTTTCTTTAGGATTGGAAATAAAACAAGGATTTCTAATCGTACCAGTTTTATTCAACATAATACTGGAGGTCCTAGCCACAGAAATCAGACAAGAAAAATAAATAAAAGCCATCAAATTTAGTAAAGAAAAAGCTAAACTGTCACTATTTGCAGATGACATGATACTATACATAGAAAACCCTAAAGACTCCACCAAAAAACTATTAAAATAAATGAATTCAGTAAAGGTGTAGGATAATTAATACACAGAAATCAGTTGCATTTTCACACACTAATAACAGAGTAGCAGAAAGAGAAATCAGGAAAATAATTCCATTTATAACTGCACCCAAAAGAATAAAATACCAGGAATAAACTTAACCAAGGACGTATAAGAACTGTACTATAAAACATTGATGCTGAGAAACTTAACAGAAACCCATGGGGGAGGGGAAGGAAAAAAAAAAAAGAGGTTAGAGTGGAAGAGAGCCAAAGCATAAGAGACTCTTAAAAACTGAGAACAAACTGAGGGTTGATGGGGGTGGGAGGGAGGGGAGGGTGGGTGATGGGTATTGAGGAGGGCACCTTTTGGGATGAGCACTGGGTGTTGTATGGAACATATATTGAAAAAAAATTTAAAAAATACAAACAGAAGCAAACTTTTAACAAAATTTAAATCACTTCACAAAAAAAAACATTGATGAAAGAAGTTGAATATGATGGAAACAAATAGAGGTATACTCCATGCTCACAGATTGGGAAAACCAATATTGCTAAAATATCCATACTATCCAAAGCAATCTACAGACTCAATACAATCCCTATCAAAATACCAACATTTCCCACAGAACTAGGATAAATAATACTAAAATCTGTGTGGAAATATTTATTTATTTATTTTGAGAGAAAGAGAGAGAGAGTGAGCGAGAGAGGGAGGGGCAGAGACAGAGAGAGAGAGTGAGCGAGAGAGGGAGGGGCAGAGACAGAGAGAGAGAGACAGAGAGGGAGAGAGGGTGAGGGGGAGAGAGAGAGAGAGAGAGAGAGAGAGAGAGAGAGAGAGAGAATCCCAAGCAGATTCTGTGCTGACAGTTTGATGTGGGGCTCAAACTGACTGTGAGACCATGACCTGAGCCAAAATCAACAGTTGGACCTGTAACTGACTGACTCACCCAAGTACCCTGAAAAGACTGAGTATTTAATAAATGGTGCTGGGAAAACACAACAGCTACATGCAAAAGAATAAACCTGGACTTTTCTTATATGATACACAAAAATAAACTCAAAATGGTGTAAAGAAATAAATATGAGACCTGAAACCATAAAACTCCTAGAAGAAAACATAAGCAGTGATTTCTCTGACACTGGCCTTAGCAACATTTTTGTAGATATGCCTCCTTAGGCAAGGAAAAGAAAATAAAAAGTAAACCATTGGGAATACACCGAAATAGAGTTTTACACAGATTAGGAAACCATCAACAAAATTAAAAGGTAGCCTATTGAATGGGAGAACATATTTGCAAATGATGTATCTGATAATGGGTTAATAAATGAAATATGAAGACATTCTACAACTCAACACCCAAAAAAAACCCCACATAATAAAATTAAAAATGGGCAGAGAACCTAAATAGACATTTTTCCAAAGAAGACATGCAGATGGCAGACACATGAAAAGACATTCAGTGTCACAAATTTTGAGAAAAATGAAAATCAAAACCACAATGAGGAATTCCCTTACACCTGACAGAATGGCTAGAATTGAAAAGAAATAAGTATTGGTGAGGAAATGGAGAAAAAGGAACCCTTGTGCACTGATGGTGGGAATGTAAATTAGTGCATCACTGGAAATAGAAGCTGGAAAACAGTATGGAGATTCCTCAAAATATGTTCCTGTGTTAAGAATAGAGTTTTCATTTTCTGTGGGTAAAATACACAGTAGTGGAATCACTGGATCATATGGTAATTCTATTTTTAATTTCTTTGAGAAACCTCCATGCTGTTTTCCACAGTAGACGAACCAATTTACATTCCACCAACAGTACGTGAGAGTTCTTTTTCCTCCACATCCTCATCAACACTTGTTATTTCTTGTGTTTTTTATTTGAATCATTCTGATAGGTGTGAAGTAATATCTCACTGTGGTTTTGACTTGTATTTCCCTGATGATTAATGACATTAAGCATCTTTTCGTGTGTCTGTTGACCAAAGAAAATAAGACAACTCATTCAAAAAGATATATGCACCCTATGTATATTGAAGCATTATTTATAATAGCCAAGATGTGGAAGCAACCCAGGTATTCATCAATAGATGAATAAATAAGATGTGAAATATACATATATACCATGGTATATTAGTCAACTATAGAAAAGAATGGCATCTTGCCATTAATGACAATATGGATGGATCTAAAGGGCATTTTACTAAGTGAAATAAGTCAGACATAGTAATACAAATACCATGTTTCACTTATATGTGGAACTCAAAAAATAAAAACAAACAAAAAGCAGAAACAACCCCATAAATACAGAGAACAATGTGATGGTTGCCAGAGAGAAGAGGGGTGGGGGATGGGCAAAATGAGTGAAGGGGAGTGGAGGGTACAAGATTCTAGTTATGAAATGAAAAAATCACAGAGATGAAAGGCACAGCATAGGGAATAAAGTCAGTGGTATTGTAATAGTGTTGTTTGGTGACAGATGGTAGCTACCCCTTGTGATGAGCATAGCATAACATATAGACTTATCTAGTCACTATGTTGTACACTTGAATTGGTGTAACACTGTGTGCCAACCATATTTCAAGTTAAAATAAATGAAACTTATGGTATGATAGGTAATTGCTCAAAAGTTGAATCAATATTCAGAAGCTCAGATTCAAAGAACAGCACTGCCAGAACAACCTGAATGATCCTCAGAGACAAGACAAAATAATAAAGAATACTTTAAATATTAGCCTTTATAATAATATGGAGCTATTTTTAGTATACACAAGTACTTTTACTACTTTAAATGAAATTAAGATTGTCTATATAACTGGTTTTATTATTCATCATTTTTAAATGGCCTCTGCATATGTAGCACTCATCCTCCTGCTCATTAAAAGAACCCAGTCTGAAAGAATGTATAGCAGGTGTGTTGACACTGGACGGTTTAATCAAACAGGGTTTTTTTCTGATACAAGTACAGAAAAAGAAAAAAAATGTTTTTAGGGATAAGATGAATGCTTTCGTGGATCCCTGTACAGGTTAAAAGGGTTGACTCAGCAGTACTTTGAGTATAATGTAGAGCCTAGAGAAGCAACCTGATGGCACTTTAGTTTGTTGAACTTAACAGCACTCAGGACAAGTGTTTTATTCACATAGATTTCCCCTAGCTGAAATTAATTTCTCCCTTCTTTATGCTTGCACAGCACATTATTTCTTCCTCTTCTACAGAATTTACTATGTTTTACCTTATTCTAAGCTCTACTTTTTTTTCATGTAAAGCCTTGAAACATCAATACTTATAAATATGTTGAGAAACATTTTAAGGTTTTTCTTTTTCTCCCCTCCTTCTCCATATATTCTTCTCTTATAAATCAATACTCTAGAGTACATGCTTGCTACACAGAATGCCAACTATAGGTCAATTGATACTACTAGAAAACAAACCAGCAACATGGAAAATGAAAGCAGAGTGAATTAGGATGAAAGCACAACG
Organism: Puma concolor; assembly: GCF_028749965.1. Classification (NCBI taxonomy): domain Eukaryota; kingdom Metazoa; phylum Chordata; class Mammalia; order Carnivora; family Felidae; genus Puma; species Puma concolor. The sequence continues at coordinate 21,670,809 of NC_141677.1, forward strand.
CTATGTGTTATATATTTATTTAGTCGATATGCCGACATGCTAGAAAACTATTAATCTCTTCCCCTATAACCAAAAAATGTTTATAGCATATACCATGTTATGAAAAGCAAATTACTTGTATGAATAATTGTTTAATGAATAATTTGTATGAATAATTGTTCTCCTAAATGGCAGTGGACTATTATCTTCTCTTGGGTAAATTTAATCTCTGAATAAAGTCTTACACTTCTCTATTCCTAGTACTTAATGATATACAGATCAAAAGTACTAAAAATCTTGTTAAATTACATTACATTAATCAAAATTAATGGAGTTTACATCTGCTGATTCTAGTCTTTAAGCCAATAATGTGGCAAACCTCCTTTTTCTGCTCAGTATCTATAGGCTATTACCTTTCAAAATAAAACGTTTTTAACTGACTTAGCATTAGCTGTCTTCTTTGTAGCCCGGGGAGTTGAGGAACAGAGAGCAGATACATCTCGTCAAAAGGAAAAGGACAAAACTGAAATTTAAATTATCTTATAACCAGCTGTATAAACAACTCTACAAGTTTACCCTTTCAAATCATTTATAGGCCATTATCTGGATAAAGCCACTGAGGCCTTAGAAGTGATACAGAAAAGACAAGAACCTTGAAATTGAAACTTAATATATCCAAATTAAGTTTGCAACTGAGGTGGCAGAACAAAAAAAAATCCATCACAGGTGTTGACCTCTAAGTATTTTGCTGCTCATCTGTAAGAACGTGAGACCAGTAAGTGTGATTTGTACCATTTACTACTGTAGATTCACAGCCTCTTATGAAGACATGAGACAAAGTCATTATGAGCTGGTTTTAAGAAACTCTACCATGGTTTCAATAAGTATTTAAAAAAAGTATTTTAAAAGCACAAAACAGGACACCTGTGTGGCTCAGTTGGTTAACCATCTGACTCTTGATTTTGGCTCAGGTCATGATCTTGTGTTTGTGGGTTTGAGCATTCTCAGCCCCACTGAGTGCAGAGCCTGGTTGGGATTCTCTCTCTCCCCCTTTCTCCCCTGCTCATGTGCACACTCTCTCTTTCTCAAAATAAATAGTAAAAACTTGGGGAAAAAGTATAAGACAAATTAGATATTTGATTTGTTGATGTGACACCAGACAAATTAGTTTAAATGAATACTGATGTATTTCTTAGGCAGTTGGTTGGGGTCACGTATAAAGACATGCTTAAGAGAGAGAAATAGGGGAGCTGAATAATGCAAGTCTATAATGATTATACTAAGTATCATATCTGTTTTTTTTTTTGTCTTCTTTTCCTCCTCTCCCATCTGATAAGGACATTTGGCTATTATGATATTTTTAAAAGGAAAAAAATGTCTAAAAATATCTAAAAAACTCATAGATGAAGACAGTGAAATTGTATGGAATAGAAACCAGTGCAACAGATTGTAGTGCGTGGCAAGAATGAAACTAATTGTACCTAATACATGTCTTAAAAGTTGAATTTTGGGGCGCCTGGGTGGCTTGGTTGGTTAAGCATCCGACTTCGGCTCAGGTCATGATCTCACGGCCTGTGAGTTCGAGCCCCGCGTCGGGCTCTGTGATGACCGCTCAGAGCCTGCAGCCTGTTTCAGATTCTGTGTCTCCCTCTCTCTCTGCCCCTCCCCTGTTCATGCTCTGTCTTTCTCTGGCTCAAAAACAAATAAACGTTGAAAAATAAAATTAAAAAAAAGTTGAATTTTGCCAGATGATAGTTTCAAATTTGATTTTGTATTTGTATCAGTCTGGTTCCTTGGATTATTAGGAAATTTTCTGTAGACTTACTGTGTGTGTAGTATTTCCATAGACATAGTCTGCCTTTGGCTATGTTTGATTAAGCATCCTGTATTCCTCAGTATTATGATGTCCTAAACAGTCAAACAACTATTTTAAGCTGAGAAAAATTTTTGTGGAGAAAAATAAATGCAATGTAGGACGTGCTATAATAAAAGAAGTGTCACATGAGAGATCAAAGAAATAATCTCCCTTATCATTATAGCATCATCAACTAAATCCTTATAAGGCTGTCAGGTTTGCTCTGTGAATATCTGAAATAAGGCTTCTTTATTGCATCTCATGGACTGTCAACACCTCCCACATCATGGAAGATTAGCCCATGATCTGTCCCATAAAATGTGTGAATCCACAGATACTTTGTGGTTATATGACACTTATAAATAGAAAATCTTATTATCAAGCTTCACAACATAACATGACTTAAAGGTCTGAAGGACCATAGAGTAATCAAGAGACTACATAAAATGTAGCTACATTCCAGTAGTTATTCCATTTTTGATGTTTTGCATAATTAGCTTTAATATCATCTGTGATTTGTAAAAATGAGACCTGTAGGCATTTCTTTCAACTTAGAAATATAAAACTTCAAGAAGGTTGTCATGAGGAATAATAAATGAAAGTTACTGTGAAGGACTTTTCAAATAGAAATAGCCATACAGTGTTAAATAATCAAAGATAATTTTTAATGTGAATGAGCTGACAATTTATGTAAAAGTGCTTATTTGTAATTAAACAGTTCAGATGAGTTGCTCTATTGTTATCAGGCCACCCAAATTAGTTCTGAGCATTAAATTTCAAGAGGGAAATATATAATTTTAGAGCTGTATTTAGAGGAAAACAAGGTCTTATCCTTTGAGGCAAGCTGTGGTATTTGGGAAAAGGTAGACTGGAGAATAGATGAATAGAAGAGATAGAATGTTTAAAATCATTTATATATGGCTGTCTTGTGAAGAAGAATTAACTGTTCTCTGTGTGTCCAAGATAACAGTGGGAGAAAAGTTTTGATTCCACATAATGCTGACTCTGGAGCTCTCTGTGGATAGAACAGGCTACCTCAAGAGGAAATAGATTTGTAGTTGCTAGACGTTCACAAAAAACTTGGCTTAAGTGCTGTGGAGAAGTTTCAAACATGAGAAAAGCAGTAGTAAAAATAAATCTTCCAATTTTTGAAGTATTTAATACCTTTATGAATATTATATAATCAACATGAACACATATTGGAACAACGAAGAGTCTCATTTATGTGTCCTAATGATGACACTTTTATTAAAAAGAACAGAAAGTGATACAGGCCAGCTCATTTTAAAGTGCTTTGCTGATATTATAGTTTTGATAAATTGAAGGTTTGTGGCAACCCTGCTTCAAGCATGTTTAACAACATCATAATTCCCACAGCATTTTTGCTCACTTCATGTCTCTGTCCCATTTTGGTAATTCTCAGAGTATTTCAAACGTTTTCATTATTATTATATTTTTATGGTGACCAAGATCAGTGATCTTTGATATTACTCTTGTATTTATTTCGGGGTGCCACAAACCATGCTTATATAAGAAGGCAAATTTAGTGAAAAAATGTTGTGTGTTATTACTGCTCCACTGACTGGCCATTCCCCCCGTATCTCTCCCTCTCCTTAAGACTACCTATTCTCCAGGCGTCTGGGTGGCTCAGTCAGTGGAGCGTCCGACTTCGGCTCAGGTCATGATCTCACAGTCTGTGAGTTCGAGCCCCATGTCAGGCTCTGTGCTGACAGCTCAGAGCCTGAAGCCAGCTTCAGATCCTGTGTTTCCTTCTCTCTCTGCCCCTCTCCGGCTCATGCTCTCTCTCTGTTAAAAATAAATACACTTTAAAAATTTTTTTAAAAAAAGACTACCTATTCTCTCAGACTCTTAAATATTAAAATTGGGTCATTTAATAACACTACAATGACCTGTAAGTGTTCAAGTGAAAGGAAGTGTTGTATGTCTCTCATTTTAAATCAAAAGCTAGAAATGATTAAGCTTAGTAAGTAAGGCATGTCAAAAGTTGAGATAGGCAAAAAGCTAGGCCTTTTGTGCCAGAGATAGCCAAGGTGTGAATGCAAAGAAAAAGTTCTTAAAGGAAATTAAAAATGCTACTCCAGTGAATACATGAATAAGAAAGTGAAACAGCCTTATTGTTTATATGGAGAAAGTTTCAGTGATCTGCATAACAGATCAAACCAGCTACAACATTCCTTTATATCAAAGCCTAATCAAGAACAAAGCCCTAACTCTCTTCAATTCTATGAAGACTGAGAGATGTGAGGAAGCTGCAGAAGAAAAGTCTGAAGCAAGCAGAAGTTGGTTCATGAGGTGTAAGAAATTAAGCTGTCTCCATAACATAAAAGTTTATGGTGAAAAAGCAAGTGCTGATATAGAAGTTGCAGCAAGTTATCTAGAAGATCTAGCTAAGATAATTAATGAAGGTGGCTACACTAAACAACAGATTTTAAATGTAACAAAGATTGAAAGATAAAACTACTTTCTACTGGAAGAAGAAGTCATCTAGGACTTTCATAGATATGCAAGTCAATGCCTGGTTTCAAAGGACAGGCTGACTTTCTTTTTAAGGGCTAACACAGCTGGTGACTTGAAGATGATGCCAATCTTCATTTGCCATTCTGAAAATCCTAGGGCCCTTAAGAATTATGTTAAATTTCCTCTGCTAGTGCTCTAGAAATGGTACAACAAAGCCTGGATGACAACATATCTGTTTATAGTACAGTTTACAGGGGCGCCTGGGTGGCTCAGTTGGTTGAGTGTCCAACTTAGGCTCAGGTCATGATCTCATGGTTCGTGAGTTCGAACCCCATGTCAGGCTCTGTGCTGACAGATCAGAGCCTGGAGCCTGCTTCAGATTCTGCGCCCTCCCCCTCTGCCCCCCCCCCCGCTTGTGCTCTCTCTCTCTGTCTTTCAAAAATGAATAAACATTAAAAAAATTATAGTATGGTTTACTGAATATTTTAAGCCCACTGTTGAGACCTACCGCCAGGAAAGAAGATTCCTTTAAAAATATTACTGTTCATTGGCAATGTACCTGGTCATCCAAGAGCTTTAATGGAGATGGAAAATGAGATTAAGGTTTTTTTCATGATTGCTAATATAACATCCAATCTGAAGCCCCTGGATCAGGGAGTAAAGTTGACTTTCAAGTCTTATTATTTAAGAAATCCATTTTGTAAGGCTATGACTACCATACATAGTGATTCCTTAGATGGCTCCGGACAATGTCCATGGAAAACCTTGTGGAAAGGATTTACCATTCTTGAAGTGTTCATTAAGAACACTTGTGATTCATGGAAAGAGGTCAAAATATCAATATTAACAGGAGTTGAAAGAAATTGATTCCACCTCTCATGGATGACTTTGAGGTGTCCAAGACACCTCCAAGGTGGAGGAAATATCTATAGATGTGGTGGAAATAGCAAGAGAACCAGAACTAGAAGGGGACCCTGAATTGCTTCAATATCATGACAAAACTTTAATGGATAAGTGTGGGAAATAAGTTTAAGAATTCTGTATGCTTGCACTAATGGGTTAACGAGGCTTCCAGTGAAAAGCTGCCACAGGGCAAAAGTGCCCAAGTCATTAAGTAAAACAAGGCTTAGGGAGGAAAGCCGCCTCCACAGGACTAAAGCCTCTGAGAACAGTTAGAGGTGGAAAGCTGCTATGGGGCAAAAGTGCCCAAGGCTAGCTAGTTAAAAAGGTGCCTTATTAGCCTTGAGGCAGCATCTTCCAGCAATCTTAAACTTTGGAGATAAGAGCTACTTGGCTGTATCACCCAAAGAGAAACACTGTCCATCTGGTGTCGGTGTCTGGTGCCAATATATCATTGCGCTTTAATTTCAACTTCTAACGCACTCGTTCCCCAAACCCTTTGCTTATTACACACACAAATTAATGGTCAATATCTTATTGTTTCCTTCTGCACATTCACTATGTATGTAAAACCTTGAGAGCTCAATAAATACAGAGACAAAACCTCTGTTTGGGGCTCTTGTCTCTTCCTGGACATTAGCCTCTCTCATATTCAATTTTGTATCCGCTCTCTTGCTGGAAAGAGACTCCAGACTCAAATTCTGGGACAGATAAAGTGTTGGTTTTATGAATGAGCAAAGAAAATGGTTTCTTGAGACAGAATCAACTGGTGAAGATGCTATGAAAGTTGTTGAAATGACAACAAAAGATTTAGAATATTGCATATATTTAGTTGATAAAGCAGCAGCAGGGTCTGAGAGGATTGACTCCAATTTTGAAAGAAGTTCTAATGTTGGGGAGTGCCTGAGAAGCTCAGTCAGTTAAGTGTCCAACACTGGCTCAGGTCATGATATCACCGCTTGTGAGTTTGAGCCCCGCATTGGGCTTTATGCTGACAGCTCAGAGCCTGGAGCTTGCTTCAGATTCTGTGCCTCCCTCTCTCTCTGTCCCTCCCTGGCTCACACTTGTTTCTGTCTCTCTCTCAAAAATAAAAATAAAAAAATAAAAAAATAAATAAACATTAAAAATTAAAAAAAAGAAGTTCTACTGTTGGTAAAATACTACCAAACAATAATGCATGCTATAGAAAAATACTTTGTGAAAGGAAGAATCAAACAATATGGCAAACTTCACTGTGTCTTATTTTAGGAAACTGTCACAGCCATCCCAACCTTAAACAACTACCATCTTAATTAGTCAGCAGCCATCAACATTGAGGCAAGACTCTCCACCAAGAAAAAGATTATGACTCATTGAAAGCTCAGATGATGGTTAGGATTTTTAAGCAATAAGCACTTTTTAAGTGACGCATATACATTTTTTTAGACACAATGATATTGCACACTTCATATACTACAGGATAGTGGAAACATAACTTTCACATGTAGTAGGAAAGCAAAAAAATTGGAATTTTTGCCTGATTGGAATATCCTTTATTGCGGTGGTCTGGAACCAAACCTGAAATATCTCTGAGGTAAACCTATAGTTATCTGTCTGCATGATCCTCACTCTTGCCACTTTCTAGTTGAAGCCCTTCCTATGAATAGCTACCGTGCTAGTTTTTATGATGCCTACTCCTCTTGCTAAAATTAGTTAACCAGAAACAACTCTGTTTATCTGAATTCTAGGATAACAGCAATAACTTGGGTTAGGGAGAAATGTTGGCATGGACAGTGTCTTTCTTTGTATCATCACACAAAACCTAATGGCCACTCAATAATGTAAACTGATTTCATACATACATTCATACATACATACATACATACATACATACATACATACATATATACATAGCATTGAATCATCATTCAGTGGGTGTTATTGACCGAGTAATCTCTCTAATAAGCCTCTACATACTCTGAAGTTTTTCTCATTATGGATCTTGGGGCAGGCTTACTTTAGCTGGAGTCAGGAAAGCTACTTCAATTGAATGCAATGTGGTAGTTTTGTTTACACAAGTATTACAGAGAACATCTCAAGGTAAGATGTGGTTGTTAAATTAAAGCTTCTTATCATGCTAATGAGTGTATTGCACATGTGAGCTATATAACAACACTGATGTTACAGTAAACTTGAGAGAAAGTTAGATGTTAGAAAAATTAGAGGGCTTTCAGAGATCCTATAGGTCTTTCTTTTAGCTTAGAAAGAACTTTGGGAAATCAAACTGTTTTAATCATTATAAAAGTCACAGCTCTAAATCTGCTGAGATAAAAATCCTGGAAAAATTATTTATTAGGAAATTTCTGTGGATAGATTTAAGGGGACACTAACTAGATCAGGGTTTCAAGAGAGCAATTTGAGCTGTGTTCCAGGGCAGTAGACTAGAGATTTTGTTTGCCAATAATATAAAGATGTAAGTGAATTTGTTTTGAGCCTCGTGAAAAACTAAAAACTAGAAAGATACATCTATGAAGGTGAGAACAACCTGGAACTTATGGAAAAATGACTGTGGTTATATACTTACGACTGCTCACCATATATAATTTACTTTCAAGATTCCCTGACATGGAGTTAGTAATGACTATGTACTTGAACACATTCTGAAAATACTCTACTCCAATGCATACTTAATAGAAGGGGAAGGACCAGAGATGGGAAGAAAGGCTGTCAATAAGAGTGGTTCAGTGGCCCTTGGGTAGTTCAGTTGATTAAGCGTTCCACTCTTGATTTTGGCTCAGGTCATGATCCCAGAGCTATGGGATCAAAACCCATGTAGGGCTATGAACTGAGCATGGAGTTTACCTAAGATTCTCCCTCCTTCTCCCTCTGCCCCTCTCCCCTGCTTGTGCATGCTCTCTCTACAAAATTAAAATTAAAATTAAGTAATTAATTAATTCATTTAAAAAGTGGTTCAACCTGTAGAGAAATCCTTTCCTCTCCATCCCTCCCAATATTTCTTTTCCCTAACACCAACTCCTTTTAAATTTTGACTAGTGACAGCAGAAGATATTCCAAAACATGCTATCCAGAGAGCCATTTTTAGTTGATCTGTGTTTACCCACAAGTATAAACACTAGACTTTGCTTTAGTCCTTAAGGTTAATCGACTTGTATATCATTGGAAGATAACTATTTTGTTTTAAACATGGAAAAGTTGTGTACAATAAATTTTTCATGCTTCATAATGCCATGTGATGCTGTGCTGCATATATACTAATATTTTTAGTATACAACCATCAGTATTTTAAGTGAACAAGTCAATCTTTTAAAATTTCAAAATATTAGTTATTTTTGTGATTTTAAATAGTCTCAGAAACAAAATAGTGTAACATCATTCTATCAAATCCATTGTTTCTTTCTCACTCCCAGTTCTATTGTTCTAGTCTATTATAATTTCTTGCTTGCACTATCATAATTTCTTAAACACCTATCTTCCTCCATTCCATTCATCCTATAAAAATGGGAAGATTAGTCACATAATAGTGCTTTCCAATTGTCATATACCTGCCTAAAAAGCTTCAGTAGCTCACCATTAATATAGAACAAAAACAGGTAGCCATTATAATTCATTGAACAAGTTCTAATGAACAAAATCTTTTAGTGGGTTGATGTTAGTAGCAGCATAGATTAAATAAAGGAGGTAGGAAAACTATGTACATGGTAATTTCAATAATCTGGTCAAAATGATGAGAATCTAAATTTTATAGTAGTACCTATAATTCAGGGGAAAAAACATGTCCAGGAAATATTGCAAAATTTTCATTGTTTTAAGTCCATTTTGGTTTAAAGTGAAAAGGAGAAAATCAGAAAGTTGGGTGATATTGGGTGACTAAGAAGATACTGTTCCATTCACAATAATGGGGGAAAAATTTAAAAGGAAAACAGTTTGGGGATGAATTGATTACTTAGATACGGTTATGTGAACGTAAATAAAAATGTCCATTAGTTGGAAATAGCATGATGACTTTTGTTTATAGTTGGGAACTTGAAATAGGGATTTGAAGATGAAGGTGAGAATTTAAACATGAAAAAGACATTAAAATTCATGAAAATGCATGTATTCTCAGAGGAAATCGCTTTAAACAGGGAAGAACATAATGTCAGAGGTTGAACTTTAAAGAATACCTACACTCAAGGGGGCAACTTAGAAGCTAGAGTTGATAAACATTAAGCACACATGTAGGAAGAGATCCAGTAGAGTTCAGTGCCACAGAAGTTCAGCAGAAATAAACTACTAAAATATCAAAAAGGATGCAGATGATAAAAGGCCTGTATATTGGTGATGTGGAAAATCTCATCAAATCCAAAGATGACATTTGAAGAGTAAGAATCATAGTGTTGGAGACATGATAAATTGTGTGAAGATTAAAAGGAAATGGAGGGGCGCCTGGGTGGCTCAGTCGGTTGAGCATCCGACTTCAGCTCAGGTCATGATCACGCGGCCCGTGAGCTCGAGCCCCGCATCGGGCTCTGTGCTGACCGCTCAGAGCCTGGAGCCTGTTTCGGATTCTGTGTCTCCCTCTCTCTCTGACCCTCCCCTGTTCATGCTCTGTCTCTCTCTGTCTCAAAAATAAATAAATGTTAAAAAAATAAATAAAAAAAATAAAAGGAAATGGAGGCAATGAATAAGTTTTATAGCACTGTAATTTATATTGCGCTTCTTATATACCACAGAATATTAAGAAGTTGGATAAGTAACTGGTTCAAGTAAGATAATTTTTAAAATCAAGAAGATTTGGTAATGTTTAAAGATAAAAAAGGGAGGAAAGAAAAAGACTGAAGCAGCTGGAGGGGGTAAAAATAGGAAACTAACAACTTTATTCTGCATTACACAGGCACTGAGTGAAGAATACAGATAAAAGAAGGAAAAGTAACAAATTTTACCGCGACCTACTGAGCTAAAGATAAGAACCAATGAGAAATTTCATTCATGCTTTTATTGTTTTTCCAGGAAAGAAAGAGAGACAGAGAGGTCATTTTTTGAAAGTGAGATCACTTTTGAAAGTGAGAGCAGAACTGGGGGTTTCAGAGTCAAAGAGTCTGTGACAGTTAAATTGTCAAGTCATCATAGTTCTCCACCATCTCTGTCCAGTGTTTGGTGATACAGAAGTAGAAGTGTAGAAATCAAATACTGGGGAGAGATTCAATATTGAGTATTTGCTTATGGGCTTGGCAAAAATCTACCATGAGTTAAAACCAAAAGCAAACATAACATGATGTAATTTAAGGCATTTTGGGGGAGAAGATGGCGGCGATGGAGGACGCTGGGCTCACCGCGCATCCTGCTGATCACTTAGATTCCACCTACATCTGCCTAAATAACCCAGAAAACTGCCAGAGGATTAGCAGAACAGAGTCGCCGGAGCCAAGCGCAGACGAGAGGCCCACGGAAGAGGGTAGGAAGGGCGGCGAGGCGGTGCGCGCTCCACGGACCGGCGGGAGGGAGCCAGGGCGGAGGGGCGGCTCGCCGGCCAAGCAGAGCCCCCGAGTCTGGCTTGCAAAAAGCGGAGGGGCCTGACGGACTGTGTTCCGACAGCAAGCGCGACTTAGCGTCTGGGAGGTCATAAGTTAACAGCTCTGCTCAGAAAGCGGGAAGGCTGAAGGACAAAGGGAAGGAGAGCTGCTGAGCCCCCTGACGACAGAGCTCAGTTTGGTGGGGAACAAAGGCGCTCGCCAGCGCCATCTCCCCTGCCCATCCCCCAGCCAAAATCCCAAAGAGAACCAGTTCCTGCCAGGGAACTTGCTTGCTCCGCGCAAACACCCAACTCTGCGCTTCTGCGGAGCCAAACCTTGGGCAGAGGATCTGATTCCCTCCTGCTGCCACAGGGCCCCTCCTGAAGTGGATCACCTAAGGAGAAGCAAGCTAAGCCTGCCCCTCCTGCCCCTGTGCACCTTGCCTACCCACCCCAGCTAAGACGCCAGATCCCCAGCATCACAAGCCTGGCAGTGTGCAAGTAGCCCAGACAGGCCACCCCACCCCACAGTGAATCCCGCCCCTAGGAGAGGGGAAGAGAAGGCACACACCAGTCTGACTGAGGACACAGCGGTGGGCTGGGGGCAGACATCAGGTCTGACTGCGGCTCCACCCACCAACTCCAGTTATACACCACAGCACAGGGGAAGTGCCCTGCAGGTCCTCACCACGCCAGGGACTATCCAAATGACCAAGCGGAAGAATTCCCTTCAGAAGAATCTACAGGAAATAACAACAGCTAATGAGCTGATCAAAAAGGATTTAAATAATATAACAGAAAGTGAATTTAGAATAATAGTCATAAAATTAATCGCTGGGCTTGAAAACAGTATAGCTGACAGCAGAGAATCTCTTGCTACAGAGATCAAGGGACTAAGGAACAGTCACGAGGAGCTGAAAAACGCTTTAAACGAAATGCATAACAAAATGGAAACCACCACGGCTCGGATTGAAGAGGCAGAGGAGAGAATAGGTGAACTAGAAGATAAAGTTATGGAAAAAGAGGAAGCTGAGAAAAAGAGAGATAAAAAAATCCAGGAGTATGAGGGGAAAATTATAGAACTAAGTGATACACTAAAAAGAAATAATATACGCATAATTGGTATTCCAGAGGAGGAAGAGAGAGGGAAAGGTGCTGAAGGGGTACTTGAAGAAATAATAGCTGAGAACTTCCCTGAACTGGGGAAGGAAAAAGGCATTGAAATCCAAGAGGCACAGAGAACTCCCTTCAGACGTAACTTGAATCGATCTTCTGCACGACATATCATAGTGAAACTGGCAAAATACAAGGATAAAGAGAAAATTCTGAAAGCAGCAAGGGGTAAACGTGCCCTCACATATAAAGGGAGACCTATAAGACTCGTGACTGATCTCTCTTTTGAAACTTGACAGGCCAGAAAGAATTGGCACGAGATTTTCAGTGTGCTAGACAGAAAAAATATGCAGCCGAGAATCCTTTATCCAGCAAGTCTGTCATTTAGAATAGAAGGAGAGATAAAGGTCTTCCCAAACAAACAAAAACTGAAGGAATTTGTCACCACTAAACCAGCCCTACAAGAGACCCTAAGGGGGACCCTGTGAGACAAAGTACCAGAGACATCACTACAAGCATAAAACATACAGACATCACAATGACTCTAAACCCATATCTTTCTATAATAACACTGAATGTAAATGGATTAAATGCGCCAACCAAAAGACATAGGGTATCAGAATGGATAAAAAACCAAGACCCATCTATTTGCTGTCTACAAGAGACTCATTTTAGACCTGAGGACACCTTTAGATTGAGAGTGAGGGGATGGAGAACTATTTATCATGCTACTGGAAGCCAAAAGAAAGCTGGAGTAGCCATACTTATATCAGACAAACTAGAATTTAAATTAAAGGCTGTAACAAGAGATGAAGAAGGACATTATATAATAGTGACAGGGTCTATCCCTCAGGAAGAGCTAACAATTATAAATGTCTATGCGCCGAATACCGGAGCGCCCAAATATATAAAACAATTACTCATAAACAGAAGCAACCTTATTGAGAAGAATGTGGTAATTGCAGGGGACTTTAACACCCCACTTACAGAAATGGATAGATCATCTAGACACACGGTCAATAAGGAAACAAGGGCCCTGAATGAGACATTGGATCAGATGGACTTGACAGATCTATTTAGAACTCTGCATCCCAAAGCAACAGAATATACTTTCTTCTCGAGTGCACATGGAACATTCTCCAAGATAGATCATATACTGGGTCACAAAACAGCCCTTCATAAGTTTACAAGAATTGAAATCATACCATGCATACTTTCAGACCACAATGCTATGAAGCTTGAAATCAACCACAGAAAAAAGTCTGGAAAACCTCCAAAAGCATGAAGGTTAAAGAACACCCTACTAACGAATGAGTGGGTCAACCAGGCAATTAGAGAAGAAATTAAAAAATATATGGAAACAAACGAAAATGAAAATACAACAATCCAAATGCTTTGGGACGCAGCGAAGGCAGTCCTGAGAGGAAAATACATTGCAATCCAGGCCTATCTCAAGAAACAAGAAAAATCCCAAATACAAAATCTAACAGCACACCTAAAGGAAATAGAAGCAGAACAGCAAAGGCAGCCTAAACCCAGCAGAAGAAGAGAAATCATAAAGATCAGAGCAGAAATAAACAATATAGAATCTAAAAAAACTGTAGAGCAGATCAACGAAACCAAGAGTTGGTTTTTTGAAAAAAATAAACAAAATTGACAAACCTCTAGCCAGGCTTCTCAAAAAGAAAAAAAAAGAAAAAAAAGAAAAGGGAGAGGACCCAAATAGATAAACTCATGAATGAAAATGGAATTATTACAACCAATCCCTCAGAGATACAAACAATTCTCAGGGAATACTATGAAAAATTATATGCCAACAAATTGGACAACCTGGAAGAAATGGACAAATTCCTGAACACCCACACTCTTCCAAAACTGAATCAGGAGGAAATAGAAAGCTTGAACAGACCCATCACCAGCGAAGAAATTGAATCGGTTATCAAAAATCTCCCAACAAATAAGAGTCCAGGACCAGCTGGCTTCCCAGGGGAGTTCTACCAGACGTTTAAAGCAGAGATAATACCTATCCTTCTCAAGCTATTCCAAGAAATAGAAAGGGAAGGAAAACTTCCAGACTCATTCTATGAAGCCAGTATTACTTGGATTCCTAAACCAGACAGAGACCCAGTAAAAAAAGAGAACTACAGGCCAATATCCCTGATGAATATGGATGCAAAAATTCTCAATAAGATACTAGCAAATCGAATTCAACGGCATATAAAAAGAATTATTCACCATGATCAAGTGGGATTCATTCCTGGGATGCAGGGCTGGTTCAACATTCGCAAATCAATCAACGTGATACATCACATTCACAAAAAAAAAAGAGAAGAACCATATGATCCTGTCAATCGATGCAGAAAAGGCCTTTGACAAAATCCAGCACCCTTTCTTCATAAAAACCCTTGAGAAAGTCGGGATAGAAGGAACATACTTAAAGATCATAAAAGCCATTTATGAAAAGCCCACAGCTAACATCATCCTCAACGGGGAAAAACTGAGAGCTTTTTCCCTGAGATCAGGAACACGACAGGGATGCCCACTCTCACCGCTGTTGTTTAACATAGTGCTGGAAGTTCTAGCATCAGCAATCAGACAACAACAGGAAATCAAAGGCATCAAAATTGGCAAAGATGAAGTCAAGCTTTCGCTTTTTGCAGATGACATGATATTATACATGGAAAATCCGATAGACTCCACCAAAAGTCTCCTAGAACTGATACATGAATTCAGCAAAGTTGCAGGATACAAAATCAATGTACAGAAATCAGTTGCATTCTTATACACTAACAATGAAGCAACAGAAAGACAAATAAAGAAACTGATCCCATTCACAATTGCACCAAGAAGCATAAAATACCTAGGAATAAATCTAACCAAAGATGTAAAGGATCTGTATGCTGAAAACTATAGAAAGCCTATGAAGGTAATTGAAGAAGATTTAAAGAAATGGAAAGACATTCCCTGCTCATGGATTGGAAGAATAAATATTGTCAAAATGTCAATACTACCCAAAGCTATCTACACATTCAATGCAATCCCAATCAAAATTGCACCAGCATTCTTCTCGAAACTAGAACAAGCAATCCTAAAATTCACATGGAACCACAAAAGGCCCCGAATAGCCAAAGGAATTTTGAAGAAGAAGACCAAAGCAGGAGGCATCACAATCCCAGACTTTAGCCTCTACTACAAAGCTGTCATCATCAAGACAGCATGGTATTGGCACAAACACAGACACATAGACCAATGGAATAGAATAGAAACCCCAGAACTAGACCCACAAACGTATGGCCAACTCATCTTTGACAAAGCAGGAAAGAACATCCAATGGAAAAAAGACAGTCTCTTTAACAAATGGTGCTGGGAGAACTGGACAGCAACATGCAGAAGGTTGAAACTAGACCACTTTCTCACACCATTCACAAAAATAAACTCCAAATGGATAAAGGACCTGAATGTGAGACAGGAAACCATCAAAACCTTAGAGGAGAAAGCAGGAAAAGACCTCTCTGACCTCAGCCGTAGCAATCTCTTATTCGACACATCCCCAAAGGCAAGGGAATTAAAAGCAAAAGTGAATTACTGGGACCTTACGAAGATAAAAAGCTTCTGCACAGCAAAGGAAACAACCAACAAAACTAAAAGGCAACCCACGGAATGGGAAAAGATATTTGCAAATGACATATCGGACAAAGGGCTAGTATCCAAAATCTATAAAGAGCTCACCAAACTCCACACCCGAAAAGCAAATAACCCAGTGAAGAAATGGGCAGAAAACATGAATAGACACTTGTCTAAAGAAGACATCCGGATGGCCAACAGGCACATGAAAAGATGTTCAGCGTCGCTCCTTATCAGGGAAATACAAATCAAAACCACACTCAGGTATCACCTCACGCCAGTCAGAGCGGCCAAAATGAACAATCAGGAGACTATAGATGCTGGAGAGGATGTGGAGAAACGGGAACCCTCTTGCACTGTTGGTGGGAATGCAAATTGGTGCAGCCGCTCTGGAAAGCAGTGTGGAGGTTCCTCAGAAAATTAAAAATAGACCTACCCTATGACCCAGCAATAGCACTGCTAGGAATTTATCCGAGGGACACAGGAGTACTGATGCATAGGGGCACTTGTACCCCAATGTTCATAGCAGCACTCTCAACGCAAGCCAAATTATGGAAAGAGCCTAAATGTCCATCAACTGATGAATGGATAAAGAAATGGTGGTTTATATACACAATGGAATACTACGTGGCAATGAGAAAAAATAAAATATGGCCTTTTGTAGCAACGTGGATGGAACTGGAGAGTGTGATGCTAAGTGAAATAAGCCATACAGAGAAAGACAGATACCATATGGTTTCACTCTTATGTGGATCCTGAGAAACTTAACAGGAACCCATGGGGGAGGGGAAGGAAAAAAAAAAAAAAAGAGGTTAGAGTGGGAGAGAGCCAAAGCATAAGAGACTGTTGAGAACTGAGAACAAACTAAGGGTTGATGGGGGGTGGGAGGGAGGAGAGGGTGGGTGATGGGTATTGAGGAGGGCACCTTTTGGGATGAGCACTGGGTGTTGTATGGAAACCAATTTGACAATAAATTTCATATATAAATAAAAAAAATATGATGTAATTTAAAAGGGCCCCAACACACTAAACCATAAAGCTATTCTAAATATGGAAGTTCTTGATGTTTTCAAATAGGTATTAAAATATTTCCAGCAATTTGTACTGTAAAATTGACCAGATGTACTTTCTTAATGGTGTTCTTAGAACATCCTCACTAAATGTGAGATGCCTTACAGTTCATGCAACACTTGCATATATATTATGTCATTTGATTTTCACACGTTTAGACACAAGTCAACTTGAGTCAGGATAAAGAATTTAGATCATTTGAGTGGCTTTCATGAGTTTTATTTTGTCCCACCATTTTAAGGGCTTAGGAAAAGTCCTGGTAATGATTGAGAGGAGAGAAAAAAATAAATAAAAACACTCCTTCA
Source organism: Puma concolor (assembly GCF_028749965.1). Taxonomy (NCBI): domain Eukaryota; kingdom Metazoa; phylum Chordata; class Mammalia; order Carnivora; family Felidae; genus Puma; species Puma concolor. Next base: position 21,687,625 of record NC_141677.1, read on the forward strand.
TTTACTACACATTTTGAGTTTGCTTCTACCCATGGTTTTGGTTCTCAGTCATTGCCTTCTGCTTAGCCATAAAAATCTGGATTGTGCCTAAGGGTGTAGGTTATATAATAAGAATGACCTCTGCACTTACAAGTTTATTGAAAGGAGTTTGTAATCTACTTTTTCTTTAGGTTTGATAACATTCTAGACAGTTGTAGCAATATAATTAAACACAAAGTACTAAAGTTCAATCAAATAATTCAACAAATTGTACTGAGTATCTTCTCTATAAAAATACTATAATATGTGCTTAAAATTTACAGCACAGGGGAAATAAGAAATGTTCAGGGAAGAAGTATAGGTTTTACATGATAGCAAGCTCAAGATGTGTGAGAAGATTGATATCACTGTCAGAAAAGCTAACGTTGGGGCGCCTGGGTGGCGCAGTCAGTTAAGCGTCCGACTTCAGCCAGGTCACGATCTCGCGGTCCGTGAGTTCAAGCCCCGCGTCAGGCTCTGGGCTGATGGCTCAGAGCCTGGAGCCTGTTTCCGAATCTGTGTCTCCCTCTCTCTCTGCCCCTCCCCCGTTCATGCTCTGTCTCTCTCTGTCCCAAAAATAAATAAACGTTGAAGAAAAAAAAAAAAATTAAAAAAAAAAAAAAAAAGAAAAGCTAACGTTATCCTGGGCTGTGTTATAAGATGTGTGGCATATAGAGCAAAGATGGCTTGTTTCCCTTTATATTGTTAATATCTTTCTACACCACAGGTGTGTTCACCAATGGACACTTAGAAAACACTAGAGCTATCTAGAAGAGAGTGTCAAAAGTGGTAAAGGGACTCTAATGTAATATCAGAAATGTTTGAAAGAACTAGGAATATTTAGCCAGAGAATTGAATATATATGGGCAGCAGAAGGAAGAGGATTGTCATTATTGTGTATGACTAACAGAGGAGAAAATGAAGGCCACTGTATTGTCCTTATAGGAAGCATATTTGGGTTGATAATGAGTAAGATTACTTCATGAGGATTTATTAAAAGATAAACAACTTTTCAGTGGCTTCAACACTGGATACAGTATTGCATTAAGATACATTTAGGTCCTTTTCAAATTTAAGTCTCATCCTTAATGTACACTAATAACGTAAAAATCATAGTGCGATTATGTTTAGATAATATAAAGAAATTTTTGACATAGGGAATAATATTTATAGGTAATGCACCATTTGAGCTGGACCTTGAATGGTAGGATTTTGGCTATAATAGTGGCCACCTCAAGCTAACAATTAAATAATCTAAGTGTACAAGGATTGCAATTACTCACACTGCAACTTATATATGAAAAGAAAAGGTAGAATTTTTATTTTGTCTAAAACTTATTTGGTTATTTTCATGAAATATTGTTCACTGATATAAAGGGAAGGTAAATAATGTTTTTAGTCTAATCCTGGATCTTAGATCCAGTCAGTATTTTAATCAGTTCCTTTAGGTATAGTCCAGATTTTTAGGTAAAATCCTCAGTCTTTAAGATTTTTACCTTTTCTTCTACATCTTATTTTAGATGGTATTTGGGAATATCAAGACAGGAGAGTTTCCATTACCTTGAAGCACTGGGACAAAGGCTTATTGGAATTTGAATATATTTTGCCTCCTCTGGTCTCTGTGGTGACATTTCTTGTATGCCTAATTGCTTCTGGTCTTTCTCTTGGAGTTGGTGGCTAGAGAAACTTATGATCTGTGTTTTTTCAGTTTGTTCAGGGCTTGTTTGCCATCTCTGAGACTGACAAGTCTCATCTTTTTGGTGCTTTAGACCTCCCTGGTCTAGAAGGTCCACTATGCAGCTTTTGCTAGCATTTTAAAATCAGGCTTCACAGCAGGTTGGCTAGCTTTCACTCAACTACCTTCTAAATATACAGAAACTTTCAGCAGTTCCAGAAAGTAAATCCCTGTCCTCCATCTAACAATGATGCCTTGTTCAAGGTTACCTGAATGCAGTCACCCTCAGTCTGGCCAGGTGATATCATCCCAAAGACCTAAGAAGTAGGGCAGACATTTCTCTGTCCTTGAGTGTTCCCATACCTATCTGTAGGCTATACCTATACCTAAAGTGTCGCGACCGGCGCGACAATCACCGAGGTCAGGGTCCTGAGGGTAGGGGAATGCAAGAAAAGAGAAGAGGAAGTTTGGGAACAGGAGGGTCCCCTGGGCTGATGGCCCAAGTGATGGCTTTATTGTTGCTGTACACAATCTTTTATAATGTAAGACTCATATGGATCAGGTCATTCTAAGAATAAACAGGTTTCACATGATCACTGCCAGCCAAAACATTTAGTTCTGTATACCTTGTGAACCTTGTGAATGGGTCACAAGACCTTGTTGATAGATTGCTAGCAAAACACAGTTCCCATGTTTGTTTCTATCTGACTCGGGGTAGAAAAAGGGAGGTAGCATTACTGCCAACACCTGTAGACCACAGGCTTCAGGAATTAACTTTCTCAGCCTTGACAAGGCTTTCGTATGCCCTTGAAAGTGGAGGAATGGGAGGGGGAACCACTGGGTTGGCTTGAGTCAACGGGGAACATTGCTCGACCCGGTCTCAGCCTGGCACCAGGGCCCGGTCCCCCACACTAAAGCTACAAACCTTCATCTCACATCCTCAATGTGAGAGTAAGTAAAAATGTTGTTGGTTGCCAACCTCAAGCACTTCAACCTCTTTTCCATAATTCTCTGAGCCAAAGAGAATATACTTTTCTTTCCTTTACCTATCTCAAGCCACCATCTTCTTTATACCAATCTCTGGCCTAAGTTGTGAACCGGGATATCTTGTCTTCATTATGGGATAAACTCTTATCATTTTGAACACTAGTCTTAGCCTTGATATGTTAAAACATAAGCAAATCTATATTTTATCTTTTGACAATGCCTTGACTTGAAGCCTCACAACTTGCTGAAAAAAATCCTATGCTGAATTTCAAAAGTAAAATAGTAACTCTTTTGTATTTCTTATGTAATAATCTAAGGCCTTAGCAGAAAGATGCCTTGGATTGAATAGATCTTATACCCGGAAAGTCAAATTAATATTTCTCAAAACATTACCTCCTTTCCCACATAAATATTCTGGCTCACAAATCTGATCATGCTAATTTCCCATATAAAGCCTTTCAGTAATTTCCTGTTCTCTTTATTTTTATTTATTTATTTATTTATTTATTTATTTATTAAATATGAAATTTATTGTCAAATTGGTTTCCATACAACACCCAGTTGTATGCTCATCCCAACAGGTGCCCTCCTCAATGCCCATCACCCACTTCCCCCTCCCTACCACCCCCCATAAGAGACTCCTATTCCCTTTAAATAAAATCCTTTTAGAGGCTTTCTTGAATAATCAGACTAAGTTAGGACACCTGTGTGTCCTTCACAAGTTCCCATGATTCCTTTTTTCATAACACTCATTATAATCTTCCTTTTTCAAAGTCTATCTTTCCTAATTGATTTGAACTAAAAAATTCCAACATCTAGCATATTGTCCATGGGCACAGCTAGTGTTTAATAAATATTTGTATGGATTATAATTTTAATTATAGATATGAATTAGATTTCTCACCTGTAAATCAATAAATTGGTAATCTAGCTCACACAGTTTCTTTTGAAATTTGTAAATGTGATACTACTCTGAAAGATGAACCCACTGTGGCTTAGCTGACAATATCAATTTCTATTCCTCCAGATGCAGGTTTTAGAACACAGGATATTCACCAATAAATGCCATCTTGCCACATTTCTTGACAAGTAATAATTTATCCTCTCCTTAGGGACACCCCTATCTTGACATTTCTCAAACTGCAAGAAGGAGATCCATCTTCATTAATACCTAAGTTGATAATGAGGACATTTCACTTTAAGATACCCAATTATCTTCCACAGATTTGTATCAACTTGCAGTTGTGCCAAGTTTTCTCACAGGCTTATTTTACCTTAAGCTGGTCCTTCTGTTTTATGAGGTTTCAATTAACTAGATTTAGTCATGTTATGGCTAGAAGGATGTGACTAGAAAGGGTAGCATATAGCAATCTGTATGTAAATTGTTACTTTATTGGATAACATTTATGTTTGAAATTGGAAAATCAATAAAAAGGAACTTTAATTTCCAACAAGCATACACACTAAAAAAAAGAAGAGAGAGGGGCAAGCACTGTTTTGATCCTAAGATAGCAACACAACTAAAAGCTGTTCCAAAGAAGCAAATGGCAACAGAGGTCAATAGGCTGTGACCTATACCCATTTTATTTTAAAAACCTTTTCACCTCCACGAAGTGCACTGCAGAATCCTAAATGCCTTTAAAAAGAATGGGCAGACAAATTTAGGGTAACTTGAGGAAGCACATTTCCCATTGTGCTTCCATATCCATCAGGACAGGTACTGTTTTTTACCCCCTTCACTAGCGTCCAGAACAATGCCCAGCACAGAGTAAACATTTAATACCTAGTTGTTGAACGAATTAATGAATGAATGGAGCAAGCTAGACTGCGAAGGCTGAAAGATTAGTGGCTGTCAGTCCTGAAGCACACGTGCTGCCTTTCCAGCCCGCTGGCTGACATCTCATTCCCTCACCTTTCTGGCAGTTTTGAATTCCTGTTTGCCCCTCCTTCAAGATGACCAAAATTCTGTCCCTAAACCCTGCCAGTCCTCAGTTAATCCACACATCTCTCACACGGAAGCAGCTGTTCCTGAGGAATGCTCGGCTGAGCAGGTGGGGGCTGGGTGGGGAGTAGCCCAGGACCTTGAACCGAGAAGGCAGCCTTCTGGCTCCGCGAACCCGTATACAAAGGGTCTGGACGCATATTTTTCCAGTCCTTCAAAACAACCAATCTGCTCCCTCTCACCTCCCCAGTGCCAGACGCCCCAGTGCCAACCTGGATACGACTGACACTGACGAGGGAAAAGAAGCTAAATCAACCTCACCAGGAGAGAGGGCGAGTCCAGCATGACGCACCCCCAGCATCCCGCAGTTCCCGCGAGTTCACCTAGCTCAAGGGATTGCCGGGGCTGAGGAGCGAGGGCAGCAGGGGGCGCGTGCGCGTGGAAGGGCGGGGGAAGGGGGGGCGCAGGAAGGAGGAGCGCCGCGCGCCAGCAGGTGGGCGCGTCCTCTCACGCGCGTGCGCGCGCCGCGCCTTCACGTTCCCCGCGCGACGCGTCTCCTCCCCGCCGGGAGCGCGCTCCTCTCGCCCTCGCGCCAGGTCCCTCTCAGTCTCTTCGAGCCGCGCACTCTCCGGATCTCCTGCCACGGCCGTCGCCTCGGCCGCGGCTCTCTAGCCCGGAAGCTCAGCCTCGCCCCTCCGGAGCCGCGTCCCAGGCCTCCTCCCCTCTTTCCGACACTCCCCTTCCCTTTCCCGCCCTTCTCTCCCACCCGGTCCGTCGAGAGAGCCTGGATACGAAGCAGGCGGGCTTGAGAAGGGAGTTGGGAAAATGGAGGTGCCGCGCCTGGATCATACCCTCAACAGCCCCACCAGCCCCTGTGAGGAGGTGATCAAAAACCTCAGCCTGGAGGCCATTCAGCTGTGCGACCGGGACGGTAAGAGCGACGGGGGCTGTGAGGAAAGGGGCCGAGCCCGCGCCTAGGCGCCGCGGCCGCCCCGGCTCTGCTGACCCTGCTCGCCCGGGCTTCACGGTCTTTTGTTGTTCCCCCGTACAAATAAATACAGGTGGGGCTCCCCTCCGCTCATCCGCCCTCTCCTCAGACAGTAGAAACAAAAGGACCCCAGGGCTCTTGCGTTGGCGCGGAAAGTCGCCGTAGTCTCCAGCCGCGGCGCCCCTCGCCGTCTTCTCCCGCCTGGCCCAGCGCCGAGGAGCTGCCCGGGTGAGGGCGCCGTTCCCGCCCGCCGTTCCTGCCCGGGACGAGGCGTTTCCGATCGTGCCGCAGTCCGGGTTTCCAGGGTCTACCGGAACCGTAGGGAAAATGCCCTCTGGATGTTTCTAGCACCTCTTCCTTCCCCTCTCCACCTGCACATGCTAGTTAGCATTTTCAGCCCAGAAACTTATCATTTCCTTTTTAAACCTCTCATCTTCAGACCCCCACATCCCAAATTCAGGAGTCTTTTTATGCTCTCAAATAGGGATTGGGATGACGGTTTTTTCAGTGAAGGGGCGCGGGGAAAAAGTGCGTTTCAGCACCAAGGACAGCCACAAGCTTCGTGGTTTGGGGCTGTGATTCAGAAACTCAAAAATCTGTGAAGTGGCATATTATATCTGCTGTGGTACAGAATCTGTGGCGAGTACTCACCATTGTGTCTTGATATTATGTAGCTTATTCTATTGTTAAAGTTGGCAGTCTCCGAAGGAAGTGATTAAACACAGGTTTAAGCGTTAAAGAGATAAGCTAGTACTGTGTTCAATATGGGTAGCTTCTGTGTTATTTGGAGTAGTTGAAGAGTCCGTCTGTGGAACAAAACTTCATTTGTAAAAAAACTCATCTGATTAGTCATTGACCAAATAATTGTAAAATTGGACATCTGACAAAGGAAAAACAATTTACATGTTGTCAAGATGACCCTAAACACTTTTTGGCTATAAATGGAATCCGTTAACAGTGTATGCAGACGATGATTTAAAAATATATTTTTTTTTTGGTCAAGATTATGTAGAGATACTCATGTGGTGACCACAAAGTCATAAAATTTATCAGTATGTAATCCAAATAGAGAGCAGAGGTCTTGTTTCAAAGTCATTTAAATGATAACTTGGTTTGGCATTGGTATACAGTCTAGTTTAGGTCAACTGAACACGGAATTTCTTTTTATTAATAAATTTGGGACACAATAATTGCCCTTTGAAGCCAAAGCCACTTTGAAATAATTTCTGAAAAAGGTGTAGTATGGATAAATAAATACTCTTGCAAAAGCTGTTCATAATTTCTTTATTCTTAGTTCACCGTAGTAATAGTTGCACATATTTATGGCATCTAAACAGAAGTAATCATTTTGGCATTCCACATATAAACTTGCATTATTAGACTATAGAGATTATATTTAATATACCACATAAGAAATTGTATTGGTTTTAGTTTATGCTTTTGTGAAGTGACTTTTTCTGGTGTTAACCATTGTAAATGTTTTTCCTAGATTGGTTTGATAGAAAACCAAAATAGATTTCATTTTCATTTATTTCAATGATTTATCAAAAGCTTATTACTGTAGTTATTGGAAATAAGCAATTCATAATTGTCCCTCAAGAACACAGTAATCTTAATACTTAAAATTGGATTTGCCACATGTTTCAAAGATAATGGAGAAAATAAAGTTGTTTTTCTTTTTTATGAAGTTTACAAAGTTAGTAATGTAGAGTACAGAAACTAGTGCTACATTTACTGTGGTCTCTTCCATTTTATTTTCGTAATGGTTTTTTAGTTGTTTCAGTTCATATTTATGAATCCTGCAAAATGAACAAATTATGTAACATTTAATTGGGGAGTGCTAGCACTAAGCAGTATCTATGAAAATTACTTATTTACAGGCTTCTAATAATTCAACATAGATTAAATGAATAGGGTTTCATTTTTATTAAATACCTTATATCAACAAATACAAAGAGCTAACTCTTCTATTAAAAGATGTGTAAAAAAACTGGGAATAGCTTATGTAGAGATGTTACTAAATGCCTAACTTTATTTTGTGACACTACATGTCAGTTCCAAAATATATAGTTTTTTATGGCAGAAAAATTAAAAAACGTTGCATTAAGTTTGTCAAGCAGACCTTATTTGTCAAATTTTATATTGAGAAAATTTCAGCTAGGTACTATTTACTCCCTTTACTTCCTTTCACTTCCTCTCAGGTGTCATTATTTTACGTTTGTAAATATATAACAGAAAGATTAGGATGTGGCAGAAGATCTGTTACATGCTTAAGTATATAATAAGTGATAAATTTTCATAATTTTACAATCACAGATATACATTTGTCTTATTTGCTCTTTACTTTTTTCTATTCTATTCACAGATGGGAAAAAATGAGCATAACATTAATTTCTTGGAAGTGGAATGAAATAGAATAGGAGAAAATATAGTTTTGTTAAATATATATTTCCTTTTACTCTCTCCACTTATAGATTTTTAAATTTTATAGTGTTTTGCATATTTGGCCAACTAACAGTTACAACTGCTGGTGAACTGTATGTCTGTCTTCTGTTTCCTTGGCTCTTGTATGTTTTTTCTTTCACTTGCTATTTCTTATAAATTAATCTGTTTACATAATTTGCAATAATTTACAATGTTTTCTTTTTTTCCATAGTTTCTCCAACTATCTAACAGTTGGAAGAATATGGAATAGAATCCAAGCAGTCATATAATTGGGTTTTTAAATTAAGCAATAGGGAGGTTCTTCTACACACACGTTATTTCATGTGTACTTTTATCCTAGGCATGTGTGCTAGTACATGGTCCCTGTCTAGATGTTACCTGTAGTTCAAAATGAGGATTCTGAATAGACTTCTATTAGGAAACCTCTGAAGATGTGCTGTAGATCTAGTACTTTCTAGAATCTCTGTTGTAAGTAGGAGAGTGTTTCTGTTCCTCCATCTCTGCTGTGCTGAAGTATCCTCCAGTTGATATACATTAATTGTGGATTTTCCAAAGAAATTGAAGGGAAAAAAAAAATTTACTCAACGGGAAGCATCGATAATATGGGAACCCATTTCCAGTTTGTTTCTTCACATGGATACTTGAGACCTTAATTGACTTGTGATAAGACAGAACAGCCCCCAGCTTCATGCATAGAATTCTACATTACTTCTACTTCTCTTCATTTTTTAAAAATTATGCATATATATGTGTGCGTATACACACACACACACACACACACACACACACACACACACACACACATAAACTTTCTTTCCTTGCTGAAAGGGAAAGATTTATTATATATATGTTGTTTTATGCATTCAAGCTTCCTGCACTCTTGTTATAATAGTAAGGAAGAAAACACAAAATTAATTTGTTATATAGCACTTGAATCCACCCCCAAGCTTTCCTAGGTTTAACAAGTGTTATTTCCATGATTATTTTCTGACTGCCTAGATATGATTTATGGAGTTTATGATGCTACTCAGCAAAGGAGTACATTTTAAGGAAATTGCACAGAGAGAACCTGACAGATTTCTATGTCTTTGTGTCTGACAATAGTTTTGTGAAGGAAAGGAAAAAAAAAGGTTTTCTCTTTTTTACATATTTAAAAAGGTAAATTCCTTTTAATTTTTACTTATATCTATTTAAATTAAAAATAAGCTATGACTTATTTATGCAATTGACATGTGAATTAAACAAATTTTAACTTTGGAAACAAAATAACACAGAAATGCTTAATAGTTAATACAGTGCTGTATTAGATAATCTGTAATGACATTTTCTGAAGCAGACATCTAGGAAGAGTACTTATAACTGTTACCTTTAATAGTACAAGAACATAAGGTAGTCATTGTTCAGTCTCACTGACCTTCATATACCATAGTGGCAATACCATTTTAGAATCAGATGGACCTCTGACAGAGTATTGGCTCTTGACAGATATATTACCTTAGGCAAATTACTTGTTTTTAGCTTTAAGCTCTCTCATGTAAAATGAGTATAATAATGTCAATCCTGTAGGATTGTTAAAATAATTAAATGAAATATTTCATATCATTTCACAAAATTCTTGACACAAAATAGAGAATAATTATTATTGTAAATGGACTATTCTTCACATAACTTCTTGAGTTGAACTACTGTTATCTATCTATCTATCTATCTATCTATTTATTTATTTAGGTCCAGTGTTTAGATCTTTGTTGTTTTTCATTTCATTAGTGTTTTATTTACTTAGTAAATCCTTCTTATGCCACTTCAACTTTAGGAGTAGACAGTGGAAACTGCTAACTGAATTTTAAAAGGATAGTTAATTTTAAAACCACAGTTACAGTACTCTCATTTGCTTATATTTTTCTATCCTATCAGTAATATCCTTGTCAGCCTTAATCCTAAAAGCTCTTTTAGCTTCTACTTCAAACCTGCTGTTTGCTGCATTTCACGTGCTTTGTGACCTTGATATCTGCTGTGAGTAGGTATTTGTATCAGAGCCCTTCTCTGTTCTTGATTTAACATTTTTTTCTTTATGATTATTTTTCTAAGTATGCATATGTACCAGCACATGAGATCTCTGGATTCATTTCTTTGACCCAGATATGACTATAGAGATGCTGTAAATTTTTAATTAGTGAACATGGAACATAACAAAAATAAAATAAAAACTAAAACAGAAAGCTTGAAAGTCATCAGATTGTTAAACCAATTCATATTCTTGGTAGGGGTTCTAATTCATTCCCAGAGAAAACAAGGAAGTTATGAGAGTAAAAAAAGTCACATCAAAGGATATGTGACCAGACTCCCTCCAGTGGTAGAATAACTGATATGTTATAAGTAGTAATACTGGCAACTTACTTTGTTGCCTAGGTAAGGCAGTCAGAATTTCACTCTATAGAACGCTACCTAGACAACTTCTAAGTCACTTAGTTTTTCACTGCTGTTTCCCCCTCATTTAGGCCCAATCTTGATTTTTCCCTTAATTTATGTAAGTAGAGTTTATTGATTATTTGTATATATTATCCGGGGCTTCAGAAAAACAGCAGTTGCATCAATTACTACAGTAAGGATAATCCTTCAGGTTTCTGGTTTTTCTTCTCTGCCCTTAGTAAATGCATAATTTTAGTTTTTCCTTACAGCATTTGCCTCTTTTTTGGGTTTGTTTTCCATTTCTGTTAAATTTTTCTATAAGAATCTATTTACTGTTAAATTCTGTTTTTACTAGTTGAAAGCATTTGCCTCATTAACACTTTTAAACATAATTTTATTATTACACAGTAGATAAACTGTATTATTAATTATTAAGCAAGCTGTATTTTATATACATATATTTGAGAAGTACAATCAGTATTTGTGGAAGATTTCTAATAGAAATGTATACAAATATTGAAGAATTCTCAACAGGAAAAATAGGCAGCATCCTTATGGAAGGATAGTGAATGGGAAGGGTGTAAAAGAAATGCAAAAATAATTATAAGCTTTGTGATTGAATTTTCAAGCAAAATGAAAAGTGATAAGGAGTAATTTAAGGATTTTAAGTCTGGGAAATCAGAAGAATCATTGACAGGGAACAAAGGAGAAAGGAAATAATATTTAGACATCATGATGACAGTTTTTTAGACCTCAAATTTTAGACCTCCGTGGACATCCAAATATATCCTAATCCCTTTTTCAGGGGCACTTTCGTCACAGAAATCATATTCTCAGAGCAGTATTATATACTGCATGTTTCAACATGGATGCCCACAAGAGAACCCACCTACATTCTTTTTAGTGTCTTATTTTGCTTGATTCTCACTCTTCAAAGGGCCACCCATAATCCAATGATAGTATTTTGATACCTATTACTAGATAAAAAATTAGCCACTTGATACTTTATAGAGGATTGTGAAATAGAGATTTTTGAGTCATCTGTCTAAAGGTAGTTTTGAAGTCATAGAAGACTTTTCAGAGATATTGAACATAAATGTCTAAAAGACATTTAGAATCTAACAGTAAGCGATTTCCTTGGAAACTTAAACATTTAGTAATTCCTCTTATGTTCTGAGGAAAACAGTTCTAGAAGGAGAAAGAGAATTGTTCATAGAACTATATATTCCACCAGGGGAGACTAGAATTTACGTGGAAAAGGCAAGATTAGGATTTGACTTCAGTTTTAGAGTGACCTCTAATCAGCTTTGTGTCTCACCCCTTAAAGGAAAGGAGTGATTACATGTTGGAGAAGGTCAACTTTGAAACCTAAAGATGAAATAAATCTACATTCCAGGTTTGTTAAAAATGTAGTCAAGAGCTCTGCATTTTTGAAGTTCCTCCACATCTATGTGAGTTGAACAAAAAGCATCATACTCTGAATCATAGTTTTGTGTGTTTACAACTATTCACACCAAGATTGTGGTTCATTTTAAAAGGGCTTCTTTGTCAGGAATTTTGCTTATATGCTGTTTATTTAGTGGTTGTGGCAAATATTATAAATAAATTCTTTTGTTTTCTGTAGCCTGTGAGAGTGTTGCTATCTGATAATAGTATAAAAGGCTTGTAGCTTCCCTAGACATGTGCCATTAAAGATAAAGCACAAACATTTTTTTCAATATCTTTAATGTGATTTTCTTGAAAAACAGTGTCTTTTCTTTTTTAGCTTGAATGATGGTGAATCTGTCAGTATTTAAAATTTTAAAAGCTGATAATAAATGCAACAAGAATGACAATTTTTTAATATTATTATATGATAGGTTCTTAATGATTGATTTTAAAGTTATACCTATGATATAGAAGAGGCATCAGCAAGTTACAGTTCTTGGTCCAAATTGAACACCTGCTGCCAGGTTTTGTAAGTAAAATTGTATTGGAACATAGCTATGCCCATTTGTTTAGATATTGTCTGTGGCTGCTTTCTTGCTAGAAAGGCGAGGTAGCTGTGACAGTAGACCATATAGCTTACAAGCCTTAAAATACTTATTATCTGGTCCTTTAGAGGAAACGTTTGCCAACTCCTAATGTAGAGTATTGAGAAAATAAATTAATCTTTCTTGGTAGGAATGAAAATATTGAAAGAAGAATTTCTGAAAAAAATTGTATAATCATTTTGATTTTATATGTTACTGGGGTCAGGCAGAGAGCAGTAGAAAGCTGGCTAGCTCTGTATGGAGTCAATCAAAATGGGTAGTGATCTATGCCATTGGGTCTGATAGGCAGTGAAAGAAGCAAGCCCTAATTTTAAGTTAAAATCTAGTCCTCGTATAAATAACTTTAGAAAGAAATACTAGTTATGCATTAATATTTCCAGGTACACTTAACAGTTCTATCAATAGATAGGTTTTAGAGTGTCAAAGATAATGATGTGGACTTTGAGAAGTATGGATAGTTATGATGTGTACTACTACAACAGTTGTGTGTACATCATATTCTTCCTTGTAAACCAAATTCTCATTGAAAAATGTCAAGGTGTTACTCCTCTTTCTGTCTTTCATAGTCTAATGTAGTGCTTCTAAATCTGTATTTTGGTTTTTATTTTCAATATTCAATCTATCGCTGAATGATACTTTATAAAAATATAATAAAAGTAATTATTAGAAAAGTAAAATTTAAAAAGTCCAAAAAAAAGATTCAACAGATATGAAAATCTCTGTCAAATTCCTATTAAAGTTTCCAAATGTTTAATCCTAATTTTTTTTATCTCATCAGAGCCTGGTAAGTAGTTTACAGGCCATACTTTGAGTATAACAGCTTGAGGACAGTGCCATTCTATTCTTGTTCGATTAATTTTTAGGCCCTAAGCTTAACCATTTTGCTTCCTTTTGTTCTTTTATTTACATGTAATTTTTACTGTGTATTTGTACATGTACTCCAACTTTAGGATCTGTGTTAAGAACAGAAAAAAAAAAAGGATCCAAAAATGAATATAACTTGGATCCTGCATTTAAAGGATTCACTGGCATTTAGGGAGACAATAAATTTAAGTAGATAAATATAATAACATGATGATACTATAATAGAGTGTAGAGGAGAAAGTAGGTAATTCTGTCTTGAGTGTCTCAGATGGCTTCACAGAGGAAGCAAAAAATTTTTTCTGGATATTAAAATAAAAATAAAAATTTTCCGGGAGAAGTGGAATAAGGGCATTTCTGATAGAGATAAGAGGATATATAAAGGTGTAAAATCATGTATGTTCTAGCAATATATAACATTTGGTATTGATGGAAAAAAGAAGTGTTTGTTATGAGAAAATAAGCTGAAAACTAGTTAAGGCTACCTAGATTATGCCATGGTTAGGAGTTTGAATTTATCTTGTCTGAAATCTTAATAAATTTCAAAGCTTGTAATTTTTAGAGAACCTTTTTTTTTAACATTTTGCAGAACTCCAACAAGTAAAAGTAGCTTTTAATTAGTATATATTTATCCTGTGATTTCAAACTTAACAGCATTTTCCCAATAAAGTCAATAAGTGGATATAGTAAGAAATGAAAATTAGCAATTATACATGGAAGTTGCTATTTTATATCGGCCTCAATATCCACTTATGTATTTTATTTTTATTGTATTATGCGTAGGAAATTCTACCTCATAGAAATAAGTAGTGACAAATGCTAATGTTTATAAACTCATTTTGCTTTCTCAGGATACTCTTCAAATCAATTGATCCAGACTAAATAGAAATAGTAAGTTGTTTTTTTTTTCAGAGTTGAATCAAAAAGTAAATAGTCCTTTTGGAGGGAGGTGATCGAATCTGTTCGTCAGTTCATTTTTTCATTGTTCAGTGAGAAAATAATGTATCTTATACTATTCTGAAATATTTTTGGTAACATTTTTTTTTAAAAAGCTTATACCTTTGTGCCGATCTCTTAAAATTTCAGAAGAGTTAAATTTATTTTACTTGCATGATTAATCTTAACTGTAAGGATCAGTTTCATTACTGACAATTCATCTGCATTTATAAGCTCGGGGACATTGTGGCTATTATCAAATTGAGTTTCTTCAGCTTATTAAAGATCCCAATAATCAAATTAGTTTGCTCATTATATTGAAAGATGTTTATCAAACTTTTTTTTCCTATATTTATTGAAGTATAGTTGATATACAATGTTACATTAGTTTCAGGTATACAACATACTGATTCCAAAACTGTGTACTTTATGCTATGCTCACCACAAGTGTAGCTACCATCTGTCACTATTCAACGCTATTACAATACCACTGACTATATCTATGCTCTTTGCTGTAGGTTTCATCCCCATGACTTATTCATTCCATAACTGGAAACCTATACCTCCCACTTCCCTTTACCCATTTTACACATCCCTATACCCTCCTCTCCTATGGCAACTATCAGTTCTCTGTATTTTGTTTCTGTTTTTTGTTTATTCATTTATTTTTTAATTCTGCATATAAGTGAAGTCATATTGTATTTGCCTTTCTTTGATTTATTTCACTGAGCATTAATTATATCCATGTTGTAGCAAATGGCAAGATCTCATTCTTTTTTATGGCTGAGTAATACTCCATTGTATAGGCTTCCATATCTTGGCTATTGTAAATAATGGTAAAATAAACATAGGTGTGCATATGTATATCTTTGTTAGTGCTTTTGATTTCCTTGGGTAAATAGCTAATAGTGGAATTTCTAGATTGTGTGGTGTTTCTATTTTTAATTTTTATTAAAGTGTTTTTAAATTAATAAAGTATTGTTTCTTTTTTATTTTTAAAATTCATTTTTGTTTTATTTTGTTTTTTTAGATATAATTTATTGTCAAGTTAGCTAACATATGGAGTATACAGTGTGCTCTTGGCTTTGGAAGTAGATTCCCATGATTCATCACTTAACATACAACACCCAGTGCTCATCCCAACAAGTGCCCTCTTCCATGCCCCATCACCTATGCCCCCCCCATTCGTCAGTTTGTTCTCTTAAGTGTCTCTTATGGTTTGGGGCGCCTTGGTGGCTCAGTCAGTTAAGCATCTGACTTTTAATATTGGCTTAGGTCATGATCTCACAGTTTCGTGACTTCAAGCCCCACCTCGGGCTCTGTGCTGACATCGTGGAGCCTGTCTAGGATTCTCTCTCCTCACTCTCTGCCCTTCCCCCACTTATGCTCTCTCTCTCTCTCTCTCTCTCTCTCAATATAAATAAATAAACATTAAAAAAATTTTTTTAAAGTCTTATGGTTTGACTCCCTCTGAGTTTGTAACTAAATTTTTTTCCTTCCCTTCCCCCACGGTCTTCTGTTAAGTTTCTCAAATTCCATATATGAGTGAGAACATATGATATCTTTCTTTGACTGACTTACTTTACTTAGCATAATACCCTTCAGCTCCATCCATGTTGTTTTAAATGGCAAGATTTCATTTTTCTCATTGCCAAGTAGTATTCCATTTGTGTGTGTGTGTGTGTGTGTGTGTGTGTGTGTGTGTGTGTGTGTGTAATATACACATTCAAAGCAATCACAATCAAAATAGCACCAGCATTCTCCTCAGAGTATTTCTTGTTTCTTTTGAAACATATCTTTTTTCAAGATAGTCACCTAAGTTTGGTATGAAAGATAAATTTTGAAATTTTTTATTCATAGCATTATAATTAGCTCAGAAAGAAACTCCTTCAATTTAAACCATGGTCTATATGCGATTACTTAAAACTATTTTGAAATATCTTAATATCCAGTTCTTATTAATAAACAATTACTATGTAATAAAGTTGGCAATAGCTTTTACGGGAGCTACCATTCCTGAGATTTAAAAAATTTTATCTCTACTCCTTAATAGAGGTGTCTTAATATTTCTGACAATTTAGTTTATGATGTGTTAAAAACCTGATTTAGACATTAAAATTTTCTTCCCTATTGTGTGTTGTTTTAGCATTCTTAAATTTATCTGTTTGAGAACTTCTACAAAAGTAAGTGGAAAGATCTGCCACATTCATATTCTCATTCAGTTAAATTGGAAGGATTTATCTCTGCATTTTCAGACATGTACCAATATTTTATTCCAGTTTTTTGATAACAGTTTACTAATTTAACATATTTGTTACAATGTCAAAAATGTAAGATTTAATAAGCCTAAGTAAAAATCTGTTGGCTGTGATTAAACTGGAAGTGAGAGATATAAAAAAGGAGCTGTTGGTGATGACTAAATTTGCTAATTGGGAGATTTGATGTATTTTGATACCAGTAAATAAAGTAGTTTGTTAGTTGGAAGAAATGTGAAGTAGTAGCCTTAATAACAAGCTATTAAATAAAGCTTTTTCTGGACAACTTAGGTTGCCTGTGTAATACCTAGATGGAGATGACCAGAAGGCTGTTAGAAATGTCCATCTGTGTCTCATAGGCAGGGATTTTGAGGATAAAGATGAAAGTTTGGTAGTCCTTTTCAAGATGGTTTTCTGTTCCTCCTATTTGTCCTTTATTAGGTTTTCTTTACTTCACCCTGTAGTCAATCTTTGGATCCATGTCAAATTGTTCAACTGCTCAGTAGAATAAGTAAATTTGAATGCTGGTGTCTTTTATGTGGGGTCTAAAAGGAGCATTTGAAAATTAATTACTTTTGATATAATTAAATTTGGCTTGGGTGTGGTTATTTCAGGCAGTTGACATGGAAGAAACACAATTGGCCTAAACTCTGTACTTGATAGATTTCCCCTTATTTTGACTGGAAAGGGAATAAGTATATGATTTTCTGTGTTTACTGTGGAAATATACTGGATTAATTTTTCCCTCTTTGGCAACATAGGCTTTAGTGCATAAAATAACTGTTGGGAATTCAAATTAGCAGAAAAATAATGACACTGGAGCCCAAAGATAAACTAAAATTTTCATTAAAGGTATTTCTAAGGCTTTCATACTGAATGTATATTTCTAAGATTTTCTTTTGACTTTGAATCCACTAATTTTAATGTTCTCTAGGGTTTTTATTGAATGGCTAGCCTAAATAGAACATGGTCTTTCTTACACTTAATTTTTTTTGGCTGATTCTTTGTGTTTAAACTTAGATAAGCCTGACATTTTAATAAATATAATTTTTGTATAACTTTTTCAAACTGTGATAGGCTGAGGGTTGAGAATATTTATATATTGTTCTTTTCTGTTACAATTCACTGTATCCAATATTAATTTCCATGAAGCTTGATATACCTTTTTTGGTTGTTTTTTTAGTGATTTAAAAAAAAAGAAAACATAATCACTAAAGAATGGTGGTTCTGGGATTTGCTGTTTATGCTACTTGTTTTGCTAAAAGCTTTCCTCATTTAAATTCCAGTTACACAGTTTACAGTGATAAAATTCAAGGTCAAAATAGTGATAAATATTCCAAAACCAATCTAACCACCTCTACCAGAATTTTTATTCTGCACCATGTATTTTAAAAGTGTATCTTCATCTATATGAATATTTCTGAGAGCTTCACAAATATTTCAAAAGCTTTGTATGGTCAACAATGAACTTTTTCTTCACTGTACTTCTAATAATTAGAATATTTTTTCCAGCTTTTTGCCTGTATTATTAATACTTTACAACTTTAGCTATCTAACATACAAAATCCTCTTGGTTTCATTATAATGTATTAATATTTTAATGAAAATCTTAAATATATTTCCCTGGATACATGCATGATGCTATTTAGCACAAATAATGTATGTGTGTGTGTTTTATTTACTTATTTTCATTGCACTTTAAAACACAGAAATGCTATCCTTTAAGCCTGACATGAAATCTAAACTCACAAAACACATTAATCAAAGAATAATTATTTTCTCTACAATAGGGTTTCTCTGTCGTTTCTCTAGTTTCTTATAATTGTTTCCTTCAGAAGAATTTGACAGAAAGGCAAAATGGCACTGAAATGTAATATAAACTAAATTGTCTTGAATCATGGTTTCTTAGATTATCTATGAAAATTTTATCTATGAAAGTATATATTAGACACTGGAAATTCAGATATTTTTAGCTTCATCTATTTGTAGGTAATTTCAAAGGTAGCTAAATTGTAATTGTGCTGACAAATTTCAAAAGCACTCAGAATGCTGTACTTGTATCATTTACCTAGGAGTTTGCAAAGCTTGTCCAGCTTTCTGTCAACATTTCTGTATTTCTTTTCTTTGAGCACACAAATCTCTTATGAAATGTTAAAAGCACTGTTTTTTTAATTTTTTTAATTTTTATTTATTTATTTTTTTTTAATGTTTATTTATTTTTGACAGAGAGACAGAGCATGAGCAGGGGAGGGGCAGAGAGAGAGGGAGACACAGAATCTGAAACAGGCTCCAGGCTCTGAGCTGTCAGCACAGAGCCCGACGCGGGGCTCGAACTCACACTCACAGACTGCGAGATCATGACCTGAGCCGAAGTCGGACGCTCAACCGACTGAGCCACCCAGGCGCCCCAAAAGCACTGTTTTTAAGTAAAACGTGACTCTTAAGAAAGCTAGGTGTGATAGTGTAAGAAAAGAGAAAGGAAAAAAAATTTTTACCCAGAATTGTTTTTGTCAGATTAAAATGTAGTTTTGTAAAATGTTTGCACTAGGTAATGTTATTATACTAACAGTATAAGGTATCATAATTTATTTTGGTGCCAGAATTCATTTTAATTGCTTTTAAAATTTTTATTGTCTTGTATTATCACTGAGGGTCTGCACATGGCTGATTTTCATTTTTCTGTTGTACTGTACTACTTTTTGGGGGGGAAATTATGCACTTTACTTTTATAATGTAAGAACTTTCAAAAGTTTTATGTAAATACCATGGGTATATTGTGTATGAACCCCAGAGTAATAGAACTTCTATTAATATTTATTTTTATCTCAGCTAAAATAAGAAAAAATGCTTAATCTTATATATATATAGACAGAGATTAATTTCAGGTATATCAAACTGTCATGTATACTGAATGTGCTGGAGATACCTTTATATAATTGGTATATGGAATTGAGAAATGAAAAATATTAGTATTGGGTGCCTGGGTGACTCAGTCAGTTAACTGTCTGACTCTTAATTTTGGCTCAGGTCATGGTCTCACTGTGGGTTCAAACTCTGCCTTGGGCTCTGTGCTATGTTGGCATTGGGCCTGCTTGGAATTCTCTCCCCCTCTCTCTCTGCCCCTGTCCCACTCCTGCTCTCTCTCTCTCTCTTTCTCAAAATAAATGAATTAACTTAAAAAAATGAGTTGGGATGAGCACTGGGTATTGTATAGAAACCAATTTGACAATAAATTTCATATTAAAAAATAATAATTAAAAGAAATGAAAAATATTAGTGTTTCGTAAGACACGGTGTACTTTTTCCATTCTGATATACGTATTCTATTGTGATATCTTTTCCTATGTGACACCCTTAAAACAAGATATCTAGATCAAATTCAGAGCTGGTTGTTTGAACTGCTATATCACAAAATATTAAGCCAAGATTATCAAAGTAAAATCACATATTCATATATATCTTTTACTAATAAGTAAAAATAAATTATTTTAAATTATATATTTTATGTTTTTATTTTTCCAGTATATAATGCTCATAACATATCAGTAAGGTTGTATGTATAATTTCTAAAGAGTTGACTGCAATTATATATTCTCAACATTTTTGTATATAGGGGCACAAGATCAAAAAACTTTTAACAACAAATTTTTATTCTATTTTTACACATCTTGCTTTGTACAACAAGCCATATCTGTAATAAATGAATCCACCCAACACTCAGGGGTGGATATTATTATATCACATAATTATATACTCTTTATTTAATGTTTATTTATTTTTGAGTGACAGAGAGAGATAGAGCATGAATGGCGGCGGGGCAGAGAATGAGGGAGACACAGAATTCAAAGCAGGCTCCAGGCTCTGAGCTGTCAGCACAGAGCTGAACGTGGGGCTCAAACTGTGGACCATGAGAACATGACCTGAGTTGAAATCAGACACTTAACTGACTGAGCCACCCAGTCGTCCCTATATACTCTTTCTTTAGCATCAAAAACATTCTGAAACATATTTTTTATTAAGATGTAATTGGCATAACACTATATTAGTTTCAGTTATTCAAGGTAATGATTTGATATTTGTATATATTGCAAAATGATGGCCATAGTAAGTCCAGTTAACATTCATCACCATACATAGTTATACATGTTTTTCTCCTGATGAGAAACTTCAAGATCCACACTCATGCTACTTTCAAATATGCAGTATAGTAGTATTAAGTATGGTCACCATGATGAACATTCTATTCCATGACTTACTCATTTTATAACTGGAAATGTATACTTTTTGACCCCCTTCACCCATTTTTCCACCCCACTCCATTCCACCCCACGGCCTCAGGAAACCACCAGCTCATTTTTTTTTTTTTGATTATACATATGTCGTTTGTCTTTTTTCTGTCTGACTTACTTCACTAGTGTAATGCCCTTAAGGTCCATCCATGTTCTCACCAATGGCAAGATTTCATTATTTTTTTATGTCTGAGTAATTATTCATATATATATGAATATAAATCCAAAAGATCATCGCCAAGACCAGTATCAGGAAGCTTACTGACTATGTTTTATTTAGAGTTTTATGGTTTCAGATCTTCCATTCAAGTATTTAATCCATTTTGAGTTACTTTTTGTGTGACATAGGATAGTGAAACTGTCCTTTTCCTGTTGTATGTTCTTGAAACCTTTTCACAAATTAATTGAACATATATGTGCAGTTTTATTTCTGACCTCTCTATTCTGTTCTATTGATCTTTGTGTCAGTATTAGTGCCAATACCATACTGTTTTGATGATTATAGCTTTGAAATGTAGTTTGAAATCAGGAGTGTGGTGTCTCTAGTTATGTTCTTTATCAAGATTACTTTGGTTATTTGGGATCTTTTTGGTTCCATACGAATTTAAGGATCATTTTTGCTATTTCTGTAAAAATGCCATTGGAATTTTGATAAGGATTGCATTGAACCTACAGATTACTGTGTGGAATATGAACATTTTAACAATTTTAATTAAGCCTTTCAATCTATGAACATAGAAAATCTTTCCATTTATTTGTGTCTTCAGTTTCTTTCATCAATGTTTTATAAAATTCAGCATATTTCACCTTAATTAAGTTCATTTTAGGTATTTTATTCTTCTTTGATACAATTGTATCTTAATTGTTTTCTTATTTTCTCTTTCTGCTATCTTGTTATTAGTGTATAGAAATGCAATCTATACTGATTTTGCATCCTGCAGTTTACTGAATTTAGTTCTAACTTTTTTTTAATAGAGTCTAGCATTTTCTATGTCACTCCATCTGAAAATAGTGATAGTTTCACTTCTTCCTTTCCAATTTAGGTGACTTTTATTTATTTTTCTTGACTAATTGCTCTTGATAGGCCGTCCAATATTATTTTGAGTAAGTATGGTGAGAGTAGGCATCTTCTTTTGTTCCCAATCTTAGAGGAAAAGCTTTTATCTTTTCCCTATTAAGTATGATGTTAGCTTTGGGTTTATCATAGATGGCCTTTATTATGTTGAGAAAAATTCCCTGTGTTCCAACTTAGTTGTTCATTTTGTCATGAATGAATGTCAAATTTTGTGAAACACTTTTTATGCATCTTTGAGATGAATGTATGATTTTTATCATTTGTTTGGTAAATATGGTATACCGTATTAATTTGTAGGTGTTGAACCATCCTTGTGTCCTTGGAATAAATCCCACTTAATCACAGCATATGATTATTTTAATGTATTGTTGAATTTGGTGTGGTAACATTCTCTTCAGGATTTTGTATCTATGTTCATTAGGGATATTGGTCTGTAATTTTCTTTGCTTGTGGGATAGTTGCTTGGTTCTAGTATTAGGGTAATACAGACCTTGTGAAATGAACTTAGAAGTCTTCTCTCCCATTTTTTGGGAAGAGTTTAAGAAGGATTGGTATTAATCTCTTTGTTTTGTAGAATTTACCAGTGAAGCTTCTGGTCCTGGAATGTTGTTTTTTGGGCAGTTTTTGATTACTGATTCAATCTCTTTACTAATAATCACCCTGTTCAGATTTTCTATTTCTCATGATACAGTCTTGGTAAGTTACATATTGCTAGGAATTTATCCATTTTTTCTAGAATGTCCAATTTGTTGGCATGTAATTTTTCATAATAGTCCCTTGGGATCCTTTATTTTTCTATAGTATCAGTTATAACATCTCCTTGTTAAGTTCTGATTTTACTTATTTGTGTCCTCTTTTTTTCCCTTGGTGAGTCTAGTTAAAGGTTTCTCAGTTTTGTTTTTCTTATCAATGAACAAGTTTCATTGATCCTTTCTATTGTCTTTTAGCGTGTATTTTATTTATTCCTGCTTTAGTCTATACTTCCTGCTACTAACTTTGGTCTTCATTTGTTCTTTTTTTTAGTTTCTTGGAATGTAAAGTTAGGTTATTTATCTGAAATTGTTCTTGTTTTTTGATATAGACGTTATCACTATGAACTTCTCTCTTAGAACTGCTTTTGCTGTATCCCATAAGTTTTGGCTATGTTGTATTTCTATTTTCATTTGTCTCAAAGTATTTTTTTATTTTTATTTCTTCCTTGTTTCATTGGAAGTTCAGTAGCATTGTTTAATTTCCATATATTTGTAAATTCTGTTTTCTTTTTTTTTTTTTTTTTTTTTTTTGGTAATTGATTTCTAATTTCATATCCTTGTGGCCAGAAAAGATACTTGATATGATTTCAGTCCTCTTAAATTTATTAAGACTTTTTTTTTGTGGCCTAACATATGATCTATACTGGAGAATGTGTACTTCAGAAGAATGCATATTCTTTTGTTTTGGGATGGAATGTTTTGTTTACATCTGTTAAGCCCACCTGGTCTAATATGTCTTTTCAGCCCTATGTTTTCCTTATTGATTTTCTGTCTTGATTATCTATTGATGTAAGTGGGGTATTAAATTCCCCTCCTATAATTGTATTGCTGTCTATTGATATTTGACATGAATATAGACCTCTATGTTAGGTGCATTTTTAAATACAAATGTTATATACCCTTGTTGGACTGACCTCTTTATGTAATGCCTTTGTTTGTCTACTATTGCAGTCTAGTTTTTGAAGTCTAGTTTTTGAAGCCTTGCCCCTCACACCAAAGCTCTAGGACAAGCTAATTGGTCTCTTTAATAGAAAGGCTGGGGTGTTTTAGGCTGCTGTCTTTGCAGTGCCCTGAGGGTGGTAGCCTGACAAGAACTGTTTCTGATTGTTACAATCCTGTGGAACTCAAGAACACAAGCTTCAGGTAAACGCAGGCAAGTAAGGGGCATCCTCTGGTGGCAACTGCACAAACCAGGTCCCAGATTTAGAAACCATGGTACCAAATGTATGTAGAAGTTTGTCTCTGGGAGAAAAGTTTGCCTCTGGGAGATAGTGGCAGTCTGTTGGAGTGCAGCCAGGGGAGAGTGCAGAGATAACTCCTGCCCTCTGAGGTCACTGGAAGGATTACTGTCAGCTCTTAGATGTGTGTTTAATTAGAAATCCACCCCTCAGGCATATTTATGATGATAAGCTAATAGGCCACTCTCACTGAAAGACTGAGCTGCTGTCTCTGTTGACTCTTGCTGTGGGTGATAGCCACTTATAAACTCTTTGTCTTTTGGTTACAGTCCTGTGGGACTTGAAGGCCACCAGAGCCAGGCAATGTATAGGTTTCCCCTGGTGGCAGCCATAAACATTGGCATGCCAGACAGGGTATATTAAGCTTACTTGGAGGGAGATACTGGTGAGCTGGAGCAAGGCAGCAGGAAGGCACAAATATATCTATCAGCCTCTATTCCTTGAAAACAGCTCCACAGGCTCCTAGTTGAATGCCAAGTCAGAAGAAGCCTGCCTCTCAGGCCAAAGCTCCTGGACAAGCAAGTAGGCTTCTTTCACAGAAAGACTGGGGGTGTGTTTTAGTTTGCTATCTGTGTGGTGCTATGGGGGTTGTAGTCTGCCAAGCACTATCTCTCTATTTGTTAACAGTCCCATGGGACTGTTTCCCCGCTTTTGGCCTCCAGAGCCAAGCAATCAAGTGGTATCAGGGCAGCAGCTGCAAAAACAGGTGCATGTAATGGTTCCCCCGTAAGAGATACTGACACTCTGGAGCACAGCAGAGGGAGAGTACAAAGATGGCACACACCAACTGGAATGAGACACAGGGAGAGTATAGATCACACCTTCCAGGAAAAAGGAAAAGAAAAAAGATGGTGCTCACCAGCTAGTACATGAAGATGGTAGCTGCTGGCTGGAGTGAGACATAAGGGAGAGCATAAAGATGGTACCTATAAGAAAAGAGGGGAAAAAAAGCCAAAAAAAAAAAAAAAAAGCCTACCACTGAAAAAAGAAAAAAGATGGCACCCACTGGTTAGAGTAAGGCAGAGGGAGAGTGTGAAGATGGTGACTGTGTGCCAGGAGGACCCTTGATATGTGCTGAATTAGATTTTTGCCTCAGGCCAACACTTTAAGATTAGCAGGTAAGCCTCATTCACCTAAAGTCTGGGTGCCTGCCTATTGGCTACCTTTGTGCTGAGCCCTTGGGTGGGTGAGTCAGGGTGTGTGAGCCCTATAAGAGTCATTTCTCAAATTGTTATAGCCTTGTGGATATCGTGGATGTGAGCCCCATTGGTTTTCAAAGCTCTAAGTTTTGAGTTTTCTCTTAATTGTGGGTCGCAGCTCTGGGGAATGGGGTTTATGGTGAGATTGCTTTCCAGCCTCTCCTACTTGCTTTAATGTGGCCTTCTCTCCTTTGCCTAATGCATAGAAGTTGCTCAGACAGTTTTTTTTCCCCCAGAGCAATTTGTTCCGTATTTAACTGCAGATTTGGCGTGTCTATAGGAGGAAGTAAGCTTTGGATCATTCTATGTTGCCATCTTGAACTGGAACTTTAAATGTATTTTCTAAACATGATTCTGTGTGAAGCAATTTAGATGAATTCTCCTGGTAAAAAAAAATCTCATGTGTTTTAAATCTCAGGTTAGGTGCTTGTCACAGAATTAAAACAATGCTTCAAATTTAGAAACATCTTGCTCTCCACTTCTCCCAATAATAATCCTCCTGTTTTCCAAAAGATATCATTATCATCATAACTCCCAGACATTGACCTTTAGAGGCATTCCATATATAAAATCTTAAGAAAGTATCCCATGAGTCCTTTCTCTTCATTGGTCTAATCTGATTTTATCTCATAACTTTATAACAGAATAGTTTGAGAATCTACATCACTAACCTCTATCTTTCTTGCAGTGATATGTTATTCTTGATCCAAAAATAATCTTTTTGACAATAGGTTTTCAGTATCTGTTTACTCTGCTGAGGAACCCTAATTCAAGTGCAGTATATTTGCAGACTTTCATGAAGCTTATTGTAACCTTTCCTCTTTTTGAGTCATTTGGTTTTGACATCTGTCACCCTATTGTTCACCAGGCTTACCTGGCTGACTAGTCAACTGTACTTTTTTCTTCTACAGTCCATATGTTTTCCTTTCAAAATCTCACTAAGTATGAAGTGAACTGCTTTACCATGTGCAAGTTGTTGTACCACACTGCCAGGGCCATCATTTCCTTACCTTCATTCTTCTCTTTCATTTTTCCCATATCTTTTTCAATTATGGCTATGCTATCAGGTTGATTTGCCTTTTGCTAATACTACTTCTGTAAGAGTATATATACTGAATCCTCCAAGAATTGAAGGTTCTGCTTTCCTTTAAATTATGCTTGGGGCTCCTGAGTGGCTCAGTCGGTTAAGCATCTGACTTTGGCTCAAGTCATGATCTCATGGTTCACAAGTTCAAGCCCCACATCCGGCTCTGTGCTGACAGCTCAGAGCCTGCAGCCTGCTTCAGATTCTGCCTCCTTCTCTCTCTGCCCCTCCCCCGCTCATGCTCTGTCTCTCTCCTTCAGAAATAAATAAACATTAAAAAAATTACATTGTGCTTAAAGCACAGTTACCCCTTCCTTTAATTTTTTATCCTATTTCCAGAATTCTTTTGTGCTCCTCTGGCACATTTTTATATTTATTACTTTTATCCAAAGTCAAATAGAGTTGCATTTGAAGAATAGGATCTATATATCTGCCTTCTCATTTTGATAGGTGCCTGGCCCTATTTGGCTATAATATGATTTTAAGGAATCAGAATGTCACAAACCTTTCCTCATTCTAGTTTCAGCCTTTCAATAATGAAATGTGAAACTAAATTGAAAAATGTATTAATGAATTATCAAAGTTATAAATTGAAAATATTGAAAAGAAATCTGGGCCTTGATATTTTTAAAGTTATAAATATATTTGAAACCTTATTTGAATATTAAAGGTTTGTCATTTATTTTTTATTCATCTAACAGAAATATGTACGAATATCTCCTGACTTGAGGGGCGATGAGGAGAGTCAGGGGAATAAAGTGCAATAATTTGAAAGATGAGTAGAAATTAGGAAAGCAAAACAAAAAGGCAAAAATCTCTGGAGATAGTGATAGGGAGGGAAAAAGAGATGAGATAGGCAGTAATAGTCCAAGTATGAGGAATCAACAGAGGCTTAGTAGGCTTAGTAGGGTTAATAGTGGCCAATGAGAGTAAGAATGGGAGTTAATAGAGATTAGGTCAGAGAGAAAAATATGCCAGATCTTGAAGGGCCAATTTAAAAAGTAATCCCGGAGGGAAGATGGCGGCGTAGGAGGACGCTGGGCTCACCGCGCGTCCTGCTGACCACTTAGATTCCACCTACACCTGCCTAAATAACCCAGAAAACCGCCAGAGGATTAGCAGAACGGAGTCGCCGGAGCCAAGCACAGACGAGAGGCCCACGGAAGAGGGTGGGAAGGGCGGCGAGGCGGTGCGCGCTCCACGGACCGGCGGGAGGGAGCCGGGGCGGAGGGGCGGCTCGCCGGCCAAGCAGAGCCCCCGAGTCTGGCTTGCAAAAAGCGGAGGGGCCTGACGGACTGTGTTCCGACAGCAAGCGCGACTTAGCGGCTGGGAGGTAATAAGTTAACAGCTCTGCTCAGAAAGCGGGAAGGCTGGAGGACAAAGGGAAGGAGAGCTGCTGAGCCCCCTGACGACAGAGCTCAGATTGGTGGGGAACAAAGGCGCTCGCCAGCGCCATCTCCCCCGCCCATCCCCCAGCCAAAATCCCAAAGAGAACCAGTTCCTGCCAGGGAACTTGTTCGCTCCGCGCAAACACCCAACTCTGCGCTTCTGCGGAGCCAAACCTCCGGCAGCGGATCTGACTCCCTCCTGCTGCCACAGGGCCCCTCCTGAAGTGGATCACCTAAGGAGAAGCAAGCTAAGCCTGCCCCTCCTGCCCCTGTGCACCTTGCCTACCCACCCCAGCTAAGACGCCAGATCCCCAGCATCACAAGCCTGGCAGTGTGCAAGTAGCCCAGACAGGCCACCCCACCCCACAGTGAATCCCGCCCCTAGGAGAGGGGAAGAGAAGGCACACACCAGTCTGACTGAGGACACAGCGGTGGGCTGGGGGCAGACATCAGGTCTGACTGCGGCTCCGCCCACCAACTCCAGTTATACACCACAGCACAGGGGAAGTGCCCTGCAGGTCCTCACCACGCCAGGGACTATCCAAAATGACCAAGCGGAAGAATTCCTCTCAGAAGAATCTCCAGGAAATAACAACAGCTAATGAGCTGATCAAAAAGGATTTAAATAATATAACAGAAAGTGAATTTAGAATAATAGTCATAAAATTAATCGCTGGGCTTGAAAACACTATAGCTGACAGCAGAGAATCTCTTGCTACAGAGATCAAGGGACTAAGGAACAGTCACGAGGAGCTGATAAACGCTTTAAACGAAATGCATAACAAAATGGAAACCACCACAGCTCGGATTGAAGAGGCAGAGGAGAGAATAGGTGAACTAGAAGATAAAGTTATGGAAAAAGAGGAAGCTGAGAGAAAGAGAGATAAAAAAACCAGGAGTATGAGGGGAAAATAGGAGAACTAAGTGATACACTAAAAAGAAATAATATACGCATAATTGGTATCCCAGAGGAGGAAGAGAGAGGGAAAGGTGCTGAAGGGGTACTTGAAGAAATAATAGCTGAGAACTTCCCTGAACTGGAGAAGGAAAAAGGCATTGAAATCCAAGAGGCACAGAGAACTCCCTTCAGACGTAACTTGAATCGATCTTCTGCACGACATATCATAGTGAAACTGGCAAAATACAAGGATAAAGAGAAAATTCTGAAAGCAGCAAGGGGTAAACGTGCTCTCACATATAAAGGGAGACCTATAAGACTCGTGACTGATCTCTCTTTTGAAACTTGGCAGGCCAGAAAGAATTGGCACGAGATTTTCAGTGTGCTAGACAAAAAATATGCAGCCGAGAATCCTTTATCCAGCAAGTCTGTCATTTAGAATAGAAGGAGAGATAAAGGTCTTCCCAAACAAACAAAAACTGAAGGAATTTGTCACCACTCAACCAGCCCTACAAGAGATCCTAAGGGGGACCCTGTGAGACAAAGTACCAGAGACATCACTACAAGCATAAAACATACAGACATCACAATGACTCTAAACCCATATCTTTCTATAATAACACTGAATGTAAATGGATTAAATGCGCCAACCAAAAGAC
This sequence comes from Puma concolor, assembly GCF_028749965.1. Classification (NCBI taxonomy): domain Eukaryota; kingdom Metazoa; phylum Chordata; class Mammalia; order Carnivora; family Felidae; genus Puma; species Puma concolor. The sequence continues at coordinate 21,716,756 of NC_141677.1, forward strand.
AGAGGGTATCAGAATGGATAAAAAAACAAGACCCATCTATTTGCTGTCTACAAGAGACTCATTTTAGACCTGAGGACACCTTCAGATTGAGAGTGAGGGGATGGAGAACTATTTATCATGCTACTGGAAGCCAAAAGAAAGCTGGAGTAGCCATACTTCTATCAGACAAACTAGACTTTAAATTAAAGGCTGTAACAAGAGATGAAGAAGGACATTATATAATAGTGACAGGGTCTATCCATCAGGAAGAGGTAACAATTATAAATGTCTATTCGCCGAATACCGGAGCGCCCAAATATATAAAACAATTACTCATAAACAGAAGCAACCTTATTGAGAAGAATGTGGTAATTGCAGGGGACTTTAACACCCCACTTACAGAAATGGATAGATCATCTAGACACACGGTCAATAAGGAAACCAGGGCCCTGAACGAGACATTGGATCAGATGGACTTGACAGATATATTTAGAACTCTGCATCCCAAAGCAACAGAATATACTTTCTTCTCGAGTGCACATGGAACATTCTCCAAGATAGATCATATACTGGGTCACAAAACAGCCCTTCATAAGTTTACAAGAATTGAAATCATACCATGCATACTTTCAGACCACAATGCTATGAAGCTTGAAATCAACCACAGAAAAAAGTCTGGAAAACCTCCAAAAGCATGGAGGTTAAAGAACACCCTACTAAATATGAGTGGGTCAACCAGGCAATTAGAGAAGAAATTAAAAAATATATGGAAACAAACGAAAATGAAAATACAACAATCCAAACGCTTTGGGACACAGCGAAGGCAGTCCTGAGAGGAAAATACATTGCAATCCAGGCCTATCTCAAGAAACAAGAAAAATCCCAAATACAAAATCTAACAGCACACCTAAAGGAAATAGAAGCAGAACAGCAAAGGCAGCCTAAACCCAGCAGAAGAAGAGAAATCATAAAGATCAGAGCAGAAATAAACAATATAGAATCTAAAAAAACTGTAGAGCAGATCAACGAAACCAAGAGTTGGTTTTTTGAAAAAATAAACAAAATTGACAAACCTCTAGCCAGGCTTCTCAAAAAGAAAAGGCAGAGGACCCAAATAGATAAACTCATGAATGAAAATGGAATTATTACAACCAATCCCTCAGAGATACAAACAATTCTCAGGGAATACTATGAAAAATTATATGCCAACCAATTGGACAACCTGGAAGAAATGGACAAATTCCTGAACACCCACACTCTTCCAAAACTCAATCAGGAGGAAATAGAAAGCTTGAACAGACCCATCACCAGCGAAGAAATTGAATCGGTTATCAAAAATCTCCCAACAAATAAGAGTCCAGGACCAGCTGGCTTCCCAGGGGAGTTCTACCAGACGTTTAAAGCAGAGATAATACCTATCCTTCTCAAGCTATTCCAAGAAATAGAAAGGGAAGGAAAACTTCCAGACTCATTCTATGAAGCCAGTGTTACTTTGATTCCTAAACCAGACAGAGACCCAGTAAAAAAAGAGAACTACAGGCCAATATCCCTGATGAATATGGATGCAAAAATTCTCAATAAGATACTAGCAAATCGAATTCAACGGCATATAAAAAGAATTATTCACCATGATCAAGTGGGATTCATTCCTGGGATGCAGGGCTGGTTCAACATTCGCAAATCAATCAACGTGATACATCACATTCACACAAAAAAAGAGAAGAACCATATGATCCTGTCAATCGATGCAGAAAAGGCCTTTGACAAAATCCAGCACCCTTTCTTCATAAAAACCCTTGAGAAAGTCGGGATAGAAGGAACATACTTAAAGATCATAAAAGCCATTTATGAAAAGCCCACTGCTAACATCATCCTCAACGGGGAAAAACTGAGAGCTTTTTCCCTGAGATCAGGAACACGACAGGGATGCCCACTCTCACCGCTATTGTTTAACATAGTGCTGGAAGTTCTAGCATCAGCAATCAGACAACAACAGGAAATCAAAGGCATCAAAATTGGCAAAGATGAAGTCAAGCTTTCGCTTTTTGCAGATGACATGATATTATACATGGAAAATCCGATAGACTCCACCAAAAGTCTGCTAGAACTGATACATGAATTCAGCAAAGTTGCAGGATACAAAATCAATGTACAGAAATCAGTTGCATTCTTATACACTAACAATGAATCAACAGAAAGACATAAAGAAACTGATCCCATTCACAATTGCACCAAGAAGCATAAAATACCTAGGAGTAAATCTAACCAAAGAGGTAAAGGATCTGTATGCTGAAAACTATAGAAAGCTTATGAAGGTAATTGAAGAAGATTTAAAGAAATGGAAAGACATTCCCTGCTCATGGATTGGAAGAATAAATATTGTCAAAATGTCAATACTACCCAAAGCTATCTACACATTCAATGCAATCCCAATCAAAATTGCACCAGCATTCTTCTCGAAACTAGAACAAGCAATCCTAAAATTCATATGGAACCACAAAAGGCCCCGAATAGCCAAAGTAATTTTGAAGAAGAAGACCAAAGCAGGAGGCATCACAATCCCAGACTTTAGCCTCTACTACAAAGCTGTCATCATCAAGACAGCATGGTATTGGCACAAACACAGACACATAGACCAATGGAATAGAATAGAAACCCCAGAACTAGACCCACAAACGTATGGCCAACTCATCTTTGACAAAGCAGGAAAGAACATCCAATGGAAAAAAGACAGTCTCTTTAACAAATGGTGCTGGGAGAACTGGACAGCAACATGCAGAAGGTTGAAACTAGACCACTTTCTCACACCATTCACAAAAATAAACTCCAAATGGATAAAGGACCTGAATGTGAGACAGGAAACCATCAAAACCTTAGAGGAGAAAGCAGGAAAAGACCTCTCTGACCTCAGCCGTAGCACTCTCTTACTCGACACATCCCCAAAGGCAAGGGAATTCAAAGCAAAAGTGAATTACTGGGACCTTACGAAGATAAAAAGCTTCTGCACAGCAAAGGAAACAACCAACAAAACTAAAAGGCAACCCACGGAATGGGAAAAGATATTTGCAAATGACATATCGGACAAAGGGCTAGTATCCAAAATCTATAAAGAGCTCACCAAACTCCACACCCGAAAAGCAAATAACCCAGTGAAGAAATGGGCAGAAAACATGAATAGACACTTGTCTAAAGAAGACATCCGGATGGCCAACAGGCACATGAAAAGATGTTCAGCGTCGCTCCTTATCAGGGAAATACAAATCAAAACTACACTCAGATACCACCTCACGCCAGTCAGAGTGGCCAAAATGAACAAATCAGGAGACTATAGATGCTGGCGAGGATGTGGAGAAACGGGAACCCTCTTGCACTGTTGGTGGGAATCCAAATTGGTGCAGCCGCTCTGGAAAGCAGTGTGGAGGTTCCTCAGAAAATTAAAAATAGACCTACCCTATGACCCAGCAATAGCACTGCTAGGAATTTATCCAAGGGACACAGGAGTACTGATGCATAGGGGCACTTGTACCCCAATGTTCATAGCAGCACTCTCAACAATAGCCAAATTATGGAAAGAGCCTAAATGTCCATCAACTGATGAATGGATAAAGAAATTGTGGTTTATATACACAATGGAGTACTACGTGGCAATGAGAAAAAATGAAATATGGCCTTTTGTAGCAACGTGGATGGAACTGGAGAGTGTGATGCTAAGTGAAATAAGCCATACAGAGAAAGACAGATACCATATGGTTTCACTCTTATGTGGATCCTGAGAAACTTAAGAGAAACCCATGGGGGAGGGGAACAAAAAAAAAAAAAAGAGGTTAGAGTGGGAGAGAGCCAAAGCATAAGAGACTGTTGAGAACTGAGAACAAACTAAGGGTTGATGGGGGGTGGGAGGGAGGAGAGGGTGGGTGATGGGTACTGAGGAGGGCACCTTTTGGGATGAGCACTGGGTGTTGTATGGAAACCAATTTGACAATAAATTTCATATATAAAAAGAAAAAATGGTACAACATCTCAGTTTCCCATATGGTAGAGATTTGCAGAGTTTTATGGTAACCTGTGTCCATAATTTTACATCAACTAATTTTTTTCAGGCAGAGGGAGCAGTCATACTTAAAGCTTGAATTCTGGAGTGACAACAAGAATAGGGCTTGAATTAGTATTAAGTGTAAGCCTTAGACTGATGATTCTTTTATATTTCATTACTTAAGTTCCTTAATACCACATTTATGTTTAGCCCTTCTCCAGTCACTGGTAACAGTTCTGTATTTAAGAACAGCTACTATAAGGAACTCAGGGTCAGGATTTTATGACCTTAGCATCAACATATTCTTGGCATTACTTTGTCTTAGTACATTGATTTTAGTAACTAAGCTTTTGCTTTGATCTCTTTAATCAGGCCCCTTATATCTGTTTCTAATAGTTGAATCCCTGTGTTTTCATCTATAAATTAATTAATAGATGACTTGTTTTATTGCATAGTATCCTAGTTCCTTCTAGCCTAAGTTGCTATTTTGAATACTAGGATTTTGCTTTTCATGATTTCTTAAAGGTGGAATTCTACAACTTTCTATTAGGACTCGTAGGCCTCTGCCCAGCCTGATCACCTGTACGTCTTCCTGTTGCCTACTATTAAATTAACTTCCTCTTTACTCTGTGTCATACTTTGCCTTTCATGGAATGGGATTTCAGCTGTTTATAGACTGACAAATTTCTCTGATAGTTTGTCTGGATTATCTCTCCCTGGTATTTAGAATGTTCCTAATTGGCATTTCTACTTCTATGGCCTGTTTAATCTCTGTGTCTCTGCATACTGAGTATCAGTAGTATAGCCTGTCCTTAACCTAATGGAGTTTCTGTTTTCACAGCAGTTATTTGAAAATTCTGTGTAAAGATTGGCTAGTTCTGGGAGTGCAGGGGACCAGCCAGTCCTGGTGAAATACAACTCCATGTTGTGTTTAGGTTTAAAAACATTCAAAAGTACATTTATACTTATATAAATTTGTATTCTACATAAAGGGGACAAAAAATTACAAAACCTACTAAGTAACTAAAACCTGCTCTGGGTTTGTTTTTTGTTGTATCTAGTTTTTCAGTAGTTTTTGAAGAACTAAATCTAAAGAGACAGAAAAGGATAAAAGCACCTGTTTGTGACAATTTATTACATTTTAAGTGATTAACCATAAGTGCCATTTATCTCCTATACTAGCCATATTTTATGACTTCTCAAAATCATGCAGAGGATGACATGATTTATTAACATATTAACATTTCACAGTGGTAAAGATGGACTTCTTTAGTGAAACAGCACAGCAAGAGAGTCTTTTTTCTCAGTGAACCATAGGCTAACACAACAGAGATCTCTTACTTAAAGAATAGGGCAGGGACACCTGCGTGACTCAGTTGGTCAAGTTTCTGACTCTTGACTCTTGATTTCGGCTCAGGTCATGATGTCACAGTTCATGAGATCAAGCCCTGTGATGGGCTCTGCATTGAGAGCATAGAGCCTGGTTGGGATTCTCTCTCTCCCTCTCTTTCTGCCCCTCTGCTCTCTCTCTCAGTCTCTCTTTCAAAAATAAATAAATAAACATTACAAAGATTAGGGCATAGCTAAACATACCTTTCTTTATGAATATCACAAATAGATCTTTTAGCATTCAAATAAACCAAAATACTTTTTAGGTCAACTGATTTTGTTTACAGTTTGTCTCCAATAAAATGTTATTCCTTTTATAAGGTGAAACTCGTATTACTGATTTTTATAATTCCTTTTTTCAAAAAAGGGGTTTATATTATTGTTTTCATACAAGTAAAACCAAACTGATTGAAGTGTAGCCCCTAAGTAGCTATGAGCCCTGTAGTTTATGAGCTGTTATATGCTCAGTTTAACTTTAGATTATATGATAGGTAACCTGTATATATTCCAAATGGTGCAGTGATTTTCTAAATGCATATTTTATCTGCTTGTCAAATTGTACATGATAGATAGTAAATAAATGATAAGTTATAATTCAGTTGATGATTGTATTGTATTAGAAACCATATTGTCTATGTCATCTTTAAGGTAACAGTTGGTAAACAATCTTATATTCATATTATGAGTTCTGTAAAATCACACTCATAAATTTTACAAATTCATTGGCAGCTATACCTTTGTATATGGCCCCAAAGTATAGCATTGGGTTAATAATTTGTATAAAACTATTCAGAATAGTAAGGCCCTAAATCTATTTGAATGAAAAACTTTGTTTAAAAACAAAAAAAATAATCTCATGTCATCCCGCATACTTTTTTCAGTGCTGCCAAAGTGATTCTTCTAACACAAAAATCTGATCGTGTCATTCAAGCTCGAAATTATTCAGTGGTTGTTTAGTTTCTACACTGTTAAATATTAACTCTCCAATATAAAAAAATCAAACTGCGATTTGACCTTTGTCTCCTAATCCATCCTTATTTCCTGCCATTTCTCCTGTCTTTTTCTAACCATTCTGCTTGCTTTTCTGTTAGCACCCCATGCTATCCTTTAAAGCTTTGGGATATTTCTAGAAAAATAATGGGAAATATAGTTTTAAAATGTTAAGATAACCAACTGTAGGTATGTTTACTCTCTGAAATGAAAAATGTAAAAATAATGAGGTGATATGAGCTCATGGTGTATTAGGATTCAGTTACTAGAGAAGGTAGTGAAATTCTGATAATTACAGTCATTGACAGGTGGGGCACCTGGGTGGTTCAATCAGTTAAGCATTTGACTCTTGATTTCAGCTCAGGTCATGATCCCAGGATTTGTGATATCAAGCCCCACACTGAACTCTGTGCTAAGAGTGCGGAGCCTGCTTGGGATTCTCTCTCTTCCTCTCCCTCTCTCTCTCTCTCTCTCTCTCTCTCTCTCTCTCTCTCTGACCCTCCCCCACTCTCAAATAAATAAACATTAAAAAAATTAGCTACAAAATGTAGAGCAGAGAGACAAAGGCTGCAATTTGGGGAATGCTCACTGGAGAAAAATCATGTTGTATAAGTTATGATTCTTGACTGCAAATAGTCAATGGTACTTTGATTAAAAACAAAATAAAACAAAATTGAAAAAAATTGAAGTGATTAAATCAGTGTTAAAGCTAGAGGATCTAGGTTGGGCAGAAAACAAGGATCCACATGGCTAAGATTCTGCCATAGGAATAGTCCTACTTTAGGTACTAGCACTAGTGCCAGTGCCAGCAGATGCTCTCAGCCGTTGTCATGGACTCTTCTGCCAGTGAAAACCACTGTTATGAGTCCAGACTCTTTTTAATTTTTTTTTCAACGTTTATTTATTTTTGGGACAGAGAGAGACAGAGCATGAACGGGGGAGGGGCAGAGAGAGAGGGAGACACAGAATCGGAAGCAGGCTCCAGGCTCCGAGCCATCAGCCCAGAGCCTGACGCGGGGCTCGAACTCACGGACCGCGAGATCGTGACCTGGCTGAAGTCGGATGCTTAACCGACTGTGCCACCCAGGCGCCCCGAGTCCAGACTCTTAATAAATGGTGGTATTTATACTCTCTGAGGAAAAACAAACAAAAAAGATCATTCAATAAATGGTGTTGAGAAAACCAGGTAGCCACTGGAATTAAAATGGATTCCTGCTCTCTACTATAAATTCCATAAAGATCAAAGTTTCAATGTTTATATGAAACCACAAAAGTACAAGAAGAAAACATGAATGAATATTTAAAAATATAAAATACTCTTGGAATGAAGAAGGTCCTCAGGGGATGACACAAAACCAAGAAATCATGACAAGAAAGACTGATAAATTTTACTACTGTAAAAAAAAAAAAAGAATTAGAATCAAAATGAACCTCAAAGTGTATTTAATTGGTGGCACAATCAGAGAGGAAGTATTCTAAGTGACTTGAAAGCACAGCAATTAGGCCTTACTCCTCCAGTGATGTATAGAAAAAAAGAACTGAAAACAAAAAAAAAAAGAAACCTTAAAACCATTTATAGAAATTATATTGTTGGCAATAATATTAGTATTGTTATTCTGAGACTGTTACGTGTGGACTGTGGGATTAAAAAAAAACATGAGTAAATATGTAGTATTCTAATTTTATCATCTTTGGATCCCTTTGAGAACCAGGCATAGGAGAAAGGAAATATGAATATAAGATAAAAGAGGTTAAATTAAAACCCTATAGTACTGAATGTGAATTAAAAATATCACAAGAACATGTGATGATTTCTGTCTTTTAAAATAAAACAAATATTTCCTAGCTCTGTCAGATGAAAAGGCCTAGAAACAAAGATCAATCCAATAGGAATGATTATCCTTGGTGCCCAAATTGTGGTCTTGAAAAACTATTTTCCATGAAAAATAACCAGGGATCCTTGAAAAAATATTTGATTTCAAATCTGGAAAGGACAGATAACAAGGCCGTGTGCATGGGATATCCTGGAAGGATACACAAAAAGACTAATAATAATGACTATTTTGGGGGAGGGAAATTAAGTGTTTGGGTAACAAGTAGTATACTTTTTACAGTATACATAACTTTTTACAGTATACATAACTTTTTGAAAATTGGATATTCTGTGTTTTCAGAATGATAAAATCATTAAAAATTATTTGAAGAGATAAATTCTTGCTCATTGTTATTGTCTGTCCTGAAAAGAACACATTACTTGAGAGGTGCATCATAGCAAAACATGGTACGGTCCTATGTTCATTTTAAAGTGTAGTTGTAAACTTTATTGACTCTACATTGCCTTTTAATAGCTTACTATCTGAGTAGTACAAAAAAAAACATATAATTTATCGTGAAGCTTTAGAAATCAGATGATTAATAATTAAATTTTGCTTTGCTAATTCATCAGGTGGTATTTCAGAAACATAAAAATAATGTCCTATTTGTGAATTTGAGGAATAGACTTGTTTCTTGACTTAACCATTCATATGTATTGAATAAATATTTAGTTGTTTTGGACATTGTGGAACTAATGGTGACAAAATGGACATGACCCCTGTATTCATAGATCTTTTGGTCTAGTGGGAAAAACAGATTAAAGATATAATCACACAAATAGAAATTATGGAAATGCTGCACAGAAAATAAATAAAGACCTTATGGAAAATATCAGTAGTAGTGAGACAAACTTACTGTAGGTAGAATAGTCACAGAAGCCTTCTTTAGGGATAATATTTAACCTGAGACCTGTAGGATGAGGAGAAGTATCTTTTATTTATTTTTTTTTTTTAACGTTTACTTATTTTTTTGGGACAGAGAGAGACAGAGCATGAACGGGGGAGGGGCAGAGAGAGAGGGAGACACAGAATCAGAAACAGGCTCCAGGCTCTGAGCCATCAGCCCAGAGCCCGACGCGGGGCTCGAACTCACGGACCGCGAGATCGTGACCTGGCTGAAGTCAGACGCTTAACCGACTGCGCCACCCAGGCGCCCCGAGGAGAAGTATCTTTCAAATAACTGGAGGTAAAGCATTATGAAACAGGGGAAGAAGCCTTCACAGAGAAAGGAGATTGGATTTTTGAAGAATTGAAAAAAGATCTGTTAACGTGTATTGGTTGTTAACGTTTAAAACTTCTAGATAGATCATCTGGGTGGATGTTGATACCATTTACTAAATGCATAAGTATGGGAAAGACAATCAAGAATTTCATTTCACATATTTTAAATTTGAGATGCCTGTGAGACATCAAAGTGTGGTGTTACATATACTTCAGATCTTGAGACAGAAATTTGGAAATTAGGCCACTGCCATTAGGGTGAGAGTTGGTGGCAACGGTCAGTGAAGAACTCCTACCTTGCACTGCTTCATCTTGTACAAGCTGGAGGGAGTGATCAGATAAGGTCTTCTTCACCAAAGCTGACAGAGCCTCTATGTGGAGCACTGCTTTGGGATCTGGGCCTTTGGTGGGAAACAACCATTTTTTCCTCTTCTCCCCTCCCCCATCAACACTGTGCGACCAGTGAGGCAGTTGGGGAGGCCATCCCAGTGCGTGCCTTGCTGCCCAGGGTTTTGCGTGTAAACTGAGATACTTTGAGTGTTGCTCTGGGAGGCAGGCCAACATGGCGGAGAAGTAGGGGGATCTGTACTTCCCACATCTCTCAAAGAAGTGCTGAAGCTAAAGGACTGAATGCCAAGAGTCTGGGAGGAAAAGAGACTGAATCTAAGAGGGAGACACTGGGACATTCTTGATGTGCTATAGGACCACTTCAAGGAACAAATCAAAGCACACCTCATGGAGGGTCCAAAACATCACTACGAGCAGAGAAATAAAATAACCAAAGTCACAACAGAGAGGAAGTAACACTCCAAAAAACACCTCCTGAAGGGCCAGGCCCTGGACAGTGTATGACCCCTGTCCACCTTTAATATAGCAGTGCTCACAGGTGCAGAGCACATAACAAGATTTCAAAACTTAAAAGGGACAGAAAACTACCCAAAATGATGAAATGGAAGAATTCCCCTCAAAAGAAATTCCAGGAAGAAATGACAGCTAAAGAATTGATCAAAACAGATATAAGCAGTATAACTGAACAAGAGTTTGGAATAATAGTCATAAGATTAATCACTGGGCTTGAAAAAGGCATAGAAGACAGCAGAGAATCTATTACTGGAGAGATCAAGGAACTAAAAAATAGTCATGATGAATTAAAAAATGCTATAAATGAGGTGGAAAATGGAGATGGCCACAGCACGGATTAAAGAGGCAGAGGGGAGAATAGGTGATTTAGAAGATAAAATTATGGAAAAAGAGGAAGCTGAGAAAAAGATAAAAAAAATCCAGGATTGAGAGGGGAGAATTAGAGAACTAAGTGATGCAATCAAATGGAACAATATCCATATCATAGGAATTCCAGAAGAAGAAGAAGAGAGGGGCTGAAGGTGAACTTGAGCAAATCATAGCTGAGAACTTTCCCAATCTGGGGAAGGAAACAGACATTGAAATCCAAGAGGCACAGAGAACTCCCTTCAGACATAACTTGAATCAATCTTCTGCGTAACATATCACAGTGAAACTAGCAAAATACAAGCATTAAGAGATAATTCTGAAAGCAGCTAGGGATAAACAGGCCTTAACATACAAAGGTAGAAGCATAAGGGTAGTAGCAGACCTATCTACTGAAACTTGGCAGGCCAGAAAGAAATGACAGGTACTCTTCAATGTGATGAACAGGAAAATATGCAGCCAAGAATCCTTTATCCAGCAGGCTTGTTATTCAGAATAGAAGGAGAGATAGCAGGTTTCCCCAAACAAACAAATACTGAAGGAATTCATCACCAATAAACCAGCCCTACAAGAGATCCTAAAGGGGACCCTGTGAGTAAAATGTTGCAAGGACCACAAAGTACAAGAGACATCACTACAAGCATGAAACCTACAGATATCACAATGACTCTAAACCCATAACTGTCAATAATAACACAATGTAAATGGACTAAATGCTCCAATCAAAAGACATAAGGTATCAGAACGGATAAAAAACAAGACCCATCTATTTGCTGTCTACAAGAGACTCATTTCAGACATGAGGACACGTTCAGATTGAAAGTGAGGGGATGGAGAACTATCATATCATGCTACTGGAAGTCAAAAGAAAGCTGGAGTAGCCACCATACTTATATCAGACAAACTAGACTTTAAATTAAAGGCTGTAACAAGAGATGAAGAAGGGCATTATATAATAATTACAGGGTGTATCCATCAGGAAGAAGTAACAATTATAAATATGCACCAAATTCGGTAGCACCCAAATATATAAAGCAATCACAAACATAAGCAATCTTATCAGTAAGAATGCAGTAACTGCAGGGGGCTTTAATACTCCACTTACAGAAATGGAGAGATCATCCACACATCAAATCAATAAGGAAACAGTGGCCCTGAATGATACATTGGACCAGATAGACTTAACAGATATATTCAGAGTTTTTCATCCCAAAGCAGCAGAATATACTGTCTTCTCAAATGCACATGGAACATTCTCCAAGATAGATCACATACTGGGTCACAAAACAGCCCTCAATAAATATAAATTAATTGAGATCATACCATGCACACTTTCAGGTCACAATGCTATGAAACTTGAAATTAACCACAGCAAAAAGTCTGGAAAGCCTCCAAAAGCATGGAGGTTAAAGAACATCCTACTAAAGTACGAATGGGTCAACCAGGCAGTTAGAGAAGAAATTAACAGATATATGGAAACAAATGAAAAGGAAACCACAACAATCCAAAACCTTTGGTATGCAGCAAAGGCAGTCATAAGAGGAAAATGCATTGCAATCGAGGCCTATTTCAAGAAACAAGAAAAATCCCAAATACAAAATCTAACAGCACACCTAAAGGAACTAGAAGCAAAGACATCCCAAACCCAGCAGCAGAAGAGAAATAATAAAGATCAGAGCAAAAATAAACAATATAGAATCCAAAACAAAAAGTAGAACAGATCAATGAAACCCAAGAGTTGGTGTTTTGAAAAAATAAACAAAATTGTTAAACCTCTAGCCCAGCTTCTCAAAAAGAAAAGAGAGAGGATCCAAATAGATAAAATCATGAATGAAAAGGGATTTATTGCAACCAATCCCTCAGAAATATAAGCAATTATCAGGGAATACTATGAAAAACTGTTTGCCAACAAACTGGACAACCTGGAAGACAGACAAATTCCTAAACACACACTACCAAAACTCAAACAGGAAGAAATAGAAACTTTGAACAGCCCCATAACTAGTGAAGAAATTGAATCAGTTATCAAAAATTTCCCAGCAAATAAGAGTCCTGGACCAAATGGCTTCCCTGGGTAATTCTTCCAGACACTTAAAGAAGAGTTAATACCTATCCTTCTCAAACTGTTCCAAAAAATAGAAAAGGAAGGAAAACTTCCAGACTCATTCTGGAAGAATGAACCATATGGTCCAGTCAATAGATGTAGAGAAAGCATTTGACAAAATACAACATCCTTTCTTGGTGAAAACCCTCAAGAAAGTCGGGATGGAAGGAACATACTTAAACATCGTAGCAGCCATTTATGAGAAGCCCACAGCTAATATCATCCTCAATGGAGAAAAACTGAGAGCTTTCCCCCTGAGATCAGGAACATGACAGGGATGTCCACTCTCACCACTGTTGTTTAACATAGTGTTGGAAGTCCTAAGCTCAGCACTCAGACAACAAAAGGAAATCAAAGGCATCAAAATTGGCAAAGATGAGGTCAAACTTTCACTTTTTGCAGATGACATGATACTCTACATAGAAAACCCGACAGACTCCACCAAAAGTCTGCTAGAAATGATGCATGAATTCAGCAAAGTCGCAGGGTACAAAATTAATGTACAGAAATCGGTTGCATTTTTATATACCAATAATGAAGCAACAGAAAGAAAAAAAGAAACTGATCACATTCACAATTGCACCTAGAACCATAAAATACCTAGGAATAAACCTAACTAAAGATGTAAAAGATCTGTATGCTGAAAACTATAGAAAGCTTATGAAGGAAATTGAAGATACAAATAAATGGAAAATCATTCCATGCTCATGGATTGGAAGAATAAATATTGTTAAAATGTCAATAGTACCCAAAGCAATCTACACATTCAATGCAATTCCAATCAAAATTACACCAGCATTCTTCTCAAAGCTAGAACAAGCAATCCTAAAATTTGTATGGAAGCACAAAAGACTCTGAATAGCCTATGTAATATTGAAGAAGAAAAGCAAAGCGGGAGGCATCACAATCCCAGACTTTAGCCTCTACTACAAAGCTGTAATCATCAAGACAGTATGGTATTGGCACAAAAACAGACACATAGACTAATGGATAGAATAGAGATTCCAGAATTGGATCCACAGATGTATGGCCAACTAATCTTTGACAAAGCAGGAAACAGTGCCCAATGGAAAAAAGACAGTCTCTTTAACAAATGGTGCCTGGAGAACTGGACAGCAACATGCAGAAGAATGAAACTAAACCACTTTCTTACACCATTCACAAAAATAAACTCAAAATGGATAAAGGACCTGAATATGAGACAGGAAACTGCATCAAAACCCTAGAGGAGAAAGCAGGAAAAAAACCTCTTTGACCTCAGCTGCAGCAATTTCTTACTTGACACATCTCCAAAGGCAATGGAATTAAAAGCAAAAATGAACTACTGGGACCTCATCATGATAAAAAGCCCCTGCAGTGCAAAGGAAACAGTCAACAAAACTAAAAGGCAACTGACAGAACGAAAAAAGGTATTTGCAAATGACACGTCAGATAAAGGGCTAGTATCCAAAATTTGTACACCACCACACACCACACTCCACAACCGAAAAACAAATAATTCAGTGAAGAAATGGCAGAAGACATGAATAGACACTTTTCCAAAGAAGACATCCAGATGGCCAACTGGCACATGAAAAGATGCTCAACGTCACTCATCATCAGGGAAATACAAATCAAAACCACACTGAGATGGCACCTCATGCCGGTCAGAGTGGCTAAAATGAACAAATCAGGAGACTATAGATGCTGGCAAGGATGTCGGAGAAATGGCAACCGTTTTGCACTGCTGGTGGGAATGCAAACTGGTGCAGCAGCTCTGGAAAACAGTGTGGATATTCCTCAAAAAATTAAAAATAGAACTACTTTATGACCCAGCAATAGCACTGCTAGGAATCTACCCAAGGCATACAGGGTCACTTGTACAGGGTCACTGATGCATAGGGTCACTTGTACGTCAATGTTTATAGCAGCACTTTCAACAATAGCCAAATTATGGAAAGAACCTAAATGTCCATCAACTGACGAATGGATAAAGAAGATGTGGTTTATATATACAATGGAATACTACTTGGCAATGAGAAAGGATGAAATCTGACCATTTGCAGCAAGGTGGACAGAAGTGGAGGGTATTATGCTAAGTGAAATAAGTCAGGCAGAGAAAGACAGATACCATATATTTTCACTCATATGTTGGTCTTGAGAATATTATCAGAAGGCCATGGGTGAGGGGAAGTGGAAAAAAAAAGTTACAGAGAGGGAGGGAAACAAGCCATAAGAGACTCCTAAGGACTGAGAAGAGACTGAGGGCTGAAGGGGGGTTGAGGAGAGGGGAAAGTGGGTGATGGGCATGGAGGAAGGCACTTGTGGGGGTGAGCACTGGGTGTTGTATGGAAACCAATTTGACAAGAAATTATTTTAAATAAATAAATAGGAAATTATCAGCAAAAAGATGATGAAAGATGAAAATATCACTTATAGTGAGAAGAAAAAGGGCTTTCTCTTAGTCATGTTCTGTCCCTTAGTCATGTTCTGTCTGTTCCCTGTGTGTATTCATAAAGAAATAAGAAAATGCTATTTTAAAAAATGACAAAAAGTGAAGAATCTGTGGGCTATGCAGTACTGACAGTGCTGTAACAGTTCTGAGAGAAGCTACCTGTAGACACTACAGTCATCAGGAATAGATTGTTACAGTGTCAAAGTTTAATGTATATGTAGGTATTTTTTATATAGTTTGATATTTATGTTCTGAAAGGTGATATGTGAAACAAGAAGTATTTATCAATAAGTTTCTTACAATAAAAGTGCCTTTAGTTAACCAACTGGGAATAAATTAAAATGTAGCTCACTAGCTAGTTTCTATATATAGAGTTCTATGAAGCTAATTTATTTTATATTCCATACTGTTCTATCCATAATTGCTTTTGTAAGTCACAACATTATGCTAATTAGATCCATTTATATGTAAAGTTATTAATTTATTTTCATTTTTATATAGGTAGTGACCACTATTTTGAAGGAAACTTTAGACTTGGTAATTGATACTCATTATTTAACTACACGAAAATACCTTCTTATCTGTTAATTAAATTAATTCATTTATAGATTGATCATTTTTCAAGATTATCAAATACACTGGGTAAACAAGGGCATTATTAAAGAAAAGGGAAGAAGGAGGAACTGAGCTGACATCCATAATGGACAGATATCTTTTTCCCTAAAAAAGTTTAGACTCATATAGCAAGTCCACTTAAAATGTGTTTCTTCCTCAGAGTTTCTAGTTGACTACAAGGTGTTAAACACAAAACATAGGTCTTACTGAAGCCATATAAAAATAACAAAGGGCCAGGTAATGCCCAGGTAAATTGAAACAGTAGAGAATAGGATTATGCAAACAACTTGTATTTGTTCTGTAGTAGTAGATAAAAGGAGCAGCAAAAGCAGTTCAGACCCTAAGTTTAATATAGGTTCTCTTTCCATTTATGTATGTATTATGTATGTATGTATGTATGTATGTATGTATGTATGTATGTATTATAAAGTTTATTTTGAGAGAGACAGACTGAGACTTCAAGTGGGGGAGGGGCAGAGAGAGAGGGAGACTGAGAATTCCAAGCAGGCTCTGTGCACTGTCAGCACAGAGCCCAACATGGGGCTCAATCTCTTGAACTGTGAGATCATGACCTGAGCCAAAATCAAGAGTTGGTCACTTAACTGACTGAGCCACCCACGTACCTCCAGACTCTTTTCATACCATTTTGTGCTGAGTTGCCAATAACCAACAAGCAGATCTGCCTTGTGCTCACTTCCACTATTTTCTGCCACTAAGTGTCCTTGTTGAGGATTTACTAATATAAAATGGCAAAAAAGATAGAAATAAATAATTCTTAAGTAAATTAAATTTGATCATTGTGTGCTTTTTATCATTTAAGATTTTTAAGTCAAGCACAGTAACAGAATATCACTAAAAATAATGGAACACTTTATCAAGTGCTCTCCATTTAAAGAAGAGGAACTTGGGTTCAGTAGAAGACATAGCTAATGTTGTACAACATGTCAATAAGAGAACTTCAACCAGATATTTAGCTTTTCTATTCCTACTCCACTACAATGGTGTTCCAATGAATTGTTCTATTGCAAGGAAATATTTTCAGAAAATAATTGAGTTCCTGGGCATAAGAATATATTTAATTTGATTATGAGATGATGGGAAATGCTGTTAACTAATAAATGTAAGAAGCATAAGAAAATTGCTCTGGAGAAAAAGTGTGATGACTAGGTGTGGAGTTGGGATGACTTTAAAGATAATCTAATACAGATCAGTTCTTTTATTTTACAAATGAGGAAACAGTGAAGATCAACTGATTTTCCCAAAACATTACAAACAGTTTTAGAGCAGCTATGATAAGGCAACTGTAGTACAGTGGTTAAGAATCTAAATTTTAATGCCAGGCTTTCTGGGTTGAAATTTTAGCTTTCACACCAATTATTTGACCTTGGGAAATTTATATAACTTATTTGTACTTGAGTTTCCTCATCTGTTAAAATGGAATGATAGTAATATTTATTTCATAAATTTTTAAATATTTATTTTTGAAAGAGAAAGAAAGACAGTGTGCATGAGCGGGGCAGAGAGAGAGGGAGACACAGAATCTGAAGCAGGTTCCAGACTCTGAGCTGTCAGTACAGAGCCTGACACGGGGCTCGAACTCACCAACCACGAGATCACAACCTGAGCCAAAGTCAGATGCTTAACCAACTGAGCCACCCAGGCGTCCCATAATTCATAAATTTTATGAGGATTAATAATATATGTAAAACAGAACACGGCCTGGCAGGTGTAAGTGTTCAGTAAATGTTTTATTACTAAAAGACTTTGATCTAATGCTGTATTTAAATAGCCTATGTTGTAGTTAACAAAAACTCTTTTTTTTAACCTTGACTTGCTCAGTTAGTGAGAAAACCTCTGTTAGACTCTTGATGTCTGTCTACAGTTGTCACCTGTGTTTTTTTCAGTCATACCAAATTGTTCCTTTTTTTCCTTCAGATTTATTATTATCATTTGCCAAAGGCTTTTTCAGTTTTATTCTCCAAATAGTTTTAATATTTGAGTATCAAGGCAAGTGAAAAACAAATTTACTTCATCTTTAAAGTATGTTTAACAAAATGAACTAATTTTATAACTGGCATTGCCATTTGCTTTTATAAAGAGAAATGACGAAAAGAAAAAAAATTGCTATTTACTCTTTTTAACCTGTGTGTGCACGCGCGTGTGTGTGTGTGTGTGTGTGATTTTTAAATTTATTCGTTTATTTTGAGAGAGAGAGAACACAAGTTGGGGAGGGGCAGAGAGAGAGAATCCTAAGCAGGCACCTTGATGTCAACATAGACCCTGACAGGGCTTGATCCTGTGAACCATGAGATTGTGACCTGAGCTGAAATCAAGAGTCAGATGCTCAACTGACTGAACCACCTAGGTGCTCCCCATGTATGTATATTTTGAGTAATTACACAGTAGATACTGAATAAATTACATCCACTTTAAAATTGATTAGACAATTTAACTTGGAATTTAACAGTGGATATGGTTGAGAGAGATAAGATTATAAATAATGTGAAGCATTAGTCTTGTTTTCTTTTTTTTTATGTCAGAGAAGCCAGAATTTTGTGTTTTGTCTGTTAGCTGGAGAATCCAGGGTTATTTGTGAAGGGTCAGCACCACAGAGATAAATGGGAGAGTTTTGGTTTCACACAAAAACTCAAAATCCTAAAATCCATGAGCATTGTAAACTAAATGCATTTAGATTCTTTTGAGTATTCGTGTCTTGGACTTCAGAGTCTGAGGTTCCAGAATGATTATGTCTCTGCTTTTAACCACATGGATTTTGCCTTTACAGAGAGGAAAAGTTTTCATTAGTAATCAAGTACCAGTGTTCTCTGTGAAACTGTTTTAATATTGTGACAGTTGAACTTTTATGTCCTCTATTTGTAACTCCTAAGCTCTAGAGTAGTGAGAGGTTGTGAAAAATCATTGGTATCAGGAGGTTTCAGTAGCCCTGCTGTTGATTAAATAAATGTAGTTTCATTGTTGCTGAAGAATAAAATAGTACCTCATAAAACTTTCTTGAAAAATTAATTGGAATTCCTTTAATAAGGAAGTACTGTTACATGGATTTAAAGCAAACCCAGGAACAGTAATCACAGAATAGAAATTTTAAGATTCAAAATTGGGTTGAAATGCCATTTGGGTACTGTGGTTATTGGGACAATATTCTTTTAAACATTTTTATTAATGATTTGGATGTGAAATAACTATGAAAATGTGCAGATAGTCATGATGTGCTTTCTGCATAAATGTAAGAGAAACAACTCAGAGAAGCTTAAGGATTAGGTGCACAGACAAGAAGTAAAAAAAAAAAAACGATATATTATGCAAGAATACAACTGCAGGCCTGTGGAGAGAAATAATACACCAAGCAGACTGGCAACCTAAAAGGTTAGATAACACCTTAAAGACAATAAATAAGATAGGGTCTGCAAAGTGATTTGGCTTAAGAGAAAAAGGTGAGAGTATATTCAAGACAGAAGCATGAGGTAATGCACAGATTATGTATACTGAAATGTCACATAAAAATTGGAAATTATATCCTCTTTCAGAATATATGGATTTACTATATGCATAGACATTGGAAGATGGTGGCGAAGTAGGAGAACCCTAGGCTCACCTTGTCTCATGAATACAATTAGATAATATCAGATCATCCTAAATACCCCAGATATTGACCTGAAGACAGGCAGAACAAACTCTAAAACTACAGGCAGAGAAGAGACTACATCAAAGAAATTAGAAAGTGTGGAGATGAAGTTTAGGAGAGAAATGGATGGTGGCCACTGCAGTAGGGAGGGAGCTGTAGTCATGGAGAAGGGTAAGAGACAGGGGAGCATACAGGGGAACACATATGGAAAAAGAACACAGTTGGAATAGGCTTGGGAAGCAAGAGGGACTGAATTTTGTCAGTTATTGCAACCAGCAGGGTTAAAGCCTGGAGTTTTAAAACTCAGTGTGCTTGGTTGAGATAGAGCCCAGAGGACACTGGGGCTGCTCTAGGAGAGAGTGCAGGCAAACAACCTGCAGACACACAGCACGGAAACAGTGATATAAAGAGCATCGGGAGCACACATTGGGGAGGATATTTGGTTAACTTGGAGTATATCCCAGAGAGGCAACATTCATGGAAACACCCCACTGGGTATAAAGGAACTGACCACCAGTGCTTTATCCCTCTCTTATCCCTCAGCATAAGCACAGGGCCACCTTCAGTAAACAGTGCAGTGCCCACACTCACTATCTAACTTGCTTACACCAAACTTTGACCCTCCACAATCCAGAGGAACCACCATTCTCAGTCAGACTTACCTCAGTCACAGCATGTCAGGCCCCCTCCTCCAGAAGACCAGCCCAAACCCCTGCTCACACTGCATCTGCTGACAAGAGAGTATGTGGTGCCTCAGCTCTGGTGGCAGTGATGGCAGGTCTCATTTCACAAACAGAACAGGGCACACCTAGTTAAAATGCACCTCATTCAAACCAGGGACCAAACAGTGCCCACAACAGACAAAGAGAGCCTCTGCGGACAACTTGCCTAAAGGATAAAGCAGCCAGGACAAAACAGCAGAGCACAAACAACACACACTGGAGACACTCTTGTAAGTGCCAGGCCCTGGGGAACAGGAGACACCACACCAGAGGGTGCTCCAGGACCTCTTCTTCATAAGCCATTACCCTGAAGAACGGGAGATGTAGCTAACTTTCCTAACACAGAGGCACAGAGACTTAGAAAAATGAGAAGACAGAAATTTATCCCAAATGGAAGAACAGGACAAGGCCATTGCCAGAGATCTAAGCAAAACAGATATGAGTAACATGCCTGATAGAGCACTTAAAGTAATGATCATAAAGATATTCACTGGACTTAAGAGTGGTAGACAAGAGTGAGACCCTAACACAAAGATAAGGGATAAGAGCAGAGATAAAGGACTCAATAAATGAAATGAGAAACATGCCTGATGGAATGAACAGCAGAATGGAAGCATCAGGGGAACTAATTAGTGACCTAGAATATAGAGTACTGGAAACAATCAAGCTGAACAAAAAGAGAGCAAAAAGAATTATGCAAAACAAGAATAGACTTAGGACTCAGTGACTCCATCAAACATAATAACATTTGTATTATGGGAGTCCAGAAGAAGAGAAAGAAAAGAGGGCAGATAATTTATTTGAAGAGATAATAGCTAAAAACTAATCTAATCTGGGGAAGGTAACATATCCAGATCCAGGAGGCACAGAGAACAACAATTAAAATCAACAAAAGCAGATGTACAACCAAGACATTGTAATTAAATTGGCAAAATACAGTGATAAAGAAAAAAAAAATAAGGCAGCAAGACCAAAGAAGACCATAACTTAAAAGGGAAAACACATAAGGCTAGCAGGAGAGTTTTCAACAGAAACTTTCCAAACTGTAAGGGACTGGCATGATATATTCAAAGTGCTGAATGGGAAAAATCTGTATCCAAAAGTACTCTATCCAGCCAGACTGTCATTCAGAACAGAAGGAGAGATAAGGAGTTTCCCAGGCAAACAAACACTAAAGGAGTTCATGAGCACTAAATCAGCCCTGCAAGAAATATTAAAGTGGACTCTGAGTGGAGAGAAGAGACCAAAAGTGAGAGTATAAAGGTAGGAAACAAAAAAGAAGTAACAATGAATATTCTGGTAAAATATCAGTCAAGGGACTCACAAAATTAAACGATATAAAATAAATAACATATCCCTAAAACATGGGAAGAAGAGGAGAAAAGAATGGGTTCAAACTTAAACCACTTAATAAACACTGCTATATGCAGAAGAGGTTGTATGTAAACCTAATGGTAACCATCTATCAAAACCCACTAATAAATATACGAAGTATGAAGAGAAAGACATCCAAAGATATAAATAAAGAAAATGAACAAAACATGAAAGAGAGAAATACAAGCAAGGATCAGAGAAAATCTTCAGAAACAACTACAAAACAAATAAAGTGATAATACTTATCTATCAGTATTTACTTTGAATGTAAATGGATGAAATGCTCCAATCAAAAGACAAAGGCTAACAGAATGGATAAAAAAGAGATGCTTCTATATGCTGCCTACAAAAGACTCATTTCAGACCTAATGACACCAGCAGATTGAAAGCGTGGAGATGCAGAAACATCTATCATGCAGATGGATGTCAAAAGAAAGCCAGAGCAGGAATGTTTACGTTGAACAAAGTAGATAGTAAAGATTATAATGAGACAAAGAAGGATACTACATAATCATAAAAGAGACAATCCAACAAGAAGATATAGCAGTTATAATATTTATGCAGTCAACATTGGGACACTTAAATACATAAAACAGTTAATAACAAACTTAAAGGAACTAATCAATGATATAATTATAGTAGGGAACTTTACTACTCCACTTACATCAATGGAGAGATTATCTGAACAGAATATAAACAAGGTAATAATAGGTTTGAATGACACTTGGATCAGATGGATTTAACATATATATTCAGAACACTCCATCCTAAAACAGCAGAATACATCTTCTTTTCAAGTGCACATGGAACAGTCTTTAGAATAGATCACATCTTAGGCCACAAAACAAGCCTCAACAAATTGAAGATCAAAGTCATACCATCCATCTTTTTTGACCACAACACTATGAAACTAGAAGTCAACCTCAAGAAAAATTTGGAAAAAGCACAATTATATGGAGGTTAAATAACATTCTACTGAACATGAATGGGTCAATGTGGAAATTAAAGAAGAAATTAAAAAGTATGTGGAAACAAATGAAAATGAAAACACAATGGTCCAAAACCTTTGGGATACAGAAAGAGTGGTTCTAAGAAGAAAGTTTATAGCATTACAGGCTTACCTCAAGAAGCAAGGAGAATCTTAAATAAACAACCTAACCTTACACCTAATGGAGTTAGAAAAAGAAAACAAATAAAATCTAAAGCCAGCAGATGGAAGGAAATAATAAATATTAGAGCAGAAATAAATGATATAGAAACTAAAAAAAGGAAAAACAAAGCAAAATAACAAACAGATCAGTGAAACCAAGAACTAGTTCTTTAAAAAATCAATAAAATTAATAAACCTCTAGGCAGACCTATCAATAAAAAAAAAGAGAAAGAATCGGGGCGCCTGGGTGGCTCACTCGGTTAAGCGCCGGACTTCGGCTGGGGTCATGATCTCGCGGTCAGTGAGTTTGAGCCCCGCGTCGGGCTCTGTGCTGACAGCTCAGAGCCTGGAGCCTGTTTCAGATTCTGTGTCTCCCTCTCTCTGAGCCTCCCCCATTCATGCTCCGTCTCTCTCTGGCTCAAAAATAAATAAACGTTAAAAAAAATTAAAAAAAAAAGAAATAACTCAAAATCACAAATGAGAGAGGAGAAATAACAATGCCACAGAAAGGCAAATAATTAGAATATTATGAAAAACTATGGGATAACAAATTAGACAACCTAGAAAACATGGATAAATACCCGGAAACATATCAACTAACAAAACTAAAACAGAAGAAATAGAAAATTTTAACAGAACAATAACCAGCAAACAAATGGAATCTGTAATCAAAAAAACTCCAAACCAAGAAAAGTCCAGGACCAGATAGCTTCACAGGCAAATTCTACTAAACATTAAAAGAAGAATTAATGACTATTCTCTATTCCAAAAAATATAAAGGGAAGGAAAACTTCCCAATTCATTCTATGAGGCCAGCATTACCCTGATACCAAAACCAGGTAAAGACACCACTAAAAAAAATACTATAGGCTAATATCATTGACATACATAGATGCAAAAATCCTCAGAAAATACTAGCAAACCAAATCCAATAATACATTACAAATATCATTCACCACAATCAAGTAGAATTTATTCCTGGATTGCAAGGATGGGTCAATATTCACAAATCAATCAAGGTGATATCACATCACATCAATCAGAGAAATAAGAGATCATTTCAATAGATGGAGAAAAAGCATTTGACAAAATACAACATCCATTCATGATAAAAGCCCCCAAGAAAGTTTAGGTTCAGAGGGAACATACCATACCATATATGAAAAACCCACAGTTAACATTATTCTTAATGGGGAAAATCTGAGAGCTTCCCCCTAAGGTCAGGAACGCGACAAGGATGTCCACTCTCACCACTTTTATTCAACATAGTTGGAAGTCCTAGCCACAGCAATGAGACAACAAAAAGAAAAGGCATCCAAATCAGAAAGGAAGAAGTCAAACTTTCACTATTTGGAGATGACATGATACTATATCTAGAAAACCTGAAAGACTCCACCAAAAACCTGTTAGGTCTGATAAAAGCATTTAGTAAAGTCACAGTACAAAATTAGTGTACAGAAATTTGTTGCATTTCTATGTACCAATAATGAAGTAGCTGAAAGAGAAATTAAGAAAACAATCCCATTTATAATTGCACTAAAAATAATTAGATACCTAGGAATGAACCTAACCAAAGAAATGAAAGACCTGTACTCTGAAAACTGGGAAACACTGATGAAAGAAAATCAAGATGACACAAAGAATTGGACATTCTATACTCATGGATTGGAAAAACAAATATTGTTAAAATGTCTATACTACCCAAAACAATCTACATATTTAATGCAATCCCTATAAAAATATCAACATTTTTAACAGAACTAGAACAAACAATCTTAACTTTTGTATGGAACTATAAGACCTCAGATAGCCAAAACAATGTTGAAAAAGAAAAGGAAAGCTGGAGGCATCACAATTCCAGACTTCAAGTTATATTACCAAGCTGTAGTAATCAAAACAGTATGATACACAAAAATAGACACATGGATCTATAGAACAGAATAGAAAACCCAGAAATAAACCCACAACTATATGATCAATTATTCTTCAGCAAAGCAGGAAAGAATATTCAATGGGAAAAGGACAATCTCTTCAAGAAATGGTTTTGGGAAATATGGGCAGCAACATCCTGGACTTTATTAAATTTTATAAATTTAAAGTATAAATTAATTAATAAATTAAATTAATAAATTAAATTAATAAAAATTAATTTATAATTAATTTAGAAATTAATTAATAATTTATAAATTAAACTTTATAAATTTATTTTATAAAATTATAAAGTTTATAATTTATAAATTAATTTATAATTTATAAATTAAACTTTATAAATTTATTAAATTTATACAAATAAATTCAAAGTGTATTAAAGTAAGATTTCCTAAAACCATAAGAATCCTAGAAGAGAACACAGGCAGTAACCTCTTTGACATTAGCCATATCTTTCTAGATATGTTTTCTAAGGCCAGGGAAACAAAAGCAAAATAAAGTATTGGGACTATATCAAAATTAAAAGTTTCTGCACAGTGAAGGAAACAATCAGAAAAACTAAACAGCAACCTTCAGAATGGGAGAAGATATTTGCAAATGACATTATCTGATGAAGGGTTAGTATCCAAAATATATAAAGAACTTAAAAATGGGTAGAAGACATGAACAGACATTTCTCCAAAGAAGACCTCCATCAATTTGGCCAACAGACACATGAAAACATGCTCAACATAACTCATCATCAGGCAAATGCAAATCAAAACTACAATGGGATATCACCTCACATCTGTCAGAATTACTAAAATAAACAACACAGGAAATAAGTGTTGGCAAGGACGCAGAGAAAAAGGGGCACTTTTGCACTGTTGGTGGCAATGCAAACTAGTGAAGCCACTGTAGAAAACAGTAGGGAGTTTCCTCAAAAAGTTAAAAATATATCTCTATGATTCAGCAATTGCACTACTAGGTACTTACTGGAAGAATGCAGAAACACTAATTCAAAATATATATGCACCCCTATGTGTATAGCATCCTTATTTACAATAGCCAAGACTTGGAGGCAGCCCCAGTGTCCATTGATTGATAAATGGATAAGGAAGATGTGATACACACACACACACACACACACACACACACACACACACACACACACACACAGCAATATTATTAAGCCATAAAAAAGTGAAATCTTGCCATTTGCAAAGACATGGATGAAGTTAGAGAGTATAATTATAAGTGGAGTAAGTCAGTGAGAGAAAGACAAATACCAAATGACTTCACTCATATGTGGAATTTAAGAAACAAAATGAGTAAAGGGAAAAAAAGAGCAGCAAACCAAGAAACAGACTCTGAGAACAAACTGATATTTACCAGATGGGAGGTACAAGGGGAGATGGTTGAAATAGGTGATGGAGATTAAGGAGCGCACTTGTGATCAGTACTGGGTGATATATGAAATTTTGAATGAGTGCGTTTTATACCTGTAACTGGTATAACACTGTTTACCAACTGGAATTAAAATAAAAACTTAAAAATAAAAATTCTTGCACATATCTGGACACTAATGATTGTTAGCATACTTGAAGGATTTTAAAAGAAAAAAAATTATTCCAAGATATTTGGAGACCCAGGCATTCAGGATTGAATTAGAAAAGTCATACATTAATTAGACCAAGGGTAGACTGAATTAGTATTATTTTTTCTATGAATATAATGTTAAATAGCTAACATTTATTGTCTACAACATGATAGATATTATATTAAATGTTTTATATGTCCTTATTACTTTATTAAATAGTCACTGACCGTATGAGGAAATGGATGTTTAGGTTATAAGATTTACTCAAGATCAAACAATTCCTTGTGGCATAGATAGAATTCAAACACTTGTCCATCTTACTAGTATATACAATGTTATCCAATTTGTAATTAACAGATTATGTGTAGCTATGATATAACTATCAAGACAGGAAATCAATTTGAGTATTAACATAATAGAGGATTGTCATTTGTGATGAATATTCAGAGATATACAAACACAGTTTACCTTTTTGATAATGAAACTTTAAAATTTGGATTGACTTTGACTTACCTCTGAGATCTGCTCATGGTTTCCAACATTACTTTTCTTGTTAACTTTATTCTGTTTCATATTTCCCTTCCAGATCAGTCCTCCAATTTACTCTTGGCTCTTCCTCTTTGTCCTCTTTTGAATGCTGTCTCAATATGCAGGCCTATTTCTACTTCTTGTTTAGGGTACTGTAATTCTCACCTTTCAACATGCTCCAGTCCCACGTAGTACTTCCTGTCTATTTCAGTACCTAAGGAATATTTATCCTCCCTTTCTTCCTACCTTTAATTTTGAAAGTTGGGCATCCAAAATTGTAATGATCTTAAGTCTGTAAAATACATATTCAGGTGGATGGGATACCACTAAATAATGTATAGAAAAAATAATAAGTAGTAACTGAGTTTAGTAATATTAAAAACATCAGTTCAAGTAACTGTTTAGTGTATTTTCCAAAGTATAGATGCACTGACATTAAGCAATGTAGTGCTTAACAGATTGAACTGATTAGATATTTTATCCACAAATAAAACTTCATAATGTAGACTCACTAGATGTTGGTAGAACCCTTCTCAAATTGTTTTGATCAAAAATAAAATATCTCCAGACATTTCCAAATATCCCCTGGGTAGGCCCTGAGGGGTCAAAATCAGTACAAGTATAGATTAACATTCATTTTTATTAGAAATTCATTCAATTTAATTCCAGACCTTAGGAATTAATTAATTAGAGTCAGAGAAACAATACCATGTGAAAATATACAATTTCAATATGAATTACCATTAACCTATTCAGTTAAGTTTTAGGATATTAAGGGCTGTGAGCATCTGTTAGGCTTTATATAAAACAGCTTTGAAAATACCCAGATTGTTAATTTAGTTACTCTTAACCACTGATATATTTTCCCACACTTAATAGACACCCAGTAGGAAATTAAACTGGGACGAGAGAACATAATGTAATGAAATAGTCCATGCACTTGGGGCCACAGAAAATAAAGTTACCCACTAGTACCATCTAAAGTAGCAAGACTTTTCTAATGTGAGGATCAGCTGTTTAATAAAAATGTCCAAACTTGGCTATATGTTGTAACTGGAGGAGGAAGTCAGACCAGACAGAATGCTGGAGGCGGCAAGCTTGCCCCAGATCAGTAGATTAACCAAACCAGGAATATAAACTGAGATGAAGTTTCTGTGCGGGAATCATCCATGTCTCTATTTTATTGTTGTTATATTTTTGTTTTCTCTTCACAGACTCCAGAATCCCTTAATCATAAAATTAACTTATATAACTGCCCCTTCAGATTAAGATCCAAGAGGAATATTCTGATAGCACCCTCTTATAGGAATTAAGGAGATCTATCCTTTACCAGACCTACAGATGTCTTCTTGTTCAAGGATGAATACACAGAAAAACTAAAATGAGACCTATCTATACAAAGATTCTACAAATAGAGAAAAATTTAGCAATAAGAGGCAGAATAACATTTCTGAGACAGATTTTCTGTGGTAAAAGCATGTAAATTTTATAGATTTTGAGTTATGTTTTCAATAAAATTCAAGATTAGATTTAATGAAACAAAAATGAAGATTAGATAAGATAATAAACTAATATATAAAGAGACCTAATTCTGAATAGGAAAAAATATAAGAAAATTTAAAATGCTGTATCAGTTTTCAAATTCAAAGAATGGAAGCCATACTGGAAAAAAAAAAAGATATGGAGGAAACACTTTGAATCTTTTGTTCAGAATGTATAGGGAACAACAGATGAAAATAGAAGATAATATATATGGAGGTCAAAAACAGATCTGATATTCCAGTACTAACAATTTCCAAGGAAGATTCAGAAGAAATGGAACAGAAGAATTGTCATGCAGTCAGATGCCTAGGTGATTAATTAGGACAAAGCACCACACCGAAAGTAATAACCAAGCCTTTATTTACTGAGACGGTACAAGCGAGAAGCAAAAAGAAGGTGAATCCGCAGTGTTCTATTATTCCCTACTGAATAGCACCAGGCAAGAGTCAGGTAGATGCAACGCAGATTGGGGGTGAGTGGGGTGATGGTGGAAATGTCACACTGCTGAGGAGCTCCAAGTGAAAGACTCCTGCTATTGCATAAAGGGGGGTGAGGACAGGGCAAAGGGCTAGTCTGGAAAAGAACCAAGTTAGAGTGGAGAAAAGTGCCTCACCCATTGCCCCCCATTAAGGAGGTCTTGGGGAAGTATTTAATAAAGGAGGAGGAACCTGAACTAGGAATGCAGATGTATATATGATCATAGCTGTCGGGGGAGGGGGGGAGGAAACCTGAGTCCTTGACTGTAGCTCCTTCCCGAAAACTAATGCACTGACTATATGCACCAAGTGTAATATATGGAGAGCAGCATCCCCCATGAGGTCTGCCAAGCAAAGCCTTGTAATTGCCTATTATTGGATCTGAAAGATAGGATTTTGGTCTGGATCCAACTCCACATCGAATTATAATTTTAATAATCCCATAAAACACAGCAATAAAACAAGTTAGATAAAGTGAAGAAAAATCAGACCAACCCCAAACGTCTCAGCAACTTTTAATGCCAGAGAACAGGATAGTAGAGCAACAGCTGCAAAATTTTTAGGCAAAAATTCTATATTTAATTCAGTTATTTGTATGAAAAGACAATAGCAAAGACATTTTCAGAAAAACAAATATTCATAAAATCCTTTCCTGATTTGGAAATGGATCACAGAAAATCTGTTTCAACCAACTAAAAAAAGTCAAGCTAAATAACTCAAGATTAGAGAGGTCATGTTTAAAGGATTGACACTGAATAGAAAAACCATTTGAAATAATAAAACCCAAAGAATTATTGTAAATAGATTATGACATAGAATACACATATCATTATTTTGAAGGAAATATTTCATTCCTGCAAAAATTTTAAACATGTTGGCTCTGAAATCTAGAGTACACCATCAAAAATTCAAAAGTAAAAATACCTCTGTTTCTTCATTTAACATATGGAAGGTTTTAAGAGATACTTGTTTCACCCTTGATAGTGAAGAAACATAACTTCTAGTAGAATAAAAAATGGGCTTTAGAACTTCCAAATTACTAGACAAAAGAGATTCCAAGGAAAATAGAATCCATATAGTGAAAGATAGAATCAAGGAAGAATAAAATATATAAAACAAAATAAGATCTCATAGGCAAGAAGAAACATAAGTGTAAGTTAAATATTGCTAATAAAAGGCAAAATTTCTCAAATTGAGTGAAAATACTGAAGAATACCTAAAACAAAATTATTGAAAATGATTTAAAGCAAAAAATAAGGGGCGCCTGGCTGGCTCAGTCAGTAGAACATGTGACTCTTGATATTGGGGTTGTGAGTTCAAGCCCCATGTTGGGCATAGAGCCTACTTAATTTTTTTTGAGGGGGGCATAGAGCCTACTTTAAAAATAAATTAATGGGGCAGCTGGGTGGCTCAGCTGGTTAAGCGTCTGACTTGGGCTCAGGTTATGATCTCGCAGTGCAGACTTTGAGCCCTGCGTCAGGCTCTGTGCTGACAGCTCAGAGCCTGGAGCCTGCCTCAGATTCCGTGTCTCCTCTCTCTCTGCCTGTCCCCCACTTGCATTCTTCCTCTCGAAAATAAACCTTAAAAATAAATAAAATCAATATATGAATATATATATAATATATAATATATATATAAAATATATAAATTTATAATACATATATATTTAAAATATATAAATTGTATATATAAATATACAAATAATTTTAAAGTGTAGGAAAAAAAAGATATTCCATATACAGGGAAATTGAAATAAAGCAGGTTACAAATTATTTCAAAGTATATATTACATTTATTAAGGTAGTCATTTTTTTTTATTTTTTAATTTTTTTTCAATATATGAAATTTATTGTCAAATTGGTTTCCATACAACACCCAGGGCTCATCCCAAAAGGTGCCCTCCTCAATACCCATCACCGACCCTCCCCTCCCTCCCACCCCCCATCAACCCTCAGTTTGTTCTCAGTTTCTAAGAGTCTCTTATGCTTTGGCTCTCGCTCCCACTCTAACCTCTTTTTTTTCTTTTTTTTTTTCCTTCCCCTCCCCCATGGTTTCTGTTAAGTGTCTCAGGATCCACATAACAGTGAAATCATATGGTATCTGTCTTTCTCTGTATGGCTTATTTCACTTAGCATCACACTCTGCAGTTCCATCCACGTTGCTACAAAGGGCCATATTTCATTCTTTCTCATTGCCACGTAGTACTCCATTGTGTGTATAAACCACAGTTTCTTTATCCATTCATCAGTTGATGGACATTTAGGCTCATTCCACAATTTGGCTATTGTTGAGAGTGCTGCTATAAACATTGGGGTACAAGTGCTCCTATGCATCAGTACTCCTGTATCCCTTGGGTAAATTCCTAGCACTGCCATTGCTGGGTCATAGGGTAGATCTATTTTTAATTTTTTGAGGAACCTCCACACTGTTTTCCAGAGTGGCTGCACCAATTTGCATTCCCACCAACAGTGCAAGAGGGTTCCATTTCTCCACATCCTCTCCAGCATCTATAGTCTCCTGATTTGTTCATTTTGGCCACTCTGACTGGCGTGAGGTGATATCTGAGTGTGGTTTTGATTTGTAATTCCCTGATGAGGAGCGACGTTGAGCATCTTTTCATGTGCCTGTCGGCCATTTGGATGTCTTCTTTAGACAAGTGTCTATTCATGTTTTCTGCCCATTTCTTCACTGGGTTATTTGTTTTTCAGGTGTGGAGTTTGGTGAGCTCTTTATAGATTTTGGATACTAGCCCTTTGTCCGATATGTCATTTGCAAATATCTTTTTCCATTCTGTTGGTTGCCTTTTAGTTTTGTTGGTTGTTTCCTTTCCTGTGCAGCAGCTTTTTATCTTCACAAGGTCTCAGTAGTTCATTTTTGCTTTTAATTCCTTGCCTTTGGGGATGTGTCAAATAAGAAATTGCTACGACTGAGGTCAGAGAGGGCTTTTCCTGCTTTCTCCTCTAGTGTTTTGATGGTTTCCTGTCTCACATTCAGGTCCTTTATCCATTTTGAGTTTACTTTTGTGAATGGTGTGAGAAAGTGGTCTAGTTTCAACCTTCTGCATGTTGCTGTCCAGTTCTCCCAGCACCATTTGTTAAAGAGACTGTCTTTTTTCCATTGGATGTTCTTTCCTGCTTTGTCAAAGATGAGTTGGCCATACGTTTGTGGGTCTAGTTCTGGGGTTTCTATTCTATTCCATTGGTCTATGTGTCTGTGTTTGTGCCAATACCATGCTGTCTTGATGATGACAGCTTTGTAGTAGAGGCTAAAGTCTGGGATTGTGATGCCTCCTGCTTTGGTCTTCTTCAAAATTATTTTGGCTATTCGGGGCCTTTTGTGGTTCCATATGAATTTTAGGATTGCTTGTTCTAGTTTCGAGAAGAATGCTGGTGCAATTTTGATTGGGATTGCACTGAATGTGTAGATAGCTTTGGGTAGTATTGACATTTTGACAATATTTATTCTTCCAATCCATGAGCAGGGAATGTCTTTCCATTTCTTTGTATCTTCTTCAGTTCCCTTCATAAGCTTTCTATAGTTTTCAGCATAGAGATCTTTTACATCTTTGGTTAGATTTATTCCTAGGTATTTTATGCTTCTTGGTGCAATTGTGAATGGTATCAGTTTCTTTATTTGTCTTTCTGTTGCTTCATTGTTAGTGTATAAGAATGCAACTGATTTCTGTACATTGGTTTTGTATCCTGCAACTTTGCTGAATTCATGTATCAGTTCTAGCAGACTTTTGATGGAGTCTATTGGATTTTCCATGTATAATATCATGTCATCTGCAAAAAGTGAAAGCTTAACTTCATCTTTGCCAATTTTGATGCCTTTGATTTCCTGTTGTTGTCTGATTGCTGATGCTAGCACTTCCAACACTATGTTAAACAACAGCAGTGAGAGTGGGCATCCCTGTCGTGTTCCTGATCTCAGGGGGAAAGCTCTCAGTGTTTCCCCATTGAGGATCATATTTCTTAGCTGTGGGCTTTTCATAAATGGCTTTTATGATGTTTAAGTATGTTCCTTCTATCGTGACTTTCTCGAGGGTTTTTATTGAGAAAGTTTGCTGAATTTTGTCAAATGCCTTTTCTGCATCGATTGATAGGATCATATGGTTCTTATATTTTCTTTTATTAATGTGATGTATCACGTTGATTGATTTGCGAATGTTGAACCAGCCCTGTATCCCAGGAATGAATCCCACTTGATCATGGAGAATAATTCTTTTTATATGCTGTTGAATTCAATTTGCTAATTTCTTATTGAGAATTTTTGCATCCATATGCATCAGGGATATTTGCCTGTAGTTCTCTTTTTTTACTGGGTCTCTGTCTGGTTTAGGAATCAAGGTAATACTGGCTTCATAGAACGAGTCTGGAAGTTTTCCTTCCCTTTCTATTTCTTGGAATAGCTTGAGAAGGATAGGTATTATTTCTGCTTTACACGTCTGGTAGAACTCCCCTGGGAAGTGATCTGGTCCTAGACTCTTATTTGTTGGGAGAGTTTTGATAACCGATTCAATTTCTTCGCTGGTTATGGGTCTGTTCAAGCTTTCTGTTTCTTCCTGTTTGAGGTTTGGAAGTGTGTGGGTGCTTAGGAATTTGTCCTTTTCTTCCAGGTTGTCCCGTTTGTTGGCATACAATTTTTCATACTATTCCCTGTTAATTGCTTGTATCTCTGAGGGATTTGTTGTAATAATTCCATATTCATTCATGATTTTATCTATTTGGGTCATCTCCCTTTCTTTTTGAGAAGCCTGGCTAGAGGTTTATCAATTTTGTTTATTTTTCAAAAAACCAACTCTGGGTTTCATTGATCTGCTCTACAGTTTTTTGTTAGATTCTATATTGTTTATTTCTGCTCTGATCTTTATTATTTCTCTTCTTCTGCTGGGTTTAAGCTGTTTTTGCTTATTTCCTTTAGGTGTGCTGTTAGATTTTGTATTGGGGATTTTTCTTGTTTCTTGAGATAGGCCTGGATTGCAATGTATTTTCCTCTCAGGACTGCCTTTGCTGCATCCCAAAGCGTTTGGATTGTTGTATTTTCATTTTAATTTGTTTCCATATATTTGCTTATATCTTCTCTAATTGCCTGGTTGACCCACTCATTCTTTAGTAGGGAGTTCTTTAACCTCCATGCTTTGGAGGTTTTCCAGACTTTTTCCTGTGGTTGATTTCAAGCTTCATAGCATTGTGGTCTGAAAGTGTGCATGGTATGATTTCAATTCTTGTATACTTACGAAGGGCTGTTTTGTGACCCAGTATATGATCTATCTTGGAGAATGTTCCATGTGCACTCGAGAAGAAAGTATATTGTGTTGCTTTGGGATGCAGAGTTCTAAATAGATCTGTCAAGTCCATCTGGTCCATTGTGTCATTCAGGGCCCTTGTTTCTTTATTGACCATGTGTCTAGATGATCTATCCATTTCTGTAAGTGGGGTGTTAAAGTCCCCTGCAATTACCACATTCTTATCAGTAAGGTTGCTTATGTTTGTGAATAATTGTTTTATATATTTGGGGGCTCCCATATCGGCACATAGATATTTATAATTATTAGCTCTTCCTGATGGATAGACCCTGTAATTATTATATAATGCCCGTCTTCATCTCTTGTTACAGCCTTTAATTTAAAGTCTAGTTTGTCTGATATAAGTATGGCTACTCCAGCTTTCTTTTGACTTCCAGTGGCATGATAAATAGTTCTCCATCCCCTCACTCTCAATCTGAAGGTGTCCTCAGGTCTAAAATGAGCCTCTTGTAGACAGCAAATAGATGGGTCTTGTTTTTTTATACATTCTGATACCCTATGTCTTTTGGTGGCGCATTTAGTCCATTTACATTCAGTGTTATTATAGAAAGATATGGGTTTAGAGTCATTGTGATGTCTGTATGTTTTATGTTTGTAGCAATGTCTCTGATACTTTGTCTCACAGGATTCCCCTTAGGATCTCTTGTAGGGCTGGTTTAGTGGTGACAAATTCCTTCAGTTTTTGTTTGTTTGGGAAGACCTTTATCTCTCCTTCTAGTCTAAATGACAGACTTGCTGGATAAAGGATTCTCGGCTGCATATTTTTCCTGTTCATCACATTGAAGATCTCCTGCCATTCCTTTCTGGCCTGCCAAGTTTCAGAAGAGAGATCTGTTACGAGTCTTATAGGTCTCCCTTTATATGTTAGAGCACATTTATCCCTCGCTGCTTTTAGAATTTTTTCTTTATCCTTGTATTTTGCCAGTTTCACTATGATATGTCGTGTAGAAGATCGATTCAAGTTACGTCTGAAGGGAGTTCTCTGTGCCTCTTGGATTTCAATGCCTTTTTCCTTCCTCAGATCAGGGAAGTTCTCAGCTATGATTTCTTCAAGTACACCTTCAGCACCTTTCTCTCTCTCTCTTCCTCATCTGGAATACCAATTATGTGTAGATTATTTCTCTTTAGTGCATCACTTAGTTCTCTAATTTTCCCCTCATACTCCTGGATTTTTTATCTCTTTTTCTCAGCTTCCTCTTTTTCCATAATTTTATCATCTAGTTCACCTATTCTCTCCTCTGCCTCTTCAATCCGAGCCGTGGTCGTTTCCATTTTATTTTGCAACTCGTTTATCGCATTTTTTAGCTCCTCCTGACTATTCCTTAGTCCCTTGATCTCTGTAGCAAGAGATTCTCTGCTGTCCTCTATACTATTTTCAAGCCTAGCGATTAATTTTGTTACTATTATTCTAAACTCACGTTCTGTTTATATTGTTTAAATCCTTTTTGATCAGTTCGTTAGCTGTTATTATTTCCTGGAGATTCTTTTGAGGGGTATTCTTCCCTTTGGTCATTTTGGATAGTCCCTGGAGTGGTGTGGAACTGCAGGGCACTTCCCCTGTTCTGTCTTGAATAACTCCCGTTGGTGGGTGGGACCACAGTCAGACCTGATGTCTGATCCCAGCCCTCTCTGGAGCCACAGTCAGACTGGTGTGTGCCTTCTCTTTCCCTCTCCTAGGGGCGGGATTCATTGTGGGGTGGCCTGGCCCGTCTGGTGTACTTACACACTGCCAGGCTTGTGGTGCTGGGGATCTGGCGTATTAGCTGGGGTGGATAGGCAAGGTGCACGGGGGCCTGAGGGGCAGGCTCAGCTCGCTTCTCCTCAGGTGATCCACTTCGGGAGGGGCCCTGAGGCAGGGGGAGGGAGTCATACCCACCACCGGAGGTGTGGCTCTGCAGAAGCACAGTGTTGGGTGTTTGCGTGGTGCAAGCAAGTTCCCTGGCAGGAACTGGTTCCCTTTGGGATTTTGGCTGGAGAATGGGCAAGGGAGATGGCACTGGCGAGCACCTTTGTTCCCCGCCAAACTGAGCTCTGTCATCCCAGGGCTCAGCAACTCTCCCTCCCGTTGTCCTCCAGCTTTCCCGCTCTCTGAGCAGAGCTGTTAATGTACAACCTTCCAGATGTTAAGTCCTGCTTGCTGGCTGTCCGAACACAGTCCGTCTGGCCCCTCTGCTTTTGCAAGCCAGACTCAGGTCTCTTCTTGGCCGGCAGGCCGCCCCTCCGCCCCGGGCTCCCTCCCACCAGTCTGTGTAGGGCGCACTGCCTTGCTGCCCTTCCTACCCTCTTCTGTGGGCCTCTCGTCTGCGCTTGGCTCTGAAGACTCTGTTCTGCTAGTCTTCTGGCGGTTTTCTGGGTTATTTAGGCAGGTGTAGGTGGAATCTAAGTGGTCAGCAGGACGCGGTGAGCCCAGCGTCCTCCTACGCCACCATCTTCAACACTCTCTCAAGGTAGTCATTTTTAATTGAAAAATGATATAATCACCAATGAAGATATAACTATTATATACAGTTGACTCTTGACCAATGCTGGGGTTAGGGGCATAGACCTCCTGTGCAGACCTCCACATTGTAACTTCTGAGTCCCCCAAAAATTTACAAATAAATACCTACTATTGACCAGAAGCGTTACCAATAACATAAACAGTTGATTAACACATATTTTCTATTTTATATGTATTAAATAATATATTCTTACAATAAAGTATGCTAGCAGAAAATGTTAAGAAATTCATAAGTTAGGGAAAATACATTTAAATTATTGTACTGTATGTTTATGTTGTCTGTTTATAAGACGAATTGTCTGTCAGTACCTACATCAATATTGTCTTATATGATACAAAACACTGTAGATGTTATACGTATTACTAACACTAGACATCAAACATGAAAGGACAATGTGAAAAAGAAATTCATATTTATTTACAGGTATAACAATTCATGCATTGGTAATGAACAAGCAGTAATATGATTACTTTTATGTTTGCCTAGTATGATCAATACAATTGCCTCATGGCAGCTTAGCCTATACAATGAGGAATGAATTGTTATAAAATTTTTATGGCATACAGTATTATAGTTATATTCATAATACAATATTGGGAACACTGTTACATTAAAAATCTTATCTATGACTATAGGCTAATGCTCATTTTCTCCTATCATAAGAGACAGGGGCATGTTGTATGGTAATGTAATTCTTTAAAAGCAAAGATATAAAACAGTAAGAAAGACAACACATTGCTAATTTCATATTAAATATCACTCACCTTATGCCCATGTAAGGATAGGCTATCCACTTCCAGACAAGTCTTGCACACAATCTTCTACATGATGAATACCTAGGCAGTGATGAAGATGATACAGAACATCTCATACAATTTTTGCAATAAAGTTATTAGATTTTAGCATAAGAACGCTTATAAACAAACACAACAGATGAATTTATCAACTGTCCAGTGGGATGATTATTCACTATTCATTAAGTAGAAGGGAATCACCATAAAGGTCTTCGTTTTTGTCTTCATGCTGAGTAGGCTGAGGAAGAGTAGGAAGAGAAGGGATTGGTCTTGCTGTCTTAGGAGTGGCAGAGGTTTAGGAGGTAGAAAGGGAAGCAGGAGAGGGAGGCACATCTGGTGTAATTTCATGGAGATACATTGTAATTTCTATCTGACTTTTTGCTTTTCCATGTTTCTAAAAATGTTTCTATATGTTGCCAATCCTTCTTTCACCAATTGCTTTAGTTTCAGTGCCCATATCATAGAAAGGTCCATTGTCATAAAAGAAGGAAAAGAAGTCCTGAATACTCAGAGCCCTTCTGTCAGATTGTCTGATTTCAGTTTGTTTTCTGGTACTGATTTTTCTACATCTTTTTCTCATTGCTGGCACTGGTCCATAAGTTCTCATCTCTATCAAGTTGTCTTCTGTAATTTCCTCTGGTATGGTGTTTATTAGCTCTTGAATTTCTCCAAGATCTGTGTCTTCACCCCCCAACTTTTTTGCCATATCCAAAATCTCTTTCATGGTTTCATGATTGGTGAAACACAGTTTTCTGCAGCAGATATTTATTGTTTGGGGTTTGATGGCTTTCACAGCTTTTTCTACTAACAATGATAGTAATTTCAATTGTGTAATCCTTCCAGACTTGCATGATTTTCTTTCTATCAGTGCTCTCTTCCATAGTGTTGATAATCTTTTCCATACAGTACTGTGTGTAATTAGCCTTTTAAATGTCCTCATGACACCCTTATCTAGAGGCTAAATTAGAGGCATTGTGTTTGGATGTGAGTAGACTACTTTGATGCCTTTGGTATTGAATTCATAGGGTTCAGGGTGGCCAGCAGCATTGTCCAATATCAAAAGAACTTTGAAAAGTAGTCCCTTACTGGCATGGTACTTCCTGAATTTAGGGACAAGTCATCAATAGAACCAATCCAAAGAAAGGGCTCTCATTGTTTAGGCCATCTTGTGCAACCAAAAGACTGACAGCTGGTATTTATCTTTTCCTTTCAAGGCTTGGCAGTTAGCAGCTTTATAGATCAGGCAGTCCTGATCGTAAGCCCAACTGCATTTGTTAACCAATTTCCTCCTGCTCACTTCTCTCACTTGCTAATAATGTCCTATGTGGCATTTCTCCCCCCACCCCTGCAGAATAGGGCACTTTCATCTGCATTAAATACTTGTTCAGGCATATATCTTTTCACCTCAATGATTTTTGTAATGGTATCTGGGAACTCATCTACTGCCACATGGTTAGCAGAAGCTGCCTCTCCTGTTAACCTTGACATTTTTTAAGCTAAACCTCTTTCTAAAATTATCAAACCATCCTTGGCTGGCATTAAGTGCTCTAGCTTTAGATCTGTCACCTTCCTTTTGCTTTAAGTTGTCATATAGCTTTTTATGGAATCATATGAGATTCTATAGATATGCCTTTCTTATAGCCATCCTGCACCCACATAAAAGCTGCATTTTCAATGAGATAAAAATGTATTTCACAAAAAGTATAAGGTTTTCATGCCTGCTAGCACAGCTGCAGTGAAACCCTCACGATTTTCATTTTGTTTTTCTTTTTTTCTTTTTCTTTTTCTTTTCTTTTTTTTTTTACAGTGGTTCTTTCTTACATGGGATTCATTTATCTTAGAATGGTGGGCAACCACAGCTGAAGATCACAATCTTCAGTACATATCAAGCAATTCAACTTTTTCTTGTATGTCATGAAATGTGTCTGTTTCTTGGGAGCACTGCCAACATCACTAATGGCATTTCATATGGGTCTCATAGTGTTATTCAAGGTTTACAGTACTGCAGTAAACACAAAAACTACATGAGAACTGCAAGAGATCACTTTTTATTGCAATATGCAGTTTAGTGGAGGGACAAACTGCTCATGTGGA
Organism: Puma concolor; assembly: GCF_028749965.1. Classification (NCBI taxonomy): domain Eukaryota; kingdom Metazoa; phylum Chordata; class Mammalia; order Carnivora; family Felidae; genus Puma; species Puma concolor. Next base: position 21,756,262 of record NC_141677.1, read on the forward strand.
GATGATTAGCATCATACCGTGTTTTAACCATATACTTGCAACACTTGTGCTCACCACAATAGCAATAGGAGGTGGCTATGAAATTACAGTAGTTCAGTATGTACTACAGTTAATTTTATGGAGTTATGATTTAATACTGCATCTTTGTTTGTTTACATTTCTCTTGACTGCAAATAGTGCCATATACAGTCTGCAAGTGTATGTGTAAGTTTTGATATTTAAAATAAGTATATTTATATTTTTATACAATGTAATACACACATATGCTGTAGCATCAAGATATAGAAAGCAAAATGTTTTAGACACTGAAAGGGAAATAAGCTGAAACACAATGGTAGAAAGATACTTCAAGTAGACCAAAAAGTAAGAATGAGACGATCTGAATATTTTTCCTTTTATGGATTGTGCTTTGGCTGAAGTCCAAGATCTCTTCACTTAAGCTAGATCCCAAAGACTTTCTTTTTTTTTTTCTAAGAGTTTTATGGTTTTTATGTTTTACATTATTTTTTTAAATCAATTTTGAGCTAATTTTTGTATATGGTGTGAGATTTAGGTCAAGGCTCTTTTTTTTTTTTTTTTTTTTACTTTTTTTTTTAAATTTGTTTTTTAACGTTTATTTATTTTTGAGACAGAGAGAGACAGAGCATGAACGGGGAGGGTCAGAGAGAGGGAGACACAGAATCTGAAACAGGCTCCAGGCTCTGAGCTGTCAGCAACAGAGCCCGACGCGGGTCTCGAACTCACGGACCGTGAGATCATGACCTGAGCCGAAGTCAGCCGCTTAACCAACTGAGCCACCCAGGCGCCCCATTTTTTTACTTTTTTAAGATAAAATAAAGTTTAACTTTTGCCCATAGAAACACATGGATGTTTTAAATAGCAATAAATGGAATTGATAAGGGTGTAAAAAAGGACACATAGAGTAGTTGGGAATATACATTGATGAAAACAAATGTGATTCAATATTTGCGTATCTTGGCATTTATCCAGAGATAAATAATCATAGATATACACAAAAATACATTTAGAATAGAGTTGACTGAAGCGTTATTGCAGGAAAACACTGGAAACAATCTACATGTCTAGTATCAAAATGACTGATTAGTAGAATAAAATACACCAAGTTTAGAATTATGTGTAGTCATGTGAAAATGTTCACAATCTATTAGATGAAAAACAGGTTACAAAACATTAAGCACAATATGTTAATAGTATAGAGATTGCAAGTGATTTTTATCTTCTTCTTTGTGTTTTTTCCTAAATATTAAGTAAAGCATAGAACAGTTTAATGTTTTGTTGTGGTTACTATTTATTACTGTCTTAATTAGTTTTTCTTTCATGGCTTTAAAAGTATTGCAGAATTTTAAAGTTGTTTTTATGAAGAGGAAAAGTATATAACAGACTATATCTCTGAGTTTGTAATGAAAGTTATTAAAATATATATTAATTTAAATATATACACATAAAACTCTAAGTATAAAATAAATATGCTGATAGGTACTGTAGTAAAAGATTTTTTTATCACTAAATTTTAGGAAAGAAAAAAGATATGAGAAAATTGCCTCATGGTTGCTATTTTTAAGGGAAGTAACCTAATACCTGCAATTTCTTTCTTAGAAAGATAGCTCAGGGCTTATTATTAAAACTAACTACTTTATTACTTAAAAAAATTTTTAACGTTTGTTTATTTTTGAGACAGAGACAGAGCACAAGCAGGGAGAGGGGCAGACAGAGAGGGAGACACACAGAATCTGAAATAGGCTCCAGGCTTAGAGCTGTCAGCACAGAGCCTGACACAGGGCTTGAACTCATGTACTGCAAGATCATAACCTGAGACGTCAGCTCAACCAACTGAGCCACCCAGGCAACCAACTACTTTATTACTTAAAAAAAAAACAACAAAAACATTTTCTTACTTTATTCAAGCTGAGTCATTGATTCCCTTTTAACTACTGTAACTAAGATTTTAGATTAGCTTCTATTGTACCACTCTATTATGAAGAAGAAAAGTCACTCGTTATTTTCATAGCAAAACTGGTGGGGCAAAGGGGCAATGGTACAAGAAATATGCTAAAAATATAGAGGCCCTCAATAAAGAGAAAGATGGTCTATTCCAGTTGTTACAAGAGTACATCTAGGTTATTAAGCAGGTATACTTTTCATCTTTATTCAAGATAAAGCTACTTTATCAAATTGAGTCATACACTTCATAAGGTAATCCTGATTACCAAATAACTTTTTTCTCTACTGTATCTTTCAAAAAGATAAATACAAAGAAAACATCTCAGATTCTAAGGTGGTTAATGAAGGACTTTGATAGCTAAAGTAATTTAAATCTCTGTATAAGGCTATTAAAAGAAAAAATATATCATTGTATGTGTGTATTGTATTTTCACACAGATGAATGCATACACATATGTTATAAATGAGACAAATAGATTATGTTTCATGATTTCTGTTTTGTAACATGGCCCTAAAATTAAGGAATAAGAATTGTAATGAATAATGTTTGTTTAGAACAGCTTTTCTAATTCTTGAGAGGAAAGGAGGAAAAAAGCAAATTTCAAGGATTTCCATTTCTTATAGATTGGATAATATATAGAATATATTGACAGTATTTTATTGATATATAGAAGTTCATAATGCTGTAACAACGCAGTTTATTCATAGATTGAAGTATGTGCTACTACAGGTAGATGTGACGTAGGCTTATTATTCTTTTGTACACTTAAAATGTTTTAGTGAGTCTAGATCTTTTCAAGATCCATTTAATACAGAGCCTGTGTGTACTTCTCAGCCATCTTCTTAAAAATGTAGAATTATGCTGGACACTCATGGATATTTAAAAATTGCCTTCTTGGTATGTTTGAAGGGCACATTTGAACTAATTATGAGAGTCTGGCAATAAATTATAGTAAATGTCTTCAGTATTAAACATATTGAACTCCATCTAAATGAATCATAAGTTTTTTTTTCTCTTAGATAATTTCTCAACTTTCTTGACACATCTCTAGTCTCCTTTTTCAGCATTCTCACTATTTTTTTCATATACCATGTGCTGAATTAACTAAAATGAAGACGAATTGTTTCTTAATGCTTTTTCCACTGCCTCTATTTAGAATGCTATGTCCTCAACTTTTCACTACTGTCTTCACTTGTTGAAATTCTGCAACAATAGTGGAATTTTAAATGGAAAAATTTTGTATCTTAGTGTTTATATGTTGAAATTGCATTTTCATTAAATTGGATCAAATGTAAAATAGCTTTCTTTTCCTCTGTATGATCTTAAATAACACTTTTTCCACTCAGTTGTTATGAAATTATACAGAATCATAATGTAAATGAGTTCTACAGAAACTTCTACCATTAGCGTCCAGAAAGTTTTTCAGTAGTGTTACTTGTATTTTAAAGATAATTTGCAATCAGAATAATAGGTAAAAACTTTGAGCTTTTCTAAATAGAACAAAAATTACTAATGTTTGAGTATTTATTGCCTTCCTTTTCCCAAGTCCATTAAAAGGATTCTACTTAGTTTCTTTCCTTCCCTTGACTTCTAAAAGGCTTCATTTAAGTCCCAAGCAATTTGGGGATTCTGTTAGTCCAGATGGGAAGGAAAGAAAAGGGTGAGAGAGTAATTTCTGTGGCAGTTTTATAGAGAGGGAATCTGGGGAAACTGGGGTGTGAGGGGAAGGTACATAGAAGAAAGAGGGATATATGTATGTGTGTGTTTGTGTGTGTGTGTGTGTGTGTGTGTGTGTATAAAGCTTATTTCTTTATTTTGAGAGAGAGTGCATACACATAAGTGGGGGAGGGGCAGAGAGAGAGGTAGAGAGAGAATCCCAGGCAGGCTCCATGCTGTCACTCTGGAGCCCAATGCAGGGCTTGATCCCATGAACCGCGAGATCATATTCTGAGCCGAACCCAAGAGTTGGATGCTTAACCAAATAAGCTACTCAGGTGCCCCAGAAAGAAGGATTTTTAAAAGTATTGTTCAAGAAATGACAATAAAGAATGTAAGTTATTTTTTTTTTATTAGAGAGAGAACATGCAAGCAGAGAAGAGGGACAGAGAGAGAAGGAGAGAGAGAATCTTAAGCTGACTCCATGCTCAGTGTGGAGCCCAACACAAGGTTTGATCCCACAATCCTGGGATCATGACCTAAACCGAAATCAAGAGTTGGATGCTCAACCAGCTGAGTGATGAGGTGCCCCAAGAATTTAAGTTATTTTGGGATTAGTTTTCAGTTGCCATCAGGTTCCCCTGATCACAACACAACTTGATATGAGACAACATGGGTGAAAGATTTAATAAAACTGGGAAGTGTCAACAGTTGTATATTCACAATTGAGATGGGAATATGAGGGCAGGAGAATACAATCTAATCTGCAAGTGGAAGTTACTGCCTTCCACTTTTTTTCCACATTCATTTTTGTTGTTTTTAATTTTTGTTCATCAAGAGATGCTATTTTATTCCATTAAAGAACAAATTATGTAGCTGATTTGTGATCTACCACTTTTTATCATATGAATAACAATTACACTTATTTTTTCTCCTCTGGGGCATTGAATTTTATGTTGGCTTGGGGGAAAGGAACATAGGAAGGAGAAGTGGAGTAAAATTTGATCCAGTATGTCTTTCACTATGAAACAAACTTGGCAAATTCATAGTTTTTCTCTTTTTGACCTATCCTCCATCATATTTTACTTTATACTGTTAGCTAAAGTTTCTTTTTTAGTTTGTCCGTTCCTCTTACTGGAAATGGAGGAAACTGTCTTTAAAGTAACCACATGTTAGATCAAGTTCTTCAAGATTTTAATGATATCAATCAACTTGGCAGTTGTTTTTTTCTCTTTTAGCCTTATTTATTGTCTTAATACTCAAAATTAAATTTATCAAGGCACAACTGGTAAAAAGATTCCTAGAATATCCTTGACATAATAACTTGTAAGAGAATGGTCTTCAATATTATCTGTATATGTAGTATAACCATCACATCACATCCTGTTTCTATACATAAATCCAAAACTAAAGGAAAAAGGAAGAAAAATGTTTATAGACTATCACTGACACCTCATATATTTTTTAAAGAATATTTTTTTATTTGACTGGATTCTTTCATTAGCAACATTTTTGGCATCATCTAGTTTAAAACACCTGACATTACTTTAGAGCAGAATTAATTGGTCATGTACGAAAAATGATCTCTTGGGGCTTTTCAGATGGAATCTACAATGTAAGACTCATCTTTCATAGATTAGACAGATGGATTATCAATGTTTTGTTTACATTCTATGAAAACAGAAATTGGAAAAGTAAATTGAAAATGTAGAGGTTCCGCATTCAGTTCTTCTAATTCAGTTCTGCTTTTTTCATTGGTAAAATGATTTTGTAAATGACATTAGCTATCATTAGCACTCAAATTATTTCATGAACAAAATGAAATCTCAGATTTAGTAGTTAGATAATTGAGTTCAGAACTGTATACACAACTGATGGCTTTTTCTGGAAAAATACAGTAGTTGGAAACTACCTGTGCCTTGTTTTCTTGCAGGGAACAAATCACAAGACAGTGGCATAGCAGAAATGGAAGAACTTCCAGTACCACATAACATCAAAATAAGCAACATTACATGTGACTCATTCAAGATTTCATGGGAAATGGATTCAAAGTCAAAGGACCGTATTACACACTATTTCATTGACCTCAATAAGAAAGAGAACAAGAACTCCAATAAATTTAAACACAAGGTAAAATCTTAACACACACTTATATTCATTTGCATCTTAAAAACTTTATAAATATGAGGACATTTTAAAAGGAATAATGTTCTATTAATTACTTATATGATGTGTTTGACATTGGAAGAATAAAAATTACATGTCAGTTTAAAATTCTATTCTAAGAGATTTTTTTAGGAAAATGAAATGTCAAGTATACTATTAAAATACAGTTTTTCCCAGAAAAGGTAAAATCATGACTCTCATATAGACATAAAAATGAACATGTGTTTAAGATTTAACTTACTAATTAACTGCTGAGGTGTTTCAAAGGATAATCCAAAGAATGTACACGGTTATGGATCAGAATACTGAAATAAATGTATAAGTAGAGGCAAAACTGGTTTGGGGTCATGACGGAGTAAGGGCCAGAAGAGAGAATTGGACAAAATTCGTTTGCATGTATTTAGACAAGAATATCTACAAATTACAGTGTTATAAAATAGCTTCCACAGAATCAGAAGAAGATAGCCAGAAGAGTACACTATAAGCAATGCATAGTCTTCATTGAAGCACACATTTTTCCCTATAATAACTTCCAAAAGAGGAATTTTATGTAGCTTATAAACTTTAGGGTATTTGTAAAATACTTTAGGGCTGAAAATTGCTTTATTTATTCTATTTTATGGTTTGAAAATACAAATCAACCATTAAATGTCTTAGACATGTAACACCTTTCTGATATTTATTCTTTTAACAGTCTGCTTACCACATATCTATTCTGATACCTGTCTCCCTACATAGACATCAGAGGTAGTATAGAGAGAAAAATATTTATCTGGTTTAAGTATTCTTATGTTTCAGTATTTTTACTGGTGAAAACTGGTCTTTTTTTAAATATTGATACTAAGTTTTAACTCAGCAAATCTTTTGGAAGAGCTGTCTTATCTTGTCTGGAAATTATGCCTTTTACCAAATGCAGTTATATACACTGATGATAAATGAGAATTATATGTACAGATAAGTGTGAGAGAACAAGATCGATAAGTCATTGTTCTAACCATGTTCCGAGTTTAATTATGCTTTATGGTTATGGATACTCTCTTTGCTGACATTTGCCTTCTTGAAGTAGTTTTGAAATATTTCCTTGAAGTATCTTTGAAATACTTAATGTGAAATGATGATTAGATCAAGATTTGACCCACTTTTCTTTATTCCATACTTAGAAAAACATGTCTTTGGAAATGTAGTGAATATTCAACTAGCAAGTTTAATTACCTTATTAATCATTGTTTGGAAATATCTAAACATTTCTATGACACATAAGCTCCATACTTGAATATAGCTGAAACAGATATCACCTCTTTTGTATATAAAATGGATTAATTTATCTTAAAATAGCTGTTTTTAAAATGTGCTCTCCCTTCACATATAAAATATTTAGTAATGGGCTACTCTGGTAAAACTGATTGGTAGTATAAATTAAACAAATATATTTTAAAATACAAAATCATTGAATTTTATTTCGGTCATGTTTGGAATTTTAGAGGTTTTTGTTTTGTTTTATCATTTAGTATTAGAATATTGTGTTTTAAGGTGCACATATAAGGAGTATACAGAGAAGAACAAGACTCAAGAAAACAGGAACCTAAGTACATTTATGTCATTAATTAGCTGTATGACCTTGGGTATGTCTCTTGATCAAGTTGGGCCTTGTTTTTTACATCTGGAGAATAAGAGATTTGAATATAATTGTTAAATATCTTTAAAAATGAAAATTCTGTCATCAGCCAGGAATTTAATAAATTCCTCCAAATTGTTTATAATTGATTCAAGTTATACTGCTAAATTAACTGATTTCTTCCCTCCCTTCTTTCCTACCTTCCTTCATTCCCCTTTCCTATTTTTCTGTCTTTTTGTCTTAGGATGTTCCAACAAAATTGGTGGCAAAAGCTGTTCCCTTGCCAATGACTGTCCGTGGACACTGGTTTTTGAGCCCAAGAACTGAGTATACAGTCGCAGTGCAGACTGCCTCAAAACAGGTTGATGGTGATTATGTTGTGTCTGAATGGAGTGAAATTATAGAATTCTGCACAGCAGGTAAGAGAACAGAAAAATACAGAAAAATATTTAATATTTAATAAATATACAGAAAAATATTTAATAGTTCCTAAAAAGCTAATTACATATTTAAAATATTTTTAATTATAAGGTGATATGAACTGCATTGATTATGTTTGCATTGCCAGTAGCACTGTGTAACAGAACAAACTATGCTGTATTGGTTGGAGTGATCTGAGATGACATTAAATCAGTTCTTTTCTGCATAGTTTGATTTTTCAAAATAAAAACTTTGCAAATAAAACTGGTGTAGTTTGAAAATATACTCAGCATATTTTAAGCTTTGTTTTGAGAGAGAGTTTTTTTTTTTTTTTTTTTTTCACAGATACTGAAACAAGGAAGCCAGGAACATCTTTCTGTAACTTAGGGAAATGGATGCAGATCTTAATGACTGTACCTAGCAAAATGTTACTAGATTTTTCACTTGAATGCTGAAAATTTGTATCTAAACTAGTGTCCGGTGTGTGTGTGTGTGTGTGTGTGTGTGTGTGTGTGTGTGTGTGTCTGCTTCATTAGAAAGTACCTCATAGCCATTTGGCCTTCAGATATCTGATGTGGAGAGCCCATCCCCTTTGATCTTGAAATATAATTTAATATTCCATTAGATGGAAATGTTACCATTCATCTCATTCATTTACCTGTTTATTCATTCATTTAAGAAACAAATATTTAGTGCACACTTAAATAGGTGTTGAAGTGGTACAAAAATATCTCTACCTTAATACATCTGTCATCCTCTCCTTGTTTCTTAGAATGGGGCTTTGTTTCCTCTTTGTACAGGTGATTGTTTCCTCTGAAAATTTGTAGAGAGAGGCTAAATGTTTTATCAACATAAAGGAGCTTGAATTAAGAAGTCTTAAAAATTTGCCTCAACTATTGTAGGTTGCTTAGAAATTTTCCACAGCTGAGGCATCCTTCAGATAAATCAGCTTCCCCCCACCATAGCCTCACACATGCATTATTTTCCCCCTGTAGCCTCACTCAGTACATACTTAGCTACAGTACATGCATACATACTCAGTACATACTCTCACTATCTTGTGTTTTTCTTAAACTCAGTGTAAAACGTTTCCTATGGGTATGTTAAATGGATAAAATTTTAATTCTGTGTGATTTTGATTTTATCTTCAACCTTTTTATTAGGAAGTTGCTAAGGATTATAACATCCTTGATTGCTAAGGATTTCAGTCTTTGAGAGCAAGGAAAATAATATCTCTCTGGTACCGTATTTCTTATCAAAGATACTAATTATAAGATCCACCATTTTATATATCACTAAGGAAAAATACTATCAATTAAACTATGAGACAGTGTTTTCATATCACAGCTATTGTAAGACTCATGTCAGAGAAGCTAAATGTGAAGAAAATACATTTTCAGAGGCACCTGGCTGGTTCAGTTGGTTAAGCATCCAACTCTTGATTTCAGCTCAGGTCGTGATCTTATGGCCATGATATTCAGCCTGCTTAAGATTCTCTCCCTCTTTCCCACTGCTCTTCCCTGCTTGCATGCATGCATGTGCACTTGTTCTCAAAATATAAAAATAAATAAACAAATAAAAATACAAATGGCTCTCAAAAACTTAAGAAATACATTCTGGAATAGATGAAATATGCTATTAATTATAGTTAAGTTATCAGTAATGAAACAGTTGATTTTTATATTGTATTAATAGTGAGTAACATTAATAGTAAAGAATTCTCATTGACATAACTTTTATATATATTTGATGTGTTATATTGGAATTAATATATCCCCTCAGTTTTATTCCTGAATTAAAATTTCGCTTTGGAGTCTACCTCATGTTTACTCTTTTTACTGCATTTCTTTCCCCTTACTTTCATTGTCTCCTACCAGGGAAATTTAATCTAAGTGAGACCCATAAGTAAGAGACACAGTCTTTTGTGACATTGTTTTAATACATGTTATTTTCCATAGGACTGCAGTAAACAAAATTATAGTATTTGTCCAATAAAAAGAGCTATAATTTACCTGCTAAAATCCCCATTTGACATTAGGGAAAAGTGTGAAATGTTTCTTCTTTAGCTTAAGGAAGATTTTTGGCATTTCCAGTTCAGAAATACCTATCTGTCTATAGATGCACACACATTCACTCTATCATAATTCACCCTTTTATAATCTACTTAACATTATGAGTACATGTTTTATTTCTATGTGTATTAAGGAAAACCTATGTCTTCTTACTTTCATTTAGAGTGGTCTCCCTGTTGCTCTTTTACTTAACTACATCTCATAACTCTTCTAAGGAGGTTATGGGTGAATAATAAAATGCCAGCTTTTAAATGTGCCACAATAGTTTTCTACAAATTATTTTGCATTTTTAATTTCTATGAGTAAAATTTAAAGGGAACTTAAGCTGTTTAAAGCTCATTGTTTCAGTTTTATCAAAATAATTCAGAGACTTTTACCTAAGCTTTATCAATAACCTTGACTCTGTAAATTTTGAGGAAGCTTTTTGTATAAATTGTCTTTTAATCTGGATAGCTAATCTATTCAGCATTTATTGAGTGCATACTGTGTGCTAAGCACAGTGCAAAATATTGAAGTAAAACAAAATAGAATGCTACCAACTAATCTACTTCTAGTCTAGTCTATGTCAGAGATAAAACCTTGTGCTTACCTCATAATAAGTCACACTTGTTTATATATTTATGTGTAAATTTAGACGGAGTTCTTTGAGAGGAAGAATATTCCTTTTGATCTTGTAACCTGATCATTTAATTTGCATGGTGCCTTCTACATCATATGTTCTAATCTAAAATGTTTGTCAGCCAGTAAAGCAGTCAGTAAACAAACTGTGCTGCCATGAACAGTTCAACTAGGTTGCTTTTATTTGGAAAGTCTTATAATCGTTATAGACAAAATTTTTGCTTAGATTCTGGTAGAGGAGTTTGATAACAGTCCCCAGTTTTCAAAACAAAAAGTTGATGAAAAGATCAAATTACTTGGAGAGAAGCTTGAGATTTTCAAGAGTCCTGTGTACCTGCAGACCACCAACTAGAAGCCAGAAGACTAGTCTAAATTACTAGATATATGAACATTTGGTGAATCAAACTGTGATAAGCCTCAATTTCTGCAGTCAATAAATGGTCATATATAATCTACCTTGCTAACCTCATAGATTTAAAGAGTAAATTAAATGAGCATTATTATTGCTACTCCTTTAAATTTATTTGTACTTATTGCAGGTGAGAAACTTCTTATATTTGACTTTTCAGTTGATTACAGAAAATTTAGTACCTAGTATGGTGCCAATTGACATTACTTGGGTTGTGCAGAGTCTGCATTCCTTACTTAATATTTTTGCTTCAGGATCTTTAATTTCAGAGAGTGAAACAAATGCATGGGTATCCAGAAAACAAAATAAAACAAATACATTTTTGTAGAAAGAAAAATGTCCCACAGAAAGACAATGAATGTTTTTTTTCAGTGCAACTTCCTATTTAAGATAAATTTCCTAAAGTTGATTTTAATAATCTCCAATTTATTAAACATGTAGTTGACACCTTTGGTAATATATTTTTAGTAAGAGAATTTTTTGTTGTTATTTTCAGACTATTCAAAAGTTCATCTAACACAGCTGTTGGAGAAGGCTGAAGTGATTGCAGGACGGATGCTTAAATTTTCTGTTTTTTATCGTAACCAACACAAAGAATATTTTGACTATATTCGGTAAGAATAGAAATATATATATATATATATATATATATATATATATATATATATACACATACATATATACATATATAGTGATTTTCTTGACTAAGTGCCATTCCAAGTTCTAGGCTCAGGTTTCCCTTGAGTCTAGTTCTGTGAAATACTAATTTTAGTTTCCTTTCAAAATGATTAATTATACTCTTTTATTTTCCAGAATAATTGAGTAGAAAAATTCAGATTGTGGGATTTTTTTTCACTGTACTTACATTCATTTCTGTAATCATTTGTAATATCAATTCTTATCAATTTAAGTAGAAGGTCTTAAAGCTCAAGGGCTTAGACTGTTGACCTTTCATGTACAAACTCCTCTAAATATATATCAACTCACCTAAATATTCTCTTCTTGTAGATAGCTTTAGGATATTGGAAATGAAAGGCTGAAAGGTAACATTCATTAAATATGACGAATCTCGTGGGATTTTCAGGCTTCTAAGTGGAGATCTCTCAGCCATTATCTTGAATTAATTATTCATGAGGACAGTCTGCTGTGTTTACTTTTGAAGTCTGGTGTTCAAGTAGTATTTTGAAGGTAGCCTATATTTACCTTGGGAAGCGGTTTCTGGAAATTCAAAAGAAATCCATACTAGAGGGAGTTTTAATACTTAACAATCCTTTTGTATTTGTAGAAGAAATTTTCAGGACACTAAATAGAGAGATGTAGGTTTTAAAATAAGACTAAGACTTTTAAAATGATAAATGCTATGTAGGTTCTAAACCTTTTACATAATAATCTCTATAATGTATCATTTTAAAAGCCTTGGTCTCACTTTAAACTTTAAGTTGTTAAAGATTATATATGAAAAAAGTTAGGAAGTTTTGTTGTTATTTATTAGCTTCATACTTTTATAGTTTTCTTAAATCAAAATCATGATTTTAGATTTATATCTGCTCCAAGCTGTGGAAAAATTCAAAGGGAATCAGAGAGAGAGGTAAATTTAGGCATCTGATTTCATCAAATGAAATACTTTGGAGTATCATGGTTTTTTTGATGCTGAAAACCATTCCTGCCTAATACCTGAATATCTTATAAACGCAGAGTTTAGTTCATAATTCTTTTAGCTGGTAAATTATTTACCCTTGAGTGTATATAATTCATGGTGGATGCCATTTACCTAATTTAGAGAGTACAAACACAAATATAACACAAATTATTGTACCTGTCAATTGTGAATGGGAATGACCATATGTATTCAACAAGAAAGGTTTTCTTTAAGCATAAAATCAGAAAACAAAAATGATCTACTATTGCTATTTTCCCTAATAAGAAATACATCAATATAATATCTTTGGTACTGTTTAAATTCTTAGAATATTGCCAATGTCTATTGTAGGTGGCCACTGGAGGTCAGTATTTCCTTGATTTTCTCTGCCCTTTGGGTGAAAACTAGCCTGTTTTCAGGTCCTTAGATACTAAAATTTATACCACCTGTTTGCAAAAATTCTTCCAAAAAGGAAAAAAAAAATGATAAAGACAACCTGGAAAAAGTCATTGTATATATTGTATAATTGATTCCAACCTACTGGTACAAAAGATTTATTTACTAACAAGGAATTTTCCCTTTTTGGAGTTTCCATGACAGTTTTAAAATCCATGTAAATTATATCCTGATGCAGTATATATAAATAAATATACTTCCCAAGGCATTGGGTACAGTTGTTCAACATTGCTTTCTTAAAACACTTTATTGAAAAAATAGTAGACATTAGCTTCAATGAACCTTGATTTTCTTTTTAGGTAATGAACTCTAATCAGGACCCACTTCCTTTATCACAAACCATTTAAAATGTCATCTTGTTAATCACAGTGCTTGAATAGAAATGAACCATTTACTTATCTGACTAAATGATTTCCAAGTCATTATAAATGATGAAAAAGCATTAAGTAAATTCTGACTCATATGGATTGAGCTCATTTTGATCTCTTTCTCTAGAAGTAAATTCCTAAGTGAATCTTGCTTTCCCTTACCCCAGATCAAAATATCACTTTCTCTCTTACTCTTTCAAGTTCATTAGGTAGCCTCATATGTAGATAGATGTAGGGATTCCCGGTGCTTTTAGGTGCTAGATTGTATATGCCCAAAGTTGATGCCTGTCACTAATACGTTTCTCCTAGTCCAAGTTCTTAACTCTATATTTCTGATGCTATTTTTTCATTAATTGAGTTTATAGATTCATGTTGGACACATATCATATTGATATTCAGTTTCTGTTAGTGAGAATGTAACAAGGGTAAGAATTTTGAGCCAGGACAAGATGGAGTGGACACCCTTCTCCCTATTTTTCCTGCTAAGTATGACTAAAAACTCTGGACTTTGTATGTAAAAGAAACATAAGAATCTGAAAGGTGGAAGAAGACTGAAAAGTAGAGAGAAGATAAACCAGTTAGGGACCGAGGGACTCAAGGGACAACACAGTGATGAGTTCCCTTAGTTTTCTTTTTAGCTCTTATATTCCAGACCGAGTGCTAAAGAAGCCAGAAACCCCAAAATGCTGATGGGCATAAACCAAAAAACAAAACAAAAAAAAAAATAAATAAAGACAAAAACTATCAAACAAAATTCAGAAAGTCTCCTTTATTAACCCAAATGACTAGGAAAGAAATAGACTTGAATACACAAAGCTTTTAGACAGTAATTGCCCTACTTCAGTCAAACACCATGGGGGATAACTTTTTTTCCATTCTCACCAGCCAAAGCCAAGTAGGGATACTTCCACCTTCTCCCACCTGTAAGGAAGCACCCTCCCTCCTCTTCCATCCCTTACTGGGGTGATGTCAGAGAAAGTTGAATGGGAAACTGGGACTTATACCCCCCCACACCAGTGGCAATGTGCTACCTTCCCTACTGGGGTGGTATCACCCCAGTCCTACCAGAAACCAGGACTTTTCACTGCAGCCCAGGAATAAGGTTTGCCTCTGCATATCAGTGAAGGCCATGTACAGAGCAGTACTGAGACAACTTCTCCCTCTCCCAGGTAGATTGTATTAGCAGAAGCCTCGTGAAAGCCTCTACTCTTAGTCTGCCCAGTAGTCATCTCCTTCCGTGTATCCTTGAGGTTGACTGGGAATCCTAGACGTTTCTCTCCTAACAGCAATGAAGTGACACTCGTCCACTTCTTCTTCTGATACATAGCCAAAAGAGGCCTGCTGAAATAACTAGATTTAAATAAGACCCAGCGTTATAACCTAATCCTCCAAAAGTCCAAGAAAAAATGGAAATCCACTGATGGTCCCAAGAATCAGGAAAATCTTAACTTGAATGAGAAGAGCTGATCAACAGACATCAATGACAACATAACACAGATTTTAGCATTATCTGACAAGGATTTTCAAAAAGCCAACATAAAAAATTTTCAATAAGGAATGACAAATGTACTTAAAACAAATAGAAACAACAAAGAACTAGAAGATATAAAGAACTAAATGGATATTGTATAACTGAAAAAAAACCTGTAAGTAAAAACTTAGTGGATAGACTCCATAACAAAATGAAGAGGACAAAGGAAAGAATCCATAAGCTTGAAGATAGAACAATAGAAATTATCCAAACTGAATTAAGAGAAAATTAATTGAAAAAAAAAAAAGAGCATAGCTTCACAGACATGTAGGACTATAGTATCTAATATCTAATACTGATGTCATTAGTGTCGAAAAGAAAGAAGGAAGAGGGAGGAGCTAAGAAAATATGCAGAGAAAAAAATAGTTGATATGTTTGCAAATTTGGCAAAGGACAGAAACCTAAAGATTAAAAAAGCTAAGTAAATCCCAAATAGGATAAACCAAAATAAATCTGTTCCAAGACACTTTATAAACTCTTGAAAATTGAAGAGAAAACAAATCCTCTAAGTTGATCAGAGACAAAAAGGATACCTCATCTATAGAAGAAAAACAATTGGAATAACATCATCATTGGAAACCATGTAGACCAGAAAGAAGTGACACAATATTTCTAAGTTCTGAAAGAGGACTGTCAACCCAGAACCCTATATTTAGTGAAAATACCATTCAAGAATAAAGGGGAATCAAGACATTCTCAGATGAAGGAAAATTAAGGGGAATTTGTCACCAGCATATCTACCCTTAAAAGAATGACTAAAAGAAGTTTAGTATTTTATTTTGTTTTTTGTTTTATTTTATTAATTTATATATTTATTTATTTTATTTTATTATTTTATTTTTTTATTCATCATGATAAGTATACTCTTTAATCCCATCCCCTATATCTCCCATCCTCCCACTGACCTGGCCTCTGGTAACCATCAGTTGTTCTCTATAGTTACAAGTCTGTTTCTTGGTTTGTCTCTCTCTTTTGTACTTTGCTCGTTTGTTTTGTTTCTTAACTATCACCTGTATGAAATCATATGTTATTTTTCTTTCTCTGATTGACTTATATCATTTAGCTTTATATTTATACTCTCTAGTTTTACTCATGTTGCACATAGAAAGATTTCATCCTTTTTTTGCTAAGTAATATTCCATTGCATACACCATATATACCACATCTTTTTGATCCATTCATCAGTCAACAGACACTTGAAGCTGCTTCCATACTTGGCTATTATAAATAATGCTGCAGTAAGCATAGGGGTGCTTGTATCCCTTTGATTTAGGATTTTGTATTTGGGTAAATACCCAGTAGTGAAATTATGGAATCATAAGGTAGTTCTATTTTTAACTTTTTGAGGAATCTCCATACTGTTTTCTACATTGGCTATGCTAATTTGCATTCCCACCAATAGTGTAAGAGGGTTCCTTTTTCTCCATATCCTTGCCAACATTTGTTTCTTATGTTATTGATTTTAGCCATTCTGACAGGTGTGAAGTAATATCTTATTGTAGTTTTGATTTGCATTTTCCTGATGATGAGTGATGTTGAACGTGTTTTCATGTGTCTATTGGCCAACTGGATGCCTTCTTTAGAGAAATGTCTGATCTTTTGCCTATTTTTAACTGGATTGTTTGGGGTTTTTGGTGTTGAGTTGTATAAGTTCTTTATATATTTGGATACTAACCCTTTATTGCATATGTCACTTGCAAATATCTTCTCCATTCCATAGGTTGTCTTTTCATTTTGTTGATTGTTTCCTTCACTGTTCAGGAGCTTTTTATTTTTATGTAGTCCCAATAGTTTATTTTTGCTTTTATTTCCTCTGCCTCAGGAGACATATCTAGAAAAATGTTTCTATGGCCAATGTCAGAGAAATTACTGCCTGTGCTCTCTTTTAGAATTTTCATGATTTGTGGTCTCACAGTTAGGTCTTTATTTTGAGTTTATGTTTGTGTATAGTGTAATAAAGTGGTCCAGTTTTATTGTTTTGCATGTAGTTTCCCAGCACCATTTGTTGTAGAGACTTTTTCCCATTGGATAGTGTTCCCTCTTTTGTCAAAGATAAGATTAATCTATGTACTTGTGGGTTTACTTCTGGGGTTTCTATTCTATTCCATTGATCTATGCATCTGTTTTTGTTCCAGTACCAAAATGTTTTCATTATTACTACTTTCTAATACAACTTTAAATCTGGAATTATGATAGCGCCAGCTTTGTTTTCCAAGACTCCTTTGGCTATTTGAGGTCTTTTGTAGTTCTATACAAATTTTAGAATTGTTTGTTCTAGTTTTACAAAAAGTGCTGTTGGTATTTTGATAGGGATTGCATTAAATTTGTAGATTGCTTTGGGTAGTATAGACATTTTAACAGTTGTTCTTCTAACCCATAAGCATGGAATGTCTTTCCATTTCTTTGTGTCATCTTGAATTTTTTTTCATCATTGTTTTATAGTTTTTAAAATACAAGTCTTTCACATCTTTGGCTAAGTTTATTCCTAGATATTTTATTGCTTTTGGTGAAATTGTATATGGGATTGTTTTCTTAATTTCTCCTTCTTCTGTTTCATTATTAGTGTGTAGAAATGCAATGGATTTCTGTACATTGATTTTGTATCCTGTGACTTTACTGAATTCATGTATCAGATCTAGTAGGGTTTTGGTGGAGTTAATACGATTTTTTTTGTTTATTTATTTTTTGAGAGAGAGAGAGAGCACACAGGAAGAGCAGAGAGAGAGGGCGAGAGAGAGAAAATCCCAAGTAGGCTCTACACTGTCAATGCACTGACAGTGCAGAGCCTGATGTGGGGCTCAAACCCATGAACCGTGAGTTCATGACCTGAGCCGAAACCAGGAGTTGGACACTTAACCGACTGATCCATCCAGTTGCCTCATTTAGGGTTTCCATATATAGTATCATGTAATCTGCATATAGTGAGAGTTTTACTTCTTCCTTACCAATTTGGATATTATGTTGTTTGATTGCTGTAACTAAGACTGACTTCCAGTTCTATGTTGAATAAAAGTGGTGAGAGTGGACGTCCTTGTCTTATTCCAGACCTTAGGGGGAAAACTTGGGTTTGATATTCTCTGTGGGTTTTTTATATAAATGTGGGCTTTTCATTTATTATGTGGCAGTGTGTTCTCTCTAAACCCACTTTGTTGAGGGTTTTTATCATGAAAGGATGTTGTTATTGTCAAATGCTTTATCTGCATCTATTGAAATGATCAGATGGTTCTTATCTTTTCTCTTATTGATGTGACACATCATGTTGATTTTTTTTATGGTTTTTTTTTATTTATATATGAAATTTATTGTTAAATTGGTTTCCATACAACACCCAGTGCTCATCCCAAAAGGTGCCCTCCTCAATACCCATCACCCACCCTCTCCTCCCTCCCACCCCGCATCAACCCTTAGTTTGTTCTCAGTTCTCAACAGTCTCTTATGCTTTGGCTCTCTCCCACTCTAACCTCTTTTTTTTTTTTTTCCTTCCCCTCCCCCATGGGTTCCTGTTAAGTTTCTCAGGATCCACATAAGAGTGAAACCATATGGTATCTGTCTTTCTCTGTATGGCTTATTTCACTTAGCATCACACTCTACGGTTCCATCCACGTTGCTACAAAAGGCCATATTTCATTTTTTCTCATTGCCACGTAGTATTCCATTGTGTATATAAACCACAATTTCTTTATCCATTCATCAGTTGATGGACATTTAGGCTCTTTCCATAATTTGGCTATTGTTGAGAGTGCTGCTATGAACATTGGGGTACAAGTGCCCCTATGCATCAGTACTCCTGTGTCCCTTGGATAAATTCCTAGCAGTGCTATTGCTGGGTCATATAGGGTAGGTCTATTTTTAATTTTCTGAGGAACCTCCACACTGCTTTCCAGAGCGGCTGCACCAATTTGCATTCCCACCAACAGTGCAAGAGGGTTCCCGTTTCTCCACATCCTCTCCAGCATCTATAGTCTCCTGATTTGTTCATTTTGGCCACTCTTACTGGCGTGAGGTGATACCTGAGTGTGGTTTTGATTTGTATTTCCCTGATAAGGAGCGACGCTGAACATCTTTTCATGTGCCTGTTGGCCATCCGGATGTCTTCTTTAGACAAGTGTCTATTCATGTTTTCTGCCCATTTCTTCACTGGGTTATTTGCTTTTCGGGTGTGGAGTTTGGTGAGCTCTTTATAGATTTTGGATACTAGCCCTTTGTCCGATATGTCATTTGCAAATATCTTTTCCCATTCCGTGGGTTGCCTTTTAGTTTTGTTGGTTGTTTCCTTTGCTGTGCAGAAGCTTTGTATCTTCGTAAGGTCCCAGTAATTCACTTTTGCTTTTAATTCCCTTGCCTTTGGGGATGTGTCGAGTAAGAGATTGCTACGGCTGAGGTCAGAGAGGTCTTTTCCTGCTTTCTCCTCTAAGGTTTTGATGGTTTCCTGTCTCACATTCAGGTCCTTTATCCATTTTGAGTTTATTTCTGTGAATGGTGTGAGAAAGTGGTCTAGTTTCAACCTTCTGCATGTTGCTGTCCAGTTCTCCCAGCACCATTTGTTAAAGAGACTGTCTTTTTTCCATTGGATGTTCTTCTCTGCTTTGTCAAAGATGAGTTGGCCATACGTTTGTGGGTCTAGTTCTGGGGTTTCTATTCTATTCCATTGGTCTATGTGTCTGTTTTTGTGCCAATACCATGCTGTCTTGATGATGACAGCTTTGTAGTAGAGGCTAAAGTCTGGGATTGTGATGCCTCCTGCTTTGGTCTTCTTCTTCAAAATTCCTTTGGCTATTCGGGGCCTTTTGTGGTTCCATATGAATTTTAGGATTGCTTGTTCTAGTTTCGAGAAGAATGCTGGTGCAATTTTGATTGGGATTGCATTGAATGTGTAGATAGCTTTGGGTAGTATTGACATTTTGACAATATTTATTCTTCCAATCCATGAGCAGGGAATGTCTTTCCATTTCTTTAAATCTTCTTCAATTACCTTCATAAGCTTTCTATAGTTTTCAGCATACAGATCCTTTACATCTTTGGTTAGATTTATTCCTAGGTATTTTGTGCTTCTTGGTGCAATTGTGAATGGGATCAGTTTCTTTATTTGTCTTTCTGTTGCTTCATTGTTAGTGTATAAGAATGCAACTGATTTCTGTACATTGGTTTTGTATCCTGCAACTTTGCTGAATTCATGTATCAGTTCCAGCAGACTTTTGGTGGAGTCTATCGGATTTTCCATGTACAATATCATGTCATCTGCAAAAAGCGAAAGCTTGACTTCATCTTTGCCAATTTTGATGCCTTTGATTTCCTTTTGTTGTCTGATTGCTGATGCTAGAACTTCCAGCACTATGTTAAACAACAGCGGTGAGAGTGGGCATGCCTGTCGTGTTCCTGATCTCAGGGAAAAAGCTCTCAGTTTTTCCCCATTGAGGATGATGTTAGCTGTGGGCTTTTCATAAATGGCTTTTATGATCTTTAAGTATGTTCCTTCTATCCCGACTTTCTCAAGGGTTTTTATGAAGAAAGGGTGCTGGATTTTGGCAAAGGCCTTATCTGCATCGATTGACAGGATCATATGGTGGTTCTCTTTTTTTTTGTGAATGTGATGTATCACGTTGATTGATTTGCGAATGTTGAACCAGCCCTGCATCCCAGGAATGAATCCCACTTGATCATGGTGAATAATTCTTTTTATATGCCGTTGAATTCGATTTGCTAGTATCTTATTGAGAATTTTTGCATCCATATTCATCAGGGATATTGGCCTGTAGTTCTCTTTTTTTACTGGGTCTCTGTCTGGTTTAGGAATCAAAGTAATACTGGCTTCATAGAATGAGTCTGGAAGTTTTCCTTCCCTTTCTATTTCTTGGAATAGCTTGAGAAGGATAGGTATTATCTCTGCTTTAAACGTCTGGTAGAACTCCCCTGGGAAGCCAGCTGGTCCTGGACTCTTATTTGTTGGGAGATTTTTGATAACCGATTCAATTTCTTCGCTGGTGATGGGTCTGTTCAAGCTTTCTATTTCCTCCTGATTGAGTTTTGGAAGAGTGTGGGTGTTCAGGAATTTGTCCATTTCTTCCAGGTTGTCCAATTTGTTGGCATATAATTTTTCATAGTATTCCCTGAGAATTGTTTGTATCTCTGAGGGATTGGTTGTAATAATTCCATTTTCATTCCTGATTTTATCTATTTGGGTCATCTCCCTTTTCTTTTTGAGAAGCCTGGCTAGAGGTTTGTCAATTTTGTTTATTTTTTCAAAAAACCAACTCTTGGTTTCGTTGATCTGCTCTACAGTTTTTTTAGATTCTATATTGTTTATTTCTGCTCTGATCTTTATTATTTCTCTTCTTCTGCTGGGTTTAGGCTGCCTTTGCTGTGCTGCTTCTATTTCCTTTAGGTGTGCTGTTAGATTTTGTATTTGGGATTTTTCTTGTTTCTTGAGATAGGCCTGGATTGCAATGTATTTTCCTCTCAGGACTGCCTTCGCTGCGTCCCAAAGCGTTTGGATTGTTGTATTTTCATTTTCGTTTGTTTCCATATATTTTTTAATTTCTTCTCTAATGCCTGGTTGACCCACTCATTCGTTAGTAGGGTGTTCTTTAACCTCCATGCTTCTGGAGGTTTTCCAGACTTTTTTCTGTGGTTGATTTCAAGCTTCATAGCATTGTGGTCTGAAAGTATGCATGGTATGATTTCAATTCTTGTAAACTTATGAAGGGCTGTTTTGTGACCCAGTATATGATCTATCTTGGAGAATGTTCCATGTGCACTCGAGAAGAAAGTATATTCTGTTGCTTTGGGATGCAGAGTTCTAAATATATCTGTCAAGTCCATCTGATCCAATGTCTCATTCAGGGCCCTGGTTTCTTTATTGACCGTGTGTCTAGATGATCTATCCATTTCTGTAAGTGGGGTGTTAAAGTCCCCTGCAATTACCACATTCTTCTCAATAAGGTTGCTTATGTTTATGAGTAATTGTTTTATATATTTGGGCGCTCCGGTATTCGGCGCATAGACATTTATAATTGTTAGCTCTTCCTGATGGATAGACCCTGTCACTATTATATAATGTCCTTCTTCATCTCTTGTTACAGCCTTTAATTTAAAGTCTAGTTTGTCTGATAGAAGTATGGCTACTCCAGCTTTCTTTTGGCTTCCAGTAGCATGATAAATAGTTCTCCATCCCCTCACTCTCAATCTACAGGTGTCCTCAGGTCTAAAATGAGTCTCTTGTAGACAGCAAATAGATGGGTCTTGTTTTTTTATCCATTCTGATACCCTCTGTCTTTTGGTTGGCGCATTTAATCCATTTACATTCAGTGTTATTATAGAAAGATACGGGTTTAGAGTCATTGTGATGTCTGTATGTTTTATGCTTGTAGTGATGTCTCTGGTACTTTGTCTCACAGGGTCACCCTTAGGATCTCTTGTAGGGCTGGTTGAGTGGTGACAAATTCCTTCAGTTTTTGTTTGTTTGGGAAGACCTTTATCTCTCCTTCTATTCTAAATGACAGACTTGCTGGATAAAGGATTCTCGGCTGCATATTTTTTCTGTCTAGCACACTGAAAATCTCGTGCCAATTCTTTCTGGCCTGCCAAGTTTCAAATAGAGATCAGTCACGAGTCTTATAGGTCTCCCTTTATATGTGAGGGCACGTTTACCCCTTGCTGCTTTCAGAATTTTCTCTTTATCCTTGTATTTTGCCAGTTTCACTATGATATGTCGTGCAGAAGATCGATTCAAGTTACGTCTGAAGGGAGTTCTCTGTGCCTCTTGGATTTCAATGCCTTTTTCCTTCCCCAGTTCAGGGAAGTTCTCAGCCATTATTTCTTCAAGTACCCCTTCAGCACCTTTCCCTCTCTCTTCCTCCTCTGGGATACCAATTATGCGTATATTATTTCTTTTTAGTGTATCACTTAGTTCTCTAATTTTCCCCTCATACTCCTGGATTTTTTTATCTCTCTTTTCCTCAGCTTCCTCTTTTTCCCAGCTTCCTCTTTTTCCATAACTTTATCTTCTAGTTCACCTATTCTCTCCTCTGCCTCTTCAATCCGAGCCATGGTGGTTTCCATTTTGTTATGCATTTCGTTTAAAGCGTTTTTCAGCTCCTCGTGACTGTTCCTTAGTCCCTTGATCTCTGTAGCAAGAGATTCTCTGCTGTCAGCTATACTGTTTTCAAGCCCAGCGATTAATTTTATGACTATTATTCTAAATTCACTTTCTGTTATATTATTTAAATCCTTTTTGATCAGCTCATTAGCTGTTGTTATTTCCTGGAGATTCTTCTGAGGGGAATTCTTCCGCTTGGTCATTTTGGATAGTCCCTGGCGTGGTGAGGACCTGCAGGGCACTTCCCCTGTGCTGTGGTGTATAACTGGAGTTGGTGGGCGGAGCCGCAGTCAGACCTGATGTCTGCCCCCAGCCCACCGCTGTGTCCTCAGTCAGACTGGTGTGTGCCTTCTCTTCCCCTCTCCTAGGGGCGGGATTCACTGTGGGGTGGGGTGGCCTGTCTGGGCTACTTACACACTGCCAGGCTTGTGATGCTGGGGATCTGGCGTCTTAGCTGGGGTGGGTAGGCAAGGTGCACAGGGGCAGGAGGGGCAGGCTTAGCTTGCTTCTCCTTAGGTGATCCACTTCAGGAGGGGCCCTGTGGCAGCAGGAGGGAGTCAGATCCGCTGCCGGAGGTTTGGCTCCGCAGAAGCGCAGAGTTGGGTGTTTGCGCGGAGCGAGCAAGTTCCCTGGCAGGAACTGGTTCTCTTTGGGATTTTGGCTGGGGGATGGGCGGGGGAGATGGCGCTGGCGAGCGCCTTTGTTCCCCACCAATCTGAGCTCTGTCGTCAGGGGGCTCAGCAGCTCTCCTTCCCTTTGTCCTCCAGCCTTCCCGCTTTCTGAGCAGAGCTGTTAACTTATGACCTCCCAGACGCTAAGTTGCGCTTGCTGTCGGAACACAGTCCGTCAGGCCCCTCCGCTTTTTGCAAGCCAGACTCGGGGGCTCTGCTTGGCCGGCGAGCCGCCCCTCCGCCCCGGCTCCCTCCCGCCGGTCCGTGGAGCGCGCACCGCCTCGTCGCCCTTCCTACCCTCTTCCGTGGGCCTCTCGTCTGCCCTTGGCTCCGGCGACTCCGTTCTGCTAATCCTCTGGCGGTTTTCTGGGTTATTTAGGCAGGTGTAGGTGGAATCTAAGTGATCAGCAGGACGCGCGGTGAGCCCAGCATCCTCCTACGCCGCCATCTTCCCTCTCTCTCCCGTAATTTCTCATGTTGATTTTTATATGAATATTAAACCCTTGTATCCTGGGAATAAATCCAACCTGACTGTGGCATGAACTTTTTAAATCTATTGTTGGATTTGATTTGCTGATATTTTGTTGAGGATTTTTGTTTCTAATTTCCATAGAGATTTTGCCCTGTAGTTTTCCTTTTTTGTGATGTCTTTATCTGATTTTGGTATCAGGGTGATACTAGCCTTGTAGAATGAATTTGTAAGTTTTCCTAGCTCTTGTATTTTTTGGAGTAGTTTGAGAAGAATGGGTATTAACTCTTCTTTAAATGTTTGGTAGAACTTGTCTCTGAAGTTGTCTAGTCCTGGACTTTTGTTTTTTGAAAGTTTTTTTGATTATCATTTTGATTTCATTGTTGGTAATAGGTCTGTTCAAATTTTCTATTTCTTCTTGCATTCGCTTTTGTAGGTTATATGTTTCTAGGAATTTATCCATTTCTTGTAAGTTGTCCAGTTTGTTGGCATATAAGTCTTTTACAGTTGTTTGTATCTCTGTGGTGTTGATTGTTATTTCTCCTCTTTCATAAATAATTTTGTGTATTTGGATCCTCTCTTTTTTTAATGAGTATTGCTAGAGGTTTATCAATTTTGTTAATCTTCTCAAAGAACCACCTTCTGGTTTCATTGATATGTTCTATTGTGTTTTTCTAGTTTCTTTTTTTTCAATATATGAAATTTATTGTCAAATTGGTTTCCATACAACACCCAGTGTTCATCTCAAAAGGTGTCCTCCTCAATACCCATCACACACCCTCCCCACCCTCCAACCCCCCATCAGCCCTCAGTTTGTTCTCACTTTTTAAGAGTTTTTTATGCTTTGGCTCTCTCCCACTCTAACCTTTTTTTTCTTTCCCTTCCCGTCACCCATGGGTTTCTGTTAAGTGTCTCAGGATCCACATAACAGTGAAAACATGTGGTATCTGTCTTTTTCTGTATAGCTTATTTCACTTAGCATCACACTCGGCAGTTCCATCCACATTGCTACAAAGGGCCATATTTCATTCTTTCTCATTGCCACGTAGTACTCCATTGTGTATATAAACCACAGTTTCTTTATCCATTCATCAGTTGATAGACATTTAGGCTCTTTCCATAATTTGGCTATTGTTGAGAGTGCTGCTGTAAACATTGGGGTACAAGTGCTCCTATGCATCAGCACTCCTGTGTGTCTTGGGTAAATTCCTAGCAGTGCTGTTGCTGGGTCATAGGGTAGGTCTATTTTTAATTTTTTGAGGAAACTCCACATTGCTTTCCAGAGCGGCTGCACCAGCTTGCATTCCCACCAACAGTGCAAGAGGATTCCCGTTTCTCCACATCCTCGCCAGCATCTATAGTCTCCTGATTTGTTCATTTTGGCCACTCTTACTGGCGTGAGGTGATATCTGAGTGTGGTTTTGATTTGTAATTCCCTGATGAGGAGCGACGTTGAGCATCTTTTCATGTGCCTGTTGGCCATCCGGATGTCTTCTTTAGACAGGTATCTATTCATGTTTTCTGCCCATTTCTTCACTGGGTTATTTGTTTTTTGGGTGTGGAGTTTGGTGAGCTCTTTATAGATTTTGGATACTAGCCCTTTGTCTGATATGTCATTTACAAATGTCTTTTCCCATTCCGTTGTTGCCTTTTAGTTTTGTTGGTTGTTTCCTTTGCTGTGCAGAAGCTTTTTATCTTCGTAAGGTCCCAGTAATTCACTTTTGCTTTTAATTCCCTTGTTTTTGGGGATGTGTCGAGTAAGAGATTGCTACGGCTGAGGTCAGAGAGGTCTTTTCCTGCTTTCTCCTCTAAGGTTTTGATGGTTTCCTGTCTCACATTCAGGTCCTTTATCCATTTGGAGTTTATTTTTGTGAATGGTGTGAGAAAGTGGTCTAGTTTCAACCTTCTGCATGTTGCTGTCCAGTTCTCCCAGCACCATTTGCTAAAGAGGCTGTCTTTTTTCGTTGGATGTTCTTTCCTGCTTTGTCAAAGATGAGTTGGCCATACGTTTGTGGGTCTAGTTCTGGGGTTTCTATTCTATTCCATTGGTCTATGTGTCTGTTTTTGTGCCAATACCATGCTGTCTTGATGATGACAGCTTTGTAGTAGAGGCTAAAGTCTGGGATTGTGATGCCTCCTGCTTTGGTCTTCTTCTTCAAAATTATGTTGGCTATTTGGGGCCTTTTGTGGTTCCAAATGAAGTTTAGGATAGCTTGCTCTAGTTTTGAGAAGAATGCTGGTGCAATTTTGATTGGGATTGCACTGAATGTGTAGATAGCTTTGGGTAGTATTGACATTTTGACAATATTTATTTTTCCAATCCATGAACACAGAATGTTTTTCCATTTCTTTATATCTTCTTCAATTCCCTTCATGAGCTTTCTATAGTTTTCAGCATACAGATCTTTTACATCTTTGGTTAGGTTTATTCCTAGGTATTTTATGCTTCTTGGTGCAATTGTGAATGGGATCAGTTTCTTTATTTGTCTTTCTTTTGCTTCATTGTTAGTGTATAAGAATGCAACTGATTTCTGTACATTGGTTTTGTATCCTGCAACTTTGCTGAATTCATGTATCAGTTCTAGCAGACTTTTGGTGGAGTCTGTTGGATTTTCCATGTATAATATCATGTCATCTGCACAAAGTGAAAGCTTGACTTCATCTTTGCCAATTTTGATGCCTTTGATTTCCTGTTGTTGTCTGATTGCTGATGCTAGCACTTCCAACACTATGTTAAACAACAGCGGTAAGAGTGGGCATCCCTGTCGTGTTCCTGATCTCAGGGGGAAAGCTCTCAGTTTTTCCCCATTGAGGATCATATTTCTTAGCTGTGGGCTTTTCATAAATGGCTTTTATGATCTTTAAGTATGTTCCTTCTATCCGGACTTTCTCGAGGGTTTTTATTCAGAAAGGTGCTGAATTTTGTCAAATCCTTTCTCTGCATTGATTGACAGGATCATATGGTTCTTCTCTTTTCTTTTATTAATGTGATGTATCACGTTGATTGATTTGCAAATGTTGAACCAGCCCTGTATCCCAGGAAGGAAGCCCATTTGATCATGGTGAATAATTCTTTTTATATGCTGTTGAATTCGATTTGCTTGTATCTTATTGAGATTTTTTACATCCATATTCATCGGGGATATTGGCCTGTAGTTCTCTTTTTTTACTGGGTCTCTGTCTGGTTTAGGAATCAAAGTAATACTGGCTTCATAGAATGAATCTGGAAGTTTTCCTTCCCTTTCTATTTCTTGGAATAGCTTGAGAAGGATAGGTATTATTTCTGCTTTAAACGTCTGGTAGAACTCCCCTGGGAAGCCATCTGGTCCTGGACTCTTATTTGTTGGGAGATTTTTGATAACTGATTCAATTTCTTCGTTGGTTATGGGTCTGTTCAAGCTTTCTACTTCCTCCTGATTTTGGAAGTGTGTGGGTGCTTAGGAGTTTGTCCATTTCTTCCAGGTTGTCCAATTTGTTGGCATACAATTTTTCATAGTATTCCCTGATAATTGCTTGTATCCCTGAGGGATTGGTTGTAATAATTCCATTTTCATTCATGAATTTATCTATTTGGGTCATCTCCCTTTTCTTTTTGAGAAGCCTGGCTTAGAGGTTTATCAATTTTGTTTATTTTTTCAAAAAACCAACTCTTGGTTTCGTTGATCTGCTCTACAGTTTTTTAGATTCTATATTGTTTGTTTCTGCTCTGGTCTTTATTATTTCTCTTCTTCTGCTGGGTTTAAGCTGTCTTTGCTGTTCTGCTTCTATTTCCTTTAGGTGTGCTGTTAGATTTTGTATTTGGGATTTTTCTTGTTTCTTGAGATAGGCCTGGATTGCAATGTATTTTCCTCTCAGGACTGCCTTTGCTGCATCCCAAAGCGTTTGGATTGTTGTATTTTCATTTTCGTTTGTTTCCATATATTTGTTAATTTCTTCTCTATTTGCCTGGTTAACCCACTCATTCTTTACTAGGGTGTTCTTTAACCTCCATGCTTTTGGAGGTTTTCCAGACTTTTCCTGTGGTTGATTTCAAGCTTCATAGCATTGTGGTCTGAAAGTGTGCATGGTATAATTTCAATTCTTGTATACTTATGAAGGGCTGTTTTGTGACCCAGTATGTGATCTATCTTGGAGAATGTTCCATGTGCACTCCAGAAGAAAGTATATTGTGTTGCTTTGGGATGCAGAGTTCTAAATATATCTGTCATATCCATGTGATCCTATGTCTCATTCAGGGCCCTTGTTTCTTTATTGACCTTGTGTCTAGATGATCTATCCATTTCTGTAAGTGGGGTGTTAAAGTCCCCTGCAATTACCACATTCTTATCAATAAGGTTGCTTATGTTTGTAATTGTTTTATATATTTGGGGGCTCCAATAATCGGCGCATAGACATTATAATTGTTAGATGGATAGACGCTGTAATTATTATATAAAGCCCTTCTTCATCTCTTGTTACAGCCTTTAATTTAAAGTCTAGTTTGTCTGATATAAGTATGGCTACTCCAGCTTTCTTTTGACTTCCAGTGGCATGATAAATAGTTCTCTATCCCCTCACTCTCAATCTGAAAGTGTCCTCAGGTCTAAAATGAGTCTCCTGTAGACAGCAAATAGATGGGTCTTGTTTTTTTATCCATTCTGATACCCTATGTCTTCTGGTTGGTGCATTTAGTCCATTTACATTCAGTGTTATTTTAGAAAGATATGGGTTTAGAGTCATTGTGATGTCTGTATGGTTTATGTTTGTAGCGATGTCTCTGGTAGTTTGTCTCACAGGATCCCCTTAGGATCTCCTGTAGGGCTGGTTTAGTGGTGACAAATTCCTTCAGTTTTTGTTTGGGAAGACCTTTATCTCTCCTTCTACTCTAAATGACAGACTTGCTGGATAAAGGATTCTCGGCTGCATATTTTTCCTGTTCATCACATTGAAGATCTCTTGCCATTCCTTTCTGGCCTGCCAAGTTTCAGAAGAGAGATCTGTTACGAGTCTTATAGGTCTCTGTTTATATGTTAGAGCACGTTTATCCCTCGCTGCTTTCAGAATTTTCTCTTTATCCTTGTATTTTGCCAGTTTCACTATGATATGTCATGCAGAAGATGGATTCAAGTTACGTCTGAAGGGAGTTTCTGTGTCTCTTGGATTTCAATGCCTTTTTCCTTCCCCAGATCAGGGAAGTTCTCAGCTATGATTTCTTCCAGGTACAACTTCAGCACCTTTCCCTCTCTCGTCCTCCTCTGGAATACCAATTATGCGTAGATTATTTCTCTTTAGTGCATCACTTACTTCTCTAATTTTCTCTTCATACTCCTGGATTTTTTTATCTCTTTTTCCAGCTTCCTCTTTTTCCATAATTTTATCTTCTAGTTCACCTATTCTCTCCTCTGCCTCTTCAATCCGAGCCATGGTCGTTTCCATTTTATTTTGCAGCTTGTTTATAGCATTTTTTAGCTCCTCCTGACCATTCCTTAGTCCCTTGATCTCTGTAGCAAGAAATTCTCTGCTGTCCTCTATACTATTTTCAAGCCCAGCAAATAATTTTATGACTATTATTCTAAACTCACTCTTGGGAGAGGGAAGATGGCGGCGTAGGAGGACGCTGGGGTCACCGCGCGTCCTGCTGATCACTTAGATTCCACCTACACCTGCCTAAATAACCCAGAAAACCGCCAGAGGATTAGCAGAACGGAGTTGCCGGAGCCAAGAGCAGACGAGAGGCCCACGGAAGAGGGTAGGAAGGGCGACGAGGCGGTGCGCGCTCCACGGACCGGCGGGAGGGAGCCGGGGCGGAGGGGCGGCTCGCCGGCCAAGCAGAGCCCCCGAGTCTGGCTTGCAAAAAGCGGAGGGGCCTGACGGACTGTGTTCCGACAGCAAGCGCAACTTAGCGTCTGGGAGGTCATAAGTTAACAGCTCTGCTCAGAAAGCGGGAAGGCTGGAGGACAAAGGGAAGGAGAGCTGCTGAGCCCCCTGACGACAGAGCTCAGATTGGTGGGGAACAAAGGCGCTCGCCAGCGCCATCTCCCCCGCCCATCCCCCAGCCAAAATCCCAAAGAGAACCAGTTCCTGCCAGGGAACTTGCTCGCTCCGCGCAAACACCCAACTCTGCGCTTCTGCGGAGCCAAACCTCCGGCAGCGGATCTGACTCCCTCCTGCTGCCACAGGGCCCCTCCTGAAGTGGATCACCTAAGGAGAAGCAAGCTAAGCCTGCCCCTCCTGCCCCTGTGCACCTTGCCTACCCACCCCAGCTAAGACGCCAGATCCCCAGCATCACAAGCCTGGCAGTGTGTAAGTAGCCCAGACAGGCCACCCCACCCCACAGTGAATCCCGCCCCTAGGAGAGGGGAAGAGAAGGCACACACCAGTCTGACTGAGGACACAGCGGTGGGCTGGGGGCAGACATCAGGTCTGACTGCGGCTCCGCCCACCAACTCCAGTTATACACCACAGCACAGGGGAAGTGCCCTGCAGGTCCTCACCACGCCAGGGACTATCCAAAATGACCAAGCGGAAGAATTCCCCTCAGAAGAATCTCCAGGAAATAACAACAGCTAATGAGCTGATCAAAAAGGATTTAAATAATATAACAGAAAGTGAATTTAGAATAATAGTCATAAAATTAATCGCTGGGCTTGAAAACAGTATAGCTGACAGCAGAGAATCTCTTGCTACAGAGATCAAGGGACTAAGGAACAGTCACGAGGAGCTGAAAAACGCTTTAAACGAAATGCATAACAAAATGGAAACCACCATGGCTCGGATTGAAGAGGCAGAGGAGAGAATAGGTGAACTAGAAGATAAAGTTATGGAAAAAGAGGAAGCTGGGAAAAAGAGGAAGCTGAGGAAAAGAGAGATAAAAAAATCCAGGAGTATGAGGGGAAAATTAGAGAACTAAGTGATACACTAAAAAGAAATAATATACGCATAATTGGTATCCCAGAGGAGGAAGAGAGAGGGAAAGGTGCTGAAGGGGTACTTGAAGAAATAATGGCTGAGAACTTCCCTGAACTGGGGAAGGAAAAAGGCATTGAAATCCAAGAGGCACAGAGAACTCCCTTCAGACGTAACTTGAATCGATCTTCTGCACGACATATCATAGTGAAACTGGCAAAATACAAGGATAAAGAGAAAATTCTGAAAGCAGCAAGGGGTAAACGTGCCCTCACATATAAAGGGAGACCTATAAGACTCGTGACTGATCTCTCTTTTGAAACTTGGCAGGCCAGAAAGAATTGGCACGAGATTTTCAGTGTGCTAGACAGAAAAAATATGCAGCCGAGAATCCTTTATCCAGCAAGTCTGTCATTTAGAATAGAAGGAGAGATAAAGGTCTTCCCAAACAAACAAAAACTGAAGGAATTTGTCACCACTCAACCAGCCCTACAAGAGATCCTAAGGGTGACCCTGTGAGACAAAGTACCAGAGACATCACTACAAGCATAAAACATACAGACATCACAATGACTCTAAACCCGTATCTTTCTATAATAACACTGAATGTAAATGGATTAAATGCGCCAACCAAAAGACAGAGGGTATCAGAATGGATAAAAAAACAAGACCCATCTATTTGCTGTCTACAAGAGACTCATTTTAGACCTGAGGACACCTGTAGATTGAGAGTGAGGGGATGGAGAACTATTTATCATGCTACTGGAAGCCAAAAGAAAGCTGGAGTAGCCATACTTCTATCAGACAAACTAGACTTTAAATTAAAGGCTGTAACAAGAGATGAAGAAGGACATTATATAATAGTGACAGGGTCTATCCATCAGGAAGAGCTAACAATTATAAATGTCTATGCGCCGAATACCGGAGCGCCCAAATATATAAAACAATTACTCATAAACATAAGCAACCTTATTGAGAAGAATGTGGTAATTGCAGGGGACTTTAACACCCCACTTACAGAAATGGATAGATCATCTAGACACACGGTCAATAAAGAAACCAGGGCCCTGAATGAGACATTGGATCAGATGGACTTGACAGATATATTTAGAACTCTGCATCCCAAAGCAACAGAATATACTTTCTTCTCGAGTGCACATGGAACATTCTCCAAGATAGATCATATACTGGGTCACAAAACAGCCCTTCATAAGTTTACAAGAATTGAAATCATACCATGCATACTTTCAGACCACAATGCTATGAAGCTTGAAATCAACCACAGAAAAAAGTCTGGAAAACCTCCAGAAGCATGGAGGTTAAAGAACACCCTACTAACGAATGAGTGGGTCAACCAGGCATTAGAGAAGAAATTAAAAAATATATGGAAACAAACGAAAATGAAAATACAACAATCCAAACGCTTTGGGACGCAGCGAAGGCAGTCCTGAGAGGAAAATACATTGCAATCCAGGCCTATCTCAAGAAACAAGAAAAATCCCAAATACAAAATCTAACAGCACACCTAAAGGAAATAGAAGCAGCACAGCAAAGGCAGCCTAAACCCAGCAGAAGAAGAGAAATAATAAAGATCAGAGCAGAAATAAACAATATAGAATCTAAAAAAACTGTAGAGCAGATCAACGAAACCAAGAGTTGGTTTTTTGAAAAAATAAACAAAATTGACAAACCTCTAGCCAGGCTTCTCAAAAAGAAAAGGGAGATGACCCAAATAGATAAAATCAGGAATGAAAATGGAATTATTACAACCAATCCCTCAGAGATACAAACAATTCTCAGGGAATACTATGAAAAATTATATGCCAACAAATTGGACAACCTGGAAGAAATGGACAAATTCCTGAACACCCACACTCTTCCAAAACTCAATCAGGAGGAAATAGAAAGCTTGAACAGACCCATCACCAGCGAAGAAATTGAATCGGTTATCAAAAATCTCCCAACAAATAAGAGTCCAGGACCAGCTGGCTTCCCAGGGGAGTTCTACCAGACGTTTAAAGCAGAGATAATACCTATCCTTCTCAAGCTATTCCAAGAAATAGAAAGGGAAGGAAAACTTCCAGACTCATTCTATGAAGCCAGTATTACTTTGATTCCTAAACCAGACAGAGACCCAGTAAAAAAAGAGAACTACAGGCCAATATCCCTGATGAATATGGATGCAAAAATTCTCAATAAGATACTAGCAAATCGAATTCAACGGCATATAAAAAGAATTATTCACCATGATCAAGTGGGATTCATTCCTGGGATGCAGGGCTGGTTCAACATTCGCAAATCAATCAACGTGATACATCACATTCACAAAAAAAAAGAGAACCACCATATGATCCTGTCAATCGATGCAGATAAGGCCTTTGCCAAAATCCAGCACCCTTTCTTCATAAAAACCCTTGAGAAAGTCGGGATAGAAGGAACATACTTAAAGATCATAAAAGCCATTTATGAAAAGCCCACAGCTAACATCATCCTCAATGGGGAAAAACTGAGAGCTTTTTCCCTGAGATCAGGAACACGACAGGCATGCCCACTCTCACCGCTGTTGTTTAACATAGTGCTGGAAGTTCTAGCATCAGCAATCAGACAACAAAAGGAAATCAAAGGCATCAAAATTGGCAAAGATGAAGTCAAGCTTTCGCTTTTTGCAGATGACATGATATTGTACATGGAAAATCCGATAGACTCCACCAAAAGTCTGCTGGAACTGATACATGAATTCAGCAAAGTTGCAGGATACAAAACCAATGTACAGAAATCAGTTGCATTCTTATACACTAACAATGAAGCAACAGAAAGACAAATAAAGAAACTGATCCCATTCACAATTGCACCAAGAAGCACAAAATACCTAGGAATAAATCTAACCAAAGATGTAAAGGATCTGTATGCTGAAAACTATAGAAAGCTTATGAAGGTAATTGAAGAAGATTTAAAGAAATGGAAAGACATTCCCTGCTCATGGATTGGAAGAATAAATATTGTCAAAATGTCAATACTACCCAAAGCTATCTACACATTCAATGCAATCCCAATCAAAATTGCACCAGCATTCTTCTCGAAACTAGAACAAGCAATCCTAAAATTCATATGGAACCACAAAAGGCCCCGAATAGCCAAAGGAATTTTGAAGAAGAAGACCAAAGCAGGAGGCATCACAATCCCAGACTTTAGCCTCTACTACAAAGCTGTCATCATCAAGACAGCATGGTATTGGCACAAAAACAGACACATAGACCAATGGAATAGAATAGAAACCCCAGAACTAGACCCACAAACGTATGGCCAACTCATCTTTGACAAAGCAGAGAAGAACATCCAATGGAAAAAAGACAGTCTCTTTAACAAATGGTGCTGGGAGAACTGGACAGCAACATGCAGAAGGTTGAAACTAGACCACTTTCTCACACCATTCACAAAAATAAACTCAAAATGGATAAAGGACCTGAATGTGAGACAGGAAACCATCAAAACCTTAGAGGAGAAAGCAGGAAAAGACCTCTCTGACCTCAGCCGTAGCAATCTCTTACTCGACACATCCCCAAAGGCAAGGGAATTAAAAGCAAAAGTGAATTACTGGGACCTTACGAAGATACAAAGCTTCTGCACAGCAAAGGAAACAACCAACAAAACTAAAAGGCAACCCACGGAATGGGAAAAGATATTTGCAAATGACATATCGGACAAAGGGCTAGTATCCAAAATCTATAAAGAGCTCACCAAACTCCACACCCGAAAAGCAAATAACCCAGTGAAGAAATGGGCAGAAAACATGAATAGACACTTGTCTAAAGAAGACATCCGGATGGCCAACAGGCACATGAAAAGATGTTCAGCGTCGCTCCTTATCAGGGAAATACAAATCAAAACCACACTCAGGTATCACCTCACGCCAGTAAGAGTGGCCAAAATGAACAAATCAGGAGACTATAGATGCTGGAGAGGATGTGGAGAAACGGGAACCCTCTTGCACTGTTGGTGGGAATGCAAATTGGTGCAGCCGCTCTGGAAAGCAGTGTGGAGGTTCCTCAGAAAATTAAAAATAGACCTACCCTATATGACCCAGCAATAGCACTGCTAGGAATTTATCCAAGGGACACAGGAGTACTGATGCATAGGGGCACTTGTACCCCAATGTTCATAGCAGCACTCTCAACAATAGCCAAATTATGGAAAGAGCCTAAATGTCCATCAACTGATGAATGGATAAAGAAATTGTGGTTTATATACACAATGGAGTACTACGTGGCAATGAGAAAAAATGAAATATGGCCTTTTGTAGCAACGTGGATGGAACCGGAGAGTGTGATGCTAAGTGAAATAAGCCATACAGAGAAAGACAGATACCATATGGTTTCACTCTTATGTGGATCCTGAGAAACTTAACAGGAACCCATGGGGGAGGGGAAGGAAAAAAAAAAAAAGAGGTTAGAGTAGGAGAGAGCCAAAGCATAAGAGACTGTTGAGAACTGAGAACAAACTAAGGGTTGATGGGGGGTGGGAGGGAGGAGAGGGTGGGTGATGGGTATTGAGGAGGGCACCTTTTGGGATGAGCACTGGGTGTTGTATGGAAACCAATTTGACAATAAATTTCATATACAAATAAAAAAAAATAAAAATAAAATAAAAAAAATAAATAAACTCACTCTCTGTTTATATTGTTTAAATCGTTTTTGATCAGTTTGTTAGCTGTCGTTATTTGCTGGAGGTTTTTTGAGGGGAATTCTTCTGTTTGGTCGTTTTGGATAGTCCCTGGAGTGGTGTGGAACTGCAGGGCACTTACCCTGTTCTGTCTTGAATAACTGGCCTTGGTGGGTGGGGCCACAGTCAGTCCTGATGTCTGCCCCCAGCCCACTTCTGGGGCCACAGTCAGACTGGTGTGTACCTTCTCTTCCCCTCTCCATTCACTGTGGGGTGGCGTGGCCCATCTGGGCTACTTGCACACTGCCAGGCTTGTGGTGCTGGGGTTCTGGCATATTAGGTGAGGTGGATAGGCAAGATGCAAGCAGGCAGGAGGGGCAGGCTCAGCTCACTTCAGGAGGGGCCCTGAGGCAGTGGGAGGGAGTCAGACCTGCTGCAGGAGGTGTGGCTCCGCAGAAGCACAGTGTTGGGTGTTTGCGTGGTGCAAGCAAGTTCCCTGGCAGGAACTGGTTCCCTTTGGGATTTTGGCTGGGGGATGGGCGAGGGGCATGGCGCTGGCAACGCCTTTGTTCCTCGCCAAACTGAGCTCTGTCATCCCGGGGCTCAGCAACTCTCCCTCCTGTTGTCCTCCAGCCTTCCCGCTCTCCGAGCAGAGCTGTAAACTTAATAACCTTCCAGATGTTAAGTCCCGCTTGCTGTCTGAATACACTCCCTCTGGCCCCTCTGCTTTTGCAAGCCAGACGCGGGGTCTCTGCTTGGCCTGTGCGCTGCCCCTCCGCCCCGGCTCCATTCGCCAGTCCATGTAGCGTGCCCCGCCTCTCTGCCCTTCCTACCCTCTTCCGTGGGCCTCTCGTCTGCGCTTGGCTCCAGAGACTCTGTTCTGCTAGTCTTCTGGTGGTTTTCTGGGTTATTTAGGCAGGTATAGGTGGAATCTAAGTGATCAGCAGGACGTGGTGAGCCCAGAGTCCTCCTACGCCACCATCTTCCCCAGGTCCTCCTGTTTTTAGTTTCTATATCATTTATTTCTACTGTAATCCTATTTGTTGGGTTTGAGTTTTGTTTGTTCTCCTTTTTCTAGCTCATTTTGGTTGTAAAGTAAGATTGTGTCAGATTTTTTTCTTGATTCTTGAGATAGGCCTGTATTGCTATAAACTTTCCTTAGAACTTCTTGTTGCACTCCAAAGATTTTGGACCATTGTAGTTTTTTTAAGTTTTTGAAAAAGGAATAAAATGATAATAGAAGGAATTTTTGGAACATCAGGAGGCAAGGAAGAACAGTAAGAATAAAAATATGGGGTCCAATTGGAATATCATACATCATTTATTTTTCTAGTGTATTCTAATATGTGACAGACACTTTTTTGGTCTTACTTTGAATCGCATTTTAATAAGCTCCCTTGGTAGCAGCCTTTGAGTCTCATTGCTGTACTATAGTCAGGGGAGATCTTGAGCACACCTCACTGACCCAAAGGCTACCGTACAACTCAGCAATAGCACTACTAGGAATTTATCCATAGGATACAAGAGTGATGATTCATAGGGACACATGTAACCCCAATGTTTATAGCAGTGCTTTCAACAATAGCCAAATTATGGACAGAACCTAAATGTCCATCAACTGATGAATAGATAAAGAAGATGTGGTTTATATATACAATGGAATACTACTTGGCAATGAGAAAGAATGAAATCTTGCCATTTGCAGCAACATGGATGGAATTGGACGCTATTATTCAAAGTGAAATAAGTCAGTCAGAGAAAGACATATATCATATGTTTTCACTCATATGTGGAACTTGAGAAACTTAACAAAAGACCATGGGGGAAGGGAAGGGGAAAAATAGTTACAAACAGAGAGGGAGGGAGGCAAACCATAAGAGACTCTTAAATATAGAGAACAAACTAAGGGTTCATGGGGAGGGGGATGGAGGAGAGGGGAAAATGGGCGATGGGCATTGAGGAGGGCACTTGTTGGGATGAGCACTGGGTGTTGTATGTAAGTGATGAATCATAGGAATCTGCCCCCAAAACCAAGAGCACACTGTATACACTGTATGTTAGCCAACTGGACAACAAATTACATTTAAAAAAAAATAGAAAGCAAAAAGAACAAAAAAAAAAAAAAAAAAAAAAAAAAGGAAGAAGAATGCTGACTGGGAACCTTCTCATGCCTGCATAGTAGGTTGTAATTTTCATCCCAAGTCTTGCTGGTTAAGGGCCCAACAAGAAAGAGAAGGGACATTTAGTAGGAGTTCTGGAGAAAATTTGACAAAAGCACCATTCACAAAGGTATAGGCAGGGTGAAGGCAACAATAAGGAATGCTAAAGCAAACAAGAACTATCAAGAATTGAAAAGTTTTACTATTTTTGAGAAGGGGGATAGAGTACATCTGATAGGAGAAATAGAGACATGTGGTACAGGTGAATCCAGCCACGCCAGAACCACAAGGTTCTGAAGAATGGAGAAAGTAGAAGATGACACACTCAAGGTTTTACTCCCTCCTCTCCCAGATATGCTGGTGCCCCCACTGGCAGAACTGAAATGGAAGGGACCAAGGAACAAGGATGAACTGGATGATAGAGTCCCAGCTCACAGTGGAAGGCAAAAAGGATGGAGAATAGAACTGGGGGAATGGTAAAGGAGGAATAACCAGCTCTGTTGTAAGAAAAACACAAGACAGAGGACCTAATTAGCAAACAGTACCCTGGGGGAAAAAAACCCTAAAAAACAAAATAAAACGCTTTTGTACCAATATACATGGACAGTACTCAGGACTAAATTTCTGGCATACTTTAAAGAAACATTCAGTATATTTAACTAACCAATACTGTTAGTCTCGTTTTCTCTTCAAAAAGCTACTTCTAAAACCCAGTAGGTATATAATGGATGTGATTTCAGTTGTAAGATTTCTAATTCCAGTTCAGTTTTTCTGGCCAGGAAATTTATTACATAAAGACCTCCAAGGTTTGTAGAAGAACATCCTAGCATTAAAGTACATAAAAGTTAAGTAGGTCAAAAGATGGATTCTCCTTGCTCTGATAGGATGATCAGACTTTTAGGCCAACCACCAATAAGATCTGCATATAAATCAATAGCTTTACTACTATTATACCAAGAAATGATCATTTCTTTTCTCTTGCAGAGAACATCATGGGAATGCTATGCAGCCATCTGTCAAGGATAACAGTGGTAGCCATGGCTCTCCTATCAGTGGAAAATTAGAAGGCATCTTCTTCAGCTGCAGCACTGAATTCAATACTGGGAAACCACCCCAGGATTCACCTTACGGAAGATACAGGTTTGAGATTGCAGCAGAAAAACTTTTTAACCCCAATACTAACTTATACTTTGGGGACTTCTACTGTATGTACACTGCTTATCATTATGTGATTCTTGTTATTGCCCCTGTGGGATCACCAGGAGATGAATTTTGTAAGCAGCGCCTTCCTCAGCTAAATTCCAAGGATAATAAATTTTTGACCTGCACAGAAGAAGATGGGGTGCTGGTTTACCACCATGCCCAGGATGTCATTTTAGAAGTCATTTACACTGATCCTGTGGATCTTTCTCTGGGCACTGTAGCAGAAATCACTGGTCATCAGCTCATGAGTTTGTCTACTGCAAATGCAAAGAAAGATCCCAGCTGCAAAACCTGTAATATCAGTGTTGGACGTTAATGCCCACTTTTCTTATTCTTACTCAGTCCCTTTTCTTCCCTTAGGAGCATTGATCC
The DNA here is from genome assembly GCF_028749965.1 of Puma concolor. NCBI lineage: Eukaryota > Metazoa > Chordata > Mammalia > Carnivora > Felidae > Puma > Puma concolor. The sequence goes on from NC_141677.1 coordinate 21,795,688, forward strand.
TCTGTTGTCTATTCTCATCACCAGATGTTTTCCACTGAAGCATGCACATGCCGCTATCACCAAAAGCAAAGTGCCATTTTTCAAATTTCATTCAGAGCCATTCTAGTGTTTCCTATTCCCTGCCTTTCCCATTACTTTCAGTGATGAAAGTTCTCCTCTGACACTTTATTGCCTAGATGCTGCAATGTCTTTATTTTTCCTTTATGCCAAACATAACAAGACAATTATATAAATGCTTTAGCAAAATACAAAATAACAGCTTATAAATGGTGTTTAAATATGCATTCATTTTAATCTACTGAACAAATATTGGGATAACTCCAAACCGCATGAAAGGGTGTAATTGCAGCATGAGTTAAATCTTGAAGCCTAGAATTGTCAACACTTCCAACTTGTTGTTTGACAGTGTTATTTATGTTATTTATATTAGCTAACAGGAAACAACTATTGTGTTTCAACATAATAAATATAATAGAAAAATATTTTATTTGTATTGTTGTATAAAATATTTACAATCATATAGAATATATAGAGTTACATTTTAATAGCAATTGTATACATGTCATGAAACCATTTCCCTTATCAAAGATGTAGTTTGTAAACTTCAAATAGTTGTGTATCTGTCCTGTTACAAGTAGATGACTTCAATTAAACAAATTTATGAAGGACATCATTCTGATTCATAAAAGTTATAAAATACCAGGTAAATACAGAGAAAACAATAAGCCTCTGAAATACTCTACTTCTGAAAGTCAATATTCTTCCCACCCAAACTATATGAAAATGTGAATTTGTTCAACATCATGCTTAAACATTACAGAAAACAGAAATACAAACATGGTTGTTAAAAGAGAGAAAATGTTGACCTCTTATTTTTACAAAGGCAAAATAATAAACGCATGTTTTAGTACAAAATAACACAAAATCATATGCACTAAAGTTGATGAAGCAAATAAAATATTTAGCTTTCTTTTCCAAGGTGTCAGCAATTTACAAATTTTGTGCAAGATGAAGAATACCTACAACTCATGAGAAAGCTTTGTGACTATACAAAGTACAGACTTTGGAACATTAAGAAAAATGCATATTCCCAATGGAAAAATAGTTATATGCTCTTATAGTAAACAAAAAGATTAGCAATCATAACTATGATCACATTAGAATTATATACTGCAGACCACGAATCTATCCCAAAATACCTATTTTTAAATTTTAATACAAGTTTACTTTAATATAAACATCTGTCATTATAGACAAAGTTAATTCACAAAGTACATGCTATCAGAATGAACTTTGGTAACCAGAAATGTAAAATCTCAAATAACAGGTAAAATCTGCTATTTTTATATAGAAATAAAAAATTAGCAGTGACACATTCTAGTATGCTTTACTGATAGCCTAGCAGACTTAAGGGACAAGGTAGATTTTTTATCACTTAAAAATCTATTAGAAGTTTTAAATATATTAAATTCTTACTAGCCATATTCCTTCCTACATAAAAAGAAAAGTTTCTTTTCCTCCTTATTGATTTTTTAAAAATCATGCTCTTTTCCACACTTTAACATAAGCAGTTTTTGGACACAACATAGACTTTTCCTAACAAGTGGCCCACTGAACAAGTATTATTTAGATTTGATAAAATATTAAGATGGTTTTTGAAATAAGTATACTGACCATGTGTTTTCTCCTTGGCATGGAGCAATTTTTCCAATTATATTGTTAGTATATTTCCCCCATTTAACTCTTCCATCCTCATTTATAATTACACTTGCCATCCCTTCTTAAAAACAGCTAATACTACCACTAAAGTGCTTTGATTCTCAGTATGTCAAAACTACTTAGCAAGAATGTCATAGGTAAAGAAACTTGGCCTTATCCTGGTTGAAAGTGAGCACAAATATTTCCTGAACCTCAGATGGTTTTGGCCACATCTTGCTTGCTGATGAGGACCTCTAATAGTCTCAGTTTGGCTTTTATGTGCTTGTATTCATAGTACTCATCTGCCATCGGTATCCTATCTTCCTTTTGTGGACTTCTGCAAAACAGGAAAGACTATTAGCTCATAATAAATCAAGTCATTAAAAATCCTTTTATAATTTTTACATGAGAAAGTACAGGGTGGATGTTTCCACTTGGCTTTTGCATCATGTCTTTTTTACCTTCCCTTCCACCTTCACACTCTCCCTCTTTCATGTGTTATTGGATTTTTATATAATAGAGAATGTCATAGGTGTTTTGCAGATATATGATCCAGTGCTCAGACATATATCAATGGAGCAAGTAAAAAGGTCTGAGGAATAAAACAAAAACCACAACTCAAGGCATTCTTTAGTTATTCTACCGTTACTCATGCCAAAGTCCCATACCTGTGCAGAATGTCCAGCCCTGACAGTCAGAATTGTTCAAAATTCAACCTAAAAAACTACATAAATTAAAAGAATGTATAAATTTATTGTTATAGGGGAAAAAAGCTCATTGGCTATCTTGTAAATATGAAATATTTCCAAGTTTTTTAAATTATAATACCTATCTCTGCCAATGTGTAGTAGAATCAAGGAGATGTTTATGGATTGAATTTATGGGAGTCTGAATTGCAGTGGTTCTCTTTGCACACTAATTCTAAGGCTACACATCTAAGCACAGTTTATACATCTGCATTCTAACTACTATGTGTTCTTGCCATTTACTTTGAAGAATGTTTGGGTAACATCTGGAGTTAAAACCATTCCTTCCCACAAAAACATGTTGCCAGGATATGTTTTCTAAAGGGCAGTAATTGATTCAGGATCTTAGATGGCCCTTGTCTCCTTGGTTGATAAGATGACCAATTGCTTTTAGAACATCTTCACTCATGACTTTGAAATATAAGGGGTGGAAAACAGATGAAGTACCACAGTTGCTACTGAAAATAAACACTAATATTAGTATGGCTGAATATAGGTAAATCGCAAGCACTTGATGTTTTACCTATAGTTCCTTCTATTTTCCTAGTACTGATAAAAGAAATATCTCTCACAAATAAAAAAAATAGTGAAAGTATAAAGATTTCCTAAGAATGTAGTTATCTACTTGTGACACACCACTATACATTGCCCTGGAATTTCTAGTACAGAACTCAGAAGAGTACACAAACCTAAAGACAGGGTTTCTATTAAATATTGCCTAAGTTATTTAACAATTCCTTTGCCTCCATTCTGTATTATGGACCAACCTTTTATCTGGGAATTTAATACCACCTTAACTTGTATAAACATATATAAGTGAAGAAATGATCTAATTTATAGGGAAACACTAGTAATCCATCATGTAACTTTTCCCTGGGCCTGCATACTCCATTTTGGCTAATAAAGAAGAGTGCATTGGCCAGAATGAAAAATTTTGCTAAGTATTTCCTGAAGCAGTTATCCCATTATGTAAAACATGCTAATGTGCTTAATACAGTTCCTGGCTCAAAAATATTAATGTCATATCTATATGATTAATCCTCTTGCTTGGCAAATATTACCAAGAACATTTACAGTAACTTAAACTTTTTAGTACTCCATTTGCATGGTTATTTTACCATATGGATAGGATTAGGACTTCCTAATAAAATGTTTTAGGAGAAAAGATTAAGATCCATATTTCCTACCCATTTAACCCTTTGATTTTAGTTGTAATCTACTACCACTTTGGCATTTAGTTTAAGTGTATTACCAGAAGAGGGCCTAAAATTTCAGTCAAATATAGGCATATCTGAAGTGGGATTAGGACTCAAAGGTGCAGTAGAGTACTATACATAGAACATCACTAACTTCTCTGTATATCAGAAGGCATGACAAGTACCACTCTCTAGTGGTAGTCCTCCATTAGGCAGGACTATTAGCATACTGGTGGGTGAGGGGGATTCTCAAACTTTTTAGACTCCTGGGTTCATATAGGTAAAAAAAAATGTAAATGTAAAAGCTGTATGGAAATTCTGTAAAGGAAAAATAATGGAAATGAAAAAAGAAAATGAAAAATTATGTTTTATATTCTAAATTTAACAGCCACATAACATTTTTCAGTAGATTAGTTAACAACAGCAGAAAGGTAAATTTGGAGTCCAGGCAGAAAAGTGGATTACATCTGTATTTGCTAAGTACAATAAGTTTCTGACTTAAGAGGTCAAATCCTAGTACACAGCTCTGGAGGACTGAAATGGAGAAACTGCTAAGAGGTGACTAGACCTCTTTCAGGGTGTTTTAGAAAATAGTCCCTTGTCCATTAGGTCAACCCTCAGTCTGCTGAAATGGAAGAAATCACGAGAGGCAGATATGTACATGGAGAGGAATATCAAGGGGCCAGTGTATCACTGACTCCTACCTCTGCCACCTTAATAACTTTGTGACTTTGGGAAAGTTACACCTTATTATTTTTAATACTGACATCCCACATGACAACTATACCTTCCCAAAGTATTCCAGGAAGTCCAGTCATTTCATTGTACAACCATGGAAACAGGCTAAGGATAGGCAAATGATTTTTCTTCTTTCTCTTACATAGATCAATAATCCTTAATCTCATGATATATGTACATACATACACACACATAATCCTTAATCTCATAATTATATATATATATATATATATGCATGCACATATATAATACATATATATATATATATATAGTACATATAAAAGTTATATATACATTGACAATATAGCCAAATTTAGAGGAAACTGATGGAGTGCACATGGAGACTTGGGTTGACAAAAATAGACAAATAGAGGATACAGCTAAACATTTATTTAAAGGATAGAGAAAATAGCTATGAACTTTTGACCAAATCCTGAAAATAAATAATTAAGGATAGATCCTGAAGTTTAAAAGATATATTTAAAGCAAAGGAAGAATTAATGAAGTGGGGAATAATTTGTGAAACTAATCAAGAACAAATAAATTATATGGGTTAAAAAATCAAATAGATTTCTTAAAGTTTTAGATAAATTCAATAATTATAAAGAGATTTATAAAGCAAAGTTAGGAATTTTTGCAATTCATCTTTATTTTTTTAAAGCCTTATGTCATACTTGATGGCTACAGCCTCCCATAAAACATACCTAATAATGGCACTATTAGAATGTTGCATTAGATCTCAGTCACTATTGAAATTATTTATATCTTTTATAAATTCACATTCTTGCCCAAAACTCCAGCTCATTCTTAATGATAGTTCCCTAGGAAATACTTGCTTAAAAAAAATCTTTGCCCAACTTACCTTCCCGTTTGTTTAAAAAATTGTTCTTCAAATTCTCTTAAGGCTTTCCGAAGTCTCTTCTTGTCAGCCCTAGTTTCTCGGAGATGGTCAAGAAGTACAGGCCTATACCAAGTAAAATATGGATTTGCCATTACTAAACTCTGGCATAATTGAGACATCATAAAATGATTTATCTATTCAGCAAATCATACTATGATACAGAAGGGTTCTGCCTAAAAGTATCTTTTGAATAAATATAGTACATGTAGAACCTAATCATAGGGAAGCACATAAGCAGAGAATGAAAACAATGTCATAGGAGAAGAGAAAGAACAAAAGGAGAAAGGAGAGGAGAAAAAAGGCAAGCTGACTGAGTGACTAAGTCCATTACAAAATGTGGTTAGGGTGAGGCACCTGTCTAGCTCAGTCAGTAGAGCATGTGACTCTTGATCTCAGGGTTGTAAATTCAAGCCCCGCATTGGGTGTAGAGATTACTTAAAAATAAAATCTTAAAAAAAAATTGAAGTGTGGTGAGGGTAATGACCATATGAATGGATGAGGGAAAAGGAGACATTTTAAAAGAATACTCATTGGTATTTGGTGATAGACTAGACTTAAGAGGCACAAGAGGAAGAGAGTTTAAAACAAGTTCTATCCTTAATGTAGAGTATGGGGAAAATGGCAAAAACCTTGGGAATGAAATTAGACCCAAAGTGAAGATAGAGTTACACTGAAAATTCTACTCACTTCATTCTACTAAGACAAAGCATATACTTTTAGAGCAGGAATTTTTATCTAGGGAACTTGTGCATGGTTTCAGAGACTGAACTCCCTGAAATTATATATTGACATTAAAAAAAATATTCTTAACACCCCTCAAAAGCTGCTTAAGAACCAAACAACCAACAAATAAATGAAGGAAAGGAAAGAGGAGAGAAAAAAGAAAGAAAACAAGAGCGGAAGGAAGATGGATTTCTGCTTCCAAATGGGTTACTTCTCTGAGCCGAAGTTGTGGTACCAACTGATTCTACAAACACACTAAAATCCCAATTTACAACTTAGTCCTTAGTCTCACCTCATATATGTGGGTGGATTCCATACCTATCTTGAGGTATACACTCACCACACTGTAATACATGTTAAAGGAAATCTCATAAATCTGGCCTATAACATACAAACCAAAGAAGGTGAAATGATGAAGAGAAATGCTAACTACTAAATAATGGTAATGATAACAATAATGATAATACTAATGAAAATACAAATAGCTCCTGAAGGGCCATTAGGAGAAAAAGGGCAGCTCATTTACTGAAACCCAAGGTGATTCCCAGGCTAGAGAAACCATCTTATCTAAAGGCCCTGAAATGTTGAACCACATGGGACCCCAATTCCTTTTGGTCTAGCATTTTCAAAAGCCAGCTCTGCTTCACACACTGCTGAGAATTAGACTGGTGCCAGAACCTGCTGAAAAGGTATGCAGCTAGAGGAAATTGAACATTAACATTTTTGGCATCTTTAGGACCTTACTGAGAGTGTTGGTTCCTCATGGCTTTGTCTTCTCAATTCTCCAATAAGGAGAACAACCAGATTATGCTTTTAGGCTGCTCTCTGGTAGGTTGCATTTTTTAGAGAATCTAACAGCTCTTGTGAATTTTGTAGGCACATGTAAGGTATCTCAGACTATAAAGAGTTAAAAAGAAACTCCATATTTAAGATTCACACTCACATAGTGGCCTCATGTAAATTGGACATGGATAGGGCTGGTTGTTTGGCTTCTTTTTTTTCATCTGACAGCAGGACCCTAATAGGTTCCGTCTCATTAGAGAAGGTGAGGTGGTCGCCAATAGGCAGGTGAGATGCTGGATCTGGCAGAGAAGGTTGTTGGCTTCCCTGTGGACAGTCTTCATCAGAGTCTTCTTCCTCCTGCTTATCACAAGCAGAGTTAAATGAAGTCACAAAAATGCTAAGTGACTCTTGAAGCAAAAACAGGAAGAGGAACCATAAATAGACACCATGAAAAGAGTAGGTGATCCCTGTACCACTGAAAACCCAGAAGGAAACAAACAAGAGTGACTCTTCCTCAGTTGCATCAAAAAACTTACAGAAGTTAATGATCAAAGAAGCACCCCATCCCCACCCAATGCTGGGCTAAAATGCTCAGCAAGTTTGTCTTTTTGCTGGACCAAAGAAGGCACAGAATCTAGGACTGCCTACTAGTTCCTCCCTTTCACTCAGAAGGTGGACCCCAGCTTCACAACAGTTACATGGGTTAGGATGAAATGGACTTCAGACACCTTTTGTTATTCAGAAATACCCCAAATCAGATCCTGGTGTGGGCCACATTCAGATATAGAGGATAGTCAGAAAATTGACAAATTCAGGGAAGAGCTCTATGAAGGCCAAAGCAAAATGGAGTTACTCCTTAACCTGTTCTGCTAATACTTACCACAACCAAAAGAATTTTTTGCAAGGAAATCTGAAAATCATACCCCATTTTAAACCATGCTTCTTTAATGGGAACATTTTAGAGATTATGAATCACTATTGTGTTTGTCTTGAAAATTGTGAAATTATAAATGTAGTCCAGTATACTTAAATGTATATTTGTTAATGTTTATTCCTTTTTATACTGATATCTTGAGCAAGTGACTGTTTTAATATTAATGGAGTAGGATTTGTGATGCCTTTCTAGTTCTGTATTCCCATAAATCATTCTTTATTAAAAACAGTCTAGCTCAATTTTAGTAGCCATGTTTTCTATTGAAATAAATCTTATGTCTTATTCAGTGATGGTCAAATGGTACCAAAAACAAATGTTGCATTTGTATCAAGGAACATGTAGTCAATTTTCTTATTAAAGAAGAAAAATTAACACACGGAATAGAAAGACTCTGTGTGGTTTAGCTGTGTTGTAAATTAGATGATGAAATTGAAATTATCAGTTGTTCTCCTCATCCAAGAAATTAAAGCAAATATTAAAACTGGCTTCAAAAATGCAATTGCTGGGCACCTGGGTGGCTCAGTTGATTAAGTGTCTAACTCTTGATTTCAGCTCAGTTCATGCTCTCATGTTTTGTGAGTTTGAGCCCTACATTGGACTCTATGCTTACAGTGCAGAGCCTACTTGGGATTCTCTCTCTTCCCCTCTCTTACCGCCCCTCCCATGTGTGCTCTCTCACAAAATAAACTAAAAAATGCAGTTGCTATATATTCCTGTTTCATAATAGTTTTAATTATCATCCACCTGTTAAGTATGATATTTGGCTCAAAGGAGACCACATTTCTACTGTGTGAAATAACAACTGACCTTTTTAGCAGCATATACTGCCAAGAAGGCTTCTTTATCACTGTCATAGTGCTGCCTCCCTACTTAAACAATACCAAGCACAAGTACAGGTTTCTAGTTAATGCAAGCATGCTGACTTACAATTGTTGGAATAAGGGAAGGTGTTGACAAGATTTGCTTGATAATTCTGTATCGGTCATAAAGAGGCTTTATGAGGTTCTTGTCTTGCTTAGCTACCTGAAAAACATGAAATTAATTATTGTTCCTTTCTCAGGCAAGAATGAAAGCATGTCAGTATTTTTAGCAGGCAAAAAAAAAAAAAAACAGTTTTGAAGCCTCAAAGTAAGGGATTAATAATACTATAATGCAACAGTAATTAGAAAAAGGGAAGACAATTATAAGATACTGTTTAAAGCACATGCCAATTTTCTTCCAGGAAAAGTTTCTTAAAGGATAGGTCCAAGTTTAGAAAGATGTTTTAAGGCTTCTGAAGGAATCCTAAATATGTAATGGTAAGAAGCCTGTCATTTTATTTCTTCATTCTTAAAAAACAATATGTAGACCTATTGATTTTTCTTCTGAAACATGTATTTTATATGGATCTTCCTGATTATATTCACAAACACAAACTTTGTATGGGTCTTCATCACAAGCTTGGAGTATATACTAGGTTACTGGCTAGCTCTGCCACAAACTATTTTTGATATGACAATTAACTTATTTGAATCCTTATCTTACCTGTACAATAAGGAGATTGGAATTACAAAGTTCCTTCCAACTGAAAGATTTCATAAACTCTTGGTCCAAAAATGTATTCTCCTAAGCACTATTTTTAACAGGTCACACTGTGCATAAAAATTTAAATAGCTTCCTATTTATCTATCAATCCTCTATTTACCTACCCACCACCACTATCATCCTTCTCTCCATCCAAAGTGACCATCCAAAATGACCAAACCTCTGCTTGCCTTGGTTTTCCTCCCTTCTGTGTATCCTACATTAATTTGCTATATGTTTACTACACACAATTTTTTCACTCTGGTCAGATGGTTCTCACTAAGCGACTAGCAGGAAGGAAACAGGAGAAATAGCACAGAGCAAATCACCCAGGTATCTTTTGTCAAAGTACACATACCCAAGGTGCTCTCTGGATCTCTGCCTTCCAGATCCCACAAAGGGATCCTGAAGGAAAAGAACATGGCTTAAGTATGTGTATTTTTCAAACTTCCTAGTTATTCACATGTTACCCTACCCCTGTCCCAGTTGAGAACCGTTCTGGCCCACATTTAGCTCCCTTTTCTCTGAACTTTTCTATCTGATTATCTGGGCCTTAACTATGTACTGTGTTTCAGATTTGTCTGCCCAAATGAGTTAGAAGTTTCTTGAGGACGAAAATTATATCAGATATTTTAAAAAATTCTCACAATACTCAACACATCCCCTTCCCTGCTATAAATATATCAACTCAGGTTTAAAAACAAAAGTACCCTAATTTTTAACAATCTTCATATAAATTCCATAGGCTATAACCTAAGAACTTTCATTTTCAGTAGAAAGATAGATCACCTCTCTCTGTAGAAGCCATTTAAGTATTGGTTAAGTAACCACAAGACCCTTTCGTTTTCCAGCCTAATAATTTCTTAAATATTTTCCTAGTCATGATACATCTTGCCATGAAAAAAACAAACCTTTTATCTATCTTATGGGGTTTTAATAGGTAATAAAGAAAAAAAATCTCAATCCAAGTTCAGAAAACATGAACAATGTTTTTTATTCAGTATCTCATTGGGACTTATATTTCATAGAAAGCAACTTCAGAAAAATGATGTATTTAACTATTATTAGCATCTCTGTACAGCAGTTTGATTTTTGTAATTTTATTTATTTTTACTAAATTCTTTGGATTCTAGAAAAGCTAAATTTTGTCCTAAAAGAGGAAAATAGTGACCAAAGAGCAGCTTAGGATGATAAATGCCATTATAGAAGAATATCGTCCAAAGATGCCAGATGAAAATCAGGGTCCATGTACAATGTATGCACTTATCTTTCACTCTGATTAGTTGATTTTACTCTTAGAATAATTACCAAAGTAATCCCTTGTATATGCTTTATATAGAAACTCCAAAAGTACACATAAAACATTAGCCGCAATAGTTACCTGCTTGGGGTAGAGCTAGCAGATGGAGTGGCAAAGAATCTATTTAATGTGTGGCCATTTGTATTTTCTTTTGAACTATGTGAGATAATATTACCAATTTTAAAAATTGTTTTATTATTTAAAATGACAAGTAGGCAAAATAACTTGATGGGATCTTACTTTTTGTGCCCTTTACTTTTAAGTCGCCCTCTCTGCAAGGTATAACAACCAGTGGGTATAACAACCTACTAATCACTATATTTTCATTTTATTTTTTGAAATAAAATGAGTTATATATATTTTTAAAAACCTGCTTTCCTCCTCAAAGATGCTGCAGTTAGTGAAGGGCCAGAAGTAACTGCCATTACTCATCCAGTTAGTAAGTTGTGCCATGCACTTGATACCACCTACAGTTCTGGGAAAGGGCAATAAAATGGGTATAACATGCCAGCACCAATTCAGGATTTTTACAAGAAATGGACATAAATAGGCACCACAGTCAGGGATGACTCATTCACCTACAGTGCTCAATTTGTGCCATGCACCTGATACCACCCTACAGTTCTGAGAAAGGGCAATAAAATGGGTATGATGTGCCAGCACCAATTCAAGATTTTCACAAGAAATGGACATAAATAGGCACCACAGTCATACCTAAGGGATTATTCATTCACTTACAGTGCTCAATGAATAGATACCCTGTGACCCAGAAGTTGTTACCTCCAAAAATCATCTATAAATAAAAGAGGAAGAAAATTACCCTATAGCAGTATCTGAACTGACAAGGCAATGCTGTGGGATTTATCAGCTTTAGTATGGACTCTGACTAAACACCAAATGTGAAAATTTCATAAAGTTTTCTCTAGAAAAGAAATAATTATTCATCTTGGAAATTTTAATATTTACAGTATTTTCAACAGTAAAGCAAGGACCCCAGATGAAAATAATCTGTCAATTTGAGTGTAAAGAAATAGAACCTAGTCAGATAATCTCAAGTGCTAATGAGTTCACTGAGGATCCAGGAATAATATAGCTACTGTGGAAATTTGCAATCCTCCCTTGGCTGCTTCTGTGGTTTTTGGGCTCTCCTGTAGGAACCACCTGATAGCTGACTAGCCACTATCAGGTTTGGTATTTTAACTCCCCCCACCCCCCAGGAACAATACTACAGCTTTAGATATTCAGAGCTACATATTCCACTACAGATGCTTTCTATTTAAAGGGCCTCACTTTAGCCTACTGCAGAGATGCTAGCTTTATCTGAAGGGGCTTCTGACACTTATTATACAGTTTAGCCATTTAAGCAAAGATAACTTCCAAAGAACTCAAATATGTTTCTCTGATCTTTAGACTCTCTGTTCATGTGCCTATTAGACTTAGATGTCTCAGTAGGGTGACCAACCATCCCCATTTTTCCAGGATGGGGCATTTTGAAAGACGTGAAATTTTTAACATCCAGGAAAATCCAAGGAAACCAGGGATGGTTGGTCACTGTATTCCTCAAAAATATTAAAGTGAACGTGTTAAAAACAGAATCTCTTAATTTTTCACTCACCCTGAATCTGTTCCTTCTGTAGTTTTCCCTATCTCAGTAAATGGACTGTCACAATCTTGGATTCTTCCTTTCCTTCCCTCCTACCATCCAATGATTCAGCACATCCTTTTGATTATACATCCAAAATATACTTTGAGTATGTCTATTTCTTTCCATCCCTAAGGCTTTCATGCTAGTCCAAACCACCCATTTCATCTTTCTCTATCCAGAATTTTCCCCTGTGATTTGTTCTCCATGCAGGAATAACAAAGATCTTTTAGGGGCACCTGGGTGGCTCAGTCCGTTAAGTGTTCAACTTCAGCTCAGGTCATGATCTCGCAGTTCATGAGTTCGAGCCCCCCATCGGGCTCTGTGCCGATAGCTGAGACTGGAGCCTGCTTCAGATTCTGTCACACACACACACACACACACACACACACACACACCCCTCTCTCTGCCCTTCCCCTGCTCTCTCTCTCTCTCTCTCTCTCAAGAATAAATATTTTTAAAAATTTCAGCAGTATCTTTTAAATGTAAATCACACCATATCGCTTTCCTGCTTTCAACGACTCAACAGTTTTCCAATACTTTAGGTAGTAACTTAAAAGGTACTATGTCAGGGGCCCCAGTCTGACTTTCTGACATCTCATACCATCCTGTGCTCTAGCCCCCAGACCCAGAATTCTACGTACACACAATCTTTTCCCTCAAGGCCTTCATATTGGCAGTTCCATCTGCCTAAAATGATTTTTGCTGCTCTCTTGGCCTGCTGATTCTTCATTAAATGTCACCTATTGGCCTTCCTAGTCACATTATATAAAGTAGAAAGCATACCCATTATTTTCTATACTATCTGTTTAATTCTTTGCACACTGCTTATCAAAATCTTTAATAATTTTACTTATTGAGCTGTTTATTTGTTGTTGTATCCCAATTTTCAGAAGTACATGAGTTTCATGAGGGCAGTAACCCTCATAGCTTCTCTGTCTTATTATATCCAATATGTATCATACCTCACAACACATTGTTGTGCCTATTATGGCACTCAAATATTTTTGCAAATTAATGATTGCCCACCAGTCACCAGGCATCTTTCCTTATTGTCACAATAATTACATAAGTAGGTATTATCTGTATTTTATAGATGAGTAAATTGAATCTCAGAGAACTAATTCACTTACTAAGTATACATGGCTAGAAAGTGGCTTATTGAAGCATTGAGTCCTGATCTAAGTCTACTCTACCAATCCTAACTCATCCCTCATTGCCCTAATCAAGTAGAACATAGAATTAGGTGTGTGTGTGTGTGTGTGTGTGTGTGTGTGTGTGTGTGTTACCCACTTATCCGCTGACTATCATAAAAATCCAGAATCTTTGGTGGCATGGAATGAGTTGGCCAAGTGGATAAAAACCTATTCACTTCTTACAACATAGAATTGTTTTTTTTTTTAATCTAAAAGTATTTCATAAAAATAGAGGTGGCCAAAGGCCCATTTCTGCTTGTACATCACAAGTCTCCATGTAAAGAACAAGTCCAGGGGCATATGGTGAGCCTTTTGGGATTTGGCATATATTGTCACCTATGATTAAGACCATATAATGTGCAATATAACAGGTAAAGTCACCATTATCAATAATACTTGATTCCAAAGTTAAATATGTTAGTTCATTCATTCATCTGTCCATTCATTCAGCAAACATTTATTCAATACCTACTATGTACAGACACTGTAGGATCATGAGCTACAAATAGCTATTCTACTCAGCTCTAAAGTATAAAATGAGAGATAGAAAATGTCATACAGCATAGTTAGGGCTATGATATGCAAGCTACAACTCTTATTCAAGAAATTAAAGGCAATCATACCACTTTTAGAGTTGATACAGAAAGGACTACAAGGAAGGTTCCTGGTCATAAATGAAATGTAAGCATAGATGTGCAGGATGAGAAGATGTGCAGGATGTGAAATCTTTCACAAAGATTTCAAAACTAAGATGTCTAAAGACTTCAGTCTAAAGACTAAAACTGAGGTCTTTAGACATCTTTTTACCTAACACTCTCTTAAAAAGCCTACCTATCTATCTTATAAGATACTAAACCATTTTCCTCACTATGTATACCTCATCCCAGCTGCATTATTTTTTAAATAAAATATATGGTAAAATGGGATTGTAATACTAGTCTTGGGTTAATTTGCTAATTTATTAGGGGAATAAGGGAGAAAGTAGATATGATACACCCTAATATCTTTGCTATCTGCTTTCTACCAGCATGCAATAGTATAACTTCCAGAATAACATTCTGGAATTAAGTGGCAACACCTATAGGTCATGGTCAATAACTTGCTAGGAGGTCACCTGACTGAAATTCAGAACCAGTCTCCTAAAGATGTTTATGTAGTGCCAAGTGCTCTTACAAATTGGTCAAAACCATAATCTCTCTGGAATCCTATTGAATGTTGGGACCTGTGAGGATATGGTGAGGTACCTTAGAATCCTCCTGAGCAGGAAGTTGCTCTGTCTTCTCCTTTAGGCATGTCAGCACAGTATCAGGAGTGTCCTCTCCAGAGGAGCTTGGCTCAGGGCCCACAGCTTCTGGCTTCCCATTCTCTCTGGGGACTGCAGGTTGCTCACAGGACAGGTTTCTAGGTGGGTCTTTGGGAGCACTCCCTTGTTCTTCTGACAATTTCAGCTTTAGTTCTAAGAGAAATGCCATGAGTTACCATGAGCAAGGAGGACTCACTGGGCTTAAGAGCAGAGAGCCTTACAGAAATTCCCACCACTGATGTGAAGTCAGTGGAAATGGACACTATTGCTGATAGCTTTCCACAGGGCAAGGGCAGCCTTAATAACTAGAACCAACAGCATATCTCCTACTCAGGTGTGAAAACAAAGGGCTCTAGAGACTGGGATCTTATGGAAGTTGAGGGTTATGTGTAGAAGTAAGTCAGTGGTTTAAATTTCAGAGGATGAGATCTAGAGGAAGATGGTACCAGGCCCTCAAATATTTCACCCAATACCTACCACAACACCTGGAGTTCTATACTCACTGGTTCATTTACTTGAGTTTTGAAAGTTTTGTGTCATTAAGAGCCCCTGTGTAAATGCAAGCACTTCTGTAAGGCTTTACACATGCAGACATCTGAGGAAATACAGGAGGGATAGGATATGAGAGATGGGAGTGCAGCCCCAACTTGACAATTTTGTCTAATGTCATCTTTTAAAATCCAGGATTCACCATTATTGCAATGTGTTTCTATATAAACCTAAATAACTAAAAGTAAAAAAGCAACTTGGGAATTATCATGGAATTAAATTTCAGAATATGCTAAAGGGTGGCCACTTATATTGATTTCTCAATTACAGAGCTCATTTTCTTTGTTTGATGTTTGTTTTTTAGTTACACTCTGGTGTGATGTTTAAACATTGCATATTTTATAAACCTGCAACATCATTACAGTTTATTTATTTATTTATTTATTTATTTATTTATTTATTTATTTATTTTAAACGTTTTATTTATTTTTGAGACAGGGAGAGACAGAGCATGAACAGGGGAGGGTCAGAGAGAGGGAGACACAGAATCTGAAACAGGCTCCAGGCTCTGAGCTGTCAGCACAGAGCCTGACGCGGGGCTCAAACTCACGGGCCGTGAGATCATGACCTGAGCCGAAGTCGGCCGCTTAACCGACTGAGCCA
Source organism: Puma concolor (assembly GCF_028749965.1). NCBI lineage: Eukaryota > Metazoa > Chordata > Mammalia > Carnivora > Felidae > Puma > Puma concolor. The sequence continues at coordinate 21,811,563 of NC_141677.1, forward strand.
CCCAGGCGCCCCATATCATTACAGTTTAATACCACTGAGTTCAGATTCCCTTCCAGTTCCTTATCACCTTTGGAAAATTTACAAATTTGGAAAAATTTCCACATCTAAGTATTGAAATAAGAATGTGGAAAGAGAAGGAAAATTAATTTTTTTATAATTTTTTAAAGTTTCTTTATTTTGAGAGAGAGAGAGAGAGAAAGAGAGAGAGAGAGAGAGAGAGAGAGAGAGAGAGAATCCCAAGCAGGCTCTGCACTGTCAGCACAGAACTGGATGTGGGGTTCAAACTCATGAAATGTGATATCATGACCTGAGCCAAAGTCAGAAGCTTAACCGACTGAGCCAGCCACCCAGGTGCCCCAGAGGAGGCAAATAAATTTTTATTGGTAAATACCATAGTCCTTTTAAATGGATTTCAGAGTTAATTAACACTCATATCCTCATCATAATCTCCAGAGAAAGAAGAAAGAAGAACACTGGATTAGGAGGTAAGAGCACTGAGTTTTATATCTAGCTCACTACCTCCCAGCTACATAAATTGTCTCTATCTCTGGACATAAATGTCTTCATATGTACAATGGGGTATACGGAGTAAATGATTGTTCAGGCCTTTTTCTAACATCCAAGAATCCAGTAACCTAGGGGGAAGTTAATACTCCACATGTTGAAATGTTCCTGGCACTGAAGTGAATCATTTCTCTTTGGAGTCTGGAGTTCTTCAATCTCTTTGTAAGGAGAATTATTAGATGGGGCCAAATAATGAAAGGGACCCAGGACGATTTATTTCAAAATGGAGCCCCTAATCTACGTGAGAAATGAGGTTAAAGAGGGCACAGGTGGAAAAGAATAAAAAATATCTTGGAGCAAATTATCTATTTTAACTGCTTCCTTTATGGAAAAAGAGACTCTTGGCTGGCACTTACCTTTAAGTTGTTTACGACCTTTAGCCAAATCATTCATCCATTTCAGGACTTCAGGATTAGAAGTCTTGTCACCATGTGAAGGCTACAAAGGAGGGGAAATTGTGGGTGGAAGGGAGGGAGGAAGGGAAAGAAAGGTAAGAAAGGAAAATCAAAATTTTTAGACAGCCAAGACACACAGAGATGGTTCAGAAACATATAAATCTGGGAGAGAAATTCATGTATGACAACTTCCAGATGATAGAGTTAGTTCTGAAAAACAAAGCAAACATTCTTGAACTCCTCCACACTTTTGTCCTTTCCATGGGCATTGTTCCTAAACATGCCTGGTCACTCATCACTTTTCATATAGCCTGTCCATGCCAGTGTCCCCTACAGTCTGACCATCAATCACCATGTGGTCCACTCACACCCCACATGTGGTTGCTAGGCCATTCTTCATATCAGCACAAATGACTGCACTGATACAAACCAGTGCTTATTCCCTTGCCTGTACTCACAAACAAGGTTTATGACCACAACTTGTCTGGTTTATACTAACAAACTCGAAGATTTCCTTGAAGATTTCCTATCAGTCATTTCCACCAAGCTCAAGAAAGGAGACCCCAGGATGTCTAACACCTGACAATAGTCTGGGAAATCAGTACTTCAGGGGGATACCCAGATTTCTAATCATCTCACTGTTTATACACTCAATATCCTACTAGGCTAGCACTAAAGTCAAACTTAATTATATGTGTCTGACCTTGGTCAAATTACTTAGCCTCAGTTTCATCTGCCAAATGAGGATTACACCAACATCTGCCTCACAGGGTTGCTGTGAGGGATAAATTAGTTGATGTATGTAAAACAGTGAAAGTAGTTACTGGAATATGCTATACCCTACAGGTGTGTTAGCTATAATTACAAATATTATTATTATTATTACTGGTGGTGACAATAGTAATAGTGTTACTATCAGACTTTCATGGGAATTCTGGATATGTTTTCACCAACAAACATACATGTAGGGGTATGTATCTCTTGCCAAGTAGCTAATCAAAGTTGGATGTGGCAATAAAAATTATTTTTGATTTTGGAAGGACATGACTCTGTTAATACAAATCATTCACTTTGATTTCTGGGTTTCTTCTCAGAGTATGAAAGTGGATTTTCTACAGGAGAGAAACTAGGAAAGAAAGATAGACATACTTAGTCTCCATCCCCATAGATCAGTGAGATCATTCTTAAACAAATCAGAGCCACCTGATAACTTCAATTCAGACTCAAGAAAATTAATGGTTACTTTAAATTGAATATATACAAGACTATATAGGAATGTTTACAATGACTTGATCATAACTATAATATTGCTAGAAATATGTACATTGATAAGTAAATATGTACATTGGCTAAGTCTAGGGGCTGTGCCATATATTTTTTTAAAGCATCCACTAAGTCTGTATAACGTTAGCAAGTTTCTGGTGAGAGAAAGGCATCGGGAGAGAAATGTGTCTCTCCTAGGTTCAAAGGAAAAAACAGTGCTTGTTTTGACATAGTCATCAAATGTACATATCAAATGTACATGGAAAATAAATATATTAATAGTGAAACACAAGGCACAGTTCTGTCACTTCTAGAGTGATGTAAAAACCACATATGTCTGAGTCAAGATGGAAACGACTGAAGGAAAACAACAGTGGTTTTTTCCTACAGGAGCTCAGATGGGATAGTATAGATGCTTTCTATGAGTGAAGGCCTGGTTTCAGTACCTTGGACAGTGACACAAGGACACACCTCCCGAACAGCTTAGCCTGGTGCTACCCATGATGTGCTAGGATGATGCACTGTACCTCTTCCCTGATACACAGATTAGTATGCTGGCTTTGGGTAACAGCCTGGTTGTATGAACACCCAATGTTTTAGATTTAATTTCACAAAATCCTCACAGAATTCTACCCTCTGATCTGTAAACACATCTTATTCACCTGGAACACGTCTTTGTCACTGGATATGCTCTATACAGTTACCATCTTTTAAGTTAGTTAATTCGAGTTAGTTAACATATAGTGTAGACTTGACTTCAGGAATAGAACCCAGTGACTCATCTCTTACATATGACACCCAGTGCTCACCCCAAAAAGCGCCCTCCTTAATGCCCATCACCCATTTAATACACTCCCTGGCCCCAATAATCTTTTGAAGTAATGTTAAGAACAAAAGCCTAAAACCCTAGAACCAAGGACTACTAAAGAAATGAGCTCTCACTACTGCAAATAGGACGTAGGAAAAATTTAAGGCTGATTTTTTTCTTCTGACAAAATATTTTAAAGCCTGAAATCATTTTCTGAAATGATTTTTTTTATTTCTTTACTCCTGGGGGAGCTTTCAAAAGAGGTTAAATCAAGCTCACAAGGATGGCAGCTTTAAAATCGCATGGAAAGTTTTCATTAACAAGCTGTGGATCTTCAAGCCTTCTAACTTATAAATTGAAATATTCAGTTTAATAGACCCCAAGAGGCTATAAGCCCAGAAATTACAGTGTATATTTTGTTCAATGCAACTAAAATGGGATCTCCAAGGCACATGACTGAGGGTATCACTGGACCAAATCTGTGCTCTATCAAACACAGTTCAAAAGACACTTTGGAAAGAGATCTGATTAGGAATGAAAAGGCCTGAGTTGTCCTGGCTAGGTCAATTCTTTGCTGTGTGATCCTGGGGAAGTTACTTCCCTTCTCTGAGCCTGTTCCTTCAAAGGTCAAATGAGAAATAAGACTGGCTGATCCCTTCTAATTCTAACATTCTCTAATTTCACAAATAGTGAACATCTGGCTGAAATAGCCTTTTCTAAATCTAACTAAACTAATGATAGTTAAATGTGAAATTAATTGTAGAAATAAACAGGGTTTGGATAGGAATATAAAATGGTCACATTCAACATAGAAGGAAAGATGCATGTTGTACCAGGGCATCAGACTAACATGGAGGCTGAGCAAGAGCTCAGACTAAAATATTAGCTGTGGGTGCTATTAATTCCATAGTACACATGACAGGAAGGAAAGCCTTACACACAGCAACCAATTAAAGCCCAATGACATGTCAAACCTCTAACCACAGCCTGGCACCTTGACATAAAGGGCGAGGGGAAGCTCTGTTCCCTGAGACATCAAAGGTTCTGATTACATCAGAGACTTTTGTACACACTGAAGCAGTGGTGACCATGACGCCCTCCTCTACTGCTCCCAAATGCATTCATCCGCATTTGTGATGTTTAAGTGTGTTGTGTGAGCATGTGCCTGCACCAGCTCTAAAACTTCTCTAGACAAAAACAGGAGGTGCCAGGAGAAATTCTATTAAAATAGGCAGCCTGCTGGGTGGCTCTTTCAATAGAAAGAAGTAATCCAGAGTCCTGTGGCTGCAGGCTGAAAAATTTAGTGAAGAATTAATGTGTCAAATGTTTCTCTCTCTTTGGACAAGGCAGGGACTGTCAGGGGATAGCCTGGTCGAATATCACTAAAATAGATTAAAAATGTAATAATATCTAAGACCACTTACTTCCCTTGTGTGAAACACTGTAATAAGCATTATATTACAGTATAATATTCACTCATCTAATACAAACTTAAGAAGTCACTACTAATATTAACTCTACTGCACAGATGGATAAACGGAGACTCAGAAAGATAAAATAACAAGTCCAAAGTCACAGAGTTCCTAACTAGCTGTGCCAGATTCAAATCCAGATCAGTCTGATTTAAGAATTTCCAGGTGTATGGCAGGCTGACAGCCTGGACACAGACACAGTGTAGAAGTGGGGAATGGACAGAAGACTGAGACAAAGGAGGGATCCTTGATTGCTTGTTGGGTAGGTAAGAACACAAAGTTCCTGTGCCTGAAACTAGGAAGCTGGGTGATGCCATTTTCACCTCTCCTGCACGTGCACCTACATGCACATGCACACATATACCACACCAATCCATCCTAGTAAGCTAAGCAGTGCCACCTAGTGGAGAACAGAGCCATTACACCAAGCCCCGCCCAACTCCGCCCTCCAAGCACATGCCCTAGAGAACCACAAGTTTCTCCATCTTCTTAGTGTACAGACTATAGAGTGCTTCATTGTTTGAGTTCTAGGGGAAACTGGATGTAACTTCATTCAAGTTTCACTCTGTTTGCTGGTTCATCTATTTTTTTTATTTCTTTTATTTTCTTTTTCTCCTTTCATTTATTTTTCTTGGATACAGAAAGAGAAAATTTTATTTTTGTCTTTTTATTTTATTTTTAAAAAATTTTTAACATTTATTTATTTTTGAGAGACAGAGAGAGACAGAGTGTGAGTTGGGGAGGGGCAGAGAGAAAAGGAGACACATAATCTGAAGCAGACTCCAGGCTCTGAGCTGTCAGCACAGAGCCCAACTTGGGGCTCAGACTCACAGACTGCAAGATCATGACCTGAGCTGAAGTTGGATGCTTAACCCACTGAGCCACCCAGGCGCCCATAGTTTCCTTTAAAAATTTTTTAAATTCTTTTTATTATGTTTTATATTTTTTTCTAAGTATTTTATTCTATTTCACTTTCTTCATTACATTTTATTCTATTTTATTGTATACATATTTTTAATTTTTAAACTTTCTTACTTTTTGTCTTTTTCTTTCTTTTTCTTTTCTTTCCCTTTTTTCTCTATTCTATCAAGTTTCTTTCAACAACCAGACCAAAACTCACCTAGACAGAGGATCTAGCTTCTTTTATTTGATTTTCTGTGTTGTTTTTAATATTTCTTACTTTTTATTTTATTTAAGTTATCCTTTTTCTTCCTCCAAAATGGCAAAATGAAGGAATTCACCCCAAAAGAAAGAACACAAAGAAATGACAGCCAGGGGCTTAATCAACACAGATATAAGCAAGATGTCTGAACTGGAATTTAGAGTCACAATAATAAGAATATTAGCTGGAGTTGAAAAAAGCATAGAATCTCTTTCTGAATAGATAAAAGAAGTAAAATCTAGTCAGTATGAAACTTAAAATGCTATAACCAAGAGGAAATCTTGAATGGATGCAACAGTGGCAAGGATGGATGAAGAGAGCAGCAAATCAGTGATAAGAGAAGGCAAATTATGGAGAATAATGAATCAGAAAAAAAGAGAGTAACTAAGGTAAAAGAGCATGGTACAAAAATTGGATAACTCAGTGACTTATTAAAAAGGAATAACATCTGAATCATAGGAGTCCAAGAAGATGAAGAGAGAGAAAAAGGGGTAGCAGGTTTATGTCAGCAAATTATTCTGGAAAATTTTCCTACTCTGGGGAAAGACATAGATGTCAAAATCCAGGAAGCACAGAGAACTCCCAATAGATTCAACAAAAACTTACCATCAACAAGGCATATCATAGTCAAATTCACAAAATACACAAACAAGGAAAGAATTATGAAAGCAGCAATGGGAAAAAACAGTCCTTAACCTATAAGGGAAGACAGAGCAGGGTTGCAGCAGACCTATCCACAGGAACCTGGTAGGCCAAAAAGAAGTGGCAGGATATATTCAACGTGCAGGATTGGAAAAATACGCAGCTAAGAACTCTGTATCCAGCAAGGCTGTCGTTCAAAACAGAAGGAGAGATAAAGAGATTCCTGACAAACAAAAACTAAAGGAGTTCATGACCACGAAACTATTCCTGCAAGAAATTTGAAGGGGGACTCTCTGAGTGGAGAAAAGAAGAAACAAAACAAAAAAGACCAAAGGCAACAAAGACTAGAAAGGACCAGAGAACACCACCAGAAACTCCAACTCTATAGGCAACACATTGGCACTATATTCATATCTTTCGGTACTTACTCTAAATGTTAATGGACTAAATGCTCCAATCAAAAGACGTAGGGTAACAGAATGGATAAGAAAACAAGTTTCATCTATATGCTGTTTACAAGAGACCCACTTTAGACCTAAAGACACCTTCAGATTGAAAGTCAGGGGATGGAGAAACATCTACCATGCTAATGGTCACCAAAAGAAAGGCAGAGTAGCCATAATTATATCAGACAATCTAGATTTTAGAATAAAGGATGTAACAAGAGATGAATAGGGCATTATATCATAATTAAGGGGTCTATCCACAAAGAAGATCTAACAATTGTAAACTTTTATGCCCCAATGTGGAGGTACTCAAATATATATCAGTTAATCACAAACATAAAGAAACTCATTGATAATAATACCATAATATTAGGGGATTTCACCACCCCACTTACAGCAATGGACAGATCATCTAAACATAAAATCAACAAGGAAACAATGGCTTTAACTGACACACTGGACTGGATGGTTAACAGATATATTCAGAACATTTCATTCTAAAGCAGCAGAATGCACATTTTTCTCAACTGCACATAGAACATTCTCCAGAATAGATCACATACTGGGACACATATCAGCCTTCAACAAGTACAAACAGATTGAGATGACACTGTGCATATTTTCAGACCACAATGCTAAGAAACTCAAAATCAACCACAAGAAAAAATTTGGAAAGACAATGAATACTTGGAGACGAAAGAACATTCTACTAAAGATATATGAGATAACTAAGAAGTTAAAGAGGAAATTAAGAAGTAAATGGAAACCAATGAAAATGATACACAACAGCCCAAAACCTCTGGGATACAGGAAAGACAGTCATAAGAGGGAAGTATATAGCAATCCAGGCCTTCCTAATGAAGAAAGAAAAGTCTCAGGTACACAACCTAACCACACACCTTAAAGAACTTGAAAAATAACAGCAAATAAAGCCCAAATCCAGCAGAAGACAGGAAATAATAAAGATTAGAGCATAAATCAGTGCTATCAAAATTAAAATAATAATAATAATAATAATAATAATAATAATAATAATAAAGCAGTAGAACAGATCGATGAAACCAGGAGCTGGTTCTTTCAAAGAATTAACAAAATTGAAAACCCCTAGTCACATTGATCAAAAAGAAAAAAAAAAGGACCCAAAATAAATAAAATCAAGAATGAAAGAGGAGAGATCACAACCACCACTGCATGAAAACAAATAATGAGAGAATATTATGAGAAATTTTGTCAACAAATAGGGCAATCTGGAAGAAATGGACAAATTCCTAGAAACATATATTACCAAAACTGAAACATGAAGAAACAGAAAATGTGAACAGACCCATAACCAGTAAAGAAATTTAATTAGTCATCAAAATCTCCCAACAAACAAGGGTCCAGGGCCAGATGGCTTTCCAGAGGAATTCTACCAAACTTTTAAGGAAGAGTTAATAGGGGAAAATGACAGTGTAAGAGGACGCTGGGCTCACCACGTCCTGCGGATCACTTAGATTCCACCCACACCTGTCTAAATAACCCAGAAAATCACCAGAAGACTAGCAGAACAGATTCTCCAGAGCCAAGCATATACGGTCCACGGAAGAGGGTAGGAAGGGTGGAGAGGCGGTGCGCGCTACACAGACTGGAGGGAGGGAGTCGGGATGGAGGGGCAGTCCACCGGCAAAGCAGAGGCCCCGAGTCTGGCTTGCAAAAACGGAGGGGGCGGACGGAGTGTGTTCTGACAGCAAGTGGGACTTAACATCTGGAATGTTATAAGTTAACAGATCTGCTCGTGAACGGGAGGGCTGGAGGACAATGGGAGGGAGAGTTGTTGAGCCACAGACAACAGAGTGCAGCCTGGAGGGGAACAAAGGTGCTCACCAGCGCCATCTCCCTCGCCCATCCCCCAGCCAAAATCCCAAAGGGAACCAGTTCCTGTCAGGGAACTTGCTTGCACCTCGTAAACACCCAACGCTGTGCTTCTGTGGATCCATCCCCCTGGTGGTGGGTCTGACTCCCTCCCAGTGCCTCAGGCCCCCCCCAAAATGGATCACCGAAGGATAAGCAGCTGAGCCTCCCCCTCCTGCCCTGTGCACTTTACCGATCTACCCCAGCTAATACGCCAGATCCCCAGCACCACAAGACTGGCAGTGTGCAAGTAGCCCAGACGGGCCACACCACCCCACAGTGAATCCCGCTCCTAGGAGAGGGAAAGAGAAGGTACACACCAGTCTGACTGTGGCCCCAGTGGTGAGCTGGGGACAGACATCAGGTCTGACTGCAGCCCCGCCCACCAACGCAAGTTATTCAAGACAGCACAGGGGAAGTGCCCTGCAGTTCCTCACCACTCCAGGGACTATCCAAAATGACCAAACAGAAGAATTCCCCTCAAAAAACCTCCAGCAAATAACGACAGCTAACGAACTGATCAAAAACGATTTAAACAATATAAACAGAAAGTGAATTTAGAATAATAGTCATAAAATTAATTGCTGGGCTTGAAAACAGTATAAAGGACAGCAGAGAATCTATTGCTACAGAGATCAAGGGACTAAGAAACAGCCAGGAGGAGCTAAAAAATGCTATTAATGAGCTGCAAAGTAAAATGGAGACGACCACAGCTCAGATTGAAGAGGCAGAGGAGAGAATAGGTGAACTAGAAGATAATTTATGGAAAAAGAAGAAGCTGAGAAAAAGAGAGATAAAATAATCCAAGAGTATGAGGGGAAAATTAGAAAACTAAGTAATGCACTAAGAGAAATAATCTACGCATAATTGGTATTCCAGAGGAGGAAGAGAGAGGGAAAGGTGTTGAAGGTGTACTTGAAGAAATAATAGCTGAGAACTTCCCTGATCTGGGGAAGGAAAAAGGCATTGAAATCCAAGAGGCACAGAGAACTCCCTTCAGACGTAATTTGAATCGATCTTCTGCATGATATATCATAGTAAAACTGGCAAAATACAAGGATAAAGAGAAAATTCTGAAAACATGGAGGGATAAACGTGCTCTAACATATAAAGGGAGACCTATAAGATTTGTGACGGATCTCTCTACTGAAACTCGGCAGGGCAGAAAGGAATGGCAGGAGATCTTCAATGTGATGAACAGAAAAAATATGCAGCTGAGAATCCTTTATCCAGCAAGTCTGTCATTTAGAATAGAAGGAGAGATAAAGGTCTTCCCAAACAAACAAAAACTGAAGGAATTTGTCACCACTAAACCAGCCCTACAGGATATCCTAAGGGGGATCCTGTGAGACAAAGTACCAGAGACATCACTACAACCATGAAACCTATAGGCATCACAATGACTCTAAACCCATATCTTTCTATAATAACACTGAATGTAAATGGATTAAATGCACCAACCAAAAGATATAGGGTATCAGAATGGATAAAAAAACAAGACCCGGGGCGCCTGGGTGGCGCAGTCGGTTAAGTGTCGGACTTCAGCCAGGTCACGATCTCGCGGTCCGTGAGTTCGAGCCCCGCGTCAGGCTGATGGCTCAGAGCCTGGAGCCTGTTTCCGGTTCTGTGTCTCCCTCTCTCTCTGCCCCTCCTCCGTTCATGCTCCGTCTCTCTCTGTCCCAAAAATAAATAAACGTTGAAAAAAAAAAATTTTAAAAAACAAGACCCATCTATTTGCTGTGTACAAGAGACTCATTTCAGACCTGAGGACACCTTCAGATTGAAAGTGAGGGGATGGAGAACTATTTATCATGCTACTGGAGGTCAAAAGAAAGCTGGAGTAGCCATACTTATATCAGACAAACTAGACTTTAAATTAAAGGCTGTAACAAGAGATAAAGAAGGACATTATATAATAATTACAGGGTCTATCCATCAAGAAGAACTAACAATTATAAATGTCTATGTGCCAAATACAGGAGCCCCCAATATATAAAACAATTACTCACAAACATAAACAACCTTATTGACAAGAATGTGGTAATTGCAGGGGACTTTAACACTCCACTTACAGAAATGGATAGATCATCTAGACACATTGTCAATAAAGAAACAAGGTCCCTGGATGATGTATTGGATCAGATGGACTTGACAGATATATTTAGAATTCTTCATCCCAAAGCAACACAATATACTTTCTTCTGGAGTGCACATGGAACATTCTCCAAGATAGATCACATACTGGGTCACAAAACAGCCCTTTATACGTATACAAGAATTGAGATCATACCATGCATACTTTCAGACCGCAATGCTATGAAGCTTGAATCAACCACGGGAAAAAGTCTGGAAAACCTCCAAAAGCATGGAAGTTAAAGAACACCCTACTAAAGAATGAATGGGTCAACCAATTAGAGAAGAAATAAACAAATATATGGAAACAAACGAAAATGAAAATACAACAATCCAAATGCTTTGGAATGCAGTGAAGGCAGTCCTGAGAAGAAAATACATTGCAATCCAGGCCTATCTCAAGAAACAAGAAAAATCCCAAATACAAAAACTAACAGCACACCTAAAGGAAATAGAAGCAGAGCAGCAAAGACACCCCAAAACCAGCAGAAGAAAAGAAATAATAAAGAGCAGAGCAGAAATAAACAATATAGAATCTAAAAACACTGTATAGCAGATCAATGAAACCAAGAGTTGGTTTTTTGAAAAAATAAACAAAATTGACAAACCTCTAGCCAGGCTTCTCAAAAAGAAAAGGGAGATGACCCAAATAGATAAAATCATGAATGAAAATGGAATTATTACAACCAATCCCTCAGAGATACAAGCAATTATCAGGGAATACTATAAAAAATTGCCAACAAACTGGACAACCTGGAAGAAATGGACAAATTCCTAAGCACCCACACACTTCCAAAATTAAATCAGGAGGAAATAGAAAGTTTGAACAGACCCATAACCAGTGAAGAAATTGAATCCAGATTGCTTCCCTGGGGAATTCTACCAGACATTTAAAGCAGAGATAATACCTATCCTTCTCAAGCTATTCCAAGAAATAGAAAGGGAAGGAAAACTTCCAGACTCATTCTATGAAGCCAGTATTACTTTGATTCCTAAACCAGACAGAGACCCAGTAAAAAAAGAGAACTACAGGCCAATACCCCCGATGAATATGGATGTAAAAATTCTCAATAAGATACTAGCAAATTGAATTCAACAGCATATAAAAAGAATGATTCACCATGACCAAGTGGGATTCATTCCTGGGATGCAGGGCTGGTTCAACATTCACAAATCAATCAACGTGATACATCACATTAATAAAAGAAAAGAGAAGAACCATATGATCCTATCAATCGATGCAGAAAAGGCATTTGACAAAATTCAGCAACCTTTCTGAATAAAAACCTTGAGAAAGTTGGGACTGAAGGAACATACTTAAACATCATAAAAGCCATTTATGAAAAGCCCACAGCTAATATGATCCTCAATGGGTAAAAACTGAGAGCTTTCCCCCTGAGATCAGGAACACGACAGGGATGCCCACTCTCACCGCTGTTGTTTAACATAGTGTTGGAAGTGCTAGCATCAGCAATCAGACAACAAAAGGAAATCAAAGGCATCAAAATTGGCAAAGATGAAGTCAAGCTTTCACTTTTTGCAGATGACATGATATTATACATGGAAAATCCAACAGACTCCACCAAAAGTCTGCTGGAACTGATACATGAATTCAGCAAAGTTGCAGGATACAAAACCAATGTACAGAAATCAGTTGCATTCTTATACACTAACAATGAAGCAACAGAAAGACAAATAAAGAAACTGATCCCATTCACAATTGCACCAAGAAGCATAAAATACCTAGGAATAAACCTAACCAAAGATGTAAAAGATCTGCATGCTGAAAACTATAGAAAGCTTATGAAGGGAACTGAAGAAGATATAAAGAAATGGAAAAACATTTGTGCTCATGGATTGGAAGAATAAATATTGTCAAAATGTCAATACTACCCAAAGCTATCTACGCATTCAATGCAATCCCAATCAAAATTGCACCAGCATTCTTCTCGAAACTAGAACAAGCAATCCTAAAATTCATATGGAACCACAAAAGGCCCCGAATAGCCAAAGTAATTTTGAAGAAGAAGACCAAAGCAGGAGGCATCACAATCCCAGACTTTAGCCTCTACTACAAAGCTGTCATCATCAAGACAGCATGGTATTGGCACAAAAACAGACACATAGACCAATGGAATAGAATAGAAACCCCAGAACTAGACCCACAAACGTATGGCCAACTCATCTTTGACAAAGCAGGGAAGAACATCCAATGGAAAAAAGACAGTCTCTTTAACAAATGGTGCTGGGAGAACTGGACAGCAACATGCAGAAGGTTGAAACTAGACCACTTTCTGACACCATTCACAAAAGTAAACTCCAAATGGATAAAGGACCTGAATGTGAGACAGGAAACCATCAAAACCTTAGAGGAGAAAGCAGGAAAAGACCTCTCTGAAATCAGCCGCAGCAATTTCTTACTCAACACATCCCCAAAGGCAAGGGAATTAAAAGCAAAAATGAACTATTGGGACCTCATGAAGATAAATAGCTTCTTCACAGCAAAGGAAACAACCAAAAAAACTAAAAGGCAACAACGGAATGGGAAAAGACATTTGTAAATGACATATCGGACAAAGGGCTAGTATCCAAAATCTATCAAGAGCTCACCAAACTCCACACCCGAAAAACAAATAACCCAGTGAAGAAATGGGCAGAAAACATGAATAGACACTTGTCTAAAGAAGACATCCGGATGGCCAACAGGCACATGAAAAGATGCTCAATGTCGCTCCTCATCAGGGAATTACAAATCAAAACCACACTCAGATATCACCTCACGCCAGTCAGAGTGGCCAAAATGAACAAATCAGGAGACTATAGATGCTGGCGAGGATGTGGAGAAATGGGAACCCTCTTGCACTGTTGGTGGGAATGCAAACTGGTGCAGCCACTCTGGAAAACAGTGTGTAGTTTCCTCAAAAAATTAAAAATAGACCTATCCTACGACCCAGGAATAGCACTGCTAGGAATTTACCCAATGGATACAGGAGTACTGATGCATAGGGGCACTTGTGCCCCAATGTTTATAGCAGCACTCTCAACAATAGCCAAATTATGGAAAGAGCCTAAATGTCCATCAACTGATGAATGGATAAAGGAATTGTGGCTTATACACACAATGGAGTACTACGTGGCAATGAAAAAGAATGAAATATGGCCCTTTGTAGCAACGTGGATGGAACTGGAGAGTGTGATGCTAAGTGAAATAAGCCATACAGGAAAACACAGATACCATATGTTTTGACTCTTATGTGGATCCTGAGAAACTTAACAGAAACCATGGGGGAGGGGAAGGAAAAATAAAAGAGGTTAGAGTGGGAGACAGCCAAAGCATAAGAGACTCTTAGAAACTGAGAACAGGGGCGCCTGGGTGGCGCAGTCGGTTAAGCGTCCGACTTCAGCCAGGTCACGATCTCGCGGTCCGTGAGTTCGAGCCCCGCGTCGGGCTCTGGGCTGATGGCTCAGAGCCTGGAGCCTGTTTCCGATTCTGTGTCTCCCTCTCTCTCTGCCCCTCCCCCGTTCATGCTCTGTCTCTCTCTGTCCCAAAAATAAATAAACGTTGAAAAAAAATTTTTTTAAAAAAAAGAAACTGAGAACAAACTGAGGGTTGATGGGGGGTGGGAGGGAGGGGGTGTAGGTGATGGGCATTGAAGAGGGCATCTTTTGGGATGAGCACTGGGTGTTGTATGGAAACCAATTTAACAGTAAATTTCATATATTAAAAAATAAATAAAAGAAAAGAAAAACAAAAAAATAAAGAAGAGTTAATATCTATTCTTTTGAAGCTGTTGCAAAAATAGAAATGGAAGGAAATTTTCCAAACTCATTCTATGAGGTCAGCATTACCTTGGTTCCAAAACCAGACAAAGACCCCACTAAAAAGGAGATCTACAGACCAATTTCCCTGATGAATATTGACACAAAAATCCTCAACAAGTTACTAACCAACAGGATCCAACAATATATTAAAAAAATATTAACCACGATCAAGTGGATTTATTTCTGGGATGCAAGCCTTGTTTAATATCTGCAATTAAATCAATGTGATACATCACATTAATAATAATAGTAACACATTAAAGAATAAGAACAATACGATCCTCTCAATACATGCAGAGAAAGCATTTAACAAAATACATCATCCTTTCTTGATAAAAAAAAAAAAAACCTCAAGAAAGTAGGGATAGAAAGATCATACCTTAAGATCATAAAAACCATATATGAAAGACCCACCACGAAAATCATCCTCAATAGGGAAAACTGAGAGTTTTCTCCCTAAGGTCAGGAACACGACAAGGATATCCACTCTCACCACTATTACTCAACATAGTGTTAGAAGCCCTAGCCTCAGCAGTCAGACAACACAAAGAAATAAAAGGCATCCAAATCAGCAAGGAGGAAGCCAAACTCTGAGTCTTCGCAGACGACATGATACTCTATATGGAAAACCCAAAAGATTCCACCAAAAAACTGCTAGAACTGATCCATGAATTCAGCAAAGTTGCAGGATATAAAATCAATGTACAGATATCAATTTCATTTCTATATACCAATAATGAAGCAGCAGAAAGAGAAATCAAGGAATTTATCCCATTTACAATTGCACCAAAAACCATAAAACACCTAGGAATAAACCTAACCAAAGAGGTGAAAAATCTATACACTGAAAATGATAGAAAGCTTATAAAAGAAATCAAAGAACACACACACACACACACACACACACACACACACACACACACACACACGGAAAAGCATTCCATGCTCATGGATTGGAAGAAAAAATATTGTTAAAATGTCAATACTACCCAAAGTAATTTATATCTTCAATGCAATCCCTATCAAAATAGCACCAGCATTCTTCACAGAGCTAGAATAAACAATTCTAAAATTTGTATGGAACCAGAAAGACTCCGAATAGCTAAAGTAATCCTGAAAAAGAAAACCAAGGCTGGAGGCATCACAATTCCAGGCTTTAAGATGTATTACAAAGCTCTAATCATCAAGACAGTGTGGCCCTGGCACAAAACCAGACACATAGATCAATGGAACAGAATAGAGAACCCAGAAATTGACCAACAAACGTATGGCCAACTAATCTTTGACAAAGCAGGAAAGGATATCCAATGGAAAAAGGCAGTTTCTTCAGCAAATGGTGTTGGTAAAACAGGAAAGTAACATACAGAAGAATGAACCTGGACCACTATCTTAAACATACACAAAAATAAACTTGAAATGAATGAAATACCTAAACATAAGACAGGAAGCCATCAAAATACTAGAGGAAAAAGCAGGCAAAAACCTCTTTGACCTCAGTCATGGCAACTTCTTACTCAACATATCTCTGGAAGCAAGGGAAACAAAAGCAAAAATGAACTATTGGGACGTCATCAAGATAAAAAGCTTCTGCACAGAGAAGGAATCAACATAACTAAAAGGCAAGTGATGGAATGTGGGAAGATATTTGCAAAGGACATATCAGATAAAGGGTTAGTATCCAAAATCTATAAAGAACTTACCAAACTCAACACCCAAAAAACAAATAATCCAGTGAAGAAATGGGCAAACGACATGAGTAGACAATTTTCCAAAGAAAACATCCAGATGGCTAACAGACACATGAAAAAATGCTCAACATCCCTCATCATTAGAGAAACGCAAATCAAAACCACAATGAGATACCACCTCACACCTGTCAGATGGCTAAAATTAACAACTGAAGCAACAACAGAGTTGGCGAGGATGTGAGGAAAGAGGAACTCTTTTGCACCATTGGTGGGAACGCAAACTGGTGCAGCCACTCTGGGAAACAGTATGGAAGTTTCTCAAAAAATTAAAAATAGAACTACCCTACGACCCAGCATTGGACTACTAGGTATTTATCCAAAGGATACAGGAGTGCTGTTTTGAAGGGGCACATGCACCCACCCCTATATTTATAACAACACTATCAACAATAGCCAAAGTATGGAAAGAGCCCAAATGTCCATTGACTGATGAATGCATAAAGAAGATGTGGTATATATATGCAATGGAATATTAATGGGCAATCAAAACAAATGAAATCTTGCCATTTGCAACAATGTGGATGGAACTAGTGTATTATGCTAAGCAAAATTAGTCAGAGAAAGACAAATATATGACTTCACTCATGTGGAATTTAAGATATAAAACAGATGAATATAAGGTAAGGGGAGCAAAAATAGTATAAAAACAGGGAGGGGGACAAGACATAAGAGACTCTTAAATACAAACAGAACAAACTGAGGGTTGCTGGAGTGGTTGTGGGTAGGGCGATGGGTTAAATGGGCAAGGGACATTAAGGACGACACTTGGGATAAACATTGGTGGTTATATGTAGGGGATGAATCACTGGATTCTATTCCTGAAATCATTATTGCACTATATGCTAATTAACTTGGATGTAAATTTAAAAAAAGATATGCCCCCTCGCCCCCAAAAAAAGAATTGCCAGGTGTATACATACAGTGGAATATTACTCAGCCATTAAAAAGAATGAAATCTTGCCATTTGCAATAACATGGATGGAGTTAGAATACGTTATGCTACACAAAATTAGAGAAAGACAAATACCATATGATTTCACTTATATGTGGAGTTTAAGAAACAAAACAAATGAACATAGGGGAAGGGGGGGAAAAAGAGGGAAGCAAACCACAAGAAACTCTTAACAATAGAGAACAAACTGTTGATGGAAGGTGTTGGGCTAAATTGAAGATGGGCTAAATTGATGATGGGGATTAAGGAGAGTACTTGTGATGACCACTGAGTGTTGTATTTAAGTGATGAATCACTAAAGCCTACACCTGCACCCAATTTTACTATATGTGTTAACTAATTAGAATTTAAATAAAAACTTGAAATAAAAAAATTGGCAGGTAATAAGTATTAACAGGCTCCGGTAATGGAGCTTATAGTTGCTACTCTACAGTCCCCAAAGTGAGGGCATCACAGATCCAATAACGCTCCAGCTGCAAACAGAAAAAATCAGTTTCTCTCAAGATATCTAGAACTTTCAAAATGTGGACACTTACAAATCTTACTTCTATTCCTCCATTGCAAAACCCACTCATATTTATTCTACCATCCTAAGTCTGAGCTGATAGAACGCAACCACCTAAGGCAAGTTACAGGTCTTTTCTGGGCCTCAATTTCCTTATCTCTAAAATAAAGGCTTGTATTCATTATTTGTAGGGTGCCCCTCCTGCGCTAAAAAGGTAAAAGACGGTAAGTAGCTTTGAAAAAGAAAAGTTTGTCTTGAAAAGCTGTCTGATTTTGTTTTCTATTGTGCAAAGCTAAAAATCACTCTTTACACCCCTCTTTTAGTGAATTTGAAGCCACTGTGGGAAACAGGTCAGAAAGAATGGGAGAGTGGGATATCATCCACTTTCACCTCCCTCCCCCAATCTTATTTGACTCATGGGGATGTGCCAATTGCCTTTGTACCAAGGTTTAGTGAGCCTTTAAATATTTCAAGATGTATGAGACATTATCCCCTGTTCTCTTTTATTCTGATAACAAGCTGTCTGGGCCCTCTGCCAAAGACCCAATATCTTTGTGCAGTTCTACATGAATATGATTTTTCTCTATGCCATGGTCACCATTAGGGAAGATAAATAAAACTAACATTGGCAATAAGGACACTTACCTTTCTATTGTTTCTTATATAATGAAAGAAAAAGTTCATCATTACAACACTGCAACACCAGCATGAAGACTGGTGTCTCTTGGACTGGGAAAGATAGATTGGGGGTTGTTATTATGAGTGGCCTGAACAGATGTTACTTGATAGGTCCCTATCTATCAACCAGGAGATATTTTTACGTCAAAGAAAACTCTCCCTCATTCTGTTATACAAGTAGAGATTCTGTCCTTTGTGTCCTTAATAGGTTCTTACAAACATGTAAATGGTAAAGAGTTAAAGAAAAAAATAAGATCATAATTCAAAAGTTTTCTAAATTTCAGTCCTAGACTATTAGTGATAGGAATGCTCCTTAGGGGGGAAAGAGGAGGATAGATAATCAAATCAGTTTGGAAATAAGAATTATAATCCAAATCTGGAGTCTCTATTCCATTGGTCTGTGTCTGTTTTTGTGCCAATACCGTACTGTCTTGATGATCACAGCTTTGTAGTAGAGGCTAAAGTCTGGGACTGTGATGCCTCCCTCTTTGGTTTTCTTCTTCAATATTACCTTGGCTATTTGGGGTCTTTTGTGGTTCCATAAAATTTTAGGATTGCTTGTTCTAGCTTCGAGAAGAATGCTGGTTACAATTTTGATTGGGATTGCATGGAATGTGTAGATTGCTTTGGGTAGTACTGACATTTTAACAATATTTATTCTTCCATTGTATGGCCAACTAATCTTTGACAAAGCAGGAAAGAATATCCAACGGAAAAAAGGCAGTCTCTTTAACAAATGGTGCTGGGAGAACTGGACAGCAACATGCAGAAGAATGAAAATAAACCACTTTCTTACATCATTCATAAAAATAAACTCAAAATGGATGAAGGAACTGAATGTGAGATAGGAAACTATCAAAACCCTAGAGGAGAAAGCAG
This sequence comes from Puma concolor, assembly GCF_028749965.1. Lineage (NCBI taxonomy): Eukaryota > Metazoa > Chordata > Mammalia > Carnivora > Felidae > Puma > Puma concolor. Next base: position 21,830,922 of record NC_141677.1, read on the forward strand.
GAAAAAACCTCTCTGACCTCAGCCGCAGCAATTTCTTACTCAACACATCTCCAAAGGCAAAGGAATTAAAAGCAAAAATGAACTATTGGGACCTCATGAAGATAAAAAGCTTCTGCACTGCAAAGGAAACAATCAACAAAACTAAAAGGCAACCAATGGAATGGGAAAAGATATTTGCAAATGACATATCAGACAAAGGGCTAGTATCCAAAATCTACAAAGAACTAACCAAACTCCACACCCCCCAAACAAAATCCAGTGAAGAAATGGGCAGAAAACATGAATAGACACTTTTCTAAAGAAGACATTCAGATGGTCAACAGGTACATGAAAAGATGCCTCAATGTCACTCATCATCAGGGAAATAAAAATCAAAACCACACTGAGATACCACACCTCATGCCAGAGTGGCTAAAATGAACAAATCGGGAGACTACAGATGCTGGTGAGGATGTGGAGAAATCAGAACCCTCTTGTACTGTTGGTAGGAATGCAAACTGGAGCAGCCGCTCTGGAAAACAGTGTGCAGGTTCCTCAAAAAATTAAAAACAGATCTACCCTATGACCCAGGAATAGCACTGCTAGGAATTTACCCAAGGAATACAGGAGTGCTGATGCATAGGGGGACTTGTACTCCAATGTTTATAGCAGCACTTTCAACAATAGGCAAATTATGGAAAGAGCCTAAATGTCCATCAAATGACAAATGGATAAAGAAGAAGTGGTTTATATATACAATGGAATACCACTTGGCAATGAGAAAGAATGAAATCTGGCCATTTGTAGCAATGTGGATGGAACTAGAGGGTATTATGCTAAGTGAAATAATTCAGGCAGAGAAAGATACCATATATTTTCACTCATATGTGTCTCTTGAGAATATTAACAGAAGGCCATGGGGGAGGGGAAGGGGAAAAAAAGTTACAGAGAGTGAAGGAGGCAAACCATAACAGACTCTTAAATACCGAGAACAGACTGAGGGTTGATGGGGGTTGGGGGAGAGGGGAAAGTGGGTGATGGGCATTGAGGAGGGCACCTGTTGGAATGAGCACTGGGTGTTTTATAGAAACCAATTTGACAATAAATTATATTAAAAAATAAATAATAAAAAAGATTTAAAAAAAGAGTTATAATCCATTACCAGAAAATATCTTTTTAGAGAGCAACTGACAGCCTGTGAGAATAGGACAGATCCAGGATAGGAACTCTATTTATGATAGATCCTGTGTTGGCAAATGAAAACAGCTGTCCCCTGGCACAGAGGAGTACCCAAAAAGGAAGGACAGAAAAGCCCACACACCTCAGACACAATCAACCCTTATTTCAAGCCACAGGGTCCTTACCCGGTATTTCTTTTCTTGTTCAAATTTTTCTTCAAATTTCCTAATTTTTCGCTTGAGGCTCTGGATGTGCTTGGTGAGCTGGGTAATGGTCTGTGGCTCCTTGCCATCACCACAGCCACACCGTGAAGAACTTCGTGGCCTGTAATGATTGCAGGGAGGGAGAGAATCATCAAAAACCATGGTCTTCCCATAAACATTGCTGCTGGTCTACAAACGAAGCTTCCTGGATTATCAGAGAGGATAGGCCATTTTTGATGAGTCTACCATGGTGGTATTTACTTATTAATAGAGACCACTGATCAAAGAATTCCATTATGGGACAATGCTATCAGGGAATTTAGTGCAGAAATGTCAGAATATTATTCTAGGAAGTGCATTTCCTAAAGTTTGGAAGAGGCCAATTTAAGACAAAAAGAAATAGCCTGCTGTGGCATTATCCCTAACAGGTTGCACCTAATAACATTTTTAAAGAAGATATAGATAAGTAGTTAATTTTCTTGACACAACAGAGCCTTGTGAATCTAATAAGAATGGACCCCCACCTCCAGAAAATGCATTGACCCTCTCACATAGCCCACAGTTTACAATAGCAATAATCCACTAACTCCCTCAAATCCATCAATAGACAGCCTGCAAGGTCAGATTTGGAAAATTCATTAATGACAGCAGAAGTTACTAAGGAGAAACTAGGATTCTCTGTACATATTTTCAGCCAAGGGACACTCATTTTAGTTTTGAATCAAAATTATTTGTAGATTTTTTTAAAAAAAGAATGCATAGTTTCACACTTTTTTGGGGGAGTGGAGGGCAGCTATTGTAAGCTGCTACTCTTGTGGAATCTAAGAAGAAATTGAGGTAGACAACTCCCAAGCACTGCCGCAAGCTATCCCTTGAAGCCACTGTTGGGCATGCAAAGAATATTGAGCTTACCAAGGATACTCCTGATATTTGCATAGACATATTCTTACTTAGGACTCTGGTCATTTGACCAAAAATGTTCAAACACGTAAGCTCTGGGGTATTCCTGCATCTCATGACCATTTCCTCCTGAGATGGCAAGACCTGACACGGTATTCCCAAATAGAAAGTACACTGATTCTTGCCATTCATTGCTCAGGTCTTGCGGTTGTATTTGATAGGCATGTCTGCACTATTTCAGACACAGACTTCATTATAGGTTATAAATGTATTTGAAAAAGTGGATGAAATGAAGATAAGGTTTTCTTACATCATAAACTGCTGAGTGCTGGGTGGAGAAGGGGCTGATTCAGGGTCTAAGTTGAATCTCTGGCTTTGGCTGAAGATGGAGCATCGTGGTGACAGCAGTGGGTTATCACCGTCAGTGATGTGATAGAGAAGCCTGCTAGTCCCGACAGACTGGAGGTCTTCTGGTGCACTGTCTGCTTCATTCTGCCCATCTTTGTGGGCTGGTGCAGGGTCTGAGGAAACAAGATAAATCATCAAGATTCAGAAATGACAGAGGCCTTGAGACTGTCATGTTCCTAAGTAAAGATCATAAACATTCATTATAATGTCTGGCTTCTTTGTCATTTCTTCTTTCTGGGGATATGAAAGGCTTTCAAAGTACTGTTATGTTTATTCTCAGAGAAACTGGATAGAAAATATTACAAAGCCACTAACAAAAAAAATGGAAACACAAATTATTTTGTTATAAATTTAAAGTAATGATTCAGTAATGATTCCATTTTACGTAAAAAGCATACATTTATGTGTACAAGTAAGTGCACTAAAATACCAAAGAAGCTACTTAGCAACTACAAAGCATGGAAGAATTAGGAATGATTCTTTTTCTCCTCCAAAATTTTTGTAGCATTTTATTTTTGACAAAAATTAAAAAACAAGAACAAAACAGATTCCAAATCCTGTCTCCAGCTACGTCTGTGTCTGAATTCTATGATTACTCCCCTTTTATTTTTTTTTAATGTTTATTTTTGAGAGAGAGAGAGAGAGAGAGAGAAAGAGAGAGAGAGAGAGAGAGAAAGAGAGAGTGCAAGCAGGAGGGGCAAAGAGAGGAGACCCAGAATCCGAAGCAGGCTCCAGGCTCTGAGCTGTCAGAACAGAGACCAACACAGGGCTCAAACTGTTGAACTGTGAGATCATGACCTGAGCCAAAGTCCAATGCTTAACCTACTGAGCCACCCAGGGGCCCAGATCACTCTCCCTTTAAATGAACTCATTAACTTCCCACCTCAGAGCCAGTCCAGAGAGTGGGCACACCTGCACTCTAGAGGAAGGGCAGATAAGTGAGGAATATGAAGACACTGAGTCAGAGTGGCCAGGTGAGACTCTGTACATCAGGGGGCTCTAGACAGTTATTTGAGCAGAAGCCAAAACAAACTCCTTCTCAATTTTGCCCAGCAAACAACTCAGGACAATTCAAGGCTTTCTTTTATTCTTACCCCAAATAAAGAGAAAAACAAATGCTTTCTGGGTGAATAAGCAGAATCTGAAAACACTGACAATCCACTTTTCCAAAATAAACATTTATCACAATTTGGTACCGGATGACTCTTAATCAGGTTTAGAATGGCTCATGTTCTCCAGAGCTTGAAATGCAATTTGCTTTGTGCAACATCAAAGGTCTGATCCCTTGTGTGCTTTCAATTGGCTTCTTCCCTGTTGGGTTTCAGACTGGGAGCCTGGATAATGCCTCCAATGTGCCTGTGAAGCTCACTAACAGCATTCTATCAGTGGCTGAGCTGGCCAGAAGTGCATGAGATGAGGGCTGGTTGAAGAGGTGGGGCCAGATGAACACCAGTGCCCAGGTCTGAAAGCAAGGTGGATAGACAACTCACCACAGGCAACACCCTTGCTAAGAATAATTTACCCAGAAAACACAGTTTGGCAGGAGCCTTAAAGAGTAACAGGAGTAAGAGTTACTAATCAATAAATGTTACTAATCAACAACATATGCCAACAATCACCTTCAAAGCCCACCAGGAGGTATACAGGTGCTTACCAAATCCTTTCAATAAACCATTAGGCCCCCAAAAGAAATGCATTTTATTCATATTACCTGTTTCTGGACAGAATCTTTTGGTAATAATGATGGGGAAGAAGAGAATTTTTAGCAAGCACCTGGGACCAGTGTATTTTTGTTGAAATGGGAAAGGTCTGAGGCATTCAGCCCTTCAGCTCAGCTGTAGCCCTAGGGTCAAAATGAACATGAGTCTCTTGGTGCTGCTTTGTAATGCCAAATGGAGGCACTTGGGCTCCTAGCCATTTGACTGAAGTGGAGGCAAGAAGAGAGCTTAGCTTCTGAAACCCACAGGGTCCTATGATGGAACTTCATAAGATCACAGATCACTCTGAATGGCTCCTTTGGAATTGCATTACAATTAAATCCATAAACCTCCATTTACATGGTGTGTGCTTCTGTGGGCACTCATGTCATTTGCTGCCTACTTAACATCCCAAACCCCCTGCCCTAGATTTACCACTAGAGGAAGCAGAGAGCCACAAAGACCTAGAAGCACCAAGCTGAAAACCAACAAAAAGTCAAAAATTGGTAATTTGGTAGTGCTTCAGTTATGTGTTCAAACTCATTATTTGAATTGAGAAGTGGCTTAATTAAATCAGATGGTGCATGTGTGTGGGCACTTGCACACACAGAATTATTGAGCTCCTTGCTCAGAAGAGGCCAGCACAGATTCTGAGGTAGCCATTGCTGCTATCACCCTGGGAATAGAGCCCAGGTCAGCTCTTACAGACCCTGCTCCCCAACAGGGAAAAGCTTACTGCGGTTTCTGATGCTTCTCAGTTGAGTATGTTACTTTGTCTTCCGAAGGACAGGGCTGCTTGCTATAGGGCCCCTCATGTGATGCAGTGTGATTTAAAGGAAGGGGCCTAGGAACCAGGAATTTTGGTGTGCTTATACTTTCTTGTGAAGTTCCAGGGACTTCCTGACCTCTCTCAGTGTCTTTGTTTGGCCCATCTTACAGAGCTGTGACAGGAAAGTAAAAAGAGTTTGCTGCACATTGTGCCTGGAGTTAACAGTATTGTGCCGTACACTTAAAAAGTTGTTAAGAGTATATATCTATGTCAAAAAAACAGATCTTCAGGTAAAAAAAAAGTGTAGATCTCATGTTATTACCACAATTTAAAAAAAACCTATTCTTTTCTTTTCTAAAAGAAATCTTATTTTCTAAAATTTCTATAATGAATAAATCTTAATTTTATAGGAGGAAAAAACAATAAATGTTAATATTTTTAAAAAAGTTTGAAAGAAAATGAGCATTCCTGAGAATGTGAGAAACAACCCCAGGGATGCCACAACAGAGAGCAAAGATTATGAGTTGGAGCCTCAGGTCTACCATTTGTTTAGAAAGACTTCAGAAATGTTGGGCCTTTTTAAACATGGATTTTTTTTTCACTTGTAAAATGGAGAGAATGATGGTACCTGCCTCACAAGACTAAGTGAGGATGAAGATGAAATGAAATAAAACTATATCTTCTACAAAATTTTTGCTCACACACACACACACACACACCCCAAACTTATGATGGTTGAATTTATGATTTTTTGATGTTACGATGGTGTGAAAGTGATAACATTCAGTAGAAACCATACTTTGAATTTTGAAATTGGATCTTCTCCTGGGATAGCTTTGTGTGGTACGATACTCTCTTGTGATGCTGGGTAGTGACAGTGAGCCACAGCTCACAGTCAGCCATGCAGTCACAAGGGTAAACCACCAATACACTTAAAACCATTCTCTATACAGCCATTTTTGTTTCCACTTTTGGTACAGTGTTCAATAAATTACATGATATTCAACTTCATAAAATAGGCTTTATGTTAGATAATTTTGCTCAACTGTAGGCTAATGTAAGTGTTCTGAGAACCTATTCATGTAGGCTAGGCTAAGTTAGATTGCTTAGTAGTCAAGGTGTATTGCATGGATTTTTTAAAAAAGTTTTTTTTTAATGTTTTTTTTATTTCTTTCGAGAGAGAGACAGAAAGAACAGAGTATGGTGGCGGAGACAGAGGGAGAGAAAGAATCCCAAGCAGGCTCTGCGTTGTCCGTGCAGAGCCCAACATGGGGCTCAAACTCATGAACCATGAGATTATGACCCGAGACAAAATCCAGAGGCAGACATTTAACCTACTGAGACACCCAGGTGCCCCTCTGTGAATTTTTGATTTACAATATTTTCAGCTTACAGTGTGTTACCTGGATGCAACCCTATTATAAGTCAAAGAAAATCTGAAGATCTGTATATAGATATAGAGTAGAATATGTACAAAAGAGTACATATTTTATATAAATTAATATATTTACTATGTATTTTAAATGGATAGATAAAATTTCAACCTATAATTGTTTTTAGTTTTTAATTTTGGCTTCATCTTAAGTTATGGTGGTCAAGACATAATGAATTTGATGTGCTAGTTACTATTTTTCTTACTAATACACATTAAAATAAATTTCTAGTAAAAATAACAATATTTGCCCATGGACCTTTGTCTAGCATATTTGGTGAAACACTGAGATAAGGCATAGAAGCTGCTAAACATAGTAACCATGAAAACCATCATTTTATAGTAATTATCATCATCAGAATAAGGAACTGAATATTATCTTCTCTTATTGAACATGAATTATACTCAGAATCCCTGTGGGGTTAATAAGGGAAATGAGAACCAATATACCCCTCAACATATTGTCCCTCCTATCAGTTCTTAGTTATAAATAAGAATAATCATATGTAATATTTCTGGAGTAACTGACTTATTTCTTCAAACCTGTAAGAGTTTTTGCATGTATTTAATTTTCATAACAACCACATGAGGCTGATAGTAATATGATCTCCATTTTAAATTCAGTATGCAGGGTGATATAAACTATGTTAGTTCCAGGGAGGGTTTGACCAGTGTCCATGGTAGAAGACTCCACATCTCTGACCCTGGGAGCCAACGGATGTTTCCAGTGGCCCACTTACTGAGCAGTAGGGAACAAAGAAGAGAAATAATTATCATCAGTGCGTGAAGGCCAAGAGACCACTTCTGATCTTGCTGCAACCCCAGACAGAAACAGATGTTGTATTATAGCTGTTTAATAAGTCAGTCAGATTTAAAAATATATCTAATATGAATTTTTAAGCAATTAAAAATTCAAATAAATCTCTATTTGCAACCATTTGAGATGTACTGTTGAAATATAATTGAGTAATAAATTAGCCATAGTCTTGTGGATTTGTTAATTTGCACTCTTGGGTTTAGCCTTCATGGTGGGCTTTTATAGGTAGCATTCAGGTACATTCCAAAATGCCAAATGTCAGCCTTTATTGGTTTTAAAAGCTAGATAAGTCAAAAGTATGTCCATAATTCTAACAAGGTACAAGCATTAGAGTTCTCAGCCAGCCTCTCCAAAACAACTGAAGGATACACAGTGGGTTCAGTTTTAGGTATGTTGAATTTGAGCACCTGAAGGCACTTAGCAGGTTAGCTATGGGGTTACAACAGAAAGTACATGGGTAATCTTGAAGTCATCCCAGTAACTAAATCTGGGGACACAGGTGAGATTGCTTGCTCAGAGACTACCTACCAAGAGGTGAGCAGCAGTATCTCCAAGGCTAGATTGGGTGGGGCTAAGCATAAGGACAGATGGAAGAGAGATTCCTCATTGGTAAGGCTGGCTGAGTCACCAAGTGGGGTGTGGGTGGCACTCCAAGTAGGCTTCTTAGTGCCAGCTTCTGTGGACAACCACCAGAAACATCAGTGAGGTAGAAGGGTGGGAAATTTGTCACTGTGAAAGCAGGGCTGAGCCTTATGGAAGGCACTCTGCAGGTCTAAGAGTCACTTTGCCATCATGGTTAAAAGCACAGGATTTAAAAAAAAGCACAGAGGTTAAAAAAAGTTTTTTTAATATTTTATTATTTATTTTTGAGAGAGGCAGAGCATGAGTAGGGGAGAGAGGGAAACACAGAATCTGAAGCAGCTCCAGGCTCTGAGCTCTCAGCACAGAGCCCAATATGGGGCAGAACTCACAAACCGCGAGATCATAACCTGAGCTGAAGTCGGTTCATGACTGGAGCTGAAGTTGGACGCTTAACCGACTGAGCCACCTAGGCGCCCCTCACAGAGGATTTTTCATACGCTCAGAAACATCTAGATTGAAGCCCCACTTTTGTCATGTATGTGACCTGGGACACATTATTCACTCTTTACATTCCCAGTTTTCCCATCTATATAATGGGAATTCATTCATTCAGCAAATGTTTATTAGCCATCTACTGCATGCCAGAGCCCTGTTTCAGGGAAGGATGACAAAACAGTATCTACCTCATAAATTGTTGGAGAATTGAAAAGAAGACAAGGAATCTCAAGTGATTAGGACAGTGCCCCAGGGGAGGGGATATAACCCATCAATAAATGTTACTTGCTGTTGTTTTGTATTTATGGTGATATCTTTTACCTAGTTAAGAAACTTGGTAGAAGAGTTGGCTGGGGGAAAGGAAGATAAATTCAGTTCTAGATACCCTGAGTTAACAGGCAGTTTTGGTCATCCAGTGCAGGTGTCCAGGAGGCCCTGGATATGTGTAGGTATGGAACTCAGGAGACAGAGTCCAGCTGGGTTTGATCTCAGCATGTACTTCCCCAAATCTGTCATCTGCAGGAGGAGGCAGAGCCGTCTGCCTCATTTTCATTTTGAAGGAGTCAATGTACTGATTACAATTAAAATGAATGGCTAATAGGTGAGGGCATTGGGTTAGCTGAATAATGAAAAATCCCAAATTTCTCCCTAAAACCCAGAAAACTACATGGATCAAGAAGCCTCAGCTCAGATCTAAACCTTTTCCTTTCATCTGCATTTTTAAATACAATCTTCTAATTAAATTTCCATCAGTAAATACAGAACCAGGTTTTAGGTTTTTTAGTAGTTTTGTTTTTCTTTTTGGTATTTTTTTTTTTTACTGCATGATTATTGTAAGGTCAAGTACATTTTTTAAGTAAGCTCTACACCCAATGTGGGGCTTGAACTCATGACCTTGAAATCAAGAGTTGCATGCTCTACTGACTGAGCCAGGCAGGCACCCTTGTGAATAGTTCTTAAGTTAAATTTAACTTCATACCTCTTGTTTCCTAGAAAATTATAAGAGGACAATTTCAGAATATTTTTTTCTTGAGTTGTTGTGATTATATCTAACATAAGCAATACTTTTACCAAGGAAACATAACATATATAAATCATAGAAATACCCAAATACATAAATCTTCAGGGTATATTGTCACTGATTATTTTACAAGTCCAATCATAACTTATATGCAGTTTCATAATAGACAATAAGGAAGATGTGATATATACAATGGAATATTACTCAGAAATCAAAAAGAATGAAATCTTGCCATTTTCAATGACATGGATGGAACTACAGTGTATGTACTATGCTAAGTGAAGTAAGTCAGAAAAAGACAAATATATGAATTCATTTATATGTGCAATTTAAGAAAGAAAACAGATGAATATAGGGGAAGGGAAGGAAAAATAAGATAGAAACAGAGAGGGAGACAATCCTTAAGAGACTCTTAAAGACCAAGAACAAACTGAGGGTTGCTGGAGGGATATTGGGTGTGGGCATGGGCTAAGTGAGTGATGGGTATTGAGGAGGGCACTTGTTGGGATGAGCACTCGGTGTTATATGTAAGTGATAAATCACTAAATTCTACTCCCGAAATCATTACTACACTATATATTAACTAACTTGGATTTAAATTTTTAAAAAGCCTTGGAATGACTAAAATAAAATAAAATAAAATAAAATAAAATAAAATAGTTCTTTTCTAGTATTTTTATAGTCTCAATGGTAAGAATAAGGAATAAATGACTTCTAGTTAGAAAACAAAACAAAACAAAACAGTATCCATGAAGGCTCAACCAAAGGAAAATCACATTGCCATTTGGCTAACATGTTGTTTATCCTATATACTATTATACTAACCTTTTAGTATCATTTGGGGAAAAGAAAACAGTTTGAAATCACCCAAATTTTCAGAATAATAATGTTCAATAAATTTAAGTGTCCAGACAAAATTAAGTATCTTAAATACATTTTAATTCCATACCATAACTAGCTTAGCAAAATAAGGTCACAAAGTAAAAGAAAAGAGTCAGTAAAGACAACTAGAATGGATAGAGACAGAGGAAGACAAAGTGGCAAGGTCATGGCTGAGAAAGAGAAGCAGCCAGAAAGCTGTGGGAAAAAAAAGAAGAATAGAAACAAAGTGATAGCATGGTGGTGGGGATGGGTGAGAAGGAAGGAGAGGCAAGTGACAGAGGTTGAGTTTATACTCAGGAAACATGGAGTGAACACAAGCTTCTAGTCCATGAAAGACTGAGGTCTTCAGACATTAATGACTTCTAACCTAAATCAAAGTAAATTCTACCCATGGGCTATAGTAACATGACCTATGCTGAGGACAGATGTGAGATCTCCAGATCCTGTCACAACGAGAAAGGGAAGAAATCCATTTTTTGCATTGTTTTGGAGTAGAACATTTGAAGTGGGAATAATTAGTATTTTTGGAGGCAGTTTCTACACAGGACCAAACCAAATGCCCAATTTGGTAAGGAAAGAAGCAAATCTTCTAGACAAATCTACCAGGTGGCTAAATGAAGTTTTGTACCTTATTCTCTGATTATCCAAGACTTATTCTTTTGCCTATATGCATACTACCAAAGAACAGTTGAGAAATTAACAAGGGAAATGGCCAAGGCCAATGAACAACTTTTTCCCTCCCCGTGTCACAAAAGTGGAGCCAAATGCTCAGATTACAGAGCTCTGCTTGAACTGTGGAACCAGGGAAAGAGCAAGCATCTATCACTATCCACGATAATGTCCAAGATTTGGAAGCACCCTCTTGATATATAGAGAAAGCTGGATACTGTGTTTTGGTTATTTTTCAGGCTAAAAGACTCTCCAGGTCCTCTAGTCAACTCCTGCACAATTGACCACCTCAGTGGTACAGCAGATAAAATTCTATTAAGATAACAAGCAATCTTTGTAAGCATTCACATTCATAAGCAGATGTACTTTGCAAAGCAGAAGGAAAATTGAATATACAAAGCAAACAGGAAGGCTATCAAAGGAAATTCTAATCTTCAATTGGGGTCTGTATCTTTATGAGCCTCATCCAATGTTAGTTAGGAAAATTTGGTCAGAGAAGTTAGTCCCAAAGCTCCACATAGAGCCACAAAAAAGTATGATCCTCATGGAACTGGAAGAGACAGTAAAGGTTGTTCACACTGAGCTTGGGGATGGTAGGGTTGGGCATCCAGAACAGTGTTAGACACCAAGTATCTGGGCATGATATATGGGTAACTATGTGAAAGACAAAGGGGGTATATGAAAATTCTCTGTACTGTCTGCTCAATTTTCTATAAACCTAACACTTCTTAAAAAATTAATTAAAAAAAACACGACTATAAATCTACAAGTTAAAAGCCTGGACTCTCTAGTCAGAGCCCCAAACTTGGTCTGACACTATACTTGATCTTAGCCAAAAGTCTGAAATGCAATCAGACTTGGTCTGAGATGCCACTTGCTCACAATTATTATGTCCTTGGCCAGGTAAGGCTCTTCTAAGTCAGAGTCCTCATTTATAAAGAGTTATAGCAAGGACAAATGACCACAGTCCTTGACCTGCCTTAAAAACTGAATTTAAAATCTTGTTAAAAATAATCACCTAGAGTTTAAGCTGTAGGATTGTTTTTTTTTCCTTTCCCTATAAAGCAGTTATGGAAACAGACTTAGAGAATATACTGTCATCTATGAATTTTGAAATCATTAAAAAAACTTTATTTGGAAAACAAGGGGCTAATGTGAAGCCCCCTATTTCAGACACTATGAAGATGGTAATAAAAGTACCAGGGGAAAATTATTAACAGTAAAGATAATTTCCAGCCAAGTTATGTCATAGGTTTAGCACAGGATAGGTTTATGGTAACAAATGTAGTTTCAACTTTAATAGGAGGTAATTATTCAACCATCAGCTCTGTAGATTATTGCTGTTATAAATACTTTTGCTGAAGAGAATTAGTGTAATGTCAATCATATGCAATGTTCTAGAGGGAACCTAGGAAATGAACAGTACTAATGGCATTTCAACACCTTGAAAGTAGCTAGAATTATGAGAGTAGACAAAGACAAGGGTAAACATTATCAGTTGGAAAAAAGGCAACATAAGCTCTGATGACAGAAAGAATTCCCAGGTTTTTAAAAAATTATAGCTGACATTTATTGACCATTTACTAAGAGGGATGTGCTAAGTGCCTCATATGTATTATGCTACAATAGTTTCACAATAATCTAAGAAGTAAATACTATTCTTTTTTCCCATATTAAAGAAAAGGAAGCTGATGCATAGAGAGAACAAATCACTTGTCCAAGATCACCCAACCTGCTCATCAAGTTCTGCAAAGAATTATGTTTCCGAACAAGGTAGAGCCAATGAATATAATTTATTTGGGCTTTCAGAAGTGCATGGCATGGTTTTTAAATGAGAAATTGTTTAAAAACAAAACCAAATGGTTATTGAGCTAAATGTTTTGCAGTGGATTACAAAATCCACTTAACAATATGCACCAAAGAACAGAGATGAATTAGTATCTTTATGATGGAAATATCAGTACTAATCCTTGCAAATGGATCCTGGGTTAACCTTATTTTACATTTCAAAAATGACATAGAAGAGGTAGTAGCTTTGCGAGTCTGAATTTGCAGATGATATTGATATTTTTCAAAGAATAAAATGCTAAGCTACTACAAAAGCAGCTCGCAAAGCATGAGGAAGCTCAACAGTGACAGACGACCTTCAATGTGGGCCAGTAGGCAATGCAGCTGGAGAAAACTAATCCATGTACTCTTAATAATAAGCACTAAACTATTAGTTTGGTAGGGAATGGAATTTTGGGAGCTCTAATGGAATACAGTTCTATGACAAAAAGGCCAAGAAAAGAACATGCATCTCTAGGAAGAGTTTGGAAAACAATATAACAAGCATAATATTTTGTAATTAATAAAACACCCCCATGCCCATATTTTTTAGATATTAATTCATTTTTTGTTGAGATCATTGTAACTTCACATGTAGTTACAAGAAATAATAGAAGGATCCCTTGTCCATGTTGCCAATTTCCCCTGATGGTATCATATCTACAAATAAAATTCTATTCGACTCCATCTGGAATACATTATGCAGGTCAGGTAAATGCATATTAAGAAAGGTACAGGGTTCTAGAGATGGTTTAGATCATAGGACCTGAAATAAATATGTGAAGAGGGGTTATAACAGGTTATTCAACTATAAATCTAGGTCCCTTCAGGTTGACAAAACAAACTCAGGAGTGGATAAAGAAAATATGACTTTCATAACACATTAATAGAGTATATAGGTTGGCTATGGGCTTAATTTCAAATTCTAGAATATTAGAACCATGGGGACTTAATATTTAGACTGGATAGCTAATAGTATAGTGTGAAGCACTAAACTATGGAGTCTGACTGGGAAACCCTCTCTTCCTCCCATTTCCTCCCAACCTCTACCACTCAGTAGCTGTGGGACCCTCAGCAAGTTACACTAACTCTCCAAGCTTATTTCCTCATCTTCCATCTGGGGATAATAATGGCACCTACCTCATTCAGGACTGTGAACATAAAACAGGGAAACCCATGTAACAATGTCTGACACAAATGAAAATGTCATTGTTAGTGCTGTTAATAATACTGATGGTATGCATTTAAAAGCTTTTAAAAGGGTGTTTCTAAATCTTGGCACTATTGACATCTTGGACCAGATAATTCTTTATTGGGGTGGTGGGGTGGACATTGGGGGTTCCTTACATTGCAGGATGTTCAGAAGCATCCTTGGCCTCTACTCATTAAATGTGGCACTCACCTTCAAGCTGCGATACTGAAAATGTCCCTAGATAATGCCAAATATCCCCAAGGTAGGGAGAGAGGAAGGTAGAGAGATGAAAAAAAAATCAACCCTGACTGAAAACCACTACTTTAAAGAAGCTGAAAAGATGAAGTACTACTTTCTACAGTGGTAGCCATTTCTTAATGTTAAAGCAACAGGTGGTACATACTGAAAATATAAAAAGGTTCAGGAAGGACTTAGAAATAATATATATACATACACATTGACCCATAATAAACAAAGTTTCTAAAGAATATTTGGAATTCTGTGCACTTACAAGGTTGAAGTAATGGACCCCCTCTTACCAACTTTCAAACAGTGTCTGGACTACTGCCAGATAGGATGAAACACCAAGTTATGTAGATGCCCCACCTAGTGGGATACTTGAGATGTCCCCTTTTCCAGAAGGCCAATTATAAACTCCACCTGCAGGAAGAACGCATTGCATGGTACTCTCTAGAGAAGCTCTGGAGTACTGTGCTCTAGAAAGTGTTCCTAAATCTACTTGCCCCTCAGAATTACGAGGGGGAGATTTTCAAACATGGAGATTTTTCAGGCTTCAACCTACATTTAAATTTTTCCTTTTAAGATAGAGAGCTCAGACATCTGGAAGTGTAATAATCACTCCCAAGTAATTGGGAACTTCTGGTCAAGTGGACAGTGTCTTGAAATGTGAGAGAGAAGTCCAGGTCCTCTTTAACTCTGCCCCATCTTAACTTCAACATCAGGAAAAGACCTACAAACCATGAAGAATTCGTTATGGGAATAATTATAGCCTGTATTAGTTTTTTTCTAATAATCAACATTAGGAACAAGGCTCTTACCCAAATAGTTAGATTTGAAAATCAAGATTTTACAGTAAAAGAAATTAATTAGAAACTGCTGTGGCATTATTATTTCTAGTAATAAGTCTTTATCACTGGTGACAGCTTTTGCCACAAACTCCAAACCATTCAATCACCTGTGGTCACACAGAACAGGGGTTACTATGCTTAGTCATGTGGAACAAACAGTCCTTCTGCAAACTTAGAAAATGACAAGCAGTTGAAAAGAAATTTTCATTCCATTTTCCGTTCAACAACACCAGAATAGATCCTTACTAATGCAACAGAGGAAGCATTTGCTTCAACTGTAAAAGGCTATTGATGCAGTTCGGATTTTTGAGCCTAAGTGCTTTCGGGGTTTCCATATCAAATTAGGCAATTTGCAACCTACAAGTAGGGTGACTAGTTGTCACAGATTACCTAGGACTAAGAATTCCAAGCATGTGTGACTTTTACTGATAAAACTGGGACACATTCCTGGGCAAATTGGACATTCCATGACAATTGGTTACCCTATGTACAGTCTTGAAGTTATCTAGCAGGTGTCATTTTTTTCTAAGGGCCTCTACATCTACACCCCTCAAATCTGTCCCTGTCCCTTGCCCATGTCCCATCCCACCCTTTTCTAGCCTGAGGACTTGGGTACTCAAGCACCTTCCTCCTCCTGAAGTAAATGACTGAACCAACTGGTCACTGACCCTGAGTTGTAAGTCCATGTTGTCCATGAAACTGAGGTGAAGCAGAGTCAAAGAGAACCTGAGAGAACCTGGTCTTCTCTCTCATAATTCAAGACACTTAAATAATGGTTCCCACCATTTGGGAGTGTTTATGAAATATAAATATTACAAGACTTCTACCCCAGACTGTCTAAAGATAAGGACTAAGAATCCTTGCAGAAGCTTGCAAAGCTTCCTGGTAATTGTGATGTGCAGGAAGTCTCACAAACACTATTTAGAACACAGTGCTCCTCCAGGGGTACCATGAAATGTGTTTTTGCTGCAAGTGCAGTTCATAATTGCATTGCCAGAGTGGAGACACATTTCAGGTATTTTACTAGGTAGGACTGATCTTTGCAATACATAAACCCAAGTTAAAACCCAATACTTTGATCTCAAGATGTAGAGAGTATAATGCTTTGCTAAGATCATCATTTTAAATGCCTACTGAAAAAGTTTTACTTTACTGGTCAGGTCCTAATTGAGTCTAAAGAAAGCTTGAAACCTATTTATGTCATACTAATTTATAGTTATAAGTGTTTGCTTTTAATAGTGAACTGGTTGCATATTATGTCCAGAAATTCCTAGAAAAATCACCCCTTGGGCTTTGTCTTTGTTATAGCAATTATTGATATCAAAAATAAGTAATTGAATATTTATATACATGTAAGGCTCAGGGCTAGATGTTAGACTTTGGGAAAGGACAAAATTTTAAATTACTATATTCCTTTATAGACTTATGGCCATTTGTACTATTATGTGATCACACTCTCAAAAGAGATTTATACACACATAAAAACTAGCTTCGAGATGTTCAAAGATCACTCTAGAAATCCCTTCACAGGGCCCAAGACTCTAAATGAGCAAACATTTCTTCCTTCTGAGTGACACATGGAATAGAAATATAGGACCTTCCTATAAACACTTATCTTGGAAGCCAATGAGACTAAACGATCCCATAAATTAATCTGTGAAAACCTAGTCTAAATGCTTGCCAATTTGGCAATATTCCTGCCAAATGATGAGACTTTTTAGGTCCCTAAAAACATCTAGCAGGTGGTTTCCAGATTGTGTCAAAAGGTTATTGGAAAATTAGAGAAGAAGGGTGTCAAGTAAATATTACAAGTTTCAATATAAGGGCTAGAGCTTCTTCACTTTCCCCATATCAAGTTTCATGCAGTCATTTTAGCTAAATGAGACTCCTTATTCACAAAGACTACAAAGGTGAAAAACATCAAGATGGGTTTTATCTTTGAAAACTTGTGAGAAATCTTGACTAGTACACACACAGTGAAAACGTCTCTTTTTCATAGACTCTCTTGGAAGGGCTCTGGAACATCTCAGATTCACCTACATTTTGGAAAATTCAGTACCCAACCCACAAGTCTCCTTTGTAAGGAACCTTCTGTCCATTTCTGCCTTTTAACACTTAACATGCAATGTATTGATGGTTCCTTTGTGTGGGCAATTCCTACATGAACTCAGTATGTATTTCCATTACACAAGGAGTGTTAATAAAGTTGTCCAAATCCTGTCCATCCAGGATGAGAAAATGCAAAACTACTCCTGATCTTTGGAGAATATAAGACAATACATGCACTTAAAAGTCATCATGTAAAATTAAAAATATATATATATATATATATCCATATCCAACACGCAGATATTGTACAATTCTGCCAGATACTTGTGTAGCTACACAAAACATCAAATAACTCAAAAGTTAATTTATATCTGGCTTAAGATTTCTTTATGTGTTTTGTATGTGGTTTGTTGGGGTTGGTAGAAGAAGAAGAGTGTGTCTAATAATCTGACTGAAACCTCTAATTAGATCAACATTGGGCTCTGCCCATTTTACTTGCCTCCCATCCAAACACAATGGCCAACAGAACAAGGGTAGCTCACCAGACAATAATGACACCCAACCAGCCACCTGCATCCATGAGGAAATAATTTATCACTTACAGCAGGTTTGCACCTGGCCTCAGTGTCCTTACTGTGAAGTGTATTATTTCACAGGTTTGTTTAAAGATTTAATATAAAATATACAAAGTACTTAGAACAGTGCCTGGATCACAAAAGTCTTCAATAACAGTAGCTACCATTAATAGCTTTATTATTGGCCACTATTATTAATATGCTTAGTTGTTAATATTCTTAATTAATAAACACTGGAAGTTTTGCCTACTTAGACCATATGGATCTGTTTTAAACAGTAATGTTTTAAATGAACTATTAATAATCATACTGAAATACTCTACCTTCTTAAATCTCTTCCTTCAATTCTTGGAACTAAAGGGCATCTCATGAAGCAAGCTCACTTAAGCCAATTTTACCACCTATCTAGAAACCAGTTTACAAACCCCTGATCTATTTGTGTTACAAAAGATAAGCTGTGCTCTCATTCTACTCATATAAATTAGTGTTTCTTTTCTATCTAAATCTTTCAGGGAGCATTAGTTTGCCTTCTGCTTACTAGTCAATCTACCATTCCTGGGATTAAAACCAGAGAAATTATCAGACAAATGAGAACCAATTTTGAGACTTTTCAACACAGATGTTAATGCTAAAAAAAAATTGAGACAAAAAAAGACAATATAGGATCAGAATGAGCTACACCACTCACCTCCACTTTCCTATGTTGATGAATCATCTTACAAGCAGGTAATAGAAGAAAGGAAGTAGTAATGTTAAAACTATCCCATAACTGAATACCTCAAAAATACCATGACAATCGACAGTACAGATTATCTACATGCAGTGATAGAAAATAAACACACTACTTGTTTGTCACAGGAGGCCAATCAGGCATTCATTAGGACCAGGAGTAGTGGTGGATGCTTTTCCACCTGACACCTATTTATGCATAGTCTGATGCTTGGCCCCCAGCTTGAGAGAATTCTCTGTATCAGAACACACCTTAATTCTTCCTGCACCGTCTCAGCTCCCCCACTGCAACTCAAGCTCCTCTTCAGCTTTTCTGTTGCACCAGGCATGGTTTACCACAAGAGGCCAGGTTTAGGAGAAAGCAGCAAGAGCCTGAACTATCCTGATGGTACATGTGAGGACATTCCCCCACCTCAGCCTCTTACCTGCAACATCTGCGCCTTCTGCAAGCACACTCTGGGTCGACACTGGGTCTGGGTCCTTGAGTCCATGCACCTGAGCAGCTTCTTCCTGGTTTGTCAAAAATGCAGAGCACAGATCAGTTTCTAGGGCTTGGAGCTTCAGCAAGGAATTCTGCCAGCAAAAGCAGAACATCAGGCTAGCTAAGTAACTGCCTAATACACAACAGTAAGTCCGCAGTTCCTGCAGAACACCTTCCTCCAGCGCCTGGCAGGAGGAGGATCTCAACCACAGCTGCTTCAGGCAGAGCTGATTGTACCAGAATCAGGTACACATTATTCCACATGCAACCTCAGTTTCTGCCTCATTTCAATCCTAACGTATTTGGCTTTATATGACACACACGGGACTGGTGATTTCGTCAGCAAGAGACGCTGCACCAAGAGAACCAATCTGAGACGGTATCTGCTTCCCGGGTGCTTGAGGCTTTACGCTTTGCAAGTGTTTCATTCATTGTGCTGACATCAGGAGCAAGTGATATTAGGCCCCTCCCAGGCTACCATTCATAAAAGCCAGCATCTCTTAACCTCTGAACACTGCAGCAGACTGCAGTGCATAAAGAGTTACTGCTGCAGAGACTGCCTAGCATCTGGGAGGTGCTTCTGGGCTCCCTGATCTACATCTGTATATGTGTGTGTGTGTGTGGGGGGGGGGTGTATGCATGCATATGTGTGTGTGTGTGTGTCTTCTGAAGTTGTTCCTCTCACATGGAATGGCTATCACTGCCTTTATCAGGAGCAGAGTGGGAGAAGCAAGGCAGAGGGCCCTGGTCACTGAGTGTGACCCAGCCACTGAGGGAGAAGCAATTTCTGAGCTCCCAGAACAACCCTACCCCACCCCCTTCATTTCCCATTTTAAATTTCTCTCATGGTTCTTAATAAGAATACAGTCATACAGACTGATGCATGTATCCTGCCATGATGCAGATGCCCAGCAAATTAATTCCCCTGACCAGGTGAAAGTGAGTCACGCCTGAGGCCTTGGCCAGGAGCCACTCCCCTGCAACAGGAAAGCTCTGCAGGCCTCAGCAGCTCCTCCACCCACAGAACTCCTGGCAGGGGTGGCTACCTGCAGTGGAGCCAGTGATCCTGTGCCTACTATGACTCTCCCATACACACACACACTCTATTGACAGTCTACTCCCCATACACCTTCATACCCAACCATCACACCCTACTCCGTACACATACCCCCATTCCTATCCCACACATACCCTCACACCCTACCTCATATATACCTTCACCTCCTGTTCTCCACACCCTCATGTCCAACCCCCTACCTTTGCACTACTTTGCACATACAATGTAACCCACAAATAA
Organism: Puma concolor; assembly: GCF_028749965.1. Taxonomy (NCBI): domain Eukaryota; kingdom Metazoa; phylum Chordata; class Mammalia; order Carnivora; family Felidae; genus Puma; species Puma concolor. Next base: position 21,851,193 of record NC_141677.1, read on the forward strand.
CCCCATATAAACTCTCGTTCCTACCCTTCACACTCATCCCTTATATCCCCTGCTACACACACACACACACACATGCACACGGAAGCACCCTACCTTACACCCTACATACACCCTCATACTCAACTCCCACTCTCACATCTATTCAGTACACACACACACACCTACCCCCATATACACCCTTATACCTTACCTCACATAAGCACCTACCCCCAACATCTCCTCACACTGAACTCCTCCCCTTATACAATACCCACTCCCACACCCATACCCTCATCCATGCTGTTTATGTGAGCAAATATGAGCCCAAAGCAGTGTTTTCAAAGTTGTTCACTGCTAAGTGGGCTCCAGATACCTCCTGTGCTGTGCTCAGAGATGAAGGTACAAACCTCCTTTGTGCTCAGGGGTTGCTGATTGAGACCACACGGTTCAGATGAGACATCTACCTGAGACCAGATCACTTTTTTACTGCTCTCTCCTCCTTTCTGGGATGCTCTCCCAGAAGCTGAGTGTGGAAGTCAGAGCCTGAGGTTACTGACAGGAGGTATAGAGGAATAAGGACACCAAGTTTCTGAAAAGAATTCCAACCATCTGGGAAGAAAAAGAATAATTCCAGGCAAGCTTCCTACTGAAGGACCTTGGAAATGAGCACAACCTTTAAAAAAGAGCAAAACTATTCTGAAGATTAAGAAATGACACCATGAGAATGTAAAGTGGTACAGCTGCTATAGAAAACAGAATAACATTTCCTCAAAAAATTAAAAAAGGACTACCATATGATCCAGCAATTCTGCGACTGTGTATATACCCTAAAAGGATTGAGAGCAGGGACTCAAACAGATATTTGTACACCTATATTCATAGCAATATTTACAATAGACAAGAGGTATATTATGGGATGAATTGTGTCTCCCCCAAATTTATATGTTGAAGACCTAACCCCAATGTAACTGTATTTGGAGATTTTAAGGGTAAAATGAGGTATAAGGGTGTAGTCCAAATTCAATATGATTGGTATAATTATAATTACAGAGAGAAAGAGACACCAGGGATGCACACACAGAGGAAAGGCCACGTGAGAAGGTGGCTATTTGCCAGCCAAGGAGAAAGGCTTCAGGAGAAACCCAACTCTGCCAGCACCTTGACTTTCAGCCTCCAGAACTGTGAGAAAATAAACGTTTGTTGTTTCAGCCACCCAGTCTTTTTTTTTAATGGCAACTTTAACAGAGTATTGGCAGACTAATACAAGGTAGAACCAACCCAAGCGTCCATTGACAGATGATAAAATGTGATATACATACAATGGAGTATTATTTAGCCTTGAAAAGGAAGAAAATTCTGACACATGTTACAACAAACATGAAGCCTGATGACATTTTGCTAAGTGAAATAAGACATTCACAAAAGGACAATATCTAGGGTAATAAAATTAATAGAAATAGAAAATGGTGGTTGCCAGGGGTTGGTGGTGAGGGAAAGAGAGGTTAGGTTTAATGGGTACAAAATCTCAGATAGGAAAGATGAATAAAGTTCTGGAGATGGATGGTGGTGATAGTTTCACAACAATGTGAGTGTACTTAATACCAATGAACTGTATGTTTGAAAATGGTTAAAGTGGTAAATGTTATATATATATTACTACAATTTAAAAAGTAAAAGTGAAGAGAAAGAAAGAAGAAAGAAATAAAGGTAAGAAAAAGAAAGAAAGAAAAAGAAAGAAAGAAAGAAAGAAAGAAAGAAAGAAAGAAAGAAAGAAAAATTCCTCCCCTCCATTTAGAGTGAGGATGTAGAACCAGCAGCTTCTTGCAGATTCCATATTTTCTTGTATATTCTACAAAGCAGAGGAGGACATGTCAGCTCTGCTACATCCTATTCATCTGACTTTGGGCAAGCATCTGGGCTATTCTAAACCTTGGTTTCTTCATCTGTAAAAAAAAGGCAATAATAACACTAACAATGACAGCTGTTGTAAGAATTAAATGGAAGAACACATGAAATGCACTTTGCACAGCACCAGCATATAGTAAACACTCAAGGACTGAACACTGGGTTTATTATGAATTATCTTTATACCCCAGAGGCTGCTGGGTAGAGCTCTTGTCATGTGCAAGGCCAAACTCTATACCAATTCTAAGGCCTTGACTCATAACTTCATCTCCCAGGGCCCGACTGTCTGCATCTGCCTATAAAGGTCCTGAGACTGGATGACTTCTAAGTTCCTTTCCAGCTTTATTTTTTAAATTTTTTTTAATGTTTATTTATTTTGGAGAGAGAGAGTGCATGTGAATGGGGAGAGACAGAGAGAGAGGGAAACACAGAATCTGAAGCAGGCTCCAGGCTGTGAGCTATCAGCACAGAGCCCAACATGGGGCTCGAACCCATGAACTGTGAAATCATGGCCTGAGCCCAAGTCGGACACTTAACCAAGACTGAGCCACCCAGGTGCCCTCCTTTCCAACTTTAACTGAAAGGAAAGCAAACATGCTTAGACAATGTTTCTGGAACTGAATAAAGTGTAAATAGCAAAGAATTTCAATGCATAGGACTATCAGCTCACATTCACATTCAAAGGCTACTGAACTCCCACAGAGAGTGAGATATGATGCTGAGACCCAATTGTGGCTAGAAGTGGTAACTGGGTTGTCATCCATCTTCCTCTCCCACTTCCTCCCTTGTACTCATACTGAAGCAAAATCAAGACTTGCTTGATTAAGTTTGCCAAAGGAGATCCATCTGCATGGCTGATTTATTCCTTTCTGAGAAACCAGATAAGTGTAAGATTAAAGGAATGGAGGAGAAAACAAGTGACAAATGAAACAGGAGAGAGAAGATGAAGGTCTCAAGGGACAAGTAGAAGGGGAAAAAATAAGCTGCTATAACTGAGGATAAGAAAGCAGAATGGAAGAAACTCTGCAGACCAGCTGTCATCAACTATATCCCTTCCCCACCCCCAAACTGACCCTTTACCTGAAGATGACCTGCTGCTCCCCAATATAAGAACAGAAAGTGGGAACTTGGACACCATGTGTGGAACAGGTCCATAAAGGAATACCTGCCCTGATGACTAGGAAACCCAGGACAGGGATGAGAGTGGGGACTTTACCTGTGAACAATCTATGCCACTGTCACATGTCCTTCCAGTGGGCAACAGAATACATCTGGCCAGCCATCAGGGCTGAGTCCCACAGAGCCACCCTTGAGAAGGCCCATGGACAACTCAAACTGCACAAACAAGGGTCATACTTCTACATAAATGTCACACCACACATGCAGCTCCTAAGCTCTAGCAGCTTTAAATGCACAGAGAGATGCACTAGGCTCTGGTGAGACTGATATCAGACCCTTCCTAATGAGGCTTCCTCTCTACTGGGGAGACAGCCATAAAACAAGGAAACAAATCAAACAATAATGTCAGTTTCTACTGTCATAGGGTGATGGAGGAAAGAAACCATAAGCCCAAGGAAAGAGTAAACACCTATTTCACTCTGATTATCCTTGACTTCGTGATCTTTAATGTAGGAACATGCTTTTGCCCTACAGAAAAATTAAGGGCAGTAAATCCCCGGTGTCTTTGTGCTACCTCAATGAAACCCTTCTCTCACTAGGACCCCCACCCTCTGTGAAGCTGCCCCCAGCCCATCCCTCAGGGGTGGGCTGCTAGCACTTTTCCACATTTATATTCCAAGTCTGCATGAATGGGTCTCTAGGATCTGCAGGAAAATTGAACAAAGGCTGATGGATCCTCTAAAGAAAAATGACTACCTCTCTTTTCCACCTCTTGCATCTGGGTATGAAAAAAAACAAAGACAAGTCAGTGAAACCTAGGTGTGGCTTTCTAAAAGCTAATTTCTCTCTTTTACATAATGGAAAACATGCTACTTGTTTTAGAAAATACTATACTCACTTTTCTCTCCTATGCAATTACCAAATCTCTCTTTAGTTTGGTTGGAATGGAGAACACCCACACAGGATGGATAGTTAAATACTATTTTAAGGTGACTTTGTCTGCAATTCACCAGTGGCAGAGTAGGGACAGCTTACTTTTAATTTCTGTGAAGAGATTTAGTTGTCCTCTCACATCTCTTTATCTAAGAACTGTATACAGATTCTCTATAGTGATGTGAAGATCAAACTGGAAATTTGCTAAAAGTTGGGGATACAACTGGGTCTCTGAACATCCTCAGTTCTACTTACCACTATTCTTCCATGATTTTAATGTTTTCCATGCATATTTCCTCCATTACCCACCTCCCTAACACACACACATACACACATAGGCACACACACAATATCCCCTCTTTGCATTTGCTTCCTGACCCCACCTCCCCAGGCCTGGTTTAGCTATAGTTGCTTCACAGTCAAATTTCTATAAATTTCTTGAGCCATTTTTGATTACCTTACCTAAGTAGAGCCCCTCAATTTCTCTGTTAGCATCTCATTTATTTTCTTTCTAACACTTGATATAATATGTAAATTCATTCATTTCCTTACTTGTTTATTGGCTCTTTCTAGCTCCAAATGGGCTGGCAATATGCTTCCATTTTTCACTACCATACCTAGCACAATGAGTATCACAGGAGCCAACCAATAAAAACACTGCCATTGCATATTAATTTTGATTTCTGGACTCTTTAGGCCCTTCTGAGTACCAATTTCAAGCTGCCCTGTTGCCCTGGTCCAGAAAATTTAAAATCATTACAAATCACTAGGGAATTTACTGAAGATGTGCATTCACTCAGGGACTACCCCAGAGATTCAGATTCTGTGGTCCAGGACAGGGTCATTTAGATACAGGAGGTCTAAGATCTATACTTTAAAGATATAGTTCCTATTCCCTCAGGATTTGGCTCACTCTAAATGCTGTCTTACTTGCCTGAGTCCCTGTCCCTGGGACAATAGCTTTTCCATGACTCCTTGCCCTCTGACACCCTCATTATTCTCCTGTCCTGGACTCCCCTTGATGGCTGCCGCTCTGCCGCCCTCCCCCCCACCTCCACACACATACCAAGACACATAAAGTATGAAGTGCTCAGAAGCAAGGCAATGTTGCCTCCTGAATTGTTGTTGCGGATCTCTGAATGTTCCTGCCAAAGAAGTGGGACTTCCCCCAATAGTAATGTCTATAAGAAAATGCCAAATTGACCCTGCCCCTAGAAAGAGCGGGCTTTTGGCTAATTTCTTTGGGGCCTGTGTTGCTTATATCCCAGCATGTTTTTCAGCCAGGTCTAAGTGAAGGATGACACAACTCAGCTCAGCCTCCCTCTGCTCCAGATGATCAGCTATCACCCCCACAATCCCCTATGGTGAAATTCAATGCAAGGGAACAAACTATTCACTTCTAGGGGCCCTTTGTTGACAGGAGGATCTAGGTCATAGTCTGATGTTACCAGGATTTCTTTTTAAACAAGGACAACATCACCACAACACACAATAACCCAAACCAAATTTCCTTTTAGATGGATGATTTCAACCCGGGAAGGGGGAGTCCTGTACTTCATTTCATCTCGTTGTGATGTCCTTGCTATGTTCACCTTGGTGAATACATATGAAAATGAGATGTTTGGAAGAGAATAATACAGTTTTATGAACTCATTTTAATTCAGGACTCTGAGCTTTTCTAGATGATAAGACATTGATTTTCTAAAACTACAATGTGTCTCATTTTCAATTTATAGTGTGGATTTCAATACTTTGTCTTTGGAGCTATTAAGGTCCTATTAAAAGGACAAGTATGAAAGTGAATAGCTACCTCCCCCCCCCAAAAAAAAATTCACTTTCCAAAACATCAGTTATAACCCAAGGGCTGAAGTCCACAAGTGTAGTCTGTGTTGTAACCCATACATTAATTCTTACTGGTATTTCTGTTCTAATTTCTTTTAGCTCTGAAAAATATTCTGTTTAAAAAATAAACTCAGTAAGATAGGATGATCTACAACAAAAATGCAAGAAAATCCAGAACTCCCCTACTCCTGTGAATGTACCAAATTTATATGGGTACATATGTAATGATATTCTCTGAAAAAAAAAAAAAAACCCTGAAAACTAGCTGAACAGCTATTGTGCAACAAAGAATAAAAGGGCTACATTGAGAAGGATAGGAGAAGCAGACACACAATCTTGCCAAAAACCCCACCCCCAGCATGGTGATCCACAATCAGGAGGAATCTCACAAATACAAAGCCCCCTGAGAAGTGAGGGGAGGGTTTCATGCCCTACATCAGGCATCCCATCCCTGGAAACTACAGTGGATATACAAACCCCCAAAACATCTGACGTTGAAAAACAGTGGGACTCATGTCCATAAAACCCAGGGGACTGCACAGAACTGAGATACTTGAGGCCTTATATGCAGACTAACTAACCCTGAGGACTAGAGCAGAAGCAGCAGTTTGAAAAGTGCCTAAACTACATGTAAAGAAGATTCATTTGCTAATCTTTTTTTTAAAAATATAATCTATTGTCAAATTGGCTAACATACAGTGTATAAAGTGTGCTCTTGGTTTTGGGGGTAGATTCCCGTGGTTCATCGCTTACATACAACATTCAGTGCTCATCCCAGTAAGTGCCCTCCTCAATGCCCATCACCCATTTTCCCCTCTCCCCCACACCCCCATCAAACCTCAGATTGTTCTCTGTATTTAAGGCTAATCTTAAACCATCTGCTGAAGGTGCAGGAGTCTATTAGGACTCTGTGGGGAAAGAGGCACTGGCAGGTGCCACTTTTGTACTCTTCCTCTAACTTGATAGTGCAAGCATGTGTGCCCCAGCCCTGAATTTTCCCACTGCTTTGCCAAAGTTGTCAGGTGAACCCTTGCCCTACAGTCTCCCACTGTCCTGGTATGGCCTGCCAGCACACTCCAGCCCCATGTTCTCCCATTGCCTTACTAAGGCCAGTGGGCATGCACAGTCCATATAGGGAACACTCCTTGATAACCTCACTCTTCTGGATAAGTAGGATTATATTCCTGAGTTCCATAGGACTATGACAATTGGAAATGTTTCTTGGCAGACTACTACCACCCCAGACTGAAAGACACCCCCAGTCTTTCTGCTAAAAAGGCATATTTACTTATTCTGGACCTTCAGCATGAGGGGTAGACTTCAGGTTTGCCAGACATCTAGGGGCTATGGAAGTGTTCTCAAGGAACCTAAGTGGGAACACCATCATTGTGTTCTCCTTTGACCTTGCTACCACACAAGCTGGTACCTCCCAGAAAAGAATACACTCATCTGAAGTTCTGATTTTGGCAACCATCATTCAGGGGACACCTCCAGATGACCTGTCTGGAAACTATAATTGCAGTCCTTCATGAGTATATATATTTGCAAACTTTAAAAGTTGCTGCCTGAGGATCTGGATTCCAATCACCTGAAACTAGGTGTTGACTGAGATTTCTCCCTTTGGGACACTTACATGCCTTGGCACACTCTCAAAAAGTGGGACCTACCAAGAATAAATGAGGCTGCTTAGACAATCACAAAAGTTCTAGAGACAACCAAGGACTAGGGCAAGGTTGAAAGATAAGGTTCATCTCCTACATGAGGCCACTCCTTCGAGATTCGGAGAGATAGCTGTTTACCCTAATACATAGAAACAGACACAGAGAGTCAATCAAAATAAAAAAACAGAGAACCATGTTCCAAATAAAAGAACTAACTAAAACCTCAGGAAAAAAAAAAAAACAATAAAGTGTAGATAAGTAAGCTACATTATAAAAATTCAAAGTAATGATCACAAAGATGCTCACCAAACTTGGGAGAAGAATGGATGAACCCAGTGAGAACTTCAACCTCTAAAGAGATAAAGAATATAAGCAAGTACCAAACAGAAGTCACAGACCTGAAGATATAAGAGGAATGAAAAACACACTGGAGGGAATAAACAGCAGATTAGAGGATAAAGAAAACTGATTAGTGATGTGATAGACAGGGTAGTAGCAATCACTCAAACTGAAGAGCACAGAAAGAAAAAAGATTTTAAAGAAATGAGGATAGCTTAAGGGACCTCTGGGACAACACCAAGGGTACTAAAGTTATCATTATGGGGATTAGAGAATGAAAAGAGAGACAGAGAGAGACAGAGAGAGAGAGGGGCAGAAAACTTATCTGAAAAAATAACCGCTGAAAATTTCCCCAGCCTGGGGAAAGTAACAGACATCAAGGTACAAGAAGCACAGAGAGTTCCAAAACATGTGAACCCAAAGAAATCCACACCAAAACGCATTAAAATTAAAATGCCAAAAATTAAAAATAATGAGAATCTTAAAAGCAGCAAGAGAAAGCAAGTTGTTAAATATAAGGGAATCCATCCCCCAAAAAGGTTTTCAGCTGATTTTTCATCAGAAGGTTTTCAGGCCAAAAGGGAATGGCACAATGTATTCAAAGTGCTGAAAAAAAAACTTACAACCAAGGACACTCTATATGACATGGTTATCATTCAGAATTGAAGGGAAAATAAAGAGCAAAAAGAAGTTCATCACCACTGAACTGTCTTTATAAGAAATATTAAAGGGACTTCCTTAAGCAGAAAAGAAAAGGCCATAACTAGAAATAAGAAAATATTTGAAAGAGAAAATCTGAATGGTAAAGGAAAACATACAGAAATGGTAAAGGCAAGTGGATCAACCACTTATAAAGCTAGTATGAGGGTTACAAGACAAAAGCAGTAAAATCAATTAAATCTACAATAATTATATAAAGGATACACTAAATAAAAATATGTAAAATATGACATCAAAAACATACAATGTGTTGGGGGAGAAGTAAAAATGTAGCCCTATCAGAATGCATTTGAACCTAAACAACCACCAACTAAAATAGACTGCTATATACGTAAGTGGTTGTATATGAAACTCATGGTAACCACAAACCAAAAACCTATACTACATACATAAAAAATAAACAGAAAGGAATCCAAACATAACACTAAAGAAAGTCATCAAATCACTAGCAAATAAAGAGAAAAGAACAAAGAAGAGCTACAAAAACAAGCAGAAAACAATTAGCAAAATGGCAATAAATATATTCTTAACAATAACTCATTTATATGTAAATTGGCTAAATGTTCCAATCAAAAGACATAGGATAGCTGAATGGAAGATGGAAGGGGGAAAAGAAAACAAAAAACAATACCCATCTGTGCTGCCTACAAGCCACTCACTTAAGATCTAAAGATCCAAATAGACTGAACGTGCATGGATAGAAATATGTTCCATGCGAATGTAAACAAACACACAAAAAGCTAGGGTGACAATATTTATGTTAGACAAAATAGACTTTAAAACAAAGTTTGTAACAAGAGACAGAGAAGAAGATTACATAATGATAAAGAGATTAATAATAAAAGATACAATATTGTACATATTTATACACCCAACATAGGAGTACCTAAATATATATGGCAAATATTAACAAATGCAATGGGAAAAATTGACAGTAATACAATAATAGTAGGGAACTTTAACAACCCACTTACATTAATGGATAAATCATCCAGACAGGAAATCAATAAGGAAACATTGACACTGAACAACACATTAGACTGAATGGGCATAACAGATATATACAAAGCATTTCTCCAAAAACAAGAGAATATGTTGTCTTCTTGGATGTACATGGAACATTCTCAAAGACAGATAACGTTAGCCCCAAATAAGTCTCAATAAGTTTAAGAAGGCTGAAATCACATTAACCAACTTTTCTGACCACAGCACTATGAAACTAGAAATCAACTACAAGAAGAAAACTGGAAAAGCACAAACTTGTAAAGACTAAACAATATGTTACAAGACAGCCAATGGGGTCAATGAAAAAAATCAAAGAGGAAAGCAAAAACACCTTGAGACATATGAAAATGAAAACACAATGCTCAAAAATATGGGATGCATGAAAAGTAGGTCTAAGAGGGAAGTTTATAGTGATACAGGCCCATCTCAAGAAATAACAACAAATTTGGGGACTCAAATAAACTATCTAATCTTACACCTAGAGCAAAAAAAAAGAGCAAAAAAAAAAAGAGCAAAGCCTTACATTAGTAGGAGGAAAGAAATAATAAAAATCAGATCATAAATAAACAGGGATGAAAAAATCAATAGAAAATATTAATAAAATTAAGAGCTGTGATGAAGATGGTGAAGTAGGAAGATTCTAAAGTTCCCTCATCCCACAGACCCACTGAGATAAAAGCTGCACCTATGAAACTAACTCTTAAAATGACCCTAAGACCGGAAGAACAGATATTCCACAGTTAATTATAGAGAGAAATTCACATTGAAAAGGGTAGGAGGGCAGAGACATGGTTGGAAACCCCTGGTGAGACTAACCACAAATAAGAGAGACATAACAAGTATGGAGAAGTGAGAGAAGCAGACTCCACACCAAGTGCCCTGGCACAGGGGACCCACACTGGGAAGACAAGTCCCCATAACATCTGGCTTTGAAAAACAGTGGGCCTTAACTTTTATAGTTTTAAAAATAGTAGGCTTACCTCTAGGAGAGTCAGGAATGGGAAGAAATGGCATAAGAGCCAGCACAATGAATAATTCAAGCCCAAGATACAGTACAGAAGTATCAGTTTGAAGAGCACCTGGGGTATATGTGAAGGAGATTTATTGACAAATCTTAGCACATGTGATGGAGGGGCAGGGAACTTCAGAAAGTTTGTTAGGGAATATAAGTGCTGGTGGGCACTACTTATTTTACAGTTCCCCAGCCTAGATAGCCAGATGCCTGCAGGAGCCAGTTCTAACATTCTCTAGCTACCTTTCTAGCAAAGCATACCCAACTCCAGAATTCCCCTGTGGACACACCCAACACAACCTTCCTGCCTCAGCAAGCATCCCTCCTAAGCAGCTTATGCTCCACTGAACCCTGCAGGTAGCCCTGGCAGAGGGGACCACCATCACTCCAAACTTCCTCCTGCCCTAGGGAATGAAGGAGATAACCTCACACACTAGTATGCCCACATTTGCAGCAGCCCAATCTCTTAATGAGAACCTCTCACTTGGCCCAGCAGGGAACAAGTGCTGCCCTTCCTTGTACCCACAACTGTGGCAGAGAAGCCAATTGTAGACAGCTGAGATGACTGCTGGCCCTATCCACCAACAAGACTGCAGTAGCCTCATACAGGCTTCTCAACAGTGTGGGAACCAAATCTTGCCCAGTGTATCCACAGCAAGTAAAGTGGGTAATTGCAGCCAGATGGGCTGAAGGTAATCAGGGCTCAGCCACAACAGGAGGGGACATACAGCTCATGTAGGGCCTAGTTCTGGCTACCAGGATTTCACAACAGGTCAAAAGACCTCTTCTGTATAAAGCCACAACTTTCAAGACCAGGAGACATAGCTGACCTACCCAAAGCATAGAAACACAGAGAGTTAGACAAAATGAAGAGACAGAGGAATATGTCCCAAGTCAATGAACAAGACAAAACCACAGTAAATGAGGTAAATGAAATGGAGATAAGCAATATGCCTGATAAAGAATTCCAAGTAATGGTCATAAAGATACTCACTACACTTGAGTAAGAGTGGGTGAACTCAGTGAGACCTTCAACAAAGAGAGAGAATATAAAAAAGAACCAGTCAGAACTGAAGAATTCAGTAACTAAAATAAAATATATACCAAAGGGAATCAACAGCAGATTAGAGGTTGCAGAAGAATGAACCAGTGATCTAGAATACAGGATAATGGAAAGCAATCAAAGTGAATAGCAAAAAGAAATAACATCAGTGACATCATTGAGCATTTAGCATAATAGGAATCCCAGAAAAGGCAGACAGAAGACTTATTTGAAGAAATAGTAGGTAAAATTTTCCCTAATCTGGAAAATGAAACAGACAACAGGTCCAGGAAGTACAGAGAGCCCATATCAAAATGAGCCCAAAGAGGTCCCACCATGACACATGATAATTAAAATGGCTAAAAGTATTAGTAGAGAATTTAAAGAGCAGAAAGACAAAGGAGACATTTATATACAAGGGAAACCCCATAAGGCTATCAACTGATTTTTCAGGAGAAACTGTAAGCCAGAAGGGAGCAGCATGATATATTCAAAGTGCTGACAGGAAAGTACCTAAAACTAAGAATGCTGTACCCAGCAAGATTATCATTCCCAATAGAAGGAGATATAAAGAGTTTCTCAGACAAAGATTGGAGTGCATTACCACTAAATCATCATTACAAGAAATATTAAAGGAAATTCTTTAAGTGGAAAGAAAAAGGCCATCACTAGAGGAAAACTATAAAAGGAAAAAAATTTACGAGTAGAAGCAAGCATATAGTAAAGGTAGTAGATTAGTCATTTACAAAGCCAGTATGGAGGTTAAAACATAAAAGTAGTAAAACAATAATATCTACAAAAAATAGTTCAAGAATACAAAAAATAAGGATATGTAAAATATTATATCATATACATAAAAGGCAGAGGGAAGAGTAAAAATTTAGTGCTTTTAAAAAGCATTCAAACTTATGCAACCATCAAATTAATATATATGCTGTACACATAAGATGTTGTATAAAAACCCAGTGGTAACCACAAATCAAAAACCTATAATAGATACACAAAAGAAATAAGGAATCCAAACATAACAGTAAAAGAAGCCAACAAACCACAAGGGGAGAGAGCAAAGAAGAACTGGAAAATAATGAACAAGACGGCAATAAGTATATATACCTACCAATAATTACTTTAAATGTGAATGGACTAAATGCTCCAATCAAAAGACATAGGGTGACTGTATAGATATAAATAAATAAATAAATAAATGAATAAATAAATAAATAAATAAAACAAGATCCATCTATATGCTTCCTACAAGAGACTCACTTGAGACCAAAGACACATGAAGACTGAAAGTGAAAGGTTGGAAAAAAATCATGCAAATGAAGCAAAAACAAATGTCAAGTAGCAATACTTCTATTAGACAAAATAAGTGTTAAAACAAAGACTATAGCAAGAGACAAAGAAGGGCACTGCATAATGATAAAATGATTAATCAAACAAGAGGATATAAATATATATGCACCCAATATAGAAGCACCTAAATACATAAAGCAAATATTAACAGACAGAAAGGAAGAAATAGACAGGAATACAATGATAATAGGGAACTTTAACATTCCACTTACATCAGCGGATAAAACAAGTAAACAGTGACTTTGAACAACATATTACACCAGATGAACCTAACAGATATATGCAAAACATTCCACCAAAAAGTAGGAGAATACACATTGCTTTCAAGTGCACATGGAATATTCTCCAGGATAGATAACATGTTAGGCCACAAACCAAAAAGTCTCAGTAAATTTAAGAAGACTGAAATCATATTATGCATCATTCCATTCATAATGGTATACAATTGGAAATCCATTTCAAGAAAAAATGTGGAAAAACCACAATACATGGAGGCTAAACAACATGCTACTAAACAACTAATGGATCAACCAAGAAATCAAATAGGAAATCAAAATCTGTATGAAGAAAAATAAAAATGAAAACAATAGTTCAAAATCTTTGGAACACAGCAAAAGCAGTTCTAAGAGGGAAGACTATAGGAATATAACCTACCTCAAAAAAAACAAAAAAAAATCTCAAAAAAATGAACTAACCTTATACCTAAAAGAACTAGAAAAATGAAAACAAAGCTAAAAGCAGGTAGAAGGAAATAATAAAGATTACTGCCGAAATAAATGAAATAGTGGCAAAAAATAGAAAAGATCAATTATACCAAGAACTGGTTTTTGAAAAGATAAACAAATTCATAAACTATTAGCCAGACCCATTGAGAGAAGGAGCAATAGGACTCAAATACATAAAATCAGAAATGAAGCAAAAATAACAACTGATGCTGCAGCAATACAAAGGATTATAAACGTACTTTGGTATTTGGAAATCTATCAGTGTGATACATCACATTAACAAGATAAAGAATAAAAACCACATGATCACCTTAATAGATACAGAAAAAGCATTTGACAAAATACAATATCCATTCATGATAAAAACTCCACAAAGTGAGTTTAGAAGAAAATACCTCAATACAATAAAGGCCCTATTTTTAGAAATCACAGCTAACATCATACTCAGTGGTGAAAAACTGAAAGCTTTGCCTCTAAGATTAGGAAAAAGACAAGAATGTCCATGGTTACCTATCAGTTTTATTCAACAACATACTTAAAATTCTAGCCACAGCAATTAGACAAGGAAAAGAAATAAAAAAGCATCTAAATCAGTAAGGAAAATTATCACTATTTACAGATGACATAATACTGCATAGATACAGAATACTCCACCAAAAACTTTTAGAACTGATAAATTAATTCAGCAAAATTGTAGGATACAAGATTAATATACAGATATCTGTTGCATTTCCATACACTGATAACAAAGTAGCAAAAAGGAAAATAAAGAAAACAATTCCATCACAACTGCACAATAAAGAATAAAGTACCTAGAAATAAATTGAACCAAGGAAGTGAAAAATCTATACCCAGAAAACTTATAAGACACTGATGAGAGAATCTGAAGATGGCACAAACAAATGAAAAGATATACCAAGCTCATGGATTGGAAGAAATAATATCATTAAAATGCCCATACTACCCAAAGCAATCTACAGATTCATTGCAATCCCTATCAAAATTCCAATGGCATTTTTCACAGAACTGGAAAAAAATTATCCTAAAATCTGTATGTAACCATAAAAGACATCAAATAATGAATGCAATCTTGAGAAAGAACATGGCTGGAGGTATCACAATACAAAATATCAAGGTATACTACAATGTTATAGTAATCAAAATGGTATGATACTAGCACAATAATAGACACATAGATCAAAGAAACAGGATAGAGAGCAAAACAAAACAAAATAAAACAAAAAAACAAAAAAAAAACCCCACACCTATATTGTCAATTATTTTAAAACAAAGGATTAAATATATAATAGGGGAAAGACAGTCTTTTCAATAAATGGTATTGGAAAAAAATGGGCAGCTACATGCAAAAGAATGAAAATTGACTGCTTTCACATACCATACACAAAAATAAACTGAAAATGGATTAAAAGTTCTTTGTGAGACCTGAAACCATACAATACCTACAGAAAATCTGAATAGATTACTAGTAATGAAATTAAATCAGTAATCAAAAAACTTCCAAAAAGCAATAGTAATTTATTAGACATCAGCCTTAGCAACATATTATGGATATGTCTTCTCATGATAGGGAAAAACACAAAAATAAACTATTGTGACTATACCAAAATAAAAAGATTTTGCACAGCAAATAAAACAATCAACAGAACAAAAAGGCAACCTAGTGAATGGGGAGAAGATATTTGCAAATGATATATCTAATATATATATCCAAAATATATAACAAACTTACACAACTCAACACCAAAGAACCAAATAATCCAATTAAAAATAAGTAAAGGATCTTAATAGACATTTTTCTGAAGACATACAGATGACCAACAGACACATGAAAAGATGATTGACATCACTAATCATCAGAGAAATACAAATCAAAACCACAATTAGTATGGCTAGTGTCACAAGAAATGTGTTGACAATGATACAGAGAAAGAGGAGCCCTCCTGCACTGCAATGAAAGCAAAAATAAACAAGTAGATTATATCTAACTGAAACACTTCTGCAGAGCAGAGGAAACCAACAAAGCCAGCATTACCTTGATATCAAAGCCAGAAAAAGACATTACAAAAAGAGAAAACTATATGCCAGTATCTCTGGTGAACATAAAAAGGCAACTTACTGAATGGGAGAAAATATTTGCAAATAAAATCTGATAAGGGGTTAATATCTAAAATATAAAAAGAACTTATAAAACTCAATTGTAAAAAAAAAAAATCTAATTGAAAAATGAGCAGAAGATCTGAATAGACTTTTTTTTTTCCAGATAAGACATACTGATGGCTAATAGACATATGAAAACATGGTGAGTATCACTAATCATCAGGGAATTGCAAATCAAAACCACAATAAGATATCACCTCACCCCATTAGAATACCTGTTATCAAAAAGACAAGAACTAACGTTTGGTGAGGATGTGGAGAAAAGGGAACCATCATGCACTGTTGGTGAGAATGTGAATTCACTATGGAAATGATAAGCAGGTTCCTCAAAAAATTAAAGACAGAAATACCATATGATCCAGAAATTCCACTTCCAGGTATTGGCTCAAAGATAATGAAAACACAATTCAAAAAGATATGTGCACCTCCTATATTCATTGCAGGATTAATTTATAGCTGAAGTGTGAAAACAATCTAAGTTTCTATCAATAAATGAAAGGATAAAGGGAGGAGAGAGGGAAGATGGTGGCGTAGGAGGACGCTGGGCTTACCGCACGTCCTGCTGATCACTTAGATTCCACCTACACCTGCCTAAATAACCCAGAAAACCACCAGAGGATTACCAGAACGGAGTTGCCGGAGACAAGCGCAGACGAGAGGCCCACGGAAGAGGGTAGGAAGGGCGGTGAGGTGGTGCGTGCTCCACGGACTGGCGGGAGGGAGCCGGGGCGGAGGGGCGGCTCGCCGGCCAAGCAGAGCCCCCGAGTCTGGCTTGCAAAAAGCGGAGGGGCCTGACGGACTGTGTTCCGACAGCATGCGACTTAGCGTCTGGGAGGTCATAAGTTAACAGCTCTGCTCAGAAAGCGGGAAGGCTGGAGGACAAAGGGAAGGAGAGCTGCTGAGCCCCCGGAGGACAGAGCTCAGTTTGGTGGGGAACAAAGGCGCTCGCCAGCGCCATCTCCCCTGCCCATCCCCCAGCCAAAATCCCAAAGAGAACCAGTTCCTGCCAGGGAACTTGCTCGCTCCGCGCAAACACCCAACTCTGCGCTTCTGCGGAGCCAAACCTCCAGCAGCGGATCTGACTCCCTCCTGTTGCCACAGGGCCCCTCCTGAAGAGGATCACCTAAGGAGAAGCAAGCTAAGCCTGCCCCTCCTGCCCCTGTGCACCTTGCCTACCCACCCCAGCTAAGACGCCAGATCCCCAGCATCACAAGCCTGGCAGTGTGCAAGTAGCCCAGACAGGCCACCCCACCCCACAGTGAATCCCGCCCATAGGAGAGGGGAAGAGAAGGCACGCACCAGTCTGACTGTGGCCCCAGCGGTGGGCTGGGGGCAGACATCAGGTCTGACTGCGGCTCCGCCCACCAACTCCAGTTATACACCACAGCACAGGGGAAGTGCCCTGCAGGTCCTCACCACGCCAGGGACTATCCAAAATGACCAAGCAGAAGAATTCCCCTCAGAAGAATCTCTAGGAAATAACAACAGCTAATGAGCTGATCAAAAAGGATTTAAATAATATAACAGAAAGTGAATTTAGAATAATAGTCATAAAATTAATCGCTGGGCTTGAAAACAGTATAGCTGACAGCAGAGAATCTCTTGCTACAGAGATCAAGGGACTAAGGAACAGTCACGAGGAGCTGAAAAACGCTTTAAACGAAATGCATAACAAAATGGAAACCACCACGGCTCGGATTGAAGAGGCAGAGGAGAGAATAGGTGAACTAGAAGATAAAGTTATGGAAAAAGAGGAAGCTGAGAAAAAGAGAGATAAAAAAAATCCAGGAGTATGAGGGGAAAATAGGAGAACTAAGTGATACACTAAAAAGAAATAATATACGCATAATTGGTATCCCAGAGGAGGAAGAGAGAGGGAAAGGTGCTGAAGGGGTACTTGAAGAAATAATAGCTGAGAACTTCCCTGAAGTGGGGAAGGAAAAAGGCATTGAAATCCAAGAGTCACAGAGAACTCCCTTCAGACGTAACTTGAATCGATCTTCTGCACGACATATCATAGTGAAACTGGCAAAATACAAGGATAAAGAGAAAATTCTGAAAGCAGCAAGGGGTAAACGTGCCCTCACATATAAAGGGAGACCTATAAGACTCGTGACTGATCTCTCTTTTGAAACTTGGCAGGCCAGAAAGAATTGGCACGAGATTTTCAGTGTGCTAGACAGAAAAAATATGCAGCCGAGAATCCTTTATCCAGCAAGTCTGTCATTTAGAATAGAAGGAGAGATAAAGGTCTTCCCAAACAAACAAAAACTGAAGGAATTTGTCACCACTCAACCAGCCCTACAAGAGATCCTAAGGGGGACCCTGTGAGACAAAGTACCAGAGACATCACTACAAGCATAAAACATACAGACATCACAATGACTCTAAACCCATACCTTTCTATAATAACACTGAATGTAAATGGATTAAATGCGCCAACCAAAAGACATAGGGTATCAGAATGGATAAAAAAACAAGACCCATGTATTTGCTGTCTACAAGAGACTCATTTTAGACCTGAGGACACCTTTAGATTGAGAGTGAGGGGATGGAGATCTATTTATCATGCTACTGGAAGCCAAAAGAAAGCTGGAGTAGCCATCCTTATATCAGACAAACTAGACTTTAAATTAAAGGCTGTAACAAGACATGAAGAAGGACATTATATAATAGTGACAGGGTCTATCCATCAGGAAGAGCTAACAATTATAAATGTCTATGCGCCGAATACCGGAGCGCCCAAATATATAAAACAATTACTCATAAACACAAGCAACCTTATTGATAAGAATGTGGTCATTGCAGGGGACTTTAACACCCCACTTACAGAAATGGATAGATCATCTAGACACACGATCAATAAAGAAACAAGGGCCCTGAATGAGACATTGGATCAGATGGACTTGACAGATCTATTTAGAACTCTGCATCCCAAAGCAACAGAATATACTTTCTTCTCGAGTGCACATGGAACATTCTCCAAGATAGATCATATACTGGGTCACAAAACAGCCCTTCATAAGTTTACAAGAATTGAAATCATACCATGCATACTTTCAGACCACAATGCTATGAAGCTTGAAATCAACCACAGAAAAAAGTCTGGAAAACCTCCAGAAGCATGGAGGTTAAAGAACACCCTACTAACGAATGAGTGGGTCAACCAGGCATTAGAGAAGAAATTAAAAAATATATGGAAACAAACGAAAATGAAAATACAACAATCCAAACGCTTTGGGACGCAGCGAAGGCAGTCCTGAGAGGAAAATACATTGCAATCCAGGCCTATCTCAAGAAACAAGAAAAATCCCAAATACAAAATCTAACAGCACACCTAAAGGAAATAGAAGCAGCACAGCAAAGGCAGCCTAAACCCAGCAGAAGAAGAGAAATAATAAAGATCAGAGCAGAAATAAACAATATAGAATCTAAAAAAACTGTAGAGCAGATCAACGAAACCAAGAGTTGGTTTTTTGAAAAAATAAACAAAATTGACAAACCTCTAGCCAGGCTTCTCAAAAAGAAAAGGGAGATGACCCAAATAGATAAAATCAGGAATGAAAATGGAATTATTACAACCAATCCCTCAGAGATACAAACAATTCTCGGGGAATACTATGAAAAATTATATGCCAACAAATTGGACAACCTGGATGAAATGGACAAATTCCTGAACACCCACACTCTTCCAAAACTCAATCAGGAGGAAATAGAAAGCTTGAACAGACCCATCACCAGCGAAGAAATTGAATCGGTTATCAAAAATCTCCCAACAAATAAGAGTCCAGGACCAGCTGGCTTCCCAGGGGAGTTCTACCAGACGTTTAAAGCAGAGATAATACCTATCCTTCTCAAGCTATTCCAAGAAATAGAAAGGGAAGGAAAACTTCCAGACTCATTCTATGAAGCCAGTATTACTTTGATTCCTAAACCAGACAGAGACCCAGTAAAAAAAGAGAACTACAGGCCAATATCCCTGATGAATATGGATGCAAAAATTCTCAATAAGATACTAGCAAATCGAATTCAACGGCATATAAAAAGAATTATTCACCATGATCAAGTGGGATTCATTCCTGGGATGCAGGGCTGGTTCAACATTCGCAAATCAATCAACGTGATACATCACATTCACAAAAAAAAAAGAGAAGAACCATATGATCCTGTCAATCGATGCAGAAAAGGCCTTTGACAAAATCCAGCACCCTTTCTTAATAAAAACTCTTGAGAAAGTCGGGATAGAAGGAACATACTTAAAGATCATAAAAGCCATTTATGAAAAGCCCACAGCTAACATCATCCTCAACGGGGAAAAACTGAGAGCTTTTTCCCTGAGATCAGGAACACGACAGGGATGCCCACTCTCACCGCTGTTGTTTAACATAGTGCTGGAAGTTCTAGCAACAGCAATCAGACAACAAAAGGAAATCAAAGGCGTCAAAATTGGCAAAGATGAAGTCAAGCTTTTGCTCTTTGCAGATGACATGATATTATACATGGAAAATCCGATAGACTCCACCAAAAGTCTGCTAGAACTGATACATGAATTCAGCAAAGTTGCAGGATACAAAATCAATGTACAGAAATCAGTTGCATTCTTATACACTAACAATGAAGCAACAGAAAGACAAATAAAGAAACTGATCCCATTCACAATTGCACCAAGAAGCATAAAATACCTAGGAATAAATCTAACCAAAGATGTAAAGGATCTGTATGCTGAAAACTATAGAAAGCTTATGAAGGTAATTGAAGAAGATTTAAAGAAATGGAAAGACATTCCCTGCTCATGGATTGGAAGAATAAATATTGTCAAAATGTCAATACTACCCAAAGCTATCTACACATTCAATGCAATCCCAATCAAAATTGCACCAGCATTCTTCTCGAAACTAGAACAAGCAATCCTAAAATTCATATGGAACCACAAAAGGCCCCGAATAGCCAAAGGAATTTTGAAGAAGAAGACCAAAGCAGGAGGCATCACAATCCCAGACTTTAGCCTCTACTACAAAGCTGTCATCATCAAGACAGCATGGTATTGGCACAAAAACAGACACATAGACCAATGGAATAGAATAGAAACCCCAGAACTAGACCCACAAACGTATGGCCAACTCATCTTTGACAAAGCAGAGAAGAACATCCAATGGAAAAAAGACATTCTCTTTAACTAATGGTGCTGGGAGAACTGGACAGCAACATGCAGAAGGTTGAAACTAGACCACTTTCTCACACCATTCACAAAAATAAACTCAAAATGGATAAAGGACCTGAATGTGAGACAGGAAACCATCAAAACCTTAGAGGAGAAAGCAGGAAAAGACCTCTCTGACCTCAGCCGTAGCAATCTCTTACTCGACACATCCCCAAAGGCAAGGGAATTAAAAGCAAAAGTGAATTACTGGGACCTTACGAAGATACAAAGCTTCTGCACAGCAAAGGAAACAACCAACAAAACTAAAAGGCAACCCACGGAATGGGAAAAGATATTTGCAAATGACATATCGGACAAAGGGCTAGTATCCAAAATCTATAAAGAGCTCACCAAACTCCACACCTGAAAAGCAAATAACCCAGTGAAGAAATGGGCAGAATACATGAATAGACACTTGTCTAAAGAAGACATCCGGATGGCCAACAGGCACATGAAAAGATGTTCAGCGTCGCTCCTTATCAGGGAAATACAAATCAAAACCACACTCAGGTATCACCTCACGCCAGTCAGAGTGGCCAAAATGAACAAATCAGTAGACTATAGATGCTGGAGAGGATGTGGAGAAACGGGAACCCTCTTGCACTGTTGGTGGGAATGCAAATTGGTGCAGCCGCTCTGGAAAGCAGTGTGGAGGTTCCTCAGAAAATTAAAAATAGACCTACCCTATGACCCAGCAATAGCACTGCTAGGAATTTATCCAAGGGACACAGGAGTACTGATGCATAGGGGCACTTGTACCCCAATGTTCATAGCAGCACTCTCAACAATAGCCAAATTTTGGAAAGAGCCTAAATGTCCATCAACTGATGAATGGATAAAGAAATTGTGGTTTATATACACAATGGAGTACTACGTGGCAATGAGAAAAAATGAAATATGGCCTTTTGTAGCAACGTGGATGGAACTGGAGAGTGTGATGCTAAGTGAAATAAGCCATACAGAGAAAGACAGATACCATATGGTTTCACTCTTATGTGGATCCTGAGAAACTTAAGAGAAACCCATGGGGGAGGGGAAAAAAGAAAAAAAGAGGTTAGAGTGGGAGAGAGCCAAAGCATAAGAGACTGTTGAGAACTGAGAACAAACTAAGGGTTGATGGGGGGTGGGAGGGAGGAGAGGGTGGGTGATGGATACTGAGGAGGGCACCTTTTGGGATGAGCACTGGGTGTTGTATGGAAACCAATTTGACAATAAATTTCATATATAAAAAAAAAAAAGAAAGGATAAAGGAGATATGATTATGTGTATAGACCAAATATGGAATACTACTCAGACATAAAAAAGAATAAAATCTTGAGAATTAAGAATACACTTTATCTATCTATCTATCTATCTATTTAATATTAATCTATTTAATTGTCAAATTGGCTTCCATACAACACCCAGTGCTCATCCCAACAAGTGCCGTCCTCAATGCTCATCACCCACTTTCCCCTTTCCCCCACCCCGCATCAACCCTCAGTTTGTTCTCTGTATTTGCCTCCCTCCCTCTCTGTAACTTTTTATTCCCCCTTCCATTCCCCCATGGTTTTCTGTTACGTTTCTCAAGATCCACATATAAATGAAAACATATGATACATCTGTCTTTCTCTCAGTGATTTATTTCACTTAGCACAAGTGAACCCTCCAGTCCCATCCACGTTGCTGCAAATGGCAGGATTTCATTCTTTCTCATTGCCAAGTAGTATTCCATTGTATATATAAACCACTTCTTCTTTACCCATTCACTGCTAGGAATTTACCCAAGGGATATAGGAGTGATGATGCATAGGGGCACATGTACCCTAATGTTTACAGCAGCACTCTCAACAATAGTAAAATTATCGAAAGAGCCTACATATCCATCAAGAATACACTTATCTTGATGAGTTCTGAGTAATACATGAAATTGTTGAATCACTGTATTATACAACTGAAACTAATACTACACTGTCTGTTGACTACACTGGAATTAAAACAAAAATGAATGAATGAATGAAAATGAAATTGCAACAACATAGATGGCCCTTGAAAGTATTATTCTAAGTGAAATAAGTCAGATAAATACCATATGATCTCACTTACATGGGAAATCTACAAAGAAGACAAAACTAATTGATAGGGAGAACAGAGTGGTGGTTGCCACTCTGTTGGGGGATTTAGGGGTGAGCAAAATGGCTGAAGGGGATCAGAAGGTACAGACTCCCAGTTGTGAAATTAATGGGTTATGGAGATGCAGGGTGCAGCATAGTGACTATAGCCAACTGTACTGTAGTGCATATTTGAAGGTTGCTGGGAGATGTATCCTGAAAATTGTCATCACAAGAAAAAATTTTTTGTAACTATTTATGGTAACAGACTACATCGCTTGTGATGAACATTTTTTAGGGTGTACAAGTGCCAAATAATTACATTGTACATCTGAAACTACTATAATGCTGTATGTCCATTATAGTTCAGTTAAAAAAAAGAAGAAAAACTAAACTCAGTAAAACATGGCACAGTACTGGCCCCATAGGAGCTTTTAATCATAAATCTACCACTGGCTTATTCTGTGTCCCTGGGCAAACCATACAACTATGCTGGGCTTTAGGCCCCTCGTTTTTCCTGATGCCACTACCTTAACCACTTCAATTTCTAAAATTCAATGAATATTAGAGATCAATAACTATTCCACTAAAAATCATAAAATCACATGTCAGATGAAAAACACTACCTATCTATGCCTTAAAGGTGGCAGGTCACACTGGAAAGTATTAGTTATTTCCTCAAATATGAATTTTTTTTAGAAAACCAAAAAAAAAATCATCTACCTGTTTTAAAATCTGATTTTTATAGCCCTAAGAAAGCCAATAATATCTTAAAAAATCAAAATATACCAACACTAGCAAGGCCAGACTATAGGATATTAAGTTGATGTGTATTTCTATCTCCCTGGAAAGTGGAGATTACAAATTTCATTCTTCTACTGCAGCTCCACACTCCATTCTAGTACCAGATCCAGAGCTTGGTACATAGTTGCTTCTAAATAAACACTGTTAAAAGAAAGAATTACTCCTTAGAGAAAATATTCAAAAAAGTCATAGCTTTAAGGCAAAATTTCAGTCTTAGAATGAGCAGAAATATTTTTTAAAGCTATTAGGGGTCAGGGGAATATATATATATAGCTGTCAGCTTTATATCCTGCCGAGTAAGAGCATGTGGGAAAACAAATAAACAAATAAACCCTTCCCATCATCTCATCAGAAAATGGAAATTTTAGACCAATCTCTAAATAAAAGACCAATCTCTAAATAAAAGCATCCAGCTTTATGGAAAAACTCACTGCATTGTTCTTGGTTTTTTTTTTCTTTCTTTTTTTTTTCTATGAAGCAGTAAAAACTACAGCACACCTGAGAGTCACTGCAGTAGACACAGCCTGCTCTAGTTTTCCATGAGAGAGCAAAAAACTAGTAGTATGAAGAGAATTAAACGAAAGAATGAGCAACAAGGAGAAGAATCATGAGAGTATAGCAGAAGAAAGAGCAGGAGCCAATGGGACAAAACTCTAGTGGAGTGTGGCAGATGGGGAAGGCCAGTAGACAAATAACAAACACAGGTCGATCAGCTATGGTAGGGGTTACCACAACTCCTCTGCTCAGCTCAACACCTCTGTAGTTTTTTTAATTCTCAGATGAGGAAGAATATAGGCAATTGTTGGCATAGCTTCTGCCTTTTATGCCAGCATCTAAGGATTCTCCTGAGAGTGAGGACCTTAGATCTGATTCTCCCAGAAACAAAAAGCCAGGATGGATAGTTGCCTCTGAATGGCAGGACAGATTAAACCAGCCTGGAAACTGTTCTGAGTTTCTTTGCTGTGTCGTTCATGCAACTGCAACTAAGAACATGTTGGCTACAGGATGTCCTCATTGACAACTGACAAGAAATTGTCTGAAATTAAATGATAATAGGACACTGTGCCAGCTGAGGAAGAAACCTTGGTAAGGAAGCAAGGTCACTTTATCTCAACTCAGAAAACCATACCAAAAAATTTCCAAATGACATCCTTAAGTAGTCCAGCACACAGGAAAATTACATTGGATACCATGTTTCAGAGACGAGTATTATGCAGTCCAGCATCCATTTATACACCTTCTGATGACAGCACTCCAAGATCTAAAGTGGGAAATATAGTCTACATCTAGCCAATCAGTTAATTCCATACCTCAAGGTCATAGTGACTGGTTCAGCCAGAAGCTCCATGCCCCAACCTACTTAAATGAAACTGAAGTTAGGACTTTCTACCCTTTTACTCTGTGAATGGCCCAAGATTCATGTACCCTCATTATTCAAATACTAATCTGGGTGCTGCTATGAGGGATTTTGCAGATTTAATTAAATCTTAACTCAGTTGACCAAAGATATAGAGATTATCACCCAATCAGGTGAGCCCTTTAAGGCAGGTAGTTTCTTCCAGCTGGCAGCAAAAGACAACATCAGAGAAATTTGAAGCACAGAAGGATTTGGTGTGCTGTTGATGTTGGTGGCTCAGTGATGAAGGCAGTCATGTGAGAAGGAATGCAGGTAACCTCTAAAATCTGAAAGCTGCCCTCAGCTGATGATTAGCATGGAAACAGGGACCATAATCCTACAACCCTGAAAAAGTAAATTGAAGCAACAACCTGAATGAACTTGGACATGGAAACTTCTTCAGAATCTCCAGATAAGAACCTATTGTAGCCAATGCTTCATTTCAGTTTTATGAGAACTTGAGCAGAGAATCCAAGTGAATCCACCCAGATTTATGACCTACATAACTATGAGCTAATAAATAGGCCTTCAAAACCAGTAAGCTTTTGTTAATTTGATACACAGTAATAAAAAACTAATATACACTGGAATTGCTAGCTGTAAGAATAATGTCCCTAGAGAGAGGTCAATCTAAAAATAAAGCCAGTATAGGAAAGCAGAGATAAGAGATGGAAAGAGATGCCATCTACATGACAAGTTTTTAATCCCTGGATCTAGCCATGCATGGAGCCTATCCTGATCCTAAAAGTTCCCACTGTGTAAGTCAATAAAATTCTGTTAATATTAAAGCCATGTTGAATTGACTTTAAGCCACAAGGGAAAAAAAATCCCAGATACTTGAAAAAAATATAAAAAAGAGGAAAATATTCAATTAATTCTGAACTATGGCCAACCCCTATAGTCTAGATTTGCATTTTAATAGAAAAATACAGCTGATTATTATTCCTTCAGAAATAATACCATTCAGCTAACTGAAGAGTATCAAAGGCCTAAAGCAGCCTCTTATTATATTATTTTCTCAAAATTAAAACAATTTTGAGGGAGAAACATTTCAAATGAAACAGTAAGTACCACCTTGAGGTCTGATACAACTTGAGGCCAAAATATCTATATACTAACCTTTGGATGGTAATAAAAAGACAATTAAATTATTTGCATGGAGACACACGTATAGACACATGCATATAGGCTCAGAAAGGAGCACTACAAATGTGAAAATTGGTCTACTTTTAATAAAATTAAAGTATTAAAGGATTCTTCATAGACTGTAAACAGGCAGGTATCTTTAATGTTGAGGCTAATGTCGAGTTATTTTGACTAGCATAACTCAACAAACAAAGAGTAACAACAGTACTGATGTAAAAGAGTTGTGAATTTTTCATACTGGTTTCTGGTAGATAAATGATCTCTTTCACGGCAAGCTATGTAAAATAGATGTCCACTTTGTGAAATAAGAACTTATTATTGATGTTAGGTCATTATGGAACATTTGCTGCATGTGAACAATTTATTACACTTGTTTCTTATAACACAGCCCCTTCTTGAAAATTCCAATGGCACTCCTAAAGATATTGTTTCTTTATGGTAGAAATTCAGTCAGGCCGTAGCACAAGACAAGACTGAATCCAATTGCACTTTGGGCATTTTTTTCTTCCTCTAGTTTTTTGCCAGTCACTGAGAGTGATGATACCACAAACAAATCTATAAATGTCCCAGCTATTTTTGATAAGGTCAAAACTAAACTTCAAAGCAGCCATAGGTATAGAACACATCTCTAGGATGCCCTGTACAGTCAATTAACACCTAAAATATTCCAACTCTATTCTGTAAACTCAGTGGACTCCTGATGGAATCTTCAGAATAGTACTGCACTTCAGAATATTTATTGCATTAAAAAGATTCTATTACACTCTTTTTGTAAGGACTCATAAAAGGAGTCCAATATGGTATCAAAGAACTTGTGATTGTTGGTTTCTTTCAGATATACTAGGTTTTACTGGTTACCAGGTAAAATGGCATAGCCAGTGTGACTATTCTTTCAATTAGAAAAGTTGACATAATGTGACTAGAATTTTCTCTACTTTCAGAGGGCATTTCCTTTTCCTACTCTCCACAGAGTTAGAAAGAGCTAAATAGGGTACAAAGGATATATTAACACTACCATTTTGACATTTACTATTAGTTATCGATTTCTTTTCTCCTATAAATACATCCCATGATCTAGATATACATGCTTCATTGATTTTCATTTGGGTTAGTTTCTTCCTTTCCATAAGAGGCCCCTTTTATATTCAGTTACTTCAATGTCAGAATGATAGCCATGCTAATATCTGTCCCCATAATTCCTCAGCCCCTTCAAGCATAATGTCAACTCCATTTAGCCATGGCTGGCATCTCAGCATGTTGCCTTAAACTTCCAGGATCTCAAACTGTCTAAGAACATTCTCCATATCTTCCATCTTTTCTACCTTACCCTATACGTAAACTTATTCTAGTCTTTTAATTATATTAAGGTTATAGGTTCTTCTGTGCTTTAACAGTCAGTCATTTCACTTGGACTCCTTACTTGGTAGGAATTATATGTCTCCAAAGTTTGATTCTGGGGACACAAAAAAGGCTAGAAATATTTCCTTCAATTACCCTTTAAGACTTACTTACCTTGAAATTCTCAGAATAAAGTTGTAGGGCTTATTGTAGGCAAAAGACTAAGGTGGCATGTATTTGTTTTCTAATTCCAATGTTGAATAGCTGCTTCTTTGTGCTTAACATATATCTTTTTGGTAAACATTAACCAATGGCAAGATTTTTTTCTTCAGATTTATAAACTGGTTCCTTAGGCCTAGAGAGGTTAACTCTACATTGGCCCATGACAGTGTAAGATAGTTTTATAGCCAACAAGCCTCAGAGGGAAAGGAAATAAGGAATCCACGTAAGAGCAATTAAAGTCAATTTTTTCTTCCAGTGCCCATTGGCTTGTAGCTGACCTTACCTCTAGGACCTTGGAATTCCAGGCAAAAAGTGAAATAGAAACAAACTCTTATTCACTCAGCAGAAACTTGCTTTATCCACAAGTTAAGTGCAGAATACCTTCAAAGTATTTATCAGATAAGAAAATAAAACACTTTTTCCTGAGCACAGAAGTCATGGACATTTTTTGAAGTGACCACTTCCTTCTGTAAGATGATAACAGAAGAACTGGGTTAGGCAAGTATAATGGCAGAAAGTCCAAATTGACTAGAATTTCAGTATGTTCCTTAGGCTGTACTATTTCAGCTAAATTGACCTCAATTCTTCACCTTTGATCATGTAGCATCTCTTATTCTTGTACAAAATTTATAAATAATTAAATTAAGTGATTATGGCATTTTTATAACACTTTTTATTGTTTTCTCCCCAGAGGACTTCCAGGGACGATTGGAGAGTAGAAGGACCCTAAGTTCACCTCACCCTACAGATACTAGACACTTACATTATCAGTGTAAATAGCCCAGGAAATGATCCCAAAACTGGCAAACAAACTTCACAACTAAATGTAGTAAAAAGGTCACATGGAAGGGGGTAAGAAGGGCACAAATACAGTGGGGTGTTAAACAAGCTGTGGCTGCCTATAGAAGGGAGCCACAGATATGGAGGGAGAAGAGAAACAGATGCTCACACCAGGGAGCCTGCATGGGGAAAACAAATACCTATAACATTTAACTTTGAAAACCAGAGGGGCCAAATTTTGTGAGTTCTTACAACTAGCAGAGCTTAAAGCCTGGAACTTTAAAAATCAGCAGGCTCAGCTTTGAGAGAGCCAAGAGGGCAACAGAAAACTGAGTCCTACCCTTAAAGAGGTGGCACAACAAATAACCCATGGAAATATATAGGATAGAAGCAGCAGTTTGAAAAATGCCCAGGGCATACGGGAGGGAGAGATATTTACTAACTGCAGGTTCCAGAGTACAGAATTTGCTAGAAGACTCCTCTAGGAACAAAGAAGCTAGCAGGTGCCGTTTCCCTCCCCTGGTCCCAGGATAAACACATGGCCATCTGTGGGAACCAGGGCAGTGCTGCCAACATTTGCTACCTAACTTGCTTACACTATGCCCTTCCCCCTCCAGCCTGGCCTGCCTCAGTCCTGGGACTGTAAGTCCTCTTTCCTAGAAGACTGGTGCAAACCTTACCAACAACATGTCTTCAGACAGCATGCTTTGCAAGGCTTTGACTGAGCTGTAGTGTTGGCAGGTCACCTCCTATAAGGATACACACACTTTGTTAAAACTGAGTGCCCTGTCCATGTGCACTTTGTGGATCAGGCTCTAGCTGGCACTGGTCCTGGCAGCAATGGCATGTCCCCTGTGGAAGAGGGCCATCATGTAAAATTTATGGGCACTGCACCGACCCAACCCTTGCACATTTTGCAGTGGCCCCAGCTGGCCCAGTCTCAACAATGGCTGCATCGCTTCTGGAAAAGGGCAAGTACTCTCTTGTTAAAAAATGCACACCCCACCCACTGTTTTCAAGAGCAGGAGACAGATAACTTTCCTAACACAGAGAAAAAGCCACAGGAAGTTAGACAAAATAAGGAGACAGAGGAATATGTCCCAAATGAAAGAACAGGACCAAACCACAGTAAGAGACTGAAGCTAAATGGAGGTAAGTAATATGCCTGCTAGAGAATTTAAAGTAATGGTCATAAAGATACTCACTGGACTTATGAAGAGTGGAGTACCTCAGTGAGATCCTTAACAAAGAGATAGAAAATAAAAAAGAACTGATCAGAGATGAACTCAATAAACTAAAAATACAATAGGTGGAATAAATAGCAGGCTAGAAGAAGCAGAAGAATGAATTAGTGATCTGGAGGACAGAGAAATGGAAAGTAATCAAGCTGAGCAGATGAGAGAAAAAGAATTATGCAAAATGAGAATAGATTTAGGGAACTCAGCAATTCCATCAAGTGCAATAACATTCACATCATGGGGATCTCAGAAGAAAAAGAGAGAGAAAAGGGAGTGGAAAATTTGTTTGAAGAAATAATAGCTGAAAATCTCCCTAATCTGGAGAAAGAAACCGATATCCAGATCCAGATATGCACAGAGAGCCCCCAACAAAATCAACCCAAGGAGGTCCACATCAAGACACATAGTAATTAAGATGGTAAAGAGTAGTGATAAACAGAGAATTTTAAAAGTAGCAAGACAAAAGAAGACAGTTACATACAAGGGAAACCCCAAAAGGCTATCAGCAGATTTTTCAGAAAAAACTTCACGGTCCAGAAGAGAGTGGCATGGTATATTCAAAGTGCTGAATGGTAAAAATCTTCAGTCAAGAATATTCTATCCAGCAAGGCTATCATTCTGAATAGAAGGAGAGATAAAGAGTTTCTCAGAAAAACAAAAGCTAAAGGAGTTTATGATCACTAAACCAGCCCTACAAGAAATGTGAAAGGGGGACTCTGTGTATGGAAAGAGCATAAGTAAGTGTAAGAAAAGTAGGAGGTAGAAAAGCAATAAAAATAAGTATATCCATAAATGTTAGTCAAGGGACTCACAAAATAAAAGGATGTAAAGTATGACACCATATACCTAAAACATGGGAGGAGAGAAGTAAAGAATGGGTTCAAACTTAAGTGACCATCAACTTAATATAGACTGCTATATGCAGATGTCACATACAAACCTAACGGTAACCACAAATCAAATATAGTAATAGATATGCAAAAAACAAGGGAAAGGAATCCAAGCATATCACTGAAGAAAGCCAATTTATGGTGAAAGAAGAATGAAAGGAAAGAAAGGAACAGAGAAGATCTAATATATGCTCCCCAAACTAGGCCTTCAAGCATTGGGAAAATGAATAAAAATGGGGGTTGGAGGGGGAGAGAATCAATAAATGTTAAAACTGAAAGGGCTCTTAAGTTAACCCAATCCAAAACTTATTGCCAGAGTGCCTGGGTGGCTCAGTCGATTAAGTGTCTGACTTTGGCTCAGGTCATGATCTCACAGTTCATGAGTTTGAGCCCCACGTCAGGCTCTGTGCTGACAGCTCAGAGCCTGGAGCCTGCTTTGGATTCTGTGTCTCCCTCTCTCTCTACCCCTCCCCTACTCACTCACACTCTACCTCTCTCTCCTTCAATAAATAAGTAAACATTTTTAAAAAATTAAAAAAAAACTACTTCCGGCCTCAATTTTCCAAATGAAAAACTAAAATAAGTTGATGTGATGCTTTATTATCTGTGGTCTATAATAGAAAAAGTCGTTTGAAGACACAATATGGCATGCTTTCTCAGGGAAGGGGAGATCCATTAGTTTTCTTTATGCATCTGCTATTTTTCTAATTGGAACTGAAGCCAGCCAGGAAGAGGATTTAGTAATATGTAGAGAAGGAAAATAATATTTGTTCTCATTTTATCCTTCAATTTTTTGATCTACTGAGTGCTTGTCAATTATATGGACATGGAGGAATAATTAAAACCAAGGATTAAGATGGATGAGACATGGGTAGTGGATAGATCTCAAGTCTAGAATACTTTCCAAGCAGGATCCAGAAGACTCCAAAAAATAAAACCTCTTGATGTCTTACACATGAAGAATCTGACAGTCCAGGTCAATGGCAACAGGGAGACTTACTCAGTTTTTCAGCTATAAACTCCTATCACATAGTCTCAGAGACACTAAAACTCATAGGATGAAGATACAAGTCTTATCAAGAGACCCAAGGTCAAAGACTGGTAGCTTGAGACTCACTTAACAAAAATGAGACTAGCTACAATCAAATCTATATTCATGCCAACTGGAAATAATAAGTGAGTGAGTTTTCCAGTTCACTGGGAAAGTAGGGGAATACACCCAGAGACAGATGCTTATATGTAGATTTATCACACATGTATCACTGAGTAAAGGACACCTTGGGTCAAGTACCAGTTCTGGAACCAAAATATAGCTGAGCCCCATCTATCTGTGACAGAGAAAGTATAATTAAAAAGTTCAAAAAGTAGAAGTAAATTGCCAGATGAAATTTGGGGAAAATATAAATAAAGCACATACGTAGCATCTTAAAATTTTTATCATATATATATATATATATATATATATATATATATATATATATAATAACCAGTTAAATGTATTTCCACTCTATAGGATGTCTCCTTCAATATATATTATATATAAAACTTTAGGGTCTATGGAAATGTCTGGAAAATATTTGTGGACCATCTTCTCATGAAACTCAAGAAACTCTTTTGACTTTAGATTTGCAATTGGGATGAAGAAGGAAAACAGATACGGAACTGGTGGGTTCTTTTTACAAAACTAGATAGCTGTATGTGTGTGGTACAGAAGGGGGCAGTGGTAAATAAATACAAGAAAGAAATAGAGCAATGAAGAGAGCTCACATAACAAAAATTCCACCTTGTATTTCTTTTACAGATGGAAGGAATACTTGTATAAAAAGTCACTTGTTCAGAGACCAAACCACAACTCATTAAAACAAATTATTCTCAGTAACAACTTATCATAATAGTCAAAAACTAGAGGAAAAAAAACATACAATGGGTTACAGCAAGGAGAATGAAAACTTAAACTACATACCTAAATATGTATGAATCTCAGAAGCACAATACTGAGTAAATGAAACCAGACACAAAAAAGTACATACATTTATTGTGCATTTGTGCATTTGTGAAAAGTGCATTTGTGAAAAGCTCAATAATAGACAAAACAAATTTATTTCAGTCTGAAGAATAGTTATCCTAATTGGAAAGTAGTGACTGGAAGGAATTACTAAGGGGTGTCTGGGATGCTAATAATAGTGTTTCTTAATCTAGGTGCTAGTTACACACTTTATGAGAATTTATCCAGCTGTACATTTGGGATATACACACTATTCTATACATATTTTCCATTTCAATTAAAAATACTAGAGGTGCCTGGGTGGCTCAGTCAGTTAAGCGTCTGACTTCGGCTCAGGTCATGACGTCATGGCTTGTGGGTTTGAGCCTTGCGTTGGGCTCTGTGCTGACAGCTCAGAGCCTGGAGCCTGCTTCAGATTCTGTGTCTCCCTCTCAATCTTCCCCTCCCCCACTTGTGCTCTCTCACTCTCTCTCAAAAATAAACATTAAAAAATTTTTAAAAAATACTAAAGCAGCATTTCCCACCTGTGTTCCACAGGACTCTGTTGCCTAAAGAAATGTTATGTTATGGACTTCTTCCATAAAATAATTTGGTTTTCCATACATTTGGGAAATGCTGGGGAAAACCCAGTTAAATATATTTCCACTCTGTAGGATGTCTCCTTCAATGATATTAACTCTCCCTGCATGGGCTTGGATCCACTCATACTGTCTCTATTCAAGTTTTTCTAAGGTTTCCTCTGGCCCCCAAATTTCAGTCACAACAGAAACTGCATGAAAGGATGTGGATCTGTACATACCCCACATAGTTTGCCCCCTGACTGGAACAAAACCACTTTGAACACACACTGAATCTTATCAACCAGGGCAGATCAGCAGCACCACCTTATCATGGAAGAGCACACATTTAAAATAGGGTGTTGCCTCCTCTTTTGAAATCATGACTCCATTCAATGCTCTTGCACCCGTCTAATCCCAGAGCAGTGAATTAGCACATTTCATGAAATTTGCCAATACAATACAGCAAACAAATACAGGAAAACAAATTTCAAATAGAGCTTTTTGCAGCTGTGATTTTGGAATGCCCAAGTAATCTCAGCATTCTCATGGATTTCCAGCTCATAAATCTGAGTTTCTCGCAAATACTTGAAACCTATCACAAGTTGACTCTTACAATCACTTCATTTTTCTACTCACTTATGTCAAAACACATCAATGCTTCTTTACAGCTAGCATTTTACTTGTTCACAATGCATTCATTGATTCAGGCTCTTGCCTCTTTTTTCTTAAACTCTTTGTCACTCTTGTTACCATGAGTGAGATTGTGGAATGTGAAGGCTGTCTCTATGCACAAATAAATAACAAGCAGTGTTCTATGTTGTTAACTTTAGGTCATTTTCCACAACTTTAGTTATTTATCTAACTTAATTTAATCAATCATCTAGTTTACCTTTGTCTATTCATTTCTGCCAAATTCTAAAGTAAAAAAAAAGAAAAAGAAAATCCCCTAAATTTAGCTAATTACTTTTTTATTGGAGGGGGAGAAAAGATCAATCTTCAAATGACTTATAAACAGTATGCCTCAAGTCCATCATCTCTTCCTGGCATCTGAGCATCCAGTCTTTTCATTCCTTTTGCTGTAGTCCTAATCAGATATACCACCCACTGCTCCTTAATTATAAAATGAGGGCAGGGAAACGAGACGGTATTTCAAACCAAGGCCTTAAGCCAAGGCATTCAGAATAACGGATCCTAATTATGTTATATTGATTTCCAGCAGGAGGATTAAATTATCTATTTCAAAGAAAATTTAGAACAAACATTAACATAGTGATGTCTGGTTTGGTGAGAAACCATTTGGAGTGGAAAACAGGACTTCAATGTTTCAAAGCATACTAAGAAGACCATACTGCAAACACCAAACTATATTATACTCCATGGATAAATAGTAAGCATGATTATATTTGCCATTAGAAATAGAGGGAGAATAAAATTAAGAGAAAATTCTACAAATGGAACTGCCATAGCCATGATTATACAATCCTAATGCAAAGTTGAAAAGAGTGTAATAAAATGACCACTGGAGCTTGGGTGGCTCAGTCGGTTGGACATCTGACTTCAACTCAGGTCATGATCTCCCAGTCAGTGAGTTCGAGCCCCACATTGGGCAATGTGCTGATGGCTCAGAGCCTGGAGCCTGCTTCACATTCTGTCTCTCTCTCCCTCTCTCTCTCTCTCTTTGCTCCTCCCCCGCTTACGCTCCATCTCTCTGTGTCTCTCAAAAATGAATAAACGTTAAAAAAAATTTTTAATGACTACTGGACTTGGTTTATGTCCAAGATACAGTGAGCAATCTTGCAGATAATATTTTAAATATATTTGCTCCAGAATGAGGAAAAACATTATCCAAAGAGCTACAGGAAAAACAAATTCACTTAAGAGTAAAAACACTTAAAGTTTTAATCAGAAAGAATTCCTTATACTAGGAAAAAGAATAATACATTTCGTGATTAGCTAATTCATGTTCATACAACTAATAATGATGACACCTACCTCATTTAACTCTTGCCGAGTCTCAAAAGTGTCCTTTGACCAAATGGTAGCCCTCTGGTCGAGTCTATAAAATACAAAGAAAACGTATTTCCATTGAAAAGAAACTTTTCAACAATGTACAATTTGAAGCTGGCAGCTACAGATCTGGCTGTGCCCTTGTTCAAAACCCTCAGTGGTGTCCCACTGACCATGGAATAAAATCCAAACTCCTTATAATAGTGTACAACACATTATTATTATTATATATTATATCAGTGCTTAAATTCTGCCAGCCTGCCTGATCCCACTTCCCAACACTCATATCCTGTTCCTTACACTCCAGGCTCTTTTGGCCTTCCCTTGGTTTCTTGAACACATAGTGCTGGTTCCCATTCAAACCTTCACACTTGTCCCAATCTGTTCTCCCCAAGATCTTCATAAACAGACTCTTCTCAGCATGTAAACATCAGTTCAGTTGTGATGTCACCTCCCAGTAAGACTTCCTGATGTCCCTGACTAGAAGTAATCACTATCACACTGTCCTTAATTTTCTGCTTAACACTTATCACTATCTG
The DNA here is from genome assembly GCF_028749965.1 of Puma concolor. NCBI lineage: Eukaryota > Metazoa > Chordata > Mammalia > Carnivora > Felidae > Puma > Puma concolor. The sequence continues at coordinate 21,887,224 of NC_141677.1, forward strand.
AAAGTAACCTGTTTGTTTGCATTTCCACATTAAAAGGTAAGCTCCAAGAAGTTAGTGATTTTGTCCATTCTCTACACTGCTGAATCTTGAGTACCTAATACAAATTCAATATTTTTCATTCATTCAAAAAAAAGTCTTATGTGATCAGATAGATCTGATACAGTCACTACAGAAAGATACCATTTGTTCACTGAAGACAGCATTTGAAAATTTCATGCTGTCTTTTTACTAACACAAAAAACATAGCAATTTTTGGGTAACATTGTGAAGCTAGGTTTTGCCACTACATAGTTTCTAATAAAATAAGGCATATCTACTCTGAATCATTTTTTTTAGTTTAAATACAAAAAAGCAAAACTTCACTACTGACCGATGCTAAATTCCAAATCATGATTTGTCAATGTTATAATCCAATAGTATTTGTTACATAACATTCAAGTTTTTCTACAACAATTTGCATGATATTATATAATAAGCATATTAAATTATAGTTAATATCCTTATAAAAAGTCCTGCTCTCTTAATAAAATATTTAGTCACCATTAAGTCATTTATAAAAAGCTTTATTTGGTGACATAATTATTTATAGTTATTATTCTACTTCAATTTGAGTCCTGAAGAAAGCATACATGACCTTTGAATGGTCAATAAGATTAATGATTTCTTTAAGTCATGATGCACATTTAAAAATGCCACAAGCATAATTTCTTCAAAATATTAAGATTACAAAATTTATTCAGTCCAAAGGCATTGCTAACTGTGCAAACAATTTACTTAAAATAAGAAAAGTAAGGATATGAAAAAACAAAATCATATAAGATGCACTGATGTCTACTACACCACAAATGAGCATGTATCTCCTGAGTGTGAAAGAAGGTTAATGGTCCAACAATGAGCTCAGGGAAAGTCCACTCAGTGAGAAAACAAAGTGAGGAAGAACACTGCTGGCACACCCATCCTATCCTCATCAATTTCCTGATCTGCAAACACAGTAATTTTAGGGATTCAGAAAATACTCAATTGCTCTATTCCAAATGGGGGAAACCCTCTTGAGGATAGAAATTAACCTGTCCGATCCAGTAACATCTAAAATTTTTAGTGGTTCATAATTTCTTTGTAATTCTTTGTGGTTCTCAAATTGCATTTCTATAGAGTTGTAGTAGCACCAGAAAAATGGAAGAGTGATATCCTTTAATGAAAAAAAATATTTACTACTTTATATTTTAAACATAAATTTGTCTAGGAATTTAAAATAAATACAAAGATAGCATATATTAATGGAAAAAGCAGAAATAGACTTTGTTAAAAATATGTATTACTAAGATACAGAGTACAGACTACTTGTACTACACTCACATGATCTTCCAGGAAAACTACTTAAAATCTCCAAATAAACCGAAGATCAATTTTGAAAACTGTGGCCTAAGCATCAAGGGTCCTTTAATTCAATAGCCATCTGAATGTTTCCTATATGCCTGGTATAGTATTGGGGAGGTAAGTGTTAATAAGACTCTAGGCCTTTAGGAGGCTTATGATTTAGTGGAATCTGAAGCAGAGGATAAAGCTAACACCAAGTCTTGAAGCTAATTTCAGTAAGTCAGGGATCAGGCCATAGAGGCTGATATTAGAATGGTAGAAAGGAACTGGGGAGGTAGAAACTAGAGAGATATTTTCAAGGATAAAAACAATCAAGAAGTCTTGGGTATGTATTTAAAGTACGGAATAAAAGAGGATAATCAAAATTATTCCCAAGTTTTGAGACATGTGACTAGAAAGATGACAGGTGGTTTTTATAATGGAGGTAAAGAAATATTTAATTTTGGTGGGAAGATTAAGCAGTTGGCAGAAAGGGGGCAATTCATGAGTTTAGATTTAGATATTTTCAGTCTGAAATAGAGAAGTAATCCCTCAGTAGGGCTCAACCTAGAATTGGAACTCTACAGTGTGTTCAGCAGAGGTGTGGTGGTGATGGTAACAGTGATGTGTTGTCACAAGTTCTGCCTTGATATTTTCCCTGTTGTGTGGCCAGAGTCTAGCATCAGTGTGGCCAGAGCCTAGCATTATGCCCAGCATGGCATACACTCAGTACCTGTCCTTCAGATGGGTGGGTAAAGGAAGAAACAGAAGGAAGCTGATCTAAGAATGAGTTCTTCATCCACCACTTACTAGGTGTGTGTACCCATGGGTAAGATATCAATCTCTCTAAGCCTCAGTTTCCTCAACTGTAAAGTGAGGATAATGACAGCTACCTCATAGGATAATTCATGATACTACTGCTAGGCGTATTAAAAATAACACATGGATTCTAGAATCATATATGAAAAATACCATAATCGAATTATAAATGATGATAATTAATGGTATATTTTATTAACAATGATCAAAGTCTTGTGAATAAGCAAACTGAAAGGGACAAAACCTGGGACTTCCTTACTCAGGTCCACTGGGTAGGTCTCTGAAACTGGTCAGTTGGTAGACAAATGAAAGAAAGTATAGCTCCATCACTAGGAGTAAAGAAGCTTAGAATATCATTCTAAATATTAAAGAGAAAGAAGCTATAAGAAAAAAAAAGGTGTCAAGGACCATCTAACAAATTGCCAGCCATTACTATGCCAGGCTGGGAATGCCAGGTACTTTACTTACATTATTTCATTTAATCTTCATAGTGATTATATGAGATTAGCATTACTATATCACTTGGCTTAACAGGAAACAGGGAAGTTAAGCAACTTTATATATTCATTAAACTACTATTTATGAACCTCCATCTATGTGCCAGGTACGACTGCAGATTTTTGGAATAAAACAGTAAAGCAAAGTCTTTGCCCTCATGGAACTTGTAATTTTCATACAAGGAGAAAGAACCTACAGATATAAACCAGTGAGCTATGGTGCACCAGATGCTAAGTATTATGGAGAAAAAGAAAGCAAGGCAAGGAGAACAGGGCATGCATATGGAATGCCTAAGCTCACACTGCTAGAAAATCTCAGTCATCTGGAGATAATGAGAATGAAAGCAGAGAAACAAAAGGCCAGTGGAATTGAACAAGATAAACTTCATGGCAGAAGAGGAAACAGAAATGAAAGTTTCTCACTAGAGAAATTTAGCAATGAAAAGAAAACTGGAACAGTAGCTAGGTGTTTCAAGTTCCCCCTTTTTTTTAAAGGTATTTGAAGATATTGCTGGGACCATTTGTAAATCTTCCTGGAAGCTAACCTAAATACAAACACTGGGTCACACTGAAACATTCCCTCCAATTCTCTTGCTTCTCTTCAACCAAAATAATAACAGGAAAGGAATCAAGCAAATCTCTACCCAATGCATGTTTCTGGAGAGGTCAGTGATGAGAAGGCCAGTCAGAGCACTCTGCCCTGCTCTGTGGTCGAAGCAACAGGAAATGCAGATTGGACTCCTCAAAGCATGATTATGGCCCTTAGCACTGATGGGAGTGTCCTGCTTCTGAGCATTACTACCACTACCATCACTGTCATTGTCACCACCACCATGATTACTGTCACCATCACCACCATTGTGACAACAGTGTGTCACACCAATGTGTCATTGTCACCACCACCACCATCACCACAATCACTACTGTACTGCCACCACCATTGGCATCATTGCCATAGTCCCTGTCATCACTGCCACATCCATCATCACCACCACCAAGGTCACCACCACTGCTGCCACCATCATTGTAACCACCACTGCTGCCATCATCACCACCACCACCATCGCCCATGACCACTATTGTATCTGCCACCACCACCACCATCACTGCCACTGCCACTGTCATTACCACCTCCATCACCAGTGTCATCACCACCATTGTTGTCACTGCCACTACAACCATCACCACTATTGTCATCACCATGACCACCAACACTGCCACTATCATCATTGCCACCATTATATATTTTGAATTAAAAGCACTTCTAACAGAGAAATATAAAACCTAATTATGTGCTGATATTAGAAGTGCCTCTTCCTGGATGGAACTGCATCCAGTTTTGGTCACTGCAAAATTATGGATAACCTACTGAAGTGCAAATTTTTAAAATTTTGGTGTTTCCACATTGCTGGGAAATTAAAGCATGTGCTGAGTCAATCTATATGGTCATCCTGCAGTGGTTTTCCCTCAGAATGTGCACTGGAATTCAAAATAGCAAAATAAACAAAGCATTAAGATATTTTTCTTGGCCTAAGGGTAGTGTCAAGCCCCAGATGTGATAATTTGTGAAGAAGCAATATCTTAGCATAGATTTTTATATCAACCTTTCAATGATCTATAATTAAATTAGCAGATGAAGGTGTTCCCTATCTCAGTGAAAATCTTCTCCCTCTATCCAATGTCTTCCTCATGGAAGACATCTGAGAGTTATTCTGACACTTTCCTCTCCTTCAAGCCCCATAGCCACTGTATTATGAAGTCCTTCAATTTCTTATCGCAAATAACTTCTGCATCTGTCCTCTTCCCCTCCACCTCCATCACTACTACCTCAGGTCAAACGACTATAATCTGTCTTTTGGACTACCACCATGGTCTCCCTATTTCCCCTCTACTCCCCAAACCATTTTCTACACAACCACCTTATCATTTCCCTTCTCCACATGACACTTAAAATAAAGACCAAAATTCTTAAAGTATCCTAGGACATTGTGAAGGATTTATCACCTGTTAGCCTCTTCAACTTCAATTCACACCATTCTCACTCTCTGCTACTACTACACTGACACTTTTCCAGTTCTTTGGATGCACCATGTTCCTTTTCACCTCAGGCCTTCGTATGTGCTGTTCCTGTGCCCATAATGCTGTTCCCTCTCCATTCTCTTTCCTAATTAACACATTCATCCTATAGACACAAGGTAGCTCATAATCAGGTCTCCTTTTTATATGTTCTTCCTGTATTCTGATCTACATCTGCTCCATAGCATAGTCCCTAATTGTGTATTTCTATAATTATCTGATTGCCTCTTTCATGATGGAGCACTCTATAGAGCAGGGACCTTGTGAGTCTTGCTTGTTATTTTTATCTCTAGGGCTAATCCTGACATTTGGCACATAGTAGGCACTCGATGTTTGTTAATAAAGTATTCATCCTAGGGTTATGGACAGCTGCCAATTCTGGTATATTCCCAAGTATGTACAATAATTATGATAAAATGCATGCTTTTTCCCCACCTGTAATTTTCTAGCAGGACTGGCAGGATAGGATGACTCTCATTCCTCCAAACAGTTACATTTCTTCCCTGGGGAGACCTGCTGAAGATTAGCAAGTGGTGTTCTAATCCACATTTAGAAAACCCGGGCAGAAAGAGTAAAAGGAGAGCAGCCAGTACACTTTTCAGAATGCTTCATATAGAATCAGAACCTTAAGTCTGAACCAAGCTGAACTTTGGATCACTCTTAAGAGTTCAAGATATTCCACTGCATTAAATTGAGCCTCTGTTCAGAAAGCAACATGGGATACACTAATGTATACCCGGATGAATACTGGCTAGCAGTATGACTGTTGTTTCCTGAAACTCTTTTAAAAACAAAAGGTATATCCCAAGAGGACAACCATCTGAGCAAAACATTCTTTATGTATAAACAATAGCTCTATATGCAGACACAGACAAGATGCCAATAAATTCCAGTAGTATTATTAGCAACAATAACAATCTTCAATACCAGTAAATATAAAATTCCTTTCTCTAGGGAGTCTAAGCTATATTAAAGACATTCTCTTATTGGTGTTTTCTTTTAACCAAATTTCTGTGCCAAAGGACTGAGGTTACATATTGGGCAGCTATCTTCAAAGATAAAGAAACCAAGGCACTGAATCTTAAATGACCCCCCAAGAGACGACTGACAGAAAACAGAACTGGTAGTCAGTAGATCTTTATGAACTGACTTTTCAAACCATGTATGTACTTTTCCATGTAAATAAATTCCCGTAGAGGGGAGAAGGAGGTCATGGTTAAAGGCAGAATGCTGATTTCTAATAATATGCCTTGGCACTAATTATTAGAACCCAGTCTCCACTGCTTTTCATACTTCTCTGAAGATTACTATCAATCAGTATTATTAAAAACATATTCCTGGGCCCCACATTTACTGAAGGTGAATTCCCAAAGGAATGCACTGGTAATATGTATTTAACAAGCACTCCAGGGCATTCCTAGTTGGGAAACATTATCCTAAAGGTCCAGGTAATGGGAGGATACCAGTGGCTGAAGAGCACAGGTGAAGGACTTCTGTGAGTACAGGAGTGCTCTGGGTATTTCTGGCCTGGGCTCCCAGGGGACACATTCCAAAAAAGGAAGAATCATGTCCCTGAAGAGACTCTAAGAAAAACACTGAACACAAGGCAGCCCAGCTGCACTGGAATAGATACCGCTCCTCACCTTGGTGGGCTGGAACAGAGCCCAGAAACAGTCAGAACCATACCAATGTCCAAAGAATGTGTGAGGTGTGAGTCAAGCCCATGAGGCCAGCATCAGTACTGAGAGAAGAAAGGAGGTAGAGTAGCCATGGGTGTGGTCAAAAACCCCTATGAATCAAAAAGAAGAGTTTGGGAAGGGATTGAGGACAAGGGATCCATTGGGAGCACAGATCCTAATACATTATTATTGATAGCAGCACCTGGTCTGCTGAGCTGTATACAAAGCACTTCCTTCCATCATCTCATTTATTCCATTCACTTAGTAAGTATTTATGAGACATCTGCTTCCTGTGCCAGGCAGTGGTCTGCCCAAGAGGCACAGTGGTCATAGCAGATGCGTTAGCTCCATGGACAGTTCTGCTCACTCAAATTATCTCCCTTTAAGCACCTGCCAAGTCTCTTTACTTTTCTGCCCCAAGATTTTGTGAGGCAGAGCTCACTCCTGCAGCCTAGAAGTGTGGGGGAGTTACTCCTCTGGGGACAACCCTCTGCCAGCAAAGAGGGGAGCATGTGAATATACACTTCAGCCCCTAAATTTCAAAGGGATACATCCTCAGATGTATTTACAAGGTTCCTCAGAGAGTCCTCAGGGAGCTAATCTCCAGTTGCCAAGAGTAGTAACCTTAGTTACACACATGCTGTCAAATCTCCCTCCTCCCCCACTTTCTATCACCTCCCTCTACCCAAGGCTTCCTATAAGACTCTGCTTTCTGAAGGAATCTAATGTAAGCAAGTGAGCGACATTACAAAGTAAACACGATACCTGTCTTTCTGAGTCAGAGACAGAAAAAAAATCATCCAAATGAAGATTTAGTCTAGGGACAGATACAGTGAAGGGGACAGGAGATCACAAATAATGGTGGGGGAGGGTGGCTAATTTGAATGACAGGTAAATATTTGATGAATATTAAATTTTCATTGCACTGGGCACTGTGATATTACATCTGATACTTGGCCTTCCAATATTCTATCTTTTAAATTATGAATCAAGATAGTGCTAGGAACAAAAGAACTTAAGAAATGACACAGAGGACTTACATAAGCATTAATATTAAACAAGCCTAAATCCTAACTGTTCCCTATTAAAGATTTTCCTTCTCTTCCAAAAACAAGAAGTTATGAGTCTCTAATATTCGCTTCTACTCTTCCCTCTTCCATCTTCACTGCCACCATCACCTCCCACGTGGATGATCATTGCCTCCAATATGTCTCCTTGCTTCCCCATATCACACACTACCTAGAGTGGTCTTTTAAAGATGGAAATCTGAGCATGTCATGCTCCTGGTTATAACCTCAAATGGCTTCCTTTTGCACTTCAACAAAATCTGAGATTCATACCCTGGCTTCAAGGCCCTGCACAGTCTGGGCACTGCCAGCGTTTCTGATGCCATCTGATATATTCCCTCTGCAATTCAACTTCTCCAGACTTTTGGCCCTTTGTCTATGACTTGAATAAGCCAGCACCTCCACACCACTATTCTGAGTACTTGCACTAGTTAGAATTCTCGATATCATTCCATTTTAAAGCAAACAACAGATGCCATACACACATACAACACTAACCTCTCCTTACTAATGTGGTCTTGGCAAAGAACCTGGATTTGGCAGGTTTGGATTGGCAAATAATCTGGAATCCAGGACCTGGATTAGTGCTACTCTGAGAGGCAAGGGTGAGTTAATGATCAGAAAGACAAGTCAGAGGAGCCTGGTTCTTGCATGCTTTAATCTCATTCAAGTTTGACAAGGCACATAAAATTTTTTGGCAGTTACCTTGGTTCTTAACTGTCTTCTTCTTTCAGTTCCAAGTTCTTCTCATGCCCCTCCCCACAAGTCATTCCAACAGTGTGGTGATTTTATCTTCTCAGCACTTTTTACCTCAAATCCACTTCTGACAAACAACCTTCCCAGGGAACTAGTCCTTCACATGCAAATCCCAAGGACTCTATTTTGTGTGTCTAGATGTATTCAATAGGCTCAGTGTGGCCAAAGTTGTTTTCTTGTATGGGTATTAAATTCAAGGCATTGTTAAAAAGTCTCCTGAAATCTGGCCTTACTCCTGCTTCCACCTTCTCAAGTTTCACCTCTTGGACCCCATTGCTATTTAAATGGGCCCTGGTATTTCCTTTGCCCATGGCATCTACAGTCATGGGAGTTCTCTTGATTAGAACTCTATGCTAGTGGACCCCTGAAAGGCTTGCTCTGCTTAAGGGATATAAAAACAGACATCCTTTAACTTTTATATACAGAATAAAACACTCAAATGAAGAGGTGTCTAGGATACAAATTCTGATTTTAAGTGTCATCTGACCCTATAAAAATCACCTTTATTTTTTATTTTTATTTTTTTAAATTTTTTTTTCAACGTTTATTTATTTTTGGGACAGAGAGAGACAGAGCATGAACAGGGGAGGGGCAGAGAGAGAGAGAGAGACACAGAATCGGAAACAGGCTCCAGGCTCTGAGCCATCAGCCCAGAGCCCGACGCGGGGCTCGAACTCACGGACCACGAGATCGTGACCTGGCTGAAGTCGGACGCTTAACCGACTGCGCCACCCAGGCGCCCCTAAAAATCACCTTTAATATTTGCTTTCTGATCCCAACTGACTCAAACCATAAAAGCCACAGATACCACTGAAAATGCCTTTTAGGTTTCTTCTAGTCAAAAATAATTTTTAAAAATCCATTCTCTTCTATACTTTCCTAATATTCTTCTCTACCTCGAACTGATATACAACAATTCAAAGAAACAGAACATAAATGATGATTTGCATTTGTGCAAATTGATGATTGAAGCAATTATAGTAAATTTATTTTTGGTTCTATATCTTGAACAGTTGATACTACTTTTTTTTCATGTATAAATAATTTTCCCTGTTACAAACTTAAGAGGAACCCAATGGGGGAAAATTTGGAAAGCAAAACGAATATTTTAAAAATCACCCACAGCCATTCCATCTGAAAATAACCACCAATAAAATGATTTATGTCTTTCCAGTGTATATTTCTGTATATAATTATATGTTAAGCAAAAATAAGATAAACTTATAATTCTGTTATGTAGTTGCTTTTTTCTCCATGTATAAATAAATCATAATATGTATCCATGTTAATGAAGACTCTTATAAAACATAGTTTTAAATATCCATCATGAATTTTGGCATTTCTCTTGGAGGTGGTGGTATGCACTCTAGAAAGCATTTAGGAAATTTAGAGGCTATTTGTGATTAGTGCAAAGGCTGAGGGTCCCTGCTGACATTCTGTAGGCTACAACCAAAGATACTAGAGCCTTGAGATGAGCAGGGTAGTTTCACACAACAAAGAATTGTTCCACACCTGGCATGCCTTCCAAATGTCTTTTGGGAATGTTAAAGTCAGAGGCATTTTGCCCTAAGAACAATCTGAGCTAAAAAAACTGTAAGGGCTAGTGGGTTAAATAGAAATATCTAGAATATACAAGTATGGAGAAGGGGATTGGACTGAACTGTCTCAAATGTTCCACTTAGACCCAGTATCCTAAGATGCTGCCATATACAGAAAACCAGCCACATGACTTTCTAATTCTCTCAAAATTATCAATTCTCCATTTTATTCCTATCTTCTTTCATGATCAGATAACTGAAAAATTTATATGCCACATCTTTTTGGTTTATCATTTTAAATCCCATGTCTGGATAGCTTTACCCTTAAGCACAAACCAAGGAAACTGAAATGGAAGTACATAAAAATATTTTAAGAAATTCTTACTACAGCAATATCTACAAATATGAATTCCAGAAGTAACCAAAATACATACCGATTTGGAGTTACAAAAATGATGGTATATTTCATAGTCACTATCATATGGAAAAAAACAATATTAAGTAGGACAAACAAGCTACACAGAAATGCCTAAGATTTCATATATATGAAAAAAATTTATATATACAAATTAAATTGGTTAAGAATAAAAGAAAAATAGGAAGAGTGGGTGGAAACTGTATATGTCACCATATATGATGTGAGTGGATGTGGATGCGGATGTGGATGTGTTTGTGTGTGTGTTTAGCATTGAACATTAGTCTTTTTTTTAAACATTAGTCTTGAAAAGGAATAACCCTTAAGCACCAGAGCAACCATTGCCTCATTGGGAAGATAAAGAGTAAGTTAAAGAATAGGACACCCTTAAATACAGACAACAGGGTGGCTGGAGGGGAGGTGGGGGGGTGGTGGTGATGGGCATTAAGGAGAGCACTTGTTGGGATGAGCACTGGGTGTCATATGTAAGAGATAAATCACTGGGTTCTACTCCTGAAGCCAAGACTACACTGAATGTTAACTTGAGTTAAAACAACAACAAAGGAATAACCTCATTCCCATGGCCTCAGGCACACTGAACGCCTAACCAGCTGGTCAGTTTTAAATTAAATTTAAGTTTATATGCACACTCTGTCTTCTATAATCACTATTGAAATTTGTCTCTTAAGTCTAGTCCAGGTTAGGCCAAGAAGATTTACAAGATGTTGAGATATTAAGGACAAATTTTTTGTTCCATCTCCTAGAAATATTATTTCTAACACTATAGGCTATAATGATACCAAAGTTTGTAAAACATGTTTCTTACAGAAACTTGTATTAGAGTATTTTGATGAAAAATCAAATTTGATCACCTTGGCCATAAATGAAGCTGAGCTTGGTGATAATTACCCCATTTCATATTTATAATCTTATATTTATATTTTTATTTATAATTATATATCTATATTTATATTCACATATCTACATCTTTATATTTATAATCTTTAAGATTATATAGTCAGAATGCATTCTGGCCTAGCTTTATACTCTGGAGTCTGTTTAAAATTTTTTTTTTTTTCAACGTTTTTATTTATTTATGGGACAGACAGAGACAGAGCATGAACGGGGGAGGGGCAGAGAGAGAGGGAGACACAGAATCGGAAACAGGCTCCAGGCTCTGAGCCATCAGCCCAGAGCCTGACGCGGGGCTCGAACTCGCGGACCGCGAGATCGTGACCTGGCTGAAGTCGGACGCTTAACCGACTGCGCCACCCAGGCGCCCCTGGAGTCTATTTAAAATTAAGTCAACTCGAATGTATTAGGAAGTCCCTTTTATACACAATTTTTTATACCATATTAAAACAATAACAATATGAGGAGTGCACTTGTGGTGAGCACTGGTGATGCATGAAAGTATTGAATTACTATATTGTACACCTGAAACTAATATAACACTGTATGTTTACTAACTGGAATTAAAATAAAAACTAAAAAAAAAATAGCAACAATATAAAAACATACACTACACTGGTAACCATGGTTATATTGTGGTGGTAAGATTATGAGAAATTTTTATTTCTTTGGAATTTTTTATATTTTCCAATATAACCATATTTCATTTATTATTATTTTTAATGAGAGAATGTCTCTGAGTTTCCCTTTTATCTTTATTCCTAATCATTGTCCAGTGAAAGTGCTAACAATTTATAAAGTAACCAAGGGCAGTTGCAAAAAATAATAATAATAATTTTAAAAAACGAGTGTTTCATTCCCAGAATAATCAAGTGTGGGCTCTATGTTGTCAATCAGTTCAATGATTTGGTGATTTGGTGTAGGATACTTTTTGTGCTCTACAGCAGGGAGGAGGAATTATTTTTATCTGTGACTGAAAGAGATTGTTTTATTAAGCTACAATCTTTCCACTCTAATCCTTTAAATATCTAGAATGTTGAGCATTTTTAGTGTTAGTGCCAGAAGGGAACTAAGAAGTCATCTGACCCAGACTCGTGTTAGACAAGGGGACTGAGGGATTTGCATGAAGTGACCAAGGTCACCTGAGAGACATAATACAAGACTGCATTTCTTAATTTGAATGTTCTTTCCATTCTACCAAATTGTTTCTGAGCCCATCAGGATGGAGGCAGGATCGGGGGATGAAAAACAGCCCTAACTATATGGCCCCCTTCCTATGCAATATAGGCAAAATAAGCTATTCCAGAACCCTTGTTCTGGAATACTTGTCACTCAACATAGTAGTCTCAAAACACTATCAAGACCAACTAATTTTTTTTGTTCTATACCTCATTTGTTCTCCCCCTGCCCAGTTAAGAAAGAAAGAAAGAATGAAAGAAAGAAAGAAAGAAAGAAAGAAAGAAAGAAAGAAAGAAAAGAAAAGAAAAGAAATCTTAAGAGCACACTAATAAGAACATGCTGGCAACATGTAATGCTCCTGCTCTGGTACAGTCCAAGAAGGCAGTTCTCGTGTACTATGTTATTAAGAATCTCTGGGTGCTCATTCTCTTACTCATTCTTTCTCTTTTTAGCAGAGCTCCTTAAGACTCTGCTTACTTCTATGAAAAACACTTAAATAAGAAACAATTAGCTATTAAAACACACACAAGTTGTCTATCTCAAAAACAAAACCTGAAAGGATTTATCCCTCATGGAAAAGTTGCTGCCAACAAAACTTCCTCTTTCCATAAAGCAACAACCCTTTTTCTTTCTTCTGGAATGTCACAAAAATAGTCAAAGCCATCAAAGGCCATTATTTTTGCTAATACTCCAATCTTCAACCCCCTCTAACTGGGGACTTCCAGACGAAGAGGCTAATGAACTCCAATTCACAAATGCAACCACCAACTTAATTAGTAGTAACACAATTCTACAGAATAGTTCCTGTTTATACAGACAAGGTCTTAACAACATTAAAGGTTTAATGTTGTCATAAATTTTAATAAAATATTTTAAACACAAGTGAATTAATCACTCTCAAAAGTAAATTTACTTAGCTGGGTAAGAAATCCGCAGCTTCATTAGTATTCTGTTACATTGATAAATCCTCCTTTGTCATATCCGAGGGTTCACAAGATTGGCACTGGCTGTAGCTATATAAAAAAATCAATCAAACTGATGCATATTCATCAAGTTACTGCTCTGAACAGATTGATGGCATTTGTCTTCATTCTGTTATAAGGGGAACAAGGGCTTAAGCAAATAACAGCCTCACTGGGTGTCACACTAGAAAATTAGAGGGTTGTATTAAATGATTATTAAGGCTTCATTCTTGCTCTAACTAAATGCAGTTCTATAACTTTATATGTTTTGAAAAGCTCCAGGTACTGAAGAGTATGTCAGAGTAGGGTAATATGCAACCCCTCAACTCAGATGCAATGGAAATCCAAGTTAAAATATAAATACATCATCTTGGAAAGGAGGCAAAAGACATTATCAGACATCACCTTATCAAGGCTTAGCTCTGAGCACCTAGAGTACCCAGGATGAGTAGTTGCTGGGAAGAAAATGATTGAAGTAAGCATTATAAATCAAATGCCTGTATGAGTCAGGCAAAGAGTACAAATAAGTGGGCAGATCTGGGCAGGAGTTGTGGAAAAATGGATGGCTGCTCCTCAGCTCCTGCTAACTGTTGCCTTGTAGGGCCCTGGGTATCCCATCTTCAGATTTTCAAAAAGAATCTCCAAAATCTATAAACATGGTGATTTTAAGTTTATTTATTTTGAGAGAGAGAGAGAGAGAGAGAGACTGAAGCGGGAGGGGGTCAGAGAGAGAGAGAAAATCCCAAGCAGGCTCTGCACTTGACACAGGGGTCAATTTCTCTAACCATGAGATCATGACTTGAGCTGAAATCAAGAATCAGACACTTGACCCAGTGAGGCACCCCAAAACTTTCGGATTTTTAAATATTGAATCAAAATATTTTAAAACATTCTGTAAGCCAAATGTATCTCCACACTTTAGATACATCACAGATTTCTGCTGTGGGGCACTGTACAAGGAATATAATATAGGGACAGCAAAGACATGGCAAAAAGGAGGATGGATGCAGTGAAAGAGGACAGAGGGGGCTAAATCAGTATCTGAGGTTGTCTCTGTGGAAGAATATGCAAAATGGAAGGTTGGAAGTGGTTAGGATAGTGTTTCTAAACTTTTTGGGGTCATGAGTGACATAAGATTCTGATAATTGCTTTAGAGATCTTCCCTGGAAAACAACTTTTATGTAGTAGGCAGAATAATGGAGTGCACACACACACCAAGGTGCCCATGTCCTCATTTTTTGTCCCACTCCACATGTCACTCTTACGTGATAAAAGGGATGCAGTAGATATGATTAAGTTAAGGACCTTGAGATAGGGAGATTATTGTGGGTTGTCTAAATCAGTCCAATCTAATCCCATGAATCCTTTAAATCAGAAAATCTTCCCTGGGCATGGTCAAAGAGAGATGTATGGAAGAATGCTCAGAGATGCAATGTTGCTAGCTTTGCAGTGGAAGAAGGCGCACAAGTCAAGCAATGTAGGCATCCTCTGGAAATGGGAAAAGGCAAGGAAATGGATGGATTCTCCCCTAGAGACTCCAGAGAGGAATGCAGGCCTACTGACACCTTTATTTCAGCCCAAGGAGATTCATGTTGGACATCTACTGAACTGTAAGATTTTGTCAATGTGTGTTGTTTTAAGCCACAAATTTGTGGTCACTTGTTACGGTATCAACAGAAAACCAATATGATATATATACACTCAAACTTTAGAAAAAAAATTCATAAACCTCTCTGAAGCTCATCCACAGACACAAATATAGGCTCCCTGTGTTAGAAAGAGCTGACAGACAACACAATGCTCTGAGAGCTAAAGGTATGAAACTATTTCTCCTAGACATGCATGCAAAGATCAGATCCCATCTCAACACAATTAGCTCAAAAATCTCACTTCTACAAGCATGGATTAATTCTCTGAAGACTAACTGTTCCTTTGAGTCTTGCTGAAGTGACATGTGACCCCTTGACAGCATAAAGATCTTTCTTCCCTTTTTCAAAGTGTTCATTATGCAAATAAAATATTCCCCCCATCCCCAAGAAGGTGGCATTTTACACCTGCTGAGATACAGACTGGTTCCTTCCCTCACTTTGAGTCAGACCTAGGTCTGGAGTGTCCTGTTACAGTATCATGTATCTATCAAGATCTTATTGGGCACCATATGCCTCAACCTGGTCATATGCTGACTTAAAAGGGAAGAGGAATGTTATCAGGAATGTGAGATACCTTACTCAAAGTTATTTTTAGCCTCAGATCTCATTTCACCAGTTCATCAAATTTCACAATCCCTGTAATATTTTGAGATTTTTTTTAAGTTTCATTAGAATGTCCCTAGGTGATGTCACCATGTTTGTGACAAATAACTCTGTAGTTTAAAGGTTACCAACGCAACCTAAATACTAAACTTAACAGTACCAGATATAAGTGGCCTATCACCACTTCTGATCTGAGACTTAATACCAGATCCTGTGATTCCTAAAACTGGGGTGCAGAATATTCTGGAATGGTGCTAGCTCAGAAAGCTAGATCCTATCAAAGTGGAACCTGGGGGCTAGAAGGGAAGAGAAGAAAAAAACAGGATATTTGGGGTCCTATGGAGGTTTGCTAAGCTGCAGAAGTGGCCAATGTGTTGGAGAGAGACAAGGCTGATTTAATGAGGAAGGCTGCCCAGTGACCCTGACTGTATTCAGTTCCTTTTTCTGACATGCAGAGGAGGTCTAAGAACCTAAGATGTTACAAACTTGTGTATATGTGCATCTCTGTTTTTCTGAGAAAAGGTGTCATAGACCTGAAAATCCAAATTCAGCTGTAACTACCTATCTATCCTCAAATGTAAGAATTGCTGCCTGGTACATTTCCTCATCAAGACTATTCTCATTCCATACTCTCAGCTCTTACTGATCATATGTGAATGATTCCCAACACAGAATCCTATTAAATTTCTGACCTGTCCTCTGATAACAGGAATATTACCACTTACCTTCCCTGCTGTAGATAAGAGATAAAATGGTTTAAAGTTACCAAACATCAAGTATATATTCCATACACACACACAAAAAAAATAATTTAGGGTTTTTTTTTGTTTGTTTTGTTTTGTTCTATTATTTTGAAATATGCATGGGTATATAGTTGGCTATATTCTTGCTGAGAAAGGCAGTTACAAGTCTGGTAGAGGGGAGACAGTGTCATGACACAAAATTGGTTCTAGTCAGTCTAAAACAGCTTAATTTATTTTTTTTACTTTTTTTAATCTTTACTCATTTTTGAGAGAGAGAGAGAGAGAGAGAGACAGAGAGAGACAGAGGGAGACAGAGTGCAAGTAAGGGAGGAACAGAGAGAGGGAGACACAGAATCCGAAGCAGGCTTCAGGCTCCAAGCTGTCAGCACAGAGCCCGATGCGGGGCTCGAACTCATAAACCGTGAGATCATGACCTGAGCTGAAGTTGGACGCTTAACTGACTGAGCAACCCAGGCACCCCATAAAACAGCTTAATTTATAATAAGGCTTCAAATAGGAAGGAGAATGCTCCAATCATCAGAGAAATGACAAGGTTGAGTCTTACCTGACCTGAGGTCACATAAGAATAAACAGAAAAGGGGTGGCAACTTGTGAGAAGGGTGATACAAGACACCTATGAATACAGTTGAAAAAAGAGTCACCTTGCTTTTGGGGTCCCTCCAAACTTTTAGGAATCTATGATTCTAAATTTAGTACTTGAATATTTTAAAGCAAAATTATATACTACAGCCAACTTCTCTGTAGTTGTTGATTCATTTAGGCTGTGCTGTCACAAAAAAAAATCTAAAGGTCGTGCTCAGAAGCAGAGCACTCTCTTCCCACTGAGTGAGGGCTAAGATTACAAGATCCTACAAAGACAGCTGACACAACTAGCAGCTGAATTCTTTCTTCTGTTTATTTCCAGAAGAGATTTTCCACAGACAGCTGCAATGCCAGGCTCCCATCAGAATGTCATGCCAACTTGCTGCAGACAGCTTTCCACCCACATCCTTGCCCTGGACCCAGGGCTGTCTCCAGCAGGTCTAGCAGACCAGAGAGGCCAGCCCCTGGACTGCTTCAAGTGTCCCAAGGATACTACTTGGATCAGCATTGAAGCACACCTGGTATGCTGTAATCAGACATTTGTGGGTTCAAATTCTGGCTCAGCTTTTTCACTTGTGCAATATCAGGCCAGGGACACAATGAATCTTGGGCCTCAGGCTCCTCCTCCATAAAATGGGGCTATAAATACTTACTTTATGAGGAAGTGATGAAGGCTAAATGAGATAATATATAAAAAGAAACTGACTTGATGTCTACACTGTCATCACTAATTATCATTATCATGGAGGAAAACATTTCTAGCATGGAATGAAAGAGTACAAAATGAAATCAACATTTCTTTCTCCCAGACTATCTCCTGTCGTCTCTGAGCTGTAAGGCTGATTATCTCCAAAATGAAGACAGTGACAGTAGGTTATTTACATTTCTCTTCAATTCAGACTCAATGATACTCTCTTACAGCCCCTTAAAGCTGCTTCTGTGACTTGTAAGGAATGCCAGCCAAAGTCAGAAAGCCTTGCCTCTTGTATGGGGGTGACAAGCACCAGCATCAGCATTTCTGGGAAAGCAACACCAGGCACAGCACAACTTCTGACAGCAAAAGACCCACCTTTGTTGAACTCGCACTGTTTCTTGGCACCTGAAAGGGTGATTTTGTGGACTCTCGTGGACTTGTGTTCCTGTTCTCCCCCAACACTCTGGCTGGCTGGGTACCACATGCTCTGTCTCCTGCAAGAAGAAACAGCAAAAGTAGAGGAGCTGTCAGAGGCCATCCGTTCTCTAGTGTTCCACAGTGCTCTTCAGCTGGGAGTGGGTCTCAGGGCAGGGAGCACAATACAAAACACATTCTGCCGACTATAGTTGGGGAAGGAGGCCAATAAGTGATTTGAAATTCAAGAAACCTCTTTCTGTCAGTTGCTACAAGATTACAGGATGAAGAGAAAAATAATTAAAAATCTAATGTTCAAGTGATGATATAACCATACATTAAAATTTTCACATTAAAATATTATAAAAGGATATTGAATAAATAGATATATCTGAAAATATAATTTGTGGAATATGTATAGCATTGGCTCATTTTTGTAAAAACAAACATATGTATGAATGTACATACACACAGATTGAGATACCATAATCTTAACAGTGACTAACTCTGAGATGTCATTTCTTTTTTTTTTCTTTTGGGGACTCATCTATATTTTTTACGATAAACATACATTATTCCTATAATAAGAAATAAATTTAAGTTAGTCTGAAATTTAAGGAACATATCATTTTTATAAATACCAAACATGCTTGATATTCCTTCTCCCACTCCCTCTCTCTGACATGCACACACACAGAATACACACACACACACACACACACACACACTTGCCATTAGCTACACTGCATCCAAAGAAATCACTACATTGGTCATCCCATGTTGCAGTCTACTTATTAGTTTAGAAGAACTCCAGAATGCCAAACTCTCCAGAGAATATCATAAACAAATTGAAGCAAAAATGAATCTGGATTCACTATAAAGACACACAAACACTAAAAATGAAAGATTTATATACATTCAACAGCTGAACCGCTATAGTCTTTGAGCTGTGCCAAACCACTAATAACAAGTTTTCCTAACAGCAAAATAGCCCCTCTTTACCTGATAAAAAAAAAATACTAAAACTATAATCAGTAAATCCAGATGGCTGCCATCATGCAGTGAAAAAAAATCATGTGCTGCAATACATTTGGGTCTTAGCAGTATAATGTGGTGGCAATAGAGACCAAGATTTTCTATTCTGAGTGTGGGCTAAAGTCAGTACAAGTGACAATATGTCAAGTCACTTTTCCAAAACACTAGACTAATGTGGTGGGGCTTTTTGCCAAGTAGTCATCACAAGCTTCTAAAACAAAATTACATGGATACTTTTCTATAAGAGAGTTAAAGTGGGGAGTGGGGACAGAGATAAGGAAAGGGATTAATTATGCCACCAGAATCTTTTAATTCCATTTTTCTAAGCCTCCAGCTCAGGCAGAAGACACTCTGGAAGTAGTAACTGCTTATGAAAAATTCTACAACTACCCCAATACTGGCAAGTTTCCCCAAACAGTGGCTTTCAAGTGAGATAGCTCACTTGCAAGGTATGTGACCTTAGACAAGTTACATCAACTATCTGGATCTCAGTTTCCTCGTCTGTAAAATGGGAATAATATTCTAAGGTCACAAAGTTGTTGAACAAGATGTCACTAGAACATCTCTTACTTCCTGTCAACTGGAGGCACACAGCAGATGGGAGCTATGAATGCTAATATTGCTTTTATAAAAATTCCTTTAAAGCTCAATATTCTGAAAGTAATGTTAAGGAAATATTCAGAGATTTAAGCCAAATAAGTTTATCAAAAACACGCCTATTTTTGTGGCAGAATGCTTGTTTCATATTTCTATACTATTAATATCATTTTAAACATCATATTTAGAAGCCCAATACCTGTAGGCCTAAAGGAAAGACTCTTCTAATCTCTAAAAAGTTTAAATCTGAAATTTCCATCTTATTAAAATTTTTCCTTTTAGGAAAAAGTAGGTTATTTTTTTCTTTTTAAAGACGATGTCTTATCTAATCCTTTGAACCCACAAAAGTTTGAGAAGGGTTATAGGCCACACATTCTGGACTGCCATGGATTTTATGATTTATCTTAAAGATGAATTAGAGGGGGTATCTGGCTGGCTCAGTTAGAAGAAGATGTAACTCTTGATCTCAGAGTCGTGAGTTGGAGCCCCATTTGGGTGTGGAGATTACTTAAAAAATTAAAAATCTTTTAAAAAAGATGAATAAATGGGGCTCTGGAGAAAGTGCCATAATCCTCTCAAGTCGCAGATCTCAAAGTGTTGCAAGAGGAGAATTTTTCTCTGGCATGGGTGGATAGAGTATTTGGGGACATCTGACAATCAAGTCCCTGATTCAAGAGGAGAAAAAAATGGCATTGTCAGCCATCCTTCTGCCCACTAAGAATTTGAAACTTCAAGATGGTATGGAGAACTTGGAAAGAGTAAGGACTTTGGTATAAAGCATCCTGAATACCAACCAACAGAGCAGACCCTGATGCGAAATATAAGCATAATTGTAATGATGGATGCTGCACTTTCCAATGACAAAATGTTAGATCATGCTCCAAAGTGTTGATCTCCAAAACCTCCTCAGATCAGAAACAAGTCCAGCCTCTCTCTGAAAATGCTGAATGGGTTCTTCCTTCCAAAGTTCCTATGAGTTTGGAAAATCTCATTTGTAAGAAAACGAATAAGTATTTTTAGTTTAGTCCCTTCCATTCTATTATCTCTTCATGGAATGGCTCCAGGTGGACCAATAACCCCAGCAAACCCCACATGGGAATCAAAACCTTCAGGTGATTCTTGTAGGCTGCATGTCTTCTGGCTGAGGCCCCAGGCATCATGAAGTGAAACAGCACCTCCCTATTATGCCCTAAGTGAATTCCTAACCCACAGAAACCACGAGACATAATAAATATTTGTTTTAAGTGTTATACAACTATAGATAACTGAAATACCACTGCCTTTTTTTTCTTGATCTAAGATACTACCAACTATAAAAGCCAACATCAGTTTAATTAAATAACATGTTAGGAAAAAAAATAATGCCATATTAAATGCATCCATCAATTTTAAAGTATAATCAGCTATAAGAAAGGTCAAAGTGTGAAAAATATATGTTTTGGCATCAAGGAAATTCAGATCATGCCCAGCAAAACACAGTACTATGTGTGACACAAAAGCAGTCTTGTCAGTAGGACACACCAGAAAAAGCAACTTCAAGAGTCTAATCTAGAAGTTACTCAAGAACCTCATAGGAAATAGGGGAGTAAACCCCAATTCTTACTTGCTCCACTTTTAAAAATAATTTCATGATTTTCCTTAAAGGGATAAGGCAGAAAGAAAAGGGATATCATTCTAAATAAATTAATAAAACAATAGCTTCCAAAAGTATTGTGCTGCCAGGTATCATTTATTCATAAGGACATAAGGGAAAGAATATATAACAAGAACAGTAATAGTCATAGTTATTGGCCTTTATAACAGAGATTTAGCTAGACACATGAGAGACCACGACTTATCCCCCTTGGTGAGTTCACATCCCTATTCCAGTTGGGCTCCACCACCTGACAAGTGACAAGGTTAACTAGGACTGCCAAAGAAAGTTCTTAGAATAGATAGTGTACTTGTGTATGACTGAGAGTGAACATATTCTCCCTGCCAACCACCCAAAGGTGACAATATCTGAACAAGAATAATATATTTAATTAGTTTTGCCCATTTAAGCTTCATTATATCTTTGTTTGGAATCTGCTATGACACTCCCCCCACCTCCCCCTGCCACCTCAAAAATTCTAGAACATTAAAGCAGGGTGTTTATCTTAAAATGACTGAGATATATTTTTACTCCAAAGGGAATCACCTACTATAAACCAAGGATGTTGACAGTTGAGGAAGTTATATAAAAGTGATTAAGACAATCTTGCCCCCAAAGAACTTTAAAATCTACTGTTTGACAAACACTAAAGTGTGAGAGAGCAGACACTAACTTGTTTACTTCTGTGTTAATGTACTTGCCAGATGGGCAAGTCCAAGCTGACCAATGGAAGTGAAGGAAGAAGCCAAGACCCTCCCCTCCAGGCTTGTCTCCCTGGTACCTGGCCAGGCAGAGTCTGGGTGGGTATATGATGAGTCATCCTACCTCTTCTCTTCCTCCCAGCCATTCTCTATCTTTTGATCTTACCTCCTGTACATCCTAATTCTAGCCTCAGTGGAGTGATTTCTTGGTTCTCTGCTATATGCAGGGCCAATCACATCGACTTAGCTCTGACATGAGTAAGGTAAGTGTCACACAAGCATCATTTCACTCTTTTTCTGACCCAGGAGCACAGGCCAGGACAGTATGCACAATGACAACAGAGAGACTGTCTGTTGGATTGAGAGGCTTGGAACCTCAGCTGAGTCAAGGAAAAATTAGCTGCCCCTAAAGTGGGAATAGTGGAATATAATATTTTGCCCTTGTTGGGATTTTAGTGAATTCAGCTGACTCTTACCGAACTTGAGAGGATCTAGTTTTGATCCAGTGGCATGGCCACAACTTCAGGACCTTCCAAGTCCCCCAATTTGTACAAATCCATAACTCAGAAGAAAGAAAACAATTTCCATCCTAGTCTTAGTTTTTGCTCATTTACGCTAGCTTACCAAATCAGAACACTACCTTTAGACCTCAAAGACACATGCATCCTTTAAATCTTCCTTTCAAGATGTGGTCAGTCAAAACATTAACTCTTTTCAGCTTCTCACAGTTGAGGTTTTATTATGTCCATTCTATTCCAAAACTGATAAAACAATTTACTTTCCTCAACTACTGGCTTAAATTGTAAATTAAACAGATTTGTAACTAATCACTCCATTGCTAATGCCTTGCATTTTTCAGAGCATGTTCTTCCCAAGAACTCTAAATACTACATGATTAATACTTCTGATATCTCCATAGTTTTGAAAAACAAAAATATTCATCTCTTACAACAAACAGGCAATGTGTTATAAGTGTACCCTATCCTATGTCACCCCAGAGTACCTTTTACCTTAAATCTGCACACATCTATGAAAATGACTTAAAGTCCTTTTGAATAATTGGGGGTTTTAAAGACCTTTCCCCTGATTAAAAGAATTATCACATTCATTTTATAATTGGGGGAAAGAGGCTCTGGAAGAGCTGATTAGAATATCTTCTAAAAATGTGTGTCATTATTATTTTAAGTATTCTGGATATTTAAGAAATAGTACTTACAGAACTGTTGTCTCAGACCTATTTTAAAAATAATTTCTGGGGGCACCTGGGTGGCTCAGTCAGTTAAGTGTCCAACTTTAGCTCAAGTCATGATCTCTCAGTTCATGAGTTCGAGCCCCACATCAGTGCTGACAGCTTGGAGTCTGGAGCCTGCTTCATATTCTGTCTCCCCCACTCTCTGTCTCTGCCCCTTCCCAGGTTGTCTCTCTCTCTCTCTCTCTCTCTCAAAAATAAATAAATAAATAAATAAATAAATAAATAAATAAATAAAATTTCTGCCTACCTTGTTCACTATTTCAACACAGAAATAAAATAAATTATGGAGGAAGATAGGCATAGGTTCAAAATCCACACATATCCACAAAGTAGGATTTCCTCTGATCCTATTTTCTTATCTGAAATACAGAGATACCACTAAGTTTACTGCTTACATTTGTAAGAATTTCTAGTAGAAAACAGATATTCAAATTATGCTATGTTGTCCACTTTCCAAATCAAATAACATTCTTTGAGTGCCTGATCTATACCCAGCACTAAACTACACACTTTTAACTTGTATTTCCTTTTTTAAAACCAGGAGGTGGATCTCACTGTGCCACTTTCACCCATTGAGAATAATCAAGTGAAAACAAGACAGGTGACATATTAAGGCCAGAAATATTGTCTTTTATGCAAGTGATGCCTTCCAGAAAACCCTGAAAATTTCAGTTTAACTGATATTTATGCATTTTAAGGCTACACATTTCCCCACTATCAAAAGTACAATGTTCCTATGAAATCTTCCAGAAGTCATGGTGGTATAAAGCAAAGCAGCAATTACCATTAGTCTATATGGCAAAATTTTTTTTATTCCCAGACCCCAAAAAGTAACCTCTCTTACACCTTTCTGATACCTTAGGAAACACAAAATAAATCTAGATAAAGCACCGATGTTCACAGACCCAGTTCAAAGCTATGGCAGCTGAATGCTGAGATTCTGAGTAGAATTCCCAGGAAAGCAGCTTGGTAGCAGCACCACACTAGCTCTTCAGGGTGCATGCTACCTCTATAATGGCTCACTGTAAAACAAACACCCAATGCTATTTTCACTTTTTGCCTTTTTTCATAAAAGTAAAAATCTTCTTCAGATTTCTTCTGGTTAGTGGAAATATGTACCAATATAGGTCTTTCATAAAACTCAATTGGCATAACATGAACTTTCAAAACCCAAGGGATATCTCTATTATCATGACAGAAGACAGTGAATATTTTGTTTAACCAGCTAAAGTTGAAATATTTTAATAAAATAAACACAACTTTTATTCAATAGTCCTGAAGTGCTTTGGAATTATGCAAATCTTGATAAATTTGGGGGTAGTTGCATTATTTCAAATTGTTTCCATTCAGAGACTTAATATGTTATATTCAATATTTAATTCAAAATTGCATAAAGTAGGACCACACCGAATCTTTTGAGCTATAGAAGTCAGATCCTAGCTCTAATCTCCTAAACTCAAATTCAGAATTCTTTCCATTTTTTCAACATCCCAAATTTATTATTCTCAAGTGACAAAACTAAAACTATTATTTGGGGAGTATAGAGCCTATCAAATAGTGGAGCACTCTTCCTGAGAGACTTTGGGCAAGAAGGAGTTTTATAGAGTGAGAAGAGACAACATGGAAACAGGGAATGATTGGCTAAGAAGACAGGGGTTTCCTTACAAGGCTAGCGGGTCCTATTTTCTAGGTTAGATAAGCTAGATAAGGCTAACTTGCACAATTGTGACTAATGTTATGTTTTCTTGACAGGTGTTTTCAGTAAGTGCAGGCTGCCCTAGTTTAGATTTGTGACATGGGCTAGGCCACTGGGATGGCCTCCATTTTGTGGATCCCAATATACAAATTAACTTTATCAACTTCCTCCTTTTGATATACTCTCAGTTGTACTGCAAGTATTGATCAAAATTTAAAGTATTGGTGCCACTGTGAGCTACTACTCCTTGTCAATGTTGGAGTCAGGATGACTCTCTGATCACAATTCATAGATTAGGATATCAAAGTCCCTTAGTTGGCAGTTGTTCATCCCATTTTTTGTCATTCTAGGCACAGGAAGACCATTTGTCTCATTACCAGTGGCTGCATGCATGCCTTTAAAGCTTTTGAGAGAACACAGTGCATCAAGGTGACTATTAGAATGGCTATAAAGTGAATAATACCCAATATTTGGAGGACACTCCAATGCCGCAATCCCCAGGGACCAAACCGACTTAGAGTAAATAGATCAAAGAAAGACTTCATTGAAGGAGTTACTTTCTCAATCCAAATGGTTTGTTTATATATTTTGTAAAACAGTCTACCCTTCTACAGAACTATTTATCCACCAGTGTGTTTCAGAGAAACTGAGGCATTGAAAATGGGGGAAGAGGTTTATGATGGGAATAATGACAGAATCACCAGCATCATACTAAATCCAACAGTCCACTGGAGGCTGGATAGCCCACTTTTGTAATGGTCTGAGATATATGAACAATGGTGTTGTCTTTCCAGGCCAGGGCAAGACAATAGGTTAACAAAAGAATGACAAAAACCTTCATGGTGTAAAAATTAGGAAAAGGATTGTTGGAAAGGGAAGGAGAAATGGAAAGAATCATTCTCAATGTTTTGTGAGGAAGCAGTCTGCTTCAACATCAGCTAGTTTTTTTCCTAGTCAGTTTGATTTTCATGTCTCTAGCATTTGCACAAGACCAGATGTCAAGTGGAGGCTTCTCCAGTTGTGAAATAAGCACCCAAGTTTAAACATCTTGTTATTTGGCAATGGTGTCTGTGTATGAGAATACTTGGTAGATAGAGTCCTTTCCATTAATCTTAGTTTTGCAAAATCATTAGAATAAAAAGTGATTGTCTTAAAATAACAAAATATTTAAAAATGCACATGGTTAAAGACCTGATGAGAGTTTCTTTGATGGTTAAATGTAGTTATTTCTGTGGCATACAGTAATTTAGAATAATAATTGGACATTGAAGTATTGATAAATTTCTAGAAACTCTATAAACAATTTCTGGAATACCTATGTTAGTAACATATATCCATACGCACATAACCTAACAAGGTTTATCATTACTTATTTGACAATGTTTCCCACATAACTTAACATATCAAATAAACCTAATTTCTTTAACATCTCTCTTTTCCAAGGTGAGATTCAAATCTTTTGAGATTTCCAGGGACTCTCTGGGATATATCAAAGTTACTTTAAGGTCAAAAAGACTCCTTTAGAGTTTGATTTGGTGAAGTTGTCAAAATGGCAAAAGGTTTGAACATTTGACTACGTGAGACCACAGATCATTATCAAATATTAATTAACTAAATTGACAATAGAAGATTGTGAAAGGCAAACACAGGTTACATTGTTATGAATGAGACTTAGTTCCTAATATTAAGAAGACTGGGTTCTCTTAAGTAATCTAAGACCTGATATAAAAACAACATGAAACAAAGGAAATTATTTTGCTAAGACAAAAAAAAAAATCTTTGCTTTGCAGGTAGATTGCCTTAAAAGTAAAGGGAACAAACAACAAACGTTTCACAATCATTTATCCAGAGCGGACCGAATAGTACAGGAATATCTTTTTCACAGAGAGAAAACCAAATTTTAATTTTGCTTCAGGGCACTCTTAATAACAAAACTCATTTTTTTTAGGGAAAAGAAAACCCTAAATCCATTCTAATCTTAGCCAGCTTGGGGCGCCTGGGTGGCGCAGTCGGTTAAGCGTCCGACTTCAGCCAGGTCACGATCTCGCGGTCCGTGAGTTCGAGCCCCGCGTCAGGCTCTGCGCTGATGGCTCAGAGCCTGGAGCCTGTTTCTGATTCTGTGTCTCCCTCTCTCTCTGCCCCTCCCCCGTTCATGCTCTGTCTCTCTCTGTCCCAAAAATAAATAAACGTTAATCTTAGCCAGATTGACCACAGCTAAAATTATTTTCCTAGGATTCCTTTTCCACAAAAGTTTTACAACTTTTCATAACCATTTAGATTTTTTACTGTATTTTTTCCTTCTTTTTCACTCTGAAACAGTCACTTTCCTTTCCTTATTTTTATTTTACTTTTTTGAATTTTTTAAAGTTTATTTATTTTGAGAGAAACAGAGACAGAACAAGTGGGGGAGGGGCAAAGAGAGAGAGACAGAGAGAGAGAGAGAGAGAGAGAGAGAGAATCCCAATCCCTCTGTGCTGATAGCACAGAGCCTGATGCAAGCCTCGAACCCACAAAGCTCTGAGATCATGACCTGAGCTGAAACCAAGAGTCAGACACTTAAGCAACTGAGCCACCCAGGCACCCCTTTCCTCATTTACTTTTCATTCACAGTTGTTTACTTTTACCCTTATTATTTTTTGATAGTTTTATTTACATATATGATTATAATTATTACCATTAGAATCCTAAATTCCTAGTGAAAACTAAGAAGTAAGCAAGTGTGGACTGGCAAATTTACATATATATTTCATAATTTCTAGAAATATCTTCTTCCTCAGTGAATTTTTCAATGTGGACAGAACATGTTTACTAATAGACCAAATATCTTTAGTTCTTCTGTAAAAGGAAATAAGTAGATAATCTATGCTCAGTAGTTAATGTTTCAATATTTTATATTCCTTATAAATGATCTAGATATTCAATGTATATCCATCATTTAACTTATCTCAGTATAATATTAAGGTTTCAAGTTGCCAAAAAGATTTTGTAAGCTACTTTTAAGTAGATGTACAAAAAAGGATAATTATTGTTGAAAAGTTCATTTATAAATTTTTATCTTACTTGCTTCTATTTAATTTACTTATTTCTAACAATTATGTTTAGATTACTCATGAAAAGATGATTTGCTGTTTAATGATTCATGAAATTAAGTTATCTGTTAGGCTCACAAATTCTGTAACAGAGATAATATGAGCTCCTTTAACTTTTAGTAAACCTAGGTATAATAAAAGTTGTAGAGCTGCATTATATTTAATACTGATAGCTCTAAAGACATGCTAATTTTAATTAAACCAATGAACTTAAATTAATGTTTATTTACCAAATATTATCTTAGATTAAAACAAATTTGAGAAATATTTGGGTTACTTTCTATAGTTCTGTGAGTATATTTGATTTATATATATGTTTATATATAAATAGAACTCTGCACAAATTAATTTTGGCAATACCATCTAGATATAGAAATTACCACACTTTTATAAAATACTTATACACATACATAGACATACAGACAGATGTAAAGAGAGATCTTCTAGTTTTTTAATTTCAAATTTTAGCCACAAGACAGGTACAATAATGCAAAATTCTGTAGCCTCTAAAAGAAGAGTTGGATACAAATTGGTTTCTGACAGATAGAATATGTTAGGCTACCTGCTCAGATGGCTTACACATTTTCATAATATTTTTGGAGAAGACTTTTAAGATTTCTTCATATGCCTAGGCTCCAAATTGCTTTTCCTTCCCTCCCCCCCACCTTGTGATAGAAATAACCTCCCCCAAATTTGTATTTCAAAGAGATGGCTTCTATAGATAAGAGTTCCTAGAGATGACCAAGTTCAACTTTTACATCTCAAAGACACAGAAAAAGAATGCAAGTTTCTACAAAGACTTTTGTTTACTAAATCCAGAATTTTATAATACCTACAATCTTATGAGAGGAAAAGGGGATGTTTGGAGGGTGGTTTTAAAAAAGAAAAAGTGGTGGTTTTAAAAAAGTCCAGAGCTGTACTTATATTCTTATAATGACTCAATTTATAAGACAAGTACAATTGTTTTTACTTCCTCAAAAATTGGGTTGCAATCTGAATGGCATCAAGGATGCTGACCCTTCCTATCCAACTACTTTATCTATTTGCTTCTTTAGATAAGGGAGAAGATCTTCAACTAAGATGCAAATCAAAAGATTCCTATGTTCTAGATTTAGAGCTTCATCCTTGGATAAAGTTTGTCTTTGTTTTTCTTTCTTTCTGGATACATTTGGCTTAGGGGAGAAAGCCTTGTAAAAAAGAAAAAAAGTTCCTATCAGGTTCTGAATGTCAGCTAACAATGTGGCTAACTTCTGACCATAAAGCTACTCAGAAATCCTTGCAAATATCTTGTCAAGTTTCAACTGGGGCAAACAGTAATCATTCCTGTTAGTATTAAACAACTCAAAGACACTAGCTTCCCAATATCCAGAGCCATTTCCAAAAATTGCCAAGAGTAGGAAAGACTTAAGACAATTCCTCTGAGAGTGGGCAACAGTAAGTAGGACCCCAACCACAAATGAATTGCAACCTACATTTCTTCCTGGCCATGTTTTGGGTTCCCTACTCTTAAGTTGCCCACATATGCAAGAACCCAACAACCTGCCTGCCCCTGCCAAGCAGAAAACTAAGCCAAGTTCCCAGGAAGTTCTTAGGACACAAAACAAGACAAACAAGAAGACAATAACTGTCCCTGGGAGACAAACGATTGACAACCAATGAGGACCTCAAAACCAAATTCATAAAAGTCTGAATTTAGAAGGGAAGGGATAACATGAAATCTTACTTTTCTCTACCAACCAGGCACTATAGAGATCTTGGAGAGCTGACTCCAGTAAGAATTCTCACCTTTCATCAGCTTCTGCCAGTTTTCCCAAGATCCCATTCATAGGCTCCAAAGAGTGGGGTTTAGAAAGTAGTTCTGGTATCGACAACATTTAACAAGATTTTCCATTAATTTTAATTTAGTTTCCCCTTGGTTGTTTAAGGGAGCAACTGGTAGCCATTGACTGGAGAATTCCTTGAAGTCCTGGTAATTCTGAGAGGTGTCCATATGGGGGCCCTCTTTCAAGCGTAGATATGGGGGCATTTGAGTTGGTGTGGAAGAATTTGACAAAAAAATCTTTGAGGAAAGTCTTTTTTCCAGTGTCCCCCATTGGTTACAAATGAGACACTGATTTCTGGGCCAGCGTGTTGGTGATGGGCCTCTAGGAGAGCGACATCAGAATTTTTAGGTTTCTTGAATTGGAGCTGTTTCAGTTGTAAGGCTACTAACTTGGACTTATGTTTATGGTCTTATGGTCAATTTCAAATGGAAAGTCAATTTCAATAGGGGATTAGTAAAAACAAAAATACACTATTGAAAAAAAAGGAAGATAGTGGTGAGTAGAAAGAGATATGTCAGTCTCAAAAGCCTTTTGTTTTTATGTACCACTTAGGTCTTTAATTTTTCATCAGCCTTTTGCAATGAATCTTTCAATGAAGCTATTTTGGAATGTTGAAGACTTCTGGTGACTTCTGCATGGCAATTAAAATAGTTATCTCGTTCTGTTTGTCTTATTTGGGAACCTTCTGTTAAAATCAAAAATAGACTGAGACCAGCCTTGAACGTTCCCTGAGCAGACAAAACCAATTCCCTATAATTGAAGAAAATGTTGATATTATAACCAATCACTGTGAAGAATAAACAGCCACTGCCTTCCCACTATACAAGCTGCTTTATAATAATATACCCTTGAGCCTCATTCCATGTCTTGGTTTGAGTGCTCCTGGTTTGTGAACTGTCTTTTTGATGTGTGCACAATAAACTTTTACTGACTACTACCTCAGTGATAAATTGTTTATACTTCTGTTATTTATGAACTTCTGACATTTCATAGCTTCAGAAGGGAAATCCAAAGACCCAGTGACTCCAAGGGCAGTGAGTAAACAAATGCTGATTCCCAAAATCCACTGAGCTCTATGCTTTCTTGCTGACTCTGAAATTTGAGAGTAAGTATCTCTTCAATGTGAGCTTTGTTCTCTTTGCATTTTGAGCTCTCTCCAACTTTATTGTGCATACCTGAATTTTGTTTATTGAAACTCCTTGGTAAGTCACACTATTCTGCTCAAAAGGAGGTGGGAGGGGCATGTAAGTCCAGCTACTGAAATCAGAAGGCCCCTCATTTTAAGAAATCTTAGGGAGTCTAAAGGGAAAGATGAAATCTACTGGGTCTAAATTTTTTTCTCCATTTCCCTCAAAAACTTTCCTGCTTTAAACAGACCAATTACTAGTACCAAAATTGGGTCAGTAATCAAAAAATTCCAATTAAAAAAAATCCAGGGCCAGACAGATTCATGGGTAAATTCTACCAAACATTTAAAAAGGGTTAATACCTACTCTCCTCAAATTATTCCAAAAAGTAGAAAAGGAATGAAAGCTTTTAAATACATCCTACTGCAGCATTACCCTGATACCAAAAACAAACAAAACACCACAAAAAACAAACAAACAAAACTACAAGTCAATATCCCTGATCAAAATAAGAGGCAAAAATCATCAACAAAATATTAGCAAACCAAATTCAGCAATACATTAAAAGGATCGTTCACCACAATCAAATGAGATTTATTCCAGGGATTCAAGAATGATTCAATACCCACAAGTCAAGGTGATACACAACATTAAAAATGAAGGATAAAAGTTATATGATCATCTTAGTAGATGCAGAGAAAGCATTTGAAAATTCAACATCGATTCATAATAGGAAGTCCCAACATGGCAAGTTTAGAGGGAATACACCTTAACATAATGAAGACAATATAAAACAAACTCATAGTGAAAGTCATACTCAATGGTGAAAAACTGAGCTTTTTCTTTAAGATCAGAAACAAGACAAGGATGTCTACTCTGACCACTTTTATTCAACGTAATACTGGAAGTTCTAGCCACAGCAATCAGACAAGAAAAAGAAATAAAAAGTATCCAAATTGGTGAAGAAGAAGTAAAACTGTCATTATTTGCAGATGACATGATACTATACATAGAAAACTCTGAAGACTCCAGCACTCCACCAAAACACTACTAGAAGTAATATATAAATTCAATAAAGTTGCAAGATACGAAATTAATATACAGAAATCTGTTGTATTTCTATACACTAAGAACAAAGTAGCAGGAAAAATATTCAGAAAAAATTCTATTTACAGTTGCAAAAAAAAAAAGCAAAATACTTAGGAATAAATTTAACCAAGTAATTGAAGACCTATACTCTGTAACCACAAAACATTGATACAGAAATTGAGGATGACAGAAACAAATGGAAAGATATACAGTGTTCATGGATTGGAAGATTAATATTGTTAAAATATCCATACTACCCAAAGCAGTCTACAGATTCAGTGCAAGCCCTATCAAAGCACCAATAATATTTTTAAAAGAACTAGAACTAATAATCCTAAAATTTGTATGGGACCACAAAAGGCCTTAAGCAGCATAAGTGATCTTAAGAAAGAAAAACAAAGTTCGAGGTATGACAATCCCAGATTTTAAGATACACTTCAAAGCTGTAATATATGGTATATGGTGCTGGAATATATATATACCATAATATATGGTATATGGTATATGGTGCTGGCATATATATATATATATATATATATATATATATATGCCATATATATGGTGCTGGAACATATATAGACCCATTGGTCAATGGAATAGAATAGAAAGCCCAAAAATAAACCCACACCTATATGGTCAATTAATCTATGATAAAGGAGGCAAGTATATACAATGAGAAAAAGACAGTCCTTTCAATAAATGGTGCTAGGAAAACTGGACTGCTTCATGCAGAAAAATGAAACTATACCACTTTCTTACACCAAACACAAAAGTAAAAAAGGATTGAAGACCTAAATGTGAGCTCTAAAGCCATGAAACTCTTAGGCAATAATCATTTTGAGATCAGCCTTAGCAACATTTTTCTAGATACGTATCATCAGGCAAAGAGAAACAAAAGCAAAACAAACAAACAAAAAAAACTATTAGGACTAATCAAAATCAAAATAAAAAAGATTTTGCACAGTGAAAGAAACCATCAACAAAACAAAAAGGCAACCTACTGAATGAAAGAAGATATTTGCAAATAATACATCTCATAAGGGGTTAATATCCAAACTATATAAAGAACTTAACACAACTCAACATCCAAAAAACAAAAAATACAATTAAAAAATGGGCAGAGAACCTGAATAGACATTTTGCCAAAGAAGACATTCAGATAGTCCCAGACACATGAAAACATGCTCAATGCCATTAATCATCAGGGAAATACAAATCAAAACCATAATGAGGTATCACCTCACACCAGTCAGAATGGCTAGTATCAAAAAGATAAGAAATAACAAGTGTTTGGCGAGGCTATGGAGAAAAAAGAACTTTTGTGCACTTTGGTGGCATTTTAATTTGTACAGCTACTATGAAAAACAGTATGGAGATTCCTCAATAATAAAAATAGAAATATCATGCTACCTAGTAATTCTACTTGTGGGTATTTATCCAAAGAAAAATAGAAACACTAATTCAAAAAGATACATGCACTCCTATATTTATTGCAGCATTATTTACAATAGCAAAGATATGGAAGTAACCCAAGTGCCCATCAGTAAATGAATGAATGAAATATAATTCTGCCATAAAAAAGAATAAAATCTTGCCATTGGCAACAACATGGATTAACATAAAGGATATTATGCTAAGTGAAATAAGTCAAAGAGAGAAAGACAAATACTACATGATTTTGTTTATATGTGGAATCTAAAATCAAAGTAACTAACAAAAAGTGAAAAATAAATAAAGAACAAATTCATAAATACAAAGAACAAATTGGTGGTTGCCAGAAGGGAGGGAGTGAAAGATAGGCAAAATAGGTGAAAAGGATTAAGTGGTACAAACCTCCAATTATAAAGTAAGTCAGTCAGGGGGATGAAAATTACAGCATAGGGAATATAGCCAATAATATTGTAATAATTTTGTTTGGTGACATTGGGCAACTACATTTATCATGGTATTTCATAACATATATAATAGTCAAATCAGTACAATTTACACCTGAAGCTAATATACAGGTGTATATTATCAACTATACTTCAATTACAAATTAAGTATATATAAACAAAACTACTAGAAATAATAAGGGCTAAAGAAAACAACTTTATATAAAAAGTAGGTAAGGTGAATAGCATGTGTTTTGGGGGATAAAGAAAGTTATGAAGGACATGTTGTTTTGTTTTGTTTTGCTTTTTGGTAAGAAAAAAAGCCCACATTTTGTCCTAAAGTAAAATAATTGTTTCAGAATAAGGATAAAGGGCAAAACCTAAGTGGACATAGAAAAGTTGTGGAAGGCTTGTGGAAAATAAATTGAGAAAGGAAGTTTATGTGTGATCAGGCTGGCTAAAATTGGAATGATTTTATTTAAGTTAAAAAAAAAAAGAAAGTGTTTTAGTATCAAAAGTATACTGGTAGGGGTATCTGGGTGGCTCAGTCGGTTAAACGACCCACTCTTGATGTCTGCTCAGGTCATGATCTCATGGTTCCTGAGATCAAGCCCCTCATCCAACTCAGGGCTAACAGTGCAGAGCCTGTTTGGGATTCTCTCTCTCTCACTCTCTCTCTGCCCCTCCCCCACGTGCACCTGCTCTCCCTCTCTCTCTCTCTCCCTCTCTCTCATAATGAATAAACATTTAAAAATATACACCAGAATTAGGTTATCTTTGTGTCCTGTTAATAAATTATAAACAAAGGTTTTCCTTTACCTTTAATGTAATCTGACTAGGAAACAATTATGTGTCTTTTTTTTTTAATCTAAATCCAAGTTAGTTAACATACAGTGTAATAATGATTTCAGGAATAGAATTTAGTGATTCATTACTTACATATAATACCCAGTGCTCATCCCAATAAGTGTTCTTCTTAATGCCCCTTGCCCATTTAGCCCATTCCCCCCCAACACCCCTCCAGCAACCCTCAGTTTGTTCTTTGTATTTAAGAGTCTCTATTGGTTTGTCTTCATCACTGTTTTCGTATTATTTTTGCTTCCTTTCCCTTATGTTCATCTGTTTGTATCTTAAATTCCACATATAAGTGATATCATGTGATATTTGTCTTTTGCTGACTGTCTTATTTCACTTAGTGTAATACATTCTAGTTCCATCCACCTTGTTGCAAATGGCAAGACTTCATTCTTTTTGATCACCAAGTAAAATTCCATTGCATATGTATCCCACATCTTCTTTATCCATTCATCAGTCAATGGGCATTTGGGCTGTTTCCATACTTTGGCTATTGTTGATAGTGCTGCTATAAATAAACATTGGGGTGCATGTGTACCCTCAAAACAGCACACCTGTATCCCTTGGATAAATACCTCATAGTGCAATTGCTGAGTCATATGGTAGTTCTATTTTTAATTTTTTGAGGAACCTTCATACTGTTTTCCAGAGTGGCTGCACCAGTTTGTATTCCCACCAG
The DNA here is from genome assembly GCF_028749965.1 of Puma concolor. Classification (NCBI taxonomy): domain Eukaryota; kingdom Metazoa; phylum Chordata; class Mammalia; order Carnivora; family Felidae; genus Puma; species Puma concolor. The sequence continues at coordinate 21,922,636 of NC_141677.1, forward strand.
CAGTGTGAATGGGTTCCTCTTTTCTCTGCATCTGGATCCTCACCAACATGCTGCCTGAGTTGTTAATTTTGGCCATTCTGACAGGTATGAGGTGATATCTCATTGTGGTTTTGATTTGTATTTCCCTGATGATGAGTGATGTTGAGCATTTTTTTTTTCATGTGTCTGTTAACAATCTGAATATCTTCTTTGGAAAATTGTCTATTCATGTCTTTTGCCCATTTCTTCACTGGATTATTTGTTTGTTTTTATCAAACTGTTGAGTTTGATAAGTTCTTTATAGATTTTGGATACTAACCCTTTATCTGATATATCATTTGCAAATGTCTTCTCCCATTCCGTTGGTGGCCTTTTAGTTTTGGTGATTGTTTCCTCTGCTGTGCAGAAGCTTTTTATCTTGATGAGGTCTCAATCATTCATTTGGTTTTTGTTTCCCTTGCCTTCAGAGACATGTCAAGAAGATGTTGCAGCTGAGGTCAAAGAGGTTTTTGCCTGCTTTCTCTTCTAGGATTTTGATGGCTTCCTATCTTATGCTTAGGTCTTTCATCCATTTTGAGTTTATTTTTGTGTATGGTGTGAGAAAGTGGTCCAGCTTCATTCTTCTGCATGTTGCTGCCCAGTTTTCCCGGCACCATTTGCTGAAGAGACTGCCTGGTTTCCATTGGATATCCTTTCCTGCCTTGTCAAAGATTAGTTGGCCATATGTTTGTGGGTCCACTTCTGGTTTCTCTATTCTGTCCCATTGATCTATGTGTCTGTTTTTGTACCAGGACATGTCTTGATGATTACAGCTTTGTAATGCAGCTCGAAGTCTGGAATTTAGATGTCTCCAGCCTTGTTTTTCTTTTTCAGGATTGCTTTGGCTATTCAGGGTCTTTTCTTGTTCCACACAAATTTTAGGGTTGTTTATTCTAGCTCTGTGAAGAATGCTGATGTTATTTTGACAGATATTACATTGAATATGTAGATTGCTTTGAGTAGTATCAACATTTTAACATTTGTTCTTCCAATCCATGACAATGGAATGTTTTTCCATTTTTTGGTGTCTTCTTCAATTTCTTTCATAAACTTTCTATCGTCCTCAGTATATAGATTTTTCCCTTTTTTGGTTAGGTTTATTTCTAGATATTTTATGGTTTTTGGTGCAATTGTAAATGGGATCAATTCCTTGATTTCTCTTTCTGCTGCTTCATTATTGGTGTATAGAAATGCAACCAATTTCTGTAACAAAGATTATGTGTCTTATGAAAATAATATCCTGTGTTCCCTGTTGTTTTTATCAGATCTCTGGTTACTCGGAAAAATAAAGACTAAGCCTTCTCTATTAAAAATAAAAAGCTAAGGTTATTTGCTTGTTTGTTTGTTTGTTTGTATAACAACTATGTAACTTTTCATATTTGTCTTGAAAGTTTTTGTCACTTTGGTTAAATGGATAACTAAGTATTATTTCACAGTGACCTATTATCCTATTTAATTAAATGTTTTAAATATTTTGACATTTAAACAAACTTTCTAAAATTTTGAATGAAGTATAAAGAAAAAATGTTACTTTACTTAGGTTTATTTGGTATATTACATCACATGGGATACACTATCAAATAAAAAGTAATGTTCAACCTTTTTCAATCAAATTTATATGAGATATCAATCATTAAAATAAGTAGTTCAGAAATTAGATAAAATTGTAATAATCTGATATGTCCTGCTATAATCTTATCAGTTCATAATTTTATCTATTATCTTATAATATTGTGTATTACAAAAATGACCAAATTTTCTTGTCATTTGTGTCATTTTGTGCGTGTGTGTGTGTGTGTGTCTGACCACTCACCAGATCTCTAACCATGGCTATTTTTAGGTCTTTTGTTGTTTACATCAATTTTACAGTTATTTTGCTTTGTTGCTTTTGTAATTGTTCCTGCAAAAATGCTTCATCTTCAGAGGGATTCATGGAAACGGCCCTGAGAATTACTCTAACATGCAGGTTTCTGACAAGTTTAAGACCATAACACTAAACTGAGTAAGAACTTCTAAAACACTAATGGAAAACTGATTGATTTATAAAGCTGCTCACCCAAGATGAACCAATACACGAATGACATAAGACTGAATAAACTGTTGAAGACAATCATAATTTTTATGATTTGATTTAAAACATTGCTGGTTCTTTAATATTTTGTTTTCCAGATTTAAAAGACCCCCTTTCCTACTTTCTTTAAAGCTGCACTTTACCAAATTTCTGTAAGTTATAGATATTTTGCAACAAATATTGAAACATTTATGATTTTCGCCCTACCTGATCCCTCCAGAATTTGGAAACTCTTATTAAATATTCTTGACAATGTATGTATTTTCATAAGTTCAATAAGAATATGTTCTCTAGGTAACAGGACACAATTAGACAAGCTCTTGCAAAGCAGATTTAAAAGAGTTTATATGGTCAATCACTTTATTGATGCATTTATGTCAATAATCAGGCCAAGTTTATTGAAATTAGATTTAATTTGCAAACAAATTCGTCTTACTGTGGTTATCCTTGATAGAAATGAGGTTGATTATAGAAATAAAAATAATGTTTCAGTAATATATCTTTGTGGATATCAGATTCTAGTGCTGTTAATTGTCTTTGAGATATTGTTTTCTACCTATAAACTGGATTGGGTCCTGAATTCTTCAATATTGGGTTAGAACTTTCCAAATTCACATTTCTAATTTTTTTCACTCTTTTGACTTATAATCACTATACAACTAAAATTTCCCCCTTTCCAAAGCCATGAAAGTTAAAACTGGAAAACTTGATATAACTTTCAGAGAAATCACCACAATAGCTCATGTGTGCATAGTCTTCATGCCTGTTCCTAGGGAGCCACTAACAAATCTCACCACAGACATTCAAACTGCAAGGCAGAAAAATCTGTCAGAATGCCAGTACTTTCCCTCACTCTATCTGAAGGTGCTTCAAACTGACATATAGAAATCTTCTCAGCCAGTTGCTGTCTAAATTCAGAAACTGAATTTATAATTTGCTCCAATGATTAACTTTGTTTTTATTTTGTTTCCATAGAAATACCTCTCATTAAATTTTCTGATCGCTCACAATATATAGAGGTCTAATTTAGGGGGAAGCTCAACTGCAGTACCACCTCCTAACAAGAAACATCCTGATATTCATCCTTTCTCAAGTAATCATGAGGATATGAGCCTGCTAATACATAGCAGGCCTTTATATAGGCATATTTGTGCCTATATAAATGACTCGGAAAAAAATTGAAACCCAATTATACACTGGGTGTATACATTATACACCCAATTATCCAAAAAAATATATATAGATTGATTTAGCTAAAACTGAATCTGATTATAATGCACTTGAGTTATTTAATTGGTTAAATCTTGGCTCCTGGGAATCTCTGTTCTGGGGAATTTTTCTATCGTTGGCTATTGTTCTCCTTATAGTCATAATAACCTCTCCAGGTTAGTATACTTTTGATGGATCCATTAGAATTGGTATCCATTAGAATTACACAACTGGATAAAAGCAACAATAATTACATAAATGATGAAGATGGTGACTACATGACCTTCCTATTTGATGATTCAATGAGTGGAAACAAAATATGTGGTTCTTTGGCCGAACTACGTCAATGATGGTAACTGAGAAGAATGCCATACTGGTTGGTCATACACTTAGCCTGCTGAAAGAATGACCAAAAGGAAGGAATTGTTAAAATAAAACCCAAATGTAGACCAGCCTCAAAAATTCCCTAAGCAGACAAAACCAGTTTAGCCATACAAGCAAAGCTTAATTTAGCATATTTTGCAAGACTTACTTGACCCGGGTCATTTCTTGCTTATGCCTCTGGAAATCACAAGTAAAATTTAAATTGTTTTCCAAAATTGTTATGGAGTAACCACTAACCAGTTCTCTGTAATTTAAGAAAATTCTAAGTGATTATTATCACTGAAAAATAAGCAGTGAGTGACTTCCTACTATATATATGGCTTTATAACAATATACCCCTGAGCCTCATTTCATGTTTTGGTTTGAGTGCTCCCAGTTTGAGAACTATCTTTTTGTTGTGTGCACAATAATCTCTTACTAATTACTAGTTTGGTAATTCATCAATTTTATTTCAGCTATTTCTGAACTTTTAACACTTTACTGTTAAGTGCACTTCTTAACAATCTTGTCTAATTGAAATGTTCCCTACAATGACCATTGTAATTCTAAGTTGTCTTAGTAAGATTTTCACCTTTTGTATGTATCTGTAGTTTCTGGGACCACATTTCTCAGAGATAAACTAAGCAGATGTGCCAAAAGGTGATGTGCTTAATTCTTTGAAACTTGACAATCCCATTTCTTTAGCTAAGCCTTGGGTCTCGTGGAGCCAAATACTTAGGAGGGATGTGCACCTGGGTTGAGGATTTTAATATTTTACAGGTTACCTTGCTGCATGAAAAAAATTTTGAGGTTGGTGGGTGACCTGGTATCTTTCTAACCCATTCCATGACCAACCTATCCTGGCACACAGTTCTTAGAGTTGGGTGGCAAGCACTCAAGTGTTCAACCTGCACCCACCAACTTTGCAGTTTTACCTTCTGAGATTCCCATTAGCAATAGATCTATCATTCCTTTAATAATATCCCTTTATAATGGAGAAAACCCTGATGGCTTTTGATAGTCTGACCTGTGCCTACTTACTTTTCAATATACTATTGATCAAAAAATTCTGAATTTTTTCTCTTTATTTCCCCAAATCACTCAGTAGTTCACACTGTGGGCTTTCCTTCAGGCTTTGTGAGTCCCCTAAAAGCTGCCATCTTGCTTTCTTTAGATTGAGGGATACTCATTATTCTCCCTTGAAGTAATCCTCCCTAATTCAACCAGTCTTACTATTTCTTGTGGCCTGTGCACAGTTCCTGAAACCTGTGAGTCTCACTGTGAAAATCTGGAGTCTACTACATCCCAATTTCCACCTGGTGAAAATCTAGTTTCGCACACCCCAGTTTTCCAGTTGGAAGGATTAGGACAAATTCAAAGAGTTCAGAATGCAAAATATACAGAGCTCCATCTGAGAGCAGCTTTCCAGAGATGCTGGAGAGTGGCTGAATAAGCAGAGAACCAAAAGGGCTCTCTAGATACCTTCACCTATACATCTAGGGGCCATTCTCAGAATCTTCAGCAAGTTGTCTTTGGGTCCCATCTTGTCACCAAAACTGTCAACTGACAAAACTAAAACAATTTAGTAATGAGTTTGATGTACTTTACTCAAGGAAAAACAATACATGGATTGGGGGAATATAATGCCTACCAAACAGTGGAACACCCTTCCTGAGGGAATTTGGGCAACAGTAAGTTTTATAGAGCATTACAAGAAGCAATGTGGAAGCAGGGCATGCTTGACTAGGAGATTGGGGATTTCCTTATAAGGCTAGCAGAGTTTCTATTTTCTAGAATGAACTAGGTAAAGCTGAGTTGGAGGAGTGTGATTGATGTATGTTGGGTTTCCTTGACAGGTGTTTCTTATAAGTGCAGGCTCACTTAGGTGTAGGTTTGTGATAGGGCAGGGCTACCGGGGAGGCCTCCATTTTGTGAGTCCCAATATACAAATTAACTTTATCACTGTAAAGCTGAGAAGTATTCCATGCAAATCAGCAAAACACAGTCACATAAAAAAAAACAAACTGTAACAGCTGGAGTGTGTGGTATTCAAATGTAAAATCAATAAAGCATGCAAGAAAGTATAAAAGAGAGTCATAAGCATTAGGGTTATCAGTGGTATGTATTTATTTTCTTTGTAGCATGTGGATGAAGGACACAGGGACTCTGAAGTAAGAAAGATTCATAAAGAAATGAAGGTCTTCCTTTAATGAACTTACCCACATTGAAGGTTGGAGGCAGGAGAGAAGTAGCCAGATTAACCAGCTGTGTGGGAGGCGAGATTAGCCAACAAAAGTGTTGTGCCTACCCCAAATCTAAGTACCTCACTCTGAGAACCCTCATATTTCTGCTCCTGCCCCACTGAGGAGTTAGATCACCTCTCCTGCTCACTCTGAGTCTATAGAAGTCCCCAAATAGGATGAAGTTCAAAGAAAAACAGAAGGCAAACAGACTCTGGTCATGATAACTTTGCTTTACTCCTTAATAGCACTGATATTTCAAACTGCCATATCCAGGCCCTGAAAAGTGCTTATCCCAACCAGAGTCAGCCTCAGGCACGTGAAGTTTCTAACTTGACCATTATAACTCCTAAGATTGAGGAACAAGCCACCCCTTCAGTTTTTGGGCTTCTTGGGCTTCTATGTTCATTCATCATTCAAATATGCAGTTTCTGACAGGTGCTACATTTTGTGCTCTCCCTAGTTTTTGCAGTCAGGGAGTGCATAGTGTAGTTACCAGTGGTGGTGGTGCTAAGGGTGAAGGGTCACACAAACCATACACAGGTAACTGCAGTATGATCTACAGTAAAATAGGGTAAAGGTAAGTGTGATATGCTCTGGAAACACATAGGAATGACACCAAACCCAGTTTGTAAAAGAAGGTGTCCATGAAGTAGCCTAAAAGAGGAAACAAAGAGATGGAGAGACACAACGTACCAAGGCAAACACGTAAGTGAAAGCATGGCATGTTCAAGGATCTCAGAATGGTTGACTATGGGGTTAGAGTCAAACATAGGTGGGGATGGTGACCAGTGAGGCAGGCAAGGCAAAGGCAGAGGCCAGATCAGATGAACTCTTACAAGTCTTAAAGAGTTTTGGCTTTATTATGAAGGCAATGGCAAGTCATTATTATAAGACATGTTAAGATTTACACTGAAGAAAGATCATCTTAATCCTGTGAGACAGATGGATTAGAAGATGAGAAGGGAGAGTGGAAGAAGGGAGGACAGTTAGACAAGTAGAGCACCCAAGCAAGACATGATGCTCACCTGGCATCACAGAAGTGATAGTCAGAAAGGGGAAAAACTGATCTAAGAGATATTGAAGAGGTGGAAACAATAAGCCTAGGGATTGGCACAATATGGCTAAAGAAGTAATAGGAAGGACTGAAGATGATGCCACATCTAGACTTGGAAAATGAGATGAAAAATACCATGTTCCTTGAGATGGAGACAGAAAGGGAAACAGTGTTCAGGGAGAGATGCACATTAGTGTCTATGAGGCAATGACAATAGATGGGCTGGAGTGACAGACCCACATCAGGGCTGGGAGGATATATTTGGGAATGAGCATGAAGGTGGCTAAAACTACAGTACTTGCAGTGAGAGAAAATAAAACATGGACAAGAAGACACCAATATTTATGGGATTGATGATATATTGTTAAATGAAAAATCAACCTACAAAATAGTGTATGTAGTAAGGTCTCATAAGGAGAGGTAGAGGGGAAGATTGTGTGTGTGTGTGTGTGTGTGTGTGTGTGTGTGTGCATGTGTAATTGTGTACTTGTGTTTTTTCTGTGGGACATGTTAATTTATAAACTATTCCATTGCTTGAATTGTTTAATGAGTAAGTAATGCTTTTACAATTTAAAATAAGAATACTTAATTTTAAAAACATTTAAGAGACAGACAATAGAACACTGCAAAGTCCAAGAAAGAGAGATGGGAAGAAAATGCAGAGAAAAGGAAGATTATTGTCTGACCCTACCTATGTCTTACTTTAATGGTATGCTAAAGGATTTTAACTCCATGTAGAAAATCAAGGTAAAGCAGTAAAAGAAATATTAAATATTGGTAAACATGCACTCAACCATATGACTTCTGTTTGAAAATGTTATACATAATGATCTTTAAAATAGGTGCCACTATTTCTTATAGTCTATTTATGTTAAATTTTAATAAAGACATATAATTTTCATCAACAAGGAATAAAAAATTATGAACAAATGGGTCAATTTGAGCAGTGAGTAAGTCAGCACCTGTAGATACGGAAACATAGCTGAAGCCTTCCTACTGGGACTTGGTCATATTCACAGTGCACAGGCAAGAAAGAAAGGCAAATGGCACTTTCATCAAGTCTATATTCCCTTCTGGGCCACATGGCATCTCTAACCTATTACAGAAACTAGTCACTTATTTCCAAAATAAAAATTATTTATTTTTAAAAAGATTACAGTAATTTGAAGAGTCAGAAGTGCTGATTTCAGTGATTTTAATGTAAATTAAATGTTTACATATATTTTAAGTCATTTCCCTTTGAGTTAAGATTTGAACTCCTTTATTTTTTTTTTAATTTTTTTTTTCAACGTTTTTTTTTTTGTTTTTGTTTTTTTTTATTTTTGGGACAGAGAGAGACAGAGCATGAACGGGGGAGGGGCAGAGAGAGAGGGAGACACAGAATCGGAAACAGCCTTCAGGCTCCGAGCCATCAGCCCAGAGCCCGATGCGGGGCTCGAACTCACGGACCGCGAGATTGTGACCTGGCTGAGGTCAGACGCTTAACCGACTGCACCACCCAGGCGCCCCAGATTTGAACTCCTTTAAATACTTCTGCTTACTATAGAACATTACCTTCCTAGGAAAAAACACCTTTTATTCTCCTTTTCACTGAGAAAGTGAACAGTCTGCTGATATAGAATATCTACCATGTTATTTTTTGAAATTATTAAGCTATGTCTACTGTTTGCTTTTAAATGTTCCTCAATGTTGGGTGCCTTGGTCGCTCAGTCAGTTAAGCGTCCAACTTCTGCTCAGGTCATGATCTCGCAGTTCATGAGTTCGAGCCCCACATCAGGCTCTGTGTTGAAAGCTCAGAGCTTGGAGCCTCCTTCGGATTCTGTGTCCCTCTCTCTCTGCCCCTCCTCCACTCTCTCTCTCCCTCAAAAATAAACATTAAAAAATTTTAAATTAATTAATGTTCTTCAATGTTTCATTTCATAAGCTTCTTGTTTATTTTATTTAGTTTAGCAAGAATAAAATTATTCTTCTACTCCCAAAGCAGTCATGAGACAAAATCCAAAATTACTGTCATAAAAATTACCCAAGAGCCTCAATCTTCTCCACTGATGTCAAGCACAAAGAAAATTGTGGATCCTTAAACTCAGAGAAAGCTCTAAACTCAGTGAGTAGGCGGGAAAGGCTTCTGATTCTAGTTATTAATAAACTCTGTGGTTCCTTGGTGGCTACTTATTCAAATACTTTCTACAGTGACAGGGATAGTTTTAGCTGTGGGACTGCAGTGGCAAAAAAAAAAAAAAGAAAAGAAAAGAAAAGAAAAACACTCATGAAAACAACATGAAAAAGAAAAAAGAAAAGAGAATAGAGGTGCCTGGGTGACCAGTCCATTGAGCTCAGATCATGATCTCCTGGTTCATGAGTTTGAGGCTCTGTGCTGACAGTGTGGAGCCTGCTTGGGATTTTCTCTCTCCCTCTCTCTCAAAAGAAATAAATAAACTTAAAAAAAATTTAAGAGAAGAGAGAAAGGAAAGGAAAGGAAAGGAAAGGAAAGGAAAGGAAAGGGAAAGGGAAAGGGAAAGAGAAAGAAAGAAAGAAGGAAAGGGAAAGGGAAAGAGAAAGGGAAAGGGAGAAGGAAAGGGAAAGGGAAAGGGGAAGGGGAAGGGAAAGGAAAGAAGGAGAGAATAAGGACGGGAGGAAGGAAAAGAGACTGTAAATTCTAGGTTTTTTGCTAAGTCAGTGCAGATTTGATCCTATATCCTACCTTCTATAATAATGGATGATGAAATCAATAAGCCTAAGAGCACCCTGAGATGTAAAATAGCTTGTGAGGAGCTCCTCTGCACCTGGAGCGTTCCTCAATTCAGACCCTTTGCTCTCTTCATTCCAGGAATGCCTTATTTCTATCCTGTCTTAGTTCAGGCTGCAATAATACAAATATCATAGACTGGGTGGCTTAAACAACAGAAATTTATTCCTCACAGTTCTGGAGGCTAGGAGTCCAAGTTCAAGGAGCCAGCCAGTTAGGTTCCTAGTGATAGCTGTCTTCTTGGTTTACAGATGGATGTCTTCTTACTGTGTCTTCACATGCCAGAAAGAGAAGAAGCAAACTCTCTCATTGTCTCTTCTTATAAGGGCAAAAATCCATCTCCCAAAGGCCCCATTTCCAAATGCCATCACATTGGGGAATCAGGATTTCAACATATGGATTTTGGGGATATACAAACATGTAGTACAAACCACATCCCTTGGGGCCTGGTGGTCCCTTTCAAATCCCATCTCTTCTGATGACTTGAGGCCACATCAACAGCCCTGTCTCTCTCCTTCTGGACTCTCCTCTTGATCCCCTTGGTGTTTAATCCTGTATAGCCTTGCTTTGCAGCATATGCAGAATCCGTGTGCTTGGTTTATGTTCCCAAGTTAAAGTGTAAGTAGCCCAAGTGAGAGTGTCTGCATTTTGCATTTCTTTCCCTTTCTTGAGGTGCTTCAGCACTGTACAAAATATCTGTTGATTCATTCAGTCAGTCATAACACGTCCATTGAGCACCAGTGCCTGATGCTGAGGAATAGTCGTTGATGGATTTGGGAAACCTAAAGATTGGGATTAATTTAAGGGGAATGCCAGTTGAATTTCTGGAAAATAGGAACAAGAAAATATTTTTACTGAAATGCCCATTTCTCATTGTTTGCATGCTCATTTCTATAAGTGGAATGAGGCTAAGATAGTTTGGCCCAGGGAAGGGCCTTGAACAGCTGTTTTACTGAATAAATAAGAGACTGCCAAATACTAACAGCAGCTTGCATTTGCAGTATGTAAACTTTTCAGACTGCTTTCCCATCCATTAGCATAACTTATCGAGTATGTTTCTTAAGTGAGGGCATCTAAGTACTTGGAAAGAATCAGAGTTTTAAGTGTTTCTCTGTCTACATGATTATGTCTAACCATCTTTTATAGAAGATGGTCATGTAAAATTTAACCCAGACTTTTTCTTACAAATTCTGAACGAGCAAAAGCTTAAATCTTCCTATAGAACACTGAATTCCATCCAAGTGCTGAACAAAACACAGCGTCAGACAAGGGTGTTCCATAGCTTTCCACACTGGCCTCCAAACATGTTCCTGTATTAACAACGGACATGTATCTTTCACTCTGTTGAGCCAGTCATTGAGGACTATTAGGAAAGCCTAACTCTTCTCACAAAATGTGGAACATCTAACACAAAGAAGAATCATGTCATTCCAACATTTTCCTTTTAAAGATTTGGAGGAAGGGGAACCTGGCTGGGTCAGTTGGAAGAGCATGTGACTCTTAACCTCAGGGTTGGGAGTTAGAGCCCCATGTTGGGTATACAGATTACATAAATGAAATCTTTTAAAAAAAATAATAAAGACTTCATGGAAGTATCAGATCTCCCTCTGTCTTTAAAACATATAGTTCTGTTTTTAGTTGTGGTTTTGTTTTGGGTTTGTCTTTGGTGGGAGATTGTAGAAGGCAAGCAGAAAGAAGACGGGAAGTAATAGTATCTCAGAAACCAGAAATGGCTAGATGGATTTTAATTTCACAGAAACCTATTTTAAAAAGGCATTTTATAACTGGACTTAAAATAAACTGAAGTGAAAATGTAATACTATGTACTACACTATCTCAAAATAAAAATAAATTAACAACAGTAAGAAAGTTAAATCCTGACAAGAAATTATTCTACTGTATCTAAAGAGAATAGACATATTGCAAATAGTGGCCTAACATTCACTGCATTGTGGCTTTTCATCCATTAAAACAATAGTTAAGGATGACAAGTCTTTGAGGTTAGCTCCCCACTGTAATGCCCCAGAGACAAGACTTTGGGGGGATTCCACAAAGGTGCAAACTATTAGCTCCCTCTTCAAAGATCATCTACAGTGTTATCACAAAGCAGGACCAGCTCTCCAGAGATGGAGTCTTGTCTTACCAAATGCTCCCCAAACAGTCTCTGTGCCTAATTTCCCAATCAACAGTGATTAAGACTGTTTATCTCTAAATCTTTCATCAGGTTCTTCAACCACAAGTAGAATATGTAAAGTTTTTGCTTCAGAAAAGTTCTCTATTTTGAAAGCATGCTTCCCTCTACTCAGTAAGAGCAAATGACCCATGTAGGCTGAAGTGAATATTATAAGTAAAGGTAACTCAAGAAAAGTTTGCATGCGGACCTGAGAAAAGTCTAAGAAGGGTCTATTAGATCCAAATATCAATTGTAACATTGTTCATGCTGAGGAAGTTTTTATTTTGAAAGACGTTGTTTTTTTGTTTTTTTAATTTGGAAACCCAGCAATTATCTGGAATGAAGAAAGAACTAACACTCAGAACATTTGAATTCAAAAACATTTGGAATATAAAAGATATCTGGCATTTCAAAGCCAAATGCCCACAGCTCTGGGCTCCAAACAGTTTCCATAGAGGTTCAAGATAAAGGAGATTGTGAAGGGAGACAGGATTGCCCCAGGTGAATGAGGATGGGAATAAGTGAAGAAAGCCCATAGAAGTGATTGTGTGAATGTGGTCACATCACTCTTAAGTTAAAGCATCTCCCAGCTCTCCATTACCTACACTGTGCTTCTTATGTAGAGTCAAGTCCCCGGGATAGGAATGGCAGGTGATGTTCGGGGGAGGGAGGGAAGGAGGCCCGGGGGAGGGGGGATGCAAGCCCACAAGGGATACATCGGAGTGAAAGTTCCAGAAGGCCCCACTCCATAATATCACCTAGAAGTTTTCAATAAATACTTGTTGAATTGTGAGTTATCAACCTGACATAGTTTCTTGAGACATCAAATTTAAGTGAAGATTTAGAGAAAAAGTCCTTTTTCCATTAAAACAGATATATTAACAAACTGCAGGATTTGTAAAACTTTTTAAGATAACTTGTATATACCAAGATGTGTAGTTTCAAGATGTGTAGTTTCAAACAATAGAAACAAAGTCTAACTAATTTAAGCAAATAATAAATTTATTAGAAGGCTTACAGAGTAACGTAAAGGGATAGACAATCAGACATGAGGCTCTGAGGCTAAACCAGTGCTCAGAACTGGTCTGACATGGACATTTCTGCTACCACTGAGAAATCTGTATTTCTTTTTTTTTTAATTAATTTTTTAAGTGTTTATTTATTTTTGAGACAGTGCAAGAGACATAATGCAAGCAGCCGGAGGGGCAGACAGAGGGAGACACAGAATCTGAAGCGGGCTCCAGGCTCTGAGCTGTCAGCCCAGAGCCTGATGCAGGGCTTGAACTCACAAACCATGAGATCATGACCTGAGCCGAAGTCAGACGCTTAACCGACTGAGCCACTCAGGCGCCCCAGGAATCTGTATTTCTGATGTTGCTGACTCTAAGACCATTGGGTTATTATTTTACCTTTTAAGGAAAAAAAAAATAATAATGCTTATCAAACTCACAATGGTGATTTTAAGGAGTGTCCTGATTTCAGCAATATTAAAATTTGGGTAATATGTGAATCATAGGATTGATTAAAAGTGGTCACTCCTCCAGCATGCAATACTCACATCATTCACATCACACACTAGCGACAGGCTGTGACCATGACCACTGCACACAGCCCAGATCTCGTCTTTTGCTGTGTGCACTCCCACCTCAGGTTCTGCCCATGTCCTAGCTGAAAAGGAGGCTAGAAAGGCAAGGCATTTCAGCTTGTAGAGTGGGGCAGGAGGGAACAGATCTTGCTTCTTTCCCTCCTATGGGAAAATTTTCAAGCACAAAAACAGAGTTCAGATGCTGGGCAGCCAAAAAAGAATGACAAATATCCCCAATAGGGAGATTTCAAAGAAACTCCCTCTTATGGTAAAAGTTCAGTTTCCTCTGTGGTTAGAACTCAGAAGCCGAGAAAAATGTTTGAGAAGCACCAGAACAGGAAAACTCTTTTGGATGGGATCCGAGGCCTTTACAATCCAGCCTAGTTCTGTTCCAGTTTAGTATCCAGCACCCCACCCTACACCTACCCCGTGTCCAGGGATGACGGATTAGGAGGCAGCTCCACAACCATTGCCATTATCACTCAGGTCTCCACTCGTGGTGTGTTCCCTCAAATTAGAAAACCTCCCCCTTGCAATTTTTCTGGACTTGAATAACTACCATTTCACACCCTGGACTCAAACTCAGCACTTTGTGTGAGCTCTTTCAGACAGCCCCATCTTTGTTATCTCTTAGCATATTTTACATGTCTCCACTGTTAAAAGAAGGGGGCTCCACTCAACAAGTGACCAAAAAACTGAATTTATTGCTTGCTAAAGCAAGGGAGAGCAGCACGTCAGCATACAGGGCCCTTGAGCAAAGCAGAGAACGCTGATCTTCTACAGGGGTGGGAGATGCTTCCAGCTCAGGGGCTGGGAGACATCCAGGAGGTGGCATGTTTAGACAGCAGGGGACCTTCAGCTGCAGAAGCAGAGGTGGAGTGAGGATGTTGCTGACTGGCTGACCTGCAAAAGCACATCACTGGAGTTAAGCTGTTCGTGACTGTCTGGCTGTACTACTGTGTGTGTTGGTGGGTGTGGGGGCTGCTGTCACTGATGGGCGAGTTGACAGAAGCATGAAAGACTGCTGCCACAGCTATGAAACAGGTTCTGATATTTACTGGTAACCACAGAACAACTGGTCTCTCCCTAAAAGGATAGGAACTTCTCACTCTTACAACTGGGACAATACATTAGGACACTAATAGCTAGCATTTTAACATTTACTGAGCTCTTACTATAGACCAGGCATTCCAGTAAGTATTTTACAAGGATTATCTTATTTAATTATTGGAACCTGATAGGTGGGTGATATTATCCCTCATTTCACAGATGGGGAACCTTACGAGCCTCACTGGGATCCAGGTACAAAGAGGAAGGCAGTCCAGGCTGTGCTCTTATCCAGCGCTCAGTAAGGACTCGCTGACTGTTGCTGCTGTCACCCCAATGACAGTACACTCACCTCAAGAACAAGCACCAGCTCTCCCCTCCTTGTGCCCACAGCTACACTGACTGGTTCAGGGCCTCTCATACAGAGGCATCCTCAACATCTGTTGTCACAGAAAGAGAGAGAGGGTCCTGTATCATCTATTAATTCAAAATCTGATCTGAAGGTCAATAAGCTCTGTATCTTGCCATCTAGCCATGGCCAAAGTCAAGAACAAAACCATCACCCTGTACAAACTGTCAAAGACACTTGGCATCCATGATGGTAAGAAAGCAAGGCTTAAGAGAATACATTCTACCTGGTTTCTCCTACTTCGTAGACAATTCTCTATCCTTGATGCAACGGCTAAGTCTAAAAGTTGGTTATCAACTTGCCCAGCTCCCTCAGGTGACAACGTTCCAGAAGCCTAAACACCAGCTGCAGAAAACTAGCAGCTGATTATTTTGCCACTTGCTGCTCATGTGCAGGACTGCCCCAATCACCACTCCTAAGAACAGCGCTTCCATACCACCTGAAAAACAAGAAGTCATATGAAACATACCAAACCACATCCAAACCACAGCACTCAGCTGACAAAAGCCCTGTCATTAATGACAAAGATACATTGTTAAAATATGTTTCCTTCCACCACTCCTCAACAAGTACAGTAAGAAATCCCTCTGCAATTTATTCCTTTGTTTAAAATTATGTATTCTTCTTATGGTGCCTGGGTGTCTCAGCCAGTTAAGCATACTTCTCTTGATTTCCATTCAGGTCATGATCTCACAGTTTTGAGTTTAAGCCCTGTATCGGGCTCTGCACTGACAGTGTGGGGCCTGCTGGGGATTCTCTCTCTCTCTGTGTGTTTCTCTCCATCTCTCTCTGTCTCCCTCTCTCTGCCCCTCCTTTGCTCACGCTCTCTTTGTCTCTCTCAAAATAAGTAAATTAATTAAAAAAAAACAAAAAATAAAAAAAAATTATGTATTTATCTTATCCCAACCAATGAGAAGAATGTTTGATCACTTTTTCTCCTGAGCCCAGTTAGATCTTATCCTCCAAGGCCCCAGACACATTCACAATCTGTGGTAACCTATTCAATGTGTGTTTTGAAGTACACACAAATGTTTAATCCATACCCAAATCAACAGAAAGCATAAATCAATTTTAATACAACTGTAAGAAGTTATACCTAGGAATATTGTTCAGTCATTCAATTTATGTGGCCTTGAGTAAGTTACTGAACTTCTCTGTGCCTCAGTTTCCTCATCTGTGTAAAAGAATAAGAGTACCAGAACCTCATAGGGTGGTAGTGACAATCAAATGAATTATTACAGGCAGCACTCAAGACAAGGCTTTGCACATGATGAATACTCTTAATATGGTGTTGTATACTTGGACGCTGCTGAGAGTAGATCGTATGCCTTCTCACCACACACACACACACACACACACACACACACACAGAGTTAACTATGTGAGGTGCTGGATATGTTAATTATCTTGATCTTGGTAATCATTCTATACCATGTATGTATATCAAATCATCACATTGTACACTTTAAATTTATACAATTAATTTGCCAGTTATTCCTCACTAAAGTTAAAAAAAAGGCAAGGCTATTTATGTGCATAGTCATTACTATAGAAGTTATCATTACAGCTCTCCAGGTGTGACTCAGAAGGTCTGAGCCAGGGCTACAGCAGTAATGCTGACAAGGAGAGGACTCATGAGAAAGATATCCGGAGCTTGAGGATAAAGCCTTCAATGTCTAGCCTTCACTAGCCACGTCCAAAAATACAAATAAGATTGGCATGGTGCCAACCAAGCACAGGACTAGAGAACATTTTAATGTATATCCAGAAACTTCCAATTATCCAACCATTTTGTGTAATGAACTGCTTGACCCCCTGCCTTGCTCCACCTCTAGAAGAGTCCGTCTGATGCTTGGCCTGTGTTAAGCTTCAGGTCTCCCAGGGTCTGGGCTGGTTCTGTCCTCTGTCAAAGGAAAGGAAATGCAGCCCAGGTAACACAAAAACAGATGTTCTGTTTTTATTATGTCTGCCTTGTTCCTGTCCCCAACCCCTACTCTGTACCCCTCTGTAGTAATGGGATCTCAGTCACTCTGTATCCACATGGCTCTCTGCCCTGTCAGTCTGCTTAGTGCCCCATGTTCTCCCAGACTCTCACTGGGACGCTTGGAGCATTGGGCAGTCAGCCAATACACAGTCTAACTATTGGAAGCCCCTTGTATTAGCTTCTAGAACTATTAAAACAAATTACTATAATTTGGTGGCTGAAAACAAAAGAAACATATTATCTCATAGTTGTAGAGGCCAGAGGTTCAGAACCAAGGTGTAAGCAGGGCCACACTCTCTCTAAGGCTCTAGGGAGGAATCCTTCCTTGCCTTTTCCAGGTCCAAGTGGCTCCTGGCAGTCACTGGATTGTGGCAGCATGACTCCAATCTATGCCTCCATCTCCACATTGCTTTCCTCCCTGCGTCCCTCTGTGTCCATTCTTTTTCTCATAAGGACACCAATCATTGGATTCACGGCCCACCCAAAATCCACAATGATCTCATCCAAATTTTTACCTCACTTACATCTGCAAAGACCATATTTCCAAATAAGGTCACTTTCTGAGGTTCCAAGCGAACGTGAATTTTGAGAAGACACTATTCAACATAGTATGCTCCTCAAATTAGCAAGAGGGGAAATACAGGCCCCCTTGGGGACACACAGTCCAGCAGCACTGATGAGACACCACATGACTGAGCCTGGTTTGGCAAATCAAGCAAAATTGATGAATGGTTTTGCCTAAGAATGGATATTAGCAGTTTAGGAAGCAAATGAAAAGACCAGGTCAGTGTGCATAAGACAGGCCATCTCTGAAATAGAACATAGGTCTCCAAATCGCTAAAGCTGAAAAGTTGACATTCAAATCATTAATTTTGAAATAAGGAAGACAAAAGATAATTTGTATGTGTGTTAAAGACATAATCTTTGGTTTTATTTGCAATGAAAAAACCTCCTTTAAAGAATACAACATTAAAAGGCTCTGAGATAAATCACATTTAGCAATTAGCTCACGAGTAAATAAGAGGAAGCCAAAACAAACGAACTTCAAAAGTACCCTAGTTAGCGCCAAAATGTGCTCAGAGTTACAGCACTGCAATCAGACTCTAACAAATTCTAGATGTGTCATTTTGGAAATTTTAACCAAATAATAAAACTTTCTATGACAGGAAAATAAAATAATGCTCAAGTATGTTTGCATCTACTGCATTTTCTGACCTAAAAAAAATCTTTAAAAATAGCATCTGCAAAAACTTTCATTATTTTATGAACTAGAGTTTTATCTTCTATGCTCAGAGATTAGATCCCTGTCTCTTTTTCAGCATGAGCTCCCTGCTGCCCCTTCATCTGATGCCTACCTCGAGCCTGCCCCAGTCTTTGCATAGAGTTGATTACTCGTGGGGGACTCTATCTGGGCTTCTTACTTGTCTCTAATCCAGGAGACCCCCAGGTTACATAGGCTACAACAGAGCTCACCAGATTCCTACCCTGTACATGGCCCAGGAGAGGCTTTAACGTTCAGATGCTGATTCCTCCTGACACTTCATCACATTAAGAACCAATCACTGAGCTCCCATCTTGCTGTTTAGCATGAGGTAGAAGTGGGATAGAGATTTAATAGGGTATCTTGTTTTCTTGTCCAGTTCCACCTTAACATTTCATATCAGGCAGAAAAGGTTCCAGCTGTCAAAGTCTTTATTATTAATCAGTAAAATAATAAACAATATTTTTAAAGGAGCCCTAAATCATTAGTATATGCCTGTGTTTTATTTAGAGCTAAACTAACTCAGTCTTTTGTTCAGTGCTTTTGTCCTTCAGAAAGAGCAATATTCAGATCTTCAGGGGACCAGGCTGTCTGGTTCCTAATCAAGAGTGAGTTTCAGTCTGTGGCAATGCCCAGGGAGAAACAGACAGAGGCAAGAGGTTGGCGGGAACCACATCCTTCTGTGGATCCACAAGCACAACATTTAATGATTTTCCCTGGTGTTTTTAAGTCTGGAAGTTTTTATACTTCCAGTATAGTTAGTGTTTTCTAGAGTAAAATGCACTAAAATACAACCACACCCCCACCACACTGAGGTACTGATTGAAAGAGCTTTAAAGTTTGATGGTATTCTTTTGGTTATTTAATTTTAGTTACAGCTGAAAAGCCTAAAAATATAACATTGGAATGGCCTTTCCTATTGGAAATTTCCCTGACGCATGCAACATTACTAAGCCAAGCAATCATAATATTATAGTTTGGGGTGTTAATGAACAAAAGAAGCAGAGTTGAGCATTTTTGTTCCTGCAAAAAATCCCCTAATTGTGGCTACAACTGATTAAGCAGTAAAAGTCGCAGAGGGCTCAGTTATAAAAACAAAAACAAAAACAAAAAAAAGATTCATAACAAAACCAAGCTGGGCGATGTTGGGTGGGAAAGCAAAGTTCCATCATGACTCAAAGACCACCAGTTACCTGTGTCTGGATGCAATCACATAATAAAATAATACTCAAAATAGTCAAGCCATCCTTGTGTGTGACACTAGCCTCAGTCTAGAGCAGCAGTTTCCAAGGCAGCAATCCCTTGTCAGGCCACTTATTTCCAGTAGAATTAATGCCCAAAATACGACACTATTGTTGTCTGTGTCTTCCATCAGTTACACTGTTTTTGATCATTTTAACACCAAAACTGACTAATCAATGTCAGGCTTTCTGTGGACTTAATAACAGCAACTGTTCATGGCAAGTAGGGGTCAGTGGGATAAATTGTCTGCAGACTTCAAAGGGCAGATTTTCAAACATTTTTGCCATTGTATCCAATTTTTAAGGCTTTAAGGCTTTAAGCCTAAAGAGTAGGCTGCTTTTTCCAGGGTGTTTCATGCTGTTCAGATACTAAAAAGATATAAAATAATTACTACAATTTGTCACCTACACTGACTTCCTATTCCTTCTTTTACTACTCTAGAAGGACTGAAGTAAAAGAAAGATCCTAATGCATCAGGCTACATAGGCACAACTGGTTACTTCTACCAAGTTGAAGGTAAGTGAGGTCAGATATTCTACCAGGTGAAGGTAAATGAGGTCAGATGTGCATGTAATTCATTCTTGATACAGTCGCCAAATTTAGTAAATAAAAACACAGCATGTCCAGTTAAATTTTTTTTTAAATTTTTTTTTCAACGTTTTTATTTATTTTTGGGACAGAGAGAGACAGAGCATGAACGGGGGAGGGGCAGAGAGAGGGAGACACAGAATCGGAAACAGGCTCCAGGCTCTGAGCCATCAGCCCAGAGCCCGACGCGGGGCTCGAACTCACGGACCGCGAGATCGTGACCTGGCTGAAGTCGGACGCTTAACCGACTGCGCCACCCAGGCGCCCCAAGTTAAATTTGAATGTCATACAAACAATAAATAATTTTGCAGCATAAGTATGTCCCATGTAGATATTTGTTTACACAAAACTCCCATTCCTATTCCAAACAATATCTACATGGGACATACTTAAACTACAAAATTATTCCTTGTTTATCTGAAATTCAAATTTAGCTGGGCATCCAATATTTGTTCTGGCAGCTACATGTCTTACAAAATATGGAGCCTAAAATTGTAGGCTTGAGGTTGATATGTTATGTCTCAGTCCCAAAGTGATATTTAACCATGTTTGATAAAGTTTGGATTGGCAATTCTTAGTTACCCGAAATGTCACTTCATTATGTTTCTGCTATCCAGACTTCCCAGCTTTGCTTCCAAGCTCCAAAACAGGCTGTCGAAGTCCCTGCTAAACTGTGTTCTTTGCCTAAAGAACACTCTGCTCTTGAATAAATATCACCAAGTACATAAGGATGTGAATTTGCATATCTGTGTGTATGCAGAAACTCGGCTTCCACATCTGACAATATCCAAATCGTCAAATCTACTTTCTATAGGAAGTATTATTTTTGGATGAGATTTTAAAATGCCTCTTAATCACAGAACCACAAGTTTAGCTGGCATAAGCCAAAGTCACTACATTCTTATGACAAGAGTAAAACCATAATTATTCCTAAATAAAATAATAAAATTGTAAACTCTGAAGTTTCATTTGGCTATACAGAAAAAAAATCAATTACTAAACCTATCTTTTTCCTGATAATAATGAAGCAGGTGCTTAATTGAAGGGGTGCTTGTCTAAAATTCCAATTTCTGCTCAAAGCAATAACAGTATGTAAGTCCTTTGGTGATACTTCATTAACCTAATTAATGTTCTTCTTCTTCTTCTTGTAGTACTTGACATTAATAACAATACCTCAGTACTGTGAAGGACTAGAAGAGAAAAATACC
This sequence comes from Puma concolor, assembly GCF_028749965.1. Lineage (NCBI taxonomy): Eukaryota > Metazoa > Chordata > Mammalia > Carnivora > Felidae > Puma > Puma concolor. Next base: position 21,943,837 of record NC_141677.1, read on the forward strand.
AATTAACTTCTTGCTTGAGGTTATATGCTAGTTTGAGTAGAAGATGTGGAAGTCATTAGTGCTGCTGGCCAATAATTCATTCCTCACCCCCCATTAGAATACATTATAGGATTGTACTTCCTAATCCCTTCTCTCATACATTTGTAGTTATGGGAGAAGCACATGACCAGCTCTGGCCAATTAGTAAAGAATGTAAATACTATATGCTGACTTAGGCCTGAAGCTTCTAATTATTGGTGCAGAACCCTCCAGGACTCTCTTTTCTCTCTGACTTTGAAACCAGCAATGGTCAAGACTGTGATTGCTCCATTAGTCTGGGTCTTTAATTGACTGCCATGATCAGACACTTCCTGGTGACCAATGAGGATATGTAGTGTGCAAAAAATGTTGTTTTTTTTTTTAACTACTACCTAGTTTTGCTTAAACTGCTAAGGTTTTGAGCTGTTATTGCAGCATAGCACAGGCTGGTCTAACTCAGGGGAAATGCAATTTTTGAGGCTTTAGTGCATATAAAACATTTTATACACAATTTTTTATCCCCCTAAAACTTGAGTGTTTAAGTTTAAATCATTATCACTCTTTATACTCAACAAACTCTTAAGGTAGGTTCAAAATATCATCTCTTCTTTACAGATGGAAAACAGACACTTAAAGAGCTGATCAGTAAACGCTTAAAGTCGTAGAGAAAGTAAGTGGCTGAGAAAGAATTTGAACCCATATCCATCTGGACCTATAGACCGTACTTTTCACTACCTCCCTATACCACCACTCAACTCTTTTGCTCTAGGATTTATTAAAGAAAATTTCTACATAGTAGAGGGAGCAAGACTTGGAACTCCACAGAGGGCCAGCAGATGCCAATAAAGACAAAGATGTCCTATGGATGTTACTCTTCTTTCCATGCATTGGTAGGTCTTGACTATGGGCTGAATTTATAAGGCTATATAATGCTAAAAGCCATCTTTGGAACAATGTCATGAAAATTGGAAGTTCTTTAATTCAGAATTTATTTATCTATGCAAAAGATACAGAGGAAGAGGCATAACAGGACAATTTTAAGAGCCATTCTATGTGGGAGCCATCTGCATACCCATAAATATTCCAGGCAGCATAAAAGTAGAGATCAGTTCTTGCCATTCTCTGCTGCTACACTCAAAAGAACCAACATCACCAATACCTTCTTCATTTTTTAAGGAGAATTTTGTAACGTCCATTATAGGTAAAATATCATTTAGCTAAAGGAGACCTGAGTTCTACAATGTCAAAGTTTCAAATTTTCCATTGCTTGTAAACTTGTCTCAAACCAGTTAGTTACATTGTTTTGAACACAAACTCCACCTGAGTGACATTTTTTTTTAACTTTTGAGATTTAATGCCCCGGCAAACAAGTCACGTCACTTAGTTCTAAGATTCCTTCATGTCAGTATTTAAGGAGCATATTTGTATATTTCAAAAAAAAAAGTAAAAGTTATTTTACAGACATTCCAGGTTCCTTCCTAAAAATATCTTTCTTCATCAACTCAATCATTTAACAACAGATTTGTTGTTAATTCAAAGAGGAGTATCAGACTCTAATACACTATGAGAAACCAAAAATCCAAGCATCAGCTCAGATGGTCTCACTTTGAAGGACTGAATATTTCAGATTTCTGTTCCCCTGAATCTCAGCAATTTTACTTAGAGGAGTAAAGGAGAACTTGGAAAACAAACCCAGAGGACTATCTTTCTTTATGACCAGTAAAGGACATTCCAAAAAATCCATAACAGGAATTGAAGTAAAACCTCCATGCTGCAGCTGCAACACCATGCAAGAAAGATAATGCAACACAAACTCATGAGTCAAAACAATTATCTGAGGCCCATTGTTAGGATCACAATGAATTCATCCTTTTGACACACTCTAAAAAGTAAGCCCTCAGAGGCATATTCAGAACTTAAGTCTTCCTTTCACTAAAAAGCAAGTGAAATTCTAGTTGAAGTTCATTTTAGCTTTCTGGTGCTCTCAATTTCAAAGTCAATCAGCTGTACTGGTTTTCTTGCTTTACAGTTTGCACTTACTTAGTGTTTCAGTAATATATTAAGAAAAATGTACATAAAAGAGAGCTATAATTTGAACAGAATCTTAGTTCCTTTGGTGGGAAAATGACTCAGAATTAACTATTGTCTCTTAATTTAGAGTCTAACACAGAAAGAATTAGAACTATACTCTCCAAAAGCAGAAATATAGTAAATACTTCATAGTTAAGTTATTTTGCCCGAAAAGTGTTTAGGGGTTTTTCA